>NC_062260.1:507500-3371666 GCF_916048215.2 Malus sylvestris | reverse complement strand
ATAATGATATAAGTAATAAGAAAAACGTTTCTTATATGGTTATCACTTGAAACACAATGATCAAGATCACTCTTGATTCAATTAGTAGTTTTGAACAACTAATTGGGCATTCTTTAAAAGGTTTTAAAATGTCAATTGTGTTAGTGATTAAACCAAGAAAGAAGTGTCTAAATCTATAAAATGTTTAAAGACTTTAGTCACTTAATGACAAGACATTAACTTAGTGAAGATTGAAACAAATGAGCTTGAAAGGGTTTTAAAGCTACTACACAATGTCTTCTACCAATATAATCCACTTTTATACATTTTGAATGTATGAAATGATTTCTCATTAAAGTCATGAGAAATAGTGGGAGGTGTGAAAATGGATATAAACTTGAATATGATTGGTTTATAGTTGTCTAAAGGATAATAGTACTTGACTATTATTAAGAGTTTGTAATTTTAATTGTTAAAGGACTCAAGCTCTTCAAACGTTAAAATTCTATGTTGTGTGACATTCTAAAGAATAGTCTTTGAATGTTGGTTTCGTCAACCTAGCATTAAATGGTTATATGTTGGGAGTTGTCCATAATTCTCTTTTATGAGAACAAGCTAAATAACCAAGCATATGGACAAGTTGATGAAACAAAAGGGAATAAGTTTCAAAATGAGTCACAACATATGGTTTAACAACAAGACAAACCAAATTCAACATCTCATGTAACGATATTGCTCTATGTAGTTTTGATAAAGAATTATATCAACCACCTAGAAGGAATGGTTGAGTTTCTATATCCTTAGAAGGAGCCATGCTTCACTAAAGACTTGGATAATTCTTGTATGACTACATTAAAGGTCTTAGTATGACTAAAACTTGAAGTATGGTGTATGACACCATATAATTTAAATGAATAGACTTGATAAAGCAAGTCACACATTTCATGGAATTACTTGAGAAGGAATTCTTTTGTGTATGATTCCTTTAAAGCAAATGGGAGCAATATGCTTTCAAATCAAGAAAAATATAATTGTTATTTTTGAATGAATGCTAAGTTACAACAAGGCCAGTGGGAGTGATGTCATAATTTGAGCAACAAGATGTGAATAAAGTCTATTTGATAGACTTGATAAAACATAGATGTTACTCGAAAAATGACAAAACATGACACGGTCAATTTTGAAGTATAGACTTGAAATTGGACTTATTGATATAGCATGGCTATCTCAATAATGTTATATGGGAATTAAATCTCAAATGTTGTTGATTTAAGAAAGCATTTTCCTATGTGATAGGAAGTCACTTTCATAACCCTTATAATGAATGTGTCATAAAATCACAAATGGGACACATGTATTGACTTGTGAAGTAGATATCCAAAGGTGAAGAACCAAAGGGGTTGTCACTTTAAGATATTACTAAATCCCAAGATCAGAACCAAAGCAACTGAAAGAGTATTATTGCCTTTAAGAAAGAAACATCAGAGTGGGACTCTGGAAGCGTGCATTCACTTAGGTTGTTAACCAAAGTGAAAAATAACCCATTTTAACAAATGGAACTTCATATTGAATGAAGAACTAATCATATAAATGAATTGTTAGTATTGTACTACAATGGTCTCAATGTTGGAGCAGTTTGTATAAAGTATACAAACGAAATATATGACGATATATAGTTTTAGAAACTGCTTCAAAAGGTGTTTTGAATGGAAGGGGTTCTTATAGAACCAATGATTGAATCCAAACCATAAGGTCGTTAGTAGGATACTACGACGTAATGGGGCGATAGCTCAAGCCATGGAATCAAGGTCTCATCAAAGTATTCGAACACAATAAAGAGACATCATCAAATGTTTTGGAAACATTTGATAAGTAAATCCCTTTTGAATAATAAAAGGGATTAATACATAACCAAGTTAACCTACGAGCATAAACTCTCTCAACAAGATGTATAAGATACACTAGTGATTGACTTTAGTGCAAGTGGGAGATTGTTGGAAATATGCCCTGAAAGTCAATCTTTGGAAGAAACCTTTCAGGACAATTGAATCGATGTATGGATGACTCTTATACATCAAATGGCAAAGATACTAATTAGGACTATCTCAATAAACGATATATGTTCTAAATAGTGTATCCATGGACAATGGATCGATTGAAGAAGTAATCTAATGATGTTAGACTACAGAGACCTTCTTCACATAACCAAATGTCCAAAAAGGTTCCTGGTCATTGGATTGTCGGAGGGATACTGACAATGCGTAGACCGGTACATACTGTGTCCTCTTCAATTAGAAGGATGGAAAGTCTCATCCCATTCGTGTTGTGACACTAAGACAAGTATGTAGGTGCTCATTAAGGGAATGAGTTCACTGAACACAATCGAACGAGAGTACTTGCATGAAGGTCTACTCACATGTCAAGCAAGTAACTCTAATGGTTGGAATAATGTAAGTAGTCCTTTGACCTAAGGCATCGTCGTTGTCTTGTGGTTAAGTACTTGATCTTTGATTATGTCAAAAGTCACTCTATCAGAATGTCAACGGCATAGTTGGGGTTAAGCCACTTAGTCATGAAGGCAAGTGTATGCGCAACAAGGAATCTCTATTCCTCAATAAGAGAGGAAGAATACTCTAAGATATGATTCGGGAATCTTCGGCCGAAGTATCGAGCGTAATAAAGGAAAGCGTTCCTATACGACTCAATTGAATCATATAAGAAGGAATAATCACATTAGGGGTTTGACATAATATATCCATACCCTAATGATGTGATTGAGAGTATTGTTTTAGAGAAGGATCGAATTACATTATAATTCCAACTGAATAGGTTCTCCGAATAAACTTCTACATTAGCTTGGGTAGCTATGACATATGGTTAGATGTCACTCATAGCTTGTGAGTTCTTCTAGATGATTAAATGTAGTCGTCAAAGAAGAAAGATGAATTAAAATGAAGTTTTAATTCACTAAGTGATTGAATTAAATATAATCAATTGGATTGATACCAATCACCTCACTGCCTTGCTAATTAGAACCTAAAAGATTGTTCACCAATACACTATTGTAGTGAGTAACTAATGGATGATGGAAATAATTAATTGGATTAATTAAGTGTTGTGATTAATTTAGAAAGTCTAAAGAAATCAGAAAAGCGATAAAGATTGTTTTGGGCTTAAAGAAACGTTAGGGTTTAATTCGGCCCATTGGGCCTAAACCCATTGGGCTTTTATTCAAGCATTGGATGACTTGAAATAATAAAAGCCCAAAGCCCAAACCAAACACTAAAGGGCCGGCCATTTTAGGTGTGGAAAGGATGAGATATTTAGTCAAGTTGTTGGCTAGGTTTCTTTTGTCTATATAAAGAACTTTATAAGATATTGTTCATAAGGGTTTTTGTGTGGTTAAAAACAACAAAGAGGCAAAAGAATATCTCTCTAAGAACTACACAAAGGCCGGCCACCTTGGGGTGATTTTACTAACATATCTTTCACCATTTGGTTATTCCTTCATCCTTCTCACTACACTAGTGGGTGAGGATCTTTAGAGGTTTCCTACTTTGGAAACTTGAAGAGAACCTAGGAGCACTCATTCTATCAAAGTGGAGGAGGCAAGGAGGGAAGCTAGGCTCAAGGAGTTCAAGGAACAAAGGGCTTGGAGGTGGTCCATCCTTGGTCTCAAGTCTAGATCAAGAGGTATAAGACTAAACCTTCACTTTGTTCTTTTCTCTAATTTTTTATTTGATGCATTATATATAAACCTATGAACCTTGAAGGGGATTTGCATGACTATAGCTTTGATAATATGTTATAAATGCTTCCGCTGCTTTCGTATATTAAATTTGATTTGTATATGCATGATAGTCATTATGAAATCCCATACATGAATCTCATAGATTTCCCTTCAAAAGGTACATCGTGAAGACCTGGGGACGGCAAGTGACACCAATTCTTCTCATTCACGGAATGATGAGCCGAGAAAGGGTTATTCTGTGGTTCCTACGTAGCTAGCACATTTTGATTGTGCGAGTGTAGCTCCTTTACAAGATGTATGTATTTCCTTCTTTCTTGTGGTTTCTTCTGCTTTCATTGGTTTAGATTTTGTTTCTAACACCTTTCTTTGTCTTCTTTAGGCTGGGCCATCTTGTTCTTTTGATTTGGAAAATGCGGGCATTCATTCCTTTACAGAGATGTTATTTAGAGGCAATCTACCTGTAGATGAGAAGATTGGGGATTCGCCCGGTGTAGAGATTGTTCCAAATCCGACAAGTTGCCCAAGTTTTTTGTGTTTAGGTGAAGGTATGCAAGAGCCCATCATGCATCCAACACCTTTGCCAGCTAGCTTCGAGATCTCACTTAGAGGGCTGAACCTTAGTGGCACTGAGCAGCTTATCCATCGCATCAACCTTCGCGTGGCCATGGATATTAAGAGCTATATTGGAAGAGGATTTCAAAGTGCCCATTAGAGGAACTTGCGTTGCTCAATGAAGACTTATCAATTGCAGCAATATACTTATCAATTGACCAAGTTTGGTTTTCTCAACAAGCTGCTTTAGAAGATTATCAAGCCACAGGGACTTCTTTAGCTTCCATCCAGGCGTGTCTAGAAACGTTGGTGTGAGAGTGAGAGCAGTTGGAAATCAAAGCATCATGAATTCAAGGTGTTCTCTTGGAGCAGGAAGCTACACTTTCCCAGCATCAAGAGGAGATTTTACGCTTAGAGCAAGAGAAAGGTGTGGCCATGGAAGTGCCCACCTTGTCTCCCACCGATGTGGAGACTAAGACTTTGGAAGGCTTGCTTGAAGGTCGTCGCCGTAGTTTTAAGAACATAGCTTTCAAGTAGTGTCTTCCATTCTTGTGCTTTAAGTCTTCTTTGTTTTTTCTTACTTTGTAATAAGGCTTTGTAGCCAAATTCTTCCTTTAAAGAAATAAAGGCTTTGTAGTCGAATTCTTCCTTTAAAGAAATAAAGTATTCACATTTTGAATTTGCTCTTTATTCTTCAAAGTGTTTTCGTTTTGTTGGTGATGTGACTGTACCTCGAAGTTTTGAAGTTTCAAGTTGCCTACATACCCTCGGTTGAGGAGGGATCAAGTCATGACGTAGTTTAAAGGAAATGATGGATTGTTTTTTTATGGTTTTGATGGTTTTGATGGTGATTTTTCTGTACACAGTTTATGCTCTTGCGGGCTAGGAGCGTTGAGTGTCACCTTTTAAGCTCATGTGAACAAAGAGCATTGAGTGTCGCCTTTTAAGCTCGTGCAAACAAGAAGCATTGTGCCATGTAGTTTAGGCTCATGCAGGCGAGGAGCTTTGTGTCATGTGTAGATGAACATTGCTTGTTTGGCTTAGGGATAGTAGTGCTTCAAGAATTTGTCATTGATGGGGCTGATCTTTATGTCGTCTTCCTCCATGATTAAGTAGACGTTGTTGGTGTAGACTTCTTGTATTACGTAAGGTCCATCCCACTTGATGTGAACTTTCTTTTTATCTTGTGAGTTGTAATGATGGGCCTTCATAATGCCAAGACAAGATCTCCAGTTTGGAAAGACCTTGGGTGGACTTCTTGTTGAATGCCTTGGATAGCCATGCTTGGTAGCTTTCCAAGTGTTGTTGAGCTTTAAGCCTCCTTTCATCGAGTGCTTCCAACTCTTGAAGTTATAGCTTTGCGTTTTCCTATTCAGTCAAGCCTTCTTGTATAGCCATCCTTAGTGAAGGGATTTGACTTTCGAGTGGCAGAACAGCTTCCACGCCATATACGAGAGAATAAGGCGTAGCTTGGGTAGTAGTCCTATGTGTCGTCCTATATGCCCAAAGTGCTTCGCTTATTCTTTCGTGCCAGTCTCTTTTTGTTCAACCAATTACCTTATTTAGGAGGTTGTACAACATTTTGTTGAATGCTTCTGCAAGACCGTTGGCCGAAGCATGATACATGGAAGACTTGTGTTACTTGAATTTGTATTTCTCGTAAAGCTCGTCCATGAGTCAGTTGGAAAACTGTTTTTCATTGTCAGTGATGATATAGCAAGGCACACCATATTAATGAATGATATGCTTCTTGATGAAATGAACAACAGTTTCCTTCTTGACTTCCCTTAGGGGTACAGGTTCAGCCTACTCAGAAAAGTAATCCGTCATAGCTAGTGTTGGAAATGTGCCCTAAAACCAATCAAATGATGATACTTTACGGACATTTCACATGTTAAACTAATCTAGTTTAACTATAAAGGGCAAAGATTATTGTTTGAGCCGTCTCATATAAATGTTATATGCTTAAACGATAAAGTCCAAGGAATATGTGATTGGGAGAATGCGATCTAAAGAAGTTAGATTCATGAGACCATTCTTTCGTAGACACATCCTAAACGTTCCTGATCATAGGATTGCCAATTGGGCATTGACAGTCCGTTAAGATCAGTACGTGCTGTATCTTCTCTCAGGGAGAGTGACTAGTCTCGAGTCATTGGTGTGTGTGACATCAAGACAAGTACGTAGGTGCTCAATAGAGAATGAGTTCACTGAACACGATCAACGAAGAGTTCTCATATTCATGTCACATGAGAACTCATGGTTGGGATAATGCAAAGTAGTCCTTTGACCTGAGGCATCACAGTTGTCTTGTGGTTAAGTTCTTGATCTTTGATTATGTCAAAGTCACCCCATCGGGGTGTCCACGGCATCGTTGGGGTTAAGCCACTTAGCCATGGAGACAAGTGAATGCGCAACAAGGGATCTCTAACCTTCAAACCGTTTGAGGGAGAATACTCTATGATATGATTTAGAACCTCTGGCCAGAGTATGAATGAGATTTAGAAAAGTCGTTCTAAATCACATTCAAGGTAATCATATAAGCACACGAATCACATTGGATAGTAGACATGAATAAATAAACTATCAAACCAAACAATGTGGTCAAGAGTATTGTATTAGAGAAAGATCGTATTGCATTTGTAATCCTAAACTGAATAGGTTCTCCACCTCTTCTGATTAGCTTGGGTAACCATGATATGCTGCTAGGTGTCACTCATGGTTTGTGGAAGCCCTAAACGTGTGTAATCACTAAAGGGAGAATTGAAAGTAAGTTTCAATTCACAATCGATGTAAAATGGTTTTAATCGCCCACTGCCTCGCTAAAAGGAACCTAATGGATCGTACACCGTGTAAGGTGGAGATTGAAGAAACAATGGAGATGAGTAAGAATAATTAAATGGTTTAATTATTTATGGCAAGGATTAATTAATATGTTAATTAATCAAACGAATAAAGTTCGTTAAAGACCTCGGGATAGTTTTGGACCTCAAGGCCCAATGGGCTTCGAACGTCAAGTCCATTGACTTAAGTTGTATGACAACTTAATGAATAATGATTCACAAAGGCCCAATTAGGCCAATAATATCCCATGGCCGGCCATTTGGTTTTGGAGTGGGTTTTGGACTTATTTACAAGTTTGCCGCTCCAATGAATTAAGGTATAAATATGACTTTATAGCCAAAAAATTCATTTAGGGTTTGTTTTGGAGAAAATTGGAGAGAACATGTCTCTCCATTTCTCTCTAAAGAGGCCGGCCCCTTGGAGGGTGTATCTAGCCATACTAACTACTCCAAGGTCACTCATTTCTTCTCCAATCTAACCTTGGTGAAGATACTTAGAGGTTCTCAATTTTGGGAACTTGGAGAAACCTTTTTCATCCATCCAAATCCATAGATTTTAGATGCAAGGAATGAAGGCCCTCTCTTTGGGTGATTAGCCTTTGCTTATGCAAAGAGGAATCTACAAAGGTACAATTTCAACTCACTTTGTTTTGAGTTGAGTTTTGGTTCACCAATCTACTAGGCTTTGAATTTCTTGGTTAATGTTTTGTTTTTAAGTGCATGCTAGCATGGTTCCGCCTTTAATTGTTAATTCCATGCTTATTGATGTTGCTTAAATGAACATGTTTTCACAAAATCACCCTTCAGCTAGGATGTAGGCTTCTCATGCAGATCACTTTGGTGTGATTGGTCCTACGACGTCCAATCCCTATGCATCAAATTGCCATAAAGCAATTGTAGGGTGTAATGGTTCAAGCAATTGATGTATTAAGTTGGTGTGGAATTGGCAAGCTTGTCACCTTTTGTTGTATTATAGGAAATCTTTCACCATGCTTGGCCAGTAGTAACCCATTCTTTTGAGCTGGAAATGTAGTTTTGGCTAGACTGATGCGGTCTACATATGCCTGAGTATGCTTCTTCCATGACTTGATTGGCTTCTTCCTCACCTAGGCATCTTAGAAAGTACTCCTTCAAAAGAGCGTCGGTAAAGTGTCTCTTTGTAGTAGAGGAAGCGAGGTGCTCGTCGATGTATTTCAGAGCGGTGTCTAGGATCGTTTGGAAGCTGTCCATGCTCCAAGTAGTTAATCAATGGCTGTCTCTACTCTTCAGTGTCAACTAGAAGTAGTTAGATGACGTTTGTATCATCCAGTAGCATTTCAGTGAGGAGCGGGATCACCCATCTTTGGGAAACTGGCATGTCTACAGCTTCATCTTTTCCTAGCGCCGTACTTGAGGCTAGGTTTACAAGAGTGTCCGCCATTTGATTTTTTTTTCCTGGCCCATGTTCTAGCGTCATGGCCTCGAACTTTTGTAGCAGTTGGATTGCTAGCCGAAAGTATGGGACAAGATCATATTTCCTCACTTCATATTCAATCAAGAGTTTATTGATTATGAGCTTGGAGTCGACATACACTTTAAGCGTTGTGATTTCCATGTCAATCACCATTTGGTGTTTAATAATTAATGCTTGGTACTCAGCGACATTGTTGGAGCATGGCTCGATTAGTTGGAAGGAATAGGGTAGTACTTGTCTTTGTGGTGACATGAACACTACTTCTGCCCCTGCTCTGTCTGCTTATGCAGATTCGTCGAAGAATAATGTCCATGTTGGGAAGAGGTCGACGTAGAACACCTCCTTATCAGGCAAGTCGTTTGAGATTTTCCAATCGGCTAGGATTAGATGATTAGCAAGGAAGTCTGCTAGCGCTTGTCCCTTAACGACTTTAGTTGAGACATAAATGATCTCGTGTTGGTTGAGAAGCAATGCCCATTTAGCTAGTCACCCTGTTAGAATCGGCTTGGACATAATTTACTTAAGCAGGTCGGCTTTAGCAACCAAGTGGATGGTGTAAGCATGCATGTAGTGTCTTAGCATTTGGACGGTGAAGACCAGGGCAAGGCACATCTTCTCAATTGGCTACCCAAGCTAATCAGAAGAGGTGGAGAACCTATTTGGTTTAGGATTAAAATTCAATACGGTATTTCTCTAAAACAATACTTGATGTGAAAATTAAGTTGACACACAAATTAAACCCTATTGATGACAATTGTAGTAATGATGCAAGTAGGGATCGTTCTAGACCGGGGATTAACTAGGGATGCTAATCAACACAAATAAGACTCAAAAACACTAAACTAGACTCTATAGACTCAAAACTAACTCAAAATACTCAAAACAGCAAGAAACAATAAAAAATACTCAATTCTAGACCTAATAAGTGATTTGGACGAAAATAGAACTTAAAAGACTCAAAAGATCAAAAGAAAACAGGTTTTGACTCTAAAAACAAGACTTAAAAGCAAGGTGTTTGGTTTTGACGAATTTGAACTTTTAAAACATAAACTTTGTAAACAAACTTAAAGACTCACGAAATTGATGAAATAGAATGGTGAAAGGCTTGTTAGAGGGTTCCTTCTCCACACATGAAACATATGCATACGACTCGATTTCCAGTTACTCTTTCAACAAACCATGAATGACAATGCCCCAAATTAACTAGATTGCACCAATTAATTCTCAGATTTCCCTAAATTCATTGAATTGAATGGAATACGCATTACAACCAAATTATTCTTATCAAGGACCCTAACTATGGAATACGCATGATAGAGACACATATCAAAGATCATTAAGTTCAATGGAAATCATAAGCATTGACGAGGCATTCATAACTATGGAATACGCATGTTACTCTTGCCAATGATTTACTTAACACAATCGTGACTAGCGACTTTTACTACTTATGAATATAAGTTAATAACGATTAGGTGAAATTCCCTTATACTCTAGCATCAAATTCATGCATGCAAACTAAGTGTCGACCCTCAATCAACATACATAAACATGTTATCAATCAAATAGATAAGTAAACCACATTCACGATTTATGAAATCATAACTGGAGGAAATCAAGTCATATAAAACATATGATCATGGCTTTGAATTCCCCTCTAACTACAAAGAAATTAGTTCCTCATGTTCGCAAATAAACAAAGATAATTAAATTTAAACATTGACATAAAGATAGAAAACACCTAGAAACGCTCCAACAATCCAAGCTCCTTGAATGGCATGCACGGCTCTAAGAGTCTCCTTCCTTCTCCTTTGTAAACTCACGGCACAAGAGGGATGTGTTGGGTGAATGGTGTAGTGAAAATATGGTAGAGGGTGGTGACTAAATGGTGCAGCAAAGGATGGTATTTATAGGCTGAAATTCGCAGCCCCTATGTAGCAAAGGAAAAGGATTTAAAGGCCTAATTTGTATAGGATAATAACACACAATCCTTGAAGGAAAAGGCTAAGGCTTTTAGAAACCAAGGGGGAAAGGAATAATCAGGTTTCTAGAAGTTCTAGAAAGGTTTGGGGCGTCACTTTTGTGGGACAAGGGATAAGGCCTTCTAGAAAGGTTGTTTTGTGGCTGATTTCTAGAAAAACAAGGGATAAGGTGCAACACCTTTGTAGGAGTGGATAAGGGCTTCTAGAAACCTATTTTAATGTGTTTTAATCTGAAAATAAATCCCCTTTGCAACTGGAATTAAGTTAGGATAGGATTAGGATAAGATAAGATAAGATAAGGTTGGATAAGATTTTGGATAATGTTCCTTCTTTTGAGCTGATTTCTTATCTTCCTTGACTTGGATTTATTTCTTCACTCTTTTCAGCACATTCCTAGCCTCTTAAACTTCAAATTCGTCCATCCATCTTGCTCCATTCATAAGCTATCCATTTGGTGCCCAAAACTGCCTCAAAATGCTCCAAATTGCACTTTCTTGCCAACTTTGTCATATGGACCTACAAACACACGAAAATAGCTTAAAACACTATAATAAACACAAACAAACTATGAAAATGCAAGAAAACAAGCTAACTAAGTCGCATAAATATGCTCCTATCAATACTCTTGACCACATTGTTTGGTTTTATAGTTTATTCACGTCTACTATCCACTGTGATTCTTTTACTAATATGATTTACTTGAATGTGATTTGGAACGATATCCTAAATCTCATTCATGCTCTAGCCAGAGATTCTTAATCATATCATAGAGTATTCCCCCTCAAACGGTATGAAGGTTAGAGATCCCTTATTGTGCATTCACTTGCCTCCATGGCTAAGTGGCTTAACCCTAACTATGTCGCGGACACCCTTTGACGGAGTGACTTTGACATAGTCAAAGATCAAGGACCTAACCACAAGACAACTATGATGCCTCAGGTCAAAGGACTACTTTGCATTATCCCAACCATGACTTCTCATGTGACATGAGTATGAGAACTCCTTGTTGATGGCGTTCAGTGGACTCATTCTCTATTGAGCACCTACATGCTTGCCTTGGTGTCAGTCACACCAATGACTCGAGACTAGTCACTCTCTCTAAGAGAAGACATAGCACCTATTGATATTAACGGACTGTCAATGCCCAATTGGCAATCCTATGATTAGGAACGTTGAGGGTATGTATACCAAAGAGAATTGTCTTATGAATCTAACTTCTTTAGATCACATTCTCCCAATTACATATTCCTTGGACTTATCGTTTAAGCATATAACATTTATATGAGACGACTTTAAACAATAATCTTTGCCCTTTATATTAAACTAGATTAGTTTAACATGTTAAATGTCCATAAAGTATCATCACATGATTGGCTTTTAGGGCACATTTCCAACAGTAGTAGAGTGCTCTTTCCTTTTGGTCTTCATTTTCTTATGCCAAGAGTGCGCCATTGGAACCTTCTTGTGCAGCAATGTATAGGATGAGTGACTTTCCAAGCACAGGAGCTCCTTAGACAGGTGGGCTTGCCAGGTACCTTTTTATGCTCTTAAAGGCATTGCGACATGCGTCATCACATATGAATGGAACGTCGTTCTTCATGAGTCGACTGAAGGGTTGACAACGTCTAGCAAGGTTAGACATGAAGTGCCTAATAAAGGCTAGCCATCTTTGTAGACTTTTCAGCTCGTGTAGATTCCTTGGCTCAGGCATGCTTTGAATGGCCTTAATATTTGATTAGTCCACTTCAATGCCACGATGCTTGATAATAAAGCCGAGGAACTTCCTAGAGGTGACGCCAAATGCACACTTTAAACAAGCAAGAATTGAACATTGCTCACAAAATAGGCAACAAGGCCTAATAATTTCAACCAAAGGAGTAAAGTGGATGAAATTAAGACACAAAACATGCCTAAATTCTCCCATGAATGAATCAAGACACAAATAAAGGCCAAATCCACCCAAAGGCAAGCTTTGAGAAGCCTATAAATACAAGGTCCTCCCACAAACATAGGGGTCGAAAAATCTCTACACAGAAGAACCTCTACCAAACCTTTGAAGACTAATACGCTACTAAAGCTCTCTTCGAAGAACATTCAACCAAAGCTGAAGCTTCCTCTTGACTAAAGTTGAAGCATTTTCTTGAAGAATCAACAAGTGCTCATGCCAATTCCTTTAAGACTTTGTTGCAAGCTTATAAACTTGTAGAAACGTTCATTTCAAGATCAAGTTGTTAAAACCCTTGAAGCAACGAAATCCCGCATCAAACACCACCTTTGCCACACCCTTGAGGTGAAGATCATCCACACGTTGTTTTAAAGCTCAAAACTTGAAGCAATCGTTCAACCGTTCATCCAAGATCAAGTCATCACGACCCTTGGATCAACAATCACGCATCTACATCAAATTTGAACACTGAATTAGACGAAAAGTTGTAAACGGATTTTCATGTTTCATTCGATATAGAATTTTCATGTTTACAAATTTGGCACGCGACAAAACTGACCCAAAGGTTTATCCACTAAAGGTGGAAACCAATGAAATGGAAGAACCTCTAGTGGAGAAAGCGGAGGAGAAGCTGGACCAAGCAACATCACTCATGGGATCTTTCTTTATCTAGTAGTTGTAGGAGATTATCACTAGCACCATCAAGACGTAGTACCAAGGAAGCTCGCATGACTCCGTGCTATACTCAAAGCCTTACTCTAAGATGATTGACGCTTAAGGATGCCAAAGGGTTATCAGCTACCAAAGTGTTGGAAGTATGCCCACAAAGCCACTCATTTGATGTAATAGCTTTTTGGAATACTTATTATGTTAAACTTTTATATGTTTAATGGAGGGCAAATCTTATTGTTAATCACTGTTTATTGTATCATGTGTTTAAGCAATAAGTGAATCCAAGGAATGTATTTGTTCTAAGAGATAAGTGATCTAAGTGAGTTAGATTATCGAGACATTTCTCTTATGTTCATTCCTAAAACGTTCCTAGCCATAGGATTGCCAATTGGGCATTGACAATCCGCTAAGGTTAGTATGTGTTATGTTGACTCAAGCGTGAGTATGACTAGTCTCAAGTGATTTGGTGTTGGACACTAAGACAGACACATAGGGGCTCGAAAGAGTAATCGAGTACACTGAACTACGATCAAATCAGAGTTCGAACATACATGTCATGTAAGAACTCTAAGGTTGCAATATGCAAAGTAGTCATTTGACCTGAGGCATCATAGATGTCTAATGGTTAGGTCCTTGATCTTTGATCCTGTCAATGGCATTCCCTCGGAGTGTCCACAGCATTGTTGGGGTCAAGCTATCTAGTCATGTAGGCATATGAATGTACAACAAGGGATCTCTAACCTTCCATGGTGGAGGGAGAATACTCTAAGATATGATTCTAAAGTCTTTGGCCAAAGCAAATGAATATGACTAAAGGAAGGATGTTCCAAATCATATTCAAGGGAATCATATAAGAAAGTATCACATTGGATAGTAGACATGAAACAAACTATCACTTAAACAATGTGATTAAGAGTATTGTATTAGAGAATGACCGTATTGCATTGTAGTTGTAACTGGATAGGTTCTCCAACCAATTCTACTTAGCTTGGGTAACCATGACATGCTGCTAGGCGTCAACCATGGTTTGTGGAAGCCCTAATGGTTAGCAAATACTAATCAATAAAAGGGAGAATTGAAATGTGGTTTCAATTCACAATCGATAGTTAAGAGTAACATCGCCCACTGCCTCGCTAATTAGAACCTAATGGATCGTACACCGAGTAAGGATGTATGTGAAGAAATCAAATGAAATGGATAAGCAATTAAATGGTTTAATTGAAGAATGGTCAAGATTAATTAATTAGTTAATTAATTATACGAAAGGTTCGTATTGGGCTTATATGTTGGTTTTGGGTTTCGGGGCCCAAAAGCGTTTTGGTCCAAAAGGCCCATTATGTTTAAGTTGTATGACAACTAAAACAAAATGGGCAAATAGCCCAATAACACCAAGGAGGCCGGCCATTAGGGTTGGATGGGCAAAGTTTGCTTAATTGCAAGTTTGCCACTCACCAAAGAAATGAAGTATAAATTCAACTTTATAGCTTCAAGGGTTTTTTTGAGTTGAAATTGGGTGAAAACATGTTCTCCATTTTCTTCCAAGAGGCCGGCCATTAAAGGAAGAAACATCTAGCAATCTCTTCTTCTTTTAATCATCCATATCATCTTCACAAGATACAACCTTGGTGAAGAGACTTAGAGACATCAAGCTTTTGGTGTTTTGGAGAACAAATCCTTTTTCCTCAAATCATCAAAGGAGCACTAAAGGGAGGAAAACACAAGAAGGATTCAAGGAGCTTGGAGGTGACTTGAAGGCCCTCCACTTGGGTGAATCCCTTGTGTAAACAAGGATGAGCTTCAAGGGTAAAGAATCACTAAATTCTTCTTTCTCTTTAATGATTGTTAAAGAGTTTATTTTGGTTCACCATATACTAGGCTTTGAAAGTCATGGGTTTTATTGAATTGTTTTTGGATGCATGCCTATATTAATGAGTTAATAGTATGCATATGTATTCAAATGTTCATACTTGTTCTTAGCTAGGACAAAATTTTTCCTTCACAAAGTTCATGCAAATCGATGGAAAAGGCAGTCCTAAACAACATATTGCCCATTTCATCGAAACTGGCAACAACGTTTGGATAAAGGGATACTACCTTGTTAAGCAGTTTGTGCGCTCGCTGAAAGGTAATGCTTTTAACTGGTACACCAACCTCAAGCCCGAATCCATCAATAGCTAGGACCAACTTGAAAGGGAATTCCTTAACCACTTCTACAACATTCACCGCACCATAAGCATGCTGAAGTTAACGAGTATGAAGCAATGGAAGAATGAACTTGTTGTCAACTACATCAACAGATGGTTTTCATTAAGTCTAGATTGCAAGGATCGGCTTTCTGAAACCTTCACCATTGAGATGTGCATTCAAGGCATGCATTGGGGGCTACACTACATCCTCTAAGGCATAAAGCCAAGGACATTTGAGGAACTGGTGACTCATTCCCACGACATAAAGCTGAGTATCGCCAACCATAGGAAAAAGGAGCCAATCACCGACTTCAAGAAGGACAATGTGTTCGCTCCCAAAGTAGATAAGACTGGGAAAAAGCTCGCCAAGGAAGCTTTTTCTGTCAACGCTACCCCCATCAAGACCTCCCTTGTGCCTGTCAAGATCTCCTCCAAGAACAAGTGAAGGAGATAAAAAGAAGTGAGCCTTCTCGTACCCAATATAGGTACAAAAACACCTTAAGGGAGCTGGAGTAAAAGACCTACCATTTTCCAAACTCTGAAGTGGCTGTAATGCTAGACGACCTGCTAGAGAAGAAAGTGATTGAGCTGCCTGAATGCAAGCGCCCGGAAGAGATGAATCGCATTAACGATCCTAGTTACTGCGAATACCATTGTATCGTGAGCCATTCTGTTGGCAAATGCTTCGTCCTTAAGGAGCTCATCGTGAAGCTCACACAACAAGGGAAAATTGAACTTAACCTTGAAGACATGGCCGTAACACACACTACTGCGATTTTGTTTGGATCATTCGATCCCTTGCCTCTCCAAGTGATGCATGCCCACTCCCATCCTTGCTCAAGCGTCATGGCACCTTCTACACAGCCATAACTGGGGGCAAGTGACCAAAATGTACTTACCAACGATGAATAAGTATGGACATTAGTGACCTACAAAAAGACAAGGAAGCCAATACCCCAAGCCTTAAAACTAATGGTGGAACAGGAGAGAAAGCAATGCCACAGTAACAATTGGAAGCCTAAAAGAAATGTAAGAGTTGCTAAGTCGACATACGCTGGGGAACCTATGGAGCAAGAGCCTCGCATTCTCGTCTCCTTGCATAAGTACTTCCCAAAGGATTTCTTCCAACAATGCACTACTGCTGCCTGTCACATGCTTGAAATAGAAATAGAAGAGCCTTTAAAAGGCAAAGTTATCACCGTTGAGGAAGAGAAAACTCCTATGCCTGAATAAAGCCTGGTGTCATACTTTAGCATCCAGGTGGCGTTGCAATTGCCCAAAGGCGTGCGAAGAGCACTAATAACGGTCTTGGCAAGTCCCGATGTCCACGAAGTGCAAGAAAGCAAGGATGAAAGCTCGAAGCTTCGGCCACATGAATATGCCACATGCTGTGCCGCTTATGACGCAATCTGTTTCACTGATGAAAACTTCTTGTTGGGATCAAAGCCTCACAATTGTCTTCTCTTTGTCTCTGTGTACGTAAGGGAGCACAAAATCAACCGCATGCTTATGGATGGAAGATCAATCATAAACATCATGCCAAAGTGAACAATGACTACAATCCGCACCAAGGTGGATGAGCTATTCTAGAGCTACCTCCTAATCCAAGGTTTTAACCAAGGAGGACAAAGAGTGATGAGCATGGTCTGTGTGGAGATGACCATTGGCGAACTCAAATCAAGCACATTATTCCACGTGATTGATGCGAGAACTTCCTACAACTTGCTCTTAGGAAGGCCTTGGATCCACGAGAATAGGGTAGTGTCGTCCACCCTCCACCAATGCCTAAAGTTCTACTGAGAAGGAGTAAAGGTGATACAAGGTGACACCAAGCCGTTCACCGAAGCTGAATCACACTTTGTGGATGCCAAGTTCTACATGAATGAAGAAATTGTGCCCAGAGCTCTTCCAAAAGAAATCAAATCCATAGGCAAAGCTGCACCTAAGAAACAAGAGTGGCAAGCCGTGCCCAAGAAATGAGAAGAGGAAGTCGTGCCATCTTCAAGCAAAGATGACGATGAGCCTCTTAAACCCATAAAAATCAAAATGAGTATGATGCCCTTAAAAGGATCAAACACACCCATCTTTCGATACATCCCAATGTCGAAAAGAAAGAATGGGCAATCCCTGTTCGAAACTGGAACAAGCAAAGCTAACACACAACTGCACAAAGATGATGTAAAGCTACTCAAGACAAACACTGCTTTACCTCTGACGCAACTAGGTGATGCTAAAATTTCAAAACCACTGCTAGGCTTTGTAATACCCCTACCAAAGGGGGTAGAACTGAGTGATGTTCCAACCAAGAAGACCAAATAAGGTTTTGACCCAAATGCCTACAAACTCATGTCAAAGGCTAGGTACGGTTTCGCCTCCCCTTCAAATCTTGGAAGAGAGGTTTCAAACATCATTAATGACAAAGAATGTGACCTCACCGAGACTCAGAAGAAGTTGAATGAGCATGGTTACGGAGTTGACAACAACAAAGCTAGACTTGGCTTCACACCAAATATGCCCGTGAAGATTTCCAAAAAATTGAAAAACGCTAGCGCTCAACGCATCAGCGTAAGCGTTGAGCAAAGTGAAAAGGAGCCTAAACCCTCCCCTCAAACATCATCTTGTACAGGATGAACCGTTTAAAACCTAGAATTTTGGCACTTAATAACATTGGTGATCAAGACCGAACCTCCACCTTCAAAAGGCTTAATACACCAATACCTCAAAGACATCTTCCACATCACAATCCAAGAAGACAATGAAGACGAAAATCCCAAGGAGGACATCACTGCTGCACCACCACAGCTCGAGGATAGGGGCAAGCTATGGTTGATGATCGTAATGAGCTCAACTTAGGCACAAGCGAGGAACTAAAGCTTAACTTCGTAAGTGCATCACTAAGTGCAGACCAAATCGAGGAGTAATCAAACTACTTTTGGAATACAAAGACATCTTTGCTTGGACCTACAAAGAAATGTCTGGCCCTGACCTTACCATCGTCGTGCATCATCTTGTAGACTCAAAGCAAACTTAAAGCCTGGAACGCGACTGATAAAGCAAATGTCCTAAGTCATACTCGTATACTTTGGCCAAAGACTCCCAAATCATATCTCAGAGTATTCTCCCTCCACCATGGAAGGTTAGAGATCCCTTGTTGTGCATTCATATGCCTACATGACTAGATAGCTTGACCCCAACAATGTCGTGGACACTCTCGATGGAATGCCTTTGACATGATCAACGATCAAGGACCTAACCATTAGACATCTATGAAGCCTCAAGTCAAATGACTACTTTGTATATTGCAATTTAAGAGTTCTTACATGACATGTATGTTCGAACTGTTTTTTTATTGTAGTTCAGTGTACTCGATTACCATTTTGAGCACCTATGTGTTTGTCTTAGTGTCCAACACTAAATGACTTGAGACTAGTCATACTCGCGCTTGAGTTAACATAACACATACTAACCTTAGCGGATTGTCAATGACCATATGGCAATCCTATGGCTAGGAACGTTTTAGGAATGAACATAAGAGACAGGTCTCATTAATCTAAGTTACTTAGATCACTTCTCTCTTAGATTAAATACATTCCTTGGATTCCCTTATTGCTTAAACACATATTACAATAAATAGTGATTAACAATAAGCTTTTCCCTTCGTTAAACATATAATAGTTTAACACAATAAGTATTCCAAAAGCTATTACATCAAATGAGTGGCTTTGTGGGCATACATCCAACAACAACGTCACCACCGAGGAAAGTTGTGACCAAAAGGCACTACACAAAGTAAAAATGCTGCAGTCTTTTGCACAACCCCACACGGTAAAAGTGACGCACTGCAACAAGCTCCAACCGGCAAGAAGGGCACGGCAGCAGCAGCTATAGGGCACACCAACAGCAGCAAACCCACGGCAAAGGCTTCAAGGTAGTCCACGGCAAGCAATTGTGTGTGTGAAAAAAAATGCACACCCAATTGTCCTAGAAATAGGGGTCAATTGTTCTTAACGCTATGAGGGAAATACCCAAATAGAAAAAGGAAAGTCAAAACAATGAAGCACATTCCCACCAAAAGAAGGAAGCAAATTCCAAGAAAAAAAAAATAATGGCAAGTTTCAGCCAATCTGTGCAGGCAGGACATTTTTGGTAATAATTTAACTTTCCGGAAGAGTTTTGATGCAAGGCCAATTGGAGAAGGAAGCTAAGTGGCGGAGATCATTGTATCCAAATGTCATAATTTTCCCTAAAGCCAAATGTTCCAGTTTTCAAAATCATTCCCGCAGAAGTTGCTTTCCCATCAGGATTGCGCAGCTGTAGGAAAATGCAAAGTTGAAGGCGTTCCCGATTTTTCCTAGTCACATACGATATATGCCTGGAAAGATAAGGGATAAAGCTATGTTTCCCATATTTTTACAGAAATTTCCAGAAGAGAAATCAACCTCAAACTGGGCGTGCAATTCAGATGACATGTTTCCCAAAACAAAAAAAGGAAAGGAGAAATACCTCTTTGTCGTGGAGAGTCAAAAGGGGTAAGAAAAATACTCCTCCTTGCTGTAAGAAATCAAAAAAGGGAAAGAAAAATCCTTTTTTGCTATGGAAATCAAAATAAGAAACAAAAAGAAATAAAATCATTCCCTCCCTTGCCGTGGGAAATCACAAGACGAAGCACAAAGTACTCCTTGCCGTGGGAAATTCAAATCAAGAAACAAAATCCCCTTCCTTGCCGTGGGGAAAGAAAAGAGGAAAGAAAAATTTTCCCCTTGCCTTGGGGATCAAAAGGGAAAGGAAGAAAAATTGTCCTCCTTGCATAGGGAAGAAAAGAAAATGGAGAAAGTGAAAAATGCACATCCTACTCACCCAAGGATAAGCATTACATATTTCCAAAACCTTGAATGAAATCACAAAAGCTTTCCAACACTTTGAAGGAAGTCACCTTCGTTACCAAAATTGAAGGGGATTCCTATCGAAGGGAGGAAAACATTTTTTCCTACAACCACAGGAAAATAAAATCAAAATGCACTACATGTATTTTGTCACAATTATGGAAAATCAACACGCACAAGAAGTGTGTGCCAATTTGTCCATTTTCAAAAATTTCTTTCAAGATCAAGCCTCTACGGCCTTCAAGAAACAATGTCATTTATTTCAAGATCAAGCCTCTATGGCCATTGAAGAAAAAATATTATTTCTTTCAAGATCAAGCCTCAAATGGCCCTTGAAGAAAAATGTCATTTCTTTCAAGATCAAGCCTCAACGGCCCTTGAAGAAAAGATTCGTTCAAGAAACACGCCTCAACGGCCCTTCAAGAAGCAAACTAATTCAAAATCAAGTCTCAATGACCCTTGAGTTAGAACATTCACATTGCAGGACTTCAAAACACGTTTCCTACATGCGACAAGCACATGCCTACAACGTGCCTTGAAGTAGGGGCATTTGTAGACATGTAAATTTTGTTGCATACAAAGGATGCATCGCAAAGCTCCACGTGGCATATGACTCATCATAAATGGACAAGTCATCAAAGACAGGTGGCTCAAATCAAGCAAGGGAAGTATAAATATTCCCAAAATTTGGCTAAAGGGAGAAAACTCCCTTAAATTCGGCAGAAGGTCCCAAATTGCTCTCAAAATTAGAAAGAAAATGTATCTTCATAAAATAAGCAAAAATTGAAGATTGGTCACAAAATAGGCAACAAGGCCTCAAAATTTGAGCTAAAGGAGTGAAGTGGCTGAAATTAAGACACAAAACATTCCTAAATTCTACCATGAATGAATCAAGACACAAATAAAGGCCAAATCCACCCAAAGGCAAGCCTTGAGAAGCCTATAAATACAAGGTCTTCCCACAAGCATAGGGGTCTAAAAATCTCTACACAGAAGAACCTCTACCAAACCTTTGAAGACTAATATGCTGCCAAAGCTCTCTTCGAAGAACATTCAACCAAAGCTGAAGCTTCCTCTCGACCAAAGCCGAAGCACTTCCTTGAAGAATAACCAAGTGCTAGTGCCGATTCCTTCAAGACTTTGTTGCAAGCTTCTAAACTTTTAACAACATTCGTTTCAAGATCAAGTCGCCAAGACCTTCAACGCAATGAAATCCCGCTTCAAACACCACCTTTGCCGCACCTTTGACGTGAAAATCGTCCACACGTTATTTTTCAAGTTCAAAACTTGAAGCAATAGTTCAACCGCTCGTCGAAGGTCAAGTCATCACGACCCTTGGATGAATAATCACTCATCTACATCATATTTGAAGACTGAATCAGAGGAAAAGTCGTAAATAGAGATTGTAACCTACAAATTCAAATCAATACAAATTTGCTTTGTACACGTGTTCTTGTTTCATTCGATACAGAATTTTTGTGTTTACAGTCGTCTACGTAACATTCTACATTTTTATGTAAAATGTCATTGTAGATCTTCTGTATTGAACATTGATATGTAGCCGTAGCATTTTTCAAGCCAAAGGGCATTACCTTGTAGCAGTAGATACCTGTTGGAGTGCAAAACACTGTTGGTTCCTAGTCTTCGGGAGCCATGTGGATTTGATTTTGATTGTACCCAAAGGAGTCATCCATGAATGATAGTGCCTCGTGGCCAGTGGTCGCGTCCAACACAATTTGGATGATTGGTAAGGGAGAGTCAACCTTCGGGCAAGCATCGTTGAGGTCGCAGAAATCTACACAAACACGTATTTGTCCAAGTTTCTTAAGGACAATGATGATGTTGGAGATCATTTTAGGGTTTTGCACCTCTCGAATGAAGCCTTCTTCGATTAGCTTGTCAATCTCGACCTCAATTTATGGGAAGAGTTCGGATCGATAGCGTCTTTGGGTTTGCTTTATCGGTTGTGTTCCAGGCTTGACTGTAAGACGATGGACGGTGATGGTAGGGTCAAGGTCAAACATTTCTTTGTAGGTCCAAGCAAAGACATCTTTGTACTCTATTAAAAGTTAGTAGTACTCCTTGATCTCATCCGCACTTAGTACTCCTCAATCTCATTCACACTTAGTTGTGCCTAAGTTGAGCTCTTTGAGATCATCAATCATGGCTTGCCCCTTATCCTTGAGCTATGGTGGTGCAACAGTGACGTCTTCCTCGGGGATTTCATCTTTTTTGTCTTCTTGGATTGTGATGTGGAAGACTTCTTGGACTTCCTTTTCAGTGTCATCCTCTTGGGCTTGTTGGCGTGAAGATTGGCCAGTGTGGATGATGGTTCGCCTCTTTACCTTCAGTTGTCCTTTTGTGTCAACTTCTAAGGTTGCTTGGCGCTTCATCCTTGAAGGAATCGAGCTTCGAACGTTTCTTCAAGTCTTTCCAAGGCCGACCATCGTGGAGGAGAGCTAGACGTGTTTCTTTGTTTCTTAGGTTTTGACAACATTTTGAAAACAGAGCTTTGGGGTGTTGGGAGTTAAGCCATTTGAAGATGGAAGTTTAGTTACCAATCAAGCGCCGAAACTCTGGGTTTTGATTGATTCAGGTTGTCGAAGATTGACATTCGAGGGGCAGGTTTAGGCTCCTTTTGATCTTGTTCAACACTTATGCTGATATGTTAAGCACTAGCATTTTTCTCTTTTCTTGAAATCTTCACAGGTGTATTTGGTGTGAAGCCAAGTCCAGCTTTATTGTTGTCAACTCGGTAACCATGCTCCTTTAACTTCTTTTGAGTCTCAATGAGGTTACATTCTTTGTTGTTGACAGTGTTTGCATTCTTCTTTCCAAGATTTGAAGAGGAGGCGAAATCATACCCAGACTTTGACATGAGTTTGTAGGCGTTTGGGTCGAAACCTTCTTCGGTCCTCTTGGTTGGAAGAGTGCTCAGTTCCACTGCCTTTGGCAGAGCGTCACCTAGCTGTGTCAAAGGTAAAACAACGTTTGTCTTGAGCAGCTTTACATCGTCCTTGTGAAGCTGTGTATCAGCTTTGCTTGTTCCAATTGGGGATTGCCCATTCTTTCTTCTCGACATTAGGATGTATCGGAAGATGGGTGTGTTTGGTCCTTTTAAAGGCGTCCCACTCTCCCTTTGGTTATTGTAGGTTTAACCGACTTATCGTCATTTTTGCTTGAAGATGGCACGGATTCCCCTTCTTGTTCCTTGGGCACAACTTGCCACTTTTGTTTCTTAGGTACTGTTTTGCTTGTGAATTTGATTTATTTTGGAAAAGCTTTGGGCACCATGTCTTAATCCACGTAGAACTTGGCATTCGCAAAGTGTGATTTGGCTTCGGTGAATGGTTTGGTGTCGCCTTGTATCACCTTTACTCTTTTTCGATAGAACTTTAAGCATTGATGAAGGGTGGACCGCACTACTCCATTCTCGTAGATCCAAGGCCTTCCTAAAAGTAAGTTGTAGGAAGTTTTTGTATCAATCACATAGAATAACGTGCTTGATTTGACTTCACCAATGGTCATCTCCACTCGGATCATGCCCATTGTTCTTTTTCCTCCTTGGTTAAAACCTTGGATTAGGTGGCGGCTTCAGGACAGTTCATCCACCTTGATGGTGATTGTGGTCATTGTTGACTTTGGCATGATGTTTATGTTGGAAATGTGCCCTAAAACCAATCATATGATGATACTTTACGGACATTTCACAAAGTTAAACTAATGTAGTTTAAATATAAAGGGCAAAGATTATTGTTTGAGCTGTTTCATATAAATGTTATATGCTTAAACGATAAGTCCAAGGAATATGTGATTGGGAGAATGCAATCTAAAGAAGTTAGATTCATGAGACCATTCTATCGTAAACACATCCTAAACGTTCCTGATCATAAGATTGCCAATTGGGCATTAACAGTCCGTTAAGATCAGTACGTGCTGTGTCTTCTCTCAGGGAGAGTGACTAGTCTCGAGTCATTGGTGTGTGTGACATCAAGACAAGTACGTAGGTGCTTAATAGAGAATGAGTTCACTGAACACGATCAACGAAGAGTTCTCATATTCATGTCACATGAGAACTCATGGTTAGGATAATGCAAAGTAGTCCTTTGACCTGAGGCATCATAGTTGTCTTATGGTTAAGTCATTGATCTTTGATTATGTCAAAGTCACTCCATCAGGAGGGTGTCCACGGCATAGTTGGGGTTAAGCCACTTAGCTATGGAGGCAAGTGAATGCGCAACAAGGGATCTCTAACCTTCAAACCGTTTGAAGGAGAATACTCTATGATATGATTAAGAATCTCTGATCAGAGTATGAATGAGATTTAGGAAGTCGTTCCAAATCGCATTCAAGGTAATCATATAAGCACACGAATCACATTGGATAATAGACATGAATAAACTATCAATGACTCGAGACTAGTCACTCTCCCTGAGAGAATACTCTATGATATGATTAAGACATAAAACATACCTAAAGATTCTTAATCATATCACAGAGTCTTCGTTGATCGTTTTCAGTGAACTCATTCTCTATTGAGCACCTACATACTTGTCTTGATGTCACACACACCAATGACTCGAGACTAGTCACTCTCCCTGAGAGAAGACACAGCACGTACTGATCTTAACGGACTGTCAATGCCCAATTGGCAATCCTATGATCAGGAACGTTTAGGATGTGTTTACGAAAGAATGGTCTCATGAATCTAACTTCTTTAGATTGCATTCTCCCAATCACATATTCCTTGGACTTATCGTTTAAGTATATAACATTTATATGAGACGGCTCAAACAATAATCTTTGCCCTTTATATTTAAACTACATTAGTTTAACTTTGTGAAATGTCCGTAAAGTATCATCATATGATTGGTTTTAGGGCACATTTCCAACATAAACATCATGCCAAAGTCAACAATGACCACAATCACCATCAAGGTGGATGAACTGTCCTGAAGCCGCCACCTAATCTAAGGTTTTAACCAAGGAGGAAAAAGAACAATGGGCATGATCCGAGTGGAGATGACCATTGGTGAAGTCAAATCAAGCACGTTATTCTATGTGATTGATACAAAAACTTCCTACAACTTACTTTTAGGAAGGCCTTGGATCTACGAGAATGGAGTAGTGCCGTCCACCCTTCATCAATGCTTAAAGTTCTATCGAGAAAGAGTAAAGGTGATACACGAATCACATTGCCAAAGATTCTTAGTCTTCATACAGGGGAGAATTTAGGTATGTTTTGTGTCTTAATTTCAGCCACTTTCCCTCACCTTGGCCGAATTATAGGGCTTGTTACCTATTTTGTGAGCAATCTTCAATTCTTGCTTGTTTTGTGAAGATGCTTTAGCTTTCTTTCCACTTTTGGGAGCAATTTGGACCCCTTACCGATTTTAAGAGGGATTTTCTCCCTTTTGCCAACTTTTGGGAAGGTTTTGTACTTCCTTTGCTTGATTTGTGCCACATGTCTTTGATGACTTGTCCATTTGTGATGAGTCATATGCCACGTGGACCTTTATGATGCATCATTTGTATGCAAAGAAATTTACATGTCTACAATGGGCACGTGAATTTCTGACCTTCACCCTATTGAGAGAGAATACTCTATGATATGATTAAGAATCTTTGGCAAGAGTATGAATTGAATGAAATCTAGGCAGTTGTTGATGCGATGAAAGTTAAACACTCAAATTATACCCTCTTGTTGTCAAATTGTAGTGTAAATGCAAGTAGGAATCGTTCTAAACCGGGGATTAGGAGGGCTTGCTAAAACCTCTAAACTTACTCAAAAACATAAAAACAAAGTTAAAAACGTTTGAATAGACTCAAGGGACTCAAAACCGATTCTAAAGACTCAAAACTACCTAAAAACACTCAAAACTGGGCAGATTTAACTCTAACACAATTTTGGACGAATTTAGTGTTTTGGTTTGAATCAAAACACTCAAAAACACAAACAAAACCGAAATTTAACACTTTGAAATAAGAAAGTAAAATGGGGATTTTGGTTTTGATGAATTTGAAACAAACAAACAAGTTATAAAACTAGGCAGATTGTATGACAAATTTGAGGAATACGATGATGGATGGATTAGTTAGGGGTCCGTTCTTCACACATGACACACTTGTACATGAATCGATTTCCAATTGCTTTCCAATAAACTATGATGCTCAACACCCCAGATTAACCGTGATGCACAAATTAACCCTCAGATTTTCCTTTACTCATTGAATTGGATGAATGCATGCGACAACCCAAATCATTTTCTAAAAGTCCCCTATATGAATGCACAATAGAGATACAATCAGACATCATTACGTTCAATGAAAATCATAAGTGTTGACGAGGCAATTATAACTATGAATGCATGATACAATTGCCAAGAATTCAATTAACGCAATTGTGATAAACAACATTCATTACTCATGAATATAAACTTGTAACGATTAGGTGAAACTCATTTATATTCTAGCATCTAATTCATGCATGAAAACTAAGTATGCATCTTTAATAAACATACAAGAATCAGTTATGAATAAAATAGATAATTGAATTGCAATCACAACTTATCAAATCACAATTGGAAGAAATCAATTCAAATCTCAAGCATGTTCATGGCTTCAAACTTCCCCCTAACTAAAGATTGAAGTCAAGATTGAAGTCAAGGGTCGTAACAGGGCTTGGGGTCAAGGGTCGTAACAGGGCTTGGGGGTAATGGCTAATAAAGAAATGATAGGAATAACAAACGTTCTTAAAGCGATAGCAAGCAAAGTAATGGAATCGACACTTGGAATTTACTTTAGAATGCAAAAATCAACTTTTAAACACAAAGGGAAGATTCATGCAACACTTAGGGTCGAATTCAATGCTTTGGACCCTTTCTTCAACAAACAACACTTTAGAGCTCTTTCTCATAAATTTTTCAACTCTTTCCACAACTTTTCTTCTTTTCATTCTATTTTCCACGAATTTTTCTTTTTCTTTTCCTTTTCTACCCGTGCCTTATGAAGGACTTTGTCACACACACACACACAAGAATCATTTCCCCCACACTTGTTTTTCTGCAAGAGTTCAACAAAAGGAATTCCTTCTAAATTATGCTTTACTATGCTTCAAGAACAAGGGTATGGATGGTCCTAATCTAGGCTAGGTGAGGATAGTGTGGGTAACAAAGAACATAGGCAACATAAGGCTCAACGGGGTTAAACTTAAACACATAATGAACGGGATAGGCTTTTTGGCTCTTGGCTCACTAAACAACGTCATCTTGAATATGTGTTATGCAAATCAATAACATGCTTTGAATGAAATAGGCATGAGTTCTAGCATTTGGAACTAAATGATGAAACGCCTTGTAAGTTGCAACCAAGCAAAGAATAATGAGATCATGCAACGACTTTAGAAAACAATGATGCACAGATTATTAACTCTCCAAATAAACGTTTAGGCTCAAGTCTCACAAGGTTGTAGCATACATTTGAGTTCCTTCTTTCAAACATGTTACAAAACTGATTTTTCCTTCATGATTGCATGTGAATTCATAAATTATAACCACAACCAAGCATACACCAAAGAGTAAATCAAATTTTCATCCATGTTTATAACTCTCTTTAACAGTCATGTAATTAAAAACCAAATCCTCATCATTGTGTTGGAAAGTACCCTAAGACACAAATAAACATACAAAAACAACTCTTTTTGGGTTTTTCAAAATAATTTTTCAAATTTTTTATGAGATTTTCGGATTTTTATGTCAAAACACACTGAAACACTCCAAAACAGCTTAAAAACACTTAAAACAGCAAAGAACAACACTAGAAGTAATGGTGATAAACTCCTACGAATTTCATGCAAAACAATGGTTACCCCCCCCCACACTTAAATCAAACATTGTCCTCAATGTTTCAAGCATAAACTCACACAAAAACAAGCAAATAAACAAACAACGAATAAAAATGACAAGTGTAGCAAAGTAAAAAAAAAACAGATAGAGTAGAGTTTAAGAACGCAAATCTGGTTTTGGAGATAGATGATCTTGTTGACTTTCCACAGCTTCGATCTCAAACTGGTTTGGAATTCTGAGCGAGGAATATCAGAGTTCCTATGTTTCAAATTAGACTCCTTCTACTGGGTTGATTTGATTGTGCAGTCTGCATTCTTCTCTGCTTGTTTCTCCTGCACGGCAGGTAGGCACGAGGTAGAGGTGTTGGTCTTTTTCTTTCTTCAATCTTTCCAAGTGCCCACCTCTTGCTTTCTTTCTCCTTGTCCCTAGCTGAGGATGAATTGGCAAATTGTCTCCACATGCTTCGAGGTATCATTTTCACTTCCCTTACCTGTTCCCCAGGCAGATGTTGTAGACGAAGAGGAAGCATAAGATGATGAAGATGAGTACTCGAGAGCAAGACTAGGTAAGCAATCAGGAAGGGGTTCCAGGCAGTCGGTTATAGGTCGGAAGATTGATACCAAGTGATGGCTGATTGCTCTCTTTCTCCTTGTCCCAAAACAACGACAAGGAGAAGGACAGGGAGAAAGCATGATATGAGATACTCTTGCTTTCAACCTTCATGATATGAAATACTTTTGCTTTGGATGAGTTGTTTGCAGAGGTACCGCAAGGAATAAAGAACACTGAGTGACTCGAGAGGGTTTGTTGGAAAGGCATTCTCGGAGAAGAAGAAGGGTTATGTATGTTTGCCTTGCAATGGAGGGTGAAGGGTGACATTTATAGGAATTAATAACCGGTGCTATTCTTTCACTCTTGTCAGCAACCGTTAAATGATTTAATAGTGAACTTCACGTGCTTTCTACTTCACAAGAGATCTTCGACAGATTGCCCGTGATTTTCACAAGGCTGAGTGTGCATGTGACAGGCGCTGACACATCTGGAAAAGCAAGTGCCTCTTCAATATCTGGAATCGACGCTTCGACAAACTGCCCGTGATTTCCGCAAAGCTGACTCTGCATGTGACAGGCGCTGACATGTCTGGAAAAACAGATGCTTCTCCGATATCTGGAATCGACGCTTCGACAAACTGCCCGTGATTTTCGCAAAGCTGACTCTGCATGTCACAAATGCTGACACATCTGGAAAAGCAGATGCCTCTCCGATTTCTGAGTTTGCCTCTTCGATCTCTGAAATCCCATCGAGTGCAGAGGTTGAATGTGACAAGTGCAGACAAATCTGGAAAAGAAGATTGGTCGTGGTTTCTGAGTAAGCCCAGCTTTTGAGAAAGCTAGCGCCTCTTTGATTTTTGAGTTGGCCTCTTCGATTTCTGAGCTCGCCTCTTCGATCTCTGAAATCCCATCGTGTGCTGATTTTTATAAAGGTACACAAGACGTTCAAAGCACACTTAAATTTCTGCCTGTAAAAACTCCCTTCTTGCACTTCTTACGATCTTGACTTGTCCGACCTTTTCTTTCTTTAACACCTTTGAAAATGTCTGGCCCCTCCGACAGTCGTTTTGACTTGAACCTTGATGAAGAGGCAGTCCCGCCTTCTCCAGACAACATATGGCGCCCATCCTTCATATCCCCTACTGGTCCCCTTACCGTTGGGGATTCGGTGATGAAGAATGATATGACAGCTGCGGTGGTGGCCAAGAACCTTGTCACTCCTAAAGATAACAGACTACTTGCCAAACGGTCTAATGAGTTGGCTATTAAGGATTCTCTGGCTCTCAGTGTGCAGTGCGCAGGTTCCGTATCCAATATGCCCAACGCCTATTTGCCCGAACTCGTCAAGTTGAATCATTGGCGGCTGAAGTGATGAGTCTCAAGTAGGAGATTAGAGGGCTTAAGCATGAGAATGAACAGTTGCACAGGCTCGCACATAACTATGCTACAAACATGAAAAGGAAGATTGACCAGATGCAGGAATCTGATGGTCAGATTTTACTTGATCATCAAAGGTTTGTGGATTTGTTCCAACAGCATTTGCCTTCGTCTTCTGGGGCTGTATCGCGTAATGAAGCTCCAAATGATCAACCTCCGATGCTTCCTCCTTTTGGGGCTCTGCCGACTGCTGAGGCTCCGCCGACTACTGAGACTTCTCCTAAGCAGCCTTTGTGAAGGCTGCCTCTTGTAGCTTTTTTCTGCTTAATGTTCCCCTTTTTTTTATGAAAATGAATGTGAAAATACCTTGCATAACTGTCAGTGTTTTAAAAATAAACCCACACAAAAAACAATTAAACCAGCAACAAATAAAAATGACAATCATGGCAAAATAAAACTACAGAAAAGGGAAGGTTTTTAGGAATGCAAAACCAATCGTGGAGCAATTCAAAAATCTTCCTTATTTGAATACATGGGTTGCCTCCCAAGAAGCGTTTGCTTTAATGTCTTCCAGTCGAACGAAACTTCCTTCTAAACTTGGATAGGGCCCATATCATGGAATTGATCCTTGAATGGAAAGTGATACTTGACGTGATCTGGCAATGGTTTAAATTCTAGTATAGGTGCCTGAATCATCAAAATCAGCAAGTTAGTATATAATAAAATCGAAGTTGGAGAAGATAGCTTACTTGCTTGCTCCAACACAAACTCAATTACGAACACCACATCTTTGAAGGTTGCAGGGATATGGGACTTGGCCAAATTTGGTGTTTTGAGAGTTATGACTTGTCCCGTGTCATAAAATCCAACTTCTTTGGGAATTTTCGTCTCAAATGTATCTTCTTTGATGAATTCTAGACATTCCCCATCCACTTCTTGCTCTTGATTCGTTGGAAAGGTTTCGAAGATGCCTTTCTCACCTTCTTCTTCCTTGGATTGCATGATCCTGCAAGGAATAAGGACATTTTGTGAAACGCGGTAAGGACAAATTGAATTTAGGCTTACCTTGGTTGTAGTGGACGGCATAGAAGGCATATGGGGTTGCGGCAAAGGTGGTTCTTCCCTTGCCATGGCCTTGTTATTCTCCTCTTCTTCGAGCAACAGCTGTTCATCCATGTTTTGGCTTGGTTTGGATGTCTTCGGTTCACCTCCAACCTCCATAGCGCTTCCCAAAGTGATAGCATCATGGATTTCAAAATCTTCCTTCAAATTTTCAACAGTTGAGTTGGAGAATTCACTTTACTCTTGAATTTGTGCCGTGAACTCCATAATTTGCCCAAATTGCTTTTCCAATTCGCCCATCTTCTTGGCTTGATTTTGCACCTCTTTGTTTCGGTTTTCTACATCCTGGTTCAAAGAGGTGAGTAACTTATTAAACATATCATTATTCAAAGATGTACCTGAATTGAATTGGGCAGATTGTTGTGGTGGCTGTGATGGTTCATATGGCCAGTGATAGAACTCATCTTCTTACTGCCAATATTCATCTTGTTGGAATTGTTGCGGTTCTCCACACATGTAATCTGAATAATCTCTCCAATCCGAATTGTAAGCGTTGGAAAACATGTTGTCCCTTGATTGGCTATGGCTTTGATAACCCCAAGCATCTTCATTCGCAGCGAATTGAGAACATTGATGAGTTGGATATCTTTGCCCATAGAACACACCATCTGTAGGGACACTTTGCATTGTGGTCCTTTCGGCATATTGTGACAATTGAGAAGTAAGTTTCGACAATTGAGCTTGAATAGTAGCAAAATCCATGTTGTACTTCTCTAGTACTTGAAATCAAGGAAACAAAACTAAATCAAATATCATAAGTAAAAATAAGAGACACAAATAGAAACAAAGTCAGTAACTAAAACAAAAAACATGAAAATAAACAAAAAGAAATAACAAGGGATTAGCAAAATTGCTAATCCCCGGCAACGGCGCCAAAATTTGATGCGATGAAATTTAAGCACTCAAATTAAACCCTCTTGTTGTCAAATTGTAGTATAAATGCAAGTAGGGATCGTTCTAAACCGGGGATTAGGAGGGCTTGCTAAAACCTCTAAACTTACTCAAAAACATAAAAACAAAGTTAAAAACGTTTGAATAGACTCAAGGGACTCAAAACAGATTCTAAAGACTCAAAACTACCTAAAAACACTCAAAACTGGGCAGATTTGACTCTAACACAATTTTGGACGAATTTAGTGTTTTGGTTTGAATGAAAACACTCAAAAACACAAACAAAACCGAAATTTAACACTTTGAAACAAGAAAGTAAAATGGGGATTTTGGGTTTGATGAATTTGAAACAAACAAACAAGTTTCATCAAACAAACAAACAAGTTATAAAACTAGGCAGATTGTAAGACAAATTTGAGGAATACGATGATGGATGGATTAGTTAGAGGTCCGTTCTTCACACATGACACACTTGTACATGAATCGATTTCCAATTGCTTTTCAATAAACTATGATGCTGAGCACCCCAGATTAACTGTGATGCACAAATTAACCCTCAGATTTTCCTTTACTCATTGAATTGGATGAATGCATACGACAACCCAAATCATTTTCTAAAAGTCCCCTATATGAATGCACAATAGAGATACAATCAGAGATCATTACGTTCAATGAAAATCATAAGTGTTGACGAGGCAATTATAACTATGAATGCATGATACAATTGCCAAGGATTCAATTAACGCGATTGTGATACCTTCACTACTCATGAATATAAACTTGTAACGATTAGGTGAAACTCATTTATATTCTAGCATCTAATTCATGCATGAAAACTAAGTATGCATCCTTAATAACATACAAGAATCAGTTATGAATAAAATAGATAATTGAATTGCAATCACAACTTATCAAATCACAATTGGAAGAAATCAATTCAAATCTCAAGCATGTTCATGGCTTCAAACTTCCCCCTAACTAAATAGGGGTTTAGCCACTCATAATTGCAACAAAATTAGAAAATAACAAAGTAGACATTGAAAGCAAGAACGAAGTACACCTAAAACGCTCCAATCTTCAAGCTTGAAACGCCAAGGACCTTCTTTTTCACCACCTTGTTGCGGCACAAGAAAGGGGAGTGGCTAAATGGAGGTCACGGCAAGGGATGAAATTGTAAGTGTATGGAGTTGTGAGATGTGAAAATGTAGTGTCTTTGGATGGAGATGGAATCCTTTAGGAAGGGGAATGGTGGATGTATTTATAGGCTAGGGAGAGGATAGTGTATGTTGTGGTAATGAGTGGATGTAATGGGTGTAGTGGGTTGTGGTAATGAGTGGATGTAATAGGTGTAGTGGGTGGATGTTTGGTAATGAGTGGATGAGTGTTTGGTAATGAGTGGATGTAATGAGTGTAGTGGATGGATGTTTGGAGTTGTAGGTTAACACACTTGCACACACACATGCTGATTTCTAGCCTTCAAATCTTAAAAAACGTCCATCCTCATGTCTCCATGCTTGCACTATCCAATCTTAGCTAAAAAATGTTCTAAAATGCTCCAAAATGCACTTTCTTGCCAACTTTGTTATTATGACCTACAAACACATGAAAATAGCTTAAAATACATAATTAACTAAGAAATAACAACACAACTGCACAAGAACAAGCTAACTAAGTCGCATAAATATGCTCCTATTAGTTGTACTAAATCACATTCAAGGTAATCATATGGATAAGAGAATCACATTGGATAGTAGACATGCATAAACTATCAACCAAACAGTGTGATCAAGAGTATTGATGTAGAGAAGGGTCGTATGGCATTGCAATCCCAAACTAATTAGGTTCTCCAACCTCTTGTGATTAGCTTGGGTAACCATGACATACTACTAGGTGGCACTCATGGTTTGTAAAAGCCCTGAAGATGAATAATCACTAAAGGGAGAATTGAAGTAACTTTCAATTCACAATCGATTATTAAGAGTTCTAATGGCCCACTGCCTCACTAAAAGGAACCTAATGGATTGCACACCGTGTAATGTAATGTAATGATTGAAGGATATAACAAAGATGAGTAAGGATGATACGGATTTTACAACTCATGTGAACGAGCTAAAAACTCCTATTATACTTGCAACAATCACAAGGTTGTTGTAGTATAAACGGATCTCGCAAGGTCGTTCTCCACAAGGATTATTAAATAATTCTAAACTAACCAAATTCCAATTAATTATTGTAAAGTAGAAATTGAGATGATTGATTTTATAACCTACTTAAATTAAAAGCGACATTAACTATTAAAGATAAGACAATCTGCAATATTAAAACTGGGGGAAAAAGAAATCAGTTTTGGGAGAAATCAAATTAAGAAAGCACTAGAGTTCCACCATCACCTAGCAATCCTATGAACTTTTACCAATTACTTATGATCAACACATGCCACTTTGAAGGTTAGATTTTCCTAATTCATATTCTACTTGGAACCTCCAACATAGAACGTATATCTAACATGCAACCCGTCCGAACGTTCGGATCAAATCTGAACATGAAAGACTCATTATCCTTTATGAAAATCCTTTGAAAAACCATGCAACCCTTAAGACGTGGTATTCATCCTAAGTGAAATTACAATTATTAATCACAAGAAGCCAACGTCAATTTCAAGGAACCTTCCGACCAAAATTGCATCAAATTACTTTCTAAAGATCCTAATGGTGATCAGGCATTAAGACAATTGAAATCATAGAAAATATTATTAAGAAAAGGATTGAAAACACCTTCAAGTAGAAAATCTCCAAAACCCTAGCAATTCTCTCTGTCTCCAAAGTTGCAATAAATAAAGCGTAGTGAAATATGGTAGACGGCCAAGCAATATATCTGCTAAGCCCCCACACAAACCTTAAAAACAGGTCCTTTATTCCCCCTAGGAAACTAAAATTAATAATCCAATAAAATAGGAAACATAACCCTAAATTAAATGGTAAAATTTGTCTAAAATCTGAACAGCCACGTTTTGGATCCATAAGCTGCTCCAAAACTGGCCCAATATAGCAGGATTTAATGTTTGGAATATTCTGAACACTTCTCCATAAGGCCACGAACCCATTCGAGGTGATCTTGGGCTAAAAAAACGCAATTTAAGCCCAAAAGCTTCATTTTTCAGCACTGCGCATCGCTCATTTATTTTATCACCAGAAAATAACCGCTTGGTGGAAAAATCCCAGATTTTGATACAATCAAGCTAAGTGACTCACGAACGTTCTCCAACTGGAATTACTCCAAAATTCGTCCACTTTATCCAGTTTTGGTCCAAAGGAAATCAAAAGTGCTATATTGAAAATACAATTCAAAGCATCAAAATTCTTCCAAAATATTAACCAAAATGTACTAAGATTAGGGTAAAATATATAATATAAAATCTGCTCATCAAAATACCCCCAAACTTATATTTTTGCTTGTCCTCAAGAAAAAAAAAACTAGAAAACAAAAATAAAAACTAACAAACTAAACAACTAGCTAAAATTAACTAACAAAAATTTTCTCCTTCAAAGTTGCAATCCATAGCAAATTTTAAAAACTATAACATCTTTTTAAAAGTTCCAACCAATCCCACCACAGAGTCTAAACCATTTAGAATCAATTAGAAAAGAATTCACAAACTTCCTTTGGTGTAAAGTGAACCAACATAGTTAAGGAGACTCGACTAAAACTCTTACCTCTCGTCCTTCTTTATTTCACACATAATAACTTTAAATATAACTATTTTTCTTTTGCTTTTTCAATTTTTTTTCTTTTTTTTTCTTTTTTTTTTCTCATTTATAACATTTTTTTTTCAGTAACAATAGTGGTCGTGCAATGTCGGTTCACTTAAGCTTTCGATCCAACCCATGTAGCGAGTTTAGGTCAATGACTACCAAACCACTAGGGCTTTAGGGCACTAGGTGTAGAACACCCCTAAGGACTTATTAACTCGAGTTAAAAAGGCTACGAAACCAACTAACCACTCTGCCCCATGCCAAAACTCTACCGTTTGACGCGAGAATCACTGCTGATTAGGCAGGACTGGCCCAGTACTAGGCAAAACCTCGGGTGAGACAACTATTACTTTATTCACAATAATAACTGACTTTACTTAAAATAAAAATTAAAAATAAACTTAGACTAAAAGTAAGTGTTTCAATCTCACTCCCCACAAACCATGTTGGTGTGATGTGCAAAGTTCAAAGTATAATTCATGAATTAGTGTCTAAGCAATGATAAATAGAAAAGACTCTACTATGGGATTAATCTTCATCATGTCCCTTTGTTCTAACGTTTAAAATAATCTATGGATATTAACTTAAAAAGAATGAAAATTTTTAAACTGACACAAAAATCAAAAATTAAAATCCTAAAATTTTACTTTCCCACCCCCAAACTTATGTCACACTTTGTCGTCAAGGTGTGGAAAATAAATGGAAACTAAAAAAAACAAAAAGTAAAACTGGAAAAGACAAAACAAAAGCCTAGACTAAATAAACTAAAAGAAAAAGGAAAACAGAGAAGAAACAAAGAAATTAAAATAAACAAATAATAGAACAAACAGAAAAGAAGGAAAAGAAACACCTGGATTCGAACTTAGGACCTGGGGCTGTGTGAAGACGCGCAGACCACCACGGATAGTGCAACACTTGTGTCGACTTGCGCAACAACTGGTATAGAAAGCGGTGTAGCAGCTGCATGTGTCATTTAAAAAAAAACCTACCTATTATTGAACACGCATAGGATTCCCTTTTCACTAGCCTCGATCCCTGAGCCACCAAACGGCTCTCTGTCTCCCATTTTGAAAATGTCCCTATCCCAACAGACATGACAGGCCACATGTCATGCATCCATATGATGAATTCCTTAGGATTCTAAAAGAAAGGCTCAGATGCACCCATTTCTCTCCCTTCTAATTTTGTTTTTCGTTTCAACAAACTCCAGCCCTCTCTCACTAAAAACCCAAACGTACATCCATATCAGAAATAAGTCTCCCATTTTCCTTAACCCACTCTCTATTTTGCTCTCAGACCCCATATCTTTTTAAAATGAAAATTGGCTTTCATTCTTTCTCATTTTTCTCAATCCTCGCAGCCATCTCATCATTTCAGACCTCCTGTTGTCTCCTCAGTTTGGCACCCCTCTTCATACAAAAAGCCAAACAACATACATACCCCGTGTCTCTCGACCCCATCCATGGTGGAGCGAAACATGCATGTCTGATTCCTCTATGAACTAGAAGCTGAACATGGCAAAGGAAAGGAGAAAACAACGAATATTGTGCAGATCCGGGTATTTCAAAGGTAAAATCTTGTTCGCTGTCAGTGATGATCCCCAATATGTGAAACAGTGGCTGCATTACCGTTGCATGTAATTATAATGGTGTGGTCTTTGTGCAAAAACACTCGGATCCATGACAGATCCGAGAGAAAGAATGCTCAAACTGGAGATCCATTGGAGGAAAGGCAGGACGCATCATAAAGGCCATGCTCTATCGATTTGGAAGGTATAAGCACTCATCCCTGTAGAAATCATGATTTTCACAATATCGGGTGTTGTAAGTGATGCACAACGAAGCTAAAATTGAGCCGAGGTTGTATTTAGGTCCTGTTTTGTAAAGATGATGTTTTATGGCTCTACATGGTCTCATGTTGGTGTGCTTTGTGTAGTAAAGGTGGATCACTAATAGATCCGTGGGAAGGAAAGTGGATGGACAAACATTAGCTTCAATGGACAAAAACGGCACAAGCTTCCAAGAGCCCAGATCGGAGCATCTAGGAGGTAAAATTTCATATCCTTGCAATTTCCCACCCCTAAACTTGCATCGCTAAATGAGCTCATATTAATTGCTTTAAATTTTAGCATAGTGTAGATGTGGTTGATGTTAATGCAAACTTGCTGCTGGGTGCATGACTCCAGTATAAGATAAGTTGTCTCTATTTTCCCTTGGTTTCCATGCGTGCAACCTGCAATTAACCAATATATGCAAATATTAAAAACGGAGCTAAAATCAACTGCGTAAATAAAGAAAGCAAAATATTTTAGAATTTTTCACGTTTTTATTTTTTTTTTATTTTATAATTTGTATTTTATTTATTTATTTAAACTTAGGTATGTAAATGCATCTAGAAATTTAACTAATAATAAAAAAATCAAATGAAAAATAAAATAAGGAAAGAGTTTAGAAAAATTGGGTTGCCTTCCAACAAGCGCTTTATTTTAAGTCTGTAGCTAGATGTTGTAAAAGTCCGTTGGCTAGATCACTGGTTCCTTCAGAGTCAAAAACTCGCTTGCACCAAATTTCCCTATGCATGGTTTAAGTTGATGTTTGGTAACCTTAAATGGGAAATCTTTACCCTCAACCGTGATGTCCACATTACCATTCTGAAAAACGTTAGTAACTAGAAAATGACCTTTCCATCGAGACTCTTGTTTCCCTGGAGATGATTTGAAATAGGAACTTAACAACCACACTTTTTTACCAGGCTGTATTTTTGCACAACTTGGACTGCTTTGCAATTTTTTATTGCCCTTGACATTCAAATGTTTTGGTCAATCTGGTGGCAAATCACATTTTGAGTCTTTATGGGCAGCTTGCCAATAGATGATCTGGTCACAAAATTGGCATGAGGTAAACCATTTAATACATCAACACGCATGGATTCTTGTTTGTCACCTGAATGTATGCTTGCTTCAAACAACTTGAAAACAACCGTTTGATCTTCAACTCGGAATGTTAATGTTCCGACTTCCACATCAATAAGAGTTCAGGCTGTTGCCAAGAATGGGCGGCCCAAAATGATGGGTGTTGTCAAATCCTCATCTATGTCCAACACCATAAAATCAGCCAGTAAATATAAATTGTCAACTTTCACAATAACATCTTCAATGACTCCTCTAGGATAGGTAATTGAATGGTCAGCCAATTGAATAATGTTGGAGGTCGACTTCAGCTCTCCTTCACCTAAACGTTTAAAAATAGAATAAGGCATTAAGTTTACACTAGCACCTAAATCAATTAAAGCATTATTAAGATCACAATTTCCAATGGTGCAAGAGATAGTAAAACTCCTTGGATCTTTTTTCTTTGGAGGTAATTTATGCAATAAGACCGCACTGCACTGTTCTGTTAGAATCACTTTTTCAAAATCGATGAGCTTCTTTTTCTTTGTGCAAACGTCCTTAAAAAACTTGGCATAATATGAAATGTTCTTGATTGCATTAATTAACGGTAGATTAATCTGAACTTTAGACAAAGTCTTCATAAAATTTGTTAACTGTTGATCTTTAACTTTAGGCTTCAACCTTTTGGGATAAGGCATAGGTGGCTCATAAACACACTTTGCAGTTTTTGTGGTAGCTTTGCAGTATTTTTGGATCTGTCTTGGGGCTACCCAGAATCTGCAAAAGTATCAGATTTAGTTTGGGGCAGTTCTGCTGCCTGTGAATTTCCAGCAGAATTTTCATGTCTGTTGTCATAATTTTTGCCAGACTGTAAAGTCCGTATAGCATTGCATTCTTCTCGTCCTCTTGGATTAGGTACTGTTTGACTAGGAAATGTACCCGGTGCTTTTTCTGAAACTTGCAACGCAATCTGCTCAATTTGTTTTTCCATATTTTTCATTGATGCGTGCAGATTTTGGATTTCTTGACTGATAGTATTAGCTAATTTTTCAATTGCTATCTCCCAATAAGCCTTAGGTGCAGCAGGTTGCTGTACCTGCTATTGAAATTGAGGCCTAGAGTGCTGATCTTTGTCCCACTTTAAATTAGAATGATCTTTCCAACCTGGGTTGTAAAAGTTTGAATACGGGTCATATCTGGGACGCTGGAAATTGTTAAATGAATTAGCCTGCTCTGCTGTAAACTTCGAATAAGCATTTTTAGGTGGACAGCTCAAAAAATCATGATTTGTCATGCTGGAAACGCTGCAGGCAGCTTGTAAAGGCTGCTGTACAACAACATGTGAACCTGGGATTCTTTGTAATAACATGTCAAATTTTGCATCAAGCATTTTCTCCATTTTTTCAATTTGTGCTGTAATATATGGAGAACCGTTAGACATCTCAAAAACGGATCTAGATTGTGGCTGCTCAACTGCCCATTGTTGTGTATCTGCTGCCATTTTTTCAAATAACAAACAAGCCTCTTGTGCAGTTTTATCTTTGTACGAACCTCCGCATGAAGCATTGACAAGAGTTTTTGTAGTCATATTTAACCCTCTGAAAAATATATGCATTTGATCCGTAGTGTTAATACCCGAATGTGGACATTTTATAATCAACTTCTTGAACTGCTCCCATGCCTCATGAAACTCTTCATTAGGTTTTTGGGCAAAAGATAAAATATGAGTTCTCATATCAAGAGTCTTAGAAGCCGGATAATACTTGTTTAAAATTTTTTCACTGAGTTGGGCCCAAGTACTAATGCTTCCAGATGGGAGTGTGAGGAGCCATCTCCTTGCTTGATCTTTTAGAGTGTAAGGAAACAAATGGAGCTTAATAGATTCGGCTGAAAATCCCCTCACCAAAATATTTTTGCAACCCATTCAAAATTCTGCAATATGCATGTTTGGATCGTCAGTTGATAACCCATGAAATGTAGGTAGAATATTCAACACGTGCTGCTTTATTTCAAATGTAGACCCTTCCTTCACTGCTGGATAAGTAATGCAACTTGGTATATTAGTGGTATGAGCTGTTAAAGAATCACCCAAAGGCTGACCTGCCTCTGGAATAATGAATGCCATTTTTCCTTTACTATGCAGATTCCCAGAAATTGAAGACTGCAAAAAAGTCCCCTGCAAAGAAGGAACCCACTGCAAATTTTTCTCCCCGCGTCTCCTTAAAGTCTGCTCGAGTTATGGATCAAAAGGAAGCAGTTTCTGTACTATTGAACGGGTGCTGACCATGCACAGATTATCTTTGTAATCTGCACTGTATTGCTGTAATCTGTGAAAAATAAAATAAAAAGGAAAATTAAATAATTTTTTTTTCTTTATATATATATATAAACAGCAATAACTAATTGAAAATCTGATTAGTAGGAATTATTTTAAATAATTCCTGGCAATGGCGCCATTTTCTTGATAGGGATTTTACTACTCATGTGAACGAGCTAAAAACTCCTATTATACTTGCAAGAATCACAAGGTTGTTGTAGTATAAGCAGATCTCTCAAGGTCGTTCTCCACAGGGATTATTAAATAATTCTAAACTAACCAAATTCCAATTAATTATTGTAAAGTAGAAATTGAGAGAAATCAAAAACGAAATTAACTATTAAAGATAAGACAATCTGCAATATTAAAACTGGGGGAAAAAGAAATAAGTTTTGAGAGAAATCAAATTAAGAAAGCACTAGGGTTCCACCATCACCTTACAATCCTATGAACTTTTACCAATTACTTATGATCTACACATGCCACTTTGAAGGTTAAATTTTCCTAATTCATATTCTACTTGGAACCTCCAACATAGAACGTATATCTAACATGCAACCCGTCCGGACGTTCGGATCAAATCTGAACATGAAAGACTCATTATCCTTTATGAAAATACTTTGAAAAACCATGCAACCCTTAAGACGTGGTATTCATCCTAAGTGAAATTACAATTATTAATGACAAGAAGCCAACGTCAATTCCAGGAAACCTTCCGACCAAAATTGCATCAAATTACTTTTCTAAAGATCCTAATGGTGATCAAGCATTAAGACAATTAGATAGTTTTTATCCCGGTGATTAACAATTCAAAGTATGCATGCAAACAATCATAAGCAATTAAATAAAAATCACATATTCATGCTAAGGCTCAAGGCTTCGCCCTAGCAAAAGAAATTAGTTATGCATATTCATAATTGAAATCCTAGAAAATATTATTAAGACAAGGATTGAAAACACCTTCAAGTAGAAAATCTCCAAAACCCTAGCAATTCTCTCTGTCTCCAAAGTTGCATAAAATAAAGCGTAGTGAAATATGGTAGACGGCCAAGCAATATATCTGCTAAGCCCCCACACAAACCCTAAAAACAGGTCCTTTATTCCCCCTAGGAAACTAAATTTAATAATCCAATAAAATAGGAAACATAACCCTAAATTAAATGGTAAAATTCGTCTAAAATCTGAACAGCCATGTTTTGGACCCATAAGCTGCTCTAAAACTGGCCCAATATAGCTGGATTTAATGTTTGGAATATTCTGAACACTTCCCTAGAAGGCCACGAACCAATCCAATGTCATCTTGGGCTCCAAAAACGCAATTTAAGCCCAAAAATGTCATTTTCCAGCACTGCGCATCGCTCATTTATTTTATAGCCAGAAAATAACCGCTTGGTGGAAAAATTCCAGATTTTGAAACGATCAAGCTAAGTGACTCACGAACGTTATCCAACTGGAATTACTCCAAAATTCATCAATTTGATCCTGTTTTGCTCCAGAGGAAGTCAAAAGTCCTATATTGAAAATACAATTCAAAACATCAAAATTCTTCCAAAATATTAACCATAATGTACTAAGATTAGGGTAAAATATATAATATAAAATCTACTCATCAAAGGACAATTAAATAGTTTAAATTTATATGACAAGGATTAATTTATATGTTAATTAATCTTATGAAAAGTTTGTATCGGGCTTTAAGTTAGTTTCGGGGCCCAAATAGGTTTTGGTCCACAAGACCCATTGAGTTTAATTAAGTTGTATGACAACTAAAACAAAATGGGAATTAACCAAAATATAACTACCAAAACCGAGCCTTAGAGAGGGAGTGTGATGGTGGACTTATTACAAGTTTGGCACTCACTTAGAAAGAGGTATAAAGGCAAGTTTATAACCTTAACCACATTAGGGTTTCTTTGAGGAAAGATGAGAGAACACAAGCTCTCTCTTTTTCTCCACGAACAAAATAGAAACGCAAAGAACTCTTTGACAGAGGAAAAGTGAGACCACAACAATGAAGGCTCACTTTGACAGAGCAAAACAACGAACAGATGAATATGGTTAGAAGATACGAGAATTTGATAGAGGAAAAGAGGGAAGAGAGGACATAAGGTTTTTTCTTAGTTTTTCACTCTAGCGTTGTCCTGGGATTAGCATTTTTCTTTGTTGTAAAAATAGAGAAAAAATATGTAGGAGAAAGGAGCAATGAAGAAGAGTGAAAGAAGTGAAAGCAAAGAGGAGTGTATAATCATTTTTATTCTCTATCTTCTCTCCTACCACATCCCTTCATCGTTCTCGATTCCTCTTTTTTCAATTCAGGAGTTGTGAAACTTGCGATTGATCAAATATAAGGCCAAATCAGGATTGGTGGGATCGATTCTTGGTTACTAATATTCCTTGCAAAATGTCTTGGAAATGGTCTAAAAAGTCCTCTTCGGAGTAAGATTTCATGATTAAGAACACAAAAGAAGGTCATTTTCAACTGTACCACTTTGTGCAGATTGCTTGACCTCTCTCTGGGCTTGCACTGAGTTTTCTTCATGTATTGAAAGAGTATTATGTTCATTACGATTCACTTCTTGTGTCTGGAAATCATCTTCGTTCAATCCTTATTAGGTATACAAATCAGTCTTATGCTAGTTAACTGATTCTTATTTTTGTCATACACAAACAACTCCTCATTGTACTGTTCCTTAATTAGATATTACACATCTGCTGCTATCTAAGATCTAGAAGAAGCATAAATAAATTACAATTTATGCTCATCTACTGTATACAACTTACAATTTACGCTCATCTACTGTATGACCATATCAATTTATGAAGAAAGTCGATCGAGGATCAATAGACCACATGCAATATTTACAAAAGCAAAATTATTTTATCAAGTTATGTTACAAGAAATGCAACCATGCATTACTAAATTTTGATCGATAACCTTTATCAGTTGGGATTCTAGCAACATCTTACTCGTATGTATGACCAGAATGGCACTGATTAATATTGTAATAACTAATTAACTAAGAACAAATTAGGATTAACTAATAAATGTTTAAAAAGCAAAAAATGGTGAAGAAAAACACTATTTATATATAGAGAAATTATTGTCTTTGTTATGGAAGGAAAAAACCCAACCTCTACCTCTACAAAAAGGAATTAACAGAAACTTAATCTACTCAACTAATTACTAAACAACTAAGATATTATGCTTACTAGCTAAAATCCTGGTCCGCCTGTGCGTTTGGGTTTTTCCTATTATTTAATTTTAGAAAGTAGCCCTCACCTTCTTCCCATATGATCTTGCATTCACTAGTTTCGTGGTCAAATAAATATCAGCAAGAGACCGGTACGTCCACTTCTTAGGCCGATCGATATCTTCTTTCCCAAAAATCTCTTCAATCTTTTGCCAAGTGATCACTTCGATTTGATTAACCACCTCATCACCATCCTGCTGAAATTTCTTGTTCTTGTTGTGGCCGCTGCTTCTGCTATTGGTGTTATCTTCATCACTAAGCTGCATCAGCTGCTGTACAGCGGCCAAGTCTGACTCCGTCAACGCCTTCTCAGGATGATCAGTATTTCGCGAAGATTGTGATTTCACCATTGAACAAATTGGTGCAAAGAAAAAGAAACACAAAGATCGATGAGAGAGAGAGGGATAATGTGTAGAGCTATATAGCTAAGCTAATCAAAACCCTGTTGGCTGTTGCGTTTTCTTTTGCTTTTGATATCCTCCTACTAAGGTTTTCTGGTATTGGGATGTTTTGGGTTTCTTTTGATTGTTGATTATATGGATTTGGCGTTGTGGGTACGTGTTGTATGAGGAAAGGAAAAGGAGAGAGAGATACAAAGAAGCTGCTGGGTTACTACTATGAAGATGGGTGGAAGCTGTCATTCGCCGACGTGGATTTATTAATTTACTTTACTTTACATTTGTAGTGCATAACTAAAAATAAACAAAACAGAGCTGAAAAAAAATTGAGTCCTTGCATGATGGCATGTGTGGATGCAAATTTTTTCCTCCTTGCTTTTTGACAAAATTGCATATACAAAACAAATAACACCTTAGGTTAAAGCCAAGAGCCTCATGCGCCCATGATGAATGAGGGGGGGGGTTTGGCCGAAGAACTTATGATGTCAAATTTAGAATTTTGAGGCAAAAGTGTTAGAGAATTTAGCAAGAGAATTGAAATTTATGGTCGGCCCCTTTGGGTGGAGATGGATCAGCCACTTGGATGGTTTTGTGGGTAAAATTCATGATTTGTGTTTAATTAGCAAATTAATTGAATAATAAATCAATTAATATAATAAAAAGGAATGATTTGAGGGTTCCCTTGTGGAGAAGATTTGATGAGGATGAATGAAATAGGTTATAAATAAATACCTATTTTGGGCACTTTTGACTTGATTGAGGGATGATTGTCCACTGCTCGCACGTAGGAGTTTCGATGTTCCTTGAGGGTAATTTATCCTTTTCACCCTAGAATTCACGTGTCGCCTTCATATTTTTCTCGATTATTTTTGGCTCCACAAATGCCCCTACAGTTGTTGGGCTGCTCGCAGGAAAGGGCAGCAGGTGTAGAGATCTTCTTGCTTTGGGAAACATAGGATTGTTTCCTATTTTGATGTAGATTCCCTCTTTAATAGGAAATTATGGCATGTTTACGAAATCGGAACGGGATGGAAAAAAACGGAATTGCATTCTTTTCCAGGCATTCAAGTCGTTTACTACATTTCCGGAATAAAAAACAAGATGGGGTCCACTTAAAATCAGGAATTGGATCCGTAAATCTCCTGGAATCAGATCCCCTAGATGGAGGTGGTATTTGGATTTCGGGAAGAAGGCTCTTCTAGGACTCCAACTTTTATACCCAAACTACCCTCGTATCTTCTACCTCCCCTTCATATACGTGACTCTCTATGCTCAGTCTGCCGACTCCCTTGCACATTCACTAGCTCAATTACGGTTCTGGATGATTTTGTGCCAGGATGGGCTTCGAAGACTGAGTTGGTGGAATGGGTTGCCGTTGGCAAAGAATGGATTTGTAGTCCTTGCAGGTTGTGCTGATCTACTTCGCATTGTAAGAGGGGGAGCAGAACATGGTTGGCGATGAGGAGAATCTTGTGGATGTGAGTTGAGGCAATGGAGGGTGAGAGAGAAGAGGATGGGGGAGGAGGGGGAGGAGGAGAGACGGTGGTGGTGGTGGGTGTTGGAGATGATGGTGTGGGTGAGATATTTGAGGGTTTTGGTCAACACAGCTGCTAAGAAGGATTGAGGAGAGGGAGAGAGAGGCAAGGACGTAAATTTTATTTAGTTTACTTTATGTTGATATTTTTAATAAAGTTTAGGGTGATTAAGACTCTTCTCTAACATGTAGAAGCAAATAAAAAATATTCTTTCATATTAAATTTGTGCTAAAAGTTTTACTAAAAAATAAAAAAATTATTCTCTCTAAAAATTAAAAAAAATGGAAGAGTAAAAGTTTTACTAAAAATAATTAGCATATAAAATATATTAGTTAAACAAGGGTACTTTAGTAATTACATTAGATTTTATTCTGATTCATATGAATTAGTAAGCAGTTTATATAGATCAATGTCATTTCTACTCCAATTCCAAACAATTTTGGTAAACAACTTCAAGACGAATCTAATTTTGATTCCACCTCATTCCAATTCCTCCTCAATCCAAATCTTTCTCAATTCAATTCCTCTCAATTTGATTACGGATTAGTAAACGTGCCCTTAGATCCTTCTAGGAAAGGGAAATAAATTCCTCTCAAAGCTTATTTAAGTCCACCTTAAGTGGATTATTAAATCAACTTTGGAGAGCGATTTATTCTACCCTACAAGAGAGAGAAAGCTTAGAGGATATTCGTTCCCCCTCCTCCAGCAATCTTCTACATCTTGCCTGTGCAAAGGATCGTCTTTCATTACTTGCTTCATCTTCTTGTTGCTTCAAGGTAAGAAAAAATTAATTTTCCTTGTCTTCTAAACTTTTTGGTAGCCTTAGGGCTTGAAATTTGGCTCGACGGGGGTCGAGGAGGCTTGAAAAAAGTTGTTGAAAGCCACAGCACAATGGCTGCCGTTGGTTGACTTTGGGATGGCGTCTGGGCATTGCGGTCTGGGCTTCTGTGCCTAGGCCGTGAAGAGAAAAGCGGCATAGGGGCGTCGGCCCCCTGTTGATTGGATTAGGCCGCAAGGCCTTTGGGCCGAGAGGAAAATAGGGAGCCAGAGTAAGCTGGCTCCCTGCTTTGCTGATTTGGACCGCGGGGCCTGATTCCCTTCTTTTGTCTTTGTTTTTTTTTTTTTGAGGTTGGGCTTGGGCCCGAGCTTGGTATAGGAGGAAAAACTAAGGGCCAAGGGTTTGGCCTGCTTGAAGTTTGGGCCGAGAGCTGGCATTCCCTTTTTTTTTTTTGGGCCTTGTGGCCTGTTTGTGCCGAGAGCTGCTCTTTTTTTTTTTTTATTGGTGCAGCCATCTAACGAATCCCTCTTGTATCTTTGTAGAATTTTTTCAAGCATGTCTTCCTCAAGCCACAAGAATAATGATGGTGTGCCGCCATTGTATTGTCAAGGTGGGTCTTTGAGCAAGGTTGGTTACTTCAAGGATGCTCACTACAAGATTAGCTCCGATGACTTGTTTAGAGACTTCCTCGAAGCATATTGGCATGTCATTCCGTCGGGAATATGTGTGAAGCGTGTTAAGGATGGTAGCAGCGGTGAACCATGTGATAGGGCTCGGACAGCTATCAAGTTCCACCCTTACTATTTTGTGTTGGGGTTTACTTTACATATGCCGCGTTTCTTCCAAGAAGTGCTCTGCTCCATTAGATGTACCCCCGCCCAATGTTTTCCGAATGCGGTCCGTGTGATGGTGGGATTCCACAATCTAAGCCAATTCATGAACTTAGATCTAACCGTTAACGAATTTTGGTAGTTCTTTGACATAGGTCACATTGAGGGAGTTAGGCAGCTGCGATCTCGCCATAGGCTTTTTGATAACTCGAGCAAGGGACATCATGATTGGGCCAAGGAGACTTTGGAGATAAGTGGAGAATGGGAGTCTGATTCTTCCCTCGAGCTACGTGTTCCAATGGTTTTCATATCCAGTAAGTAGGCTTCTTAATCTCTTGGCTGTTTTGTATTTGTGCTAAGCTGCTCTTTAATTTTCTAATTGTCTCCTGTTGCTTTTGTAGATTCTGAATTCGACTCCACTCCTAAGACTTCTACAGATATGAAGAAATTGCATGTTGCTCTAGGTATCCGCTCCAAATACCATGAGTGGTGTTGGTTACTTAGTCTTTTTCGTAGGGAAAAAGGTGGGCTACCCACTAGAGAAGAGATAAAATGAATCAAGGCTGAGACATTGGCTCGTCCTATCACTATGGTGGAGCATGCTAAAAATGAAGGTGGGAAAAAGAGGTCATCCCTGCCTGCTCAAGAGACTTCTGCTGAGAAGAAGCCGAAGACTTATTCTGCTGCTCGCGAGCGTTCACCGGTTGTTCCTAAGCTTGTGATTGACTTGACTTCCTCTAAGAGTGAGAAAGAGAAGGCTGCTAGATCTATGTCGATGGAGCTTGCCATTACGAAGGCTACTAGTTCCATTGCTGATAGGATCACCCATCATAGAAGTTCCTCCATTCCTTCGGTGCCAAAGTTTATGTCAAAGTGTCCGTCTAGGGCTAAGTCTAGTTTCACCTTTGGATAGGCTTGCTACTATGAAGTGTGACAAGGTGCCCTTGCATGCTAAAGTGGCGCAAAATCTTGTTCCCTCTGCTGCTAAGACCGACTCGTCTGCTGAGAAGAAGGAGATTGCTTGTGTAGGCAGTCGTGAGAAATCCACCATGTCTGTTTCTGTGGAAATTACTGAGATTTGTGCACTTTTGAAACCAGATCTGCTTGAAGACATAGATGTATGTGCCAAGTTTGTTGATGGCGTCAAAGGGGTTGTTGGCCCAAGTTCCTTTACGATGCATACGGCCAAGTATAGGAGGACTGCTCTGCTAGCCATGATGCAGAAAACGGCGATTCTGGCAATCGAGTCTATGCTTCTTGATCAAGATGATACCAAGGCTGCCAAGGAGATGGCAAGAACTGTGGTAGCTGAAGCTTACTCCTCTGTTGAGAAAGTCAAGAAATTGGAATATGAGCTTACTGCTTTGAAGGGGTCTAATATCTCTGGCCCCACTTTTCTGCAACTTGAAACCGCTCTCCAATAGATCATGGATTTGAAGACTAGGCTTGACGCGATCCAAGTAAAGTATGAAAGTGTAGAGAAAGAGATCGAGTGTTACATACCTCAGATTCAAGATCTTGAGTGTGCCATCTCTAAATTCTGCTCCACTGGTTATGTAAAGGATGAAGAACTGATCACTGCTTGCAACCAAATGATCCACTTTAAGAAGGTTGTTGATAGGCTTGAGCCTCAAGTGTTGGAACTCCAAGATGTTTTTAAGATCAACGACAATATGAAGAAAGAAGTGGAAAAGAGCGAGTTCGTGCTTGTTTGCTCGAGGAGAATGAGCAGTTGAAGGGTGAGAAAGCTGGGTTCGAGGCTTCACTTACTCAAAGTCAAGCTAACTTCTACAAGCTGGGTTATGTAGATCATCTTTTTGGGCGACCGTCTGACTTTGAGCTTTTTGGTAAAGACTTCGAGACCTTTTCTATTTCTTCGGAATACTTACTCACCTTTACTTTTGAGTCTTCTATTGGTAAAGTAGTCGGAGATGCTGGTGCCCAGGCTGAAGTAACCGGGGGTGAAGCACCAGATGGTACCGCTATTGAGAATGTTGCGACTGCTGAAGGTGTGGTGACCGAGTAGTCATGGAGTTCCCAAGCTATTGAAGAGTAGTCTTCTAGGTAGTCTTTAGGATTTTCTCCCTTGTTGCTTTTTGCTTTGTTTGAACTTCTTCGGTCTTTGCTAGTTGTTTATCAATTTTGCAAGAAAATTTACTAAACTAGCTCCCTTCGATTTTCTCCATCTTCGCTTCATTTTTTCATGCTCTAACCTTTAGACTTTATAGACCAGCGGTAAGTGTGCTGCTTTTCTATAAGCAGACAGGCCTACGTAGCCTACGCAACCATAGGTGTTAGTGTAGAACATTGTAAAGTTGTTAGCCATAGACTTGGCAGCCGGATGCTGTACTTACAGAAGCAAACAAGTCCGCGTAACCACTTGGCTGCTAACCTTGGCTTTCTCCAATTCCGTAAGTTGCGTAGTAAGTACCACAACACTTTAGGATTTGGTGTAGGTTGTTCTGCGTTTGGCAGTGGTGAACAGTTTCAAGCTCATGTTGATGCTTCCTTAAGAGCCAAAGTTGTAAATCATTGTGCTACTAAAATGCCATGCTTAATTAGATATTCACAAGAAGTTTACAGCAAGCTTCGCCAATCGCTCCAAGCTTAACGATGCGCCTCTAAAATTTAGTATCCCTAGTCATGTTATTGGCTAACGGATTCAGTATCCCTATTCATGCTATTGGCTAACGAAGCCACCAGACTAACATTGTTAACAAAAACATTCACATGATAAATGCATTCATAACAATCACTTAAAATTCATGCATAAACAGGAACGGCAATTTTAAAGACTAAATTACTCGTTTTCCTTCTCCTTATCCTTATTGAAGTCATAGAAAAACTCCACGTTTTCAACAATGCATTGTTGATAGAGTTATTATTCAATTAGGAGAGTATTAAAGACAGAATTTGGTAATTAATCTTATTTTTAATGTCTTTGACTTTTCACATCGGTTTGTTGATGTACTTGTCACATTTGCCTTACTTCACCAACTTTTCTAGGTAGTTCTTCCACTTGTAATAGGTGTCTATCATGTGTCCTGGACCTCAGTGGAATGCACAATACTTCTTTTGGTCAAGCTTAGAAGTGTCTCCCTTCGATATTGGTGGTAGTTTGAACCATGGTTCGTTCTTGAGGTTGCAGAGGATTGGTTGATTGGATTGAGAACTTCATGTACGCCTTGGGCATTGAGCATCACTTCACTGGGGAACAGTCCCTACCCTTATTTCCTAGCTTGCTTTGGTTATTAAACTGCTTCTTATCTGGTCTCTTCTGAGTTGCCTCCTGGCCTTTCTGAGGTTGCTCTGGTGCTTTCTGGGCTCATTCAGCTTCATCCCAAAGTGAATGCTTTTCTACCAAAGCATACGAGTTTTCCAGGGTCAAGTCTTCTCCCATGATCAATTCTCCGAACATATAGTGGTTTGCCAGGAGTCACTTCTTGAAAGCTCTATTGGCTATAGTGTTGTCACATCTGACAATCTTAAAATTCTCCACCTTAAATCTCTTCACATGAGTGTGATGTATTAAGGCGAATATTCCTTGGTTAAAACCAAAGAAAGCTTGTTGAAGTTTCGAATTGGCCGAGGTGGCAAGGTGTAAAATCAATCTTGTCCCTTGCTTTGTAAAGTTGTGGCAAAAATCTTGCATATAAGGATACTTTTGTAGAAAATCATCACGCGGTAATACTTTAGGTGTCTCTCTAAATTATCGTCTCCCTTGAAAATGGTGAAATGTGGAAGGTTGAATTAGCGCGCTAGTTCCATTTGCTCAATCTCGTTTGTGAATGGTGGCCTACTTATGTCGGCAGCGTCCCTCTAAAGCACCTTGTCAGTGGTCTCAATGCACTGGAAGTCACACAATCACTCAGCTAAGAGCCTTTCTACTTCCTTTCGGATCTGGCTTTGTAAGGGCAGTCAGAGGCTCCGTGGTGACCTGGAGGTTTGCGCTGCTCTTCTTCCTTTCTTGCTTATCTGTGCTGCGCACATGATTTGTCTCTGGCTGGCTAGTGAGCTGCTCGTGGTTGCACTTGGAGTGGGCTGCTGGTTAAACTTGAGAGGGACTATGCTTATGCTTCTCTTCGTCCCCTGTGTTGCATACTCTGGTGCGTGTATAAGGAACTCCTTGATTAGGAAAGTATTAATGATAGGATTTAGTTATTAATCCTAACTTTAATGCCTTTGAATTTTGTCCTTGCCATGGGCAGGACAACTTAATGAGGTTGTAGTCAACTGCTCAAAACTTCAGGGATGCTGAACTGCGCATGAAAATCTTCATAGGCTTTGTCAAATTACTAAGGGCATTCTTGTCTTCTTAGAGTAAAAATCCACTTGTCCGCTCCAGGAATTTTCAGATTATTTTTTGCTCCACAAAGATTTTTGGTGGGGTCATCTTTATGCACCACCTCTTCCAACGCTTATCGGCTTCCATCTTTCTGGATTTGGTAAGGTCAAATACCATCGTTGTAGAATCTAGGCACATCATGTATTTCTTCTTTTTACTTTTTCCCTTTGCTGTTGCTTTTTTTGTTGCCCTCATCAGACACACCTTTCTTTTGGTGCGCAAATGGTCCCCCTAAGAAATGAATGCCATTTCGTTATCATCATCATATGAAGCATCAACTTCTCCATACCGCTCCAGTAGTGATTTTCTTCTACAAGCTTTGCACAAATATTTTTTAGGAATGTCCTAATCAACAGTCTTTAGCACCAACTTCAAACCCTTTACTTTTTCTCCACTTCCAGAATCACCAACTAATTCCCTTCCCTTTATCCTTACCATCTTCCCTTTTCACTTTCTCACTTTCGTCCCCATCAGTATGTTTAGCCTCTCTTTTTTCTTTTTCTACATATGCCTCTTATTCTTCCTCACTTTCTCCCTCGTTGATTCCTTACTTGCAATATGACCCCTTTCTTCCTCACCTTCTTACTCACTTGCTTCCTAACTAGACTCCTCGACCGCTTTTGTCTTACCTATCTTTCTTACTTCTTCCATAACAGCGGATAACTCCTCAATCTTTCTCCACAACTCCTCGATCCTTCTCATGTGCCATTCGCGCTAAAGAAATCTTTAACTGCTTTATCTTCAATTTCAACTCACCAACATCATTCCTGTTGGGGGTTAGGTTGTCGTGTGTAAGAATATCCTTGTCATCTCCCCACATCCAGTAGCTTGCTTCTTCTCTACATCAATTGTAAAAATGTGTAGAATGCCTACAAGCTTTCAATTAACATATCAGTCATCAAACTATACTCATAATCATACTTAAACATTAACACACAGTAGTCCACAGTCATATAGACATTCATAGGCAGTCATACATATTCATAAACATTCATATCATCCATAAATAGTCATATACAGTCACAGACAGTCATACTTGTCTACCCTCAGTAATCTACATCTTGAGTAGCTCAAAAGTGGGCTGCTTCTTGATTGTTTTCCACTGAAAAATTCGCGGGGTCGCTTCTGGATAAGTCATCTTACAATAATGTAAGGACTTATCTAATTGTGGATTTTTTTCGTATGCCCACACCTGCACATATACTAAATAGGTACTCAACAACAATAATAAATAACCAATTAACTACTAACCCAACAAATATTACCTGAAAAGTATACGTAAATCCTTTGCAGCCCTATCGGGATCTTTGGCCCCTCTAGGTCAGCACAAGTCATTGAAATCATCTTGCCCCCCTTCTTTGAGGTCTTCTTCACTTTAGTATTGCCCTTCTCGTTCTTACTGTTTTTGGTCTCTCCTTCATACCAAACTTCTAAGGAAAATACTTCTCCAGTAAACTAATCTCAAAAGGGTCAACCTCTATCTTGTAGGGTTCGTCGCACCCCAGCCTATTGATGAGGCAAAAGTCCTTCTTGGTGAACTGCGTAACTTCACAGCCAATTAAATAGCTAAGTCCCTCCAATTCTTTCACCCATTGATTTTTTACTCTGCGGAGTGACAATTCATGGAGCAACTTACCACTGTAAGCCATTCTATCAACCTTTTCAAACTACCTGTAGTAAGAAGCTCTAAAAGCAGCTTTCTGGGCATCATTTAAACTTTGCCGTAGAAGCCCTAAAACATGAGAAGGTTAAAAAAGGTTGTTCACCCTTCCCCTATATACATAACTATACAAGCATTCATAAATTTTAGCAATTTCTCGTCAACACAAATGAACCAAAGTCAATGATATGACTCCAACTCAACCCAATTGAACAACATATGACCTAAACACAACACTTCAACAAGTTTTCATAACCATACATCAACCGTAAACAAAGCTTCATGAATTTAGAAAAATTAAGTTCATTCATAAAGTTAAACAAACTTTCATCGCACAATTCATCCCCAAGTCAACAATACAGCTTTAACACAACTGATAGGAGCATATTTATGAGACTGAGTTAGCTTGTTCTCATGCATTTATGTTGTTACTTCTTAGTTAATTATGTATTTTAAGCTATTTTCGTGTGTTTGTAGGTCCATAGGCCTTTTAAAGCAATAAGATGCATTTTGGAGCAGTTTTGGGCTTGTAATGGATAGTACATGCATGGAGCAAGGTGGATGGACGAAATTGAAGACTAAAGAGGCTAGGAATGTGTTAAAGATAAAGAAGAATTAGTGTAAAAAGGACAAAGAGCTCAGCCACAAAGGGGTGTCACTCCACCATTCACCTTTCCATCATTGCCGTGCACCACCATTGCACTCCCTTTGGATTCCTATGCCGTGCATCATCATCCATGTTCCCTTCATTGACTCATTTATTGCATCATTCCACTTCCTTTCCTTTGTCTACCATGTGCAAAATATCCTTTCACCACCTTGCACTCATTGATTCACCACTTACTCACCTTTCCACCCATGCCATGCATAATCACCCTTGTCCCCTTCATGCACCAGATTTCTTGCACTCATTTCATGTACCATTACACTCATTACACTTCATTGCCATGCACCACCCTTGTCTCCTTCATTATTTCTGATTTCAGTGATGCCATTCAGGTTAACTAATGCGCCTGCAGCTTTCATGGGCTTGATGAATCGAGTATTCCAGCCATATTTAGACAAGTTTTTCATTGTCTTTATTGACGATATTCTGGTGTACTCTAAGTCTAAAGCTGAGCATGTTCGACATCTCACTTTGGTGCTGAAGAGACTGAGGGAGCATCAATTATATGCTAAGTTTAGCAAATGCCAATTTTGGCTAGATCAAGTGGCATTTTTAGGGCATGTTATATCGGCTCAAGGTATTCAGGTGGACCCTTAGAAGGTAGCGGCCATTGAGAATTGGGAGCAGCCACGAACCGTCACTGAGGTACGGAGTTTTCTTGGCATAGCAGGTTATTATAGACGGTTTGTTAAAAAAAATTCAGTCATTGCATTACCACTGAAGGTTGACTAGAAAGGATGCTAAATTTGAGTGGGACGCTAATTGTGACTAGAGTTTCAACAGTCAAAGTATTGTCTCACTCATACACCTATTTTGGAGCTGCCAGATAATAATGGTAACTTTGAGATTTACAGTGATGCTTCCTTGAATGGCGTAGGATGTGTGTTGATGGAGCATGGTAGAGTGATTGCTTATGTGAAGGAAATTTTGTGAAATACATGTTCATTTGAGCAACATCTATAGCATGCAATTAACAAATTAAAGGCGGAATCATGCTTGCATGCACTCAAAACAAAACATTACCCATTAAATTCAAAGCCTAGTAGATTGGTGAACCTTGACTCAACTTAAAACAATATTTGTTAGTTGAGAAATTATACCTTTGTAGATTCCTCTTTGCATAAGCAAAGGCTAATCACCCAAATAGAGGACCTTCATTCCTTGCATCTTAGATCTATGGATTTGGATGGATGAAATGGTTCTCCAAGTTCCCAAAATTGAGAACCTCTAAGTCTCTTCACCAAGGTTACATTGGAGAAGAAATGAGTGACCTTGGAGTAGTAGGATTGCTAGATAAACCCTCTAAGGAGGCCGGCCACTTTAGAGAGAAAGGAGAGCTTATGTTCTCATCCTTTCCCCAAAAGAAAACCCTAAATGAATTTTGGCTATATAGTCATATTTATACCTTAATTCATTGGAGTGGCAAACTTGTAAATAAGTCCAAAACTCACTCCATCTCTAAATGGCCGGCCTTAGGGTATTTTTGGGCTAATTGGGCCTTTGTGAATCATTATTCATTAAGTTGTCATACAACTTAAGTCAATGGGCTTGACGTTCGAAGGCCATTGGGCCTTAAGGTCCAAAACTATCCCGAGGTCTTTAATGAACTTATTCGTTTGATTAATTAACATATTAATTAATCCTTGCCATAAATAATGAAACCATTTAATTATTCTTACTCATCTCCATTGTTTCTTCAATCTCCACCTTACACGGTGTACGATCCATTAGGTTCCCTTTAGCGAGGCAGTGGTCGATTAAAACTCTTTCAAATCGATTGTGAATTGAAACTTACTTTCAATTCTCCCTTTAGTGATTATACACGTTTAGGGCTTCCACAAACCATGAGTGACACCTAGCAGTATGTCATGGTTACCCAAGCTAATCAGAAGAGGTGGAGAACCTATTCAGTTTAGGATTACAATGCAATACGGTATTCTAATACAATACTCTTGATCACATTGTTTGGATTGATAGTTTATTCATGTCTACTATCCAATGTGATTCATTTACTTATATGATTACCTTGAATGTGATTTGGAATGACTTCCTAAATCTCATTCATACTCTGGCCAGAGATTCTTAATCATATCATAGAGTATTCTCCCTCAAACGATTTGAAGGTTAGAGATCCCTTATTGCGCATTCACTTGCCTCCATGGCTAAGTGGCTTAACCCCAACTGTGTCATGGACACCCGCGAATGGAGTGACTTTGACATAATCAAAGATCAAAGACCTAACCATAAGACAACTATGATGCCTCAGGTCAAAGGACTACTTTGCATTATCCTAACCATGAGTTCTCATGTGACATGAGTATGAGAACTTTTCGTTGATCGTGTTCAGTGAACTCATTCGCTATTGAGCACCTACATGCTTGTCTTGGTGTCAATCACACCATTGACTCAAGACTAGTCACTCTCCCTAAGAGGAGACATAACATGTACTGATCTTAACGGATTGCCAATGCCCAATTGGCAATCCTATGATCAGGAACGTTTAGGATATGTATACGAAAGAGAATGGTCTCATAAATCTAACTTGTTTAAATTACATTCTCCTAATTACATATTCCTTGGACTTATCGTTTAAGCATATAACATTTATATGAGACGGCTTAAAACAATAATCTTTGCCCTTGATATTAAACTAGATTAGTTTAACATGTGAAATGTCCGTAAAGTATCATCACATGATTGGTTTTAGGGCACATTTCCAACAATCTCCCACTTGCACTAGAGCCAATCAGCTTGGTCATCACTGATGATACCTCTTCTGTAGTCATTTAAAAAATGGCTGAGTAGTAGGCCTAGACAATGGATATCTATATGTTATCCATAGAAGCAACCTTGAGAATAACGACGTCACCATTATACATGATTCTCAATCATGTGGTTCGGTCTCTCATTTGAGTTCAGATCGTGATGAGACCTTGATTCCCTGGCTTGAGCTATCGCCCCATTAGTGTCGTAGTGTCAATACACTAGAGACACTTTCTGGTTGGAACCGAATAGAGAGTTCATAAATGAACTTTCCCATCCAAACAACACTGTTGTAAGCTTCTATATGGCAATATATTTTGCATTCACAATGGAACACACTTAAAGTCATTACTTTTAATGTTTCCATCCAAATATCTCTTTTAGTCATAATAAAGAGATATCTGATTATCTCTTCATTCATAATGAAGAAACATCCAATGATGGATTAGATTCATAATCTAATACATTTACGCTTCCATTTTGTTACTCTAATTCTTCCTCATTCTTTGAGGAATCTATCCTTTAGTATTTCTTAAATACTCAAGGACTCACTTGACAGTTGCCATGGTTCTGATCCTGGGCTTGCACTGATATCGTCTTGTACCTTTCTAGGTACAACTCATATCAATGTTTTCATACAATATGAAATACATAAATCACCTTTCTACGTATGCATAAAGGATTCTATTTACGCATTATTTCTTTGGGAGTCAAAGGGCACGTTCCCTTTGAGAAGGGCAACTTGCTAGTCTCACTAGAGTCGTCCTTCTAATTGAAGTTTATCATTATATAAGAAACTTCCTAGCATCTATTGTCTATTATTAGGGATTGATATAATCAAATTATATCTTGAAATCTATCATTATAGATTTACTTCCCATGTTTATAGACTATGTCTCCCATATACATTCTATCGTTATAGAATGTTTAAAGTCATAACTTTAACGAAGAAGTATTCTTTTCATTTCCAAAATTAATATATCATATATATATTTAAATTTAGGAATATGATTAACTCCCACTAATCTTTTGTAAACCTAGTAAACTAAAGATTCATTCACATCTTTATGAGAAATCAAACGATTTGATCTTTCTTTCATAAGACGCTTATAGCTCCCACTAGCTTGCTAAGATCCATGATGGATGGATCTCTACAACTTGCATGTCCTGTGATTCATAGTTTTAGACATATATATTATCAAGACTATCTTAATAATGGTTTTGGAAACCCATATAATGTCCAAACATTGAATCACCATTTAGTTGTAGCTAGCAATCTTCGAATTAATTGAAACCAAGAGTACGTCAAAGATGGTTTCTTCAAAGTCAACCAATCTCTTTGATTGTAGTCACCTTAAGCTACCAATTAGCTATAAAGGTTTCATTATTTCGGGTCAAATGGTACTTTACCATTTCCTTGAGTATATATCATATATACACTCAATGTAGTCATAAGGATTTTCATTCTTATTTCTTTCGAATTAAGAGGTGCAACTCTATGACATAGTCATAAAGTTCAAACCATTCAATTGAGACGGTTTATAAATTCTTCTCAACTACCTTGGAGCTTTTGGTATAGGAACTAGGTTGTTATATTTGTTGATTATTATCTTGTCTCTCAAAGAACCCATTCTTTGAGTTCTATCTCTCATTCATTTGCACTTAGGCAAATCATATTGTAAGATTACAATGAACTACCCAACAAAACAACATTTGTTAGTTGGTTTATAGAAGCGATATCCAAAAGTTAATTTAAGGATATCCCACAAGATTATTATCAAACAAATATTTCTTATTAGCACACAACCCCAAATCTTAACATGCTTGAGATTTGTCTTTCTTTCCAACTACATCTTATGGAGTCATGAAAATTTTGGAAGATCTTCTAATTGACAATCATATTGTTTTTAGAAGTATATATCCTATATATGGGTAATAGAAAACATCTAACGAACTAAATCTTATTCGAGTTCGTTCTTCTCCTAATGGAGAAATTCATTATCTTATGATGCTATTTTCCTTGATATCTTTCAAGGAAACTCATCTAAAGTGTTACTTTTCCTTGGATCAAATCTAAGGAGGTAAATACTTTAGATGTCTTACTCATCAACTTACATTTCTTGAATTCTTTGGAACATTTTACAAAGTATTTGGACTTGTGTTTATTCAAAATAAACTATAGTCCAACCGAGAGCGATCTTCGGTGAATGTCATACAACATGAGTAGTATTATGTTGTGGACAAGTGCCACTAACATCTAAGTGAATTAACCTTAACAACTTTGTGATTCTTTCTTCTTTCCAAAAGAATAAAGATTCGAACATTTCGCCTTTATACAATTTTAATAAGAAGGTATGGGATCCGGATCTAACGATCCAAAGCATCCATCTATGACCAACTCGTATTTTATGTTTTTGAGGTATCACAACTCAGTTGGGATTAGTCACTACCCTGCAACCTTTTGGGTTTTAAGCATCGTTATATTCTAAACGGTTAACACCACCATATCATCTCTACTATAGAGACAATCAATTAGATTACTATAATCCAATCATTGATTAATAGAGAACAATGTTTTGTCAAACAAAACATTCATCCATCTCTACTATAGTGACGGAATTAAGTTCCTTAAAATTGGAATGTAAAGACAATCTTTGGTTTTTCCAATTTCTTTGGTAGTTCATATGAGGAAGTAAGTACCATCTGCTTTCGCAAAGATCTACATTTGATTCACTTTCCGAATGTGAAGTACTTTCTCTTCTCTCATTAATCTTCTACTTCTTATTAGCCACACTTTTACAACGATTGTAAAACATAGTTACTAATACGGAATCAAGCATTCAAGTAGAAGAACCAACTGTTTTGAACTTTTCAAGAACAATTTACAACACCTTCGAAAAGTGTGTTCTTGACACTTGCAAGACATTTCTTGCATATACCCCTTCCAATGTCCATCCTTTCATAAAGAAAGTTTGTTCCCTTGGAGTTAATTTTGCTTTCTTCATTTGACTTCTCCTTTGACTACAATAGTCATGGTCCCTAAACTCCCACTATCTCTCTTGAAACTTATTTCAATTGTGTTATACACATCAAACGATTTGGAGAGTGTGTGGTTATTGTTCACTATATAGTTTACAATAAACGTAGTGAACCATTTGGATAGGGACACAAAGGTGAAGTCCTTGCATAGTTTCCGTTTCTAGAAGTGGTTTAACACTTCAACACTCAATGATTCAAAATCATCATAAGTCCATGTTGATGGACTATTTTTGTCAAACAACCATTATGTTCTAAACATAATTACAAACTTTCAAGAGTTGTTCAAGGCAACTCTCATTTCTTCATACAACAATTTGTAAGTGAAGAATCATGGCACATAAAGTGTCCATGCCCTTGTGCTTTCTTCTCAAGTTCTTTGTTCATTTAACAAAGAAACAAGCACTAGTGTTTGCATTAGCTAAGTGTTGTTCAAAGCAACTCTTATTTCTTCATACAACGATTTGTAAGTGAAGAACTATGACATTAAAAGTGTTGTCCTCTTTATGATAGACTTATCTAACATGTTCTTCCAATGATACATTATCAATAGGAAGATTGTGAGGATTAGACTACTTAGGTACATATACAATCCATTTAAGACAATCTTTGGGATTGTTGTACCAAGTCCGGAAACTAAAGCATTCGGCTTTTCTTAGTCAAGTTTTGGATAGCGTTTGCAAAGATATTGGTAAACAAATACATAACGAATATAAATTGATTGATTTTAAGCCATTTGATTCGGGTCTTTAAATCAAATAGCACCACCCACTATTTTTGGCAAATTCCATATCCCTCATTGGAATTTGAGAGTTTTGGATGAAACTCTTAGTAGGGTATGGGAGACTCACCATTACCAAGCCCACCTCAGAAGAATATCATATTGGCTAGCAACAATAATGATGAGAGGATAACGCTTTAGCCATTTACAACTTTTGTAATTACCCATCTAATTTGGCCTCTAGAAAATGATGCCTCAGAAGAATATCATATTGGCACCATTGCACTTAGTTAAGTCATTCCCACCATGCTAGTTCAAGTAGGGGTTCAAGAATGGCCTCAGAAGAATATCATATTGACCATACTCGTTGCCTACCTTCACTTCATCATATGTTTATAGGCTTCTCCTGAATGTAAGCACATACTTTACATACCCCAGAACTGGACAAATACGGTGTATGAGTCACAAACGATTGAAGCCCACCATGGTGGAAGGCCTACGAAGAGATGTTTAAAGCATCTCTCGCTTATCAACTTAATAATGGTTTGGTTGAGGGTTTTAGGTCTCATCATATATAAACATACATTTTAATCTTATTAAAACAATTTTGGTCCTATTACAACTATTGGTCCATTTGATTGAATTTAGTTGTATATAATACTCCCACTATGCTTATAAAACGGTTTTTAAAGCAAGAGTATATGATACTACTAACATAAACTTTGCATTCATTTGATGGACTATATAGTTGCCTTAGGGCCTTAGGATGACTATGAACCTTTTAATTAGATCCAACACGAGCCTTGTGTTGAATCTCGGTCTAGGGATGGTGATTGATTTTAGTTACGCGTTTAATCACATTAAGGCGTGTTGTCTTAGGGGCGTTGGACCCTCTACTCCATTTTCATGCATATCAAATAATACAAGAAAGGAGTACTTCAAAGTAAAGATGAGCTTATGCTCTTTACAACATTTGAATAATACAAATTACTTTAAAGTAAAGAAGAGCTTATGCTCTTTTACAACATTTGATCAAATCAAATTACAACCAAAATCTAATCTACACATTCCCATGGTTCAAACAAATTTGAAACGGCCTTTCACATAGCTCAATTATCGTAGGCTTAGGTTCATAATCACCCTTTAATTAATTAACACTTTAACTAATTAAATTGAATGCAACATTGTCATTTGGTTTTTGTATCCATAAAATTGATTTAAATGGAGCTAAATGAAATGAAAATCCAATTCTCATTTAAAGAGACAAAACCATTTTGTTCTCAACCTAATTTGGGCCAAAATGCAATAACCTCAACTTTTTGGGCTATGTTGCAAAAACATAAACTTTTGGGGTCACTTTGTAAAAACACAAAAGTCCACTACTTAATGTAATTACAACTAGAACCCAAAAATTTCAACAAATTCAAAAACTTCATTAAAGGAACAAAACAATTTGTCGTTTAATGATTTTGGGCCTTTACGTAAACAAGTAAACTTTTGGGTCAAACTACAAATTACACAAAAGTACCAAAACTTTATGTAATTGCATAAAAGCCCAAAAAACACCCCACTTGTAGGGTGGCCGGTTTTGGAGAGAACGGAGTGATATGTGTGTTGATTTGTAGTTTTAGACATAAAGTCATGCAAGTGGTGCATGACATAAATGTCATGCAAGTGGTGTGTGTGAAAGGGAATTAATCCTTACACGCCCACCAATATTTCTTACACCTTTCTAAATAAATATCTAACACATTTAAACATTTGAAAAATATAAAACATAAACTTTATGAAATAAATCAAAACTTTGAATCAAAACACCAAACTTTTTGTTCTTGGCAAAAATGTCAAGAACAATGAAGAACACTCCTGAAAAACTCAAAAAATTTCCATGAACATTTTTCACCCAAAACCATTCAAACTTAAGGGAAATAACATATAACCAAACTAGGGTACATAGGGGTTCCAAAAGTTACTTGAAAACACATTTAACAAGTCAAACAAGAACCCAAAAATCCACCATTTGGATTTGGCCGAAAATTCCCAAAAACATGGCACCAAATTTTAACTCCAATATTCATGCTCATATGAACTACATCTACTACATTTGAGATGGCAAATTTTCTAACAAAATTTACATTCAAAGAAGCAAGAATAAAGCTTGTAACAATTACAACATTCAAATCATAAACTATGATAATACAAAACCCAAAAGGATTCACCAACTACTAGACCTAGGCTCTGATACCATTTGAAGGAAATTTTGTGAAAAACATGTTCATTTGAGCAACATCTATAGCATGCAATTAACAAATTAAAGGCAGAATCATGCTTGCATGCACTCAAAACAAAACATTACCCATTAAATTCAAAGCCTAGTAGATTGGTGAACCTTGACTCAACTTAAAACAATATTTGTTAGTTGAGAAATTATACCTTTGTAGATTCCTCTTTGCATAAGCAAAGGCTATTCACCCAAAGAGAGGGCCTTCATTCCTTGCATCTTAGATCTATGGATTTGGATGGATGAAATGGTTCTCCAAGTTCCCAAAATTGAGAACCTCTAAGTCTCTTCACCAAGGTTAGATTGGAGAAGAAATGAGTGACCTTGGAGTAGTAGGATTGCTAGCTAAACCCTCCAAGGAGGCCAGCCACTTTAGAGAGAAAGGAGAGCTTATGTTCTCATCCTTTCCCAAAAGAAAACCCTAAATGAATTTTGGCTATAAAGTCATATTTATACCTTAATTCATTGGAGTGTCAAACTTGTAAATAAGTCCAAAACTCACTCCATCTCTAAATGGCCGGCCTTAGGGTATTTTTGGGCTAATTGGGCCTTTGTGAATCATTATTCATTAAGTTGTCATACAACTTAAGTCAATGGGCTTGACGTTCGAAGCCCATTAGGCCTTAAGGTCCAAAACTATCCCGAGGTCTTTAACGAACTTATTCGTTTGATTAATTAACATATTAATTAATCCTTGCCATAAATAATTAAACCATTTAATTTTTCTTACTCATCTCTATTGTTTCTTCAATCTCCACCTTACACGGTGTACGATCCATGAGGTTCCTTTTAGCGAGGCAGTGAGCGATTAAAACTCTTTCAAATCGATTGTGAATTGAAACTTACTTTCAATTCTCCCTTTAGTGATTATACACGTTTAGGGCTTCCACAAACCATGAGGGACACCTAGCAGTATGTCATGGTTACCCAAGCTAATCAGAAGAGGTGGAGAACCTATTCAGTTTAGGATTACAATGCAATACGGTCTTTCTCTAATACAATACTTTTGATCACATTGTTTGGATTGATAGTTTATTCATGTCTACTATCCAATGTGATTCATTTACTTATATGATTACCTTGAATGTGATTTGGAATGACTTCCTAAATCTCATTCATACTCTGGCCAGAGATTCTTAATCATATTGATAGGATTTTTACTACTCATGTGAACAGACTTAAATCTCCTATTTTACTTGCAAGAATCACAAGGTTATTGTAGTATAAACGGATCTCGCAAGGTCATCTCCACAGAGATTATTAAATAATTCAAAACTAATCAGATTCCATTTAATTATTGTAAAGTAGAAATTGAAGTGATTGATTTTATAACCTAATTTAAATAAAAACGAAATTAATGAATTAAAATAAACAATCTGCAATATTAGAGCTAGAGAGAAAATAAAACAGTTTTGGGAGAATCAAATTAAGAAAGTACTAGGGTTCCACCATCACCTAGCAATCCTATGAATTTTTACCAATTACTTATGATCTATACATGCTACTTTGAAGGTTAGATTTTCCTAATTCATATTCTACTTGGAACCTCCAACATAGAACGTATATCTAACATGCAACCCGTCCGGACGTTCGGATCAAATCTGAACATGAAAGACTCATTATGCTTTATGAAAATCCTTTGAAAAACCATGCAATCCTTAAGACGTGATATTCATCCTAAGTGAAATTACAATTATTAATCACAAGAAGCCAGCGTCAATTTCAGGGAACCTTCCGACCAAAATTGCATGAAATTACTTTTCTAAAAATCCTAATGGTGATCAGGCATTAAAACAATTAGATAGTTTTTATCCCGGTGATTAACAATTCAAAGTACGCATGCAATCAATCATAAGAAATTAAATAAAAATCACATATTCATGCTAAGGCTCAAGGCTTCGCCCTAGCAAAAGAAATTAGTTCCACATATTCATAATTGAAATCATAGAAATATCTATTAAGAAAAGGATTGAAAACACCTTCAAGTAGAAAATCTTCAAAACCCTAGCACTTCTCTCTGTCTCCAATATTGCATAAAATAAAGCGTACCCTAAAACTGTAGACGGCCAAGCAATATATTTGCTAAGCCACCACACAAACCCTAATCCCCCTAAAGACAAACATAACCCTAAATTAAAATAGTAAAAATTCGTCCAAAATCTAAACAGCCACGTTTTGACCCATAAGCTGCTCCAAAACTGGCCCAATATAGCTGGATTTAATGTTTGGAATATTCTGAACACTTTTCCAGAAGGCCACGAACCCATCTGAGGTCATCTTGGGCTCCAAAAACGTCATTTAAGCCCAAAAACGTCATTTTTCAGCACTGCGCACTGCTTCTTTATTTCATCGCCAAAAAATAACCGCTTGGTGGAAAAATCCCAAATTTTGATACGATCAAGCTAAGTGACTCACGAACGTCCTCCAACTGTAATTACTCCAAAATTCATCCATTTGATTCTGTTTTGCTCCAGAGGAAGTCGAAAGTCCTATATTGAAAATACAATTCAAAGTATCAAAATTCTTCTAATATATTAACCAAAATATACTAAGATTAGGGTAAAATATATAATATAAAATCTACTCATCAAATACCCCCAAACTTAGCTTTTTGCTTGTCCTCAAGCATAATAAGACTCAAACGAAAATAAAAACTTAACAAACTAGACAACTAGCTAAAATTAACTAACAAAAATTTTCACCTTCAAAGTTGCAATCCATAGCAAATTTTAAAAACTAGAACATTTTTTTCAAAAGTTCCAACCAATCCCACCACAGAGTCTAAGCCATTTAGAATCAATTAGAAAAGAATTCACAAACTTCCTTTGGTGTAAAGTGAACCAACATAATTAAGGAGACTCGACTAAAACCCTTACCTCTTGTCATTCTTTATTTCACACTTTCACACATACTAAATTTAAATATAACTATTTTTCTTTTTCTTTTGCCCCTTTTTTTTTTTTTTTTTTTTTTAGTAACAGTAGTGATCGTGCAATGTCGGTTCACTTAAGCTTTCAATCCAACCCATGTAGCGAGCTTTAGGTCAATGACTCCCAAACCACTAGGGCTTTAGGGCACTAGGTGTAGAACACCCCTAAGGACTTATTAACCCGAGCTGAAAAGGCTACGAAACCAACTAACCACCCTGCCCCATGCCAAAACTCTACCGTTTGACGCGAGAATCATTGCTGATTAGGCAGGACTGGCCTGGTTACTAGGCAAAATCTCGGGTGAGACAATTATTACTTTTTTTCACACTAATAACTGACTTTACTTAAAACAAAAATTAAAAATTAAAAATAAACTTAGACTAAAAGCAAGTGTTTCAATCTCACTCCCCACAAACCATGTTGGTGTGATGTGCAAAGTTCAAAGTATAATTCATGAATTAGTGTCTAAGCAACGATAAATAGAAAAAACTCTACTGTGGGATTAACCTTCACCATGTCCATTTGTTCTAACGTTTAAAATAATATATGGATATTAACTTAACAAGAATGAAAATTTTGAAACTGACACAATAATAAAAAAACTAAAATCGACTTTCCCACCCCCAAACTTATTTCACACTTTGTCCTCAAGGTGTGGAAAATAAATAGAAACTAAAAAATAAAAAAATTTCTGTTTCCCTAGGACACGGTGTGAATTTAAGAGGGGAGAGAGCCGTTGGGGTCCGAGAGAAATGAAAAAAAAAATGGGAGAAAGAAGGATTTGCTGTGAAATGGAGAGAGTAAAAGTATTTTCAGAATTTCTAGAGAGAGCTAGATGGGCACATGGGGTTGATCTTAATTTTTTTTAAATTTGATGAATTGCGACGTTTGCGTGTCCAATTCAGCAACCAAAATTTTCTGATCAGTAGCATGTTGCTCCGAATCCAAAATGGTCAGAGTAGTCAAAAGCTGATCATGTGATGTCTGATGTACTGATTTTGAATGAACAGCTTCTAACATATCAATTCTTGTGCATTCGTGCAGCCCTGTTGGGAAGGGTTCTGGTGGCACATAAACTTGGGGAGGAAAAGATTGTGGGGAAATTGTTTCACGATCAGCAGGTGGTGTTTCCTCCCTTAGGCATGACTGGGTGGTAGATTGCTCTTCAATTCCTGCACCAATCTCCTCTTAATCATTAAAGCTCTTCCCATAATTTAATGCTTGAATCAGAAATCCGTCATTGGTTATTTCAATGTATAAGTCAGTTAATTCCAACAATTTAGAGAGCTTGTCCTCCACTGATAGCTCTTGTGGCACATTAAACTGCTCAAAATACTGCCCAAGATGCTCTTTCAAACTTTGAGTGTAGAACTCTGAATGGGGATTGTTCCAGTTCCATTTTGAATCGTTTCTCATATTTATACACTCCTTGACATAATCTGGAAAATATTCTCTCTCAGGACATTGCAAAATATCATGAGTATTTGAATTACAAAGAGCACAAACTGTAGGCTTAAATCCATAATAACCCTTTTCTGCTAATGACACCCAAAGAGGTGGTCCACCGGGTGTTAGATTGAATTCAGGGGGAACTACAAATTCCATTGTTGCACTGCTAAAAAAGAAACGAATTGTAACTTACCAAACAAAATCAGCAATTAAATAAAAAGATATATACAAAAATAATTAACTAAGAGTTGTTGTAATCTGAGAAAAATAAAACAAAAACGAAAATTAAATTTTTTTTTCTTATATGTATAAACAGCAATAACTAATTTAGAACCTGATTAGTAGGAATTATTTTAAATAATCCCCGGCAACGACGCCATTTTCTTGATAGGGTTTTTACTACTCATGTGAACAGGCTTAAATCTCCTATTTTACTTGCAAGAATCACAACGTTATTGTAGTATAAACGGATCTCGCAAGGTCATCTCCACAGGGATTATTAAATAATTCAAAACTAATCAGATTCCATTTAATTATTGTAAAGTAGAAATTGAAGTGATTGATTTTATAACCTAATTTAAATAAAAACGAAATTAATGAATTAAAATAAACAATCTGCAATATTAGAGCTAGAGAGAAAATAAAACAGTTTTGGGAGAATCAAATTAAGAAAGTACTAGGGTTCCACCATCACCTAGCAATCCTATGAATTTTTACCAATTACTTATGATCTATACATGCTACTTTGAAGGTTAGATTTTCCTAATTCATATTCTACTTGGAACCTCCAACATAGAACGTATATCTAACATGCAACCCGTCCGGACGTTCGGATCAAATCTGAACATGAAAGACTCATTATGCTTTATGAAAATCCTTTGAAAAACCATGCAATCCTTAAGACGTGATATTCATCCTAAGTGAAATTACAATTATTAATCACAAGAAGCCAGCGTCAATTTCAAGGAACCTTCCGACCAAAATTGCATGAAATTACTTTTCTAAAAATCCTAATGGTGATCAGGCATTAAAACAATTAGATAGTTTTTATCCCGGTGATTAACAATTCAAAGTACGCATGCAATCAATCATAAGAAATTAAATAAAAATCACATATTCATGCAAAGGCTCAAGGCTTCGCCCTAGCAAAAGAAATTAGTTCCGCATATTCATAATTGAAATCATAGAAATATCTATTAAGAAAAGGATTGAAAACACCTTCAAGTAGAAAATCTTCAAAACCCTAGCACTTCTCTCTGTCTCCAATATTGCATAAAATAAAGCGTACCCTAAAACTGTAGACGGCCAAGCAATATATTTGCTAAGCCACCACACAAACCCTAATCCCCCTAAAGACAAACATAACCCTAAATTAAAATAGTAAAAATTCGTCCAAAATCTGAACAGCCACGTTTTGACCCATAAGCTGCTCCAAAACTGGCCCAATATAGCTGGATTTAATGTTTGGAATATTCTGAACACTTTTCCAGAAGGCCACGAACCCATCCGAGGTCATATTGGGCTCCAAAAACGTCATTTTCCAGCACTGCGCACTGCTTCTTTATTTCATCGCCAGAAAATAACCGCTTGGTGGAAAAATCCCAAATTTTGATACGATCAAGCTAAGTGACTCACGAACGTCCTCCAACTGGAATTACTCCAAAATTCATCCATTTGGTTCTGTTTTGCTCCAGAGGAAGTCGAAAGTCCTATATTAAAAATACAATTCAAAGTATCAAAATTCTTCCAATATATTAACCAAAATATACTAAGATTAGGGTAAAATATATAATATAAAATCTACTCATCACATATCATAGAGTATTTTCCCTCAAACGGTTTGAAGGTTAGAGATCCCTTATTGCGCATTCACTTGCCTCCATGGCTAAGTGGCTTAACCCCAACTGTGTCGTGGACACCCGCGAATGGAGTGACTTTGACATAATCAAAGATCAAGGACCTAACCACAAGACAACTATGATGCCTCAGGTCAAAGGACTACTTTGCATTATCCCAACCAGGAGTTCTCATGTGACATGAGTATGAGAACTCTTCGTTGATCGTGTTCAATGAACTCATTCGCTATTGAGCACCTACATGCTTGTCTTGGTGTCAATCACACCAATGACTCGAGACTAGTCACTCTCCCTAAGAGAAGACATAGCATGTACTGATCTTAACGGATTGTCAATGCCCAATTGGCAATCCTATGATCAGGAACGTTTAGGATATGTATACGAAAGATAATGGTCTCATAAATCTAACTTGTTTAAATTACATTCTCCTAATTACATATTCCTTGGACTTATCGTTTAAGCATATAACATTTATATGAGACGGCTTAAAACAATAATCTTTGCCCTTGATATTAAACTAGATTAGTTTAACATGTGAAATGTCCGTAAAGTATCATCACATGATTCACATTTCCAACATTATGCTTCGTGACAATTGAAGCCTCATGAGATAAATTATCCTACGCATGATCTTGAATTAGCAGACATTGTTTTTGCCTTGAAGATTTGGAGACATTAGCTCTATGGAGAAAAATGTAAGATTTTTATGGATCATAAAAGTCTTCAGTATCTTTTCACCCAGAGAGATCTTAATCTTCATCAACAAAGGTGGATTGAGTTATTCAGCGATTATGATTGCACGATTGAGTATCACCCTGAACGTGCAAATGTGGTGGCAGACAAACTTAGTAGGAAATCTCAAGGCATAATTAATGCTTTATACTCTTGTCGTATCCCTTTTCTTGCAGATTTGAGATCCACTGGAGTAAAGTTAGGGGTGGAAGAGCAAGAGGAAGCTTTACTTGCTAGTTTCCAAGTCAGACTAATTTTAATTGATCGTGTGCTCACGACTCAGATAAATGATGAAGAAACCCAGGAGTTAATTCAAGCAAGAAATCAGGGGAAAAAGAAAGATCTCAGAATTAGAGAATCAGATGGCATGCTTATGCAGGAGAATAGAATGTACGTGCCAAATAATGCAGAATTAAAGAAAGAAATTCTTGATGAAGCACATGTATTGGCTTATGCAATGCATCCTGGGGGTACTAAAATGTATCATACCATTAGACCATTTTATTATTGGCCTGGTATGAAAAGAGAAATTGCCGAATATGTGAGTAGGTGTGCCATTTGTCAACAAGTTAAAGCTGAGAGGAAAAATCCATTTGGATTGATGCAGCCACTTCCCGTTCCACAATGGAAATGGGAAGATATTACTATGGATTTTGTGTACAAACTTCCTCGTACGTGAAAAGGTTATGATGGAATTTGGGTGATTGTGGATTGGCTTACTAAATCAGCACACTTTATTCCAATAAGGGGAAATATTCTTTAAGCCGATTAGTTGAATTATTTATATCAGAGATTGTTAAATACCACGGGGTTCCGATTAGTATTATTTCGGATTGGGATGCTAGGGTCACTTCTAAGTTATGGGTGGCATTTCAGGAGGCTCTTGGTTCGAGGTTCCTTTATAGTACGACGTATCATCCTCAGACAGATAGGCAATCTGAGAGAACTATTCAGACGCTGGTAGATATGCTAAGATCTTCTGTATTGCAGTTTGGTGACACTTGGCATAAGCGTTTAGACTTAATGGAATTCGCCTACAATAACAGCTACCATTCGAGCATAGGTATATCACCTTTTGAGGCACTCTATGGTAAGTCTTGTCGGACTCCTTTATGTTGGTCAAAGGTTGGTGAAAGAGTTTTGGTGGGGCCTGAGATTGTAGACGAGACTACACAGAATATTCAGGTAATTAAATCTAACCTGAAAGCGGCCCAGGATCATCAGAAGAGTTTAGTGGACAACCATGCCACTGAAAGAGTGTATAAAGTTAGTGATTGGGTATTTCTAAAGCTGTCACCGTGGAAAGGAGTGGTAAGGTTCAGGAAAAAGGGTAAGTTAAGTCCGAGATATATCGGACCGTACCAGATCACTGAACGAGTCGGTGAAGTTGCTTATAGGCTTGAGTTGCCTCCTGAATTATCTAAGGTGCACGGTGTTTTTCATGTCTCTATGCTTCGCCATTATATCTCAAATCCATCACATGTGATACCTCCTTAACCACTGGAAATTAATCCAAATTTGACTTATGATGAGTGATGCGAAAATTATCTTAACACACAAATTTAACCCTCTTTTGACAATTGTACTATAAGTATAAGTAGGGATCATTCTGGACCGGGGATTAGGAGGGCTTGCTAATAACCTCTAAACTGACTCAAAAATATAAAACTAAACTTAAAAACACTTAACAAGATTCACAAGACTCAAAGCAAACTTAAAATACTCAAAATAGCTTAAAACAACCCAATAAACTTAAACTAGACACTAGGAATGACTTTGGCCGAAAATTGACTTTTACTTGAATCAAAACACTTAAAAACAGAAACTAAAACAGATTTGAAACACTTTGAAACAAGAAACTAAAAGGGGGGTTTTGATTTGGATGAAGTTGAAACAAACAAACAAGTATGAAAAACTAGACAGATTGTAAAACAAATTTGAGAAATAAGATGATGGACGGGATAGCTGGAGGCTTTTTCTCCACACATGACATGTATGCAAATAACTCGATTTCCAGTTGCTACTTCATTGAATTATGAACGACAATGCTCCAAATTAACCGTGACATCACTAGTTAATTCTCAGATTTTCTTTGTTTTATTTGTTTGGATGACATCATTCGACAACCCAAAACATTCTTCTAAAGTTCCCTACATGACATCATAGTAGAGAAACAATCAAAGATCATTACGTTTAATGAAAATCATAAGCATTGACAAAGCACTTGCAACTATGACATCATGTCACTCATGCTAGGAATTGAACTTAACGCAATCGTTTATAAGCGACCTTCACTACATGTGAATATAAGTTTGTAACGATTATGTGAAACTTCCTTATATTCTAGCAACGGATTTATGCATGCCGATTAAGTGTCGACCCTTAATTAACAAATACAAATAAGTTATCAATCAAATAGTTAAGCCAATTGCATTCATGATTCAAGAGTTCATAACTGGAATTTATCAAATTATATTGCACACATAATCATGGCTTTGAAATCACCCCTAGCTAAGAGGGGTTTAGCCACTCATATTTACAACAAAACGAAAGGAAATGAATTTCAACATTAGAAACAAAAGAAAGAAAACACCTAAACGCTCCAACGATCCAAGTTGGACAGCAAGCACGTCCAAGCACTTTCCTTCCCTTCCTTTGCTACCGCACAAGGTGTTGGTCAGTGTTAGAAGGTTTGTTTGTATGGAGGAATGGATGTGAAGATGAATGGATGTGTTTGGATGAAGGTTGTATTGAAATGGGAGTGAATGATCTAACCAAGTATGAACTCAATTTATGTTACACACACTTCCTTTTATAGAGGAAGTGCATGGCAACGGAGGGGAACATGTAGTGGTGTAGCAATTGATGCATGAAATCTGAAATGATGGAGGGAACAAGGAATGGTGTAGCAATGGAGTGCAATGATTCAATGTAATGATGCATGAATCTGAAATGATGGAGGGAACAAGGAATGGTGTAGCAATTTAGTGCAATGATTCAATGTAATGATGTATAAAATCTGAAATAATGAAGGGGACAAGGGTGATTATGCATGGCATGGGTGGAAAGGTGAGTCGGTGGTGGATCAATGAGTGCAAGGAGGTGAAAGGATATTGTGCACATGGTAGACAAAGGAAAGGAAGTGGAATGATGCAACAATTGAGTCAATGGAGGGAACATGGATGATGATGCACGGCATAAGAATCCAAAGCGAGTGCAATGGTGGTGCACGACAATGATGGAAAGGTGAATGGTGGAGTGACACCCCTTTGTGGCTGAGCTCTTTGTCCTTTTCACATTAATTCTTCTTTCTCTTTAACATATTCCTAGCCTCTTTAGTCTTCAATTTCGTCCATCCACCTTGCTTCATGCCAGTGCTATTCATTCCAAGCCCAAAACTACTCCAAAATGCACCAAAATGCATCTTATTGCTTTATAAGGCCTATGGACCTACAAACACACGAAAATAGCTTAAAATACATAACTAACAAAGAAATAACAACATAAATGCATGAGAACAAGCTAACTCAGTCGCATAAATATGCTCCTATCATTGAGGAGCCCGTGACAATTTTGGATTGAAAGGATAAATGGAAGGCTCCAATGGAGCATAATCGGATGCATCACACATTAGCTCAAATGGAAGGCTCCAATTTGGTGGCATGATGATGGGGGCCGAAGTCAACATGTCCTTGAAGGTTTTGAAAGCGGTATCACACTCCTTGTTAAACTTGAAGGCTTCTTCCTTTTGGAGTAAACGGCAAAGGGGTTGAGCGATTTTTGAGAAATCCTTGATGAATCTCCTATAAAATCCTGCATGGCCAAGAAAAGAACGAACCTCTCTCACCGAAGTGGGAAAGGGTAAGTGACATACAAGATCTATTTTAGATTTATCAACCTCAATCCCTTTTTTTGATATGATATGCCCCAAAACTATACCTTGTTTTACCATAAAATGGCATTTTTCCCAATTCAAGACAAGATTAGTTTCAATGCATCGTTGTAAGATCAAAGTAAGATTATTCAAGCATGCATCAAATGAGTCATCAAAAACACTAAAGTCATCCATAAACACTTCAATGATCTTTTCCACAAATTCTGAGAAAATACTTACCATACACCTTTGGAATGTGGCTGGTGCGTTGCATAGCCCAAATGACATGCGTCGATAAGCAAAGGTACCAAAGGGACATGTGAAGGTAGTCTTTTCTTGGTCATCAGGAGCTATCACAATCTAATTATACCCCAAATAGCCATCAAGAAAACAATAAAATGAATGACCGGCTAACCTTTCCAGCATTTGATCAATAAAGGGCAGCGGGAAATGATCTTTTCTTTTTGTAGCGTTGAGCTTCTGATAGTGAATACAAACTCTCCATCCGGTTTGGATTCGGGTGGGCACAAGGTCATTATTTTCATTTTTTACCACAGTGACTCCGGACTTCTTAGGAACAACTTGGACCGGCGAAACCCAATGGCTATCATTGGGTAAATCACTCCACAATCTAGTAGCTTGATGATTTCCTTCTTCACAACGTCCATCATGGGTGGATTGAGCCGGCGTTGTGCTTCTCTAGATGGTTTGGCTCCTTCTTCCAAGAGTATTCGATGCATGCAAGTGGTAGGGTTAATTCCCTTAATATCGGCCAATGTCCACCCAATGGCAGTTTTGTATTCCCAAAGCACCCTCACCAACTTGTCCTCCTCTTGTGCAGTGAGTGAAGAAGAGATGATGACGGGCAGCGTCTCTTGTTCTCCCAAAAACACATATTTCAAATGGCTCGGCAATGGTTTAAGCTCTAAGGAGAGGGGCTGGATTACATAAGGAAGCAACTTGTTAGTCGAATTGGGAATTGAAATTAGGTCAGGAGACTTACCAATATACCTTGGATTTGACTCTAGGGCAGCAACCATCTCCACCAATTCTTCTTGAATAGGCACGGCAAGATGTTCCTTGTTGTTGCCGTGTGCATGCCTAAGTGCTAACCCTTCATTTTTTAGTCCAATGCTTTGCGTGAGAGTCTTTTCAAGTGCATCCTCACTCAAATCATCAAGGAATTCCAGCGCCCAAGAGTCAATCACATTAACAGAGAAACAAGAGTGACCATCATAAGGATATCTCATAGCATCAGAAATATTGAAATCAATAACTTCCCCATCAAATTCCATCGTCAATGTTCCCTTGAATACATCTATCTTTGTACGGGCAGTCTTCATGAATGGTTGGCCAAGTAAGATTGGTAATTGATGGGAATGGTCCGCCGGAAAGACTAGGTGATTCACCTGCATTAAAACATCCTCCAAAACACCTTTTGGATACGCATTAGATCTATTGGCCAGTTGAATGATCACTCCATCATTTTTTAATTCTCCCAAGGTCATAGATGCATATATTGAATAAGGCATGACATTTATTGATGCACCTAGATCTAACATGGCAGATTCAAAGCGAGTATTTCCTATAACACAAGGAATTGTAAAACTGTCGGGATCTTTGCACTTAAGAGGTAATTTTCGTTGCAATACAGCTGAGACATTCTCACTTACCTTTACCACCTTTTTGTTCAAAGCCCTCTTCCTTGAAGTGCACAGCTCCTTCAGGAACTTAGCATACTTGGGGACTTGTTTAATTGCATCTAGAAGTGGAATGTTGACTTGCACCTTTTTGAATGTGTCAAGGATGTCTTTGTCACTCTTATCCTTCTTTGATTGCATAAACCTACAAGGAAAGGGTGCATTGGTTGGAATGGAATTAGAAGTCATGGAATTTGAGCCCAACTTACCTTTGGTGGTCGAATTAGAGTGTGTAGGTGGCTGGGGTAAAGATTGCTCAATCCTTGCTGAGGGTAGGCCTTGTTCTTTCTCCTCAGATTGCATCTTTTTGTCCTCCTTTTGATTGGATTTAGATAGGCTACGATCAGATCCAGCTTCTTTTCCACTTCGTAAGGTGATGGCTTTGGCAGATTCGAAGCCTCCCTTTGGATTCACATCCGTCGAACTAGGTAACTTACCTGGTTCTCTACTAAATTACCCCATGAACTCTTCCATTTGTCCCATTTGTCTCTTCAATTCAGTCACCTCTCGAGCTTGATTTTGCACTTCCTTGGAGTAATTATGCATATCTTTAGCTTGATTTTCTTGACCATTCGGCAACGTAGTTAGTAACTGAATAACTTGAGCATTATCAAAAGATGAACTTGAGTTATTTTGGGCAGGTTGTGTTTGGGGTTGTGCGGGTGCATACGGCCTTTGATAGAATCCTGGAGGTTGCTGTCTGAATGTACTTTGTTGTTGGGTTTGTTGGGGCTCCCTCCATTTAAAATTTGGATGATCTCTCCAACCTAGATTGTATGTATTCGAGAACGGATCATTCCTTGGTTGATTTTGACTCCCAAAACCCACGGCGTTGGCAGATTCCCACCCTCCGTTCTCGATCAATTGAGAGCACTTATCCGTGAGATGTCCATTCATTGAGCACACGCCACAAGCAGCTACACTTTGTTCTTTTGGTTTTTCAACCACCTGTGAAAGAAGAGTAGTAAGATTAGCCATTTGATTTTGAAGTTCAGAAATAGTACTTACCTCATTAACTTGTTGCTGTCATGGGTTGTCTCTTTGACCAACGTCTTCATATTATTGGGCATTCAATGCTCGGTTAGCAATTAAGGTCTTGGCAGCCATGGGTGTTTTGTCCACCAAAGCTCCTCTCGCTGAGGCGTTTAACATTTGGCTTTCAATTGGTAGAAGCCCTTTGTAAAAATATTGAAGAAGAAGCTCCTCCTTCATCTGGTGCTGTGGACATGAAGCAACAAGGCTTTAAAAACGCTCATAGTAAGTGGGCAAGGATTCACCTTGGTTTTGCTGAATGCCACTAATCCTTTTGCGTAGTAGAATGACTCGAGAAGTTAGGAAAAACTTCTCCAAAAATGCCCGTTTCATACTCTCCCATGATGTGACAGTTCCGGGGGCTAGCTCATACAACCAATCTTTAGCCTTTTCCAAGAGAGAAATGGGAAAATCCTTCATTTTCATAATGCTCCCATCAACATTCACAGGGGTCATGCTCGAACAAACAACCTCAAACTCCTTCAAATGTTTATTAGGATCTTCCATGGCCAACCCATGGAACTTAGGAATATGATGCAATAAACTGGACTTTAATTCGAACTCGTCAATCTTGTTTTGAGCCGCCCTTGGATATTGAATGCATAAAGGCAGAGCATTGTCCAATCCCAAAGCGGAAAGCTCCTTGATTGTTCGATTGTCTACGGCCATATCTTGGACTTCTTCAAAAGTCCTTGCCGTGGCCTCCTCTTGCTCTTCTACTTTGTCTTCTTCAAGATCTAGTGCAGGTTGAGATAGTTGGGGATCTTGTTGATTCCTTGCTCATCTCAAAGTTCGTTCAAAATCGTCATCAAAGTTAAAGATGTGCTTATGAACAGGTTGAGAACTTCGAGTCATAAACCACCTAAAACAAGAAAACAAGTAAAATCAGCAACTAGGAACAAAAACACATGAAAATACACAAAAAGAAATAACAAGGGATTAGCAAAGTTGCTAATCCCCGGCAACGGCGCCAAAAACTTGATGCAAAAATTGACTTTTACTTGAATCAAAACACTTAAAAACAGAAACTAAAACATATTTGAAACACTTTGAAACAAGAAACTAAAAAGGGGGATTTTGATTTGGATGAAGTTGAAACAAACAAACAAGTATGAAAAACTAGACAGATTGTAAAAAAAATGTGAGAAATAAGATGATGGATGGGATAGTTAGAGGTTTTTTCTCCACACATGACATGTAAGCAAATAACTCGATTTCCAGTTACTACTTTATTGAATTATGAACGACAATGCTCCAAATTAACCGTGACATCACTAGTTAATTCTCAGATTTTCCATGTTTTATTGGAATGGATGACATCATTCGACAACCCAAAACATTCTTCTAAAGTTCCCTACATGACATCATAATAGAGATACAATCAAAGATCATTACGTTTAATGAAAATCATAAGCATTGATAAAGCACTTGCAACTATGACATCATGTCACTCATGCTAGGAATTGAACTTAACGCGATCGTTTATAAGCGACCTTCACTACATGTGAATATAAGTTTGTAACAATTATGTGAAACTTCCTTATATTCTAGCAACGGATTTATGCATGCCAATTAAGTGTCGACCCTTAATTAACAAATACAAATAAGTTATCAATCAAATAGTTAAGCCAATTGCATTCACGATTCAAGAGTTCATAACTGGAATTTATCAAATTATATTGCACACATAATCATGGCTTTGAAATCACCCCTAGCCAAGAGGGGTTTAGCCACTCATATTTACAACAAAACGAAAGGAAATGAATTTCAACATTAGAAACAAAAGAAAGAAAACACATAAACGCTCCAATGATCCAAGTTGGACAGCAAGCAAGTCCAAGCACTTTCCTTCCCTTCCTTTGCTACGGCACAAGGTGTTGGTCAGTGTTTGAAGGTTTGTTTGTATTGAAGAATGGATGTGAAGATGAATGGATGTGTTTGGATGAAGGTTGTATTGAAATGGGAGTGAATGATCTAACCAAGTATGAACTCAATTTATGTTACACACACTTCCTTTTATAGAGGAAGTGCATGGCAATGGAGGGGAACATGGAGTGGTGTAGCAATTGAGTGCAATGATGCATGAAATATGAAATGATGGAGGGAACAAGGAATGGTGTAGCAATTGAGTGCAATGATTCAATGTAATGATGCATGAATCTGAAATGATGGAGGGAACAAGGAATGGTGTAGCAATTGAGTGCAATGATTCAATGTAATGATGCATAAAATCTAAAATAATGAAGGGGACAAGGGTGATTATGCATGGCATGGGTGGAAAGGTGAGTAAGTGGTGAATCAATGAGTGCAAGGAGGTGAAAGGATATTGTGCACATGGTAGACAAAGGAAAGGAAGTGGAATGATGCAACAATTGAGTCAATGGAGGGAACATGGATGATGATGCACGGCATAGGAATCCAAAGGGAGTGCAATGGTGGTGCCCGGCAATGATGGAAAGGTGAATGGTGGAGTGACACCCCTTTGTGGCTGAGCTCTTTGTCTTTTTTACATTAATTCTTCTTTCTCTTTAACACATTCCTAGCCTCTTTAGTCTTCAATCTCGTCCATCCACCTTGCTCCATGCATGTGCTATTCATTCCAAGCCCAAAACTACTCCAAAATGCACCAAAATGCATCTTATTGCTTTATAAGGCCTATGGACCTACAAACACACGAAAATAGCTTAAAATACATAATTAACTAAGAAATAACAACATAAATGCATGAGAACAAGCTAACTCAGTCGCATAAATATGAGAAATAAAACCATGCGCTTAGTGAAAGTTTTGTGGAGAAATCATTCGGTGGAGGAAGCCACTTGGGAAGTGGAAGATCGTATGAGAGATATGTATCCATGCTTGTTTTAGGAATATTAGTGGTTTGTATAGTATTGTATGAAATTTCAGGGATGAAATTTTCTTAAGGGGGTAGGTTGTGATAACCCGTCCCGAATTTATATTTATCTTATCCCTGATAGCGTGGAAATGTTGATTTTATCCCTTGAGCGGTGGGATTGTGAGTGTATAATTGGGTTAAGAAAAATCAGACCAATTATGTTATGTCCTAATTCTTTGGACCTAATAGGAATTGGGGTTGTTTTAGATGATTTTTAGCCTTTAGTGGTGGCCCAATTAGAGTTTAAGGATTGTATATGTATATACCCAATTTGGATTAGGGCATACACATACTCACACACGTGCAACCTTCATCTGTCACTCTTTTTCTCGAACGCTATTTACGTCCGTACAGTCCGTACGCTCACACACTCAACTAGCTTCATCTTGCACAGATCGAGATAGTGGAGACCATTTCTAAATTCCTTGCAAGCTCAGGAGCATAACTATACCCTTAGTTGGGAGGATAGACCTCGGGAACTCGAGAACCAGAGAGCTTTGACGAGGTGTCCTGTTACTCTGTCGTGATCGCGAGTGTTTCGTGGAGTTTTAAAGTTCTAGGAGTTCTTAAATCTACTTCACGAAGCTTATAAGGGAATTTTGGAAGGTTTTGGATGCCAGGACACACGAGTTCATCGAGTTGCAGGTGTGGCCGAATTATCGACATTTTTTCGGCCAGTTTTCGTTAGTTTTGAGGATGTAAAAGTGGTAAGAATGTGTTCTCCTAGTTGAGAGCTTCATTTTGGTACAAATTTCATGAATTTTGGTTGAGAAATGGATGAGATATTGAAGTTCTAAGTTTTTCCAAAAATCGGCAATAGCAACAGTGGCCGGCGCCAGACTCCGGTGAACCAAGGATGGAGAAGGAGCATATTCCGTCAATTTTGACGGAATATTCTTAATTGCATCAGGCATATCTAACGGTATATTCCATTATTTAACGGAATATTCCCTAACGCCGTTAGGGAATCCGTCAGTGTGCCAAGCACGTGCCTGCGCGTGGGCGGCATGTGTGGCCGTGCCTTGGCCGACACGTGAGGGCGTGTGGGAACTTAGAAAAAATTTCTAAAAATATGGGGAAGTTCGTGGTGTCGAGTAGGCCACGATGGTATATTCAAATACCCCAATTGAGCAACGTATGAGAAGTTATTACCTAGTTTTGATTATGTGCTTAAGATAACGTTAAAATACTTGTTTCACATATAGGTGAGACGTTTCCTGAGGACGAGCACAGTTAGGCGAGGCTCAGGGGTTACGACCCTACCACATACCAGTGAGTGGGCTTTTGGTTTTCAGTATATATATATGCGTGGTATTTTTCCCAGAAAACTTATTTAAATGGTTTGATGGTTTGAAATGCCATGTCAAATGTTTATTATTTAAAATATACATTTATTAGTTGCATATGTTATTGTTGGTGTTGTGGACACTCAGGTAAGTTCCAGGTGAGTTATAGATTGTGAATGTGAGTTGCATGGTTATAATTACGTTTGATGCATTTAGAGCTCATAAACTTGCACCCCAGTGTTAGTGCTCCCGCCTATGGCCAGGGCATAGTCCTTCATGTGATGTTCACCTCCTGCACCACACGCTCACCTTGGATCCAAGTTTGGTGCACAGTCATGTCATACAGACCACTATAGGTGGTTCTGAATCGTACGTGACCCGTGATTATTCGCACAGTCTTCACGTGATCGTAGCACTTAAGCGTATTTATTTACACCCAGTCTTGTCATACAGACCATTTTAGGTGGTTCCAACTCGTGTGCAGGCATATTTGATGAGTTATAGATTTAGCCGTATAGGTCACCTCAGGTGGATCCGGCTGACATATTACTTTTCATTGAATTACTTCACCTGATTAACTTACCTCATTATGTTGAGATAATTGGCATGGTATACATGTGGATTTGGCTATTTCAAGGGTGGTTTCGATATAGATAAGTATTCTATTTTTTGGGAAATTATACAGGTTTTACAGTGAAAGGTTATTACTTTGTTAAGTGAAATGGTTTTGAAAAGCTTTGTTTTTGCCCATTCATACTTTTTTTTGGCACCCCTCCAAGTTCTAAGTAGAAGCGTTCTTGTTGGTGGCTTGCGAGGACTCTACGGCGGTTCTGACATACGGTATCTAATGTAGAAGCATCCCTTTGGTATTGTATAACTAGTATTTGTCCTGCTAGGCTGCACTTAGGCTACCTATGCTCTGATTGTGTGAATTTACACTTAAATCTCGTCGCTCGCACCTATTTATTCGTCTGGTGTAAATTAGTTAGCTTGGTTTTTATTTACTCACATTTTTATATCCTTATCATTTCCACACTGCGCACATAGCTACGTCACCTTCACATGACGGCCAACATGCCTTGATTTAGGTCAGGGTGTGTCATCCAATTAGCACGAGGCCTTTTGGGAGTTCACTGGCTTCGGGTTCCGTAGGAACTCCAAAGTTAAGCGAGTTCACATGAGAGCAATCCCATGATAGGTGACCCACTGGGAAGTTCTCGTGTGAGTTCCCAAAAACAAAATCGTGAGGGCGTGGTCGGGGCCCAAAGCAGACAATATCGTGCTACAGCGGAGTCGAGCCCGGGATATGGTGGGGGCCGGGGTCGGGATGTGACAAATATTGTTCTTCACAAAAATTATAGCAAACAAAAAATGTACCCACATAATTATTAACATATTTTAAAAAATAACTATTGATATATTTAGAACATAAAACAAATATATATAATTAGCAAGGGTACATTTAGCAAAATTAAAAATGGGTACAAATACAAATAAGAGTTTAAAAAATATGAGCACAAAAAGGAATTAATACATGGGTACAAATTGACACTGAAAAGAAAATTGGTACAAATTAAAAAAAAAAGTTGCAAATTAAAAATGGGCACAAACTAAAAATAAAAATATATGATAAAAAATTTAGCCATGAATATAAATATAACAAATGTAATGTTTCTAACACTATATGATTATATTTAGAAATAAAAACTATTTTATTATTGAAATAATTAATGACGTTTATTAAAATCTAGGGACATTGATCAAAAATTGAAAAAAAATAAGGTTTTAATCAATGGAGTAGGAAAAATAGGGATGGGAACCTAATTTTTCCTTCTCTATCCCTTCCATGGAAAGAGGTGGAAGGTTGTGGGTATTTTGTACCAATAGATGAGGAAGATGATTTTCGCAACTGTGGATGAGGAAGATAAAAATCCAAAAAATATATTGCAGCTATAGAAGTGTAGAGCTTTATATAGAGTAGGAGCAATTGGGTAATAGGGATTAAATAAGGAAATTATTATTAGCACTCCAAAAATCTCATTCTGCACTCCTCATAAGTGTATTTTTCTTTCTAATTATAGAGAGTTTGAAGTCCAAAATGAGATTTTTGGAGTGTTAGTAACAATTCCCTTAAATAAATATTAGGGTTGATGATGATGAATTGTGACAGCCCATCCCGAATGTGTATATTATTTTATCCTCGATAACGTGAAATGACCATTTTGCCATTGAGCGTTGGATTGTGTTTTGTATTAGTGGGCTAAGGAAAGTGGCCAATTAATTTCTTTCCTAGCTAATTGGACCCAATTAGAACTTAGGATTTTGATTGTTTTTTGTTGATGACCCAACTAGGACCACACACACCCATACACAAACTCTAGAGCCAGTTCCAGTTCCTCTAGCAGGGGTATGAGTTCCACTGGTCAGAGGAGAGGTGGTAGATTTTCTGGAGGTCCTCGTTTTCAGAGGCAGAGATTTTGGTGACACGGGTGCACTTTTATGTCATAGATGTAATAATCGGCACTTTGAAGAGTGTAGATGAGGCAGTAGCGGATGTTTTACCTGTGGTCAATTGGGGCATCGAGCTATGCATTGTCCTCAGAATTAGCAGAGGCCCCAACAGCCTTCCTTACCACCACCAGTGCTGACCCAGCAGGTCCCAAGACCTAGTGGTTTTACCTAGATGGGTCGTGGAGGTGCTTATCATTACTAGGGCGATGTAGCTCCTTATTCTGCAGGGTAGTATCAGTACCCACATGACCCGTATCAGCAGAGTAGTTATCCTCAGTATTCTAGAGGTTATATGCCATATCTGCCATATTCAGCTGGTGGATCTCAATGGTACCTTAGAGGATAATCCCAGCATGTAGAGGTTGATTCTAGTAGTGCAAGATCATCGAGGCAGTCTAATCAGCAAGTCCAGGGGCATAACATGCAAGGTCGTAGTGGTCAGACTAGCAGAGGTCATGGAGGTCGACAGCAGACTCAGGGACGTACCCACCACATGACACTACAGGATGCTTAGAATAATCCTAATTTGATCATGGGTACGTTGAATATTCTTGGTCATTTTGCTAGAGTATTAATTGATTGTGGTGCTACGCATTCTGTTATTTCACATACGTTTGCTCAAATGACACAACCTCATCCTACACCTCTTAGGTATGAGTTAGAGTTTGTGATGCCTAGAGGAGAGAGATGTTACGTTAGTTATGTATATCCAGGATGTCCCGTGTTAGTGGAGGATGTAGTTATGCCAGCTAATCTTATCCCGTTAGACATTGTATGTGATTTTGGGCACAGATTGGTTGCATTACAAGCGTGCCAATATAGATTGCTACGGGAAAACAGTTACATTTCATTGTCCTAGATTACCTGAGGTTACTTTTGTGGGCGAGCGTAGTGGGGTGAGACATGGTGTTATTTATGCCATAAGAGCTAAAAACTTGTTAAAGAAAGGTTGTCAGGGATATTTAGCTCATGCGGTATTGAATAATGATACTCCTGCTAGTGTGGAGAATGTTCGAGTGGTCAGGCATTTTCCTGACGTATTCCCTAATGATTTACCTGGATTGCTGCCAGACCGAGACGTGGAGTTCACCATTGATTTGCTTCCAGGTACTGATCCTATATCTTTAACTCTTTATCGAATGGCTCCTACTAATTAAGGGAATTGAAAATTCAGTTGCAAGAATTAGTTGATAAGGGTTTTATTCAGCCTAGTACTTCACCCTAGGGAGCTCCGGTGTTATTTGTGAGAAAGAAAGATGGAACTTTGAGGCTATGCATTGATTATAGGCAATTAAATCAGGTAACAATTAAAAATCGTTATCCGTTGCCGCATATAAACAATTTATTTGATCAGATTCGAGGTGTCTGTGTGTTTTCTAAGATTGATTTGAGGTCTGGTTACTACCAATTGAAGATTAAAAATGAGGATGCTCCTAAGACAACTTTTAGGACTTGATATGGTCATTATGAATTTGTGATGCCATTCGGGTTAACTAATGCACCTGCAGCGTTTATGGATTTGATGAATCAAGTATTCCAGCAATATTTGGACAATTTTGTTATTGTCTTTATTGACAATATTTTGGTATACTCTAAGTCTAAGTCAGAGCATGTTCGACATCTTACTTTGGTGTTGAAGAAATTGAGGGAAAACCAGTTGTATGCTAAGTTTAGCAAATGCCAATTTTGGCTAGATCAAATGGCATTTTTGGGACATGTCATATCTGCTCAAGGTATTTAGGTGAATTCTCAGAAAGTGGCAGTTATGGAGAATTGGGGGTAACCACGAACCGTCACTGAGGTACGGAGTTTTCTTGGCCTAGCTGGATATTATAGATGGTTTATTAAAGATTTTTCAGTTATTGCTTTACCACTAACGAGGTTAACCAGGAAGGATGTTAAATTTGAGTGGATGATAATTGTGAGCAGAGTTTTTAGCAGTTGAAGTATTGTCTCACTCATGTACCCGTTTTGGCGCTTCCAGATGATAGTTGTAATTTTGAGATCTACAGTGATACTTCCTTGAATGGTCTAGGTTGTGTGTTAATGTAGCATGGTAGGGTGATTGCTTATGCTTCAAGACAGTTGAAACCTCATGAGATGAATTATCCTACTCATGATCTTGAGTTAGCAGCTATTATTTTTGCCCTGAAGATTTGGAGACATTATCTTTATGGTGAAAATGTAAGATTTTTACAGATCATAAAAGTCTTCAATGTCTTTTCACTCAGAGAGATCATATGATGATACTTTACGGACATTTCACATATTAAACTAATCTAGTTTAATATCAAGGGCAAAGATTATTGTTTTAAGTCGTCTCATATAAATGTTATATGCTTCAACGATAAGTCCAAGGAATATGTAATTAGGAGAATGTAATTTAAAGAAGTTAGATTGATGAGACCATTCTCTTTCGTATACATATCTTAAACGTTCTTGATCATAGGATTGCAAATTGGGCATTGACAGTCCGTTAAAAATAGTACGTGATGTGTCTTCTCTCAAGGAGAGTGACTGGTCTCGAGTCATTGGTGTGATTGACACCAAGACAAGCATGTAGGTGCTCAATAGAGAATGAGTCCACTGAACACGATCAACGAGGAGTTCTCATACTCATGTCACATGAGAACTCATGGTTGGGATAATGCAAACTAGTCCTTTGACCTGAGGCATCATAGTTGTCTTGTGGTTAAGTCTTTGATCTCTGACTACGTCAAAGTCACTCTGTCAGAGGTGTCCACGGTATAGTTGGGGTTAAGCCACTTAGCCATGGAGGCAAGTGAATGCGCAACAAGGGTTCTCTAACCTTCAAACCGTTTGAGGGAGAATACTCTATGATATGATTAAGAATCTCTGGTCAGAGTATGAATGAGATTTAGGAAATCGTTCCAAATCACATTCAAGGTAATCATATAAGTAAAAGAATCACATTTGATAGTAGACATGAATAAACTATCAAACCAAACAATGTGGTCAAGAGTATTGTATTAGAGAAAGACCGTATTACATTATAATCCTAAACTGAATAGGTTCTCCACCTTTTCTGATTAGCTTGGGTAACCATGACATACTGCTAGGTGTTACTCATGGTTTGTGGAAGCCCTAAACGTGTATAATCACTAAAGGGAGAATTGAAAGTAAGTTTCAATTCACAATCAATTTGAAAGAGTTCTAATCGCCCACTACCTCGCTAAAAGGAACCTAATGGATCGTACACCATGTAAGGTAGAGATTGAAGAAACAACAGAGATGAGTAAGGATAATTAAATGGTTTAATTATTTATGGAAAGGATTAAATAATATGTTAATTAATCAAGCAAATAAAGTTCGTTAAAGACCTCGGGTTAGTTTTGGGCCTCAAGGCCCAATGGGCTTCGAACGTCAAGCCCATTGACTTAAGTTGTATGACAACTTAATGACAAAATATTCACAAATGCCCAAACAGTCCAATAACACCCTATGGCCGGCCATATTGATAAAGGAGTGGGTTTTGGACCTATTACAAGTTTGCCACTCCAATGAAGGTAGGTATAAATATGACTTTATAGCCTTTTCTTCATTAGGGTTTCTTTTGGAGAAAATTGGAGAGAACATGTCTCTCATTTTCTCTCTAAGAGGCCGGCCCCCTTGGAGGAGATTAGCTAGCAATCTCTCATCCTCCAAGGTCACTCATCTCTTCTTCAAGTCCATCCTTGGTGTGGAAAAATTAGAGGTTCTCAACTTTGGGAACTTGGAGAATCCTTTCTACAATCCTCCTCCAAGAAATCGATGGAACTAAGAAGCAAGGAATGAAGGCCCTCTCCTTGGGTGATTAGCCTTTGCTTATGCAAAGAGGAATCAACAAAGGTATAAAATATCTTAACTCACTTTGTTCTTGAGTTGAGTCTTGATTCACCTTTCTACTAGGCTTTGAATTTCATGGGTAATGTTTTGTTTTGAGTGCATACAAGCATGATTCCGCCTTTAATTGTATGCCATAGATGCTGCTCAAATGAACATGTTTTTCACAAAATTTCCTTCATACGCCTCAAGCGAGAATTAATGCTTTGTATGCTTGTCACGTTCCTCTTCTTACGGATTTGAGGTCCACTGGAGTGAAGTTAGGGGTGGAAGATCGAGAGGAAGCTTTACTTGCTAGTTTCTAGGTCAGACCAATTTTGATTGATCGAGTGCTTGAGGCTCAGATGTATGATGAGGAAATCCAGGAATTAATCCAAGCAAGAAATGATGGGAAAAAGAAAGATCGAAGGATTAGAGAATCGAATGGCATGCTTATGCAGGAAGGAAGAATGTATGTGCCAAATAATGCAGAGTTAAAGAAAGAAATTTGGGATGAAGTACATTGTTCGGCATATGCAATGCATCCTAGAGGTACTAAAATGTATCATACCATTCGACCATTTTATTATTGGCCGGGTATGAAAAGAGAAATTGCTGAGTATATGAGTAGGTGTGCTATTTGTCAGCAGGTTAAAGCTGAAAGGAAAAAGCCATTTGGATTGATGCAACCACTTCCCGTTCCAAAGTGAAAATGGGAAGATATTACTACGGATTTTGTGTACAAGCTTCCTCGTACACGAAATGGTTATGATGGAATTTGAGTGATAGTTGATCGGCTTACTAAGTCAGCGCATTTTATTCCAGTGAGGGAGAAATACTCTTTAAGCCGATTAGCTGAATTATTCATATTGAAGATTGTTAAGTATCATGGAGTTCCAGTTAGTATTATCTCAGATCAGGATCCTAGATTCACTTCTAAGTTCTGGTTAGCATTTCAGGAGGCTTTTGGTTCGAGATTACTATATAGTACGACATATCATCCTCAGACAGACGGACAATCAGAGAGGACTATTCGGACATTGGAAGATATGCTAAGATCTTCGGTATTACAATTTAGCGACGCATGGCATCAGCGGTTAGATTTGATGGAATTTGCATATAATAATAGCTACCATTCGAGTATTGGTATGTCACCATTTGAAGCACTTTATGGCAAGTCTTATCGTATTCCTTTATGTTGGTCAGAGGTTGGTGAAAAGTTTTGGTGGGCCCTGAGATTGTGGATGAGACTATTCAGAATATTCAGGTAATTAAGTCTAATTTGAAAGCGGCTCAGGATTAACAAAAGAGTCTAGTAGACAAGCATGCCACTAATAGAGTGTATAAAGTTGGTGATTGGGTATTCCTGAAGTTATCACCGTGGAGAGGTGTTGTGCGGTTTGGGAAAAAAGGTAAGCTAAGTCCTAGGTATATTGGACCGTATATGATCACCGAACGAGTCAGTGAGGTTGCTTACAGGCTTGAGTTGCCTCTAGAGTTGTCTAAAGTGCACAGCGTTTTTCATGTTTCCATGCTCTGTTATTATGTTTCAGATGCATCACATGTGATACCTCCTCAACCATTGGAAATTAATCCATATTTAACTTATGATGAGGAGCCAGTGACGATTTTGGATTGGAAATATAAGGTTTTGAGGAATAAGACCGTGCGCTTAGTGAAAGTTTTGTGGAGGAATCACTCGGTGGAGGAAGCCATCTAGGAGACAGAGAAGCGTATAAAGGAAATGTACCCACGCTTATTTTATAAGTATTAATGGGTTGTACATTATTGTATGGAAATTTCGGGGACGAAATTTTCTTAAGGGGGGTAGGTTGTGACAGCCCGTCCCGAATGTGTATATTATTTTATCCTCGATAGCGTGAAATGACCATTTTTCCCTTGAGCGTTGGATTGTGTTTTGTATTAGTGGGCTAAGGAAAGTGACCAATTAATTTATTTCCTAGCTAATTGTTCCCAATTAGAACTTAGGATTTTGTTTGTTTTTGGTTGGTGACCCAACTAGGACCACACACACCCATACACAAACTCCTTTTGACTATCTCTCTCTCTCCTCCCTCTCGGACCTCTTTCCATTTCTGTACAATTGTACAGAAAGATTTCAAACCAACCTTTACAGGCACAGATCGAGATTGTGAAGGTGGTTTTCATGTTCCTTGCAAGCCCAAGAGTTGATTCATACCCTTAATTGGTCGTGAGAGCTTGTAGAACTTGAATTTCCCGAACTCTGGTGAGAGGTGATTTTCCTCCGACGTTATCACAAAGGTTTTAAGTTGTTTTGAGACCTAAGAAGGTATTATTCTTGCTTTTCTAGCACGTTGGATCAATTTTGGAGTGATTTTAACGTAAGAACACTCGGGTTTATATAGTTGCAGGGTTTGGCTGGTTCCGTCGAGTTTTTTCGACGAGTTTCTGTTGTTTTTAGGTCCCCTAAAGTGGTAAGAATGTGTTCTACTTGTTGTAAGCTTTATTTTGGTGAAAATTTCATTGAATTTGGTTGAGAAATGGAAGAGATATTAAAGTTGAAAGATTTTCTAGTTTTTGGCGATACAGACGGCGACGGCGATGGAATCCGGTGACTCGCCAGAGAAGAAGGCGAATATTCTGTCAACTTTGACGAAATATTCTAATGGCGTCAGGTATCTTTAACGGCATTTTTTTTTATTTAACAGAATATTCCTTAATGCCATTAGGGAATCCGTCAGTGTGCCAAGCACGTGCCTGTGCATGGGCAGTGCGTCTGGCCGTGCCTTGGCCGGCGCGGGGGAAGTCAGAAATTTTTTCTAAAAATAAGGCGATGTTCGTGGGGTTGAGTAGATCACGTTGGTATATTCAAACACCCCAATTGAGCAATGTATGAGAAGTTATTACCTAGTTTTGATTATGTGATTTAAATAACGTTTATATAATTGTTTCGCATATAGGTGAAACCTATCTTGAGGACGAGTGCAGTCAAGTAAGGCTCGAGGGTTACGACCCTTCCACATATCAGTGAGTGGGCTTTTGGTTTTCAATATATACTTATATACTCGGCATTTTTCCCAGAAAATGTGTTTAAATGATATTATGTTTTGAAATTCCATTGCCTATTGATTTATACTTAGACTATGAAACTGTATGGTATATACATATGTGATTCGACCCAGTGGATGCTCAGGTGAGTTGTAGATTGTTATTGTGAATTGATGAGATGTGTTGAGAGCTCATAAACCTACACCCCAATGTTAGTGCTCCCGCCCGTGGTTAGGGCACAGTCCTTAACGTGATGTTCACCTCCCACACCATACGCTCACCTTGGATCCAAGTTAGGTGCATAATCTTGTCGTACAGACCACTATAAGTGGTTTCGACTTGTAGGTGACCTGCGATTATTCGCACAGTCTTCACGTGATCGTAGCACTAGAGCGTATTTATTTACACCTAGTCCTATCGTACAAACCACATTAGGTGGTTCCGACTCGTGTGCAGGCATACTTGTTGAGCTATAGATTCAGCCGTACAGGCCACTTTAGATGGATCCGGCTGATATGTTATATTTCATGAGATTATTTCACTTGAGTTACTTATTTTGTTACTTTGAGATATATGGCATGGTATACTATGATTTCCACTATTCTGAGCATAGTTTTGAGATATGTCTATATATTCTATTTTCTGGGAATTTATATAGGTTTTATGGTGAGGGGTTAGAACTTTTGATAAATGAAATGGTTTTGAAAAGCTTTGTTTTTGCCCACTCACACTTTCTGTTTTGCGCATCTCCAGGTTTTAGGTAGGAGTGCTTGTTGGTGGCTCACGAGGAATTCAAGGCAACTCTGACAGATTATCACTAGTGTAGGACCATCTTTATCCTGCTGGACTGCACTTAGGCTACTTATGCTTTGATTATGTGTAGTCACACTTATTCTCGTCTTGCACCTTACCGTATCTAGTGCTTTAGTTGGTTTGGTTTTATTTATTCGCATTTCTATATATCATTATTGCTTTCGCACTGTGCACATGGCTATGTCACCCTCACGTGACAGCTAGCATGCCTCGATCTAGGTCGAGGTGTGTCATGATTCCTCTTCTTTTTCTTTGATCAAATCATGGGAATGGATTTAGTTACTTAATCATTGAATTAGAGGAAGAGATTAGGTTGTTACGCTGCTTTTAAAATCAAGGGATCTTTGAAATCTAATGTGGCTAAGGTTTATTAGGTGTGTGATTCTCATCATCAATCATATTTGTTTTTAATGGATATCATTCATAACGCAGCTATATGCATGTCGATGTCGTTGAAATCAATAAAACAATGAAAATTTGAAGTCTTACCTCATGTAAAGCTTTTGAAACGTTGATTTCACGTTTCATTTGTCAAGAATAATTTTTTCAATTAACATGTTTGTAGTTTTATTAATTCTACAACAGATGATGAGAGTGTTTTTGAGAATTGAAGAAGATAAATAAACTTGGGATATACATGTGAAAAGTAATTTGGATTTTTAATTTTTTTAAAAACTTATAAGGTCGAAATTGTCATTACATATTAAATATATAAGTTATTTAATATTAAATTTTAATGAGTGATGTATTCAACATATTGTGAGGTGTTAATTAAAAAAGCACATCCATATTGGAAAATGATCGAAGTAGATACGAATGCAAACTGAACAAAACAGCCTGTTCTTTCAATTTTGATCTTGTGCTAGAAATAAATTTAAATAGTGAAATTTTCACGCAAAACAAGACAAGATGAAAATGAAAGGTTGTGACGTTTTGCTCAGGTTGCTCAGCAGGGGGATCCGGGGGTGATCCCAGTCCCCTTCACCAAACCCGGATTACGACCTATCACTATAATAATATTCGATAAGGAAAAGGGTTTCTATACCTATTCCTTATCCCAAATCAAATTCCCAAATCCCAAATTCCCAAATCAAATTCACAAATTCCCAAATCCCTAATATTTCCAAATCGAAGAAATTTTCTTGGTGTTGGGTTTTCGTTTTTGTGGTAATTGAATTCTCAAAGAAAAAGGAAAAAGATTCTTATGGCATTGAAGGACACGTTCTACCTATCGCACGGATCCCCCACGCTCAGCATCGACGAGTCGATTCCGGCCAGAAAATTCCTCCAGTCTTGGAAGGACACGGTCTATCCTCACAAACCCACCTCCATTCTCATCATCTCAGGACACTGGGAGACCGCCGTCCCCACCGTCAACTCCATTTCCGGCCGCCACGACACCATCTACGACTTCTACGGCTTCCCCAAATCCATGTACCAGATCAAGTACCCTGCCCCCGGCTCGCCCCACCTCTCTAACCGCGTCAAGCAGCTGCTTACGTCGTCCGACTTCGGCCCCGCAGCTGTGGACGGTAAGCGGGGGCTCGACCACGGCGCATGGGTCCCGCTCATGTTGATGTACCCGGAGGGAGACGTACCGGTTTTCCAGTTGTCGGTTCAGACAGAGAGGGACGCCACCTACCACTACAACATGGGGAGGGCGCTGGCTCCCCTTAAGGAGGAGGGCGTCCTTATAGTGGGGTCAGGCAGCGCCACTCACAACTTAAGGGCGTTGAAGAGGGAGACAAAGAGCAATGCATGTACCGTCCCTTGGGCTCTCGAGTTTGACACATGGATCAAGCACTACAAGAAAACAACACATCTATCACGACAATTTTACCACGGACTTTATGAGCTCGTTGTAAAAATAAAATTTTACTACGGGCATAATAAGCACGTTATAAAAGTTAATTTTTCATCACAGACAAATTTTAGCCCGTTGTAAAATAACGGTGAATGACCACACGCAAAGTTGCATGTTGTAAATATACTAAGCCACCACGGACAATGCTCGTGGTCAATATTGTTAGTTCTACAGCGCATTTTTGTTATCAACCACGGACATAATGTGTGGTATAATCATACACATAATGAAAAATATTTAGAAAAGACGGGACACCGAATTTTTGGGAAATTTCAAACATCTTTGAGATTTGAAAATTTCACAAACTCTTTAAATCTCCAGTCGCTCCTTTTTATTTCTAATCAAAATCCTATGGCACCAGGGATCCGATCCAAATTAAATTGAATCACCAAATGGGAAAAAAAAAAGGCTCACAAGATAGAAAATGGTGGTTTCCTCTTTCTTTCTTTATCCTTTTTTTTTCTTTCATCCCTTACATTTTATTTCCTCTCATGCCTGGTTTTTCCTAAACCTCATGAATTTTGGTAATGGTTACTGTAGGGGCAAGAACAGCAGCTCATCACTAAATGGGAAGGCTCTGTTGACTGGAGAAGCCGACCTGCAATCAGAGGTCGCCATGGCGGCATGCTTGCCTCCTCCTTTGTGCTGGGTATGTGTCTTCCTTGTGCTACAATCAGGGATCACCATGGCGGTATGCATGCATCGATCCAACATATCATAAGTTATACCAAATAACAAATATAGGGTTATCTAAATTTTACATGAAATGTTAGCCACTTCAGTGCATCAATGGGTGGACTTTTTATGTCTTACAAACTGAAACTTGCAGATTAATTCTTACTTCAGTAGAGTTCGAAAAGGAATTAAACATTATAAAGTATGGAAGCAGTTTGGGTTGCAAAATACGTGAGTTCAGGAAAAGAGACATTATTGTGATGAGGAAAACGTGGAGCAGTTATGTATTTGGAGATAAAGGCAGAGAGAAAAGGGGGAGAAGAAGGGAGACGTGCGGTTTCCCTCCTTTTACATTTCATTTATTTTATTTTGTGTTTTACATATTTATTCATAATCATAATCTATTTGAATTGAAGTGAAGTGATTCTTACCACAATTTTCTGCAATTTTGGTTGACAAAGAACCTTCTGTTAATAAATAGTATAAATTTTCCTAATTATCATATTGATTTCCTTTTCGGTTTTGGTTATTCTGTAATTATTATATTGTAATAAATATGAAATTTTGTTGGTTATTTAGTATATAAATATTTAAATATATATTTATTAAATAGATATTTTTTTTATTTGTGGAAATTGTTTTATAACGGGCATGAACCGTGGTCAATAAATAATTCACAACGGTCGTAACACGTGATGTTAAATTCCAATCTATCACGGGCACAATCCGTGGTTACATTATGTTTGACAATGGGCATAGCCTGTGGTAGAAACTAAGACTTTTTATCACATCCAGATTACTAACGGGCACCGTGCCCGTGGTGGATTACAATTTATCACGAGCATTCACCGTGATAGATGAGCTTTTTTCTTCTAGTGAAGGAAGCTCTTCTGGAAGGAAGGTACGAGGATGTGAACGAGTATGTGGAGAAGGCGCCGCATGCGAAAATGGCGCACCCTTGGCCGGATCACTTTTACCCGCTGCATGTAGCGGTGGGGGCTGCTGGTCCAGATGCAAAGGCTAAGCAAATCCACGACAGCTGGGGGCTCGGTGCTCTTTCGTATGCCTCCTATCAGTTTACATCGCCTTGAACTTAGAACTTGCAGCGCTGCCAGTTGAAGATTGTAATAGTGCATGTGTCTGCCGACGCTGCTCCCGCAGGTCAAGCATGTCAATAAAACTGCTGTGGATGAATGATTGTGTATTAGTGAATATTATGTAAAGTGTGCAAGTGAGATGTGCTTCTCCTTTAATTGTGGCTGAATCTTAATATCACTCAATGGCCTTTGGGATTTCTGCTTAATTTTATTGAGAAGAAACCAAAACTTTTGCTCCCTTTTAAAGAACATGAACACAGTATTCACCCAACAAATATCGTATCCTCAGCGATTCTGTATTACGACTTGCTATAAAATCACCCAACAGACACCGTATTCACACAATGCTGTGGATGTTGTTTATTTATGCAATGGATTCAACCATCCCCATTACCCTTAAATTTATCTGGTTTGCACAAATTGCCTTTGTTGAACCTGAGGTGTTGAACGATGAATCCTTATCATTGAAGAATTCTGAAAGCATAATTCTGAATATGCAGCTTCCTGATAAGCTCCACTGGTACGTAAAGAATGGAGATACGGTAAGGATGTATATGCCCCAGATTTTGATCAAGTACTCAACTGTTTTGGGGATAAGGATATCTGAATAACTTTGTTTCGGGAAGTAAACTGGCTAATAATATCCTAGGAGATATGCAAGTGCATAAATCTTGTTTGCCTACGATGATGAATGCGTATGGAATTTCTGGGTTGGGTTTTATAAGGTTTGTAGTTACAGTGGAATGCATTTTCGACAACTTGTACTATTGACTTACGAAAGTATTCATGGATCTTGGTTACCGTTCATCATCATGTTTGCTTCAAAAAGTTTTGTTATTAATTTTATCCCTCGCGATTCCTTCCATATGCCACATTCTAATGTTCGATTTTAGGCTGTTGTGTGCGTGCATTTTATTGGATTTAAGACGAACTTGGAAACTAAATTTTGTTTTGTGATCTTTCATTTGGCATAACATTTCAATTTTGGGAGGAGAGATTGGATGACTGTTGCACCAAAAGAGTTACCGACAGTGTCACAATTGGTAAGAAATTGGGGCATTTTTTTACCTGACAGGCGTTTCTGTTCCTGAAGCCTTGTGTCAATTGTTTCTGCCACTCAAACTCTGTTTATTATGCAGATAATGGGGTTAAACCCTCCTTTAGAGGTTAAAACAGGCCTGACAAACAAGTTTATCGATAAGGTGTAGAAAAGGAGAGACCAACAGAGAGAGCAGCGGAAAGAAAATGAGTGCAGGAAGTAATAAGTCTGTAATTTGGCGAATAGATTGATTGATTATCTGCTATATCAATTGGCACATATATAAGTATATACATCATTGACTATTGTATATGTTTGGGCCCAAAATATTAGTTTGGGCCGAGTATAGAATTATTCTCAGCCCAGAAGGCCTTACGACAGGGTTCGGTTCTCAGGGATCGGTTAGTTCTGGACCGATTAGGTCGTGGGCTTCCAAATCCGAGTCGGTTATGCCATGCCGCAAGACGAGTCGAATCCTGGTGCAATGAGGAGTCTCGGCAAGATCAATAACCCGGAAGTGAATCCGGCTCAATAAAGGAATAGGTTCACAATTATGGTGAAAGTAGGACTAATCGGGTGTGTTTGATCAGGAGAAGGAGTCCTAATCCGGGTAGGGTTTTAACTCAACCTTGAAGGTATCCGGTGCTATAATAGAGGAGGCTGTGCATCATTCAAGCTCCTCCAATTCAACACATAACTGCCCTGCGCAAACTCTCTCAACAACTTTGAGATTTTTATTTTCTCTTTTCGCTGACACATCTTCCGTTGGCATCAACAGCACTGTGAAAGCAACCGGTGACATCTTAAGTCAGGATAGATAGCTCTGTCACCGTAGAATCAGTCGGTCTCGCAGCATCTTCCGTTGGCATCAACAGCACTGCGGCGAGGACGGTTGGTTACCTATCCAAGTCTTGGTCGAGAAGGATTTCCGAATCCTTATTGACTGAGGTCATCTCATTAGCCTTCTTGGCGAAGTGAGGTGTTACAGTTTACTGAACTCGGCGCATTGCACGCCGAGTGATTTTATGATTGGATACTCTCAAGTGGGATTTAGAGTTCGGCATTTAGACGGCCAAACCACGTTTACTATCAAGACTTATATTCGCTTTGAGTATTTGTGCCCTTACACTTTGGTGTCGATTTGGCGTGAGTTTACTCTGACGAATAACATCACTGTGACCTAATCCGACGACGGCGATTCGTGAACTTCGTAAGAATAGTAGCCTTGTCTTCAGGTTCGAGAACCCAAGAGGCCGAGACGTGTTCCTTCCTCAGTCGCAATCGCAAGACGCAGAAGTCAGTCGCGCGCCCAACGCAACATCAACAAATTTACTTCTCAGCTAAGCTCGGCCGACGAGTTGGCACGCCCTGCATTCACCGAAGGACGTAGTTAGCTTATAGATTACTCGGCCTGCGCGCCACGTAGGTTTGGTAGTTTTTAGGGTCAACATTTTGGCACGCCCAGTGGGACCCAGTGCTAAACTACGAAGTTCATGCCAATTGAAACACGATCTGTAAAAAAGAAAACAGCTATGGGAAAATCAACAGTCGATTTACCAATTCAGAATATTAGACACAGTGTGCCACAGGCGCAGAATCCCATCAGCGTCGTAACACTTGAGTCCACGAGCGCGACTCGCCGAGAAAGGGAAGTTAATCTCGGCGGTCAGTTTCGCAGTCTTGAAATCCCCGACAGGAACACCTGCGTTCCCAATGAAGGGATAATAGAGGATTGTGATGAGGATGGTGGCGAATGATCTGATCCACCAACAAGGTCGTTTCTTCGAAAACGGCTTGACGAGCAATTTCGGACGGTTGAACAGACGTTTAGTCGAGGAATCGATAAACCTCATGACGTGATACGCAATACCAGTGAGGCACAAACCAGATTACTCGAAATACTGGTTAGTAAGGTCAGCGACGGTAGGACTTTCGATCTTGCCCAGCATTTGCCACCGAGAAATAATTTATTACCAAGTGCACCGGCCGAGTCAATCCCTGCTCGGCTCAAACCAATTAACTTGGAGAGAGGAGGAGGATCGAATAGTAGGTCAAACGGATCCGACCAGAGAGTGGAAGCAACACCCGTCGATATGACCGAGGTCCAACGGATGATCGATTCGGCCATGAAGAAAAGGCCGAAATTCCCTAAGTTTATACATCCGTATCCAGCTTATGTGGAACAGTTCGAATACCCTAGAGGTTTCAAAATCCTGGATTTTAGCCTTTTTTGTCGGAGAATCATCCTTATCCTCGTTAGAACATGTAACTCATTTCACCACGCAATGCAAAGACATCAATAGCGACTTTCACAAGCTGCGCCTTTTCAATTTTTCGCTGACCAGTTCAGCGTTTGCTTGGTATATCAACCTCCCACCGAATTCTGCCCAGAGCTAGGAGGAGTTAGTCGAGAAATTTCATGAGCAGTTTTATCGGGCGGGGATGGAAATGTCAGTATCCTCGCTAGCAAGGATGGCTCAGGCATCCGACGAGTCACCAATGGATTATCTTACCAGATTTAAATCAGCCAGGAATTGGTGTCGAGTACCTCTCCCCGAAGTCGAATTCGTTAGACTTGCTCTGAACGGTCTTGACGTCGAATACAAAAAGAAATTCTTGGGGGTAAACTTTCGAGATATGTATGAACTAGCCCAACATGTCGAGCGGTATGATTATTTGCTCCGCGAGGAAAAGATTTCGAAAGCTCCATCTCGAGGGACGATTTACAAGAATCCCACTGTCAATTATGCATCGACCAAAGATGAATGCGTTAGCGTGGATGCAGCTGAGATAGTGATAGATAAGCCATACGTTTGCAAGGCGCTGACTCAAGTTGACTCTAAGGAAGTCAAAACCCACTCGGCCACTGAAGAAACACTGAAAACGTCAAAAGTCTATACTTTTGATATTACAAAGGCCGATGCAATTTTTGATTAATTGTTATCAGCGAGGATCATCAAACTTCGGCCTGGGCATAAAATTCCCAAGGCCAAAGAGCTTAAAGGAAAGATATATTGCATCGTGTTTCAAGATAACATCCAAAGCTGGATTGATAATGGCAAACTTAGATTTCCGGAGAAGAAGATGAGTGTTGATACTGACCCATTTCCCACGGCAACAGTAAATATGGTAGATGCACACCTACCTAAGGACAAAGGAAAAGGGAAGGCCGAAGCCGTTACAACGCAACACTTTCTGAATCAGAATCCTTGGCCACGTTTCACTGTCGATTTCCGTTCAAACAAACCACCTACAGTTCTAACGAGACCTGCTATTGTTAAGCCTATGACAGAATACAGCACTGACGAAGAAGGTGGGTCGGCGCTGTTATGCAGAAAGTGTAAAGCAAATGTCAATACCGAGCCAAAGGAAAAGTTATCTCCGACTATAGTGGAACAACCTACGGCCTCAACACAGCAAAAGGTGCTCAACGTAGGCCAACACCAAGGAGTTTTTTATAGGCTCGGCCCTAAAGTACAGGTGGAAGAAACACCTCCGGTCAGACGGCGCATTGATTTTGATGCCTCGTTTTATGACGAAGATTATTACGTCTGTAATTCTAGCAGTTCAGAATCATCGAAGAGCCAAAAAAACTTTCAAACCTCCCGAACCTCAGGACTAGCGTTGGTATACGTATCACTCTTCGAAAGGTGTATACACCGCATTGTCCAAATCTCAGAAACATCGGCACCAAAGAATAGACTGCATGGCGCGCCGACGGGGAGCCCAAGAAGCTTCGGTCCCTAAATGGCGGCCGAAGGAAACAGTTGCCAACGATGATGAACGACCATCTCCAACTATTATGACAGAGCTAGTTCAAAGGAAACGGCTAGTCAATCGAGATGTTGAAACCATATTTGAGGAGGCTGATAAACGGATCAAACTTCTTCTTCGGCCCAGAGAAATGAAGGCACGCTTCAAGCATTTCAAGCAAGAAGCTGAAAGCAAACTGTCCCCGCCAACCACACAAGAACCTTTGATCAAAATTCGACGGAATTTACATCCACCATTTCTCGGGGAGGCCTTGGAATATATGCGAGAATTTCATAAAAAACATTCGGCCAACGATCTATATGGTTTGCCGAAAGCGTGTCAAGATACAATCGATCTCGTCCTCACTTGCCCGGATGCCGAGCGAATTATTCAGAAGACCTCAGACCTAGGATTGAAAGCTAGGTTCCAGCACATACAAGAAGCTCGTGTTCTTGGCTTTGAAGTCGACCCATATACTGATATCGATACAGCCGACCTTCCTTTTTCCATCGAGGACCTTCAATATTTACGATACCACTTCAAAGTTTTTTCGGCCGTTTCTCTCTTCGGCCTCACGGCCGATGAAATAACACGAGTTGCACAGTTGGATGCCTATCTCGACACCAGGGATGCCCGTATAATGTACCAATAGCAAGCTCGTATCTTGGCATCAATCCCATACATAATTCCGATTTCAGACACACCTGTGGCACCTCCACAGAACAACCAGGCTTCCGAAGAGACACTGCGGGAACAAACCAGTGAAGAAGGAGCAGAAGAGTCTCTTAGTACTACTCCGCCGCAAGTAGACGTCGCAGTCGGTGACCAGGAACGAGAAGAGGCGGAAGAGGATGATGGTAACCCAATGGGCCCTGGTCCTGGATAACATGGAAATAAGCATGGTTCATGTTTTACCCACTGATTTTCAGTCAAGCACATCTCAACCGAATTTCCTCGATGGTGACGTAATCACCGAGGAAGCCGGTCACATTGATTTTGTAACTGCTGCTGACGAGAAGTCGACAACAAAAGCTGACAACCTCAAGCAGCTTTAGCCGAATTGTTTCCTCGCTCATCATCGGCCAAACTTCATCATTTGAAGCCATTGTATGTAACGGCCCATATCGAAGGGTATCCAGTCTCCAAAGTTTTTGTCGACTGTGGAGCCACTGTTAATATCATGCCTGTAACCGTCATGAAGGCGTTACGTCGCTCCAATGACGAACTTATACCCTCCGGAATCACAATGAGCAGCTTTGTCAGAGATAAATCCCAAACAAAAGGGGTGCTTCCTTTAGCGGTAACTATCGCCGGCCGTAATCACATGCCGCCTTTTTTATCGTCGACTCCAAGACCGAGTTTAATGCACTGCTCGGTCGAGACTGGATCCATCAAACCAGCTGTATTCCTTCATCATTGTATCAAGTCCTCATTTTTAGGGACGGCAAATCGATCATTGTTCACCCGGTCGATAATCAACCCTTCGACGCTAACATGATCCAAGCACGGTATTATGATGACCATGTCGGCTATATCACCCTACAGGGTTTCAATGATGAAGGACGGCCGACTCGGATTTCTGTTCAAAAAGCTATCGACGTTGGCACCGAAACTGTCCACCAGGATCCGGCAAGACTCGGTTTAGCTAACTTCATCCCTGACCCCGATGTTTGACACCGATCGGGAAAAACGTCGGGTTACGGTTTCATCTACTATGGAACGACCGCTGGCTCATTGGTATACTATATCTAAACAACCAAATTCAGGCGTTAACCTCGTCGAGTTCCTCGCCGAAGGAGATAATGGTCCTGTCTTATCTCTTGACAAAATTCAAGCCACCCCGGCCGAGCTCAAAGACAATCGGCCCCAAGTCAAAGATCCCTTTGAGGAAATTAATGTTGGGACGGCCGATAACCCACGACCTTTATTTGTTAGTGCTTTACTTCCTCAACCTATGAAAGCCGAACTTCGTGCCCTGCTTGAGGAATTCAAAGATTGTTTTGCTTGGAGCTACCATGAAATGCCTGGCTTAGATCGCACTCTCGTCGAGCATGAATTACGTATTAAACCTGGGTGTCAACCTTTCCGTCAACCACCTCGACGCTTCTCGACCAAAGTGCAACTCGGTATCAAGGATGAACTAGTTCGGCTTTTGAAAGCAAGGTTCATTAGGACAACTCGATACGTTGAATGGTTGGCCAATATTGTTCCTGTTTTAAAGAAAAGTGGTGCATTGCGCATTTACATCGACTTCAGAAATCTGAACCTGGCAACTCCCAAAAATGAGTATACAATGCCAATTTCGGATTTGTAAATTGATGTCGCGGCGAATCATGCGATCTTATCCTTTATGGATGGACATGCCGGGTACAACCAAATTTTCATTGCTGAAGCCGATGTGCACAAGACTGATTTTCGCTGCCCGGAGGCACTCGGCACTTACGAATGGGTTGTCATGCCATTCGGCCTTAAGAACGCCGACGCCACTTACCAACGGGCAATTAACACCATATTTCATGATTTAATTGGAACCATCGTCGAAGTCTACATCGACGATGTTGTAATTAAATCTAAACGCTGGCAAACACATCTGGATGATCTCTGATAGGCTTCCATCTGTATGCGTCAACACAACCTCAAAATGAATCCTGCCAAATGTGCCTTCGGTGTGTTGGCTAGTAATTTTCTCGGCTTCCTCGTGCATCATCGTGGGATTGAGGTAGATGAAAATAAAGCATGCGCAATCATCAGTGCTCCACCCCCGACGATAAAGAAACAACTACAGTCCTTACTCGGTAAGATAATTTTCTCCGCCGATTTATAGCTAACTCGGCGCGTAAAATGAAAGCGTTCTCTACGCTTTTGAAACTTAAGGACTCAGATAAATTTGAGTGGACAGACGAGCATCAGGCGGCGTTTACACAAATCAAAGTGTCCCTCACGACACCGCCTGTCCTTGTTCCACCCCGGCGCGGTAAACCTCTCAAACTATATATCTCAGTGGCTGAAGAGTCCATCGGCTGCCTCCTCACCCAAGATAACGATGCCGGGCGGGAGCAGGCTATTTTTTACCTCAGTGGAAATCTTAATCAACCGGAAATCAATTATTCTATCGTTGAGAAGCTCTGTCTCGCTGTGTTCTTCGCCGCCTCCAAGCTTCGGCATTACATGCTTCCGTCGATCACACAAGTCATTGCCCAGACCGACGTCATCTGGTACATGCTCACCCGACCAATCGTAAAAGGCCGAATTAGGAAATGGACAATGGCGTTGCCGAGTTTAGCTTGCAATACGTGCCCCAGAAAGCTGTCAAAGGCCAGGCATTGGCGAACTTCCTCACTCAACACCCTTCCCCCTACGGTTTTGGGGACACCAACGTCGAAATCGGCATGGTTGAAACGCATGATAACTACTGGACGATGTACTTTGACGGTTCAAGTACTTCATCCTCGGCCGGCGTTGGCATTGTCATTCAATCTCCTAACCATGATCGTTGGTATTTTTCGCTCAAGCTGGATTTTGACTACACCAATAATCAGGCCGAATACGAAGCCCTTATCATCGGCCTTGGCATCCTTCATGACTTGAGGGCCACCCGTGCCCTCATCCTCGGTGACTCCAAACATGTGATTAACCAACTTAATGGGTATTTCCGCTGCATGAGTTGTACCCTGGCACCCTACCATATGGTTGCCAGCTATTTGACCGAATCCTTCGATGGTATTACATTCGAGCATATTTCCTGGATCCATAATACCGACGGGGACGAGTTGGCTCAAATCTCCTAGCGGGTTACGGGAGGCTCACTATTACCAAGCCCACCTCACGATGATACGATGTCGGCTAGCAAAAATAATAATGAGAGGGTACACTTACCCATTCACAACAACCTCTTGTGATTACCCATCTATTTGGCCTCTAGAGAACAATGCCTCACGATGATACGATGTTGGCACCATTTCTCTTAGTTAAGTTTCGACCCACCATGCCGGTTTAGATAGGGGTTCAAGTATGACCTCACGATGATACGATGTTGGCCACACTCGTTGCCTACCTTCACCTCATCAAATGTTTATATAGACTCCTCCTGAGTATAAGCATGCACTTTGCACTTCCCCGTGATAGGGTGAAGGCGGTGTACAAGTCATAAACGATTGGAGCCTACCATGGTGGAAGGCCACGAAGAAGTGTTCAATAGCACCTCTCCGCTTTCAACTTAAAATTATTTGTTGGTTGAGGGATTTTAAGGTCTCATCATTTTTATTTATTTAATCACATTCAAATAAATTGTGTCCTATTATAACTACTAGTCCAAAGTTAATGAAATTAGTAGCATATGATATCCCCACTATTTGTTTTCATAAAACAAATCAATATCAAAACATTTTTCAAAATATTGGAGATATATATAACTACTAATTATATTCATTATAGTTTAGTAGCGTATGATACTCCCACTATTTGTTTTGAGAAAAACAAATCAATATCAAAAACGAATTTTTTTCAAATATTGGAAGTAACTACTACTACTACGGTTTTTGCATTCCTTTGAAATTGGACTTTATAGTTATCTTAGGCTCTTGGATGACCATGGACTTATGGGGTTATTGCAACAACGAGCCAACATTGTTGAATAAGAACTCGGGGAGGTTGTGTCATTTTAATTACGTGCTTTTCAATCCAATTAAAACAATTTTTCATTGAGCCATTAGAAATGAAAGACAATCATTCATTGCTAATTAGGGCGTTGGACCCATTTAATCTTTAATCTCATGTCAAAACCCTCTTTTAATTATGTCTCCTTACCAATAGTTAAAGAAACTCTAGTCTAGTACTAGAGGGAATCAACCAATTAAAAGAGATTAAGAAGTAATAAGAATTACAAACCGATTTGTACAAATTCCTACAAATTACACATACTAAGAGGGAGAGAATGATTAAAGTCCATCATGACAAGGTCCAATTGAAACAATAATTAAAACACATTCTCAAGGTTCAAACAATTTGAGTTTAGCGCCCTTTCTCATACCTCAATTATCGTTTAAGGCATAAGTCCATAGTCAACCATTTTTCTAACTACTTAATCACATTAAATAATCAATTGGAATGCAACATAAACAATTAGATTTAGTGCATATGGGCATAATAATAATATTATGAGTTTAAACAACCAATAAAATTAAAATCAAATATTTTAACTTTTCAAATAGTAGGGGCTTAAATGCAAATATGAAAAAGTTAGGGATCAAACCGTAAATACTCAAAAGTAAAACAACTTTTTCAAATTACAAAATAACCCCAACAAGTGGGAAATCCACTAGGGTGGCCGGCCACATTAAGAGGGGATGGGAAGTCCCACCCATCATGCAATAATTCAACATAAAGTAGAAAAATTAAATTTTACTTGTCACTTGGTTTTGCTTTAAGGACTTTAGTAAAAGGTGATGGAAATTCATCTAGACAAGTCTAGGATTGAATTAAATTTTGGGAAAGCTATGGATGGTAAGTTTACCATCCAAAACCACAAAACAATGTATGAAAAACAAATGAAACCATTTTCACCAAAAACCAAACCATGAACACCAAGAACAAAACCATGAAAACAATTTCAAGATTTGTACTTTCTTGGTGATTTTTTCAAACCCAAAAACAAAAGTGACAAGATCTATTCTTTCTAGCTTCAAAGTGTGTGTGTGTGATTCAAAATAAAAACACAAACACTTAGCCAAAAAACCCCCTTTGCCGTGCCCCCTTTTGGAACAAAACCCGAAAATTTTGTTCTAAACTCAATCTTCATTCATGCATCCAAAACACTTTTGCATACATATCTTTTCAACTATTGATTCATATTTTTCAACATTTGAAAAACAAAAGATAAACATACTTTGAATGAAGCAATAACATGTCATACATAAAATTAAAACCCATATGCATAAAATCCAAAAGGACACATCAAACATAAACCTTTGGCTCTGATACCACTTGAAGGGAAATTGTGAGATTTCATGTGGGATTTCTATTGACTAGTATGCATATACAATTCAAAATTTATATACGAAAGCAACGGAAGCATGTTATCAAATAATATCAAAGCTATAGTCATGCAAATCCCATTCAAGATGCATAGGTTTATGTATGATGCATCAAAAACAATTTATTGAAGAACAAAGTGTAGGAGTAGTTTTATACCTCTTGATCTAGACTTTAGACCAAGGATGGACCACCTCCAAGCCCTTTGTTGTTGGAACTCCTTGAGCCTAGCCTCCCTCCTTGCCTCCTCCACTTTGTTAGAATGAGTGCTCCTTGGTTCTCCTTAAGTCTCCAAAGTTGAAGACCTCTAAAGATCCTCACCCACTAGAGTAGTGAGAATGATGAAGGAATAACCAAAAGGGTGAGAAGATGATTAGCTAAACCCCCCTTTGGTGGCCGGCCTTTTGAGTGTTGAGAGAGATATTTTCTTTTTCTCTTTTGTTGTTTTAACACTTCAAAAAACCCTTATGAAACTTTGTGCTATAAAGTTCCTTTTATAACCAAAAAGAAACAAGTCAACATTTGACTCTCTCTCTCCCTCCTTTGGCCGACCCCTTTAGTGTTGTTTGGGCTTTGGGCTTTTATTATTTCAAGTCATCATATACTTGAATACAAGTCCAATGGGTTTAGGCCCAATGGGCCCAATTAGACCCGAACTTTTCTTTAAGCCCAAAACGATCTTTTATCGCTTTTATGATTTGTTTAGACATTCTAATTAATCACAACACTTAATTAATCCAATTAATTATTTCCATCATCCATTAGTTACTCACTACAAGAGTGTATTGGTGAACAATCATTTTAGGTTCTAATTAGCAAGGCAGTGAGGTGATTGGCACCAATCCAATTGACTATTTTTAATCCAATCACTTAGTGAATTAAAACTTACTTTTAATTCACCTTCTTCTTTGACGACTACATTTAATCATCCAGAAGAACTCACAAGTCATAAGTGACATCTAACCATATATCATGGCTACCCAAGTTAATGTAGAATTTGTTCGGAGAACCTATTCAGTTGGAATTACAATGTAATTCGATCCTTCTCTAAAACAATACTCTCAATCACATTACTAGGTGATGCGTAAAATAAGTTAACACACAAAATTAAACCCTCTTTTTGACAATTGTAGTATAGATGTAAGTAGGGTATCGTTCTAGGCCGGGGATTAGGAGGGATTGCTAAACACTTGAAAACTGACTTAAAAACATAAAAACAAAATTTAAAACACTAAACTAGACTCAAAGAATGCAAAACTATACTTTAAAATACTTAAACAAACATAAAACTCAAAACATCAACCTAATGACTCAAAACTGCCTAAAAACCACTTTCTGGGCAGTTTTGAGAACCTAACAAGAACTTGGACGAAGTTGGATGAAAACTTGAATCAAAACACTTAGAAACACAAATCAAAACACTTTCTAACTAATCTAAGACTTCAAAATAAAGGGGGATTTGTTTTGGACGAAAATTGAAAACAAAACAGAAACTTTAAAACAAAACAGATTGTAAAATGTTTTTGGATGAAAAGGATGGATAAAAGGCTAGTTAGGAGGTTCTTCTCCACACATGACACACTTGCAAACAAAATGATTTTCAGTTGTTCTTTCAATAAATTATGAAACTCAACACCCCAAGTTAATTAGATACGCTTAAATTAACCTTCAAGTTCTCCTTAAGTTAATGAATTGGATGGAAAAGCGCATACAACAATTCAAAGCATTCCTCAAAGGTTCCTTACGTGATGAGCACAATAAAGATACAATCAAGAATCATGAAGCACAATGAGAACTATAAGTGTTGACGAGGCATTCGTTACTATGATGAGCATGAAACTAGTGCCAAGAATTCATTCAACGCGATCGTTTTCAAGCGACCTTCACTACTTGTGATTATAAGATTGTAACTATTAGGTGAAACTCCCTCATAATCTAGCATCATATTCATGCATGAAAACTAAGCGTGCACTCTCAATCAACATACACAAATAAGTTATCAATCAAGTAGATGAACGAATTGAATCCGCAACTTATGAAATAACAACTGAATGTAATCAAATCATATTGCAAGCATGTACATGGTTTCGAATCACCCCCTAACTAAGAGGGGTTTAGTTCCTCATACTCACAAAGCAAAGATACATAAAATTAGACATTAAAATCAAAGGAAAGAAAACACCTAAAATGCTCCAACTTGGTAGCAAGTGCATCCAAGATTCCTCATTTCCCTTGCTTGCGGCATGAAGCTTGTGGACAGATTTTTGGTTGGATTTATGGTGTAGAATGGATGGGGAATTTTGTGGAAGGGTTTAGGGTGAGAGTGGAAGAGTGTTTGATGGTTGGGGAGTGGTAGAGAACTAGGCAAAGAGGGTGGAAGAAGGTTGAGTGGCTGTTATGTTTTCTAGGCACTAGAATGGTGTTTTTGGGGTGTTTTGCTTCCTAGGGTGTGTATGGACGAATTTCTGTGATAAAATGATGAATATGGGGGATTGTCCTTTGGCCAAGGGGTGTAAACATGTATTTATAGGCCCCAAAAACCTTAGAAAATAAGGTTAGGTTAAGGATGAAATGCATGGCAATTTGTGTGTGTGGTGTGCAATGGTCCAAGGGTGAAAATGAAGTAATGATGCAAAGTGTGAAGGGTAAAATGGAGTGGTGTTGTAGCTAGGGAGCATGAATGATTGTGTACATTGCATAGAGATGGAAAGGGAGGTGAAATGTGTCAACAAATGGGTCAAAGGTGCAACAACATGTGTTGCACATGGCATTGGATTCCAAATGTGAATGATGGAGCATCAATTGGTGCATGTAATGGATGTAAAGGTTGTCTAAAATCTAATGGGTGAAGGGAACAAGAGGTATCAAGCAATTGAGTGAAATAATTAAATGAATTAAAGCATGAAATCAGAAATTATGTAGGGGACAAGAGTGATCAAGCATGGCATGGAATCCAAAGGGAATTCTATGTGGTTTGCATGGCAAGGAATGCAAGTTGGGGTGACAGATTTTTGGGCTGTTTTCTTCATCTTTTGGACCATAATTCTTCATATTCTTGGCCTCTTTAGTTCTCAAATTCGTCCATCCACTTGGCCCATGCATTTGCTATCCATTCCAAGCCCGAAACATGCTCCAAAGGCCTCCAAAATGCATCTTCTTGCATACTTTGTACTTAGAGTCTTTCACTTTGCAAGTGGGCTTCTTTGCATGTGTATGAGTTGTCATTGTTTATCCTTGCAATTACACACACACACTTGCACACACATATGCCCAAAACGTCCATCCTCATGCATGCAATCCATTTGAGCCCAATATTGATCCAACATGCACCAAAATGCACTTTTCTTGCCAAGGTTGTTATTAAGACCTACAAACAAATGAAAATGGCTTTAAACACTAAAATAACTAAAGAAACACAACGTAAACACACAAGAACAAGCCAATTAAGTCGCATAAATATGCTCCTATCACTAGGGTATGGATATATTATGTCAAACCCCTAATGTGATTATTCCTTCTTATATGATTCATTTGAGTCATATAGGAATGCTTTCCTTTATTACGCTCGATACTTCGGCCGAAGATTCCCGAATCATATCTTAGAGTATTCATCCTCTCTTAACGAGGATTAGAGATTCCTTATTGTGCATTCACTTGCCTCCATGACTAAGTGGCTTAACCCCAACTATGTCGTGGACACCCGCGGATGGAGTGACTTTGACATAATCAAAGATCAAGTACCTAACCACAAGACAACTATGATGCCTCAGGTTAAATGACTACTTACATTATTCCAACCATTAGAGTTACTTGCTTGACATGTGAGTAGACCTCCATGCAAGTACTCTCGTTCGATTGTGTTCAGTGAACTCATTCCCTTAATGAGCACCTACATACCTGTCTTAGTGTCACTACACGAATGGGACGAGACTTTCCATCCTTCCAATTGAAGCGGACATAGTATGTACCGGTCTATGCATTGTCAGTATCCCTCCGACAATCCTATGACTAGGAACCTTTTGGACATGATGGTTATGCGAAGAAGGTCTCTGTAGTCTAACATCATTAGATTACTTCTTCCATCAATCCATTGTCCATGGATTCACTATTTAGGACATATATCGTGTGTTGAGATAGTCCTAATTAGTATCTTTGCCATTTGATGTACAAGAATCATCTATACACCCATTCATTGTCCTGAAAGGTTTCTTCCAAAGATTGACTTTCAGGGCATATTTCCAACAATTTTTGGATTTAAATAATCAGATGAAATAAATCATTTCTGCCAGGTGTTGACACGTGTCCTGTTTGATGACTTTTCCGATTTATTTTGATTTTTCGTTTAGTCACACGCTACGTGTAAAATTTATGTGACACGTGAGCGTTGAAATTGTAACTATTGGTCAACATTTATTTCACCGAAATTTCAATGTCTACAACAGCGGCGATCCCTTTGAAGCATTCCCGTGGCTCTCATTCCACTACTCCTCAAAACTTTCAATCTCCTTTTTCTCTATTTATTTTCTAGAAGAAAAAAAAAACCATCTTTGCAGAAAATGTTTAAATTTTTTTTGGAATTCTTGCCCATCCCTAAAATTTTCTTTTTGGGTTTGGTCCTCAGGTCGCGAATCTAAAAAGGTTTTCGCAGTGGAGATTGGTTCTACAACAACAAGAAGTGGCGTCACATTGGAGCAGCTGCTCGACAAGAATCCTTACAACACTGACATCTTTTCCGATCCTGAAAATTACGTCAACGAGCAGGTATGTATCGCTGTGTCTTTATTGATGGAAATCGATACTTGGGTTTGATTAATTTCGATTGAATGATTGGTAACTTGGTTGTTTTAGGTTTCTTCGCAAATCGATATTTGGGTTTAATGCCAATCTCTACCTTCTTTGCCTCTATCAGGTAAATTTAATTGTTGAGTTTTTGTTTTTCTTTGTTTTTTCTTTTAGATTAGATTTTTATTTAGAGTCAATACATAAGTGGTTTTTTTTTTCTATTGTGTTTTGTTTTGATTTGAAAATTACTACAAAAGTGAAATTTTTTTTATTTGAAAATCCATAGTTTTCTGCAAATTCGCTTAATTGGTCTTGAATTTTTTTAGTTGCCCTTTGTATTAGAATCCATAATTTATTGCGAAGCTAGACTTTGTTAGTTGGTTTTCAATTTATATTGTATGATTTACTGAAAATTTGAACTCTGTTAAATTGGTTTGTGTTTTTAGATTCCGTTAATTATTTATTTTATTTAATCAAAAATTGAAATAGGCTTTTTTTGTTTTTTTTTATTATTAATGGTTAGTGGTGTTGGTTATGAGCAAAACAAATCTGCTTTTTTATTATGGGAGTTTCAATGTCACTTTTATCCAACACTACTGTCATTTTTTTTATTTGTAAACGCTTTCCTTTTTCTTGGCAGATTAAGGGAACTAACCAACAGCAAAAGCCTTTTCATGACGCTAGCAATGCTGTCGGTTCTTCTATCCACCACTACATGAGTTTCTGTCAAATTTTTCCTTAATATCCAACAAGAATTGGTTTTTCTTGTCGCTTTCTAAAATGACACTACTAGGTACTTTTGTAGTAGTGTTGTGTAGGTCCACTTGTGTCATTTCTTGGGATGACGCCACCAAGCACCTTGCTCGGCCCCCGGAGTTGGTGGGGACTCATAATCGAGCACTTCTCTTGGCAACCATTATGTCCCTTCGTAGGAGAAATTTTTAGTTGTGACAAGAACACAAGTAGTACACCACGTGTTTTAATAGGAGTGGTAGAAAATTTTATTTTTTAAGTTATTAACTTTTTAGCACACATATCCCACAATTTGTATAGTAACACGTAATGTATCATCTTGTGTAACAGTTACACTGACAAATCTCTCCCTTCGTAGGTCTATATTCCCTTGTATGGCTACCACGTGGCATGGAGTTGATGCCTGACTAGGCTACCCTTTATGTTCCTACAGCCTTGTGCCCAAAAGTTGTTAGTGGCAAACTTGCCCTCTAGTGCTCGGAAGGTGTTTGATAAAGAAGTGCTCAGCTCGATTGCTAATTAGACATCGGGAGGCCATGGGCTCCTTAAAGCGCTCGGCTTCATCTTTCCATGCTCATTGGACTTGTGCTTTCTTTGGGGCAGTGTTCATTTGCCCATATTCCTTTGGGCCTATCTGGATCGGAATGAACCCTGCTTTAACAAGTCCCCTAACTCCTTGTCCAAGGGTCCTTCTTGGGTAGGGAGTTGCATGAGTCGGTCGGATTCGGGGGTGGCTGTTAGGCATTGCGTCATACACCCGGAATGGTGGGCCTTTGGCGGTTGGTTCCTTCTTTTGTGAGTGCTTGGCTAAGAATTCCACTAGTCACGAAATTTTGAGTGGGGACCTAGTGTTGTTAGAAGTGGGCGCTTGCTCAATTTGAGTCCGCCGCGAGTTGGTGGCTGAATCGAGGCGTCTTCACATTAAATGCGCCGCAGACATTCGTGGCCTTGTAGGCGGCGAAGTCCTTTCAGGTTCCCTTCCATTTCAAAAGCAAAGCTACCGAGTCGCCACGTGTCGTGATCCAATCGTTTTGGCACCTCTTCTATGAATGGCTGGGATCGTCTGGTCATGTCTAAAAAGACTTTCTTAGGAGTAATTTCAAAATTTTATAGTCGCTTCAGCTGGACTGCCATTTTTCGTACTGCGTCCTCCTCTGTTACCTCAAATTGTGTCCAAAAGCCTTGGAATTTTGCAGCCGATTCCTCTCAACTTAGTTTCCCATGTATGTGCTTTCTCCTGCTTTTAATTGGTTTGTTTTTGCAAAGATTTCTGTTTTCATTTAGCAATTCTACAATGTTAGTTTTCGAACGATCCGTCGGGGACCAACTCTAGTGACAAGCATCAGACGAGAGAATTCTCTTCCCTTGTGTGCGAGCAATTATCTCATCTTTGCGGATTCTCACTCTTTCACAGGATTTCGATTATTATTCAAAATGGCGCTTGGCTTGGGCATGATTGGAGATTTACCTGCTCTATGTCCATGCAAAAACATTGTGCAAATTGATGGAAAGTTCTGAAATATATAACCAATCAATGTATATAACAAATTTCTATCATCAATACAAGGTGCTTGAACGTACTTGTCCTTTGAACACTAGAATAGTCATTGGAAAATCTCCGTGCAGGGCAAGAGGGCAAGAGGGCAAGATAGTTGGTATAAAATAGCTACGCCTCGAGGTCCAGTTGCTTAATTGCTTCTTCAAGTCTTCCACACCCTAATGGTGCCATCAACAGACGAACTTATCATGCAGTTGTCCTTTGGGTGATAACTGACACTTGTGACCTATAAAAGAAAATTCAACCAACTTTTGTTTAACATTGCATTCCAAACCATTATTACATGGAAAACAAAACTTGAACATTTTCGCAAACTAAGATGTCTAGTGTTATTGTCCTCAGGGGATGACTCATGATCGCTTCATTCAACAATCAACATGCATATTTCAACAACGGTATGGTTCTTCACCCGGAACAGATCCTGGGCCACATAACAATACACACGGAGGAACAGGAAACATATATGGTCAAGGTCAAAATCAAATGTACATGTAAAAATTTTTATTCTTTAAACTAGTTTGCTTGAGAAAGAAGCATAGCAATGATAAAATGTTGCAACCAATACACTACTATTAAACCCCTTACAATCACGATGAATGTTGCAACACAATTCCTCGACGAAGTTTGCCTTGAGATCATAGAATAGTTTTGTGACAGTTAAACTTTGACTATTTCACAATTTGGTCTTTTCAGTTTGTGTTTTCCATACCCACCATCGAAGTTTTAACTCGTTTTGCATTTTATTTACCATTTCACTTTAAAACTAATACATTATTAAAGTACCCAGCAAGCAGCAAGCCCTTGAGATCAGTCTCAAGTTATTGTGGAGTTTGCTCTGGGGAGAAAGCAAGTTCTACAAGGACAGTCTGATTAATTCTATCTGAGGGGAGCATTTCATAAGAGGGAGGACTAACCTCCATGATGTTTTGTCTACTCTGACAATAAATCAGAACAAAAAGGATGACATATTAGTATGTACCAGTTCACAACAATATACAGAAAGAAAAAGCTTTACCAAAAGCTACCACAATTGAAGAGCAAAAAAATATCGAGAAAATTAAAAAAGAAGAACATGTTAGGATTTTGGCTCATAAAAGTTAGTGTCCTCTTTTGTTTAGGATTGTATTAGGGAAATTAAAGGTGCACCGATTCTTCTCCTGGACTAGGAAAGAATCATAGTTTCCTTGTACAATTAGATTAGGAATCCTGGAAGTCTAATAGGAATAGGTAAGAAAGTGTACTTTCTATTTCCATAAATAGAAAACTTAATCAGAAAACAGGCATGCAAACCACACCCTATACTTATAAAAAGGGTGCGGCAATGCTAGAAGTTTGGGAGAAAAAGCCAGAAATAGTCGAGGGACAAAGTGGGATTAGTTCTAGGATTTTGCAAAAGTACTGTAACTCTAACCAAATGTGGGATTCCATGGCTAGTTGTATCCGAAAAGTAGCAAAAGAGGTATTAGGAGAGTCCAAGGGCTTTGCCCCACACCAAAAGGAATCTTGGTGGTGGAATGAGGAGGTACAAACAAAGGTGAAGGCTAAGAAGGAATGTTGTAAAGCCTTATACAAGGATAGGACCGATGAAAATGGTGAAAGGTATAGAAAAGCGACGCAAGAGGCGAAGAAATCTGTGAGAGAAGCTAAGTTAGCGGCTTATGACGATATGTATAAACGACTAGATACCAAAGAAGGAGAGTTGGATATCTATAAACTAGCTAGAGCAAGGGAAAAGAAGACAAGGGACCTAAACCAAGTGAGGTGCATCAAGGATGAGGATGGAAAGGTTCTTGCTACAGAGAACGCGGTTAAAGACAGATGGAAAGGTTATTTTCATAATCTTTTCAATGAAGGACATGAAAGGAGTGCTTCTTTAGGGGAGTTGAGTAACTCAGAAGAGTGTAGAAACTACTCTTTTTATCGTAGAATCCGGAAGGAAGAAGTGGTTGTAGCTTTGAAGAAGATGAAGCATAGAAAAGCAGTAGGCCCAGACGATATACCAATCGAAGTGTGGAAAGTTTTGGGAGAGACAGGTATAACATGGCTCACTGACCTTTTCAATAGGATTTTGAAAACGAAGAAAATGCCAAATGAGTGGCGAACGAGCACTTTGGTGCCTATCTACAAGAATAAGGGCGATGTACAAAATTGCATGAACTATAGGGGTATTAAGCTAATGAGTCATACAATGAAGCTCTGGGAGAGAGTCATTGAGCATAGATTGAGGCAAGAGACACGGGTTTCGGACAACCAATTCGGGTTCATGCCAGGGCGCTCAACCATGGAGGCAATCTATCTCTTACGAAGATTGATGGAAAGATATAGAGATGGGAAAAAGGATTTACACATGGTCTTTATAGATTTGGAAAAAGCGTATGATAGGGTCCCAAGAGACATTCTTTGGAGGATTTTAGAGAAGAAAGGAGTACGAGTAGCATATATCCAAGCTATACAGGATATGTATGAAGGAGCAAAGACTGCCGTAAGAACTCATGAAGGACAAACCGAAAGCTTTCCCATAACTGTAGGATTACATCAAGGCTCATCCTTAAGTCCTTACCTTTTTGCGTTGGTAATGGATGAGTTAACAGGACATATTCAAGATGATATTCCTTGGTGTATGCTTTTCGCAGACGATATAGTGTTGATAGATGAAACTCAAGAAGGGGTAAATGCAAAGCTTAACCTTTGGAGAGAAGTGTTGGAATCTAAAGGTCTTCGCCTAAGCCGATCAAAGACAGAATATATGGAGTGCAAGTTCAGTGCAAATGGAGGCCAAAACGAGTTAGGGGTGAGGATCGGAGATCAAGAAATACCAAAGAGCGACCGTTTTCGTTACCTAGGATCTATCTTGCAAAAGAACGGAGAATTAGATGGAGATCTCAACCATAGAATACAAGCTGGATGGATGAAGTGGAAGAGTGCATCCGGCGTGTTGTGTGACCGCCGTATGCCACTGAAGCTCAAGGGAAAATTTTATAGGACGGCAATAAGGCCGGCGATGCTGTATGGCACAGAATGTTGGGCGGTGAAGCATCAACACGTACACAAAATGGGTGTAGCGGAGATGAGGATGCTTCGTTGGATGTGTGGGCACACGAGAAAGGATAAGATTAGGAATGAGGATATCCGGGGTAAAGTAGGAGTAGCTGAAATTGAAGGAAAGATGAGAGAAAATCGGTTACGGTGGTTTGGACATGTGCAAAGAAGGCCTACTGACGTTCCGATTAGAAGATGCGACTATGGGACAGAGGTTCAGGGCCGAAGGGGTAGAGGAAGACCCAGGAAAACTTTGAGAGAGACCCTAAGAAAAGACTTAGAGTACTTGGATCTAACGGAGGACATGACACAGGACAGAACACAATGGCGTTCTAAGATTCATATTGCCGATCCCACTCAGTGACTTGGATTTTCCAAGTCTCCAACCGAGAAGTTGTCCTCGCTCGGGAAATTAAGGGAACACTACCTCAACCTACATGCTCCACTCACAAAGCTCCAACATACAAGCTTCAACAAAAGAAAATTCAAAGAACTTAGCGAAGAAGGCTTTGGTGATTTAACACAATACGTTGAAATGAAGGAAAGCTTATTTATTGATATCCCCGATAAATTACAAATATGTACATATACTTGAGTCAAAATAAACAAACAAGAGGGAGCCTTCACAAAGGTTGCTTAGGAGAAGTCTCGGCAGTCGGTAGAGCCCCAGAAAGAGAAGGCACCGGAGGGGGATCATTCGGAGCCTCAGTACTAGACAGAACCCTAGAAGGAGGAGGCATCAGAGGTTGATCATTTGGAGCTTCATTACGCGGTACAGCCCCAGAAGACGAAGGCAATAAATGCCTTTGGAACAAACCCACAAATCTCTGATGATCAAGTAAAACCTGACCATCAGATTCCTTCATCTGGTCAAGCTTCCTCTTCATGTTTGTAGCATAGTCATGTGCGAGCCGGTGCAACTGTTTATTCTCATGCTTGAGCCCTCTAATCTCCTGTTTGAGACTCATCACTTCAGCCGCCAATGATTCAACTTGGCGGGTTCGAGCAAATAGGCGTTGGGCCATATTAGACACAGAACCTGCACACTGAACACTAAGAGCCAGAGAATCCTTAACAGCCAACTCATCAGACCGTTTGGAAAGTAGTCTGTTATCTTTGGGAGTGAGAAGGTTCCTGGCCACTACCGCAGCGGTCATATCATTCTTCATCACGGAATCCCCAACGGTAAGAGGACCAGTAGGGGAGACGAAGGATGGGCGCCATATGTTGTCTGGAGAAGGCGGGGCTGCCTCTTCAACAAGGTTCAAGTCAAAACGACGGTCGGAGGGGCCAGACATTTTCAAAGGTGTAGAAGAGAGAAGAGGTCAGACAAATCAAGATCTTAGAAGTGCAAGAATGGAGCTTCTACTGGTGGATATTCAAGTGTGCTTTGGAACTTAATGTCAGCCTCTATAAAAATCTGCACTTGACGAAGCTTCAGAAATCGAAGAGCCGTTTGCTTTCTCAAAAGCTGGGCTACTCAGAGACCACGAGGGTCGATCTCAGAAATCGAAGAGGCGTTTGCTTTCTCAAAAGCTGGGCTGCTCAAAGACCACGAAGGCCGATCTCAGAAATCGAAGAGGTTTGCTTTCTCAAAAGCTGGGCTGCTCAGAGACCACGAGGGCCGATCTCAGAAATCGAAGAGGTTTGCTTTCTCAAAAGCTGGGCTGCTCAGAGACCACGAGGGCCGATCTCAGAAATCGAAGAGGTTTGCTTTCTCAAAAGCTGGGCTGTTCAGAGACCACGAGAGTCGATCTCAGAAATCAAAGAGGCACCTACTTTTCCAGCCTTGTCAGCACCTGTCACACGCACACTCAGCTTTGCAGAAATTATGGGCATTCTGTCGAAGATTTCTGGCGAAGTAGAAAGCACATGAATCGTACTGTTCAATCACACACTTCCCACACGCAACAGTAGCTCATGGGTACCACATATAACTTTGCCAAAGTTCTCTGACAAAGTTGAGACTACTTTTCCAGCCTTGTCAGCACCTGTCACACGCACACTCAGCTTTGCGGAAATTATGGGCATTCTGTCGAAGATTTCTGGCGAAGTAGAAAGCACATGAATCGTACTGTTCAATCACCCACTTCCCACACGCAACAGTAGCTCATGGGTACCACATATAACTTTGCCAAAGTTCTCTGACAAAGTCGAGACACGTGAAGCTTGCAACTCTCACTACATCGCTCTGACCAAGAAGGGTAAAAGAAGAGCAAATAAACAATACTAACAAAGTTTAGACACATAAATTTTGACGGCCTAGCTACCATATTTTTACCCACAAGGGTAAAGGAACAGTACCACTGCTGGATAATTGGAAAGTCCCGGTGAGTCAACCTCTGTGCTTCATGGCAAGGTAGACTAGCAAACATGCCCAACCTTTACTCACATTCGAGAAAACACTCCCAACAAGATTGCTTGCCCCAAAATCGACCGCCCTCCGAATCTCGAGAGCCAGACTCCTAACATGATTACTTTCTCAAAAATCGAAGAGAGGGTAAAGGAACAGTACCACTGCTGGATAATTGGAAAGTCCCTGTGTGTCAACCTCTGTGCTTCGTGGCAAGGTAGACTAGCAAACATGCCCAACCTTTACTCATATTCGAGAAAACACTCCCAACTCCCAACATGATTACTTTCTCAAAAATCGAAGACACCGCTCTCCGAATCTCGAGAGCCAGACCCCCAGCATGATTGCTTTCTCAAAAATCGAAGAGGCATCGTTCTCCGAATCTCGAGAGCCAGATCCCCGACAGGATTGCTTGTTCGAAAACCGAAAAGGCACCACTTTCCCAACTTCAAGAGCCGGATCTCCTTGGATAAAGCTTGTCTGTAATCTTCACACGCAACATCAGCTTTCCAGATACCACAGACCACTTTTTCAAAGTGCTCTGACAGAGTTAAAACTTGTGAAGCTGGCAGCTCCCACTACCGTGCTATGACCAAGCAGGGTAAAGGAATAGCATTATTACTTGATGTTAGGGAGACTCCTATATATATCGACCTCCATCCCCAACGGACAGGCAGACCTGCAAAAATGCTCAACCCTTCCTCTTATCTGAGAGGGCACTCCCAACGAAGCCTTTCGAAATATTCAGCTTTCTTTCCCCCCGATAATACCTCTGTAAACAAGCTATACTAGAGCAAGAATATCTCATATCATCAGGGTTAAAAGCAAGAGTATCCCATATCATGCTTTTTCCCTGTCTTTTCCTTTGGCCTTGTTCTTACCTGCAAGACAAGGAGAAAGAGAGCAATCAGTCAGCACTTGGAATCAAGCTTCCAGCCAGGAACTGACTGCCTGGAACCCCTTACCCTGGCATTGCTCTCGAGTACTCATCTTCAACATCTTATGCTTCCAGGGAAGATACCGCATCTACCTGAGGAACAGATAGGGCAAGTGAGAAGGATACAAGGAAGCATGTGGAGACAAGCGTAACAGCACACGTGCCGATACATCCACTACTCTGTCAAAAGCAAAAGTATCTCATATCAGCAGGGTCGAACGTACTCTAGATTTGATGAACTTGTTTTGACCCTCAAATTCTTCAGTCGGCCTTATACTTTGGAGGAAACCAGAAAACCCTCCAGCCCAGTTCAAGAATAAGCCTGTGGAAAGTTACTTCTTCAAAAGCAAAAGTATCCCATATCATCTCTTCTCATTTTTCTTCTCTTTATCCTTCATGCTGCCTGCAAGATAGGGAGAATGTGAACAATCAGCCGGAGCTCTGATTGCTTACCTTGTCTGTTACTTCTTTCAGCAGATCCCCTAGCTCGGCGACTTGGGGGACTCCTACTACATGGTTTGTATCGCGCTTGACCAAGCCTGAAACTACAAGTAAGCTTCAAGTGACATTGATACATTACCTTGTGCATCTCCACCAGTTACAGATACCACCCCTGGATGGAGGAAGAGTACTTCCAGAGAAGATTCCACATCTACCTATGAGACAGATAAGGAAAGTCAAGCTGATACCACACTCCGGGACTTAGAAGTTTCGTGGTTACGAGATCATTCTCCCACAATATTTCCTAATGTCATTTGTACTAAATCATTCACTTGTACTCCCTAAAGGAGAGCTTGAACCTATGTACTTGTGTAAACCCTTCACAATTAATGAGAACTCCTCTATTCCGTGGACGTAGCCAATCTGGGTGAATCACGTACATCTTGTGTTTGCTTTCCTATCTCTATCCATTTATATATTTATCCACACTAATGACCGGAGCAATCTAGCGAAGATCACAAAAAGTGACCGTTTTCGCTACCTAGGATCTATCTTGCAAGAGAACGGAGAATTAGATGGAGATCTCAACCATAGAATACAAGCTGGATGGATGAAGTGTAAGAGTGTATCCGGCGTGTTGTGTGATCGTCGTAGGCCACTGAAGCTCAAGGGAAAATTTTATAGGACGGCAATAAGGCCAACGATGTTGTATGGCACAGAATGTTGGGCGGTGAAGCATCAACACGTACACAAAATGGGTTTAGCGGAGATGAGGATGCTTCGTGGGATGTATGGGCACACGAGAAAGGATAAGATTGGGAATGAGGATATCCAAGGTAAAGTAGGAGTAGCCAAAATTGAAGGAAATATGAGAGAAAATCGGTTCCGGTGGTTTGGACATGTGCAAAGAAGGCCTACTGACGCTCCGGTTCGAAAATGTGACTACGAGACAAAAGTTCAGGGCCGAAGGGGTAGAGGAAGACCTAGGAAAACTTTGGAAGAGACCCTAAGAAAAGACTTGATTACTTGGATCTAACGGAGGACATGACACAAAACCAAGCGCAATGGCGTTCTAGGATTCATATAGCCGACCCCACTTAGTGGGAAAAGGCTTTGTTGTTGTTGTTGTTGTTGTACTGTAACTCTATTATTAATCAAAGAAGCCATGATTTCTCTACCCAAGGAAATCACAATTGGACGTAGGCAAAAGTTCTGCCGGACCAGTATAAATCTTGTGTGTTTCTAGTTATTCTCTAATTTTCTAAGTGTAGTCTATTGTAGGATACATCAAAGAGCAAGATCCAGAGGAGAGTCAAAATTATAACAGAACAATTAACAAGGAATCACAAAGAAATGCACCTTAAAAAGAAGAAAAATATCAGAACTGAAACAACATGATGAAAGGCAGCTGATTATTCTTAAATTTGTTGACAATCTTATTCAATTTGGCTGGATTAGTCACACGTACAACTTTATACACAAGAAACAGGAAGAGGCGCTATGAGCATTCAACATCAACATTATTTTAAAAGTAAAAACACAATGATTGGAAAAGAAAAATAAGCTTTACCACTGATGAATGCGCTCTGAAACTTGTTGCCACAGATGCATCTACCAGATCCCAAAAGAAAATGTAACCATCCTCCGACCCACTAGTTACATGGGCATCGGTATTGGTAAGGCAACAATCCAATTTGTAAGACTGGTACAGAAATAACCAATTAAAATGATAAGTCATGAACAAGAGAGTAAAACTTTCGTAGTACCCTATGTCAAATATTGCAAGATCACCACTAAATACGGAGAAAAAGTGACCAAAAGAGCCGAGAACACGCATGAAGGGGATGGTATAGTAATAAAAATCACAAGAGGAGTCACAGTACACAGCTGCATACTAACCTTACAAGTGTGTCCTTTGTATTCTTGAAGCAATTCACCAGAAGTTCTATCATAAGAAACAGTTAGTGAATGGAGCGTGCATGCAAATTAAGCAAGTTACACATCTACAATAAGTAAACTCAAATGTATACCTATCAATAAGGCGTAAAGTTGAATCTAAGCAGCCAGCCAGTACACAGTTACCGTCATTTGACATTGAGATGCAGTTTACAGGTTGCCCCAAGTCATCGGATAGTTCTCTATGTAATTCAACATTAAATATCGTCACAATAAGCTCACGAAATTTCTAATTAAACTTCGGTGTGTCTACGTATTAGCATTTTCACAAAGTAACAAAGCGGTACAGCTGAACTAAAAACATGGGGTTTTTCGTCTCTGAATTTTCAGGGCAATGTAACAACATTACCTCCCAATACGCATGTCAAATGTTCGAACAGTTCCATCAACACTTGCACCAATAATCTCGGTCTTTGTCAAACAAACAGACATTACACTATCTGTAAATGTGTCAATTATCTGAATTGGTTCAATGCTGTGAGATCTGCAGTCCCAAGCACGCAACGACTGATCGAAACCAGCGGAGACAACAACCGACGAATACTCATTGAACTTGACAGCATTCACCTCCCCTTCGTGTCCCCGAAACTTTCGAATCACTCGACCCGTGGCCACATCCCAGTAAAATATTTGTCTATCACCTCCGCAGGAACACAATTTGGAATTGTCCCTAAACAACAATTTACATGTTTTCATCGGAATTTGGAAATTTGGGTTCAATCAAAAAGCTCGAAAGACAGAAGGACAACATTAAAGTTCGAGACTTACGAGGTCACATGAACGTCGCGGACTTCACGGCCGTGGGACTTGTAGGTCTTGATGTGGATGCCGCGGTGAGGGTTCCATAGTCGGATGGTTCGGTCTTTGCCGGCGCTGAGGCAGTAGTTTCCATCGCTGTTGAACCTGGCGGCTAATACAGCGCCCTCGTGCCCTCTCAGCACGATTGCCTCTTTCGTTGGCAATTCCGATTCGCTCATCTCCCACTTCGACTCCCTCCTTCTCTGCTACCTCTTCGCTGCTGCTTTTTCTGGGTTTGCGTCTGGACTATTTGAGTTGGGCCTAAAGTCAGCTTTGTTTTTGGGCTCACATTTTCTTTTTTGAGACCAGTGAACTTAAATGATTTCTATTTGCATCCCAAACTAAGTTGAGATAGTCCCCAAATCTCACTGTTAGGAGTTCAAGAACCAAGAAATCTGGACCACTTAAATTGAATTCTCTAACTCTCATGAATCCATTCCGCTGGCCACCATCTCGCACAAAAACAAGTGTCCTTATCTCTCTCTTTGAACAGTCTGAATTTTAAGGTCCTCGGGCTTTGGACAATGAGATCTGAAGAGGATCTCAACTCCCCAAACTAATCTTTGTGCCTATTGCAAACATATGTCTGGTTAAGTTGGCTAAAACAATGTACTTTTATTGTATCCAAGTTTAAATCTAAAATGTAGAAGATTACTATACTTGATTAAGATTTTGGTGGTTTCTTAAACAATAATTTGTTCTAGAAATGCTAGCTATATTTCCCTAGTTGCCTTTCCCGTTCAATTGTTTTTTCTTTTTGTCAAATGATTTTAGATTGTTTTGTCACGCAAATTTCATTATAACTTAAAAATCAATATTTAATGTACTGAAAAAATTATTTATTTGATTTTCACATATGTCCCTCATTAATCTACCAACTTTTAGTTTACACTACGTACTTTTATTTGTTGTGGCCAAATTTCTCTGAGAGAGGGTGCGGCAAAGAGAGAGAAGAGAGAGTTGAGGAATTTCTAGGATGTGTATTTTTCATTTCTTGTGCTTTTATTTATAGTAAAATGGAAAGGATTACTTGCCTTACAAACAATAGAATAAAAAAGGAATAACATATTGTAGTATCTAAATACAATTTCCTAATGAATTATACAACCACTCATGTGCTAGAATTTATGTCACAACAGTCCCCCTTAAGTATGTAAATATTCAAATAGATGTTGCATGGAATCTTCAAGGATGATGTTGAAGTAGTTGATAAAGTCATCTCGTCTAGTTAGCAGAATGAGCGAATGCAAGTCTCAAAACAAACGGAAGGAATGCATAAAAGGTAACACTCACAAACCTCGCTATGGTAAAATCGTAGGTAGGATAAAAACCCATAGACTAAGGAGAAAAATGAGAACTTGCATTTAGGGATGGGCAATGGTTATGGCGGGCGGGTAACCGCAGTTATTTACCCATAACCGTTTATGCTCATACCCGCATAACCATTTACCCGTTGGACAATTGCCTAAACGATTATACCCATACCCATAACCATTTATAAACGATTAACCATACCCATAACAGCATACCCATTTAACTGTAACCCATTAATACCCGTTTACGCATTTACCCTTTTTAACATGTTTGTCTTTTTTTTTAGAGAAAAAATAAAACAAAAGGATCAATCAAATCAGTCATATATTCATAAAGTTTAAACCAGTTATAATAACAAAAAGTTCCCCACATAAGACATTCATCCAAACAAACTAGGGAGTTACGTGCACCAAAGTTTATATTTATGATACCGATTATAAGAAGGGTATCATGAATATATTACCGATTTAGATGAAATGTTGTAATATATTCATGATACCGATTTAGAATTTTGACTGGCATCTTGAGGCTATCATTGATTTTCTGACCTTAAAAGTAAATTCTTGGAATATGTGGTGGAAGCAGGGCATATATTTGTGCGAATTCGAGTAGCATTTGTCAAATATTTGGATGAATGTCTTATATGGCTTGTTGTAATGTTGAAATGTTTCTATATGCAATTTATCTTCAAAATTCTAAACAACTAAATCGGTGATATATTCATGATACCCTTCTCATTTTCCAAGAAGCTACGTACACCGTTTATGTTATTATAAATTAGTAATTCAAAATTCTAAACAAAACAAACTAGGGAGTTACGTACACCAAAGTATAAACCGGATAAGAAAAATGTTCCCCACACGAAAGCCTTCCCCAGTTCCTTTTCCTCACCAAATTTTACATATATAAAATAAATGGGTAAATAGTTACCCATTTATTCCAGGAAGTTACGTACACCGTTTATATTAACTTTATGTTATAAATCGGTAATTCAAAATTCCAAACAAAACAAACTAGGGAGTTATGTACACCAAAGTTTAAACCGTGTAGGAAAAATGTTCCCCACATGAAAGCCTTCCCCAGTTCCCTTCCTCACCAAATTTTACATATATAAAATAAATGGGTAAACGATTACCCGTTTATAACCACCCATTTAAATTTCACGGATAAACGGTTATACCCATAATCGTTTATTTATCTAAACAGTTACCCATAATCGTAACCGTGAAGTTTAAATGGGTGGGTAACTGCGGGTATTTTGCCATCCTTACTTACACTAAGTCAAAATTAAACACCTTTAGGATGCAAGTAGAACACACAATAATATGACCAACCCATAGATAGGTGTCTTGTTAAAACCTTTTTTGGTAGCAAAAAAAAGCTTCTTATCGTAGGGAAAAGAATATAATAAGATCAAATGAGCATACGTCTGGATACTCCCCATTGAGTTTGACAGAACTTCTAAATAAGAACTATAAGCACTGCAAATTAGACAATTTACACATACTGATTCCTTGAACAAACTTTTGGGAGGTAGACTTCGATAGTGACTTTGTGAAGAGGTCAGCTAGATTGTCTTATAATTGGATTTGCTTGACTTCAATCTTCTAATGCTCTTACTGCTAATATAAGAAGAAGAAGTTCGGCACAATATGCTTGGTGTTGTCTCCTTTGATGTATCCTTTCTTGATTTGGTCGCTATAGGCTATGTTATCTTCATAGATCGTTGTAGGTTGAGAACGACAGAAGAAAATCCACATATGCTTCGTATATGCTCAATAGCAGCTCTTAGCCAGAAGCATTCATGTGTAGCATCATGTAAGGCGAGAATTTCAACATGGTTCGAAAAAGTCGCTACTAAGGTCTACTTGGTTAAACTCAACATATTGCAGTGTCTCCAATGGTAAGGACATAACTCGTTTGAGAATGTGCCTTGTAAAGGTTAGATAAATAGCCTACGTCAGCATAACCAACTAGGCAAGCATTATTCTGAACACCAAGATGGTATGATCTATTCTGAGATACATAGAGATAGAATAAACCCAACTTTGAAGTACCCTTAAGGTAACGAAGGATGTCTTTAACACTAGTCCAATGTTGCGTGTAGGTGCGTTGCTATATCTTGTCAAAAGATTAACAATGAAGAAAACGTTCTGTCAGTGCATTGAGCTAAGTACAATAAAGCACCAATTACACTAAAGTATGGAACTTCAGGACAGAAATGATCTAATTGTGCCTTCTTGATGTAGTTCGATTGATGAACTAGAATACCATTTGAACAATGCTTAATCTCCAGGCCAACCAATATTGTGTTTTCCCAGGATCTTTAATCTCAAATTCCGACTTTAGGTGCCCGATAGTTTTCTCAAGCTCTTTAAGAGTCCCAATGAGATTCATGTTATAGACATAAACTGCAACTTTCACAAATCTGAAATGTGACTTTTTAATAAACACACGTGGGCATGTCTTATTATTCACATATCCTTGACTAATCAAATTCTCACTGAGGCAGTTATACCACATCCACCCTGATTGTTTGAATCGGTAGAGTAAACGCCTCAATCTAATCAAGAGGGTGTTCTGTGGTCTAGAACTATATGATCCAGTCAATGTAAGTTCTTAGGGAACTTTCATATAGATTTATGTAACAAGATCCCCATAAACATATGCGGTTACCACGCCCATAAGATTCATATTCAGTTTTTCAGAAAATATCGAACTGATAAGTTAACATAACGTTATAACGTCCATTACAGGGAAATACGTTTCCTCATAATCAATCGTAGAGTGTTGAGAGAAACCTTGTGCCACGAGGCATGCCTAGTATCACACTATCTCATTCTTCTTATTACGCTTCCTTATAAAATTGTACTTACAGCCAACGAGCTTCACATGTGGGGGTGTAGAAACTACATGCATAAACACCTTGCGTTTCACAAGTGAATCAGTTCGACTTGGATTGCTTGTTTTTAGTTTGACCAATCAGTTCTACTTTGACATTCATCAATAGGACGCAGTTCAATGTCATCGATGAACGATCCACGGGAAACAAAAGTTGATAAAAAGGGAGGGGCGAAAAAAAAAAGATGGTAATATCAATAGTTATTGTGTATGCAAATGCATCATCGACTATCAGCTTAGTTCGATTCCAAACCTTATGCAAGCTAGCATAATGAACCGAAACCTCACAATCCTTGGGAAGTGTATTCATCTCTTGAAGGACACTTTCGTAATCTAGAATAACCTTAAGTGTTGGTTGAGTAGGCTATGGTTGGATTCAAATTAGTTTAACTAGTAGTTGTCGTGGGCTTTCTCTTTGGGGGTTGTGAACCTTTTAGACCAATAGGTCTGCCATGCTTCAGGGTAGGAGAAAATGATTGGCTAGTTGCTAATGTACCGGGATGTATGGCCAACTATCATTCAGGAATTGCTCATTCTTCATGGGCGATGTTTCAAAGTATGTGTAGTACATATATCCTTGTATGTGCGTTTGTAGCTGGTATATATGATCTCTTTACTTTTGCTAGATGGTTAAAAGCATCGGGTATGCTTTAAGCACTGCTATGTAGATCTAAAGTACGTTGCACTTCAATTTCAGACAATGCAATGCTAGAATCTAGATAAGACATAATGGGGTTAATCCACGACAATTCACTATGTTCTTCAGGAACATTAAGGCTCTTATATTTAATTAACGACGGAAAAGATTGTCTCATCGAAGTGACAATCCACAAAATGTGCAGTAAATTAAAGGATCTATGGAGCAAATAATTGATGGTGAATCATAACCGGCATATATTTTCATTCTTCTCAACAGACCTATTTTGGTACGTAGTGGCAGCACTGTTGCACATAAACTACACCATATAAGTACGAGTCGTCAGGTCTGTACCCAGTGACCAACTTTAACAGTGAAAAAGGTTAGGTGGCGATGAGTCTCAGGTGAACTAACATAACTCTGTACAGAATTACATAGCCTTACGCAGATTTCAAAAGTTTGGTGCTCATGGCCAAGGTCCAAGCAATCAAGTAAAGGCGCTTTATGAACACTTCTGTAGGCTGTTTTGCATATGAATATGAGGTACATGATGTTCAACATTAATCCCACTTGACATGAAATAATCGTCAAAAGTTTGTGACATTCACTCTCCAGTATTATCTAGTCAAATCTACGTAATTGGTTAATCAGGGTAGTGAACCTTGAGCTTAATCAGTTGTGTCAAGAGTTTCGCAAATGCAGCAGTGAACAACGTGTTGATGAATCAATAAACACTATAAAGTAACGAAATGGTACGTATATTGGTTGGATAGGTCCACAAGTGTCCCCTTGATTCAGTTGAGGAGAGGTTGAAGGGTCATTTCAAACTTTGTATGAAAATGGGCGACTCATAAATTTACCCAAAGAACAAGCTTTGCAAGAAGCGCAACCAGGTATGATGTGCCTACTTTGGGAGAGCGGATACCCATGGAAAGGTTGGGAGAACAAATACAGGTGCGCATTGCGAGCCTTATGACAAGAACTTTTGAAGGGACTATTTCTATCTTAGAGAATGCTTTTATAGTGAGCTCAAAGTCCTGGATATTTAATTCAAGTGATACTCAACATATCTGCTATTCATTGTAGGGACTAACATTGAGTAAGACATTGTGCAATAGGGATATTCATTACAAACAACTTATTTTCTTAATAGAGTGCCTTTCAAGTTAGTCCCATAAACCCCATATGAGATATGGCATAGCAAAAGAACAAATCTTAATCATATTAAGATTTGGGGTTGTCTAGCTTGCGTGAAGAAGCTTGAAGCTGACAAGCTTAAAACAAGATCAGTTAAGCGCTACTTTGTGGGTATTCCAAATAGACTTTGGGATACAAGTTCTATCCCCCTGACAACCAAAAAGTCTTTGTTGCCAGAACTGCTCTGTTCCTTGAGAACGAATTTGTTCTCAATGGAACTGGCAAAAGAACGATAAATTAAAGGAAATTCCTGATGAACCACAAACAAGCAATCAAAATATGGACAACCATGTTCCTGAACCCCTAACTCCATGTAAATCTGAAAGGTTGTAGGCCACCTCAGAGGTATGGCATAGGGGTGGGCACGGACTAGGCCATGCCCAAATTTGGAGAAACCTGACCCTACCCGTTATAAACTGTAATGGGACAGGCTAGGCCGGGTAGTTAGATTTTGAGTTTTGGAATCGGACCTAACCTGGCCTGTTTCAAACGGGCCAGTCCGGAACGAGTCCATAGGTCCAATTTTTTTTTTTTTCAAAAATACATTTTTATAAAACTGCAGTGCAGTGCACTACAACAGTACAAACATTTTCAAAAATTACAAGAGCTGCTTCAAGCTTCTGCACAAACAAATTATAGGAGCTATTCCAAATCCAAAAAAAACATAAACATTACCCCCGAAATAACATCCACATTAACATTTGTAATGACATCAAATGTCCAACATCATTCCTCATTGAATCTGTAAGAAAAAGAATAACATCAAATTGACATCCAACGCCCAATATGTTCACATTATAATTATTCAATTTGGAAGACTATCAAGAGAAAGATAATAACTCGATAATAATTCGATCAAAATGTTGATGTACCTAATTGTCAAGAAAGAGACAATGGATATTTATTAATCAAACAAAGAGAAATAGGTATTCTACAAACTGATCAACACAAAACAGAATCCAGAACTCAGGAATTGAGAAGAATCATAACTTAAAGGAATTTGCTTGAAGAACTTTGAGCAAGAGTGCAAGACAACTGGGCAAGGGCCACAATTGCATAATTTCTAGATTCGAATTGCATATTCAGTCAAACTGATCAAAGCTATATGCTCGAAATAACATTCTCAATCAAATTTCCACACATATTCTAATATATGTATATGCAAAGGGGCCTACTTTACAACCATATGCTTACAAGTTCAGTAGTAGACACAATAATATAAACACTCAAGTAAGCATCAAAATCACCATCACAATTCCATGCAACCACACCTATCCTCGTTAATCAACTTCCTCGTCCATTACAAAACCAATTGAACTTATTTTTCAAAGTCAGTGATCTGAGAACAAATTCTAACCTAACTAATGGTGCCAAGATAATTATTATCATTCGATAATTGTTTCGCAAATACGAGTTTCGCAAGTTGTTCTGAGTTTCTAAACACATGTACAATCCAAAAGTTCAGGATTTAATGAGATGCAAATCACTAAACAAAATAGTAGCAAACGCAAATCTATCACTTAGCAGGTGTTTTTGAATTAAAAAACTGAACAATGGTGGTGAAGGCAAACACTGCTAATAATTACTAGTATTAGATCCATCAAAGAAACAAATTAGTTCAATCCATTCAAGAACTTAGCTTTTTGCTTCACTAAATTACATATATGCCAGTTTAAAGTGAAGGATACTAAGAAATATCTTAACCAAAAAAACCCAATACTCAAAACCCCTTGAATTCTTATTACCCCATAATAATTCCACATATACATCCACATCTCGCATGAACAAATACAAGTTTAATTCAATTAATTTTAAAACAAAATTTGATAAAAAAATAAAGGGGAAAAAAGGGATTAAAGAGTTAAACATATCTGATTAAAATTTGTAATGAAAATTGAAAAAATATGATAAATATGATGGTTCCCAAGATATCTGAAAACAAGTAGAGAAGAAAATGGGGGTTTGGTTTTTACCTGTGAGACTGAGTGCACCATAAGACTGCTCTACGGAAGTTGTTAGAGATATGGAAAATCGAGAAGATGGGTGGTGGGGTGCTTGGGTTCTCTAAGTCTGGGATGTCGTCGAGGACTCGAGGAGGACAATCGAGGTTGTTGGGCCGTCGTGGTGGTCGCCAGGGCCGTCGTGATGTCGGGGACGTGAAGAAGTTTGGTGATGTTCGAATTACGGGTGAGAGAGAGAGAGAGAGTGAGAGCGAAGGCGGTGAGAGAGAAATGAGAGACGTGAAGAAGTTTGCTAAACTTGGTGGGTTTCAATTTGAAATCGAAGAAGGGAAAAGACTCGGAAGCCTGGGAAGGTTTCGAAATGAGAGAGAAACATGCCCAATTTTGATTATATTCATCGCTGGTTTGGTACTGCTGTTCTTTGAAAAAAAAGCTACTGTGAGAATAAGCGGCTCTGCTGGGAGAATAAGCGGCTGTGAAATAAATCAGTAGAGTGTTTGGTAAACTTTTTTGTAAAAGTGCTTTTGGAAAAAAAAGCAGTCTGATAGTAGGTCTTTTCATTAAAGGGGCATTGTAGCTCTGTGTGATTTGAAAAAAAACCAATTTTCCAAAGCTGCAAATAGCAGCTTCAGCATTTTCCTTTGATTTCAGCTTATTCTCACAGCAGCTTCCAAAATAAGCCCTTTTTTTTTTTCAGTTTACCAAACACCTAAAACTCTCACAGCTTTTTTTCACAGGTGTTTTTTTTTTCTAAGAACCTCACTTCCAAACCACCTCTTATTATAGGAATGGGCTATCCATTCACTCAAATAGAAACAGGCCGGTCTGGGGCCTTGTGGGTCTGAAGATTTGGACATGCCCCGCCCCGTATATATCACTACCCCGACTAGGGCCGCCCTGTTTATTCTAAAAAAAAATTGGACCCACCTCATACCCGTCCCGAACTGTGATTACCCGCCTTAACACGCGGGCCCTCTACCCATTTGCCCACCCCTAGTATGGCATGTACAATGACTTTGAGGGGTGACAATGACACAAAAGATGACCCTAAAGACTACATTGAAGCAATGTTCAACATTGATTCAAAGAAATGGCAAGAGGCCATGAAATTCGAGATGGATTCCATGTGTCATAATCAAGTTTGGACTCATGTAGACCCTCAAGATGGTATAATACCTGTTGGAAACAAATGGGTCTTCTAGAGGAAGATAGGCGTCGAAGAGAACATGGAGACTTATAAGGCTAGATTAGTAACCAAGAGTTACAAACAACGAGAAGGGATTGACAACGAAGAAACCTTCTCTCTTGTAGCCATGATTATTGGGTTTTGCTTGTCATAAATGCATACCATGGTTATGAGATATGGTAGATGGACGTGAAGACAGCCTTTCTGAGATGTATTCCATTGCATGTGTCTTTATTCATAGTAAACAAGAAATGATCACTTGCCTTGAAAGCAATACAATCATAATGCGATAATATCTTCTAGTATCGTAAATTCAATCTACTAATAATTTACACAATCACATACATTAATTATTTTTTGTTTTTGATTTTAAAGCAACAAATCCCCACCACGACACCACCTCCCTCCCACCCCTCAACACCTTTCCCACGAGAAAGGGCTTACATAGAACAGGTTTATTGTAACGTGGTGTCCCCTTTCCAATAATGAATTGTAATGTGTGAATTTTTCTTTACATATCAATATATCATTGAATCGGGACCCTATATGACCGTGAATCCATTCAATATAAGTTGCTCTCTTTTCCCACATACCATATTTGCTCCATTCCCATATCCAACGCCCCAAGAACCTGTGTTATCCAACACACCCAATATTCCCTTCCACTATGGATAATTTCCTTACACCACCCCACCCTTTGATTTTCCCCTCACAACCAATTTGGAGATTGCGGAGGCATGGAGATGATGGATTCTCGCGGTCGATTGGTCAAGATTAGTTTGATGACAAATCTAATTTTTTTTAATCATATGTCTTGTGGGTTTAGAGCATTGATTTGGGTGGGTTGAATGTGAATTTTGGTTTGAGAAGAAAATAAGAATTTTGATTTGAATTTGTATAGGTGTTTACGAAAAATGTGAATCTTACTACCCCACCTTCGGTGGCAGAGCCATTTGAGGACCAAACGGGTACTGGCCCGTCCTGAAATGTTTTTTTAAAATTGGTTCACATATATGTAACTAGATGGAGAGCACCAATAGGTAACTAACCTTCCAATGATTCCACAATTTTTATGTGTTTTCTTGTATTCTCCATTCATCTATTATTTTTAGACCCATAGAACCATAATTAAAATAAAAATAAATTGTACCAATGAGCAAAAACAAATCAAAACATTTTCTCTCGCTTTTAACACTACACACACACTCACACACACGGAGAAAAGGACAATAGTTTTCTCTGCATGTCCCTGCGTTTTCTATATACCTTTGACCTTTCATATGATGCTGAATGTGTGTTCATAAATTAAGAATAGAAACCAAAATTTAATATATTTTTTTAACAAGCAATATTATCTAAACTGAAGGGATGGGGAAGTGGACTAAACTTCATAATGGGCGAGCCATAGTAATATGGTTCAAATTCACCTTTTGGCGAGAATCGATACTGACCTCTCACTTAAAAGGAAAGAGAAATACCATTAGACCGTAGTATTATGTGGAAATTTGAATGAATATGCTCTTTTTTGTATTATGAAAATCGTAAGAAGTTACAAGGATTACAAGAATACATATAGGGGATTGAGTGATCAGATGAGCACTCAATTAGCTCCTTAAATTACGCCACACATGCTGACCTAGGGAGCCTAACTAATCACCTTGAATTAAGGAGATGACTTTTACAATTGCTAAACACAAGAAATAAAGAAACAGCTATTAACTAGGTAAAACACATCTCCTAGAGTTGACTTAAACCCTAAGAAACATCTATACCGAGAAGCCCTAATATCTAAAGGGTCTTCCATACTCCCCCTCAAGTTGGATCTAGTAAGTTGATGGGTCTAAGCTTGCCCAACAGACATTGAAACTGATGAGAAGCTAAGGATTTTGTTAATAAATCTGCCAATTGATCAGCGCTCCTGACATAATAAGTGTTAATCACCTGTGATTGAACTTGTTCACGCACATAGTGGCAATCCACTTCGATGTGTTTGGTCATCTTATGAAACACAAGGTTGGAGCTATATGCATGGTTGCTTGATTGTCACAGTAAAGTGACATGGAATGAGATGTAAACACCCCTATGTCAAAAAAACCTCGCAGCCAAATCAACTCACAAACTGTGGAAGCCATTGATCGATACTCAGCTTCAGCACTTGATCGTGCCACCATTGCTTGTTTTTTTGCTTTTCCATGTGACTAAGTTGCCTCCCACAAATGTGCAATACCCCATTGTTAATTTTCGATCAATAGAATTTCCAGCCCAATTAGCATCGCAGTACCCTATTATTTGAGTGTTCCCATTGTTTTTTATGATAATGCCACGACCCACAGAACCTTTCAAGTAGCGTAGGATCCTTTTTCCAAGATTAAAATGCTCTAAGGTAGGGGAATGCATGAACTGACTTGCAATATTCACTTAATAAGATATGTCAGTCATGTTATTGTTAGATAAATCAACTTACCAACAAATCTTTGATAATAGGCAATGTTTCAAAGTGGCTAACCTTCCATGCGGAGTTTGAGTTTGCTATCAAGAGGTGTGGTGGCTGGTTTGACATCACTCATGTTAGCTTCCTTGAAGAGGTCAAGAACATACTTTCCCTGGCTTAAAAATATGCCTTTATGAGATGATGCGATTTCTATACCTAGAAAGTATTTCAAAACTCAAAGATCATTGATGGCAAATCGTTGTTAAAGAGCATGTTTGAGCTTGGTTATTTTCTTAGCACTATCACCAGTAATAATGAAGTCATTAACATAAATTAAGACCACCAATTTTCTAGTAGTTCCTATACATACGAACATTGAAATGTCTGCATTACTTCTTTGAAAACCAACACTGTGAGAACTAAGCTTAGCTTGGTATACCAAGCTCGAGGGGACTGCGTGAGTCCATAAATGGATTTATGCAATTTGCAAACCACTTAAGGGTCCCTGCTTTATGGAGGACCTGGAGGCAATTTCATATAGACCTCTTCTTCAAGATCTCCATGCAAGAAGGCATTTTTTACATCCATTTGATACATAGACCATCCCATACTGACAGCCATAGAAAGAAGAGCATGCATTGAGTTCATCTTTGCAACTGGAGCAAAGGTTTCCTTGTAGTCCACGTCAAGTGTTTAAGTGAAGCCACGAGCTACTAATCATGCTTTGTGCCTTCTATGGATCCATCAGAGTTGAATTTTATCTTATAAATCCATCTACATCCCACTGCCTTTTATCCTTTTGGTAATTTTACAATGCTCCAAATGTTGTATTGGTTTAGAGAATGTAATTCATCTTGCATTGCTTGCTTCCATACCTCATATTCACTTGCTTCATGGAAGCTTTGAGGTTCTGTAGACTTAGAAATGTTGCTGAGAAATGCATTGTAAGCAGGTGTAAACCTGTGATATGAAACATAGTTGGAAGATGCATGCCTTGGTTTTTAAGTCACAAAATCTTGTAGCCTTAGAGGTAGATGTCTTTCACGTGCAAGGTTGCATTGAAGGACAACTGAAGATGGCTCCTATTCCATAACTTTTGGGATCAAAGTTTGTGAAGTTTCACTCTCTTCGCAATTGACACCATTGGTTGAACCATTTGCATTTTGTCTTTCACTGGAAGGAAGATCATCACTAGCTAGAACTTGAAAAGTGTTAGGTTGAACTTCATTGGACATTATCTCAATTTTTGGCAAAGGAAACAAATTCAAGAAATTCTCCCCCCTGAGTTGCAACTTTAAGATTCTTATTGTAATAAAGGTTAGTTTCATGAAATCTAACATCCTTTGATACAATTAGTTTTTCTAAGTTGAGGATTGTAGCATTTGTATCCTTTTTGGGTTGAGGAATTGCCAAGAAAAATACATTTTGCTACCTTTGCATCCAGCTTATCTTAATAAAGAGATTGTACATGGACAAAGCATATGCAACCAAAAACTTTGAGATGAGTGAGCTCCACTTTCCTTCCCTTTATCATCTCCATTGGAGACATAAAATCTAACACCATGCTAGGTAACCCGTTTATTAAATATGCAGTTGCCATAACGCCTTGCGACCAAAATCTTTTAGGCACTTTCATTTGAAACATGAGTGCCCTTGTTTTTTCAAGTAAGTCACGATTTTTCTCTTAGCAATGCCATTTTGCTGAGGTGTTCCCACAAAACTAGTTTGATGCATAATGCCATTATTGCTCAAGTATTGTGTCATGATTTGAGACATGTATTTGGTGCCATTATCAAACCTTAGTGTTTGAATTTGTGAAGAAAAATTATTCTTAACAAGATTACGAAAATCCTTAAACACATCCATCACTTTAGTTTTGGATTTCAAAAGATACAACCATGTGGTTCTTGAATAGTCATCAACAAGGTTATAAAGTACTTATAACCATCAAAAGACTCACTAGTAGGTCCCCATATATCTGAATGTACAAGCTCAAAAATCTTGCTAGCCCTACACAAAGACACACCTAATGGCAGCCTAGTAGCCTTGGACATATGACAAGTTTCACACTGGATTGTTTCTTTGCTTAAAGTTGGAAACAAAGTTGACAAAACACATTGAGATGGGTGAGCAAGACGTTGATGCCACAAATGGTTGTCTTGAATTAAAATAGCTTGACTTGAAATCCAATGGGACAACTTTTTGAGATGTAATAGAGACCATCTAGATAAAAACCTTCACCAATCGCCTTCTTGGTGATACAATCTTGAAAATGACACTTTGTGGTGAAAAGATGGCTAAACAGTTCAAAGTATTTGTGATTTACCCTACAAAAAGAAGTTGGAAAGGAAAAAAGGTACATATAAAGCCATGGATTCTACTTTGTTTGAGATCGGATGAATTTTTCCCTCTCCTAATACTTTAGTCCCCTCACCATTTGCAACATAAACTTGTGAAGGTTTGTGAATTTTTCAAAATCATTTAATCTAGACACTTTATTAGTCATGTGGTCTAAGGCACCAGAATCAACCACCTAAAATCATGCAACAAATGGACATTTAGAGTAGTTTTAAAGGCATTCATGATACCTTGGTAGTCTTGTCATGGTATGTGCTCAGCTTCAGCCATAAAACCAACAAATTTGCCCAACAAAGCAGTAAAATTTCCATCGTTAGTATCAACAGTGTGATCAATTTCTTCCCTTCCTATCTTTTTTTGGAGATAGGCTACAAACTCATTTATGAGAGCTGGATGATTTGTTGTGAATTGCTGGCTGTTGATAGATGAAGATGAGGCTATATTGGCTTGATGAAATGCTTGAGACACCTTCTGTGGACCTTGGTTTTTCATGAAATCAGGTTTCATCTTTGGATGCAGAATCCAACACTTATCCTTCACATGCCTTGTGTAGTTGTAGTGCTGACACTTCAAATTAGGGTTTTTCCTTTGTAGCTTCTCTTGTTTGTCATGTAGGCCCGAGCTTCAGTTACATTAGCTTTTGTGCCAGTGTTCATGACATTTCTTCGCACTTCCTCACGCTGGATGGTTGCACAAATGCTTGTGAATGATGGTAGCTCTGGGTTTATGAGAATATGACTTCTTAGATCCTCATAGTTAGAACTCAAACTCAATAACAGATGGAATATTTTATCCTTCTCAGCTCTCTTTAGGAGCATTGTGGAGTCAGTAGTATATGGCCTATAGACATCTAACTTGTTCCATATACCCTTTAAAGAACCAAGATGTTGAACAAAGCTTTTACCTTCTTGTTGAATGCAGGAGATGTCCCTTTTGAGTTGAAACACACGAACAAAATTGTTTCGGTTCCCATATATCTCCTTCACTATGGTCTATAACAACAGAGAAGAACTAGAATAACTGAAGATCTTTGCTATGTTTCTATCCATGGAATTGAGTAACCATGACATAACAAGCTGATTTTTGCATAGCCAAGCTTCATAATCAGGTGATGTGCTTTCTAGAGCTAGAACATTGTCATTGATGAGACCAAGTTTATTTCTTCCACCAAGGGCATGAAGGATGATTTTGTGAAAACATGTTCATTTGAATAACATCTATAACATGCAATTAACAATTAAAAGGCGGAATCATGCTTGCATGCATTCAAAAACAAAACATTACCCATGAAATTCAAAGCCTAGTAGATTGGTGAACCAAGACTCAACTCAAATCAAAGTGAGTTGAGAAATTTATACCTTTGTAGATTCCTCTTTACATAAGCAAAGGCTAATCACCCAAAGAGAGGGCCTTCATTCCTTGCTTCTTAGATCCATGGATTTGGATGGAAGAATATGGTTCTCCAAGTTCCCAAAATTGAGAACCTCTAAGTGTCTACACCAAGGTTAGATTGGAGAAGAAATGAGTGACCTTGGAGGAGTGGGATTGCTAGCTAATCCCTTCAAGGGGGCCGGCCTCTTTAGAGAGAAAGGGAGAGCTTTGTGTTCTCTCCAATTTCCTAAAAGAAACCCCTAATGAATTTTAGGCTATAAAGTTCTTTATATAGTCACTTCTTTAAATGACCTAAAGAACCAAAAAACCCTAATTCAACACACATGGCCGGCCACATAAGGGATTTGGGCTTTTGGGCCTTTGTGAATCTTTATTCATTAAATTGTCATACAACTTAAGTCAATGGGCTTGACGTTCGAAGCCCATTGGGCCTTAAGGTCCAAAACTATCCCGAGGTCTTCAACGAACTTATTCGTTTGATTAATTAACATATTAATTAATCCTTGCCATAAACAATTAAACCATTTAATTATTCTTACTCATCTCCACTGTTTCTTCAATCTCCATCTTACACGGTGTATGATCCATTAGGTTCCTTTTAGCGAGGCAGTGGGTGATTAGAACTCTTTCAAATCGATTGTGAATTGAAACTTACTTTCAATTCTCCCTTTAGTGTTTATACACGTTTAGGGCTTCCACAAACCAAGAGTGACACCTAGCAGCATATCATGGTTACCCAAGCTAATCAGAAAAGGTAGAGAACCTATTCAGTTTAGGATTACAAATGCAATACGGTCTTTCTCTAATACAATACTCTTGACCACATTGTTTGGTTTGATAGTTTATTCATGTCTACTATCCAATGTGATTCGTGTGCTTATATGATTACCTTGAATGTGATTTGGAACGACTTCCTAAATCTCATTCATACTCTGGCCAGAGATTCTTAATCATATCATAGAGTATTCTCCCTCAAACAGTTTGAAGGTTAGAGATCCCTTGTTGCGCATTCACTTGCCTCCATGGCTAAGTGGCTTAACCCCAACTATGCCGTGGACACCCTCTGACGGGGTGAGTTTGACATAGTTAAAGATCAAGGACCTAACCACAAGACAACTATGATGCCTCAGGTCAAAGGACTACTTTGCATTATCCCAACCATGAGTTCTCATGTGACATGAATATGAGAACTCTTCGTTGATCGTGTTCAGTGATTCTCTATTGAGCACCTACGTACTTGTCTTGATGTCACACACACCAATGACTCGAGACTAGTCACTCTCCCTGAGAGAAGACACAACACGTACTGATCTTAACGGACTGTCAATGCCCAATTGGCAATCCTATGATCAGGAACGTTTAGGATATGTATACGAAAGAATGGTCTCATGAATCTAACTTCTTTAGATTGCATTCTCCGAATCACATATTCCTTGGACTTATCGTTTAAGCATATAACATTTATATGAGACGGCTCAAACAATAATGTTTTCCCTTGATATTAAACTAGATTAGTTTAACATGTGAAATGTCCGTAAAGTATCATCATATGATTGGTTTTAGGGCACATTTCCAACAGGGCAAGTGTAACTGCCCTTGACCATGAGAGATAGTTAAAACTCATTCAGTAATACTGAATTGAGTCTTTGGTTTGGATTGATATCCACTTCAGAAAGGTTTCCAGGCAGATAAGCAATTGTGCTTTCAGTTTCCTAGTTCACTAGGTTTTCCTCGGCCATATTTTTTTTGCTTGAGAATGCTCACAACTAGAGATATGTAGAGACAGGCTGAGAAGAGTGCCCACTCTTATACCATGTGAAAATTTGAATGAATATGTGTGGATGCAAATTTCCACCTTTTCCTTCTTGGACAAAAAGGCACCTGCAAAACAATTAACATCTAAGATCAAGGTCAAAAACCTTATGCACCCACGATGATTGGGGGGGGGTTTGGCCGAAGAATCTCTGATGCCAAAGTTAGAATTTGAGAGAGAAAGTGTTTAGAGAATTTTAGAAGAGAATTGGACTTAGGTTTTTGGATAAATGAAGGGCAATATATAGGGGTGTGGCCGGGCCTTATTTGGAGAAATGGGGACCGGCCAGTTATGGTGGTTTTTTTGCTCTAATTGCAAGATATTATGCCAAATAATATCTTGCATTTAATTAGGAAATTAATCAATTAATTAGGGAATTAATCAATTAATTTTGGTAATTAATCCCAATTTGAAAATAATAATCGGGTGTTACCTTGTGGGTGTGGATTTGATGAGGAGTGATGAGAGGGTTTAAAAGAATACCATTTTGATCACCTTTGACCTCGATTAAGTCGTTATTGTTCGTTCCATGCATGTGGGAGTCCCAGTGTGACTCAAGGGTAATTTTGTCTTTTTCACCCAAAAGTCCACGTGTCGCCTTCATATTTTTCTTGATTATTTTTTGCTCTACAAATGCCCCAACACCTGTTGGGTTGCTCCCAGGAAAAGGTAGTAGGTGTAGATATCTTCTTGCTTTAGGAAACAGAAGATTGTTTCATGTTTTGACGTACATTCCCTTTTTAATTGGAAATTAGATCCTTCTAGGAAAGCGAAATAAATTACTTCTAAATTTTGTTTAAGTCTACCTTAAGTAGATTATTAATTCAACTTCATAGAGCAATTTATTCTACCCTACAAGAGAGAGAAAGCTAGAGGATATTTGTTCCCCTTCCCCAAGCAATCTTCTACAATTGCCTGTGCAAAGGACCATCTTTCATTGTTTTCTTTGTCTTCTCCGTGCAGCACCGAGGTAAGAAAAAATTAATTTTCCTTGTCTTTCTCTTAGATGGTGCTGTTGCAGGGCAACCATCGGGGTGGTGCGGCACGTCGGCTGGCAGGGGCCACTACTTGGGCTGCTAAGCTTAGCTAAAGCCAAGGGCACCTGTGTGGCTGGGGCCACTGATTGAGGCGTTGGGGCATAGTGCTAGGCGAGCAACATGGCTCATGTCGTTTGGGCTCTTGGACCTGATGCGGGCCCAAAGGGTGATTAAGAGAAATGAAGAGGTCACGGGCCTCATGGGCTGCTGGAATGCTGGCCATGCAAGCCTCCTGGCTGTTGGTCTAGAGAAAAAAATAAGGGAAAAGCTAGCATAAGATGAGCTCTCGTGCTGAGTACTGTGAATGGTGTTGGCTGTTTAGTCCTTTTCGTCGAGAGAAATGTGGGTTGCTCCCCAGAAAGGAGATTAAGAAGATCAAGGTAGATGCATTGGCTTGTCTGATCGCTGTCGTGAAGCCTACTACGAACGAAGGTGGAAAGAAAAGATTTTCCCCGCCTGCTCAAGAGATGCCAGTTAAGATTCCTCCGCTGCTCGTGAGGGTCCACCTACTGCCGAGAGGCTTGTGATTGACTTGACTTCTTTCAATGGGAAGAAAAATAAGGCTGCTAGATCTGAGCCTAAGACGCCTACCATGCCAAAAATGGCTAGTATGATTGCTGATAGGATTGCTCAATGTAGAGGTTCTGTTATGCCCCAAGTGCCGAAGTTTGTACCAAGACGTTTGTTGAAAGATAAGTCCGGTTCACCTTTAGAAAGGCTTGCTACTATGAAGAGCGATAATGTGGATATTGCTACTAAAGTGGCACCCAAGCCTATTCCTCTTGCTGATGAGACTGGTTCGCTTGCTGAGAAAGAGGAGACTACTTGCATAGGCAGTTGTGAGAAATACACCAAGCCTGTTTCTAGAGAGGCTGCTAAGATCTGTGCACTTTTGAAGCCATATATGCTTGAAGACATGGACGTGTGTGCCAAGCTTGTTGATGGCATTAGATGGGTTATTTGCCCAAGTTCCTTTGCGAAGTATACGACCCAATATAGAAGGACTGCTGCTTGCTATGATACAGAAAATGACGATTTTGGCAGTCGAGTCTACACTTCTTGACCAAGACTATACCAAGGCTGCCAAGGAGATGGCAAATACTATGGCAACTGAAACGTATTTTTCTGCCAAGAAAGTTAAGAGATTAGAGTCTAAGCTCGTCGCTTTGAAGAGGTCTAATATCTCTGCCCTCACTTCTCTGCAGCTTAAGACCACTCATCAAGAGATCGTTGATTTGAAGACTAGGCTTGATGTAATCCAAGTTAAGTATGATAGGACAGAGAAGGAGATTGGATGTTACATACCTCAGATTCAAGATCTTGAGCGTGCCATTTTTTAGTTTCGTTCAGCTGCTTACGCAAAGGATGAAAAGTTGATTGCTGCTTACAATCAAGTGATCCATTTCAAGAAGATCATTGATAAGCTTAAACCCCAAGTGTTGGAACTTTAAGGTGCACTAAAGATCAACGAAAGTCTAAAGAAAGAAGTGGATGAGCTGCAACGCGTCCGTATTGGTCTGCTCAAGGAGAACGAGCAGCTGAATGGGCTGGGCTCGAGGCTTCGCTTGTTCAGAGTCAGGCCGATTTCTACAATCTGGGTTATATAGATCATCTCTTTGGTAGGCCATCTAATTTTGAGTTTGTTGGAAAAGACTTCGAGACCTTCTCTATTTCTCCAAAAGACTTGCTTACCTTTACTTTTGAGGCTTCTATTGGTGAAGTAGTTAGAGAAGTTAATGCCCAGGCTAGAGCATCCAGGGGTAAAGCGCTGAGAAGGTCGTGGCTGCTGAAGGTGTGGCGACCGAGTAGTCGTGGGATGTCCAAACTGTTGAAGAGTAGTCTTCTAGGTAGCCTTTAGGATTTTCTTTGTTTTCCTTGTTGCTTTTTACTTTGCTTGAACTCTTTCGGATTTTGCCTAGTTGTTTATCAATTTTGGTAGAAAATTTAATAAACTTGCTTTCTTCGCTTTTCTTCATCTTCGCCTTTTTTGTTTACACCCAACCTTTAACCTTTAGACCAGTGGTAGATGTGCTACTTTTCTGTCCACGTAGCCTATGTAGTCGTAGGCGTTGGTGTAGAACTTGTGCAAAGTTGTTCGGCAGCCGGTGACCACTTGGTTGTTAACCTTGGCTTTCTTCAATCCTTTGAGCTATGTGGCCTACATCACAACATACTAAGGATTTTTGGGTCATAAAATTCACTAACCTTTCGTATCAAAACTACGTGGTTGTATGGAATTTAGTAAGCAAAGCCCCGAGAGAACTTCTTGCTTTTATGTAACCAATTTCGTGGGTTGCATAGCAAGTACCACAACACTTTAGGAATTAGTGTAGATCTAAACGATCATTCTAGGCTTGGCAGAGGTGAAGCTTATTAACTACGTAGCATGTCGGCAGTGGATAAAGCTTCATATATGCATGCTAACTTGTTTAACGTTTCCTAAAAAATGTGCGATTGTATAAGTTTAGCATGGCTTACTACTTGAAGGGCAAGTCATAGGCAGTCTTCTAGAAACTGTAGGCTACCTTAGTGCACTCAGTAGCATTTTTAGGGTTCCAGGGCAGCCGATCATAGGGCGTACTGCGTAATGTGCCTCATTCATCTCTAAGGCCCGGTTCCCTATGGATTAGGCCAGGTGACCCAAAATCCTTCAATTAACTAAGCCTTGAAAAAGACCATTGCGACTATTTCTAGGAATCCTGATGCAAGCCATCGTGCACCTAGTTACACCAGGGCAGCCTGACTAATCCATGTCTGGATATTCGGAGTGTATAGTTTATCTTCCCGCATCGGAAAGCAAACCCATGTAGGTGTCAAGGAATTGGTTAACCCTTTCGCACTGAAGAGCATGGTTGGTCACCAGAAGGGCGCAATTCCTGCGTAAGTCTCTGAGAACGGCGTGGTCTTCATTTGAAGTGCATGAGTGATCAGTTGTTGTAAACATGTAGCCAAGCCAAGTTATAGATTACTTCTGAGTTTCTCATTGAAAAACAAGTGAAACGAACGAAAACTTAGCTGTAAGGTAAAAACTGCATAACAACTGGATAGTCTTCGGCTTGCGAGGTGGTGCCTATTGAGCTGCTTGAGTCTTCGGGCTTTGATGTAACGAGATGTCACGCATGGTACTTCCTTAGATTGTAGGCGTTCCACTGTTTTTCGATCTCTTTGTCATTCATGGTGGCAAGGTGTAACTACCTTTGCCGCCTACTCTACTGATCTTGTATGAACCTTCCCAGATGGGATTCATCTTTATTGAGCCGTCTCTGTGGGCAGTGATGAAGGCTTTTCTTAGGACTAAATCTCCAGGCTGGAACTGCAGGATCTTGGCCCTTTTGTTATAGCTGGAGAGAAGCTGCTGCTGATAGGCTGCGATGCAGGTGATGACCTTCTCGGGTTTCTCCTCTACCAGATCCAAGTTTGTGGCCATCTTTTTTCTGTTCTACTCGATGCTTGGCAGTAGAGTGTTGATACTTGGCACAATGACATTGGGATGAATGATTGCTTCTAAACCAAATGCCAAAGAGAAAAGAGTCTCACAGGTTGCTTATCGTTTGGTTGTGCAATACGCTCATAGAGATCCGGAAGGTTCGTCTGGCCATTTTCCCTACTTGTCAAAGAGGAATTTCTTGAGGTAGTCAAGAATAATCTTGTTGAATGCTTTGGCCTGCCCATTACCTTGGGGATACCTTGGCGTGGACATGTGCTACCTTTGCCTATAAATTGCAGGCTGTTGACTGTGACTATGGACTGAGGGATGCCAAATCAGCAAATGATGTTCCTCTATATGAAGCGTTCTATGTCCGTCTGAGTTGTGTTTGTCATGGGCTCTGTTTCCACCCACTTTGCCCCTAGTAGCGGGGTGCATTCACCCTACTAAGTCGATTGCCCACTGGTGTAGTTTGATGATAGTACTGGTACTGGCTTGTAGCATTGGCAACGGTCACACTTTTGTACTAACTTCTTAGCGTCTTGATGCATGGCAGACCAATAGCAACCTGCGTTAAGAGCCTTTTGTGCTAATGATAGGCCTCCAGAGTGATTTCCATAAACACCTTCGTAGATTGAACTTAGAACCTTTAGGTCATCGAGAGGCGTTAGGCAGCGGAGATGTGGTCCAATGTAAGATCTTCGGATGAGAATGCCATTTCACATGTAGTAACGTGTTGCTTTTGTTTGAAGTTTTCTAGACTCCAATCTTTTCATGGGGAGTGTGCCATTGGCTAGGTAGTCTATAATAGAATCTTGCCAGTTTGGAGTTGTACTAACTTGTGACACCTCGGCTGCTGGTTCCACCTTTATACATGGCTTGTCTAGATACTCCACCGGAATAAAGCGTTTGAGTTGGTGGTCGAGGGTGGAGCTTAGGCCGGCTAGCGTGTCCGCGTGAGCATTATCTGCCTGCGAAACTTGAGTGAGGGTGTAAGTCTGAAACACCTCAAGTTGTTTTCATACATTCTTTAGGTATTACGCCATATTTGGATGTTTTACCGTGTATTCCTCAGTAGTCTGGCTGGTGATTAGCTGGGAATCAGAATGAATTGCAAACTTTTTTACCGCCAAGTCCTTTGCCATTTAAAGGCCTGCTAATAGGGCTTCGTACTTTGCTTCATTATTGGATGCTTTGAAGCCTAGAGTGATTGCCTACTCGAGCAACGAATCGTCTGGGGTGACAAGGACCACGCTTGCTCCCGAGCCCTTATAGTTAGATGCACTGTCGACGTGCAAATGCTAGAAGTCTCCATCGGGTGAAACAAGCCTGGCTAAGGCATTCTCGGTTACCTCCAAGGTGTCGTTGAGTCGCTCTGTTGCGTCATCTTGGCTAGGCGTAATGGTGTTGTAGGGAGCCATGGAGCTAGGGCCATGTTACACGCAGCAGGAAATGCTCAACTACCGGTATTGGGCCACCGTAGAGCTGAATTATGGAGCAAGGGTCGGCTGAGGTCGAGTGACGCATAGTAGGAGGTGGTGCTCAACTGCCAGTACGTGTTGCTCCTATGTAGAATCTTTTGGGGTGAAGAGGACAAAACTTGTTTTCGAGTGTGTCATTCGAGTGTTTGTCTGCCCTTGGCGTGCCTTTTGGGCTGAGTTGTTGCATTTGTCAGAAAACTTTGCATTTGCCAATGTCTGTGCCTTTATTGTTGCACGTATGGATTGGGCGGAATAGTGCATCATGAGGATGACTACGTGCATCTAAAGGTATAACTTGAGTTTTCGGGTTGTAACAACTATTTCCAAAGTTAGCTTTTGAATTTCTGGTAGCTGGTTTCCGCATCGAAGAGAGTTTTTGAACTGTGGAATACAGGTAGTCGAGCCCTCAGCTCTTCTCGTATGAGGGTAGAGCTTATTGTTGCTTTAGATACCGTCAAACATGTAAATAAGTCTTCCACTGGGTCCGATTTGGATAATAAGAAGGTGATGTCAGGTATTTCTTCAAGTCCTTGAATGCTTTCTTGCACTCGTCGTTCTATTCGTCTTGTTGCTCCTTTTCGGTTGAGTAAAAAAAATGGCTCATGTTGATTGGTGGATCACAAGGGTAAATTGTTGAGTGTGGCTGCTCGTCTAATCAGACCTTGAATCTTCTTCAAAGTAGTAGGGGACTTTATATTCAAGATAGCTCGGATTTGCCTTAAATGTGCATCGACGAGCCTCATCCCAAAGTACATGCTTTTCTGCCAGAGCGAAAGAGTTTGCCAGAGTTAGATCTTCTTTCATGATCAATTCTCTAAACAACGGGTGGTCTGTTGGGAGTCCTTTTTGGAAGGCTACACTTATTATCGGTTATCGAGTCATTGCATCCGACTATCTTTGCCTTCTCTATTTTGAACCTTTTCACATAGTCGTGGAATGGTTCCTTTGGGTTTTTGTTAACATTAAACAAGTGGTCTAACTTCTTCTTGATTGAGCGATAGGATGAATATTCTTTGGTGAAAACCAAAGAAAGTTCGTCGAAACTCCAGATGGATTGTGGCGACAGGGTGAAGAACCAATCTTGCGCCTTGCCTTGTAGAGTGGTGGCGACAATCTTGCACATGAGATCGTCGTTGTTTCGATAAAGGATCATTGCCCTTCGGTAGTGATTTAACTGTTTCTCCGAGTTTTCATCTCCTTTGAAGAACATGAAATGTGGCATGCTGAACTTGCATGGAGGCTCTGTCTGCTCGAACTCGTCCGTGAAGGGTGACCTGTTTATGTTGGTCATGTCCCATCGTAGTGGCTCATCAATGACCCCGTTGCGTTGGAAATCACCAATTGCTTGGTCATGAGCCTCTCTACTTCTTCCTAAATTTGCCTTTGTTGGGGTAGCGAAACTCTCGGTTTCCCCCAATTGTGACCTACTGGTTTAGGCTGCTCTTCCATGTGTTCGGCTCATCTATGCCATGGCTACGGTTCATGTGGTACGTTCCTAGCAAGCGAGCGAATTCCTTGCAGACTATCAGTTGAACTTGAGCCGAATTAAGTGATTGTTTCCCTCCATCCATTGTGCCGCTTACTCCGACGTCAGGTGGAGGATGCTCTTTGCAAGCCTAGCCGTGAATGAACACTTCGCCTGGAAAATTGTTCATGATTATCGGAGTGTGACCCCAACTGTGATTGTATGCTCATCCATGGGCCTAATCGAGAGTGCATGCTCATCCGTGCACTAAGACGAGAGTATACGTAATCTCGAAGGCCCAGTCAGAAGTGTACACTGCCAGAATGCTCGGTTTATGACTTGCTGAGTGGCTATTTGCTGACGCTGCTGGAGAGGTTCATCATCTGCCCTTGTCCTACTTCGGGACACCTCGTCTAGGGCACGCTGCATCTCGGTATGCTGCAAAAGTTGATTCACCAAGGTCGTTTGATGCGCGAGGGTGCTTGTCAACTCCATGACTTGTCGAGAATAGTGTTGTTAGCCATTTGGGTTGGAAGAGCTTGGACAATATGCGTCTCCTTGAGTAGTGGAAGTGTAATGGACTCCGAGTGTGAGATTTGAGTTGGGGAATGTCAAATCTGCTCAGAAATTTGGTGAAAATGCCTTGGTTTTATCGTTGGCCCATAAATCTAAAGTTGGGATGGTTGAACTGGTATTGGACTAGTTTTGGCTGCTTGGGAAGCCACGGGAGTGGGTTGCTCCACGTACAACACTCGGATGTGTTGGGCCTAGGCTTGGCTCGGGAGCGCGCTAGGTTCGCTCTAGGTGGTGGCTCGGGCCAGCTCACCTTGGGCTTGGGCCTGTGTGGTTTGAAACGGCGTGGGGCGTTGTACTGTCTTTGGCGTGGCTTGGGCATGCGGGCCTTGGGCTGTGTGTTGAGCTTAGGCTTGCGCTGCTGGGGCAATGACTTAGGCTGCCTTTAGCGCCTGGGCTTGTTGCTCACTGTGAGTTATAGGCTTGCCAAAAGTGGCATGGTGTTTGCTGCTATGGTGGCCATCGTGGATTGCCGTGGTCTAAATTCTTGAACGTTGGAAGTTTCGTTCGTCGTGGTTTCCGAATTTCTTGTCATTGTACTTTTCTTTTATGCTTATTCAAAGACTTTTTAGATAAAAAAATTCTAGGAATGAAAACGTACGAAAAATCTATGAATGCACCGGCAAAACAATTAACACTTAAGATCAAGGCCAATAGCCTCACGCGCCTATGATGAATGGGGAGGGCTTTGGCAGAAGAATCTTTGATGCCAAAGTTAGAATTTGAGAGAGAAAGTGTTTAGAGAATTTTAGAAGAGAATTGGACTTAGGATTTTGGAGAAATGAGGGGATATATGTAGGGGTGTGGCCAGCCCTATTTGGAGAAATAGGGACCGGCCACTTATGGTGGTTTTTTGGCTCTAATTGCAAGATATTATGCCAAATAATATCTTGCAATTAATTAGGAAATTAATCAATTACTTTTGGTAATTAATCCCAATTTGAAAAGAATAATTGGGAGTTACCTTGTGGGTGTGGATTTGATGAGGAGTGATGAGAGGATTTAAAAGAATACCATTTTAATCACCTTTGACCTCGATTGAGCCGTTATTATCCGTTGCATGTGATTGGGAGTCCCGGTGTGACTCAAGGGTAATTTTATATTTTTTATCCAAAAATCCACGTGTTGCCTTCATATTTTTCTTGATTATTTTTGGCTCCACAATATGCTTTTTTTTTTTGTATTATGAAAATTGTAAGGATTACAAGAATACATATAGGGGATTGAGTGATTAGATGAGCACTCAATTAGGTCCTTAAATTACACCACATAGGCTGACCTAGGGAGCCTAACTAATCACCTTGAATTAAGGAGATGACAACAAGGAAAAGACCTCTTACAATTGCTAAACTCAAGAAATTAAGAAACATCTATTAACTAGGTAAAACACATCTCCTAGAGTTGACTTAAACCCTAAGAAACTGCTATACCGAGAAACCCTAATATCTAAAGGGTCTTTCAATATACTAAACACTAAGGCCTTGTTTGGTAGCCCGTATAACAGACCAGATAGAATAACTAGTACGGTTCCAGGTGTTTGGTGTTGTTTTGTACTAAATAATACCCGAACTAATTATACTAACCCCACACCTTTTATACGGTGTACACCTGCTAAGTTATCCAACCAAAAAGCTCTGTATTATTAGTCGGGTAGTCTCTCGCCGTCTTTGTTCCTCTCGTCGCTCGCTCTACTCCTCTCACATTGCTTGCTCTCTCCTCTGAATCCAAGGTTCTTCCTCCTCTTCTGAATCTGAGGTTCTTCTTCCTCCTCTCTGTTCCTCCCTCCTTCTATTTTTCTTGCAATTTTTCTTCTTCTCTCTCTGTTCTGTCCTCCTATTTTTCTTCCAACTTTTTTTTTTCAATCAGATTGAATCAGATTGTTGTTTTTGTCTCTAATTTTGCAATTGATTTTATAAATTTTCAATTACTAAAGAACCTGTCTGCCTTCTTTGGGTCATATCCTTCATAACCATTCCACTTTTGCTGGATTGATTTGTAGCTAAAAAAAGAGAAGGATTGGGAAAAAAAATGATGCGAATTTGGAAGGTGGGTTTTGCTAGGTTTCTTGTTGCTGCCTTTGTGGTGGGTTTTGGCTCAGGGGAGCAGACGAAGAAGAAGAAGGGGGACAGAGGGAGGGATTTTGGGGGGGGGGGGGGGGTTGCTGCGGAGAGATATGGGGAACAAAAGAGATGATTTCAGTTTTTTTATTTTTTTTATTTTACGTTTGATTCTCCTATCCGGAATAATACTAAACACATTATAAATAATACGGTCATTAGTCCAATACTGCACCAAACGCCTGACTAATTTGGTCAGTACTATCTGGTGGCTATTTATCCTAGCCGACATAAATAGTCAGTACAGTCCGAGCTGCCAAACGAGGCCTAAGTAGCTCCAAAACTTAATATATATATTAAAAAAAAATGGAAACGATGAAATTGCAGTGCTGGAGTGGACGGTGTAACGCCTCCTGAAAATCCACCAGGCATCAGCATTCAGCTCATTACCTTGTTTCCCATGTTACCGTTTGGTGGAATATTAACCAGACACCAAAATTAAATTATCAATCCCCATGATCATGAAACTAATAAACACCTTAATCAATAATTAGCAGCCCCCTTAGGTTTCTCACCGGACTCATCTCCACTATAAATTATTTCCCAAATCCTCACATTTTCTTCACTTAGTCAGCCCTCGGATTTTCATCAAAGACAAATACATACACACGTTCCATCAGTAGTAGTAGCAGTAAAGTACAATGGCTTCCCTAAACGTGGCTTTCCCGGTGGCAGTATGCCTAATATTCTTGGGTGCAGACCACGCACTTGCAGCAAGAAACGTGATTAATCCCATGCAGCCAGGCTACAACATCCCCATCGCGGCAAGGATCAAAACTGGAAACGAAGGGGATGGTAGACTAGCGAATTGCTGGAATGCGCTTGTGGAGCTGAAATCATGCTCCAATGAGGTGGTTCTGTTTTTCCTGAATGGGCAGGCTGATATAGGGCCCGACTGTTGCAAAGCCATTGCCACTATTACACGCCACTGCTGGCCTGCAATGCTCACTTCGATTGGTTTCACGGCTGAGGAGGGTAACATTTTGCGAGGCTACTGTGATGCCGCTGCATCTGCTACTAGTACTAATTCCTCCGCCCCTTCTTCGCCACCTCTTGCTGCCGCCGCTACCACGCCTGTTCCTCCCGCCCACTAATGCCACGCCTGTCCCCTCCTGCCAATTAATGCCACCGTGTTGGTTTAATATTTGGCCCTTTAATTAGAGAATAAAAATATGTATCTCCATTCTCGAGTAGTACTACCTACTCCTTAATTTATTGAATGAATGGTAATTTTAATTGGGCATTTCTTATATGTTTCGCATCGGTCGAGTTTAATTCCATGTTCCCTCTATTTGTTATTGAAGTCTAGGAACTTGATAACTAAGAGATGGGCGGGCATGCTTATAGAAAATTCCAGATGTTGTGGAATACTTTCAGTGCGTCGAACGTCTCTTATATATGTCCGTAGCCAAGCTAAGAGTGCGGTGCATCATTTAGCCAATTTTGGCTTCTATGTGGTGGATGGAATGATTTGGTTTTAGGAAGTAGGAACCCCTGAATTTGTCCAGCATCTGATCTATTTCGAATAAATTTTTATCACAAATGGTTTCTCAAATTGGCACACCCTATCAAGATTGTTTTTAGAACTGAAAATTAATCAATATAGTCTTTCAAAATAGTCGAAAATCAACGTGGCCATTTCATCATAATTCTGTCAGTTATGTGCTCATAACTTGTCCCATGAATTCTATTTAAATAACAAAAAAAAGGTAAATTACATTTTACCCCCATGTTTTCATACAACATCTTTAAAACATTTCAATCTCGTACATGACTAATTATTTGATTACAGTTTCGTTCATGACTTATTATTTCTTTACAGTTTGGTTCATGACTTATTATTTCATTAAAAACTTAAATAAAAAAAAAAAAATCGATGATCCCAATTCCAACACCACTTCCACTTCCCCTTCCAAACGGAAAAACAATTTTGGACTCCTCCACTTCGAGACGGAAAATGAGAGCCCTCATTTCCACTCCATGTTCTGATTCACCACCACCATACCATACACCCCTTCATTCTAAATACAGACTCCAGAGCCTCATCCACCACCAAATTCAACGGCCCCAAGGGCGCCGCGTTTACTGGAGTCTAGGACTATGGAGCTGGTTTAGATAGGGCTATAGGCGCCGCATTGAGGGGTTTGGCAGGTCAATGTGGTCATTCGTTTGAGGATGGAAGATTTATAGTTCTAACAGAGGATTTCCATCGAAGCCGATGAGGATTTCTTGGAAATGACAAAGAAATTGAAAGGGATTGGAACCGATTTCAGTTGAGAGCAATGACTAAAATATCGATAATATTGGCGAAATATCGCCGATATTATCGTTTTTCAGAGAGACCGATATTTTCCCACGTATCCCCCTAATTGTCATCAAAATATTGCGATATTATCGATAGTATTGATAATATCGCGATATATTCGATATTATCGAAACGATCGTCGTGGCTCCGTTGTCAGAAGGGTAGCCGAGGCTGCGTTGTCACAGCTGCCTAGATCTCTCTCTGCAATCCAGGCCCAAATCCAAGATATACGCCTCAACGATGCCGATTCCGCCGCCGTTATCGAAGTCGCGGTGAAAGTGCTCGCGAAACGGATTGTAGTTGTAGATCTGGAACCCGTGGTCTGTCCCCATGGCGAAGCAGGCGTGGTCTTGGTTGAAGCAGACGTGGAACAAAGACGGAGGCGAGCACGACGCCGACGGGGCAGGCTCCGGGGGGGAGGAGGAGAATGGGTGGTTGTTGTGGAGGTTGAGGTTGGGGTTTGGGGGCGATTGGGGGTCGTGGTGGTCATCGCTGAAGTCAACGACAGAGGTGGGGTTGTCGTCGGTGGGATCGGTAAGGAAGGTGGAGGCGGAGTTGGGGTCGAGCCAAGAGGGAGGCGAGAAGGCGGAGAAGGTGGGCATCAGAGGAGGGAGGTGAAAAGATGAAGAAGAAGATGGAGGGGAGAGATAAAAGAGAAACGTTTGAAAAGACGAAGAAGAAGATGTAGAAGAAGAAAAGTCTGAAAAGATGAAAAGATGTGAACGGGAACTTGGGAAAGTGAAAAAGTCTCTGCCTTATCACAAAATAAAGGGATAAACAATAATTACTCACTATCCCTTAATAAATAAATTATATAAAATATTTAGATAATATTTTATTATTTGTTTTTTTAAAACAACACCATATTACACTCTTGTATTATATTATTTTTCTTTTTATGATCAGAATAAGATAATCTTATATTATACTCTTATGTTTAGATATGTATATTTTTTTTAAATAACGTATTTCTCAATATTTAATCATCTACTATAAAATAAATTTAACTAATTTATATAATATATTTATTCCAAGATATACAATTTTTTTTTTTGTAAATGTTAGTATGCACTTATTTACAAAATATACAAGAAATTTACCTAAATTCTCCTAGGCGCTAGCCCACCGCCCGACATTACATAATATTTATATGGTCGTTAAGATGTCTGCAAGGCTTGCAAGCTAATATTTATTATCTAGGATAAATTTCTATATTTAAAAAAACACCAAAGGGATTCGAACCCCTCCCATTTTACTCCTTCAACACCTTGACCACCATATCACTTATGTTTTTGTGAAAATATGATAAAATATTTATATATATGGTTTTATTTTGAAGTCTTTTGCAAGAAACAAATTTGCACATGACAATGAATCTTTGACAATTTCTTTTCAAGTATCTACTTTTGAACTACTCACCACGTTCACTCTATGTGGTACTAAGTCACTCATGCATCTTACCATATAATGTATAAAGTGTAAAATATTGTACTAATTCATTATATATAAATGATTATGGTATATTTGAACTTTTTTTCATTAATTACTACATATTTTCTACACTCACAATGTTTGCCAACTCGCTATATAATCAACTTAAATAAGTTAAATCCATCATGCAATACATTTCCTTCCAATTTTTTGTGATAAACTAATAGATAATTGACTAAATAAACATCCTGCAAAGTAAATTTCCAAGTTTTTCTTACAATTTCCGTGGTTTTTATTCAATTTTTATCGATATCGATAATATCCCGATATTTCCATCGAAATTTCCGTGTTTTTGGACTACCGATATTTCCGATATCATTGATATTTTATACCTTGGTTGAGAGGGACTTGATTTCTCGTAATAGAAGCGGCGCGCGGGAGCGGTGGTTTCATTTTACGCATCGCTTTTTGGGATCCAAGTCTGATGCTTGCTCTTTTAATTTGGACATTTCTAGGGTTTGTTTTGGGTAGAGGAGAGGTTCTGTGATTTTCGCATTTGTTGTCGAGGCAGTCCAGCTCTGTCTGTAGAGTTCCCAAATCATCTTTTTATTTATTATTATTTTTATTTATAAAAATTGTTTTTTTTTATTATGTATTTTAGCTACATGATAATATTTAATTATAATTGTGGGACTCAAGTAAGCCTAACAATTCCTGACACGATCCGATAACCAGACACGACACAAAATTAACAGGTATTCGGATCAACACGATAACGAATTAGGTAACACAACACATGATAAGCAAAATATCAATTTTATAACCATAAAAAAATACTATAATAATTATATATATTAATTTAACAATTTTATTGTCACAGCCCATTGCGAAATAAATTATCGATGGCGTGGAAGTTACTAAATTACCTTTGGACGTTGAGATATAATTGAGTTCTGTGGTGGTGTGGTTTAAGTTTAAATTTATTTGGACAAATTCTAAATTTTTCCTAAGTTTTGAAACACTTAGGACTCAAAAGTGTTTTCTTTGGTTTTGGTTGGTGACCCACGTGGACCACACACACACACACACAAACTCTCCCTCTCTCCCGTGCCTTCTCTCTCTCCTCCCTCTCGGATTTTTCAGAAAATCCGCACAAAACGTACGGACAAACTTCAAAACCAACCATACATGCACAAATTGAGGGTTCAAAAGGCACCATTGTGTTCCTGAGGTTCATACGAGTTGAATGGTACCATTTTTAGGTAAGAACTTATTTGAAAACTCGTGAAAACCCTAACTCGATTTTTGTCACTATTCATGCAATCGTAAAATCGTGTGTTTTTGGGGATTTCAAGCTTATAGGAAGCTTTAGGAGGTTCTCACGAAGCTCGGAGTGGTTCATTGGAAGAAATTAGATGTCAAATCATCGAGAACGATGGGTTTTAAGGTTTGCCTGAATATCGAGGCTTTTTCCGGCCGGTTCAAGTTTCTTGAAGTTTGGTGTTAAAATGAGAGAGAAATTAGGGTTAGAAACTTTTCCAGAAATCGGCGAACAGTCGCCGGCGTCCGGTGACTAGTCGGGGAAGAAGAAGCATATTCTGTCAGTCTTGACGAAATATGCTAACGACGTAAGGTAACGCCGTTAGTTTTTAGACGGAATATCCTAGATTTTAACGGAATATTCCTGACGGCATTAACTACCCCCGTCAGTGTGCCAGGCACGTGCCCACGCGTGGGCATCACGTGGCGGCGCGTGAGGGGTCGGAAATTTTTTCTAAAAATATGGGGATGTTCATGAGGTTGTGTAGATCACGTTGGTATATTCAAACTTCCCATTTGAGCATTGTATGAGAAGTTATTAGCTAGTATTGGTTATGTGCTTTAAATTAACGTTTTTATAGTTGTTTCGCATATAGGGGAGATTTATCCCGAGGACGAGCGCAGTCAAGGGCGACTCGGGGGCTACGACCCTTTGACATACCAGTGAGTGGGCTTTTGGTTTTTAGTATATACTTATATACTTGATATTTTCCCAGAAAATGCGTTAAATGAAAGTGTATGCCTTGAAATGCCATGCATATAAATTTATGTTCAGTATATGAATTATTATATGATGCATATATATAATTGTGGTACTATGAACGCTCAGGTAAGCCCAAGTGAGTTTATGAAGTGTGAATGTGAATAACGGTTGTGATTATTTGAGAAGCATAGAGCTCATAAACCTGCACCCCGGTGTTAGTGATTTAGCCAGAAATATGGCTCAAGCCTGTTTATAATGTCACCTCCTGTACCCTATGCTCACATTGGATCCAATTTAGGTGCACAGTCTTGTAGTACAGACCATTATAGGTGGTTCCGACTTGTAGGTGACTAGCGATTTATCGTACAGCTATCATGAGAGAGTAGCACTGAGCATAACTATATTACACCCAGTCCTGTGGTACAGACCATTACAGTGGTTCCGACTCGTGTGTAGTGTAGTCCCATATAGGTCATTTGCAGTGACTCCGGCTAGATTGACTAATGAGCTATGAATTCGGCCGTATAGACTTCTGTAGGGGTTTTAACTAATATATTATTTACCATGAATTTATTTCACCTGAGTTACTTATTCTGTTTTATATTTGGCATGGTATACTTATGTTTATGGAGATGTGAAGCATGACTTGAATATATCTATATATATATATATATATATATATATATATATATATTTATAATCATATCCTATTTCTGGGAAAATTATACATGTTTTACGGCGAGGGGTTAGAGCATTTGATAATGAAATGATTTTTGGAAAGCTTTGTTTTTGCCCACTCACGTTTTCTGTTTTGCCCCTTCCAGGTTTTAGGTAGACTTGCTGTTGGTGGCATTTGAGGATCTCGGCGGTTCTGACAAATTATATATTTAGTAGGACATCTTCTGGTTTTGCATAACTAGTACTTGTCTTACTGGACTGCACCTAGACTTTCTATGCTCTGATTATGAGCATTTACTCTTGTATCTCACTGCTAGCACTTTATGCTTATTTGTGTACATTAGCAGTTTTCGATTTTTATTTATTCGTTATTTCTTATCCTTATCGCTTCCGCACACATGGCTACGTCACCCTCACGTGACGGCTAGAACACCTTGATCTTTGGTCAGGGTGTGTCAGTTTGGTATCAGAGCCTAGGTTTAGTAGTCCTGTATATCTTGTGAATGATCTAACCATTGTGGTGTCTTCTGTCAAAACTATGCCGCCTCGTAGAGAGCCACGTCACTCAGCTGAGCCTAGTTTCCCTAATATTGCTCAGTTAGAGAAAGCTATAGCTTATGCCATTCAGTCTTCGCTCCGTCTTCCTCAAATGACACCTCTTGAAACTGTGTATAATCTGAAGCTGAATCATTTCATGGGAAATGAAGGACATGAGGGAGCGGAGAAGTGGCTTAATCATGTCAAGAAGACTTTCCTTGTGATGCAGAGTTAGGGGAATCTTCCTCGTGATAGGTGGGTCGAGACGACTACCTGGTTTCTAGGTCCGGAGCCTGCATCCTGGTGGAGACAGGAGTCCTATCAGATGCCACCAGAAGTAGCAGCCGATTGGGAAATGTTTAAACAGTTGTTTCGGAAAAGGTTTATTCCCCCTGAGTACATTGATTGCAAGAAACAGAGTTTACGCATTTGAAATAAGGAAAGATGTCAGCGAATGAGTATTACAAGAGGTTCACTGATTTGTCTCGATATGATCCGGAGGTTGATGCTAATCTGGTCGAGATGCTCCGTCGCATCAGGTTGGGTACTAAGAAGAAATGGCGTTCTATAGCGACATCGACTCCTTGTGCCACTTACTCGGAGTCTTATGAGGGTTTACTGCGGATTCAGGACTCAAAGAACATGCCTAGTGAAAGTGAAGATGAAGAAGAAAAGAACGGGAACCAGAGGCGAGATGATAAAGGTAAAGGTAAAGGTCAATCATCTCAATGACCTCGTAAGACCCATAATTTTAAGAGAAGTGGTGTCAGTTCCAGCTCTTTTAGTGGAGGTTTGAGCTCTAATGTGCAGAGGAAATGTGGTAGATTCTTTGGAGGCTCGAGATTTCAGAGGCAAAGGGACTTTGGTGGTTCAAGTGTTCTTTTATACCGCAGGTGTAATAATAGGCATTTTGGGGAGTGTAGGAGAGGCAGCAGTGCATGTTATACTTGTGGACAGATGGAGCATATGGCTACTCATTGCCCTCAGAATCAGTAGAGGCCCCAACAACCTTCCTTACCACCACCTGCGCCGACCCAGCAAACTTCAGGATCTAGTGGTTATGCTCAGACTGGTCGTGGAGGTGCTTATCATTATTAGCGCGACGCCGCTCCTTATGCTACAGGGCAATATCAGTACTCACAGGACTTTCATTATCAGGGTGGTTACCCTCAGTATCAGGGAGGTTCTATGCCATATCAACCACATTCAGCAGGTGGATCCCAGTGGTACCAGGGGGACAACCCCAGTAGGTAGAGATTGTTGCTAGCAGTGCAGGATCTTCGAGGCAGTCTGGTTAGCCAAGACAAGGACGAGGTATTCATGCCAGCAGAGGTCGTGGTGGACGACATCAGAATTAGAGACGTATCCATAACATGACACCGCAAGATGGTCAGAACAATCCTGATTTAATCATGGGTACGTTAAATATTCTTAGTCATTTTGCTAGAGTATTGATTGATTATGGTGCTACGCATTTTGTTGTTTCTCATGCATTTTCTCAAATGATGCAACCTCATCCTCCACCTCTAGGATATGATTTAGAGTTTTCTATGCCTAGAGGGGAGAGATGTTATGTGGATTGGGTATATCCAAGATGTCCAGTGATGGTGGATGATGTTATTATGCTAGCTAATCTTATTCCGTTAGACATTGTTGATTTTGATGTGATTTTGGGCACTGATTGGTTACACTACAATCGTGCCAAGATAGATTGTTATGGAAAGACAGTCACATTTCATCGTCCTGGATTACCTGAATTTACATTTGTAGAAGAACCTAGCGGAGTGAGGCATGATGTTATTTCTGCCATGAAAGCCAAAAGATTGTTGTGGAAAGGTTGTCAGGGATTTTTGGCTCATGTGGTATTGAATGATGATGTTCCTAGTATTGTGGAGGATGTGCGTGTGGTCAGGCGTTTTCCGGATGTGTTCCCTGATGATTTGCTTGGATTACTGCCAAATAGAGATGTGGAGTTCACTATTAAATTGCTTCCAGGTACGGATCCTATATCTTTGACTCCTTATAGAATGGCTCCTGCTGAATTAAGGGAATTGAGAGTTTAGTTGCAAGAATTAGTGGATAAGGTTTTATTCAGCCTAGTACTTCACTTTGGGGAGCTCCAGTTTTATTTGTGAGGAAGAAAGACGGAACCTTGAAGATGTGCATTAATTACAGGCAATTGAATCAGGTAACAATTAAGAACCGTTATCCGTTACCTCATATAGATGAGTTGTTTGATCAACTCCGAGGTGCCTGTGTGTTCTCTTAGATTGACTTGAGGTTAGGTTACTAGCAGTTGAAGATTAGAAGTGAAGATGTCCCTAAGACAGCATTCAGGACTCGATATGGTCATTATGAGTTTCTTGTGATGTCATTTGGGTTAACTAATGCACCACTAGCTTTCATGGATTTAATGAATCGAGTATTCCAACCATATTTGGACAGGTTTGTTATTGTCTTCATTGACGATATTCTGGTATACTCTGAGACTAGAGCAGAGCATGTTAGACATCTTAAATTGGTGTTGAAAAGTTTGAGGGAACACCAGTTATATGCTAAGTTTAGCAAATGCCAATTCTAGTTATATCAAGTGACATTTTTGGGACATATTATATCAGCTCAAGGTATCCGAGTGGATTCTCAAAAAGTGGCAGCTGTGGAGAATTGGGAACAACTTCGAACCGTCACTGAGGTGAAGAGTTTTCTTGGCCTTGTAGGCTATTATAGACGATTTGTTAAGGAATTTTCAGTGATTGCTTTACCATTGATGAGGTTGACCAGGAAGGATGTTAAGTTTGAGTGGGATGATAATTGTGAGCAAAGTTTTCAGCAGTTGAAGTATTATCTCACTCATGCACCTGTTTTAGCACTTCCGGATGATAGTGGTAATTTTGAGGTCTACAGTGATGCTTCTTTGAATAGTCTAGGTTGTGTATTGATGCAACATGGTAGGGTGATTGCTTATGCTTCGAGACAGTTGAAACCTCATGAGAAGAATTACCCTACTCATGATTTGGAATTAGCAGCTATTATCTTTGCCTTGAAGATTTGGAGACATTATCTTTATGGTGAGAAATGTAAGATCTTCTTAGATTATAAGAGTCTTCAGTATCTTTTTACTCAGAGAGATCTTAATCTTCGGTAGCGAAGATGGATTGAGTTACTTAGTGATTCTGATTGCACGATTGAGTATCACCCTGGTCGTGCAAATGCAGTGGCGGATGCACTTAGTAGGAAGACTCTAGCTAGACTTAATGCTATCTATGATTGTCATGTTCCTCTCCTTGCAGATTTGAGGTCCACTGGAGTGGAGTTAGGAGTGGAAGATAAAAAGGAAGCCTTATTTACTAATTTTCAAGTCAGGCCAATCCTAATTGATCGTGTGCTCGAGGCCTAGATGAACGATGAAGAGACCCAGGAAATAATTCAAGCAAGGAATCAGGGGAAGAAGAAAGATTTCAGAATTCGAGAAACTGATGGTATGCTTATGCAGGAGAGTAGAATGTATGTGCCGAATAATACAGAGCTAAAGAAAGAAATCCTTGATGAAGAGCATATTTCAGCATATGCAATGCATCCAGGAGGTACCAAGATGTATCATACCATTCGACCATTTTATTATTGGCCGGGTATGAAAAGGGAAATTGCCTAATATGTGAGTAGGTGTGCCATTTGCCAACAGGTTAAAGCTAAAAAGAAGAAGCCGTTTGGGTTGATGCAGCACTTCCCATTCCACAGTGGAAATGGGAAAATATTATAATGGATTTTGTGTACAAGCTTCCTCGTACACAGAATGGTTATAACGACATTTGGGTGATAGTTGATCAGCTTACTAAGTCAGCACACTTTATTCCAGTGAGGGAAAAATATCCATTAAGGCGATTAGCTAAGTTATTCATATCAAAGATTGTGAAGTATCATGGTGTTCCAGTTGATATCATCTCGGACCGGGATCCTCGATTTACTTCTAAGTTCTGGATAGCATTCCAAGAAGCTCTTGGTATGAGATTACTTTATAGTACGGCATATCACCCTCAGACAAACGGACAATCTGAGAGGACTATTTAGACATTAGAAGATATGCTGAGATCTTCAGTGCTGCATTTTGGCGATGGTTGGCATGATTGTTTGGATTTGATGGAGTTCGCCTACAATAACAGTTACCATTCAAGTATTGGTATGTCACCATTTGAGGCATTTTACGGGAAATCTTGTCGTACACCTTTATGCTGGTCAAAGGTTGGTGAAAGAGTTTTAATAGGCCCTGAGATTGTGGACGAGACTACTCAAAATATTCAGGTAATTAAGTCTAACCTGAAAGCAGCCTAGGATCGACAAAAGAACTTAGCAGACAAGGATGCCACTGACTGGGTGTATAAAGTAGGTGATTGGGTGTTTTTGAAGTTATCACCATGGAGAGGTGTTATGCGGTTTGGAAAGAAAGGCAAGTTAAGTCCTAGATACATCGGGCCGTATATGATCACTGAGCGAGTTGGTGAGGTTGCTTATAAACTTGAGTTGCCTCCAGAGTTGTCCAAAATGCACGATGTGTTTCATGTTTCGATGCTTCGACATTATATCTCAGATCCTTCACATGTGATTCCTCCTCAACCTTTGGAAATTAATTCGGATTTGACTTACGATGAAGAGCCAGTGACTATACTAGATTGGAAAGATAAGAAGCTGAGGAATAAGACAGTGCATTTGGTGAAAGTTTTGTGGAGAAATCATTCAGTGGAAGAAGCTACTTGGGAGACAGAGGACCGAATCAGAGAGATGTATCCACGCCTATTTTATGATTATTACTGGATTGTAAAGATGGAATATATTTCGAGGATGAAATTTTTATTAGGAGGGTAGATTGTCACAGCCCGTCCCAAAATAAATTATCGATGGCGTGGAAGTTACTAAATTACCTTTGGACATTGAGAAATAATTGAGTTATGTTGTGGTGTGGTTTAAGTTTAAATTTATATGGACAAATTCTAATTTTTTCCTAAGTTTTGGAACACTTAGGACTCAAAGTGTTTTCTTTGGTTTTGGTTGGTGACCCCCATGGACCACACACACACACACAAACTCTCCCTCTCTCTCGTGCCTTTTCTTTCTCATCCCTCTCGGATTTTTCAGAAAATCTGCACAAAACGTACGGACAAACTTTAAAACCAACCATACACGCACAGATTGAGGGTTCAAAGGGCACCATTGTGTTCCTGAGGTTCATAAGAGTTGAATGGTACCATTTTTAGTTAAGAACTTATTCGAAAACTCGTGAAAACCTTAACCCGATTTTTGTCACTATTCATGCAATTGTAAAATCGTGTGTTTTTTGGGGATTTCAAGCTCATAGGAAGCTTTAGAAGGTTCTCATGAAATTGGAGTGGTTCGTTTTAAGATTTGTCGGAATATCGAGGCTTTTTTCAGTGGGTTTCTAGTGGTTTCAGGGCTCGAATCAGGTATGGTTTTGTTCGTCTTGGTGAGATCTTCAAAATGGTTCAAGTTTCTTGAAGTTTGGTGTTAAAATGAGAGAGAAATTAGGGTTAGAAACTTTTCCAGAAACCAGCGAACAGTCACCGGCATCCAGTGACTAGTCAGGGAAGAAGAAGCATATTCCGTCAGTTTTGACAGAATATGCTAACGGCGTAAGGTAACGCCGTTAGTTTTTACACGGAATATGTTGGAAATGTGCCCTAAGGCCAATCATGTGATGATACTTTACGGACATTTCACATGTTAAACTAATCTAGTTTTACATATAAAGGGCAAAGATTATTGTTTGAGCCGTCTTATATAAATGTTATATGCTTAAACGATAAAGTCCAAGGAATATGTGATTGGGAGAATGTAATCTAATGAAGTTAGATTCATGAGACCATTCTTTCGTAGACACATCCTAAATGTTCCTGATCATAGGATTGTCAATTGGGCATTGACAGTCCGTTAAGATCGGTACGTACTATGTCTTCTCTCAGGGAGAGTGATTAGTCTCGAGTCATTGGTGTGTGTGACATCAAGACAAGTACGTAGGTGCTCAATAGAGAATGAGTACACTGAACGTGATCAACGAAGAGTTCTCATATTCCATGTCACATAAGAACTCATGGTTGGGATAATGCAAAGTAGTCATTTGACCTGAGGCATCACAGTTGTCTTGTGGTTAAGTCCTTGATCTTTGATTATGTCAAAGTCACCCCCTCGGGGCGTCCACGGCATCGTTGGGGTCAAGTGACTTAGCTATGGAGACAAGTGAATGCGCAACAAGGGATCTCTAACCTTCAAACAATTGAGGGAGAATACTCTATGATATGATTTAGAATCTCTGGCCAGAGTATGAATGAGATTAGGGAATGCGTTCCAAATCACATTCAAGTAAATCATATAAGCACAAGATTCGCATTGGATAGTAGACATGAACAAATAAACTATCAAACCAAACAATGTGGTCAAGAGTATTAGATTAGAGAAAGACCGTATTGCATTTGTAATCCCGAACTGAATAGGTTCTCTAACCTCTTCTGATTAGCTTGGGTAACCATGACATGCTGCTAGGCGTCAACCATGGTTTGTGGAAGCCCTAAACGTGTGTAATCACTAAAGGGAGAATTGAAAATAGTTTCAATTCACAATCGATGTAAAATGGTTTTAATCGCCCACTACCTCGCTAAAAGGAACGTAATGGATCGCACACCATAAAAGGTGGAGATTGAAGATTAAACGGAGATGAGTAAGAATGATTAAATGGTTTAATCATTTAAATTATGGCAAGGATTAATTAATATGTTAATTAATCAAACGAATAAGTTTGTTAAAGACCTCGGGATAGTTTTGGACCTTAAGGCCCAATGGGCTTCGAAAGTCAAGCCCATTAACTTAAGTTGTATGACAATTTAATGAATAAAGATTCATTGAAGCCCAAAAGCCCAAAACTCCCTAAATGGCCGGCCATAGTGTGATGAATTAGGGTTTTGGTTCTTTAGGTCACTTAAAGAAGTGACTATATAAAGGACTTTATAGCCAAATATTCATTAAGGATTAAGGGTTTTTATTTTGGGGAAAATTGGTGAGAATAGTCTCTCCATTTCTCTCTAAAGAGGCCAACACCTTGGAGGGTACATCTAGCAATCCTAACAACTCCAAGGTCACTCATTTCTTCTACAATCTAACCTTGGTGAAGAGACTTAGATGTTCTCAATTTTGGGAACTTGGAGAACCTATTTTTCCATCCAAATCCATGGATCTAAGAAGCAAGGAATGAAGGCCCTATCTCTTTGGGTGATTAGCCTTTGCTTATGCAAAGAGGAATCCACAAAGGTAAAAATTTCAACTCACTTTGTTTTGAGTTGATTATTGGTTCACCAATCTACTAGGCTTTGAATTTCATGGTAATGTTTTGTTTTTGGGTGCATACAAGCATGATTCCGCCTTTAATTGTTAATTGCATGCTATATGATGTTGCTCAAATGAACATGTTTTTCAAAATAATTCCTTCAAGTGGTATCAGAGCCTAGGTCTAGTAGTTGGTGAATCCTTTTGGGTTTTGTAGTTCATAAGTTTATGATTTAAAAGTTGTAATTGTTACAAGCTTTATTCTTGCTTCTTTGAATGTAAATTTTGTTTGAAAATTTGCCATCTCAAATGTTGTAGATGTAGTTCATATGAGCATGAATATTGGAGCTAAAATTTGGTGTCATGATTTTGGGGATTTTCGGCCAAATCCAAAGGGTGATTTTTTGGGTTCATGTTTGTCTTGTTAAAATGGTTTTAAGGTGACTTTTGGAACCCCTAAGTACCCTAGGATGTTAGCCTCATTTTGAATGATAAAAATTTGAGTTTTATTGCATGAAAACATTCATGGAGCTCTTATGGGTTTTCATGGATGTTCTTCATATGTTCTTGATGTTCTTGCCAAGAACACAAAGGTTTGTGTTTTGATTCAAAGTTTTGATTTATTTCATAAAGTTTATGATATATGTTTTTCAAATGATTTATCATGTATTTAAAGTGTTAAATATTTGTATAAATGATGATGGAAACATCAATCATCAAAACATATATTATTTTTATGAAAGTATTTAAAGTGTTAAATATTTGTATAAATGATGAAAGAAATATCAATCATCAAAACATATATTATTTTTATGAAAGGTGAAAGCACTACATGAATGTTTTTGACAAAACTAATAAATCAAAACACACACCACACCTTTTATCCCTAAATGGCCGGCCACCCTATTAAAATAGGGTATTTTTGGGGCTTTTATGCAATTACATAAAGTTTTGATACTTTTGTGTATTTGTACTTTGACCCGAAAGTTTACGTTTTGACGTTAAGGCCTAAAAACGCTCAAGGACAAATTGTTTTGCTCCTTTAATGAAGTTTTGAGTTTATTTAAATTTTGGGTTCTAGTTGTATTTACATGAAGTAGTGACTTTTGTGTTTTTACAAAGTGACCCCAAAAGTTTATGTTTTCGCAATATGGCCCAAAAAGTTGTGGTTATTGCATGATGGCCCAAATAGGATGAGAACAAAATTGTTTTGTCTCTTTAAATGAGAATTGGATTTTCATTTTGTTTAGCTCCACTTAAATCAATTTTATGGATACAAAATCCAAATGAAAATGTTGCATTCAATTTAATTAGTTAAAATGTTAATTAATTAAAGGATGATTATGAACCTAAGCCTATAATAATTGAGCTATGTGAAAGGCCGTTTCAAATTTGTTTGAACCATGGGAATGTGTAGATAAGATTTTGGTTGTAATTTGAATTGTTCAAATGTTGTAATGAGCATAAGCTCACTTTTACTTTGAAGTATTTCTTTCTTGCTTTATATGATATGCATGAAAATGAAGTAATTGGGTCCAACGCCCCTATGACAACACGCCTTAATGTGATTAAACGCGTAATTAAAATCAATCTCCATCCCTAGACCGAGATTCAACACAAGGCTCGTGTTGAATCTAAACAAAGGTTCATAGTCATCCTAAGGCCCTAAGGCAACTATATAGTCCATCAAATGAATGCAAACCTTATGTTAGTAGTAACATATACTCTTGCTTTAAAAACCGTTTTAAAAGCATAGTGGGAGTATTATGTACAACTAAAACAATCATATGGACCAATAGTTGTAATAGGACCAAAATTGTTTTAATAGAGATTAAAATGTATATTGATATGTGATGAGACCTAAAACCCTCAACCAAACCATTATTAAGTTGATAAGCGTGAGAGTGCTTAGAACACTCTTTCGTGGCCTTCCACCGTGGTGGGCTTCAATCGTTTGTGACTCGTACAATGTATTCGTCCAGTTCTGGGGTTGCAAAGTATGTGCTTACATTCAGGAGAAGCCTATAAACATATGATGAAGTGAAAGGTAGGCAACGAGTGTGGCCAATATGGAGTTCTTCTGAGGCTATTCTTGAACCCCTACTTGAACTAGCATGGTGGGAATGACTTAACTAAGTGCAATGGTGCCAATATGGAGTTCTTCTGAGGCATCATTCTCTAGAGGCCAAACGAGATGGGTACTTGCATTAGTTGCAAATGAGTAAGCGTACTCTCTCATTATTATTGTTGCTAGCCAATATGGAGTTCTTCTGAGGTGGGCTTGGTAATAGTGAGTCTCCCATAACCTACTAAGAGTTTCATCCAAAACTCTCGAATTCCGATGAGGGATATGGAATTTGCCAAAAATAGTGGGTGGTGCTATTTTGATTTAAAGACCCGAATCAAATGGCTTAAAATCAATCAATTTATATTCGTTATGTATTTGTTTACCAATATATTTGCAAACGCTATCCAACACTTGACAAATAAAAACCGAATGTTTTAGTTTCCGTACTTAGGTAACACAATCCCAAAGAATGTCTTAAAAGGATTGCATATGTATCTAAGTAGTCTCATCCTCACAATCTTACTATTGATAATGTATCATTAGAAGAATATGTTAGAAAAGGTCTATCATAAAGAGGACAACACTTTTAATGTCATAATTCTTCAATTACAAATTGTTGTATGAAGAAATAGGAGTTGCTTTGAACAACCCTTAGTCAATGCAAACACTTAGTGCTTGTTTCTTTGTTACATGAACAAGGAACTTGAGAAGAAAGCACAAAGGCATGGACACTTTATGTGCCATGATTCTTCACTTACAATTTGTTGTGTGAAGAAATAAGAGTTGCCTTGTACAACTCTTTAAAGTTTGTAATTATGTTTAGAACATAATGGTTGGTTGACAAAAATAGTCCATTAACATGGATTTATAATGATTTTGAATCATTAAGTGTTGAAGTGATAAAACCACTTAATGAGACGGAAACTAGGCAAGGACTTCACCTTTGTTTCCCTATCCTAATCGTTCACTAAGTTTATTGTAAACTATGTAGTGAAAAATAACCACATGCTCTCCAAAATGTTTGATGTGTATAACACAATTGAAAAAGGTTTCAAGAGAGATAGTGGGAGTTTAGGGACCATGACTATTGTAGTCAAAAGGAGAAGTCAGATAAAGAAGATAAATAACTCCAAGGGAACAAACTTTCTTTATGAAAGGATGGATATTGGAAGGGGTATTTGCAAGAAATGTCTTGCAAGTGTCAAGAACACACCTTTCGAAGGTGTTGTAAATTGTTCTTGAATAGTTCCAAACAGTTGGTTCTTCTACTTGAATGCTTGATTCCGTATTAGTAACTATGTTTTACAAATCGTTGTAAAAGTGTGACTAATAAGAAGTAGAAGATATATGAGTGAAGAAAAGGTGCTTCACATTCGGAAACGTGAATCAAATATAGATCTCTGCGAAAGCAGATGGTACTTACTTCCTCATATGAACTACCAAAGAAATTGGAAAAACATAGATTGTCTTTATATTCCAATTTTAAGGAACTAAATTCCGTCACTATGTGAAATGGATAAATGTTTTGTTTGACAAAACAATGTTCTTTATTAATCAATGATTGGATTATGGTAATCTAATTAATTGTCTCTATAGTAGAGATAATATGGTAGTGTTAACTGTTTAGAAAATAATGATGCTTAAAACCCAAAAGGTTGCAAGGTAGTGACTAATCCCAACTAAAGTTGTGATACCTCTAAAACATAAATTACGAGTTGGTCATAAATGGACGCTTTGGATCGTTAGATCCGGATCCAATACCTTCTTGTTAAAATTGTATGGAGGCGAAATGTTCGAATCTTTATTCTTTTGGAAAGAAGAAAGAATCACAAAGTTGTTGAGGTTAATTCACTTAAATGTTAGTGGCATTTGTCCACAAACATAATATTACTCATGTTGAATGACATTCACCGAAGATAACTCTCGGTTGGACTATAGTTTATTTTGAATAAACACAAGTCCGAATACTTTGCAAAATGTTTCAAAGAATTCAAGAAATGTAAGTTGATGAGTAAGACATCTAAACTATTTACCTCCTTAGATTTGATCCAAGGAAAGGTAACACTTTAGATGAGTTTCCTTGAAAGATATCAAGGAAAATAGCATCATAAGATAATGTATTTCTCCATTAGGAGAAGAACGAACTCGAATAAGTTTTAGTTCGTTAGATGTTATCTATTACCCATATATAGGATATATACTTCTAAAAACAATATGATTGTCAATGAGAAGATCTTCCAATATTTTCATGACTCCATAAGATGTAGTTGGAAAGAAAGACAAATCTTAAGCATGTTAAAGATTTGGGGTTGTGTGCTAATAAGCAATATTTGTTAGATAACAATCTTGTAGGATATCCTTAAAATAACTTTTGGATATCGCTTCTATAAACCAACTAACAAATGTTGTTTTGTTGGGTAGTTCATTGTAATTCTACAATGTGATTTGCCTAAAAGCAAATGAACGAGAGATAGAACTCGAAGAATGGGTTCTTTGAGAGACAAGATAGTAATCAACAAATATAACAACCTTGTTCCTATACCACAAGCTCGAAGGTAGTCGATAAGGATTTATAAACCGTCTCAGTTGAATGGTTTTGAACTTTATGACTACATTGAGTGCATATACGATATATACTCAAGAAAATGGTAAAGTACCATTTGACTCGAAATAATGAAACCTTCATAGCTAATTGGTAGCTTAAGGTGACTACAATCAAATAGAATGGTTGACTTTAAAGGAACCATTTTTGACGTAGTCTTAGTTTCAATTAATTCGAAGATTGCTAGCTACAACTAAATGGTGATTCAATGTTTTGACATAATATGGGTTTCCGAAACCATTATTAAGATAGTCTTGATAATATATGTATAAAACTATAAATCACAAGACATGTAAGTTGTAGAGATCCATCCATCATGGATCTTAGCAAGTTAGTGGGAGCTATTTGCATTTTATGGGAAAAAGGATCAAATCGTTTGATTTCTCATAAAGATGTAAATGAATCTTTTGTTTACTAGTTTTACAAAAGATTAGTGGGAGTTAATCATGTTCCTAAAATTTAAATATATATGATATATTAATTTTGGAAATGAAAAGAATACTTCTTCGTTAAAGTTATGACTTTAATACATTATATGAAGATAGAATGTATATGGGAGATATAGTCTATATACATGGGATGGAAATCTATAACGATATATTTCATGATATAATTGGATTATATCAATCCCTAATAATAGACAATGGATGCTAGGAAGTTTCTCATATGATGATAAACTTCAATAAGAAGGACGATTCTGGTGAGACTAGCAAGTTGCCATTCTCAAAGAGAACGTACTCTTTGACTCCCAAAGAAATAATGCGTAAATTGAATCCTTTATGCATACGCAGAAAGGTGATTTATGTATTTCATATTGTATGAAAAACATTGATATGAGTTGTACCTAGAACAGGTACAAGACGATATCAGTGCAAGCCCAGGATCAGAACCATGGCAACTGTCAAGTGAGTCCTTAAGTATTTAAGAAATACTAAAAGATAAATTCCTCAAAGATCGAGGAAGAATCAAAGTAACGTAATGGAAGCGTAAATGTATTAGATTATGAATCTAATCCATCATTGGATGTTTCTTCATTATGAATGAAGAGATAAACAGATATCTCTTTATTATGACTAAAGAGATATTTGGATGGAAACATTAAAGTAATGACTTTAGTGTGTTCCATTATGAATGCAAGATATATTGCCATATAGAAGTTTACAACAATGTTGTTTGGATGGGAAAGTTCATTTATGAACTCTCTATTCGGTTCCAACCAGAAAGTGTTTGACACTAATGGGGCGATAACTCAAGCCTGGGAATCAAGGTCTCATCAAGATCCGAACACAAATGAGAGACTGAACCACATGATTGAGAATCATGTATAATGGTGACGTCGTTATTCTCAACGTTGCTTCTATGGATAACATATAGATATCCATTGACTAGGCCTACTACTCAGCCATTTATGAAATGACTACAGAAGAGGTATCATACTGATGACCAAGCTGATTGGCTCTAGTGCAAGTGGGAGATTGTTGGAAATGTGCCCTAAAGCCAATCATGTGATGATACTTTACGGACATTTCACATGTTAAACTAATCTAGTTTTACATATAAAGGGCAAAGATTATTGTTTGAGCCGTCTCATATAAATGTTATATGCTTAAACGATAAAGTCCAAGGAATATGTGATTGGGAGAATGTAATCTAATGAAGTTAGATTCATGAGACCATTCTTTCGTAGACACATCCTAAATGTTCCTGATCATAGGATTGTCAATTGGGCATTGACAGTCCGTTAAGATCGGTACGTACTATGTCTTCTCTCAGGGAGAGTGATTAGTCTCGAGTCATTGGTGTGTGTGACATCAAGACAAGTACGTAGGTGCTCAATAGAGAATGAGTACACTGAACGTGATCAACGAAGAGTTCTCATATTCCATGTCACATAAGAACTCATGGTTGGGATAATGCAAAGTAGTCCTTTGACCTGAGGCATCACAGTTGTCTTGTGGTTAAGTCCTTGATCTTTGATTATGTCAAAGTCACCCCCTCGGGGCGTCCACGGCATTGTTGGGGTCAAGTGACTTAGCTATGGAGACAAGTGAATGCGCAACAAGGGATCTCTAACCTTCAAACAGTTGAGGGAGAATACTCTATGATATGATTTAGAATCTCTGGCCAGAGTATGAATGAGATTAGGGAATGCGTTCCAAATCACATTCAAGTAAATCATATAAGCACAAGATTCGCATTGGATAGTAGACATGAACAAATAAACTATCAAACCAAACAATGTGGTCAAGAGTATTAGATTAGAGAAAAACCGTATTGCATTTGTAATCCCGAACTGAATAGGTTCTCTAACCTCTTATGATTAGCTTGGGTAACCATGACATGCTGCTAGGCGTCAACCATGGTTTGTGGAAGCCCTAAACGTGTGTAATCACTAAAGGGAGAATTGAAAATAGTTTCAATTCACAATCGATGTAAAATGGTTTTAATCGCCCACTACCTCGCTAAAAGGAACCTAATGGATCGCACACCATAAAAGGTGGAGATTGAAGATTAAACGGAGATGAGTAAGAATGATTAAATGGTTTATTCATTTAAATTATGGTAAGGATTAATTAATATGTTAATTAATCAAACGAATAAGTTCGTTAAAGACCTCGGGATAGTTTTGGACCTTAAGGCCCAATGGGCTTCGAAAGTCAAGCCCATTAACTTAAGTTGTATGACAATTTAATGAATAAAGATTCATTGAAGCCCAAAAGCCCAAAACTCCCTAAATGGCCGGCCATAGTGTGATGAATTAGGGTTTTGGTTCTTTAGGTCACTTAAAGAAGTGACTATATAAAGGACTTTATAGCCAAATATTCATTAAGGATTAAGGGTTTTTATTTTGGGGAAAATTGGTGAGAATAGTCTCTCCATTTCTCTCTAAAGAGGCCAACACCTTGGAGGGTACATCTAGCAATCCTAACAACTCCAAGGTCACTCATTTCTTCTACAATCTAACCTTGGTGAAGAGACTTAGAGGTTCTCAATTTTGGGAACTTGGAGAACCTATTTTTCCATCCAAATCCATGGATCTAAGAAGCAAGGAATGAAGGCCCTATCTCTTTGGGTGATTAGCCTTTGCTTATGCAAAGAGGAATCCACAAAGGTAAAAATTTCAACTCACTTTGTTTTGAGTTGATTATTGGTTCACCAATCTACTAGGCTTTGAATTTCATGGTAATGTTTTGTTTTTGGGTGCATACAAGCATGATTCCGCCTTTAATTGTTAATTGCATGCTATATGATGTTGCTTAAATGAACATGTTTTTCAAAATAATTCCTTCAGAATATCCTAGATTTTAACGGAATATTCCTGACGGCATTAACTGCCGCCGTCAGTGTGCCAGGCACGTGCCTGAGCGTGGGCGTAGCGTTTGGCCGTGCCTTGGCTGGCATGTGGCGGCGCATGAGGGGTAGGAAATTTTTTCTAAAAATATGGGGATGTTCGTGAGGTTGTGTAGATCACGTTGGTATATTCAAACTTCCCATTTGGGCATTGTATGAGAAGTTATTAGCTAGTATTGGTTATGTGCTTTAAATTAACATTTTTATAGTTGTTTCGCATACAGGGGAGATTTATCTCGAGGACGAGCGCAGTCAAGGGTGACTCGGGGGCTAGGACCCTTCGACATACCAGTGAGTGGGCTTTTGGTTTTTAGTATATCCTCATATACTTGATATTTTCCCAGAAAATGCGTTAAATGAAAGTATGCCTTGAAATGCCATGCATATAAATTTATGTTCAATATATGAATTAGTATATGATGCATATATATAATTGTGGTGTTGTGGATGCTAAGGTAAGCCCAAGTGAGTTTATGAATTGTGAATGTGAATAACGATTGTGGTTATTTGAGAAGCATAGAGCTCATAAACCTGCACCCTGGTGTTAGTGATTTAGCCAGATATATAGCTCAAGCCTGTTTATAATGTCACCTCCCATACCCTATGCTCACATTAGATCCAATTTAGGTTCATAGTCTTGTCGTACAGACCATTATAGGTGGTTCCGACTCGTAGGTGACTAGCGATTTAGTGCACAGCTATCATGAGAGAGTAGCACTAAGCATAACTATATTACACCCAGTCCTGTCGTACAGACAATTACAGTGGTTCCGACTCGTGTGCAGTGTAGTGCCGTATAGGTCATTTGCAGTGACTCCGACTAGATTGACTAATGAGCTATGAATTCGGTCGTATAGACTTCTGCAGGGGTTCCGGCTAATATATTATTTACCATGAATTTATTTCAGCTGAGTTACTTATTCTGTTTTATATTTGGCATGGCATACTTATGTTTATGGAGATGTGAAGCATGACTTGAATATATCTATATATATATTTATAATCATATCCTATTTTTGGGAAAATTATACATGTTTTACGGCGAGGGGTTAGAGCATTTATACACCTAAAAACTATAATAATTATATATATATATATATATATATATGAACAATTTCATTTTATTTTTTATTTTTTTATTAAGGAGTGTGATTAGTTTTTAAAATTTTAAAAAGAGTATGAAAAAATGATGGTGAGATAATTTCTCTTAATAAGTGCATATTTTACAGTTTTTTGTCCTCTTATGTAAATATATCAAAAGTGAGGGTAAAATAGGAAAAATAGGGATATTATTGTCATTTTGTCAAAAGGTACAAAATTACTATTTTGCCCTCCTCATGTCAATATTGTATATTCAAAAGTGGGGGCAAAATTGAAAAAAAGGGGGCAAAAAGTTGACACGCCCATCTCCTCTCACGTTCTCCTCAAGCGCAACTGCTTCAGTTCATTCAAACTATCCAAAAAACATCAAGATTTCACTTACATGTATGAAAAATTCATTGTGGGACAATTTCTCTTAATAAGTGCATATTTTTATCTTATGTAAATATTTTGATACAAAATTATCATTTTGCCTTCCTTATGTAAATATTGTGCATCAAAAGTGAGGGCAAAATAAAAAAAATTGGGATATGATTGTTATTTTGTCAAAAGGTACAAAATTACTATTTTGCCCTCCTCATGTCAACATTGTGTATTCAAAAGTGAGGGCAAAATTGAAAAAAAGAGGACAAAATGTTGACAAGCCCTCTAATAGAATATATATATATATATGTGTGTGTGTGTGTATATATATATATATTAAATTTAATTTACAAAATTGGTGACCATTGGATCGGCTGAGATTTAATCTCAACCGCCTATTGTGTATTAGGTTGGAGGCTATCCTTCTCTTCTCTCTCATTCACTCTGATCTCTCCAGTCCAGACTTACTCTCGCGCCGTCTCCTTAATCCGCATCTCTCTCGCATCCTCCTCCGTTCACTTCCTTCAACTCGACTCCGGCAGCCATAAGAAAACCACACATAAGCTAGCACACGCTAAAGGTATGAAATTTGTACTTTTGGTATTCCGTGTTTTTTTCAAAAACTAGTGATTTGGGTTTTTTGTTAAAATTAAAACTAATGGCCAGGAAAGGAGGTAATATATTTTTATATGGTATAGTACTATTGTTTTATTTCTTTTCATAATTATTTTGGTAAACTTCTCATAATTTGAATGGTTTTTAATGTTGGGTTTTTCTATACTTAGTTTATGCGGAAGAGAGTTCTGATCTAGAAAACCTTACTAAAAACATCATCAACATAACTCTTGAAAGCAATAGATCAAGTCAAAGTTCCAATACAATTTCCTCATGATGATCGATGAAAATTGATGATTTTGTAAAAGAAATAACATGCAAGCTTTGAGTTCCATTGTCAAGGTTTAAACTTTTGAGAAAGGTTTCACAACCTTTAATATTTTGTAATAGACTAGAAGTGTATGAATATATTTTTATTAGGCTTTTATTTTGGAGTGTAGATGTAGTACTTAAACGACAAATGTGTTTTAATGTTTTGAAGTAATATTTATGTGGCAATGTGTGGTATGTGAAAATTTAAGGAAAAAAATATATTTTTCTTATAGGGTCATAATGGGTCGGGTCACTCTACCCGTTGGGTAAAGTGACCCGACTTGTTAATGACCCATTAAGATAACATGTGTGACATGACATAATCCGTTAAGATAACAGGTGTTGCACGAAAACGACACGAACATGATAGACACGACCCATTTGCTAGGCCTAGACTCAAGTACGTGCCACGCCAACTCATAACAGATTTCTTACAATTTTTTTTATGGAAGTACCAAATTGATTTTCGACACCTATTTTCATGAACTATATTGATCGATTTTCATTTTCGAAATCATCTTGATGGGACGCATCAATTTCAAATTATTTTGGGTCTGTGGGGTCTCTTTTTTCTTCACACATAGATTATTTCAAAGTCCTAGAGAATGACTAGCCAATTGATCTGTAAAATATGAGGGGTAAGAAAATAACTTGTTCAATGATCTCACAAACTCTAAAACTTCATTTTTCTTCGGAAATAAGTATTTAAAAGGATAAATTGCCTATATAGGAAAAACAAACCAAGAGATTTTGCCTACAGAGACGTGTTTTATAAAAAATTAAAATAAAAAAAGGCTAATTTGTTGTCGACATTTTGCTTATTTGTGACACACCTCGACCCAGAGAGTCCACTAAGACTCTGAATCGAGTTGTATTGGCCGACACCCGGAAGGTGACGAAGCCATAAAGTGTGATGATGTGTAAAATGTGAATAAATTTAATCCTAAAAGTGCCTAAGTACACGAGTGCGCGGTGAGCGGATATGGACCCATTTCACACGCGATGTCAGAGCATAAGTAAAGTATAGTAAGGTAAGATAAGGATTATACCATCATAGGAAGCCACCAGTACTGGGATATGCCACGAATCCTCGTCGATAAAGAAAATTTGCTACTAGAACATGGAGGGGCGCAAAATAGAAAATGTGAGTAGGCAGAAACAAAGCTTTTCAAAAACCATTTCTTTTTCCAAAAATAATAACCCCTCACCGTAAACCCATATAATTTCCCAGAAAATAATGATACATACGTATATAGAAATCATGCTTGAGAGTAGTGAAAACCAAGTGTATGCCATGTCAAGTATCTCAGAAATGCAATAGGTAAGCCAAATGTTGTGAATCAATATAAAATGATATGTCAGCCGGAGTCACCTAATGTGACCTGTACGGCTGAACCTATAGCTCATCACTCTAATCCTGCACATGAGTCAAAACCATCTTTGGTGGTTTGTACGACAGGGCTGGGTGCAAATAAATACGCTCAAGTGCTACGATCATGTGAAGGCTGTGCGAATAATCTGAAGGAAATATTTGTAAAACATGTTCATTTAAGCAACATCTATAGCATGCTATTAACAATTAAAAGGCGGAATCATGCTTGCATGCACTTAAAACAAAACATTAACCATGAAATTCAAAGCCTAGTAGATTGGTGAACCAAGACTCAACTCAAATCAAAGTGAGTTGAGAAATTATACCTTTGTAGATTCCTCTTTGCATAAGCAAAGGCTAATCACCCAAAGAGAGGGCCTTCATTCCTTGCATCTTAGATCTACGGATTTGGATGGATTAAATAGGTTTCTCCAAGTTCCCAAAATTGAGAACCTCTAAGTCTCCACACCAAGGATGGATTGATGAAGAAATGAGTGACCTAGAGGAAGCAAGATTGCTACTTAATTTCCTCTAGGGTGGCCGGCCTCTTTAGAGAGAAAAGAGAGCTTTGTGTTCTCATCCTTTCTCCAAAAGAAACCCTAAATGAATTTTGGCTATAAAGTCATATTTATACCTTAATTCATTGGAGTGGCAAACTTGTAAATAAGTCCAAAACCCACTTCATCTCTAAATGGCCGGCCATAGGGATTCATTGGACTATTTGGGCCTTTGTGAATCATTATTCATTAAGTTGTCATACAACTTAAGTCAATGGACTTGACGTTCGAAGCCCATTGGGCCTTAAGGTCCAAAACTATCCCGAGGTCTTTAACGAACTTATTCGTTTAATTAATTAACATATTAATTAATCCTTGCCATAAATAATTAAACCATTTAATTATTCTTACTCATCTCCGTTGTTTCTTCAATCTTTACCTTACACGGTGTACGATCCATTAGGTTCCTTTTAGCGAGGCAGTGGGCGATTAGAACTCTTTCAAACCTTTTGTGAATTGAAACTTACTTTCAATTCTCCCTTTAGTGATTATACACGTTTAGGGCTTCCACAAACCATGAGTGACACCTAGCAGCATATCATGGTTACCCAAGCTAATCAGAAGAGGTGGAGAACCTATTCAGTTTAGGATTACAAATGCAATACGGTATTTCTCTAATACAATACTCTTGACCACATTGTTTGGTTTGATAGTTTATTCATGTCTACTATCCAATGTGATTCGTGTGCTTATATGATTACCTTGAATGTGATTTGGAACAACTTCCTAAATCTCATTCATACTCTGATCAGAGATTCTTAATAACATCATAGAGTATTCTCCCTCAAACGGTTTGAAGGTTAGAGATCCCTTGTTGCGCATTCACTTGCCTCCATAGCTAAGTGGCTTAACCCCAACTATGTCGTGGACACCCTCCTGATGGAGTGACTTTGACATAATCAAAGATGAAGGACTTAACCACAAGACAACTATGATGCCTTAGGTCAAAGGACTACTTTGCATTATCCCAACCATGAGTTCTCATGTGACATGAATATGAGAACTCTTCGTTGATCGTGTTCAGTGAACTCATTCTCTATTGAGCACCTACGTACGTGTCTTGATGTCACACACACCAATGACTCGAGACTAGTCACTCTCCCTGAGAGAAGACACAGCACGTACTAATCTTAACGGACTGTCAATGCCCAATTGGCAATCCTATGATTAGGAACGTTTAGGATGTGTTTACGAAAGAATGGTCTCATGAATCTAACTTCTTTAGATTGCATTCTCCCAATCACATATTCCTTGGACTTATCGTTTAAGCATATAACATTTATATGAGACGGCTCAAACAATAATCTTTGCCCTTTATATGTAAACTACATTAGTTTAACTTTGTGAAATGTCCGTAAAGTATCATCATATGATTGGTTTTAGGGCACATTTCCAACAATCTCCCACTTGCACTAGAGCCAATCAGCTTGGTCATCAGGGATGATACCTCTTCTGTAGTCATTTCATAAATGGCTGAGCCGTAGGCCTAGACAATGGATATCTATATGTTATCCATAGAAGCAACCTTGAGAATAACGACGTCACCATTATACATGATTCTCAATCATGTGGTTCAGTCTCTCATATGAGTTCGGATCTTGATGAGGCCTTGATTCCCTGGCTTGAGCTATCGCCCCATTAGTGTCGTAGTGTCGATACACTAAATACACTTTCTGGTTGAAACCGAATAGAGAGTTCATAAATGAACTTTCCCATCCAAACAACATTGTTGTAAGCTTCTATATGGCAATATATTTTGCATTCATAATGGAACACACTAAAGTCATTACTTTAATGTTTCCATCCAAATATCTCTTTAGTCATAATAAAGAGATATCTGTTTATCTCTTCATTCATAATGAAGAAACATCCAATGATGGATTAGATTCATAATCTAATACATTTACGCTTCCATTACGTTACTCTAATTCTTCCTCAATTATTGAGGAATCTATCCTTTAGTATTTCTTAAATACTTAAGGACTCACTTGACAGTTGCCATGGTTCTGATCCTGGGCTTGTACTGATATCATCTTGTACCTTTCTAGGTACAACTCATATCAATGTTTTTCATACAATATGAAATACATAAATCACCTTTCTGCTTACGCATAAAGGATTCTATTTACGCATTATTTCTTTGGGAGTCAAAGAGTACGTTCTCTTTGAGAAGAGCAACTTCTTAGTCTCACTAGAGTTGTCCTTTTGATTGAAGTTCATCATCATATGAGAAACTTCCTATCATCTTTTGTGTATATTTAGGGCTTGATATAATCCAATTATATCCTAAAATCTATCAATATAGATTTCCATCCCATGTATGTAGACTATGTCTCCCATATACATTCTATCTTCATATAATGTTTTAAAGTCATAACTTTAACGAAGAAGTATTCTTTTCATTTCCAAAATTAATATATCATATATATGTTAAATTTTAGGAATATGATTAACTCCCACTAATCTTTTGTAAACCTAGTAAACAAAAGATTCATTTACATCTTTATGAGAAATCAAACGATTTGATCCTTTTCTCATAAAATGCTTATAGCTCCCACTAGCTTGCTAAGATTCATGATGGATGGATCTCTACAACTTACATGTCTTGTGATTTATAGTTTTAGACATATATTATCAAGACTATCTTAATAATGGTTTCGGAAACTCATATTATGTCCAAACATTGAATCACCATTTAGTTGTAGCTAGCAATCTTCGAATTAATTGAAACCAAGACTATCTAAAAAATGGTTTCTTCAAAGTCACCCATTCTCTTTGATTGTAGTCACCTTAAGCTACCAATTAGCTTATGAAGGTTTCATTATTTCGGGTCAAATGGTACTTTACCATTTCCTTGAGTATATATCATATATACACTCAATGTAGTCATAAGGATTTTCATTCTTATTTCTTTCGAATTAAGAGGTGCAACTCTATGACATAGTCATAAAGTTCAAACCATTCAATTGAGACGGTTTATAAAACCTTCTCGACTACCTTGGAGCTTTTGGTATAGGAACTAGGTTGTTATATTTGTTGATTATTATCTTGTCTCTCAAAGAACCCATTCTTTGAGTTCTATCTTTCATTCATTTGCTCTTAGGCAAATCATATTGTAAGACTACAATGAACTACCCAACAAAACAACATTTGTTAGTTGGTTTATAGAAGCGATATCCAAAAGTTAATTTAAGGATATCCCACAAGATTGTTATCAAACAAATATTGCTTATTAGCACACAACCCCAAATCTTAACATGCTTGAGATTTGTCTTTCTTTCCAACTACATCTTATGGAGTTATGAAAATTTTGGAAGATCTTCTAATTGACAATCATATTGTCTTAGAAGTATATATCCTATATATGGGTAATTGATAATATCCAATGAACTAAATCTTATTCAAGTTCGTTCTTCTCCTTATGGAGAAATCCATTATCATATGATGCTTCTTTCCTTGATATCTTTCAAGAAAACTATTCTAAAGTGTTACCATTCCTTGGATCAAATCTAAGGATGTAAATACTTTAGACGTCTTACTCATCAACTTACATTTCTTGAAATCTTTGAAACCTTTTGCAAAGTATTCGGACTTGTGTTTATTTAAAATAAACTATAGTCCAACCAAGGGTGATCTTCGGTGAATGTCATACATCATGAGTAGTATTATGTTGTGGACATGTGCCACTAACATCTAAGTGAATTAACCTCAACAACTTTGTGATTCTTTCTTCTTTCCAAAAGAATAAAGATTCGAACATTTCGCCTCTATACAATTTTAATAAGAAGGTGTTGGATCCGGATCTAACGATCAAAAGCATCCATCTATGACCAACTCGTAATTTATGTTTTAGAGGTATCACAACTCAGTTGGGATTAGTCACTACCTTGCAACCTTTTGGGTTTTAAGTATCATTATGTTCTAGACAGTTAACACTACCATATCATCTCTACTATAGAGACAATCAATTAGATTACTATAATCCAATCATTGACTAATAAATAACAATGTTTTGTCAAACAAAACATTCATCCATCTCTACTATAGTGACGGAATTAAGTTCCTTAAAATTGGAATGTAAAGACAATCTTTGGTTTTTCCAATTTTTTTGGTAGTTCATATGAGGAAGTAAGTACTATCTGCTTTCGCAGAGATCTATATTTTATTCATGTTCCGAATGTGAAGCACCTTTTTCTTCTCTCATATATCTTCTACTTCTTATTAGTCACACTTTTACAACGATTGTAAAACATAGTTACTAATACGGAATCAAGCATTCAAGTAGAAGAACCAACTGTTTTGAACTATTCAAGAACAATTTACAACACCTTCGAAAGGTGTGTTCTTGACACTTGCAAGACATTTCTTGCAAATACCCCTTCCAATGTCCATCCTTTCATAAAGAAAGTTTGTTCCCTTGGAGTTAATTTTATGTTCTTCATTTGACTTCTCCTTTGACTACAATAGTCATGGTCCCTAAACTCCCACTATCTCTCTTGAAACTTATTTCAATTGTGTTATACACATCAAACATTTTGGATAGTATGTGTTTATTGTTCACTACATAGTTTACAATAAACTTAGTGAACCATTAGGATAGGGACATAAAGGTGAGGTCCTAGCCTAGTTTCCGTCTCGTTAAGTGGTTTATCACTTCAACATTCAATGATTCAAAATCATCATAAGTCCATGTTGATGGACTATTTTTGTCAACCAACCATTATGTTCTAAACATAATTACAAACTTTCAAGAGTTGTTCAAGGCAACTCTCATTTCTTCATACAACAATTTGTAAGTGAAGAATCATGGCACATAAAGTGTCCATGCCATTGTGCTTTCTTCTCAAGTTCTTTGTTCATTTAACAAAGAAACAAGCACTAGTGTTTGCATTGACTAAGGGTTGTTCAAAGCAACTCTTATTTCTTCATACAACAATTTGTAATTGAAGAATTATGACATTAAAAGTGTTGTCCTCTTTATGATAGACTTATCTAACATGTTCTTTCAATGATACATTATCAATAGAAAGATTGTGAGGATAAGACTACTTTGGTACATATGCAATCCTTTTAAGACAATCTTTGGGATTGTGGTACCAAGTCCGGAAACTAAAGCATTCGGCTTTTCTTTGTCAAGTTTTGGATAGCGTTTGCAAATATATTGGTAAACAAATACATAACGAATATAAATTGATTGATTTTTAAGCCATTTGATCCGGGTCTTTAAATCAAATAGCACCACCCACTATTTTTGGCAAATTCCATATCCCTCATTGGAATTCGAGAGTTTTGGAGGAAACTCTTAGTAGGGTATGGGAGACTCACTATTACCAAGCCCACCTCACAATGATATGATGTTGGCTAGAATTAATAATAATGAGAGAGTACGCTTACTCATTTGCATCTCTTACAAGTACCCATCTTATTTGGCCTCTAGAGAATGTAGCCTCACAATGATATGATGTTGGCTCCATTGCACTTAGTTAAGTCATTCCCACCATGCAAGTTCGAGTAGGGGTTCAAGAACAACCTCACAATGATATGATGTTGGCTATTCTCGTTGCCTACCTTCACAACATCATGTATGCATACAGAACTCCTCCTGAGTGTAAGCACGCACTTTGTACTCCCCCATGATAGGGTGAAGTCGGTGTACGAGTCACAAACGATCGGAGCCTACTACGGTGGAAGGCCACGAAAGAGTGTTCAAAGCACTCTCACGCTTATCAACTTAATAATGGTTTGGTTGAGGGTTTTAGGTCTCATCACATATAAACATACATTTTAATCTTATTAAAACAATTTGGTCCTATTACAACTATTGGTCCATGTGATTGATTTAATAGTATATAATACTCCCACTAAGCTTGTAAAATGGTTTTTAAAGCAAGAGTATATAGTACTACTAACATAAGGTTTGCATTCATTGATGGACTATATAGTTACCTTAGGGCCTTAGGATGACTATGAACCTTTGATTAGATCCAACACGAGCCTAGTGTTGGATCTGGATCTAGGGATTGTGAGTGATTTTAGTTACGCGTTTAATCATATTAAGGCGTGTTTTTCTTATTGGGCGTTGGACCCAACTACTCCAATTTCATGCATATCAAATAAAACAAGAAAATGAGTACTTCAAAATAAAGAAGAGTGTTCACAACATCAAGTATGCATATAGACTCCTCCTGAGTGTAAGCACGCACTTTGTACTCCCCCATGATAGGGTGAAGCCGGTGTACGAGTCACAAACGATCGGAGCCTACCACGGTGGAAGGCCACGAAAGAGTGTTCAAAGCACTCTCACGCTTCTCAACTTAATAATGGTTTGGTTGAGGGTTTTTAGGTCTCATCACATATAAATATTCATTTTAATCTTTATTAAAACAATTTTGGTCCTATTACAACTATTGGTCCATTTTATTGAATTTAGTTGTATATAATACTCCCACTATGCTTATAAAACGGTTTTTAAAGCAAGAGTATATGATACTACTAACATAAACTTTGCATTCATTTGATGGACTATATAGTTGCCTTAGGGCCTTAGGATGACTATGAACCTTTGTTTAGATTCAACACGAGCCTAGTGTTGAATCTCGGTCTAGGGATGGTGATTGATTTTAGTTACGCGTTTAATCACATTAAGGCGTGTTGTCTTAGGGGTGTTGGACCCAACTACTTCATTTTCATGCATATCAAATAAAGCAAGAAAGAAGTACTTCAAAGTAAAGGTGAGCTTATGCTCATTACAACATTTGAACAATTCAAATTACTTTAAAGTAAAGAAGAGCTTAAGCTCTTTTACAACATTTGATCAAATCAAATTACAACCAAAATCTAATCTACACATTCCCATGGTTCAAACAAATTTGAAACGGCCTTTCACATAGCTCAATTATCGTAGGCTTAGGTTCATAATCACCGTTTAATTAATTAACACTTTAACTAATTAAATTTGAATGCAACATTTTCATTTGGTTTTTGTATCCATAGAATTGATTTAAATGGAGCTAAATGAAATGAAAATCCAATTCTCATTTAAAGAGACAAAACCATTTTGTTCTCAACCTAATTTGGGCCAAAATGCAATTACCACAACTTTTGGGCTATATTGCAAAAACACAAACTTTTGGGGTCACTTTGTAAAAACACAAAAGTCCACTACTTCATGTAATTACAACTAGAACCCAAAAATTTCAATAAATTCAAAACTTCATTAAAGGAGCAAAACAATTTGTCCTTTAGCGTTTTTAGGCCTTAACGTCAAAACGTAAACTTTCGGGTCAAAATACAAATACACAAAAGTATCAAAACTTTATGTAATTGCATAAAAGCCCCAAAAATACCCTATTTTAATAGGGTGGCCGGTTTTAGGGAGAAAAAGGAGTGGAGATAAGTCCACAAAAATTTGGAAATTTTTCAACTAAGTCATAAAGCCATGCAAGTGGAAATAGGTTGATGTGAATAAAGCCATGCAAGTGGTGTGTGTGTAAGAGAAGTCCTTCTTACACACCCATCACCATTTCTATCACCTTTCAAAAATAATAAATGTTTTGATGATAGATAAGTCACACCCACCAACACAAAACAAAGACTTTATGAAATAAATCAAAACTTTGAATCAAAACATCAAACCTTTTTGTTCTTGGCAAGAACATCAAGAACAATGTAGAACATCCATGAAAACCCATAAGAGCTCCATGAATGTTTTCAAGCAATAAAACTCAAATTTTCACCATTCAAAATGGGGCTAACATCCTAGGGTACTTAGGGGTTTCAAAAGTCACTTTCAAACACTTTTAACAAGTCAAACAAGAACCCAAAATATCACCCTTTGGATTTGGCCGAAAATCCCCAAAAACATGGCATCAAATTTTAGCTCCAATATTCATGCTCATATGAACTACATCTACAACATTTGAGATGACAAATTTTCTAACAAAATTTACATTCAAAGAAGCAAGAATAAAGCTTGTAACATATTACAACATTTAAATTAAAGACTATGAACTACAAAACCCAAAAGGATTTACCAACTACTAGACCTAGGCTATGATACTACTTGAAGGAAATATTTGTAAAACATGTTCATTTAAGCAACATCTATAGCATGCTATTAACAATTAAAAGGCGGAATCATGCTTGCATGCACTTAAAACAAAACATTAACCATGAAATTCAAAGCCTAGTAGATTGGTGAACCAAGACTCAACTCAAATCAAAGTGAGTTGAGAAATTATACCTTTGTAGATTCCTCTTTGCATAAGCAAAGGCTAATCACCCAAAGAAAGGGCCTTCATTCCTTGCATCTTAGATCTATGGATTTGGATGGATGAAATAGGTTTCTCCAAGTTCCCAAAATTGAGAACCTCTAAGTCTCCACACCAAGGATGGATTGATGAAGAAATGAGTGACCTAGAGGAAGCAAGATTGCTACTTAATTTCCTCTAGGGTGGCCGGCCTCTTTAGAGAGAAAAGAGAGCTTTGTGTTCTCATCCTTTCTCCAAAAGAAACCCTAAATGAATTTTGGCTATAAAGTCATATTTATACCTTAATTCATTGGAGTGGCAAACTTGTAAATAAGTCCAAAACCCACTCCATCTCTAAATGGCCGGCCATAGGGATTCATTGGACTATTTGGGCCTTTGTGAATCATTATTCATTAAGTTGTCATACAACTTAAGTAAATGGACTTGACGTTCGAAGCCCATTGGGCCTTAAGGTCCAAAACTATCCCGAGGTCTTTAACGAACTTATTCGTTTAATTAATTAACATATTAATTAATCCTTGCCATAAATAATTAAACCATTTAATTATTCTTACTCATCTCCGTTGTTTCTTCAATCTTTACCTTACACGGTGTACGATCCATTAGGTTCCTTTTAGCGAGGCAGTGGGCGATTAGAACTCTTTCAAACCGATTGTGAATTGAAACTTACTTTCAATTCTCCCCTTAGTGATTATACATGTTTAGGGCTTCCACAAACCATGAGTGACACCTAGCAGCATATCATGGTTACCCAAGCTAATCAGAAGAGGTGGAGAACCTATTCAGTTTAGGATTACAAATGCAATACGGTCTTTCTCTAATACAATACTCTTGACCACATTGTTTGGTTTGATAGTTTATTCATGTCTATTATCCAATGTGATTCGTGTGCTTATATGATTACCTTGAATGGGATTTGGAACGACTTCTTAAATCTCATTCATACTCTGATCAGAGATTCTTAATCATATCATAGAGTATTCTTTCTCAAACGGTTTGAAGGTTAGAGATCCCTTGTTGCGCATTCACTTGCCTCCATAGCTAAGTGGCTTAACCCCAACTATGCCGTGGACACCCTCCTGATGGAGTGACTTTGACATAATCAAAGATGAAGGACTTAACCACAAGACAACTATGATGCCTTAGGTCAAAGGACTACTTTGCATTATCCTAACCATGAGTTCTCATGTGACATGAATATGAGAACTCTTCGTTGATCATGTTCAGTGAACTCATTCTCTATTGAGCACCTACGTACTTGTCTTGATGTCATACACACCAATGACTCGAGACTAGTCACTCTCCCTGAGAGAAGACACAGCACGTACTGATCTTAACAGACTGTTAATGCCCAATTGGCAATCCTATGATCAGGAACGTTTAGGATGTGTTTACGAAAGAATGGTCTCATAAATCTAACTTCTTTAGATTGCATTCTCCCAATCACATATTCCTTGGACTTATCGTTTAAGCATATAACATTTATATGAGACGGCTCAAACAATAATCTTTGCCCTTTATATTTAATCTACATTAGTTTCACTTTGTAAATGTCCGTAAAGTATCATCATATGATTTGTTTTAGGGCACATTTCCAACATAATCACGGGTCACCTACGAGTTGGAACCACGTAATGTGGTATGTACGACAGGGCTGTGCACCAAACTTGGATCCAAGGTGAGCGTGCGGTGTGGGAGGTGAACATCATATGAAGGACTGTGCCCTGGTCACTGGTGGGAGCACTAGCACCGGGGTGCAGGATAATGAGCTCTAAATGCATCTCAACATAACCATAAACACTACAATCACTACCATCAATATATACTCACCTGAAGCTTACTTGAGCATCCACAGCATTAAACAACAATATGCATAACTATACTAATGCATGTTCTAAAATGTAATGTGATTGACATGGCATCTAAAATCGTAAATCCATTTAAAACAATTTCTGGAAAAACGTAAAGCATATATACATATACATAGAAAATCAAAAGCCTACTCACCTGGAGTCTGCGCTAGAACTCCCTAGCACAACATCAAGGAGTCACGAACGATCGGCGCCTAGAACAATTATCAAACCATATCTCAGAATTCCTGTCAATAAAACACTTAAATTACATATCCTATTCGGGAAGATCCGTACTTTGGATTCTTGATCCGTAAGTTTCTAAAATCCTCAAATATTATGTACTAGAACGTATCAAAGTTTAGTGACGCTCCAATGGTCGGATCGTCGACTGCTATAATAATCGGGTGGCGGTCCTTCATGAAACTAGGTTCAAATGGTGGAAATTCGTTAATCGGACCTCACAAATGGTATCAAGGTATTCAAACTTAACCTAGGAAGGTCAGGGGATACCTCGGCCCATGCACCGCTGCAGGTGGCGGTCGGGCGCCCCAACTTGCCAGAAAATTCAACTATTTCCAAAAATTAAAAAATTTCATAGAAATGAAGATCTTGATGAGTAGAGCAACTTTCATACTTGCGATCAAGGCCAATTTTTCCAGGAAAAGCCCCAATTTCACGAAAATCCATTGGAACCCTAGGTTTGGGTGGTTCTTGATTCGTGTGCAAATGAACTCTGACGCTCCAACCACTGATTGGGCTTTGTTCCAGACCTCTTGAGGGGTGTTTTGGTGGTGGTAATTGAATGGAAACGCTTTAGATTTGATGGATCTCGTCCACGGGTCTCAAGGCACCCACATGTGCAAAACCCTCAATTTGAAACCCAATCCTCTCAAATTTGAAGTGGAAATGGTAAAGGAGGAGTAGAATTGATGATTGGGAGTGATTAATCGGCCCAATTCAACGGAAAAATGGTGAAATTCATCAGAGAACCCACCGGTTACAACCCGGGTCACAGGTCGAAAGGGAACCTGGCCGATTCCTTTGTTTTTCCTTTCTCTCCTTTCTCTCCTTTCTCTCCTCACCCATTGGTCACCCTCTTCTCTCTCCTCTCCTCACTGGCCGGTTCCTCCCTCCTTTCCTTCCTTTATACTCCATCTCCATTACCCATCACCATCTTTCTTTAAATTTGGGCCACACACGTGGCATTCCAGATTTTTGGAGAAAAATCTGGTGGTTTCTTGAACTCATTTAATTTACTAAAATGCCCCCAACTTTAACTATTTCGTTATAACTCCATATCACGATTCGTTTGAGCCCACGCACCCGTAGCGATGAGTACTACGAGGATACAGCAAGAAAATGAACCTTACTTGACACGACACGGTAGTCAACAAAAGTCAACACTGTGCTTCAAAGGGCATTTTCGTAAATTCACTTATTAAAATAATATAAATCATAATTTTTAGGGACGGGCTATTACAATTTGTCTATTGGGATGATTGTCTCTACCCAATTGGAGTACTTTATTTTATTTGCGTTTTCTTAGTTCTGGACCAAATATGGTTCGTTGGATCAAATATGAACGATTGAAAACAAACCAATAAAAACAAGCTTACGGCTAAAAATAAATGACCCGTCATCAACTCAAAAATGTATCTGACAATAGTTATTTTTTATCAACTTAAATTCTCCCTCTCTTCAACAACAGTTGTCATCTCCTTCGCCCAAACTCTCCCTTTCCTGTGAACGGTTTCGAAAAATTTGCAGTCGACTTTCTTTTCGTTCGAAAACTTCCTTTTCATTCGAAACCCAGTCGAAGTTGTGTAGTTCTTGTCATCTCTGGCCCAACGTTTCAAGCTCACTGTACTTCCACACAATGCTTTAGAAAATTAGGCGAATTTGGTTTAAGACTTTTCCAGTTGGTTCGACAGAAAGGACATGATGCTACTAACTATTCCTAGTTGTAACCATAATTCTACTCCTCATACCAAGCCAACCTTGATTTCCAGCCAATACTTGGAGTTGCTTTAATTCATCCACATCATCAAGTATGAGAAGAACCTTTTTATTGTGCAAGAACTTCTATGTGAGAATGCTTACTTCATCTCAAATTTATGCGATCCTTTCCTTCAAGAGCGGGAAAAGAAGTCTTTTCACAAGATCAATGATGAGTCTATATTATACCATATATTTTACCCTATTCTTAGTTATAGTTTATTGGTTATTTTGGTAGAATTTTGATACTTTGTTATGTATTTTCAATGTAGGAGACTTCTTCTTGAGCAAAAAGTGATCAAACAGATGAATTTTGGAGTGATTTCAATTGGCGAATGTTCTTGAGTCTTTCAAGATGATTTTATCCAAATTTCAGCTTTTTCTACCAAGCCGTTTAACTGTGGTGATGAAATTAAAACCCAGCGCGAAGCTTTCCCAGATTGACATTTCTGGACGTTTTGGGCATTTTGGAGGTCAAAATGGCATATTTTGAGGAAGATTCCTTCTGAGGATTTGTTAGACACGTCTTCAACTTTCAAAAGAGACCTTTTAGGACCAAATCAGAGTTGATTTGATTGGTCAAAAGTCTGGTCAAAAGTCTGATTTTCTGAGAAGTCCTAATTTCAGTTCAAATAGGAAACCTTTTCTAGTAAGGATTTTATTTTGTAGTATTATAAATAAGGTTTTTTAGCCATTAGGGTTAAGGAGGGGAGAATGCATGCACTACTTTGGAAGATTCAATTTTATTTTCAAGGTGTTTTCTATCTATGTTCTTAATAATATTTTGTTTTATGATTGTTAGTAACTAGTTCGTTTGCTAGGGCGAGGCCACAAGCCTTAGCAAGAATATGTAGTTTCCTTAATTTGCTTATGATATTGTTGACCCTAAAAACTACCAAGCCTACGTGGCGCGCATGCCAAGTAACTAATAAGCTAACTATGTCCTTCAATTATGTGTGGGGTGTGCCAACTCATCAGCTGAGCTCGACCAGGGAGTAATGTGTTGATGTTGCATTGGGTTCGTTGCTAACTTCTGCATCTTGCGATTATGGCCTAGGAAGGAACACATCTCAACCTTTAGGTTCTAGAGCCAGAAGACAAGGCTGCTAGTCCTGCGAAGTTCATAAATCATTGGCACTGGGTTCGGTCACGGTGATTATATTCGTGAGGGTATAAGCTCATCGAACTAGCACCATACTGTATGGACATAAATACTTAAAAAAGATGTATGTCTTGATGGTAAATGTGGTTCAGCCGTCGGAATGCCGAACTCTGAAACTTACTTGCAAGTATCCAATCATAAAACAACTCGGCGTTCTATGTGTCGAGCCTAGTAATCTGTAACACCTCACTTCACCGAAAAGGCTAATGAGATGACCACTGCCAACAAGGATTTGAAAATCCTTCTCAACCGGGACTTGGATAAATAACCAGTCGGCCTCGAAGCAGTGTTGTCTATCCAAACTGAAGGTGCTCCTTGGTTGACTGATTCTATAGCTTCAGTGTTGTTTATCCAAACTGAAGATGTTGCTGGTTGCCTTCATAGTGTTGTTTATCCAAATTGAAGATGTGTTGGCGAGAAGAAAGGGGAGAAGGATAAAATCTCAAAGGTTGTTGAGAAGCTTTCCACATGGCAATTTGTATGTTAAATTGGAGGGGCCTTGAATGATGCACTCCCTTATCTATTTATAGTACCAAACCCCCTCATAGCCAAGCTAGAGTTATACTCGGATTAGAACTCCTCATCCTAATCTTATTAGGTTTCGGCCAATCCTAACTCTAATAGGACTTTGAACCAAGCTCTTTTAACAAACCAGATTCATCTCCTAGGTCTTAGCCTTAGAGACTCCTTGTTACACTAGGTTTCAACAACCCCACTCTTATCTAAACCAATCCCCCTCATGATAGAATCTGATCCTCACTGGACAACCCATGATAATTTTAAAAGATTACTAGGCCGAGAGCGGCTCTAAGCTCAGCCTAAAAAATATGTTAGGCCCAAACATTACCCCCTTGCTTCTGAGGTCTTCGACCTGCAAGTCCTGGCCGAGCCTCGACCTTGAAGAAACAAAATAATCCCTTAGCATATTCCTAATATACCAGAGAATACCAAGAGAGCTCGAATGGTCGAACCACCTAGGCGCATTTATTGAACACGATTGCACGATCCCTTAAACATGTCAGATTCCTTTCCATGTGGCAGTTCCTTAGCCCAACTGTCTGTCTATAATAATAACGTTCGAAGCGTACGAGTATCTGAAACATCCATTCACCATAAACCTCGCTATCATACGCATACGTGCATTCTCAATCCACGAGCTTTTCGGTCTCTTCCCCTGGATTCTTTGAATATCTATCATGATTACAAATCTCTCTGATCGATTTTACCCCTCATTCTTTTAAAATCAAATCATTGATCTTCTTACCAAATGCCTATAAATACTTAGCTCATCTTCATTTAGATATTTACTTTTTCAAAACCTCCAAAAAACTTTTGCTATTTACTTTCAACCCAGAAAAGAAACCAAACTTTGAAACCTAGAAACCTCCAAACCTTCATCAATGGCTGCCAACACCTTCATCACCAAGCTTGTTGAGGAATACAACAAGTATAGGGACTTTATCGACCGAAACGCCATTAAGTCCCTCCGATCCAAGGGTGGTTCGAGCGCCTCCCACTAAACTCTAGGACCACTTTTCAAGGATAACATCCCAGAGTCAATTACCAACAAGCTAAAGGTCAATTGCCTTGAACTCATTTTCTAAAGGTATGATTGGTCAAAGTGGGAATCAGCCAGACCACAAGGAGTTTGGTCCTCAACCATCGCAGCCTAGGTCACTCGCATGGAGCCACACTTCGACGGTGAGTAGAAAACCCTTGGAATTTTCGATGCTATCAAGCTTTCGACCCATGAAATTATCATGGATTGAGAACTCTTGATGGTCGCCCTAAGCTTCTGGTGCTTGACCACCAACACAATGGTTCTCAACCTCGGTCCTGTCGGCCCAACTGTGCTAGATGTTACGGCCATACTTGGCACCTTCCATTCCGATCTCCCTGTCAACGTTGCTCTCTCGCGATACGAATTCGACCTCGACCTGAAGGCAATATTCAATGATCATGCTGTAGAAGTATTGATGAAGAAAAACCAAGGGCTGTCGAAAAAAGATGTGCCAAAACTGCACAAAAATTTCTTCAACTACGGCATCTTGATCAACCACTTCACTGACTCGGAAGGGGAATACCTCAAGAAGGGAGAGCATGAGGCCTTCTTGTTCTATTGGTATAATAAGTTTATCTTTTGTACCAATTCGAACAAATACTTGGCTAAGAACATGCCAGTAGCTGAAGCCTTGGCCAACGGTCACGTCTTGGCTCTCAGCCCGGCCATCTTTGTCAATCTTACTCGATGCTTGGCCGAGGCCACTGCTGGGAAGGTCAACCCATACCAGAACGGCCCATTCTGGGTCTTCTAACTCTAACTGCAGGTTTACTTCTGCACGTTGAGGTCGGAGATACCTAACTTCAACTCTAATGAAGCGATGGGTCTTTAACTAGCCTTGCAACCCTTTCTTTCTCACTTGGCCAAAGACATATTCAAATATTTCTTCGGCCTTAAAGATTTATCTGAAGAGGAATTTCTAGATTGCCGCCGCCAGAAATATCTATCTTCCATCAGGCTCCCTACATCGGTATGGGGAGAAATAGAAGACGCAGATCTTCTACAGTCTTGGGGGTTGTTCGTCTTGGCTCATGAGCTTCCCTTCGATTGTGATGCTTGATGGGCCAGTTGAGAAGTTTACCATTCTCACTTCATAGCTCGTCAGCTGGGCTACCTCCAAGGTTGTCCTCTACCACTACTTACTTCTCGCTTGCTTCTCAGCCGATATCACCTCTCCGGTTCCTCGGTTGGTTGATTCTACAACTCTAGTACTTTCTATCCAAACTGAAGATGTTGCCGGTTGCCTTCACACTGCTGTTTATCCAAACTAAAGATGTGTTGATGGGAAGAAAAGGGAGAAGGATAAAATCTCAAAGGTTGTTGAGAACTTTGCGAAAGGAAATTTGTATGTTGAATTGGAGGGGCCTTGAATGATGCACTCCCTTCTCTATTTATAGCAGCAAACCCCCTCATAGCCGAGCTAAAATTGTACTCGGATTAGAACTTCTCATCTTAATCTGATTAGGTCTCGGCCAATTCTAACTCCAATAGGACTTTGAACCAAGCTCTTTAACAAACCAAATTCATCTCCTAGGTCTTAGCCTTAAAGACTCCTAGTTACACTAGGTTTTGACTACCCCACTCTTATCTAAACCAATCCCCCTCATGATAGGATTCGTTCGATCCTCACTGGACGACCCATGATGACTAAACGGCCCATGATAATTTTAGAAGATTACTGGGCCGAGAGCGGCTCTAAGCTCGGCCTAAAATAATATTTTGGGCCCAAACAAATATTATGAATGCAAGTTTTGAATTATTAATCACCATGTTTGAAACTATCTGATTGTCTTGATGATTGGCCACCATTAGGATATTTAGAAAAACTAATTTGATGCAATTTTGGCGGAGAGCTGTCCCTGGAATTGACTAAGGCTTCTTGTGGTTAATATGTGTAACTTCTTAGGATAGACGACACGTCTTAAGGGTTATATGGTTTTTCAAAAGGATTTCACAAAACTTAAACAGTCTTGCATGTTCACATTTGATCTAGACACCACGGACGGGTTGTATGTTAGATATACGTTCTATGTTGGAGGTTCCAAGTAGGGCATACATTAGGACAACCTAACCTACAAAATATGCATATGTAATTCATAAGTAATTGGAAGAACTACGTAGAATTGTTAAGGTGACGGCCGAACCCTAGTGCTCAAATTTATTTTCAAAACTATTTTCTTTTGTTTTCTTTACTTTGTCAATTTATTTAATTGTTTTTAATTAAATTCGTTTTTAATATTTTAGGTCATAAGATCAACCTCTTTCCAAACTTTGTTTACAAATAATTAATTAAGATTTGGTTTTAACATGAATTATTTATTCAATCCCTGTGGAAAACGACTTTGCTTAAGCTGTTATACTACGATAACCTTGTACTCTTGCAAGTATTTTTAAGTATTTTATTCCTACTTTTGCAGATGATAAAATCCTACCAATCAACCATACCATTTTTTGCAAAAACCTCTCTAACATTTGCAAGAAAACAATGAATTTCAAAATGATGGCAGATTTTATCATAAACTAGCTTAGCAAGGGTTGTTTTGCCTATTCCACCGATCCCTGTTATCCCAATAAAGTGAACATATTATTGGCATCATGAGGTAATAGCAAACTTAGTTGCTCAAGTGCATAATCAGTTCCGACTAACTTCCATGAGGAATCTGATAGCGTGAATGTAGCTTGCACTTTCCTCCACACGCATTTGACGATGTCATTAATCAGCTCTCTTTCAGATCTACAAGGAAGAAAAGTAAAATACCTTATCAATCCAAGATAAACAAGGCATTGCCGTTTGACTCCATTAAGAGATATAGGAAATTAATTGTCCATGCATGCTTACTTAAAATTCTTCAAATGCCACCCAGCAATTTTGGATACTTTTTTCAAATCAGCTCTCCACTGGGTCACCTTCTTTTTGTCTTCGGTAGTGATGAAGTTTTCTTCATGCTCTGCGAAGACTTTAGCAAAACATCCAGTTGATTTTCAACGTCAGATGGATCTGTCTCATAAAAGATCGGCAGAACTGGGTTCCTGCCTTCCATGCATTGTAGAATGGTTGTGAGTTCGTCCAAGCACCATTTGGAGGATGCATAGTTTGGCAAGAGAACAATGATTGCAATATGCGATTCTTTGATCGCACTTGGGAGCTCAAGAGGAATACTTGTTCCTTCTTCAAACACTCGATCATCAAAGAAAGTCGTAATTCCTTGGCACTCCCACAATTCATGGTATAAATGGGATACAAAACCCTTGCGGGTGTCTACACCTCTGAAACTCAAAATCACATCATACTTCCATAGAGGAGCTGATTCATTCGAAAGAAAAGATGCAGAGACTCTTTGGGTGCTCAAAGTCAATGCCATCGGAAAGCACAGTTGCTGTAAATCGGGTACTACAATGAGTAACTAAATGAACGAGTAAAAAGATTGAAGATCAATGTTTTAAAATTTAGAAAAGAATTTTTGAAACGTTAAATCTTCTTTTGGTAATTACAAGATACAATTTTTATTTGTATCTACAGGGACTCACTATGGTCAGATATTTGACTCAATGCCAACACACATTTGACAATTTGATTTGACTCAGTTTAAGCTATTGAATCATATTGGGTTACCGGAAAATGGGTTCTGCAAACAAAAACAGTAGTCAATGAACAAGTAAAACGAAAATGAGTAGGGAAAAGAAAATAGAAACTTTAAATCTTGTTTTGGTAATTGAAAATGAATATTAAGCAAAAATTGATTACGGACTCAGAGAATATACCAGAAAAATAAAATACAGGATCAACACAAACTTACAAAGGCAGAGAGAAGTGACAAATGGCAAGGAAAGTAGTATAACAATCACACTGAAAATTATCACAGAAAAGTTGTACCAACAAAGGAAATTAAGAAAGGAGGAAAAGAAAATAAATGGAAGAGAGATGGACAGTCGAGTACTACTAGGTAGTGGTGGTGGTGGGGACCACACTATTTAGTGTCGGTGATAGTGTCAAATGAGAATTATTTCTTTGACAAAGAAAAGTTAGTATGACTGTTTTATCTAAGTAGGAGTAAAAGAACCAAAATTTTAGTGTGATCTATGGTGAATTATTTAACGTTAAAACATCTAGAGAATCTCATATTCCCAAGTACCGTAAAAATTCCAAAAAATACAAAGAAGCTATATGACACACCCCAACCTGGAAAGGTCAAAGCATGCTAGCCATCACCGTGAGGTGATGTAACCATAAGGGTAAGTGATGCAAAAAGTAAATAAGATTAAAACTAATTAGAACTAAACAGTGAAAGAATGGGCAATTCGTGGGTTGAACCCACTACAATTATTCAGAACGTAATAGACAGTGAGACTACAAAAGAGTAGTCAAAGCAACCAAAGTACACTTATTACATAATAGTGATAAGTTCGTACGTCTAAAACAGAAGGAAATGTTAGAACTGCCGGGGTTCCTCGAGTGCAGCAAAGAGTACAGCTATCTAGGTCCTGGACGGGCGAAAAACAAAGTTGAGTGGGTCAACAAAACAATGCTTATAAGAAAACCTTTATCTTTGAATATACTAACCCCTCGTTGTAAAACAAGTATAGTTTCCTTAAACATACTACTCACGTATATAAACGATAATTCGATAATATTAAAACAGTATAATAATCAGTAATATGCCAAGTAATGATGTATCGAATGCCACAGTAATAATCATGTGATAATCAAGTATAGCTAAGTGCTCATCCATCTAAGCTGACACACAAGTTTGAACAGATAGATTCTGACACGAACAGGACTGGGTGTAATCAATATGCTCTAATACTACGATCACATGAAGACTGGTGCGAAAGCACATCATATACATGTCGGATTGCCTAAGTGCAATCTACCTGACAGGACTGGCACCTAAACTTGGATCCAAGGTGAGCGAACGGTGCAGATGTGAACATACACATGAAGGACTGGCCCTGGCCATAGGGCGAGTATTAACACTGGGTGCAGCAAGATGAGCATGTACAAATATGTATGAATGCCATGACAGTAATATCACAACCATATAGCAACATTTATCACAATTTATATCACAATAATGATACTAGGCAATATAGGCGTAAAAGTGAAGTAAATACGCATTTATGGAAACTATAAATATATATAGGTATAAAACAACTGCCCACTCACAAGTACGTCGCTGGGTCGTAGCCCCCAAGCCTAGCTTGTCCTCGACACTCCTCGGGATAAGTTTCCCCTATATGTGAAATAACTAAAATAGCATTAATTAAAGCACATAACGGAAACCTAAATAAAACCCCCATAGTTTTCTCAAACCTAGGGTTTAAATATATGAAATCAATCTACTCGACGACATGAACACGTACGGGTCAACCACGAGTCGGCCGGAGGCTGGACACGCCCTCATGTGCAGCCCAAAGTGGCTGCACAAGCTACCCACACGCGCCCACGCACCCCACAAGTACACTGTACTCGCCTTCTTCACGAAAATCTGCAGTTTTTTGCAGATTTTTGGCCCAACTTCCAGAGCTCATAACGAGCTTGATTCTCAACCAAATTCATGTCTACAAAAGCCAAATTAAAGCTAGGAATGTGGTCTACCGATCCCAATTCACAGAAAGTTCGAATATAGTCCAAGTTAATCAGAAATTTGGCCTGAAAGTGGCCAAACGACCACGGTTACAAATTTTCCAGAAACTGAAATTTTCTTCCTAATTTCCAGAGTTGATTTCCAACTCGATACTTAAGCAAACTCAGTGATTCAAAAACCATTTTGAAGTTAGGAACGTAGAGAACAAGTTTGTACCCAGAAGAAGTCCAGTTGTGGTCGAGGTTGACCAGAAAAATGGCTTAAAAGTGACCAAATGGCCACAGTTCTAGAATGAAAAACGCAGGTCCTCCGTCTTCTCTAGTTTCTGGGTAAAACCACACGTCCAAAACAAAAAAAAAAGGATCAATAACAACCCATAGAGGTGAAATGAAGGTTCTAAAGGTTTCTCAAAGCTTACCTAAGCCATAAATGGCTTGAAAATCGATATGTCGAACTCACCGAGTCGACCTTCCGAGTTGGTGAGTTAAAACTTGTCCACACCAGATTTCAAGGACATGGTTATGATCATGAGACTGAGATGATCACAATGGTGTAATTTATTTTTCACGTTTGAGTGTTTTGGTGTGTTTTTGTGGTTGTTGCAAAGAGGAAGAAGAAGAAGAAGAAGAACTCGGCATGTGAGAGGGAGAAGAGAGAGAGAAGAGAGAGAGAAAGATGGGATGCTTGCTTTTTTGATTGAGTGGACATAAAATAAAGAAGAGATGGGATAGCTGAGAGTGAAATAATGAAGGGGGGATGCACGGGATGGGATGAAAAAGTAATCCAATGTATAGGTTTTTAGATTTCCTACAGTAAAAGGAAATCGAAATCTATCCGAGGTAGATATTTTTTACACTTTAAAATCTATGTCTACCCATACTAGCATGTACAATTTAAATGTGATAGCGAGAAATAAAAAGGAAGCGATAATAATAAGTCCAGATCACTTGCCAATAAGGGCATAATCGTCAATACACATACTTGGGGAGAAATTACATAGGAAAATTAGGGATTGGTCGTCACAATCTACCCCCTTATAAAAATTTCGTCCTCAAAATTTCAATACTGACTACCATCAAAGCCATAAAATAGACGTGGATACATGTCTCGCATACAGTTATTCTGTCTCCCAAGTGGCTTCCTCCACTGAGTGGTTCCTCCACAAAACCTTCACCATCCACATGGTCTTGTTCCTAAGAACCTTATCCTTCCAATTAAGGATAGTCACCGGAACCTCATCATAGGTCAAATCTGGATTGATCTCCAGAGGCTGAAGAGGGATTACGTGTGACGGATCAAAAACATACCTCCGTAGCATCGATACATGAAACACATTGTGCATTCTCACCAATTCTGGTGGCAAAGCAAGTCGTAAGCAACTTCCCAAACTCGTTCAACGATTTGGTACGACCCGATGTACCTAGGGCTGAGTTTCCCTCTCTTGCCGAATCGCACAACACCTTTCCATGGCCATAATTTCAAGAATACCCAATCACCAACCTCATAAACTCTGTCTGTAAAATGTCTGTCGGCGATACTCTTCTACAGATCCTGGGCCGCTTTTAGGTTAGCCTTTATCACCTGAATGTTCTGTGTCATCTCCTCCACGATCTTAGGGCCCACTAAAACTCGTTTGCTAACCTCGGACCAACAAAGTGAAGTATGACATGGTTTTCCATATAACGCCTCAAAGGGTGCCATACCAATACTAGAATGGAAGTTGTTGTTGTACGTGAACTCTATCAACGGTAAGCGCTTGTGCCAAGTGCCTCCAAATTGTAGAACTGATGATCTCAACATATCTTCCAAAGTCTGGATAGTTCTCTCTGACTGCCCATCTGTTTGAGGATGATAGGCGGTGCTGTAGAGTAATCTCGATCCCAAAGCTTCCTAAAAAGCTACCCATAACTTCGAAGTGAATCTGGGATCCCAGTCAGAAATGATACTAATTGGGACTTCATGGTACCCAACCACTTCAGAGATGAACCGTTTGGCCAACTGACTTAACGAGTAATTCTCACGAACGGGTATGAAGTGTGCTGATTTGGTAAGTCGATCAACCACCACCCAGATACCATCGTAACCATTTCGCGTACGAGGTAACTTGTACATGAAATCCATCGTAATATCTTCCCATTTCCACTAAGGTATCAGAAGTGGTTGTAGCAATCCAAACAGCCTTTTCCTTTTTTCCTTAACCTGCTGGCAAATTGCACAACGACTAACATACTCTGCAACTTCTCTTTTGATACCTGGCCATTAGTAGAAGTGTCGGATGGTATGATACATCTTGGTGCTCCTTGGATGCATTGCAGAAGCAGAAATAGGTGCTTCATCCAATATGTCTTTCTTTAGTTCATCAACATTCAGTACATACATCCGTTTGCCTTGCATAAGCATGCCATCAGGATCTCAAATCCTGAGGTCATTCTTTTTCCCGTCTGATATTGCCTGTATCAATTCTTGAGATTCTGTATCGTTCCTCTGAGCTTTGAGAACACGATCCAATAGAACCGGTCTGACCTTAAAACTGGTAATTAGGGCCACCTGACCTGGAAAGGTGGAAGCATGCTAGCCATCACCATGAGGTGACATAACCATAAGGGTAAGTGATGCAAAAAGTGAATAAGATTAAAACTAATTAGAACTAAACAGTGAAAGAGTGCCCAATTCATGGGTTGAACCCACTACAATTATTCAGAGCATAATAGACAATGAGAATACAGAAGAGTAGTCAAAGCAACCAAAGTACACTTATTACATAATAGTGATAAGTTTGAACGTCTAAAACAGAAGGAAATGTCAGAATTGCCAGGGTTCCTCGAGTGCCACAAAGAGTACAGCTATCTAGGTCCGGGACGGGCGAAAAACAAAGTTGAGTGGGTCAGCAAAACAATGCTTATAAGAAAACCTTTATCTTTGAATATACTAACCCCTCGTTGTAAAACAAGTATAGTTTCCTTAAACATACTACTCACGTATATAAACAATAATTCGATAATATTAAAGCATTATAATAATCAGTAATATGCCAAGTAATGATGTATCGAATGCCACAGTAATAATCATGTCATAATCAAGTATAGCTAAGTGCTCATCCATCTAAGCTGACACACAAGTTTGAACAGATAGATTCTGACACGAACAGGACTGGGTGTAATCAATATGCTCTAGTACTACAATCATGTGAAGACTAGTGCAAAAGCACACCACATACAAGTTGGATTGCCTAAGTGCAATCTACCCAACAGGACTGGCACCTAAACATGGATCCAAGGTGAGCGAACGGTGCAGATGTGAAAATACACGTGAAGGACTGGCCTTGGCCCTAAGGCGAGTACTAACACCGGGTGCAACAAGATGAGCATGTACAAATATGTATGAATGCCATGACAGTAATATCACAACCATATAGCAGCATTTATCACAATTTATATCACAATAATGATACTAGGCAATATACGCATAAAAGTGAAGTAAATACGCATTTATGGAAACTATAAATATGTATAGGTATAAAACAACTGCCCACTCATAGGTACGTCGCTCGGTCGTAGCCCTCGAGCCTAGCTTGGCCTCGAAAATCCTCGGAATAAGTTTCCCCTATATGTTAAATAACGAAAATAGCATTAATTAAAGCACATAACGGAAACCTAAATAAAACTGCCATAGTTTGCTCAAACCTAGGGTTTAAATATATGAAATCGATCTACTCGACTACACGAACACGCACATGTTAACCACACGCCACCCAAAGTGGCTGCACAACTTCCAGAGCTCCTAACAAGCTTGATTCTTCCTAACTTCCATAGTTGATTTCTAACTCGATACTTAACCAAACTCAATGATTCAAAATCCATTTTGAAGTTAGGAACATAGAGAACAAGTTTGTACCTATAAGGAGTCCCGTTGTGGTCGAGGTTGACCAGAAAAATGGCTTGAAAGTGACCAAATGGCCACAGTTCTAGAATGAAAAACGCAGGTCCTCCTTCTGCTCGAGTTTTTGGGTAAAACCACACGTCCAAAACACAAACAAAGGATCAATAACAACCCGTAGAAGTGAAATGAAGGTTCTAATGGTTTCTCAAAGCTTACCTAAGCCATAAATGGCTAGAAAATCGATATGTCGAACTCGCCAAGTCGACCTTCCAAGTTGGTGAGTTAAAACTCGTCCACACCAGATTTCAAGGACATGGTTGTGATCGTGGGACTGAGATGATCAAAATGGTGTAATTTGTTTTTCACGTTTGAGTGTTTTGGTGTGTTTTTGTGGTTGTTGCAGAGAGGAAGAAGAAGAAGAACTCGGCGTGGGAGAGGGAGAAGAGAGAGAGAGATGGGATGTTTGCTTTTCTAATAGAGTGGACAGAAAATAAAGAAGAGATGGGATAGGTAAGAGTGAAATAATGAAGGGGGGATACATGGGATGGGATGAAAAGGGAATCCAATGGATAGGTTTTTAGATTTCCTACAGTAAAAGGAAATCGAAATCTATCCGAGGTAGATATTTTTTACACTTTAAAAACTACGCCTACCCATACTAGCGTGTACAATTTTAATGCAATAGCGAGAAATAAAAAGGGAGCAATAAGAATAAGTCCACATCACTTGCCAATAAGGGCATAATCGTCAATACACATACTCGGGGAGAAATTACATAGGAAAATTAGGGACGGGTCGTCATGTTGGAAATGTGCCCTAAAACCAATCATATGATGATACTTTACGGACATTTCACATGTTAAACTAATCTAGTTTAATATCAAGGGCAAAGATTATTGTTTGAGCCGTCTCATATAAATGTTATATGCTTAAACGATAAGTCCAAGGAATATGTGATTGGGAGAATGCAATCTAAAGAAGTTAGATTCATGAGACCATTCTTTCGTAGACACATCCTAAACGTTCCTGATCATAGGATTGCCAATTGGGCATTGACAGTCCGTTAAGATCAGTACGTGTTGTGTCTTCTCTCAGGGAGAGTGACTAGTCTCGAGTCATTGGTGTGTGTGACATCAAGACAAGTACATAGGTGCTCAATAGAGAATGAGTTCACTGAACACGATCAACGAAGAGTTCTCATATTCATGTCACATGAGAACTCTTGGTTGGGATAATGCAAAGTAGTCCTTTGACCTGAGGCATCATAGTTGTCTTGTGGTTAAGTCCTTGATCTTTGATTATGTCAAAGTCACTCCATCAGGAGGGTGTCCACGGCATAGTTGGGGTTAAGCCACTTAGCTATGGAGGCAAGTGAATGCGCAACAAGGGATCTCTAACCTTCAAACCGTTTGAGGGAGAATACTCTATGATATGATTAAGAATCTCTGGCCAGAGTATGAATGAGATTTAGGAAAGTCATTCCAAATCACATTCAAGGTAATCATATAAGCACATGAATCACATTGGATAGTAGACATGAATAAACTATCAAACCAAACAATGTGGTCAAAAGTATTGTATTAGAGAAAGACCGTATTGCATTTGTAATCCTAAACTGAATAGGTTCTCTACCTCTTCTGATTAGCTTGGGTAACCATGATATGCTGCTAGGTGTCACTCTTGGTTTGTGGAAGCCCTAAACGTGTATAAACACTAAAGGGAGAATTGAAAGTAAGTTTCAATTCACAATCGATTTGAAAGAGTTTTAATCGCCCACTACCTCGCTAAAAGGAACCTAATGGATCGTACACCGTGTAAGGTGGAGATTGAAGAAACAATGGAGATGAGTAAGAATAATTAAATGGTTTAATTATTTATGGCAAGGATTAATTAATATGTTAATTAATCAAACGAATAAGTTCGTTAAAAACCTCGGGATAGTTTTGGACCTTAAGGCCCAATGGGCTTCGAACGTCAAGCCCATTGACTTAAGTTGTATGACAATTTAATGAATAAAGATTCACAAAGGCCCAAAAGCCCAAATCCCTTATATGGCCGGCCATGTGTGTTGAATTAGGGTTTTGGTTCTTTAGGTCATTTAAAGAAGTGACTATATAAAGAACTTTATAGCCTAAAATTCAAAAAGGGTTTCTTTTAGGAAATTGGAGAGAACACAAAGCTCTCATTTTCTCTCTAGGAGGCCGGCCCCCTTGGAGGGTGTATCTAGCAATCCTACCACTCCAAGGTCACTCATTTCTTCTCCAATCTAACCTTGGTGAAGATACTTAGAGGTTCTCAATTTTGGGAACTTGGAGAAACCTATTCTTCCATCCAAATCCATAGATTTTAGATGCAAGGAATGAAGGCCCTCTCTTTGGGTGATTAGCCTTTGCTTATGCAAAGAGGAATCTACAAAGGTATATATTTCTCAACTCACTTTGATTTGAGTTGAGTCTTGGTTCACCAATCTACTAGGCTTTGAATTTCATGGGTAATGTTTTGTTTTTGAATGCATGCAAGCATGATTCCGCCTTTTAATTGTTAAATGCATGCTATAGATGTTATTCAAATGAACATGTTTTCACAAAATCTTCCTTCAAGTGGTATCAGAGCCTAGGTCTAGTAGTTGGTGAATCCTTTTGGGTTTTGTAGTTCATAGTTTTGATTTAAAAGTTGTAATATGTTACAAGCTTTATTCTTGTTTCTTTGAATGTAAATTTTGTTAGAAAATTTGCCATCTCAAATGTTGTAGATGTAGTTCATATGAGCATGAATATTAGAGCTAAAATTTGGTGCCATGCTTTTGGGAATTTTCGGCCAAATCCAAAGGGTGGATTTTTGGGTTCTTGTTTGACTTGTTAAAAGTGTTTTCAAGTAACTTTTGGAACCCCTATGTACCCTAGTTTGGTTATATGTTATTTCCCTAAAGTTTGAATGGTTTTGTGATGTTTTTGGAGTAAAAATGTTCATGGAAATTTTTTGTGTTTTTTCATGAATGTTCTTCATTGTTCTTGACATTTTAGCCAAGAACAAAAAGTTTGATGTTTTGATTCAAAGTTTTGGTTAATTTCATAAAGTCTTTGTTTGAAGTTGGTTGGTGTGACTTTTCCATCATCAAAAACATTTATTTGAAAAGGTGATGGAAATGTTGTAAGAGTGTTTAATTTATGTACATAATTGTTTTTCTTTCTTACACACATGTTCCCACCAACCAATTTCAACTTGCAAGGCTTTATGACTTAGTTAAAAAAAAATTCAAATTTTGTGGCTTCAATTTTTCCCTCCCTCTCTCCTAAAACCGGCCCTCCCTCAAGTGGGAGTACTTTTGGGACTTTTATGCAATTACATAAAGTTTTGATACTTTTGTGTATTTGCACTTTGGCCCAAAAGTTTACGTTTTTACGTTTAGGTCCAAAAACGCTAAAGGACAAATTGTTTTGATCCTTTAATGAAGTTTTTGCATTATTAAAATTTTGGGTTCTAGTTGTAATTACATGAAGTAGTGGACTTTTGTGTTTTTACAAAGTGACCCAAAAGTTTTGCAAAATAGCCCAAAAGTTGAGGTTAATTGCTTTATAGCCCAAAAGGTTGTGGTTATTGCATGATGGCCCAAATTAGGTTGAGAACAAAATTGTTTTGTCTCTTTAAATGAGAATTGGATTTTCATTTCATTTAGCTCCATTTAAATCAATTTTATGGATACAAAAACCAAATGAAAATGTTGCATTCAATTTAATTAGTTAAAGTGTTAATTAATTAAAGGGTGATTATGAACCTAAGCCTACGATAATTGAGCTATGTGAAAGGCCGTTTCAAATTTGTTTGAACCATGGGAATGTGTAGATTAGATTTTGGTTGTAATTTGATTTGATCAAATGTTGTAAAAGAGCTTAAGCTCTTCTTTACTTTAAAGTAATTTGTATTATGCAAATGTTGTAATGAGCATAAGCTCACCTTTACTTTGAAGTACTTCTTTCTTGCTTCATTTGATATGCATGAAAATGAAGCAGTTGGGTCCAACGCCCCTAAGACAACATGCCTTAATGTGATTAAACGCGTAACTAAAATCAATCACCATCCCTAGACCGAAATTCAACACTAGGCTCGTGTTGAATCTAAACAAAGGTTCATAGTCATCCTAAGGCCCTAAGTCAACTATATAGTCCATCAAATGAATGCAAAGTTTATGTTAGTAGTATCATATACTCTTGCTTTAAAAACAGTTTTATAAGCATAGTGGGAGTATTATATACAACTAAAACAATCAAATGGACCAATAGTTGTAATAGGACCAAAATTGTTTTAATATAGATTAAAATGAATGTTTATATGTGATGAGAACTAAAACCCTCAACCAAACCATTATTAAGTTGACAAGCGTGAGAGTGCTTTGAACACTCTTTCGTGGCCTTCCACCGTGGTAGCTCCAATCGTTTATGACTTGTACGCCGCCTTCACCCTATCATGGGGGAGTGCAAAGTGCATGCTTATACTCAGGAGGAGTCTATATACATACTTGATGAGGTGAGTGTAGGCAACGAGGATGGCCAACATCATATCATTGTGAGGCTATTCTTGAACCCCTTCATGAACTAAGCATGGTGGGAATGACTTAACTAAGTGCAATGGAGCCAATATCATATCATTGTGAGGTTACATTCTCTAGAGGCCAAATTAGATGGGTACTTGCAAGAGATGCAAATGAGTAAGTGTACTCTCTCATTATTATTAATGCTAGCCAATATCATATCATTGTGAGGTGGGCTTGGTAGTAGTGAGTCTCCCATACCCTACTAAGAGTTTCATCCAAAAATCTCGAATTCCAATGAGGGATAGGGAATTTGCCAAAAATAGTGGGTGGTGCTATTTGATTTAAAGACCCGAATCAAATGGCTTAAAATCAATCGATTTATATTCGTTATGTATTAATTTACCAATATATTTGCAAACGCTATCCAAAACTTGACAAAGAAAAGCCGAATGCTTTAGTTTCCGGACTTGGTACCACAATCCCAAAGATTGTCTTAAATGGATTATATATGTACCTAAGTAGTCTCATCCTCACAATCTTCCTATTGATAATGTATCATTGGAAGAACATGTTAGATAAAGTCTATCATAAAGAGGACAACACTTTTAATGTCATAATTCTTCAATTACAATTTGTTGTATGAAGAAATAAGAGTTGCTTTGAACAACCCTTAATCAATGCAAACATTAGTGCTTGTTTCTTTGTTACATGAACAAGGAACTTTAGAAGAAAGCACAAAGGCATGGACACTTAATGTGCCATGATTCTTCACTTACAAATTGTTGTATGAAGAAATGAGAGTTGCCTTGTACAACTCTTGAAAGTTTGTAATTATGTTTAGAACATAATGGTTGGTTGACAAAAATAGTCCATCAACATGGACTTATGATGATTTTGAATCATTGAGTGTTGAAGTGATAAACCACTTAACGAGACGGAAACTAGGCAAGGACTTCACCTTTGTGTCCCTATCCTAATGGTTCACTAAATTTATTGTAAACTATATGGTGAACAATAAACACATACTCTCCAAAATGTTTGATGTGTATAACACAATTGAAATAAGTTTCAAGAGAGATAGTGGGAGTTTAGGGACGATGACTAATGTAGTCAAAGGAAAAGTCAAATAAAGAAGATAAAAATAACTCCAAGGGAACAAACTTTCTTTATGAAAGGATGGACATTGGAAGGGGTATTTGCAAGAAATGTCTTGCAAGTGTCAAGAACACACCTTTTGAAGGTGTTGTAAATTGTTCTTGAATAGTTCAAAACAGTTGGTTATTCTACTTGAATGCTTGATTCCGTATTAGTAACTATGTTTTACAATCGTTGTAAAAGTGTGACTAATAAGAAGTAGAAGATATATGAGAGAAGAAAAGGTACTTCACATTCGGAACGTGAATAAAATAAAGATCTCTGCGAAAGCAGATAGTACTTACTTCCTCATATGAACTACCAAAGAAATTGGAAAAACCAAAGATTGTCTTTACATTCCAATTTTAAGGAATTTAATTCCGTCACTATAGTAGAGATGGATAAATGTTTTGTTTGACAAAACATTGTTCTTTATTAATCAATGATTGGATTATAGTAATCTAATTGATTGTCTCTATAGTAGAGATGATATGGTAGTATTAACTGTTTAGAATATAATGATGCTTAAAACCCAAAAGGTTGCAAGGTAGTGACTAATCCCAACTAAAGTTGTGATACCTCTAAAACATAAATTACGAGTTGGTCATAGATGGATGCTTTGGATCGTTAGATCCGGATCCAATACCTTCTTGTTAAAATTGTATAGAGGCGAAATGTTCGAATCTTTATTCTTTTGGAAAGAAGAAAGAATGACAAAGTTGTTGAGGTTAATTCACTTAGATGTTAGTGGCACTTGTCCACAAACATAATACTACTCATGTTGTATGACATTCACCGAAGATCACTCTCGGTTCGACTATAGTTTATTTTGAATAAACACAAGTCCGAATACTTTGAAAAATGTTTCAAAGAATTCAAGTAATGTAAGTTGATGAGTAAGACGTCTAAAGTATTTACCTCCTTAGATTTGATCCAAGATAAGGTAACACTTTAGAACAGTTTCCTTGAAAGATATCAAGGAAATAAGCATCATAAGATAATAGATTTCTCCATAAGGAGAAGAACGAACTTAAATAAGATTTAGTTCGTTGGATATTATCAATTACCCATATATAGGATATATACTTCTAAGACAATATGATTGTCAATTAGAAGATCTTCCAAAATTTTCATGACTCCATAAGATGTAGTTGGAAAGAAAGACAAAACTTAATCATGTTAAGATTTGGGGTTGTGAGCCAATAAGCAATATTTGTTTGATAACAATCTTGTGGGATATCCTTAAATTAACTTTTGGATAACGCTTCTATAAACCAATTGACAAATGTTGTTTGTTGGGTTGTTCATTGTAATCCTACAATGTGATTTGCCTAAAAGCAAATGAACGAGAGATAGAACTCAAAGAATAGGTTCTTTGAGAGACAAGAAAGTAATCAACAAATATAAACAACCTAGTTCCTATACCAAAAGCTCCAAGGTAGTCGAGAAGAATTTATAAACCGTCTCAGTTGAATGGTTTGAACTTTATGACTATGTCATAGAGTTGCACCTCTTAATTCGAAAGAAATAAGAATGAAAATCCTTATGACTACATTGAGTGTATATATATGATATATACTCAAGGAAATGGTAAAGTACCATTTGACCCGAAATAATGAAACCTTCATAAGCTAATTGGTAGCTTAAGGTAACTACAATCAAAAGGATGGATTGACCTTGAAGAAACCATCTTTGACGTAGTCTTGGTTTCAATTAATTCGAAGATAGCTAGCTACAACTAAATGGTGATTCAATGTTTGGACATAACATGGGTTTCCGAAACCATTATTAAGATAGTCTTAATAATATATGTCTAAAACTATGAATCACAAGACATGTAAGTTGTAGAGATCCATCCATCATGAATCTAAGCAAGCTAGTGGGAGCTATGAGCATCTTATGAGAAAAGGATCAAATCGGTTTGATTTCTCATAAAGATGTAAATAAATCTTTTGTTTACTAGGTTTACAAAAGATTAGTGGGAGTTAATCATGTTCCTAAAATTTAAATATATATGATATATTAATTTTGGAAATGAAAAGAATACTTCTTCATTAAAGTTATGACTTTAAAACATTATATGAAGATAGAATGTATATGGGAGTTAATCATGTTCCTAAAATTTAAATATATATGATATATTAATTTTGGAAATGAAAAGAATACTTCTTCTTTAAAGTTATGACTTTGAAACATTATATGAAGATAGAATGTATATGGGAGATATAGTCTATATACATGGGATGGAAATCTATAATGATATATTTCATGATATAATTGGATTATATCAATCCCTAATAATAGACAATAGATGCTAGGAAGTTTCTCATATGATGATAAACTTCAATTAGAAGGACAACTCTAGTGAGACTAAGAAGTTGCTCTTCTCAAAGAGAACGTACTCTTTGACTCCCAAAGAAATAATGCGTAAATAGAATCCTTTATGCATACGCATAAAGGGGATTTATGTATTTCATATTGTATGAAAAACATTGATATGAGTTGTACCTAGAACAGTACAAGACGATATCAATGCAAGCCCAGGATTAGAACCATGGCAGCTGTCAAGTGAGTCCTTAAGTATTTAAGAAATACTAAAGGATAGATTCCTCAAAGAATGAGGAAGAATTAGAGTAACGTAAAGGAAGCGTAAATGTATTAGATTATAAATCTAATCCATCATTGGATGTTTCTTCATTATGAATGAAGAGATAATCAGATATCTCTTTATTATGACTAAAGAGATATTTGGATGGAAACATTAAAAGTAATGACTTTAGTTTGTTCCATTATGAATGCAAAATATATTGCCATATAGAAGCTTACAACAATGTTGTTTGGATGGGAAAGTTCATTTATGAACTCTCTATTCGGTTCCAACCAGAAAGTGTATCTAGTGTATCGACACTATGACACTAATGGGGCGATAGCTCAAGCCAGGGAATCAAGGTCTCATCAAGGTCCGAACTCATATGAGAGACTGAACCACATGATTGAGAATCATGTATAATGGTGACGTCGTTATTCTCAAGGTTGCTTCTATGGATAACATATAGATATCCATTGTCTAGGCCTACTATTCAGCCATTTATGAAATGACTACAGAAGAGGTATCATCACTGATGACCAAGCTGATTGGCTCTAGTGCAAGTGGGAGATTGTTGGAAATGTGCCCTAAAACCAATCATATGATGATACTTTACGGACATTTCACATGTTAAACTAATCTAGTTTAATATCAAGGGCAAAGATTATTGTTTGAGCCATCTCATATAAATGTTATACGCTTAAACGATAAAGTCCAAGGAATATGTGATTGGGAGAATGCAATCTAAAGAAGTTAGATTCATGAGACCATTCTTTCGTAGACACATCCTAAACGTTCCTGATCATAGGATTGCCAATTGGGCATTGACAGTTCGTTAAGATCAGTATGTGCTGTGTCTTCTCTCAGGGTGAGTGACTAGTCTCGAGTCATTGGTGTGTGTGACATCGAGACAAGTACGTAGGTGCTCAATAGAGAATGAGTTCACTGAACACGATCAACGAAGAGTTCTCATATTCATGTCACATGAGAACTCATGGTTGGGATAATGCAAAGTAGTCCTTTGACCTGAGGCATCATAGTTGTCTTGTGGTTAAGTCCTTGATCTTTGATTATGTCAAAGTCACTCCATCAGGAGGGTGTCCACGGCATAGTTGGGGTTAAGCCACTTAGCTATGGAGGCAAGTGAATGCACAACAAGGGATCTCTAACCTTCAAACCGTTTGAGGGAGAATACTCTATGATATGATTAAGAATCTCTGGCCAGAGTATGAATGAGATTTAGGAAAGTCGTTCCAAATCACATTCAAGGTAATCATATAAGCACACGAATCACATTGGATAGTAGACATGAATAAACTATCAAACCAAACAATATGGTCAAGAGTATTGTATTAGAGAAAGACAGTATTGCATTTGTAATCCTAAACTGAATAGGTTTTCTACCTCTTCTGATTAGCTTAGGTAACCATGTTAGGCTGGCTAGGTGTCACTCTTGGTTTGTGGAAGCCCTAAACGTGTATAAACACTAAAGGGAGAATTGAAAGTAAGTTTCAATTCACAATCAATTTGAAAGAGTTTTAATCGCCCACTGCCTCGCTAAAAGGAACCTAATGGATCGTACACCGTGTAAGGTGGAGATTGAAGAAACAATGGAGATGAGTAAGAATAATTAAATGGTTTAATTATTTATGGCAAGGATTAATTAATATGTTAATTAATCAAACGAATAAGTTCGTTAAAGACCTCGGGATAGTTTTGGACCTTAAGGCCCAATGGGCTTCAAACGTCAAGCCCATTGACTTAAGTTGTATGACAATTTAATGAATAAAGATTCACAAAGGCCCAAAAGCCCAAATCCCTTATGTGGCCGGCCATGTGTGTTGAATTAGGGTTTTGGTTCTTTACGTCATTTAAAGAAGTGACTATATAAAGAACTTTATAGCCTAAAATTCAAAAAGGGTTTCTTTTAGGAAATTGGAGAGAACACAAAGCTCTCATTTTCTCTCTAGGAGGCCGGCCCCCTTGGAGGGTGTATCTAGCAATCCTACCACTCCAAGGTCACTCATTTCTTCTCCAATCTAACCTTGGTGAAGATACTTAGAGGTTCTCAATTTTGGGAACTTGGAGAAACCTATTCTTCCATCCAAATCCATAGATTTTAGATGCAAGGAATGAAGGCCCTCTCTTTGGGTGATTAGCCTTTGCTTATGCAAAGAGGAATCTACAAAGGTATATATTTCTCAACTCACTTTGATTTGAGTTGAGTCTTGGTTCACCAATCTACTAGGCTTTGAATTTCATGGGTAATGTTTTGTTTTTGAATGCATGCAAGCATGATTCCACCTTTTAATTGTTAAATGCATGCTATAGATGTTATTCAAATGAACATGTTTTCACAAAATCTTCCTTCACGTCACACTATAGATGAGAAATTGTTAAACAATTAGTAATACTCACTCTCTCTCTTTTTGCATACAAGAGGTATTAAGAGAAGAACTGGCTTTGATTAATTTCACTTTCAAGCTTTGGTCACACGAATCAACGATTAAACGATCTTTGTTGGATTGCTTTGGATGTTTACTACTAAAAAAATGAGCTCAACCATTTAATTAAATTAAACTACAAGTTCATTGCATCATATTAGTTTCATTTGACTGATTTGAATGTTCATCACATAAGTATAAAGATAAACTTCAATTAAAATGAAAAATAAATACTAATTTAGTGAGAACATCACCAATCAAACATTGGAATCCAGTATTGAGCCAAAGATAAGTTGGAAGAACTTAGCAAGTAGCTCCATCAGCCAACATTTCTAACCAACACCATGACACAAGCCATCAAGTAACAAAACCAAAAATATGTCAACGGAAAACGTTATATGTGGAAAATAACAATGAATTACATGAAACGGGAGCGCCAAAATAACTGTGCAATCCACCTATTACCTGTTGTCCTGCCACAAAGTTAAAATATGATGCGAGGTGGAAATAAATTAATGAAAGTTGTCTTTTCTTGATCCTCTGGAGCAATTGCAATTTGATTATATCCAGAATAACCATCAAGAAAGCAATAATGAGGATAATCAGCTAACCTTTCTAACATTTGATCAATGAATGAGATTGGAAAGTGATCCTTACGTGTGGTGCTATTTATCTTCCGATAGTCTGTACAGACTCTTCAACTATTTTGCACACGTGTAGGCATTAGAAAGTGATCCTTACGTGTGGTGCTATTTATCTTCCGATAGTCTGTACAGACTCTTCAACTATTTTGCACACATGTAGGAACTAGCTCATTAGCTTCATTCTTAACAACTGTGACTCCGGATCGCTTAGGAACTACTTGAACATGGCTCACCCACTTGTTGTCCGAGATAGGATATATGATGCCAACATCAAGAAGTTTGATAACCTCTTGCTTGATGACCTCTATCATGAATGGGTTCAAATGGCTTTGAGCTTCCCTTGTTGGTTTTGCACCCTCCTAGAACAAAATCCTATGCATACATGTAGTTGGATTTATACCTTTGATATCTGCAATGCTCCAAGCTATGGCAGTTTTGTGATCCTTCAGTACTCGGATCAGTTTATCCCTCTCTTCTGCTATGAGTTGTGATGATATGATGATCGGTAATGTTTTATCCTCTCCCAAAAATGCATATTTCAAATGTTCAGGAATCGGTTTAAGCTCCAATTTTAGGTGCCTAAATCATAGAAGGAAGAGCTTTTTTCGTTAGAAGGAGGAAGAGAAATAAAATAGGAAGAAGACTTACCACGAATTGGTGAAAGAAACTCAAAGGCTGCCATTGTTTGGATTAATTCTTCTTCAATGTGCTAAGAATAATTAAGCTTTCCATGTGTAATGCTATGCTCTAACACCTTCTCTAAATTATCTTGTCCCACACCTTCATTAAAACAATCTTGCACAAAATAGTCAAACGCATCAATAGACAAACAAGATTCAAAATCACTAGGGTACCTCATAGCATTGAAGATTTTGAAATTAACACTTTCTCCATCAATTTCCATGGTTAAGGTACCATCATAGACATCAATCTTCGTACTCGCCATTCTAAGGAATGGTCTGCCCAATATAAGAGGAAGTGCAGTAGGCATAGAGTCATGTTCCATCTCAAGAACAAAATAGTCAGCGGGAAAAATGAGCTCATTCACTTGCACAAGTACATCCTGTTGGAAGTATGCCCACAAAGCCACTCATTTGATGTAATAGCTTTTGGAATACTTATTGTATTAAACTTTTATATGTTTAATGAAGGGCAAAGCTTATTGTTAATCACTATTTATTGTATCATGTGTTTAAGCAATAAGGGAATCCAAGGAATGTATTTGATCTAAGAGATAAGTGATTTAAGTAAGTTAGATTAACGAGACCTTTCTCTTATGTTCATTCCTAAAACGTTCCTTGCCATAGGATTGACAATCCGCTAAGGTTAGTATGTGTTATGTTGACTCAAGCGCGAGTATGACAAGTCTCAAGTCATTTAGTGTTGGACACTAAGACAAACACATAGGTGCTCGAAAGAGTAATCGAGTACACTGAACTACGATCAAAAGAGAGTTCAAACATACATGTCATGTAAGAACTCGATAGTTGTAATATGCAAAGTAGTCCTTTGACCTGAGGCATCATAGATGTCTAATGGTTAGGTCCTTGATCTTTGATCATGTTAAATGGCATTCCATTGGAGTGTCCACGGCATTGTTGGGATCAAGCTATCTAGTCATGTAGGCATATGAATGCACAACAAGGGATCTCTAACCTTCTATGGTGGAAGGAGAATACTCTAAGATATGATTCGGGAGTCTTTGGCCAAAGCATTTGAATATGACTTAGGAAATTTGTTCCAAATCATATTTAATCGAATCATATAGAGAAGTATCACATTGGATAGTAGACATGAAACAAACTATCACTCAAACAATGTGATTAAGAGTATTGTATTAGAAAAGGACCGTATTGCATTGTAGTTGTAACTGGATAGGTTCTCCAACCACTTCTACTTAGCTTGGGTAACCATGATATGCTGCTAGGTGTCACTCATGGTTTGTGGAAGCCTTGAAGATTAGCCAACACTAATCAAAGGGAGAATTGAAATGTTGTTTCAATTCACAATCGATCGTTAAGAGTAACAATCGCCCATTGCCTCGCTAATTGGAACCTAATGGATCGTACACCGAGTAAGGGTGAAAGTGAAGAAATATAAATGAGATGGATAAGCAATTAAATGGTTTAATTGAGAATGGTCAAGATTAATTAATTAGTTAATTAATTTTACGAAAGGTTCGTATTGGGCTTTTAAGTTGGTTTTGGGCTTCAGGGCTCAAAAGCGTTTTGGTCCACAAGGCCCATTATGTTTAAGTTGTATGACAACTAAAAAAAAATGGGCAATTAGCCCAATAACAAAGGTAAGGCCGGCCATAAGGGTGAGGGTAGCAAACTTGGATTAATTACAAGTTTGCCACTCACTTGAAATGAAGTATAAAATCAACTTTATAGCTTTATTTCTCATAAGGGTTTTTTCTTGGTGAAATGAGGTGAAACACTTTCTCTCATTTTCTCTAAAGAGGCCGGCCACTTAGAGGGGAATTAGCTAGCAATCTTTTCTTCTCTAAGTCATCCATTTCATCTTCACACTTCATCCTTGGTGTGGAGACTTAGAGACATCAAGCTTTTGATGTTTTTGGAGAACTAATCCTCAAATCCTCAAAGAAGCAAAGGAGCACTAAAAGGAGGAAAATCACAAGGAAGATCCAAGGAGCAAGGAGGTGACTTGAAGGCCCTCCACTTGGGTGAATCCCTTGTGTAAACAAGGATGAGCTTCAAGGGTAAAGAAACTCTAAATCTTTCCTTCTCTTTAATGTTCTTAAAGAGTTTATTGGTTCACCATATACTAGGCTTTGAAAGTCATGGGTTTTATGAATTATTTTTGAATGCATGCCTACTTTAAAGTGTTAATAGTTTGCATATGTATTCAAATGTTCTTACATGTTCTTAGCTAGGACAAAAGTTTTCCTTCACATCCTCCAATAGGCCTTTGGAATATCTATTTGAATGATCTGCCAACTAGATTACTACCTTTGTTTCCTTCAAGTCTCCAAGGTTCAATGATTCATACATTGAATATGACATCAGATTGATGGATGCCCCCAAATCACTCAATGCCCTCCTAAACTCTTTCCCTCCGATTACACATGGAATGGTAAAGCTACCGATATCCTTCAACTTCGGTGGTAGCTTTCTTTGCAAAACAACTGATACTTCCTCGCTTAATGCCACAGTTTTTGAATCATTGAATCTTCTTTTGTTCGTACAAAGCTCTTTAAGGAACTTTGCATACTTGGGCACTTGTTTTATGGCATCTAAAAAAGGTAAGTTCACTTGGACTTTCTGAAAAGTATCCAAGATTTTCTTATCAGTTTGCTCTTTTTTAGACTTCATAAGCCTACAAGGGAAAGGAATAGGGACACATAAGTTAAATGAATTTTGAACTTCTTTACTTACCTTATCAGAATCTTTTTGGTTCAATTCTGTAGCTTTAGGAGACTTTTTAGTTTCTGTTGAAGCCTCATCTTGCTCAAGATTTTTGGTTTGTAGCTCCCCTTGCTCATTTATATCTTTTCTTGTCCTCTTTTGCATCCTTGGCTGCTCAAAAACTTCTTTTCCACTACTTAAAGTCACAACATTCATCTGCTTAGCATTTGGATTCACCACAGTTTAGCTAGGCAACCTTCCTGGTTGATGTTGTTGCCTCATCAAACTTGCTAACTGACTCATTTGGCGCTCAAGGTTTTCTATTGCTTTGTCTATTTTCTGTTGATGAGATTGAGTAGAGTTAGCTAAAGAAGCAATTAAATCCTCAAGAGACTTACTTGGAGCTTGTTGTTGTTGAGGCTGAAATGGTGCATGCGGTCTTGCTTGAAAGAAGCCAGGTGGACGGTTATAGTTGTTGGGAACAGATTGTTCTCCGTTGTCTTGATTGTTCCACTTTAAGTGTGGATGATCGCGCCACCCTGCATTATAGTTGTTGGAGTATGGATCATATTTTTGCCTTTGTTGCCCCTGAAACCCTCCTAACACATTAGCTTGCTCAAAACCACCTAGATCCATCAATGAAGGGCACATGTTTGTGACATGTCCCATCATTGAACATACACCACACACTTGTTTTGGAGCCACCATAACTTGTTACACAAGATTAGTCAAGTTAGCTAATTGTAATTCAATACTAGAATTAGCACTTACCTCGTTAACTTTCTTAAGGGGTAGCTCATATCTCCCTCCAAATTGTCGTGTGTTGTCAACAATATTCTTTAGCAATGCCTTAGCATTAGTTGCAATATTCTTTAGCAATGCCTTAGCATTAGTTGGTGTCTTGTCTATGAATGCTCATCCACTTGCTGCATCAAGCATTACATGATCAGTACCACACAATCCTTCATAAAAGTACTGTATTAAAAGATGCTTTGAAATATGATGATTAGAACAATATGCAACCAAATGTGTGAATCGCTCATAGTAATCTCCTAAAGGCTCTCCATGTTGTTGTCAGATTGTACATATGTCTTTCCTTAAGCTTGCAGCTTTTGTGGAGGGAAAATATTGCTACAAGAATGCTTGCTTCACCTAGTTCCATGTGTTAATTGATCCCGGAGGTAAATTGTAAAGCCACTCATTTGCCTTAGTTTCTAATGTAAATGGGAATGCCCTCAACTTGACTTGCTCCTCATCCACATTTGTTGGTCTTATTCCGGAGCATACCACGTGAAACTCCATGAGATTCTTGTTGGCATTCCTCTGTTGAGAAGCCATGGAACTTAGGCAAGTAGTGAATCATGCCGGACTTGAGCTTAAATCCTCATTCTGCATTTGGATATGTGATGCACAATGGTTGTTGATCCGTATTTGGCGTTGCTAACTCCCTCAAAGTACAGTTATCAGCCATACCTTCTTGTGGTTCTTCCTCCTCTTCCGAACTCAAATGTGGTGGAGAAGATCACGGTAAAGACACCGATGCAGACTTCTGCTTGATTTGTCTCTGAAGCTTTCGAAGTGTTCGTTCAAGCTCAGGATTAAAGGAAGCTAGGTCAATGCTCTTGGACCTTCGAGTATGCATATACTACAAAGAGTACCTGAAATAAAAAAAAAAAACAAAAACACTAAATAGACAAGAAATGAAAACAATAGAGAAATAAGTAACTAGAAATAACAATCCCCGGCGACGCGGCGCCAAAAATTTAATAGGATTAAAAGCATACCACAAAGTAGCACACAAATGTCCTATTGACTTTCCTTATTAACATTAAGATTTGTCAATTGTAGCATAAGAAAATAAGGGGGCGTTTGTTTGCCCTCACTAAAGAGTATTGGACTGGACTGGACTAAGGGTTAGTCCAGTCCCATGTTTTTTCCCGACAGGGACTAGGTTTAATGAGACTAAGTCTCACTCGCTTCGACAAAAACGCTTGCTAGGGGGTCTTAGCAAGACCCCCCGAAAAGGAGTCCCTGCTTCGCCCCATCTCTGCTTTGCTTCACCCCTCCCCGCTTCACCCCATCTATGCTTCGCTTCACCCCTCCCTGCTTCGCTGTCCTTCCCTTCCCAAAAATCCCAATTGAGCTTCGTCGTATTTCCTCTCCCAGAAAAGTTAGAAACATCTATTAGAGAGATAAAAAGAGAGAACAATGCAGTCGCCATGGCTTTGCTGACGAGATGAGCATAAAAAATCAGGTACAAGATTTTGGTTCCGTCTCTGTCCCATGAATCCAACCTCAATTAAAGGCTATTCTTATCCAGAAATGTGTAGGACAAACAAAATCAAAATCTGCGATAAACCGAGAAAATATCAAAATCTGTGATAAACCCAGAAATATGTGATATGCGATTTCGAATTATAGAAAATATCAAAATCCCAATTACAGAAATTATCAAAATCTGTGATAAACCCATAAATATATTACCTTGGGTTGCAGTGCTCTTCTCCATAAATTTGTAGGAAAAAAAAAAATCAAATTTGGAGTTGTAAACATAAATTATAGTAGAAATTCGATATGTGATCTCGAATTTGCAATTCTCTCTCTGCTTTGAGGAACAAGAAGAAAAACCTGTAGGTCTTTCGGTCCAAATCAGAAGCAAAATGCATAGATCCTCCTTTGAGGAAGAAAACTGGGAGAAATGGGGGAGAAAAAGAGAGAGAAAAAAGGGATATGGTCGGCCGGAGAAAAAAAAGGAAGAAAATGAAGGAGAGGGGAGTGAAAGAGTGGGAAGAAAGAAGAAAACGATGGGCCGAAGAAAAAAAGGGAAGAAAATGAGGGAGAGGGGAGTGAGAGAGTGGGAAGGAAGAAGAAAAAAAATGGTAGAAGTTTTGAGATAGGAATAGATTTCCAAAAAGAAAAAGATAAATTAATAATATAATATAATTTTTATGAATTATACAAATATAATATTAAAATTTATTAATTATTTTGCTTCTTAATCCGACACTGCACCAAACGCTTCACTAAATCAGTCCAGCTTAGTCTAGTCTAAGCCAGTCAGCTTAGTCCTTGAAGCTAGTCCAATCCGAGATAGTTCAGTGCAACAAACGCACCCTAAGGGTCTTTCCCACAGAAGATTGTTTTATCTAACTACTTAAAATGTCACTAAAACTGGGCTGCTGTCCCTACTAACCAGCCGCCGAAAAATAATTATTAGACCAACTTACACTTATCTAAAGTCTACGAAATTTATATGCAAACACTAGACACACAGAGCTACACTCACACAAAGTTTTGGGATTTTTGGAGTTGATTTGATATTTAAATTAAATCGAACAAAACTAGGACAGAAACAGATTTTAAGTAGTTCACAAATTAAGAAAAATGAGTTAGGCGAATTGCTATCCACCACCAAATAATCATGCAAACATGTTATGTTTTGTTCAAATTTCTTTTATTTCCGGATGAAGATGCTCAAGTTGGCTCAATGTTAGAACTCAACCTGTTGCTCTTTCTTATGTAGTATGTTATGATAATTGAATTTTCAACTTAACTTAGTCCCTAGCATACAATCTAGAATTGCATGTTCATAGATTTAACAAGTAGAAATCATTAAGAACGAAAAGAGTTTGAGTCATCACAAGGCATCGTAAGTACTAATGTTGTCTTACTTATCCTAGAAATTGGTTCACATGTTAATCGCAATTAACAAGAACTACTCTAGAACATATGTAGGTCCTCATTCGACAAGGGCAAGCACACACATATTCATAGCGTTAGAATCCTAAATATGCTTACTAAGTATGCATCCATAGAAAACACATAAAGAATTCATCATTGACATTAGTAGTGAACCAATTTTCATCCATTCATAAAAGTAATTCAACGAAATGTCATAACAAACTTGCAATCATATTCGGGGCTTCAAAACAGGCCCTAACTATTAAAAATTTAGTTACACATAATTCTCAAATTAAACCAAAAGTACAACATGGGTTTGAGAAGATAAAACTGAAAGAAATCAAGTGAGGCCTCCTCTTCTTTCCTGCATTCCCAAATGCTGCTTTCTTTCCTTTTTTTCTTCCTTTCCGCTATCACCTGCAGCCTTTTTTTTTTCTTTTTCCTAAAATTATTTCTATAAAAAACTGCCCTTTATTTCCTCCCCCAACGCTCCTTTAAACCAATTCTTGCTGCACCATTTCCATAACTCCCCCTACCAATAGCAAGTTAGTGATGACAATAAGTGAGAGAAAATGGTAAAACAATTGTAACTCTTTGGGCAGCCTTTATGCCAATTACTCCCTCTTAATCCTCATCTTTAATTCCATTTTCATTGCAGTTACAAACTGCTCAGTCTCTTGTGAACCTTTCAGTGTTAAAATGACCATAACTTCTTCTATAAAAATGATATTAACAATCCGTGAAATGGTCCAGAAAATAGACATCCGTAGCTTTCTAAGTATATAAGGCTCATTCTATAATTCATTATGAGCTGTTCGAAACTGGCTTCCAAAGTCAGCTAATCTGCACAGGCAGTTTTGATGAATTTGTTACTTAAAATCCCACTTGTGCTATTTTTCTTTTCTTTGCTTGACAAATCCTACAAAACACAAAAACAAAGTAAATAGCTCAAAACTATAAGGAACTAACTAAGAAAAGACATGTGAATTTGATGTAATATATATATATATATAAATATGAGCTTATCAATAAGTCTATCAACTATCACCCAAATACCATTGTGTTCTTTCTTTGATCTTGGTAAGCTGGTAATAAAATCCATCATGATGTTGTCCCATTTCCATTCTGGGATTGGTAGTGATTGTAGCATTCCAAATGGCTTCTGGCCTTTGCCTCAAAATCAAATCATGTTGAGTAAATATATACTTAAGACTTTTGTGATCTGAATAAACATTGAACTTATTTCCGTACAAATAACATCTCCAAATCTTCCATGCATGCACTACAACAGTTAGCTCCAAGTCATGTGTTGGATAATTCCTCACGTAATTCTTTAACTGTCTTGAAGCATAGGCTACAACTCTTCCATTTTGCATTAGTACACATCCGAGTCCTTGTTCCGATGCATCCGTGTATATCTCAAATAGATCTTGGTTATTAGGCAATACTAACACCGGCGTTGTGGTAAGTCTTGTTTTCAATTCCTCAAATGATGAGTCACACTTATCATCCCATTCAAATCTTACTCCTTTCTTGTGAGTCTGGTTAGCGGAGCTGCAATCTTTGAGAAATCCCTAATCAATCTTCTATAATAGCCAGCCAATCCAAGAAAACTTTGTATCTCCGAGACACTCTTAGGCTGCTCCCAGTTCAATACTGCTTCTATCTTACTGGGGTCCACACAAATTTCATCTCCAGATATTACATGTCCAAGGAATTGTACTTGTGTTAGCCAGAAATCACACTTCAACTTCTTAGCATACAATTGGTTGTCCATTAAAATCTGTAAGACTATATGGAGATGCATTTCATGATCCTCCCTAGTCTTAGAATAAATAAGGATGTCATCAATGAAAACAATAACAAACTTATCCAAGTACGGTTGGAATACTCGATTTATAAGATCCATAAATACAGCTGGTGCATTAGTTAAGCCAAATGGCATGACTACATATTCAAAGTGTCCATAACGAGTGCAAAAAGCAATCTTTGGTAGGTATATCCTCTTCCCGTACTCGTAATTGAGGATAGCTAATCGTAAATCAATTTTTGAGAAGTACTTCGCTCCAAATAAGTGATCAAACAACTCATCAATTCTTGGCAAAGGGTACTTAGTCTTGATAGTCACAAGGCTTAACTTCCGATAATCAACACATAACGTAATGTGAAATCATGCTTTTTAGCGAACAACACTGGTGCTCCCCAAGGTAAAGTGCTCTCTCGTATGAAACCTTTTCTAAGTAAATCATCCAACTGCTTCCTAAGTTCCACCAGTTCAGTTGGTACCATACGATAAGCTGCCACCGAAATTGGTTGTATTCCTGGTATCAATTTAATCTTAAAATCAACTTCTCTATACAGTGGTAATCCTGGCAAATCTTCAGGAAATACTGTAGGATACTCATCCACCATAGATATTCTCTTTTCCTCTTCTCCTTTCTCTTTTGTTTCTACTATGAGTGCATAACACAACAATGCTATCTTGTTTTGTAACTAGCTTTCAACAGCGGACTTGGGGACACAATCTTTTCATCCAATTTTATAATAACCTCCTCTGCTTCAAGGGTACACACCTTAAACTTTCTTTCCTCACAGTCTATAATAGCATGATGCTTTCTCAACCAATCCATTCCTAAAATTAGATCGTACTTTTTCAATCCTAAAGAATACAAGTCAGCAGTTAACCTTGGATTATTAACCAGAAGGTGACATGAGCGATAAGTTCGATCAACAACATCCCATATCCTAATGGAACACTTAAATACAAAGGTCTCGCTAGTGCCTCAAATTAAAATCCCAAAATTTATACAAACCAGAGAGATATCAAGGAATGAGATGTACCAGTATCAAACAAAACATGAGCTTTAATACTGGATATTAAAACCATACCATCAAGTGCTCTGTCAGTATTTTCTCCAAGATTACCACCAGACACAGCAAACACCCTATCACTGCTTCCAGATGCACGAGCCTCAGCTCCACGACCTCGATTTCCTTGATTTTGTCTTTGTGGGTCACGTTGTTGTGGTTGTTGTCAGGGTTAAGGGCGATTAGGTTGTTGCATAGTTTACATCCTGTTTGGTTGTTGAAAGCGATTTAGTGGAGTTGCAACAGATCCTGAAGCTTCTCTCTTTGGGCATTTATCTCTAGTATGTCCAAATTCATGGCAATGATAACATTCAATAGGCCATTGCTTTCTAAATCTATATCCACCACTGCCACTACTACTCCCTTGTTCGCTCTCATAGACTTCTTAGTCATTTTTCTCGATCCCGATCCTTTATACTAATTTTGATTCTTCTAAGTAAACAGATAATCTTGCTCTAACTCATAGGCTGCTTCCATAATTTCATGATAAGTTTTACGTCCTTGACCTACAATGTGCCTTCGAACAGAGTCTCTAAGCCCTTGTCTGAACTTTATTGCCTTTGTTTTCTTATCATTAGCAATATCATCCGAGTACTTACTCAACTCAGCAAATTTGGCGACATACTCAGCCACAGTCATATTCTCTTGCTTAAGATCAAGAAATTCTTGAATCTTAGTATGCTTCATTGCATCAGGAAAGTAACGATTGAGAAAAAGTTGCTCAAAATCATCAAAATTCATCTCTTCAAGGTTATACTGAGCACGTATAGTACCCCACCATAAATCTGCTTCACCTTCAAAGACATGTGAAGCTACATTAACTTGAAGTTCTGGTGGTACATGAAGAGTTCTCATATTCTTCTTAATATGTTCTAACCAACTCTCAGCTTTTTCAGCTTCAGGCGCTCCCCAAAACTTGAGCGGCTTATTTTTCATAAAATGATCGAGATAAGACATCTCTTGATCATGTATACATTCTTCATTAGTGTGAAAATAAGCATTCGTCGATGCTTGAAAAGCCCTAAACATCTCAGCTATTTCTTGTGCATCAAACGATGCCCTATTTTTGTTTAGACTTGTTAGAAGATGATGCATCTTGTCAATAGAGTAGTATCTGAAATGAAAGAGATTGAATCAACAACGCATTCAAGATTTAACTTGACAACGGATGAATTAGAAGTTTGAATACAAAGGACAGGGCAAAGAAAGACAACAAAACTCTATTGAAGTAGATCAACCATTGCTTTGATACCATTTTTCTGTCATGCCCCAAAAACGAGCACATAACAATGCCACGCTCTATTAGCAACACAATATTATAGTGTTTAATTCCAACACTATAACATTGCATTCCTAATAGAACATATTTGACGGGTAGTCAAATAATTTATTTTTAAGTAGTACAAAAGCATAAATCATTTTGGTAAAACAAAGAATAAAAGGGCAACAGAATTTGGATAAAATTTTTACATCAAAGACGAAGTTTACAACTTACAACAAAACCAACTCTTAGGTATGATTTGGAGAGTACAAAGTGCTAAGTTTAGCTACAAAAGATTCCTTCAAGATAGAGGGAATCAAGCATATGTACAAACAAAAACCCATGGAAAGTCAATGAGCGATTAAGAAGTTGACAAGTAACAAAGAACGCTTGTCGCAACTTTAGTCCAGATCGTCTATTTGTTGGTACATCGGTCCTGTAATAAAGCAGGGGTGAGCATCACAAACGTTCATAACTCCCCCTCAGGGAATCCACCCCAGCTAGGCTTGAAAATAGTATACAACATTATATATACTATAGGAAAATGATAGATGCATAACAAAAGCTTTGTTTAGTTTTGAATATAGATTGTATGATCACACAATTTCCTTTTAAAAAAACAGGGATCCCAATAAATCACTACATGTCTGATGACCAGTCTAATGACCAACTACCCCCTTACCTGGACCAACACTGAATGAACATACTTATTGTAAGGTGTCGCGAGAATGTCCTTTAATGCTCTACTCTTAGATATCCTGGTACCTCTCTGTTTGGGCCCAAAATACTGGTTTGGGCCGAGTTTAGAATTGTTCTCTGCCATAAGCCTTGCTTAGGAATTGCTAGGGGTCATCCGGCTTGTGGGCCGTATAGTCAAGGCCGGCCGTGTCCCATTGGGAATCCATAGGATGTGGGTGAGTCTTATTGCGAGATGGATGGATAGGGTAGTTGAATCCTTATACAAGAAGGAGTTTCAGCAGGATAAGGATGCTGAAGCTTGGGATTGAATGCGACCTCATAAGGGGTTGAGTTTAAAGTCCTAATAAAAGTAGGATTGGTCGAGATAAGGTTGGATCGGGGGAAGCAGTCCTAATCTGAGTATGGTTTTGATTTGATAAGAAGTAGGCTGGCTACTATAAATAAAGGGAGAAGTGCATCATTCAAACCTCTTCCAACTCAACACACAAACTGCCCTGCGCAAACTCGCTCTGCGAGAAACCTCTCAACAACCTTGAGATTTTTATTTTCCATTTTCACTAACACATCTTCAGTTTGGATAAACAGTACTGTGAAGGCAACCGGTGATACCTTCAGTTTGGATAAACAACACTATCGTCGTAGAACCAGCCGACTACGGAACACCTTCAGTTTGGATAAACAGCACTGCGTCGAGGCCGACTGGTTATTTATCCAAGCCTTGGTCGACAAAGACTTTCGAGTCTTTATTGGCAAAGGTCATCTCATTAGCTTTCTCGGTGAAGTGAGGTGTTACTGTTTACTAGGGCTCAGCACATTGAACGCCGAGTTGTTTTATGATTGGGTACTCACAAGTAGGCTTTAAAGTTTGGCATTCTGACGGTTGAACCACGTTTACCATCAAGACATATATCTGTTTTGAGTATCTGTGCCCCTATACTCTGGTGCGATTCGACGTGCTTATACTCTTACGAATATAATCACTGTGATCGAATCTGGTGCCACGATTTGTGAACTTCGCAGAACTAGTAGCCTTGTCTTCAGGCTCTAGAACCTGAAGGCCGAGAGTGTTCCTTCCTCGGCCGTAGTCGCAAGATCGAGAAGTCAACCGCGTGTTCAACACAACATCAACGTATTTCACTCTTCGGCCGAGCTCGGCCGACGAGTTGGAACGTCCCGAATCAACCGAAGGACATAGTTAGCTCATTAGTTACTCGGCCTGTGCACCATATAGGCTTGGTAGTTTTAGGGTCAACATTTTGGCACGCCCAGTGGGACACAGTGCTAAAACTACGAAGTTCATGACCATCGAGACACGATCGGTAAAAAAGAACACAACCATGGGAAAATCAATGACCGATCTGCCAGTTCAGAGTCCTGGACAAGAAGTGTCACATACGCGAAATCCTTTTGTTGTTGTGACCCCTGAGGCTGCAAGTTTGACACACCGAGAAAATGAAGTTTGTCTCAGTACCTAGCCTCGAAACACAGAAGTACCTAACCAAACCTCATGCATTTGTATTGAAGGAATAGTTGAGGATTATGACGAAGACGGTGGTGAAAGCTCTAACCATCCAACTAGGTCGTTTCTTCGAAAACAGTTATCTAAAAAATGAACAGACAGTTATCCCAAAAATGAACAATTTGCTACAGCTAATACAAAGTAATGGTGAGATCCACACCAAATTGCTTGAATTATTAGTTAGCAGAGTCTTCGAATGGGGACCTGCTGATCAGGCTCGACAGCTTCCACTTAAAAGTAATTCGCTACAGGCCGAAGTAAAGTTTAGTCGGCTCATAACGATTGACTTGGAAAAAATGGGAGGATCAAGTAGTAGGTCAGATGGATCTGACCAGAGAGTGGTGATGCGAAAATTAACTTAGCACACAAATTAAACCCTCTTGTTGACAATTGTAGTATGAATAAGTAGGGATCGTTCTTAAACCGGGGATTAGGAGGGATTGCTAAAACACTCTAAACTGACTCAAATATATAAAAAGAGGCTAAAAACACTTAACTAGACTCAAAGAACTCAAATCAAACTCAAAAGACTCAAAACAAGCTAAAAACGTTCAAAACTGCCTAAAAACAATAATTAGGCAGTTTTTTACTCTAACACACTTTTTGGACGAATTTTGGTTTTATATTGATTCAAAACACTTAAAAACACAAACTAAATAGATTCTAACTAATTAGACACTCTAAAGTAAAGGGGGGGTTTGGTTTTGGTGAATTTGAAAACAAAACAAACAGATTGTAAACTAAGCAAAATTTGGACGAATTTGGGGTAAAACTATGGATGATAGGCTAGCTAGGAGGTTCTTCTCCACCCTTGACACACTTGCAAACAAAATGATTTCCAGTTGCTTTTCAATACCCATGAATCCTCAACGCCTCAGATTAACTGTGAATTGCAATAATTAACCCTCAGATTTTCCTCATTTCATTGAATTGGATGATTGCATACAACAACCAAAAGCATTCTTCACAGGTTCCCTACATGAATTGCATAATAAAGATACGAGCAAAGATCATTAAGTTCTATAAAAATCATAAACATTGATGACGCATTTGTAACTATGAATTGCATGAAACTTATGCCAAGAATTTACTTAACGCGATTGTGACAAGCAACCTTCACTAGTTAATAATTTAAGTTCATAACGATTGGGTGAAACTCTTTTATATCCTAGCATCAGATTTATGCATGAAAATTAAGCGTGCACTCTCAACCAACACACACAAATCAGTTTTACTTCAAACGAATAAGTAAATAGAAAATAGAATTCACAACTTATGAATCACAACTGGATGTAATCAAATCATATTGCAAGTATGAACATGGTTTCAAATTCCCCCCTTGCTAAGAGGGGTTTAGTTCCTCATACTCATAAAACAAAGATTATTGAATTGAAACATTGAAAACAAAAGAAAGATTACACCTAAAATGATCCAGCAATCCTAGCTCGAATGGCAAGCCCGTGCAATGGCTCTCCTCCTTCCTTCTTGCTGCGGCACAAGGTCTGATGGTGAGTTTTGGGGGTTATGGATGGTGTAGAAGGATGGGTTTATGAAATCTGGTGAAGGTTGGATTTATGAAATCTGGTGAAGGATGGATTATTTATAGGAGAAGGAAAGGCAAAGGGGACAAGGAAGGGTTACGACACAAAGTGAAAGGGAAAGAGAAAGTTATGACACAAAGTGAAAGGTAAAGTGAAAGTTATGACACAAAGTGAAAGGTAAAGTTTGATGCAACAAGAGGACATGGAAGGGAACACATGGCTCCAAATTCTTCCCTCCTTCATGACTTAATGCCTTCATATTCTTAGCACATTCTTAGTCTCTTTTGGTCTTCAAATTCGTCCATCCACCTTCCTCCATGCATGTGCTATCCATTCCCAGCCCAAAACTGCTCCAAAATGCCCCAAAATACACTTTCTTGCCACTTTAGCCCTTTGGACCTATAAACACACGAAAATAGCTTAAAATAATAAAATAACTAGGAACTAACAACATAAATGCCAAGAAACAAGCTAACTAAGTCACATAAATATGCTCCTATCAAGTGGAACAAAACATAACCTATACCTTCCAAAATTTGCCTCAGGGATTTGCAATGCACATGACATGTTAAAAATCATCATTCCCACAGATTTTGGTTATCTTTACGCTTGAGCACATACTTAATCACAGTCACCACTTACTAGTTCACAATTAACCAATTAAAACGATGTTTTGAATGTAGTAACATGCCTTAGAGAATTTACTCAATTCCTTACAAGATACTCTCTATTTTCACACACATTTTCTGACTACGCACCCTACACTAGTTATATGTGAGAAGATTGATGTAAACATTAAAGACTAGTACTCACATATGTTATAACAAAGAAAGCAATTTCTGGAGTTAATAAGCATGTTTTGATATGATCTCATGAATGGGATGCTACTACTTAGATGCGAGAACCAGTGACACCATATGCTCATACCAATTTCAAACTCCACAAATTGAAACACACAACACTCAAGATTGAAGTCAAGGGTTGTAACGGGGCTTGGGAGTAATGGCTAACAAAGAAAAGGATAGGGATAACAAACATTCTTAAAGCGATAGCAAGCAAAGCAAGGAAATCGACACTTGGAATTCACTTTAGAATGCAGAATCAACTTTTAAATACAAAGGGAAGATTCATGCAACATTTAGGGCCGAATTCAATGTTTTGGACCCTTTCTTTAACAAACAACACTTTAGAGCTCTTTTTCATAACTCTTTTTTTTTCTTTCTATTTTCCACGAATTTTTCTTTTTCTTTTTCTTTTCTACCCGTGCCTTATTAAGGACTTTGGCACACACACACACACAAAAATCACCTCCCCCACACTTGTTTTTCTGCAGAAGTTCATCAAAAGGAATTCCTTCTAAATTATGCTTTACTATGCTTCAAGAACAAGGGTATGGATGGTCCTAATCTAGGCTAGGTGAGGATAGTGTGGGTTAACAAAGAACATAGGCTACTCAAGGCTCAACGGGGTTAAACTTAAACACAAATGCACGGGATAGGCTTTTTGGCTCTTGGCTCACTAAACAACTTCATCTTGAATATGTGTTATGCAAATCAATAACATGCTTTGAATGAAACGGGCATGAGTTCTAGCATTTGGAACTAAATGATGAAACGCCTTCTAAGTAGCAACCAAGCAAAGAATAATGAGATCATGCAATGACTTAGAAAACAAGAATGCATAGATTAATAACTCTCCAAATAAAGGTTTAGGCTCAAGTCTCTCAAGGATGTAGTGTTTGTTTGAGTTTCTTCCTTCAAGCATGTTACAAAAATTGAGCATAAACCAAAGAGCATATCAAACTTCCATCCATGTTTATAACTTTCTTTAACAGTCATGCACTTAAAAACCAAATCCTCATTATTGTGTTGGAAGGTACCCTAAGACACAAACAAACACACAAAAACAACTGTTTTTGGGTTTTTCAAAATTTTATGAGATTTTCGGATTTTTATGTCAAAACACACTAAAACACTCCAAAACAGCTTAAAAACACTTAAAAACAGCAAGGAACAACACTAGAAGTAATGGGTGATAAACTCCCATGAATTTCATGCAAAACAACTTGTTTACCCCCCCCCCACTTAAATCAAACATTGTCCTCAATGTTTCAAGCAAAAACTCACACAAAAACAAGCAAACAAACAAACAACGAATAAACACACTTAACATGTAGAATAGAAACAACAGCAAAGAGAAGGGTGTAGGAACGCAAATCTAGAAGTGGAGTGATTCCTATGACTTCCCGCTACACCTAGATCCATGTTGAACTTCTTGATTGCCTAATGAGCTTTATGCTCCAATTCGACGGGGAAGATGGCATGGCTTGCCATAGATGAGCCGAAATAGGGACATCCCAATGGGTGTTTTGTACGTTGTACGATATGCCCACAGTGCATCATCTAAGCGTAAGCTCCAATCCTTCCTTGTTGGCCCAACGGTCTTCTCTAGAATCTGTTTGATCTCTCTATTCGAAACCTCGGCTTGGCCATTTGTTTAAGGATGGTAAGGTGTAGAAACCTTATGGTTGACATTGTACTTCCTAAACAATGCCTCAATGGTCCGATTGCAAAAGTGAGACTCTCCATCACTTATGATTACTCGTGGCATGCCAAACCTTGCAAATATGTTAGTTCTAATAAAATCTGCAACCACTTTAGAATCATTCATCTGGGTGGCTTTTGCTTCCACCCACTTTGACACATAATCAACCGTAAGCAAAATATACATGAAACCATACGAGGAAGGAAAGGGACCCATAAAATCAATACCCCAAACGTCAAAAATTTCAACATTCAGGATGGAAACCTGCGGCATTTGATCCCTTGCACTTATATTTCCTGTTCTTTGGCATTTATCACATGTTAAGAAAAAAGTTCTAGCATCCTTAAAGATACTAGGCCAATAAAACCCACATTGTAACACCTTAAGTGCTGTTCTTTGTGTGCCAAAGTGACCACCACATGCATATGTATGACAAAAGCTTAAAACGGAATGAAACTCAGAATCATGCACACATCGATGGATAATCTGATCAGGGCAATATTTCCACAAATATGGATCATCCTATACATAAAACCGTGCATCATTTTTGAGCTTATCATGTTGGTGCCTAGTGAGAGTGCTTGGAATTCGTTTAGACACAAAAAAGTTGACCAAATCAGCATACCAAGGTTCACTTACCTTAATGGACAGCAATTGTTCATCAGGAAACGTTTCAGCAATGGGTAGGGACTCCTCATTATGCATCATACGGCTTAGGTGGTCAGCCACCACATTTTCACTTCCCTTTTTGCCTCGAATCTCAATGTTGAACTCTTGAGGAAGCAATATCCATTGAATTAGCCTTGGCTTGGCTTCCTTCTTGGTGAGCAAATATTTTAAAGTTGCATGATCAGTGAAAACAATTACATTAGTACCAATTAAATATGATCGAAATTTATCTAAAGCAAAGACAACGGCAATAAGTTCTTTTTTCATTGTGGAATAGTTTAATTGGGTATCATTCAACGTCCGTGAAGCATAGTAGATGACATGCGGCCTCTTATCCTTCCTTTGTCCTAAAATAGCCCCTAAAGCATAATCGGATGCGTCACACATGAGCTCAAAAGGAATGCTCCAATCAGGTGGAACAATAATGGGAGCCATGGTCAGCAACTCTTTGAGTTGTTTGAAGGATGTCGTGCACTCCTAATTGAAATCAAACACCACATCTTTTTTAAGGAGACGACAAAGAGGTTGGGAATCCTTTGAGAAATCTTTGATGAATCTTCGATAGAAACCTGCATGTCCAAGAAAAGAACGAACCTCTCTAACCGAAGTAGGAGAAGGTAAGTGATGTACAAGATCTATCTTTGACTTATCAACCTCAATATCGTTTTCAGAGATGATATGACCTAAAACTATACCCTGTTTAACCATGAAATGACATTTTTCCCAATTGAGAACAAGGTTAGTTTCAACACATCGTTTTAAGATCAAACTGAGATTATGCAAACAACCATCAAATGAATCACCAAAAACGCTGAAATCATCCATAAAAACTTCAATAATTTTCTCAACATAATCAGAAAATATGCTCATCATGCATCTTTGAAATGTGGCAGGTGCATTACATAAACCAAATGGCATGCGACGATAAGCAAATGTACCAAAAGGGCATGTGAAAGTTGTTTTTTCTTGGTCCTCGGGTGCTATGACAATTTGATTATAACCAGAATAACCATCAAGAAAACAATAGAAAGCATAACCCGCTAACCTCTCAAGCATTTGATCAATGAATGGCAAAGGGAAGTGATCCTTCCTAGTGGTGGCGTTGAGCTTCCTATAATCGATACACACCCTTCAACCTATTTAGATTCGAGTAGAGCTCATTTTCAGCATTTGTCACAACAATTACTCCGGATTTCTTTGGAACACATTGAACGGGCGAAACCCAACGACTATCGGAAATAGGATAGATCACTCCACAATCTAAAAGCTTGATTATTTCCTTCTTCACAACTTCCATCATCGGAGGGTTGAGTCGGTGTTGAGCCTCTCGAGATGTTTTAGACCCCTCCTCCAAAAGTATGCGATGCATGCAAGTGGTGGGACTGATTCCTTTTATGTCGGCCAATGTCCACCCAATTGCCGTTTTGTACTCCCTTAGCACCCTTACTAACTTGTTCTCCTCTTATGCCGTGAGTGTGCTTGAGATGATGACGGGCAACGTCTCATCATCGCCCAAGAAAATGTACTTTAAATGGCTTGGCAATGGCTTAAGTTCAAGTGTAGGTGGCTGCACAACTAAAGGAAGTAACTTATTAGCCGAAACTGAAATGGAAATTGGGTCCAAAAACTTACCAGATTGTAGTGGCAATGATTCGAAGGCAGCCACCATCTCAATTACATCTTCATTAGGGGGTATGGCAAGGGAAACGTTATGCATGCCGTGGGGGTGCATGGTTGCTGACCAAAGAGTCAAATACATCAATAGAAAAACATGAGTGATCCTCACTAGGATACTTGATAGAATTAGAAAGATTGAAATTAATAACTTCCCCATCAAATTCCATTGTCAAAGTTCCATTAAACACATTAATCTTAGTACGGGCAGTTTTCATGAATGGTCGTCCAAGGAGGATGGGCAATGTAGGGGAATGGTTCGACTCGTCCATTTCAAGCATGTAGAAATCCGCCGGAAAGATTAAGTGATTAACCTGCACTAAAACATTTTCCAAAACTCCCTTTGGATAGGCATTAGATTGATCGGCCAATTGTATAATCACACCATCATTTTTCAATTCGCCTAAGTGCATAGATGCATAAATTGAATAAGGCATGACATTTATAGATGCACCTAAGTCTAACATGGCAGATTCAAAAGTGGTATATTGACTTGAACTTTTCTAAACGTTTCCAAAATGTCCTTTTCAGCCTCCTCATTCTTTAATTGCATAAACCTACGAGGAAAGGGTACATTTGGAGGAACAACGTTAGAATTAATCAAAATTGGAACTTCCTTACCTTTGTTGGCCGAATTAGATTGGTTGGGTGGCTACGGCGAGGGTGGTTCTACCCTTGCCGTGGGTGTGCTTTGCTCCTCCTCTTCAATTATCAACTCTTCAACCTCGTTGGAACGTGATTTGGAAGGTTGGGGATCAGATCCAACTTGTTTTCCATTTCGTAAACTCATGGCTTTGGCATATTTGAATCCTCCCTTCGGGTTGACAACGATTGAGCTAGGCAACTTACCTTGCTCACTGAATTGTCCTACAAACTCCACAATCTGCCCAATTTGCTTCTCCATTTGGTCCACCCTTTGTCTTGGTTTTGCATTGCTTTGGCTTGATTTTCTTGCTCCTGAGACAAATTGGTGAGTAACTTACGAAGTGTGTCATTATCTAAAGATGTACCCAAACTGTTTTGGGCAAGTTGTTGTGGGGCTTGTGTTGGTGCGTATTGCTTAGTATAGAAGCCAGGGGGTTGCTGCCTAAAGCCTCCTTGTTGTTGGGGTTGTTGGGGCTCCCTCCACTTGAAATTTGGATGGTCTCTCTAACCTGGATTATACATATTAGAGTATGGATAGTTCCTTGGCTGGTTTTGGCCTTGAAATCCAATTGCATTGGCACTTTCTCATCCACCATTCTCAATCAATTGAGGGCACTTTTCTTAGGAGTGTCCTTGGATAGAACTTACACTACACACAGTTGGTCCTTGTATCCTCATTCCTTCGGCCATCTGAGACACAATGGAAGTAAGATTAGCTAATTGAGATTGAATATCGGATATGGAACTTACCTCATTTACTTGTTGCTGTGGGGTGTCCCTTTGCCCAATGCCTTCGTATTGTTGTGTATTCAATGCACGATTTTCAATTAGTGTCTTGGCAGCCATGGGTATTTTGTCCACCAAAGTTCCTGCCGCTGAGGTATCTAGCATTTGGCGTTCAATTGGTAGAAGCCCTTCGTAGAAATATTGAAGAATAAGTTCCTCCTTCATTTGGTGCTGTGGACATGAAGCAACAAGAGTTTTAAAATGTTCATAATAAGTTGGAAATGATTCACCTTGGTTTTGCTGAATGCCACTAATCCTTTTGCGTAGAAGAATGACTCGAGAAGTTAGGAAAAACTTCTCCAAAAATGCCTGTTTCATACTCTCCCATGATATGACAGTTTCGGGAGCTAGTTCATACAACCAATCTTTAGCCACGTCCAAGAGAGAAAAGGGAAAAGCCTTCATCTTCAAAATACTCCCATCAACATTCATGGGAGTCATACTCAAACAAACAACCTCAAACTCCTTTAAGTGTTTATTAGGATCTTCCATGGACAACCCATGGAACATAGGAATATGGTACAATAGGCTAGACTTTAATTCGAACTCGTCAGTCTTGTCTTGGGCAGCCCTTGGATATTGAATGCATAAGGGCATGGCATTGTCCAATCCCGAAGCAGAAAGCACCTTGATTGTTCGATTGTCTGCTGCCATATCTTGGACTTCTTAAAAAATCCCTGTCGTGGCCTCCTCTTGCTCTTCTATCTCTTCTTCTTCACGCACGGGGTCAGGGCTAGATGGATTGGATTCTTGCTGAGTTCTCTTCCTTCTCAAAGTCCGCTCAAAATCGTCGTCAAAGTCTAAGATATACTCACGAACCGGATGAGAACTCCGAGTCATAAACCAGTACCTAAAACAAGAAAACAAACAACGTCAGTAACTAACATAAAAACACATAAAAATAAACAAAAAGAAATAACAAGGGATTAGCAAAGTTGCTAATCCCCGGCAACGGCGCCAAAATTTGATGCGAAAATTAACTTAGCACACAAATTAAACCCTCTTGTTGACAATTGTAGTATGAATAAGTAGGGATCTCTTAAACCGGGAATTATGAGGGATTGCTAAAACACTCTAAACTGACTCAAATATATAAAAAGAGGCTAAAAACACTTAACTAGACTCAAAGAACTCAAATCAAACTCAAAAGACTCAAAACAAGCTAAAAACGCTCAAAACTGCCTAAAAACAATAATTAGGCAGTTTCTGACTCTAACACACTTTCCGGACGAAATTTTGTTTTATATTGATTCAAAACACTTAAAAATACAAACTAAACAGATTCTAACTAATTAGACACTCTAAAGTAAATGGAGGTTTGATTTTGGTGAATTTGAAAACAAAACAAACAGATTGTAAACTAAGCAAAATTTGGACGAATTTGGGGTAAAACTATGGATGATAAGCTAGCTAGGAGGTTCTTCTCCACCCTTGACACACTTGCAAACAAAATGATTTCCTGTTGCTTTTCAATACCCATGAATCCTCAACGCCCCAGATTAACTATGAATTGCACTAATTAACCCTCAGATTTTCCTAAATTCATTGAATTGGATGATTGCATACAACAACCCAAAGCATTCTTCACAAGTTCCCTACATGAATTGCATAATAAAGATACGAGCAAAGATCATTAAGTTCTATGAAAATCATAAGCATTGACGAGGCATTTGTAACTATGAATTGCATGAAACTTATGCCAAGAATTTATTTAACGCGATTGTGACAAGCAACCTTCAGTACTTATGAATATAAGTTCATAACGATTAGGTGAAACTCCTTTATATCCTAGCATCAGATTTATGCATGAAAATTAAGCGTGCACTCTCAACCAACACACACAAATCAGTTTTACTTCAAACGGATAAGTAAATAGAATTCACAACTTATGAATCACAACTGGATGTAATCAAATCATATTGCAAGTATGAACATGGTTTCGAATTCCCCCCTTGCTAAGAGGGGTTTAGTTCTTCATACTCACAAAACAAGGATTATTGAATTGAAACGTTGAAAACAAAAGAAAGATTGCACCTAAAACGTTCCAGCAATCCTAGCTCAAATGGCAAGCCTGTCCAAGGGCTCTCCTCCTTTCTTCTTGCTGCAGCACAAGGTTTGATGGTGAGTTTTGGGGGTTATGGATGGTGTAGAAGGATGGATTTATGAAGTCTGGTGAAGGATGGATTATTTATAGGAGAAGGAAAGGCAAAGGGGACAAGGAAGGGTTATGACACAAAGTGAAAGGGAAAGAGAAAGTTATGACACAAAGTGAAAGGTACAGAGAAAGTTATGACACAAAGTGAAAGGGAAAGGGGTAGTTATGACACAAAGTGAAAGGTAAAGGGAAAGTTATGACACAAAGTGAAAGGTAAAGTTTGATGCAACAAGAGGACATGGAAGGGAACACATGGCTCCAAATTCTTCCCTCCTTCATGACTTAATTCCTTCATATTCTTAGCACATTCCTAGTCTCTTTTGGTCTTCAAATTCGTCCATCCACCTTCCTCCATGCATGTGATATCCATTCCAAGCCCAAAACTACTCCAAAATGCCCCAAAATACACTTTCTTGCCACTTTAGCCATTTGGACCTATAAACACACGAAAATAGCTTAAAATAATAAAATAACTAGGAACTAACAACATAAATGCCAAGAAACAAGCTAACTAAGTCACATAAATATGCTCCTATCAAGTGGAAGCAGCATCCGTCGATATGACCGAGGTTCAACGGATGATCGATTCGGCAATGAAAAAGGGGCCGAAGTTCCTGAAATTCATCCATCCATATCCAGCTTATGTGGAAATGTTTGAATATCCTAAAGGCTTCAAGATTCTAGATTTCACTCTTTTTGCGGGAGAGTCGTCTTTATCCTTATTAAAACATATGGCCCGTTTCACTGCGCAATGCGAAGATGTCAATACTGATTTCCATAAACTACGATTATTCAACTTTTTGTTGACAGGCTCAGCATTCGCATGGTATATCAACCTCCCACCTAATTCCATCCAAAGTTGGTAAGAGCTGGTCGAGAAGTTTCACAAACAGTTTTATCGGCTGGCGATGGAAATGTCAGTTTCTTCATTGGCTAAGATAGCTTAAGCATCTGATGAGTCACCATTGGACTACCTTACAAGGTTTAAATCGGCCAGGAATTGGTGCCGAGTACCTCTCCCTGAAGTCAAATTTGTTAGGCTCGCTCTAAATGGGCTAGACATGGAGTACAAAAAGAAATTCTTGGGGGAAAACTTTCGAGATATGTACGAATTAGCCCAACATGTCGAGCAATATGATTATTTGCTCCAAGAGGAAAGATCTCGAAGTCCCCATCCCAGGGAACGATTTACAAAAATCCCACGGTCAGCTACGCATTGGCCGAAGGTGAAGATTCCCAATATGTCAGTGTGGACGCAGTCGAAATAGTAATATATAAATCATATGTCTGCAAAGCTTTGACTCAAATTACGTCCAAGGATGCCAAAACACACTCTGCCACCAAACAGACGATGAAAACAAAAGTTTACACTTTTGACATCACCAAGGTCGATGCAATTTTTGACCAATTGTTAATAGTGAAGATTATCAAACTTCGGCCAGGACATAACATTCCCAAGGCCGAAAAGCTTAAAGGCAAGATGTAATGCAAGTACCATAACTCGAATAAGCATACCACGAACAATTGCGTCATGTTCTGTGATGATATTCAAAGCTGGATTGATAAAGGCAAGCTAAAGTTTCTTGAAAAACAAATGACAGTTGACATTGATCCATTCCTTCGGTAATAGTCGGTATGGCAGACGCCTAGTTGCCCAAGAACAAAGGGAAAAGGAAGGTCGAGTTTGTCCCAATACAACACACCCTAAAGCAAAACTCTCGGCCACGGATCAAAATTGATCTACTTTCCAACAAACCACCCACAGAGCTTTCAAGACCGGCCATAGTCGAATTTATGTCAGACTCCAGTGCAGAAGAGACCAACTGGCCGATGGTTTTGTGCAGCAATTGCAAGGCACCAGTCATATTAACCGAACAATAGAGAAACCACCTCAGACTCTAACACCATGGCAACCATCTAAGGCCGTAATGACACCTCTAAAGGAACTTGGTGAAGGCTAGCGCCAAAAAGTGTTCGATATGCTCGGCCCCTAGAAGCAGACGGAAGGCCCTACCTATGTCAGACGGCGTCTTGATTTTGACATGCCATTTTATAACTAGGATTAATACTCGCATAATTCCAGCAGCTCAAGTTCATTGGCGAATCAAAAAAATTTCAGGCTGCCTGAACCACGCGACCAACGTTGGTACAGTTACAATTCACCCACTGGCATGTATACTGCACTATCCAAATCTTAGAAACGTCGACGTCAGTGTATAGAATGCATGGCTCGACGATAGGTAGCCTAGACTGTTTTGGCCACTAAATGGCAGCTAAAAGAAGCGATAGGAAGTGGAGATGATCGGCAAACCCTAACAATCATGGCTAAATTACAAGGGCAGAAGGGAACCAATCATGACTTCGAAACTACCATTGAAGAGTCTGAGAAGCGTATCAAAGTCCTTATTCGGCCCTGGGAGATGAAAGCTCCTTCTCGAGGCTTTAACAGGCACCACTTCGACCAATCAAATCCTTGCAGCAAATGTGCCAGGCAGTGTTCTTTGAAGACGTTGGTGATGGATGATGGCACTGCGTCTTTAAATAGTGGTCCCAGGATTTGATGAGTAGTGTTTAAATCATTCTCGAAGCACAGAGTCTTGACGACACTCTGATCGATGAAGTCCTTGCACTTGTTGCACTTGTTGGAGAGATGGGAGATGAATGAGGCCATTAATGAAAGCTTGAGGATTTCTGGGTTAAGAGCTTGGGGTTTTTTTGGGATTTTGGATTTTAGGTTTTTCTGGGATTTTAAAAGCAAAATGGCAAGGAGGTCTCAAGGATTTTAGAAAGCATCAAGTATGAATGGAAAGAGTTCAGGTATATATAGGCATTTTGGAAGGAAGGTTAAAAGTTTGATTTTCAAAGTTGGAGGAAGGATCGAGCAGGAAAGTTGTTAATCATTATGGATATTCAAAGAATCTAATTGAAAAGACGGAGGTTTTCACGGTTTAAGGATGCACGATTGCGTGTTGCAACGGATTTAATGTAGAATAGATGTTTTAGCTGTCGTACGTTTTCAATGGTTATGATTAAAGGCTGCTAGGTTAACCAAAGGATCAACACGTGGCAAGACGGTTGGGAGAATTGAGGTCATGAAATCATGTTTCATAAGTACGCATAGTGGTATTTCTCGAGGGGGTTTAATGTTTGTTTTAGGTCAATTTTGCTTCTTCAAGGCCGAGGCTCGACCAGGGAATGTAGATCGACCTCAAAAGCGAGGGGGCTATGTTTGGGCCCAAAATACTAGTTTGGGCCGAGTTTAAGATTGTTCTTAGCCCAGAGGCCTTCCTTAGGAATCGTTGGGGGTCATCCGGCTTGTGGGCCGCATAATCAAGACCAGCTGTGTCCCATTCGGAATCCATGGGATGTGGGTGAGTCCTATTGCAGATAGAGCCAAAAATTTGATGTGATATAAACTAGCACTCAAATTAAACCCTCTTATTGACAATTGTAGTATAGATGTAAGTAGGGATCGTTCTAGGCCGAGGATTATGAAGGATTACTAATCTACTTAAAACTGACCTGAAAACACAAAGCTAGGCTGAAAACACTTAACTAGACTCTAAAGACTCAAAACAAACTAGAATGACTCAAAACAGCACAAAACAATGAAAATGACTCAAACTAGACACTAGGGATTACTTTGAACGAATTTTAACTTTAACTTGACTCAAAATACTAAAAAAACACAAAATTGGACAGATTCTAACTAAAAGACACGACCAAGTAAAGAGGGATTGGGTTTTGGATGAAATTAAAGTAAAAACAAGCAGATTGTAAACTCAAACAAAGTTTGGATGAAATTGGGTGAATTAATGGATGATGGGTTAGCTAGAAGGTCCTTCTCCACACATGACACATATGCACATGAATTGATTTCCATTTACTCTTTCAATAAACCATGAATGACAATGCCCCAAATTAACCGTGTCATCACTAATTAACCCTCAGATTTTCCTTCAATCATTGAATTGGACGGACAACGCATCGGCAACCAAATTATTCTTCCGAAGTTCTCTACATGAACTGCATAATAAAGACACAAGCAAAGATCATTAAGCTTTGCGAAAATCATAAGCATTGACAAGGCATTTGTAACTATGACATCATGATACTCATGCCAGGAATTTAACTTAAGATGATCGTGACTAGCGACCTTCACTACTTGTGAATATAAGTTTGTAACGATTATGTGAAACTCCCTTATATTCTAGCGTCAAATTCATGCATGCAAACTAAGTAGGCCTCCATAATCAACATACACAAATAAGTTTTGAATGAAATAGTTAAGTAAATTGGATTCACGATTCACAAAATTATAACTGGAAGTAATAAACTTATATTTCATATATAATCATGGTTTCAAAGTCTCCTCTATCTAAAACGAGTTTAGCCTCTCATGTTCACAGCAAAACAAAGAGAATATAAATTAAACATTGAGAACTAAGATAGATTATGAAGGGAAATAATGAGATTTATATGGGATTTATAGTGACTAGCATGCATATACAATTCAAAATCTATATACAATAGCAACGGAGGCATTTTAGCACATAATATCAAAGCTATAGTCATGCAAATCCCCTTCGAGAAGCATAGGTTTATGTGAGATGCATCAAAACATTTTATTGAAGAACAAAGTGAAGGTGTAGTTTTATACCTCTTGATCTTGACTTGAGACCAAGGATTGACCACCTCCAAGCTCTTTGTTCTTGGAACTCCTTGAGCCTAGCCTCCCATCTTGCTTCCTCCACCTTGCTAGAATGAGTGCTCCTTGGTTCTCCTTTAGTCTCCAAGGTTGAAGACCTCTAAAGATCCACACCCACTAGTGTAGTGAGATGGATGGAGGAATGACCAAAAGGAGAAAAGATGATTAGCTAAAATCTCCTCTTGGTGGCCGGCCTTGTGAGTTGAGAGAGAGATTGTGTTTTCTCTATTTTTGGTGAAAGTAAATGTTGGAAATGTGCCCTAAAACCAATCATATGATGATACTTTACGGACATTTCACAAGTTAAACTAATGTAGTTTAAATATAAAGGGCAAAGATTATTGTTTTAAGCCATCTCATATAAATGTTATATGCTTAAACGATAAGTCCAAGGAATATGTGATTGGGAGAATGCAATCTAAAGAAGTTAGATTCATGAGACCATTCTTTCGTAAACACATCCTAAACGTTCCTGATCATAGGATTGCCAATTGGGCATTGACAGTCCGTTAAGATCAGTACGTGCTGTGTCTTCTCTCAGGGAGAGTGACTAGTCTCGAGTCATTGGTGTGTGTGACATCAAGACAAGTACGTAGGTGCTCAATAGAGAATGAGTTCACTGAACACGATCAACGAAGAGTTCTCATATTCATGTCACATGAGAACTCATGGTTGGGATAATGCAAAGTAGTCCTTTGACCTGAGGCATCATAGTTGTCTTGTGGTTAAGTCCTTGATCTTTGATTATGTCAAAAGTCACTCCAAAAGGAGGGTGTCCACGGCATAGTTGGGGTTAAGCCACTTAGCCATGGAGGCAAGTGAATGCGCAACAAGGGATCTCTAACCTTCAAACTGTTTGAGGGAGAATACTCTATGATATGATTAAGAATCTCTGGCCAGAGTATGAATGAGATTTAGGAAGTCGTTCCAAATCACATTCAAGGTAATCATATAAGCACACGAATCACATTGGATAGTAGACATGAATAAACTATCAAACCAAACAATGTGATCAAGAGTATTGTATTAGAGAAAGACCGTATTGCATTTGTAATCCTAAACTAAATAGGTTCTCCACCTCTTCTGATTAGCTTGGGTAACCATGATATGCTGCTAGGTGTCACTCATGGTTTGTGGAAGCCCTAAACGTGTATAATCACTAAAGGGAGAATTGAAAGTAAGTTTCAATTCACAATCGATTTGAAATCGTTTTAATCGCCCACTGCCTCGCTAAAAGGAACCTAATGGATCGTACACCGTGTAAGGTAGAGATTGAAGAAACAACGGAGATGAGTAAGAATAATTAAATGGTTTAATTATTTATGGCAAGGATTAATTAATATGTTAATTAATCAAACGAATAAGTTCGTTAAAAGACCACGGGTTAGTTTTGGGCCTCAAGGCCCAATGGGCTTCGAACGTCAAGCCCATTGACTTAAGTTGTATGACAACTTAATGACAAATAATTCACAAAGGCCTTAAAAGCCCAATGAAACCCTATGGCCGGCCATTTAGTTAAAGGAGTGGGTTTTGGACTTATTTACATGTTTGCCACTCCAATGAATTAAGGTATAAATATGACTTTATAGCCAAAATTCATTAAGGGTTTCCTTTAGGAAATTGGAGAGAACACAAAGCTCCCCTTTCTCTCTAAAGAGGCCAGCCCCCTTGGAGGGATTAGCTAGTAATCTTTCTCCTCCAAGGTCACTCATTTCTTCATCAATCTTACCTTGGTGTGGAGACTTAGAGGTTCTCAATTTTGGGAACTTGGAGAACCATTTCATCCATCCAAATCCATAGATCTAAGATGCAAGGAATGAAGGCCCTCTCTTTGGGTGATTAGCCTTTGCTTATGCAAAGAGGAATCTACAAAGGTATAATTTCTCAACTCACTTTGATTTGAGTTGAGTCTTGGTTCACCAATCTACTAGGCTTTGAATTTCATGGTTTATGTTTTGTTTTTAAGTGCATGCAAGCATGATTCCGCCTTTAATTGTTAATTGCATGCTTATAGATGTTGCTTAAATGAACATGTTTTTCACAAATCTTCCTTCAGTAAACTCACAAAAACCCTAATGAAACTTTTTCACTAAAAGTTCCTTTTATATCTCAAAGAAAGTTAGCCAACAACTTGACTCCCTCTCTCTCCCTTTCCCTTTATTTGGCCGGCCCCTTTGTGTTGTTTGGGCTTTTGGGCTTTTATCATTTCAAGTCATCCTATGCTTGAATAAAAGGACCCAATGGGTTTGGGCCCAATGGGCCCAAATGAACCTGAACTTTTCTTTAAGCCCAAAACAATCTTTTATCGCTTTTATGATTTCTTTAGACTTTCTAATTAATCACAACACTTAATTAATCCAATTAATTATTTCCATCATCCATTAGTTGTCTCACTACAAGAGTGTATCAGTGTACAATCATTTTAGGTTCTAATTAGCAAGGCAGTGAGGTGATTGGCACCAATCCAATTGATTATATTTAATCCAATCACTTAGTGAATTAAAACTTACTTTTAATTCTCCTTCTTCTTTGACGACTACTTATTTAATCATCTAAAAGAACTCACAAACCATGAGTGACATCTAACCATATATCATGGCTACCCAAGCTAATGTAGAATTTGTTCGGAGAACCTATTCAGTTGGAATTACAATGTAATTCGATCCTTCTCTAAAACAATACTCTCAATCACATTATTAGGGTATGGATATATTATGTCAAACCCCTAATGTGATTATTCCATGTTATATGATTCAATTGAGTCGTATAGGAACGCTTCCTTTATTACGCTCGATACTTGGCCGAAGATTCCCGAATCATATCCTAGAGTATTCATCCTCTCATAACGAGGATTAGAGATCCCTTGTTGATAATTCACATGCCTCTGAGAATAAATTACTGACCCCAACAATGCATAGAACACACCCAAGATGAGATGTGGTCACGTCTCATTATTAAAATGATCAGCAACGTATCCCCAAGACAACTATGATGTCTTAGGTCAAATGATTACTTACATTATTCCAACCATTAGAATTACTTGCTTGACATGTGAGTAGACCTCCATGCAAGTACTCTCGTTCGATTGTATTCAATGAACTCATTCCCTTAATGAGCACCTACATACCTGTCTGAGTGTCACTACACGAATGGGATGAGACTTTCCATCCTTCCAATTGAAGGGGACATAGTATGTACTGGTCTATGCATTGTCAGTATCCCTCTGACAATCCTATGACCAAGAACCTTTTTGGACATGATGGTTATGTGAAGAAGGTCTCTGTAACATCATTAGATTACTTCTTCCATCGATCCATTGTCCATGGATTCACTATTTAGGACATATATCGTTTATTAAGATAGTCCTAATTAGTATCTTTGCCTTTTGATGTATAAGAGTCATCTATACACACACATTCATTGTCCTGAAAGGTTTCTTCCAAAGATTGAATTTCAGGGCATATCTCCAACAGATTACACCTAAAAATGTCCAACAATCCAAATTGAATAGCCAATACGTCCAAGGCTGCTCTTTTTTCTTCTTTGATGCGGCACAAGGTGGCAGTGGTGGTTGAAGTGATGAATTATGGTGAAGGATGGCTGAAAGTATAAATGGTAGTGAATGGATATGTTGATGGATGGAGGATGGGTAGGTGAGTAGATGGATCCTTTGAATGGTGCGGCAAACGGTTTTATTTATAGGAGAATGAAAGGCATGGCTGGGAATTAAATTAGGAAGGGTTTAATACTACAAATCCTCCAAGAAAAGGGTAACAAATCAGAATCCCAAGAGAAAAAGGTAAGAAGGGCGCGGCAAGGATAGGAAATAGGAAAGGTATTTGCCTTGCATGGCAAGGGAAAAGGAAAGGGAAAGGTGGTGCGGCAAGGCTCTTTGACTGGGATTGTCATTCTAGAAACACATAATTAAGTGTCCTAATATATTTAGAGATCCTCCTTGCAGCTGGAAATTAGGTGGTTCAGGATTAGGAAAGGATTAAGACAATATAAGGTAACTTTGGCTAACATTCCTTCTTTCTCGCTAAGCTTCCTTATCTTCCTTGTTTTGAATTTATTTCCTTCATCTTTTCATCACATTCCTAGCCTCTTTTGATCTTCAAATTCGTCCATCCACCTTGCTCCAACCATGTGTTATCCATTCCAAGCCCAAAACTGCTCCAAAAGGCACCAAAATGCACTTTCTTTCTACTTTAGCCCTTTGAACCTACAAACACACGAAAATAGCTTAAAATGCTAAAATAACTAGGAACTAACAACATAAATGCAAGAAAACAAGCTAACTAAGTCGCATAAATATGCTCCTATCAATAGGGTAGTTGAATCCTGACACAAGAAGAAGGTTCGGCAGGATAAGGATGCTGAAGCTTGGGATTGAATGTGACCTGATAAGGGGTTGAGTTCAAAGTCCTAATAGGAGTAGGACTGGCTAAGATATGGTTGGATCGGGGGAAGGAGTCCTAATTTGAGTATGGTTTTGATTCGATCAGAAACAGGCTAACTACTATAAATAGAGGGAAGAGTGCATCATTCAAACCTTTTCCAACTCAACACACAAACTGCCCTGCGCAAACTCGCTCTACGCGAAACCTCTCAACAACCTTGAGATTTTTATTTTCCTTTTTCGCCAACACATCTTCAGTTTGGATAAACAGCACTGTGAAGGTAACCAGTGATACCTTTAGTTTGGATAAACAACACTATCACCGTAGAACCAGCCGATCGCGGAACACCTTCAGTTTGGATAAACAACACTACGTCGAGGCTGACTGGTTATTTATCCAAGTCTTGGTCGAGAAAGATTTTCGTGTCTTTATTGGCAGAGGTCATCTCATTAGCTTTCTCGGCGAAGTGAAGTGTTACGGTTTACTAGGGCTCGGCACATTGAACGCCGAATTGTTTTATGATTGGGTACTCACAAGTAGGCTTTAAAGTTCGGCATTCTGACGGTCGAACCACGTTTACCATCAAGACATATATTTATTTTGAGTATCTATGCCCCTATACTTTGGTGTCGATTCAGCTTGCTTATGCTCTTACAAATATAATCATTGTGACCGAATCTGGCGCCGACAATTTGTGAACTTTGCACAACTAGTAGCCTTATCTTCAAGCTCTAGAACCCAATGGTCGAGAATGTTCCTTCCTCGGCCGTAGTCGCAAGATCGAGAAGTTACCCGCGCACTCAACGCAACATCAACGCATTTTATTCCTCGGCCGACAAGTTGGCACGCCTCGCATCAACTGAATGATGTAATTAGCTCATTAGTTACTCAGTCTGCGTGCCACGTAGGCTTGGTAGTTTTTAGGGTCAACACTCTCCTAGAAAGGTAGTGGTACTAATCCCTTCGTTGTAGCTCCTTCGGAGGTTTAACGGATCGAAACCCTAGGCAGTCGCTATGCCCCCTTCACTCTCAAGTCATCACTTTTATTTGTAGCATAAAACAGCTTACATATCATAATAGAAAACAAAACCATTTTCCTTCTGGTTCTATCACAACAAAATCTATGCAGCTTTCACAAGCATTCGTATATTTACATACATACATGCACAAAATTTCATAACTAGGGTAAGTGAGGATCCCTTTACCTGGTCTCCAAGCCAAGCAAGCAATATTCCTCACCAATACCTCGATTCCAAAGCTAAAATGAAAATCCACGTCACTACTGCAATACCTAAGCTCCACGTACTTGAGCAAGCTCATTGATCACTCCTAAATCAATGTATTTCTTTCACCCTTATTTATTTTCTAATCTTTCTCCACATATGTATATAACCATCTGTACGTAAACTAGTGCATGCCAATTGTAGTTCAAAAACAAATGGAGTAGAGCTCCTATTTATACTACAAATGAGGCAGCTAACACTAGCCTCTAATTGGAACAAATGGACGGTAAAAAGTGATAAGTTTGCTCATGGATGACTTAAGCCATTAATTTGGTAGCTCCTACTATATAATCATGAGTCATACACACACATGTTGACTACATGTTAACTCACGGCCACCTTCAGCTTAATGCATGCAAATAATAAGCCACCTCCTGCTTTAGTGAAGCCAACTCATGCATTAGTACCAGCCATTCTTTGATGCCATGTGTCAAAGTCATCCATTCTTTGGTTGCCACATGGTGTTCTCCAATCCGGCATATTTAAAGTTTCATTGTAAGTTCGTTCGAGCTCGGAAAATTTATCAAAACGATGCCAAGAGCTCGTAATCTCGCGCATTTTCATCTTTTTACCTTAAAACAATATTTGAACTCAAGTAAAATTATCACCCAATTAAAAGGAACTAGAAATTGTAAAATCCATAGGCATTCCAAAATTCATAAAAACACTTCTAAAATTTTAGGGTCTTACAAGCCCCACACTTTTTCACGCTATTGAAGTCTGCTTTTGGTTTTCCCACTTCAATACTATGAATGTAAGTTTCGAATAAAAATTTTTCTTGATGACACCATTCGCTAGGGAAATAAAATACCAAAAGGTTACACACAATCGTGCAAACTTACATTCATGGTCTCATCAATGAGAAGCTGCCACATGTCAAGTTTAGCAGCGTTTAAGAAAATTGACAAGGGTGAGAGATCGTGCTTAATAAATACGTTTGGGTGGTTGGAGTATTCGAGGCTTGCAATGTTCTCTGGCTTTCTAGAATGAATATGCTAAGGGTTTATTCTTTGGCAATAAATCACTTCTTCAAGGTCGAGCCTCGGCCAGGAATTATAGGCCAAAGACCTCAGAAACGAGGGGCCAATGTTTGGGCCTTAGAGTCATTCTCAATCCAGTAACATTCATCTAGAATTTTGTCATGGGTTGTCCAATCAAGGTTGGCCGAATCCTATTACAAAGAGGATTGGTTTAGATAAGGGTAAGGTAGTTGAACCCTAGTCAAACAAGGAGTCTTAAAGCTAAGGATGCTTATAATTAGGGGATGAATCTGGTTCGTTAAGGAGCTTGGTTCGAAGTCCTATAGGAGTTAGGATTGGTCGAAACCAATCAGATTAGGCAGAGGAGTTCTAATCCAAGTAAGTTTCTAGTTCGGCCATAAAAAGGGTGCATTGCTATAAATAGAGAAAGGAGCGCATCATTCAAGGCCTCTTCAAATCAACACACAAATTGCCCTACACAAAGCTTTTCAACAGCCTTGAGATTTTTGCCTTTTCCCCTTTCTTCTCACCAACGCGTCTTCAGTTTGGATAGACAGTATTATGAAGGAACCAACGACATCTTTAGTTTGGATAGACAACACTGGAGCCATAAAATCTGCCAACCGAGGAGCACCTTCAGTTTAAATAGACAACACTGCTTCGAGATCGACTGATTATTTATCCAAGTCTCGGTCAACAAGTATTTTCGAGTCCTTGTTGGTAGAGGTTATCTCATCAGCCTTTTTGGCGAAGTGAGATGTTACCAGGTTACTAGGCTCGGCATATTGAAAGCTGAGTTTTATTTTATGATTGGATATTCGCAAGTACATTTTAGAGTTCAGCATTCCAGCGGCCAAACCACACAATGAAGACATTTATCTTGTTTGAGTATTTGTGTTCATATAGTATGGTACCAGTTCGGCGTACTTATACTCTCACGAATATAATTATCGAGATCGAACCCAAAGCCAATGATTTGTGAACTTCGAAGAAACTAGCAGCCTTGTCTTCAAGCTCTAGAACCGAAGGTCGAGACGTGTTCCTTCCTCGGCCGCAGTCGCAAGATCAAGAAGTCAACAGCGCGCCCAACGCCACATCAACATATTTTACTCCTCGGATAAACTCGGCCGACGAGTTGGCACACCCCTCACACAGCCAAAAGACATAGTTAGCTTATTAATTACCCATCTTGCGCACCATGTAGGCTTGGTAGTTTTTAGGGTCAACACCTAGTGGCGAAGCTACATGAGGACAATGAGTGGCCTTTGCCCCTCCCCTCGCCGGAAAACACGCCTAGGAGCACTGGTTCAGCCCCTCCGCTCTCATCGGAATTCATGGTACCTATAAAAATTTGTTTTGGCTGGTGCACTGTCTTGGTCGAATTTGCAAAGGAATGACAAAGATGGAGGAAAGAGGTTGAAGGGATGAGGTTGGGATCGATGGAGAAGCTGGCACACCGAAAGCTGCAAAAAAAAAAGAGTTGCAGAGAGCAGCAACTCACTGAAGAAGACAAAGCCTTCTTCTTCTTGAAGTTTCCCTTACCTAAATGATGCCATTTGCAAAAGATGTCGATTAATTTTGCTAACTTTTCGTTTGTATACGTTGGTTTTCTAAGCTGACTGTACAGACTCCAGACCCCACCATTTTATTCCTTTTCTAATCTTTCTAAACCCACCTTTCTCTTGTCATTTGATTACCCATTTTCCCTTTTTTTTTTTCTTCATGACCTCAACTTTTTTTGTTTTTGTCGTTTATTTATCCATTTATCCTGTTTAAAGATTGTTTATTTATCCTTCTAACTTTTAGTTTCCTTTTTTCTTCTGTTTTCTATTTTAAGACTCCACCATATTCACTTTAAATTAAACTCTCACACTATATAAATATTGTGTTATTTCCTTAAAAAAAGTAATATAAATATTATTTGATGTTTATTTACATAATATATAGTAAAATTTAATTAAATCCGCCTAGGCTCCCGTCTAGGTGCTAGGGTTTAGGCTTGTTTTTAATAGCCTTGTTTTTTTTCTCTCTTAAAATACTATGCTGACCCACCACTTCTCTTCCGGTCTTTATCTTGTTTACCCATTTCCCCCCATTTTTTTCTCTTCTGACCTCACCTTTTTTTTGTGGTTTATTAACCCATTTCTCTCCTTTTTTTTTCTTTTTTTTATTCTTGTATGTATTTTTATTTTCTCTTTTAAGACTTCCACTGTATTTATCTTAAACTCTCACATTATTTATAATATTGTATTACTTTTTAAAAACAATGTAAATATTGTTTAATACTTATTTTATGATAATTTAAATCCATCTAGGCTCCTGCCTAGATCTCACCTAGCTACTAAGTCCTTGTCCGCTATTTGACTAGCGCCGAACATTTTTTAGGATCTAATAATAGCCAATTTAAGCTTCTTACATTGGTTTTGATATTATTGCTTAAAACCGCTTTGGTGAAGAGACTATTTTCTGCTATGAATATTGACTCAAAACTTTGCACTCTCCAATATAAAAGCTAATGCTTCGATTGAACCTTTCACTCGTTTGAATTTTGCCCCTCCCCTCTGCAAATCCTAGCTTCGCCACTGTTAACACCTAATAAGACTTATTTTTTTAGGTCGTATAGGAACATGTCTCTTGTACAAAAAGCTGAAGCTGATATGGTTGATAGTTCATGAATTGCTCCAAGGGAAAGTATCGAATTCATAAGTAGACAAGATGTTGGTCGTAAAAATCTTGGATTCATTCATGATGACTATAAGTATTATTTGTGTTCCAAGCGAACAAAAGAGTTGAAGTTAGGTGATACAATCAGAATGTTGGAATATTTACAAAAAAATATAGTTGAATGATCGTAATTTCTTTTATGCTATACAAGTGGATGAAGATGATTTGATTACTAATATCTTCTGCGGTAATTCAAGGATGATGCCGGATTATGATTATTTTGGTGATGTTGTATTTTTTTGATACCACATATAGAAAAAATAAAGAAGGAAGGCCTTTTGTGATGTTTGTTCGTGTCAACAATCATAAACAAAAGGTTGTATTTGGTGGTGCATGATTTCATGCGGAGACTGCTGCAACATTCAGTTGGTTATTTGATACTTTTTCAAGGCTATGTCTGGAAAAAAAAAAAGCTAAAACTATTCTAACTAATCAAGATGCTGCAATGGCCAAAGCGTTGTTTGAGAAGTGGCTACAAACATGTCATCGTTTATGCATCTAACACATGTACCAAAATGCAGCCAAGCAACTTAAAAGTGTTTTTGAGAATTTTAGTGCTTTCGTTAAGGAGTTTAGTAGTTGCATATACGACCATAAGGACGAGGATGATTTTCTAGATGCTTGGAATACTGCTGCAGAAATATAATATTACAGATGATGATTGGTTGAACCAGTTGTTTGCTATAAAAGATAAATGGGCATTAGTTTGTGGGCGACAAACTTTCTGTGCTGATATTACTACGACTTAACACAATGAAATTATGAACAGTGCTATCAAGAAGTATGTCAATTACAAATATGATATGCTACGATTTGTTAAACATATTGAAAGGTTGGTCGACAATCGACAGTACCAAGAGTTGAGCATTGAATTTAAAGCAAGTCAAAGTTCTTTTGCATTGTCATTTCCAGTAGAAATATTTAAGTATGCAGCAAGTATTTATACATCAGCAGTGCTTAAATGGTTTCAAAACGAGTTATGCAAAGCTCATGATTGTATCTTGATCTTCAATGATGAGATTGGATTATCCCTCATAGGAAGAATTGGCACAATACAGTCACATTTGACTCAACAGACAATACTGTTTGAATTATGTAGTTGTAAGAAGTATGATTTTGCAGGAATCTTGTGTGCACATGCTTTAAAGGTTCTTTCTACAAGAAATATTACAAGTATTCCAACTCGGTACATCTTGGAGAGATGGACAAAAAATATCAAGTCTAAGAGTGCAAAGTTACTCACAAGATCTCAAGTAAAGATGACCCAAAGGCCAACATTGTAAGGCGTTATAGAGAGCTATGTTGATTGCATATTCAATTAGCAACATGAGCAGCAGAGACGCCAAAAGCATATGAAATTGCTATATCAAGTTTGAACAAAACGTTGGGAGAGATTGATGCATGTTTGCAGGAGAAAGCAACTCAACAACCAACCCAAGTGAGTGCATTTGAGCTCAGTGAGACTATATGCATAGATGATAATGTCATCCAAGTTAGAGGAATCAAAACTAAGGAAAAAGTTGTTGGAAGTTCTAAGAGGCCAAGAAATACTCTAGAAAAAGCCACAAAAAAAGAAAAAGAAAAAGCCCCAAGATAAGGAACTAAAATTTTCAACAGTGGACTTTGTTGCCGATTCTACACAAACAACTTTACCTCATGCTACCATATTGCAATCAGTAAGTAGCCTTTCAATCTATGGATTCATTGAAACTTATGGTTTTGAACATTTATTTAAATTTCATTTAGTGAAGACTTCCATCTAATTTTGGACGGTTATATAAACTTAGGGTTGTCAGCCCAATATAATGCCTGGACATATGCATTTTGGACAGCCACATGATTTTTCACAGGTATATAGGTTCACTTATACTTCAACAAGCTTGCACATATTTTCTTAAATATTGTGTACTTATAAGCATATTTTTTTTTTCCACTTGTATTTGTATGTATATTAGCAATACTATTTAGGGATCCAAAATCCTACAAGCAGTTATCCGCAAGGTCCAAGTAGCATGGTTAATTTATTGCAAGTAACCCCTTGTAATTGGTTAATACTTTCTTCTTTTCCCATTTATAATTTCTTACTTGAAGGAGTAATTTTATGTCATTATATATGCATATAGGCCCAGATACAATTACCAACAACGAAGGATCAGGCTTTGATGAGGACTCATGATAATGATATGAAAATGCAAGATGCTATTGTATATGAGAAGAGTGCTCAAGGAATTTACTCTATTTTGGGACAAAAGTTTTAATTAATACTTTTTATTAAAGATCCATTTTATTTAGTTTGATGCTTGGAAAGTAGTGACTATCAGTTCTTCTGATTTGCTAATGACTCATAAAACAGTTTGATTGAAAATAATGAATTTTACTTTGTTTTCAGAGTGAAACTCGTTTGACACCAAGCACCTGCAAGAGCTTTCTTCTAGTCACTATAGTTGTGGTTTTGTATAACTCAGTCACCTCAACTATGAATGATGATTTTATATTTCTTATAATCTCAGTCACCTCAAACTGAAATATAGAGCACTACAGTTTTGGTTTTGTATACAGTGAAAAATGGAGCTTTGTATTTTCTAGCAAAAGCAACATACACACAATCGATAATTATTAAAGCCCTCAGTTCGGCTACTCAACTCTTTACCCAGTAAGCAGTAGTCCCACTGCTTTGAATCGTTTTTGTCTTCATTAATCCTCGACTCTTAGAGTCATTTTTATATTCATTAATACTCAACTCTTTACCTAGAAGCTTGAACAGGGAAGTTTGTTCCCCTTGGCAACTCAACGCCCACAGAAAGAAGGTGAAAAATTCTATTTAAGAAGTGGCATTTCATATGCTTCATTGAGATTATCTTCTACGTCTATGTCCTTAAGTAAAAATGAAAAGTACAACATATAAGAGTCAAATTTATATATGAATATTTCTGCAAGAAAATTATAAATGATTCAATAAGTACATATATACTCACTCTCTACCGAGAAGCTTGTCTTCATTAATACTCACTCTCTACCCAATAACTTGAACGGAGAAGTTTGTTCACCTAGGCAACTCAACAGCCACAGAAAAGAAAGTGAAAAATCCTATTTGGGTTTGCTCATCTTATTAACCCAACAATTTATGATTATTTAATAGAATTAAGTTTTAAGTTAAGTTAAAGAACATGTATCAACATATTAACAAAGAGATACAAATGAGATACACTATACAGAACAGCAGACCTGATCCCGTCAAATTATTAGCCAGGCCACAGAGAGCCACGTCTTTTTGGGTACAAAATATTTGCACTCACTAGTCATCGCTAATCATTAATGACAAGTGTTGGTAAAATAAAAAGCAAACTTAGCTGCACTTGTAGTGAATGACGTCAGGTTCACGGGTTTCATATATATCTTGTCTGATCCTACCCGGAATAATACAAATATTACAAAATGAAACAAATATTACAAATTACACGATTTGTTGTGTTGTCTTAATTATGTGATTTCAGCAACTAATAGGTTAAGCGTTATGTTATGTACAAGGAAAACCAGACAACAAGACCTGGACAACCTAACCTCATTTTAACCTACCTTGGACAAAGATGGTCCGTGCTAGAATTTATATTTCTTTTCTCAAGTGACGACTGTAATAGTTCACGTGTCACATCTCAGTCTCAACTCCGTCATAGCACGATATTGTCCGTTTGGGGTCCCAGCCACGCTCTCACGGTTTTGTTTCTGGGAATTCAGACGAGAACTTACCAGTGGGTCACCCATTCTAGGATTGCTCTCGCTCGAACTCTCTTAACTTCGAAGTTCCGATGGAACCCCTCTCACCCGAACTCTCTTAACTTCGAAGTTCCGATGGAACCCAAAGCCAATGAGTTCCCAAAAAACCTCGTGTTATAGGAGGTGGGTATATACATATAAGGCACATCACCCCATTTTTGTTGATCGATGTGGGATGTTACAATCCACCCCCTTAGGGGCCCGACATCCTCGTCGGTACACTCGCACCGAATGGCAGAGTGGCTCTGATACCAAATTGTCACATCCCAGACCGACTCCGTCGTAGCACAATATTGTCTGCTTTGGGCCACGCCTTCAAGGTTTTGTTTCTGGGAACTCACGAGCAATTTCCTAGGGGACCCATCCTAGGATTGCTTTCGCCCGAACTCACTTAACTTCGGAGTTCCAATGGAATCCGAAGATAGTGAGTTCCCAAAAAGCCTCGTGATATATGGAGGTGGGCATGTACATATAAGGCACAGCACCCCCTCTCATTTGGTCGATGTGGGATGTTACAATCCACCCCTTTTAAGGGCCCGACGTCCTCGTCGACACACTCGCACCGAATGGCAGAGTGGCTCTGATACCATTCTATCACATCCCAGTCTCGGCTCCGACGTAGCTTGATATTGTCCTCTTTGGGCCCCGGCCACGCCCTCACAGTTTTATTTTTGGGAACTCAAACGAGAACTTCCCAGTGTGTCACCCATCCTAGGATTGCTCTCGCCCAAACTCGCTTAACTTCGGAGTTCCGATGGAACTCGAAGCCAGTGAGTTCCCAAAAGGCCTCGTGCTATAGGAGGTGGGTATGTACATATAAGGCACATCACCCTCTCTCTGTTGGTCGATGTGGGATGCTACTTCACGTAGTTGGGAGTTTTAAATTTTAATTTGGACAAAGATGGTCCGTTCTAGAATTTTTATTTCTTTTCTACCAAGTGACGTCTGTAATAGTTAACGTAGGTGGGAGTTTTAAATTTTAATTTGGTTATTAAAATTAGGGTCATTTTGGTTCTGGTCTCTAATTAACCTAGCAATTAGAATAAAATCTTATTTATATTCTATTTATGGGAAAGTTATACATGTTTTACGGCGAGGGGTTAGAGCATTTGATAAATGAAATGATTTTGAAAAGCTTTGTTTTTGCCCACTCACACTTTCTGTTTTGCAACCCTCCAGGTTTTAGATAAGCTTGTTCGTTGGTGGCTTACGAGGATCGATTGGAGGTTCTGACAGACTATCACAAATGTAGGGCATCTTTGGGTGTCGTTTAATTAGTACTTGTTTCTGGACTGAACTTAGGCTACTTATGCTCTGATTGTGTATTCACACATATTCTAGCACTTGTCTTAACTAGTACTCTTATGAGTTAGTTTTTATTTATTCGTATTCTCTATTATCATTATTGCTTCTGCACTGTGCACATGGTTACATCACCCTCACATGATGGCCAGCATGCCCTGATTCGGATCGGGCTGTGTCAATTACGAACTGTCTATGTATTTACTACAATAGATTGACTAAACAACCTTAGTTTTAAATTATTTTTTGCACATATGATCTTTACAATGTGATTCATAATATGAACGGTTCTGATCATAAGCACAAAACTCTGTGGTTAAAAGACGAAGAGTTTTGAGTAGGAGTTTTTTATCATTTTTGAGTAACCAAGTATTGTTCGGTTAAGAATGGATGGGCTGATGATTCGCTTGTGCTAATGGTTTGGTAATAAGCACGTGTGCAATCTCCAAGAAGACTGCATGGAGATGGTGAGGAGGACATTTAAGTGTGTTTGAGATTCTTCTTATGTGGATATGCATGCAACATATGAGGCAAAGAAAGAATGAGCAGATGGACTTTATCAAGCCTAAAGTCTCATCCGAAAAGGGAAGTAAATCTCATCAGGCACGTAGCCCCAAATGTGATTTGTTTTGAAATATTATCTGAACTTGGGCATCAGATAACCAGACAGTAAAATGGGATAAAGCTCTGGGAGCGTGCTACAATTCGAATTAGCTTTGGAATTTAGGAAATTGTTATTGGCACTCCAAAATTGTAAAAATCCCTTTAATTCAACAAACAAACAAACGTTTTACACATGATCTTGCTGTACACGAACTTTTCTCACACCCTGAGAGATTACTAAATATCATGACCTTCCTATCAACACATTTTCAGTTTGGATTAACAACATTGTATCGACAACCGGTGACATCATTAGTTTGGATTAACAGCACTGCTTATGGTTATTTGGTTATCTATCTAAGTCTCAACACGCGAAGAATTTCGAACTCTTTCTTATAAAGAGGTCATCTCATTAGCTTTTCGACAAAGTGATGTGTCATGAGGTTACCCCGTGTTCAGCACAGTGAAATTCGAACCAGTTATTTAACTTCGCAGTGATCTAGTAACCTCGGCTTTAGGTTCTAGAACCCAAGGCTGAGATGTGTTCCTTCCTCTGCCGTGATTGCTCGAGAAGAGAAGTCAGCAGCACATTCAACACCGCCACCACATCTATTTTACTTGCTCGACTAAGTTTGGTCGTCAGTTGGCATGCCCTCATTCACAAAAAAGATGTAGTTAACTTGTTTATTGCTCAATCTACGCAACATGTAGTCTTGGTAGTTTTTTAGGGCAACATTTTGGCACGCCCGGTGGGATCTACTGCTAATACTACGAAGTTTATATGATATTCCTATATTATGAATTTGGACGACGTCCGAATTCAGCATGAGGTGAAACGTGACGCACATGAAGGAAGGAAAAAATCTTTCTCCCAAATGATAAAAGTGAAAGCTTATAGCGCCATGTAAGAACAATGGTTAAAAGAAGATGAAGCCCGTTTTAATGCGTGCCTAGATGAGGAATTTTTTTTTCCTTTTGTTTTTGCATACAAGTCAATTTCATTCGAAGTTTGGTTGGATCGAAAAGTCGGGGTTCAATTTTCTGATCCGACCACAATCAAGCTTCAACCTATGAAGATTGTCAATTTGGCCAAGGAAAGAGTTAGGCGACCTGTTTTGACATTTGAAAATGAAATATGGTTGGCCTGGAAGAAAATATTCAAGTTTCTATGCCAAATATAAAAATTGACTCAGAAGGTGATTCGTCGAATAAATGCTTAGATGATGACCAAAGCCAAAACACAACTTCAAATGAAGAAGCCATGTCAATTTGATATGGTTATCGGCGATACCCTCGATATGGAGCAATCCTGTTCGGCTAAGTTATTCGAGATAAAATTTGAAATTAGCAAATTAATTATGCTCGGGGCATAATAACTCAACGCAGTTGGTGGCCGAAAATCGAAAACATTTTGCCAAGTCAAGAATATTTAGAGATAATCCTTTATTCGACTTGACCGAGGTTGAATTGAAAAATTTTTATACAAAAAGATTTTAGCTCAGAGTAAAACATCATTAGCCTCCTCTTCATTATGGTTCGGCCACTTTTATTATCATTTTCTAATGAAAAATAATACTTGTCCTTAACCATTTGGCTACATAAGCCGATGCTCAAGGGTTGCGCACCACTCCTGTTATACACAAGTCTAAAGCTGAAGGATCAACGATGAATGCATCAAAGTTCAAAGGGAGAAAATGAAAGGGTGGCCTAGTGAATGGAAGACCAAAGCTCAATGGTGGGAATCATACTCACAGGCACATCAAACTCTACCTGAGTCTACAACAGCCAAATGACGAGAACGGATTCAACAAATTATTTTATCTCATCAGTTTATATCATTCAAATGATGTACAAAAAAGTTATCCAATTGTTGAAAATTACTTATTAATTACCAAATGTATTAATAAGTTATAAAGATGTCGTATGGATTAATCTCAATAAGAATGTCCATGGATTTAACACTACTAAATTGTTGTATGCCCAAGGATGACAGTCGCCGTATGGATTCAAGTCCCAAAAGGACAGTCTATGTATGTGGCAATTTTATTGTGTGTTGTGCCTCATGTCTAAAGCATGATAAAATTATAGGTTCTAATGATTCAACTCTCCAGAAGTGGAGATTAAAAATTCAAGCTTTATAATGCTCTAGAGGAGGTTATGATCCAAATTCTCCAAACAATTCATCTAATAAGAGATGATTGTCCTATAAGAGACAATGTAAAGCCCCTGAAGAGGCAAGGATATCTAAAGTAATGAAATGCTTATAAAATATGCATGCGCATGCACATGAGAATTGTGGATCACGAATTGTTGATAACCAATATTAATTTTGGTTTTACAGTAACTACTAAATTCATCAATGAGTTGTGTTGATGTTGAGCACCCAGAAGGTTACATATGCCCATTTATAATACTATGAAATATACTCACATGATACGACACAATGTTCCTAGTTGAAACCTGAAATTGTAGTAAACTCTTGTATACATGATTTCTCATCGTGAGATTTGTACCAATGCTTACGAAATGCTCGAAGCATATCTCCATAAGTAAATCCCTCACGTATACATAGAAGAAAATTGCTCTGTATAGATTTCAAAGGAGTATGTGTCATGAAGTGTAAACAATCCCTGAAGGATTCAAATTGCTTAAAGTAAGCCTTGGAAGGGTAAAGCACAAATTATGTACTCATACCAATGGATAATATAAATGGCCTTAGTGTGTACTTTCATTATGATGTTGTTGCAATATACTAAATCTGTTGCAAGAGTTTATATTAGGTTCGGACTTCTGAAGAGTCTATAAATATTATAAAGTGTTGAAAGAAATATTGTCTCGAGCTGCAGATCGAACAATATGCCAACATGAATCTTATTCATCAAAACATTTTGGTTTTAAAGATCCATGTCGATTGAAGATTATGAGTTGAACACTCAAATGATTAACTAATATTTAGATACTAAGAAAGATCATTCATCCTCGTAAGGGAAAAGATGATTGATACTTGGTCTAGAAGTATCATGTCTTAGTGAAGTATGTGCCTTATTGTATTTAGCACAATACATTGAATGAGATGTTACATTTCCTGTGAAGCACAATACCAACATATGGATATTGAAATGAAACAAAGCTTAACTAATAGCCATGGCCTTATTGGGCAAGCAAAATTTGAATATCTCTCTCGTTGTATAAAGATCGCTCACAAGGAATTAAGTAATGGAAACTGGAGAAACGTGTTCAAAGCCAATATGATATACAAACTCACCAACTATCTGCCAAAGTTTTCGCTTTAGAAGTTCAAGAATTACACCAACATGCATTGGCCTGATGACAAGTCAATCAATCCAAGCATATTCTAATCAAGTGGAGATATCATCAAGGGGATGTCTAAGAGTATGCTATATTGGCCATATGAGCAAACTATTTTTGTTTCCTTTAGATCATCCATTCATCTCATGTTGGTTAGACCATCCATTCATCTCATGTTGGTTATCATTGGAGAAATTTTAAAGACAATCAATCAAAAGACTTGTGATCATCCAAGGGGAAGGGGGAGTGTTATAAAGATGGATGACCCACATGAGGAAATAAGCACCGTCCACTGTTTTCTATTAGCAAACTAATGTTGAAGGTCTTGTCAGCCTACAAATGTTGAAGGTGTGCTGCCTACTTTCACATTTTTTTACCTTAGCAGGAAATCATTTGTTTTCATATATTAAGGCCAATTAGCTTACAAATGTTACCAAAATGAAAAAATACGATCTCTTGTTTCCATTGCTTTGTAATTACAATTTATAATGAGAAAGACTACTACTACTGTTCCAAGAACAGAGAAACACTTACCAAACCTCATAAATATTATGTCTTATTTACTTTATGTTCGAGTGCGCACACATATATGTTCACTGTCACCATATTAGACATTTTTTACAGAAAGAAATCAAATATAAATAAGAAAAAATATATTGGAGCCTTGCTCCGTCTTCTACTTCGTCTGCTCCATCACCATTGCATTGCAGCTTGTAGGTTGGGGAAATTTGGAAAAATAACCAAATTTCGGATCCCAAATAGAATTCTAACCACCATTTTAAATTTTCAATAATTATAACCAAAAGTTGATATGAAAATACTAATACACCCTTAAAATAAAGTTTTCTAAAAAAAAAACCAAAAAACAAAAGGCTCGGCTGTCTTTTACTGCCATCTTTGTCCTTTCCAGACGATAATCCAAAACCACATAAACCCAACCCAAGCACAGCCAGCCATGGCGTGCAGCACGATCCCTCTCTCTTCCTCCTCCTCTTCCTCTTTTATACTCTCACACACAACCTTCGTTTAGTTCTGAACCCCTAAAAAATTTTCGACCTCCTCCACATGAAGACGACTCTCACTCTCAATCTCGATCAGCTTCCTCCTCTGCTCTCCAATTTCTAATTTTCAATTACGACGATGTAATCCTTGAGTTCGAGCACTTGCACCACCAAGCTTACAACGAGGCCTTCTCTCACTTCAGTGTTCGCTGTCCTTCCTCAACATCTCAGCCCTTCAATTGGGACCTCCACTTCCAAGATCAGCTCCAGAACCAAATTGTTGGTGAAAAGCCCAAAATGCAATGGTCCCTTCTCTTTTTCTCTCATTTTCTCCAAAGGTTGAACTCTGGATTTTGTTTTCTTCTATGATTGAATTGGGGTTTTGGGTTGTTTAAGGAACTTCAAGGAGCACGGGTGGCTTTGAACTTATTCAGTTTTACTTCAAATCTCCTGATCTTAATTGAATCTTGCTTTGTTTAATTTCCATGGATGATATTTATTTTTTTTTGTTTTTTTGACAAAACTTTATATGAAGGGTGTATTAGTACTTTCATATCAACTTTTAGTTATAATTATCATAAATTTAAATGAGTGTTGCTACTCCCACCCATATGTCTTATTTCTCCACCCACTCCAAATTAAATATTTTGTTTACAAATTTATCCTTTTGCAAGATGACTTTGAAGGACCTAAACAAAAAAGGATTTTGACAAAGTAAGTCCTAAAAAAATTCAATTTGAATATATATATATATATATATATATATATATATAAGTTCAGAAAAAAAAAAGGAAGAATAATATCAGAACCATGCCCAAATAGTTCCTACATCCCCTTCCATTCTTTTTCCTCTTCTTCTTCCATATCCATTGAGACGACCACCGTTTTAGTATTGGTGCTCCCTGCGGTCCTCCACTTATTTCATCTGAAGATAAAACTCATGGTTAAAACACTCACTACGAACCCACGAACCTTTATTTGCAGGTCGGCCTTCTGCAGATCCGGAAAGAGGCGACCCGTGCCACTCCTCCATATGCGCAACCCGACTGGAACATATCGCCTATTCCATACGCTGTGCACGCGACATCTTCTCTCGTCCAAATCCAACCAACGACAACCTTCTCCAACTGGGATACAAAATGAGATCTTAAGGCCCTGTTTGGCACACCGTATAAAGCACCGGATAGTACTAATAATACGGTGTACAGTGCTTGGTGGCTGTTTGGATTAAATAGGCACCGGATTAAATAATTTGGGCCCACCTTTTTTACACAGTGTTTACTCGCTTGCTTATACCATCCCATTTCACGGTATAACTTAGTCGGGCTCTCTTCCTCTCCAGACACAGTATTCCGCTCCCTCTCCAGACGCATTCTTCTGCTCCCTCTCCAGACGCATTCTTCTGCTCCAGGTGCTCTCTCTTCCTCTCCAGATGCCCTTTTGCTTTCATCCTAGGTTCATCTTCTCACAGTTTTCTTCTTCGTTTAAATCACAATTCGTCTTTTCAGTTTTCTTCTTCTGGGATTCCGCCCCTCCCTTTATTCTTCCCCCTCCTCCTATTTTTCATCCCAGGTTCGTCTTCTCACAGTCTTCTTCTTCGTTTGAATTACAAATCGTCTTTTCAGTTTTCTTCTTCCGGGATTCCGCCCCTCCCTCTATTCTTCCCCCTCCTCCTATTTTTCTTGCAATTGATTGAATCTAGTTATTATTTTCTCTCTAATTATGCAATTGATTATGAAATTTTGTGTTTTAATTAGAATTTTTGAATTTTAGGGTTTGCTATTGGGGTCAAATTTAGGGTTTGTTGTTGGTGTTGAACTTTAATTAGAATTAATGATTGGGTAGAATGGGAGTGTGTAGGTTCACTTACCTAAACAAAACTTTGTCTCTGGCGCAGCTCCCGTTTCACTCACTGTCTCGCAGTCGCAACGCAACCATACGGACAACTGGGTAAGCCAATTTCTCTTCGCTCTTGTTCTCTGTCTCCCACTCCCCATCACCGTCTATGGCCCGAAAATTAGATCCCAATTGTTGTTCTTCTCAGTTTTTGCATCACTCCCTCTCAGCTTTTATCCATTTTTTAATTTTTATGTGAATTTTGCTTTTTATCTGGATATATATATGTGTGAATAATTTCAGACTAGGGTTGCTGAATTGTTGATTGCCATTTATTCCACTTTGTAAAGTAATTGGCTTTTAGAAAAAAGAGTGAGCGAGAAATAGAGAAGAAAGGGAGAGTTGCTGCTCTTCTGATGTTTCGGCCTAATTTTGATGCAACATGACACACAATTTTGATGCAACATGAGGTAATGAATATATAATGCTTTGAGGTCGTACAAAGTGCCATCATAGACTAGACTTCTTTGCTGCCCAAACCATTTCATTACTCTCCATTGTATATTTGTTCAGTAAGCTCCATGCAGTATGATCAAATAATATATAATTTAATTGATTATCAGACAATCATTGGACCTTAAAAGGCTTAAGCAGTTAGGGAATGGACCAACAAAGACAGATCAATCCCATGTGGTTTGCAATTTAACAAATAATACGGGTGTAGAGAAGATAGATTTCACATGTCATAAGAGCTCTGATACCATACGTGACAACCACAGATGCCAAAAAGGAATGGGAAAAAAATAATATCAAATTAACAAAACACAAGGTAGGAAACTTAACTCAAACTAGTACCAAATTTGCTTGTATCTTTATACGAATCAATAAAGCATTATATTAGAGTCTAAAAGCTAAGAGATCACCTCACAAATAAATTTGTCACTCAAGGCTTCTAGCTTGTGAGGAACAAGGTGATCCTCAAAATCCCCATGTCCTAGTTGACCATATTTGCTCCAACCATATTTTTTGGTAGGACTTATTAACATGCTTCCTTTCGTTTTCAGTGTTATTATGCATTCATGCTCCAGTTACTTAATTTTTTGCCACCATCTAATAATGTTATTTTATATTTTCACTAGACATGGATGAAAGAAAGATTGTGGTATGCTTCATTGTTAAGTTGTGGTACTTGAATATTGTGACTTGGTTGATGATGTGGTTCATGATGAATCATAATTCAGCTAGAAGGCGGAATCGACAACTTGCACTTAGAAATCGCACATTTGTTAGGAGAATGGTAGGGTCAGCCTATTTAGATAGCATAATAGGATATGATGTTGTTCAGTGTGTGAACCAATTTAGAATGGATAGAAGAACATTCCATTATTTATGTCAAATGCTTTGTGACCACGGTAGAGTAAAATTGGATGGTGTAGTGACAATGGAAGAACAAGTTTGCATGTTTTTGTATATACTTGCACATCATGTCAAGAATCGTACAATTGGGAGTAGGTTTGGTCGATCGGGGGAGACCATAAGTAGTATTTCAATTCCATTCTACATGGAGTGTTAAGGCTACAAGGTAGACTTTTGAAAGTGCCGGAACCCATTCCTAATGCCTACCCAGATCCTAAATGGAGTTGGTTTGAGGTATTCTTCATATTTTATAAAATTTACTTCTAAAATTAATGTAATTAATATATTGAGCTTACTAATGTTAATGATTTTTTTTAGAATTTCTTGGGGGCATTGGATGGGACTTACATTAACGTTCATGTCCCTGAGCGAGATAAACCAAGATACTGATCAAGGAAGGGAGACATTGCGACCAATATGTTGGGAGTTTGTAATCTGGACATGAATTTTATATTTGTGTACACAGGTTGGGAAGGGTTGACCTTTGATTCTAGAGTACTCCGAGATGCGATAAGTAGACCATCAGGATTAAAAGTTCCCGCGGGTAACAATGGATTTTTTGTTTATATTATTAATTTGAATCCTCATTTTTCTTATATATAGTAATATACATTTTTTGATGTGTTAGGGTGTTACTACCTTGTGGATGGTGGGTACACAAATGGTCCAGGATACCTTGCACCGTATAGGGGAGTGCGTTACCATCTCTCGAAGTGGAGAAATAGAAGACTCCCAATTAATCATGAGGAGTATTTCAATATGAAACATGCTCAAGCTAGAAATGTCATTGAGAGATGTTTTGGACTACTTAAGATGCGTTGGAGCATCTTAAGAGGTCCATCATTTTTCCCGATTAAAACACAACTTAGAATTATGACAGCCTGCTGCCTATTACATAATCTTATTAGAAGGCATATGTCAGCTGATCCAATAGAAAATGAAATCCTAAACTTGGACGAATCTGAAAGTAGTGATTATGATGAAGATATGATTGAGACTGTTCAACCTACACAAGATTGGACTGCATGGAGAAACACTTTGGCCATGAATATGTACAATGAGTGGCATGCACAAGTGTGATTTGATTAAATTTTCTTACATATGCATGTTGTCATTTGGTTATGGTTTGTTATTTGAACACATAGTGATTTCTTATGTATTCAGTTATGATACTTTATTTGAACAAAGTGTGACCTAGTTATGTATTTATTTAAAAAGTGTGATGATTTGCTTATGGTTTTTATCACTTACTATTAATTATATGCACTGTTGATTATATGCTATCTTATTGTGTATGTAATTATAGGAATGGAAAGTGAACAAAGTAGTCAACCAAAAGGAAGTAGAAGGGTTTGGAAACAACATGAAGAAGATGCATTGCTGTCCATACTTGAGGATGCAGTTGTTAAGAATTTGCGATGTGATAACAGTTGTTTCAAAACCGGAACAATGGCTCAATTTGAAACAGCTATTAATTTGAAATGTCCTAATGCCAATATAAGGGCAGTTCCACATATTGAGTCCAAAATGAGGAGGTGGAAAAAAGATTATGCAATAGTTTATGACATGGTTAATAAAACTGGCTTTGCATGGAATGATGTACAAAAGTGTATTGAGGTTGATAGCACTGAAGTATGGCAGTCCTATGTGAAGGTAATTCTCTAACATGATACTAGAATTTAACTTTACATATTTGATTACTTAACATGTTCCTTTACATACAATTTAATAGTATGATTGTGTCTACCAAACCATATCCTCTAGCCCCATTCATTATGACAGCTTAATTAAATTAATGGATGCTTGATTATATCAAGACAGGTTGAAGAGAACAAAATAAGATTATTTGTATTTTATGGATAATGTGATTTGTTTTTGCATTGCAGGTTAACAAAAAAGCAGAGGGCTGGCTAGGAAAATCGTTTCCATTGTATGACAGATTGAATGTTATTTTTGGGAAAGACTGAGCAACTGAAGTAGGAGCTGCAACTCCTACTGAGATGATGAATGAGCTTGAGCACATTAATGAAGATGAAGATGAAGATGAGGTGGAGACTAGTTCTCCTTATGTTGCTCGACGGCCTAGCAGTTCAAGTACCCGGAAAAGGAAGAGAGCTACTAATGATAATGATCTTGATGTGGCATTTAAAGAAATGCTTTATGAATAAGTGGATAAGTTGGGTGAAGTTTTACAAGCTGCTTTTGGGAAAGGAGTGGATCCAAAACCTGAGATTGCTTCAGAATTGTCAAAGATGGATTTGTCTATTGAGGATCAAATCAAGGCACTAAATATTCTTTTCGAAAAGCCACAAAATGAGAGGACATTCTTGTCTTTGGATGGTGCAATGAAAAAAACTTTCATACTCATGTTACTTGGACAAAGTAACCGCAATTGACATTTCAAACCAACAACAATATATTTTGTTAAAAGTAGCATGCATATCTTTTGTTAAAGGCTACAACATGCATATATTTTGTTAAAAGCAGCATGCATATATTTTGGCTATCTGGACAAACTATTTCTTACTGAAACCAACTTGCATTTGTATAGTTTATGAACTTGAATATGTGGTTGGATTATATAACGTAACGATTGTAGTTGTTTCTTGTGAACCTTCTTTTATGTTATTGGAAAATATTTTGAATTCGATGTATGGAATTTACTATTTTTCTTTGTTATTTGAAAATTTCTGTGGTTTTCAATAGGTATAAATATGAGAAAAGTTCAACAAACAAAGAAAGATTTGTTAATTTTTTTTTTCTCTTGTCCTATCCGGTTCAATACCAAACACAATATAAATAATACGGTCATTAATCTGATACTACACCAAACGCCCGACTAATTTAGTCAGTACTATCCGGTGGCTATTTATCCTATTCGACAGAAATAGTCAGTACAATCCGAACTGCCAAACGAGGCCTATGTTTTCCTTTGGTATCACCAAAAAATTTCCATTGCTAAGGAGTACTAGGCCTTATTCATGATTTTTTTTTCCACAAATCATGTGACAACCCGTTCTGGAAAATAATTTTCGTTGACGTGAAATTACTAGTTTACCCTTGGACGTTAAGTTGTGTGGTGTATGACTTGTATTTAATTATGATTTCCTAAGTTTTTAGAACCACTTAGGAACTAAGAAAGACTAAATTTTGATTGGTTGGAGAGATTTGGTCCACACACTACACCTCACTTTCTCTCTCTCCTATGCCCTCTCTCTCTCAGACACACTCTCCTTCTCTTCCTCTCTTATACGGACACAACCAGAAACCCTTGTAAACGTGACAGATCGAAGAACAAAAATGGTACCATTGTGTTGTTGGAGATATGCCCTGAAAGTCAATCTTTGGAAGAAACCTTTCAGGACAATGTCTATATGTATGGAAAACTCTAATACATCAAAAGGCAAAGTCACTCATTAGGACTATCTCAATAAACGATATACGTCCTAAAGAGTGAATCCATGGACAATGGATCGATGGAAGAAGTAATCTAATGATGTTAGACTGCAGAGACCTTCTTCACATAACCATGATGTCCAAAAAGGTTCCTAGTCATAGGATTGTCAGAGGGACACTGACAATACATAGACCAGTACATACTATGTCCCCTTCCAATGGGAAGGATGGAAAGTCTCATGCCATTCGTGCAGTGACACTAAGACAAGTATGTAGGTGCTCATTATGGGAATGAGTTCACTGAACACAATCAAACGAGAGTACTTGCATGGAGGTCTACTCACATGTCAAGCAAGTAACTCTACTGGTTGGAATAATGTAAGTAATCCTTTGACTTGAGACATCATAGTTGTCTTGGGGATACGTTACTGATCATTTGATAATGAGACGTGACCACATCTCATCTTGGATGTGTTCTATGCATTGTTAGGGTCAGTGATTTATTCTCAGAGGCATGTGAATGATCAACAAGGGATCTCTAATCCTCATTATGAGAGGATGAATACTCTAAGATATGATTCAGGAATCTTCGGCCGAAGTATCGAGCGTAATGATGGAAAGTGTTCCTATACGACTCAATAGAATCATATAACTTGATATAATCACAGTATGGGTTTGACATTAAATATCCATACCCTAGTAATGTGATTGTGAGTATTGTATTAGAGAAGGATCGAATTACATCGTAATTCCAACTGAATAGGTTCTCCGAACAAATTCTACATTAGCTTGGGTAGTCATGATATATGGTTAAATGTCACTCATGGCTTGTGAGTTCTTCTAGATGATCAAATAAGTATTCATCAAAGAAGAAGGAGAATTAAAAGTAAGTTTTAATTCACTAAGTGATTGGATAAATAATAATCAATTGGATTGATACCAATCACCTCACTGCCTTGCTAATTAGAACCTAAAATGATTGTACACCGAAACACTCTTGTGGTGAGACCACTAAAGGATGATGGAATTAATTAATTGGATTAATTAAGTGTTATGATTAATTAGAAAGTCTAAAGAAATCATATAAACGATAAAAGATCGTTTAGGACTTAAAGAAAAGTTCGGGTTCATTCGGGCCCATAAGGCCCAAATGAATTGGGTCCTTTTATTCAAGCATAGAATGACTTGAGATGATAAAAGCTCAAAGTCCAAACCCACACTAAGGGGGCCGGCCAATACTAGTGATAGGAGAGAGAGGGAGTCAAGTGGTTGACTCACTTATTTGACATTTATAAAGGAAGTTTAGTGAAAAAGTTTCATTAGGGTTTTTGTGTGTTCTTTTTCACAAAAGAGAAAAACAAGTCTCTCTCTCTCTACACATAAATAGCCGGCCACCAAAGGGGATTTTAGCTAATCATCTTCTCTCCCTTTGGTTATTCCATTATCCATCTCACTACACTAGTGGGTGTGGATCTTTAGAGGTCTTCTACTTTGGAGACTAAAGGAGAAATGAGCTCTAAATCTTTCAAGGTGGAGGAAGCTAGGAGGGAGGCTAGACTCAAGGAGTTCCAAGAACAAAGAGCTTGGAGGTGGTCCATCCTTGGTCTCAAGTCTAGATCAAGAGGTATAAAACTATACCTTCACTTTGTTCTTCAATATTTTCTTAGATGCATCATATATGAACCTTTGCTTCTTGAAGGGGATTTGCATGACTATACCTTTGATATTATGTTATAACATGCTTCCGTTGCAAATGTATATAAATCTTGAATTGTATATGCATGCTAGTCACTAGAAATCCCACATAAATCTCATTATTACCCTTCATGTGTTCCTAAGGTCCTTACGAGTTCAAAGGTACCACGTCGAACCACAAACCTCGATTTGAGGTACTATTCATGCTCACATAAAATGTTGATTTTTAGGGAATTTAAAAGACATAGGGAGCTTAAGGAGGTCCTTACGAAGCTCGGAGTACTTCGTTTGAAGATATTGGACGTCGGAATCGTGAGAACGACGAATTTTAAGGTTTTCCGGATTATCGAAGCTTTTTCCGACGGGATTCCGCTAGTTTCAGAGCTTGAATCAGGTATGGTTTTGTTCATCGTTGTGAGATCTTTAAAATGGTTCAAGTTTCATAAATTTTGGGTTAAAAATGAAGAAGATATAAGGAAATGAAAGTTTCCCAATTTCCGGCGACGACGACGGTTGCCGGAGCTGAAGGTAGAAGACGAGAGGATATTCCATTAAGTTTAATGGAATATTCTAACGGTGTTAGGTCGCGCCGTTAAGTTTTGTTAAGGAATAAACGGAATATTCCGGAATATACCTGATAGCGTCAATTAAGACCTATTCTCAGGACGTGCGTAATCAATCGAGGCTCGGGGGCTACGACCCATCAACATATATGCGAGTGGGCAGTCATTTTCAGTATATATATATATATATATATATATATGACGTTTTTCCCAGAAAACGTATTTAAAGGAAATGTGATTTAAATGCCATGCTATGCCAATGCCTATATTTTATTTTAGTATATGCATTATCATAATTATGCATATTGTCGCATGGTGCTGTGGAGGCCAGGTAAGCTCAGGTGAGTTATGTTTTGATTATGTGAATTGTCAATGATGTGATATGTGATTGGATAATGTTGAGCTCATAAAACTGCACTTAAGGTGATTGTGATTTAGCCAGAGATATGATGCAGGCCTGTTTATTATGTCACATCCGCACCATATGCTCACATTGGATCCAATTTAGGTGCATAGTCTTATCGTACAGACCTTATTTATGGTTCCGACTCGTAGGTGACTAGCAATTTATCGCCCAACTATTATGTGAGAGTAGTATTGAGCATAATTATATTACACCCATTATCGTCGTACAAACCTTTGCATTTGGTTCCGACTCTTGTACAGTATATTGCCGTATAGGTCATTGTAGTGACTCCGGTTAGATTAACTCTTGAGCTATGAATTCAGCCGTATAGACTAACACAGGGGTTTCGGCTAACATGTTATATTTCTATGAAACTATTCTTACTTGAATTGCTTATTCTATCATATATAGGCATGGCATACCTTCAAATATCAATCTTGATTGTTGAACATGATTTGAGATATATACATATTTAAGTATTCTATTTTTTGGGAAAATATCTATATACTTGTTTTACGGCGAGGAGTTAGTATATTCAAAGGAAAATAAAGTTTTTGTGTAAATGTGTTTTACTGACCCACTCAACTTTGTTTTTCGCTTCTCCATGTTTTAGGTTGCTGAGTTTTGATGGCCACGAGGAATTCAACGGTGTTCTGACAGAATCCGAAAAGTAGGATTCATCTTAGGGTGTTGTATCTTAGTAATTGTTCTACTTGACTGCAACTAGATCTTCTTATTGCTCTGAAAGTGTAATCATACACTTAGACCCTCACTAGCATCCTTTCTTAACTGGAATTGCTAGTTACTTGGTTTAAATTTGTTCGTATCTTCCTTACTCTTTATCGCTTCCGCTTGCGCTCAAGGCTACATCACGCTCACGTAACGGCCAACATGTCTCGACTTCGATCGGGGTGTGTCAAATCATGAGCTGATTAAACAAACAAAAAAAAATTGTTATTTTATCTTTTATTTATTGTTAGGAATTTAAAATATTCAGGTTATTTTAGGAATAAAGGTGGGTGTAAAGATAGTATCTCATTGTTTTTACTTTTAACAGTGGGTGACAAAATAAGGTCTGGTTTGGTATTGAGATGATTCTGAAAAAAAATTGATATAAAAAAAAGCTAGGAGCTGTTTTTGTGTTTGGTAAACATTCAGCTTCAGTTTTTTTTTCACAGTTTTGGATGAAAAAAAGCCAAAAGCAAGAAGCTGCAAAACCCAACTTTGAAAAACTGGTTTTTTTCACATCTGTTTTACATAAAAGTTTATCAAACACTATAATACTGTTTTCTTTTTTCAAAAGCACTTTTACAAAAAAGTTTATCAAATACTTTGCTGCTTTGTTTCACAGCTGCTTATTCTCATAGTATAGCAAAAGTAGTTTTTTTTTTTCAAAACACAGCAATACCAAACCACGTCGCGTGGTAAGATAGGAAAAGGGGTGGGCTTAATAGCACTCGTTTAAAAAAAGTGGCTAGAATTCTACTGATCCAAAATTTGGTTAGTTTTTCAAATTTCCCCAGAAGAATAGAGAAGTCGATCAAGGGTCTTATCACGCCTCCTCCTCCTGCGTGCGGCGTCTTCCCCGCTTGTTCTCCCATCATGTAGGTCTCTTCTTTGTTTCCTGTAATCGCGTTCGCTTGGTTTTCTTCTTAATTTCTCTGATTTTTTCATCACAATTATGTTCGGTCGCATCAGTTTTATTAGGGTTTTGTATTTCTCAGAATCTACGGATTAGGGTTTTAATTTTATATTTTTTTTCCCTAGTTTAAGTCGCTTATCTCAACCGTAACTATCAGTGTAAGAATTGCTTTCTGTTTGAATTCAGGTTTTTATATTTTAATTCCCCTTTTTTATTCTTGGAACTCGTATGTTGTGCATCTATGTATTTGGGTAGTGTTGTTTTACTGTAGTCCCATCTGAATTTTGCTTAGATGTTGATAATTTCTGAATTATTCGTAGGTTTTCACCCTTTTGGGCTAAAATTTTGTCATGTCCTTTCTCAGCAGTTTGTAAACGAGATTAAGAAAGTGGGATTGTACATTGCTTGGTAGGAGTGGAAAGAGGGATGACTATAGAGTTTTTCTGCCGGTACTTTGAGTCTTTTATGCCGGGTTGTGTGTAAAGTGCAAAAATGTCGGTAACAGCAGGTGTAAGTGATACTGTGATTGCAGTGAGGGATAAGCTCAGAGGTAAAATTGGGCAAACTAAGGTTAAAAGGTATTGGCCTGGAAAAGCTCCTGAGTGGGCAGATGATGCCGACGAGGATGGGGAGTTTAGGATGTCCAAGGTGCCCGGTTTTCCCACTCACGATTCTGACATTGTTAGGAAAGATGATCCTAGACTGCGTCGTTTGGCTGAGAGCAGGATAGATAATCGTGAGGATGTTAGAGCTGATCATAGGCGTATCCGGCAAGCTGAGATTGTTTCAACAATTGAAGAGGAAGCCAAGAGGCAGGAAGGGTTGGAAGCAGAGGAAGAGGACGCAGATGCCCAGGAAGAAAGAAGAAGGAAGATTAGGGAGAGGTTGCTTCAGAGGGAGCAAGAAGAACTCCTTCCCTCAGAAGATGAGGAAGATGTACAGGAAGAGGAGGAAGAGGAATCTGAGTATGATACTGACTCGGACGAAGAGCTTACTGGTATGGTGATGCTAAAGCCTGTCTTTGTTCCCAAGTCGGAGAGAGATACTATTGCTGAGCGTGAGCGACTTGAGGCTGAAGAATGGGCCCTTGAGGAATCTAGGAAGAAGAAATTGGCGGAACGGAAGAGAGAGACAAAGCAGATTGTGGTTGAGGAGATTCGGAAGGATGAAGAGATTCAGAAGGGTATGGAACTGGAAGCAAATATTGAAGATATTGATACTGATGATGAAGTAAACGAGGCAGAAGAGTATGAAGCTTGGAAGGCCCGAGAGATTGCCAGGATCAAAAGGGATAGGGAAGATCGGGAAGCAATGTTGAAGGAAAAAGAAGAGATTGAAAGGGTCAGAAACATGACAGAAGAAGAGAGGAGGGAGTGGGAGAGAAAGAATCCAAGACCTGCACCACGACCAAAGCAGAAGTGGAGGTTCATGCAGAAATATTACCACAAAGGTGCTTTCTTCCAGTCAGATGCTGATGACTATGCAGCAACGGCTGGAACTGATGGAATTTACACACGTGATGTCTCTGCCCCAACTGGAGAAGATAAGTTGGACAAAACAATATTACCCAAGGTCATGCAGGTCAAACATTTTGGTCGTAGTGGAAGGACGAAGTGGACCCATCTTGTCAATGAGGATACCACTGATTGGAACAATCCGTAAGTTTAACTTCCTTCCTGGATTATCCACGTTTTATAACCATTTTCTTATATGTGCTAAATTCAGTTGACATGACACAAGCACCATTGTATTACTTGCTTTCTAATGGGAACTCCACAAACACTATTGTGTTGTTTGTTTTCTTAAGGAACGTTTTAAATTTGCATCATCTCTCCTACTCTTATTTTAAGGGGTAAATTACATAGTAGTCTCTCAGGTTTAAAGTCTATTACAACGCCATACAACATCTTTAAAACATTTTACTTTCATACCTCACGTTATATTTTATTTCAAAATAATACCTCCGTTACATTTCCATCCATTGATCCGTTAAACACTGACGTGACTGCAACGTTTGTGCCACGTGGCAAAAAAAATTTATTTTTTTCTTAAAAACCTGAAACCCATTCCCTTCCCCCTTCTCCGCAACCCCCCAACCCAAACCCTAAATCCATGTCTTCTCCGATCCACTCTTCCCTGTTCACCTCCTCGACCCACTTCATCTTCCCCACTCTAGCACCCCCCTTCTCCCATCCCCCATCATCACCAACCCCGTCAATCAGCCCCCGGAGCTTCTCTGCCTTCACCTTTGACAACACACTGCAGCCACCACGAAGCCTCGGGCTTCAGCAATCCCCGAGTTCTACAGCACATTAAAGCCCCACGAAGCCCCGAAATCAATGACTTTGCTGCGGTTCTTCCTCCCTGCTACCTCGACAACATTGAATTTCTTCCCTACCATGACCACCATGTGGGTGTCGAAGACAGAGAGGTAACTCCGCCCCACCCCACATTCCTCTATTTTTTTTCTCCAACCACCAACATTGTAATAACCAATAATTCATTCTTCAGCCAATAGTTGTGCATCATTGCAAACCAACAACCCAAGCCTCTTAATTTCCCACAAATTAATCTCTTACTTTTATTCATTTCTAATTCTAAAGAGAAAGCTGAAGCTTTGAACTAAGAAAAATGGGGATTTGAGATTTCGTCTCCTGGACGAAATCTCAAATCCCCATTTTTCTTAGTTCAAAGCTTCAGCTTTCTCTTTAGAATTAGAAATGAATAAAAGTAAGAGATTAATTTGTGGGAAATTAAGAGGCGGTGAAGCATCAACACGTACACAAAATGGGTGTAGCGGAGATAAGGATGCTTCGTGGGATGCTTCGTGGGATGTGTGGGCACACGAGAAAGGAGAAGATTGTGAATGAGGATATTTGAGGTAAAGTAGGAGTAGCCGAAGTTGAAGGAAAGATGAGAGAAAATCGGTTACGGTGGTTTGGACATGTGCAAAGAAGGCCTACTGACGCTCCGGTTCGAAGATGTGACTACGGAACAGAGGTTCGGCGCCGAAGGGGTAGAGGAAGACCTAGGAAAACTTTGGAAGAGACCCTAAGAAAAGACTTAAGAGTACTTGGATCTAACGGAGGACATGACACAAAACCGAGCGCAATGGCGTTCTAGGATTCATATAGCCGACCCCACTTAGTGGGAAAAGGCTTTGTTGTTGTTGTTGTTGAGATTTCGTCTCCAGGACAACCATTTCGTTGAATTGGGATTTTTTTGGGGTTTTCTCCCTGCAACCCAAGTTTTATTTGCTTCAAAAAGCCACGGAATTTTTCAATCAACGGCGGTTGTGATTTCACTAATTTGTGAGAGCACTGATTGTGGTAGCTAGCAGGGCGAAGGTGAGGGTTTAGGTTAGTTGGGAGAAAAGTGATTTTAGCTGTTTCATTTCTAACGAGGATGGGTGAGGTTACAGATAGACGAGGATGGGTGAGGTTACATAACACGAACCCAGAAACCTAGAAAAAGCAATTACGAACCCAGAAACCCAGAAAAAGCATTTACGAACCCAAAAGCAATTGTCGGGCTCGGCGGGGATGGCGTCGAGGTGGGAGTTGAGGAGGGAGGGGAGAGAGGGTTGGACATGGTGGCGGTGAAGAGCATTGGAGGTGGAGGGGTCTGGGCTCGGTGAAGGTGAGGGGGTCGGGAGGGGAGGGAGAAGATGGGTTCTGCATTTTCTGGGTTTGTTTGGTTTTTTTTTAAATTTTTTTTAATAATTTAAATAGTACTTAATTTAGGTTTTTAAGAAAAAAATTTAATTTTTTTTTTGCCACGTGGCACACATTTGGCAGTCATGTGGCATATATGTGGCAGCTACGTCAGCATTTAACGGATCTATGGATGAAAAATGTAACGGATGTATTATTTTGAAATAAAATAGTACTTAAGGTATGAAAGTGAAATGTTTTGAAGATGTTGTAAGAAATTGAAATAGACCTCAAATCTGAGATATGAAAATGTAATTTACCCTATTTTAAGTGAATTAAGGATTGAAAGACTGATCTCGCTGAATTGTCAGTAAACTTAAAGATATCATGCCATGTAGAATAGAATAGTAAAATATGAATGTATTCATCGGGCACTTCATGTTTGTCTTGTATATTGGCTTAGATAGTTTGATATAGTCATCAACTAATAGGTAATATTCCTTGGATATGTATGCGATGCATCAGGGAATCAGAAAGAATATTAGCTCCGGTAGTATTTGGAGCATATTAATTTGGGTCTTCCATTTGTTCATGTTGTGAAATTTAAACTAACCGAAATTAGTCCAACTTAGTTCCAAATTTTATGCTCGCAAGTGTACGAGTAGTTTGATAGTATAGAAAGCAAGCACTTAATATCGTTCCACATTAATTAATCTAATTCTAAACAACTAACTTAAATCCATTTGCAACGTAGTAAAATTTAACAAAGATTGATGAATAATGATGGTTTTGAGAGTTGATACTAATAGTGAAAACAAATATCAAAAGTAAGAAAGTTTGAATATAACGCAAAAAGTGGTAGCCAAGAAAACAAATTATAATTCAGTTGAGTAAAACACTAGAGCGTCCGACTCACCATAACTAATCCAACTTATTTTCTGCAGTGCATTATTAACAAGTACTCAACCTCATTGATAGTCAAATTTCCCTAAATCATGTAATATCTATGGCATCTAGACTATTACATATATTCCACTATGTAACTATCCATGGCATCTGGACTAGTTTAATGAAACTCATTACGATCCATGGAAATTTATATAAAGACCACACAAATCTTAGAGTATGGCATCTGCTACTAGGTAATTTATGGTATCTATTTGCAAGAAGCTATCACTCAAGTTGAAAACATGGCATTTGCACAACTTGCATCAAATTTACTAAGTAAAAGTCAAGATGGTAGCTAATCACCAAGACTAAAACCAAACATATAAGCACAGCAAATGATACTCAATGATAATTGAAAACTTGAAAATAATTCACTTCAAAATTTAAGCATTCATAGTCATGTCTACATAGTAGCCCTAGCTAAGGAAAATTAGTTCCGAAACATGGATGAAATTGTCACTATATTCATAATAAAACTGAGAAGAAAATTGAGTTTAGAAAAAACACTGAAAAATCCTTGTTCTCTGCTGCTGCTGCTGTCTTCCGTATGTCTCTGCTGCGTGCTCCGTCATTCCTTTCCTTCTTTTCCCCTTTTACTTGTTAGGTTTTTGGCTCGTCAAATATGTCCTAGTTGGTTTAGGATTGTTTTAGGAAACCTAGAGGTATACCGATTCTTGTCCTAGAGGGATTAGGAAAGAATTTAAGTTTCCTTATTCAATTTAGGTTTGGATTTCTAGAAGTCTATTTGGATTTGGATAGTGTAATTTCCTAGTCTACTTAGAAATAGGAATTCAATCAGCCTTGGGACATGTAAGCCAACCCTATGTCTATAAATAGGGTGCGGCAAGGCTGATTTTTACAGAGAGAAAGAAAACAGCCAGACAGCCAAGAGTTTTGAGATTAGTTCTAGGGTTTGCTAAAGTTTTGTAATCTCTATTATTAATCAAAGGAGCGGTGATTTCTCTACCTAGAGAAATCACAACTGGACGTAGGCAAAAATTCTGCCGAACCAGTATAATTCTTGTGTGTTTCTAAGTTTTCTAATATTTGCTAGTTTAGTCTATTACCGTTGGTTACATTAAAGTACAAGGTCTAGTGTGCGGGGTTTATTTTTCAACATTACGTTTCCGTATCCAATGAAAGCTTAACCCCAATTGATTGCTGACAGTAAAAGAGAGGAAACGGTAGAAGTCTTCAATTATGTGCTGGCCACTCTTGGGTACATTAAAGCACCCCTTGATTAGTTTCTCCATTTGATGCCTTCCCTTGTGCCTTTCATCTCCTTGCTGCTGATTACCCCTTTGGTTGAGATAACCGTTTCTTGGCCATCAATAAACCCATTTATGCGGCAACCAAGTCTCTCTCTTTGGTGCCTTCACTCCAAAACCCATAATAGAAGAGAACACATACCACAAGAAAATCAAACAAATTAGGAGCAAGAAAATATGGAAATAAGATTCCTCTGCTTTCCTTTTCTGTTCTGCAACTCGAATTTCACCTTCCAGGTTGTCTTTGCCACTTTTTGAAGATTGCCCAATCTTCGAAAGTTAAGATAATCAACCCAATGCTCCCGACCTCATCTTCTCGCAAAGATTCACCGACTGAAAATTTGGTGGAGGAAGTACTATCTCAATCTGGTGGTTTATGGAATTGAACACTACCATTTTCTTTTCTTTTTCTTGAAATGGATTTGTTGGCTACCCTTGTAGAATGCCAAGAGGTGAATGCAACCTTCCCTTTCTTTTGGAACAGATAACAATAAAAACTCTTTCCCACGGAATTGGTGAGAAGCCATGTGCAAGTGAATGGTCTAGTTGACTAGTCAATGCTACTTTTAGACTTGTAAAACAATATGATCCCTACAAAAAAATTCAACCATATAAGCTGCTGTCAAGGTATAAAATATTGATAATATCGGAAATATCGGTAGTTCAAAAACATAGAAATTTCGATGGAAATATCGGGATATTATCGATATCGATAAAAATTGAATAAAAACCACGGAAATTGTAAGAAAAACTTGGAAATTTTTATTGAAACTTTGCAGGATGTTTATTTAGTCAATTATCTATTAGTTTATCACAAAAAATTGGAAGGAAATGCATTGCATGATAGATATAACTGATTTAAGTTGATTATATAGCAAGCTGGTAAATATTGTGAGTGTAGAAAATATGTAGTAATTAATGAAAGAAGTTTAAACACACCATAATCATTTATATATAATGAATTAGTACAATATTTTACACTTTATACATTGCATGGTAAGATACATGAGTGACTTAACAAGATCTAAAATATCGATGATATCGGAAATATCGGTAGTCCAAAAAAATATCAATAGTTCAAAAACACGGAAATTTCGATAGAAATATCGGGATATTATGGATATTTTGGACCATGGCTGCTGTCTAATTTCTAAAGGGAAGACTTGCATAAGATTTGGATAAGCCAAAAATGTAATTAAAAACTACCCAACTTGTGAATATCACATAAGACCAATTTCAACTTAAACAAAAAAATGACAAACACACTTCAACTCAATCCATTTACTGAACAAAACCAAACTCTAGCTACTTTACTTGAATTGAACTTAAAAAGGATTGAATGCATATTTTTCTTCAAACCATGTAATTTCATTCATTTAGAACCAACATAACACAAGAAAATGTAGCTTTCAGAGTATAATAAGTAGCAAAACATGCAACAACAACAACAACAACAACAACAACAAAGCCTTTTCCTACTAGGTGGGGTCGGCTATACGAATCCTAGAACGCCGTTGCGTTCGGTTTTGTGCCATGTCTTCGTTAGATCCAAGTACTCCTCTTTTCCACTTAGGATTCATTATTGTAAGGATTCGACATAAGATAGGAGTGCCTAAAAAATGACTACTTTGTATTTTTGAATATTGGTGAAGATTGAAATAAATATAAGTTTTATGTGATTTCCTGCTCACATGTGAAGCTTGAATGAACTTCAGGCGAGTCCAAGACACCTTAATTGACATGTTGAGGGGTACTATAGTACTGCAAATTTTTCTAGTCTCTCTCTTGGAATGATCCTACAAACTTTTAGTAGTGATTCCATTGTCCAGATCTCTATTTACTTCCTCTCCCTTCCTCTTGTATCCTACATTATATTTGTATCTCGTGACAATTTCGAGACTCCATAGTTGCGTTGAGTGAGCAAGAATCCTTAATGTGTAAATGGAATGACTACAAACTACAATAGAATAGAATATGTTAAAGTCAATATTTAGGATATTTAAGTTAAGTTTTATACACGGTGAGTTATAAACTATGTTGGTACTGTTTTGGTCATATGGACACTTTTGTCCCAAACCATTTGTGGCTTAGCTTTGAAGAAGTTCCTGTTTTCTATTTGTTATGACCATGTTTCCATTTTCATGTTACTTTAGATGGGTTCTATATGTTAGTAGTAGCATTATTTTATTTTTGGTTATTATGTCACGTGGGTATCTTTGCATTTAAAGTTCACCCACGAGGGGGGTGGGGAAACTGTCTCATGGTATGCATCAATTGATTTTGATTTTTTTTGTTTGATGGAGAACAAAAGTTTGCAAACATAGTCTGATGCATTTTTTTTTTCTTTGCTTTATAATCACTAATGAGATCCACTTTGGCTTTCCTTGTGGTCTTGAATTCCACATTATCTACATCCTAATGTTGGTCATGATTGTTTTATTTTATTGTATAAAAAAGTCTCTAAATTGTTTTTTTACAAGCACCTTTATTTTACTGTTTTCTGTAATTCAGGTGGACATATAATGATCCTCTTCGGGCAAAGTATAATGCTAAAATGGCAGGAATGAATGTGCCTATTGCAAAACCCAAAGGAAGCAAGAAATTGAAGGATTGGGAGTCTCGGTGATTTTTAGCTGCTCTCAGTCATGTACATGGAACTAGGTACTGTTTTTTGGGGTGGGGAGGAAATTCAACACGTTACGGGTGAGTTTTTAGAAGGCCATTTTAAAAGGAGTAAATGTGGAATTTTCAAGCAAGTTTGTGGGAGAATAATACGCTCTTAAATGTATTCTTGTCGGATTTGCTGCTCAGGGCACATACGTGTAAGATTTCTGGTCCTTTACGATACTTTAGTATAACTTGAGTTGAGATTATAATTAAATTGTAGAATGTTTCAGAAATTTAACTTGGATCTCTTATGTGCCTGCACTATATTTATACATACTAGTGGCTAGTGCTTGAACTCCTTTTGATATTATTTTTGTCTCGTGGTTTGAGTGATGCAGCATTGGTTTTATTAGGATTGAAATGCTCAAGTGTTTGCGGTATTGGAGCTTTGTTTAGTTTTATTCTCCATTGATCCTCGTTTTAGAATTCTCTTTCTAGTAGCTGGCATTTCTTTAACCCAGCAAGAGTTATTTGTCCTTCTTTCTTTTCTTTTCTTTTTTCAAGTGTTATTTGTCCTTCTTTTGTTTTTTTTTTAAGTGTTATATTTAAAAAACAGATTTTATTTATTTATTTTATTTTATTTTTTTTCGGCCAGAGATATTCTGTTTTAATATTGTAATGGCTTGTTTTATGGACATTTAACTAGATAATTCCCTTTCTGTAATATCATCTTTTGCCACATTCCTGATAAAACTAATAGATATATATATTTTGTTTTGTTAGTGTAGCCATAATAGATTGGATGCACAATCTAGTAGAACTTCAAATGTTTATTCTGATTAATGATGATCCAATAAAATTGATGATGGTCAAAAAATTATTTCCTTACAAGTCCAATTTGGTATGATTTAGTAGACTGTTTTGTGAAGACTGAAAGATGAAATCTTTTGGAGCTCAGTTAAGTAATCTACCTGGGTACAAGTTGATGTGGACGAAGGCATTAAATGACTATTGGGGTTTTAGATGTATCTGAAGTCAAAAGAATTTTGGTTGAGCTGTGTTTGGATGTTTACCTTTATTTTTATGTCAAATCCCTGCTAGGACTCTAGTTTTTATAGGTACTCCGTACTCGGAGGTGGAATCTGGGGTCGTGGGAGGTACTCACGAATCCCATATTGTGCAGTTATCCTGTTGTGCAGCCTTTAATGGGACTTCGAACATGACACAATACTTTAAAGTGGGACATTGCTAAGCCACCAATCCCATGACCCTATTAACGTCGATTTTGAAGTCTTTTAAATCTATTACTAGTATCTATGTGAATATCCATGAAGGATTATGGGAGAAGGAGATGCTTCCATGGTAGTTTTGCTTATCGAAAATCCAAATATATGACTTCTAATGCTGAAGGACAGGTTCTGTAGACTTTCAGTGTTAGGATGCCAGGTGGCATTCCTCCATTGGTTTGTAAATATTGGTTACTTTTACTTGTATTTTCTTTACTGTGGGTTAATTGTTTGTTGATATGTCTAACCTTGGTTAGTTGTTAGTTGGGTTATTGTAAACCATGGTTAGTTGTTGTTGTAAGTCGGTTAGATGAGCTCAGAAATAGGCTATATAGCTATCAATTGTAATGGAGGTTGGTTTGAAGAATTTGTACGAGTTTCCTTGCAATTAGAGTCAAGGTCGATTGAGGTCTTATCATTGGCATCAGAGCCAAGCTTTCTCCCTCACATCCCTTCTCTGTTGCGTATGACTTAAGCTTGGACGAAACGAGCAATGGAGTCTCACGACCAATTATCAGAAATTCATAAAACCCTTCAATTGTTTCTCCAGAAATTCAACACCATGGATGAGCGCCAAGCAAAATTGGAGTCAAAATTCGTCGCCATGGGAGTTTGTCAAGAATCTTTCGATATGGCGCTACAACAATTGCATCGAGATCTCTTTAATAGGGGCATCGATAAGGAAATTCCAAATGAATCGTCTGATGCGGCCTAGTCTGATCCAACCCATCGTCCAATTCATCGTTTCAATCATCAAGATCAAGTCTTTCAACATCGTCCCCCCTTGATCAAACTAGATTTTCCAACATTCAACGACGGTGATGATCCTCTTGGATGGGTTTATAGCGCAGAGCATTACTTTGAGTATTTTGACATACCAGAAGAAAAGGTGTGAATGACCTCTTTTCACATGGAGAAAGAAGCTTTGCAAAGGTTTCAATGGGTGAATTGCGTCAAGAATTACCCTCTTTGGGAGGATTTCACTATGGTGTTTTGCCGTGAATTTTGGCCGTCGGAGTTTGATGATTTTGCAAAAAATTTGGTTAAACTTCGTCAAACGAGTTTGTTGTGGGATTACGTCTCTAAATTCTGTTGTTTGGCCAATCGAACGAAGGATATCAATCCGAGCCTACTCAAAAGTTGTTTCATCGGGGGATTGAAACCAGAAATTCATCATGATGTCAAGCTTCTGAGGCCTTCTGATGTCCATGAAACCATTGCTTATTCTCAGCAAGTTGACAAAATTGAAGGTAAGATCATTTTCTCGATCTCCTTGTTCTGCGTCAAATTCTATGTCCACACCTATTTACTATAAAAATTGCTAATGGTGGTTCACTTACAAGTACTGGTTGCTTGGCTAAGGTCCCTATTAGAATTCAAAATTATGCAACCATACTTGATTTTTATGCTATACCTCTTGGTGGTTGTGATATTGTTATGGGAGTCAATGGCTGAGAACATTGGGACCAGTTTTATGGGATTTTGAAAGGATGTTGATGCAGTTTGTGATTGGTAGCACTACATTTTCCATCTCTAGCCCTCAAACTCATGATCCACAGTCTATCTCATTTATACAAATGGACAAACTTCTCAATCAGGATCATTATTTCCGAGCTTCTCTATTTGTAATGCAAGTTGATTCAATTGGTTCAACTACAGATAGTACTTCTCAGTTAACCTCTCCACAGGATGCAGCTTTACAAGCTGTTTCGAAGGACTTTCAGCCTATTTTTCAGATTCCTTCTGGGTTCATTAGACCAAGTTCTCCAATTACTTTAGTTAGGAAGGATGGAACTCGGAAGCTATACATTGAGTATAGGTCGGTGTGAAGAATTTGTATCAGTTTCCTTGTTCAATGAAAGTTGTTTTTCCTTGCAATTAGAGTGAAGGTCGATTGAGGTCTTATCATTCAGAGCAGTTTTGTGTTAATTGGGGGTTAATGATAAATGAGAAATGCTTTCTGTTGTGTGTGAACTTTTATGTTTTACTGTTACTATAATCATCGTTAATGATGTATGTGCTGCTTTGGAGCATTTTACTGTTTTTGTTGATAGATTTTGAGGTTAGGTGAGTAGATTAGATATGGTTTCCATTTTCCTCCTTTTTCGGACTTGAATTATGCGTAATATTTCTTTTCTGATATTAGTGTGCTGATTGTTAACCAGTTGTTTTAGAATTGAAGTTCTTGATAAACTATCAACCAATCTTTATTTTTTATTTGAATTCTGCCTGAAAATAATCGTAGCTAGGCATTTCCGTCAATGGATGAATGATTCATTTGCATATCCAGAGAAAGTTGGTCGGCACTCTTTATATTGTTGCTTCATGGTGAAAGGAGTGTTCATGATTTGAGTATTCCATGTTTTGTTGAATTGTCTTCGTTTCGCACCATCATATTTTTACGCCTGTTGTTTGGCTATCTGGTTCTTTTCATGGCAAGCCTTGGCTTTGATGTGGAATTGGGTTCGTCCTGGATCTGCTATGGTTAGAAAGAAGTGTACATATGCTACTTCACCTATTGATCCATCTATTTAAGCTCTCACTTGTATTTCTTCGGTGGAGGCGGAAACTTGGTGGTCAATCTTCCTTCCACTTGTAAATACTGTAGACATTGAAATTTAGATGAAATAAATGTTAATCAATAATTAAAATTTCAATGTTCACGTGTCACATAAATTTTACACGTAACATGTGACTCAACGAAAAATCGAAAATCATCGGAAAAGTCATCAAACAAGACATGTGTCAACACCTAACATAAATGATTTATTTCATCTGATTATTTAAATCCAAAAAATAAATAGGAAACCAAGACATTCAATTTCATTGATCAATTCACATCACACCAAAACCTTGAAGCTTTGGAACTCTAAAACTCCCAAGCAAATCCCAAAGGATCAAGAAAGCTCTTTTCGTTCTTCGTCAAATCCTCCTTCAAGATCAAGCCCCAATGGCCCTTGAAGAACTTTCCCCAATTCAAAATCAAGCCCCAACGACCTTTGAAGAAAGTGTTCATCGTTCATCATCCGTTCATCCTAAGATTAAACCCCAACAACCCCTTGGATCAACAACATCAACAAATCCACACATCCATTCTTCAAGATCAAACCCAAAAGCCTTTGAAGATCTGTTAATCCCCGTTCTTCAAGATCAAGCCCAAAAGCCCTTGAAGATCTATTCATCCTTCAACTTTCAAAATCAAGCCCCGAGGACCCTTAAAAAAACTTCCCTCAACCTTCAAGATTAAGCCCCCTAAGGCCCTTGAAGAAACTTCCAACCGTTCATCCAAGATCAAGCCTCGACGGCCCTTGGATCAACAAAATATCTACAAGTCTACATCTTACGAAGATCGAATTAGATGATCAAACTATAAAGAGATTGTAACCCCAAAATAATTAATACAAAATATTATTTTGTACACATGTTCTTGTCTCGTTTCATCGCTGGAAAATTCGTGTTTACAAATACAAGGGAGCGTTCAAGAATCAAAATGTGTGATGTTACCATAGATGCCACGGTCAAGAGATGGATTGAACACCATGTTCCCCAACAACTTCATCAGCCACCCGGAACCCTTGAAGTAACCGGTGATAAATACGAGGCCAGCAGCTCACCACCTCCTTCGCCATGAATGATTAATTTTCCGAGTTGCTGGCCCAGAACGACAGTATCTTTGAGGGCTAGATATTTGTTTTTGTTCAAGGTCAGGTGTCATAGGGTGCACCGTTGAGCTGAAACTCGTCCTTCACAGCCACGGGCACAACATCAAATCCCGGTAACCGAAATTGTTGGTGGTTTGCCCGAATAACCTAAACTAAAGCTCATGTGCGTGAAACGGAAATTTTTTTTTTCTGTACGGAATTGCCAACCTCGTCGACCAATAGGAGTAATTCTGCTAGATTCCAGATCTTACATAGTTTAGTTAGTTATTGTGGTTCTTGTCTCGATTCATTATGCTGCCTGCATATATAATATGCATGCCAATTAAGTTTTGAGAAATCTTATTTGAACCATATAAACTATTCTCGCTTTCAACTAAAATTTATTATCTAAACTATCATTATAAACTCAATTCAATATGTAAATTTATCTTTACACTCAATAAAAAATAAAAATAATTTTATTTTATTTTTTACCACAAATGATCTCTGAACTTTGACTCTCACCATCAAGATGATCCCTGAAATTGAAAATCAATTAATCTAGTCCCTAAAAATAAGTGTTGCAAATTAAAGTGGTCATTCCAACGCAGTTCTGTTAAAATTTTTGTTAAATGCTAATGTGGCACATAAACGGGCCCCATAAGTCATTTTTTCTCACATATGGTAATTGAAATTGACCCACGACAACAAGATGGTCCCTGAAATTGATCCCCAACATCAAAATGGTCCCTGAATTTGAAAATCGATCAATATAGTCCCTCAAGTAAGTGTTCCAAGTCAATGTAGTCATTCCGTCACAATTCTTTTAAAATTTTGTTATGTGCTGATGTAATACATGAATGGGTCACACAAGTCTAATTAAATTAAAAAAATTACGAATAGGTTTAATTATTTAATAGTTAATAAAAAAGTTGTCAACCCAAAAATCCAGTCCTACAATCACCTCTGATCTCAATCCACATTCCTCTACCTCCTTTGTTCTCTATTCTCTTAAAAAAAAATTAATAATCTCAATACACCCATCTTTACACACTTCGACACCCTTCACCGAATTGAACCTGGATCAAGATCATCTTTGATGACAGCTTGGCCGATTGGCAACGACTTTTGGGACATCAGCATTAACATTTAGGTGATTAACATCCTCACAACCTTAATCTTGGAGAGCTTGTTCGACACTTCCTTGATGGTCTGGTGACAAGGTCTGCCTTGAGACAATGAGGTTATAACCGAGGTACATCTATTGTTGGTTGAAAACTATTTCCAAACCCCTCTTAGGCCTTGGTTAAGTCTTGTGCCTTTGAAAATTTATAGAAGGGACCTCTCTTTAAAGTAGGTCCTACTATAAGAAAAAAAAAACTCATTGTGCAAAAAGGTATTTAGACAACCTTTTTAATTAATTATTAAACCCACATCAACACATAATAAATTTTTTTACAGAATTGTGGCGGGTGTTGGAAATGTGCCCTAAAGACAATCATATGATGATACTTTACGGACATTTTACATGTTAAACTAATCTAGTTTAACTATAAAGGGCAAAGATTATTGTTTGAGCCGTCTCATATAAATGTTATATGCTTAAACGATAAAGTCCAAGGAATATGTGATTGGAAGAATGTAATCTAATGAAGTTAGATTCATGAGACCATTCTTTCGTAGACACATCCTAAATGTTCCTGATCATAGGATTGCCAATTGGGCATTGACAGTCCGTCAAGATCGGTACGTGCTATGTCTTCTCTCAGGGAGAGTGACTAGTCTCGAGTCATTGGTGTGTGTGACATCAAGACAAGTACGTAGGTGCTCAGTAGAGAATGAGTTCACTGAACGTGATCAACGAAGAGTTCTCATACTCATGTCACATGAGAACTCATGTTTGGGATAATGCAAATTAGTCATTTGACCTGAGGCATCACAGTTGTCTTGTGGTTAAGTCCTTGATCTTTGATTATGTCAAAGTCACCCCATCGGGGTGTCCACGGCATCGTTGGGGTTAAGCCACTTAGCCATGGAGGCAAGTGAATGCGCAACAAGGGATCTCTAACCTTCAAACTGTTTGAGGGAGAATACTCTATGATATGATTTAGAATCTCTGGCCAGAGTATGAATGAGATTTAGAAAAGTCGTTCTAAATCACATTCAAGGAAATCATATAAGCACACGAATCACATTGGATAGTAGACATGAATAAATAAACTATCAAACCAAACAATGTGGTCAGGAGTATTAGATTAGAGAAAGACCGTATTGCATTTGTAATCCCAAACTGAATAGGTTTTCTCTACCTCTTCTGATTAGCTTGGGTAACCATGATATGCTGCAAGGTGTCACTCATGGTTTGTGGAAGCCCTAAACGTGTGTAATCACTAAAGGGAGAATTGAAAGTAAGTTTCAATTCACAATCGATTTAAAATGGTTTTAATCGCCCACTGCCTCGCTAAAAGGAACCTAATGGATCGCACACCGTGTAAGGTGGAGATTGAAGAAACAATGGAGATGAGTAAGAATGATTAAATGGTTTAATCATTAATTTATGGCAAGGATTAATTAATACGTTAATTAATCAAACGAATAAGTTCGTTGAAGACCTCGGGATAGGTTTTGGACCTTAAGGCCCAATGGGCTTCGAACGTCAAGCCCATTGACTTAAGTTGTATGACAACTTAATGAATAATGATTCACTAAGACCCAAAAGCCCAAACAACACCCCATGGCCGGCCATTTAGAGGAAGGGTAGTGAACTTTCTTTAATTACAAGTTTGCCACTCAAATGAATAAAGGTATAAATATGACTTTATAGCCTTTTATTCATTAGGGTTTCTTTTAGAGAAAATTGGTGAGAACTTGTCTCTCCATTTTCTCTCTAGGAGGCCGGCCCCTTGGGGGGTGCATCTTGCAATCCCACTACTCCAAGGTCACTCATTTCTTCTCCAATCTCTCCTTAGTGAAGAGACTTAGAGGTTCCCTACTTTGGGAACTTGGAGAAACCTATTCTTCCATCCAAAAATATAGATTTAAGATGCAAGGAATGAAGGCCCTCTCTTTGGGTGATTAGCCTTTGCTTATGCAAAGAGGAATCTACAAAGGTATAAATCTCAACTCACTTTGTTTTGAGTTGATTAATGGTTCACCAATCTACTAGGCTTTGAATTTCTTGGTTAATGTTTTGTTTTTAAGTGCATGCTAGCATGATTCCGCCTTTAATTGTTAATTGCATGCTATATGATGTTGCTTAAATGAACATGTTTTCACAAAATATTCCTTCAGCGGGAATATCATATTAATTTGTGACACCTATTTTCAAGGACTACATGGATCGATTTTCAATTTTGATGACCATTTGGATGGTGTGGGTCAATTTTAGGGATCATTTGTGTTAATACTCATAAATCTTGTGAGGCTCATTTATGTGCCACATCAGCACTTTACGAAATTTAAAAAAAAAAAAATTTGACGGAAGGACTACATTGATTTGTGACGCCTATTTTCAAGGACAACATTGATTGATTTCAGGGATCATCTTGATGGTGAGAGTCAATTTTATGGACCATTTATGATAAATATATATATATATATATATATAAATAAATAAATAGAAAAAAAATCATCAAATTCTTGTTCTTAAAGAAAAGACAGAATTATATTTGGTCACAAACAACTAAAATAAACGTCAGTATTCAGTGAAAGCTCACTGAAAATTGGAATATTTTTGGTGGGATCTTGCTGAATAAGGACAAATTTTTAAATGGAGTGACGTTGAACTGTTAAGCAGAAAAAAGCGTGAACATCTATTATATATAAAGAGAATGAAAAAGGTGAATAGTGATTTGGTGTCACCATGCTTCAACAAAATTATTAGGATAAAAATGCCCCCAAAACAAAAAACTTCAAAGGCATTCCAAAATAATGCAACAAATAAGGTAGGGGCATTTTCGTCATTTTAACAGTATTTCTTTAATAATTTACTTTTTGGTGCTTTTTTTTTTAATTAGTACCTCACAATAAGCTATCAATAATGTGATTCAATTTCTTTATTTTTAAACACATTCAAAACATCTTAAGAAGCGTGTAATGCCGGTTATAAAAAAAGGTTTTTCGCAAGCGAATAATAATGTGATTAAATAAGTTATCAAATGATTGTTTTTTATTTTATTTTTAACAAACGATATTATCTATACTAAGGGGGAGGGGGTGGGCTTAGCCTCACAATGGGCTAGCAACAATGTGATTCAATCAATTATCTATTAAATATTATTTTCTCTATTTGTAAACAATTTAAAATATCGTGCAATGTCGGTTATAAAAAAGGTATTTCACACACGGATAATAATGTGATTAAATTAATTGTCAAACAATTTTTTTTTAAAAATAAACGATATTATCTACACTAATGGGGGTGGGCTTAGCCTCACAATAGGCTAGCAATAATATGATTCAATCAACTGTTTATTAAATATTTTTTTCTCTATTCTTAATGTAAATTGACACACCCCGATCCTAGAATCAAGGCGTGCTGGCCATCACGTGGGCGTGACGTAACCAAAAGTGCGATGCGGAAGCAAAAGATAAAAGAAATACGAAGGAATAAAAACCAACTACTAGCAATAATATCCAACTAACATGCTAGAGTGAGTTTAAGTGTGAAACACACACATTCAGAGCATAAGTACTAAGTGCAGTCAAGTAGGACCATAACTAAATTACAACACCCGAAGGTGAGTCCTACATTTAAGTAGTCTGTCAGAATGTCGTGGGAATCCTCGTGAGCCTCCAACAGTGCTAACTAGAACCTGGAGGGGCGCAAAACAAGATTGAGTGGGTCAGTAAAACAAAGCTTTTCGAAAATATTTCATTAAACAACACTTTTAACCCCTCACTGTAAAACCTGTATACTTTCCCAGAAAAATAGTATATACATAATCATATATCACAGCAAAACTCAAATCACAAGTCTTTAACACTTTTCAAGAATACGCCATACTATGATTCAAAACATGATAAGGATGCATCAATATAACAGGTGAAATAATGAATCAACCGGAGACCCTGCAGTTGTCCTGTACGGTTAATTTTATAGCTCAATATCCAACCCAACCGGAGTCACTACTGTGACCTGTACGGCACTACTCTGCACATAAATCGGAACTACCTGAAGTAGTCTGTACGACAAGAATGGTGTAAGAATACGCTCTAGTGTTTCTCTCATCAACAACTGTATAATAATCTAAAGTCACCTACAAGTCGGAACCACCTCTAATGGTCTGTACGACATGTCGGAATCACCTCTAGTGATCTGTACGACATGCACCTACTTGGATCCAAGGTGAGCGTGTGGTGTGGGGTGAATAATATAAGCACTAACACCAGGGGTGCAGGTTATGAGCTCTTAACACAATTCGCATCATCAATAAACCATATGAACAACATAAAACTCACATGATACTCACCTGTGCGTCCACAACACCATTGCACATATATGCATCAAATATTAATTCATATAATTCATATAATATGCATGCACAACATTTTAAAACATACTTTCATTTATATTCAATTTCTGGGAAACATCAGTAGTATATAGGTATAAACAGAAAATAACTGCCCACTCATTGGTAAGTCGAAGGGTTGTAACCCCCGTGACGCCCTTGAATGCGCTCGTCCTCGTGATTGGTCTCACCTATATGCGAAACAACTATAAAAACGTTATTTAAAGCACATAACCAACAATACGTAATAACTTCTCATACGATGCTCAATTTGGGTATATGAATATACCACAGTGACCTACTCGACGTCACGGATGTCAAGGTATTTTTAGAAAAATTTTCAATGCCGCACGCGCCCCCATGCGCGTCATCTCATTCCTCCAGTTGCTGGACTGGTTTCGCCGGCGACGGAAAAGTCGCCGGTTTCTAGGGAATTTTCAAACTCCTTGTTCTCCGTCAATTCTTGACCTTTTTTTACGAAATTTATACCAAAATGAAGCCCTAAGAATGTAGAATCATGATGTACTACTTTAAGGCTAAAAAACATACGAAATCTCACTGGAGAAAATCCAAGAAAACCAGCCAACTTCGAACCTTACGATCCCGACGTCCAAAACCTTCAAACTAAGTACTCCGAGCTTCCTTGGGACCTCACTAAGCTTCCTGTAGGCTTATAATTCCCTGAAAACCAACATTTCACGTGTGCATGAACAGTGACATTAAACTGGGTTACGGTTTCAACGTGATTTCGAGGATTTCCAGTTCTAAAACTAGTACCAATCGATTCAGGAGGTTGCATGGATGAAGGAACTCACCTTTTTGACGTCGATCCGGGAAGAGTTGAGGGTTTTTGGTTCTTGTTCGTACGGGTTCGAGAGAGAGAGAGGAAGAGTGAACTCAGAGGGAGGAGAGAGAGAGCACGGTGTAGGAGAGAGAGTACATGTTCCGTGTGTGGTCCAACCAAATCAAACCAAAATCCAAAATCCTTTAAGTCGCTAACCACACAAAAATGCATACAATTTTAATCTACTTAATTTATTTTCCAAGAATTTAGGAGAGTATGCATTAATCAATTGACATGTCACACGTACCTTAATAGCCTTTAAGGGCAATTTCATCATTTCACATTCGTGATAACTGAAATTTCGGGACGGGCTGTGACATAAATTCTATAGAGACGGATTTTATTATGTGAATTCAACTGCTTTAATTGGTTTATGGGGAATTTCTTCTAGCATGATCTAAAATTATTCATTTACTTCAAATATTTGACTTTCCTTTTGTCAATTTACGCATATAAATACATTTAACAAATATAAGTCACAAGTAGCACGCTATGATTCAAAAATATTTGACTTCCTTTTGTCAGTTTACGCATATAAATACATTTAAAAAATATAAGTCACGAGTAGCACGCTGTGATTCAAAAAATGCCTTCTGCACGCACGTGAGCATGTGCATGAAGGCTAGTGAACATATAAACTGTATTGCTAATCAAATTTTTAATAATATGATTCTTACTTATGCTACTAACCCCAAATTAAAAAAAAGGTCAATAAAGTGAAAGCTTTTAACACTCAATAATGGGACATTGACTGAATCAACTGCAATAGAGCCTCTTATGTGACAACCCGTCCCTAAAATTTCATTTTTATTTATTTTAATTGAGTGAATTGACGAAAATGCCTAGAAGCAAGGATTTTGATTTCTGTTGACCATCGTCTGGAGGAATGTATGACTTATTCTTTTGGTGTAATTGTGTAGTATTTGTTGGTATGAACGCATAAGCGAAAGTTGTTTGCGAGTTCGGATTTTATCGGTATAGTTACGGACGTTTGAAATTGGTTATCCGAAGTTTAATTATAAATTAAATTGAACTTCCATCTTGTGGGAGTGGTAACCAATTGGTTTTTTTTTTAAGGGTAGGAAAGGGACCAATCAATCAAAAGAAGGGTTGACCAATCAGAATTGGGAAAAAAAAAGGGGGAAAAGCCCAGCTTTCTCGTCCATACACCCGTGTACCCACCCAAGCTAAATTCTAGCAATTTTCGCTATTTCTTCCATCAAACCATCACCATACAACACTTGCAACCTCTTGCACAACCTCCTTTCTTCCATCTTCACCCAAATTCATGGGTTTTTAAGCCCAAAATCACCAAGAACAATGTCGGAGCACCGAAGGTGTTCGGAGTTGATTTCACCATTCCAGTGAGTTTCATTACTCACCACCACCCTCAATCAATTCTCCTTGGACCAAGGAACAAGACCCAACCAGTTGTAGGGGTATAGGAACATCGAGGAAGGAGAATCGAAGCTCACCCATTATAGGGTTTCAGACGGATCTAGGGGAATTTGAGGTGTTTCTCGGCCAAATTGGCCTTGGCCACAGGTATGAAAGTCGGGGTGGCCGACCGCCACTTGTGGCGGCGCGTGGGCCGGGGTACCTTTTGACATTCCTAACTTAAATTTGATACTCCAATTTCATATGTAAAGTCCGATTGATGAAATTTCAGTCATTTGAACCTAGTTCCATTAAGGCCCACCACTTGAATATAATAGCAACCAACGATCCGAACATTGGATCGTCACCAAACTTTATTTCATTATAGTACATAATATTTGAGAGCAATAGAAACTTACAGATAGGGAATCCGACATACAGATTTTCCCAAATTGGATTTGTAAGTTTATAAAATAAAATGTTGACCACCATTTGGTTTTGGCAATTGGCGGAGATTTGACCGTTGGATTGTAATGAAACCTTAGGACGTTGTTCTAGAAACATAATGTGGATCCCTGGATGTAAGGGATCGGAAATCCGTGATGTAGATCTTCTGAATTGAATTATGTAGGGATGTGTTTTTGTAAATTATGTATTCTATCGGTAAGAACTCTGAGATGTGATTTGATAATTGTTCTAGGCGATGATGGTTCGTGATGTGTCGATATTCATGCTAGGGAGTTGTAGCGCTGGCCTAAGGTGAGTGGGTCTTTTCCTTTCTATCATATATTATATATATATATCATTGACAATTCCACAAACGTTTATAAATTGATTATTGCGTATAATTACTGTGAATACTTTGAAGTACTAATGTGAACTACGAATGGCTTGATCCCTGTTTAGGGTACGTAGGCAGTCTAACAAGACGGTAGATGCAACCATACAAGAAGTGAGATTAAATAATTGAGACAATAGCCTTGTTTAGGTAATTGAGTAATGTGGGGGACATTGGTGGAAAATGTGAGATTTAACCTTATGATTTGGTGGTTAAATGTTGGTCATAAATCAATATGTGAAGGATCAAGAATTTGAAGTAAGGAAATGTAAGGAATGATAGTTAATTAAACTAGTGTCTAGTTGGGCTTATCATCGATAATTATTCTCGAAAATAAATAGTTCAGGAGTAGGGCGTTACAACTTATGCATTTTTATGCCATAATATATATATGCATGTATATAATTGAAAATGCTATAACATGGTTGAGTATTAGATTGCATCATTGTTTATCTATATGTATATTACCTGCACATAATTATTGTGAACGCTTTGAAGTGCAAAGGTGAATGCAGGACACCCAGGTAAGTTCAGGTGAGTTTATGGTATTAGTTGAAATGATGGAGTTATGGCATGACTACATGTATGTTTTAGGCAACTCCGACCTTGTCGTATAGGTTGCAATGATAGGCAACTCTGACACTGTCGTACAAGTTGCCCATGAATCGTATATGTTACAATAGATGAAGTTAGAGTTCATAAACCTGCACCCCAGTGTTAGTGCTCCACCCGAGGACAAGGCCTAGCCTTCACGTGATCGTTCACCTCCCGTACCACACGTTCACCGGATCCAACGTAGGTGCCAGCCTGTCGTATAGACCACTTTAGGTGGTTCCAACTCGTAGGTGACTTGTGATACTTCGCACAACCTTCACGCGATCATAGCACTTGAGCGTATTTATTTACACCCAGCCTGTCGTACTGACCACTTTAGATGGTTTCAATTCGTGTGCAGGAATTGGTAGATGAGCTATACAGGTGACTCCGACTTATGTGCTAGCATTGATTGATGAGATATGGATAAGTCGTAGAGGTCATTATAGGTGACTCCGACTTATATGCTAGCATTGATTGATGAGATATGGATAAGTTGTACAGGTCACTATAGGTGACTCCGGCTTATGTGCTAACATTGATTGAAACGATATGGATAAGTCGTACAGGTCACTATAGGTGACACCAACTTATGTGCTAGGATTGGTTGATGAGATATGGGTGTAGTCGTACAGGTCACCATAGGTGATTCGGACTTGCGTGCTAGTATGGGTTATTAAGCACATGATTATTTATATTGCTAATGAGATGCTGAGTAGTGGTATACTTCTGGATTTACTGTTAGTATACATTTGATTTCATACTTCTACGTGGTCTGATTTTCTGGAAACTATACAGGTTTTATGGCGAGGGGTTACTACCTTAGATAATTGAAATGATTTTGAAAATCTTTGTTTTGCTCATTCACACTTTCTATTTTGCACTCCCAGTTCAGGTGACTCCTTATGATGGTATAATTATTATCTTACCTCACTGTACTTTTCTTATGCTCTGTATCACGTGTGAAATGGGTTCATACCCGCTCACCGTGCACTTGTGTATATAGGCACTTTTAGGTTTAAATTTACTCACATTTTACACATTATCATATTCTATGGCTTTGTCACCTTCCATGTGTTGGCTAGCACAACTCGATTCAGAGTTCTTATGGACATTCCGGGTCGGGGTGTGTCAGTTTGGTATCAGAGCATAAGTTGGGCAGTATTGCATTCATCACACGTGTGATGTGAGCATTCTTGGTTCTCGAGTCTAATGTTTGAATCTTGCCACCTCGTCGAATACGGAAAATATATTAGTTATTCCTAAGTTTTGGGCATATTTGATGACTTGTCGATCTTTAGAAGATCATTTTGGCGAGTATCTCTAGATTATAAGCAAAGAACTTTTCTGCCAAGGAAAGGTGTGGAATTGAGACTAGTTGATGGCCCTAACGTGGGGTTAATGTATCGTTATTGGTGTATCGCCATGGATTTATGGGTTAATCTCATTACTATTGTTAACCGTCATTATTAAACCTTTTGAGAGTAGAATTCAAAAATAGTTTTGATTCCTTGGCGATATTCAGGAGAATACCACCATTCCACTTCGTCGTACTACATTAGTTTTCTTGCATCTTTTCGCACAAATCTTATTTCAAATTGGTGGTCTATGTAACAAACTTTTGAAACTCAAAGTTTTCTAGTGAAGCTTGTTGAATTCATAGTAGTCTTACCAATGTATAGAACCATTTGGAATGAACTATTTTTTCCATGATTTAAAGTTAACAATTATCATCTTTGCTTGGAAATCAAATGACATTTCTCTGTGGAGAACGTGTCCAAAATCTTTATCAACCTTAGAACTTCTTAAATACACTTACTTTTTGGAACGGGCTAAGTTTCTGACAGTGGCAATAGAAGAATTTCATCAGCAGCTATGAGGGCACTATAGTGTATCTTCCAGTTGTACAAAAAGGACATATTTACTCTTGAACACTTTCATCTTGTCCTATTCTATTTCAGTTGGAAAATACGAGTATTGATATGGAGATTACCTTTAACCTATCAAGAAATGATTTGAATGATTATAATCATTGTGTTATATGAATGGAGTTAGGAAGTATCATTATACAATCTCAGTTCGAGGTATTTTGTATGTGTAGAGAATGTGAAAATCAATAATCGTGATGCTAAACCAATGTTACGCTCATGTGGTGTTCCAATTGGTGGTAGTTTTACTTAAGTAGAAAGCAGTATTCTTCCAGCCTTAAAGCTTAAAGTATTGACGATGGTTTATTTTCTTAAAATGGGTGTTGAAATTTCGACAACAAGACACTTGTGAAGACAACTAAGATAGAAGTGGGATGTTGTTAACTTATCCGTGGGACATGATCTAAAAGTCATCATTCATGATATGATCAAATGTGGAGATAAAACAGAAATTAAAATTGAGGCTCCACTTAAGGCGATTGAAGAGAATTCTCAGTCTAGGCATCTCGCCTTCGGTTAGAGTAGAAGGATCTTGAAGAAATAAAGTCCAAACAAATTGGATAGCCACAATTTCTTCTCTGTTTACTTCCGGAGGATGATGGCATTATGAGAAAGCTGCTTCTACATTTTTATCCAAGTTCAGGCAATCAAAAGCCCAACAAGATTATCATCTTGGTGTATTTATATTTCATCGTGTTACGTGTTTCACTTCCAAGCCTTTGGAAGTCTTTTTAAAGGTTGTAAGTAATAGATGTTGCTTAGTATCACATTTCCACCCCTAAACTAACGATTAGATTGAAGCAGGTTACTTAGACTTTAGTGGATGTGTTGCATTTTGTTCGTCCCACGAGTTGTATGGGTGTAACATACCATTATCTCTATTTTAGTTGCTTGTAACTATGGTTAGCTATGATACCATTAGAGTCGATACACAAAGACTTTATGCACAATACATGATTGTTAGACACTTAGCCTTGTTAGGGTTATGTGTAATTGAGGTTACATTCCTGGTTATGAGTACGGCACCAATTGAGATATGGTAGCAATATGTGAGTTCTAGCAGAGAGTTGTGGGTAGGTATTAGAATAATGGAGATTGTGACACAGAAAATTTTATGGTATTGACGATGTTGCCTGAGAAAGTAGTGCGTGAGCACGTTTGAGGATTGTTCAAACGATGTATGTGTATTTCTCCAGTGAAGGACAATATCGTAATATTGCGCCCTCGTCCAGTTACATTTAGACGTTTACTTATTGTTGGGCTTAACCCAATGTTATTATACACTTACCTTCATAGTAGGTAAAGCTATGAGTGTGTGGGTGAAAACATTCAATGTTCAATTTTGATTTAAATATATCTATTTTGACTTGATGCTTTCGTAAAGGATTTTATACTATAGTATTGTTTTGAAAGATAATGAAAGTTTGAGTTTGGAGGCATGAAAGAGGAATCACTGCACTCTGATCGCGGCAGAATGACATTCTCTTTTATGCAACATCTCTAGTTGATTTCCTCCTTATATATACATATATATGTATATAGACTTTTTCCTATCTTCTGGAGTGTATTATGTTAGAAAATGATTTTAAATTTCGAGGACGAAATTTTTTAAGGTGGGTAGATTCTGACAACCCGTCCCTAAAATTTCATTTTTATTTATTTTAATTGAGGGAATTGACGAAAATACCTAGAAGCAAGGATTTTGATTTCTGTTGACCATCGTCTAGAGGAATGTATGACTTATTCTTTTGGTGTAATTGTGTAGTATTTGTTGGTATGAACGCATAGGCAAAAGCCGTTTGGAAGTTCGGATTTTATCGGTATAGTGACAGACGTTTGAAATTGGTTATTCGAAGTTTAATTATAAATTTGAACTTCCATCTTGTGGGAGTGGTAACCAATCAGATTTTTTTTAAGGGAAGGAAAGGGACCAATTAATAAAAAGAAGGGTTGACCAATCAGAATTGGCAAAAAAAAAAAGGGGGAAAAGCCCAGCTTTCCCGTCCATACACCTGTACACCCACCCAAGCTAAATTCCAGCGATTTTTGCCATTTCTTCCATCGATCCATCACCATACAGCACCTGCAACCTCTTCCACAACCTTCCTTCTTCCATCTTCACCCAAATTCGTGGGTTTTTAAGCCCAAAATCACCAAGAACAGTGCCAGAGCACCGAAGGTGTTCGAAGTCGATTTCACCGTTCCGATGAGTTTCATTACTCACCACCACCCTCAATCTATTCTCCTTGGACCCAAAAATAAGACCCAACCAATTGTAGGGGTGTAGGAACACCTTGGAAGGAGAATCGAAGCTCACCCATTATAGGGTTTTGGATGGATCTAGGGGAATTTGAGGTGTTTCTCGGCCAAATTGGCCTTGGCCACAAGTATGAAAGTTATTCCTCTCTTTGAGATCTTCATTCCTATAAATTTTGGTAATTTTTAGAAATAGTTGAATTTTCTGACAAGTAGGGGCGGCCGACCGCCACTTGCGATGGCGCGTGGGCCAGGGTACCCCTTGACATTCCTAACTTAAATTTGATACTCCAATTTCATATGTGAAGTCCGATTGACGAAATTTCAGTCATTTGAACCTAGTTCCATTAAGGCCCACCACTTGAATATTATAGCAACTGACGATCCGACCGTTGGATCGTCACCAAACTTTATTTCATTATAGTACATAATATTTGAGTACCATAGAAACTTATGGATAGGGAATCTGACGTACGAATTTTCCTGAGTTGGATTTGTAAGTTTATAAAATAAAATGTTGACCGCCATTTGGTTTTGGCAATTGGCGGAGATCCGACCGTTGGATTGTAATGAAACCTTAGGATGTTGTTCTAGAAACATAATGTGGATCCTTGGAAGTAACGGATCTGAACTCTGTGATGTAGATCTTCCAAATTGAATTACTTAGGGATGTGTTTTTGTAAATTATGTATTCTATCGGTAAGAACTCTGAGATGTGATTTGATAATTGTTCTAGGCGACGATGGTTCGTGATGTCTCGATATTCATGCTAGGGAGTCGTAGCGCGGACCTAAGGTGAGTGGGTCTTTTCCTTTCTATCGTATATATATTATATATATGTATGATTGACAATTCCACAAACGTTTATAAATTGATTAATGCGTATAATTATAGTGAATGCTTTGAAGTACTAATGTGAACTATGAATGGCTTGATCCCTGTTTAGGGTACGTAGGTAGTCTAATGAGACATTAGATGCAGCCATACAAGAAGTGAGATTCAATAATTGAGACAATAGCCTTGTTTAGGGAATTGAGTAATGTGGGGGACAATGGTGGAAAATGTGAGATTTAACCTTATGATTTGGTGGTTAAATGTTGGTCATAAATATTCTCGAAAATAAATAGTTTGTGAGTAATGATGGTTAATTAAACTAGCGTCTAGTTGGGCTTATCACCGATAATTATTCTCGAAAATAAATAGTTCGTGAGTAGGGCGTTACAGCTTATGCATTTTTATGCCATAATATATATATATATATATATATATATATGTATATATATATATATGTATATAATTGAAAATGCTATAACATGGTTGAGTATTATGATTGCATCATGGTGTATCTATATGTATATTACCCACACATAATTATTGTTAACGCTTTGAAGTGCAAAGGTGAACGCATGACACCCAAGTAAGTTTAGGTGAGTTTATGGTATTAGTTAAATTGATGGAGTTATGGCATGACTACATGTATATTTTTGTTGGAAATGTGCCCCTAAAAGCCAATCATATGATGATGCTTTACGGACATTTCACATGTTAAACTAATTTAGTGTAATAAATATATAAAAAGGGCAAAGATTATTGTTTAAGCTGTTTCATATAAATGTTATATGCTTAAACGATAAGTCCAAGGAATATGTAATTGGGAGAATGTTATCTAAAGAAGTTAGATTCATGAGACCATTCTCGTTCGTATACATATCCTAAACATTCCTGATCATAGGATTGCCTATTGGGCATTGACAGTTCGTTAAGATCAATACATGCTATGTATTCTCTTAGGGAGACTGACTAGTCTCGAGTCATTAGTGTGACTGACACCAATACAAGCATGTAGGTGCTCAATAGAGAATGAGTCCACTGAACACAATCAACGAAGAGTTCTCATACTCATGTCACATGAGAACTCATGGTTGGGATAATGCAAAGTAGTCCTTTGACCTGAGGCATCATAATTGTCTTGTGGTTAGGTCCTTGATCTTTGACTATGTCAAAGTCACTCCATCAGAGGGTGTCCACGGCATAGTTGGGGTTGAGCCACTTAGCCATGGAGGCAAATGAATGCGCAACAAGGGATCTCTAACCTTTAAACTATTTGAGGGAGACTCTATTATATGATTAAGAATCTTTAGCCAGAGTATGAATGAGATTTAGGAAGTCATTCCAAATCACATTCAAGGTAATCATATAAGTAAAAGAATCACATTGGATAGTAGACACGAATAAACTATCAAACCAAACAATGTGGTCAAGAGTATTGTATTAGAGAAAGACTGTATTGCATTGTAATCCTAAACTGAATAGGTTCTCCACCTCTTTTGATTAGCTTGGGTAACCATGACATACTGCTAGGTGTCACTCATGGTTTGTGGAAACCCTAAACGTGTATAATCACTAAAGGGAGAATTGAAAGTAAGCTTCAATTCACAATCGATTTGAAGAGTTCTAATCGCCCACTGCCTTGCTAAAAGGAACCTAATGGATCATACACCGAGTAAGGTAGAGACTGAAGAAACAACGAAGATGAGTAAGGATAATTAAATGGTTTAATTATTTATGGCTAGGATTAATTAATATGTTAATTAATCAAACAGATACGTTCGTTAAAGACCTTGGGTTAGTTTCAGGCCGCAAGGCCCAATGAGATTTGAATGTTAAGCCCATTAACTCAAATTGTATGACAACTTGAAAACACAAAGGGCTTGAAAGCCCAATAAACCCTTAATGGCTAGCCATGATAATAATGGAGTGGGTTTTGGACTTATTACAAGTTTGCCGTTCCAATGAAGGTAGGTATAAATGTGACTTTATAGCATTTTCTTCATTAGGGTTTTCTTTTGGAGAAAAGATGAGAACACAATGCTCTCCTTTTCTCTCTAAGAGGCCGGCCACCCTAGGGAGAGATTACTAGCATCTAAATCTTCCTATGTCACTCATCTCTTCATCAATGCTATCCTTGGTGTGGAAAAATTAGAGGTTCTCTATTTTGGGAACTTGGAGAATCCTTTCAACCATCCTCCTCCAAGAAATCCATGGAGCTAAGAAGCAAGTAATGAAGGCCCTCTCCTTGGGTGATTAGCCTTTGCTTATGCAAAGAGGAATCAACAAAGGTATAAGATTTCTCAACTCACTTTGTTCTTGAGTTGAGTCTTGGTTCACCCAACTACTAGGCTTTGAATTTCATGGGTAAAGTTTTGTTTTTGAGTGCATACAAGCATGATTCCACCTTTTAATTGTTAATTGCATGCATAGATGTTGCTCAAATGAACTAGTTTTCACAAATATTTCTTTCATTTTTAGGCAACTTCGACCTTGTCGTACATGTTACAATGATAGGCAACTCCGACACTATCGTACAGGTTGCCCATGAGTTGTATATGTTACGATATATGCAGTTAGAGCTCATAAACCTGCACTCCGGTGTTAGTGCTCCGCCCGAAGACAGGGCCTAGCCTTCACGTGATCGTTCACCTCCCGCACCACACGTTCACCTTGGATCCAAGGTAAGTGCCAGCCTGTCGTACATACCACTTTAGGTGGTTCCGACTCGTAGGTGACTTGCGATACTTTGCACAACCTTCACGTGATCGTAACACTTGAGCGTATTTATTTACACCCAGCCTGTCGTATAGACCACTTTAGGTGGTTCCAACTCGTGTGCAGGAATTGGTAGATGAGCTATATAGGTGACTCCGACTTATGTGCTAGCATTGATTGATGAGATATGAATAAGTCATACAGGTCACTATAGCTGACTCCAACTTATGTGCTAGTATTGATTGATGAGATATGGATAAGTCGTACAGGTCACTATAGGTGACTCCGACTTATGTGCTAGCATTGATTGCAGGTCACTATAGGTGACTCCGACTGATGTGCTAGCATTGGTTGATGAGATATGGATAAGTCGTACAGGTCACTATAGGTGACTTCGACTTATGTGCTAGCATTGGTTGTTGAGATATGGGTGCAGTCGTACAAGTCACCATAGGTGATTCCGACTTGCATGCTAGTATGGGTTATTAAGCACATGATTATTTATATTGCTAATGAGATGCTGAGTAGTGGTATACTTATGGATTTACTATTAGTATACATTTGATTTCATACTTCTACGTGGTATGTTTTTTTGGAAACTATACAGGTTTTACGGCGAGGGGTTACTACCTTTGATAATTGAAAATATTTTGAAAATCTTTGTTTTGCTCACTCACACTTTCTATTTTGCACCCCTCCAGGTTCTAGTAGCAAAGTTCCGTATTGACGAGGACTTGTGGCACTCCCAATTCAGGTGACTCCTTATGATGGTATAATTATTATCTTACCTCACTGTACTTTTCTTATGCTCTGTATCACGTGTGAAATGAGTTCATATCCGCTCACCGTGCACTTGTGTACAAAGGCACTTTTAGGTTTAAATTTATTCACATTTTACACATTATCACATTCTATGGCTTCGTCACCTTCTAGGTGTTGGCCAGCATAGCTTGATTCGGAGTTCTAGTGGACATTCCGGGTCGGGGTGTGTCATCTTAGACATCGGTTAGATTTTTGCTTTGAGTGCATAAAATAATTGAAATCAAACAAAAAAAAAAATACTTGCATAAATTAATTCATACTTTAGTTGAAGGATTTAAATCACAATCCTTTCATCAGAAAGAGCTTGTTTTCTCTACAACAACATGTTAATTTTTTTTGCTAAAATAGAACGTAGGATAAAGATTACTTGATGGTTAGAGTTTGATTGCGTGTGGATTTATTGATAAATTTTAATGTTATTGTTAATTTCATCTTGTATTTGATGATAGTTATGCAATACGGTAATAAAAACAATTCACATTTCAAATTTAAGTTAGGTGTTGAGATAGGTTACATGGGTTCAAATAAAATTTTCCTTCATTATCGTAAATGCATTTATCGTTAATTCAATTCATTTTCTATTCAAATTTTATTTAGTTACATTGAAATTTAATTCAAAATTTTCGTTAGTTTCTTACGTCATTACATTATTGCATTCATACATAAAAAAACAATATAGAAAATATACAAATCGGTCCTTGAACGTGAGGAAGTAAAAGGACTTAGACCAAGAAAAAGTTTAGTCTATGGTCGCACAATCGCTCGATGCTAGGTTAGATTAATTTTTTTTTTTGGGTCAAATGCTAGGTCAGATTCGTGCACACATCAATGCACACATTTCAATCTCCAAATGTTTATCCGTACAACTAGTACTTGTGTGATTAGCTTGTGAGCGTAACATTGTTTATTTATCAGATCTTCCTGCAAATGAACCAAAGCTAATTTTAACAGATGTGGTTTTAATGCTACGTAACACTCAGTTCTACAAGTGTTTTGTTTGTTAGTTTTGATTTCTATAAGCATTAAGTCTATTATTTTCAATCGCAATCATTCATTTCTCGTATCACTCAGTATTACTTAATGTTAAAAGAAAAATTGAACTTAAGTGGGTGGCTCCTAGAGTTTCTTGTTTCTATCTTGAAAGTCCCCACCCAACCATTTCCTAGATTGCAAATATCTTCCCTTTTTTTTTTTTTAGCAAACAATATTATCTACACTAAGAAGGAAGATGAGGGGACTTAGCATCACAATGGGCTAGCAATAATGTAGTTCAACTTTACTTTTGGCGAAAATCGAACCTAAGACCTCCCACTTACAAGTGAAGAGGAATACCATTAGACCGTAGTACTGAGTTGCAAGAATTTGAGTACGTGGAATTTCAACGTTTATATGATACGAAGACAAAACATGAAAGATGAAGAGGACTTGTTCAGGCGTTTTAAGCTCAAAATTCCGATGTTGGAGTTGAGTTGTGGAGTTCTAGGCTCAAATTTCCAACACTCAGGAATCATTCAAGAATCTTGAAGCTGAAAGTAGATGTCAGTGCCTATTTTCTACAGATTTTGTTGATACGACATTGATACTTGGTAGATTGTATTGATATGACATTGATATATGGTACTGTACACAAAACTATTAATAAATTATATTATGTTATTAATAGGACAAAGTTAGAGAGATAACCTTTACTAGTGATAGGAGCGAAGCAGGTGTAAAATATCACACTGTAACTATAACACAAGGGGATGACAAATAAAAGAGGGAGTAATAGATACTGATGTTATTGATCTTTCCTTTCTTCTTTGTATGTTTTGATAGCAGTCGAAGCGCTTTATTTATAGAGCAACTCCATACAAACACGCTCTTAAATTTTGAAATTTACAGCACATGACTTTGAAAATACGATCTCCTTTATTTCCAAAGTCTACATCACTTTGTGTGGGTATTGAAAATCGATGTGGGCATTCATTAAATTGCCGACGGTTTCAACATTGCCAATGTTTTCAACACTCCCCCTTGGATGCCCACATATCAACATTAGTTGCCTCGTTAAAACCTTGCTTGGAAAAACCTAGTGGGAAAAAACCATAGCAAAGGAAAAAGAGTACAACTTTACGTGAATTGTTGATATAGTGTTAAGTATGCTTATGTTGCCTCGTTAAAACCTTGATAGGAAAAACCCAGTGGGAAAAATCCTAATCGAAGGAAAAGGAGTACAATATGCATGTATTATGGATGCTCCCCCTGATATGTATCTCCTATTGATTCCGCATTTTCCAAATTTAGCTGATTGGTAAGTCGACGTAATCCTATACTTTGCACTAACTTTTGAAACGTGCACTTTGGTAGAGACTTGGTGAACAAGTCTGCCAGATTTTCATTAGAACGGATTTGTCTGACTTCAATAACTTTAGCCTTCTAAAGCTCATGTACATTGAAAAACTTAGGAGATATGTGTTTAGTCTTATCGCCCTTGATGAATCCTTCTTTCATTTGGGCAACACAGGCTGCATTATCTTCATGGATGACAGTTGGAGTGTCAGTCTTTGAAGTTAGACCACATGAACTCTGGATATGATGGATCATTGATCTTAAGCAAGAACATTCACGACTTGCTTCATGTAAAGCAAGTATTTCTGAATGATTTGAAGATGTAACAACTAATTTTTGCTTTGTTGAGCAACAAGAGATTGTCGTATCTCCATTCTTGAACACATATCCAGTTTGTGAGCGGGCTTTATGGAGATTAGAGAGAAAACCAGCATCTGCATATCCAACAAGGACCTGGTCATTTGTGGATTTCTTTGAGTAGGAGAGACCCATGTCTGTTGTCCCACGAAGGTATTGCAGTATATCTTTGACTCCCTTCCAATGACAAATTGTTGGAGTAGAGTTATACCTTGCTAACAAGTTGATTGAAAAAGCTATATCTGGTCTAGTACATTGTGCTAAATACAATAAAGCACCTATTGCACTCAAATATGGTACTTCTGGACCAAGGACCAGTTCATTATCTTCTTTTGGACAAAATGAATCTTTCTTAATGTCCAGAGAACGAACGTCCATTGGAATGCTAAGTCTATAAGCCTTGTTCGTGCCAAATCGCTTTAGGATTTTTTCAATGTAAGCTGATTAGTGGACCAAAATTTCACTAGCACAATGCTCGATCTACAGGCCGAGACAAAATTTTGTTTTTCCAAGGTCTTTCATTTCAAATTCGCTTTTAGATATTGAGCAGTTTTATTGAGCTCTTCAGGGTTCCAACTAGATTCATATCATCGACATATACTGCCATTATAGCAAATCCAAAGTTGGATTTCTTAATGAACACACAAGGGCAAATGACATTGATGGTATACCCTTTTTTGATCATATACTCACTGAGACGATTATACCATATTCGTCCAGATTGTTTCAGCCCATACAATGATCACCTTAATTTGATTGAGAGCATTCCTCGTGATTTGTTAGTTGTTTCAAGCGACTTAAGTGCTTCTGGGACTTTCATATATATGTCAGTATCTAATTTTCCATATAGATATGTGGTGATGACATCCATAAGTCTCATGTCAAGTTTTTCTGAAACCACTAAACTTATTAAGTAACGGAACATAATTGCGTCCATTATAGGAGAGTATGTCTCCTTATAATCAATTCCAGGTCTTTGAGAAAAACCTTGTGCAACGAGTTGTGCTTTATATCTTGCAGTCTCATTTTTCTCATTGTGTTTCCTTGTGAATAGCCATTTGTAACCCACGAGGTTTATACCAGGTGGGGTTTGGACTACTGGTCCAAAACATTTCGCCTTTCCAAGGACTTTAATTCTGCCTGGATTGCATCTTTCCACTGTCTCTGTTTGCATTCATCAACTGAGCGGGGCTAAAGATCATCACTTAATATGATTTCAGTGGCTACTGTGAATGCGAACATGTCGTCGATGATTATTTCATTCTGATCCCACAATTCATTAGTACAAGCATAATTTATGAAGATTTCTTTGCTTTCATGTACCTTTATTTCTTCAGGGACATATGTCTCATCAAGGACATTTTCTTTTTCTGAAAGTGCAGAATCATGAATTGTGGATGTGTCATTCATTTTTCCTTCTTGAATGATTTCATTTGGATTCAGTTGTGCCCTCGTCTTTCTCTTTTGAGGGGCTAAATCTTTTGAACATGGGGGTCTATCACACTTCAGGCGTGCACCAAATGAATCATTCACTGCCACTTTATTTTGTCCAACAAGGACATCAATTCTTGCAGGTGCATTTGCATCTGGTGTATGTGATTTTGTCACTTTCATAGCATCATTAAATGTATCTGGCATTTGATTGGCAATACTTTGATGATGAACAATCCTTTTTACTTCATTTTCACATTGAATGCTTCGTGGATCAAAATGAGATAAGGTGGGAACAACCTATGGCAGCTCTTGCCGTTCTTCTGGAATGGTCTTTTCTCCCCCTAACGATGGGAAGACTATCTCATCAAAGTGACAATCAGCAAAACGAGTTGTAAACATATCACCTGTCAAGGGTTCCAAATATCTAATGATAGATGGAGAATCAAAACCCACATAAATTCCCAGTCTACGCTGAGGTCCCATTTTAGTGCATTGTGGTGGTGCAATAGGTACATAAACAGCACAACCAAAAACTCGTAAATGTGAAATGTTTGGCTGATATCCAAACACGAGTTGTACTGAGGAGTATTGGTGGTTGGCTATAGGTCTCAGTCGAACTAATGATGCATCATGTAAGATGGTATGTCCTCATGTAGAAATTGGCAATTTTGTTTTCATGAGCAAAGTGCGAGCTATTAACTGAAGCCACTTGATCAATGCTTCTGCTAGGCCATTTTGAGTATGGACATGAGGAACAAGGTGTTCAACATCAATTCCCAATGTCATGCAGTAATCATCAAAAGTTTGAGACGTAAATTCACTAGCGTTATCAGGTAGGATTAACTTAATGGGGTAATCTGGGAACTGTGCTCACAACTTAATTATATGAACAAGAAGTCTCGCAAAAGCTACATTCCGAGTAGACAAGAGACAAACATGTGACCATCGGGTATATGCATCAACCAAAACCATAAAATATTGGAATGGTCCACATGATGGTTGAATAGGCCCACAAATGTCCCCTTGAATTCTTTGCAGAAATGATGGGGGCATCAACCTTTAGTTGTGATGGTCTAATTACCAACTTCCCTTGAGAACAAGCCTTTCAAGGTTATCGTTTGAGATAGCAATGTGTTTGCTCAATAATGGATGTCCATTAGAGTTGGTAATGATCATACGCATCATGGTAGATCCTGGGTGACCCAGACGGTCATGCCAAAGCATGTAAACTTTTGACATGACAGTATGTGATTAAACTGTCTTTATGTATGTATAATATAATCCACTCGTCAAACCACGCAACTTCTCCAATATATGCTTTTGCGTATCATTGGAGGTAATGCATAGATACTCCACATTTTATGCACTTTTCATTTCAATGTGGTATCCATTAAAACGTATGTCTTTGGAACTCAACAAATTTTGAGTAGATCGAGTAGCGTACAACGCATTCTGTATGGACAATATTGTTTCATTTGGTAACATAAGCTGGGCTTTCCCTGAGCCTTCAATTACATTTGATTGACCTGATATTGTTGGTACCCTTACTTTTGTAAGCATCAAGCTTGAGAAATACTTTCGATCTTGAAAGTATTGTGTGCATAGTTGCGCTCTTTGCGAGACAGATATCTTCGCCATTTCTCATGTTTTGAGAATGACCAAAGCTTTTATCCATGCTTTCTGGGTAAAAGGGATCACGGTTAAAAGCAAGTTATAATAGGAAATTTAAATGCCACTTTTATTGAAATGCTAGTTTTAAACTACAAGTTCAGCATAATAAAAGTACATTAAACATAAACAATTCAGTCGGACCGGTACACTTAATTCCCCCTTTCCATAATGAAGTCCGAGACATCTAGGTGGGTTGTGTTCAACTGCCTTGATAAGTCGCACACTAGATCCAGTATATCCATTGGTTTTGCTTGGTCAAGAAAATTGGTCTTGACATCCTTCTCCTTGATGGAGGCTTGATATAGATCCACCAGATGTTTTGGGGTACGACAAGTACGCGCCCAATGCCCATTGCCACCACACCTATGGCAGGCTCATTCAGAGCTTCTAGGAGCATTGTTCGTATGAGCTTTGCCTTTGTGGCGATTCACATTTTTGAAGCTCGGGCCTGAATTATGCCTTGGAACCTGGTTGTGAAACTAGACACCATGATTCTTGCCTTTCCCATTCCACTGTCCTCGCCTGTGGCCACATCCTCATTTATGATTATTACCACCAGAGGATGTGGCATTCACTTCGAGGGAAGCATCATTCACTTCTGGGAATGGTGCAGATCTAGTAGGTCGAGGCTGATGATTTTTCAACAAGAGCTCATTGTTTTTTTAGCAGCTAGGAGCACAGATATCAGTTGGTTGTATTCAGTGAAACCTCACTCTTTATATTGCTACTGCAGGAGCACATTTGAGGCATCAAAAGTGTTGAAGGTCTTTTCTAGCATATCTTCCTCAGTGATGGTTTCCCCTTAGAGTTTCATCAGGGTGCTAATTCTGAACATCGCAGAATTGTACTCAGCCACTGACTTGAAATCCTGGATCCTTAGGTGAGTCCACTCATAATGAGCTCTTGGAAGAATCACCGTTTTCTGGTAATTGCATCTATTTCTCAATGCCTTCCAGAGAGCTAACGGATCTTCAACCGTTAGGTACTTGCTTTTTAGTCCTTCATCAAGGTGGCGACGGATAAAGATCATGGCCTTCCCTCGATCTTAAGAAGATGCACTGCTCTCCTCTTTGATTGTTTCTCCAAGGTTCCCTGCCTCCAAATGGATCTTGGCATCCACTACTCAGGTAAGGTAGTTTTTCCCAGTAATGTCCAAGGCAACAAAATCAAGCTTTGCCAAGTTCGCCATTTTTCTGAAAGAAAAATGAGATGTGTAAGAAATTGCAATAATATGTATTCTGGAGGTATGTAGTGTTAGAACTTTTGGTTCTTACAAATTTTTCATTTTGGTCATCAGGCCAAAATGATAAGCACTCGAAACTTCAGGCTCGAGATTTTCAAGATGAATAAGGAAGGCGATTGTACCGCACCATTCTCATTGAAATAATATAACATATGATGGGTGATTATTCCGCACCACTCAAGTAGCAGGAAAATTTAAATATGTAGAGCATGGTGGGTGATTATACCGCGCCACTTAAAATTGCAATAAAATTAAACAGCAGTCAAATTTAAATATGTAGGGTAAGGTGGGCGATTATACCGCTCCACTTAAAATTTACAGTAAAATTAGATCTGCAGTCCAGGATAGGCGATGATACCGCACCATCTTGGATCGCAGTAAGGTTAAATTTGCAGTTCAAGATAGGCGATTGTATCGCACCATCTTGGATTGCAGTAAAATCAACATAAATAAATACTGGGTTAGTAATCAAGATCTACATCAAACAAGAAATCAAAGATATAAGTAACTGTTAGGTTGAGAACTAAAATCAGGCATGGAGCAAACAGTTCGTCGCGAGGGTATATCCAGTAGTTGAGGCAAAAGAAGAAGATGAACAATAAAATCCTTAGAGGAAACTTTTTTTTTCTTTTCGTTCGGCGAAGAGAAATGAGAAATGGTTAGATTTTAGAGACTTGTATTGATAACGTGTTATAAATAGGTAAAAGTTAGAGAGATAACCTTTACTAGTGATAGGAGCAAAGCAGGTGTAAAATATCACACTGTAACTATAACACAAGGGGATGACAAATAAAAGAGGGAGTAATAGAGACTGATGTTATTGATCTTTCATTTCTTCTCTGTATGTTTTTTATAACAGTCGGAGCGCTCTATTTATAGAGCAACTCCATACAAACATATTCTTACATTTTGAAATTTACAGCACATGACTTTGAAAATAGGATCTTTATTTCCAAAGTCTACATCACTTTGTGTGGGTATTGAAAATCTATGTGGGCATTCATTAAACTGCCAACGGTTTCAACATTGCCAATGTTTTCAACATATTATATATATATGTCCTCGCCCATTTTTCTTTGTATTTGGATCCTCTCCGAGGCAACTGGTCAGGATCATCCTGACCAGTGTTCGTGTAACTTTTAGAGAGGCTCAATTATTATAACTTTTACAGGGATCTCTCTGTTTGTAGCCGTTGCATAAAAATTCAATAGTCCACGAACACTAGTCAGGAGGATCCTGACCAGTTGCCTCAGAGAGGATCCAAATCCTTTTTCTTTTACTTCAACTTTGCCCCTGTTGCTTTGCTGTCAAATGAATAACAATTTTGTGATGCGTGGGATCCTTGATCACTTCCTTCTTCCTTCCTTCAGTTTTTATTGTGCCCAATTTTGTATTTAAACCTTGAAATTTTTTTAAACTGATTTGGGGTTACTGAAATAGGCATGCTCGATGAGTGCTGCAGCGTTGCCATCCCTGAATCAGAAGATACTCAGAAGGAAGAAGAAGAGAAAGTCGAGGAATAGAAAAGCTTTTTGCTTTGTGAAGGTATGCTTTTCCCATCTCACCTCTTGCTTTTGTTGCATTGAATTGGTAGATTGGGTTCAAAAAAAAAACAAAAAAAAAATATATATATATATATATATATATATCTATATCTATATATATGTGAATTTTCGCGTAACTGTTTCTTTATATAATTACCAATTGAAGGTGATTTGAGATCATGTAACATTTCCTCGCGGGAACCTAAGATCGCCATCGCTTAGAGCTGCGTTGCATTTCATGAAACAAGCTTATCTCCTGCCAATTTTGTGTACCCACTTTTTATTCATGATGGTTGGTCTTGCTTGCAACCCAATTTGATGCTATAAAGTCTTGCGTTTTACAATCTGTTCATGCTTAAACCTTTTTCAAATTTTCAATTTTGTGTAAATCTTGCAGGTGAGGACGGCACACCTATCTGGGCAATGTCAGGATGTCTAGGCTTGGGTGGAGACGTGGACTTATGGAAGAGGTGAAGTAGCTTAGCTCTATCTCATTAGCTCTTATATGTTCTATTAATGCTAAGATCAATAGTAAAAAGTTCTATTGGTTTTATAATCAAAGATACATATATTATATAAACAGAGGATATATTATTATTTTCTTGATGTAAAAAATGATAATTTGAAGAACCATTTAAAGTATTTTGGTAATCAGCATACTTTAACTTAAATGTGATATATCCGTAGTATATAATTTACATCATATATCTTTTGAAGTACATGAAACTATGAAGAAAAAAAATCCTAATTAATCTGATTATGGGGGTTTTGTTTTATATCAAAATATTGCAGCAGAAGTCACACTTTGAAGAGTTCACGTTGCACAAAAAGATGATGAAATGCTACCCGTTGAGTCCATCATTGCTCCACTGGAGACAGAGCTGAAGCTTGCTACAGGAGGTATACTTTTGTTCTGCAATATGACCACATTTTATTTTAAGACAGATAGGGCTGGAAAAAATTTATGTAGTATTTTTGTATCAGTTTGGAGTGTTTATTTTGGATTCCATATTTGGTCTGGACATGTGAGGTATAGAGTGTTTAGTATGTATTTGGTTACTATATTGTTAATGGATCTATTTTTTTTAGGTAACAAAGTTGCAAGATGACAACAGAACACTTGATCTGCAGGTAAACCTTTAATTTCCATATAAAGTTTGCATTTTCGTTATTTATGCAATTCTATCACATATGGGATTATTAATTGCAATTATATGATAGAAGAATTGGGATTGGAAGAAGAAATTGAGTTGTTGATTTGTGGGGATTGGAAAATGATTATCATACGAGTGATACTTTTTTGCTGTGTGGATATTACTGACATATCTAAAAGTACAAGCTTTTTAGTTTGGGAGATAAAACCCACAAATTCAAATCAGACAAAAAATAAATAAAAAATTTAACAGACTTAAAGATCAAACTCCAAAATGGTATTAAAAACAAGGCATATTTGATCCACTGAGTGTGAAAGTTTTGAGCTTTGAAGAAGCAGAGGAGGAGAGTTGTTAACCAAGCAGCATTATCCATATATTAAGATGTTGACGGTACGCAGGAAAAATCCTTTTTTTGACGCCATATCCAGAGGAGCATAACGACAGGCCTGCATTTTTGCTGCAAGGACCAAAACAAGTAGAAGTGAAGGCTTAACTGTTTGGGTATATATCCTAAACCTAATTATTCTTATTTAAATGGAGTCTACTTTAATAGATATGAATTTGTAATCTGTTATTCAACTGTCTGTGGAAGTCTTTTAATGCAAGCAATTAGATTTTTTTTTTCAATCAATAAGTTCTTTTATTGTCATGTAAACATATTGCTGTAACATGTCCTTCAAATCGTTCCCCATTTCTTCATCATAAACCCTAATTTCCAAATTATTCTCTTATTTCAAATTTTTAATGTTTAATTTTGTACAGGCGACTTATATTTCTATAAGGTCTTCAACGTGTACGTGCAGCTATGGAAATTTCAACAAGGTACTGATATCTTAGCACTTTCTTACTCTTGAGATACCTGCAGTTGGATTCCGTTAGCTGTCTGAAATTTTTTATTTTTTATTTGAGTTGGTTGGGATTTATTCGATTCAATTGGGTCAGGTTTTTTAGTTGTTTGGATTTTCACTTTGTCTTTTCTTTTTATTAATTTGTGGACCAATTTTTTTGTAAAGGTTAATTAGCCAGTTTGCTTTGCTGTCAAACGGAGAACAAAATGAGATGCGTGGGTTTTCGCCGCTTCTTCCCTCTCTCTCCTCGACTCATCTGTAGAAGTTCATCCCACTTTTTCTTTTGTCTCACGCTCACCGCTTTATCTCGCTTATCCCTTATGTCCCTCACAATCACCGCTTCATTGTTTTACTCACGACATCATACTCCTCGTCTTCCTTCTCGAGTCTCGACTCATCTCTGCCAAAATCTCTTCAATTTCAACAGCAACGGTCACCACTCTTCCCCAAAGGTAAATTTCTCTTCTCTTTCTTGCATTCGGAATCTTCAAAATCCTCATCTACATCGTTTGATTTCTGCAATTTCAATTCCATAGAAACATGGACTTGCTTTGTTCTCTTTGCAGTACTCCCCATTTCCCACCAAAATCACATCTCAAACTCTTCCAATTTCGAACATGACATGCCCGGCGAAGGTCAGTACCCTCACTCATACCCAATTTACCGAAAGATAATTTTAATATCAGTTCTGGGTTTTTAACAGGGGCTTTAATTGAATTAGGGTTTTGTTCAATTAAATCTCATTAGTTTGTTTCTAATTCAATAAATTTGAGTTTGGGTTTTGTTCAACTCAATTTCATTAGTTTGATTCTAAATCGGCGAATAAATTTTCTTTCATGGTTCAATCAATTTGTTTTATTTTCTTATTTGGATTTTGAAAGTGAGTAAATTTTGTATTTGTTTGCTTACTGCAATTATTCAACTTATGCCACTACAATATTTGTTTCCTTCTGTTGTGTCTTTAGCATTATGTCTATATGTAGGACTACCATTTGGATCATGTGAATGCCAACTTTCATGTATATTTTTGTAGCATCTACACATGATCAGGACGTCTTCAGCTTCTATGAGGACGAGCAACATAGTAATGGTTTTGAGGAAGTATTGACTTGCAATTATTGCTGCCTCTAATCCTTGTAAGGGTTAATCTGTATCTTTTTTGTTCCTTACTGCGGGACCTATTGGATATAAGTCAACAATCTGTGATAATTTATATATGCTTATAAATAATAAATGCAATAGAAACTAACAGAATATAAACTAGAATATGAATTATAAAACAGACAACTTGAAGATTGAGGCTTGCGTACCGCAATGTCCTTGAAACAGAAATTTCGTCCCTACTTTGTGCTTGTAGTTCTACGGACGTCTGCTTTACCAGGATTAAACGATCAAGTTAAAATTCCAGCACCGGAAAATTTAACTTCTGGCGAATTTAGTGTGGTTCTCTCAGTAAGAAGGTTTAGGAATGTAGAAGATGAAGTTGATTATTTTCTGTGTTTTAAATGCTATGCAGATGGATGTATATATAGCAGATGGATGCCTGTTTGCAACAGGTATGAGAATGGGGTGTGACTGTTGGGAGACATCTCTTCAGAGGGGTGCTTTGCTCTGTGTTCAGAAAGAACTCTCAAACTTCATCTGAAAGGATGAGTCTTTTCATAAAAAATAAATAATTAATTTAATTCGAATTTAATTAAAAAATAATTAAGTAAATCCGAAAAATAATTAATTAAATAATTTAATTATTAGAGCCCAAGGCCCAAGGCCCATCTTTTGACAATTAAATATATATTAATTATATATTAATTATAATTAATTATATATTAATTACCAAATAATTAATACACCCCAAAGCCCAACCCCAAGGGTGAGCCCAATTTTAGTCTCCAGGCCTATTACTCCAATCACTTTCTTTAAAGGACAAAGCCTTATAAAGTGATAAAATCTTTTGGGAATGGCCAATGTGGGACAAGGAAATTTCTACTCAAACTACTCAAATTTCCAACAATACCCCACATCTTTGCACCAACTATTGAGATGATCATGACAATAGGCGAGCTAAAAAAAGGAACGAGATGATCAAAAGCAAAAATTTGCAGCACGTTTGTTAAAAATATTGAACTGATCCTAGGTGAGAAGAAGCGTTGTTACGTGATAATTTAGTTCATGAGAAAGTAGTGTTGACTTTCCTCTTAATATATTTTCAATTCATAATCTAATCTTAATTTGTCTTCAATTTCTTCTAGAAATAAGAATTTCATTTTCAATTTTATTTTGAGAATTCATATACTTACCTTTCTTTTACAGATTCCTGAAGCTCATGATAAGCCTTCCTCTTTAGATATAGATATATCTTCATTTAATGCACTTAGATGCTTTAATTTTTTTATGAACAATTTGTATGTGCATAGTAATGAACTCGATCATTGGCATCAATGGCATTGAAACACATTTATCTAATGAGTGACTGAAAGCATGGATATAATATGCATTTTCTTTGTCATTTCAATGAAGTGATAAGCTAGGTTTAAGCGTTGAAATGGGTTCCTTTAATTATGTCATCTACTGATCTCATAGTGTTGAAAAAACCCGCACACTAGACCTTATTCTTTAATGTAACCAACGACAATAGACTAAACTATCAAATATTAGAAAATTTAGATACACACAAGAATTATATTGGTTCGGCAGAACTTTTGCCTACGTCTAGTTGTGATTTCTCTAGGCAGAGAGATCACCGCTCCTTTGATTAATAATAGAGATTACAGAACTTTTGCAAACCCTAGAACTAATTGTAAACACGGGAATTTCCTGCGATGAATGAGACAAGAACACGTGTACAAAATAATATTTGTATTAATGATTTAAGGGTTACAATCTCTTCTACAAATTTAGCCTCTGATTCTATCTTTGTAATGGGTAGATTTGATGTTGTTGATCCAAAGGGCCGTCGGGGCTTGATCTTTAGGATGAACGGATGATGAATGATGAACACTTTCTTCAAGGGCCGTCGGGGCTTGATCTTGAATTAGTGGAAGTTTCTTCAAGGGCCGTTGGGGCTTGATCTTGAAGGAGGATTTTGACGAAGAATGAAGAGAGCTTTCTTGATTCTTCAGGATTTGCTTAAGAGCTTTAGAGCTTCGAGGCTTCAAGGCTTTGGTGTGATGTGAATTCTCTTCCAATTTGGGAGTAGAGAGAATGTATGTAAAATCCTCCCTTGATCCTTTGATGGGGAGGCCTATTTATAGGCTTTGAGAATGAATTACCACCATCCTTTTGTTTTGGTGGATGTTGTAGGTGGATTGGGTAGATTGTTGTAGGTGAATAGAGTGGATATTGTAGGTGAGGTGAGTGTATGATGTATGTGAAATGAATGTATATGTAGGTGAAATGAATGGAGGTTGTAATTTTAATACAATTGTCAATATTTATTTCACCAAAATTTCAATGTCTACAAATGCCCCCACTTCAAGGCGTGTTGTATACATGTGCTTGTCACGTGTAGAAGATGCGTTTTGAAGTCCCTTAATGTAGATGTCGATCCAAGGGCCGTTGAGGCTTAATCTTAAATTGGACTAGGAGTTCTTCAAGTGTCGTTGAGGCTTGTTCTTGAATTTTGTTTGAAATTTCTTCAAGGGTCGTCGAGGCTTGATCTTGAAGGTTGAATTTGGACCATAAGGAGCTTCACATGGTAGGTGATCTTTGGCTTTGGCAGTGGATGAATTGGCACGTATTTTGTTGTGACTTTCCACAGCTTTGATCTTGAACTAGGTTGGAGGATTTTCTGGATTCCTCCAATTGTTGACTTTCCACAGGCTTATTCTTGAACTAGGTTGGAGGATTTTCTGGTTTCCTCCGAAGGTCTATGCTTAGTCTTTTTTAATGTGGAGCTGGATTTGATTCAAGGGTGATGGACACTTGATTTTGAATTGTACTTGTGATTTCTTCAAGGGCTGTTGAGGCTTGATCTTGAACTTAAACATGACCACAAGCGGTTTCAGGATTTGGACACATGGTAGGTAGGCACGAGATAGAGGTGATGGTCTATTTATTTGTTCAATTTTTCCAATTCATATTGAAGAAGGTCAGGGGATAAGGTCAGATGCTGCAAAAAATTTGCTTTGAAAGATCAAGGAAGTTCACATCATTTTCATATGAACCCTAAGTAGTTTGGTGAACAGTATGATCTTCAAAGGTTGTCGAGACTTTGCTCTTCGGCGATAGTGCCAGCGGAAGGTTGTTGAAGCTTCTCGAGCTTTTTTATTATAACAATGATGGCGGGCTTGGATTTGACTTAGACTTATCCGTCTGGATTATGCAGTTTTGCCAAGAAGGGTGTCCTGCTATAATGATTTGTTCTAGCTCATTATGCTGCATTCTTCTCTACTTGTTTCTTTCACCTGGTAGAAGTGGTGTGCAACCTTTTGCCTTTCAATGGTCAGTCAGAGCATCACTTCTCAGCGACTCATCCATGCTTAGCAGCTTTAGTGTAAAGAGCCAACATCATATCAACTGTCCTGAAGTATTCGTTGATCAAATTTGAGACCCGTCGATAGTTGAAGATGAGCACTCGAGGCCAATGCTAGGTAAGCAACCAGGCAAAGGTTCCGGGCAATCAATTCACAATTGGACGTTTAATTTCAGGTTCCGACTTATTGCTTCCTTTCTCCTTGTTTTGCAGGCAAGAGCAAGGGCAAAGAAAATGATTGGGGAAAAACATGATATGAGATACCTTTGCTTTCGACCCTAATGATATGAGATACTTTTGCTTTTGAAGAAGTAGCAGACGATCAACACATGTATTTGTTGCGCTTGTCTCCACATGCTTCGATGCATCATTTTCACTTGCCTCTTATGTTCTCCAGGCATCTGGTATCTTCTTTGGAAGCACAAGATGTTGAAACAATGAGTACTTTGAGAGCAGTGCTAGGTAAGCAATCAAGGAAGGGGTTCCAGGCAGTCGGTTCCAAATCGGAAGGTTGATTCCAAGTGCCGGCTGATTGCTCTCTTTCTCCTTGCCCTGCAGAGAAGAACGAGGACAAAGAAAAGGATAGGGAGAAAGCATGCTATGAGATACTCTTGCTTTCCACCCTAGTGATACGAGATACCTTCGCTGTGGTATGATTTGGTTGAAGAGGTGTTTCCAGGGAGGAAGAAAACTGAGTATGTTGAGAGATTTAGTTGTAGATGTATTCTTGGCAAGGAAGAAGAGTCAGGCGTTTGTATTTTCAGGGAGGAAGAAAACTGAGTATATTGAGAGGTTTGGTTGCAGATGTATTCTTGGCAAGGGAGAGGAGTCAGGCGTTTGTCTTTTTAGGGAGGAAGAAAAAAAAACTGAGCATGTTGAAGGGTTTGGTTGCAGGTGCATTCGGCAAGGAAGAAGAGTCAGGCGTTTTGGATGTGTGCCTTGCTATAGAGGATGGAGGTCAAATTATATAGCAAGTGGCAGTGCGGATGCGACCTTGTCACCCACGTTTGTCGGCCAAAAGTGTGGTAGTTGGAATAATGAACGTGATAGCCGAAAGTCGCACGTTTTCAACTATGTCAGTCATATTTGACAAAGTTGCACGTGATAGCCGAAAAGCTGAGATTGTGTCTGAAAAGTGTTGACGGACTTTATGCAGGAAAATCCAGCTTTGAAATTCGAAGAGTGGTGTCTCTTCGATATTTGAACAAGTGGTTGTGTTACCTTTCCTTTTAAAGAGGTGTCAATCGTATTCAACATGCACACTTTGAAGATTGTCCGCCCTTGAAAATTGTCTTTGCTGTATTTCTGAGATTTTACTCTCTCCAACCTTTTTCTTTTACCATTTTTTGGAAATGGCATACCCGTCTAGCATTTGTTTAGATTTGAGTCTCGGGAGTGATACAGGTGCACAGCGTCAGGGTAATATATGGCGCCCGTCCTTCTTTTCTTCTAATGGCCCTTGTTGATGCATAAAATCAGTGAGGACGTTGGTACAACATAAAGTGTTAAGTTTGTGACCTTCGCTAAATTGTTACGGTCACTAGTGTGGATAAGTATGTAAATGGATAGGGACAGGGAAGCAAACACAAGATGTACGTGGTTCACCCAGATTGGCTACGTTCACGGAGTAGATGAGTTTTCATTAATTGTGAAGGGTTTACACAAGTACATAGGTTCAAGCTCTCCTTTAGTGAGTACTATTGAATGATTTAGTACAAAGACATTCCGAAATATTGTGAGAGAATGATCTCTATTTATAGAAGAGAGTTTCTAGTTTCATTTTGACATTGACACGTTTCGTGTTGTGATTGGCTTCTGATGTTAACACGTGTCACGCTATGATTGGCTTCTAATGTCGATACGTGTCGCGCTGTGATTGGCCTCCTGGTTGGCGGGAAACTCTTATGGGTCCTTGACGGTATAACGTTGACCGATGCTCAGTAGTTTCGGGATTGGTGAAGTATGGTACAAACAGTGCTCCCCTAAGTTCCCGAGTGAAAGAAGCTCCTCGGTTGGGGACTTGCAAGATCCAAGCCATTAAGTAATCACAAAACTTCTAAGTACCGAAGTGTGGTATCATTTTCACTTGCCTTATCTGTCTTATATGTAGATGTGGCACCTTATCTGGAAGTACTTTTCCTCCATCCAGGGGTGGTATCTTTAACCGATGAAGATGCACAAGGTAATGTATCAATTTCACTTGAAGCTTACTTGTAGTTTCGGGCTTGGTCAAGTGCGATACAAACCCTATAGTAGAAGCCCCCCAAGTCGCCGAGCTAGGAGATTTACCGAAGGAGGTAACAGACAAGGTAAGCAATCAGACTTCCAAGCAAGCAACCTGGATTGGAGGTTCGACTTCGGCTTCCGGTTGATTGTTCTCCTTCTCCTTGTGTTGTAAATAGAACCAAGGATAAGGAGAAGTAAATGGAGAAGGGATGATATGAGATACTTTTGCTTTTGAAGAAGTAATTTTCCACAAGCTTATTCTTGAACTGGGCTGGAGGGTTTTCTGGTTTCCTCTAGAGTATAAGGCCGACTCAAGAATTTGAGGGTCAAAACAAGACCATCAAATCTAGAGTACGTTCGACCCTGATGATATGGGATACTTTTGCTGTTGACAAAGCAGTGGATGTATCGGCACGTGTTCTGTTACGCTTGTCTCCACATGCTTCATTGTATCCTTCTCACTTGCCCTATCTGTTCCTCAGGCAGATGTGGTATCTTCTCTGGAAGCATAAGATGTTAAAGATGAGTACTCGAGAGCAATGCCAGGTAAGTAATCAGGCAAGGGGTTCCAGGCAGTCAGTTCTTGACTGGAAGCTTAATTCCAAGTGTTGACTGATTGCTCTCTTTCTCCTTGTCTTGCAGGTAAGAACAAGGCCAAAGGAAAAGACAAGGAAAAAGAATGATATGGGATACTCTTGCTTTTAACCCTGATGATATGAGATACTCTTGCTCTGGTGTGGCTTGTTTGTAGAGGTATTATCGGGAAGAAAAGAAGCTGAATGTTTCGAGAGACTCTGCTGAGAGTGCCCTCTCGAATGTGAAGAAAAGTTGAGCATTTTTTTTATTTGCAGGTTTGCCTGGTAGTGGAGGATAGTGGTCGACATATATAGGAGTCTCCCTAACAACAAGTAGTAGTGCTATTCTTTTACCCTTCTTGGTCATAGCAATGTAGTGGAAGCTGCAAGCTTCACGTGTTTTAACTTTGTCAGAGCACTTTGAAAAAGTGGTATGTGGTATCTGGAAAGCTGATATTGCGTGTGAAGATTGCAGACAAGCTTTATCCAAGGAAATCTGGCTCTCGAAGTTAGGAGAGCAGTGCCTCTTCGGTTTTCGAACAAGCAATCCTGTCGGGGATCTGGCTCTCGAGATTTAGAGAATGGTGCCTCTTCGATTTTTGAGAAAGCAATCATGTTGGGAGTCTGACTCTTGAGATTCGAAGAGTACTGTCTCTTCGATTTTTGAGAAAGTAATCCTGTTTGGAGTCTGGCTCTCGAGATTTGGAGAGTGGTTCCTCTTCGATTTTTGAGCAAGCAATCTTGTTGGGAGTGTTTTCTCGAATGTGAGTAAAGGTTGGGCATTTTTGCAAGTCTGCCTTGCCACAGAGCACGGAGGTCGACACACATTGGGACTTTCTAGTTATCAAGCAATGGAGCTATTCTTTTACCCTTGTGGGTAATAAAAGGGTAGCTGGACCTTCAAAATTTATGTGTCTAAACTTTGTCAAAGATCTTTGGCAAAGTTATCTATGGTACCCGAGGAGCTAATGTTGAGTGTGGAAAGTGGTGCTTCTTCAAAATCCGGAAAGTGTTGCCTCTTCAGAATCCGGAGAGTGGTGCCTCTTTGATTTTTGAACCAACGGCCCTGTTGCCCTTTCTTTTATAAGGGCACCAATTGTGTGCAAGGAGTACATTTAGAGAGTTATTGCTTGTAGGAGTTTTCCCCTTACTTCAGAGATTTATTGCACCTCATTTCTCCTTCATCATTTCTGAGAATGTCTAGCCCATCCGACCGTCGTTTTGACTTAAACTTTGCTGAAGAGGCAACCATGCCTTTTCAAGACAACATATGGCACCCATCCTTCTTATCCCCTACTGGTCCTCTTACCGTTGGGGACTCTGTGATGAAGAATGATATGACCACTGCGGTGGTGGCTAGGAACTTTTCACTCCCAAAGATAACATACTACTTTCCAAAGGGTCTGATGAGTTGGCTGTTAAGGATTCTCTGGCTCTCAATGTTCAGTGTGCAGGTTCTGTGTCTAATATGGCCCAACACCTATTTCCTCGAACCCGCCAAGTTGAATCATTGGCGGCTGAAGTGATAAGTCTCAAACAGGAGATCAGAGGGCTTAAGCATGAGAATAAACAGTTGCACAGGCTCGCACATGACTATGCTACAAACATGAACAAGAAGCTCGACCAGCTGCAGGAATCTGATGGTCAGATTTTACTTGATCATCAGAGGTTTGTGGGTTTGTTCCAAAGGCATTTATTGCCTTCATCTTCTAGGGCTGTACCACGTAATAAAGCTCCAAATGATCAACCTTCGGTGCCTCCTCCTTCTAGGGTTCTGCCTAGTACTGAGGCTTCGAATAATCACCCTCTGGTGCCTCCTCTTTCTGGGGCTTTGCCGACTGCTGAGACTTCTCCTGAGCAACTTTTGTGAAGGCTCATTCTTGTTTGTTTATTTTGATTCATGTATATGTACATATTTGTAACTTATCGTAGATATCAATAAACAAACTGTGCTTCATTTCAACGTGTTGTGTTAAATACACCAAGGCCTTCTTCACTAAGTTCTTTGAATTTTTCCTTTTGTTGAAGCTTGTATGTTGAAGCTTTATGAGTGAAGCATGTAGGTTGAGGTAGTGCTCCCTTAATTTCCCGAGGAAAACTTCTCGTTTGGAGACTTGAAAAATCCAAGTCATTGAGTGGTCGTGAAACTTCCGAGTATCAAGGTGCAGTAGCATATGGTAGGAGTCCCCCAAGTCTCCGGTCAAGGGAGTTGATGAATGAGGCATTTCCTTTCTAAGTGGTAGCCGAAAACTCCTTCTTCATATATATTTGTTATGAAAGTTGTTAGGCCCAAAGAAGAAGAGGCCTAGGCAATTTTTTTTTTTCGAATTTTTTTTTTATTTATTTTTTTCGAATTTTCGAATTTTTTAATTTTCGAATTTCCGAAAAAAAAAATATATATATATATATTTTAAAGCTTTGTAGGTGAAACTTTGGTGTTGAAGCTTTGTAGGTGAAGCTTTGAGGTTAAAGCTTTGTTGGGCACCATGAATTGATTTTGCTTCACACTATCTTGATCAAGATAGTGTGAAGCTTTTGTAGGTGAAGCTTTTGTGTTGAAGCTTTGTAGGTGAAGCTTTTGTGGGTGAAGCTTTTGTAGGTGAAGCTTTTCTGTTGAAACTTTGTAGGTGAAGCTTTTGTGGGGAAGCTTTTGTGGGTGAAGCTTTTATGGGTGAAGCTTTTGTGGGTGAAGCTTTTGTAAGTGACGCTTTTGTGTTGAAGCTTTTGTGGGTGAAGCTTTTGTGTTGAAGCTTTTGTAGGTGAAGCTTTGGAGTTGAAGCTTTGTAGGTGAAGCTTTGGAGTTGAAGCTTTTGTTGGGTACCATGAATTGATTTTGCTTCACACTATCTTGATCAAGATAGTGTGAAGCTTTTGAGAATTTGTAGTTGTCCTACATTGATGAAGCTTTTGTTGGTGAAGCTTTAGAGTTGAAGTTTTGTAGGTGAAGCTTTGGAGTTGAAGCTTTGTAGGTGAAGCTTTGGAGTTGAAGCTTTTGTTGGGTACCATGAATTGATTTTGCTTCACACTATCTTGATCAAGATAGTATGAAGCTTTTGAGAATTTGTAGTTGTCCTCCATTGATGAAGTTTTGTTGAATTTCCCTTTTTTTTTTTTGGAAAACCAAAAATTTGAAAATGTGGGAGAGACACAAATTTTGCTTCCACACTGTTAAGCAAGAGATTGTGATGCAAGCCATACCTTGTAGCAGTCGAAGGTTTGGATGAACCATATAAATTGAATTTGCTTCGAAGGTCTGAGAATTGTAGTTGCCCTCTATTGGTGAAGCTTTTGTTGGCACCATAAATTGGTTTTACTTCACATTGTCTTGATCAAGAGTGTGTGAAGCTTTTGAGAATTGTGGTTGAACACCTTTGATGAGCTCTTGTTGGCACCATAAATTGGTTTTGCTTCACACTGTCTTGATCAAGAATGTGTAAAGCTTTTGAGAATTGTGGTTGCCCTCCATTGATGAAGCTCTTGTTGTTGGCACCATAAATTGGTTTTGCTTCACACTGTCTTGATCAAGAGTGTGTGAAGCTTTTGAGAATTGTGGTTGAACACCTTTGATGAAGCTCTTGTTGGCACCATAAATTGGTTTTGCTTCACACTGTCTTGATCAAGAGTGTGTGAAGCTTTTGAGAATTGTGGTTGCCCTCCATTGATGAAGCTCTTGTTGTTGGCACCATAAATTGGTTTTGCTTCACATTGTCTTGATCAAGAGTGTGTGAAGTTTTTGAGAATTGTGGTTGAACACCTTTGATGAAGCTCTTGTTGGCACCATAAATTGGTTTTGCTTCACACTGTCTTGATCAAGAGTGTGTGAAGCTTTTGAGAACTGTGGTTGCCCTCCATTGATGAAGCTCTTGTTGTTGGCACCATAAATTGGTTTTACTTCACACTGTCTTGATCAAGAGTGTGTGAAGCTTTTGAGAATTGTGGTTGCCCTCTATTGATGAAGCTCTTGTTGGCACCATAAATTGGTTTTGCTTCACACTGTCTTGATTAAGAGTGTGTGAAGCTTTTGAGAATTATGGTTGAACTCCTTTGATGAAGCTCTTGTTGGCACCATAAATTGGTTTTGCTTCACACTGTCTTGATCAAGAGTGTGTGCAGGTTTTAAAAATTGTGGTTGCCCTCCATTGATGAAGCTCTTGGTGGCACCATAAATTGGTTTTGCTTCACACTATCTTGATCAAGAGTGTGTGAAGCTTTTGAGAATTATGGTTGAACTCCTTTGATGAAGCTCTTGTTGGCACCATAAATTGGTTTTGCTTCACACTTTCTTGATCAAGAAGGTGTGAAGCTTTTGAGAATTATGGTTGCCCTCCATTGATGAAGCTCTTGTTGGCACCATAATTAGTTTTGCTTCACACTGTCTTGATCAAGAGTGTGAAGCTTTTGAGAATTGTGGTTGCCCTCCATTAATGAAGCTCTTGTTGGCACCATAAATTGGTTTTGCTTCACACTGTCTTGATCAAGAGTGTGTGAAGCTTTCTACGAGTTGTAGTGTTTGCATTGTTACAGAGGGGCAATTTTTAAAGCAGATGCAAGAGGGCTGAATAGCTTGATCTTTGTATGCTATGCACTGAAGTTGTTGTTGGCTTGCAATAAGACTTTGTTGGTGACTATAACTCTTGTTGGGCATAAGTGCTGCCCTAGTTGAGTTGTCAAGTTTGAGGGTTTTTAATTATTTGTGAATGCCAGGAGTTCACATGTACAAGTTGTACCACTCATCTTCTGGTAGGTGGAATGAATGGTGAGTTACTTTCATCACTTGGTTGGTGGTATGTAGGTGAGTTCCTTCTTCCCCTAGTTGGTGGCATGAATAGCAAGTTGCCAAATGATATTAGAGTACGGGTTGTACATTTCATCACCTGGTTGGTGGCATGAAGGAGAGTACAGGTTGTACATTTCATCACCTGGTTGGTGGCATGAAGATGAGTTCCTTCTTCACCTGGTTGGTGGCATGAATGGCAAGTTGCCAAATAATATTAGAGTACGGGTTGTACATTTCATCACCTGGTTGGTGGCATGAATGAGAGTACGGGTTGTAAATTTCATTACCTGGTTGGTGGCATGAATGGCAAGTTGCCAAATGATATTAGAGTATGAGTTGTATATTTCATCACCTGGTTGGTGGCATGATGGAGAGTACGGGTTGTACATTTCATCACCTGGTTGGTGGCATGAGTGGCAAGTTGCCAAATGATATTAGAGTATGGGTTGTACATTTCATCACCTGGTTGGTGGCATAAAGGAGAGTACGGGTTGTACATTTCATCACCTGGTTGGTGGCATAAATGGCACGTTACCAAATGTAATTAGAGTACGGGTTGTACATTTCATCACCTGGTTGGTGGCATGAAGGAGAGTACGGGTTGTACATTTCATCACCTGGTTGGTGGCTTGAAGATGAGTTCCTTTTTCACATTTCATCACTTGGTTGGTGAGAATAAGGGCAAGGTGTCTAGGTACATTGTAGCAAGTGTCGAATGACACAAAATATGTTGAACCCTTTCAAAGCACAGTTGGCTTATGTATGAATGTGTTGGAATGTATAATTGAACGAATATACTGTGAAGCTGTTCATTTATTTGTATAGTCTTGTTTACATATACTTAAACTTTGTTTCATGTTGGAAGCATTCATGTTGAAGCTTTGAACCCGAGTGTTTCATTGCTAGGAATGTAAGAGGATTAGGATCGAGTTGTCTAAATCACCTCTTTATTGAATTCATGCCAAATAGACTTCGTTACATAGGATGCCGAACGGCTGAAGCTTAACACTTGTACAATGTGAGTTTACTTGTAATAGTACTTCAACTGATCAGCGTTCCATAGATGGCCAAGGGTCTTGCCATTGGAGCTTCTAAGCTTGTAGGAGCCAAGGCGACTGATGCCAACAACTTCAAACGGTCCATCCCAGTTTGGACTAAGTGTTTCTTCACTCGGGACTCTGTCGCAAAGTAATATTTTCTTCAATACCCAGTCCCCTACTTTGAAAGAACGAGGTTTGACCCTTGAGTCATAGTAGTTGGAGATGCGCTGCTTGTAGGCGACATTCCTCAAGTAAGCCTGGTTTTAGTGTTCCTCGACTAGATCTAAGTTGAGGGTAAGTTGTTTGTCATTTTCGCTTTGCACATAGTTCTAGACTCGGAATGTGGCTTGCTCAAGCTCAACTGGGACAACTGCCTCTGTATCAAAGGCAAGTGAGAATGGGGTTTCTCCTGTTGATGTCCGATACGAAGTGCGGTATGACCAAAGAGCTTGGGGTACAAATTCTAGCCAACAACCTTTAGCCTTGTCCAAGCTGGTTTTCAAAGTTCGCTTGATTATTTTGTTGATGGCTTCAACTTGTCCATTAGACTGGGGATGAGCTAGGGAGGCAAAACATAAGTTAATGTTAAACTTAGAGCAGAATCTTGAACTTATTGTTGTCGAACTGTCGCCAGTTGTAAGTGACTATCGCATTGGGAATGCTTAATCTGCAAAGGATGTTCTTCCATACGAAGTCTTTTATTTTTGCCTTAGTAATGGTTGCCAAGGGTTCTACTTCGGCCCACTTTGTGAAGTAGTCAACTGCAACGATTGCATAGCGAACCTTGCCCTTCCCTGCAGGCATTGGGCCGATCAAATCAAGTCCCTATTGGGCCAAGGGCCAAGGGCTGATCATAGGAGTGAGCGGCTCGGGAAGGGAATGAGGAATAGTTGCGTAGTGTTAACACTTATCACATGAGCGGGATATTCTGATGGCATCTTGGTGGAGTGTTGGCTAGTAATATCCTTGGCGAAAAGCCTTGTGTGCTAGGGATCGAGATCCAGCATGATCTCCGCAGACTCCTTCATGTATTTCCCGAAGGACAGTTTTCGTCTCTGCGGGAGTAAGGCATCTTAGGTATGGTAGGTTAAAACCTCGCTTGTAGAGTTGGTCATTAGTGATCAAGTAACGGGTAGCCTTGTATCGAATCTGCTTAGCTTGGACTTTATCATTTGGAAGGGTGCAAGGAATCTATAAATCGGGGTAATCCAACTATCTCCTTGTTATAAGTTGCACATTTCCACAGCCATGGTGCTTGGTGCTGCCAACAATTCGACCTGAATTTTTCTTCCAATCTTGTCTTCCACCGCTGAGGTGAGGCGAGCCAAAGCATCTGCATGATTGTTTGCCGCTCGAGGAATTTGGGTGATCTGGTAGTGGAAGTGCTTGAGCAATAATTGTGTTTGTGCCAGATATGCTACCATGGAGCTATCCTTAGCGTCAAAGTTGTTGGTGACCTGGTTAACCACAAATTGGGAGTCACTGAAGATATCAATTCGTTTAACCCCAAGGTGTTTGGCCAAACGTAAGCCTGTTAGGAGGGCTTCATATTCAGCCTCATTGTTCGATGCCTTGAATTTGAAACGAAGAGCATACTACATCGCCATTTTGTCAGGGGTCGTAAGGACTAGTCCATCTCCATAACCCTCTTGGTTGGACGAGCCATCAACATATAGACTCCATGTTGGGCCTGTTGGTTCTCTTTTCTGAGCTTTTGAGGGTAATGAAACCACTTCTTTAGGCGTAGAAACAATGTCAACAGGATATGTGAAGTCGGCGATGAAGTCTGCCACTGCTTAGCCCTTCTCAGCTGGCTTTGGTTGGTAGGAGATGTCAAACTCACCCAATGTTATCGCCCATTTGATCATTCACCCGGAAGTGTCAGGACTTTGGAGTATTTGTCGAAGATGATGATTGGTAAGCACGATGATGGAGTGTGCTTGGAAGTAAGGGCGAAATTTTCGAGCAGACATGACCAATGCTAGAGCCAATTTCTCAATGTTGGAGTATCGTGTCTCCGCATCTTGTAAGGCCTTGCTAGCGTAGTAGACAGGTTGTTCGACATTACAATCCTTTCGAATGAGAACGGAACTTACTGCTGAAGCCGATACCGACAGATAGATGATGAGAGTGTCACCAACCTCAGGTTTGGAGAGCAAATGGGCTTTACTCATGTAGTCTTTGAGGTTCTTGAATGCCTTAGCACATTCATCAGTCCATGTAATGTACTTCTTACTTCCCTTAAGTGCTTTGAAGAAAGGAGCACATCTGTCTGTGGCCTTAGAGATGAACCTAGTTAAGGCTGCCACCTTGCCAGTAAAGCTTTGGATGTCTTTTGAAGTTACCGGTTGCTTCATGTCGAGGATTGCTTTGATCTTCTTGGGATTAGCCTCAATGCCTCATTGGCTTATCATGAAGCCTAAGAATTTGCCAGAGCCTACGCCGAAGGCACATTTGTTGGGATTCAACCTCATTTGATACCTCTTCAGAATGGTGAAAGTTTCAGATATGTTGGTGATGTGTTGGTCAGCATGTTTGCTCTTGACTAACATATCATCAACGTAAACTTCCATGCTCTTCCTAATTTATTCGACAACCATTGAATTGATCAGTCTCTGATAAATCGCTCTTGCATTTTTTAGGCCGAAGGGCATGACTTTATAGCAATATAGTCCCCTGTCAGTAGTGAAGGCTGTGTGTTCTTGGTCCGAAGGGTTCATGAGGGTTTGGTTGTATCCTGAGTAAGCATCCATGAAGCTCAGGAGTTCACACCCTGCCGTAGAGTCTATAAGTCTATCTATAAGAGGAAGAGGAAAGCTATCCTTTGGGCATCCTTTGTTTAGGTTGGTGTAATCGACACACATTCTCCACAAGACCTTTTAGAGCAGGAGATTTTCCTTGGTCGGATTCTTCTTAACTAGGACAACATTTGCTACCCACGTTGGATAATTGACTTCACAGACAAAGCCTATGCCTTTGAGTTTTTCAACTTCTGCCTTCATTCCCTCGAACCGTTCAACGTCATAAGATCTTCGCTTCTGTCTCACTGGCTTGGTCTTGGGGTCAATACTTAAGCGATGACAGATTATATCGGGAGAGATGCCTGGCATGTCCTCATATGACCAGGCAAAGACCTCAGTGTTCTCTTGCAAAAAAGAGATAAATGCCAACCGAATGGGTGGTGACAAGGTGGTACCAATCTTCACCATACGATCCGGATAATCTTTTGAGATAGAGACCTTCTCCAACTTTTTAGCGGGTTGTGCTTGTTGGGTGAAAGAGTCATCTCAAAGATCTTCGGGTTGACTGTTGCCACCGTGAAAATCCAAGTTGGCTTCGTCTGGGCTGGTCTTTATGACTTGGTCATGTATAGAAAGGGTTTCCTGGGGTACAAGCTGGTACTGTTGCTTGACCGAAGTGTTGTAATAGGATCGTGCACTAAGTTGATCTCCTATGATGTAACCATTACCGTAGGGGGTTGGAAATTTCATCAACAACATATGTGTGGATACCATGGCCTTGAGATCATTGATGCATGTGCGTCCGAAAATGACATTGTATGTGGTTGGGCAATCAACCACCAGGAAGTTAGTGGTAATAGTAGCTGTGTAAGAGCCTGTACCAATGGTGAAAGGTAAGTGTATGCTCCCCAAAGGTTGCACCATATCACTGGAGAAGCTTATTAGAGGGGAAATCGAGCGGTTGAGCAAGTGTTCAACTACATTAAGTGCCCTGAAAGCTTCAGCAAACATGATATTGACTTAAGCCCCCGTGTATACATTTCTCGCCGTTATAGCCGTTATGCTCGTGGTGAGAGGGATGCCTGGTCAAAAGAGAGTGTACGAATGGTGGAAACCAGCTTGACAAAGCTGAAGAGAGTGGGAATAAGTGTCGTTCCCACAGACGGCGCCAAATATTGATGCACAAAGTCAGTGAGGACTTTGGTACAACAGAAAGTGTTAAGTTTGTGACCTTCGCTAGATTGCTCCGGTCACTAGTGTGGATAAGTATGTAAATGAATAGAGACAGGGAAGCAAACACAAGATGTACGTGGTTCACCTGGATTGGCTACGTCCACGACGTAGAGGAGTTCTCATTAATTGTGAAGGGTTTACACAAGTACATAGGTTCAAGCTCTCCTTTAGTGAGTACTAGTGAATGATTTAGTACAAATGACATTCCGAAATATTGTGAGAGAATGATCTCTATTTATAGAAGAGAGTTTCTAGTTTCATTCTGACATTGACACGTGTCATGTTGTGATTGGCTTCTGATGTTAACATGTGTCGCGCTATGATTGGCTTCTGATGTCGATACGTGTCGCACTGTGATTGGCCTCCTGGTTGGAGGGAAACTCTTCTGGGTCCTTAATGGTATAACGTTGACCGATGCTCAGTAGTTTCGGGATTGATCAAGTATAGTACAAACAACCCTTTTACAGTTGAAGACTCTGTGACGAGGGATGCAACAACGGCTACCATTGTAGCTAGGAACCTTTTCACTCCTAGAGATAATAAGCTACTTTCAAGGCGGTCTGATGAGTTGGCTGTTCAAGACTGCCGGGTTCTCATTGTTCAATGTGCGGGCTCTGTGTCCAACATGGGCCAGCGCCTACTTGCTCGAACTCGCCAAGTTGAATCATTGACAGCCGAGGTGGAAAGCCTTGGACGAGAGATCAAACGTCTCAAGCGCAAGAACTGAGAGTTGTGCATGCTTGCAAATGATCATTCGACGAGCATGAAGAGAAAGCTTGATCATCTGCAGGCATCTTAAGGTCGGATTGAAAGCGACCATCAGAAGTTTGTGGCTTTCTTCCAGAGGCACATTTTGCCTTTGCTTTCTAGCGTTCGACCAAGCATTGAGGCGCCACATGATCAATCTTTAGTGTCTTCTTCTTATAGGGTTCTACCGAGTGCTGAGGCTTCACATGAGCAACCTTTATGAAGTCTCCGTCTTTTCTCTTTTGCTTTTTTCCCTTTTTTTTTACGCACTTGTAATTTCTTAGAGATATCAATGGACATGCTTTATTTTATTCAGTATGTTGTGCTAAATACAAATAAAACGTATATCTGACTAAGATGTGTTACTTCCCTTTTCTTTTTTTTTTAGATGGTGCCTGATGCACCCATTTCCTTTTAGATGGTGACTAGTGCACCATTCCTGAAGCCCTTTTTTTTCTTATTTCTTTTTTTATTGTTTTTGTCGGCCAATACCTTCCTTTACCGTTCTATATATCCCCACATGGTGCAGGGAGAACTGTAGAGGAGCTTGGAGTAGTGGGAAGCTAGGCATGAAGTAAGGAGGCAAGTAGGTGTGAGTTGACAAACTTTGGTTTTGTTAATCACATTCACATGCAATAATAGAGGTAAGAAGATGTGAGTTGACAAATTTTGGTCCTGCTAATCATATTCACAGGCAGCAACAAAGGCAAGCAGATGTGAGTTGACAAACTTTGGTTTTGTTAATCACATTCACAAGCAGCAGCAGCCATGGCGAAGGTGCAAAAGTAGCTGGAGCTTGAGGCAAAATGTAAGGCATCAAGCTTTATGACCGGCTAGTCATTTGACAGCGGTTATTGAAGTTTCTTTGTCGATTTTGATCATAGTGGCCAGAGTGACAAGCTTGAGGTAGTGCAAAGTGTCGAGCTTCACGACTGGCCAGTCGTTTGACGGCGGTCACTGCAGTTCCCAACACCGCCATTGCTCGCACAAATCCTGGAAGCTTCACGATGAGCGGTTGTACAAAGGTTGAAGTTAGTGTTTCTACCTTCCCTTTTGGTTTACATTTGATCTATCAGAACTATGTAAACTTCCACTCTTAGTGCACTGAGGCTCAGAAAACAGTTGTTTCTTAAGCACAAGGACCTCTGCATAACAGAATTGCTCGCCCAAATCGACCATTTTTGCAGAAATTATCTAGACCAACAACAATTAAGGCCAAGTCACTTGTTCCTTGAGTTTTTTTTTTTTTTTTTTTTTTTTATGAGCTTAGTTGCTGCTAAGAGTACTCCTCCGCAGCCTTTACAATTGCCTCTGGAGCTCCGCAGCCTTTACAGTGCTTGTTCACTGAGACACTCCAAGCCTACATTTCTAATTCCCAAAATAGAGAACTTGCTATGACTGCATCGCAACGCAAAAAAGGATCCCGCCGTGAGTTATCTTTCTCGAAGGTCAAAACCAACGTCGTCGTCCTCTTCTGTTTACTCAACTCAGTGGGGCAAAATTACCCTTCAAGACCTTTGGGGTTGGTGATGAGGATGTGTCACAGAAGGCTACAAGAAGAAGATCCCAGCAACCCACAGTTTGCTTGAACTCGCTATTTGGATTTTAAGCTGCTACCCAATTTGAACTCGCGACGGCACATCTTCACATCAACTAGAAGTAGCACGACAAGCAGGTCCACCTTCATTCTCCTTCAGCACCTCGTAGCAGTGACCCACACGGATTTCAACCCCTCAAAGTTACTCAACCTTCACCAAAATCCAAATCCAAAAGAAAACAAGGTCTCTGTCTCTGCATGTGCGCCAATCCACCGTGCGTAGCAAAGATTTCGAGGCTTGGAGACGACACGAATGATGGGTTTGAAATCTGGCTTCTGGTTGTTATCAAGCACATTTTCACATATTCAAAACACCAAGTGCATCGGTTCAAGACGAAGAGCATGAAGCTTGACATGAGGTAGTTGTGGGTTGGGTTTAGTGGTGAGGTCTTGTCCTCGGTATGAGTGGCGGAATCGGTTAGGCACAATGAGAAGCATGTGATCGGGAAACAAGATTTGATCTTAGACTCGAAATGACGGCGACGACACTTTGCTGTGCTTGTTGTGGGCAGCGAATGACTCGAGTATCAAGTTGCTGGCGGTGGAGGAGAAAATGAGCTTGATGTATCTGGTCCAAACTCGATCGCCGGAGTTGCAGCAGATGGACCAAGGCGATTTCTCCCGATCGGCCTAGTCAACAGAATTTCCATTAAAGACAGGATAAAACTTGCATAGAGCGAACTTCAGATGCAGGCTGATTAGCAGGGTCTTCTACAAATTGCAACAATCTCTTATGTGTTAGAACACCTTCCGTCACGCGGTTGCTTTGCCCCAACATCGAACCCGGAGGGTGGCTTTGGAAATTCCGCCAGAGAAACCCGACCCAGATGAAATCGATGAGAATTGATCCGACCCAGATGGCAATTCGGATATGTTGTCTACCCGCCAGCATTTTATGGTGCCTGTGATGACAATTCTGGCGCAGAGGTTGACCAGCTCGTAGAGCATCGCAGAAGGCAAGGTCGTGGGCAACCATCTGGTCCATCCTCTCCAAGAGATTCTTGATGCCATCCTCAGTCTTTAGGGGGAAAAACTCAAAGGAGAAGACCACCTTCTTCTCATTCACCAATGACTCCTAGATCTTTTTTATCACCTTCATCCTTGCTTTGCTTGCTGCTTATGAGTCCGTGAGTCTGTGAGTAATGTGGGTGGTGGTAAATAGTGGTGGATGAGTTTGACTCGGCTGGGTCCGGACTTGGGTGGGTCTGTACTCATATGAGGCTTGTGTTAGAGCTTTTGGGGCCTTGAGGTCTAGTGGGCTTCTGAAACATGGCTGCTTGGGTTGGATTTGTAGCTAGGCTTACTGGTTTTGGAAAGGAAGTAGACCGTCACCATGTGAGCCAGAGAGTTGCAGCGAGGGGACATAGACGCGGCCATGGGCTTGGCGGGTTGGTCTCTCGGAATTCTTAAGGCCTTGAGCTTGTGGTGTATTCCATTTGGATCTGGTGGGTGTTTTGTCACCGCCTTTGAGGTCTTCCTACTGGGCCTGGGCCTAGATTAGAAGAAAATGAAAAAGGGCGAAGAAGAGCTTCCATCTTTTGATTTATTCATTTTTTTATTTTTTTTATTTTTTTTAATTTTTTTTTTGGTACAAAATTTGTTGCCTTCTGTAATAAAATTGACTCTTCAATAGTCAAACATTTAATAAAATCTTTTTTTTTTGTTTTGATGTGACTAAACTCGAAGTTGAATGTTCGAGCTGCCTACGTACCTCTCCAAAGAAGAGATCAAGTCAAAACGTAGTTCAAAATGCCCTTTTTTTGGTCCCGTACGCAGCTTATGCTCTTGCGGGCCAAGAGTCTTGTTACCGTGTGCAGTTTATGCTCTTGCGAGCCAGGAGCGTTGTTGGTTTGTCAAGCGATCCGGGAGAGTCGTTCCTCGCAATCTTCATAGCAAGGAGCCTTGACTGAGTAGTTGAAGAAGTCTTCTGGGAAGAGGTCACGCATCAGGATGGGGATGCATGATCGTCGTGTCAAAGTTTCATTATCTCCAACACTTTCACATTGTTCTGAAGGTTGACAGGAGCTGCTTTGCCCCCTTTCCCATTGGTGAACTTGTGGAAGAGATGGTTGCTGCCTAGAAAGGCGGTCCTCACAATCTTTATAGCAAGGAGCCTTGATCGAGTAGTTGAATAATTTTTTGAGAAAGAAGAGATCGCGCATGGTCGATCTTTGTGTCGAAATTTCCTCATCTTCAACATTTTCACGTTGCTTTGGAGGTTGGCGAAAGCTGCTTTGCCCCCTTTTCGATTGGTGCACTTGTGGAGAAGACGTATGCTTCTCGTGCAGTTTCTTCGAAGTGACATGAGTCTATCCTTCAACTTCACTTAACTTGGAGTATGCCCCCAACGGTCGAGGTGAAGACTTTGAGTCGAAAGAGCCAAAAGTGACGTCTTCCTTAGAGATTTCATATTCTTTGTCTTTTTGGATTTGTTGGCGTGAAGATTGGCCGATGTGGATGATGGTGCGCCTTCTTACTTTCAGTGGTCCATTTGTGTTCAACCTTCAAAGTTGCTTGGCGCTTCATCCTTGAAGGAATCAAGCTTCGAATATCGCCTTTTTCTATTAGCCTGTCGAGCTTTTCTTCCTTTAACGTTGTCTCCCTATTTCTAAAAAACTTCCTGTTGTCTTCAAGTCTTTCCAAAGCTGACTGACGAGGAGGAGAGCTAGCCGTGTTGCCGTGTTGCATTGCTTCTTAGGTTTTGACAACCTTTCAAAATTAGAGCTTTGGGATGTTGGCATGTTAAGCCTCTTAAAAACGGAGGTTTGGTTTTGACCACCAATGCGATTAAGTGCTTACATTCTAGGTCTTGAACGGTTCATCCTATCGAAGACTAACGTCCGAGGGACGGCTTTAGGCTCCTCTTGATCTTGTTCAATGCTCACACTAATGTGTTAAGTGTTAGCATTTTTTGCTTTGCTTGAAATCTTCACGAGTGGATTTGGTATGAAGCCAAGTCCAGCTTTGTTGTTGTCAACTCCGTAACCATGCTTCTTTAACTTTTTTTTAGTCTCAGTGAGGTCACATTCTTTATCGTTGATGGTGTTTGAAACCTTCTTTCTAGGATTCGAAGAAGAAGCAAAGTCGTACCCAACTTTCTGAAGGAATTATTTTGAAAAACATGTTCATTTGAATAACATCTATAGCATGCAATTAACAAATTAAAGGCGGAATCATGCTTGTATGCATTCAAAAACAAAACATTACCCATGAAATTCAAAGCCTAGTAGATTGGTGAACCAATAATCAACTCAAAACAAAGTGAGTTGAAATTATTACCTTTGTAGATTCCTCTTTGCATAAGCAAAGGCTAATCACCCAAAGAGATAGGGCCTTCATTCCTTGCTTCTTAGATCCATGGATTTGGATGGAAAAATAGGTTTCTCCAAGTTCCCAAAATAGGGAACCTCTAAGTCTCTTCACCAAGGTTTGATTGTAGAAGAAATGAGTGACCTTGGAGTAGTAGGATTGCTAGATGTACCCTCCAAGGTATTGGCCTCTTTAGAGAGAAAATGGAGAGACAATTCTCACCAATTTTTTCCCCAAAATAAACCCTTAATTTTTCCTTAATGAATTTTGGCTATAAAGTCATTTATATAGTCACTTCATTAAGTAACCTAAACAACCAAAACCCTAATTCATCTAATATGGCCGGCCATTTAGGGAGTTTTGGGCTTTTGGGCCTTAATGAATCTTTATTCATTAAATTGTCATACAACTTAAGTTAATGGGCTTGACGTTCGAAGCCCATTGGGCCTTAAGGTCCAAAACTATCCCGAAGTCTTTAACGAACTTATTCGTTTGATTAATTAACATATTAATTAATCCTTGCCATAAATAAATGATTAAACCATTTAATCATTCTTACTCATTTCCGTTTAATCTCCAATCTCCACCTTTTATGGTGTGCGATCCATTAGGTTCCTTTTAGCGAGGCAGTGGGCGATTAAAACCATTTTACATCGATTGTGAATTGAAACAATTTTCAATTCTCCCTTTAGTGGTTATACACGTATAGGGCTTCCACAAACCATGGTTGACGCCTAGCAGCATGTCATGGTTACCCAAGCTAATCAGAAGAGGATAGAGAACCTATTCAGTTCGGGATTACAAATGCAATACGGTCTTTCTCTAATCTAATACTCTTGACCACATTGTTTGGTATGATAGTTTATTTGTTCATGTCTACTATCCAATGTGAATCGTTTGCTTATATGATTTCCTTGAATGTGATTTGGAACACATTCCACAATCTCATTCATACTCTGGCCAGAGATTCCAAATCATATCATAGAGTATTCTCCCTCAACTGTTTGAAGGTTAGAGATTCCTTGTTGCGCATTCACTTGTCTCCATAGCTAAGTGGCTTAACCCCAACGATGCTGTGACACCCCGAGGGGGTGAATTAGACATAATCAAAGATTAAGGACTTAACCACAAGACAACTGTGATGCCTCAGGTCAAAGGATTACTTTGCATTATCCCAACCATGAGTTCTCATGTGACATGGAATATAAGAACTCTTCGTTGATCACGTTCAGTGAACTCATTCTCTTATTGAGCACCTACGTACTTGTCTTGATGTCACACACACCAATGACTCGAGACTAGTCACTCTCCCTGAGAGAAGACACAGTACGTACTGATCTTAACGGACTGTCAATGCCCAATTGGTAATCCTATGATCAGGAACATTTAGGATGTGTCTACGAAAGAATGGTCTCATTAATCTAACTTCATTAGATTGCATTCTCCCAATCACATATTCCTTGGACTTTATCGTTTAAGCATATAACATTTATATGAGACGGCTCAAACAATAATCTTTGCCCTTTATATGTTAAACTAGATTAGTTTAACATTTGAAATGTCCGTAAAGTATCATCATATGATTGGTTTTAGGGCACATTTCCAACAATCTCCCACTTGCACTAGAGCCAATCAGCATTGGTCATCAGTGATGATACCTCTTCTGTAGTCATTTCATAAATGGCTGAAAAGTAGGCCTAGACAATGGATATCTATATGTTATCCATAGAAGCAACGTTGAGAATATCGACGTCACCATTATACATGATTCTCAATCATGTGGTTCAGTCTCTCATTTGTGTTCGGATCTTGATGAGCCCTTGATTCCCAGGCTTAAGCTATCGCCCCATTAGTGTCATACACTTTCTGGTTGGAACCGAATAGAGAGTTCATAAATGAACTTTCCCATCCAAACAACATTGTTGTAAACTTCTATATGGCAATATATCTTGCATTCATAATGGAACACACTAAAGTCATTACTTTAATGTTTCCATCCAAATATCTCTTTAGTCATAATAAAGAGATATCTGTTTATTTCTTCATTCGTAATGAAGAAACATCCAATGATGGATTAGATTCATAATCTAATACATTTACGCTTCCATTACGTTACTCTAATTCTTCCTCGATCTTTGAGGAATTTATCCTTTAGTATTTCTTAAATACTTAAGGACTCACTTGACAGTTGCCATGGTTCTGATCCTGGGCTTGTATTGATATCGTCTTGTACCGTTCTAGGTACAACTCATATCAATGTTTTTCATACAATATGAAATACATAAATCACCTTTCTGCTTACGCATAAAGGATTCTATTTACGCATTATTTCTTTGGGAGTCAACAACTTCTTAGTCTTACTAGAATTGTCCATTTGATTGAAGTTTATCATCATATGAGAAACTTCCCAGCATCTCTTGTCTATTATTAGGGATTGATACAATCCAATTATATACTAAAATCTATCAATATAGATTTCATTCCCATGTATATAGACTATATCTCCCATATACATTCTATCTTCATATAATGTATTAAAGTCATAACTTTAACGAAGAAGTATTATTTTCATTTCCAAAATAAATATATCATATATATTTAAATTTTTAGGAACATGATTAACTCCCACTAATCTTTTGTAAAACTAGTAAACAAAAGATTCATTTACATCTTTATGAGAAATCAAACGATTTGATCCTTTTTCTCATAAAATGCAAATAGCTCCCACTAACTTGCTAAGATCCATGATGGATGGATCTCTACAACTTACATGTCTTGTGATTCATAGTTTTAGACATATATTATCAAGACTATCTTAATAATGTCCAAACATTGAATCACCATTTAGTTGTAGCTAGCAATCTTCGAATTAATTGAAACTAAGACTATCTCAAAGATGGTTTCTTCAAAGTCAATCATTTTCTTTGATTGTAGTCACCTTAAGCTACCAATTAGCTATGAAGGTTTCATTATTTCGAGTCAAATGGTACTTTACCATTTCCTTGAGTATATATCGTATATGCACTCAGTGTAGTCATAAGGATTTTCATTCTTACTTCTTTCGAATTAAGAGGTGCAACTCTATGACATAGTCATAAAGTTCAAAACCATTCAACTGAGACGGTTTATAAATCCTTATCGACTACCTTGGAGCTTGAGGTATAGGAACTAGGTTGTTATATTTGTTGATTACTTTCTTGTCTCTCAAAGAACACATTCTTTGAGTTCTATCTCTCGTTCATTTGCTTTTAGGCAAATCACATTGTAGGATTACAATGAACTACCCAACAAAACAACATTTGTTAGTTGGTTATAGAAGCGATATCCAAAAGTTAATTTAAGGATATCCCACAAGATTGTTATCAAACAAATATTGCTTATTAGCACACAACCCCAAATCTTAACATGCTTAAGATTTGTCTTTCTTTTCAACTACATCTTATGGAGTTATGAAAATTTTGGAAGATCTTCTAATTGTCAATCATATTGTTTTAGAAGTATATATCCTATATATGGGTAATAGATAACATCTAACGAACTAAATCTTATTTTAGTTCGTTCTTCTCCTAATGGAGAAATACATTATCTTATGATGCTATTTTCCTTGATATCATTCAAGGAAACTCATCTAAAGTGTTACCTTTCCTTGGATCAAATCTAAAGAGGTAAATACTTTAGATATCTTACTCATCTATTTACATTTCTTGAATTCTTTGAAACTTTTTGCAAAGTATTCGGACTTGTGTTTATTCAAAATAAACTATAGTCCAACCGAGAGTGATCTTTGGTGAATGTCATATAACATGAGTAGTATTATGTTGTGGACAAGTGCCACTAACATCTAAGTGAATTAACCTCAACAACTTTTGTGATTCTTTCTTCTTTCCAAAAGAATAAAGATTCGAACATTTCGCCCCTATACAATTTTAACAAGAAGGTATTGGATCCGGATCTAACGATCCAAAGCATCCTTGTTTCACCAACTCGTAACTTATGTTTTAGAGGTATCACAATTTAGTTGGGATTAGTCACTACCTTGCAACCTTTTGGGTTTTAAGCATCATTATATTCTAAACAGTTAACACTACCATATCATCTCTACTATAGAGACAATCAATTAGATTACTATAATCCAATTTCTTTGGTAGTTCATATGAGGAAGTAAGTACTATCTGCTTTCGCAGAGATCTATATCTTATTCACGTTCCGTATGTGAAGCACCTTTTCTTCTCTCATATATCTTCTACTTCTTATTAGTCACACTTTTACAACGATTTGTAAAACATAGTTACTAATACGGAATCATACATTCAAGTAGAAGAACCAACTGTTTTGAACTATTCAAGAACAATTTACAACACCTTCGAAAGGTGTGTTCTTTGACACATGCAAGACATTTCTTGCAAATACCCCTTCCAATGTCCATCCTTTCATAAAGAAAGTTTGTTCCCTTGGAGTTATTTATCTTCTTTATTTGACTTTCACCTTTGACTACATTAGTCATGGTCCCTAAACTCCCACTATCTCTCTTGAAACCTTTTTCAATTGTGTTATACACATCAAACAATTTGGAGAGTATGTGGTTATTGTTCACTACATAGTTTACCATAAACTTAGTGAACCATTAGGATAGGGAAACAAAGGTGAAGTCCTTGCCTAGTTTCCGTCTCGTTAAGTGATTTAATCACTTCAACACTCAATAATTCAAAATCATCATAAGTCCATGTTAATGGACTATTTTTGTCAATCAACCATTATGTTCTAAACATAATTACAAACTTTCAAGAGTTGTTCATGGCAACTCTCATTTCTTCATACAACATTTGGAAGTGAAGAATCATGGCACATTAAGTGTCCAAGCCTTTGTGCTTTCTTCTCAAGTTCCTTGTTCATGTAACAAAGAAACAAGCACTAAGTGTTTGCATTGATTAAGGGTTGTTCAAAGCAACTCTTATTTCTTCATACAACAATTTGTAATTGAAGAATTATGACATTAAAAGTGTTGTCCTCTTTATGATAGACCTATTCTAACATATTCTTCTAATGATACATTATCAATAGGAAGATTGTGAGGATGAGACTACTTAGGTACATTTACAAGCCATTAAAGACAATCTATGGTTTTGTAGTACCAAGTCCGTAAACTAAACGTTCGGCTTTTATTTGTCAAGTGTTGGATAACGTTTGCAAATATATTGGTAAACAAATACATAACGAATATAAATTGATTGATTTTAAGCCATTTGATTCGGGTCTTTAAATCAAATAGCATCACCCACTATTTTTGGCAAATTCCATATCCCTCATTGGAATTCGAGAGTTTTGGATGAAACTCTTAGTAGGTTATGGGAGGCTCACTATTACCAAGCCCACCTCAGAATTATATCATGTTGGCTAGCGTTAATGATAATGAGAGAGTACGCTTACTCATTTGCAACTAATGCAAGTACCCATCTTATTTGGCCTCTAGAGAATGATTGCCTCAGAATTATATCATGTTGGCTCCATTGCACTTAGTTAAGTCATTCCCACCATGCTTAGTTCATGTAGGGGTTCAAGCATAGCCTCAGAATTATATCATGTTGGCTAAACTCGTTGCCTACACTCACCTCATCATATGCGTATAGACTCCTCCTGAGTATAAGCATGCACTTTGTACTTCCCCATTATAGGGTGAAGGCGGTGTACAAGTCATAAACGATTGGAGCCTACCACGGTGGAAGGCCACGAAAGAGTGTTCAAAGCACTCTCACGCTTTCAACTTAATATTGGGTTGGTTGAGGGTTTTAGGTCTCATCATATATCAATATACATTTTAATCTCTATTAAAACAATTTTGGTCCTATTACAACTATTGGTCCATATGATTGTTTTAGTTGTACATAATACTCCCACTATGCTTTTAAAACGGTTTTTAAAGCAAGAGTATATGTTACTACTAACATAAGGTTTGCATTCATTTAATGGACTATATAGTTGCCTTAGGGCCTTAGGATGACTATGAACTTTTGTTTAGATTCAACACGAGCCTTGTGTTGAATCTCGGTCTAGGGATGGAGATTGATTTTAGTTACGCGTTTAATCACATTAAGGCGTGTTGTCTTAGGGGCGTTGGACCCAATTACTTCATTTTCATGCATATCATATAAAGCAAGAAAGAAATACTTTAAAGTAAAGGATGAGCTTATGCTCATTACAACATTTGCATAAAACAAATTACCTTAAAGTAAAGAAGGACTTATGCCCTTTTACAACATTTGATCAAATCAAATTACAACCAAAATCTAATCTACACATTCCCATGGTTCAAACAAATTTGAAACGCCTTTCACATAGCTCAATTATATTAGGCTTAGGTTCATAATCATCCTTTAATTAATTAACGCTTTAACTAATTAATTGAATGCAACATTTTCATTTGGTTTTTGTATCCATAAAATTGATTTAAGTGGAGCTAAACAAAATGAAAATCCAATTCTCATTTAAAGAGACAAAACAATTTTGTTCTCATCCTATTTGGGCCATCATGCAATAACCACAACTGTTTGGGCCATATTGCGAAAACATAAACTTTTGGGGTCACTTTGTAAAAACACAAAAGTCACTACTTCATGTAAATACAACTAGAACCCAAAATTTAAATAAATTCAAAAACTTCATTAAAGGAGCAAAACAATTTGTCCTTTAGCGTTTTTAGGCCTTAACGTCAAAACGTAAACTTTCGGGTCAAAGTACAAATACACAAAAGTATCAAAACTTTATGTAATTGCATAAAAGCCCCAAAATTACCCTATTTTATTAGGGTGGCCGGTTTTTAGGGATAAAATGGAGTGGTGGGTGTTTTGATTTATTAGTTTTGTCAAAAACAATCAAGTAGTGCTTTCACCTTTCATAAAAATAATATATGTTTTGATGATTGATGTTTCCATCATCATTTATACAAATATTTAACACTTTAAATACTTTCATAAAATTAATATATGTTTTGATGATTGATGTTTCCATCATCATTTATACAAATATTTAACACTTTAAATACATGATAAATCATTTGAAAAACATATATCATAAACTTTATGAAATAAATCAAAACTTTGAATCAAAACACAAACCTTTGTGTTCTTGGCAAGAACATCAAGAACATATGAAGAACATCCATGAAAACCCATAAGAGCTCCATGAATGTTTTCATACAATAAAACTCAAATTTTTATCATTCAAAATGAGGCTAACATCCTAGGGTACTTAGGGGTTCCAAAAGTCACCTTAAAACCATTTTAACAAGACAAACATGAACCCAAAAAATCACCCTTTGGATTTGGCCGAAAATCCCTAAAATCATGGCACCAAATTTTAGCTCCAATATTCATCCTCATATGAACTACATCTACAACATTTGAGATGGCAAATTTTCAAACAAAATTTACATTCAAAGAAGCAAGAATAAAGCTTGTAACAATTACAACTTTTAAATCATAAACTTATGAACTACAAAACCCAAAAGGATTCACCAACTACTAGACCTAGGCTCTGATACCACTTGAAGGAATTATTTTGAAAAACATGTTCATTTGAATAACATCTATAGCATGCAATTAACAAATTAAAGGCGGAATCATGCTTGTATGCATTCAAAAACAAAACATTACCCATGAAATTCAAAGCCTAGTAGATTGGTGAACCAATAATCAACTCAAAACAAAGTGAGTTGAAATTATTACCTTTGTAGATTCCTCTTTGCATAAGCAAAGGCTAATCACCCAAAGAGATAGGGCCTTCATTCCTTGCTTCTTAGATCCATGGATTTGGATGGAAAAATAGGTTTCTCCAAGTTCCCAAAATAGGGAACCTCTAAGTCTCTTCACCAAGGTTTGATTGTAGAAGAAATGAGTGACCTTGGAGTAGTAGGATTGCTAGATGTACCCTCCAAGGTGTTGGCCTCTTTAGAGAGAAAATGGAGAGACAATTCTCACCAATTTTTTCCCCAAAATAAACCCTTAATTTTTCCTTAATGAATTTTGGCTATAAAGTCATTTATATAGTCACTTCATTAAGTAACCTAAACAACCAAAACCCTAATTCATCTAATATGGCCGGCCATTTAGGGAGTTTTGGGCTTTTGGGCCTTAATGAATCTTTATTCATTAAATTGTCATACAACTTAAGTTAATGGGCTTGACGTTCGAAGCCCATTGGGCCTTAAGGTCCAAAACTATCCCGAAGTCTTTAACGAACTTATTCGTTTGATTAATTAACATATTAATTAATCCTTGCCATAAATAAATGATTAAACCATTTAATCATTCTTACTCATTTCCGTTTAATCTCCAATCTCCACCTTTTATGGTGTGCGATCCATTAGGTTCCTTTTAGCGAGGCAGTGGGCGATTAAAACCATTTTACATCGATTGTGAATTGAAACAATTTTCAATTCTCCCTTTAGTGGTTATATACGTATAGGGCTTCCACAAACCATGGTTGACGCCTAGCAGCATGTCATGGTTACCCAAGCTAATCAGAAGAGGATAGAGAACCTATTCAGTTCGGGATTACAAATGCAATACGGTCTTTCTCTAATCTAATACTCTTGACCACATTGTTTGGTATGATAGTTTATTTGTTCATGTCTACTATCCAATGTGAATCGTTTGCTTATATGATTTCCTTGAATGTGATTTGGAACACATTCCACAATCTCATTCATACTCTGGCCAGAGATTCCAAATCATATCATAGAGTATTCTCCCTCAACTGTTTGAAGGTTAGAGATCCCTTGTTGCGCATTCACTTGTCTCCATAGCTAAGTGGCTTAACCCCAACGATGCTGTGACACCCCGAGGGGGTGAATTAGACATAATCAAAGATTAAGGACTTAACCACAAGACAACTGTGATGCCTCAGGTCAAAGGACTACTTTGCATTATCCCAACCATGAGTTCTCATGTGACATGGAATATAAGAACTCTTCGTTGATCACGTTCAGTGAACTCATTCTCTTATTGAGCACCTACGTACTTGTCTTGATGTCACACACACCAATGACTCGAGACTAGTCACTCTCCCTGAGAGAAGACACAGTACGTACTGATCTTAACAGACTGTCAATGCCCAATTGGTAATCCTATGATCAGGAACATTTAGGATGTGTCTACGAAAGAATGGTCTCATTAATCTAACTTCATTAGATTGCATTCTCCCAATCACATATTCCTTGGACTTTATCGTTTAAGCATATAACATTTATATGAGACGGCTCAAACAATAATCTTTGCCCTTTATATGTTAAACTAGATTAGTTTAACATTTGAAATGTCCGTAAAGTATCATCATATGATTGGTTTTAGGGCACATTTCCAACACTTTCAACATGAGTTTGTAAGCGTTTGGATCAAAACCTTCTTCGGTCCTCTTGGTTGGGAGAAAGCTTGGTTCCACCCCCTTTGGTAGAGCTTTAATGAAGCCTTGTGGTAGTCTTGTAACCTTAGCGTCGCCTATCTGTGTCAGAGGTAAAACTGCATTCGTCTTGAGCAACTTTACATTATCCCTATGCTGTTATGCATCAGCTTTGCTTGCTCTAGTTTTGAACGGAGATTGACCATTCTTCCTTCTCGACATCGGGATGTATCAGAAGACGAGTGTGTTTGGTCCATTTGAGGGCGTCCTACTCCATTTGGTTGTTGCAGGTTTAGCAAGTTCATCATTATTCTTGTTTGAAGACAGCATAGCTTCTCCTTCTTGCTTATTGGGCATGGCTTGCCACTCCTGCTTTTTAGGTGTTGCTTTGCCCATGGATTTGATCTCTTTTGGAAGAGCTTCGGGCACCATGTCTTCATCCATGTAGAACTTGACGTCTGCGAAATGTCATTCGGCTTCGGTGAATAGTTTGGTGTCGCCATAGATCACCTTCACTCATTCTCGGTAGAATTTTAAGCATTGGTGAAGGGTGGATGGCACTACTTCATTCTCGTGGATCCAATGCCTTCCTAGGAGAAAGCTAGGAGGTTCTTGCATCAATCACGTGGGATATTGTGCTTGATTTGAGTTCACCAATGGTCATTTCCACTTGGATCATGCCTATCGCCCTTTGTCCTCCTTGGTTAAAACCCTGGATTAACAGACGGCTTAGGGATAGTTCATCCACCTTGATGCCAATTGTGGTCATTGTTGACTTTAGCATGATGTTTATGGCCGATCCACCATTCACAAGCATGCGGTTGACTTTGTGCTCCCTTATGTACCCAGAGATGAAGAGAAGACGGTTGTAAGGCTTTGATCCCAGCAGTAAGTCTTCATCAGTGAAGTTGATTGCGTCCTGGGCAGCACAACAAGTGGCATACTCATGTGGTTGAAGTTTCAAGCCTTCGTCCTTGCTTTCTTGAGCTTCGTGGTCATTGGGACTCGCCAAGACCGCTGCTAGTGCTCTTCGCATCTTCTTTGGCAATCATGGTGCTTCCTCAATGCTAAAGTGTATTGGAAGGCCTTCTTTGGGTGTGAGGGCAATTTCTCCCTCGATGGCGATGGCTTTGCCTTTTGAAGGTTCTTCCATTTCTACTTCGACCATGTGACATGCAGCGATATTGCATTGTTAGAAGAAGTTCTTCGGGAGTATTCGTGCAAAGAGACAGGAATGCGTGGCTCTTGCTCCATAGGTTCCCCATCATACGTTGTCTTAGCAGCTTTTACGTTTCTTTTGGGCTTCCTACTGTTGCGGCGACGGTGCTTTCTTACTTGTTCAACCTTTGGTCTTGTGGCTTGTGGTTTTGGTTTCCTTGTTTTTTTGTAGGTCACCAATGTCCATCCTTCTTTATCATTGGTATGTGCATCTTGGTCTCTTGCCCCCGATGATGGTTGTGCTGAAGGTGCCGTGCAGCTTGAGCATTGGCGGGAATGGTCAAGTGTCGCTTGGAGAGGTACGGGATCGAAGGATCCAAAAGTGATTGTAGTAGTATGTGTTGTTGCCGTGTCTTCAAGGTCGAGCTCAATTTTCCCTTGTTGCGCTAGCTTCATGATAAGTTCTTTGAGGACGAAGCACTTACCAACATGATGGCTCACGATTCAATGGTACTTGCAGTATTTAGGATCGTTTACGCGATTCATCTCTTCAAGCGGCTTGCATTCGGGTAGCTTGATTACCTTCTTTTCCAGCAAGTCGTCTAACATTGCATCCATGTCTGAGTCAGGAAAAGGGTACACCTTCTGCTCCAATTCCCTCAAGGTGCTTTTGTACCTATCTTGGCTGCGAATAGGCTCACCTCTCTTTATCTCCTTTGCTTTGATTTTGGAGGAGATCTTGATAGGCGCAGAGGAGGTCTTGATGGGCGCAGTGTTGACGGTGAACGCTTCCTTGGGGGGCTTCTTCCCAGTTTTGTCTACATTTGGGGAGAACACCTTATCCTTCTTGAAGTCGATGATCGGCTCTTTCTTCCTATGATTGGCAATGCTTAGCTCCATGTCGTGGGAATGAGTTGCCAGCTCTTCGAACGCTCTTGGTTTTATGCCTTGAAGGATGTAATGTAACCCTAAGTGCATGCCTTGAACGCACATCTCAATGGCGGAGGTTTCAGAAAGCCGATCTTTGCAATCCAGACTTAACGAACGCCATATGTTGATGTAGTCGACGACAGGTTCATCCTTCCACTATTTTGTACTGGTCAGCTCCAGCATGCTTATAGTGCGGTGAGTGTTGTAGAAGCGGTTGAGGAACTCTCTCTCTTGCTGATCCTAACTGTTGACAAATTCGGGCTCAAGGTCGGTATACCAGTCAAAGGCGTTGCCTTTCAACGAGCACATGAATTGCTTGACGAGGTAGTCTCCCTCTGTTCCAGCATTGTTGCAGGTTTCAATGAAATGGGCGACATGTTGCTTCGGGTTTCTCTTTCCATCGAACTGCATGAACTTTGGTGGCTGATAACCCCTCGACATCTTTAAAGCGTCAATCCTCTCGAAGTAGGGCTTCGAGTACAGCACAGTGTCATGTGAGCTTCATTCATACTGTGTCTTGATGGTGCTGGCGATCATCTCCTGCAGCTGCTGGATAGAGAGAGATCTCATGAATCACCCTGATTGGCCTAGCTTTAGCTTCTCTTTAACTTTCTCCGCAGGAGGTTCCTCATCCTCGTCGTTTTCCTTCTTTACTGGATTATCCCCTTGCTCGACTTTCACGTCGGGCTTCACATCCAATTAGTTGACAAGTGCGGCGATTTGCAGGTCTTTCTCCTCCACAGTCATTGTGAGTTTTACGATCGCTTCATTCATATGAGCCAGTTGCTCATCAATTGATGTCGCTCCAGTAGTCATGACTTGCATGGCTGAGCTGTCGCTTGAGTCAGCATCGAAAAGCATGGAACCAGAGCACTTCCTAGGGCTTTTCTCCCTTGCCGCCCTTAGCGAGGCCAGGGTGATCACAAGTTCGTGCCTCAGGTGCTCTTGTTCTTTCAACGGAGTTGATGCAGCGGTAGAAGAGGCGGCATAAAGAGCTCTTACCTTGCTTCGATTTGTGACGCCCGAAGTGACACCGCCTGCGGTGATGACGCTCTTTGTTCCTTGCATTGGCTGCAAGAACAACTTGAGCCTTCTTTGATGCCATTTGTGCTTTTTACGGATTCAAATATAGAGATGAGAGGTAGAGAATGTCCCACTGGGCGTGCCAAATTTGTAAACACGGGAATTTCCTGCGATGAATAAGACAAGAACACGTGTACAAAATAATATTTGTATTAATGATTTAAGGGTTACAATCTCTTCTACAAATTTAGCCTCTGATTCTATCTTTGTAATGGGTAGATTTGATGTTGTTGATCCAAAGGGCCATCAAGGCTTGATCTTTAGGATGAACAGATGATGAATGATGAACACTTTCTTCAAGGGCCGTCGGGGCTTGATCTTGAATTAGTGGAAGTTTCTTCAAGGGCCGTTGGGGCTTGATCTTGAAGGAGGATTTTGACGAAGAATGAAGAGAGCTTTCTTGATTCTTCAGGATTTGCTTGAGAGCTTTAGAGCTTCGAGGCTTCAAGGCTTTGGGGTGATGTGAATTCTCTTCCAATTTGGGAGTAGAGAGAATGTATGTAAAATCCTCCATTGATCCTTTGATGGGGAGGCCTATTTATAGGCTTTGAGAATGGATTACCACCATCCTTTTGTTTTGGTGGATGTTGTAGGTGGATTGGGTAGATTGTTGTATGTGAATTGAGTGGATATTGTAGGTGAGATGAGTGTATGATGTATGTGAAATGAATGTATGATGTAGGTGAAATGAATGGATGATGAAATTTTAATATAATTGTCAATATTTATTTCATCGAAATTTCAATGTCTACACTAATCTCAAAACTCTTGGCTGTTTGGCTGTTTTCTTTCTCTCTTTAAAAAATCAGCCTTGCCGCACCTATTTATAAACATAGGGTTGGCTTACATGTCCCAAGGCTGATTGAATTCCTATTTCTAAGTGGATTAGGAAATTACACTTATCCAATTCCAAATAGACTTCTAGAAATCCAAACCTAAATTGAATAAGGAAACTGAAATTTTTTCCTAATCAATCGGTATACCTCTAGGTTTCCTAAAACAATCCTAAACCAACTAAGACATATTTGACGAGCCAAAATTCTAACAATCTCCACCTTGGTGAGTCAAACCAAGTCTTGATCGTTGCACCCCAGAGTATCTTTGAACCTTCTTGAAGCAGCTCTGGAAATCGTCAAGAGTCTTCACCTTAGCAATCTTCTTCTTGTGTCATTGCACCTCAAATGAGGATCCATTTTAACCAAACAACGAGATTGATCGAGTTCAAGCAATGCTTGAACTTCTTGGCCGACACTATCTTTGTAAGGAAATCTGCAGCATTGTCATCTGTATGAATCTTTTCAATACAAATTTCCTTAGACTCTAGCCAATCTCTGATTATGTGATACCTCGCTTCAATGTGCTTTGATCTTCCAGAAAAAAACCTGATTCTTTGCCAAGTGAATGGCACTTTGACTATCACACTTCAGCTTCACACAATCTTGAGTGATTCCCATTTGACTTACCAAGCCACTACGCCAAATCGCTTCCTTTCTAGCTTCAGCCAATGCTGCATAATCTGCATCCACATATCCTAACACTCCTGCATTTGGTTTTTTCTTCTCAAACATAATCCTTTGTCACCAAGAACCCTTCAAATAATGCAAAATCCACTTGACTGCATCCCATTATTGCTTTCCTAGATTTGCCATGTATCTAGAAATGACACTGATTGCTTGAGCTATGTCGAGACGTGTGCATACCATTGCATACATGAGGCAGCCCACTGCATTAGCATAAGGCACATTCTTCATTACTTGTTGTTTTTCCTCGAACGTAGGACACTGTTGCCCATTTAGCCTGAAGTGAGCCGCCAAAGGAGTCGAAACAACCTTTGCTTCTTGCATTTTGAACTTCTTAAGAACCTTCTGAATATACTTGGCTTGTGATATCCAGATCCTTCCAGTGGTCATATCTCTCTAAATTTCCATGCCAAGGATCTTTTGTGCAGCACCTAGATCCTTCATATCAAACTCCTCGCTTAACATGTTTTTCAAGTCTTGAATTCTAGACTTATCTTGACAAGAAATTAGCATGTCATCCACATATAGCAATAGCAATATGATCATCCCATCTTAGAACACATGATAATACACGTAACAATCAAATAAACATCTTCTATATTTGATTTTCAGCATGGAGTGCCTTCAATCTATCATGTTTCTTGCTCCACCTGATTCCTAACTGGTGAACGATGCTGATGCTCTTCTTCTTCCTCAAAACCATCAGATTCTGCCTCTTGCTCAATTTGCTCCACCTGAGCTTCTTCTTCATTTGAACTGATTAATGGAATCTTTGCTGCTTCAATTTCAACATCGTCCGTCTTCTCTCTACTGCTTTCGACTTTATTAAGAGGCATGGTTGTCTCATCAAAGACAACATCTCGACTGACAACCTTTTTCCTGTTGTTGAAATCCCAAATCTTGAAACCCTCCACTTCTTTCTCAAAACCTAAGAATATGCAATGTGTAGACTTTGGTTTGAGGTTGGACCTTTCATCACTTGGAATATGTGCATAAGCACTACAGCCGAACACCCTGAGCTTGGAATAGTCCACTGACTTCTCAGACCATACCTCTTCTACACTCTTAAAACCGAGAACTATAAATGGTGACCTGTTAATCAAATAACTCACATGATTAACAACCTTTGCCGAAAAACTATCAGGCAATCCTGCATGAAATCGCATGCTCCTCTCTCTCTCTCTCTCTCCATGAGAGTTCGATTCATCCTCTCAGCAGCTCCATTTTGTTGGGGATTCTTCTTTACTGTGAAGTGCCTTATGATGCCTTTCTGCTTGCAATAATCGGTAAACTCATTACTTGTATATTCACCTCCATTATCACTTTTCAGGTACTTGATCTTTCTTCCAGTTTGATTCTCGGTTTCTAATTTCCATTCCTTGAACTTTACAAAAACCTCAGATTTCTACTTCATGAAATTAACCCAAACCTTCCTAGAAAAATCATCCATGAAAGTAACAAAATACCTGGCTCCACCATTTGATTTAGTTGGTGCAAGGCCCTAAACATCTGAGTGAATATAGCTGAGTTGCTCCTTGCTTTGATTATCTGCACTGCTAGTTACAAATGATACTTTTCTTTGCTTTTCGAGAACACAGTATTCACAAAAGTCCAGATTGCAATATGACACGCCTTCTAATAGGCCTTGCTCGTGTAATTCTTGCAACCCTTTCTGGCTTATGTGCCCGAGCCTATGATGCCAGAGTTCAGTCTTGTCTTCTATAGTCTGATTTACAGAAACAGCTGCTCCCCCCCAACTATAGTGGTCCCAATTGACTTATACAACTTATTGGGTTGTAGGTCACCCCGCATTACCACTAGCAATCATTTGGTTACCTTATGTCTTCATTTTTTAGACTTGTACTCATAACCGGCCTCATCTAAAGTACCCAAGGAAATCAAATTCTTTCTTAGTCTATGGACATACCTGACGTTCCCCAAAGCTTGTATCATCCCATCGAACATTCTGATTCAAATAGTGTCGATTCCTCTTACAGGACATGAAGAATCATCTCCTATTAAGACTTCCCCGCTGCTGACTTCTTTGTAAGTATCAAACCATTCTCTTACTGCATATATATGAAAAGTGCATCCGGTATCCAAATCCAATTGGTAAAAGCCTTGGAACACGATGTTACTTAAAGAAGCTCCTCGTCACTCTCATGCTCGGTGACTGCACTAGCTGAACCTGAGCTTCCTTCCATCTTGGCTTTCTTCTCTTTCCAAATCTTGCAATTCCTCTTCCAATGATCGGCTGAACCACATTCAAAGCAACCTTCCTTGTTTTCCTTTTTCTTCTTGGATTTTGACCTACCTCTGTTGCCGGTTTTCTCTTCATTTGTCTTTTCCCACCCCCTCTCCTTGCCTTTGACATAAAGGCCTTGAGAGCTTTCAGTTATATCATCCAGTTTAGCATATGACTGAAGAGCTTGAATTACATCTTCAAGCTTCAGGGACTCTTTTCCAAACATTAGACTTGTTCGAAAGTGCTTCAAAGACAAAGGTAGAGACCTCAGCAAGATGATAGCCATGTCATCATCTTTGTAGGTTTCTTCGACCTTCTGAAGATTAGCTATGCAATTCTGGAACCTGCATACGTGATCTTCAATATCACCTCCTTCTTCTAGTTGAAGCTCGAATAGTTCATCCTTTAGAAAAAAAAAAAGTTTATTGGACACGGTTTTGCCCATATAAACATTCTCTAACTTTTCCCATGCTTCTTGGCAGTCATCTTTTCAGTGATGTGTGACCGAACTGATCTTGTGAGATGGATCTCAATGGAACTCTTGGTCTTCTTAAGAACCTTAGTCCATGCTGCCTCTCTCATGTTTTTCAGCTTCTCACCATCGAATGCATCATCCAAATCCTGCCGTATCAGTACGTTCTTCATCATTCTTTGCCAGTTCGTGAAGTTATCCTTGCCGTCAAAGGGCTTTAACGTAGGTCCTTGATCCGCATTCATCTTCCTTTTTGACTTCGTAGAACACCTTGATCCTAGCTCTTATACCTATTGTTGAAAAAATCCGTACACTAGACCTTGTTCTTTAATGTAACCAACGGCAATAGACTAAACTAGCAAATATTAGAAAACTAAACACACAGGAATTATACTGGTTTTGCGAAACTTTTGCCTACGTCCAGTTGTGATTTCTCTAGGTGAGATCACCGCTCCTTTGATTAATAATAGAACTTTTGCAAACCCTAGAACTAATTGTTGGAAATGTGCCCTAAAACCAATCATATAATGATACTTTACGGACATTTCACATGTTAAACTAATATAGTTTAATTTAAAGGGCAAAGATTATTGTTTGAAGCCATCTCCTATAAATGTTGTACGCTTAAACGATAAGTCCAAGGAATATATAATTGGGAGAATGCGATTTAAAGAAGTTAGATTCATGAGACCATTCTCTTCCGTATACATATCCTAAACGTTCCTGATCATAGGATTGCCAATTGGGCATTGACAGTCCATTAAGATCAGTACGTATTATGTCTTCTCTTAGGGAAAGTGACTGGTCTCGAGTCATTGGTGTGACTAATACCAAGACAAGCATGTAGGTGCTCAATAGAGAATGAGTCTACTGAACACGATCAACAAGGAGTTCTTATACTCATGTCACATGAGAACTCATGGTTGGGATAATGCAAAGTAGTCCTTTGACCTGAGGCATCATAGTTGTCTTGTGGTTAGGTCCTTGATCTTTGACTATGTGATGCGAAATATATAAGCACACAAATTAAACCCTTTTTTATCAATTGTAGCAAAGTATGTAAATAGGGATCGTTCTAGGCCGGGGATTAGGAGGGATTGCCAAATCACTTGAAATTGACTCAAAACGTAAAAACAAAGTTTAAAAACACTAAACTAGACTCAAAGAATGCAAAACTAAACTATAAAACATCAAATAAACACTCAAAACTGCCTTAAAAACACTTTCTGGGCAGTTTTGAACACCTAACACTAAATTGGCCGAAATTGGGTTATGACTTGACTCAAGACACTTAAAAACACAAACTAAATTGATTTCTAACTAATCTAACACTTCAAAATAAATGGGGATTGAGTTTTGACGAAAATTGAAAACAAAAACAAACTTTGTAAATTGAACAGATTCTAAAACGAATTTGATAAAAGTGAATGGATGGAAAGCTAGCTAAGGGGTCTTCTCCACACATGTCACACTTGCATAGAAAACGATTTCCAATTGCTTCTCAATAAACCATGAATTCCCAACGCCCCAAATTAACCGTGAATTGCACTAATTAACCCTCAGATTTTCCTAAAGTTATCGAATTGGATGAATTGCATACGACAACCCAAAGCATTCCTCACAAGTTCCCTGCATGAATTGCATAACAAAGATACAAGCAAAGATCATTAAGTTCTATGAAAATCATAAGCATTGGCGAGGCACTCGTTACTATGAATTGCATGAAACTTCTGCCTAGAATTTACTTAACACGATTGTGATCAACAACCTTTACTACTTTTGAATATAAGTTCATAACGATTAGGTGAAATTCCCTTATATCCTAGCATCAAACTTATGCATGAAAATTAAGCATGCACTCTCAACCAACACACACAAATCAGTTTTAATTCATGTAGATAAGTAAATTGAATTCACAACTTATGAAACGCAATTGAAAGTAATCAAATCATATAGCAAGCATAAACATGGTTTCGAATCCCCCCCTAGCCAAGGGGGGGTTTAGTTCCTCATACGTACAAAACAAAGAGTATAGAATTTAAACATTGAAATCAAAAGAAAGAAAACACCTAAACGCTCCAACGATCCTAACTTGAATGGCATGCACGTCCAAGGCTTCTCCTCCTTCCTCTTTGCTGCAGCACAAGGTTTTGGGGACAGGTTTGGATGGTATTTGTATGGAGGAATGGATGGGAGATGGTATGGTGGTGTTTAGGATGGATGGGGGGTGTGGCAAAAGAGAGAAAAATGGCTGAAAATGTGTTTGTGACGTAGTGTATGAATGTGTAGATGGGTTTGGCTAAAAGAATGGATGGAGAATGGGTGGTGTGGCTGATTGTGTTTTTGATGTAGTGTAACGTGTAGTGTTCTTCCCTTCACTCCCTATTTATAGAAGCTCCAAAGCAAAGAATCACTCAAGTGGCTTCAATAAACAATACAAACAAAGACCAAAATGATGCAAAAACAGCTAGTTTACATGCTCTTTTATCATTGTGTCTTGCCTTTAACAAAAGGCAATCATTCCTCTTTTGCTAATTCAACTCCTTTGTAACTGTCCATGTGCCTTCATTCTTCAATTTCTGATGCATTTGCCTTGTATTCCATCCCTTTTCCACATGTACTAGCTGTTAGACAACTTTCACACACATGTTTTGCATCATTTCATCTTGCAAACATCAACTTTCGGCCACTTTACACCTCTACACACATGCTATGCATCATTTTAGCTTGCAATTATGTTTGTAGTTGCTGAAAATGTGAATACATCTTGTAAAGCAATCCAACAAATGGCATCTTTCACTTCTTTTCCTTTCAAATTGTTCCTTAAGTGTATGTATCTGCACACTTCCACACTTCAACTTCATTATTCAGATTTTTGCATGTGTTGAAACCCTTTTTAAAACACCAAAAACGTCCATCCCACTTGCTCCATATGCATGCAATCCATTTTGTCCCAAAATTGCTCCAAATTGCACCAAAATGCACTTTCTTTCCAACTTTGTTATTAGGACCTACAAACACACGAAAATAGCTTAAAACACTCTTATAAGCAATAACTAACTAAGTAAATGCAAGAAAACATGTTAACTAAGTCGCATAAATATGCTCCTATCAAATTCCCCCACACTTAGCGTTTGCTAGTCCTCAAACAAAACGAAACAAACAAACAAAACAAAGTAAACAAAACACATTCTAATCCTTCCAACATTTGCCTCAGGGATTTCCAATGCACATGACATGTTAAAAATCATTATTCCCACAGATTTTAGTTATCTTCACACTTGAGCACATAGATAATCACAGTCACCACTTACTAGTTCACATTTAACCAATTAAAATGATGTTTTGAATGTAGTAACATGTCTTAGAGAATTTGCTCAATTCCTTACAAGATACTCTCTATTTTCACACATTTTCTGACTACACACCCTACACTAGTTATATGTGAGAAGATTGATGTAAACATGAAAACGAACACTCACATGAATGGAATGCTACTACTTAGATGCGAGAACCAGTGACACCATATGCTCATACCAAATCCAAACTCCACAAATTGAAACACATAACACTCAAGATAGAAGTCAAGGGTTGTAACGGGGCTTGGGGTAATGGTTAACAAAGGAAAGATAGGGATAACAAACGTTCTTAAAGCAATAGCAAGCAAAGTAATGAAATCGAAACTTAGAATTCACTTTAGAATGCAGAAATCAACTTTTAACACAAATGGAAGATTTAAGCAACACTTAGGGCCGAATTCAATGTTTTGGACCCTTTCTTCAACAAACAACACTTTCGAACTCTTTTTCATACATTTTCACAACTTTTCTTTTTTTTTTTTTCGACCCGTGCCTTATTAAGGACTTTGGCACACACACACACAAGAATTACTTCCCCCACACTTGTTTTCTGCAATACATTAATCAAAAGGAATTCATTTTGAGTCATACTTTACTATGCTTCAAGAACAAGGGTATGGATGGTCCTAATCTAGGCTAGGTGAGGATAGTGTGGGTTAACAAAGAACGTAGGCTAAACAAGGCTCAACGGGGTTAAACTTAAACATATAATGAATGGGATAGGCTTTTTGGCTCTTGGATCACTAAACAACTTCATCTTGAATATGTGTTATGCAAATCAATAACATGCTTTGAATGAAATAGGCATGAGTTCTAGCATTTGGAACTAAATGATGAAACGCCTTCTAAGTAGCAACCAAGCAAAGAATAATGAGATCATGCAACGACTTTAGAAAACAATGATGCACAGTTTATTAACTCTCCAAATAAACGTTTAGGCTCAAGTTTCACAAGGTTGTAGCGAACATTTGAGTTCCTTCTTTCAAGCATGTTACAAAACTGATTTTTCCTTTATGATTGCATGTGAATTCATAAATTATAACCACAACCAAGCATACACCAAAGAGTAAATCAAATTTTCATCCATGTTTATAACTCTCTTTAACAGTCATGTAATTAAAAACCAAATCCTCATCATTGTGTTGGAAGGTACCCTAAGACACAAATAAACACACAAAAACAAATCTTTTTGGGGTTTTTTTCTTTTTTCTTTTTTTTTTTTCAAAACAATTTTTCAAATTTTTATGAGATTTTCGGATTTTTATGTCAAAACACACTAAAACACTCCAAAACAGCTTAAAAACACTTAAAAACAGTAAGGAACAACACTAGAAGTAATGGGTGATAAACTCCTACGAATTTTATGCAAAACAACTTGGTTACCCCCCCATACTTAAATCAAACATTGTCCTCAATGTTTTAAGCATAAACTCACACAAAAACAAGCAAACAAACAATAAACGAATAAACATGACAAATATGGCAAAGTAAAAATCAGACAGAGTAGAGTTTAAGAACGCAAATCTGGTTTTGGAGATAGATGATCTTGTTGACTTTCCACAGCTTTGATCTCGAACTGGTTTGGAATTCTGAGCGAGAGTTGCATAGTCTGCATTCTTCTCTGCTTGTTTCTTCTGCATGGCAGGTAGTCACGAGGTAGAGGTGGTGGTCTGTTTCTTTCTTCAATCTTTCCAAGTGCCCACCTCTAGCTTTCTTTCTCCTTGTCCCTAGTTGAGGATGAATCAGCACGTTGTCTCCACATGCTTCGAGGTATCATTTTCACTTCCCTTATCTGTTCCCCAAGCAGATGTGGTAGACGAAGAGGAAGCATAAGATGATGAAGATGAGTACTCGAGAGCAAGGCTAGGTAAGCAATCAGGAAGGGGTTGCAGGTAGTTGGTTCCAGATCGGAAGATTGATACTAAGTGCTAGCTGATTGCTTTCTTTCTCCTTGTCCCAAAACAACGACAAGGAGAATGACAAGGAGAAGGACAGGGAGAAAGCATGATATGAGATACTCTTGCTTTCAACCTTCATGATATGAAATACTTTTGCTTTGGATGAGTTGTTTACAAAGGTACCCCAAGGAATAAGGAACATTAAGTGACTTGAGAGGGTTTGTTGGAAAGGCATTCTCGGAGAAGAATGAGGGCTATGTATGTCTGCCTTGCAATGGAGGGTGAAGGGTGACATTTATAGGAATTAATAACCGGTACTATTCTTTCACTCTTGTCAGCAACCGTTGGATGATTTAATAGTAAACTTCACGTGCTTTCTACTTCACAAGAGATCTTCGACAGATTGCCCGTAATTTCTGCAAGGCTGAGTGTGCATGTGGTTAGCGCTGACATGTCTGGAAAAGCGAGTGCCTCTTCGATATCTGGAATCGGCACCTCGACAAACTGCCCGTGATTTCCATAAAGCTGACTCTGCATGTGACAGATGTTGACACGTCTCGAAAAGTAGATGGTTGGAATCGGCGCTTCGACAAATTGCTCGTGATTTTCGCAAAGCTTACTCTGCATGTGACAGATGCTGACACGTCTAGAAAAGCAGATGCCTCTCCGATATCTAGAATTGCCTCTTCGATCTCTGAAATCCCGTCGAGTGCAGAGGTTGCATGTGACAAGTGCGGACAAATCTGGAAAAAAAGATTGGCCGTGGTTTCTAAGCAAGCCCAACTTTTGAGAAAGCTTGCGCCTCTTTGATTTTTGAGTTAGCCTTTTCGATTTCTGAGCTCACCTCTTCGATCTCTGAAATCCCATCGAGTGCTGATTTTTATAGAGGTACGTAGGATGTTCAAAGCACACTCGAATTTCTGCTTGTAAAAACTCCCTTCTTGTACTTCTACGATCTTGACTTGTCCGACCTCTTCTTTCTTTAACACCTCTGAAAATGCCTGGCCCCTCCGACCGTCGTTTTGACTTGAACCTTGGTGAAGAGGCAGTCCCGCCTTCTCCAGACAACATATGACGCCCATCCTTCATATCCCTACTGGTCCTCTTACCGTTGAGGATTCGGTGATGAAGAATGACATGATCGCTGCAGTGGTGGCCCGGAACCTTGTCACTCCTAAAGATAACAGACTGCTTTCCAAACTGTATGATGAGTTGGCTATTAAGGAGTCTCTGGCTCTTAGTGTGCAGTGTGCGGGTTCTGTGTCCAACATGGCCCAACGCCTATTTGCTCGAACCCGTCAAGTTGAATCGTTGGCGGTTGAAGTGATGAGTCTTAAACAGGAGATTAGAGGGCTCAAGCATGAGAATAAACAGTTGCACAAGCTCGCACACAACTATGCCACAAACATGAAGAGGAAAATTGACCAGATGCAGGAATCTGATGGTCAGATTTTACTTGATCATCGGAGGTTTGTGGGTTTGTTCCAATAGCATTTGCCTTCGTCTTCTGGGGCTGTACCGCATAGTGAAGCTCCAAATGATCAACCTCCGATACCTCCTCCTTCTGTGGCCCCGCCGACTGCTGAGGCTCCGCCGACTACTGAGACTTCTCCCAAACAGCCTTTGTGAAGGCTTCCTCTTGTATTTTTCTGCTTAATGTTCCTTTTTTTTTTTTTTATGAATGTAAAAATACCTTGCATATCTGTCAATGTTTCAAAAAAAAGAAAAGAAATCCAAACCCAAAAATAATTAAATAAGCAACAACCAAATATATTAAAAAAAATTGACAATCAGGCAAAATGAAAATGCAGAAAATGGAAGGTTTTTAGAAACGCAAAACTGCTTGTGGAGCGATTCAAAAATCTTCCTCATTTGAATACATGGGTTGCCTCCCAAGAAGCGCTTGCTTTAACGTCTTCCAGCCGGACGATACCTCCATTTAAGCTTGAACAAGGCCCATGGCATGGAGGGGTACATTCTCCACGACTTGCTCCTCAAAGGCCTCATAATAGGGCTTCAAATGATGCCCATTTACCTTGAATTCTTGTTGCGTCTTCAAACTTTGTATTTGGACTGCACCATGAGAAAAAACATTAGTAACCACAAAAGGACCAATCCATTTGGAACGCAACTTACCAGGAAACAAGCGAAGGCGGGAATTAAAGAGTAACACTTTCTACCCAATGGAGAATGATTTGCCTTGAATCATCTTGTCATGGAGAACCTTCGTCTTCTCCTTGTAAATTCGGGCGTTTTCATAAGCCTCATGCCGAATCTCTTCAAGTTCATTTAATTGGAGCTTTCTATGAATTCCCGCGGCATCAAGGTCCATGTTAAATGTTTTGACAGCCCAATGCGCCTTGTGCTCCAATTCTACGGGAAGATGGCATGGTTTGCCATAGATGAGCCGAAATGGGGACATGCCAAGGGGTGTTTTGTATGCCGTGCGATATGCCCACAATGCATCCTCCAAACGCGAGCTCCAATCCTTCCTTGTTGGCCCAATGGTCTTCTTTAGAATCTGTTTGATCTCCCTATTAGACACCTCGGCTTGCCCATTGGTTTGAGGATGATAAGGTGTTGAAACCTTATGGTTGACATTGTACTTCCTTAACAACGCCTCAATGGTCCGATTGCAAAAGTGAGACCCTCCATCACTGATGATTACTCGTGGCATGCCAAACCTTGCAAATATGTTGGTTCTAATGAAATTTGCAACCACTTTAGAATCATTAGTCCGGGTGGCTTTTGCTTTCACCCACTTTGACACATAATCAACTGCAAGCAAAATATACATGAAACCATTCGAGGAAGGAAAGGGACCCATAAAATCAATACCCCAAACGTCAAAAATTTCAACATTGAGGATGGAAACCTGCGGCATTTGATCCCTTGCACTTATATTTCCTGTTCTTTGGCATTTATCACATGTTAAGCAAAAAGTTCTAGCATCCTTAAATATACTAGGCCAATAGAACCCACATTGTAACACCTTAAGTGCTGTTCTTTGTGTGCCAAAGTGACCACCACATGCATATGTGTGACAAAAACTTAAAATTGAACGAAATTCAGAATCATGCACACATCAACGTACAATCTGATCCGGGCAAAATTTCCACAAATATGGATCATCCCACACATAAAACCGTGCATCATGCCTAAGTTTATCACGTTGGTGCCTAGTGAAAGTGCTTGGAATTCGTTTTGACACCAAAAAGTTCACCAAATCGGCATACCAAGGCTCACTAACCTTTATAGACAGCAATTGTTCATCGGGGAATGTCTCGACAATGGGTAGGGACTCCTCATTATGCACCATTCGGCTTTGGTGGTCAGCCACCACGTTTTCACTTCCCTTCTTGTCACGAATCTCTATGTCGAACTCTTGTAGTAGCAACATCCAACGAATTAACCGGGGCTTGGCCTTCTTTTTGGTGAGCAAATACTTCAACGCTGCATGGTCAGTGAAAACAATTACTTTAGTACCAATTAGATATGATCTAAACTTATCTAAAGCAAAAACAACGGCAAGAAGTTCTTTTTCCGTAGTGGAATAGTTCAATTGTGCATCATTCAACGTCCGGGAGGCATAGTAGATGACATGCGGCCTCTTGTCCTTCCTTTGTCCCAAAACAGCCCCTAAAGCGTAGTCGAACGCATCACACATAAGCTCGAAAGGTAGGCTCCAATCCGGTGGAGCAATGATGGGTGCCGTGGTCAACAACTTCTTGAGTTGGTTGAATGATGCCGTGCACTCCTTGGTGAATTCAAACGCCACTTTGAATTTCATGGGTAATGTTTTGTTTTTGAGTGCATACAAGCATGATTCCGCCTTTAATTGTTAATTGCATGCCATAGATGTTGCTCAAATGAATATGTTTTTCACAAAATTTCCTTCAAATGGTATCAAGAGCCTAGGTCTAGTAGTTGGTGAATCCTTTTGGGTTTTGTAGTTCATAGTCTTTGATTTGAATGTTGTAATTGTTACAAGCTTTACTCTTGCTTCTTTGAATGTAAATTTTGTTAGAAAATTTGTCATCTCAAATGTTGTAGATGTAGTTCATATGAGCATGAATTTTGGAGCTAAAATTTGGTGCCATGTTTTTGGGGAAACTCGGCCAAATCCAAAGGGTGGATTTTTGGGTTCATGTTCGTCTTGTTAAAAGTGTTTTAAAGTGACATTAGGAACCCCTAAGTACCCTAGTATGCTAATATCTTATTTCCCTTAAGTTTGAGAGTTTTTTGGGTGTCTTTGGGTGAAAAATGTTCATGGAGCTCTTATGGGTTTTCATGGATGTTCTTCATTGTTCTTGTTATGTTTTTGGCAAGAACAAAAAGGTTGGGTATTTTGATTCAAAAGTTTTGGTTGTTGAATAAAGTTTTTTGTTTGTGATGGATGGTTTGAATTTTCAATAAATACCCATACCAATCACTTACACCTTTTCCTTGTTTCAAGGAACCATGTTTTATGGAAACCTACTTTTTCAAACCAACCCATTACCTTTTCAACCCATCACCTTTCACTTTGTTGAAAAATTCAAAAGTTTTTATGACACCATCACTCTCACCAACCGGCCACCCTATTAAAATAGGGTACTTTTGGGGCTTTTATGCAATTACATAAAGTTTTGATATTTTTGTGTATTTGTACTTTGACCCGAAAGTTTATGTTTTTACGTAAAGGCCCAAAATCACTAAAGGACAAATTGTTTTGCTCCTTTAATGAAGTTTTTGTATTTGATGAAATTTTTGGGTTCTAGTTGTAATTACATGAAGTAGTGGACTTTTGTGTTCTTACAAAGTGACCTCAAAAGTTTGTGTTTTGCAATATAGCCCAAAAAGTTGAGGTTATTGCATTTGGCCCAAATTAGTTGAGAACAAAATAGTTTTGTATCTTTAAATGAGAATTGGATTTTCATTTCATTTAGCTCCATTTAAATCAATTCTATGGAAACAAAAACCAAATGAAAATGTTGCATTCAAATTTAATTAGTTAAAGCGTTAATTAATTAAAGAAAGGGTGATTATGAACCTAAGCCTACGATAATTGAGCTACGTGAAAGGACGTCTCAAATTTGTTTGAACCATGGGAATGTGTAGATTAGATTTTGGTTGTCATTTGATATGATCAAATATTGTAAAAGAGCATAAGCTCTTCTTTACTTTAAAGTAATTTGTTTTGATCAAATGTTGTAAAAGAGCATAAGCTCTTCTATACTTTGAAGTACTCCTTTCTTGTTTTATTTGATATGCTTGAAATTGGAGTAGTTGGGTCCAACGCCCAATAGGAAAAAGACGCCATAATATGATTAAACGCGTAACTAAAATCAATCACCATCCCTAGACCGAGATTCAACACTAGGCTCGTGTTGGATCGAATCAAAGGTTCATAGTCATCCTAAGGCCCTAAGGCAACTATATAGTCCATCAATGGATGCAAACCTTATGTTAGTAGTACCATATACTCTTGCTTTAAAACCCGTTTTACAAGCATAGTGGGAGTATTATATACAACTAAATCAATCACATGGACCAATAGTTGTAATAGGACCAAATTGTTTTAATAAGATTAAAATGCATGCTTATATGTGATGAGACCTAAAACCCTCAACCAAACCATTATTAAGTTGATAAGCGTGAGAGTTCTTTGAACACTCTTTCGTGGCCTTCCACCGTGGTAGGCTCTGATCGTTTGTGACTCGTACACCGACTTCACCCTATCATGGGGGAGTACAAAGTGCATGCTTACACTCAGGAGGAGTTCTATATGCATACATGATGTTGTGAAGGTAGGCAACGAGAATGATCAACATCATATCATTGTGAGGTTGTTCTTGAACCCCTACTCGAACTTGCATGGTGGGAATGACTTAACTAAGTGCAATGGAGCCAACATCATATCATTGTGAGGCTTCATTCTCTAGAGGCCAAATAAGATGGGTACTTGAAAGAGATGCAAATGAGTAAGCGTACTCTCTCATTATTATTGATGCTAGCCAACATCATATCATTGTGAAGTGGGCTTGGTAATGATGAGTCTCCCATACCCTACTAAGAGTTTCCTCCAAAACTCTCAAATTCCGATGAGGGATATGGAATTTGCCAAAAATAGTGGGTGGTGCTATTTGATTTAAAGACTCGGATCAAATGGCTTAAAATCAATCAATTTATATTCGTTATGTATTTATTTACCAATATATTTGCAAACGCTATCCAAAACTTGACAAAGAAAAAGCCGAAAGCTTTAGTTTCCGGACTTGGTACTACAATCCCATAGATTGTCTATAATGGCTTGTATATGTACCTAAGTAGTCTCATCCTCACAATCTTCCTATTAATAATGTATCATTGGAAGAACATGTTAGATAAATCTATCATAAAGAGGACAACACTTTTAATGTCATAATTCTTCAATTACAAATTGTTGTATGAAGAAATAAGAGTTGCTTTGAACAACCCTTAGCTAACGCAAACATTAGTGCTTGTTTCTTTGTTACATGAACAAGGAACTTGAGAAGTAAGCACAAGGGCATGGACACTTTATGTGCCATGATTCTTCACTTACAAATTGTTGTATGAAGAAATGAGAGTTGCCTTGAACAACTCTTGAAAGTTTGTAATTATGTTTAGAACATAATGGTTGGTTGACAAAAATAGTCCATCAACATGGACTTATGATGATTTTGAATCATTGAGTGTTGAAGTGTTAAACCACTTCTAGAGACGGAAACTAGGCAAGGACTTCACATTTGTGTCCCTATCCAAATGGTTCACTAAGTTTATTGTAAACTATATAGTGAACAATAACCACACACTCTCCAAATCGTTTGATGTGTATAACACAATTGAAATAAGTTTCAAGAGAGATAGTGGGAGTTTAGGGACCATGACTATTGTAGTCAAAGGAGAAGTCAAATGAAGAAGGCGAAATAACTCCAAGGGAACAAACTTTCTTTATGAAAGGATGGACATTGGAAGGGGTATTTGCAAGAAATGTCTTGCAAGTGTCAAGAACACACCTTTCAAAGGTGTTGTAAATTGTTCTTGAGTAGTTCAAAACAGTTGGTTCTTCTACTTGAATGCTTGATTCCGAATTAGTAACTATGTTTTACAATCGTTGTAAAAGTGTGGCTAATAAGAAGTAGAAGATTAATGAGAGAAGAAAAAGTACTTCACATTCGGAACATGAATCAAATGTAGATCTCTGTGAAAGCAGGTAGTACTTGCTTCCTCATATGAACTACCAAAGAAAATGAAAAACAAAGATTGTCTTTACATTCCAATTGAATAAAGGAACTTAATTCCGTATGAGAAATGGATAAATGTTTTGTTTGACAAAACATTGTTCTTTATTAATGAATGATTAGATTATTGTAATCTAATTGATTATCTCTATAGTAGAGATGATATGGTAGTGTTAACTGTTTAGAATATAACGATGCTTATAACCCAAAAGGTTGCAAGGTAGTGACTAATCCCAACTGAGTTGTGATACATCTAAAACATAAATTACGAGTTGGTCATAGATGGATGCTTTGGATCGTTAGATCCGGATCCAATGCCTTCTTGTTAAAATTGTATAGAGGCAAAATGTTTGAATCTTTATTCTTTTGGAAAGAAAGAAAGAATCACAAAGTTGTTGAGGTTAATTCACTTAGATGTTAGTGGCACTTGTCCACAACATAATACTACTCATGTTGTATGACATTCACCGAAGATCGCTCTCAGTTGGACTATCATTTATTTTGAATAAACACAAGTCCGAATACTTTGCAAAAGGTTTCAAAAAATTCAAGAATGTAAGTTGATGAGTAAGACGTCTAAAGTATTTACCTCCTTAGATTTGATCCAAGGAAAGGTAACACTTTGGAACAGTTTCCTTGAAAGATATCAAGGAAAGAAGCATCATAAGATAATGGATTTCTCCATTAGGAGAAGAATGAACTTGAATAAGATTTAGTTTGTTGGATGTTATCAATTATCCATATATAGGATATATACTTCTAAGACAATATGATTGTCAATTATAAGATCTTCCAAAATTTTCATGACTCCATAGGATGTAGTTGGAAAGAAAGATAAGTCTTAATCGTGTTAAGATTTGGGGTTGTGTGCTAATAAGCAATATTTGTTTGAGAATTATCTTGTGGATATCCTTAAATTAACCTTTGGATATCTCTTCTATAAACCAACTAACAAATGTTGTTTTGTTGGGTAGTTCATTGTAATCCTACAATATGATTTGCCTAAGTGCAAATGAACGAGAGATAGAACTAAAAGAATGGGTTCTTTGAGAGACAAGATGATAATCAACAAATATAACAACCTAGTTCCTACACCACAAGCTCCAAGGTAGTCGAGATGGATTTATAAATTGTCTCAGTTGAATGAATTGAACTTTATGACTATGTCATAGAGTTACACCTCTTAATTCGAAAGAAATAAGAATGAAAATCCTTATGACTACATTAAGTGTATATACGACATATACTCAAGGAAATGGTAAAGTACCATTTGACCCAAAATAATGAAACCTTCATAGCTAATTGGTAGCTTAAGGTGACTACAATCAAAGAGAATGGTTGACTTGGAAGAAACCATCTTTGACATAGTCTTGGTTTCAATTAATTCAAAGATTGCTAGCTACAACTAAATGGTGATTCAATGTTTGGACATAATATGGGTTTCCGAAACCATTATTAAGATAGTCTTGATAATATATGTCTAAAACTATGAATCACAAGACATGTAAGTTGTGGAGATCCATCCATCATGAATCTTAGCAAGCTAGTGGGAGCTATAAGCGTCTTATGAGAGAAAGATCAAATCATTTGATTTCTCATAAAGATGTAAATAAATCGTTTGTTTACTAGGTTTACAAAATATTAGTGGGAGTTAATCATGTTCCTAAATTTGAATATATATATATATATATATATATATATATATGTACATATATGATATATTAATTTTGGAAATGAAAAGAATACTTCTTCGTTAAAGTTATGACTTTAAACATTCTTTAACGATAGAATGTATATGGGAGACATAGTCTATAAACATGGGATGGAAATCTATAATGATAGATTTCAGGATATAATTGAATTATATCAAGCCCTAATGATAGACAAAATATGCTAGGAAGTTTCTCATATGATGATAAACTTCAATCAGAAGGACAACTTTAGTGAGACTAGGAAGTTTCTCTTCTCAAAGGGAACGTACCCTTTTGACTCCTAAAGAAACATAATGCATAAATAGAATCCTTTATGCATACGCAGAAAGGTGACTTACGTATTTCATATTGTATGAAAAACGTTCATATGAGTTGTACCAAGATCCGTACAAGATGATATCAATGCAAGCCCAGGATCAGAACCATGGCAACTGCCAAGTGAATCCTTAAGTATTTGAGAAATAATAAAGGATGGATTCCTTAAGAATGAGGAAGAATTAGAGTAACATAATGGAAGCGTAAATGTATTAGATTATGAATCTAATCCATCATTGGATGTTTCTTCATTATGAATGAAGTGATAATCAGATATCTCTTTATTGTGACTTAAGAGATATTTGGATGGAAACATTAAAAGTAATGACTTTAGTGTGTTCCATTGTGAATGCAAAAATATTGCCATATAGAAGCTTACAACAATGTTGTTTGGATGAGAAAGTTCATTCATGAACTCTCTATTCGGTTCCAACCAGAAAGTGTCTCTAGTGTACTGACACTATGACACTAATGGGGCGATAGCTTAAGCCAGAGAATCAAGGTCTCATCATGATCTGAACTCAAATGAGAGACTAAAATACATGATTAAGAATCATGTATAATGGTGACGTCGTTATTCTCAAGGTTGCTTCTATGGATAACATATAGATATCCATTGTCTAGGCCTACTACTCAGCCACTTTTGAAATGACTACAGAAGAGGTATCATCATTGATGACCAAGCTGATTGGCTCTAGTGCAAGTGGGAGATTGTTGGAAATGTGCCCTAAAACCAATCATATGATGATACTTTACGGACATTTCACATGTTAAACTAATATAGTTTAATTTAAAGGGCAAAGATTATTGTTTGAAGCCATCTTATATAAATGTTATACGCTTAAACGATAAGTCCAAGGAATATATAATTGGGAGAATGTGATCTAAAGAAGTTAGATTCATGAGACCATTCTCTTCCATATACATATCCTAAACGTTCCTGATCATAGGATTTCCAATTGGGCATTGACAGTCCATTAAGATCAGTACGTGTTATGTCTTCTCTTAGGGAGAGTGACTGGTCTCGAGTCATTGGTGTGACTGACACCAAGACAAGCATGTAGGTGCTCAATAGAGAATGAGTCCATTGAACACGATCAACAAGGAGTTCTCATACTCATGTCACATGAGAACTCATGGTTGGGATAATGCAAAGTAGTCCTTTGACCTGAGGCATCATAGTTGTCTTGTGGTTAGGTCCTTGATCTTTGACTATGTCAAAGTCACTCCGTCAGAGGGTGTCCACGGCATAGTTGGGGTTAAGCCACTTAGCCATGGAGGCAAGTGAATGCGCAACAAGGGATCTCTAACCTTCAAACTATTTGAGGGAGAATACTCTATGATATGATTAAGAATCTCTGGCCAGAGTATGAATAAGATTTAGGAAGTCATTCCAAATCACATTCAAGGTAATCATATAAGTAAGAGAATCACATTGGATAGTAGACATGAATAAACTATCAAACCAAACAATGTGGTCAAAAGTATTGTATTAGAGAAAGACCGTATTGCATTGTAATCCTAAACTGAATAGGTTCTTCACCTCTTCTGATTAGCTTGGGTAACCATGACATACTGCTAGGTGTCACTCATGGTTTGTGGATCCCTAAACGTGTATAGTCACTAAAGGGAGAATTGAAAGTAAGTTTCAATTCATAATCGATTTGAAAGAGTTCTAATCGCCCACTGCTTCGCTAAAAGGAACCTAATGCATTGTACACCGTGTAAGGTATAAATTGAAGAAACAACGGAGATGAGTAAGGACAATTAAATGGTTTAATTGTTTATGGCAAGAATTAATTAATATGTTAATTAATCAAATGAATAAGTTCGTTTTAAACCTTGAGTTAGTTTTGGGCCTTAAAGCCCAAATTGGGCTTCAAATCGTCAAGCCCATTAGCTTAAGTTGTATGACAACTTAACAAACAAAATTCAAGAAGCCCAAAACAGCCCAAAGGCTTGGGAAAACCGGCCATAAAGAGAGGGGTAGTGAACTTGGCTTAATTGTAAGTTTGCCACTCCATTGTGAGGTGGTATAAAGGCAACTTTATAGCAATTTCATCCTTAGGGTTTCTTTTAGAGAAAAGATGAGAACACAAGCTCCATTTTTCTCTCTAAGAGGCCGGCCACCCTAGAGGATTTTAGCTAGCAATCTTATTTCCTCTAGGTCACTCATCTCTTCTTCAAGTCCTACCTTGGTGTGGAGACTTAGAGGTTCTCAACTTTGGGAACTTGGAGAATCCTTTCAACCATCCTCATCCAAGAAATCCATGGAGCTAAGAAGCAAGAATAAAGGCCCTCTCCTTGGGTGATTAGCATTTGCTTATGCAAAGAGGAATCAACAAAGGTATAAAGTTTCTCAACTCACTTTGTTTTGAGTTGAGTCTTGGTTCACCCTTCTACTAGGCTTTGAATTTCATGGGTAATGTTTTGTTTTTGAGTGCATACAAGCATGATTCCGCCTTTAATTGTTAATTGCATGCCATAGATGTTGCTCAAATGAACATGTTTTTCACAAAATTTCCTTCACTAATCTCAAAACTCTTGGCTATCTGATTGTTTTCTTTCTCTCTTTAAAAAATCAGCTTTGCCGCACCCTATTTATAGACATAGGGTTGGCTTACATGTCCTAAGGCTGATTGAATTCCTATTTCTAAGTGGATTAGGAAATTACACTTATCCAATTCCAAATAGACTTCTAGAAATAGGAATCCAAACCTAAATTGAATAAGGAAACTGAAATTCTTTCCTAATCCCTCTAGGACAAGAATCGGTATACCTCTAGGTTTCCTAAATCAATCCTAAACCAACTAGGACATATTTGATGAGCCAAAATCCTAACACATAGGACATCGTACGACCCTAATGGATGCATCTTTGAATCAATGCTTCATACTTTTCTACTGGATAGCCAAGTGGGTTTCTTTATCCTAAGAATTTTTTTTTGCAATTTCTTTTGGATTCTCTTTTTTTGTTTGTTTTGTTCGATAATTTTCCTCTTAGTTGGGCTAACTATTTTCTTTTGGTTGTTTATTTGTGGATTATTGTCGCCTCTTTAGCTATCGAGGCCATCATTTTTGAGGTATTTTTCTAATCTCTCATTTGTTTACCCAATTCTACTTTTGGATTTGATTCTTGACTGACGGGATGTTGTGATGATGTGTAATATTGTTTAGTATTCTTTAATTTTCTTTTGAATTTGGGAAATCAAATTATCCAATGGAAATAAACTGTTACTTTACAGTATGCCATCAAGTTTAGAACGATAGCTATGAATGCCCAAGTCATGATTAATGCCTCTATTAGTTCATTCGAATTTGATGTTCTCTCATATGGTCAAGAAGTATATACAACTGTCTTTATACTTAAGAGAAATTAACTACATTGGACAACATCATTTGTCCTCTTTGTTTTTTTTAATTACTTTTTTAAATCTATTTTCCCCCTCAATTTTTCTGACATGCCCTTTCATTTGGTTTTTTATTTTCCTATAGGTTTTCATTTGAAAGGAAAATATTACATTGTATGAATTCTATGTCGCTACTCAGTCTTATGATTTTTTTTTTTTTCCCTTGCTCAGGCACTATTTTCTTTTCACTGCATATTGATATTGACTTTCTGTTTGAAAATGCCTTTGATTTTCTTTCACTTGCTGAAAATGTCTTTGCCAAAATTTTCAGGCATTTTCTTTGTTTCTTCTTGTCTTCCTCTTTCTTTGTCCAATTATAAAGCAGTTCATCATTTTTTGTTGCTATGAAGACCTTTTCTTTGTCCAATTATGCATAACCCAACTCTTTCTAATTTAAATGCACTCCTTTTGTCGCACATTGTATCTGATAGAGCAAATGAAAAATGGACTATATATGCTCCTTCATTATTATAAAAATAAAAAATAAAAAATAAATAAAAAAATAAAAACTCCCATCTTATCTTTGGTTGTGTGTTCCCCATTTGTTTACTTATATGTTCTATTGTTTCTTCGTCAAATTAATCACAGCAGATTATTACATCATCGTCGTAACCTTCTTTACTATTTTAATTTCTACATACACATTTGTTTTTTACTTTTTTTGTTGCCTTAAGTGATTTATTTGAACTTCCCGACTTTGTCTAATTAGTATCACTGAGATATATTTGATATATGATTGAAGTTTGAAAAATGTGTTGGTTTGAATGCACTCATTTTAGTCTTATTGCATGATAGAACAGATGAAAATAGAGGGAAACAAAAATTTCATTGGCACCTTTAGGATCACAAATGAACTCTATCTCAGTTTTACTTATATGTCCACACTAACGACTAAAATTTGTAGGAACTAGCTGAAACCGTAAACCTCAACATAATGAAGGTGAAGATGAGCCGAAAACAGTGAAGTAGGAAAATCTAGATTTTGTAACATGTTCATAGTCTATCTAAATATTTCGAATAATGAGCATTTTATCTTTTGATCACTGTAATGTGTAGCTCAGTTACCTTCTCATACACCAGACATGTGAATATTGATTTATAAAACTTATTTATATATTAATATTGTTGTCTTAAACGGTATTCTTAAAACCCACCGCAAAGCAAAGCGTGGACATTCATGCTTGTAACTTTCTAAAGCCATTTCTTACTTGATAAAAGCAAGAGTAGTTCAAACTAATTGGGTTAGGAATATAAATCAAACTCTTCTGACCGCCAGCGCGGAGCAGCCTGAAATTGGCTCGGCCGCTTCAAAAATCAAATCCGTTGAACTCCAATCTCCAAAATTCGAGTACTCAAATGTTCCAATGACACTGCCCTAGTAGATCTCTTATATATGTTTTATTGACTTGCTCTCGCTCTCAATCATTTAAACCATCTAGCTCTCCATCCTTGGCTCACTTGGTTTCTTCAAGCTACCTAGTATGCCATCAATTAACTTGTCCTTGTTATCGCCACACGAGTCTGTAACAAAAGAGTAGCTCTTCTGAGGTCTTTGCTTCCATGCATGGTCTGCCAAAGAAGTCCCACTCGTGATGCCGAATCCAGATAGCTTAGAGACATTCGTGGAATCAGCCGTCCTATCAACATTCTCTGACTTGTGCTTGCTACTTTCGCCATCCTTATTGCTGTACCATGAGTCAAGGATCTGCAATAAGGAGCTATCTTCTTTGTTCACTCTGGCAGCACGTTGTCCTTCTGATTCAGTTATAGGCGATGTCTCTTCTTCTGAATCTGAAAAATCATCAGAAAGGGATGGTTCATAATCAAAACCCGTTGATACTATTGCCTTCCTCCTTGACTCTAATTGCACTTCATTTTTGTTGGATCCGTTGGCAACAGGGCCCAGCTCTTCCCATGGTGAGTCGCTACCATCATCCTTGCATGACGCATCAGTTAAATTACCATCTGAATCAACCGCTGTACGACTGGCAGTATGTTTTTGGATACTCAGACCAGAAGTTTTCATATCAAACATTTTCTGAGGCTTTTGTTCCGAGTATGTGAAAGAAGGAAGGATGTGAGACGACTCTACTTTCACCCCAGGCAAGGCTTGTAATAGGGTTGCTAACTTTTGATACCCAAGCATATGCAAATCAAGGTGGTAGCCATACCTATCAAAGAACACTTTTCTGAATAAGCCCATGTTATATCCCGCTGGGTGCTCTTTCAATAGCTCATTTACAAGCTTTCGACAGTCGGCTAGTATCTCACTTTTAGACCTGTCAGGAGGTGTCTTCCTAATGGTAGGTAGTGAAACTCCACTAAGCGGAATATTTCGACATTTTTCCTCTCCGTCATGCTCTCGTGATCTCTGCATGTCATGTTGTGATGGTTGATCCAGAAAGATGGATCTCAACCTATTTGAACCATTAGACTGATCCAAAGAACTCTTTCCACCATGATCAGTAAGTTTGAAAGGTGACATCTGGGAAGGGCATTCTTCAACCCACTTCTTTTCTGACATTAACAAGTCGACCAAGCGAAGAAGATCATCTTTGCAGAGAGATCTAAGAGACAAAGGTCCTTCCTTTTGAAGGTTGAGTGCCATTTGTTCCCTGAGACAAGTGAATACACAAGGACACCATTAGGGAAGTGTAAGCACAGAACATCAAGAACTGTATATATTAATTCAGTGCAAAAAAAAAAAAAATGCATTGAAAACAATCTCGGGGTAGAAAGACCCTATCTTCAGTTTCACATAGTTCTTGCAAACTTGAAATGGACTAATCAAATCGTATGTCCGCATGGAAGATTTGTACACCCATAGAATTTCCATTCCACCTGATGCAGTCATTCAACTCTAACTTCAAATTTGCTACCTCAAGGAAATGTTCATAAATTTCAAATGAAGAATATGGATCCTTTGTGTTCTTCTTTAATTATTTTAATATAAACAAAGTGTTTAGTTACTGTCATGCCAAAAGAAAAGTATAAATCCAAAACTTCGTAGGCTTGGATTTTGATACATACACAAATATATACATATATATAGATACATACATACATATACATATACATATATATATATATAAAAGTATAAATCCAAAACTTCGTAAGCTTGGATTTTGATACATACACAAATATATACATATATATAGATACATAAATATACATATATATATATATATACATACATATATATATACATACCTATATGTATATACATACCTATATGTATATACATACCTATATGTGTATATATATATATATATATATACAGATTGCTTAAGGGAAAGGGATCCCCATTTTTTCAAAAAAATGGGGACACGCTCCCCACCGTTAGATTGGTTTTAATGAAATTGTGTGGTTGAGATTAAAACACAGGCCATACAATCTCAACCACACAATTTCATTAAAGTTAAATCCAACGGTGGGGAGCGTGTCCCCATTTGTTTAGAAAAATGGGGATCCCTCCCCTTAAGCAATCTGTGTATATATATATATATATAAACTCGCTCTTGCCAGACTCTAAATCTGGACCATTGATTAGGTGCACTCTTGTCAAAGTGTGGTCTAGGTTTACTGGGTGACAGCACAGCATGCCACAAAGTTTAGCAAAAAACACTATATGTATACATACATAAACATAAATGTATTTGTGTACAAAACCTAAGGACCTAAAACGTTAGTAAAAATATTCAAGCAACAATCTAGCAAATAAAGGAATTGTTGCTGCGAAGGGAAGAAAAACAAAAGGAAGTTTGAGATAGTTGTAATCTAATCATAAGCATTTTTATGATACAGAGAAACGCAAACATGAAGAGAAACTGCAGGTATATCTGTATGAGTATCTTTGTCTATATGCAGAGAACAATACAAACAAATAAAATAAAATAAACATGGGAGTAAATGCAACCTGGTCCTTGATTTGAAGACAGCAACTGATCCTTTAGGTGTGTCCATAAAAGATTCCATTTCAGCCCAAAAAGAATCTGTTGAAAAGAGCTTGTTCACTTGAGAGCGATTGTCCATCAGGTTCAGTCTGTCACGGGATTGATCACTCAGTTTATCAGAGCATGGGCTACTTCTCCCGAATTTACACCAATTTACTATCAGACCAAATATCCCTGGATTTGTTTTAGACTTGCTACCAGACACTGGATAGGTTGTTGCAGTTTTGTTGTCCTTAGCTGATTCATTGTGGGATAAAGAAAATGAAGCTGGAAGTGCTTGATCAACAACCTCACTTGAAGCATCATGCTTTTTCTCATCATTTCCCTTCACAGCATTATCAACAGAAGTATGCTGTTTCACCAGAGAGTCTTGGTCTTCCTTCTTAGTGTCATCACCAGAAGTGCAAAATTCTTCTGGACCATTGTGACTTGTAGTCCCTGAAACAATAACTCTACCGCCAAACCAATTTCTCCAAATCCTCTTAAAATAACCCACCTCATATGAGGAATCTTGTGCAACTTCCAGAGAAAAATGAAGCTCAGTATCTTGATCTGTAGCCACTTCAACCACCTCTTCGTCAATGGGTGCCGAAGTCTTCACATTCTTTGAGGAAGGAGGGGAGAGCGACTTCTCATCAAGGGGAGAAATTTGTTGTGGTTTGGTAGAAGGCTTTATATTCTCTGAGGAAGGAGGGGATATTGACTTCTCAGCATGGGGAGAAAACTGTTGTGGCTTGGTCAAAGACTTCACATTCTCAGGGGAAAGCGCCAACTGTGACTTCACACCTGAATCTCTCAAAGAATTATTAGAAGGATGTTCTGATTCTTCACAAGGCTTTTCTGCATTTGGTTCATGGGATGTAAATCCAGACAGCTTCCTGTTGGCACTTACATTAATAGATCTGTCCTCACAATCTAACTGTGAAGCTGAATTGAGATCCCGGTCTCCAATATCACTAACAGGTTCTGTAGATGTACCTATATTGTACTCACATGGTTCAGATGATTTTGGGCTACCATGTACCAGAAATTTTCCATCACCTAATGACTTGAGCTTTAAAATATGTGGAATTGCTAAAAGAAAGCGGGAAAACTTTTTATATCCATAGAAGTCTCTATCTATATGCAAATTACATTGTGCAAGCTCCATGCGAAGTTCTGTAATGGAAATTCCATTAGGGTGTGACTTCAGTATCTTATGAATTTGCTTCCTGACTGCAAAAGGAATTGGACGAGGCTTAGAATCTGAACCAGGCTCAGACAACTTTTCAGTCTGTGACAATAACGGCTGCTCAATAACCGAGTATGGGTCTTCAAGAGGAACCTTGTAATGGCCATACCAAGAACCATAGGGACCATCAGGTGGTTGGTTAAAATACTTCCCAGTAAGGGTTTCACCTGTAAGCAAAGCATGCCACGGCCACATAATACTTGCAGCACTGCATAGGACACCAGGAGAATTTTCTGGACTTGCTAGCAATATATTGTAGTTATTCATTCTTAACCGGTGTAAAATGCTAGCAAAATCCCTGTCACCAGAAATTAAAAAAAGGTGTGCTGGTGGGGGGTTTTGCGAAACCCAATACATAAGATCTACAAGAAGAGACCTATCAGCACTGTTCTTTCCACCTGCACATACAAAACCATTTGCAATATAATCTTATTAGGATACAATAAAGTTGTATATTTGAATGTGTGTGTGACACATGCATGGGAGACCACATGTTGAACCCAATTGAGATTGAAAATTTATCACAGAAAAATCAGTAATTATGAACTGTAGTAGTACTACAGAAGCTAGATTAAGATACACATTACAATAAGCCATTGCAACCAATACGGCATAATCAAAATGGATCAGTTGCCACTGCATTTGAGTATCAGCCAATACAGCACTAACAAACAATAGGAAATAACTCATGCCAACTTGTATACTCTTAGTTCCAACCCAACAAATAAAAGTAGAATGATGAAAATACATAACACAGAAAACTATGAGTGAAAAACTTATGTGTTTTGCATAAGATTTTTTGTCATCGGATATGAATGGAAAAGTACTGGTAACCTGTACCAAAGCATCTGGAATTTGTTTGAATATGAATAAATAAATAAATAAATAAATAACATCCCTTCTTTACTAATAAGAATAGCAGCATGAATTGTATCTATTTCAGATTTTGATTTCAATAAGATTTCCTTCTTTAGTCCTTAAACTTTTGTCGAAGTCATAAATCCAAAATGTTCTCCAATAATCCAATATATTTACAAATCATATTTACATTCCAAATCCCAAGTATAAATCGCTTACAGGCAGCATATTCACAGAGTATTATGTCATTATCAAAATTGGCTGCTTCTGATTCAGAAGTTCATGTTCTTAGTTATTCTAATTCCAAAACTCCACAAACCCATTCAACCATTCAACAATGATCAATCATCAAATGGATCTAAAAGACAGCAAGATTACATAATCTGATCTGTATAAGGAACCTAGATGTACATTCGTCGTAATAACGTCAGCCAACTGTCCAAAAGAGTTGCATACGAATGAAAGGCAAAAGTTTAGAATTCAAACAGAAACGCTTGAAAGACATCATATAGAGCAACCTCAGACCCTGAACAAAGTTTTTAAGCAACTACAGATGCAGAATCTTACTTCATTAAACAGGATTCCTTTACGAAAGGCTAATATTACTGCATTAGATGCAATGCAGAATCTTTATCACAGGACTTAATACTTCCTCAATTTATTTTACCTAACTATATGATAGCCATACAAAAGACTCCATGCCACCTAGTCAATTACATATGAGATTTTTATTTTAGTTAATAACATATTGAAAATGTGGTATAGCTGAAAGAAATTTTCACATTTTGGTAGTTTTTTTTCCAGGTCACACATCCACTAGGAAAAAAATGGCTCTTCAAATTTAATTTAGGGTCCAAATCACCATATACTTCTTCCATCCAATAATGAAATTGGGGATATTTTTAATCATTGAACTTGGATGTTGCAACCATCAATAACTGAAAATCTTAAGTGTAAGTCATAAATCCAAATTCCATTGTTTATAATTTCACAATTACTTTACTCTTTGTGCATGTGCTCCTGTCCTTCATTTAATGACCACTGAACAGTTTCCACTTTCCAGAACCGTCATAATACGTGGAGAGAGGACTTTGTGAAAAATCATCTCATATAAAGACACTTAATCAGACAGAAAGATACTGAGTGCAAACCAGATGACTTCAGGGAAACTAATTTCATACGAGTACATGGATAGGTTGGTGGCTTTTAAGAACCGTCAGCATGGGTGCATCAGTGGGTGCGACTAATAGCTTGAGTTGGCGGGGGCTCATCACAGCTTAACTTATGGACCAAATGGCTAGTATAAACATTCCCGACAAGACTGATGGAATTGATTCAAAGTGAAAACCAAATTTCGAAAAATTACACATTCAAAACCCGATTTCATAGATGACTAGGAAAATTTTGCAATCAGTTGAAGACTGAATCATATTTAGAAGACATGAAATTTCACTAGCAATTTACAACTCAGAGAAGAATACTAAATCATAGGAAACATTTTCAATACATACATAAGACAAAAAACACAAAACAAATGTCAAAAAAATCAAAATGAGGAACATATCTCTTTCAGGAAATAATTTATTCAATAAAACAATTTTAGATGGTAGGTGCCAGGACTAGGATAGCATATAATGGAAATTTATGAAGTGCAAGAAGTATATAAGACCAAGGATGCTGTTGTATTTAGCTTCAAGGAAGAAGTCTATAGATATGGAATGAAGTGCAAGATAGTGCAATTGAAGAATTAAAAGAATGCTCCAACAACAAAGGCCTCTACAACAACAACAACAGCAACAACGCCTTTTCTCACTAAGTGGGGTCGGCTATATGAATCCTAGAACGCCATTGCGCTCGGTTTTGTGTCATGTCCTCCGTTAGATCCAAGTACTCTAAGTCTTTTCTTAGGGTCTCTTCCAAAGTTTTCCTAGGTCTTCCTCTACCTCTTCGGCCTTGAACCTCTGTCCCGTAGTCACATCTTCGAACAGGAGCATCAGTAGGCCTTCTTTGCACATGTCCAAACCATCGTAACCGATTTTCTCTCATCTTTCCTTCAATTTCGACTACTCCTACTTTACCTCGGATATCCTCATTCCTAATCTTATCCTTTCTCGTGTGCCCACACATCCAACGAAACATCTTCATCTCCGCTACACCCATTTTGTGTACGTGTTGATGCTTCACCGCCCAACATTCTGTGCCATATGGCATCCCCGGCCTTATTGCCGTCCTATAAAATTTTCCCTTGAGCTTCAGTGGCTTACGACGGTCACACAACACGCCGGATGCACTCTTCCACTTCATCCATCCAGCTTGTATTCTATGGTTGAGATCTCCATCTAATTCTTCGTTCTTTTGCAAGATAGATCCTAGGTAGCAAAAACGGTCGCTCTTTGGTATTTCTTGATCTCCAATCCTCACCCCTAACCCATTTTGGCCTCCATTTGCACTGAACTTGCACTTCATATATTCTGTCTTTGATCGGCTTAGGCGAAGACCTTTAGATTCTAACACTTCTCTCCAGAGGTTAAGCTTCCCATTTACCCCTTCCTGAGTTTCATCTATCAACACTATATCGTTTGCGAAAAGCATACACCAAGGAATATCATCTTGAATATGTCCTGTTAACTCATCCATTACCAACGTAAAAAGGTAAGGACTTAAGGATTGTTGATGCACAAAATCAGTGAGGACTTTGGTACAACAGAAAAAATTAAGTTTGTGATCTTCGCTAGATTGCTCCGGTCATTAGTGTGGATAAGTATGTAAATGGATAGAGACAGGAAAGCAAACACAAGATGTACGTGGTTCACCCAGATTGGCTACGTCAACGGAGTAGAGGAGTTCTCATTAAATGTGAAGGGTTTACACAAGTACATAGGTTCAAGCTCTCCTTTAGTGAGTACAAGTGAATGATTTAGTACAAATGACATTAGAAAATATTGTGGGAGAATGATCTCGTAATCACGAAACTTCTAAGTACCAAAGTGTGGTATCCTCTTCACTTGCCTTATCTATCTCATAGGTAAATGTGGCATCTTCTCTGGAAGTACTCTTCCTCCATCCAGGAGTGGTATCTTTAACTGGTGGAGATGCACAAGGTAATGTATCAATTTCACTTGAAGCTTACTTGTAGTTTCAGGCTTGGTCAAGCCCGATACAAACCATGTAGTAGGAGTCCCCCAAGTCGTCGAGCTAGGGGATCTGCTGAAAGAGGTGACAGACAAGGTAAGCAATCAGAGCTCCAAGCAATCAGTCCCAAATCAGCAGTTTGATTTCGAGTTCCGGCTGATTGTTCTCATTCTCCCTATCTTGCAGGCAGCATGAAGGATAAAGAGAAGAAAAAGGAGAAGAGATGATATGAGATACTTTTGCTTTAGAAGAAGTAACTTTCCACAGGCTTATTCTTGAACTGGGCTGGATGGTTTTCTGATTTCCTCCAGAGTATAAGGTCAACTGAAGAATGTGAGGGTCAAAACAAGTCCATCAAATCTAAAGTACGTTCGACCCTGCTGATATGGGATACTTTTGTTGTTGACAAAGTAGTGGATGTATCGGCACGTGTTCTGTTACGCTTGTCTCCACATGCTTCCTTGTATCCTTCTCATTTGCCCTATCTGTTCCTCAGGTAGATGTGGTATCTTTTCTGGAAGCATAAGATGTTGAAGATGAGTGCTCGAGAGCAATGCTAGGTAAGTAATCAGGTAAGGGGTTCCAGGCAGTCAGTTCCTGACTGGAAGCTTGATTCCAAGTGCTGACTGATTGCTCTCTTTCTCTTTGTCTTGCAGGTAAGAACAAGGCCAAAGGAAAAGATAGGGAAAAAGCATGATATGGGATACTCTTGCTTTTAACCCTGATGATATGAGATATTCTTGTTCTGGTGTAGCTTGTTTGCAGAGGTATTATTGGGGGGAAAGAAAGCTGAGTATTTCGAGAGGCTTCGTTGGGAGTGCCCTCTCAGATATGAGGAAGGGTTGAGCATTTTTGCAAGTCTGCCTGTCCGTTGAGGATGGAGGTCGACATATATAGGAGTCTCCCTAACAACAAGTAGTAATGCTATTCCTTTACCCTGCTTGGTCATAGCACAGTAGTGGGAGCTGCCAGCTTCACGTGTTTTAACTCTGTCAGAGCACTTTGAAAAAATGGTCTGTGGTATCTGGAAAGCTGATGTTGTGTGTGAAGATTACAGACAAGCTTTATCCAAGGAGATCTGGCTCTCGAAGTTGAGAAAGCGGTGCCTCTTCGGTTTTTTAACAAGCAATCCTGTCGAGGATCTGGCTCTCGAGATTCGAAGAACGGTGCTTCTTCGATTTTTGAGAAAGCAATCCAGCTGGGAGTCTGGCTCTCGAGATTCGAAGAGCGGTGTCTCTTCGATTTTTAAGAAAGTAATCATGTTGGGAGTCTGGCTCTCGAGATTCGGAGGACGATGCCTCTTCGATTTTGGAGCAAGCAATCTTGTTGGGAGTGTTTTCTCGAATGTGAGTAAAGGTTGGGCATGTTTGCTAGTCTACTTTGCCACGAAACACAAAGATTGACACACAGGGACTTTCTAATTATCCAGCAGTGGTGCTGTTCCTTTACCCTTGTGGGTAATAATATGGTAGCTAGACCTTCAAAATTTATGTGTCTAAACTTTGTTAGTGCTGTTTCTTTGCTATTCTTTTACCCTTCTTGGTCATAGCGATGTAGTGGAAGCTGCAAGCTTCACGTGTCTAAACTTTGTCAGAGATCTTTGGCAAAGTTATCTGTGGTACCCATGAGCTGATGTTGCGTGTGGAAAGTGGATGATTGAACAGTAAGATTCACGTGCTTTCTACTTCACCAGAAATCTTCGACAGAATGCCCTTAATTTCCGCAAAGCTAAGTGTGCATGTGACAGGTGCTGACAAGGTTGAAAAAGCGGGTGCCTCTTTGATTTTTGAGATCGGCCCTCGTGGTTTCTGAGCAGCCCAGCTTTTGAGAAAGCAAGCGCCTCTTCGATTTCTGAGATCGGCCTTCATGGTCTTTGAGCAGCCCAGCTTTTGAGAAAGCAAATGCGTCTTCGATTTCTGAGATCAGCCCTCGTGGTCTCTGAGCAGCCCAACTTTTGAGAAAGCAAACGCCTCTTCGATTTCCGAAGCTCCGTCGAGTGCAGATTTTTATAGAGGCTGGCATTAAGTTCCAAAGCACACTTGAATCTCCACCAGTAGAATCTCCCTTCTTGCACTTCTAAGATCTTGATTTGTCCGACCTCTTCTCTCTTCAACACCTTTGAAAATGTCTGGCCCTTCCGACCATCGTTTTGACTTGAACCTTGTTGAAGAGGCAGCCACGCCTTCTCCAGACAACATATGGCGCCCATCCTTCTTATCCCCTACTGGTCCTCTTACCGTTAGGGATTCCGTGATGAAGAATGATATGATTGCTGCGGTGGTGACCAGGAACCTTCTCACTCCCAAAGATAACAGACTATTTTCCAAACGGTTTGATGAGTTGGCTGTTAAGGATTCTCTGGCTCTCAGTGTTCAGTGTGCAGGTTCTGTGTCTAATATGGCCCAACGTCTATTTGCTCGAACCCGCCAAGTTGAATCATTGGCGGCAGAAGTGATGAGTCTCAAACAGGAGATTAGAGGGCTCAAACATGAGAATAAACAGTTGCACCAGCTCGCACATGACCATGCTACAAACATGAAGATGAAGCTTCACCAGATGAAGGAATTTGATGGTTAAATTTTACTTGATCATCAGAGGTTTGTGGGTTTGTTCCAAAGGTATTTATTGCCTTCGTCTTCTGGGGCTGTACCACGTAATGAAGCTCCAAATGATCAATCTCCGATGCCTCCTCCTTCTAGGGTTCTATCCAGTACTGAGGCTCCGAACGATCCCCCTCCGGTGCCTTCTCTTTCTGGAGCTCTACCGACTGCTGAGACTTCTCCTAAGCAACCTTTGTGAAGACTCCCTCTTGTTTGTTTATTTTGACTCATGTATATGTACATATTTGTAACTTATCGGAGATATCAATAAATAAGCTTTGCTTCATTTCAACGTATTGTGTTAAATACACCAAAACCTTCTTCACTAAGTTCTTTGAATTTTTCTTTTGTTGAAGCTTGTATGTTGAAACTTTGTGAGTGGAGCATGTAGGTTGAGGTAGTATTCCCTTAATTTCCCGAGTGAGGAAAACTTCTCAGTTGGAGACTTGAAAAATCCAAGTCACTGAGTGGGGTCGGCTATATGAATCTTAGAACGCCATTGTGCTGGATCCTGTGTCATGTCCTCCGTTAGATCCAAGTGCTCTAAGTCTTTTCTTAGAGTCTCTTCCAAAATTTTCCTAGGTCTTCCTATACCCCTTCGGCCCTGAACCTCTGTCCCGTAATCACATCTTCTAACCGGAGCGTCAGCAGGCCTTCTTTGCATATGTCCAAACCACCGTAACCGATTTTCTCTTGAACTCTACCCTTCTGTCCTAGCTTCTTGAACTCTACCACATATTGAAAGAAGTTCCCATCATAAGCCACTTCAGGCAACTGTTACATATATCTTGTTTTACTGAATCCATATATAACTGTTTACTTATTTCAAGGGATTGAATTAACGTATGATATCAGATGAAAATCCACAACATTAAAATGATTGAATTTTGTTTCATGACTATAGCTTCCTCTACTTTACCCCTTGTTAATTTTCACTTAATCCAGGGTAATGGTAACCATAACCAACAAACTTGATTATCTCAGTTTTGCTAGCCAGCCACCAGACTCAAAAATCTTCACGCACATATTCCCACTTAATCAACTTAACCAAGTCAATCACCATTCCATAACGAACCTATTCCACTCACGTGATACAGTTACAGATTTAGAGCAGTTCACAATTTATCTTCCTCAATATATGAAAATTTATCTTTCAGAGAAATACCTGACCATACATACAATTATATCTATGCAACTGAACATATAAAATAATAAGCAGTTAAATGTAAGAACGAAGCGAACCGTGAGGAACGTGGGTGAGATTGACCCCGGTGGACGACAATGCCTCCTGGTTGAACCTTGACAGCTGCAACATATCCCCGAAAGCCGTAATCTGGATAGGACCTTTGATCCCATTGGCCCTGATCGCCGCAGTGATTGCATTCGCTACCTTGAACACATTTACACCGGCCGGCAAATTGCAGTTCTCAAAATCCCACCAAACCGAAACCCTGACATTCCGAACCTCCTCATCGTGGCGTCTGAAGGAAGAGTGAGCGTGTGAATGGTGGGATGGCGAAGAGGTTGAGAGGTGGGAAATCTGAAGGAGGAAAGGAGGATCGGATGGCAAAGAGGCAGAGAGGCGGTAGAGGGTTTTTGGAGAAATGGGTCTCATGGTTGGTAGGATGAGAATTAGGATTTAGGGTTTAGGGTTTTGGGGAGAAAATGGGAAATGGGTTAGATAATTTCATGGTTGGATTTTGGAGGTGGAAGAAGAAATTTCAAGGTCGGTGGTTTTCTGAGTCTCTGAGTGGGAGAGTGAGCAGTGAGGGTTTTAGGGCAAGAGGGGAAGGTTGATGCAAAACCTCAAGACACGTGCGGTGCACATGGCTTTAGGGGCTCCGAAATTGTCAGGGTTATTGGATTGGGGCCCAAGGTAATAGCAAGTGAAAGAAAAATCCATGAAAGATGATCCCGGCCAGGCAAATGGGCTCGTTTAAAAGTATTTTTAAAATAATTAAAAATTCATTTGGCGAAATTGATTTTTTGTTCCAAAAGTTATTTTCAGTATTTTTTTAGAAAAAATACCAGATATTTGATTATTATCGGAAGCACTTAAAATGTTTTTCCAAGATTCGCTTGAATTTTTACTAAAGATTGGTTTCAAAAATATTTTTATCACAAGTGCTTTCAGTTATTTTAAATGTACTTCCAAATGAGTCATTACCTTCCAGCTTTACTTTTTTGTTCATTACATTATACTTCTTGTTAAGAAAATTTTATTTGAAATCATGTTTTGTATCTCTATACTCAACTTAAAATTTTGGGTTAAACTCTGTTTACTACCCTCATGTTTCGTGGTTTTCAACATTTAGTACATAAAGTTTTTTTCGTCTCAGAGTCATACCTAAAGTGTTAATTTTGGAACAGTCTCATACATTCGTTAGTCAAACTGTTAAGTCTGCAGTTAACTGCTGACGTGGCGCCTATGTGGACAATGATTGGGCATCACGTGTCATTAAGGGTCCACGTGGAAATTAAAAATAAAAAAAATTAAAAAATTAAAAAAATTAATAAAAAAATTAAAAAAAACAAAACCCAGAACCCTTTCGTCTTCCCCACCCCTACCCGACATCCCTCCACCCCTTGCCCACCTGAGTCACCCCTTCTCCCGTCACCAACCCCATCCCCCAATCCCCAATTTTGCCCCCATACCATCACCTCATCCTCTCTTCCTGATGCAACATCTCTTCCGTCGGCAGAACCCCAAACCCCAAAAAATCCAATCCCAGGCTCATATCGCCTTGCTGATGGTGGCTCCCAGATGCATGGGGTTGTTTAACTTTGAAATCGAAAAGAGGTGGTGAGGGGGCCCAAAACCCGATGAGATTCACGGGGGAATCTTAAAGAATCGTCGAGATTTGTTCGGGAAATCTTCAAAAAGATTTTCTTGTAACTGCCCTCCGGAAAACATGGTGGATGTAGGCATTGCAGATGCATGGTGTGACACACGAGGGGGGGAGGGGTAGCAGCACAAAGGTGAGATGGATGCTACAAACGGCGTCGTCTTGAACCTGCGAGCTCTCTGGATATTGGGGCAGGAACAGCTTGGCTCCTTAGGAGCTTGGCTAGCTCAGCTCAGCGTGGCTTAGTTCAAGCGGGAAGGGAATGTGAGATCTTAGCTGCAAACATCAACATGCCAATCACAAAATTAGAGCAAAAATTTCAGCAAAAAAAAAAACAGAGATAAATTAGAGCCGTGAAGAACATGTGGAACGCCACGAAAGTAGCTGAGCAAGCTTCTGATTGCTCCACCCCTTAGATCCATTCTTCTTCCCTCTCCATCGACCCCTCCCTCCTTTCTCTATCATCTCGCCTCTCATCATGTCAGTCTTTCTCTCTTCGTTTTCTGCAACCTACTTTTAGCTCAGATGAATTATTCGATTTTTGGATTTGAAATTTCTAACCTTTTTAAAAAATTCAGTTTGGTGGATGATAAATTACAGGAAACGAGACAAATGTGAAAAAAAAAGATTCGATTTTGTTATTTTTGTGTATGTCGACGATTGAGATGTTATTGGAAGTGAAATTTTGAATTTTGATGTTTATATGCCGACGAATGAGATGTTGCAGCGAGAAGATGAGGTGATGGTCTGGGGGAAAAATTGGGGATTAGGGGATGGGGTTGGTGATGGGAGAAGGGGTGGCTTGGGTGGGCAAGGGGTGGAAGGGATGGAGGGATGGATGGACGTTGGGTGGGGGTGGGGAAGACGAAGCGGTTCTGGGTTTTGTTTTGTTTTTTGATTTTTTTGATTTTTTTTTTTTTTGAATTTTTAATTTCCACGTTGACCCCATAATGACATGTGGTGCCCAGTCATTGTTCACATAGGCGCCACATCATCAGTTAACTGCAGACTTAACAGTTTGACTAACGGATGTATAAGATTGTCCCAAAATTAACACTTTAGGTATGACTCTGGGACGAAAAAAACTTGATGTACTAAATGTTGAAAACCACGAAACATAAGGGTAGTAAACAGAGTTTAACCCTAAAATTTTAATGTGAAATGTCAGTTAGTACTACAGTCTAGTGATATTCATCTTCACTTGTGAGTGAGAGGTGCGAATTTAAACCACATTATTATGGTTGGCCCATTGTAAGGTTTGGCCCACTCTGCCACCCGTTAATGTAGGTAAATAATATTTGTTCAATTTTATTTTTTTTTAATGTGAAATGTCTTTTTACCTCCTTGTACAGTTACCGAGAGATATATGTTTTTCTTGTTCAATTATTTGATGGAAGTACAAAGAATCATGTTCTTTAATTTCTTTTGATTATTTATTGTGCTAATTTGAGCATTAATTATATATAGCTCATGGATGTGAGAGATTTTTTACTATGTCTGAAACACGGAATAGTTCAACACATGCCATTATACAAGTGAAATAACACTTTAAAATAAAACTTTTGTCCATTAATATAATAACACGTGATATACCATGAAACGAATCATGGTCCTTAAAAAATTATTTTCAATAAAATCAAATTTTAATCCTCGAACTATCCTGCTTCGTCTAGGACTTGGCCACATCAAAAGCTAATCCTTAAGCAGTCCTACTTCGTCCAGGACTAGGCCAACAATGTTAATTTAGGCCCAAACATTGTTTCCCAGTTTCCTTGAGTCTTGGTATGTACACTGAATAGTTAAGAAAATTAATCATTTGACTGTTGGCTTTCTTAAGTCTTTTGCTCCAGATGTACAAGACCGAAAGCTCGGTGAGACAATGATATGTACCTTTTCGGCCGAACTAGATATGAACATTTTTAGCTGAAATAACCAACCAGTCTATGAAGGTGTGTCTGTTGTGTAAGATCCAACATCGCCTGGGGGAGAGGGGGTGATGTGCCTTATATGTACATGCCCACCTCCCTATAGTGAGATGCGTTTTAGGTGGAAGCCCAAGAACAAAACCGTGAGCGCGTGGCCTAAAATGGACAATATCTTACTATAGGGATTGGGATGTGTCAATTTGTTATCAGAGCCACTCCTCGACCGGAAATGTATTGTAAGATCCCACATTGCCCGGGGAAGAGGGGGTGATGTGCCTTATATGTACATGTCCACCTCCCTATAGTGAGATGCGTTTTGGGTGGAAGCCCAAGAACAAAATTGTGAGGGCATGGCCCAAAGCAGACAATATCTTACTATGCGTCGTCCCTCGGTAAGTAGCTCCGCTTGGCATATGATTGTGTTTTCCAGGCCCATCTTCTAATTTACTGAGAGCTGAAGTTAGTTGACCGCACTTCCTTTGTCAACCATCATTATGTCGACTATAGCCTAGGCTAGTTGGACAAATATCATTAATGCGTCGTCGTGTGGGAAGTCGACGCCTGCGACATCTTGCTTGGTGAAGCCAATGATGGATCCATGTTGGGTGTCGACTGCCTGGACGTGTGAGACTAATAGAGCCTACTGGATCTTCCTATTTTTAGAGTTGTTAGCGGCCCCCAAGTGCACAGATTCGGCGAAAAATGCCATTAATCCGAATTGTCTTGGTTAGCAGCCCTTCGTTGGTGTCTATGTTCCTTCTAGGCTACGCCACTGGCTTGTCCAAATATCTGTTGACCTTGCCTTCTTTCACCAACTTCTTTAGGTAATTTCTCTAAGTGTAGTTGTCGTCTGTTGTATGGCAGGGACTGATAGGATTTTTACTACTCATGTGAACGGGCTTAAATCTCCTATTTTACTTGCAAGAATCACAAGGTTGTTGTAGTATAAACGGATTTCGCAAGGTCATCTCCACAGGGATTATTAAATAATTCGAACTAATCAGATTCCATTTAATTATTGTAAAGTAGAAATTGAAGTGATTGATTTTAAAACCTAATTAAAATAAAAACGAAATTAATGAATTAAAATAAACAATCTGCAATATTAGAGCTAGAGAGAAAGAAAACAGTTTTGGAAGAATAAAATTAAGAAAGCACTAGGGTTCCACCATCACCTAGCAATCCTATGAATTTTTACCAATTACTTATGATCTACACATGCCACTTTGAAGGTTAGATTTTCCTAATTCATATTCTACTTGGAACCTCCAACATAGAACGTATATCTAACATGCAACCCGTCCGGACGTTCGAATCAAATCTAAACATGAAAGACTCATTATGCTTTATGAAAATCCTTTGAAAAACCATGCAATCCTTAAGACGTGATATTCATCCTAAGAGAAATTACAATTATTAATCACAAGAAGCCAGCGTCAATTTCAGGGAACCTTCCGACCAAAATTGCATCAAATTACTTTTCTAAAAATCCTAATGGTGATCAGGCATTAAAACAATTAGATAGTTTTTATCCCGGTGATTAACAATTCAAAATACGCATGCAATCAATCATAAGCAATTAAATAAAAATCACATATTCATGCTAAGGCTTAAGGCTTCGCCCTAGCAAAAGAAATTAGTTCCGCATATTCATAATTGAAATCATAGAAATATCTATTAAGAAAAGGATTGAAAACACCTTCAAGTAAAAAATCTTCAAAACCCTAGCACTTCTCTCTGTCTCCAGTATTGCATAAAATAAAGCATAGTCTAAAACTGTAGACGGCTAAGCAATATATTTGCTAAGCCACCACACAAACCCTAGCAAAACTAAAATTAATAAAAACCCTAAATAAAAATAGTAAAATTCGTCTAAAATCTGAACAGCCACGTTTTGGCCCATAAGCTGCTCCAAAACTGGCCCAATATAGCTGGATTTAATGTTTGGAATATTTTGAACACTTTTCCAGAAGGCCACGAACCCATCCGAGGTCATCTTGGGCTCCAAAAACGCAATTTAAGCCCAAAAACGTCATTTTCCAGCACTGCACACTGCTTCTTTATTTCATCGCCAGAAAATAACCGCTTGGTGAAAAAATCCCAAATTTTGATACGATCAAGCTAAGTGACTCACGAACGTCCTCCAACTGGAATTACTCCAAAATTCGTCCATTTGGTCCTGTTTTGCTCCAGAGGAAGTCGAAAGTCCTATATTGAAAATACAATTCAAAGTATCAAAATTCTTCCAATATATCAACCAAAATATACTAAGATTAGGGTAAAATATATAATATAAAATCTACTCATCAGGGACCTCAATGGAATGTGTAGTACTAGCTTGAACCATATTTCACTCTTGATGTCATAGAGGATTGGTGGATTGGAATTGAGAACTTAGTATAGTTCTTGGGCGTTGGGCCTCCTTTAGTCGGGGATCGGTCCATGTGCTTGGCCTCATATCTGCTTTTGTTTTTGTACTATTTTTCATCCTCCTTCTTTTAAACTACTGCCGATTCTTTTTTAGGCTACTAGGATGCCTTGTCTGCTCGCCGAGCCTCTTCCCAAAAGGAATGCTTCTCTGCTAGAGAGAATGAGTCTGCTAGAGCGAATAGCAGGTGGTTTGCTGGAAGTTCGTTTTGGAAAGCTGCACTAGATCTTCTCCTATGCTCAATTCTCCAAAAATCTGAAGCTAGGACTATTGAACCGAACAAGATCACCAAGTGGGTTATGGAAGAGGGTTGGGTTGCGGAAGTGGGTTAAGCCACGTGTGGGGCGCGGTGCAGCATTAGGAGCGCGTTAGACCTATGCTACTACAACAGTGGCTTAGGCCAGCTCGTGTTGGGCCTGGCTTGGCTACCTTGTGGTGTTGGTTGCAGATTGGGTTGCGTCTTGGGCTACTTGCACAACTGCTGCCAGTGCCTAAGCCTGGCTTGGTTATGGGTTTAGGTTGCTGTAGTGGTAGCACATAGGGCCATGGTCTGCTGCCATGGCAGTCTTCATGGTTGCCATGGTGGTGGTGCTTGGCAAACTTGCTCCTTTTGCCATCACATTGAGCCTCGTGGATCGTTGTGGTAAGGCTACATTGCAATCTCCATCACTTGGTCCAAATCCTTGAATGTAGGAAGTTTCGTTCATTGTGGTTTCCCAATTTCCCACCATTGTATTTTTCTCTTACGTCTATTCAAAGAATTAAAAAGAAATCTAGGAATAAGAATGTACAAAAAATTTACGAACGAACAAGAAATGAGAAACTTTGAACACGAGAGTCTTTTTCGAGCATGTGAATCAAACTCTCAATGAAAGGACTAGTTTATGGATGCAAATTTTTGCCATTTCTTCCTTTGACGAAAATGCACCTGCAAAATATTAACACCTAAGATTAAGGTCAAAAGCCTCACGCGCCCACGATGAATAGGTGTTTTGGCTAAAGAATCTCTTATGCCAAAGTTAGAATTTTGAAACGAATGTAATTAGGAGTTTATGGGTAGCAAGTAGCTTAGCATTTTAATGGGATAATAGGGATATTTTTAGGAAGGTGGCCGACCCTTTGGGTGGAGAGTGGCCGACCATATATGGTGTAATTGGGTGAATAATTGCAAGATATTATGTGAAATAATATCTTGCAATTAACATGACAATTATTCCTAAATTAAATAGGAAGTTTTGGGAGTTACCTTTTGAATAAAATCAATAAGGGATTGATGAGAGATATTTGAATAAATACCATATTGTTCACCTTTGGCTCCTCCTTGAATGAGCCTTATTGTCCTTTGCATGCGCATGGCAATCTCGATGTGCCTCGAGGATAATCTTGTCTTTTCACCCAAAAGTCCACGTGTCAGCTCCATGATTTTTAGATTATTTTTGGCTCTATATATATATATATATATATATATGTATATTTCTAATAAGTTGACAGACACAATAGACCATCGAATAGAGAACATGTAGCAACTGAGGCAACATGGAAGAACAATTATTCAATATGTTTAGGAACAACAGACCATCGAAGAGATTTGAGTCTTCGATTGTCCATGAAGTGTGAGAACCATTTTGCTAGTTATTCCTTATCTGGAACCAAGATAACAACAGCACTATCTCTTTGCACATTCTTTCTAAGAGTGAGATAGTGATTCCCAGAACATTTGAAGGATGTAAGCTTCATAAAGTTCATCCAAGATTTAATGATACGTTCATGACCACCATGCAAACGACTAATTACATGATCAACATCAGGACCCACAATATAGTTACCACACAGATACAAGATCCATAACATAAGAATATATGCTATTATGACATAAGAAGAATGTGCATCAATATTTGAAAAGGAAACATACCTTTGCTTTTCAAATCATTATGCAACCACTGTAGTACCCAGCTCACCACAATCATTAATGGAGATAGATCACACAAAAGCCTATTCATAGGACAAGATGATTTGGAGTATTTTGAGCAGTGATCCCATGCATGTGATATAATTGTATGCTTTTCCAGGTTGGACATTTCACACAAATGGCATTCAGAGAAGAAAAAGTGTGATAGTTTCCATTTAGGCCTTGGTTTAGAGACATCTTTGTTCCAAACAAAGCACTCACCACTTCTGAGGCCAACTAATGCATAATAGTTTTCCTCTGATCTTAAAACAATCAACATGATCTTCCCATTTTTATCAACAACTTTACAACATGTCTTGGAGAAGCATATTTCATCAGTAACATCACAAAGCTAACTAATGCTGAGTAGACTTGTTGATAGCCCAAGTACATAGCAAACATCTTTAAGAAGAGGATTCTTCATTTACCAATAATTTCAGCTTTGTTCCCTTTACCAAATTCAACCTTATTACCTTTGAATGGCACAAGAGACAAGCAGTCCTACATTTTTCAAAACCATATTACTTGTTGATAGCCCAAGTACATAGCAAGTAGTTATACATTTTTCAAAACCATACTGAATGCCTTTTGAACTTGACTCGATACACTCTGAACTTGAGGAATTGACAATTTTTGCCATTATGTTGACTTCTATAGTCAGTCGATCAACTTGTTCCTTCAAGTCACTCTCCTTATCCAAGGTAAGCTTTCTGTGGCTTGATCTAAAATGATCAGGTTCACCACCATGGTGACCTTTAATAAAATATCTATCCCTTGTGGAAGAAGAACTCAAGCACAACAAGAACAGTGGTTCATCCAAAGCAGAAGGAGTTTTACCCGTAGATCTTGAAACATATTCCATATCACAATGTAAGATTTTATCAACAATTTGACTCTTATCTGTCAAAATTCTATTTGAACAGCCAGCACCAACAAACAGATACGATACTTTCTTGTAGCCACACTTAATTCAGACGAGAGTTGACTTCACGATACATTTCATTATTGTTCCTCAATAACAAGATTTTTTGAAGAAGACTTTCTTGAGATAGCATTTGTTTGTACCATACTTGACCAATCCCGAAACTACTTAGCACCGGTCAACGTTATACCGTCAAGGACCCAGAAGAGTTTCCCTCAAACCAAGAGGCCAATCACAGCGTGACACGTGTCGACATCAGAAGCCAATCATAGTGCAACACATGTCAACATCAGAAGCCAATCACAACACGACACGTGTCAATGTCATAATGAAACTAGAAACTCTCTTCTATAAATTGAGATCATTCTCTCACAATATTTCCTAATGTCATTTGTACTAAATCATTCACTTGTACTCACTAAAGGAGAGCTTGAACCTATGTACTTGTGTAAACCCTTCACAATTAATGAAAACTCTTCTACTCCGTGGACGTAGTCAATCTGGGTGAACCACGTACATCTTGTGTTTGCTTCCCTGTCTCTATCCATTTACATACTTATCCACACTAATGACTGGAGCAATCTAGCGAAGGTCACAAACTTAACACTTTCTATTGTACCAAAGTCCTCATTGATTTTATGCATCAACATTTGGCACTGTCTGTGGGAATGACACTTATTCTCACTATCTTCAACTTTGTTAAGCTGGTTTCCACCATTCGTACACTCTCTTTTGACCAGGCATCCCTCTCCAACATGGGGAGCGAAGGAAGCCACAACACATAGAATGACACCCCTCTTGCACCTAGTGCGAAGGAACGAAAGAATGAAGGAAAAAGGATTGTTCTTCAAGCTAAAGTCGATGAGTTAGAATCTCAAAACAACAAGATAGCAATGAAGAATGAGGTCCTCTAGGAACAGTATGAGAAGCTCTTTGAGATGCTCCATGAAACTAGGCGTACTCAAACACGCGAACTCGTTACCCCTGTGGACATCAACCATCATCTGGATGCCTCCCAACAAGGAAGGTCACCTTTATTCGACATGGGTATCCCTTATGAGGAGCGAGCTAATCATCAAAACATTGATCAACATGAGACTTCTCTCAACCCAGCTGCTTCGACCTGAAGCAGGAGAAGTGGAGGAAGACACATTCTTGCAGAAAGGTTGGAAGGATCGAAAACCGTTTATCGTGACTGCCGAGACTTCCTAAAGTAACGTCGAGAAAATCCCCTCCACATAAGCTCGAAGATCAATGACCCAAGGGTTTCTGAAAGACTCGGTCCCCTCCCACATCCCAAGCCGGCTACCAATTTGGGGAAGGGGCAACAAGTCCTAGAGAAACACGAAGGTATAGGGGACTTAGAGATATTTCGACCGACATACCTTGAAAGTCAGTATGGTGATACTCCAAAGTCCTGACACTTCCGGGCGAATGATCAAATGGGCGATAGTATTGGGTGAGTTTGACATCTCCTACCAACCAAAGCCAGCTGAGAAGGGCCAAGCAGTGGCAGACTTCATCGCCAACTTCATATATCCTATTGACATTGTTTTTATACCTAAAGAAGTGGTTTCATTACCCTCGAAAGCTCAGAAAACAGAACCAACATCCCCAGCATGGAGCCTATATGTTGATGGCTCGTCCAACCAACAGGGTTGTGGAGCAGGACTAGTCCTTACGACCCTTGACGAAGTGGCAATGAAGTATGCTTTTCGTTTCAAATTCAAGGCGTCAAACAATGAAGCCGAATATGAAGCCCTCCTAGTAGGCTTACGTTTAGCCAAACACCTTGGGGTTAAACGAATTGATATCTTTAGTGACTTTCAATTGGTGGTTAACCAGGTCACCAACAACTTTAAAGCTAAGGATAGCTCCATGGTAGCATATCTGGCACAAACACAATTGTTGCTTAAGCACTTCCACTACCAGATCACCCAAATTCCTCAAGTTTCAAACAGTCATGCAAATGCTTTGGCTCGCCTCGCCTCAGCGGTGGAAGACAAGATTGAGAGAAAAATTCAGGTCGAATTGTTGGCAACACCAAGCACCATGGCTGCAAAAGTGTGCAACTTACAACAGGGGGATAGTTGGATTACCCCGATTTATAGATTCCTTACTCATGGCACCCTTCCAATTGACAAAGTCCAAGTTAAGCAAATTCGATACAAGGCTACCCGGTACTTGATCATTAATGACCAACTCTACAAGCGGGGTTTTAACCTACCATACCTAAGATGCCTTACGCCCACAGTGGCGAAAGCTGTCATTTGGGAAATACATGAAGGAGTTTGCGGAGATTATGCTGGATCTCGATCCCTAGCACACAAGGCTTTTCGCCAAGGATATTACTGGCCAACACTTCACCAAGATGCCATCAAAATATCCCGCTTATGTGATAAGTGTCAACGCTACGCAACTATTCCTTATTCTCCTCCCTAGCCGCTCACTCATATGATCAGCCCTTGGCCCTTCGCCCAATGGGGACTTGATTTGATCGGCCCAATGTTTGCAGGGAAGGGCAAAGTTCGCTATGCAATCGTTGCAGTTGACTACTTCACAAAGTGGGCTGAAGTAGAACCCTTGGCAACCATTACTGACGCAAAATAGAAGACTTCGTATAGAAGAACATCCTTTGCAGATTCGATTTTTCCAATGTGATAGTCATTGACAACGGGCGACTGTTCGACAACAATAAGTTCAGGATGTTCATCTCTAGGTTCAACATCAACTTATGTTTTGCCTCCCCAACTCATCCCCAGTCTAATGGACAAGTTGAAGCTATCAACAAAATAATCAAGCGAACTTTGAAAACCAGCTTGGACAAGGCTAAAGGTTGTTGGCCATAATTTGTACCCCAAGTTCTTTGGTCATACCGCACTTCGTATCGGACATCAACAGGAGAAACCCCATTCTTACTTGCCTTTGGTACAGAAGCAGTTGTCCCAGTTGAGCTTGAGCAAGCAACGTTCCGAGTCCAGAACTACGTGCAAAGCGAAAATGACAAACAACTTACCCTCAACTTAGATCTAGTCGAGGAACACAGAAACCAGGCTCATTTGAGGAATGTCGCCTACAAGCAGCGCATCTCTAACTACTATGACTCAAGGGTCAAACCTCGTTCTTTCAAAGTGGGGGACTGGGTATTGAAGAAAAGATTACTCTGCGACAGGGTCCCGAGTGAAGGAACACTTAGTCCAAACTGGGATAGACCGTTTGAAGTTGTTGGCATCAGTCACCTTGGCTCCTACAAGCTTAGAAGCTCCGATGGCAAGACCCTTGTGTTGGAAGTATGCCCACAAAGCCACTTATTTAATGTAATAGCTTTTGGAACACGATCGGATTTACGTTGTTCCAAGACCTCCGATTTTGTGTATCAACATTCTTCTTACTGAATTTCATTTTTTAAATTTTTTTTTGAAAACATGATCATCTGGCGGATGTAAGAAGATGAAAGGTTCAGATCTTTGATATTTACATTTAACTGAAATATGAGTCGATGTCATATAGTTTGTAGAAACTTTATAAACATCAAGCAATATTTTCACTAACTGTAAAATTCTGAATATAATATCAACGATCCAAACCATTCATCTTCCTGCATCCTCTAATAGATCAAGTTTTCAAAAAAACAAAATTTGATGAGAACAATGAAGCGTAAATGTAAACAACAATCAACGGTTAAATTTTGATCTATGATTTATATGATTATAGTGGCGAATTTTGAAGTTAAGCAAGTTGTAAAGTTTGTCATTACGAGCGTTTATATATTTTTTCTAATTTTTTTTCACACTTCTACATTAATTCAAAAACTATTAAAGACTTTAGGTAAGTGAAATATACTTAAAAGAAAAATGCGTTTTTATGTTTTGGATGTGACAATATGATATGTATATACTTATTTAGTATTATGTTTTTCATTTGATTATTTATTGGTTTAAAATATATTTTCCTTAATGGGTAACGGGTCGGGTCATATTACCTATTAATATTATCGGGTCAATTTCGGGTCGGGTAATTTTACCGTTTATTTTAATGGGTATTACACGACACGACCTGTTAAAATATCGGGTATGACACGAAAATGACACGAACATGGAAAACACGACACGAATGCCAGGTCTAGTGAATGTAAACAACAATCAATAGTTAAATTTTGATGTATAGTTTATGTGTTTATAGTGGTGAATTTCGAAGTTGAGTCATTCACAAAAGTTGTAAAGCTTGTCATTACGACTGTTTATATATTTGTTTTTATATTTTCCACACTTCTAATTAATTAATATTTATGAGATACTTGAAAGACAAATGTGGTTTTATGTTTTGCAGTAATATTTATGCGACAATGTGGTATGTATATACTAGTTTACTATTATGTTTTTCATTTGATTATTTATTGGTTCATGTCGCATCCTTGACTCGACTTCACCGTAGCACGATATTGTCTGCTCTGAGCTTACCATTCCCTCACGGTTTTATTTTTGGGTTTCGGCACGAGAACCTCCCAGGGGGGTCACCCATCATAGGACCGCTCTTGTCCAAACTCGCTTAACTTCTGAGTTCTTATGGGGATCCGGAGCCAGTGAGTTCCCAAAAGGCCTCGTGCTATAGGAAAGAGAGCATGTACATATAACGCACATCACCCCCTCTCCATTGGTCGATGTGAGATCTTACAATCCACCATACTTAAGGGGAACCCGGCGTCCTTGCCGGCACATCCGCATCGAACAGCAGAGTGGCTCTGATACCAAATTGTCACATCTCAGACTCGACTCCGCCGTAGCACGATATTGTCCCCTCTGGGCTTACCATTCCCTCACGGTTTTGTTTTTGGGTTTCGACATGAGAACCTTCGGGAGGGTCACCCATCCTAGGACCGCTCTCGTCTAAACTCGTTTAACTTTGGAGTTCTTATGGGATCCAGAGACAGTGAGTTCCCAAAAGGTCTCGCGCAATCTTACATGTTGAGTTCGGGTAGGGCCATATTAGCCGTTCGTTTTAACGGGTGTTATATGACACAACCCATTAAGATATGGGGTATGACACGAAAACGACTCGAACATGGAAAACATGACACAAATTCTTGGTCTAATTCGATGAGAACTAAAGAAAGATCTCTTCTCTCTCTTCACCCACGACCACTTTTCTCCACTTTACTCCACCTTCTCTCCCACCACCTCTCTCCTCACTCTCTCCAACTCCAACCTTGAAACTGGTAAATTTGGAAAAATAACCAAATTTTAGACTCCATATAGAATTATAGCCATCATTTTAATTTTATGATAATTATAGCCAAAAATTGATGTAAAAGTACTATTACCCTTGATATTAGGGTTTCTCACAATAAACAAAATACAAACCTTTAAACTACCTTAAAATAATGATTAATCTCTATCACTTTTTTTTTTGTTTTTCATTATTCTCTATAATTTTTAAACTACTTTTTTCAACTTTCTGAATTTTTGCAAAAGGATACAACAACTTTATTTTTACCTTTGGCTGCACTTTCATTATTCAATCACCTATCAATTTTAAAATCTTATTTGAAGTACCAAGATGCCTAACAATTTAATTTCTAAGGCTTTGTTTTTTTTTTTTAAATCACGTTTTTATTCTGGTTAAAAGGTTGCAGACATCCAAAGTTATTGTTAAAGGTTGCAGATTTAAAGGTAGTTTAAAGGTTACATAGAATAATGAAAACAAAAAATGATGGAGATTAATTTCTCAAATTGATGCCAATTTTCCAAAAATAATGTGGAAATTCGGAAAATTCTCTCCATCTATATTCAGATTTGCAGTATTATTGGTTGTTGTGAGAAATCTTGATATTAAGTGTACAGTAGTACTTTAACATCAAGTTTTGATTACAATTATCATAAAATTAAAGCAATAGCTATAATTCTATATGAGATCCAAAATTGGGTTATTTTTCTAAAATCCCCCCCCCCAAACTTGAAACAGAGCTCCCACCACCTAGCTATCTTTAGCCGCCCATCTCTCTATTTTACCCGACGTCATTTTAGGCACACTCCTACTTCTCACCAAAATCACCGTCCCAACTTCCATTCCCTCTTCCAAAACCATACCGTTTCTCACTCTGTCACATATTTTCCTCAAAACTCCAATCTCTTTCTCCCTCCTCTGCATCTCCGCAACCACCATGACAGTGTTCGAAACCTCAAACGTCGCCAAACACCCACCTCTCAGAAAATTTGGGATTGCCATATACAATGTCATCTTTACTTGATAAGGGTGGATTTCTCATCCCCACATCGTCATTTTGGAGCCTGATCACATCCGCGCATCGGCCTTCTAGGAAAAGATACTGATCTTCTTCCTCCACGACACCCCTATCACATGTTCGAAGAAATGCCTGACTCAACTTGTTCTTTAGTCTTCTGTAGCAAATTACACAAACACCCTCAACCATATTATTACTAGCCCATTGTAATTGATAGCCTATTGTAGACCCGGCAGTTTCTGACACGACATGATGACAAGACACGAAAATGACATGAAAATAACGGGTTTCAAGTCAACACAATAAATAATCGGATCATTATCGGGTGATCCGTTATGAACCCGTTAATAACAGGCTCTTAACAGGTATACACACGAGTAACCCGTTTCGACCCATTAAGAAAAAAATTATTTTGATAATTTTAAAGTTTAATTACTAAAAGATTTATTATAAAATACAATAGCCATATTAATATATACAATATATTCTATATTAAATATATAGTTTTGTATTATTATTCTATATAAGTTTAAAAAAAAGTTTTAGTCATTATTTATTTTTATTATGAGAATTCCTTATTATCATTACTAGGATAAATTTTACTTAACATGTTGTTGTCCAAAATTAAAATAAACTAGTATAGTATTTTTATAGGCAAGAACTAAAAAGATATACATACAAGTATGAAAAATATGAAAGAATATATAAACACTCGTGATTCGTCGTTATTCCTCCACGAGTAGATAATTGTTACACTAACATTATAATAATATTTTTTATTTGAGGGCAAAATTAATAATAATTATTGTAGAAGTGTAAAAAATGTAAAAAAAATATACAATCACTCATAGTAACAAGCTTTACAACTTTCATGAAGGGGTCAACTTCGAAATCCAACACTATAATCCATAAACCTTATAAACATCAAGAAATATTTTCACCAATCGTAAAACTTTGAATATAATATCAACGATTCAAACCGTTCATCTTCCTGCATCCTCTAATAGATCATGTTTTCAAAAAAGAAAATCTGAAAAAACAAAATTTGATGAGAACAATGAAGCGTAAATGTAAACAACAATCAATGTTTAAATTTTGATCTATGATTTATATGATTATAGTGGCGAATTTTGAAGTTAAGCTCTTCATGAAAGTTGTAAAGCTTGTCATTACGAGCATTTTTATATATATTTTTTACACTTCTACATTAATTAAAAAACTATTAAAGACTTTACTTAAATACTTTTTTATTTTTTGGATGTCATAATATGGTATGTATATACTTATTTAGTATTATGTTTTTCATTTGATTATTTATTGGTTTAAAATATATTTTCCTTAACGGGTAACGAGTCAGGTCATATTACCTGTTAATATTATCGGGTCGATTTCGGATCGGAGCATTTTACCTGTTTATTTTAATTGCTGTTACACGACATGACCCGTTAAGATATCGGGTCTAAAATACCAAACCTGCCCAATTTTTCTTCTGGATTCTCTCTCACAGCCCGAGCCCACGCAGTTTCGTGGTCAATCTCTCGGTCATATGAAACCCAAACTCCGAGCCACAGACCAAGGCACCTCCCCTCTGCGCGAAGAATCAGATAGTTCATTTTTCTTGGCAGAAAATTTACAGATTTCGATTCCCTCCATAAATGCAAATACCCAGATGGAGAAACGTCTTGCTCCTCAAGAATTCATTGGTTTCATCAACTTCTGCAGCTACCCGTTTCGCTTCATTCCATTCTACTCCTGCTTCGTGTGAGAAGTGGAAGAACAAATGGACCTTTGTGAGTTTACTTTTCTCCTTTTTCTTTCATGCGTGAAAAATAAAAAGATGGTTAATTGGTCTTGTTTGTTATGTTCCTTTGCTCAATACCCAATTGAGGAAATTTTGTAAATCATGTATTCATTCTGTTTGTTTGGAGGGGTTAATTATAATTTATATGATCAAGTTAGGATTTTGGGTTGGTAAATAATTAAATGGAGAAGGAAAAGATTAATTTTCGTGTATAAATAGCGTGGTGTTCATCTTTCGTAGATGCTTTATAAAATTTTCTTTATAATAATCAAATGTTGCTGTCCATAAAGCAATACCAATACGTTTTTAATGAAATGAGATCGGTTCTTTTGTAATTGTTCATAAGCAGAGCTTTCTTTATGCAAACGCGTTATCTAGTTGCTCTGTGCTCGTCAGTATTTGTATTTTTTTCGATACTGTGAAGCTGACAATGTCCTTGATTGAGGATTGTTTAGTTTCCACTATTATTCTTTTAGTTGTTGGGGGAATTCTAAAATTTTGTTTCTCATTGCGAATCTGTACGATTCCATCGTATGACTTGTTTTATCTTTTTGTAATCAGAATTTTATGGTGCATATAAAATGCATGTGAACCATGAATTTGATTTCCATAAAGTTTGTCTTTTTTTTTTTCAATTTTTTTTGTTTATTTATCAGAGTTATATGTGTTCGGGAATCACTTTGTAGGTTTTCTTTGATCACTTTCCTCTTAAAACCAATGATGGAATAGCTGACAATCGTGTGCTTAATCTTTTGGCATTCTTGTCATTTGGTGTTAAGTTTGTTCACAACCTTTTTGGCTATTTTGAAGGTTTAATTTGGGCCATTTTCTCTGTTCAATTAACCTTAGGTTGGTTACCCTAGTATGTGAAGATATTTATCCTCTCTTTGCAGTAAAGGCTTGCAATACTGTTGGTCTTGGCACTGAGTTTTGGTCATTATTTTTAAGTTTTTAATATTATTGTTCTCTCACCTTTGACTTCAAGGTATGGAGAATCTGTAAGATAAGTGGTCAGATGTCGGTCGTCTTGTTTGCGTTCTGTTGGTCTGATAAGGGGTGGGGTTCCTTGAGATCCTAACAGTGTTAGGTGTAGTTCAAAATTTGAAGGTTTTATCAATCATATTTGCTATGCATCCCGGGGTAATTTTTTTGTGTCATCTGTATCTTCAAGTTTGTGATGAAAGCTTACCTGTTTTAAAATCCTTATAATTTTATTAAGTAACACTGTTTTACTTTGTATGAGAATAAATGATGATTCAAATGTTTTTGCAGGATGTAAAAAGCAGTCAACAACCAACAAAGGTATTAAGTTTGTTAATTTCGCAATTTTCCTATAGCATGTGAAAATACATGCCAATAGTGCAAGGTTGGAAGCAAAAAGTGGCACCGCACACATGGCCGTTATCTGTTCTCCTCGTTTATTGATGCTATTTCCACATAATTTTTCAGAGTTAGTGAAGTTTGGTTGTTTGGTTGTTTGTTTGGAAACAAAAATTCTAAGAATTAATTTCAATTCCCAGTTTTAAGTTTTAACACAATTAGTTCCTATATAAAAAATGTCAATTCCCAAATTCAATTATTTTTTTTTTCCGTGATCCTTATAAAAGAAAGCACTTACGGTAAGATTTGTTGGATTTAAACGTCCATATTCCTCAAAATATTTTTCTGAAGTATGAGTTTATTTCATCATATTAAATAAAACAGCGGTTTCCTATTTATTACTATGGAATCAATTTGAGGTTTAAGGGTATTGAACAGACATATCACTAGTCGGAGAAGGAGGACACACCCTTCCCCACATCTTCTCTTTTTTCATCGCCAACAAGACCAAGAAAACACAAAAGAACGAGAAGTTCTCAAGATACAGAGTTTTCAACTGAAGAACAGACTTGTATCATCAGGCTTTTTATTATTATTTTTTTTCTTTCTGTAGTCTGATTCTCCTCTAAAATCAATCGCTAAGCATCAAAATACTATCTTGATGCCCGAGATACTGTCATTAATCTTCAAGATAGTATCTTGATGCTTAATGATTGATTTTGAAGGAGGATTTTGTCTTCAATCTACCTTATGAGGTCTGATTCTTGAGACAATAGGAAAATGAATGTTCTCGACCTGTGATTTAGATATGGATGCTCTCAATCTGTGATATAGATATGAATGTTCTCAACCTGTGATTTAGTATAAAGAAAGGTTGTGCTACATAGGCAAATTAGTGTTCACCGATCCACAGATTCTAGGAGCATCTCCAGTAGGTCATTGCGTTGCAGAGACAGAACAGGCATGCGTGTGTGTAAAAGTATTAAACATTTAGAAAGATGGATTTTGATAAGTGACCAATTTGAAAATAACTGTGCTCCACTAACCACTATGCGACTTTAGAATTGTTGTCATTAATGTTTTGCTTGGCACATGTGGTACTTAGGAATTTAAGAAAGATCCTGATCTATATGTGTGTCTGCCTCATATGAAAATTGTAGCTCTAAGCAATTGAAAGGTCTTGAAACAGGCATTCTAGGTTCTTTAGTCATGGATGGTTCAGTGCTCTCTTTCTGGGTCATTTCCAGTCGCAATCTAAGTGAAAATCATATGCTAGGCATTGTGAATAATCTATCATATAATATTAGTGTGTTTTTAATGCTGGCGTAATAATTGATTGCCTACTATGCTGTCTTTTGGTGATTTTAATCTGTGCATTCACTCCAGCTGCCGTTAATTGCCAACTTCATTGTAGCTTGGTGTTAGGATTTTTGGCTCGTCAAATATGTCCTAGTCGGTTTGGGTTTGTTTTAGGAAAATTAGAGGTATACCGATTCTTGTCCTAGAGGGATTAGCAAAGAATTTCAGTTTTCCTTATTCAATTTAGGTTTGGATTTCTAGAAGTCTATTTGGATTTGGATAAGTGTAATTTCCTAATTCACTAAGAAATAGGAATTCAATCAGCCTTGGGACATGTAAGCCTACCCTATGCCTATAAATAGGGTGCGGCAATGCTTAATTTTTAGAGAGAAAAACAGCCAGAGACAGCCGAGAGTTTTGAGATTAGTTCTAGGGTTTGCAAAAGTTCAACTGGACGTAGGCAAAAGTTTTGCCGAACCAGTATAATTCTTGTGTGTTTCTAAGTTTTTCTATATTTGCTAGTTTAGTCTATTGCCATTCGTTACATTAAAGAATAAGGTCTAGTGGGTGTGTTTTCCAACAATTGGTATCAGAGCTAAGATCTAGGTGTTCTGCAATGTCAAAAGGGAAGATGAATGCGGATCCAGGACCTACGTTAAAGCCCTTTGATGACAAGGATGACTTCACGGACTGGCAAAGAATGGTGAAGAACGTACTGATACAGCAGGATTTGGATGATGCACTCGATGGTGAGAAGCCGGAAAACATGACAGAAGTAGCATGGACTAAGGTTCTCAAGAAGGCCAAGAGTTCCATTGAGATCCATCTCACAAGATCAGTTTGGTCACACATCACCGAAAAAAATAACTGCCCAGGAAGCATGGGAAAAGTTGGACAATGTTTATATGGGCAAAACCGTGTCCAATAAACTTTTTCTAAAGGATGAACTATTCGGGTTTCGACTAGAAGGAGGTGATATTGATGATCACGTATGCAGGTTCCAGAATTGCATAGCTAATCTTCAGAAGGTCGAAGAAACTCTAATGTATGGAGCATTTTCGAACAACTCTAATGTTTGGAAAAGAGTCCCTGAAGCTTGAAGACATAATTCAAGCTCTTCAGTCAGATGCTAAACTGGATGATATAACTGAAAGCTCTCAAGGCCTTTATGCCAAAGGCAAGGAGAGGGGGCGGGAAAAGACAAAGGAAGAGAAAACTAGCAACAGAGGTAGGTCAAAATCCAAGAAGAAAAAGGAAAAGAAGGAAGGTTGCTTCGAATGCGGTTCAGCCGATCATTGGAAGAGGAACTACAAGATTTGGAAAGAGAAGAAAGCCAAGATGGAAGGAAGCTTAGGTTTAGCTAGTGCAATCACCAAGCATGAGAATGACGGGGAGCTTTTTTCAGTAACATCGGGCTCCAAGGCTTGCACAAATTGGATTTTGGATACCGGATGCACATTTCATATGTGTGCAGTAAGAGAATGGTTCAATATATACAAGGAAGTCAACAGTGGGGAAGTCTTAATGGGGGCCGATTCTTCATGTCCTGTAAGAGGAATCGGCACTGTTCGAATCAGAATGTTCGATGGGATGATACGAGCTTTAGGGAACGTCTGGTATGACCCTAGACTAAGAAAGAATTTGATTTCCTTGGGTGCTTTAGATTAGGCCGATTATGGGTACAAATCTAAAAAAGGAAGACTCAGGGTAACCAAAGGATCACTAGTGGTAATGCGGCGTGACCTACAACCCAATAAGTTGTATAAGTTAATTGGGATCACTATAGTCTGGGGAGCAGCTGTTTCTGTAAATCAGAGTGTAGAAGATAAGACTGAACTCTGGCATCATAGGCTCAGTCGGGCACATAAGCCAAAAAGGGTTGCAAGAATTGCACAAGCAAGGCGTGTTGGAAGGCGTGTCATCTTGCAAACTGGGCTTTTGTGAATATTGTGTTCTTGGAAAGCAAAGAAAGGTATCATTTGCAAGTAGCAGTGCAGATAACCGAAGCAAGGAACAACTCAGCTATATTCACTCAGATGTTTGGGGCCCTACACCAACTAAAGCAAATGGTGGAGCCATTTTGTTACTTTCATGGATGATTTTTCTAGGAAGGTTTGGGTTTATTTCATGAAGCAGAAATCCGAGGTTTTTGCAAAATTCAAGGAATGGAAAACAGAAACCGAGAATCAAACTGGAAGAAATATCAAGAACCTGAGAAGTGACAATGGAGGTGAATATACAAGTAATGAGTTCATCGATTACTACAAGCAGGAAGGCATCATAAAGCACTTCACAGTAAAGAAGAATCCCCAACAAAATGGACCTGCTGAGAGCATGAACCGAACTCTCATGGAGAGAGAGAGAGGAGTATGCGATTTCATGTAGGATTGCTTGATAGTTTTTGGGCAAAGGCTATTAATCATGCAAGTTATTTGATTAACAGGTCACCATCTATAGTTCTCGGTTTTAAAAGTGCATAAGAGGTATGGTCTGAGAAGCCGGTGGACTATTCCAAGCTCAGGGTGTTCGGCTGTAGTGCTTATGCACATATTCCAAGTGATGAAAGGTCCAAGCTCAAACCGAAGTCTACACATTGCATATTCTTAGGTTTTGAGAAAGGAGTTAAGGGTTTCAAGCTTTGGGATTTCAACAACAGGAAAAAGGTTGTCAGTCGAGATGTTGTCTTTGATGACACAACCATGCCTCTAAATAAAGTCGAGAGCAGTAGGGGAAGACAGATGATGCTGAAATTGAAGCAACAAAGATTCCATTAATCAGTTCAGATGAAGAAGCTTAGGTGGAGCAAATCGAGCAAGAGGCCGAATCTGATGGTTTTGAGGAAGAAGAAGAGCATCAGCATCATTCACCAGTTAGGAATCAGGTGGAGCAAGAAACTGGACATATTGAAGGCACTCCAATCCGCCAAACATCCCAAGGGGTTCAAACTCCAACCAACAATCCACCTACATCACAGAGATGCATAGCATTGGACAAACCTAATTGGAACAAGAAGAAACCTGACAGATTTGGGTTTGACCAAGACGAAGTTAATTATGCTCTTAACATTAGTCAAGGAGATCCGACTACTTATCGAGAAGCTATAGCAAGTGATGAGCGAGATAGGTGGATAAGTGTTATGACAGAAGAAATGGAGTCGCTTTACAAGAACTTTGTGTAGGAGTTCGTTTCTAAGCCCAAAGATAGAAAGCTAGTTGGATGCAAGTGGGTATTTAGGAAAAAGGAAGGACTACATGAACAAGATGCCGTGACATTCAAAGCAAGGCCATGGCTAAGGGGTACTCACAAAAGGAAGGGGTGGATTATGATGAGATCTTTTCACCTGTAGTCAAGCATACTTTTATCAGATTACTTTTAGCAATGGCAGCTTAGCATGACATGGAGATTGAGCAGATGGATGTGAAGACATCGTTTCTTCATGGGGATCTAGAGGAGACGATTTTCATGGCTTAACCAGAAGGGTTTGTTGAATATGGGAAAGAGAACCTAGTATGTCAGCTAAGGAAGTCCCTGTATGGCCTGAAACAGTCTCCAAGGTAGTGGTACCAGAGGTGTGATTCCTTCATGCTGAAAATCAATTTTAGAAGATGTTTATATGACTGTTGCATGTACTATCATGTGTTCCAAGATGGGATGATCATATTACTATTGCTATATGTGAATGACATGCTAATTGCTTGTCAAGACAAGTCTAGAATTCAAGACTTGAAGAAGATGTTGAGCGAGGAGTTTGACATGAAGGATCTAGGTGCTGCACAGATGATCCTTGGCATGGAAATTCAGAGAGATAAGACCGTTGGAAAGATCTGGATCTCACAAGCCAAGTATATTCAGAAGGTTCTTGAGAAGTTCAACATGCAAAAGCAAAGGTAGTCTCGACTCCCTTGGCAGCTCACTTCAGGTTAAGTGGGCAACAATGTCCTACATTCGAGGAAGAGCAACAAGTAATGGAGAAGGCGCCTTATGCTAATACCATGAGCTATCTCATGTATGCAATCGTATGCACACATCCCGACATAGCTCAAGCAATCAGTGTCGTTTCCAGATACGTGGCAAATCTAGGAAAGCAACATTGGGATGCAGTCAAGTGGATTTTGCGTTATTTGAAGGGTTCTTAGCGACAAAGTATTATGTTTGAGAAGCAAAAAGAAAATGCAGGGGTGTTAGGATATGTGGATGCCGATTATGTAGGGGACTTGGACAAGAGAAGATCAACTTCTGGTTATGTGTTTACATGTGCAGGAGGACCAATTAGTTGGAGGGCACTACTACAACCAATTACAACTTTGTCGACCACAGAGGCAAAGTATATTGCATTGGCCGAATTTGGAAAGGAAGCAATTTGGCTTAGTGGCTTGGTAAGTCAAATGGGAATCACTCAAGGTTGTGTGAAGCTGAAGTGTGATAGTCAAAGTGCCATTCACTTGGCAAAGAATCAAGTTTTTTCTGGAAGATCAAAACACATTGAAGCAAGGTATCACAGAATCAGAGATTGGGTGGAGTCTAAGGAGATTTGGATTGAAAAGATTCATACGGATGACAACGCCACAGATTTCCTTACAAAGATAGTGCCGGCCAAGAAGTTCAAGCATTGCTTGAACTTGATCAATCTCGTTGGTTGATCAAAGGAAGCACCTCCTCACTTGAGGTGCAATGAGGCAAGGAGAAGATTGCCAAGGTGAAGACTCTTGAAGATTTCCAGAGCTGCTTCAAGAAGGTTCAAAGATACTATGGGGTGCAACGATCAAGACTTGGTTTGACTCACCAAGGTGGAGATTGTTAGGATTTTTGGCTCGTCAAATATGTCCTAGTCGGTTTGGGTTTGTTTTAGGAAAATTAGAGGTATTCCGATTCTTGTCCTAGAGGGATTAGGAAAGAATTTCAGTTTTCCTTATTCAATTTAGGTTTGGATTCTAGAAGTCTATTTGGATTTGGATAAGTGTAATTTCCTAATCCACTTAGAAATAGGAATTCAATCAGCCTTGGGACATGTAAGCCTACCCTATGCCTATAAATAGGGTGCGGCAGGGCTTAATTTTTAGAGAGAAAAACAGCCAGAGACAGCTGAGAGTTTTGAGATTAGTTCTAGGGTTTGCAAAAGTTCTGTAGTCTCTATTATTAATCAAAGGAGCGGTGATTTGCCGAACCAGTATAATTCTTGTGTGTTCTAAGTTTTTCTATATTTGCTAGTTTAGTCTATTGCCGTTGGTTACATTAAAGAACAGGGTCTAGTGGGCGTGTTTTTCAACACTTGAAAAGCTTAATGTTTCCCCTGCATCAAATTGCTTTTAGTTATGTTTGATCAAAATCTTGCTAATAAGCAAATGCATCCTTATATTGCATTGTTTTTCTTTTGTCTAACCCCATGCTGGAGATGTAGTGCTTCCCTTATCATTATCCAAATTGTGTTGCCTTTTGTTTTTGAAATACTCTGTTAAATAAATGTTAACAAAAGCCATGGTTGGTCTTTAACCTGCTAGACATTTATTAGCTTTCCAGCGTTCTAATTCAGATGATTTTATATCGTAATCTGAGTCCCAAGTTAAATTGGTTGCCCATAGAGATGCGAGATGTGTAAGCATAATTTGTATTCCATGTTAAATCTGTTTTCCTCCTCTCTGACGTGTGAAATGTGTATTTTAGAGTTACATCAGATACGAAACACGTCAGAAGCGTGCGGATGCAAAGAAGGCCTTGAAAAACCTCCTCTTCAACAGTGGGTCCTCTAAAGGTTTATTTCATGACATTCAGGTAGACTCATCCTCGTGTTTTTAGTTTATAGTGGTCTTACTGGAGTACATGTATATAAAACACTTTGGAAATTGTGTTGGTTTACACATGATGTTAAATTGAGGGTGGGCATGGGCATCACCATGCACTGAAATGTCCTATTTTTTTGTTGCACTAAAATGTTAAATGGACTTTGAGGATACTTTTGGACATTAAGTTTTGATCGAATGTCCTTGAATTCAACTTTGTTTTGGATATAGCTACACATAATTTAAATCAACTCCTTAGAAAAAGAAATTTTCAAAAAGAGTGATGAAAAGATCATAATTGATGTTGTTGGAGCCTAAAATTTATCCTTTGCTGCCAATCATGAGATAGTTCTAAGTATTTTAATGGTCTTGTGGATCCTTAATTGTTAATCCAGATGATTTGTAAACCAGCAAAGGACAGATTCCCCCATGAACTTTCAGAGTTTCAGTAAATCTAGTACTTGATATTATATTTGCTCCACATTCCAAGACCTCTTGTGTTTAGAAGTGCTTTTAAAATGACTGAAAATGCTTTTGGAACCAATCCTTAGTAAAAATGCAACTGAATCCAGGAAATGCACTTGGAACTGCTTCCTGCAAGAAGCCAAGAAGCGCATAACTGGTGCTTCTTCCAAAATGCATTTCAAGTGCTTTTGGAACCCAAAAGCAGTTATACCGAAGCACTTTCAGTCATTTTAGAATTATTCCAAACGAGCCTACTCAGTTTGTCTTCCAGTTTACCTATAGTGCTTCCCTGATTTATTATGAATGTATCTACTTATGGTAAAAAAAAAAAAACTGTATCAATTTTTCCATGTATTGATATTGTGGTTTGTTTTCAATGTTAATTAGAATGAAGATTTTTCGGGTAGCTCTCCTAAGAAACATAGATCAAGATCTTCTCGACATGCTGAGAAATCGCAACAAAAGAAAATGAAAAGTGAGCTTTTCTTATTGTTTCGTATCTAAACCTTTCTCTCCCATGTTTTCTATATCTGATAATTTGTTTATGTATTCAATTTTTGTCGGGTAAGGCTAGCCGACATTCACCTCTCCCAGACCCTGCGTAAAGCGGGAGCCTTGTGCACTGGGTACGACCTTTTTTATCTGTAATTTATTGTGTGTGATTTTTCACCTGCATCTGAGCTATATCATATGCCGATCTACTCATCCTCATTTCAACAAGTAGGTTTTTTTGGTGATAGAGACATTTTGTGTACTCTTATCTGGATGGTGGGTATCTTTTCCACAACTGGACACGATGTCTGAACTCTACGCAATTTTATTTGATGGAGTCTTAATTCCGACATCTGGACATGAGGTCTTAACTCTAATGAATTTTATTTGATGAAGTCTTTCTTCCCACAACCGGACACGAAGTCTTAACTCAAAGTGCATGTATGGCTGTAGGAAGCCCTGATGTGGTTTCCTATTGAACATGTGTATAGGTTTTGCACTTAATTAGAGTCATTGCTTCTTGGTAAACATGTGAATAGGATACATGCTTTTGATAATTACTCCTGTTTCGCATGAACTTCTCAATTGTACAGAAAAATATGCTGGTTTTTTTTTTTTTTGGGTTAAACAAACATATTATAAGCACATTATGCAGCTCTGTATTAAAACAATGAAATTTTGAATATAATAATTTGAATACTACATGGATGTATGTTATATGTAATTTTTTAGGTCCCTTATATTACTATACTATGGACTCTTTCCCACAAAATTGTGGGCAAATATTCAACCTCAACAGAAAGAAAACTTAGCTATAAGAGCTAAATTGTTTCACCTACAAATTTAAACCTGAAGCTAATTACATACTAACTCCAGCTACCTTCCATTCCATCCTGGTGGATTGGAAGATAAGAAAGAGTAGGTTATTGCACAAATAATCTCAGGTTGAAATACTGATATTCTTGTTATTCTCATCCCATTTGCTTGATGGGTGGTTGATAGATGTGCTGAAATGCAGCATGATCATTGTATGATGCACTAAATTCATGTATTGTCATTTTAAGAATGCAGTACAATGATCTAGTCTTTTTTCTTAGTGTTTCTCTTGAACATGGTGTCAAAGCAGTAGATTTATTCACGTGTTAGACCTAGCTCGGTCACACATGCTCCACATTGCTCAATATAATTGACTTGTGTGTTTGGCTCAGTCTGGTCACATTTGAGGGGGCCTATTGAGAATATAAGATCTTACATCGGGTACTCTAAACTTGTGTGGGGTTGGATGTCTAACTTTTAACAGGGGAGAAAGACAAACTGTGGGTCATATGTTTTAATCAAATCAGAGGTATTCACCCAACCATGTGTACGATTCAAGCGGGAATTTGTACCTTAAGAGGTACTTAGGTGTCCAAATCAGATAAGAGGGATACAAAAGTCGGAAGAAATGGACTGCCACATGGCTCATTAAGTATTTTTACTACTAATCTTATGGTGAAAGCAGTAGATTTTTTAAACCCCGGCCGTTCTTTTTCTGGTAGGTGGTTAAAAAAGGTTATGATTTGTTTGCATTACTTTATCCTACAAACTTTATGGTTCTCTCTGTTACTTGTTCAGGGAAGTTTAAAAGAGAGAGTTTCTCTGAAGACTATGACAATGATCCTGAGAAAATCTTTCGGGCGACATTTGGAAAGAAATGGTACACCTGGTCTTTTAACTCACGACGTGACTCTTCTTACCAAGATTCAGAATCTGGATTTGAGTGGAGAGAGCAATCGAGCTGGAAAAGTAGAAGTAAAAGATGGGAGAATAGTAGTGACACAGAATCTGATGACAAATCACGTACTATAGGATCATTTTCTGATAGAACAATTCTCGGTCTGCCTCGGACAGGTCCTTTAAAGACCGAAGATGTTAAAAAAGCGTAAGTTGATATTTTATTTTTTTCATATTCTTGAACTCTTTTTCTTTTCGATTCTACCATTTTTTTTGGATATTACTTAATCCTTTTATTCCTTCTGGCAGTTTCCATTTATCAGCTTTAAAATGGCATCCTGACAAGCATCAAGGCACTTCACAGGTTAGTTGTTCATCTTTTGATCTTTGACAAATTTTACTTGTTTAATGCTTTTGAATGTAAACAATGTTCAAGATAATATTCAGTTGTTAGCCGTTAGCTATGTATGCAAAATTTACGGGTTAAACAGCCTTTTAATTTTTGTTTTAGTCCACTGTATAAGTATGGATCTTCATTCTTCAGTGCATAATATGAATTTGACAGTATCTTATGAGCAATCACAATGCCACAAAGAAAATGAAATTGACCAACTCTCATTTATTTGAGCGGGTTTTAATGCTGCCGCTGTGATTGTTTTGCTGCACCCTCTGCTTAACTTGCGGTTGTTTCTCTGCTGTGTGCTCTAGTTTCTTGCTCGTCATATTAGCATTACATAAGAGCTCTACAATTTCTGTTTCATTGTTATATACTTGTAAGATAGTCGTGTATCTTTGCAGGAAATCGCCGAAGAGAAATTTAAACTTTGTCTTAATGCCTACAAATCTCTGTGCAATGCATTATCCCCGGCCTAAGCCACGGCCTCAGCTCAGAAGGTTCCGGTTGTGTGCATTCACGATTCGAAATGTGCATCAAGTGGAATTGTGTTGAATCTATTGACAAATTTAGAAAGAAAGCAAAAAAGGACAATCTCAAGAAGTTTCACTAGAAATCTCAGCACCCAGTCATTATTATGTCTGTCGAATGTTCACTTGGGTGGGTTTATCATCCTTTTCAAATACAAATTCCAATTCAAACAACGGATTTTCTATGATGCTAGAAAGTATATTCTGAATTTTTTAACCGTTAGATTTTTAGTTGGAAACACAAATAAGAATTTGACCATGTAAGAGAATGTTCATTATGCTGTCAAAGAAAAGAGAAAAATCAACTGAAATAATTATTTTTATAAATTTTAATTGCTAAACTAATCAAAATCAAGCACTGGCGATATATCAATCAAATACTCAAAAGGAAAGAGATAATAATTTCATTAATAGAGATTAATAAATTGATCGCTCCTGTCAAAATCTCAAAAGGAAAGAGAGAGATATTTCAATTTTCCAGGACAGAAACTTGGTACATCCAAAATATAAGAAAAGGAGAGGAATAAAATTTGGATTCTAAACTTTATATCCCTCGAAATTTTTAAATTACAAGCGATATTTGTTCCAAGCTGCGAGTTCAACCAGTATGCAGTGGCTGAAGCAGATCTCAACTAACTTAAACAAAAAGGCAAAAAGAATGTAACTAAAAACAGAGGAGAACAACAGAGGAAGAGACCATGAAGCAGTAGATGAGGATCAAGAAGGCAAAATGGCAAGCCCAGTTCCTCTTGAACTTCGCAAAGTAGGCCTCCGGAGGCTCCTGGTAGTGAATCTCAAATTCCTCGTCGGAAATCGGGGCATCGAATTCATCGCTCAGCCTCACCTTCATCTCCCTCAGCTTCTCGGTGGCGAGTCCCAGCGTCAGCTTGTGGCAGCGCCGCTGGTACTTGAACCCGTTGATGCACCGGAGCGTCTGCGCCACCGAGACGTAGAAGATGAGGTGGGCCAGGGAGAGAAGGATGATTGGGACCCAGCAGTGGCGGCACTGGAGGCGTGAGGAGGCAGAGGACTGGGCGGAGAAGACGAGGGCGAGGAAGATGAAGAAGAGGATGAAGAGCTTGTGGAGCTCCTTCTTCTGGAGGTCGATGGACCTCTTCTTCTCGAGGGTTTTCTCGAAGTGGAGCTGTATGATTGTGTTTATGGCTTGCACAGCTCTCTCTTTGGGGATTCCGCCGCCACCGCCTGACTGTTGCTGCAGCTGATGCCTCTCGTACTCCGCCATTGATGGTGTAAAGGCGGCCGAGCTTGAGAGAATAAACTCTCCCTACTCTCACACTGATGGTGAAAAGATGAACTTTTGGCACGGATCTCGAAAAGTTTATCTTTTCTTTTCCTTTTTGCCCCTTGATTTGCTGAATTTTTTTTCTGTAGGAGCCAAACTTACCTTCTTTTACAAATTACTCCCTCTGGTTCTTTGCAAGCAAGACACAACTAGGTAAGGCATCAGACAAAAGAATCTCTCGTCCTTTGCCTTCGCACGACTGCTTACAAAGCTCTGTATGGGGTTTGTTGCGCGGCTAAGTCACCGTTTGGTGCTTATTTTCTCTAGAAAATACCTTAAAATGGGATAATTTTTTAATCTTGAAATATAAATAGGATTTTTTTTTTGTTATGCACAAAGAATGCATACGCTATTTTCTACACCTTGAAATGACCTAATTGTTCTCCCATATAAATGGGTAGGGATGGTTCGGTATGGAATACCGAACCGAAACTAGTAACTCGAATCCTAAACCGAAATTTTTTGGGACTGGAATTTGAAGACCAACCCAAACCAAATTTTCGGGAATCCCAAAATATTTTCGAGAATTTGGGACAAATCGGGTGCCACAGCCCGTCCCAAATATATATTTATCGACGGCGTGAATTGACAAAAATACCCTTGGACGTTAGTTGTGTAATGTGGTTTAAGTGTGATTTTGGGTCAATATTCTTAAATCCTAATTGTTTGGAACCAATTAGGACTAAGTTATTGTATTTTTGGTGGTTGACCAATCCTAGGCCACACACACACACATTCTCTCTTCTCTCTCCCGTACCCTCTCATCTCTCTCGGACTCTCACTCTCTCTCTCCTTCGAACTCGTACGAACAAACACCCAAAGCCCTTGAAACTTCACGGATCGTGGTCACGAGTTGATTGGTACCCATTTCAGGTAAAGATACCTTCGAAAACCCTAGTTTTTCATATCCTCGATTTGTGCACTGTTCATTCACACGTAATTATGGATGTTTTTGGAAATTTGAAGCTTGTAGGAAGCTTAGTGAGATCCCAAGGAAGCTCGGAGTGCTTCGTTTGAAGGTTTTGGATGTCGGGATCGTGTGGACGAAGTTTGGCAGGTTTTTCTTGGAATTCTCCGGTGAGATTCCGTGACTTTTAGAGCTTTAAATTAGTATGATTGTGTTCTACAAGTTAAGAGCTTCATTTTGGTATAAATTACGTGAAAAATGGATGAAAAATGAATGAGTTATAGAGTTTTGAAAATTTCCCAGTTTTCCGACGACGGTGACGGTCGTCAAAGCTGAAGGTAGAAGACGAGAGGATATTCCGTTAAGTTTAACGGAATATTCTAACGGCACTAGGTCACGCCGTTAAGTTTTGTTAAGGAATAACAGAATATTCCCGGAATATACCTGACAACGTCAATTGACACCGTCAGTGTGCCTGGCACATGGGGGGCGCGTCTAGCCGTGCCATTGCCGGCGCGTGGGGGCGCGTGAGGCTTCCAAAAAAATTTCTAAAAATTTGGGGATGATCCTGAGGTTGTGTAGGTCACTGTGGTATATTCATATACCCATTTTGAGCTTTGTATGAGAAGTTATTAGCTAGTTTTGCCATGTGCTTTAAAATAACGTTTTTATAGTTAATTCACATATAGGTGAGACTTATCCTGAGGACGAGCGTATCCACGGGTGACTCGGGGGTTATGACCCGTCGACATACCAGTGAGTGGGCTTTTGTTTTCAGTATATATTTATATACTTGATATATTTCCCAGAAATGCATTTTTAAAGAAAGTATGCTTTGAAATAATATGCCAAATGCTTTTCTATTCTGAATATGCATTTCATAGTTGCATAGATATAAATGTGGTGTTGTGGAGGCACATGTAAGTCCAGGTAAGTTATGTTTGGTTCTGTGACTCATTGATGATTTGATATGTGAAATGATGTTGAGCTCATAAAACTGCACCTAGGGTGATTGTGATTTAGCCAGAAATATGAAGTACATGCCTATTTATTTATGTCACCTCCCGCACTGTATGCTCATATTGGATCCAACTTAAGTGCACAGTCTTGTCGTACAAACCTTATTTATGGTTCTGACTCGTAGGTGACTAGCGATTTATCGCCTGGCTATTATGAGAGAATAGAATTAAGCATAATTATATTACACCCAATCTTGTCGTACAGACCCATTTTTAGTGGTTCTGACTTATGTGCAGTATATTGCCATATAGGTCATTGTAGTGACTCCGGCTAGATTGACTTTTGAGCTATGAATTCAGTCATACAGACTACCACAGGGGTTCCGGCTAACGTATCATATTTCTATGAAATCATTCTTACCTGGATTGTTTACTTTGTTATATTTTGGCATGGCATACATATGAATATGATTATGTGAAGCATGAATTAATTGTTATGATTTCAGATATATATATATATATATTATGTATATGCTTATATCTTGATTCTGGGAAAAATTATACATGTTTTACAGCGAGGGATTAGATATGTTGATAAAGAAAATGATTTTGTAAAACATTTGTTTTTGCCCACTCACGTTTTCTATTTTGCACCCCTCCAGGTTTTAAGTAAGCTTGTTGTTGGTGGCTTGAGGACGTCGGCGGTTCTGACCTATCTAAATAATAGTAGGACATTCCTGGTACTGTATAATTAGTACTTGTTCTACTGGACTGCACCTAGACTTAATATGCTCTGCTTAGGAGTGTTTACTGTTGTAACTAACTCCTATCACTTCCTATTTAGTAGTGCACTCTAGTAATTCGGTTTTTAATTATTCGTATAATTCTTATCTTTATTGCTTCCGCACTATGCACATGGCTATGTCACTCTCACGTGACGGCCATCATACCTTGATCTCGGTCGAGGTGTGTCATTGGGAATCCCAAATTAAAATATGAAATTATGCATTATTCTTCAAATATATAATTCAAGAACACATTCATGAACTAGGAATGTCATTTAATTCACACTACCATTTAATCGAACACTAGCATGCCTGACTGTTTTTATTAGAGGCAAAATTTAAATTAATTAAACCCCTTTTGGCAATCTGTTGAGCGACAAAGGAATCACGCCTTCTAAAATCATCAATCATGACAGCAGCAATAATAAAATCCAAATGAATATAAAACAGAACATGAAAAATATGCAAGGTGTAGGGCATTCTAGGTTGCAGAGCATGAATTAGAAACTACTAGCATCAATTATAAAAGAATAATATATATAATATATATGTATAAATATATATATAATAATTAATACTATATATTTTCGGTTCAGTATAGGATTCCTGAAATATCGAGAAGCCAATCCTGAATCCCATGCCGAAATTTTGGGATCGGTTTAGGATAGCATCCGAGAATTTCAAGAATTTCGGTTTGGGAAATTTTTGGTTTGGGATCAGGATTTTTTCGGTTCGGTTTGGGATTTTCGGCAATTTTTTCCACCCCTATAAATGGGTTACTTAGAAAATTGCAACCCTCATTTCTGATTTTATAGAGAGAGAAACAGAAAGGAGAGAGAGAGAGAGAAAGGAAACCTTTCTCCTCCCCCACCTTCTCGTACCCCACCAGTGACCTGAACCATGAACAATGGCACATGTAAAGCCCATCTTTAATTTTTTCCTAGTTTTTGCTTCTCAGAATCTTTATGACTCTTTTTTTTTTTCTTCATGAGGAAACCTCTCTCGCCTCCCCCATCTTCTCGTACTCCGCCAGCGACCTGGAACATGAACATCCGCACAAGTAAAACCCATCTTCCATTTTCTGTGGTTTTTGCTTCTCAGGATCTTTATGACTCTTTTTTTTCTTCATCTTCTTTTTATGTTTGGCTTAAATTCTGCAAATTGTTGTATTTTTTTAATGAAATTTGATGCTTTGATTTGTAGAAATGAGCTTGAGTTTATTGTGATTTCTTGTTTGGTCGCACTTTTGAAGAAGTGATTTTGTTAGAGGAAAGTTGATTTTAGTTGATAAGTGGAATTGAATTTTGGGTTAGGGAATAATTTTGGTAACTTTGGTGGAGTTGTGTGAATTGAAACTTGTTTATACGGTTTGTTATGATTTCTAGTTTCCAAAATTACATCTTGGTATTGGTGGATAGTTGAGATGATTCTTTGCAGCACATATATAGCTTCTTTAATCTTGAGATTCACATTGGATTATAAAAATGTTCAAAGCTCTTGATCTGAGAATGGTTTTGAAGGATATACAAATAGTTGTTAAAGTTTTGCTTAACTTTGTCTCACCTTTTTTTCCCGTAGTATTGTTAAATTAGATGGTGAAATCTGCAAGGATTGAACAAACGACGAGATTTAACCGACGCAGAGCTGACTCTAAGATCCGATTCGGCTTCGTCGACGAGAGAGAGGAAGAGTGATAAATACAAAGAAAGAATGCTTGGACTACAATTAGATCCTACATCCCCAACAAAGGAAACCTTGCCAATGGTTAGAAAATGCAGCTGACAAGCATGATGGGGAGGAGATTGGGGGTTGGTGGCTGCGAGACACTATTGGTTGGGAAGGGTTGCTGTTGGGTTTTCGGTTTTTTTTGTTTAACTTCAATTTTTATTTTTTAATTAAACTTAATTGAAAGTTTAACAGTGTTAGATATGAGGTTAAATAGAGGGACAGGTGTTAAAAAATTATAATGGAGACACAAAAGAGACACCAAGTAGGAGACAACAAACCTGTGACCTTATTCAAGAGGCAATTAAAGAAAAATTGTGCAATTTCCACAAGCAAGCATATATGAATAATAACTGAATGTTTGAGGAAAAAAAAAACAAACGAATACTTATGTAGCTAAACAAATGAGAAGTTGGTGTACGAAGGTAGCGAAGTAGCTAAATAAATAAGTGAATTCAGATAATGTTTTGAGAAAAAGATAGAGTTGAAGAAGATGTTGGCTGATACTTTCTATACGAGTCTAGTTTTAAAGGCGTTGATTACATATATAAAAAAAAAAAAAAAGATTGGGTGTTAGAATTTCAATTTTTTTTTTTGTTAAAATGCTCACAAAAATATTTTACAACAACGTTGTCACATCCCGGCCCTGGTCCACCACATGCCAGGCCCGTTCCACCACCGTAGCACGATATTGTCCGCTTTGGGCTTACCATTCCCTCACAGTTTTGTTTTTGAGAACTCATGAGCAACTTCCCAGTGGGTCACCGATCCTGGGAGTGCTCTGACCTCCTTCTCGCTTAACTTTAGAGTTCCTATGGAACCCGAAACCAGTGAGCTCCCAAAAGGCCTCGTGCTAGGTAGGGATGGGAATATACATTTAAGGATGACTCCCCTAAGCGATGTGGGATGTTACAAACGTTATGTTAAATTAATTAAAAAAAGATTAACATAAACAAAAATGTGCACCTAATCAAATTATCATATAAAATTATAAAAACTTCAAATTTAGGGATCTACTATAAGGACTCTCCTATTGGAGGCAATATTCCTTTAGGGACACAAAGATTCTCTTTAGGTCCTTAAATGCGTACTCAAAGGTGATGGTGGAGTCCCTAAATAGGTATTCCCATTGGAGATAAGAGGATGCAATATCTACTTCCTATGTCCTCTCCTTATATTAAAAAGGAAAAGCATACTAGTATAGCTAATAATTAATTGAATTTATAGATAAGCATATACCATGTTGATGCACAAAACCGGATGGTCTTGGTACAACGTAAATCCGGCCGTGAATCTGCACAAACGCTCAAGAACACGAAGAACACAAAGAACACAAGGATTTTATCGTGGTTCACCCCAAGGTTTGGGCTACGTCCACACTGATTGTATTATATTTCTCTGTTGAAGAGGGAGAGAGAGAGCTTAGAGCTTAGGGGGTGTGAGGAAGCTTTGAGAGGGGGTGAAATGGCCTCTGAGGGTGAGAATGAGCCTCTCCTAGAATGAGGGGAGGAGTCCCCTTTTATAGAATAAGGGGCTCCTCCTCTTTTACAAAGTATGGGCTTTAGTGTGAGGCCCAAATACAAGGCCCAAGGCCCAAATATACGAGGCCCTAAATATGGTATAAACAGTAGTCCCCCAAGTCTTCAGTCAAGAGAGTCTTTTGGCTGGAGACTTGAAATTCAGTCCATGTGTGGGCCGAAGTAACTGATGCTCGATATGAGGCGGTGCCCAATCTGAAATGATGCTCAACTAGAAGTAGCACATGTTGTGAGGCCGCTTTGCTTGTAGCTTATGTTGCCTTAGTTGGCTTGGCTTTGTGGCGTTTGAAGGTGAGGGAGTCCCTTTTATAGAATAAGGGATCGCTCCTCAATACATAAATCATGGGTGATCTTCAATGAAAGTGAGGGAGTCCCTTTTATAGAATAAGGGTTCACTCCTTAATACATAAATAATGGGCTAGAGTCCCCCAAGTATTTTTCATGAGGCCCAGTTGAGGCCCAATATATGATACATAATGTAGTCCCCCAAGTCTTTAGTCAATAGAGTCTGTTGGCTGGAGACTTCAAATTGAATCCATGTATGGGCCGAAGTGGCGGTTGTTCGGAGGCGGTATTTGTATACCCTGCACTGAAGCTTTGTAGGTGAAGCTTTGCAAGTGAAGCTTTGAAGCTAGAGCTCTGTAAATGAAGCTTTTAAAGCTAGAGCTTTTGTAAATGAAGCTTTTGAAGCTAGAGCTCTGTAAATGAAGTCTTTGAAGCTAGAGCTCTTGTAAATGAAGCTTTTGAAGCTAGAGCTCTTGTAAATGAAGCTTTTGAAGCTAGAGCTCTGTAAATGAAGCTTTTGAAGCTAGAGCTCTGTAAATGAAGTCTTTGAAGCTAGAGCTCTTGTAAATGAAGCTTTTGAAGCTAGAGCTCTGTAAATGAAGCTTTTGAAGCTAGAGCTCTGTAAATGAAGTCTTTGAAGCTAGAGCTCTTGTAAATGAAGCTTTTGAAGCTAGAGCTCTGTAAATGAAGCTTTTGAAGCTAGTTGATATGAGTGATGCTCATGAATGTTTATGTTGATTGACATGAGTGATGCTCATGGATGTTAACATGAGTGATGCTCATGAATGTTAACATGAGTGATGCTCATGAATGTTTATGTATGATTGATATGAGGGATGCTCATGAATGTTTATGTATGATTGACATGAGTAATGTTCATGTATGATTTGAAGTATTGGACGTACTTTTAATCACCTGGTTGGAGCTATTTTGGGCTTATGGGTTTTCGCCCTCTACACAACATTCCAGCCCATTTACTTTGGGCTTTGCCTTTTTTTTTTTTTTTTTTTTTTTTTTTTTTTTTTTTTTACCCTCTGATGGGGTTTATACATATTACCCTCTGATGGGGTTTATACAAATGTTTTCAAAATAAAAGGAAAATAAATTACATCATTCTGATGGGGTATTTATTCCTTGTTTTTTTTTTTTGCAGTGTCTCCATGTGCATCCCTTTTACTTTCCTCTTTTCTGCTTTCCGAAATATTCTCCCAACAACATGATCTTTTTCTTTTCTGTTCCTTTCTTTGATCTCTCCACCTCCAGACACACTCACTTGCTTTTGCTTTTACTTTCCCTTTTCTTTCTCTTTTCCTTTTGCTTTGTCCGCCACTGCCTTTCTCTTTCAGTCTGGTTTCTGCTGTTTGAACACAAGCTGGTGTACTCCAGCTGTAAAAAATGTAAATAACGTAAAGAACGTGGCCTCCCACTCCATTTCTTTGTCCTCAGAACCCCACCTCAATGACCATTTGCTATCGTGGTCAAAAGAATGTTCAGATTCACGTGTTCTGTTACTGGGCACTTCAGGTTTAAACTCCACGGGCAAACTCAAGTACTGGGCAAATTTCAGGTTCCCGTTGATAATGATTTCTTATCTGAACAAGATCCATTGCAGCTAAAACCCGAAAAGATATTGATCTTTCCATTTTTCTTTTTCTTTTTGCTTTGAGACGGGGTTCTCAGCGAAGTACTCGAAGTTCCTGCCTGCTCTTTGGTTGCTTGTGCTTCTGACCACCTCTATTTTCTTCCTTTGCGCCATCAACCAAATCAGTAGAAGGCCTATCCTCCACTGTTGACCCAACCCCAAACCCAGGCTCAGCGCTAGACTCCTGCTGCTTCTCAAATCGTCATTAATAGCAGACCATTGACCTCCGCATACCACCGACCTCCGCAAACCACTGACCTCCGGTCCCGGCCACCTGGCATTTGCGCTGGAGCTTCCTAGCGACGACGTCAGCGACGTCCTACATGCTGGAGCCTCATGGCAACGTCTTACATGCTTGCGCTGGAAAGTTTGACAGGGCTCGGGATAGATCTGAGGTCATCGCGGGGTGGGAATCAATCCAGTTTGTCGGAAGGAGAGAGATCAGGGAGATCTTTATGCCTGCTCTCAGCTCTATTGTGACCGAGGGAAAGATCGTCTCCTGGGTCAAATCTGAGGGCAACGTCCTCTCCAAAGGCGAGAGCATCGTTGTCTTCGAGTCTGACAAAGCCGACATAGACGCAGAGACATTCTACGACGGGATTCTCACCGCAATCGTCGTCGGGGAAGCGAGACCGCCCAGAGTTAGTTGGAGGCTTTTAGGTTTTGTAGATGTGTCGCGAGGACCACGATGCTCACTGGAGCAATTGGGTATGGCGGTTTTAGCATCGAAACCTTTTGGAAATTGGTTGATGTTTCGCAATGGGTTTCCGGGTTCGGGTTAAGGGATTGGATCAGCTGAGAAAGCTCAGGTCTTTGAGCTTTGCCTTTGGATTCAGGGAAGATATTTTGGTGATGGAGATTTGGTAGGACTGTTGGAACTTGGAACTGTGTAATTATAGAGAGATAGAGAAATGGGACTGGGCTTTTGGTTTGGTGTTTCTTTTTTGTTTTGGTTCCTAGGTTTTGCAGATCCACAGTGGAGATGAAAAATTGAGAGAGAACCGACACAACTTTTCGTATCGATTCCCACAGACGGCGCCAAATGTTGATGCACAAAACCGGATGGTCTTGGTACAACGTAAATCCGGCCGTGAATCTGCACAAACGCTCAAGAACACGAAGAACACAAAGAACACAAGGATTTTATCGTGGTTCACCCCAAGGTTTGGGCTACGTCCACACTGATTGTATTATATTTCTCTGTTGAAGAGGGAGAGAGAGAGCTTAGAGCTTAGGGGGTGTGAGGAAGCTTTGAGAGGGGGTGAAATGGCCTCTGAGGGTGAGAATGAGCCTCTCCTAGAATGAGGGGAGGAGTCCCCTTTTATAGAATAAGGGGCTCCTCCTCTTTTACAAAGTATGGGCTTTAGTGTGAGGCCCAAATACAAGGCCCAAGGCCCAAATATACGAGGCCCTAAATATGGTATAAACATACCACATATTAAGAAAGAAGAATAAATTGCATGTACGAAAAATTTCTAGAATATTAAAAAACATATAAATTATAAGAATTTTCAAATTATGTTCTAAAAATTTTGCGATTCCTCTTATTTTTGTTGTGACATATCTTCTTATCAATATGTGATTGTGTAAATTATTTTCTGAAAATTTTGCGATTCCTCTTATTTCTAGAATATTTCCTAATAGACTTTGTATTACTTGGAGAGCAAGTTTCTCTCCTTCTTATTACTATAAATAAAGGCACAAGGACTGTGATATGAGCATATTTATGCGACTTAGTTAGCTTGTTCTTGTGCATTTATGTTGTTATTTCTTAGTTGATTTAGTATTTCAAGCCATTTTCGTGTGGTTGTAGGTACAAAGGGTTAAAAAGGCAAAGAAGTGCATTTTGGTGCCTTTTGGAGCAGTTTTGGGCATGGAATGGATATCACATGCATGGACCAAAGTGGTTGGATGAAATTAAAGATCTAAAGAAGCTAGGAATGTGCCAAGGAGAGGAAGAAAATAAATTGAGGACCAAGGAAGACAAGGAAACCATTAAGAATGAGGAAATACTAGTCAAACTTGCCTTATCTTGTCGTTACCTTTCCTAATCCTAAATTACCAAAGATTTAGTCACATGAAGGGTTCCTAAATACTTTGGGACATTTCATTACATGTTCTACAAGTCCTAAACCTGCCCTAAAAGTCCAAACCATACCATCCTTCACCATTTATCTTCCTAGCCGTGCAAGAGAGCCATCCCTTTCCTATTTTCTGCCACAAATCACTCCAATTTCCACCCATGCCGTGCACATTCATCCATGTTTCCTCCTTGCACTCATTTGCTGCACCATTCCACTTCCTTTCCTTTGTCTACCATGTGCACAATATCCTTTCACCTCCTTGCACTCATTGATTCACCACTTACTCACCTTTCCACCCATGCCATGCATAATTACCCTTGTCCCCTTCATGCACCAGATTTCTTGCACTCATTTCATGCACCATTACACTCATTACCCCTCCTTGCCGTGCACCACCCTTGTCTCCTTCATTATTTCTGATTTCATGCACCAATACATTGAATCATTGCACTCAATTGCTGCACACTCCTTGTCCCCTTCACCCATCAGATTTCATACAACTTTTGCCTTTACTACATGCACTCATTGATGCACCATCCACCACCTTTGGACTCCCATGTCGTGCATCATGACTCTTGCTGCACCTTTGACTCATTTTTGCACCATTCCACCTCCCTTTCCTTTCTCTACCATGTGCACAATCATTCATGTTCCTTACTTGCATTCACTACATTTTACCCCCCATGCTTTGCATCATCACTTCACTTTCACCTTTGAATCATTTCAACACCACTCCATGCACTCATTGCTGCAACACCACTCCATTTTACCCTCCATGCTTTGCATCATTACTTCATTTTCACCCTTGAATCATTGCACACACCACCATCTTCCCCTCCTTGCCTTGCACTTCCTCTATAAAAGGAAGTGTGTGTGGCAGCCATAGAGTTCAGTTTTGGTTAGATCATTCATCCCCATTTCAATACAACCTTCATCCAAACATATCCATTCATCTTCACATCCATTCCTCCATACAAACAAACCTTCAAACACTCACCAACACCTTGTGCCGTAGCAAAGGAAGGGAAGGAATGTGCTTGGACGTGCTTGCTGTCCAACTTGGATCGTTGGAGCGTTTAGGTGTTTTCTTTCTTTTGTTTCCAATGTTTAAATTCATTTTCTTTCGTTTTGTTGTGAACATGAGTGGCTAAACCCCTCTTAGCTAGGGGTGATTTCAAAGCCATGATTATGTGTGTAATATGATTTGATAAATTCCAGTTATGAACTCTTGAATCGTGAATGCAATTGGCTTAACTATTTTATTGATAACTTATTTGTATTTGTTGATTAAGGGTCGACACTTAATTGGCATGCATAAATCCGATGCTAGAATATAAGAAAGTTTCACATAATCGTTACAAACTTATATTCATAAGTAGTGGAGGTCGCTTATAAACAATCGCGTTAAGTTTAATTCTAGCATGAGTGACATGATGTCATAGTTGCAAGTGCTTTGTCAATGCGTATGATTTTCATTAAACATAATGATCTTTAATTATATCTCTATTATGATGTCATGTAGGGAACTTTTGAAGAATGTTTTGGGTTGTCGAATGATGTTATCCAATCCAATAAAACAAGGAAATCTGAGGGTTAACTAGTGATGTCACAGTTAATTTGGGGCATTGTCGTTCATAATTCAATGAAGTAGTAACTGGAAATCGAGTTGTTTGCATACATGTCATGTGTGGAGAAAAAGCCTCTAGCTATCCCATCCATCATCTTATTTCTCAAATTCATTTTACAATCTGTCTAGTTTTTCATACTTGTTTGTTTGTTTCAACTTCATCCAAATCAAAACCCCCCCTTTTAGTTTCTTGTTTCAAAATGTTTCAAATATGTTTTGTTTTTGTTTTTTATTGTTTTAGGTGAAGCCAAAACCCAATTTTTGTTCAAAGTTGTGTTTAGAGTCAGAAACTGCCCAACAAGTGTTTTTAGGCAGTTTTGAGTGTTTTTAAGTTGTTTTAAGTCTTTTAAACCTGTTTTGAGTCCCTTGAGTCTATTCAAACGTTTTTAACTTTGTTTTTATGTTTTTGAGTCAGTTTAGAGGTTATTAGCAAGCCCTCCTAATCCCCGGTCCAGAACGATCCCTACTTATACATATACTACAATTGTCAAAAGAGGGTTTAATTTGTGTGCTAAGAATTTTCGCATCAGACTGGGGAATTAACACACAATTCCTCAAGCCTATTCTCCAATCTCTTTCTCTTCCCTTTGCCGCACCTATCTACTAGATATAGACCACAACATGCTCTTCATGCTGTGCTAAAGAGAATTTATGCGTCTTCAATAAGGGAGTATTACGTTTCAATTTTTTTTAATTGATTAAATTTTGATTTGATTGAATTCATATACTTTTATTGATTGAATTATATTTTTTTTCTTATGTTGAATGTGATACAAGCTTGAAGATGAAAGCCGAAATTGAAGAAAGAACTCCTACAAACCAGTTCACAATATTCATCACGCAATCCAGGTTCTTCTAAAACAATGGTGTTTATCTCGATATTTTTGCAGCCTTGATTGCATGAACCATCACCATAATGCATGACCCAACTTTACAATTTACGAATTTTAGATTCTACATAAATTGTTTATGCATTATATCCATAATATTGTTATTATGTGAATTGAATATGTGTGAATAAGAAGAAAAGAAAAGAAAACAAATGATGTTGAAACCCTAGAATTTGTATTGGGCTTGGAAAACCTAGTATGGTTTTAACTAGGCCTGCGTGCAACATGCGCCAAGCCACTAACCCAAGAGTTGCGCCGTTTGGCTGAGCCAAGTTGGCTCCAATTTGAGCCACCACCCTTAGACATGCAGAACCCATATACGAGTTCGAAATGACATCATCAGGATGCCATATCCATAAATCTGCAAAATTGAGACCTCCATAGCTAACAAATATGGCGATGGTGATATGCCCCCCCCACGACGAAGGCCTGAAGTTTCTCGTCGTCCCTTTGATGTCTCCGGCGTCCTCAAGGGACGATCATGGGTGTCCACACCTAACACAATCGTCTTTGAGCTTCCCCAGCTATCTTCCGCCGTCTCATTTTTTTTCAAGGATCCACAGTGACGGCCTTGACCTCTGTGATCCATGCTTTTCATCGTCCCTTGTGATTTTAGAGGCCTTTGAGCACCACCACCAGTAGCGTTCTTCCTTTGTTTCCAGATGAAACGCCTCACCCATCGCAGATGGGCTTAGCTCTCACTCCCTAAAGACCTTGGGCCTATATTGCTCTAGGCCCACACCCCACTTGCAACCGCATTTTGGGCCTACAAATCGGTAGCCTTTGCTGCTTGAGTCTATAAACTCAAGGCCCCAGTTTGGGCTTAGGACCTTGCGACCCAATTTGATTTTAGATATCTTATATCAGCAGCCTAGCAACCCATTATGGGCTTGGGACCTTTCTTTTATTTTTTTGGGCTTTTAGATATTATTTTTTTCCAGTTGGACCTGCAATCCAATTCGTGTGAAAAAAAAAATGTTTTCCTTTTTGGGCCTAATTACTTTAGCCCATATGAAACCCTAAACCCTGTATATCAAGATTTGTTTTTCACTTTTTCTTTCTTAGCCCATATTCAGGCCTGGGTTCTGTTAACCCAATTTTTTTTTTCCTTGCTGGCCTGCAGCGAAGCCAATTAAAATAATATTTTTGGACTTGAAGCTCCAAACTTTTAGGGCCATTTCCCTAAACTTTCACACAAAGGGTCCCGAAGCTACCCACTATAATATATATGTTTTCTCTTGCTTTATATATTTTTGTCTTGTATATATTGCATTTGTTTGCAGGTTTTATGAGCCTGAAGTTCATACTTCCGAACCGAAGTTTCGGGAAACTGCCATAGAAACCTAAAGTTTCTTAATGCACAACACTCATGTTGAGACCCGAAGTTCTCCATGCTTAAATCCATTTAAATCAAACCATGTCTTAGAACTTGAATGTTTTAACGTTGATGTTTATGGAAAATTTATTTCCTAAAACACTAATCATATTCTTGTTTCCGCCATTCAGCGTATTGTCGAACTGTAACAAGTCTGATTTCACTGATTTGGAATTTTCGAACAAGAAACTACTTTATGTGGATACAAGACGTGACACCCCACTTGACTATGACTAGTAGTGAAATCATTGTAGGCAGTTATGGTGTGGAAGAACTGAATAAGTCTCCGTCATAATCTTTATTCGAAGACTTATGCCTGAAGCATATCAAATGGAAGTATCTCACTCCCGAGGACTTCATGGCTCTTTGACTTGCTATGGACCGTTTCAAATCATGAAAAGATGAATTCTTGCTCGAAGCAAAACATGATTGAAACCTTTATGTCCATGAATAGGTACAATTCTGAAGTTTATATCCAATCAAATTTTGACTGGAAGAAAATCTTTCTAGTCATTTTATATCTAAATTGCACCTGAAGTAGTAGTATAAAGAGTGGAAGTTTACCAAATTCTCGGATCTGATTACAACTACACTTGTGAGAGACAGGTACACCAGCAATTCGGCTGGGAGCCACCGAACGGTATAAACCTAGTTTCGGCTAGAGTCGACCGAATGGTGGTGCCCTACTTCGGCAAAGGTGCACCAAAATGGCATGCTCTGCTTCAGCAGAGGCCTACCAAACAGACCCCTCCAACTTCGGTTGGAGCCTACTGAACCAAGTCTGGGTCTGTCTCTTTTTCACAATCCCATTTTCGAGTTTGTTTTACAATAAATGGTAGAATCAGGCCTGCCAAGAGGTAGTATCATGCCCAAAGCATGATCCTTGGCACCTAAAAAATTTAAGAATAAGAGATAGTATTCCCGAACCTCAACCTTGCAGAATCTAACTCCGTTTTGACGAAATAAATCATTGTTTATGCACTTTTCCGTGCTTTTACCAATGTTGTTGAGGAGTACCATTTCTGTAGTCAATCTGTGAGACTAATTTTGCTCCACCTAACACATTTGGAAGAGTGAAATTTGACATGGAATACCTATTGGTCGAACCCCCTTGTATATTTGATTTAATTTGTGAATAATTTATTTTATTCTTGGATTTAAGATTGATTTTTGGATGTCACTATTATTCTTGAATAAGAGTTAATTGACGAAAATTACCACATATGACTACAATTAACTCATGCTTAGGTATGTTTTGTGGGGAAGTTAGCTGTTTGGTTCTATGCTAACTTTATACCTAATCATCCCCTGACAACCTTTCAGGCTTATCCAACCTAATTGTAGGGCATGACACTGCCCTATATTGTCCAATGGTACTAATTTTACCATGAAGGGAAGCCTTATACTCACTTGTTTCAGAAGAACGCCTTTTGAGCTTTAAGGATATTCAAGAGTATTATTACCATATTAAAACCAATGTAGAAAATGGGAGTAAAATTCCTTGGCATATTACCATATTGCACTTCCTACGAATATAGCCAAAAGTGTATTCTAGAGAAGATGGAATGCTTAACGAGTGTATTACACCAATTCAAGCCACTATGTGGCCCGCCAAAAGCCCACGATTCCTATGGAATTTTCGCTATGGATGTACGTTTGGGATATCTAGGATGATCTGTGATGTGTTGTTTTGGACATCCTTTTTACTAGAGGTAAATACATCATACCTAGACGTGTACTATACCTTAGCACCCTCCATCTTTTCTACAATGGATTCAAATGGGATATTTGTGGACTAATTCAACCACCCTACGGACCATTTAGATACTTTATGGTATTGGTTGATGCTTCTGCACATTTGTCACACGTGTAGCTATTGTCCACAAGCTACATTATCCACACTAATGGCTTAGATTAACAAGCTTAAGGCTCACCACCCTAATTATCTGATCAAATTTATTTGATTTGATAAGTTGGAGAATTTACATCGAAAACTTTAACTTTCACTGGATATTGCATGTCGGTTGGGTTTTGAAGTTGAACATCCAGTCTCATGTTCATACCCAGAACGACCTAGTAGAGCATTCATTAAAAGCCTTCAAATGATTGCGTAATCGATTGGTCATACGTACCAAAAGTTCCCGATCTCTGCTTGGGGCCATGCAATATTGCAAGCAACCATGTTGGTCCGCCTGAGGCCCGTCATGACCTAACCTTGTAAAGCGCATGTTAGTTGGTTACCAAATCTGAACCCGACATATCGCATAAGCTCGTCTTTGGTTGTGCGGCCTACGTGCCATTTTGCGCTGCCCTTACGTACAAAAGAACAAAGGGTTCCTCAGGGAAGGATGTGAAGGAAAAATTTTGTCCTAGCTAAGAACATGTGAGAATATTTGAACACATATGCAAACTATTAACACATTAAAGTAGGCATGCATTCAAAAACAATTCTAAAACCCATGACTTTCAAAGCCTAGTGAATGGTGAACCAAGAGACTCTTTAACAACATTAAAGAGAAAGAAGGTTTTAGAGATTCATTACCCTTGAAGCTCATCCTTGTTTACATAAGGGATTCACCCAAGTGGAGGGCCTTCAAGTCACCTCCTAGCTCCTTGGATCTTCCTTGTGATTTCCTTCCTTTTTTGATGCTCCTTTGCTCCTTGAGGATGTGAGGAAAGGATCTCCAAAAACACCAAAGGTTTGGTGTCTCTAAGTCTCCACACCAAGGATGAGGTGTGAAGATGAAATGGATGACTTAGAGAAGAAAAGATTGCTAGCTATCTCCTCTCTAAGTGGCCGGCCTCCTTGTTGAGAAAAAGAGAGAAAGTGTTTCACCTCTTTGCCTCAAGAAAAACCCCAATGAGGTAAAAGCTATAAAGATGCTTTTATATCTCTTTTCTTAGGTGAGTGGCAAACTTGCAATTAAGCAAAACTTCCCACTACCCTTGCTATGGCCGGCCATCTTAAGTGATTGGGCTATTTGCCCATATTTGTTTTAGTTGTCATACAACTTAAACATAATGGGCCTAGTGGACCAAACCCTTTTGGACCCCGAAGCCAAAAACTAACTTAAAAGCCCAATACGAACCTTTCGTAAAATTAATTAACTAATTAATTAATCTTGACCATTCTCAACTAAACCATTTAATTGCTTATCCATCTCATTTATATTTCTTCACTTTCATCCTTACTCGGTGTACGATCCATTAGGTTCCAATTAGAGAGGCAGTGGGCGATTGTTACTCTTAACGATCGATTATGAATTGAAACTACATTTCAATTCTCCCTTTGATTAAGATTAGTTTTTGCTAATCTTCAAGGCTTCCACAAACCATGAGTGACACCTAGCAGCATGTCATGGTTACCCAAGCTAAGTAGAAGTGGTTGGAGAACCTATCCAATTACAACTACAACGCAATACGGTCCTTCTCTAATACAATACTCTTAATCACATTGTTTGAGTGACAGTTTGTTTCATGTCTACTATCCAATGTGATACTTCTTTATATGATTCAATTGAATATGATTTGGAACAAACTTCCTAAGTCATATTCATATGCTTTGACCAAAGACTCTCGAATCATATCTTAGAGTATTCTTCTTCTACCATGGAAGGTTAGAGATCCCTTGTTGTGCATTCATATGCCTACATGACTAGATAGCTTGACCCCAACAATGCCGTGGACACTCTCAATGGAATGCCTTTGACATGATCAAAGATCAAGGACCTAACCATTAGACATCTATGATGCCTCAGGTCAAAGGACTACTTTTCATATTGCAACTTACGAGTTCTTACATGACATGTATGTTCGAACTCTCTTTTGATCGTTGTTCAGTGTACTCGATTACTCTTTCAAGCACCTATGTGTTTGTCTTAGTGTCCAACACTAAATGACTTGAGACTAGTCATACTCTTGCTTGAGTTGACATAACACATACTAACCTTAGCGGATTGTCAATGCCCAATTGACAATCCTATGGTTAAGAACGTTTTAGGAATGAACATAAGAGAAATGTCTCGTTAATCTAACTTACTTAAATCACTTCTCTCTTAGATCAAATACATTCCTTGGATTCTCTTATTGCTTAAACACATGATACAATAAATAGTGATTAACAATAAGCTTTGCCTTTCATTAAACATATAATAGTTTAATACAATAAGTATTCCAAAAGCTATTACATCAAATGAGTGGCTTTGTGGGCATACTTCCAATAGGATGAGAATCTATGTCGGTTATGATTCTCCTTCTAATATTCGTTACTTAGAACCTTTGGCAGGTGATTTCTTTATTGCTCGTTTTGAATTGTCACTTTTATGAGACAGTCTTCCCGCTGATAAGGGGAGATAAGAATGTCAACTTTCCTAAAGAACGACGCAAATTATCGTGGATATCCCCACTATGTCTCATCTCGATCCCAATCGAGATCGTCAGAGTATAGCCAGACACTTCCTCTGATCTAGCAAAAGTGACGAGATCACATATACTAACTGAAAATCTGCCTGCAAATATGTGTACAAAATGTACGATGGACATCTATCTCAAAAGCAAGAACGTCACAATTGTGGTCGACCCTCGTACATCGGTGGCTAGCCAATCAATCTATCACTCAGTTCGAGCATTCACTTACCCCAAAAAGTGGAGGAATGTGGCACGAACATATCTACCCCTCGATCACTGTCTCAAACCATTCCATCTTATGAGATTAAATCTGGATTACTCCCGATACCTGAAGTTCTTGGTCCAGTAAACTAGTTTGGATAAGATATGGAATTGGAATAAGATTATCATAGATGATGTTTCATTTATATGGTAATTACCAACGTAAATGAAAAGCAACGATAACGAACTGCATTCCGTTGATTAGTGTCAACGTAGAACTGATTGCTCAACTAAAAGAACCAATCTATGATGAATGAGATGAATGAAATAGTGTGATATGACGCCTTGTGGCGCAAAGCTTCTCTCATACACCATGTGATTGATTGCAGCATTATAAACGTGGTTGTAGTATCTCTGGGATCTTGATACGAACCTACATAGAGTTTCCAAATGACTTACATGTACTGATTCAAATAGTTCTAGACCACAAGAACACCCTATCAGTTCTGATGAGGCCTTCACTTTACGGATGTAGAACTATTCAAGTGGATTGGTATACTCGTTTAAGTGAATATTTGATCAGTTTGGGATATATGCCCCTGCGTGTACAAAATCTGAAATTGCTAGAGTTGAGAATACTAACTCGCACCTAAATCGGACTTTCAGATGAATGATCTTGGGAAAAATCGACCTGAAGTTTCGAGCTAGTTCTGATGGTATTCTGGTCCACCACTTGAACTAGACCTAGAAGGTGTTACGTATGAGTATACCTTGATCATCTGTATGCTAGATGCAAATGAGACCTTTACGGAAGGTATGGAGCATAAGGTTCCATATTGGAACGTGAGGCAGCCATATCTAAGTACCATGGGCGTTTGTTGTACTTAGCTCAAATGCACTATATCAGACATCTTATGTGCTGATAATCTTTTGGCATAAAGTAGCACTGCGCCTAACATGCCACCACCCAATTTGGTGTTAAAGATGTTTTTCCTTTACTAGGGATTTGGGCTTATATATCCCTATGCATCTCAAAATGGATCACACCCCCTGGATCTTCGGAATGATGCCTACCTTGTAGGATTCACTAAATCAGACCATATGTCTGACCGCACAAGGTACATTCCCGAATGGTTATGTCTTTACTATTAAGGAACACCGCAATATCTTGGAGGTTAACCGGATAGACCTTTAGTTGCGATACCTTTGAATCGTTCCAAGACTTACTGTATCACATTACATGAGAGATATGGTCTAGAACTCTTGTTGAGCATATTCAAAATCCCTACGATTTCATCCATCGTTGAATCCCAACAACGATCCATGAAGATAACACCGTATGTATCGACCAGATCATGATACATCCAATAAGTCAACACCAAGCATATTATGTCTACATCAGCATGAGCATTTAAGTAGTCCAATCCCAGACAAACTTGCCGACATCTACACGAAGTCACTGCCAAGGTCTCCTTTTCAGAAGCTTGTCCAAGGCATTGGTATGCGTAACTTTGTCATTTGCGATGCTTGTAGTTTCATTTGGAAGTTCTGTCAAACTCAGGGGGAGTATCCAGAAGTATACTCACTTGATCTTAATGTACTCTTTTTCCCTACAATTAAGAGCATTTTTCCCACTGGGTTTTTGCTACCTAATTGGGTTTTAACGAGGGACCCATCTTGGGTTGATCATACCCTTGTGAGCTCTTCTACTTGTGTCCAGAAGATGTATAGTTTTGACTTAATGCAACTTCTCACTTTTCTCCTTTGACTATGGGCTTTTGTCCCGCCTTGGGTTTTGCCATAGTGGGGTTGTGTGAGTTTTACTACCCATGCATTCTTCCGTTTGTTTTAAGACTCGCATTCGCTAGTTATGCCGACTAGACGAAACGACTTCATCAATTGCTTCTACATTTGCCTAAAGATCTGATGCGCCATCTACTTGAGTATTTGCACACTCAAGGGGCACTGTTGTGACATATGTTCTTATTAATATGTGATTGTGTAAATCCTAAGTAGAGATAAAATAGGAATCCTTTGGGATCTAGAAGATCTTTCCTAATAGACTTTTTATTATTTAGAGAGCAAGTTTCTCTCATTCTTATTACTATAAATAAAGGCACAAGAACTGGAGAATTAACACACAATTTTTCAAGCCTATTCTCCAATCTCTTTCTCTTCCCCATGCCGCACCTCTCTACTAAATATAGGCCACAACAATTTTAAAATTTTCGGGATTACTTGAATTTTGAAAATTCTGTATATTCCTCAAAAAAACAAAATTGTAATCCGATCCAATCTGGTTTAGAAATTTTAACGAAATTTTAGAGATTACTCCAATTTTCAAAACCCTATGTTAGTTTCCGATCTACTCCATTCGAAAATCATCCTTAAGGGTGAACCTTAAGTTTGGGCCCTACAATGGGCCTTGAATACAGTCCGCCCAAGAAGAATCTCCAATTTAAGCCACCACTGAAGTTGTGAACGAAATAAAAGCGAGCAAGAATCAGAAGGGGGGCAGAGAGAGAGAGAGAGAGAGAGAGAGATGGGAGTGACAAAGGAGCAAGTGAAGTCTTCACTGACGTCAAAACTGAACCCTGCACATCTCGTAAGCTCTCTCTGTTCTCTTTAGATTAGTTTTTAATTAGGCAATGTTCAATTAACACTTCACTTTAGATTCTTTAATTTTCTTTAGTCAGGGATTGGACTGTTGTGATAATCTAGGGTTTTGCTTCATTGATTTATGTAGTTCAATTATGTTAGAGTAATTGAATTTAAACATGTTAAACTGATTTAAATTGTCCAAGATTTTACTAATTATCGGTAAATTGTGGAAAATTCCGTGTCAATATGGGGATTGGAGCTGGTTTTTTTTGTTCTTAACCACTCATGAAAAGGAAAATTTGTTTGATTTGTTTTCGATGTGCACTTGATCAGTTCAATCATGTCTATATGCTGTGAGAAGGAGAAAATTAAGAAGGGATTGTTGAGGACTTTTTGTATCAGTTGCACAAAATGTATCGTGGCTCTTCTAGTTAGATTTGTGCTCTAAATTCCAATGGTAAAATGTAGACAGCCTTTGGTGGGGAAGATTTTGAGGCTGTCTTTGTATTTGCGTTTTAGTTTTTCCTTTACCTTCGTTAAACAATGTCATCTGAAAGGCAGTCGAGTAGCAGCCAATATCGTTTGAGAGGTCAATCAGATTAATGTTAGTGGTATCCATCTGCATATGCACAAACTTGATTTACGGTTGACATCCAGGTAAGTCCTGTAATTGTTGTGGTATGATTCGTAGGCTTTGATAATGAATCTAGATTTGGCAAAGGAAGAAGGTATTACTTCTTTTTCAACTTTTAGAACAAAAGTTAAATAACCGACATTAGGAGTTAATATGAAAGTGTTATTCTGTACTAGTTTTCAATTTCGTTAGTGTCAAATATGAAAGGGACTTTTGTTTGGAGACAATGTTCTTTTGGGTATGATCTCATTGTGTGGGTGTTTGTGATATTCAATTTTATTCTCCCTAAAGAATACGCAAGAATCCCAACATCCTTTTTAGACATTTAGAAGTTTCAGCCATCAAGACTCCAAGAATGTAAGATGCAGTGTGGATTGGCAACAGATATTGGGGAAGATATTTTACCTGTAATAGTTGCTTAGTCTATTTTGCTCTTCCTGCTATTAATTTATAAACATAAGAGACCCTACAAGGTTAGAAGTTTGGTGCATCAGCAATCATTCTTAAATTTTAAAGAAATTTCAAGCATTTGGTTGTATTTGCTTTATTTTAATTGCTGCCAAGTAAAAAGATATGGATTTTTTCATTGAGTGGATTGTTTAATTTAGGAACCTACATTCTTTGCCCATGTATTATGGTTTCCACTTTCTTTTCTGTAACATAAAACTCGGCAAAACTACTCTTATAGTCTTCTATCGTTTTCTTGCTATGTCAAATTGCTCCAAATCAGACATTCCATTTAGATAATGATGGAGCACAGAAGAGCCACTAAACAAAGCGGAATTGAGCCAACCCTTAGGGTCTTATTGGTATTCAAGACAACTAGAGAGACCAAAGGTGGAAATTTTCCGCTAGTTTTATGCAAATTCCTTGCTTGTATTACAGGTGATCATTATATATGATTATATCTCTATGGTATGGCTGAAAATGCATGAAAAGCTTAAATAGCTTTTAAGTTCCTCTCACACGTGCTTTGCTCTATTAATTTGCAACCCGTACATTTTTGAGTTCTTCTTAATATCATTGTTTGACCAGACCACTGTCTTTCCAACATTTTAGTCATGACAATCAAATTAGTGAATGATACTGCCAATGTGTTGCTTTTGGAAACATTTGATCGTAGGCTTCATTTACTGAAAGGGATTACTGTGAGTTAAGCTAATTTGGCATGCTCACTTGAATTGAGTATGCAAAATTTCCACTTGAATTAAGATTTCAGTTTGCTTGGTCGATAAAGTTAAAAGTGAAGTAAAAATACAGAAACCTGTGCTTTATTCTGTCCTTTAGAAACAGATTGCTGTTATTGTAACCTCTTTTAAAAGATTTTGTGGAATGACTTGCATTTGCAATACTTATACCTCTCCGAATCTGTCATTTCTTGTCCCTAATTTATTTTTGAACTTTTGTATTTCAGGAAGTAATTGATACATCTGGAGGGTAAGTTAGTGGAATCAATTTTACACTTAATTTAAGAAATTTCTGAGTGCTTTTCCCCCTCGTTTTATTTAATTGAATGTTGACGGTTGTCAGATGTGGTGCTAGCTTTGCTATTGAGATAGTATCAGTGCAATTTGAAGGAAAGAAGTTGCTGGAGAGGCATCGGCTGATAAATTCCTGTTTGGAAGAGGAGATGAAGGAGATTCATGCGCTCTCGATAAAGAAAGCTCTGACACCAGAGCAGTGGAAACAACGGCAGGAGTCTCAAGTATCTAAACCTGCTGAATGAACATAATTTCGAAAGGTTTCAAGTTTATTCTGTAGCTCATAACAATATATTTCGAGTTGGCTGGAGAATTAGACGAAATGTTTAAGTGTGAGAATATGGTGATAATTATTCTACCAGTTTTGTATACTATTGTGGATGCGTCACGTAGGTGTCCTTTTTTATTTATTTTTATTTTTTATTTTATTTTATTTTTCAGCCAAGTGGTGGACAAACTTGGGCTGGACAGGGTCAAAGCCAGTTTTTCGGCCGGAACCGATTACTTGACCAGCCTTGGCGGTGGCCATAGTCCCGGTGCTGACATGAACTGACAATGATCAGTTCACCGACCTGAAATACGTTGACGAGTACCTCGCTTCCTATATTATAAAGACACTCTACCGACGCTCTTTTGAAGGAGTACTTCTAAGATGCCTAGGTGAGGAAGATACCCATAGATGTAGTTAAGATTTGATGCAAGGTGATGATGCAACGGAGGCCTAAGATTTGCAGTTAATTCTAGATCAAAAGGTTTATCTGTTATTACAGAATTTCAATGCTCTTTGATAACATTTTGTATTTGGGTAGTGCTATTCACACTCCTTTCTCTCTCTCACTCTTGTTAATGTTTGTCCGTTCATCTTCTTTAATTGATTCGATCTGACAGTTGGAAATTAAGAAATGTGTGTGAGACGTATAAATAGGTGTGTAGATAGCACAATCTTTTTAATTTTGTTGTAGAGAAAAACTATTTGGAGGGAGAATGAGGGAATTCTTAAGTTCATTTGTTATGATCTAAGGCATAACCACTTTTAAATGGTAGTATGGCATATTATGCAAATATTCCTAGTTCAATAGGGCGTAATCAAGGCTATTTCTCTTCACTTGTAAGTGAGAAATCTTAGGTTTGATTCTTGCCAAAGTCGAATTTGAACCACATTATTGCTGACTCATTGTGAGGCTAAGCCTATCACCTCTCTTTTAGTGTAGATAATATCGTTTGTTAAAAAAAAAATAAAAAAAAAGGCGTAATCAATGACCAGATACACCTATTAGTGGACTGCGATAAATGTCCTAGTAGCGCCGACAATGCAGGTGGAGGTGGTGGTGCGCGATCTTCCTCGGCATATGGTGGGGGTACAATTTTAGCAGCAGTTGCCTCAATCATTGGAGGAGTTACAATTATTCCAGGGAACTCTGGGTCGTATGGTGGACTAGGATGATTCGGCCTTGTGTAAGGGTAGAGCTGTTTACGGGAGAATATGGATTTGAACTTTCAATGAAGGCACCAAACTGTTGGAGCAGTTTTTGGATAGCTGCAGGGAACCCGACCTGCACATACTAAGAACAAGCAAAGATCGTTAGGCTAAGCACCGGGGTCGTGGTTCCTGGTGTAGGTGCTCCAATGGTCAAGTCAGGTTATAAAGTATGAGTATTGTAGTGTTTGTGGGTTTATAATGTCTAACCCTCTATGAGGAGTCGGTTCTTCTATTTATAGGCTAGGAGGAGTTGGCTTGAGCTTTCTGACACTTCTATGAGTCATCAAAATATGTGGAGGGTTAGTGGACATGTCCCCCATTCAAACCAGAGGCATCTACTCCTTGTGGAACATGTGCTGTCATATCAGCCATGCTAATCAGTCAGCCCTAAGACCCTATGCGGGCGAAAGGGTGTTGCCCCGATTAGACATGACAGTTTGTTGAGTGGGAGTAGTTGGCACGGATAAAACCCTGGAGGCAACTCACTCCGCTTGGAGTGGCTTGAGTCCGTGGGCGGAGAGAGTGCGGAAAATTGTGCTAGGAACCACCTTATTGTATCAAGGGTGGTATGTGATATCGCCGCCACTCTGGGCTTGGGCCGTTGGAGTGCATTTGAATGTTCATTGTTCTGAGAAGGTGAAAATTATGGTCTCATAGTTCGTTGTTTTTTTTGTTTTTGACTTGGCTTAGTCTTTCATCAATTTCTTCCCAATTTCGATTTGCAGTCACTTTTAACTATGATTTGTTGCGGTTAATTGAGAAGGTATGTAGAGCTCCGGTTTGCTTATCGACTTGGGTGTCCGCACCACCTCCTTCTCTCAATCTGCCTTTATTGGCAGTGTCGTTTGTGGAAATCTCACAAGCTTCTTTGTTTTCTTCTACTTGGTGGTTGCGTTCGGATAGGGTTTCATTGATGGATTATGGGGTCTTCCTTCCTCCCATCTTTGAGGTGTTAATTGGTTGGAATTTTGGCGTTCGTTGGTGTCCATGGTTCCTGCTGCTCGGGTGGTGCTGCAGTGGCGGATGTAGCAGAAGACTAGGGTTTTCTTTCGGTGTACTTTTGTTTTTGGGCCTTAGCCCTTTTTAGGCCCTTGGTGCTAGTTTGTAAGGTCAATTTTTGCTTTGTATATATGGTGTGGGCCTTCGTTAGTCTTTGTTGTGTAAATTTTATGTGGTAGTAATATTTACCAATTGTACCAAAAAAAAAAAATTAGGGGTGAAAGACAAAGTTCAAGTGCAAAAAAAATTGAAGAATGGGGTCTTTATAACTGTTTGGGCCCAAAATATTGGTTTGGGCCGAGATTTATTCTCGGCCCAGAAGGCCTTACGAAAAGGTTACCGTGGATCGTTTAGTTCATGGGCTTCCTAACCTAGGTCGGTCAAGTCATGCTGCGAGACGAGTAATTGAATCCTGGCGCAATAAGGAGTCTCGGCAAGATATGGATATTGATAACTTGGAAGTGAATCCGGCTTGATAAAGGACTGGGTTCAAAATCATAGTGAAAATAGGACTGGTCGAGATGGTGTTTGATTACAAGAAGAAATCCTAATCCGAGTAGGGTTTTAACTCGATCTAGACAGTACCTGATGCTATAAATAGAGGAGGATGTGCATCGTTCAAAGCCCCCTTCAATTTAACACACAACTGCCTTGTGCAAATTCTCTCAACAACCTTGAGATTTTTTCCTTTTCTTTTTCCGCCGACACACCTTTTGTTTGGATAAACAGCTGAAGGAATAATTTTGTGAAAACATGTTCATTTAAGCAACATCATATAGCATGCAATTAACAATTAAAGGCGGAATCATGCTAGCATGCACTTAAAAAACAAAACATTAACCATGAAATTCAAAGCCTAGTAGATTGGTGAACCATTAATCAACTCAAAACAAAGTGAGTTGAAATATATACCTTTGTAGATTCCTCTTTGTATTTAAACAAAGGCTAATCACCCAAGAGATAGGGCCTTCATTCCTTGCATCTTAGATCCATGGATTTGGATGGATCTACACCAAGGAGAGCATGGATGATAAATGAGTGACCATGGAAGAATAGATGGCTAGCTACAACTTCCATGGTGACCGGCCTTTCTAGAGAGAAATGGAGAGACAATTCTCACCAATTTTCTCTAAAACAAACCCTTAATAAATAAAAGGCTATAAAGTCATATTTATACCTTTATTCATTTGAGTGGCAAACTTGTAATTAAAGCAAGTTTACTACCCTTTCTCTATATGGCCGGCCATGGGGGATTGTTTGGGCTTTTGGGTCTTAGTGAATCATTATTCATTAAGTTGTCATACAACTTAAGTCAATGGGCTTGACGTTCGAAGCCCATTGGGCCTTAAGGTCCAAAACCTATCCCGAGGTCTTTAACGAACTTATTCGTTTGATTAATTAACATATTAATTAATCCTTGCCATAAATAATTAAACTATTCAATTATTCTTACTCATTTAGTTTGTTTCATCCATCTCCACCTTATACGGTGTACGATCCATTAGGTTCCTTTTAGCGAGGCAGTGGGCGATCAAAACTCTTTCAAATCGATTATGAATTGAAACTTACTTTCAATTCTCCCTTTAGTGATAATACACTTTTAGGGCTTCCACAAACCATGAGTGACACCTAGCCGTATGTCATGGTTACCCAAGCTAATCAGAAGAGGTTAAGAACCTATTCAGTTTAGGATTACAAATGCAATACGGTCTTTCTCTAATCTAATACTCCTGACCACATTGTTTGGTTTGATAGTTTATTTATTCATGTCTACTATCCAATGTGATTCGTGTTCTTATATGATTTCCTTGAATGTGATTTAGAACGACTTTTCTAAATCTCAATCATACTCTGGCCAGAGATTCTAAATCATATCATAGAGTATTCTCCCTCAAACGGTTTGAAGGTTAGAGATCCCTTGTTGCGCATTCACTTGCCTCCATGACTAAGTGGCTTAACCCCAACGATGCCGTGGACACCCCGATGGGGTGACATTGACATAATCAAAGATCAAGGACTTAACCACAAGACAACTGTGATGCCTCAGGTCAAAGGACTAATTTGCATTATCCCAAACATGAGTTCTCATGTGACATGAGTATGAGAACTCTTTGTTGATCGCGTTCAGTGAACTCATTCTCTACTGAGCACCTACGTACTTGTCTTGATGTCACACACACCAATGACTCGAGACTAGTCACTCTCCCTGAGAGAAGACATAGCACGTACCGATCTTGACGGACTGTCAATGCCCAATTGGCAATCCTATGATCAGGAACATTTAGGATGTGTCTACGAAAGAATGGTCTCATGAATCTAACTTCATTAGATTACATTCTTCCAATCACATATTCCTTGGACTTTATCGTTTAAGCATATAACATTTATATGAGACGGCTCAAACAATAATCTTTGCCCTTTATATTAAACTAGATTAGTTTAACATGTGAAATGTCCGTAAAGTATCATCATATGATTGGTTTTAGGGCACATTTCTAACAATCTCCCACTTGCACTAGAGCCAATCAGCTTAGTCATCAGTGATGATACCTCTTTTGTAGTCATTTCATAAATGGCTGAATAGTAGGCCTAGGCAATGGATATCTATATGTTATCCATAGAAGCAACCTTGAGAATAACGACGTCACCATTATACATGATTCTTAATCATGTAGTTCAGTCTCTCATATGAGTTCGGACCTTGATGAGACCTTGATTCCCTGGCTTGAGCTATCGCCCCATTAGTGTCATAGTGTCAGTACACTAGATACACTTTCTGGTTGGAACCGAATAGAGAGTTCATAAATGAACTTTCCCATCCAAACAACATTGTTGCAAACTTCTATATGGCAATATACCTTGCATTCATAATGGAACACACTAAAGTTATTACTTTAATGTTTCCATCCAAATATGTCTTTAGTCATAATAAAGAGATATCTGTTTATCTCTTCATTCATAATGAAGAAACATCCAATGATGGATTAGATTCATAATCTAATACATTTACGCTTCCATTACGTTACTCTAATTCTTCCTCATTCTTTGAGGAATCTATCCTTTAGTATTTCTTAAATACTTAAGGACTCGCTTGACAGTTGCCATGGTTCTAATCCTGGGCTTGCACTGATATCGTCTTGTACCTTTCTAGGTACAATCCATATCAATGTTTTTCATACAATATGAAATACATAAATCACCTTTATGCGTATGCATAAAGGATTCTTATTTACGCATTATTTCTTTGGGAGTCAAAGGGTACGTTCCCTTTTAGAAGAGCTACCTCCTAGTCTCACTAGAGTTGTTCTTCTGATTAAAGTTTATCATCATATGAGAAACTTCCTAGCATCTTTTGTCTATTATTAGGGATTGATATAATCAAATTATATCCTAAAATCTATCAATATAGATTTCCATCCCATGTATATAGACTATGTCTCCCATATACATTCTATCTTTATAGAATGTTTAAAGTCATAACTTTAACGAATGTTTAAAGTCATAACTTTAACGAAGAAGTATTCATTTCATTTCCAAAATTAATAAATCATATATACATTCATATATATCACATATATATTTATATATATATATATACATACAAATTTAGGAATATGACTAACTCCCACTAATCTTTTGTAAACCTAGTAAACAAAAGATTCATTTACATCTTTATGAGAAAGCAAACGATTTGACCTTTCTCTCATAAGACGCTTATAGCTCCCACTAGCTTGCTAAGATCCATGATGGATGGATCTCTACAACTTACATGTCTTGTGATTCATAGTTTTAGACATATATTATCAAGACTATCTTAATAATGGTTTCGGAAACCTATATTATGTCCAAACATTGAATCACCATTTAATTGTAGCTAGCAATCTTCGAATTAATTGAAACTAAGACTACGTCAAAAATGGTTCCTTCAAAGTCAACCATTCTCTTTGATTGTAGTCACCTTAAGCTACCAATTAGCTTATGAAGGTTTCATTATTTCGGGTCAAATGGTACTTTACCATTCCCATGAGTATATATCGTATATGCACTCAATGTAGTCATAAGGATTTTCATTCTTATTTCTTTCGAATTAAGAGGTGCAACTCTATGACATAGTCATAAAGTTCAAACCATTCAACTGAGACGGTTTATAAATCCTTCTCGACTACCTTGGAGCTTGTGGTATAGGAACTAGGTTGTTATATTTGTTGATTACTTTCTTGTCTCTCAAAGAACCCATTCTTTGAGTTCTATCCTTCGTTCATTTGCTCTTAGGCAAATCACATTGTAGGATTACAATGAACTACCCAACAAAACAACATTTGTTAGTTGGTTTATAGAAGCGATATCCAAAAGTTAATTTAAGGATATCCTACAAGATTGTTATCAAACAAATATTGTGTATTAACACACAACCCCAAATCTTAACATGCTTAAGATTTGTCTTTCTTTCCAACTACATCTTATGGAGTCATGAAAAATTTGGAAGATCTTCTAATTGACAATCATATTGTTTTTAGAAGTATATATCCTATATATGGGTAATAGATAACATCTAACGAACTAAATCTTATTTGAGTTTGTTCTTCTCCAAATGGAGAAATACATTATCTTATGATGCTATTTTCCTTGATATCTTTCAAGGAAACTCATCTAAAGTGTTACTTTTCCTTGGATCAAATCTAAGGAGGTAAATACTTTAGATGTCTTACTCATCAACTTACATTTCTTGAATTCTTTGAAACTTTTTGCAAAGTATTCGGACTTGTGTTTATTCAAAATAAACTATAGTCCAACCGAGAGTGATCTTCGGTGAATGTCATCCAACATGAGTAGTATTATGTTGTGGATAAGTGCCACTAACATCTAAGTGAATTAACCTCAACAACTTTGTGATTCTTTCTTCTTTCCAAAAGAATAAAGATTCGAACATTTCGCCTCTATACAATTTTAACAAGAAGGTATTGGATCCGGATCTAACAATCCAAAGCATCCATTTTTCACCAACTCATAACTTATGTTTTTAGAGGAATCACAACTTAGTTGGGATTAGTCACTACCTTGCAACCTTTTTGGGTTTTAAGCATCATTATGTTCTAAACAGTTAACACCACCATATTATCTCTACTATAGAGACAATCAATTAGATTACCATAATCCAATCATTGATTAATAAAGAACAATGTTTTGTCAAACAAAACATTTATCCATTTCACATAGTGACGGAATTTAGTTCCTTAAAATTGGAATATAAAGACAATCTATGTTTTTCCAATTTCTTTGGTAGTTCATATGAGGAAGTAAGTACCATCTGCTTTCGCAGAGATCTATATTTGATTCACTTTCCGAATGTGAAGCACCTTTTCCTTCTCTCATATATCTTCTACTTCTTATTAGTCACACTTTTACAACGATTGTAAAACATAGTTACTAATACGGAATCAAGCATTCAAGTAGAAGAACCAACTGTTTTGAACTTTTCAAGAACAATTTACAACACCTTCGAAAGGTGTGTTCTTGACATTTGCAAGACATTTCTTGCAAATACCCCTTCCAATGTCCATCCTTTCATAAAGAAAGTTTGTTCCCTTGGAGTTATTTCGCTTTCTTCATTTGACTTCTCCTTTGACTACCATAGTCAAGGTCCCTAAACTCCCACTATCTCTCTTGAAACTTATTTCAATTGTGTTATACACATCAAACATTTTGGAGAGCATGTGTTTATTGTACACTGTTGGAAATGTGCCCTAAAGCCAATCATATGATGACACTTTACGGACATTTTACATGTTAAACTAATCTAGTTTAATATAAAGGGCAAAGATTATTGTTTGAGCCGTCTCATATAAATGTTATATGCTTAAACGATAAAGTCCAAGGAATATGTGATTGGAAGAATGTAATCTAATGAAGTTAGATTCATGAGACCATTCTTTCGTAGACACATCCTAAATGTTCCTGATCATAGGATTGCCAATTGGGCATTGACAGTCCGTCAAGATCGGTACGTGCTATGTCTTCTCTCAGGGAGAGTGACTAGTCTCGAGTCATTGGTGTGTGTGACATCAAGACAAGTACGTAGGTGCTCAGTAGAGAATGAGTTCACTGAACGTGATCAACGAAGAGTTCTCATACTCATGTCACATGAGAACTCATGTTTGGGATAATGCAAATTAGTCCTTTGACCTGAGGCATCACAGTTGTCTTGTGGTTAAGTCATTGATCTTTGATTATGTCAAAGTCACCCCATCGGGGTGTCCACGGCATCGTTGGGGTTAAGCCACTTAGTCATGGAGGCAAGTGAATGCGCAACAAGGGATCTCTAACCTTCAAACCGTTTGAGGGAGAATACTCTATGATATGATTTAGAATCTCTGGCCAGAGTATGAATGAGATTTAGAAAAGTCGTTCTAAATCACATTCAATGAAATCATATAAGCACACGAATCACATTGGATAGTAGACATGAATAAATAAACTATCAAACCAAACAATGTGGTCAGGAGTATTAGATTAGAGAAAGACCGTATTGCATTTGTAATCCCAAACTGAATAGGTTTTCTCTACCTCTTCTGATTAGCTTGGGTAACCATGATATGCTGCAAGGTGTCACTCATGGTTTGTGGAAGCCCTAAACGTGTGTAATCACTAAAGGGAGAATTGAAAGTAAGTTTCAATTCACAATCGATTTGAAATGGTTTTAATCGCCCACTGCCTCGCTAAAAGGAACCTAATGGATCGCACACCATAAGAGGTGGAGATTGGAGATTAAACGGAGATGAGTAAGAATGATTAAATGGTTTAATCATTTATTTATGGCAAGGATTAATTAATATGTTAATTAATCAAACGAATAAGTTCGTTAAAGACCTCGGGATATGTTTTGGACCTTAAGGCCCAATGGGCTTCGAACGTCAAGCCCATTGACTTAAGTTGTATGACAACTTAATGAATAATGATTCACTAAGACCCAAAAGCCCAAACAACACCCCATGGCCGGCCATTTAGAGGAAGGGTAGTGAACTTGCTTTAATTACAAGTTTGCCACTCAAATGAATAAAGGTATAAATATGACTTTATAGCCTTTTATTCATAAGGGTTTCTTTTAGAGAAAATTGGTGAGAACTTGTCTCTCCATTTTCTCTCTAGGAGGCCGGCCCCTTGGGGGGTGCATCTTGCAATCCCACTACTCCAAGGTCACTCATTTCTTCTCCAATCTCTCCTTGGTGAAGAGACTTAGAGGTTCCCTACTTTGGGAACTTGGAGAAACCTATTCTTCCATCCAAAAATATAGATTTAAGATGCAAGGAATGAAGGCCCTCTCTTTGGGTGATTAGCCTTTGCTCATGCAAAGAGGAATCTACAAAGGTATAAATCTCAACTCACTTTGTTTTGAGTTGATTAATGGTTCACCAATCTACTAGGCTTTGAATTTCTTGGTTAATGTTTTGTTTTTAAGTGCATGCTAGCATGATTCCGCCTTTAATTGTTAATTGCATGCTTATAGATGTTGCTTAAATGAACATGTTTTCACAAAATTTTCCTTCAAGTGGTATCAGAGCCTAGGCCTAGTAGTTGGTGAATCCTTTTGGGTTTTGTAGTTCATAGTTTGTGATTTAAAAGTTGTAATATGTTACAAGCTTTATTCTTGTTTCTTTGAATGTAAATTTTGTTAGAAAATTTGCCATCTCAAATGTTGTAGATGTAGTTCATATGAGCATGAATATTGGAGCTAAAATTTGGTGCCATGACTTTGGGGATTTTCGGCCAAATCCAAAGGGTGGATTTTTGGGTTCTTGTTTGACTTGTTAAAAGTGTTTTCAAGTGACTTTTGGAACCCCTATGTACCCTAGTTTGGTTAGATGTTATTTCCCTAAAGTTTGAATGGTTTTGGAATGTTTTTGGGTGAAAAATGTTCATGGAAAATTTTGAGTTTTTTCATGAGTGTTCTTCATTGTTCTTGACATTTTTGCCAAGAACAAAAAGGTTTGTGTTTTGATTCAAAGTTTTGATTTATTTCATAAAGTCTTTGTTTTGTGTTTTATCAAATGTTTTAATGTGATAGAAATTGTGTAAGGTGATGGAAATGGTGATAGGTGTGTAAGAAGTACTTCTCTTACACACACATCACTTGCATGACTTTAAGTCACATTCCACTTGCATGAATTTATGTCACAAATTCCACTTGCAAGGCTTTATGAAATTGTTGAAAAAATTTCTAAAATTTTGTGGACTTATCTCCACTCCCTTTCCCTCTCTAAAACCGGCCCTCCCTCAAGTGGGAGTACTTTTGGGTCTTTTATGCAATTACATAAAGTTTTGATACTTTTGTGTATTTGCACTTTGGCCCAAAAGTTTACGTTTTTACGTTTAGGTCCAAAAACGCTAAAGGACAAATTGTTTTGCTCCTTTAATGAAGTTTTTGCATTGATTAAATTTTGGGTTCTAGTGTAATTACATGAAGTAGTGGACTTTTATGTCTTTACAAAGTGACCCCAAAAGTTTTGCAATATAGCCCAAAAGTTGAGGTTAATTGCTTTATGGCCCAAAAGTTGTGGTTATTGCATATTGGCCCAAATTAAGTAGAGAACAAAATTGTTTTGTCTCTTTAAATGAGAATTGGATTTTCAATTTGTTTAGCTCCTTTTAAATCAATTTTATGGATACAAAAACCAAATGAAAATGTTGCATTCAATTTAATTAGTTAAAGTGTTAATTAATTAAAGGGTGATTATGAACCTAAGCCTAATATAATTGAGCTATGTGAAAGGCCGTTTCAAATTTGTTTGAACCATGGGAATGTGTAGATTAGATTTTGGTTGTAATTTGATTTGATCAAATGTTGTAAAAGGGCATAAGCTCTTCTTTACTTTAAAGTAATTTGTTTTATGCAAATGTTGTAATGAGCATAAGCTCACCTTTACTTTGAAGTACTTCTTTCTTGCTTTATTTGATATGCATGAAAATGAAGTAGTTGGGCCCAACGCCTCTAAGACAACACGCCTTAATGTGATTAAACGCGTAACTAAAATCAATCACCATCCCTAGACCGAGATTCAACACAAGGCTCGTGTTGAATCTAAACAAAGGTTCATAATCATCCTAAGGCCCTAAGGCAACTATATAGTCCATCAAATGAATGCAAAGGTTATGTTAGTAGTATCATATACTCTTGCTTTAAAAACCGTTTTATAAGCATAGTGGGAGTATTATATACAACTAAAAACAATCATATGGACCAATAGTTGTAATAGGACCAAAATAGTTTTAATAGAGATTAAAATGTATGTTTATATGTGATGAGACCTAAAACCCTCAACCAAACCATTATTAAGTTGATAAGCGTGAGAGTGCTTAGAACACTCTTTCGTAGGCCTTCCACCGTGGTGGGCTCCAATCGTTTATGACTTGTACACCGGCTTCACCCTATCATGGGGGAGTACAAAGTGCATGCTTATACTCAGGAGGAATCCATAAACATATGATGAGGTTAGTGTAGGCAACGAGGATAGTCAATATCATATCATTGTGAGGCTATTCTTGAACCCCTTCACGAACTAAGCATGGTGGGAATGACTTAACTAAGTGCAATGGAGCCAATATCATATCATTGTGAGGTGACATTCTCTAGAGGCCAAATAAGATGGGTACTTGCATTAGTTGCAAATGAGTAAGCGTACTCTCTCATTATTATTAATGCTAGCCAATATCATATCATTGTGAGGTGGGCTTGGTAATAGTGAGCCTCCCATAACCTACTAAGAGTTTCATCCAAAACTCTCGAATTCCAATGAGGGATATGGAATTTGCCAAAAATAGTGGGTGGTGCTATTTGATTTAAAGACCCGAATCAAATAGCTTAAAATCAATCAATTTATATTCGTTATGTATTTGTTTACCAATATATTTGCAAACGCTATCCAACACTTGACAAATAAAAACCGAATGTTTAGTTTCCGGACTTGATACTACAAAACCATAGATTGTCTATAATGGCTTGTAAATGTACCTAAGTAGTCTCATCCTCACAATCTTCCTATTGATAATGTATCATTAGAAGAACATGTTAGAAAAGGTCTATCATAAAGAGGACAACACTTTTAAATGTCATAATTCTTCAATTACAAATTATTGTATGAAGAAATAGGAGTTGCTTTGAACAACTCTTAGTCAATGCAAACACTTAGTGCTTGTTTCTTTGTTAAATGAACAAAGAACTTAAGAAGAAAGCACAAAGGCATGGACACTTAATGTGCCATGATTCTTCACTTACAAATTGTTGTATGAAGAAATGAGAGTTGCTTTGAACAACTCTTGAAAGTTTGTAATTATGTTTAGAACATAATGGTTGGTTGACAAAAATAGTCCATCAACATGGACTTATGATGATTTTGAATCATTGAGTGTTGAAGTATTAAAACACTTCTAGAGACGGGAACTAGGCAAGGACTTCACCTTTGTGTCCCTATCCTAATCGTTCACTAAGTTTATTGTAAACTATGTAGTGTACAATAAACACATGCTCTCCAAAATGTTTGATGTGTATAACACAATTGAAATAAGTTTCAAGAGAGATAGTGGGAGTTTAGGGACCTTGACTATGGTAGTCAAAGGAGAAGTCAAATGAAGAAAGCGAAATAACTCCAAAGGAACAAACTTTCTTTATGAAAGGATGGACATTGGAAGGGGTATTTGCAAGAAATGTCTTGCAAGTGTCAAGAACACACCTTTCGAAGGTGTTGTAAATTGTTCTTGAATAGTTCAAAACAGTTGGTTCTTCTACTTGAATGTTTGATTCCGTATTAGTAACTATGTTTTACAATCGTTGTAAAAGTGTGGCTAATAAGAAGTAGAAGATTAATGAGAGAAGAGAAAGTACTTCACATTCGGAAAGTGAATAAAATATAGATTTCTGCAAAAGCAGATGGTACTTACTTCCTCATATGAACTACCAAAGAAATTGGAAAAACCAAAGATTGTCTTTACATTCCAATTTTAAAGAATTTAATTCCGTCACTATAGTAGAGATGGATGAATGTTTTGTTTAACAAAACATTGTTCTTTATTAATCAATGATTGGATTATAGTAATCTAATTGATTGTCTCTATAGTAGAGATGATATGGTAGTGTTAACTGTTTAGAATACAACGATGCTTAAAACCCAAAAGGTTGCAAGGTAGTGACTAATCCCAACTAAAGTTGTGATTCCTCTAAAAACATAAATTACAAGTTAGTCATAGATGGATACTTAGGATCGTTAGATCCGGATCCAATGCCTTCTTGTTAAAATTGTATAGAGGCAAAATGTTTGAATCTTCATTCTTTTGGAAAGAATAAAGAATCACAAAGTTGTTGAGGTTAATTCACTTAGATGTTAGTGGCACTTGTCCACAACATAATACTACTCATGTTGTATGACATTCACCGAAGATCACCCTCGGTTGGACTATAGTTTATTTTAAATAAACACAAGTCCGAATACTTTGCAAAAGGTTTCAAAGAATTCAAGAAATGTAAGTTGATGAGTAAGACGTCTAAAGTATTTACATCCTTAGATTTGATCCAAGGAATGGTAACACTTTAGAATAGTTTTCTTGAAAGATATCAAGGAAAGAAGCATCATAAGATAATAGATTTCTCCATTAGGAGAAGAACGAACCTGAATAAGATTTAGTTCGTTGGATATTATCAATTACCCATATATAGGATATATATGCTTCTAAGACAATATGATTGTCAATTAGAAGATCTTCCAAATTTTTCATGACTCCATAAGATGTAGTTGGAAAGAAAGACAAATCTTAAGCATATTAAGATTTGGGGTTGTGTGCTTATAAGCAATATTTGTTTGATAACAATCTTGTAGGATATCCTTAAATTAACTTTTGGATATCGCTTCTATAAACCAATTAACAAATGTTGTTTTGTTGGGTAGTTCATTGTAATCCTACAATGTGATTTGCCTAAGAGCAAATGAACGAGGGATAGAACTCAAAGAATGGTTCTTTGAGAGACAAGATAATAATCAACAAATATAACAACCTAGTTCCTATACCAAAAGCTCCAAGGTAGTCGAGAAGGATTTATAAACCGTCTCAGTTAAATGGTTTGAACTTTATGACTATGTCATCGAGTTGCACCTCTTAATTCGAAAGAAATAAGAATGAAAATCCTTATGACTACATTGAGTGTATATATGATATATACTCAAGGAAATGGTAAAGTACCATTTAACCCGAAATAATGAAACCTTCATAAGCTAATTGGTAGCTTAAGGTGACTACAATCAAATAGAATGGTTGACTTTGAAGGAACCATTTTTGACGTAGTCTTAGTTTCAATTAATTCGAAGATTGCTAGCTACAACTAAATGGTGATTCAATGTTTGGACATAATATGGGTTTCCGAAACCATTATTAAGATAGTCTTAATAATATATGTCTAAAACTATGAATCACAAGACATGTAAGTTGTAGAGATCCATCCATCATGGATCTTAGCAAGCTAGTGGGAGCTATAAGCGTCTTATGAGAGAAAGGTCAAATCGTTTGATTTCTCATAAAGATGTAAATGAATCTTTTGTTTACTAGTTTTACAAAAGATTAGTGGGAGTTAATCATATTCCTAAATTTGTATATATATATATATATATAAATATATATGTGATATATATGAATATATGTATGATATATTAATTTTGGAAATGAAAAGAATATTTCTTCGTTAAAGTTATGACTTTAAACATTATATGAAGATAGAATGTATATGGGAGACATAGTCTATATACATGGGATGGAAATCTATATTGATAGATTTTAGGATATAATTTGATTATATTAATCCCTAATAATAGACAAAAGATGCTAGGAAGTTTCTCATATGATGATAAACTTTAATCAGAAGAACAACTCTAGTGAGACTAGGAGGTAGCTCTTCTCAAAGGGAACGTACCCTTTGACTCCCAAAGAAATAATGCGTAAATAGAATCCTTTATGCGTAAGCAGAAAGGTGATTTATGTATTTCATATTGTATGAAAAACATTGATATGGGTTGTACCTAGAAAGGTACAAGACGATATCAGTGTAAGCCCAGGATCAGAACCATGGCAACTGTCAAGTAAGTCCTTAAGTATTTAAGAAATACTAAAGGATAAATTCCTCAAAGAATGAGGAAGAATCAGAGTAACGTAATGGAAGCGTAAATGTATTAGATTATGAATCTAATCCATCATTGGATGTTTCTTCATTATGAATGAAGAGATAAACGGATATCTCTTTATTATGACTAAAGAGATATTTGGATGGAAACATTAAAGTAATGACTTTAGTGTGTTCCATTATGAATGCAAAATATATTGCCATATAGAAGCTTACAACAATGTTGTTTGGATGAGAAAGTTCATTTATGAACTCTCTATTCGGTTCCAACCAGAAAGTGTATCTAGTGTATCGACACTATGACACTAATGGGGTGATAGCTCAAGCCAGGGAATCAAGGTCTCATCAAGATCCGAACTCATATGAGAGACTGAACCACATGATTGAGAATCATGTATAATGGTGACGTCGTTATTCTCAAGGTTGCTTCTATGGATAACATATAGATATCCATTGCCTAGGCCTACTATTCAGCCATTTATGAAATGACTACATAAGAGGTATCATCACTGATGACTAAGCTGATTGGCTCTAGTGCAAGTGGGAGATTGTTGGAAATGTGCCCTAAAGCCAATCATATGATGACACTTTACGGACATTTTACATGTTAAACTAATCTAGTTTAATATAAAGGGCAAAGATTATTGTTTGAGCCGTCTCATATAAATGTTATATGCTTAAACGATAAAGTCCAAGGAATATGTGATTGGAAGAATGTAATCTAATGAAGTTAGATTCATGAGACCATTCTTTCGTAGACACATCCTAAATGTTCCTGATCATAGGATTGCCAATTGGGCATTGACAGTCCGTCAAGATCGGTACGTGCTATGTCTTCTCTCAGGGAGAGTGACTAGTCTCGAGTCATTGGTGTGTGTGACATCAAGACAAGTACGTAGGTGCTCAGTAGAGAATGAGTTCACTGAACGTGATCAACGAAGAGTTCTCATACTCATGTCACATGAGAACTCATGTTTGGGATAATGCAAATTAGTCCTTTGACCTGAGGCATCACAGTTGTCTTGTGGTTAAGTCATTGATCTTTGATTATGTCAAAGTCACCCCATCGGGGTGTCCACGGCATCGTTGGGGTTAAGCCACTTAGTCATGGAGGCAAGTGAATGCGCAACAAGGGATCTCTAACCTTCAAACCGTTTGAGGGAGAATACTCTATGATATGATTTAGAATCTCTGGCCAGAGTATGAATGAGATTTAGAAAAGTCGTTCTAAATCACATTCAATGAAATCATATAAGCACACGAATCACATTGGATAGTAGACATGAATAAATAAACTATCAAACCAAACAATGTGGTCAGGAGTATTAGATTAGAGAAAGACCGTATTGCATTTGTAATCCCAAACTGAATAGGTTTTCTCTACCTCTTCTGATTAGCTTGGGTAACCATGATATGCTGCAAGGTGTCACTCATGGTTTGTGGAAGCCCTAAACGTGTGTAATCACTAAAGGGAGAATTGAAAGTAAGTTTCAATTCACAATCGATTTGAAATGGTTTTAATCGCCCACTGCCTCGCTAAAAGGAACCTAATGGATCGCACACCATAAGAGGTGGAGATTGGAGATTAAACGGAGATGAGTAAGAATGATTAAATGGTTTAATCATTTATTTATGGCAAGGATTAATTAATATGTTAATTAATCAAACGAATAAGTTCGTTAAAGACCTCGGGATATGTTTTGGACCTTAAGGCCCAATGGGCTTCGAACGTCAAGCCCATTGACTTAAGTTGTATGACAACTTAATGAATAATGATTCACTAAGACCCAAAAGCCCAAACAACACCCCATGGCCGGCCATTTAGAGGAAGGGTAGTGAACTTGCTTTAATTACAAGTTTGCCACTCAAATGAATAAAGGTATAAATATGACTTTATAGCCTTTTATTCATAAGGGTTTCTTTTAGAGAAAATTGGTGAGAACTTGTCTCTCCATTTTCTCTCTAGGAGGCCGGCCCCTTGGGGGGTGCATCTTGCAATCCCACTACTCCAAGGTCACTCATTTCTTCTCCAATCTCTCCTTGGTGAAGAGACTTAGAGGTTCCCTACTTTGGGAACTTGGAGAAACCTATTCTTCCATCCAAAAATATAGATTTAAGATGCAAGGAATGAAGGCCCTCTCTTTGGGTGATTAGCCTTTGCTCATGCAAAGAGGAATCTACAAAGGTATAAATCTCAACTCACTTTGTTTTGAGTTGATTAATGGTTCACCAATCTACTAGGCTTTGAATTTCTTGGTTAATGTTTTGTTTTTAAGTGCATGCTAGCATGATTCCGCCTTTAATTGTTAATTGCATGCTTATAGATGTTGCTTAAATGAACATGTTTTCACAAAATTTTCCTTCATACACTACATAGTTTACAATAAACTTAGTGAACGATTAGGATAGGGACACAAAGGTGAAGTCCTTGCCTAGTTCCCGTCTCTAGAAGTGTTTTAATACTTCAACACTCAATGATTCAAAATCATCATAAGTCCATGTTGATGGACTATTTTTGTCAACCAACCATTATGTTCTAAACATAATTACAAACTTTCAAGAGTTGTTCAAAGCAACTCTCATTTCTTCATACAACAATTTGTAAGTGAAGAATCATGGCACATTAAGTGTCCATGCCTTTGTGCTTTCTTCTTAAGTTCTTTGTTCATTTAACAAAGAAACAAGCACTAAGTGTTTGCATTGACTAAGGGTTGTTCAAAACAACTCATTATTTCTTCATACAACGATTTGTAAGTGAAGAACTAATAACACTAAAAGTGTCCTTTTCTTTATGCTAATCTTCGTAAGTTCCTTTGTTCATATAACGAAGGAATAAGCATTGGTTGTTTGTGTTGTTCTCTTCATGATAGACTTTTCTAACATGTTCTTCCAATGATACATTATCATTAGGAAGATTGTGAGGATGAGACTACTTAGGTACATATGCAATCCTTTTTAAGACATTCTTTGGGATTGTGTTACCAAGTCCGGAAACTATAGCATTCGGTTTTTATTTGTCAAGTGTTGGATAGCGTTTGCAAATATATTGGTAAACAAATACATAACGAATATAAATTGATTGATTTTAAGCCATTTGATTCGGGTCTTTAAATCAAAATAGCACCACCCACTATTTTTGGCAAATTCCATATCCCTCATTGGAATTCGAGAGTTTTGGATGAAACTCTTAGTAGGTTATGGGAGACTCACTATTACCAAGCCCACCTCACAATGATATGATGTTGGCTAGCATTAATAATAATGAGAGAGTACACTTACTCATTTGCAACTAATGCAAGTACCCATCTTATTTGGCCTCTAGAGAATGTCACCTCACAATGATATGATGTTGGTTCCATTGCACTTAGTTAAGTCATTCCCACCATGCTTAGTTCGTGAAGGGGTTCAAGAATAGCCTCACGATGATACGATGTCGGCTATCCTCGTTGCCTAAACTAACCTCATCATATGTTTATGGATTCCTCCTGAGTATAAGCATGCACTTTGTACTCCCCCATGATAGGGTGAAGCCGGTGTACAAGTCATAAACGATTGGAGCCACCACGGTGGAAGGCCTACGAAAGAGTGTTCTAAGCACTCTCACGCTTATCAACTTAATATTGGTTTGGTTGAGGGTTTTAGGTCTCATCACATATAAACATACATTTTAATCTCTATTAAAACTATTTTGGTCCTATTACAACTATTGGTCCATATGATTGTTTTTAGTTGTATATAATACTCCCACTATGCTTATAAAACGGTTTTTAAAGCAAGAGTATATGATACTACTAACATAACCTTTGCATTCATTTGATGGACTATATAGTTGCCTTAGGGCCTTAGGATGATTATGAACCTTGGTTTAGATTCAACACGAGCCTTGTGTTGAATCTCGGTCTAGGGATGGTGATTGATTTTAGTTACGCGTTTAATCACATTAAGGCGTGTTGTCTTAGGGGCGTTGGACCCAACTACTTCATTTTCATGCATATCATATAAAGCAAGAAAGAAGTACTTCAAAGTAAAGGTGAGCTTATGCTCATTACAACATTTGCATATAACAAATTACTTTAAAGTAAAGAAGAGCTTAAGCCCTTTTACAACATTTGATCAAATCAAATTACAACCAAAATTAATCTACACATTCCCATGGTTCAAACAAATTTGAAACGGCCTATCACATAGCTCAATTATATTAGGCTTAGGTTCATAATCACCCTTTAATTAATTAACACTTTAACTAATTAAATTGAATGCAACATTTTCATTTGGTTTTTGTATCCATAAAATTGATTTAAATGGAGCTAAACAAAATGAAAATCCAATTCTCATTTAAAGAGACAAAACAATTTTGTTCTCAACCTAATTTGGGCCATCATGCAATAACCACAACTTTTGGGCTATCTTGCAATTAACCTCAACTTTTGGGCTATATTGCAAAACTTTTGGGGTCACTTTGTAAAGACACAAAAGTCCACTACTTCATGTAATTACAATAGAACCCAAAATTTAATCAATGCAAAAACTTCATTAAAGGATCAAAACAATTTGTCCTTTAGCGTTTTTGGACCTAAACGTAAAAACGTAAACTTTTGGGCCAAAATGCAAATACACAAAAGTATCAAAACTTTATGTAATTGCATAAAAGCCCCAAAAGTACCCCACTTGCAAGGGTGGCCGGTTTTGGAAGAGGATAGAGTGATGTGTGTGTTGATTTGTGAGTTTTAGACATAAAGCAACAAGTGGTGCAAGTGGTGTGTGTGAAAGGAAATTAATCCTTACACACCCATCACCATTTCCATCACCCTTCAAATAAATATCTTATGCATTAAAACATTTGAAAAACATAAAACATAAACTTTATGTAATAAATCAAAACTTTGAATCAAAACACAAACCTTTTTGTTCTTGGCAAAAATGTCAAGAACAATGAAGAACACTCATGAAAAAACTCAAAATTTTCCATGAACATTTTTCACCCAAAAACATTCCAAAACCATTCAAACTTTAGGGAAATAACATCTAACCAAACTAGGGTACATAGGGGTTCCAAAAGTCACTTGAAAACACTTTTAACAAGTCAAACAAGAACCCAAAAATCCACCCTTTGGATTTGGCCGAAAATCCCCAAAGTCATGGCACCAAATTTTAGCTCCAATATTCATGCTCATATGAACTACATCTACAACATTTGAGATGGCAAATTTTCTAACAAAATTTACATTCAAAGAAACAAGAATAAAGCTTGTAACATATTACAACTTTTAAATCACAAACTATGAACTACAAAACCCAAAAGGATTCACCAACTACTAGACCTAGGCTCTGATACCACTTGAAGGAATAATTTTGTGAAAACATGTTCATTTAAGCAACATCATATAGCATGCAATTAACAATTAAAGGCGGAATCATGCTAGCATGCACTTAAAAAACAAAACATTAACCATGAAATTCAAAGCCTAGTAGATTGGTGAACCATTAATCAACTCAAAACAAAGTGAGTTGAAATATATACCTTTGTAGATTCCTCTTTGTATTTAAACAAAGGCTAATCACCCAAGAGATAGGGCCTTCATTCCTTGCATCTTAGATCCATGGATTTGGATGGATCTACACCAAGGAGAGCATGGATGATAAATGAGTGACCATGGAAGAATAGATGGCTAGCTACAACTTCCATGGTGACCGGCCTTTCTAGAGAGAAATGGAGAGACAATTCTCACCAATTTTCTCTAAAACAAACCCTTAATAAATAAAAGGCTATAAAGTCATATTTATACCTTTATTCATTTGAGTGGCAAACTTGTAATTAAAGCAAGTTTACTACCCTTTCTCTATATGGCCGGCCATGGGGGATTGTTTGGGCTTTTGGGTCTTAGTGAATCATTATTCATTAAGTTGTCATACAACTTAAGTCAATGGGCTTGACGTTCGAAGCCCATTGGGCCTTAAGGTCCAAAACCTATCCCGAGGTCTTTAACGAACTTATTCGTTTGATTAATTAACATATTAATTAATCCTTGCCATAAATAATTAAACTATTCAATTATTCTTACTCATTTAGTTTGTTTCATCCATCTCCACCTTATACGGTGTACGATCCATTAGGTTCCTTTTAGCGAGGCAGTGGGCGATCAAAACTCTTTCAAATCGATTATGAATTGAAACTTACTTTCAATTCTCCCTTTAGTGATAATACACTTTTAGGGCTTCCACAAACCATGAGTGACACCTAGCCGTATGTCATGGTTACCCAAGCTAATCAGAAGAGGTTAAGAACCTATTCAGTTTAGGATTACAAATGCAATACGGTCTTTCTCTAATCTAATACTCCTGACCACATTGTTTGGTTTGATAGTTTATTTATTCATGTCTACTATCCAATGTGATTCGTGTTCTTATATGATTTCCTTGAATGTGATTTAGAACGACTTTTCTAAATCTCAATCATACTCTGGCCAGAGATTCTAAATCATATCATAGAGTATTCTCCCTCAAACGGTTTGAAGGTTAGAGATCCCTTGTTGCGCATTCACTTGCCTCCATGACTAAGTGGCTTAACCCCAACGATGCCGTGGACACCCCGATGGGGTGACATTGACATAATCAAAGATCAAGGACTTAACCACAAGACAACTGTGATGCCTCAGGTCAAAGGACTAATTTGCATTATCCCAAACATGAGTTCTCATGTGACATGAGTATGAGAACTCTTTGTTGATCGCGTTCAGTGAACTCATTCTCTACTGAGCACCTACGTACTTGTCTTGATGTCACACACACCAATGACTCGAGACTAGTCACTCTCCCTGAGAGAAGACATAGCACGTACCGATCTTGACGGACTGTCAATGCCCAATTGGCAATCCTATGATCAGGAACATTTAGGATGTGTCTACGAAAGAATGGTCTCATGAATCTAACTTCATTAGATTACATTCTTCCAATCACATATTCCTTGGACTTTATCGTTTAAGCATATAACATTTATATGAGACGGCTCAAACAATAATCTTTGCCCTTTATATTAAACTAGATTAGTTTAACATGTGAAATGTCCGTAAAGTATCATCATATGATTGGTTTTAGGGCACATTTCTAACAACAGCACTGTGAAGGCAACCAGTGATATCCTCAGTCGGCATAGATAACACTGTCACCGTAGAACCAACCGGTCTCGCAGCATCTTCAATCGGCATAGATAGCACTGCGTTGAGGGTGACTGGTTATCTATCCAAGTCTCGGTCGAAAAGGATTTTCGAATCCTTATTGGTCAAGGTCATCTCATTAGCCTTCTCGACGAAGTGAGGTGTTACAGTTTATTAGGCTCGGCACATTGCACGCCGAGTTAGTTTATGATGGGATACTCTCAAGTGGGATTTAGAGTTCGACATTCCGACGGTCGAACCACGTTTATTGTTAAGACATATATCCGCTTTGAGTATTTGTGCCCTTACACATTGGTGTCGATTCGGCGTGAGTTTACTTTGATGAATACCATCACTGTGACCGAATCCGACGACGACGATTTGTGAACTTCATAAGAATAGTAGCCTTGTCTTCAGGTTCGAGAACCCAAGAGGCCAAGACGCGTTCCTTCCTCGGTCGCAATCGCGAGACGCATAAGTCATCCGCGCACCCAACGCAACATCAACAAATTGTACTCCTTGGCTGAGCTTGGCCAACGAGTTGGCACGCCCCGCATTCAACCGAAGGACATAGTTAGCTTATAGATTACTAGGCCTGCGCGCCACGTAGGCTTGGTAGTTTTTGGGGTCAACATTTTGGCATGCCCAGCGGGACCTAGTGCTAAAACTACGAAGTTCATGCCAATTGAAACATGATCGGTTAAAAAGAAAACAACTATGGAAAAATCAACAACCGATTTGCCAATTCAGAACGTAGGACAAAGTGTATCACAGACACATAATCCTCTTAGTACCGGGACACCTGAGTCCACAAGCGTGACTCGCCGAGAAAAGGAAGTTGGCCTCGGCGGTCAGCTTTGCAGTCTAGAAATCCCTAACAAAAACACCTGCATTCTCAATGAAGGGATAGTGGAGGACTGTGATGGGGATGGTGGTGAAGGCTCTGATCCACCAATGAGATCGTTTCTTCGAAGAGGACTTGATGAATAGTCTCGGACGGTTGAACATACATTTAGTCGAGGAATTGATAAACTGCACGACGTGATACGCAGTACCAGTGAGGTACAAAACATATTGCTTGAAATATTGGTTAGCAAGGTCTGCGACGACAGGTCATTCGATCTTTCCCGGCAATTGCCACCAAGGAATAATCCATTACCAATAGTACAGGCCGAGCCAATCCCTACTCGGCTCAAGCCAATTGACTTTGAAAAAAAAGGAGGATCGAGTAGCAGGACAAATGAACCCGACCAGAGAGTGGAAGTAACGTCCGTTGATATGACCGAGGTCCAGCGGATGTTTGATTCGGCCATGAAAAAGGGCCCGAAGTTCCCTAAATTCATCCATCCATATCCAGCTTATGTGGAACGGTTCGAATATCCTAAAGGTTTCAAAATTCCAGATTTTAGTCTTTTCGCTGGAGAATCGTCCTTATCCTCGTTAGAACATGTGGCTCGTTTCAGCTCGTAATGCGGAGATGTCAACAGTGATTTCCATAAGCTGCGGCTGTTCAACTTTTCATTGATAGGTTTAGCATTTGCATGGTATATCAACCTCCCACCTAATTCCATCCAAAGCTGGGAGGAATTGGTCGAAAGATTTCACAAGCAATTTTATCTGCCAGGGATGGAAATGTCAGTTTCCTCGTTGGCAAGGATGGCTCAGGCATCTGATGAGTCACCAATGGATTATCTTACCAGATTTAAATCGGCCAGGAATTGGTGCCGAGTACCTCTCCCTGAAGTCGAATTTGTTAGACTTGCTTTGAACGGACTCGATGTAGAATAAAAAAGAAATTTTTGGGGGCAAACTTTCAGGATATGTATGAATTAGCCCAGCATGTCGAGCAATATGACTATTTGCTTCGAAAGAGAAGATGTCGAAACCCCCATCTCGGGGGACGATTTACAAAAACCCTACGGTCAATTACGCGTCGACCGAAGGTGAGGAATCTTAGTATGTCAGCGTGGACGCGGCCGAGATAGTAATAGATAAACCATACGTGTGCAAGGCATTAACTCAAATTAATTCCAAGGAGGTCAAAACTCGCTTAGCCACTGAAGAAACAGCAAAAACATCAAAAGTTTATACCTTTGAGATCACAAAGGCCGAAGCAATTTTTGATTAATTGCTATCAGCAAAGATCATTAAACTTCGGCCAGGGCATAATATTCCCAAGGCCGAAGACCTTAAAGGAAGGACATATTGCAAATACCATAACACGACAAAGCATGCAACAAACAATTGTGTCATATTTCGTGATGATATCCAGAGCTGGATTGACAAAGGCAATTTAAAGTTTCCTGAAAAACGCATGACGGTGGATACAGATCCATTCCCTTCAGCGACAGTCAGCATTGTTGACGCCCGTTTGCCCAAGAGCAAAGGAAAAGAGAAGGTCGAATTTGCCTCAGTACAACACATCCGAAAGCAAAGCTCCCAGCCTCGACTCAAGATCGACCTATTTTCCAACGCGCCACCTATCGAGCTCTCAGGATCGACCATAGTTGAACCAATGTCAAACTACAATGACGAAGAAAATGGTAGGCCAATAGTACCACATATCCTAAAGAAAGGTTCCCAACCTCGACTCAAGATCGACTTGTTTTCTAATGCACCACCCACCGAACTCTGAGGACCTACCATAGTCGAGTCCATGTCAAACTCCAGCGAAGATGGAAATGGCGGGCCGATAGTTCTGTGTAGCAATTGTAAGGCACGCGTTGTATTAACTGAGCCCAAGGGGAAACTGCCTCCGATGCAGATGCCGACATCATCACACCAATCGGCGATTACAGCGAAACCTTCAAAGGAACCTAATGAAGGCCAGCGCTAGAAAGTATTCGACAGGCTCGGCCCAAGAAAACAGACAGATGGTCCTACATCGATTAGACGGTGCCTTGATTTCGACGCACCATTTTACAACGAGGATTATTATTCCCGTAATTCTAGTAGTTCGAGCTCATCAGCAAATAAAAAAACCTTCAGGCCACCTGAACCACGTGACCAACGTTGGTACAGCTATAATTCTCCCACTGGCATGTATACCGTGCTCTCCAAATCTCAGAAACGTCGACGTCAGCGTATAGATTGCTTGGCTCGACGGAAAGCGGCCCAACCTGTTTCGGCCACTAAATGGCAGCCGAAAGAGACGGCAGGAAGCGGAGATGATCGGCCAATCTCAACAATCATGGCTGGATTACAAGGACAGAAGGAAACCAATCGGGACTTCGAAACTACCATTGAAGCAGCCGAGAAGCGCATCAAACTTCTTCTTTGGCCCGAGGAAATGAAAGCTCGTTTTGAGCAATTTAAGAAAGAGGCCAAAAGCCAACTGCCCCCGTTACCTTTGAAAGAACCACTAATCAGAGTTCGGAGGAATCTGCACCCCCCATTCCTCGGCGAATCATTAGAATATATGAAAGAATTTCACAAGAAATATTTCGCCAACGATTTGTATGGGTTGCCCAAGGCCTGCGAAGAAGCTCTTGACCTGGCATTAACTTGCTCCGATGCTGAGCAGATCATCCAAAAAACCACTGATCCAGCAATAAAAGCCAGATTCTAGCACATTTGAGAGGCTAGGGTTCTTGTCTTCGAGGTCGACCCATACACGGATATTGACACAACCGAACTCCCTTTTTCTCTTGAAGACCTTCAACACCTTCGATATCACTTCGAAGTTTTTTTAGCCGTCTCCTTGTTCGGTTTAACGGCCGATGAGGCAGAGCGGGTGGCACGTCTGGACGCTTTCCTGGACACTAGGAATGCCCAGATCGCCTATGAGTAACGAGCTCGCAAAATACGGCAGGAGCAGAGTCCGACACCAGTTGCATACAAGCCCGAGGACGCCAGTCAACATGATACAGTGTTGGATTATATGGCACAAGCGCCTGAATATGTTGAGACACACAACGAGCCAGCTGCGAATGCTCCAACACATGATGATATAGTCCTTACCACTCCAGAAGATGACGACCAGGATCCAATGGGCCCTTCAGTCATTGAAAGTATGGAAATCAGCATGGTCTATGTTCTTCCTGTCTAATTTCAGCTGACTACGCACCAACCAAGTTCCTTGGACGGTGATGTGGTCGCCGAGGAGGCAACACAAGTTGATTTTGTCACTACTACCGAAGATGAGTCAACTAATGGCAACGATAAACTTAAAACAGCCTTAGACATCTTGCTTCCTCGTTCTTCCTCGACTAATCTTCAACATTTAAAATCGTTGTATGTCACGGCCCATATTGAAGGCTACCCAATCTCCAAGATTTTCGTCAATTGCGGAGCAACAGTCAATATCATGCCTGTATCCGTCATGAAAGCATTACGACGATCCACCGACGAACTCATTCCTTCAAGAATAACCATAAGTAGCTTCGTCGGTGACAAGTCTGAGACCAAATGAGTACTCCCTCTAGAGGTAAACATCGCAGGTTGCAATCACATGACCGTATTTTTTATCATCGACTCCAAGATCGAATATAATGCTTTGCTCGGTAGGGATTGGATTCATTAAACGAATTGCATTCCTTCTTCTTTATGCCAAGTGCTTATTTTTTGGGATGGTAAATCGGTCGTGGTCCACCCAGCTGATACTCAGCCGTTTGAAACCAACATGATTCAGGCTCGCTATTATGATGATCACGTCGGCTATATTACCTTACAAGGTTTTAATGAAAATGGACGGCCGACTAGGATCTCAGTCTAGAAAGCCATCGAGGTAGGCGTCGAGACTATCCACCAAGATTCGGCGAGACTCGGTTTGGCCAATTTACTCCCCACCACTGATGATTGACATCAAAAGCGAGAGGCGTCGGGCCGCGGTTTCATCCACGATGGAACGCCTGCTGGCCTATTGGTATGATATTTCCAAGTACCCGCATTCGGGTGATAGGAGCATATTTGTGTGATTTAGTTAGATTGTTTTCTTGCATTTTCAGAGTTAGTTTGTGTTTATTATAGTGTTTTAAGCTATTTTCGTGTGTTTGTAGGTCCATATGACAAAGTTGGCAAGAAAGTGCAATTTGGAGCATTTTGAGGTAGTTTTGGGCACCAAATGGATAGCTTATGAATGGAGCAAGATGTATGGACGAATTTGAAGTTCAAGAGGCTAGGAATGTGCTGAAAAGAGTGAAGAAATAAATCCAAGACATAGAAGATAAGGAATCAGCTCAAAAGAAGGAACATTATCCAAAACCTTATCTAACCTTATCTTATCTAAACTAACCTTATCTTATCTTATCCTATTCCAATCTTATCATGCCCTAAATCCAGCTGCAAGGGGGACTCCTTATCACATTAGAATGCCTAATATCTTATTCTAGAAGCCCTGAAATAATGCAAATAACCTGATCCTTCTTCCCCCCAGAAATCTGACGAATTTCCTACTCCTTTTCATCCTTGGAATCTGATGAGAATTGTCCTTGTTCTTTGCTGATTTGGAGTCCTAATTCAAACCTTTTTGCTATGCCCTTTCTCCCTATAAATACATATTTTCTGCCACAATTCAAACCACCACCCTCTACCATATTTTTCTACACCATTCACCATACACACCTCATTGTGCCGTGGCTTTTCAAGGAGAAGGAGCCCTTTGTCGTGCCTTGTCATTCAACATAGGATTGCTGGAGCTTTCTTAGGTGTTTTCTATCCTTTAATTGCAATGTTTAGTTTAATGTTATTTTCAGTTTTTAAAGACATGAGGAACTAATCTCTTTTTAGTTGGAGGTGAATTTGAAGCCATGATTATATGCTTTACATGAATTGATTACATCCAGTTATTGTTTCAAAAGTCTTGAATGTGATTTGCTTATCTAAGTTATTAAAACTTGTTTATGTATGTTGATTGAGGATGCATACTTAGTTCGCATGCATAAATTTGATGCTAGAGTATAAGGGATTTTCACCTAACCGTTATGAACTTATATTCACAAGTAGTAAAGGTTGCTAGTCACAATCGTGTTAAGTAAAATCCTTGGCAGGACTATCATGCTTTTCATAGTTACAAATGCCTCGTCAATACTTATGAATTTCAAAGAACTTAATGACCTTCGATATGTGTCTCTATCATGCGTATTCCATAGTTAGGGGACTTGATAAGGATAATTTGGTTGTGATGCGTATCTCGTCCAATTCAATGAAATAAGGAGAATCTGATGGTTAATTTGTGCTGTCACGGTTAACTTGGGGTGTTGTCATTCATAGTCTAAAGAAACAATACTAGAGATTGGTTTATGTTTGCATATGTCATGTGTGGAGAAGGACCCTCTAACTAGCCTTTCACCCTTTTCAATTCATCAAATTCGTTTTTATTAAGTGTTTTATGCAAAGTTTCTGGTTTAAGTTTTAAATTCGTCAAAAACAATACCCCATTCATTAAGTCTTGTTAGTTAAGTCATAATCTGTTTTCTTTTAGTCTTTTGAGTCAAGTTAAGTCTTATTTTCGTCCAAATCACTTGTTAGGTCTAGAATTGAGTCTTTTTTATTGTTTGTTGCTGTTTTGAGTGTTTTAAGTCAGTTTTGAGTCTATAGAGTCTAGTTTAGTGTTTTTGAGTCTTATTTGTGTTGATTAGCATCCCTAGTTAATCCCCGGTCTAGAACGATCCCTACTTGCTTAATACTACAATTGTCATCAATAGGATTTAATTTGTGTGTTAATTTAATTTTCACACCATCGGGCATCAACTTAATCAAATTTTTGGCCGAAGAGGATAACGGCTCGGTACTATCATTGGATAAAGTTCAGGCCGCACCGGTCGAGCTCGACGATAGCCGACCCAAGTTAAGGATCCTCTAGAGGAAATAAATGTTGGAAAGGTCGATGATCCTCGGCTGCTATTTATTAGTGCGTTATTACCCCATGCCATGAAAGTTGAACTTCATCAATTGCTTCACGAGTTTAAAGACTGTTTTGCTTGGAGTTATCATGAGATTCCGGGTCTCGACCGGACCCTTGTCGAACATGAATTACGTATCAAACCTGGTTGCAAGCCTATTAAACAACCTCCTCGTCGATTCTCGACCGAAGTACAGCTCGGCATAAAGACAAAATTGTTTGACTGTTAAATGCCGGGTTTATCCGAACAGCTCGATACGTCGAGTGGTTGGCGAATATCGTACTAGTGCTCAAGAAAAATGGGGCCCTACGCATTTGCATTGATTTTTGAAATTTGAATATGGCAACACCTAAGGATGCATATCCCATGCCAATTTCAGATTTGCTAATCGATGCCGCGGCTAATCATGACATGCTATCATTCATGGATGGACACGCCGGTTATAACCAGATATTTATTACCGAGGGCGATGTTCATAAAACTGCTTTCCGCTGCCTGGGGGCACTTGGAACCTAATAGTGGGTAGTCATGCCATTCGGTCTAAAAAACGCCGGTGCTACATATCAACGCGCGATGAATATTATTTTTCATGACTTGATTGGCACTACCTTAGAAGTGTATATTGATGACGTCGTGGTCAAATCAAAAAGTCGCCGAACGCATATTGATGATCTTCGGCAAGCTTTCCTTCGCATGTGATGACATAACCTTAAGATGAACTCGGCCAAATGCGCCTTTGGCATGTCGGCCGATAATTTCTTAGGTTTTCTTGTCCACCATCGAGACATTGAGGTCGACGAGTGCAAAGCTCGTGCAATTATTGACGCCCCACCACCGACGACAAAAAAACAACTCCAGTCTTTGCTCGGGAAAATAAATTTTCTTCGCCGATTCATAGCTAATTCCACTGGCAAAATGATGGCATTCTCTACACTGTTGAAACTTAAGGACTCAGATAAGTTTGAGTGGCGTGAAGAACATCGAGCAACTTCACACAAATCAAGGTTGCTCTTGCAACTCCACCCGTCCTCGTACTGCCTCGACGTGATAAACCCCTTAAGCTTTACATTTTCAGAGCCGAAGAATCCATCGATTGCCTCCTCGCACAAGATACTGACACTGGCCGAGAACAAGCTATTTTCTATCTCAGCCGACACCTCAATCCTCTAGAGATCAATTATTCACCAGTTGAGAAGCTTTGCTTGACTTTGTTCTTCGCCGCATCAAAACTCCGACATTATATGCTCCCATTCGTTACGCAGGTCATCATCTAGACAGATGTTATTTGATATATGCTTACTCAGCCAATAGTCAAAGGTCGAATCGGGAAATGGACATTGGCACTATCGGAGTTTAGTTTGCAATACGTCCCACAAACAGCCGTCAAAGGACAAACGCTTGCTGATTTCTTAGCCCACCACCATTCTCCATATGGGTTGGGGGGCAACGATGTTGAAATCGGAATGGTGGAAGCACGTGACAATTATTGGACGATGTATTTCGATGGTTCCAGCACGTCAACATCGGCCGGTGTGGGGATCGTACTCCAGTCTCCACACCAACATCGTTGGTTCTTTTCCCTCAAGTTGGATTTCGATTGTACCAACAATCAGGCCGAATACGAAGCCCTTGTTATCAGCCTTAGCGTACTTCATGATTTGCACGCTGCTCGCGTCCTCGTCTTCGGTGATTCGGAGCTTGTGATTAACCAACTTAATGGAACTTTTCGGTGTATGAGTTGCATTCTGGCACCCTATCACATGGTGTCCAGTTACTTGGCTAAGTAATTCGACAATATTACTTTCAATCATATTTCCCATGGATGGAACACCGTCGCAGATGAACTCGCTCAGATAGCTTCCGAAGTACAACTCATGGGGGGTAAGAGTGGACCAATGATACCTGTTTTACGGCAATCGTATCCGGCTTTGGTTAATCAACAAATCCTTCCGCGTGTTGGAACGGGAGGATCCTGTAGATGTTTGTGTTGGAAGTATGCCCACAAAGCCACTCATTTGATGTAATAGCTTTTGGAATACTTATTGTATTAAACTTTTATATGTTTAATGAAGGGCAAAGCTTATTGTTGATCACTATTTATTGTATCATGTGTTTAAGTAATAAGGGAATCCAAGGGATGTATTTGATCTAAGAGATAAGTGATCTAAGTGAGTTAGATTATCGAGATCATTCTCTTATGTTCATTCCTAAAACGTTCCTAGCCATAGGATTGCCAATTGGGTATTGACAATCCGCTAAGGTTAGTATGTGTTATGTCGACTCAAGCTTGAGTATGACTAGTCTCAAGTCATTTGGTGTTGGACACTAAGACAAACACATAGGCGCTCGAAAGAGTAACCGAGTACACTGAACAATGATCGAAAGAGAGTTCGAACATACATGTCATGTAAGAACTCGAAAGTTGCAATATGCAAAGTAGTCTTTTGACTTGAGGCATCATAGATGTCTAATGGTTAGGTCCTTGATCTTTGATCATGTCAACGGCATTCCATCGGAGTGTCCACGACATTGTTAGGGTCAAGCTATCTAGTCATGTAGGCATATGAATGCACAATAAGGGATCTCTAACCTTCCATGGTGGAAGGAGAATACTCTAAGATATGATTCGTAAGTCTTTGGCCAAAGCAAATGAATATGACTTAGGAAGTTTGTTCCAATTCATATTCAAAGGAATCATATAGAAAAGTATCACATTGGATAGTAGACATGAAACAAACTATCACTTAAACAATGTGATTAAGAGTATTGTATTAGAGAATGACCGTATTGCATTGTAGTTGTAACTGGATAGGTTCTCCAACCAATTCTACTTAGCTTGGGTAACCATGACATACTGCTAGGTGTCACTCATGGTTTGTGGAAGCCCTAATGACTAGCAAACAGTAATCATAAGGGGAGAGTTGAAATGAGGTTTCAATTCACAATCGATCGTTAAGAGTAACAATCGCCCACTACCTCGCTAATTGGAACCTAATGGATCGTACACCGAGTAAGGGCGATAGTGAAGAAATTAAATGAAATGGATATGCAATTAAATGGTTTAATTGAAGAATGGTCAAGATTAATTAATTAGTTAATTAATTATACGAAAGGTTCGTATTGGGCTTTTAAGTTGGTTTTGGGTTTCGGGGCCCAAAAGTGTTTTGGTCCATAAGGCCCATTATGTTTAAGTTGTATGACAACTAAAACAAAATGGGCAATAAGCCCAATCACAACATATAGGCCGGCCATGGTGAGGAGATGGTGAAAGTTTGCTTAATTGCAAGTTTGCCACTCACCAAAGAAAAGTGTTATAAAAGCAACTTTATAGCTATTTTCTCATTAGGGTTTTCTTTGAGGTAAATAGGTGAAACATTTTCTCTCTTTCTCTCTACAAAGAGGCCGGCCACTTAGGGAGATTAATCTAGCAATCTCTTCTTCCCTAAGTCATCCATTTCATCTTCACACTTAACCCTTGGTGTGGAGACTTAGAGACACCAAACTTTTGGTGTTTTGGAGATCCTTTCCTTACATCCACAAAGTCCAAAGGAGCACAAAAGGAGAAGGAAATCACAAGCAATATCCAAGGAGCTAGGAGGTGAGTTGAAGGCCCTCCACTTGGGTGAATCCCTTGTGTAAACAAGGATGAGCTTCAAGGGTAAAGAAACTCTAAATCTTTAATTCTCTTTAATGTTGTTAAAGAGTCTTTTGGTTCACCATATACTAGGCTTTGAAATTCATGGGTTTTATGAATTGTTTTTGAATGCATGCCTACTTTAAAGTGTTAATAGTTTGCATATGTATTCAAATGTTCTTACATGTTCTTAGCTAGGACAAAATTTTTCCTTCAGTTTGCGTGGTCGAGACGCTACCAAACGATTGGAGAAGGCCAATTATGCAATACCTTGATAATCCCAGAGGCAAACACAACAGAAAGACAAAGGCCCATGCCATAAACTATGTCTCATACCAGAATGAGTTGTATCGAAAAGGCGAGGATGATTTATTACTGTTATGCCTTGGCCCGCAAGAAGCTGCCCAAGCAATCACAGAGGTACATGAAGGAATTTATGGAGCCCATCAATCAGGACGCAAGATGCGTTGGCTACTTCGCCGACACGGTTACCTTTGGCCAAGCATATTGAAAGATTGTATCGAGTATACACGAAGATACATCTAGTGTCAAATTCATGGACCCATCCAAAGGGCCCTGGCCGAATTACTTCATTGGGTCACCAAACCTTGGCCGTTCAAAGGATGGGCAATGGACGTGATCGAAAAAATCACCCCATCTTCTGGAGTAGCGAAACATGCATGGATACTCGTGGCAACGAATTATTTCACTAAGTAGGTCGAAGCAAAATCATACGCCAAATTAACATCCAAGGAGGTTTGCGATTTTGTGGAGGAACATATTGTGACTAGGTTCGGTGTACCAGAAACGATCATAACTGATAATGGCACAGTCTTCATAGCTGAAAGGTTCAAAGAGTATACGGCGAGCTTAAAAATTTGGCTTGAGCAGTCCACACCATACTATCCACAAGCGAATGGACAAGCCGAAGCAAGTAATAAGGTTTTGATCGATATTCTTAAAAAAATGATAAAAGAAAGACCTGGCATGTGGCATTTAAAATTGAATGAAGCCTTATGGGCATATCGGACTTCACCCCGGTCAGCAACGGGGACCACCCCATATACGTTAACCTATGGACATGACGCGATGTTACCAATCGATCTAAGTGTAAATTCTTTACGCGTGATCGAGCAGAGTAGTTTGTCCAACGTCGAATACAACCAGGCCATGTTACAAGAGTTAGAAGATTTGGAAGAAGATCAGCTTGATGCTTACAATCTTCTAGTGGCACAAAAGAAAATTGCCGAGCGAGCTTATAATCAAAGAGTCAAACAAAAAACGTTCGGCGAAGGAGAGTTAGTTTGGCAAACTGTGTTACCCATGGGAATTAAAGACCCCAGGTTTGGCAAATGGTCGCCGAATTGGGGAGGACTGTTTGTCGTCCATAAAGTTCTCGATAAAGGGGCATACCATCTTAGAGATCGAATCGGTATTATTCACGAATTACCAATTAATGGAAAGTTCTTAAAAAAATACTACCCAGTCACATGGGAGATGCAAGAGTAAAAGCTTGTTTCATTTCATTAATAAGATGGTTTACAATTAAAATATTCTAAGGCGATGAAGGAAGAAGAGTTTCAAGAAGTGCCTTCAGCTCAAGCCACCTTGCTTCGCCCATTATGACCTCAGCTTGCCGGTTCTTCTTGTCCATCTTCAGCTGCTTGACTTGCTTTGCGTTCGCCGCATACTCGGTTAAACAATCTTTACCGCCCGACTCGAAGTCCTTCGCAAGCTCAGAAGCAATAGCCGACCTTCGTTTTGCCAGTTCGGCCATTTGACGGTCAAGGTCGGTCAAGGTCGGTCAAGGTCGGTCAAGGTCGGTCAAGGCTTCCCCTTTCACCTTTAAAGCATCGATCTTCAGACGAATATTGTCTGGACGGCCATGGCAGCTTTCAAATCATTATCAGCCCGAAGAGCATTCTCGAGAACATTAAAGGATTCTCGAACTCGCTCCAAGGCGGACGACGCCTGAACAATAGCCTCGGCGCTCATTTGACCATCTGCTCCGAGGTCGTTTAGGCATGCACCCAACAAATCAAGACATTTGTGCTCAAGGACTTGTGACGCCGAGAGAGACAAAAATTCTTGCAGTCGAACCAGAGCAGCTGAATCGACAGGTTCAGTTGTAGTAGCCGAAGGGCCAGCCGCTCCAGAAGTGCTTGATAAGAGAGCTTTAAACTTGACTTCCCATGAAGGTTGAACATAAAAATCAGTTTAAGCATAAGGAAATCACGACAGAATATAGCAAGAAGGTTTTTGTTTTAAACCTGCCGAGAGGAGACTTCGGCCATATCTTAGGGTTCGTTGCTCTAACCTAAAGAACTTAATGGCCGAGCCCAGTGTCTTAGACTGCTTCTCAGTTCACGCGGCCGATGAAGGTTATCTACGTTCGATGGCCATTACGGCAGCCAAGAAATATAGATAACACCTTTCGTCGCGTAGAATTTTTGATGAAAAGAATGGGTAGGCACCTGACATTTGGTATCTTTCTAGTTTAGAGTTCTAAGGTAGAAAAGTAACCGAAGAAAAGTGGTAGGGGTACTTATGAAGGCCGAAGTGGCTTCTTGGGGAGCAATGTTAAGGTTCTGGTCCTGCGGATGAACGGGTGTTTCCACCGTCGCTTCTGGCTCTACGGAAGGTCGTTTGCCATGATCGACCGCAAAAGGGCCGACTTGGACAACTGCCTCGGGCACAGGGGGAGATGGATTACGTGGTTGAAGGTGACTCGTCAATGGAATCTCATCACTCCCGTCGCTCTCTTCTACAACGACTGCCGTGTGTTTTGGATTTTCAGGAAGATTTGTCTCGGCCAAGGGGACCGCTCCTTCCAAGACAAGCGCAACAGCTGGCCCCGAAGCTACAGACGCCTCGACCAGTGGAGCAACAACTGGTCCAACGACTTGAGAAACAGGCCGTACATGGGCTGTTTCTTTGGCAAGAATTGGCCGTTTCTCTGTCGAAGCTTGGACGACAGGGGTAGAAGGGAAACACAAGGAGTCGTCGCTCCCGTAGTCTGACTGGAGATAACATGAATCTCCCGTTCTTTCTTCGCCAGCTTCTTGACCCGTTTTACCAGTCGAGAGGGTTCGACGGCCAACTTGACCTCTTGACGAGGCCGTTTGCTCAGCAAGGCCTGCGTAGTGGTCTTAGCCCTCTTGGAGATGGTCAATTTTTTCCTAGCCACCGCCTCAGCGACCACTTCTACCTTTTTCAGTGACCGACTACTTGAGAAAGTAAAAGCAAATCAGTAGAGTTCAAAGTCGAAGGAAGAAGGTAGGAATAGACCATTACCTTGGGATTGGGGGGCAGAAGCCTTATTAGGTCGACCGCCGAAGATCTTGTTCAGGACATCTGCGACCGGAGCACCAAAATTGTTTTGGGTATACTCTTCCCACCAATCACCGAAAGTGTTAATACTAAAGGATTTTGGAACGGTTGGTCGAATGCGGAATTTTTGGAACCGTTCTTGAAACTTCTTTTTGGCATCTTTGCACTCTTTCTTTGAAGAGCCAGATAGGCGTCATCGGCTCAACAGGGAGCGAGAGGTAAGAAGAGGCATCGGGCAACCCTGAAGATAGCCGAGTTACCAAGTAGTGAATTGGGGGTGATATACTTCCCAACTTGCTCGGTGCGCGTCACACCCAAGAGGAAGGTCGCGGGTAAGCACAAACGACCCCCAAGATTGACGGAGATCAGCATCATTAACTGCACTCCATGCTGATGTGGGAAGTTTGATCGACAAAGGATATTCTTGACGACGGCAGATCAAGAATTCATCGTCGGAAAGGGCATTAAGGCTGAAAAAGTATCTGAACACGTCTTCAGCTTGGTGAGAAGGTACTGGTCGAGAGGCCACCTGAAGGCCAAACACTTCAGTAGTCGAGAAACTGGCAAGCTCTGGCCGAAGGGTGATGAAATAAACCTGCAGCCAAAGTTGGAATACCTAGAGGGGGCCACTCTGGTGTAGGTCGATCTTGTGAAGGGTCATCTCAGCCAAACAACGCAGAAGATGGGCAAGGATGGCTGGACTAAGCACCAGGGTGTGACCGCTAGCCAGGGCTTTGGCCACCGGCATGTTCTCGACCAAGCATTTGTTGGACTTGGTACAATAAATAAATTTCTTATACCAGTAGAAGAGGAAGGCTTCGTGTTCTCCCTGCCGTAGGTTCTCCTCCTCTCGGTCGGCAAAGTGGAGGTAAAGAGTGTTGTAGTTGAGGAAGTTCTTATAAAGTTTATGAACTTCCTCCTTTGAGGGTTTTTGACCCTCTCCGCTCAGCGTTTCGATAGCCCGATTGTTGAAAAGTGCCTTCAGGTCGATGGTCGATGGGTACCCGAAGAGGGTAGCGTCAACCGGGATGCCAAAAGGGGAAGTCCCTAGGATCGCGGTAATATCAAGGATAGTAGGACCCATGGGGTCGAGGGGAAGGACCATAGTGCTGGTGGCTGAGCACCAGAAGCTTGAGGCTACCATAAGAAGCTCCTTGTCCATGACGAGCTCCATAGACGAAAGACGAATGGCATCATAAATGCCAAGAGCTTTCTATTGCTCACCGAAGATATTTTCCATCCGTGCAACCCAGGTTGCCCAGGTTGTAGTGGTTGAGGGCCAGGAGCCTTGGGGTTTTGCTGAATCCCACATCGACCATTCAAACCCTTGCAGTAGGGGTGTTAGACACTGCTCCTTGAAGAGTTTGGTAATAGCTGGTGGCACTGCATCCTTAAAAAGTGGACCAAGGATCTGGTGGGGGGTGCTCATGTCGCTCTCAAAGCACAGAGTCTTGATTGAGTGCTGGTTGATGATTGCCCTCATTTATCACATTCCTTAGAAAGCTTAGAGATGAAGGAGGCCATTGGAATGGTTTTGAAGGTTTTCTGGGAGAAAGTCAGGGGATTTTCTTTTAATCTTTTGAACAAGAGAAAGTATGGAAAATTTGAAAACGTAAAGAATGAATAATAGAAGGCTGGGTATTTATAGACTCGTGGAATGGAAGACCAAATGGGGAGAGTGATCGAGAAGATCGCTAATAATTATGGAGTGATGGAGAATATTAACAGACCCAGGAGAAAGAACCAAAAAACTCGCAGATTAAGGGGTCATGATGATATTGTGACGACGTCCTTTTATGAAGAAAGGATGTTTTGGTGTCCGCACGATCTCGAGGGTACCGAAAGATTCGTAAATCGAGATTCCATGATGGCATGCAGCGATAGGTATAATGATGTGAGGATGTTTGGACATCCGCACGCCTTGAGGAATTCAAAAATCTTGCGGATCAAAGGGGTAATGATGAAAAGACACTTCAGGTCATGCTGAGAAGAGGACACTTGGCGAGGTATCTGACGAAATCAAGATTGTGCAATCGTGCTTCATAAATGCACCTCGGGAGACGGAGCCTAGTGTCTCTTTTCTAAGGTCAAGGCTCGGCCAAAGACTTCAGGCTGAAAAAGTCCTTAGAAGCGAGGGGGCAATGTTTGGGCCCAAAATATTGGTTTGGGTCGAGATTTATTCTCGGCTCAGAAGGCCTTACGAAAAGGTTACCGTGGATCGTTTAGTTCATGGGCTTCCTAACCTAGGTCGGTTAAGTCATGCTGCGAGACGAGTAATTGAATCCTGGTGGAATAAGGAGTCTCAGCAAGATATGGATATTGATAAACCAGAAGTGAATCCGGCTTGATAAAGGACTGGGTTCAAAGTCAAAGTGAAAATAGGACTGGTCGAGATGGTGTTTGATTAGAAGAAGAAATCCTAATCCAAGTAGGGTTTTAACTCGATCTAGACAGTACCTAATGCTATAAATAGAGGAGGTTGTGCATGATTCAAAGCCCCCTTCAATTCAACACACAACTGCCCTGTGCAAATTCTCTCAACAACCTTGAGATTTTTTCCTTTTCTTTTTCCGCCGACACACCTTCAGTTTGGATAAACAGCATTGTGAAGGCAACCGGTGATATCTTTAGTCGGCATAGATAACACTTTCACCGTAGAACCAGCCGGTCTCGCAGCATCTTCAGTTGGCATAAATAGCACTGCGTTGAGGGTGACTGGTTATCTATCCAAGTCTCGGTCAAAAAGGATTTCTGAATCCTTATTGGTCGAGGTCATCTCATTAGCCTTCTTGGCGAAGTGAGGTGTTACAGTTTATTAGGCTCGGCACATTGCACGCCGAGTTAGTTTATGATTGGATACTCTCAGGTGGGATTTACAGTTCGGCATTTCGAGGGTCGAACCACGTTTATTGTTAAGACATATCCGCTTTGAGTATTTGTGCCCTTACACTTTGGTGTCGATTCGGCGTGAGTTTACTCTGACGAATACCGTCACTGTGATCGAATCCGATGACGATGATTTGTGAACTTCGTAAGAATAGTAGCCTTGTCTTTAGGTTCGAGAACCCAAGAGGCCGAGACGTGTTCCTTCCTTGGTCGCAATCGCGAGACACAGAAGTCATCCGCGCACCCAACGCAACATCAACAAATTTTAGTCCTCGGCCGAGCTCGGCCGACGAGTTGGCACGCCCCGCATTTAACCGAAGGACGTAGTTAGCTTATAGATTACTCGGTCTGCGCACCACGTAGGCTTGGTAGTTTTTAGGATCAACAATAACATTGTGGAGTGTTAATAGAATTACCAATAAGCAATTTGTAAAAGAAGTTAATAGAATTACCATTAAGCAATTTGTAAAAAAATGTTGAAATAAAATGATTGTGGAAAGTTAAATAAACAAATTATCAAAAAAGTTATACAGTACAAAAAAAGTCTTTTTGTCTCTCCCATGTGCTCATCTTTGTCACTACTTATCTCTCTTTTCCGCCTTCTCTTATCGTACAAACCCAATAGCAACCCTATTCAAATTGAACCACAACACACCAGACCAGCCATCATCTTCCCGACTGGTTGGATTTCTACGACCAATGCATCCTACGACTAATTTGATGCAGGTGTGTGATATTTAGTGAACTGCGCCACATCGAATGACAACAAACCCAGCATCACCAATACATTTTGCACGTGGTGGGGTTGGTGCACATTGTTGGTCTAGAAGATAATCCCGACTTAAAATAGCAAGCTCGAATAATACTTAGCTACTCAAAGTATGAGTAGGGGTTCTTACTTAAAATTGTTTATTGTGGATTTATAGAACTTCGTGTTTATGATGTTCATATTATAAATCACTTTATAAAGATCAATTTAAACTAAAGTCGTTTAGTCTAATTGTATAAAAATAGATGAATGAGATGGGTAAAAATATTACGGATAGTCTATGTATAAACAATAGTTTGACTAAACTACAATATATTGACTAAGCGACCTTAGTCTATGTATTTGCTCATTCTTGAGTAAGCAAGCATTGTTCTTTTAGGAATTAGTCGGATTTAGTAGATGCAGAGTTTGAATCAATAGTGTCTTCGAATTACCAAGCTGAAACCGGACTAGACCAAACCGAACCAATATATGAAAATCATATAAAAATACGCCAAAACCTGGTGGCTGGAGGATTCGAACCCTTTCCCTCAAGGTTTGGATAGTTTCTTCAAACCAACTTGCTGTTGGCTTTATGTTGCTATAACTGTACAACTATCTTATTTATAGGTATTCTAATCCTTATGCTTTATAAAATTTCAAAAGTTACAAACCCTAGCCGACTTCCATTTCAGTTTTCACTTTTCTTCTACACACTCTCTCTCTCTCCCCTCCGCAACTTTCTTCATCTATGCTTCCTCTGTTCCTCAGTCTCTCTCTCCTTCATCACTTCTTCCAAATCACTTTCTCTCCAATCTTCTCATGTCCTCCTCGTAGATTCCTTCTTCCAAACCATGATTTTCCCTCGCCCCCTTCGAATCGGAACCCATCTAAATTGGAAGATTCTAATCCGGATTTTCCCATCTTTTACAGGTAATTTTCGAATCAAAATGAATATGATTTATATTGTAATTTTGCTGAATTAAAATGGGTTTTTCTTTTAATTATTTTGTTGGGGTTCTGCATATTATAATCTTTCAATTTGGCAACAAGGAGAGGAAGCTGCCCCCAATCCACCATCTTTATTGTCGATGCAAAAGAGAGATCTCAGGAACAAAGCAAGAACATATTTCTTTATAATTATTGTTTGATGATTTATTGGTAGCAGATTTCCTTCAAATTTTCTTTATAATTATTGTTTGATGATTAGTCTGTGAGAAAAGAAAACCAATTGAAATCAATGAAGAATGAGGAGCAAGCTCGGTTCCTTATTGGGATTTCGCTTTCTAACAGATCAAGATGGCAACAATTCCTCCTTTGCTCTTCTGGGTTCTTCTTTGGCCACCACCAGATTTAAAAAAAAAAAAAATCATGGAAAAAACCGAACCAGACTGAAACTGAACCGAAAAAACTCAAAACCGAAAAAAACAAACCAAAAAAAAAACCAAAGAAAAACCGAACCGAACAGTAATTTCGGTTTGGTTTTCAGTTTCGGCCAAAAACTGAACCGAACGGAACCGAATCCACCCCTACTTCCATAGTGGTGCTATCTCCTAGGAGATAGTGGATTAAATCCCCTTCTCTCACCAAAATCTCCTCCAACCCTTCTAAGTCCACTGGGCTATGGGGTAGCCCAATTAGACCCCAGGCCAGAATTGCCCAGCCTAGCTCTAGGGGTTATGTGATGACACACTGAGGTCAGCTACTATTAAAAAATTACAAGAAAATAATAAAAAAATTACTTAAAAATACAAAAAAAATATATATAATTAAATACAACAAAAAAAAAAATTTAATTAAAAATACAAAAAAATTATAATTTATTTTCTATAAATATCTAACCATGTTCTTCCACCTTACACTACATTTCAACATTTTCAAATACTTCAACCAATCTTTTATTATTTTCTAAATTTAAAAATATTTTATAAAAGAAAAATAATAATATTTTAATATAAATAACCTGAACTATTAAGTTTACAGGTGAAAATGCACTTGAACAATTACTATTCACTTAGGAGATTGAATTGCCTATTGGTCAGAAAGGCTAACATTGGAACTGCACTAAGAAGCATGTCTATGCGGAGCCAATCAATACGACACACATCACATGCATGTATGCTGCTAGATGCAACCAATTCGACGCACATGCTAGGAGCATTTGCTTATTTACAAGGCATACATTATGTCAAAACTCAAAACAGCTCCATGCGAAGCCAATGAATGCGAAACACATGCTTGGCGCATATGCTGATTTACAAGGCATGCGTTCTTTTTTATTGTTTTTTTTTTTTTTTGAAAAAGGCGAAAGAACAGTTTGCTCTCGATCACTGCGTGTCAATGAATGTAAAACATGGCAAGAGCGTTTGCAGCTTCAAAATAAACGCTTTAGATCATCTTCGAAGGAAATGTTAAATTATAAGAGTTAAATTATAATTGATGGCTGATGTGGTAATCTGAAGTCTTTTGTCAAATTTTGTACTTTTCCAACCGTTGATGTAACATCCCACATCGCCCAGGGAAGTGGATTCTGTAAGCTTTATATGTATATTCTCATCTCTACTTAGCATGAGGTCTTTTGGAAGCTCACTGGCTTCGGGTTCCGTAGGAACTCCGAAGTTAAGCGAGTTCGCGCAAGAGTAATTCCAGGATGGGTGACCCACTGGGAAGTTATCGTGTGAGTTCCCAGAAACAAAATCGTGAGGGCGTGGTTAGTGCCCAAAACCATGAGAGCGTGGTCGGGATCCAAAGCGGACAATATCGTGTTACGGTAGAATTGAGCCCGGGATGTGGTGGGAGCCCAGGCCAGGATGTGACAGTTGTCAAATGTTATTTTATTATTTAAATAGAGCTTTAATGGTTGTAATTATTAAAAAAAATGAAATAAAATTTTTATGGATTGAAATATTAGTATAATAAGGGATCCACTATTAAAATAAATTAAAAATAAATTTCACATTGATGTCAAATTTGACTATAAATCACAAATTCTTCAAATTCAGTCAGCAAATAACACTTCGATTAGAGAGATTTTTGATGTCAAATATGCGCAGTAACATTATACTTAGAATTTTAACATTTGTTTTAGAGATACTTTTATATCATAACGGCTCCATGCGAAGTTAATCAACGAGACACATGGCAGACATGTCTGCTCCATTAAAAGGCATGTGATAAAGTTGATAAATTTTTATTTTTTTTTTAAAATTTGCACAAACACGGCCACAAACACCACCTAAATTATTGAAATTGTGTGTATCTGCCACCTCTACTAAAAGTTTTGTCTAATTACCACTTAGACTTCAATTTTGGTGCCAAAGTACCACCTTTGATGATTTTTGTTAAATTTTCCCGTAAGAGAAATGCTAAGAGCATCTTTAAAGGAGATATCAAATTTTAAACATAAAAATGATAGTTGATATGTGACAACCCGTCCCAAATTATTATATATATTTCCTCCCTGAGAGTGTAAAGTGACGATAATGCCCTCGAGGCTTAGTGATGTGGATGTATGCATATAGTTTTAAATTATTTTTCTCACTGACGTAATTAAGTTGTAGGCATCGTCACGAGCGTGTTGACGCGAGTTGGTTTTATTCCTATTTGGACTCTTTTGTGTAAGCCCTAAATTCTATAGCCCAATTAGGGCTTGAGACCATTTTAAATTGGCCAACCCGTGACCACACACACACACACACATGTGCAACCCGCACCCTCTCCTTTATTCTCGAACTCTTTCTCGTCCGTATGACCCGAGCCCTCCAACCTTCAAACACCATCAGACTTTACAGATCGAACTCGAGGTTTCTATAATCATACTTCTCTCGAGCTCTAGAATCTTACGGTACCATTTGTTAAGTGAGTTGATCTCGAAAACCTCGGAATTCAAAAACTCCAGCGAAGAGCTAAAATAGCTTTGACGTGATCGTGGGTGATTCACTTGGTTTTGAGGCTTAGTAAGAGTTACCCGGTTTTTCCAATAATTTTTTCGATCGATTTCTATCGGTTTTAGGACTTTAAATAGAATTTGGCATTGCAGACGGAGGCCGGTGGTGGCTCCGGCGAAGATCACCAGAGAAGACAGAGAATATTCCGTCAACTTTGACGGAATATACTAACGGCATCAGGTGAGGCGTTTTCAGAAGATGAGCGTAGCCAGGCGAGACTCGGTGATAGGAGCATATTTATGCGACTTTGTTAGCTTGTTCTTGTGCATTTACGTTGTGTTTTTTTAGTTAAGTTAGTCTTTTAAGCCACTTTCATGTGTTTTCAGGTTTTAAGGGCAAGGTATGCAAATAAGTGTATTTTGGAGCATTTTGGAGCAAAATTGAGCTTGGATTGGTTATCACATGCTTGGAGCGAAAGAAATGGACGAAATTAAAGATTTGAAGATGAAGGAGTCCTAATTGAAGAAGGATTCCTAATCAACGAAGGTCCTAATTGAAGAAGGATTCCTAACCAACGAAGGATTCCTAATCAACGTAAGATTCCTAGTTGAAGATGGATTCCTAGAAGAATGAAGATTCCCACTCAAACAAGGATTCCTACTTGAAGTAGGAAAGTTAAGCCTAAGTTTCCTATTTTGGTTTGATCTTTCCTAAAACCTACATGGCCTTAAGTTCCAGCAACATTGAAGGCTTCCTAAGCATTTTTGGACACAAAGCAGAGGTTCTAGACACTTTTCCCTCCTTTGCCGCACCTAAGCCCTTCTAGAAACCCTTTTCCTTGCCTTGCAAGGCATTCTAGAAGCCCAATCCCTTTCCTACATATCTGCCGCACCTTTTAAGCCTTTTCCCCTTTGGATTTTGATTGTTTGGGCCCTAATCCTTATTTTCTGCTAAGTCCAAGTCCTAACCTGATTTCCCTATGGTTTTATGTGCCTATATATACTCATATTTCATTCTTGCCGCGAAGAGCACCTCCCATATTCACAATTCAATCCAGAAACCATTCTTCCCTCTCTGCTGCAGCCATCCATCACCATTCTCCATAGTTTCTGACCTAAAACACCTCTTGCCGCACCATACACCTATCCTAGCCTTAACCCCATCCTTCTACACCATTCATAACCCCCAAACCTGACCCTAAACCTTGTGCCGCAACAAAGAGGAAGGAGGGAAGTTCGTAGACGTGCTTGCTGTTCAGTTTGGATCACTGGAGCATCTAGGTGTTTTCTTTCTTTTGTTTTCAATGTCTAAATTTGTTTATCTTTGCTTTTTGAGTATGAGGAACTAAACCCCTCTTAGCTAGGGGGAATTCGAAACCATGTTCATGCTTGCAATATGATTTGATTACTTTCAGTTGTGATTCATAAGTTGTGAATTCAATTTACTTATCCGTTTGAATTAAAACTGATTTGTGTGTGTTGGTTGAGAGTGCACGCTTAATTTTCATGCATAAATCTGATGCTGGGATATAAGGGAGTTTCACCTAATTGTTATGAACTTATATTCACAAGTAGTGAAGGTTGCTTGTCACAATCGCGTTAAGTAAATTCTAGGCATAAGTTTCATGCAATTCATAGTTACAAGTGTCTCGTCAATGCTTATGATTTTCATAGAACTTAATGATTCTTGCTTGTGTCTCTATTATGCAATTCATGTAGGGAACTTGTGGGGAATGCTTTGGGTTGTTGTATGCAATCATCCAATTCAATGAAATTAGGAAAATCTGAGGGTTAATTAGTGCAATTCATAGTTAATCTGGGGCGTTGAGAATTCGTAGTTTATTGAAAAGCAACTGGAAATCGTTTTGTTTGCAAGTGTGTCTTGGTGGAGAAGAACCTCCTAGCTAACCTATTATCCATAGTTTTACCCAAATTCGTGCAGATTTCATTAGTTCTTTAATTAACTTGTTTTGTTTTCAAATTCGTCAAAACCAAACCCCCCTTTACTTTGTTGAGTCATATTAGTTAGAAATTGATTTAGTTTGTATTTTTAAGTGTTTCGAACCAAGTTAAAACCAATTTTCGTCCAATTTCACTCTTAGTGGCAGATTTGAGTCTTTTAGCTTGTTTTGTGCTGTTTTGAGTCTTTTGAGTTGTTTTAGTGTTTTAGAGTTTAGTTTTGCATTCTTTGAGTCTAGTTTAGTATTTTTAACTTTGTTTTTAAGTTTTTTAGTCAGTTTAGAGGTTATTAGCAAGCCCTCCTAATCCCCGGTCCAGAACGATCCCTACTTACATTCTTTACTACAATTGATACAAGAGGGTTTAATTTGTGTGTTAAGTTAATTTTCGCATCACTCAGGGGTTATGACCCTGCTACATACCAATGAGTTGGCTTTTGTTTTCTATATATACGTATATATGCTTTTCGATCCCAGAAACTGCTTTTAATTTAATTTATGTTTTAAATGCATTGTGATGGATGCATTACATTTTAGTATTTGCATTAGTATAGTTATGCATAATATTGAATGACGCTGTGGAGGCCTAGGTAAGCTTTAGGTGAGTATTGTATGATGGTAGTGGTTGCATTGTGCATGGTTATACATAGATGCATTTAGAGCTCATTATCATTCACATCCAGTACTGTACGCTCACCTTGGATCTAAGTTTGGTGGCAGCCTGTCGTACAAACCACATTAAGTGGTTCCGACTCGTAGGTGACCCGCGATTCATCGCATAGCCTTCATGTGATCATAGCACTTAAGCGTACTTATTTACACCCAGCCTGTCGTACAAACCACATTAGGTGGTTCCGACTCGTGTGCAGGAATTGGTTTATGAGCTATGGGTTCAGTCGTACAGGTCACGTTTGGTGACTTCGGCTGACATATCATTTTATATTGATTCACATCACCTGGCTTACATAATTATTACTGAGATACTTGATATGGCATATACTTGGTTTCATTGCTCTTGATCATGATTTCTACATACGTATGTATTACTATTTTATGGGAAATTATACAAGTTTTACGGCGAGGGGTTATTATTTTTGGAAAAAGAAATGGTTTCAAAAAGCTTTCTTTTTGCCCACTCACGTTTTCTCTTTTACGCCCCTCCAAGTTCTAGTTAGACGTTCGTGTTGGTGGCTTATAAAGACTTACGACGGTTCTGACAGACTTCAAATAATGTAGGAATTTATTTCATGTCTTGTATAATTAATATTTAGTTGGCTGGACTGCATCTAGGTTACCTATGCTCTGGCTATGTGTATCTATACTTTAAACACCTCTACTCGCACTTGTGTATGTATCTAGTGTAAACAAGTTAGTTTGGTTTTTATTTGCCCACATTTTCATATCACTATCACTTTTGCACTGCGCACATGGCTACGTCATCCTCACGTGACGGCCAACACGTCTTGATAGGAGGAGCATATTTATGTGACTTAGTTAGCTTGTTCTTGTGCATTTATGTTGTTATTTCTTAGTTGATTTAGTATTTCAAGCCATTTTCATGTGGTTGTAGGTACAAAGGGTTAAAGAGGCAAATAAGTGCATATTGGTGCCTTTTGGAGTAGTTTTGGGCATGGATTGGATATCACATGCATGGAGCAAAGTGGTTGGACAAAATTAAAGATCTAAAGAAGCTAGGAATGTGCCAAGGAAAGGAAGAAAATAAATTGAGGACCAAGGAAGGCAAGGAAACCATTAAGAATGAGGAAAGACTAGTCAAACTTGCCTTATCTTGTCGTTACCTTTCCTAATCCTAAATTACCAAAGATTTAGTCACACGAAGGGTTCCTAAATACTTTGGGACATTTCATTACATATTCTACAAGTCCTAAACCTGCCTTAAAAGTCCAAGCCATACCATCTTTCACCATTTCTCTTCCTTGCCGTGCAAGGGAGCTATTCCTTTCCTAGTTTCTGCCATAAATCACTCCATTTTACCATCCATGCCGTGCACATTCATCCATGTTCCCTCCTTGCACTCATTTGCTGCACCATTCCACTTCCTTTCCTTTGTCTACCATATGCACAATATCCTTTCACCTCCTTTCACTCATTGATTCACCACTTACTCACCTTTCCACCTATGCCATGCATAATCACCCTTGTCCCCTTCATGCACCATTACATTCATTATCCCTCCTTGTCGTGCACCATCATTGTCTCCTTCATTATTTCTGATTTCATGCACCAAAACATTGAATCATTGCACTCAATTGCTGCACATTCCTTGTCCCCTTCACCCATCAGATTTCATACAACTTTTACCTCTACTACATGCACTCATTGATGCACCATCCACCACCTTTGGAATCCCATGCCATGCATCATGACTCAACCTGCACCTTTGACTCATTTCTGCACCATTCCACCTCCCTTTCCTTTCTCTACCATGTGCACAATCATTCATGTTCCCCACTTGCATTCATAGCTGCAACACCACTCCATTTTACCCCCCATGCTTTGCATCATCACTTCACTTTCACCTTTGAATCATTTCAACACCACTTCATGCACTCATTGCTGCAACACCAATCCATTTTACCTCCCATGCTTTGCAACACCACTCCATTTTACCCCCCATGTTTTGCATCATCACTTCACTTTCACCTTTGAATCATTTCAACACCACTCCATGCACTCATTGCTGCAACACCATTCCATTTTACGCCCCATGCTTTGCATCATTACTTCATTTTCACCCTTGAATCATTACACACACCACCAATTTCCCTCCATTGCCGTGCACTTCGTCTATAAAAGGAAGTATGTGTGGCAGCCATAGAGTTAGTTTTTGCTTGATCATTCATCCCCATTTCAACACAACCTTCATCCCAACATATCCATTCATCTTCACATCCATTCCTCCATATAAACAAACCTTCAAACACTCACCAACACCTTGTGTCGTTGAAGGAAATTTTGTGAAAAACATGTTTATTTGAGCAACATCTATGGCATGCAATTAACAATTAAAGGTGAAATCATGCTTGTATGCACTGAAAACAAAATATTACCCATGAAATTCAAAGCCTAGTAGAAAGGTGAACCAAGACTCAACTCAAGAACAAAGTGAGTTGAGAGATTTTATACCTTTGTTGATTCCTCTTTGCATAAGCAAAGGCTAATCACCCAAGGAGAGGGCCTTCATTCCTTGCTTCTTAGATCCATGGATTTCTTGGATGAGGATGGTTGAAAGGATTCTCCAAGTTCCCAAAGTTGAGAACCTCTAATTTTTCACACCAAGGATGGACTTGAAGAAGAGATAAGTGACCTTGGAGGAGGAAAGATTGCTAGCTAATCTTCTCCAAGGGGCCGGCCTCCTAGAGAGAAAGGGAGAGACATGTTCTCTCTAATTTTCTCCAAAAGAAAACCCTAAGGATGAAATGTCTATAAAGTTGCCTTTATACCACCTCACAATGGAGTGGCAAACTTGCAATTAAGCCAAGTTCACTACCCCTTTCTATATGGCCGGCCATTAAGGGTTCATTGGGCTTTCATGCCCTTTGTGTTTTCAAGTTGTCATACAACTTGAGTTAATGGGCTTGACATTCAAATCCCATTGGGCCTTGCGGCCCAAAACTAACCCGAGGTCTTTAACGAACTTTATTCGTTTGATTCGTTAACATATTAATTAATCCTTGCCATAAATAATTAAACCATTTAATTATCATTACTCATCTCCGTTGTTTCTTCAATCTCTACCTTACACAGTGTACGATCCATTAGGTTCCTTTTAGCGAGGCAGTGGGCGATTAGAACTCTTTCAAATCGATTGTGAATTGAAACTTACTTTCAATTCTCCCTTTAGTGATTATACACGTTTAGGGCTTCCATAAACCATGAGTGACACCTAGCAGTATGTCATGGTTACCCAAGCTAATCAGAAGAGGTAGAGAACCTATTCAGTTTAGGATTACAATGCAATACGGTATTTCTCTAATACAATACTCTTGACCACATTGTTTGGTTTGATAGTTTAATCATGTCTACTATCCAATGTGATTCATTTACTTATATGATTACCTTGAATGTGATTTGGAACGACTTCCTAAATCTCATTCATACTCTGGCCAAAGATTCTTAATCATATCATAGAGTATTCTCCCTCAAACAGTTTGAAGGTTAGAGATCCCTTGTTGCGCATTCACTTGCCTCCATGGCTAAGTGGCTTAACCCCAACTATGTCGTGGACACCGTCGGATGGAGTGACTTTGACATAGTCAAAGATCAAGGACCTAACCACAAGACAACTATGATGCCTCAGGTCAAAGGACTACTTTGCATTATCCCAACCATGAGTTCTCATGTGACATGTGAGAGGTCCTCGTTGATCGTGTTCAGTGGACTCATTTGCTATTGAGCACCTACATGCTTGTCTTGGTGTCAATCACACCAATGACTCGAGACTAGTCACTTTCCCTGAGAGAAGACACAGCACGTACTGATCTTAATGGACTGTCAATGCCCAATTGGCAATCCTATGATCAGGAACGTTTAGGATATATATACGAAAGAGAATGGTCTCATGAATCTAACATGTTTAAATTACATTCTCCTAATTACATATTCCTTGGACTTATCATTTAAGCATATAACATTTATATGAGACGGCTTAAAACAATAATCGTTGCCCTTGATATTAAACTAGATTAGTTTAACATGTGAAATGTCCATTATCATCATATGATTGGTTTTAGGGCACATTTCCAACAATCTCCCACTTGCACTAGAGCCAATCAGCTTGGTCATCAATGATGATACCTCTTCTGTAGTCATTTCAAAAATGGCTGAGTAGTAGGCCTAGACAATGGATATCTATATGTTATCCATAGAAGCAACCTTGAGAATAATAACGTCACTGTTATACATGATTCTTAATCATGTGGTTTAGTCTCTCATTTGAGTTTGGATCATGATGAGACCTTGATTCACTGGGTTGAGCTATCGCCCCATTAGTGTCGTAGTGTTGGTACACTAGAGACACTTTCTGGTTGGAACCGAATAGAGAGTTCATAAATGAACTTTCTCATCCAAACAACATCGTTGTAAGCTTCTTTATGGCAATATATTTTGCATGCATAATGGAACACACTAAAGTCATTACTTTTAATGTTTCCATCCAAATATCTCTTTAGTTATAATAAAGAGATATCTAATTATTTCTTCATTCATAATGAAGAAACATCCAATGATGGATTAGATTCATAATCTAATACATTTACGCTTCCATTACGTTACTCTAATTCTTCCTCATTCTTGAGGAATCCATCCTTTATTATTTCTCAAATACTTAAGGATTCACTTGACAGTTGCCATGGTTTTGATCCTGGGCTTGCATTGATAACGTCTTGTACCGATCTTGGTACAACTCATATCAACGTTTTTCAAACAATATGAAATACGTAAATCACCTTTCTGCGTATGCATAAAGGATTCTATTTATGCATTATTTCTTTGGGAGTCAAAGGGTACGTTCCCTTTGAGAAGAGCTACCTCCTAGTCTCACTAGAGTTGTTCTTCTGATTGAAGTTTATCATCATATGAGAAACTTCCTAGCATCTTTTGTCTATTATTAGGGATTGATATAATCCAATTATATCTTGAAATCTATCATTGTAGATTTCCATCCCATGTATATAGACTATGTCTCCCATATCCATTCTATCTTTATAGAATGTTTAAAGTCATAACTTTAACGAAGAAGTATTCTTTTCATTTCCAAAATTAATATATCATATATGTGTATATATATATATATTCAAATTTAGGAACATGATTAACTCCCACTAATCATTTGTAAACCTAGTAAACAAAAGATTCATTTACATCTTTATGAGAAATCAAACGATTTGATCTTTTCTCTCATAAGACGCTTATAGCTCCCACTAGCTTGCTAAGATTCATGATGGATGGATCTCCACAACTTACATGTCTTGTGATTCATAGTTTTAGACATATATTATCAAGACTATCTTAATAATGGTTTCGGAAACCCATATTATGTCCAAACATTGAATCACCATTTAGTTGTAGCTAGCAATCTTCGAATTAATTGAAACCAAGACTACGTTAAAGATGGTTTCTTCAAAGTCAACCAATCTCTTTGATTGTAGTCACCTTAAGCTACCAATTAGCTATAAAGGTTTCATTATTTCGGGTCAAATGGTACTTTACCATTTCCTTGAGTATATGTCGTATATACACTCAATGTAGTCATAAGGATTTTCATTCTTATTTCTTTCGAATTAAGAGGTGTAACTCTATGACATAATCATAAAGTTCAAACCATTCAACTGAGGCAGTTTATAAATCTTTCTCGACTACCTTGGAGCTTGTGGTATAGGAACTAGGTTGTTATATTTGTTGATCACTATCTTGTCTCTCAAAGAACCCATTCTTTGAGTTCTATCCCTCGTTCATTTGCTCTATTTTAGGCAAATCCTAGTGTAGGATTACAATGAACTACCCAACAAACAACATTTGCTAGTTGGTTTATAGAAGTGATATCCAAATGTTAATTTAAGGATACCCACAAGATAATTCTTTAAACAAATATTGCTTATTAGCACACAACCCCAAATCTTAACATGATTAAGATTTGTCTTTCTTTCCAACTACATCCTATGGAGTCATGAAAATTTTGGAAGATCTTCTAATTGACAATCATATAGTCTTAGAAGTGTATATCTTATATATGGGTAATTGATAACATCCAACGAACTAAATCTTATTTGAGTTCGTTCTTCTCTTAATGGAGAAATCCATTATCTTATGATGCTTCTTTCCTTGATATCTTTCAAGGAAACTGTTCTAAAGTGTTACCTTTCCTTGGATCAAATCTAAGGAGGTAAATACTTTAGACATCTTACTCATCAACTTACATTTCTTGAATTCTTTGAAACCTTTTGAAAAGTATTCAGACTTGTGTTTATTCAAAATAAATGATAGTCCAACCGAGAGCGATCTTCGGTGAATGTCATACAACATGAGTAGTATTATGTTGTGGACAAGTGCCACTAACATCTAAGTGAATTAACCTCAACAACTTTGTGATTCTTTCTTCCTTTCCAAAAGAATAAAGATTCAAACATTTTGCCTCTATACAATTTTAACAAGAAGGCATTGGATCCGGATCTAACGATCCAAAGCATCCATCTATGACCAACTCATAATTTATGTTTTAGAGGTATCACAACTCAGTTGGGATTAGTCACTACCTTGCAACCTTTTGGGTTTTAAGCATTGTTATATTCTAAACAGTTAACACTACCATATCATCTCTACTATAGAGATAATCAATTAGATTACAATAATCTAATCATTCATTAATAAAGAACAATGTTTTGTCAAACAAAACATTCATCCATCTCTCATAGTGATGGAATTAAGTTCCTTAAAATTGGAATGTAAAGACAATCTTTGGTTTTTCCAATTTCTTTGGTAGTTCATATGAGGAAGTAAGTACGATCTGCTTTCGCAGAGATCTACATTTGATTCACGTTCCGAATGTGAAGTACTTTCTCCTCTCGCATTAATCTTCTACTTTTTATTAGCCACACTTTTACAACGATTGTAAAACATAGTTACTAATACGGAATCAAGCATTCAAGTAGAAGAACCAACTGTTTTGAACTTTTCAAGAACAATTTACAACACCTTCGAAAGGTGTGTTCTTGACACTTGCAAGACATTTCTTGCAAATACCCCTTCCAATGTCAATCCTTTCATAAATAAAGTTTGTTCCCTTGGAGTTTTTCCCCTTCTTCATTTGACTTCTCCTTTGACTACAATAGTCATGGTCCCTAAACTCCCACTATCTCTCTTGAAACTTATTTCAATTGTGTTATACACATCAAACGATTTGGAGCGTGTGTGGTTATTGTTCACTATATAGTTTACAATAAACTTAGTGAACCATTTGGATAGGGACACAAAGGTGAAGTCCTTGCCTAGTTTCCGTCTCTAGAAGTGGTTTAACACTTCAACACTCCATGATTCAAAATCATCATAAGTCCATGTTGATGGACTATTTTTGTCAACCAACCATTATGTTCTAAACATAATTACAAACTTTCAAGAGTTGTTCAAGGCAACTCTCATTTCTTCATACAACAATTTGTAAGTGAAGAATCATGGCACATAAAGTGTCCATGCCCATGTGCTGACTTCTCAAGTTCCTTGTTCATGTAACAAAGAAACAAGCACTAATGTTTGCATTAGCTAAGGGTTGTTCAAAGCAACTCTTATTTCTTCATACAACAATTTGTAATTGAAGAATTATGACATTAAAAGTGTTGTCCTCTTTATGATAGACTTATCTAACATGTTCTTCCAATGATACATTATCAATAGGAAGATTGTGAGGATGAGACTACTTAGGTACATATACAAGCCATTATAGACAATCTATGGGATTGTAGTACCAAGTCCGGAAACTAAAGCTTTCGGCTTTTTCTTTGTCAAGTTTTGGATAGCGTTTGCAAATATATTGGTAAATAAATACATAACGAATATAAATTGATTGATTTTAAGCCATTTGATCCGGGTCTTTAAATCAAATAGCACCACCCACTATTTTTGGCAAATTCCATATCCCTCATCGGAATTCGAGAGTTTTGGAGGAAACTCTTAGTAGGGTATGGGAGACTCATCATTACCAAGCCCACCTCACAATGATATGATGTTGGCTAGCATCAATAATAATGAGAGAGTACGCTTACTCATTTGCATCTCTTGCAAGTACCCATCTTATTTGGCCTCTAGAGAATGAAGCCTCACAATGATATGATGTTGGCTCCATTGCACTTAGTTAAGTCATTCCCACCATGCAAATTCGAGTAGGGGTTCAAGAACAACCTTACAATGATATTATGTTGATCATTCTCATTGCCTACCTTCACAACATCATGTATGCATATAGAACTCCTCCTGAGTGTAAGCACGCACTTTGTACTCCCCCATGATAAGGTGAAGTCGGTGTACAAATCACAAACGATCGGAGCCTACCACGGTGGAAGGCCACGAAAGAGTGTTCAAAGCACTCTCATGCTTATCAACTTAATAATGGTTTGGTTGAGGGTTTTAGGTCTCCTCACATATAAGCATGCATTTTAATCTTATTAAAACAATTTGGTCCTATTACAACTATTGGTCCATGTGATTGATTTAGTTGTATATAATACTCCCACTATGCTTGTAAAATGGTTTTTAAAGCAAGAGTATATGATACTACTAACATAAGGTTTGCATTCATTGATGGACTATATAGTTGCCTTAGGGCCTTAGGATGACTATGAACCTTTGATTCGATCCAACACGAGCCTAGTGTTGAATCTCGGTATAGGGATGGTGATTGATTTTAGTTACGCGTTTAATCATATTAAGGCTTCTTTTTCTTATTGGGTGTTGGACCCAACTACTCCAATTTCATGCATATCAAATAAAACAAGAAAGGAGTACTTCAAAGTAAAGAAGAGCTTATGCTCTTTTACAACATTTGATCATATCAAATTACAACCAAAATCTAATCTACACATTCCCATGGTTCAAACAAATTTGAGACGGCCTTTCACATAGCTCAATTATCGTAGGCTTAGGTTCATAATCACCATTTCTTTAATTAATTAACGCTTTAACTAATTAAACTTGAATGCAACATTTTCATTTGGTTTTTGTTTCCATAGAATTGATTTAAATGGAGCTAAATGAAATGAAAATCCAATTCTCATTTAAAGATACAAAACTATTTTGTTCTCAACTAATTTGGGCCAAATGCAATAACCTCAACTTTTTGGGCTATGTTGCAAAACACAAACTTTTGAGGTCACTTTGTAAGAACACAAAAGTCCACTACTTCATGTAATTACAACTAGAACCCAAAAATTTCATCAAATACAAAAACTTCATTAAAGGAGCAAAACAATTTGTCCTTTAGTGATTTTGGGCCTTCACGTAAAAACGTAAACTTTCGGGTCAAAGTACAAATACACAAAAGTATCAAAACTTTATGTAATTGTTTAAAAACCCCAAAAGTACCCTATTTTAATAGGGTGGCCGGTTGGTGAGAGTGATGGTGTCATAAAAACTTTTGAATTTTTCAACAAAGTGAAAGGTGATGGGTTGGTTTGAAAAAGTAGGTTTCCATAAAACATGGTTCCTTGAAACAAGGAAAAGGTGTAAGTGATTGGTATGGGTATTTATTGAAAATTCAAACCATCCATCACAAACAAAAACTTTATTCAACAACCAAAACTTTTGAATCAAAATACCCAACCTTTTTGTTCTTGCCAAAAACATAACAAGAACAATGAAGAACATCCATGAAAACCCATAAGAGCTCCATGAACATTTTTCACCCAAAGACACCCCAAAAACTCTCAAACTTAAGGGAAATAAGATATTACCATACTAGGGTACTTAGGGGTTCCTAAAGTCACCTTAAAACACTTTTAGCAAGACAAACAAGAACCCAAAAATCCACCCTTTGGATTTGGCCGAATTTCCCCAAAAACATGGCACCAAATTTTTGCTCTAAAATTCATGCTCATATGAACTACATCTACAACATTTGAGATGACAAATTTTCTAACAAAATTTACATTCAAAGAAGCAAGATTAAAGCTTGTAACAATTACAACATTCAAATCAAAGACTATGAACTACAAAACCCAAAAGGATTCACCAACTACTAGACCTAGGCTCTGATACCACTTGAAGGAGATTTTGTGAAGAACATGTTCATTTGAGCAACATCTATGGCATGCAATTAACAATTAAAGGCGGAATCATGCTTGTATGCACTCAAAACAAAACATTACCCATGAAATTCAAAGCCTAGTAGAAAGGTGAACCAAGACTCAACTCAAGAACAAAGTGAGTTGAGAGATTTTATACCTTTGTTGATTCCTCTTTGCATAAGGAAAGGCTAATCACCCAAGGAGAGGGCCTTCATTCCTTGCTTCTTAGATCCATGGATTTCTTGGATGAGGATGGTTGAAAGGATTCTCCAAGTTCCCAAAGTTGAGAACCTCTAATTTTTCACACCAAGGATGGACTTGAAGAAGAGATAGGTGACCTTGGAGGAGGAAAGATTGCTAGCTAATCTCCTCCAAGGGGTTGGCCTCCTGGAGAGAAAGGGAGAGACATGTTCTCTCCAATTTTCTCCAAAAGAAAACCCTAAGGATGAAATGTCTATAAAGTTGCCTTTATACCACCTCACAATGGAGTGGCAAACTTCCAATTAAGCCAAGTTCACTACCCCTTTCTATATGGCCAGCCATTAAGGGTTCATTGGGCTTTCAAGCCCTTTGTGTTTTCAAGTTGTCATACAACTTGAGTTAATAGGCTTGACATTCAAATCCCATTGGGCCTTGCGGCCCAAAACTAACCCGAGGTCTTTAACGAACTTTATTCGTTTGATTAATTAACTTATTAATTAATCCTTGCCATAAATAATTAAACCATTTAATTATCCTTACTCATCTCCGTTGTTTCTTCAATCTCTACCTTACACGGTGTACGATCCATTAGGTTCCTTTTAGCGAGGCAGTGGGCGATTAGAACTCTTTCAAATCAATTGTGAATTGAAACTTACTTTCAATTCTCCCTTTAGTGATTATACACATTTAGGGCTTCCATAAACCATGAGTGACACCTAGCAGTATGTCATGGTTACCCAAGCTAATCAGAAGAGGTGGAGAACCTATTCAGTTTAGGATTACAATGCAATACGGTTTTTCTCTAATACAATACTCTTGACCACATTGTTTGGTTTGATAGTTTAATCATGTCTACTATCCAATGTGATTTATTTACTTATATGATTACCTTGAATGTGATTTAGAACAACTTCCTAAATCTCATTCATACTCTGGCCAGAGATTCTTAATCATATCATAGAGTATTCTCCCTTAAACGGTTTGAAGGTTAGAGATCCCTTGTTGCGCATTCACTTGCTTCCATGGCTAAGTGGCTTAACCCCAACTATGTCGTGGACACCGTCGGATGGAGTGACTTTGACATAGTCAAAGATCAAGGACCTAACCACAAGACAACTATGATGCCTCAGGTCAAAGGACTACTTTGCATTATCCCAACCATGAGTTCTCATGTGACATGAGTATGAGAACTCCTCGTTGATCGTGTTCAGTGGACTCATTCGCTATTGAGCACTTACATGCTTGTCTTGGTGTCAATCACACCAATGACTCGAGACCAGTCACTCTCCATGAGAGAAGACACAACACGTATTGATCTTAACGGACTGTCAATGCCCAATTGGCAATCCTATGATCAGGACCGTTTAAGATATGTATACGAAAGAGAATGGTCTCATGAATCTAACTTGTTTAAATTACATTCTCCTAATTACATATTCCTTGGACTTATCGTTTAAGCATATAACATTTATATGAGACGGCTTAAAATAATAATCTTTGCCCTTGATATTAAACTAGATTAGTTTAACATGTGAAATGTCCGTAAAGTATCATCATATGATTGGTTTTAGGGCACATTTCCAACAGTTGTAGCAAAGGAAGGGAAGGAAAGTGCTTGGACGTGCTTGCTGTCCAACTTGGATCGTTGGAGCGTTTAGGTGTTTTCTTTCTTTTGTTTCCAATGTTTAAATTCATTTTGTTTCATTTTGTTGTAAACATGAGAGGCTAAACCCCTCTTAGCTAGGGGTGATTTCAAAGCCATGATTATGCGTGTAATATGATTTGATAAATTCCAGTTATGAACTCTTGAATCATGAATGCAATTGGCTTAACTATTTAAATGATAACTTATTTTTATTTGTTGATTAAGGGTCGACACTTAATTGGCATGCATAAATCTGATGCTAGAATATAAGAAAGTTTCACATAATCGTTACAAACTTATATTCATAAGTAGTGGAGGTCGCTTATAAACGATTGCGTTAAGTTTAATTCTAGCATGAGTGACATGATGTCATAGTTGCAAGTACGTTGTCAATGCTTATGATTTTCATTAAACGTAATGATCTTCGATTGTATCTCTATTATGATGTCATGTAGGGAACTTTTGAAGAATGTTTTGGGTTGTCAAATGATGTGATCCAATCCAATAAAACAAGGAAAATCTGAGGGTTAACTAGTGATGTCACAGTTAATTTGGGGCATTGTCGTTCATAATTCAATGAAGTAGTAACTGGAAATCCAGTTATTTGCATACATGTCATGTGTGGAGAAAAAGCCTTTAGCTATTCCATCCATCATTTTATTTCTCAAATTCGTTTTACAATCTGTCTAGTTTTTCGTACTTGTTTGTTTGTTACAACTTCATCCAAATCAAAACCCCCCTTTTAGTTTCTTGTTTCAAAGTGTTTCAACTCTGTTTTAGTTTGTGTTTTTAAGTGTTTTGATTCAAGTAAAAGTAAATTTTCGTCCAAAGTCATTCCCAGTGTCTAGTTTAAGTTTATTTGGTTGTTTTAAGCTGTTTTGAGTATTTTAAGTTTGCTTTGAGACTTGTGAGTCTTGTTAAGTGCTTTTAAGTTTAATCTTATGTTTTTGAGTTAGTTTAGAGGTTATTAGCAAGCCCTCCTAATCCCCGGTCCAGAACGATCTCTACTTATACTTATACTACATTGCCAAAAGAGGGTTAAATTTGTGTGTTAAGTAAATTTTCGCATCAAGTTTTTTGCGCCGTTTCCGGGGATTAGCAATTTTGCTTATTCCTTATTATTTCTTTTTGTTTATTTTCATGTGTTTTTGTTCCTAGTGGCTGACTTTACTTGTTTTCTTGTTTTAGGTGGTTTATGACTCGAAGTTATTAACCTGTTCATAAGCACATCCTTGACTTTGACGACGATTGTGAACGAACTTTGAGACGAGGAAGGAATCAACAAGAACCCCAACCATCTCAACCTTCACCAGATCTTGAAGAAGACAAAGTAGAAGAGCAAGAGGAGGCCACGGCAAGGACTTTTGAAGAAGTCAAAGATATGGCAGTAAACAATCGAACCATCAAGGAGCTTTCCGCTTCAGGATTGGACAATGCGCTGCCTTTATGCATTCAATATCCAAGGGCGGCCCAAAACAAGACCGAGGAGTTCGAATTAAAGTCCAGTTTATTGCACCATATTCCTAAGTTCCATGGGTTGTCCATGGAACTTCCTAATAAACATTTGAAGGAGTTCGAGGTTGTTTGTTCGAGCATGACCCCTATGAATGTTGATGGGAGCATTCTGAAAATGAAGGCTTTTCCCTTTTCTCTCTTGGAAAAGGCAAAAGATTGGTTGTATGAACTAGCCCCTGGAACTGTCACATCATGAGAGAGTATGAAACGAGCATTTTTGGAGAAGTTTTTTCTAACTTCTCGAGTCATTCTACTACGCAAAAGGATTAGTGGCATTCAGCAAAACCAAGGTGAATCCTTTCCTACTTACTATGAGTGTTTTAAAACCCTTGTTTCTTCATGTCCAAAATATCAAATGAAGAAGGAGCTTCTTCTTCAATATTTCTACGAAGGGCTTCTGCCAATTGAATGCCAAATGCTAGACGCCTTAGCGGGAGGAGCTTTGGTGGACAAAAAAGCCATGGCTGCCAAGACCTTAATTGCTAACCGAGCATTGAATGCTCAACAATATGAAGGCGTTGGTCAAAGAGACAACCCACGACAGCAACAAGTTAATGAGGTAAGTGCTATTTTCGAACTTCAAAATCAAATGGCTAATCTTACTACTCTTCTTTCACAGGTGGTTGAAAAACCAAAAGAACAAAGTGTAACTGCTTGTGGCGTGTGCTCAATGAATGGACATCTCACGGATAAGTGCCCTCAATTAATCAAGAACGGAAGGTGGGAATCTGCCAACACCGTGGGTTTTGGGAGTCAAAACCAACCAAGGAATGACCCGTTCTTGAATACATACAATCCAGGCTAGAAAGATCATCCAAATTTCAAATGGAGGGAGCCCCAACAAACCCAACAACAAAGTGCATTCAAACAGCAACCTCTAGGATTCTACCAAAGGCCGTATGCACCCACACAACCCCAAACACAACCTGCCCAAAATAACTTAGGTTCGTCTTTTGATAATGCTCAAGTTATTTAGTTACTAACTACGTTGGCGAAGGGTCAGGAAAATCAAGCCAAAGATATGTACAATTACGCCAAGGAAGTGCAAAATCAAGCTCGAGAGGTGACTGAATTGAAGAGACAAATGGGACAAATGGCTGAATTCATGGGGCAATTTAGTAGAGAACAATCAAAATGAGGACGAAGAGATGCAATCTGAGGAGAAGGAACAAGGCCTACCTTTGACAAGGATTGAGCAATCTTTGCCGCAGCCACCTACACACCCTAATTTGACCACCAAAGGTAAGTTGGGTTCAACTTCCATAACTTCTAATTCCATTCCACCCAATGCACCCTTTCCTCGTAGGTTTATGCAATCAAAGAAGGATGAGAGTGACAAAGACATCCTTGACACATTCAGAAAGGTGCAAGTCAACGTTCCACTTCTAGATGCAATTAAACAAGTCCCCAAGTATGCTAAGTTCCTGAAAGAGCTGTGCATTACAAGGAAGAGGGCTTCAAACAAAGAGGTGGTACGGGTAAGTGAGAATGTCTCAGCCGTGTTGCAAAGAAAACTACCTCCTAAGTGCGAAGATCCTGGCAGTTTTACAATTCCTTGTGTTATAGGAAATACTCACTTTGAATCTGCCATGTTAGATCTAGGTGCATCAATAAATGTCATGCCTTATTCAATATATGCATCTATGAACTTGGGAGAATTAAAAAATGATGGAGTGATCACTCAACTGGCCGATAGATCTAATGCGTATCCAAAATGTGTTTTGGAGGATGTTTTAGTGCAGGTGAATCACCTAGTCTTTCCGGCGGACTTCTACGTGCTTGAAATGGAAGACTCGAACCATTCCCCTCAATTACCAATCTTACTTGGCCGACCATTCATGAAGACTGCCCGTACAAAGATAGATGTATTCAAGGGAGCATTGACCATTGAATTTGATGGGGAAGTTATTGATTTCAATATTTCTGAGGCTATGAGATATCCTCATGATGGTCACTCTTGTTTTTCTATTGATGTGATTGACTCTTAGGCGCAGGAATTCCTTGATGATTTGAGTGAGGATGCACTTGAAAAAACTCTCACGTAAAGCATTGGACTAAAAAATGAAGGGTTAGCATTTAGGCATGCACACGGCAACAACAAGGAACACCTTGCCGTGCCTATTCAAGAAGAATTGGTGGAGATGGTTGTTGCGCTAGAGTCAAATCCAAGGCATATTGGTAAGTCTCCTAACCTAATTTCAATTCCCATTTTGACTAACAAGTTGCTTCCTTCTGTAATCCAGCCACCTTCCCTATAATTTAAACCATTGCCTAGCCATCTGAAATATGTGTTTTGGGGAGAACAAGAGACGCTGTCCGTCATCATCTCTTCTTCACTCACTGCATAAGAGGAGGATAAGTTGGTGAGGGTGCTTCGGGAATACAAAACTCCCATTGGGTGGACATTGGCCGATATCAAGGGAATTAGCCCTACCACTTGGATGCATCGAATACTCGTGGAAGAAGGAGCTAAACCATCTAGAGAGGCACAACGCCGACTCAATCCACCCATGATGGATGTTGTGAAAAAGGGAATCATCAAGCTACTAGATTGTGGAGTGATTTACCCAATTTTGATAGCCATTGGGTATCGCTGGTCCAAGTTGTTCCTAAGAAGTCCAGAGTCACTGTGGTAAAAAATGAAGATATTGAGCTTGTGCCTACCCGAATCCAAACCGGATGGAGAATTTGTATTGACTATCGGAAGCTCAACGCTACGACAAGAAAATATCACTTCCCGCTGCCCTTTATTGATCAAATGATGGAAAGGTCAGCCGGTCATTCATTTTATTGTTTTCTTGATGGCTATTCGGGTTATAATCAGATTGTGATAGCTTCTGATAACTAAGAAAAGACTAGCTTCACATGTCCCTTTGGTACCTTTGCTTATCGACGCATGCCATTTGGGCTATGCAACATACCAGCCACATTCCAAAGGTGTATGGTAAGTATTTTCTCAGAATTTGTGGAAAAGATCATTGAAGTGTTTATGGATGACTTTAGTGTTTTTGGTGACTCATTTGATGCATGCTTGAATAATCTTACTTTGATCTTATAACGATGCATCGAAATTAATCTTGTCTTGAATTGGGAAAAGTGCCATTTTATGGTAAAACAAGGTATAGTTTTGGGGCATATCATATCAGAAAAAGGGATTGAGGTTGATAAATCTAAAATAGATCTTGTAAGTCACTTACCCTCTCCCACTTCAGTGAGGGAGGTTCACTATTTTCTTGGCCATGCAGGATTTTATAGGAGATTCATCAAGGATTTCTCAAAAATCGCCCAACCCCTTTGCCGTTAAAGGAAGTAACCTTCGAGTTCAACAAGGAGTGTGAGATCGCTTTCAAAACCCTCAAGGACATGTTGACTTTGGCCCCCCCCCATCATGCCACCAGATTGGAGCCTTCCATTTGAGCTAATGTGTAATGCATCCGACTATGCCATTGGTGTTGTTTTAGGCCAAAGGAGGAACAAACAGCCCCACGTCATCCATTACGCTTCCCGGACCCTAAATGATGCTCAATTGAATTATTCTACCACTGAGAAAGAACTTCTTGCAATTGTCTTTGCTTTAGATAAATTTCGTTCATACTTACTTGGCACTAAAGTGATTGTATATTTTGACCATACAACATTGAAATATCTTTTCACTAAGAGGAAGGCCAAACCAAGGCTGATTTGTTGGATGCTCCTACTTCAAGAGTTCAACATTGAAATAAGAGACAAAAAGGGGAGTGAAAACGTGGTAGCTGACCACCTCAGCTGTTTGGTGCACGATGAGGACTCCTTACCCATTCTAGAGACATTCCCTGACGAGCAATTACTGTCCCTAGAGGTAAGTGAGCCCTGGTATGTTGATTTGGTCACAAAATAAGTTCCTAGCACTCTAGATAAATACAAGCATGATAAACTCAGAAATGATGCACGATTTTATGTGTGGGATGATCCATATTTGTGGAAGTATTGTCCTGACCAAATTATTCGTAGATGTGTGCATAATTCTGAGTTTAATTCAATTCTTGCCTTCTGCTATAGTTATGCATGTGGGGGTCATTTTGGCACCCAAAGGACAACCCTTAAGATTTTAGAAAGTGGTTTCGATTGGCCTACATTGTTTAAGGATGCTAGAACATTTTGTATAACTTGTGATAGATGCCAAAGAACAGGTACAATAGGTGCCAAGGACCAAATACCGCAAACCCCCATCTTTAATGTGGAGATCTTTGATGTATGGGGTATGGATTTCATGAGACCCTTTCTTCCTTCATATGGTTTTATTTATATTTTGCTAGCCGTTGATTATGTGTCGAAATGGTTGGAAGCCAAAGCCACCCGTACTAACGATTCTAGAGTGGTGGCAGATTTTATCAAGGTTAACATCGTTTCCAGATTTGGCATGCCGAGGGTGTTCATAAGCGATGAAGGCTCCCACTTTTGCAATTGCATCATTGAGGCACTGTTTAAAAAGTACAATGTGAAGCATCGGGTTTCCACTCCATACCACCCTCAAACAAGTGGCCAAGCTGAAATCTCGAATAGAGAAATCAAGCAAATCTTGGAGAAGACTGTTGGGCCAAATCGGAAGGATTGGAGCTTCATTACACGGTATAGCCCCAGAAGACGAAGGCAAATGCTGTTGGAACAAACCCACAAACCTCTGATGATCAAGTAAAATTTGACCATCAGATTCCTGCATCTGGTCAATCTTCCTTTTCATGTTTGGAACATAATTATGTGCGAGCCTGTGCAATTGTTTATTCTCATGCTTGAGCCTTCTAATCTCCTTTTTGAGACTCATCATTTCAGCTGCCAATGATTCAACTTGATGGGCTCGAGCAAATAGGCATTGGGCCATATTAGACACAGAACCTGCACACTGCACACTGAGAGCCAGATAATCCTTAACAGCCAACTTATCAGACTGTTTGGAAACTAGTCTGTTATCTTTAGGTGTGACAAAGTTCCTGGCCACCACCGCAGCGGTCATATCATTCTTCATCACCGAATCCTCAACGGTAAGAGGACTAGTAGGGGATATGAAAGATGGGCGCCATATGTTGTCTTAAGAAGGCATGGCTGCCTCTTCACCAAGGTTCAAGTCAAAACGACGGTCGGAGGGGCCAGACATTTTCAAAGGTGTTGAAGAAAGAAGAGGTCGAACAAGTCAAGATCGTAGAAGTGCAAGAAGGGAGTTTCTACAAGCAGAAATTCAAGTGTGCTTTGAAACGTACTGCGCGCCTCTATAAAAACTAGCACTTGATGGGATTTCAAAGATTGAAGAGGCGAGCTCAGAAATCGAAGAGGGCAATTCAAGTGTGCTTTGCTTGCTATTGCTTTAAGAACGTTTGTTATTCCTATCCTTTCTTTGTTAGCCATTACCCCCAAGTCCTGTTACAACCCTTGACTTCAATCTTGAGTGTTGTATGTTTCAATTTATGGAGTTCGAAATTGGTATGAGCATATGGTGTCACTGGTTCTCGCATCTAAGTAGTAGCATTCCATTCATGAGATCATATCTAAACATGCTTAATAACTCCAGAAATTTGCTTTCTTTGTTATAACATATGTGAGTCCTAGTCTTTCGTGTTTACATCAATCTTCTCACATATAACTAGTGTAGGGTGTGTAGTCAGAAAATGTGTGTGAAAATAGAGAGTATCTTGTAAGGAATTGAGCAAATTCTCTAAGGCATGTTACTACATTCAAAACATCGTTTTAATTGGTTAATTGTGAACTAGTAAGGTGATTGTGATTAAGTAAGTGCTCAAGTGTGAAGATGACCAAAATCTGTGGGAATGATGATTTTTAACATGTCATGTGCATTGGAAATCCCTGAGGCAAATGTTGGAAGGTTAGGTTGTGTTTTGTTTGTTTTGTTTGTTTTGTTTCGTTTTGTTTCTTTTGTTTTGCTCGAGGACTAGCAAAAGCTAAGTGTGGGGGAATTTGATAGGAGCATTGATGCGAATAATATAAGCACACAAATTAAACCCTCTTTTGACAATTGTAGCAAAGTATGTAAGTAGGGATCGTTCTAAACCGGGGATTAGGAGGGCTTGCTAAAACCTCTAAACTGACTCAAAAACAAAAAGAAACAAAGTTAAAAATGTAAACAAAAGATTTTAAAACAAGAAAGTAAAAGGGGGATTTGAGTTTGGTGAAGTTGAAAGTAAAAACGAATAAACTAAAAACTTAAATAGATTTTAAACAATTTTGGGTTGAATGGATAATGGAAGGCTAGCTAAGGGGTTCTTCTCCACACATGTCTTGCTTGCATACAAAATGATTTCCAATTGCATTTCAACAACTTATTAATTCTCAACGCCCCAAATTAACCATGAATTGCATAAATTAATTCTCAGATTTCCCTAGGTTCATTGAATTGAATGGAATACGCATTACAACCAAATTATTCTTAACAAGGACCCTAACTATGGAATACGCATGATAGAGACACATATCAAAGATCATTAAGTTCAATGGAAATCATAAGCATTGACGAGGCATTCATAACTATGGAATACGCATGTTACTCTTGCCAAGGATTTACTTAACACAATCGTGACTAGCGACTTTTACTACTTATGAATATAAGTTCATAACGATTAGGTGAAATTCCCTTATACTCTAGCATCATATTTATGCATGCAAACTAAGTATGCATCCCTAATCAACGTACATAAACATGTTATCAATCAAATAGATAAGTAAATCGAATTCATAACTTATGAAACGCAATTAAAAGTAATCAAATCATATTGCAAGCATTAACATGGTTTCGAATCCCCCCCTAGCCAAGGGGGGTTTAGTTCCTCATTATTACAAAACAAAGATAAACAAATTTAAACATTGGAAAACAAAGGGAAGAAAACACCTAAACGTTCCAACGATCCATGTTGGATAGCAAGCGCGTCCAAGGACTTTTCTCCTTCTCCTTGCCGCAACAACAAGGTTGGAATGATGTTGAAGGGTTGGTTATTTGGAGGAATGGATGGGAAGGGGTTTAGATATGTAGGAGAGGCAAGGAAAGGCTTGGAGAATGGTTAATTTCTGGATGAATTGAATGAGGTTGCTGCATGGTATTTATAGGGAGAGGATGGACTTGTTTAAGCACAAATTTCTGGTGGAATGGGTAGGTAAACTCACGGCAATGGTGGAGAATTGTTGTTGGGGTAGGTTTTGAGTCATCCACTCACATGTCATGGTGAGCTAAGCATTGCATCATCCACTCACATGTCATGGTGAGTTAAGCATTGCATCATCCACTCAAATTTCTGGTTGCTTTGAAGTAAAAGCCACGGCATTGAGGTTTTTGAGTGAAGTTTTGGCCAATCCTTCTAGAAACCTATCCCTTTTTGCACTTTGTATTTGTTTCACCACATTTTTAGCATGTTCCTAGCCTCATTTGACTTCAAATTCGTCCATCCTCATGTCTCCATGTTTGCACCATCCAATCTTGGCCCAAAAATGCTCCAAAATGCTCCAAAATGCATCTTCTTGCATCCTTGGCCCATAGAACCTACAAACACACAAAAATGGCTTAAACTACTAACATAACTAAGAACTAAAAACATAAATGCACGAAAACAAACATACTAAGTCGCATAAATATGCTCCTATCAAGCATATTTATGTGACTTAGTTAGCTTGTTCTTGTGCATTTATGTTGTTATTTCTTAGTTGATTTAGTATTTCAAGCCATTTTCGTGTGGTTGTAGGTACAAAGGGTTAAAGAGGCGAAGAAGTGCATTTTGGTGCCTTTTGGAGTAGTTTTGGGCATGGAATGGATATCACATGCATGGAGCAAAGTGGTTGGACGAAAATAAAGATCTAAAGAAGCTAGGAATGTGCCAAGGAAAGGAAGAAAATAAATTGAGGACCAAGGAAGGCAAGGAAACCATTAAGAATGAGGAAAGACTAGTCAAACTTGCCTTATCTTGTTGTTACCTTTCCTAATCCTAAATTACCAAAGATTGAGTCACACGAAGGGTTCCTAAATACTTTGGGACAATTCATTACATATTCTACAAGTCCTAAACCTGCCCTAAAAGTCCAAGCCATACCATCCTTCACCATTTCTCTTCCTTGCAGTGCAAGGGAGCCATTCCTTTCCTAGTTTCTACCATAAATCACTCCATTTTACCACCCATGCCGTGCACATTCATCCATGTTCCCTCCTTGCACTCATTTGCTGCACCATTCCACTTCCTTACCTTTGTCTACCATGTGCACAATATCTTTTCACCTCCTTGCACTAATTGATTCACCACTTACTCACCTTTCCACCCATACCATGCATAATCACCCTTGTCCCCTTCATGCACCAGATTTATTGCACTCATTTCATGCACCATTACACTCATTATCCTTCCTTGCCGTGCACCATCCTTGTCTCCTTCATTATTTCTGATTTCATGCACCAAAACATTGAATCATTGCACTCAATTGCTGCACATTCCTTGTCCCCTTCACCCATCAGATTTCATACAACTTTTACCTCCACTACATGCACTCGTTGATGCACCATCCACCACATTTGGAATCCCATTCTGACTTAACCTGCACCTTTGACTCATTTTTGCACCATTCCACCTCTCTTTCCTTTCTCTACCATGTGCACAATCATTCATGTTCCCCACTTGCATTCATAGTTGCAACACCACTCCATTTTACCCCTCATGCTTTGCATCATCACTTCACTTTCACCTTTGAATCATTTCAACACCACGCCATGCACTCATTGCTGCAACACCACTCCATTTTACCCCTCATGCTTTGCATCATTACTTCATTTTCACCCTTGAATCATTACACACACCACCAATTTCCCTCCATTACCATGCACTTCCTCTATAAAAGAAAGTGTGTGTGGCAGCCATAGAGTTAGTTTTTGCTTGATCATTCATCCCCATTTCAATACAACCTTCATCCAAACACATCCATTCATCTTCACATCCATTCCTCCATATAAACAAACCTTCAAACATTCACCAACACCTTGTGTCATAGCAAAGGAAGGGAAGGAAAATGCTTGGACGTGCTTGTTGTCCAACTTGGATCGTTTGAGCGTTTAGGTGTTTTCTTTCTTTTGTTTCCAATTTTTAAATTCATTTTCTTTCGTTTTGTTGTGAACATGAGTGGCTAAACCCCTCTTAGCTAAGGGTGATTTCAAAGCCATGATTATGTGTGTAATATGATTTGATAAATTCAAATTATGAACTCTTGAATTGTGAATGCAATTGGCTTAACAATTTAATTGATAACTTATTTGTATTTGTTGATTAAGGGTCGACACTTAATTGGCATGCATAAATCCGATGCTAAAATATAAGAAAGTTTCACACATAATCGTTACAAACTTATATTCATAAGTAGTGGAGGTCGCTTATAAACGATCGCGTTAAGTTTAATTCTAGCATGAGTGACATGATGTCATAGTTGCAAGCGCTTTGTCAATGCTTATGATTTTCATTAAACGTAATGATCTTTGATTGTATCTCTATTATGATGTCAAGTAGGGAACTTTTGAAGAATATTTTGGGTTGTCGAATGATGTCATCCAATCCAATAAAACAAGGAAAATCTGAGGGTTAACTAGTGATGTCATAGTTAATTTGGGGCATTGTCGTTCATAATTCAATGAAGTAGTAACTGGAAATCGAGTTATTTGCATACATGTCATGTGTGAAGAAAAAGCCTCTAGCTATTCCATCCATCATCTTATTTCTCAAATTCGTTTTACAATCTGTCTAGTTTTTCATACTTGTTTGTTTGTTACAACTTCATCCAAATCAAAACCCCCCTTTTAGTTTCTTGTTTCAAAGTGTTTCAACTCTGTTTTTGTTTGTGTTTTTAAGTGTTTTGATTCAAGTAAAAGTAAATTTTCGTTCAAAGTCATTCCTAGTGTCTAGTTTAAGTTTATTTGGTTGTTTTAAGCTGTTTTGAGTATTTTAAGTTTGCTTTGAGTCTTGTGAGTCTTGTTAAGTGTTTTGAAGTTTAATCTTATGTTTTTGAGTCAGTTTAGAGGTTATTAGCAAGCTCTCATAATCCCCGGTCCAGAACGATCCCTACTTATACTACAACTGTCAAAAGAGGGTTAAATTTGTGTGTTAAGTTAATTTTCGCATCACGCCTCGATTCAGGTCGGGGTCTGTCAGTTTGGTATCATAGTTTAGGTTTGGCAATCCCACATATGTTGTGGGTATTCTAATCATTTTGACGTCTTATGTCAGAACCATGCCACCCCGTAGAGAGCCACGTACTTCTTCCGAGTCTAATTTTCTTGATATTGCACAACTTGGTGAAGCTATTGTTAATGCTATTCAGTTCTCACTTCGTCCACCCAGAGGATCCCCTTAGAGACTGTATATAACTTAAAGTTGAATAATTTTGACGGTACTGAGGGGTTCGAAGGAGCTGAGTGTTGGATCAATCATGTTGAGAAAACCTTCTCAGTGATGCAACGACAGGGAAATCTTCCTGAGGACAGATGGGTCGAGACGGCCACTTGGGTTTTGGGTAAAGAGGCTGCATAATGGTGGAGACAAGAATCTTTCCAGTTGTCAGTGGCAGATGCCTCAAATTGGGAGATTTTTAAGCATTTATTTCATAAGAGATTTATACCTCCGGAGTATTTGGATCGTAAGAGGGAAGAATTCTTGCGTTTGAAGCAAGGGAAAATGTCAGCTACTGAGTACCATTGAAAGTTCACTGATTTGTCCCGATATTGTCCGGAGATTGCTGCCAATCCTACTAAGATGCTCTGACGTTTTAAGTGGGGTACTCGAAAGAAGTGGCATTCTATGGCGACTATGACTCCCTGTTCTACATATCAGGAGTTTTTTGAGGTTTTACTTCATGTTGAGGACTCTGAGAATGCTCCAAATAATAGTGATAAGGATGAAGAAAAAGATAATAATAAGAAGAAAAATAATAATAATAATAATAATAAAGATAAAGGGCAGTCATCACAGGGTCCTCGCAAAACATAGAGTTTTAAACGAATTGGTACTAGTTCTGGCTCATCTAGTGGAGGTTCGAGTTCCATTGCGCCGCGGAGGGGCGGCAGGTCTTCAAGAGGTTCCCGTTTTCAGAGACAGAGAGATTTTAATAGTTCTGATGCCCTATTTTGTTGTAGGTGCAATAATTGGCATTTTAGGGAGTTTAGACAATGCAACAGAGGATGTTTTGTTTGTGGCTAGATAGAACACCAGGCTAATCAATGCCCACAGAGCCAGCAGGAACCCCAACGTGCATTACCACCAGCTGTTCATCCACAGTAGGTCCCAGAGCCTAGTGGTTATACCTTGATGGGTTATGGTTGAGCATACCATTATCAAGGAGATATAACTCCATATTCTGGAGGACCGTATTAGTACCTGTGGAGCCAAAAATATTCACAGGGCGACACGTGGATTTTTGGACAAAAATGACAAAAATACCCTTGCAGCGGGCAACCCTCTTTCAACTAAGACAGAAGTGCCCAAAATAGGTAACAATTCAAAGTCCATCTCATCAAATCCTTTCTACAAGGTAATTCCCAAACACATTCCTTTTAAATTATGTTAATTGGCTAATTAATGGGTTTATTGCCTAATTAACCCATTAATTGTCAATTAAACCATCCATTATATCCAAATAACTACAAAATACATCCAATTCAACCCTAAAACACCACATGGCCGGCTATCCCCATTTCAAAACCTAATCCATCACTTTTTTCTACCTTTTTCACCATTTCTTCCTTTTTATTACCCAATAAATTCAAAAACCACCAAAACATTCATCTTATGTTTAATAGCCAAATAAATTGGCTAATTAAACCTAAATTAAACCTAAAAACCCTAGCCACCTCCTATCCCTATAAATATACTCCCATTCTCACCAAAAAGCTAATTCCAACACTTTGGCAAAAATCCCAAAATTCTCTAAACACTCTTTCTCTCTAAATTCTAACTTTGGCATCAGAGGTTCTTCGGCCAAAGCCCCCCCCATTCATCGTGGGGGCGTGAGGCTCTTGGCCTTAACCTAAGGTGTTAATTGTTTTGTAGGTGCAAAATCGTCCAAGATCGAGGAGGAAGAAATTTGCATCCACAAATTGGTGCTTTCATTGAGAGTTGAAATCCATACTCGTAGAAGACTCTCGCACAAAAAAGGTTTTTTCTTTATTTTCTAGTCCATTTGAATATTTTTCATACGTTCTTATTATTAGAATTTTTTATTTGCAAAGGTTCTTTGATAAAACGTATAAGCAAAATATAATGGCTAGAAATTTAGAAAATTCCATAAGTGAAAATTCTAGTGTTCAAGAAATAGGAGTGCGAAGATCCGTGAGGCAAAATGCGACAATAAGGGGAGCAGCATCACCACCACGAGTTTCAACCATGGGAACCACCGCGGTGGCTACCTCGGTAGCCACCCACGGCGAGGTCCATGGTGCCTTCACCATGGCCACCATGGGAACCACCGCGGTGGCTACTTCGGTAGCCATTCGTGGCAAGGTCCATGGAGCTTTCACCACGGCCCGAGCCATGCCATCCAAGGCTCACGGTACCAAGACAACGACCCAAGCCGTGCCATCCAAGTTTACATGGACCCAAGCCCAAGCCTCGCATTCACATGCACCGCGCGTTGAGCAGCCTGTTGGAAATGTGCCCTAAAACCAATCATATGATGATACTTTACGGACATTTCACATGTTAAACTAATCTAGTTTAATATAAAGGGCAAAGATTATTGTTTGAGCCGTCTCATATAAATGTTATATGCTTAAACGATAAAGTCCAAGGAATATGTGATTGGAAGAATGTAATCTAATGAAGTTAGATTCATGAGACCATTCTTTCGTAGACACATCCTAAATGTTCCTGATCATAGGATTGCCAATTGGGCATTGACAGTCCGTCAAGATCGGTACGTGCTATGTCTTCTCTCAGGGAGAGTGACTAGTCTCGAGTCATTGGTGTGTGTGACATCAAGACAAGTACGTAGGTGCTCAGTAGAGAATGAGTTCACTGAACGCGATCAACGAAGAGTTCTCATACTCATGTCACATGAGAACTCATGTTTGGGATAATGCAAATTAGTCCTTTGACCTGAGGCATCACAGTTGTCTTGTGGTTAAGTCCTTGATCTTTGATTATGTCAATGTCACCCCATCGGGGTGTCCACGGCATCGTTGGGGTTAAGCCACTTAGTCATGGAGGCAAGTGAATGCGCAACAAGGGATCTCTAACCTTCAAACCGTTTGAGGGAGAATACTCTATGATATGATTTAGAATCTCTGGCCAGAGTATGAATGAGATTTAGAAAAGTCGTTCTAAATCACATTCAAGGAAATCATATAAGAACACGAATCACATTGGATAGTAGACATGAATAAATAAACTATCAAACCAAACAATGTGGTCAGGAGTATTAGATTAGAGAAAGACCGTATTGCATTTGTAATCCTAAACTGAATAGGTTCTTAACCTCTTCTGATTAGCTTGGGTAACCATGACATACGGCTAGGTGTCACTCATGGTTTGTGGAAGCCCTAAAAGTGTATTATCACTAAAGGGAGAATTGAAAGTAAGTTTCAATTCATAATCGATTTGAAAGAGTTTTGATCGCCCACTGCCTCGCTAAAAGGAACCTAATGGATCGTACACCGTATAAGGTGGAGATGGATGAAACAAACTAAATGAGTAAGAATAATTGAATAGTTTAATTATTTATGGCAAGGATTAATTAATATGTTAATTAATCAAACGAATAAGTTCGTTAAAGACCTCGGGATAGGTTTTGGACCTTAAGGCCCAATGGGCTTCGAACGTCAAGCCCATTGACTTAAGTTGTATGACAACTTAATGAATAATGATTCACTAAGACCCAAAAGCCCAAACAACCCCCCATGGCCGGCCATATAGAGAAAGGGTAGTGAACTTGGTTTAATTACAAGTTTGCCACTCAAATGAATAAAGGTATAAATATGACTTTATAGCCTTTTATTCATTAAGGGTTTGTTTTGGGGAAAATTGGTGAGAATTGTCTCTCCATTTCTCTCTAGAAAAGCCGGCCACCATGGAAGTTGTAGCTAGCCATCTATTCTTCCATGGTCACTCATTTATCATCCATGCTCTCCTTGGTGTAGATCCATCCAAATCCATGGATCTAAGATGCAAGGAATGAAGGCCCTATCTCTTCGGTGATTAGCCTTTGTTTAAATACAAAGAGGAATCTACAAAGGTATATATTTCAACTCACTTTGTTTTGAGTTGATTAATGGTTCACCAATCTACTAGGCTTTGAATTTCTTGGTTAATGTTTTGTTTTTAAGTGCATGCTAGCATGATTCCGCCTTTAATTATTAATTGCATGCTTATAGATGTTGCTTAAATGAACATGTTTTCACAAAATTTTCCTTCACAGCCTGCTTCCGTCGAGCAGCCCACTCCCGTAGCCCAGCTTGCTCTTGCCAAGCAGCCTGCTCTCGTGACCCAGCCTGCTCCCAACGAGCAGCCCACTCCCGTGGTCCAGCCTGCTTCCGTCGAGCAGCCCACTCCTGTGGCCCAGCCTGCTCCTGCCAAGCAGCCTGCTCTCGTGACCCACCCTGCTCCCGACGAGCAGCCCACTCCCGTGGTCCAGCCTGCTTCCGTCGAGCAGCCCACTCTCACGGCCCAACCTGCTCCTGCCGAGCAGCCTGCTCTCGTGACCCAGCCTGCTCCCGACGAGCAGCCCACTCTCACGGCCCATCATGCTCTAGTGGCATTCCAAGCAGCCCAAGTCGACCCAAGACTATCTCAACCATCCGGACCTACCATCGAGCCAGGGGCATTCTCACCATATTTTTTCGCGGATTTGACATTTCCCAATTCAAATCTCGCGCCCGGAGTCTACCACATTTCCACTGCCCAAGGAGGCGCATTCCTTCCAAGCTCTTCCAATCCAAATGGCGAACAACACTTGTCTCGACAAGTCATAGAGTTGACGAGCGCCCTTGCACAACAGACAACTTTGGTGAATCAACTTTTGCAACGCATCGGGATCCAACGTGCCCCGGACGAGGTATCCCGAAGTAGGACAAGGGCAGATGAACCATTCCAGCAGCGTCCCGGTAAGCATCCATTCGACCAGCCACGAGCCGAACGTTCAGGCAGTGTACATTCCTGATTGGGCCCCCGAGATAGCGTATACTCCCGTCTTAGCGCGCGGATGAGCGTGTACTCTCGACTAGGCCCACGGATGAGCATACATTCACAGTTGGGGTCACACTCCGATAGTCAACATGAGCAACCTTCCGGACAAAGTGTTCATTCGCGGCTAAGCCCACAAGGAGCATCATCCACCTCACATCAGAGTAGGCAACACGACGGACGGAGAGAAGCAGTCACTCAATCCAGCTCAAGTTCAACCAGCAGCCTGCGAAGAACTCGTTCACCTGCTAGGAACGCACCACATGCACTGCGTCTACGGCGTAGACGAGCCAAACACATGGAAGAACAGCCTAGACCAGCAAGTCATGGCTGGGGGCAGCCGAGAGCTCCGCTACCCCAACAAAGGCAAATTCAGGAAGAAGTAGAGAGACTCTTGACCAAGCGATTGCATGATTTCCATCGCAACGAGGTCACCGACGAGGCACTACGACGGAACATGACCAACATAAGCAGGTCACCCTTCACGGACGAGATCGAGCAGGCAGAGCCTCCACGAGAGTTCAGCATGCCACATTTCACATCTTTCAAAGGGGATGAACACCTGGAGAGACATTTAAAGCGCTACCAAAGCGCAATGATCCTTTATCGAAACAACGATGAGCTTATGTGCAAGATAATCGCCACCACTCTACAAGGCGAGGCGCAAGATTGGTTCTACACCCTGCCGCCACAATCCATCTGGAATTTCTACGAACTTTCTTTGGTTTTCACCAAAGAATATTCATCCTATCGCTCGATCAAAAAGAAATCTGATCATTTGTTCAACGTCAAGAAGAACCCAAAGGAGTCACTTCGCGACTATGTGAGGAGGTTCAAAGTAGAGAACGCAAAAATAGTCGGATGCAACGACTCGATAGCTAGAGCAGCCTTCCAAAAAGGACTTCCAGCAGACCACCTGCTATTCGGAAAATTGATCATGAAAGAAGATCTAACTCTGGCAGACTCTTTTGCTTTGGCAGAGAAGTATGCACTTTGGGATGAGGCTCGCCAATGCACATTCAAGGACTTGAAGAAGTACCCGACATCACCTCCCTAGAAGCAGCGGAGGACTTATTCACATGTTTGACGGTATCTAAAGTAGCAATAAGCTCTACCATCATGCGAGAAGAGATGGGGGCCCGACTACCTGTATTCCACAGTTACCTGTATTCTACATTTCAAAATCTCTCCTCGATGTTATTAAAAATTCAAAAGCTAACTTTGGCGATAGTTGTTGCAACCCAGAAGCACAAGTTTTACTTTCAAACGCATGCAATCATCCTAATGACGTACTATTCTGCCCAATCCAGACGCGCGACGATAAAGGCGTAGACCCTGGCGGATGTAAAGTTTTCTGACGAACGCAACACTGGAAAGACACACTCGAAAGCAAGTTTTGTCCTCGTCACCCTAAAAGATTCTACATAGGAGCAACATGTACCGGCAGTTGAGTACCATTTCTTGATGCGCATCACATGGCCCTAGCCGACCCTTGCTCAATGATTCAAATCTAGAGTGGCCCAATACCGGCAGTTGAGCATCTCCTGTTGCGTATGACATGGCCCCATCTCCACAGCTCCCTACTACGTCTTCACGCCGAGCCTAGGTGACGCAACAGAGCGGCCCAACGATGCCTCAGAAGTAGCCGAGCACACTCTAGCTGCGCCTACTCCACCTGATGGAGACTTCTGGCATTTTCATGTCGACGACGCAGAAAAACCTTCATCACTGCCGGCAGAGAAGGCTCCAAAAAGATGGATCCCATCTGGGAAGGTCCGTACAAGATCAGCAGAGTAGGGGGCAAGAGTAATTACACCCTCACCACCATGAAGCGGCAAAAAGATTGAAAAGAAATGGATGGCCTACAATCTGAAGAAGTACCATGTGTGACCTTCCGCTACATCAAAACCCGAAGACTCAATAAGCTCGACGGGCACCACCTCACAAGCTGAGGACTATCCAGTTGTTATGCAGTTCCTACCTTACAGCTAAAGTTCTCGTTCGTTTCACTCGTTTTTCAATGAGGAATTTAGAAGTAATCACAACTTGGCTTGGCTGCATGCTTACAACAACTAATCACTCCTGCACTTCAAAAGAAGATTGCGCCCTTCTTAGGGACTCATCGCAGGAATTGCGCCCCCCGAGGGACCAACCATGCTCTCCAGTGCGAGAGGGTAAACCAATTCTCCGACACCCATATGGGTCAGCTCTCCAAGACGGGAGGATAAACTTTACACTCCGAATATCCAGACGTGGATGAGCCTGGCTGCCCTAGTATAACTAGATGCACGATGGCTTGCGCCGGGATTCCTAAAAGTAGCCGCAATGGTCTTTTTCAAGGCTTAGCTAACTGAAGGATTTTGGGTTTCTTGGCCTAATCCGTGGGGAACCGGGCCCTAGAGACGGAGAGGGCACATTACGCAGTACATCCGATGGACGGCTGCCCTGGAATCCTAAAGCTGCTACCGAGTGCACTAAGGTAGCCTACGGATTCCGGAAGACTGCCTACGGCTTGCCCTTCGAGCAGTGAAGCCGCACTAGACTTATACAACCGCACATTCTTGTGAAAGGTTAAACAAGCTAGCGCGCATATACGAAGTTTTATCCACTGCCGACATGCTACGTAGTCGATAAGCTTCACCTCTGCCAAGCGCGGAACAACCTACACCAAGTCCTAAAGTGTTGTGATACTTGCTACGCAACCTACGGAATTGAAGAAAGTCAAGGTTAACAGCCTAGTGGTTACGCGGACTTGTCTGCTTCTGTAAGTAAGCCATCCGGCTGCCAACCCTATGGCTAACAACTTTGCAAAGTTCTACACCAACACTTACGGCTCCATAGGCTACGCGAGTTTGTCTGCTTATAAAAAAATAGCATGCCTGCCACTTGTCTATCAAGTCTAAAGGTTAGGGCATGAACAAAAGAAGTGAAGATGAAGAAAAACGAAGGAAAACATGTTTATAAACAACTAGCAAAGGCCGAAGGAGTTCAAGCAAAACAAAAGCTACAAGGAAAAACAAAGAAAATCCTAAAGGCTACCTAAAATACTACACTACAGCAGCTTGGACATCCCACGACTACTCGGTCGCCACACCTTCAACAGCCGTAACGCTCTTAGCAGCGGCATCATCCGACGCTTCACCCCTGGCTGCCCCAGTCTGGGCACTAACTTCTCCAACTACTTCACCAATGGAAGCCTTAAAAGTAAAAGCAAGCAAATCTTCCAAAGAAATAGAGAAGCTCATCCACTCTCTTCTTAGCATAAGTAGCGAAACGAAGCTCAGAAATTGCAAGCTTAAGATCTTGAATCTGAGGCGAATCAATCTCAGCAGCAAAGGGAGCAGGCTTTGGCACCACTTTAGCAGCAGAGTCCACCTTACCACTCTTCATAATAGCAAGTCTCTACAAAGGTGAACCAGACTTGGCTCCCAAAGAACGTCTTGGTACAGACTTCGGCACTGGGGGCATGATAAAACCTTTACGCTGAGTAATCTTATCCACAATTGTACTAGCCATTCTCAACATGGAAGACGCCACATGCTCAGATCTAGCAGCCTTACATTTCTTCCCATTGGAAGAAGTCATGTCAATCACATACCTCTTGGTAGCAAGCGGACCCTCATGAACAGCGAAAGAAGTCTTTGGTTTTTTCTCAGCCGGCATCTCTTGAGCAAGCAGAGAAGATCCATTTTCCCACCTTCACTTACAGCAAGATCCAGAACAGTGATTGGACGAGCCAGTGCATCCACTTTGATCCTATTCCCCTCATCTTTTGGGAACAGCCCACGTTTCTCCTGACGAAAAGAGTTAAAGTAGCCAACGTCATTCGTGGTACCTAGCAGGGAAGTTCAACCCAACATTCCAGCAGTTCATGAGGTTCGCAACCTCTTCATTTCTCTCAATCACCAGCCTAGCTCGAGTCATGTCCAAAAGCCTAAAAAGACATGAGCCATGTGTTGGAAATGTGCCCTAAAGACAATCATATGATGATACTTTACGGACATTTTACATGTTAAACTAATCTAGTTTAACTATAAAGGGCAAAGATTATTGTTTGAGCCGTCTCATATAAATGTTATATGCTTAAACGATAAAGTCCAAGGAATATGTGATTGGAAGAATGTAATCTAATGAAGTTAGATTCATGAGACCATTCTTTCGTAGACACATCCTAAATGTTCCTGATCATAGGATTGCCAATTGGGCATTGACAGTCCGTCAAGATCGGTACGTGCTATGTCTTCTCTCAGGGAGAGTGACTAGTCTCGAGTCATTGGTGTGTGTGACATCAAGACAAGTACGTAGGTGCTCAGTAGAGAATGAGTTCACTGAACGTGATCAACGAAGAGTTCTCATACTCATGTCACATGAGAACTCATGTTTGGGATAATGCAAATTAGTCATTTGACCTGAGGCATCACAGTTGTCTTGTGGTTAAGTCCTTGATCTTTGATTATGTCAAAGTCACCCCATCGGGGTGTCCACGGCATCGTTGGGGTTAAGCCACTTAGCCATGGAGGCAAGTGAATGCGCAACAAGGGATCTCTAACCTTCAAACTGTTTGAGGGAGAATACTCTATGATATGATTTAGAATCTCTGGCCAGAGTATGAATGAGATTTAGAAAAGTCGTTCTAAATCACATTCAAGGAAATCATATAAGCACACGAATCACATTGGATAGTAGACATGAATAAATAAACTATCAAACCAAACAATGTGGTCAGGAGTATTAGATTAGAGAAAGACCGTATTGCATTTGTAATCCCAAACTGAATAGGTTTTCTCTACCTCTTCTGATTAGCTTGGGTAACCATGATATGCTGCAAGGTGTCACTCATGGTTTGTGGAAGCCCTAAACGTGTGTAATCACTAAAGGGAGAATTGAAAGTAAGTTTCAATTCACAATCGATTTAAAATGGTTTTAATCGCCCACTGCCTCGCTAAAAGGAACCTAATGGATCGCACACCGTGTAAGGTGGAGATTGAAGAAACAATGGAGATGAGTAAGAATGATTAAATGGTTTAATCATTAATTTATGGCAAGGATTAATTAATATGTTAATTAATCAAACGAATAAGTTCGTTGAAGACCTCGGGATAGGTTTTGGACCTTAAGGCCCAATGGGCTTCGAACGTCAAGCCCATTGACTTAAGTTGTATGACAACTTAATGAATAATGATTCACTAAGACCCAAAAGCCCAAACAACACCCCATGGCCGGCCATTTAGAGGAAGGGTAGTGAACTTTCTTTAATTACAAGTTTGCCACTCAAATGAATAAAGGTATAAATATGACTTTATAGCCTTTTATTCATTAGGGTTTCTTTTAGAGAAAATTGGTGAGAACTTGTCTCTCCATTTTCTCTCTAGGAGGCCGGCCCCTTGGGGGGTGCATCTTGCAATCCCACTACTCCAAGGTCACTCATTTCTTCTCCAATCTCTCCTTGGTGAAGAGACTTAGAGGTTCCCTACTTTGGGAACTTGGAGAAACCTATTCTTCCATCCAAAAATATAGATTTAAGATGCAAGGAATGAAGGCCCTCTCTTTGGGTGATTAGCCTTTGCTTATGCAAAGAGGAATCTACAAAGGTATAAATCTCAACTCACTTTGTTTTGAGTTGATTAATGGTTCACCAATCTACTAGGCTTTGAATTTCTTGGTTAATGTTTTGTTTTTAAGTGCATGCTAGCATGATTCCGCCTTTAATTGTTAATTGCATGCTATATGATGTTGCTTAAATGAACATGTTTTCACAAAATTTTCCTTCAAGTGGTATCAGAGCCTAGGTCTAGTAGTTGGTGAATCCTTTGGGGTTTTGTAGTTCATAGTTTGTGATTTAAAAGTTGTAATTGTTACAAGCTTTATTCTTGCTTCTTTGAATGTAAATTTTGTTAGAAAATTTGCCATCTCAAATGTTGTAGATGTAGTTCTTATGAGCATGAATATTGGAGCTAAAATTTGGTGCCATGACTTTGGGAAAATTCGGCCAAATCCAAAGGGTGGATTTTTGGGTTCTTGTTTGACTTGTTAAAAGTGTTTTAAGGTGACTTTTGGAACCCCTATGTACCCTAGTTTGGTTAGATGTTATTTCCCTAAAGTTTGAATGGTTTTGGAATGTTTTTGGTTGAAAAATGTTCATGGAAAATTTTGAGTTTTTTCATGAGTGTTCTTCATTGTTCTTGACATTTTTGCCAAGAACAAAAAGGTTTGTGTTTTGATTCAAAGTTTTGGTTAATTTCATAAAGTCTTTGTTTTGTGTTGGTTGATGTGAATTTTCTATCACCAAAACATTTTTTTTTTTTTAAAGGTGATAGAAATTGTGATGGGTGTGTAAGACTTACACACCTTACACACCTTACACACCACATGCATGGTTTTATGATTCACAACAACCAAATTCCACTTGCAAGGCTTTATGAAATTGTTGAAAAAAAAAAAAATTTCCAAATTTTGTGGACTAACACTCCAAAACCGGCCACCCTATTATTAGGGTTCTTTTGGGTCTTTTATGCAATTACATAAAGTTTTGATACTTTTGTGTATTTGCACTTTGGCCCAAAAGTTTACGTTTTTACGTTTAGGTCCAAAAACGCTAAAGGACAAATTGTTTTGCTCCTTTAATGAAGTTTTTGCATTGATTAAATTTTGGGTTCTAATGTAATTACATGAAGTAGTGGACTTTTGTGTCTTTACAAAGTGACCCCAAAAGTTTTGCAATATAGCCCAAAAGTTGAGGTTAATTGCTTTATGGCCCAAAAGTTGTGGTTATTGCATGATGGCCCAAATTAGGTTGAGAACAAAATTGTTTTGTCTCTTTAAATGAGAATTGGATTTTCATTTTGTTTAGCTCCATTTAAATCAATTTTATGGATACAAAAACCAAATGAAAATGTTGCATTCAATTTAATTAGTTAAAGTGTTAATTAATTAAAGGGTGATTATGAACCTAAGCCTAATATAATTGAGCTATGTGATAGGCCGTTTCAAATTTGTTTGAACCATGGGAATGTGTAGATTAGATTTTGGTTGTAATTTGATTTGATCAAATGTTGTAAAAGGGCTTAAGCTCTTCTTTACTTTAAAGTAATTTGTTTTATGCAAATGTTGTAATGAGCATAAGCTCACCTTTACTTTGAAGTACTTCTTTCTTGCTTTATATGATATGCATGAAAATGAAGTAGTTGGGTCCAACGCCCCTAAGACAACACGCCTTAATGTGATTAAATGCGTAACTAAAATCAATCACCATTCCTAGACCGAGATTCAACACAAGGCTCGTGTTGAATCTAAACAAAGGTTCATAGTCATCCTAAGGCCCTAAGGCAACTATATAGTCCATCAAATGAATGCAAAGGTTATGTTAGTAGTATCATATACTCTTGCTTTAAAAACCGTTTTATAAGCATAGTGGGAGTATTATATACAACTAAAAACAATCATATGGACCAATAGTTGTAATAGGACCAAAATTGTTTTAATAGAGATTAAAATGTATGTTTATATGTGATGAGACCTAAAACCCTCAACCAAACAATTATTAAGTTGATAAGCGTGAGAGTGCTTAGAACACTCTTTCGTAGGCCTTCCACCGTGGTGGGCTCCAATCGTTTATGACTTGTACACCGGCTTCACCCTATCATGGGGGAGTACAAAGTGCATGCTTATACTCAGGAGGAATCCATAAACATATGATGAGGTTAGTGTAGGCAACGAGGATAGTCAATATCATATCATTGTGAGGCTATTCTTGAACCCCTTCACGAACTAAGCATGGTGGGAATGACTTAACTAAGTGCAATGGAGCCAATATCATATCATTGTGAGGTGACATTCTCTAGAGGCCAAATAAGATGGGTACTTGCATTAGTTGCAAATGAGTAAGCGTACTCTCTCATTATTATTAATGCTAGCCAATATCATATCATTGTGAGGTGGGCTTGGTAATAGTGAGCCTCCCATAACCTACTAAGAGTTTCATCCAAAACTCTCGAATTCCAATGAGGGATATGGAATTTGCCAAAAATAGTGGGTGGTGCTATTTGATTTAAAGACCCGAATCAAATAGCTTAAAATCAATCAATTTATATTCGTTATGTATTTGTTTACCAATATATTTGCAAACGCTATCCAACACTTGACAAATAAAACCGAATGTTTTAGTTTCCGGACTTGGTACCACAATCCCAAAGAATGTCTTAAAAGGATTGCATATGTATCTAAGTAGTCTCATCCTCACAATCTTCCTAATGATAATGTATCATTGGAAGAACATGTTAGAAAAGTCTATTATGAAGAGGACAACACAAACAACCAATGCTTATTCCTTCGTTATATGAACAAAGGAACTTAAGAAGATTAGCATAATGACAAGGACACTTTTAGTGTTATTAGTTCTTCACTTACAAATCGTTGTATGAAGAAATAATAGTTGCTTTGAACAACCCTTAGTCAATGCAAACACTAGTGCTTGTTTCTTTGTTAAATGAACAAAGAACTTGAGAAGAAAGCACAAAGGCATGGACACTTTATGTGCCATGTTTCTTCACTTACAAATTGTTGTATGAAGAAATGAGAGTTGCCTTGAACAACTCTTGAAGGTTTGTAATTATGTTTAGAACATAATGGTTGGTTGACAAAAATAGTCCATTAACATGGACTTATAATGATTTTGAATCATTAAGTGTTGAAGTGATAAACCATTTAATGAGACGGAAACTAGGCAAGGACTTCACCTAAGTGGCCCTATCCTAATGGTTCACTAAGTTTATTGTAAACTATGTAGTGAACAATAACCACATGCTCTCCAAAAATGTTTGATGTGTATAACACAATTGAAATAAGTTTCAAGAGAGATAGTGGGAGTTTAGGGACCATGACTATTGTAGTCAAAGGAGAAGTCAAATGAAGAAGATAAAATTAACTCCAAGGGAACAAACTTTCTTTATGAAAGGATGGACATTGGAAGGGGTATTTGCAAGAAATGTCTTGCAAATGTCAAGAACACACCTTTCGAAGGTGTTGTAAATTGTTCTTGAATAGTTCAAAACAGTTGGTTCTTCTACTTGAATGTTTGATTCCGTATTAGTAACTATGTTTTACAATCGTTGTAAAAGTGTGGCTAATAAGAAGTAGAAGATTAATGAGAGAAGAGAAAGTACTTCACATTCGGAAAGTGAATAAAATATAGATTTCTGCGAAAGCAGATGGTACTTACTTCCTCATATGAACTACCAAAGAAATTGGAAAAACCAAAGATTGTCTTTACATTCCAATTTTAAGGAATTTAATTCCGTCACTATAGTAGAGATGGATGAATGTTTTGTTTGACAAAACATTGTTCTTTATTAATCAATGATTGGATTATAGTAATCTAATTGATTGTCTCTATAGTAGAGATGATATGGTAGTGTTAACTGTTTAGAATACAACGATGCTTAAAACCCAAAAGGTTGCAAGGTAGTGACTAATCCCAACTAAAGTTGTGATACCTCTAAAAACATAAATTACAAGTTAGTCATAGATGGATACTTAGGATCGTTAGATCCGGATCCAATGCCTTCTTGTTAAAATTGTATAGAGGCGAAATGTTCGAATCTTTATTCTTTTGGAAAGAAGAAAGAATCACAAAGTTGTTGAGGTTAATTCACTTAGATGTTAGTGGCACTTGTCCACAAACATAATACTACTCATGTTGGATAACATTCACCGAAGATCACTCTCGGTTGGACTATAATTTATTTTTGAATAAACACAAGTCCGAATACTTTGCAAAAGGTTTCAAAGAATTCAAGAAATGTAAGTTGATGAGTAAGACATCTAAAGTATTTACCTCCTTAGATTTGATCCAAGGAAAGGTAACACTTTAGATGAGTTTCCTTGAAAGATATCAAGGAAAATAGCATCATAAGATAATGAATTTCTCCATTAAGAGAAGAATGAACTTGAATAAGATTTAGTTCGTTGGATATTATCAATTACCCATATATATAGGATATATACTTCTAAAAACAATATGATTGTCAATTAGAAGATCTTCCAAATTTTTCATGACTCCATAAGATGTAGTTGGAAAGAAAGACAAATCTTAAGCATGTTAAGATTTGGGGTTGTGTGTTAATACACAATATTTGTTTGATAACAATCTTGTAGGATATCCTTAAATTAACTTTTGGATATCGCTTCTATAAACCAACTAACAAATGTTGTTTTGTTGGGTAGTTCATTTTAATCCTACAATGTGATTTGCCTAAGAGCAAATGAACGAAGGATAGAACTCAAAGAATGGTTCTTTGAGAGACAAGAAAGTAATCAACAAATATAACAACCTAGTTCCTATACCAAAAGCTCCAAGGTAGTCGAGAAGGATTTATAAACCGTCTCAGTTGAATGGTTTGAACTTTATGACTATGTCATAGAGTTGCACCTCTTAATTCGAAAGAAATAAGAATGAAAATCCTTATGACTACATTGAGTGTATATATGATATATACTCAAGGAAATGGTAAAGTACCATTTAACCCGAAATAATGAAACCTTCATAAGCTAATTGGTAGCTTAAGGTAACTACAATCAAAAGGATGGTTGACTTTGAAGAAACCATTTTTGACGTAGTCTTGGTTTCAATTAATTCGAAGATAGCTAGCTACAACTAAATGGTGATTCAATGTTTGGACATAATATGGGTTTTCGAAACCATTATTAAGATAGTCTTGATAATATATATCTAAAAACTATGAATCACAAGACATATAAGTTGTAGAGATCCAACCATCATGAATCTAAGCAAGCTAGTGGGAGCTATAAGCGTCTTATGAGAGAAAGGTCAAATCGTTTGCTTTTTCATAAAGATGTAAATGAATCTTTTGTTTACTAGGTTTACAAAAGATTAGTGGGAGTTAATCATATTCCTAAATTTGTATATATATATATATATAAATATATATATATGTGATATATATGAATATATATATATGATATATTAATTTTGGAAATGAAAAGAATATTTCTTTGTTAAAGTTATGACTTTAAGCATTCTATAACGATAGAATGTATATGGGAGACATGGTCTATATACATGGGATGGAAATCTATATTGATAGATTTCAAGATATAATTTGATTATATCAATCCCTAATAATAGACAAAAGTTGCTAGGAAGTTTCTCATATGATGATAAACTTCAATTAGAAGGATGACTCTAGTGTGACTAGCAAGTTGCCCTTCTCAAAGGGAACGTGCCCCTTTTGACTCCCAAAGAAATAATGCGTAAATAGAATCCTTTATGCATACGCACAAAGGTGATTTATGTATTTCATATTGTATGAAAAACATTGATATGAGTTGTACCTAGAACGGTACAAGACGATATCAGTGCAAGCCCAGGATCAGAACCATGGCAACTGTCAAGTGAGTCCTTAAGTATTTAAGAAATACTAAAGGATAGATTCCTCAAAGAATGAGGAAGAATTAGAGTAACGTAATGGAAGCGTAAATGTATTAGATTATGAATCTAATCCATCATTGGATGTTTCTTCATTATGAATGAAGAGATAAACGAATATCTCTTTATTATGACTAAAGAGATATTTGAATGGAAACATTAAAGTAATGACTTTAGTGTGTTCCATTATGAATGCAAAATATATTGCCATAAAGAAGCTTACAACAATGTTGTTTGGATGGGAAAGTTCATTTAGTGAACTCTCTATTCAGTTCCAACCAGAAAGTGTATCTAGTGTACTGACACTATGACACTAATGGGGCGATAGCTCAAGCCTGGGAATCAAGGTCTCATCAAGATCCGAACTCATATGAGAGACTGAACCACATGATTGAGAATCATGTATAATGGTGACGTCGTTATTCTCAAGGTTGCTTCTATGGATAACATATAGATATCCATTGCCTAGGCCTACTATTCAACCATTTATGAAATGACTACAAAAGAGGTATCATCACTAATGACTAAGCTGATTGGCTCTAGTGCAAGTGGGAGATTGTTGGAAATGTGCCCTAAAGACAATCATATGATGATACTTTACGGACATTTTACATGTTAAACTAATCTAGTTTAACTATAAAGGGCAAAGATTATTGTTTGAGCCGTCTCATATAAATGTTATATGCTTAAACGATAAAGTCCAAGGAATATGTGATTGGAAGAATGTAATCTAATGAAGTTAGATTCATGAGACCATTCTTTCGTAGACACATCCTAAATGTTCCTGATCATAGGATTGCCAATTGGGCATTGACAGTCCGTCAAGATCGGTACGTGCTATGTCTTCTCTCAGGGAGAGTGACTAGTCTCGAGTCATTGGTGTGTGTGACATCAAGACAAGTACGTAGGTGCTCAGTAGAGAATGAGTTCACTGAACGTGATCAACGAAGAGTTCTCATACTCATGTCACATGAGAACTCATGTTTGGGATAATGCAAATTAGTCATTTGACCTGAGGCATCACAGTTGTCTTGTGGTTAAGTCCTTGATCTTTGATTATGTCAAAGTCACCCCATCGGGGTGTCCACGGCATCGTTGGGGTTAAGCCACTTAGCCATGGAGGCAAGTGAATGCGCAACAAGGGATCTCTAACCTTCAAACTGTTTGAGGGAGAATACTCTATGATATGATTTAGAATCTCTGGCCAGAGTATGAATGAGATTTAGAAAAGTCGTTCTAAATCACATTCAAGGAAATCATATAAGCACACGAATCACATTGGATAGTAGACATGAATAAATAAACTATCAAACCAAACAATGTGGTCAGGAGTATTAGATTAGAGAAAGACCGTATTGCATTTGTAATCCCAAACTGAATAGGTTTTCTCTACCTCTTCTGATTAGCTTGGGTAACCATGATATGCTGCAAGGTGTCACTCATGGTTTGTGGAAGCCCTAAACGTGTGTAATCACTAAAGGGAGAATTGAAAGTAAGTTTCAATTCACAATCGATTTAAAATGGTTTTAATCGCCCACTGCCTCGCTAAAAGGAACCTAATGGATCGCACACCGTGTAAGGTGGAGATTGAAGAAACAATGGAGATGAGTAAGAATGATTAAATGGTTTAATCATTAATTTATGGCAAGGATTAATTAATATGTTAATTAATCAAACGAATAAGTTCGTTGAAGACCTCGGGATAGGTTTTGGACCTTAAGGCCCAATGGGCTTCGAACGTCAAGCCCATTGACTTAAGTTGTATGACAACTTAATGAATAATGATTCACTAAGACCCAAAAGCCCAAACAACACCCCATGGCCGGCCATTTAGAGGAAGGGTAGTGAACTTTCTTTAATTACAAGTTTGCCACTCAAATGAATAAAGGTATAAATATGACTTTATAGCCTTTTATTCATTAGGGTTTCTTTTAGAGAAAATTGGTGAGAACTTGTCTCTCCATTTTCTCTCTAGGAGGCCGGCCCCTTGGGGGGTGCATCTTGCAATCCCACTACTCCAAGGTCACTCATTTCTTCTCCAATCTCTCCTTGGTGAAGAGACTTAGAGGTTCCCTACTTTGGGAACTTGGAGAAACCTATTCTTCCATCCAAAAATATAGATTTAAGATGCAAGGAATGAAGGCCCTCTCTTTGGGTGATTAGCCTTTGCTTATGCAAAGAGGAATCTACAAAGGTATAAATCTCAACTCACTTTGTTTTGAGTTGATTAATGGTTCACCAATCTACTAGGCTTTGAATTTCTTGGTTAATGTTTTGTTTTTAAGTGCATGCTAGCATGATTCCGCCTTTAATTGTTAATTGCATGCTATATGATGTTGCTTAAATGAACATGTTTTCACAAAATTTTCCTTCACCATGTGACTTGCCTAACACTGCGCCCCAGTGCCACAATCCGAGGTCCCAGCCACACAAGCTGCCCTTGGTTCTAGCCAAGTCGAGCAGCTTAAAGCAGTGGTCCCTGCCACAATACCTCATCGGCCCATGCCGAGTCGACTCCTGGCCCATGCCAGCCGACGAGCCGCACCACCCCGACGGCTGCCCCGCGGTAGCACTATCCACGAAGAAGACGAAGAAATCAACGAAAGACGGTCCTTTGCACGGGCAAGATGTAGAAGATTGCTAGAGGAGGGGGAACAAATATCCTCTAAGCTATCTCTCTGTTGTAGGGTAGAATAAATCGCTCTCCAAAGTTGATTTAATAACCCACTTAAGGTGGATTTAAATAGGCTTTGAGAGAAATTTATTTCCCTTTCCTAGAAGGATCTAATTTCCTATTAAAGAGAGAATCTACATCAAAATAGGAAGCAGTCCTAAGTTTCCTAAAGCAAGAAGATCTCTACACCTGCTGCCCTTTTCTGCGAGCAGCCCAACAGGTGTGGGGGCATTTGTGGAGCCAAAAATATTCACAGGGCGACACGTGGATTTTTGGACAAAAATGACAAAAATACCCTTGCAGTACAACGAGGTTCCTACGCGCAAGCAGCGGGCAACCCTCTTTCAACCAAGACAGAAGTGCCCAAAATAGGTAACAATTCAAAGTCCATCTCATCAAACCCTTTCTACAAGGTAATTCCCAAACACATTCCTTTTAAATTATGTTAATTGGCTAATTAATGGGTTTATTGCCTGATTAACCCATTAATTGTCAATTAAACCATCCATTATATCCAAATAACTACAAAATACATCCAATTCAACCCTAAAACACCACATGGCCGGCTATCCCCATTTCAAAACCTAATCCATCACTTTTTCTACCTTTTTCACCATTTCTTCCTTTTTATTACCCAATAAATTCAAAAACCACCAAAACATTCATCTTATGTTTAATAGCCAAATAAATTGGCTAATTAAACCTAAATTAAACCTAAAAACCCTAGCCACCTCCTATCCCTATAAATATACTCCCATTCTCACCAAAAAGCTAATTCCAACACTTTGGCAAAAATCCCAAAATTCTCTAAACACTCTTTCTCTCTAAATTCTAACTTTGGCATCGGAGGTTCTTCGGCCAAAGCCCCCCCCATTCATCGTGGGCGCGTGAGGCTCTTGGCCTTAACCTAAGGTGTTAATTGTTTTGTAGGTGCAAAATCGTCCAAGATCGAGGAGGAAGAAATTTGCATCCACAGTACCCACACGATCCGTATCATCAGGGTGGTTACGTTCAGTATCTAGGAGGTTACACGCCATATCTGCCATATCGAGGTGGTGGATCACAGTGGTATCCCGGAGGACAGTCTCAGAACGTTGAGATTGCTTATAGCAGTGTTGGATCGACTAGGCAGCCTAACTAGCCTGGTCAGGGACGAGGTATGCAGGAACGTGGAAACCAAGGTAACAGGGGTTGTGGAGGCCGACAGCAGGCGCAGGGTCGTGTCCATCATATCATTTCACAAGATGCTTAGAACAACCCTGATCTGATTATGGGTACATTGAATATTCTTGGCCATTTTGCTAGAGTATTAATTGATTCAGGTGCCACTCATTCTATTATTTCTCATACGTTTGTTCAAACGATGCAACCCTACCCCACACCTCTCGATTATGAGTTAGAATTTTCGATGCTTAGAGGTGAGACATGTTATGTTAGCTGGGTATATCAAGGATGTCCTGTTCTAGTGGAGGACATCGTCATGCCAGCTAATTTTGTTCCATTAGATATCGTTGATTTCGATGTTATTCTAGGCATGGTTTGGTTACATTACAATCGTGCCAAGTTGGATTGTTACGAGAAGACAATCACTTTCCATTGGCCGGGCTTGCCTGTGGTTACCTTTGTGGGTGTGTGTAATGGAATGAAACACGACGTTATGTTTGTCGTGAGGGCTAAGATGGCTTTTATGACTCGATATAATCATTACGAGTTCCTCGTGATGTCATTTGGGTTAACAAATGCAACCGCAGCTTTTATGGACTTGATGAATCGAGTATTTAAGCCATACCTCAACAGGTTCGTTATTGTCTTTAACAATGATATTTTGGTATATTCTAAGTCTAAGGCAAAAGTACACTCGACATCTCATTCTGGTTTTGAAGAAGTTGAGGGAACACCAGCTATATGCTAAGTTCAGCAAATGCCAGTTTTGGTTAGATCAAGTGTCATTTTTAGGGCATGTAATATCAGCTTAGGGTATTTTGGTGGACCCACAGAAAGTTGCTACAGTTGAAAATTGGGAGTAGCCATGAACCGTCATTGAGGTACAGAGTTTTTTCGTCTTAACAGGTTATTACCGACAGTTTGTTAAAGATTTTTCGACCATAGCTTTATCACAGACGAGGTTGACTAGAAAAGATGTTAAATTCGAATGGGATGTTGATTGTGAGTAGAGTTTCCAGCAGCTAAAGTATTGTTTCACTCACGCACCTGTTTTGGCGCTTCTAGATGACAATGGTAATTTTGAGATTTACAATGATGCTTTTTTGAATGGTTTAGGAGGTGTGTTAATGCAGCATGGTAGGGTAATTGCGTATGCCTCACTTTAGTTGAAACCTCACTAGATGAATTACCCCACACACTGTTTGGAGCTAGCAACTATTATTTTTGCCTTGAAGATTTAGAGGCATTATTTGTACGGGGAAAAGTGCAAGATTTTCACAGAACATAAAAGCCTCAAGTACCCTTTCACTTAGAAAGATTTTAATCTCCAGCAACGGAGGTGGATATAATTGCTTAGTGATTATGATTGCATGATTGAGTATCATCCATGGATGTGCGAACACGATGGTAAATGCACTTAGTAGGAAATCACGTGGCCACCTTAATGCCTTATATGTTTGCCATATTCCCCTACTCACAAAATTGAGATCCATCGGAGTGCAATTAGGGGTGGAAAATTGGGAAGAAGCTTTACTTGCTAGTTTCCAGGTTAGACTGATTTTGATAGATCGCATGATTGAGGCTCAGGCGGAGGATCCGAAGTCTCAGGAATTAATAGAGGCAGTGTCATGAGGGAAAAAGAAAGATCTCAGGATCCAGAGACCTGATGGCATGCTTATGCAGGGAGATCGGATGTACGTGCCGAATATTGCAGAACTAAAGAAAGAGATATTCGATGAAGCACATATTTCGACCTATGCGATGCATCCTGGGAGTACCAAGATGTATCATACTATTTAACCTTTCTATTACTGGCCTGGTATGAAAAGAGAAATTGCCGAATATGTGAGTCAATGTGTAATTTGTCAGCAAGTCAAAGCTGAAAGGAATAAGCCTTTTGGATTAATGCTACCATTTCCCGTTCCTCAATAGAAATGGGAAAATATTACCATGGACTTCATGTACAAACCTCCTCGTACGAAAAATTGTTACCACGACATTTGGGTGATAGTGGATCGGCTTACCAAGTTAGCACACTTTATACCAGTTCAAGAGAACTATTCTTTAAGTCGATTAGCTGAGCTATTTATATCAGAGATTGTTAAATACTGTTGGAAATGTGCCCTAAAGCCAATCATATGATGATACTTTACGGACATTTCACATGTTAAACTAATCTAGTTTAATATCAAGGGCAAAGATTATTGTTTGAGCCGTCTCATATAAATGTTATATGCTTAAACGATAAAGTCCAAGGAATATGTGATTGGGAGAATATGATCTAAAGAAGTTAGATTCATGAGACCATTCTTTCGTATACACATCCTAAATGTTCCTGATCATAGGATTGCCAATTGGGCATTGACAGTCCGTTAAGATCAATACGTACTGTGTCTTCTCTCAGGGAGAGTGACTAGTCTCGAGTCATTGGTGTGTGTGACATCAAGTCAAGTACGTAGGTGCTCAATAGAGAATGAGTTCACTGAACACGATCAACGAAGAGTTCTCATATTCATGTCACATGAGAACTCATGGTTGGGATAATGCAAAGTAGTCCTTTGACCTGAGGCATCACAGTTGTCTTGTGGTTAAGTCCTTGATCTTTGATTTTGTCAAAGTCACCCCATCGGGGTTTCCACAACATCATTGGGGTTAAGCCACTTAGTCATGGAGACAAGTGAATGCGCAACAAAGGATCTCTAACCTTCAAACCGTTTGAGGCAGAATACTCTATGATATGATTTAGAACCTCTAGCCAGAGTATGAATGAGATTTAGGAAAGCGTTCCAAATCACATTCAAGGTAATCATATAAGCACACGAATCACATTGGATAGTAGACATGAATAAATAAACTATCAAACCAAACAATGTGGTCAAGAGTATTGTATTAGAGAAAGACCGTATTGCATTTGTAATCCTAAACTAAATAGGTTCTCCATGTTGGAAATATGCCCTGAAAGTCAATCTTTGGAAGAAATCTTTCAGGACAAATGAATCGATGTATGGATGATTCTTATACATCAAATGGCAAAGATACTAATTAGGACTATCTCAATAAACGATATATGTCCTGAATAGTGAATCCATGGACAATGGATCGATTGAAGAAGTAATCTAATGATGTTAGACTACAGAGACCTTCTTCACATAACCATAATGTCCAAAAAGTTCCTGGTCGTTGGATTGTCAGAGGGATACTGACAATGCTTAGACCGGTACATACTGTGTCCGCTTCAATTGGAAGGATGGAAAGTCTCAACCCATTCGTGTTGTGACACTAAGACAAGTATGTAGGTGCTCATTAAGGGAATGAGTTCACTGAACACAATCAAATCAAAGTACTTGCATGGAGGTCTACTCACATGTCAAGCAAGTAACTCAAATGGTTGGAATAATGTAAATAATCCTTTGACCTGAGGCATCGTCGTTGTCTTGTGGTTAAGTACTTAATCTTTGATTATGTCAACGTCACTCTACCAGAATGTCAACGGCATAGTTGGGGTTAAGCCACTTAGTCATGAAGGCAAGTGTATGCGCAACAAGGAATCTCTAATCCTCGATAAGAGAGGAAGAATACTCTAAGATATGATTCGGGAATCTTCGGCCGAAGTATCGAGCGTAATAAAGGAAAGCGTTCCTAAACGACTCAATTGGATCATATAAGAAGGAATAATCACATTAGGGGTTTGACATGAAATATCCATACCCTAATGATGTGATTGAGAGTATTGTATTAGAGAAGGATTGAATTACATTGTAATTCCAACTGACTAGGTTCTTTGAATAAACTTCTACATTAGCTTGGGTAGCTATGACATATGGTTAGATGTCACTCATAGCTTGTGAGTTCTTCTAGATGATTAGATGTAGTCGTCAAAGAAGAAAGGTGAATTAAAATGAGGTTTTAATTCACTAAGTGATTGAATTAAATATAAGTAATTGGATTAATGCCAATCACCTCACTGCCTTGCTAATTAGAACCTAAAAGATTGTTCACCACAACACTATTGTAGTGAGTAACTAATGGATGATGGAAACAATTAATTAGATTAATTATGTGTTGTGATTAATTTAGAAAAGTCTAGAAAAATCATAAAAGCGATAAAGATCGTTTTGGGCTTAAAGAAACGTTCGGGTTTAATTAGGCCCATTGGGCCTAAACCCATTGGGCTTTTATTCAAGCATTGGATGACTTGAAATAATAAAAGCCCAAAGCCCAAAAACAACACAAGAGGGCCGGCCATATTATGTGGGTTTTGGAGAGATATTTAGTCAAGTGTTGACTAGGTTTTCTTTTTGTCTATATAAGCAACTTTATAAGATATTGTTCATTAGGGGTTTTTGTGTGTTAAAACAACAAAGAGGCAAAAGAAAAATAGCTCTCTAAACTACACAAAGGCCGGCCACCAAAGGGGGTTTTTACTAACATCTCTTACACCCTTTTGGTTATTCCTTCATCTTTCTCGCTACACTAGTGGGTTAGGATCTTTAGAGGTTTCCTACTTTGGGAACTTGAAGAGAACCTAGGAGCACTCATTATAACAAAGTGGAGGAGGCAAGGAGGGAAGCTAGGCTCAAGGATTTCAAGGAGCAAAGGGCTTGGAGGTGGTCCATCCTTGGTCTCAAGTCTAGATCAAGAGGTATAAGACTAACCTTCACTTTGTTCTTGATTCTAAAATTTGTTTTGATGCATTATATATAAACCTATGAACCTTGAAGGGGATTTGCATGACTATAGCTTTGATAATATGTTATAAATGCTTCCGCTGCTTTCGTAGATTAAATTTTGATTTGTATATGCATGATAGTCATTATGAAATCCCTTGCTAGAATCTCATAAATTTCCCTTCACTCCACCTCTTCTGATTAGCTTGGGTAACCATGATATGTTGCTAGGTGTCACTCATGGTTTGTGGAAGCCCTAAACGTGTGTAATCACTAAAGGGAGAATTGAAAGTAAGTTTCAATTCACAATCGATGTAAAATGGTTTTAATCGCCCACTGCCTCGCTAAAAGGAACCTAATGGATCGTACACCGTGTAAGGTGGAGATTGAAGAAACAATGGAGATGAGTAAGAATAATTAAATGGTTTAATTATTTATGGCAAGGATTAATTAATATGTTAATTAATCAAACGAATAAGTTCGTTAAAGACCTCGGGATAGTTTTGGACCTTAAGGCCCAATGGGCTTCGAACGTCAAGCCCATTGACTTAAGTTGTATGACAACTTAATGAATAATGATTCACAAAGGCCTAAAAGGCCCAAAGAAACCCCAAGGCCGGCCATGATGCTTTTGGAGTGGGTTTTGGACTTATTTACAAGTTTGCCACTCCAATGAATTAAGGTATAAATATGACTTTATAGCCAAAATTCATTTAGGGTTTGTTTTGGAGAAAATTGGAGAGAACATGTCTCTCCATTTCTCTCTAAAGAGGCCGGCCCCTTGGAGGGTGTATCTAGCCATACTACTACTCCAAGGTCACTCATTTTCTTCTCCAATCTCTCCTTGGTGTGGAGACTTAGAGGTTCTCAATTTTGGGAACTTGGAGAAACTTTTTCATCCATCCAAATCCATAGATTTTAGATGCAAGGAATGAAGGCCCTCTCTTTGGGTGATTAGCCTTTGCTTATGCAAAGAGGAATCTACAAAGGTATATATTTCTCAACTCACTTTGATTTGAGTTGAGTCTTGGTTCACCAATCTACTAGGCTTTGAATTTCATGGGTAATGTTTTGTTTTTGAATGCATGCAAGCATGATTCCGCCTTTTAATTGTTAAATGCATGCTATAGATGTTATTCAAATGAACATGTTTTCACAAAATGATCCTTCAAGTGGTATCAGAGCCTAGGTCTAGTATTTGGTGAATCCTTTTGGGTTTTGTGGTTCATAGTTTGTGATTTAAAAGTTGTAATATGTTACAAGCTTTATTCTTGTTTCTTTGAATGTAAATTTTATTAGAAAATTTGCCATCTCAAATGTTGTAGATGTAGTTCATATGAGCATGAATGTTGGAGCTAAAATTTGGTGCCATGTTTTTTGAGTATTTTCGGCCAAATCCAAAGGGTGGATTTTTGGGTTCTTGTTTGACTTGTTAAAAGTGTTTTAAAGTAACTTTTGGAACCCCTATGTACCCGAGTTTGGTTATATGTTATTTCCCTAAAGTTTGAGTGGTTTTGGAATGTTTTTGGGTGAAAAATGTTCATGGAAATTTTTTGAGTTTTTCATGAATGTTCTTCATTGTTCTTGACATTTTTGCCAAGAACAAAAAGTTTTGTGTTTTGATTCAAAGTTTTGATTTATTTCATAAAGTTTATGTTTTATGTTTTTCAAATGTTTAAATGTTTTAGATATTTGTTTAAATGGTGTAAGAGATATTGGTGGGTGTGTAAGGATTAATTTCCTTTCACACACACCACTTGCACCACTTGATTGCTTTATGTCAAAACTCACAAATCAACACACACATCACTCCATTTCTTCTTCCAAAACCGGCCACCCCCTAGTGGGGGTACTTTTGGGGCCTTTTATGCAATTACATAAAGTTTTGATACTTTTGTGTATTTGCACTTTGGCCCAAAAGTTTACGTTTTTACGTTTAGGTCCAAAAACGCTAAAGGACAAATTGTTTTGCTCCTTTAATGAAGTTTTTACATTGTTTAAATTTTGGGTTCTAGTGTAATTACATGAAGTAGTGGACTTTCGTGTTTTTACAAAGTGACCCCAAAAGTTTATGTTTTTGCAATATAGCCCAAATGTTGTGGTAATTGCATTTTGGCCCAAATTAGGTTGAGAACAAAATGGTTTTGTCTCTTTAAATGAGAATTGGATTTTCATTTCATTTAGCTCCATTTAAATCAATTTTATGGATACAAAAACCAAATGAAAATGTTGCATTCAATTTAATTAGTTAAGTGTTAATTAATTAAAGGGTGATTATGAACCTAAGCCTACGATAATTGAGCTATGTGAAAGGCCGTTTCAAATTTGTTTGAACCATGAGAATGTGTAGATTAGATTTTGGTTGTAATTTGATTTGATCAAATGTTGTAAAAGAGCATAAGCTCTTCTTTACTTTAAAGTAATTTGATTTATGCAAATGTTGTAATGAGCATAAGCTCACCTTTACTTTGAAGTACTTCTTTCTTGCTTTATTTGATATGCATGAAAATGAAGTAGTTGGGTCCAACGCCCCTAAGACAACACGCCTTAATGTGATTAAACGCGTAACTAAAATCAATCACCATCCCTAGACCGAGATTCAACACAAGGCTCGTGTTGAATCTAAACAAAGGTTCATAGTCATCCTAAGGCCCTAAGGCAACTATATAGTCCATCAAATGAATGCAAAGGTTATGTTAGTAGTATCATATACTCTTGCTTTAAAAACCATTTTATAAGCATAGTGGGAGTATTATATATAACTAAAAACAATCAAATGGACCAATAGTTGTAATAGGACCAAAATTGTTTTAATATAGATTAAAATGAATATTTATATGTGATGAGACCTAAAACCCTCAACCAAACAATTATTAAGTTGACAAGTGTGAGAGTGCTTTGAACACTCTTTCGTGGCCTTCCACCGTGGTAGGCTCCAATCGTTTATGACTTGTACACCGCCTTCACCCTATCATGGGGGAGTGCAAAGTGCATGGTTATACTCAGGAGGAGTCTATATACATACTTGATGAGGTGAGTGTAGGCAACGAGGATGGCCGACATCGTATCATCGTGAGGCTATTCTTGAACCCCTTCATGAACTAAGCATGGTGGGAATGACTTAACTAAGTGCAATGGAGCCAACATCATATCATTGTGAGGTGACATTCTCTAGAGGCCAAATAAGATGGGTACTTGCATTAGTTGCAAATGAGTAAGCGTACTCTCTCATTATTATTAATGCTAGCCAACATCATATCATTGTGAGGTGGGCTTGGTAGTAGTGAGTCTCCCATACCCTACTAAGAGTTTCATCCAAAACTCTCGAATTCCAATGAGGGATATGGAATTTGCCAAAAATAGTGGGTGGTGCTATTTGATTTAAAGACCCGAATCAAATGGCTTAAAATCAATCAATTTATATTCGTTATGTATTTGTTTACCATTATATTTGCAAACGCTATCCCACACTTGACAAATAAAAGCCGAAAGTTTAGTTTCCGGACTTGGTACTACAAAACCATAGATTGTCTATAATGGCTTGTAAATGTACCTAAGTAGTCTCATCCTCACAATCTTCCTATTGATAATGTATCATTAGAAGAATATGTTAGAAAAGGTCTATCATAAAGAGGACAACACTTTTAATGTCATAATTCTTCACTTACAAATCGTTGTATGAAGAAATAAGAGTTGCTTTGAACAACTCTTAGTCAATGCAAACACTTAGTGCTTGTTTCTTTGTTACATGAACAAGGAACTTGAGAAGAAAGCACAAAGGCATGGACACTTAATGTGCCATGATTCTTCACTTACAAATTGTTGTATGAAGAAATGAGAGTTGCCTTGTACAACTCTTGAAAGTTTGTAATTATGTTTAGAACATAATGGTTGGTTGACAAAAATAGTCCATCAACATGGACTTATGATGATTTTGAATCATTGAGTGTTGAAGTGATAAACCACTTAACGAGACGGAAACTAGGCAAGGACTTCACCTTTATGTCCCTATCCTAATGGTTCACTAAGTTTATTGTAAACTATGTAGTGAACAATAACCACATACTCTCCAAAATCGTTTGATGTGTATAACACAATTGAAATAAGTTTCAAGAGAGATAGTGGGAGTTTAGGGACCATGACTAATGTAGTCAAAGGTGAAAGTCAAATAAAGAAGATAAAAATAACTCCAAGGGAACAAACTTTCTTTATGAAAGGATGGACATTGGAAGGGGATTTGCAAGAAATGTCTTGCAAGTGTCAAGAACACACCTTTCGAAGGTGTTGTAAATTGTTCTTGAATAGTTCAAAATAGTTGGTTCTTCTACTTGAATGCTTGATTCCGTATTAGTAACTATGTTTTACAATCGTTGTAAAAATGTGACTAATAAGAAGTAGAAGATATATGAGAGAAGAAAAGGTACTTCACATTCGGAACGTGAATAAAATATAGATCTCTGCGAAGGCAGATAGTACTTACTTCCTCATATGAACTACCAAAGAAATTGGAAAAACCAAAGATTGTCTTTACATTCCAATTTTAAGGAATTTAATTCCGTCACTATAGTAGAGATGGATGAATGTTTTGTTTGACAAAACATTGTTCTTTATTAATCAATGATTGGATTATAGTAATCTAATTGATTGTCTCTATAGTAGAGATGATATGGTAGTGTTGACTGTTTAGAATATAATGATGCTTAAAACCCAAAAGGTTGCAAGGTAGTGACTAATCCCAACTAAGTTGTGATTCCTCTAAAAACATAAGTTATGAGTTGGTGAAAGATGGATGCTTTCGATTGTTAGATCCGGATCCAATACCTTCTTGTTAAAATTGTATAGAGGCGAAATGTTCAAATCTTTATTCTTTTGGAAAGAAGAAAGAATCACAAAGTTGTTGAGGTTAATTCACTTAGATGTTAGTGGCACTTGTCCACAAACATAATACTATTCATGTTGTATGACATTCACCGAAGATCACTCTCGGTTGGACTATAGTTTATTTTTTAATAAACACAAGTCCGAATACTTTGCAAAAGTTTTCAAAGAATTCAAGAAATGTAAGTTGATGAGTAAGACGTCTAAAGTATTTGCCTCCTTAGATTTGATCCAAGGAAAAGTAACACTTTAGATGAGTTTCCTTGATAGATATCAAGGAAAATAGCATCATAAGATAATTTCTCCATTAGGAGAAGAACGAACTCCAATAAGATTTGGTTCGTTAGATGTTATCTATTACCCATATATAGGATATATACTTCTAAAAACAATATGATTGTGAATTAGAAGATCTTCCAAATTTTTCATGACTCCATAAGATGTAGTTGGAAAGAAAGACAAATCTCAAGCATGTTGACATTTGGGGTTGTGAGCTAATAAGCAATATTTGTTTGATAACAATCTTGTGGGATATCCTTAAATTAACTTTTGGATATCGCTTCTATAAACCAACTAACAAATGTTGTTTTGTTGGGTAGTTCATTGTAATCCTACAATGTGATTTGCCTAAAAGCAAATGAACAAGAGATAGAACTCAAAGAATGGGTTCTTTGAGAGACAAGAAAGTAATCAACAAATATAAACAACCTAGTTCCTATACCAAAAGCTCCAAGGTAGTCGAGAAGGATTTATAAACCGTCTCAGTTGAATGGTTTGAACTTTATGACTATGTCATAGAGTTGCACCTCTTAATTCGAAAGAAATAAGAATGAAAATCCTTATGACTACATTGAGTGTATATATATGATATATATACTCAAGGAAATGGTAAAGTACCATTTGAAGGATTTATTTTGAAAAACATGTTCATTTGAGCAACATCATATAGCATGCAATTAACAATTAAAGGCGGAATCATGCTTGTATGCACTCAAAAACAAAACATGACCATGAAATTCAAAGCCTAGTAGATTGGTGAACCAATAATCAACTCAAAACAAAGTGAGTTGAAATTAATACCTTTGTAGATTCCTCTTTGCATAAGCAAAGGCTAATCACCCAAAGAGATAGGGCCTTCATTCCTTGCTTCTTAGATCCATGGATTTGGATGGAAGAATAGGTTCTCCAAGTTCCCAAAATTGAGAACCTCTAAGTCTCTTCACCAAGGTTAGATTGTAGAAGAAATGAGTGACCTTGGAGTAGTAGGATTGCTAGATGTACCCTCCAAGGTGTTGGCCTTTTTAGAGAGAAAATGGAGAGACAATTCTCACCAATTTTCCCCCAAAATAAACCCTTAATTTTTCCTTAATGAATTTTGGCTATAAAGTCATTTATATAGTCACTTCTTTAAGTAACCTAAACAACCAAAACCCTAATTCATCTAATATGGCCGGCCATTTAGGGATGTTTGGGCTTTTGGGCTTTAATGAATCTTTATTCATTAAATTGTCATACAATTTAAGTTAATGGGCTTGACGTTCGAAGCCCATTGGGCCTTAAGGTCCAAAACTATCCCGAAGTCTTTAACGAACTTATTCGTTTGATTAATTAACATATTAATTAATCCTTGCCATAATTAAATGATTAAACCATTTAATCATTCTTACTCATTTCCGTTTAATCTCCAATCTCTACCTTTTACGGTGTGCGATCCATTAGGTTCCTTTTAGCGAGGTAGTGGGCGATTAAAACCATTTTACATCGATTGTGAATTGAAACTATTTTCAATTCTCCCTTTAGTGATTACACACGTTTAGGGCTTCCACAAACCATGAGTGACACCTAGCAGCATATCATGGTTACCCAAGCTAATCAGAAGAGGTGGAGAACCTATTCAGTTCGGGATTACAAATGCAATACGGTCCTTCTCTAATCTAATACTCTTGACCACATTGTTTGGTATGATAGTTTATTTACTCATGTCTACTATCCAATGTGAATCGTTTGCTTATATGATTTCCTTGAATGTGATTTGGAACGCATTCCCCAATCTCATTCATACTCTGGCCAGAGATTCCAAATCATATCATAGAGTATTCTCCCTCAACTGTTTGAAGGTTAGAGATCCCTTGTTGCGCATTCACTTGTCTCCATAGCTAAGTGGCTTAACCCCAACGATGCCGTGACACCCCGAGGGGGTGAATTAGACATAATCAAAGATTAAGGACTTAACCATAAGACAACTGTGATGCCTCAGGTCAAAGGACTACTTTGCATTATCCCAACCATGAGTTCTCATGTGACATGGAATATATGAACTCTTCGTTGATCACGTTCAGTGAACTCATTCTCTTATTGAGCACCTACGTACTTGTCTTGATGTCACACACACCAATGACTCGAGACTAGTCACTCTCCCTGAGAGAAGACACAGTACGTACTGATCTTAACGGATTGTCAATGCCCAATTGGTAATCCTATGATCAGGAACATTTAGGATGTGTCTACGAAAGAATGGTCTCATTAATCTAACTTCATTAGATTGCATTCTCCCAATCACATATTCCTTGGACTTTATCGTTTAAGCATATAACATTTATATGAGATGGCTCAAACAATAATGTATGCCCTTTATATGTAAAACTAGATTAGTTTAACATGTGAAATGTCCGTAAAGTATCATCACATGATTGGCTTTAGGGCACATTTCCAACAATCTCCCACTTGCACTAGAGCCAATCAGCTAGGTCATCTTGATGATACCTATTCTGTAGTCATTTCATAAATGGCTGAATAGTAGGCCTAGACAGTGGATATCTATATGTGTTATCCACAGAAGCAACCTTGAGAATAACGACGTCACCATTATACATGATTCTCAATCATGTGGTTCAGTCTCTCATTTGTGTTCGGATCTTGATGAGACCTTGATTCCCAGGCTTGAGCTATCGCCCCATTAGTGTCATACACTTTCTGGTTGGAATCGAATAGAGAGTTCATAAATGAACTTTCCCATCCAAACAACATTGTTGTAAACTTCTATATGGCAATATATCTTGCATTCATAATGGAACACACTAAAGTCATTACTTTAATGTTTCCATCCAAATATCTCTTTAGTCATAATAAAGAGATATTTGTTTATCTCTTCATTCATAATGAAGAAATATCCAATGATGGATCAGATTCATAATCTAATACATTTACGCTTCCATTACGTTACTCTAATTCTTCCTCATTCTTTGAGGAATCTATCCTTAAGTATTTCTTAAATACTTAAGGACTCACTTGACAGTTGCCACGGTTCTGATCCTGGGCTTGCACTGATATCGTCTTGTACCGTTCTAGGTACAACTCATATCAATGTTTTTCATACAATATGAAATACATAAATCACCTTTCTGCTTATGCATAAAGGATTCAATTTACGCATTATTTCTATGGGAGTCAAAGGGTACGTTCCCTTTGAGAAGGGCAACTTGCTAGTCTCACTAGAATCGTCCTTCTTATTGAAGTTTATCATCATATGAGAAACTTCCTAGCATCCATTGTCTATTATTAGGGATTGATATAATCCAATTATATCATGAAATATATCATTATATATTTCCATCCCATGTATATAGACTATATCTCCCATATACATTCTATCTTCATATAATGTATTAAAGTCATAACTTTAACGAAGAAGTATTCTTTTCATTTCCAAAATTAATATATCATATATACTTACATTTTAGGAACATGATTAACTCCCACTAATCTTTTGTAAAACTCGTAAACAAAAGATTCATTTACATCTTGATGAGAAATCAAACGATTTGATCCTTTTTCCTCATAAAATGCAAATAGCTCCTACTAACTTGCTAAGATCCATGATGGATGGATCTCTACAACTTACATGTCTTGTGATTTATAGTTTTGGACATATATTATCAAGACTATCTTAATAATGGTTTCGGAAACCCATATTATGTCAAAACATTGAATCACCATTTTAGTTGTAGCTTAGCAATCTTCGAATTAATTGAAACTAAGACTACGTCAAAAATGGTTTCTTTAAAGTCAACCATTCTCTTTGATTGTAGTCACCTTAAGCTACCAATTAGCTTTGAAGGTTTCATTATTTCGAGTCAAATGGTACTTTACCATTTTCTTGAGTATATATCGTATATGCACTCATTGTAGTCATAAAGTTCAAAACCATTCAACTGAGACGGTTTATAAATCCTTATCGACTACCTTGGAGCTTGTGGTATAGGAACTAGGTTGTTATATTTGTTGATTACTATCTTGTCTCTCAAAGAACCCATTCTTTGAGTTCTATCTCTCGTTCATTTGCTTTTAGGCAAATCACATTGTAGAATTACAATGAACTACCCAACAAAACAACATTTGTTAGTTGGTTTATAGAAGCGATATCCAAAAGTTAATTTAAGGATATCCCACAAGATTGTTATTAAACAAATATTGCTTGTTAGCACACAACCCCAAATCTTTAACATGCTTAAGATTTGTCTTTCTTTCCAACTACATCTTATGGAGTCATGAAAATATTGGAAGATCTTCTCATTGACAATCATATTGTTTTAGAAGTATATATCCTATATATGGGTAATAGATAATATCTAACGAACTAAATCTTATTCGAGTTCGTTCTTCTCCTAATGGAGAAACACATTATCTTATGATGCTTATTTCCTTGATATCTTTCAAGGAAACTCATCTAAAGTGTTACCTTTCCTTGGATCAAATCTAAGGAGGTAAATACTTTAGATATCTTACTCATCTATTTACATTTCTTGAATTCTTTGAAACCTTTTGCAAAGTATTCGGACTTGTGTTTATTCAAAATAAACTATAGTCCAACCGAGAGTGATCTTCGGTGAATGTCATATAACATGAGTAGTATTATGTTGTGGACAAGTGCCACTAACATCTAAGTGAATTAACCTCAACAACTTTGTGATTCTTTCTTCTTTCCAAAAGAATAAAGATTCGAACATTTCGCCTCTATACAATTTTAACAAGAAGGTATTGGATCCGGATCTAACGATCCAAAGCATCCTTGTTTCACCAACTCGTAACTTATGTTTTAGAGGTATCACAATTTAGTTGGGATTAGTCACTACCTTGCAACCTTTTGGGTTTTAAGCATCATTATATTCTAAACAGTTAACACTACCATATCATCTCTACTATAGAGACAATCAATTAGATTACTATAATCCAATTTCTTTGGTAGTTCATATGAGGAAGTAAGTACTATCTGCTTTCGCAGAGATCTATATCTTATTCACGTTCCGTATGTGAAGCACCTTTTCTTCTCTCATATATCTTCTACTTCTTATTAGTCACACTTTTACAACGATTTGTAAAACATAGTTACTAATACGGAATCATACATTCAAGTAGAAGAACCAACTGTTTTGAACTATTCAAGAACAATTTACAACACCTTCGAAAGGTGTGTTCTTGACACTTGCAAGACATTTCTTGCAAATACCCCTTCCAATGTCCATCCTTTCATAAAGAAAGTTTGTTCCCTTGGAGTTATTTATCTTCTTTATTTGACTTTCACCTTTGACTACATTAGTCATGGTCCCTAAACTCCCACTATCTCTCTTGAAACCTTTTTCAATTGTGTTATACACATCAAACAATTTGGAGAGTATGTGGTTATTGTTCACTACATAGTTTACCATAAACTTAGTGAACCATTAGGATAGGGAAACTAAGGTGAAGTCTTTGCCTAGTTTCCGTCTCGTTAAGTGGTTTAACACTTCAACACTCAATGATTCAAAATCATCATAAGGCCATGTTAATGGACTATTTTTGTCAACCAACCATTATGTTCTAAACATAATTACAAACTTTCAAGAGTTGTACAAGGCAACTCTCATTTCTTCATTCAACAATTTGTAAGTGAAGAATCATGGCACATAAAGTGTCCATGCCCTTGTGCTTACTTCTCAAGTTCTTTGTTCAATTAACAAAGAAATAAGCACTAAGTGTTTGTATTGACTAAGGGTTGTTCAAAGCAACTCTTATTTCTTCATACAACAATTTGTAATTGAAGAATTATGACATTAAAAGTGTTGTCCTCTCTATGATAGACCTTTTCTAACATATTCTTCTAATGATACATTATCAATAGGAAGATTGTGAGGATGAGACTACTTAGGTACATTTACAAGCCATTAAAGACAATCTATGGTTTTGTAGTACCAAGTACGTAAACTAAACGTTCGGCTTTTATTTGTCAAGTGTTGGATAGCGTTTGCAAATATATTGGTAAACAAATACATAACGTATATAAATTGATTGATTTTAAGCCATTTGATTCGGGTCTTTAAATCAAATAGCATCACCCACTATTTTTGGCAAATTCCATATCCCTCATTGGAATTCGAGAGTTTTGGATGAAACTCTTAGTAGGTTATGGGAGGCTCACTATTACCAAGCCCACCTCACGATGATACGATATATGGCTAGCAACAATAATAATGAGAGAGTACGCTTACTCATTTGCAACTAATGCAAGTACCCATCTTATTTGGCCTCTAGAGAATGTAACCTCACAATGATATGATATTGGTTCCATTGCACTTAGTTAAGTTCTTCCCACCATGCTTAGTGCGTGAAGGGGTTCAAGAATAGCCTCACGATGATACGATATATAGCTATCCTCGTTGCCTACACTCACCTCATCATATGTATATGGATTCCTCCTGAGTATAAGCATGCACTTTGTACTCCCCCATGATAGGGTGAAGCCGGTGTACAAGTCATAAACGATTGGATCCCACCACGGTGGAAGGCCACGAAGAGATATTCTAAACATCTCTCGCTTATCAACTTAATATTGGTTTGGTTGAGGGTTTTTAGGTCTCATCACATTTCAATATACATTTTAATCTCTATTAAAACAATTTTGGTCCTATTACAACTATTGGTCCATATGATTGTTTTAGTTGTACATAATACTCCCACTATACTTTTAAAACGGTTTTTAAAGCAAGAGTATATGTTACTACTAACATTAGGTTTGCATTCATTTGATGGACTATATAGTTGCCTTAGGGCCTTAGGATGACTATTAACCTTTGTTTAGATTCAACACGAGCCTTGTGTTGAATCTCGGTCTAGGGATGGAGATTGATTTTAGTTACGCGTTTAATCACATTAAGGCGTGTTGTCTTAGGGGCGTTGGACCCAATTACTTCATTTTCATGCATATCATATAAAGCAAGAAAGAAATACTTCAAAGTAAAGGATGAGCTTATGCTCATTACAACATTTGCATAAAACAAATTACCTTAAAGTAAAGAAGGACTTATGCCCTTTTACAACATTTGATCAAATCAAATTACAACTAAAATCTAATCTACACATTCCCATGGTTCAAACAAATTTGAAACGCCTTTCACATAGCTCAATTATATTAGGCTTAGGTTCATAATCATCCTTTAATTAATTAACGCTTTAACTAATTAATTGAATGCAACATTTTCATTTGGTTTTTGTATCCATAAAATTGATTTAAGTGGAGCTAAACAAAATGAAAATCCAATTCTCATTTAAAGAGACAAAACAATTTTGTTCTCATCCTATTTGGGCCATCATGCAATAACCACAACTTTTTGGGCCATATTGCGAAAACATAAACTTTTGGGGTCACTTTGTAAAAACACAAAAGTCACTACTTCATGTAAATACAACTAGAACCCAAAATTTAAATAAATTCAAAAACTTCATTAAAGGAGCAAAACAATTTGTCCTTTAGCGTTTTTAGGCCTTAACGTCAAAACGTAAACTTTCGGGTCAAAGTACAAATACACAAAAGTATCAAAACTTTATGTAATTGCATAAAAGCCCCAAAAATACCCTATTTTATTAGGGTGGCCGGTTTTTAGGGATAAAAAGGAGTGGTGGGTGTTTTGATTTATTAGTTTTGTCAAAAAACAATCAAGTAGTGCTTTCACCTTTCATAAAAATAATATATTTTTGATGATTGATATTTCTTTCATCATTTATACAAATATTTAACACTTTAAATACTTTCATAAAAATAATATATGTTTTGATGATTGATGTTTCCATCATCATTTATACAAATATTTAACACTTTAAATACATGATAAATCATTTGAAAAACATATATCATAAACTTTATGAAATAAATCAAAACTTTGAATCAAAACACAAACCTTTGTGTTCTTGGCAAGAACATCAAGAACATATGAAGAACATCCATGAAAACCCATAAGAGCTCCATGAATGTTTTCAAGCCAAAAAACTCAAATTTTCATCATTCAAAATGAGGCTAACATCCTAGGGTACTTAGGGGTTCCAAAAGTCACCTTAAAACCATTTTAACAAGACAAACATGAACCCAAAAAATCACCCTTTGGATTTGGCCGAAAATTCCCAAAATCATGGCACCAAATTTTAGCTCCAATATTCATGCTCATATGAACTACATCTACAACATTTGAGATGGCAAATTTTCAAACAAAATTTACATTCAAAGAAGCAAGAATAAAGCTTGTAACAATTACAACTTTTAAATCATAAACTTATGAACTACAAAACCCAAAAGGATTCACCAACTACTAGACCTAGGCTCTGATACCACTTGAAGGATTTATTTTGAAAAACATGTTCATTTGAGCAACATCATATAGCATGCAATTAACAATTAAAGGCGGAATCATGCTTGTATGCACTCAAAAACAAAACATGACCATGAAATTCAAAGCCTAGTAGATTGGTGAACCAATAATCAACTCAAAACAAAGTGAGTTGAAATTAATACCTTTGTAGATTCCTCTTTGCATAAGCAAAGGCTAATCACCCAAAGAGATAGGGCCTTCATTCCTTGCTTCTTAGATCCATGGATTTGGATGGAAGAATAGGTTCTCCAAGTTCCCAAAATTGAGAACCTCTAAGTCTCTTCACCAAGGTTAGATTGTAGAAGAAATGAGTGACCTTGGAGTAGTAGGATTGCTAGATGTACCCTCCAAGGTGTTGGCCTTTTTAGAGAGAAAATGGAGAGACAATTCTCACCAATTTTCCCCCAAAATAAACCCTTAATTTTTCCTTAATGAATTTTGGCTATAAAGTCATTTATATAGTCACTTCTTTAAGTAACCTAAACAACCAAAACCCTAATTCATCTAATATGGCCGGCCATTTAGGGATGTTTGGGCTTTTGGGCTTTAATGAATCTTTATTCATTAAATTGTCATACAATTTAAGTTAATGGGCTTGACGTTCGAAGCCCATTGGGCCTTAAGGTCCAAAACTATCCCGAAGTCTTTAACGAACTTATTCGTTTGATTAATTAACATATTAATTAATCCTTGCCATAATTAAATGATTAAACCATTTAATCATTCTTACTCATTTCCGTTTAATCTCCAATCTCTACCTTTTACGGTGTGCGATCCATTAGGTTCCTTTTAGCGAGGTAGTGGGCGATTAAAACCATTTTACATCGATTGTGAATTGAAACTATTTTCAATTCTCCCTTTAGTGATTACACACGTTTAGGGCTTCCACAAACCATGAGTGACACCTAGCAGCATATCATGGTTACCCAAGCTAATCAGAAGAGGTGGAGAACCTATTCAGTTCGGGATTACAAATGCAATACGGTCCTTCTCTAATCTAATACTCTTGACCACATTGTTTGGTATGATAGTTTATTTACTCATGTCTACTATCCAATGTGAATCGTTTGCTTATATGATTTCCTTGAATGTGATTTGGAACGCATTCCCCAATCTCATTCATACTCTGGCCAGAGATTCCAAATCATATCATAGAGTATTCTCCCTCAACTGTTTGAAGGTTAGAGATCCCTTGTTGCGCATTCACTTGTCTCCATAGCTAAGTGGCTTAACCCCAACGATGCCGTGACACCCCGAGGGGGTGAATTAGACATAATCAAAGATTAAGGACTTAACCATAAGACAACTGTGATGCCTCAGGTCAAAGGACTACTTTGCATTATCCCAACCATGAGTTCTCATGTGACATGGAATATATGAACTCTTCGTTGATCACGTTCAGTGAACTCATTCTCTTATTGAGCACCTACGTACTTGTCTTGATGTCACACACACCAATGACTCGAGACTAGTCACTCTCCCTGAGAGAAGACACAGTACGTACTGATCTTAACGGACTGTCAATGCCCAATTGGTAATCCTATGATCAGGAACATTTAGGATGTGTCTACGAAAGAATGGTCTCATTAATCTAACTTCATTAGATTGCATTCTCCCAATCACATATTCCTTGGACTTTATCGTTTAAGCATATAACATTTATATGAGATGGCTCAAACAATAATGTATGCCCTTTATATGTAAAACTAGATTAGTTTAACATGTGAAATGTCCGTAAAGTATCATCACATGATTGGCTTTAGGGCACATTTCCAACACCATTTGACCCGAAATAATGAAACCTTCATAAGCTAATTGGTAGCTTAAGGTAACTACAATCAAAAGGATGGTTGACTTTGTAGAAACCAATTTTGACGTAGTCTTGGTTTCAATTAATTCGAAGATAGCTAGCTACAACTAAATGGTGATTCAATGTTTGGACATAATATGGGTTTCCGAAACCATTATTAAGATAGTCTTAATAATATATGTCTAAAACTATGAATCACAAGACATATAAGTTGCAGAGATCCAACCATCATGAATCTTAGCAAGCTAGTGGGCTATATGCATCTTATGAGAGAAAGTTCAAATTGTTTGATTTCTCATAAAGATGTAAATGAATCTTTTGTTTACTAGGTTTACAAAAGATTAGTGGGAGTTAATCATGTTCCTAAAATTTAAATATATATATGACTTTGAAACATTATATGAAGATAGAATGTATATGGGAGATATAGTCTATATACATGGGATGGAAATCTATAATGATATATTTCATGATATAATTGGATTATATCAATCCCTAATAATAGACAATAGATGCTAGGAAGTTTCTCATATGATGATAAACTTCAATTAGAAGGACAGCTCTAGTGAGACTAAGAAGTTGCTCTTCTCAAAGAGAACGTACTCTTTGACTCCCAAAGAAATAATGCGTAAATAGAATCCTTTATGCATACATAAAAAGGTGATTTATGTATTTCATATTGTATGAAAAACATTGATATGAGTTGTACCTAGAACGGTACAAGACGATATCAGTGCAAGCCCAGGATCAGAACCATGGCAACTGTCAAGTGAATCCTTAAGTATTTAAAGAAATACTAAAGGATAGATTCCTCAAAGAATGAGGAAGAATTAGAGTAACGTAATGGAAGCGTAAATGTATTAGATTGTGAATCTAATCCATCATTGGATGTTTCTTCATTATGAATGAAGAGATAAACAGATATCTCTTTATTATGACTAAAGAGATATTTGGATGGAAACATTAAAGTAATGACTTTAGTGTGTTCCATTATGAATGCAAAATATATTGCCATATAGAAGCTTACAACAATGTTGTTTGGATGGGAAAGTTCATTTATGAACTCTCTATTCGGTTCCAACCAGAAAGTGTATCTAGTGTACTGACACTATGACACTAATGGGGCAATACCTCAAGCCAAGGAATCAAGGTCTCATCAAGGTCCGAACTCATATGAGAGACTGAACCACATGATTAAGAATCATGTAGAATGGTGACGTCGTTATTCTCAAGGTTGCTTCTATGGATAACATATAGATATCCATTGTCTAGGCCTACTATTCAGCCATTTATGAAATGACTACAGAAGAGGTATCATCACTGATGATCAAGCTGATTGGCTCTAGTGCAAGTGGGAGATTGTTGGAAATGTGCCCTAAAGCCAATCATATGATGATACTTTACGGACATTTCACATGTTAAACTAATCTAGTTTAATATCAAGGGCAAAGATTATTGTTTGAGCCGTCTCATATAAATGTTATATGCTTAAACGATAAAGTCCAAGGAATATGTGATTGGGAGAATATGATCTAAAGAAGTTAGATTCATGAGACCATTCTTTCGTATACACATCCTAAATGTTCTTGATCATAGGATTGCCAATTGGGCATTGATAGTCCGTTAAGATCAGTACGTACTGTGTCTTCTCTCAGGGAGAGTGACTAGTCTCGAGTCATTGGTATGTGTGACATCAAGTCAAGTACGTAGGTGCTCAATAGAAAATGAGTTCACTGAACACGATCAATGAAGAGTTCTCATATTCATGTCACATGAGAACTCATGGTTGGGATAATGCAAAGTAGTCATTTGAACTGAGGCATCACAGTTGTCTTGTGGTTAAGTCCTTGATCTTTGATTATGTCAAAGTCACCCCATCAGGGTGTCCACGGCATCATTGGGGTTAAGCCACTTAGTCATGGAGACAAGTGAATGCGCAACAAGGGATGTCTAACCTTCAAACCGTTTGAGGGAGAATACTCTATGATATGATTTAGAACCTCTAGCCAGAGTATGAATGAGATTTAGGAAAGCGTTCCAAATCACATTCAAGGTAATCATATAAGCACACGAATCACATTGGATAGTTGACATGAATAAATAAACTATCAAACCAAACAATGTGGTCAAGAGTATTGTATTAGAGAAAGACCGTATTGCATTTGTAATCCTAAACTGAATAGGTTCTCCACCTCTTCTGATTAGCTTGGGTAACCATGATATGCTGCTAGGTGTCACTCATGGTTTGTGGAAGCCCTAAACGTGTGTAATCACTAAAGGGAGAATTGAAAGTAAGTTTCAATTCACAATCGATGTAAAATGGTTTTAATCGCCCACTGCCTCGCTAAAAGGAACCTAATGGATTGTACACCGTGTAAGGTGGAGATTGATGAAACAATGGAGATGAGTAAGAATAATTAAATTGTTTAATTATTTATGGCAAGGATTAATTAATATGTTAATTAATCAAACGAATAAGTTCGTTAAAGACCTCGGGATAGTTTTGGACCTTAAGGCCCAATGGGCTTCGAACGTCAAGCCCATTGACTTAAGTTGTATGACAACTTAATGAATAATGATTCACAAAGGCCTAAAAGGCCCAAAGAAACCCCAAGGCCGGCCATGATGCTTTTGGAGTGGGTTTTGGACTTATTTACAAGTTTGCCACTCCAATGAATTAAGGTATAAATATGACTTTATAGCCAAAATTCATTTAGGGTTTGTTTTGGAGAAAATTGGAGAGAACATGTCTCTCCATTTCTCTCTAAAGAGGCCGGCCCCTTGGAGGGTGTATCTAGCCATACTACTACTCCAAGGTCACTCATTTTCTTCTCCAAACTCTCCTTGGTGTGGAGACTTAGAGGTTCTCAATTTTGGGAACTTGGAGAAACTTTTTCATCCATCCAAATCCATAGATTTTAGATGCAAGGAATGAAGGCCCTCTCTTTGGGTGATTAGCCTTTGCTTATGCAAAGAGGAATCTACAAAGGTACAATTTCAACTCACTTTGATTTGAGTTGAGTTTTGGTTCACCAATCTACTAGGCTTTGAATTTCTTGGTTAATGTTTTGTTTTGAAGTGCATGCAAGCATGGTTCCGCCTTTAATTGTTAATTGCATGCTTATAGATGTTGCTTAAATGAACATGTTTTCACAAAATAATCCTTCAAATACCATGGGGTTCCGATTAGTATTATTTTTGATCGGGATCCTAGGTTCACTTTTAAGTTTTGGGTGGCTTTTCAAGAAGCTCTTGGTTCGAGATTGCTTTATAGTATGATGAATCATCCGCAGACCGACGAGCAATTTGAGAGAACTATCCAGACGCTAGAAGATATGCTGAGATCTTTAGTACTGCAGTTTGGCGACGCTTGGCATAAGTGTTCGGATTTGATTGAGTTTGCCTACAATAACAGCTACCATTATAGCATCAGTATGTCACCTTTTGAGGCACTCTATGGTAAACCCTGTCGTACTCGTCTATGTTGGTCAGAAGTTGGCGAGAGGGTGTTAGTGGGCCCTAAGATTGTTGACCAAAATATTTAGGTAATTAAAGCTAACCTCAAAGTGGCCCAAGATCGACAAAAGAGCCTTGCCGGTAAACACACGACTAATAGAGTATATAAAGTTGGAGATTGGGTATTTTTGAAGCTATCTCCGTGGAAGGGCGTAGTACAGTTTGGTAAGAAAGGTAAGTTAAGTCCTTGCTACATTGGACCGCACCAGATCATTGAATGAATCGGTGAAGTCGCCTATAGACTTGAGTTACCTCCAGAGCTATCAAAGGTGAACGACGTTTTTCACGTCTTTATTCTTCGTCATTATGTCTCTATTCCATCACATGTAATACCTACTCAGCCACTAGAAATTAATCCAGACTTGACATATGACAAGGAGCCAGTGACGATCTTAGGTTGGAAGGATAAGGTTCTTCGAAACAAGACTGTGCGCATGGTGAAAGTTTTGTGGAGGAACCATTCAGTGGAGGAAGCCATTTAGGTGATAGAGGATTGTATGCAAGATTTGTCTCCACACCTATTTTTATAGATATTGATATGTTATTGTGCTCGAGTACAGAAATTTCAGGGATGAAATTTTCTTAAGGGGGTAGGTTGTGATAACCCGTCCCAAATTATTGTATATATTTCCTCCCTGAGAGTCTAAAGTGATGATAATGCCCTCGAGGTTTAGTGACGTGGATGTATGCATATAGTTTTAAATTATTTTTCTCACTAACGTAATTAAATTGTAAGCGTCGTCACGAGCGTGTTGACGCGAGTTAGGGCCGAATTAGGTTCGTAAAAAAACTGTTACGGATGAATAAGTGAGATTGGGTTGGTTTTATTCCTACTTGGACTCTTTTGTGTAAGCCCTATATTCTATAGCCCAATTAGGGCTTGAGACCATTTTAAATTGGCCAACCCATGACCACACACACACACATACACATGTGCAACCCTCACCTTCTCCTTTCTTCTCAAACTCTCTTTGTCCGTATGACTTGAGCCCTCCAACCTTCAAACATCATTTGTTAAGTGAGTTGATCTCGAAAACCTCAAAATTCAGAAACTCAGGCGAAGAGCTAAAATAGCTTCGACGTGATCGTGGGTGATTCACTTGGTTTTGAGGCTTAACAAGAGTTACCCGGTTTTTCAAATAATTTTTCCGACCGTTTTCTATCAGTTTTAGGACTTCAAATAGAATCTGGCGTTGCAGATGGAGGCTGGCGGCGGCTCAGGCGAAGACCACCGAAGAAGACAAAGAATATTTCGTCAACTTTTATGGAATATACTAACGGCGTCAGGTGAGACGTTTCCGGAGGACGATCGTAGCCAGGCAAGACTCGGGGGTTTCGACCCATCTACATACCAGTGAGTGGGCTTTTGTTTTCTATATATATGTATATATGCTTTACGATCCCAGAAACTACTTTTAATTGAATTTACGTTTTAAATGCCATGTGATGGATGCATTACATTTTAGTATTTGCTTTAGTATAGTTATGTATAATATTGAATGATGCTGCGAAGGCCTAGGTAAGCTTCAAGTGAGTATTGTATGATGGCAGTGGTTGCATTGTGTATGGTTATACGTAGATGCATTTAGAGCTCATTATCCTTCACCCTGGTGTTAGTGCTCTCGCTCAAGGCCAAGGCATAGCTTTCACGTGATCGTTCACCTCCCGCACCGTACACTCACCATGGATCCAAGTTTGGTGCCAGCCTGTCGTATAGACCATATTAGGTGGTTCCGACTCGTAGGTGACCCGCGATTCATCGCATAGCCTTCACATGATCGTAGCACTTAAGCGTACTTATTTACACCCAGCCTGTCGTACAGACCACATTAGGTGGTTCCGACTCGTGTGCAGGAATTGGTTTATGAGTTATGAGTTCAGCCGTATAGGTCACGTTAGGTGGCTCCAGCTGACATATCATTTTATATTGATTCACATCACCTGGCTTACATATTTATTACTGAGATACTTGACATGGCATATACTTGGTTTCATTGCTCTCAAGCATGATTTCTACATAGTATAAACTGGTTAGTTTGGTTTTTATTTACCCACATCTTCATATCACTATCACTTCCGCATTGCTCACATGGCTACGTCATCCTCACGTGATGGTCAGCACGCCTCAATTCAGGTCGGGGTGTGTCATGATAGCTTATGTGGTAATTTGACATTTTGTACAATATTTTGCTCCACCTGATATGTTAAATAAGAATGTCATTTAATAAATTTTTTTATCTTTGTGTGGAGTCCAATGATTAAGGCAACCAATCAAATATTTCAAAAATATAACAACATTTATTATATATTATATGAATTTATTAAAAAATAATTTAATGAATTTGAATGACTTAGCACCATGTAAGAAATTAAAGGTTCGGTTGGAGAGAATTTGCTGCCATTTTTTTTACTGTTGTATGCCTACGTGGCAATTTTGACATCTCCTTTGGAGATACTCTAAGTGACACACCCCGACCCGAATCAGGGCATGCTGGCCATCACGTGAGGGTGACGAAGCCATGTGCATAGTGCAAAAGCAATAATGATAATAGAGAATACGAATAAATGAAAACCAACTCATAAGAGTACTAGTTAAGACAAGTGCTAGAATATGTGTGAACACACAATCAGAGCGTAAGTAGCCTAAGTTCAGTCCAGAAAACAAGTACTAATTAAACGACACCCAAAGATGCCCTACATTTGTGGAAGTCTGTCAGAAGCTCCAATAAATCCTTGTGAGCCACCAACGAACAAGCTTATCTAAAACCTGGAGTGGCGCAAAACAGAAAGTGTGAGCGGGCAAAAACAAAGCTTTTCAAAACCATTTCATTTGTCAAATGCTCTAACTCCTTACCGTAAAACATGTATAATTTTCCCAGAAATAGAATATAAATGTATATATATATATATATATATTCAAATCATGCTTCACATATCCATATTCATAAATATGCCATGCCAAAAATATAAAACAGAATAAGTAACTCAGGTGAAAATAAATTCATGGAAAATAACATATTAGCCGAAACCCCTGCAGAGGTCTGTACGGTTGAATTCATAGCTCATTAGTCAATCTAGCCGGAGTCACCATAAGTGACCTATACGGCACTACATTGCACACGAGTCGGAACTACTGTAAGGATTTGTACGACAAGATTGGGTGTAATATAGTTATGCTCAATGCTACGCTCTCATGATAGCTGTGCGATAAATCCCTAGTCACCTACGAGTCGGAACCACCTATAATGGTCTATACGACAAGATTGTGCACCTAAATTGGATCCAATGTAAGCATATGGTGTGGGAGGTGACATCATAAACAGGCCTATACCATATCTCTGGCTAAATCACAATCACCCTGGTTGCAGGTTTATGAGCTCTCAATCACGTCTCCCATTATCAATATCTCATATAACAAAACATAACTCACCTGGTACTTACCTGAGCATCCACAACACCAATTCATATTATGCATCATATACTAATTCATATGTTGAATATAAATTTATATGCATGGCATTTCAAATCATACTTTCATTTAAACACATTTTCTAGGAAAATATCAAGTATATAAATATATACTGAAAACCAAAAGCCAACTCATTGGTATGTCGAAGGGTCATAGCCTTCGAGTCGCCCTTGACTGCGCTCATCCTCAGGATAGGTCTCACCTATATGCGAAATAACTGAATAAATGTTATTTAAAGCATATAGACAAAACTAGTTAATAACTTCGCATACATTGCTCAAATGGGATGTTTGAATATACCAACGTGATCTACACAACCTCATGAACATCCCCATATTTTTAGAAAAATTTTCCGACATCCCACGCGCCGGCAAGTGCATGGCAATATGCGCGGCAACGCACAGAGAATCCTAACAGAATCCCTAACCGCCATTAGGAATATTCTGTCAAAATAAAGGAATATTTCGTCCAAATTACCTAACGCCGTTACCCTCCGTTAGGAATATTCCCTCAATTTGATGGAATATTTTTCGTCTCTGACCTTGGGTCGCCGGAGCCGGCGCCGGTCACCGCTGTGTTTACCAGGAACTGGGAAAACACAAAAACCTTCATATCTCGTCCAATTCTTAACCAAAATCAGTAAAACTTGCACCAATTTGAAGCTTAGGACTAGTAGAACACAACCATACCTATTATGGGACCTATAATCCAACGAAATTTGTGGGAGAACCTTCGATAATCCAGCCAAACTTCAAATGCATTGATCTCGACTTCCCGACATCCAAATCATGTCATTTTTCTTCTCCGAGCTTCGTGGAGAGGTCCCTAAGCTCCCTATAAGCTTGAAATCCTCTAAAAACCATGCATTTACGACTGCATGAACAGTACTCTAATTGGAGATCTTTGGTTCTCGGGTTTTCCGAGCTTCCACGTCTAACCAAAGCTATGGTTGTGATCCAGAGCTTGCAAGGAATTTAAACCTGGTCTCATCCAGAGCTTGCAAGGAATTTAAACCTGGTCTCCAAAAGGTCGATTTGTGAAGAAAATTCTTAGTTGGATGTTTGTCCATACATTTGTACGGAAAAACTGAAAAATCCGAGAGAGAGTCAACGGGAGAGAGAGAGAAAGGGTATGGGTGTTTTTTGTGTGTGTGTGGTCCTAGTTAGTCACAAACCAAACAAAAACTAAGTCCTTTTTAGTTCCCTTAGTTCTAAAAACTTAGGAAAATAATGGATGGATCCAAAACCTAAGTACACAATACACACAACACACTTTAACGTCTAAGGGTATTTTAGTAACTTCCATGTTTGAGACCAATAATATTACAAAATTCCGAGACGGGCTGTCACACTAAGACCATCTTTAACCCTTGGGCTAAAAGCCAAATTTTTTAGCCTGGAAAATTTAGCTTTTAGCCCAGAAACAACTTTTCTGCTTCAATCATTTTGGCCTAAAACTTTAGCCCGGGATTATTAAAGCATGAACTTAGACCAATTTTTTTCTTAAATTAACTTTTTTTTTTAAAAAAAATTATGTAGACTATCATAAATTAATTTTATGAACATTTTAATCTAAAAATATTTAAATATTGAAAAATCACTAAATCTTTCCACAAAGCAAGCCTTCAACTTTCACCAAACTTTCAACTTTCACAAATCGTTCAACTTTCACCAAAAAAAAAATAGTGTAGATAATATTGTAGGAGAAATGGTAGAAAGAAAAATTGGAAGAATTGTAGGAGAAAAGCGAGTTTTGTGTGGATGTTTGAATAAATACATAGGTATTTATATAGTTTTTGGGTGAATTTTGAATTAAATACTTTTTTTAATTATTTTAGCCATTGGATTTAAATTTGGGCCATTAGATATATTTTTTTTTACCGTTAGATTTGAATCTTGACTGTTGGATCAACTAATGGTCCAAAAAGCCCAGTCGTTGGATGATAAAAAGAGCCGTTGGGTTGGGTTTGGTGGCCAACACACGCGCTGACAGCAGGGCCCACCTTGTCGGGCGCTGAAGGGCTTATCCCAAGTGGGGCGAGTTGGGCGCGTGATTGGGCTGAGAGTGGGCTGGGAAAGGGAGAGTCCACGCGCTTCTGGGCTATTTCTTTGGGGGAATTTGGCCCTCAATTGGCATTTGGCTTTTAGCCCAAAGATTTGGCCTGGTTGGGTTGGGTTGGGTTGGGTTTGGGGGGGGGAATAGGGGGAAATTTGGCATTTAGCCCAGGGTTGGAGAGAGTCTAAAAGGACCCTTTTAAGGTGAGACTCTTCATGGACTCTCTGCCACCTCATGTTTTTGGCATAATGTTTTATAATATTGATACGGAAATTAGTGTTAAACTATGATGTGGTTACTTAGTAGCTAAGATAGTTAGCTGCTATATATGGAAAGTTGTAATAGAAAGCTGATGTTGTTGTAAATGTTGAATATTGTAATAAATACATATTGTTACTGTTACACTGAGTAAAAAGTGAAGTAGGGGTTCTAACACGTTGTTTTAAAAACTTGTACACACCCTCCAAGGGATGAGACAAACATTATAGTATTTGTTTATATTTTGCTTATTTTTTTGAAAAAAACGATATTATTTATTTTAAATAAGTGGGGGAGTGAGTTAAGTCTCACAATGGACTAGTAATAAGGTGATTCAAATTTTCCTTTTGCTCATTTTAACAATTAAAAAGTATAATGTTGGAAATGTGCCATAAAACCAATCATATGATGATACTTTATGGACATTTCACAAGTTAAACTAACGTAGTTTAAATATAAAGGGCAAAGATTATTGTTTGAGCCGTCTCATATAAATGTTATATACTTAAACGATAAGTCCAAGGAATATGTGATTGGGAGAATGCAATCTAAAGAAGTTAGATTCATGAGACCATTCTTTCGTAGACACATCCTAAACGTTCCTAATCATAGGATTGCCAATTGGGCATTGACAGTCCGTTAAGATCAGTACGTGCTGTGTCTTCTCTCAGGGAGAATGACTAGTCTCGAGTCATTGGTGTGTGTGACATCAAGACAAGTACGTAGGTGCTCAATAGATAATGAGTTTACTGAACACGATCAACGAAGAGTTCTCATATTCATGTCACATGAGAACTCATGGTTGGGATAATGCAAAGTAGTCCTTTGACCTGAGGCATCATAGTTGTCTTGTGGTTAAGTCCTTGATCTTTGATTATGTCAAAGTCACTCCATCAGGAGGGTGTCCACGGCATAGTTGGGGTTAAGCCACTTAGTTATGGAGGCAAGTGAATGCGCAACAAGGGATCTCTAACCTTCAAATGGTTTGGGGGGGAATACTCTATGATATGATTGAAAATCTCTGATCAGAGTATGAATGAGATTTAGGAAGGCGTTCGAAATCACATTCAAGGTAATCATATAAGCACACGAATCACATTGGATAGTAGACATGAATAAACTATCAAACCAAACAATGTGGTCAAGAGTATTGTATTAGAGAAAGACCGTATTGCATTTGTAATCCTAAACTGAATAGGTTCTCCACCTCTTCTGATTAGCTTGGGTAACCATGATATGCTGCTAGGTGTCACTCATGGTTTGTGGAAGCCCTAAACGTGTATAATCACTAAAGGGAGAATTGAAAGTAAGTTTCAATTCACAATCGATTTGAAATGGTTTTAATCGCCCACTGCCTCACTAAAAGGAACCTAATGGATCGTACACCGTGTAAGGTGGAGATTGAAGAAACAATGGAGATGAGTAAGAATAATTAAATGGTTTAATTATTTAATAATTTATGGCAAGGACTAATTAATATGTTAATTAATCAAACGAATAAAGTTCGTTAAAAGACCAAGGGTTAGTTTTGGGCCTCAAGGCCCAATGGACTTCGAACGTCAAGCCCATTGACTTAAGTTGTATGACAACTTAATTCACAAAGGCCCAAAAGCCCAATAAAACCCTTATGGCCGGCCATGTTAGAGAGAATGGCTTTTTGGTTCTTTAGGTCACTTATTTGAAGGGACTATATAAAGGACTTTATAGCCTAAATTCATTAAAGGGTTTCTTTTGGAGAAAATTGGAGAGAACATGTCTCTCCCTTTCTCTCTAAAGAGGTCGGCCCCCTTGGAGGGATTAGCTAGCAATCCAACTCTTCCAAGGTCACTCATTTCTTCTCCAATCTAACCTTGGTGTAGAAACTTAGAGGTTCTCTATTTTGGGAACTTGGAGAATCCTATTCTTCCATCCAAATCCATAGATTTAAGAAGCAAGGAATGAAGGCCCTCTCTTTGGGTGATTAGCCTTTGCTTATGCAAAGAGGAATCTACAAAGGTATAAATCTCAACTCACTTTGTTTTGAGTTGAGTCTTGGTTCACCAATCTACTAGGCTTTGAATTTCATGGTTAATGTTTTGTTTTTAAGTGCATGCAAGCATGATTCGGCCTTTTAATTGTTAATAGCATGCTATATATGTTGCTTAAATGAACATGTTTTTACAAATATTTCCTTCATATAAAAGGTACGGGAGAGAGGGAGAGTGCAACATTTGTTTTTGACTACCCAATTCATTTCAATAAAAATCTTCTAGGCTTTTTTGCTTCAACAATTGCCTATTTCTTCAGATTAGTGTAAATTCGAATTTGCCGAAGCATTTGCCTAAGTTCCTAGTAAAAGAAAAATAAAATAAAGGATCATTTTGGTTCCAATCTCTAATTAACCTAATTGTTAGACTGAAACCTTATTTGTTTAAATATTTTGATCGAGGTCCTTAGCCTTGTTTAAGAGATTTAACTCATGCATTTATGCATTTAATGTCCCACAAATTATGAAATTTAAACAAATTCAAATAATATTTTTGAATATAATAAATACTTAAAAATCAATTTTACAGCAATATTGTTCTTCACAAAAACTTATAGCAAAAAAATAATGTACCCACATAATTATTAACATTGTAACGACCCGACCCTAAAAATTATAGTTTTATAAATTAAAAAATGAATTTACAAAAATGCCCTTCGAGGCAAATGCGTTGACTTTTGTTGACTGTCGTGTCGTGTCATGTAAGGATCATTTTCATGGCGTATTCTCGTAGCACACGTCACTATGAACTCGTGGGCGCAAACAGGGCCCAATTTGGAGTTATAACGGAAGAGTTATTAACATTTAAAGTTAGGGATAGTTTGCTAATTTTATTTAACTTGGAAGGCTCCAGATTTTTGGAGCAAAGATATGTGAAGCCATGTGTGTGGCTAGGATAAAAAGAAGAGGAGAGAAAAGCAGGGAAGAGGGATGGGATTGCCCAATCAGGAAGAAGGAAAGGAGGGGAAAGGAGAGAGGAAGAAAAGGAGAAAACGGGGCCGACTTGTATAACCTTCAGACCTTACCCGGATCTTCCCCTTCATGGCGATTTTTCGCCATTTTTCTGGCAATCTAAACCACCTAACCACCTAGGAAACACTCTAGGACCTTCCCTCTACCTATTCCACCCCAATTTTGAGGGAATTTAGCCTCGAAATAGTGTACACCCGTACGGGGTGCGATGGGCTCGTGGTGGCGATCCACCCAAATTCGAATGTAACTCTGATCACCACCACCACCAATAGGCTCCCCTCAACTCTAGGAACAAAGCCCAAGCAATGTTTGAGGCGTTGGAGTGAGATTGGATGTTGAATCGAACACACCCAAGTTTAGGGTTCTGTACGGTTCGAGCTAAATTGGGGTTTTTTCCGGCCAAATTGGCCTTAGTCATAGGTATGAAAGTTGCTCCACTCATTGAGATCTTCATTCCTGTAAAATTTGAGAATATTTATAAATAGTTGAATTTTTCAGCGAGTCGAGGCGGCCGACCGCCATCGGCGGGGCGCATGGCTGGTGGACCGCCGATGCTATTTTAAGCTAAATCGATATATTGATCTCATATTTGATATCCAAACTGATACACCCCGACCCGGAATGTCCACTAGGACTCCGAATCGAGCTGTGCTGGTCGACACCTGGAAGGTGACAAAGCCATAAAGTGTGATGATGTGTAAAATGTGAATAAATTTAAGCCTAAAAGTGCCTAAGTACACAAGTGCGTGGTGAGTGGGTATGGACCCATTTTACATGTGATTACAAAGCATAAGTAAAGTACAGTAAGGTAAGATAAGGATTATACCATCATAGGAAGCCACCTGTACTGGGATATGCCAAGAATCTACGTCGACACATAAACTTTGCTACTAGAACCTAGAGGGGTGCAAAACAGAAAACGTGAGTGGGCAAAAACAAAGATTTTTAAAACCATTTCTCTTTTCAAACATTATAACCCCTTACCGTAAAACCTGTATAATTTCCCAGAAAATAATCATACATATGTATATAGAAATCATGGTCGAAAGTAGTGAAAACCAAGTATATGCCATTTCAAGTATCTCAACAATGAACTAAGTAAGTCAGGTGAAATTAATCAATATAAAATGATATGTCAGCCAGAGTCACCTAACGTGACTTGTACGGCTAAGTCCATAGCTCATCAATCAAATCCTGCACACGAGTCAGAACCACCTAATGTGGTCTGTACGACAGGCTAGGTGTAAATAAATACTCTTAAGTGTTACGATCCCGTGAAGACTATGCGAAGTATCGCAAGTCACCTACGAGTCGGAACCACCTAATGTGGTCTGTAGAACAGGCTGGCATCTACCTTGGATCCATGGTGAACGTGTGGTGCGGGAGGTGAACGATCACGTGAAGGCTAGGCCCTAACCACAGGTGGAGCACTAACATTGGGGTGTAGGATATTAATCACTAAATTCAACTCATCATAATTATACACACTACCATCGCTACCATCACTATACTCACTTGAAGCTTACCTGAGCGTTCGTAGCATCATGCAACATTATGCATAATTACCCTAATACATATACAAAAATATAACGCAAGTATGAAATGGCATTTCAATCACATTTCATTTAAAACAGTTTCTCAGAAAAAACATAAAGCATACATACATATATATAGAAAACCAAAAGCTCACTCACCTGGAGTCCATGCTACAATTCCCTAGCACAAACTTCGAGACGTCACGAACAATCGGCGCCTAGAACAATTATCAAATCACATCTCAGAATCCTTACTGATAGAACACGTAATTTACATAAAACACATCCCTACGTAATTCGATCCGAAAGATCCGCATCACAGATTTCCGATCCCTTACTTCCAAAGATCCACATTATGCTTGTAGAACAATATCCTAAAGTTCCATTATGATCCAACAGTTGGATCTCCGCCAATTACAAATTCAAGTGGCGGCTAACGTTTTATTTTATGAACTTACAAATCCAATTTGGGAAGATCAATACGTCAGATTCCCGATCTGTAAGTTCCTATGATTCTCAAATATTACGTACTATAACATATTAAAGTTTGGTGACGATCCAACGGTTGGATCATCGATTCATATAATTATCAAGTAACGCACCATAATCAAACTAGGTTCACAATAATCAAATCACATCATATGTATATCGAATCTGAGATTAATATATCGATTTAGTGTAAAATAGCATCAGCGGTCCATTGGCCATGCACCGCCGCCGGTGGCGGTTGGCCGCCCCGACTCATTGGAAAATTTAACTATTTCTAAAAATTCTAAAATTTTACAAGAATGAAGATCTCAATGAGTGGACGAACTTTCATACCAGTGACTAAGGCCAATTTGTCTGGGAAAAGCCCCAATTTAGCTTGAACCGTACGGAACCCTAAACTTGGGTGTGTTCGATTCAACCTCCAAACTCACTCCAACGCCTCAAACATTTCTTGGGCATTGTTCTTGGAGTTGAGGGGAGCCTATTGATGGTGGTGGTGATCGGAGTTACATTCAAATTTGGTGGATTGCCACCACGAGCCCGTCGCACCTCGTACGGGTGCACACTATTTCGAGGTTAAATTCCTTCAAATTTGGGGTGGAATAGGTAGAGGGAAGGCCCTATAGTGTTTCCCAGGTGGTTTGGTGGTTTAGATTGCCAGAAAAATGGTGGAAAATCACCGAGAAGGGGAAGATCTGGGTTTGGTCCGAAGGTTATACGGGTCCGCCCTGCGTTTTCTCTTTTTCTTCCTCTCTCCTTTCCCCTCCTTTCCTTCTTCCTGATTGGGAAATTTCATCCCTCTTCCCTCCTTTTCTCTCCTCTTCTTTTTATCCTAGCCACACACATGGCTTCACATATCTTTGCTCCAAAAATCTGGAGCCTTCCAAGTTAAATAAAATTACGAAAATATCCCTAACTTTAAATGTTAATAACTATTCCGTCATAACTCCAAATCACGCCCTGTTTGCACCCACGCGTCCGTAGCGATGTGTACTACGAGGATACATCATGAAAATGATCCTTACATCACACGATACAACAGCCAACAAAATTCAACGCATTTGCCTCGAAGGGCATTTTCGTAAATTCATTTTTTAATTTATAAAAACTATAATTTTTAGGGACGGGTTGTAACATCCCACATCGCCCAGGGGAGTGATCCTTAAATGTATATTCTCATCCCTACCTAGCACGTGACCTTTTGGGAGCTCACTGGCTTCGGGTTCCGTCGGAACTTCGAAGTTAAGCGAGAAGGAGGTCAGAGCACTCCCAGGATGGGTGACCCACTAGGAAGTTGCTCATGAGTTCCCAAAAACAAAACCGTGAGGGAATGGTAAGCCCAAAGCGGACAATATCATGCTACGGTGGTGGAACGGGCCCGGGATGTGGTGGACCTGGGCCGAGATATGACAATGGTATCAAAGCCAATCACTGGCCGGAAGTATGCCGACGAGGACGTCGGGCCCCTAAGGGAGGTGGATTGTAACATCCCACATCACCTAGGGGAGTGATCCTTAAATGTATATTCTCATCCCTACCTAGCACGAGGCTTTTTGGGAGCTCATTGGCTTCGGGTTCCGTCAGAACTTCGAAGTTAAGCGAGAAGAAGGCCAGAGCACTCCCAGGATGGGTGACCCACTGGAAAGTTGCTCGTGAGTTCCCAAAAACAAAACCGTGAGGGAATGGTAAGCCCAAAGCGGACAATATCGTGCTACGGTGGTGGAACGGGCCCGGGATGTGGTGGACCCGGGTCGGGATGTGACACGGGTCGTTACAAACATATTTTAAGAAATAACTGTTGATATATTTTAAAACATAAATTAAATACATACAATTAGCATGGGTACATTTAGCAAAATAAAAAATGGGTACAAATACAAATAAGAGTTTAAAAAATATGGGTACAAAAATGAATTAATATATGGGTATAAATTAAAACTGAAAAGAAAATTAGTACAAATTAAAAAAATGGTTGCAAATTAAAAATGGATACAAACTAAAAGTAAAAATATATGATAAAAAATTTAGCCATGAATATAAATATAACAAATGTAACGTTTTTAATACCAAATGAATATATTTAGAAATAAAAATATTTTATTATTAAAATAATTAATAACGTTTATTAAAATCTAAGAACCTTGAGAAAAAAATTAAAAAGGAATAAAGTTTTAATCAATGAAGTTGGAAAAATAGGGATGCGAATCTAATTTTTCTGAAAATAAAATATAGGACCTAAAAATGAATACATTTATGATCTCTCAAGTTTCGAACCATATATATAATATAATACATGATGTATCAACTGAAATTTGCAAACCTAATCGACATTTATGTCAAACACATGCTATTTTAAGAAGCAAAATATCCACAAACAAATTAAAATAAGAAAAACCAACAAACAAACAAACAAACAATGACAGCCTAAAAGCTTTCCCCCATCCCTCTTTCGGGTAATGTTAGAGATACTAAATTTTGAAAATTAAACGATATAGAAGTTGATGATTAGTTTATTACTTAAGTATTGATAAACATGCTCATTTCTATTAGTGACACATTTTTAAGTTTGCAAATTTTATTTTAAAATTTAGTCTTTCTAACATTACCCACATCTTTTAGTTTGCAAATTTTATTTTAAAATTTAGACTCTCTCTCTCTCTCTCTCTCTCTCTCTCTCTCTCTCTCTCTCTCTCTCTCTCTCTCTCTCTCTCTCTCTGCGCCATGGACCATGCGCTTGGGGAGTACTAGGAAGCAGTGAACATCTCTTGTGCCGACTCTCTCTCACTGCCATGGACCATGCGCAATTTAGTCTTTCTAACATTACCCACATCTTTTAGTTTGCAAATTTTATTTTAAAATTTAGACTCTCTCTCTCTCTCTCTCTCTCTCTCTCTCTCTCTCTCTCTCTCTCTCTCTCTGCGCCATGGACCATGCGCTTGGGGAGTACTAGGAAGCAGTGAACATCTCTTGTGCCGACTCTCTCTCACTGCCATGGACCATGCGCAATTTAGTCTTTCTAACATTACCCACATCTTTTAGTTTGCAAATTTTATTTTAAAATTTAGACTCTCTCTCTCTCTCTCTCTCTCTCTCTCTCTCTCTCTCTCTCTCTCTCTCTCTCTCTCTCTCTCTCTCTCTCTCTCTCTCTCTCTCTCTCTCTGCGCCATGGACCATGCGCTTGGGGAGTACTAGGAAGCAGTGAACATCTCTTGTGCCGACTCTCTCTCACTGCCATGGACCATGCGCTTGAGGAGTACTAGGAAGCAGTGAACATCTCTTGTTCCGACGAGTCATTGGAAGATTCATGGCCACCGTGCTTGTTCACCAACTAATCCCAGCTTCCCATGCGATAACATTTCCACCAGTAGCTAGTCTTAGACCCACAAACATGTCGGCAGCTGCCCGTGTTTTGATCTCCACCGCGCATCAAAGCACGAGGTTTGGTGGGTTATGGCAGCCCACTTACACAGTGAGATCAGTTGCAGAAGAAAGTTCGAGCTCCAGCTCCAGCTTAGACGTTGGGGATGATGAGGTTATTAAGACAGAGCTTTTCCAAGCAATCAAGGGAATCAATAGAGGCATTTTCGGTGTCCCGTCTGCGAAGAAATCTCAGATTGAAGCTTTCGTCAACCAGTTCGAGTCTCGGAATCTTACTCCAGATCCTGTTCTTAATCTACAAAAGGTATCAAACAGAGTAGTTACTTCCGTATGAAGTTGCTAACTCTGTATTAAGTTGCTAACTCTGTATATAAATATATATTCTTTATTTTTGTATTTTGTTTAGGTTCAAAGAGGACAAGGCTGGGATTGAGGGACTTCATGTCCTTGGGTGATTTCTTCCAGAATATTAACATTGCTAAGGTACACACTACACAGAGTCTGTTAGTTCAAAAATTCAGATGGTCACAAACTAAGAAGCGATTTGAAAACCATTTCGTGTTATTTTATTTTATTTTTTATTTTTATTTTATTTTAATAACAAAAAACTTGTTTGGAAAACTACTTCGAATGCCAATTTAATAGTTTTCATGCTTTGGTTTTCATTAATTACTAATTGAGATTTTTGACACACCTCGACCCAGAATGTCCACTTGGACTCCGAACCGAGTCGTGCTAGCCAACACCTGGAAGGTGACGAAGCCATAAAGTGTAGTGATGTAGAAAATGTGTATAAAGTTAAACCTAAAAGTGCCTCAGTAATAGAGTGCATGATAAGTGGGAATGAACCATTTTCACATGTCTCGTAAGACTAAACTCATCATAAATATAAGTTAAGACATTAAGCTCATGAACCACAAATTTATACAAGTATTAAAATCACAATTCGATAAACACAATGACAAACTAACCCGTAAAAACAGTAGAGGAAGAAGCCAAAGCAGACTTCTAAACAGTGCACATTGTCCTCTATTACCAAACCAAAAGTACTCAAACTAACAATAGGTCTTAGTTCAATATTGAGCATATGTTTTGTAAGAGCAGTGGTCACTATTTATAATAGATTAATCCTAATAATTCACCTATTAGAATCACCATAGGATACCAACTATGAATCCAAACATTTATGAGTGCATCAGCAAAATAGACTTCCAGTCTCACAAGGGCTATGATAATCTGAATTAAATCCTACAAGAATTAGGATAGTTTTAAGCTTTCTAGCAAGACTGTTCAATGTCAATTGAAACACTACAACCGGCTATAATATTCAATTTCATACTCATATTCTAACATTATTCCACTTGAGTATGAAACATATTAATCACACAGCCTTTCATATTCATAGAAGTGATCACCAAATCTTTTGGATAACAAAAGCTTAACCTCACATACAACTTACCTATGTGCAACCTATATGCAAAATCAAAGAAACATTGTTGCAACCTATATGCAGATTCACATCACATACATTATATCTATACATTTCAAAATGCAGAATCAAAGAAACATTGCTGCAACCTATATGCAAACAGATTCCATGATCACATGCATCCGATTTGTATTTATAACAATGTGTTTTTACTTGACCAGAACAAACACATAAATTAGTTTGCTCCCACTATATTAAGTCAAGTTTAGTTCCAACCAATAGCACTAAACTTCTCATTACTTAAACTAAGTAAGTAATATAAATAATTCAACCAATTGCTTGAATAAAACCATAAATTGGTTTTCAAGCATCCAAATGAATTATAATGGCCGGCCTAAATACTCTTAGTCTTATGCTTACATTCGAACATATGATTCTCCCACATAAGCATAAGCAGAAAGTACTGCACAACCAATAAGAAACTAGAGATATGAACCAATTGGTTCCCGATTCCTCACTAGCATAATCTCAGTTTAGTCATATACACCTAAACCATTATGCAAATAGTCTATGTATCAAAAGATAGTCACAATCCATGCAGAAAAAAACTTATCTCACATAAACCCAAAATCACCAGTTTCAACAACGATCAAAATCAGAATCGCAAGCACAATATTTTTACATTCAATTTGATCCTAACCAGTTCAATATCTATTTAGCAAGATCAACCAAATCTTGATAATTTCTGGATATATATATCACAACAATATGTCTTGATTAAAACGAGATAATCAAGACCACTATTTCTTCTGGAGAACTCAAAATTCATCTTCCTCCCTATTTGCAATTTCAATCAAAACATAATAGTAGAAGCATGCATCATAAATGAAATCACAAATAAAACCCAAAATTACACCAATGTATACAGATCCACCATATATGCACAATAACGATTCTAGACAATTTCACACATATATATGTTCATTCATCTGTTCATATATTTTCTTGTATGCATGCATCAATATACAGAGAAACTTATGCAAGTTCTATTTGATATAGATATGTTGGAAGGTCTAGGTTATGTTTTGTTCTGTTTTGTTCTTTGTTTTGCTCGAGGACTAGCGAAAGCTAAGTGTGGGGGAATTTGATAGAAGCATATTTATGCGACTTAGTTAGCTTGTTTTCTTGCATTTATGTTGTTAGTTCTTACTTATTAGAGTGTTTTAAGCTATTTTCGTGTGTTTGTAGGTCCAAATGACAAAGTTGGCAAGAAAGTGCAATTTGGAGCATTTTGGAGCAGTTTTGGGCCAAGAATGGATAGCTTATGTGGGGAGCACTTTGGATGGACATTTTTGAAGTTCAAAAGGCGAGGAATATGCTAAAGAGATGAAGAAAATAAATTCCAGACAAAGAAGATAAGGAATCAGCTCAAAAGAAGGAACCAGAACCTTATCCAACCTTATCTTATCCAAACTAACCTTATCTTATCGTATCCTATCCTAATCTTATCATACCTTAAATCCAGCTGTAAGGGGACCTAAATATCTATTTCTAGAAGCATTCCCTTCTTGAAGTCCCAATTTCTGCCACAAAACATATTGCTTCTAGAAACCCTAAAAACATGGTGCCTCCTTCCTTCTAGAAGGCCTTTGCCTTGCCTTGCGCTCCATTCCCTTTCCTTCCAATTCCTGTTGCACCTCTTTACCCTTTTTCCCTCTTGGATTCTGATTTAATTAGCCTTTTTCCTTGTGGATTTGGATTGTGTAAAGCCCTTTTTCAGAAATTAATTAGGCTGTGAACCTTTTCTTGAGGCCCAAGCTTTGTGCCGCACCCTAAGGCCCTAATCCTTTGTTTATGCTGATTTCTAACCCTAGTCTGATTTCCCTAGGGTTTGCCGTGCCTATATATACATATTTTCAGCCACAATTTTGAACCACCATCTCCCACATAATTCTACACCACAATTCACACCAATTCCCCATAAATTCATCAAGTGCCGCAGCAAAGAAGGGAAGGAGAAGAGGAGATTTGTGCCGTGCCACCATCCAAGGGTTGTGCCGTAAGTCACCTGCAACCATTGGAGATTTTCAGAGTTCTTCCTTCCCTCGTTTCGTTTCCATGTTTATTTTACTTTGCTTTTCAATTATTATGAACATGTGGAACTAATTTCTTTTTAGTTAGAGGTGAATTCGAAGCCATGATTATATGTTTTATATGAATTGATTACATCCAGTTATTGTTTCTTGAGTCTTGAATGTGATTTGCTTATTTGAGTTATCAAAACTTGTTTATGTATGTTGATTGAGGATGCATACTTAATTTGCATGCATGAATTTGATGCTAGAGTATAATGGAGTTTCACCTAATCGTTATGAACTTATATTCACAAGTAGTAAAAGTCACTAGTCATGATTGTGTTAAGTAAATCCTAGGCAGGAGTATCATGCTTTTCATAGTTACAAATGCCTCGTCAATGGTTATGGTTTTCAAAGAACTTAATGACCTTTGATATGTCTTCCTATCATGCTTTTCATAGTTAGGGAACTTGATAAGGATAATTTGGTTGCGATGCGTATTCCATCCAATTCAATGAATTAAGGATAATCTGATGGTTAATTTGTGCTATCACGGTTAACTTGGGGTGTTGTCATTCATAGTCTAAAGGAATAATAATTGGAAATTGGTTTATGTTGCATATGTCATGTGTGGAGAAGGATCCTCTGGCTAAGCTTTCATAATTCAAATCACCTAATTTACTTTTGTTGATACACAAAATCAGTGAGGACTTTGGTACAATAGAAAATGTTAAGTTTGTGACCTTCGCTAGATTGCTTCGGTCACTAGTGTGCATAAGTATGTAAATGGATAGAGACAGGGAAGCAAACACAAGATGTATGTGGTTCACCCAGATTGGCTACGTCCACGGAGTAGAGGAGCTCTCATTAATTATGAAGGGTTTACACAAGTACATAGGTTCAAGCTCTCATTTAGTGAGTACAAGTGAATGATTTAGTGCAAATGACATTCGGAAATATTGTGAGAGAATGATCTCTATTTATAGAAGAGAGTTTCTAGTTTCACTCTGACATTGACACGTGTCGTGTTGTGATTGACTTCTGATGTTGACACGTGTCGCTCTATGATTGGCTTCTGATGTCGACATGTGTCCCGCTATGATTGGCCTCTTGGTTGGAGGGAAACTCTTCTGGGTCCTTGACGGTATAACGTTGACCGGTGCTCAGTAGTTTCGGGATTGGTCAAGTATGGTACAAACAGTGCTCCCCTAAGTTCCCGAGTGAGGGAAGCTCCTCAGTTGAGGACTTGCAAGATCCAAGCCATTGAGTAATCACGAAACTTCTAAGTACCGAAGTGTGGTATCATTTTCACTTTCCTTATCTGTCTCATACGTAGATTGGCATCTTCTCTGGAAGTACTTTTCTTCCATCCAGGGGTGGTATCTTTAACCGATGAAGATGCACAAGGTAACGTATCAATTTCACTTGAAGCTTACTTGTAGTTTCAGCTTGGTCAAATGCGATAAAAAACCCTATAGTAGGAGTCCCCTAAGTCGCTGAGCTAAGAGATTTGCCGAAAAAGGTAACAGACAAGGTAATCAATCAGACTTCCAAGCAAGCAACTTGGATCAGAGGTTCGACTTCGACTTCCGGTTGATTGTTCTCCTTCTCATTGTGTCGTAAACAGCAACAAGGATAAGGAGAAGCAAATGGAGAAGAGATGATATGAGCTACTTTTGCTTTTGAAGAAGTAACTTTCCATAGGCTTATTCTTGAACTGAGCTGGAGGGTTTTCTGGTTTCCTCCAGAGTATAAAGCCTACTCAAGAATTTAAGGGTTAAAACAAGTCTATCAAATCAAGAGTCCATTCGACCTTAATGATATGGGATACTTTTGCTATTGATGAAGTAATAGATGAATCGGCACGTGTTCTGTTGCGTTTGTCTCCACATGCTTCCTTGTATCCTTCTCACTTGCCCTATCTGTTCCTGAGGCAAATGTGGTATCTTTTTTGGAAGCATAAGATGTTGAAGATGAGTACTCAAGAGCAATGCCAGGTAAGTAATCAGGCAAGGGGTTCCAGGCAGTCAGTTTCTGACTGGAAGCTTGATTCCAAGTGCTGACTGATTGCTCTCTTTCTTATTATCTTGCAGGTAAGAACAAGGGAAAAGGAAAAGACAGGGAAAAAGCATGATATGGGATACTTTTGCTTTTGACCCTGATGACACGAGATACTTTTGCTCTGGTGTGGCTGGTTTGCATAGGTATTATTAGGGGGAAGAAAGATGAGTATTTTGAGAGGCTTCGTTGGGAGTGCCTTCTCAGATATAAGGAAGGGTTGAGCATTTTTGTAGGTCTGCCTGTCCGTGGAGGATGGAGGTCGACATATATAGTAGTCTCCCTAACAACAAGTAGTAATGTTATTCCTTTACCCTTCTTGGTCGTAGCAATGTAGTGGGAGCTGCAAGCTTCACGTGTTTTAACTTTGTCAGAGCGCTTTGAAAAAGTGGTATGTAGTATCTGGAACGCTGATGTTGCGTGTGAAGATTGCAGACAAGCTTTATCCAAGGAAATCTGACTCTCGAAGTTCGGAGAACGATGCCTCTTCGATTTTCGAACAAGCAATCCTGTCAGGGATCTGGCTCTCGAGATTCGGAGAACGGTGCCTCTTCGATTTTTGAGAAAGTAATCATGTTGGGAGTCTGCCTCTTGATATTCGGAGAGTGGTGCCTCTTCAATTTTTGAGAAAGTAATCCTGTTGGGAGTTTGGCTCTCGAGTTTCCAAGGGCGGTGCCTCTTCGATTTTTAAGCAAGTAATAATGCTATTCCTTTACCCTTCTTGGTCATGGTAATGTAGTGGGAGCTGTAACCTTCACATGTTTTAACTTTGTCAGAGCGCTTTGAAAAAGTGGTCTGTGGTATCTGGAAAGCTGTGTTACGTGTGAAGATTGCAGACAAGCTTTATCTAAGGAAATCTGGCTCTCGAAGTTCAGAGAGCGGTGCCTCTTCGATTTTCGAACAAGCAATCCTGTCGGGGATCTGGCTCTTGAGATTCAGAGAACGATGCCTCTTCGATTTTTGAGAAAGCAATCCTGTTGGAAGTCTGGTTCTTGAGATTCGGAGAGCAATGTCTCTTTGATTTTTTTAGAAAGTAATCCTGTTGGGAATTTGGCTCTCGAGATTCGGAGAGTGGTTCTTCTTTGATTTTTAAGCAAACAATATTGTTGGGAGTGTTTTCTTGAATGTTAGTAAAGGTTGGGCATTTTTACCAGTCTGCCTTACCATGAAGCACGGTGGTTGACACACATTGGGACTTTCTAGTTATCAAGCAATGGTGTTGTTCCTTTACCCTTGTGGGTAATAGTAAGGTAGCTGGACCTTCAAAATTTATGTGTCTAAACTTTGTCAGAGATCTTTGGCAAAGTTATCTGTGGTACCCAAGGAGTTGATGTTACGTGTGGAAAGTGGTGCCTCTTCGAAATCCGGAGAGTGGTGCCTCTTCGGAATTCGGATAGTGGTGCCTCTTCGATTTTTGAACCCAATGGCCCTGTTGCCCTTTCTTTTATAAGGGCACCAATTGTGTGCAAGGAGTACATTTAGAGAGTTATTGCTTGTAGGAATTTTCCCCTTACTTCAGAGATTTATTACACCTCATTTCTCCTTCATCATTTATGAGAATGTCTGGCCCATCCGACCGTCATTTTGACTTGAACTTTGGTGAAGAGGCAGCCATGCCTTCTCAAGATAACATACGGCGCCCATCCTTCTTATCCCCTACTGGTCCTCTTACTGTTGGGGACTCTGTGATGAAGAATGATATGACCGCTGCGGTGGTGGCTAGGAACCTTCTCACTCCCAAAGATAACAGACTACTTTCCAAACGGTCTGATGAGTTGGCTGTTAAGGATTCTCTGGCTCTCAGTGTTCAGTGTGCAGGTTCTTTGTCTAATATGGCCCAACGCCTATTTTCTCGAACCCGCCAAGTTGAATCATTGGCGGATGAGGTGATAAGTCTCAAACAGGATATCAGAAGGGCTCAACCATGAGAATAAACAGTTGCACAGGCTCGCACATGACTATGCTACAAAAATGAAGAGGAAGCTCGACCAGCTGCAGGAATCTGATGGTCAGATTTTACTTCATCATCAGAGGTTTATGGGTTTGTTCCAAAGGCATTTATTGCCTTCGTCTTCTGGGGCTATACCACATCATGAAGCTCCAAATGATCAACCTTCGGTGCCTCTTCCTTCTGGGGTTCTGCCTAGTATTGAGGCTCCGGATAATCACCCTGTGGTGCCTCCTCTTTTTGGGGCTCTACCGATTGCTGAGACTTCTCTTGAACAACCTTTGTGAAGGCTCCCTCTTGTTTGTTTATTTTGATTCATGTATATGTACATATTTGTAACTTATCGGAGATATCAATAAACAAGCTTTGCTTCATTTCAACGTATTGTGTTAAATACACCAAGGCCTTCTTCACTAAGTTCTTTGAATTTTTTCTTTTGTTGAAGCTTGTATGTTGAAGCTTTGTGAGTGAAGCGTGTAGGTTGAGGTAGTGCTCCCTTAATTTCCCGAGTGTGGAAAACTTCTTGTTTTAAGACTTGAAAAATCCAAGTCACTGAGTGGTCGTGAGACTTCCGAGTATCAAGGTGCAGTAGCATATGGTAGGAGTCGCTCAAGTCTCCGGTCGAGGGAGTTGACGAATGAGGCATTTCCTTTCTAAGTGGTAGCCCAAAACTCCTTCATATATATTTGTTATGAAAGTTGTTAGGCCCAAAGAAAAGGAGGCCTAGGCAATTTTTGTTTTTCAAAATTTTTTTTTTCAATTTGTTTTTTTTTTCCAATTTTTGAATTTTTGAATTTTCGAATTTCCGAAAACAAAAAAAAAAAAATATATATATATATGTTTTAAAGCTTTGTAGGTGAAGCTTTGAGCTTGAAGCTTTGTTGGGCACCATAAATTGATTTTGCTTCACACTATCTTGATCAAGATAGTGTGAAGCTTTTGTGTTGAAGCTTTGTAGGTGAAGTGATAGGAGCATATTTATGCGACTGAGTTAGCTTGTTCTCATGCATTTATGTTGTTATTTCTTAGTTAATTATGTATTTTAAGCTATTTTCGTGTGTTTGTAGGTCCATAGGCCTCATGAAGCAATAAGATGCATTTTGGAGCAGTTTTTGGCTTGGAATGAATAGCACATGCATGGAGCAAGGTGGATGGACGAAACTGAAGACTAAAGAGGCTAGGAATGTGTTAAAGAGAAAGAAGAATTAATGTAAAAAGGACAAAGAGCTCAGCCACAAAGGGGTGTCACTCCACCATTCACCTTTCCAACATTGCCATGCACCACCATTGCACTCCCTTTCAATTCCTATGTCGTGCATCATCGTCCATGTTCCCTCCATTGACTCATTTGTTGCATCATTCCACCTCCCTTTCCTTTCTCTACCATGTGCACAATCATTCATGTTCCCTAGCTGCAACACTACTCAATTTTACCCCCGTGCTTTGCATCATCACTTCACTTTCACCTTTGAATCATTTCAAACACCACTCATCGCACTCAATTGCTACACCATTGATGCGATGAAAGTTAAGCACTCAAATTAAACCCTTTTGTTGTCAAATTGTAGTATAAATGCAAGTAGGAATCGTTCTAAACCGGGGATTAGGAGGGCTTGCTAAACCTCTAAACATACTCAAAAACATAAAAACAAAGTTAAAAACGTTTGAATAGACTCAAGGGACTCAAAACAGATTCTAAAGACTCAAAACAACTTAAAAACACTCAAAACTGCCTAAAAACACAAACTGGGCAGATTTGACTGTAACACAACTTTGGACGAATTTAGTGTTTTGACTTAAATCAAAACACTCTAAAACACAAACAAAACATATTTTAAACACTTTGGAACAAGAAAGTAAAATGGGGGTTTTGATTTGGATGAATTTGAAATAAACAAGCAAGTTATAAAACTAGGCAGATTATAAAATGAATTTGAGAAATAAAATGATGGAGGGATTAGTTAGAGGTCCGTTCTTCACACAGGACACACTTGTACATGAATCGATTTCCAATTGCTTTTCAATAAACTATGATACTCAACACCCCAGATTAACCGTGATGCACAAATTAACCCTCAGATTTTCCTTTACTCATTGAATTGGATGAATGCATGCGACAACCCAAATCATTCTCTAAAAGTCCCCTATATGAATGCATAATAGAGATACAATCAGAGATCATTATGTTCAATGAAAATCATAAGTGTTGACGAGACAATTATAACTATGAATGCATGATACAATTGCCAAGAATTCAATTAACGCGATTGTGATAGACAACCTTCACTACTCATGAATATAAACTTGTAACGATTAAGTGAAACTCATTTATATTCTAGCATCTAATTCATGCATGAAAATTAAGTATGCATCCTTAATAAACATCCAAGAATCAGTTATGAATAAAATAGATAATTGAATTGCAATCACAACTTATCAAATCACAATTAGAAGAAATCAATTCAAATCTCAAGCATGTTCATGGCTTCAAACTTCCCCCTAACTAAATAGGGGTTTAGCCACTCATAATTGCAACAAAATTAGAAAATAAAAAGTAGACATTGAAAGCAAGAACGGAGTACACCTAAAACGCTCCAAAGTTCCAAGCTTGAAACGTCAAGGACCTTTGTTTTCACCACCTTGTTGTAGCACAAGTGTCTAGGATTGTATGGATATATGGATGGAATGGATTTGCACGGCTAAGAGATGAAAGTGTATGGATTGGTGAGATGTAGTATGGCTAGATGAATGGATGGAGGTCACGACAAGGAAAATGTGTTTGTGAATGAAGTTGTGAGATGTGAAATGTAGTGTCTTTGGATGATGGCCCCCAAATTATGGTGAAGGGTGGATGTATTTATAGGCTAGGGAGAGGAGTGTATGGAGTTGTAATGAGTGGATGTAATGGGTGTAGTGGGTGAGTGTTGTGGTAATAAGTGGATGTAATGGGTGTAGTGGGTGGATGTTTGGTAATGAGTGGATGTAATGGGTGTAGTGGATGAATGTTTGGTAATGAGTGGATGTAATGGGTGTAGTGGATGAGTGTTTGGTAATGAGTGGATGTAATGGGTGTAATGGGTTGTGGTAATGAGTGGATGTAATGGGTGTAGTGGATGGATGTTTGGAGAATGGATGTGTTGGGTGAAATGAGTGGATGTAGTGGTAGGTGAATGTGTTGGGTGAAATGAGTGGATGTAGTGGTAGGTGAATGGATGTGTTGGGTGAAATGAGTGTGCTAAAATGGTTATTTATAGGGAGAGAATGATGCACAAACTTCAAATTTCGTCCATTCCTTTTGCTCCAAGCATATGCTATCCATTCCATGCCCAAAAATGCTCCAAAATGCTCCAAAATACACTTCTTTGCCACATTAACCCTTTGGACCTACAAACACACGAAAATAGCTTAAAATACTAAAATAACTACGAACTAACAACATAAATTCCAAGAAACAAGCTAACTAAGTCGTATAAATATGCTCCTATCAACCATTCCTTGTTCCCTCCATCATTTCAGATTTCATGCATCATTACATTGAATCATTGCACTCAATTGCTACACCATTCCTTGTTCCCTCCATCATTTCAGATTCATGCATCATTACGTTGAATCATTTCACTCAATTGCTACACCATTCCTTGTTCCTTCCATCATTTCAGATTTCATGCATCATTACATTGAATCATTGCACTAAATTGCTACACCATTCCTTGTTCCCTCCATCATTTTAGATTTCATGCATCATTGCACTCAATTGCTACACCACATCATGTTCCCCTCCATTGCCATGCACTTCCTCTATAAAAGGAAGTGTGTGTAACATAAATTTAGTTCATACTCTTTAGATTTCACTCCCATTTCAACACAACCTTCATCCAAACACATCCATTCATCTTCACATCAATTCCTCCATACAAACAAACCTTCAAACACTCACTAACACCTTGTGCCGTAGCAAAGGAAGGGAAGGAAAGTGCTTGAACGTGCTTGCTATCCAACTTGGATCGTTGGAGCGTTTAGATGTTTTCTTTCTTTTGTTTCTAATGTTTAAATTCATTTCCTTTCGTTTTTTTGTAAATATGAGTGGCTAAACCCCTCTTGGCTAGGGGTGATTTCAAAGCCATGATTATGTGTGCAATATAATTTGATAAATTCAAGTTATGAACTCTTGAATCGTGAATGCAATTGGCTTAACTATTTGATTGATAACTTATTTGTATTTGTTAATTAAGGGTCGACACTTAATTGGCATGCATAAATCCGTTGCTAGAATATAAGGAAGTTTCACTTAATCGTTACAAACTTATATTCACATGTAGTGAAGGTCGCTTATAAACAATCGCGTTAAGTTCAATTCCTAGCATGAGTGACATGATGTCATAGTTGCAAGTGCTTTGTCAATGCTTATGATTTTCATTAAACGTAATGATCTTTGATTGTATCTCTATTATGATGTCATGTAGGGAACTTTAGAAGAACGTTTTGGGTTGTCGAATGATGTCATCCAATCCAATAAAACAAGGAAAATATGAGAGTTAACTAGTGATGTCATGGTTGATTTGGGTCATTGTGATTCATAATTCAATGAAGTAGTAATTGGAAATTGAGTTGTTTGCATACATATCATGTGTGGAGAAAAAGCCTCTAGCTATCCCATCCATCATCTTATTTCTCAATTTTGTTTTACAATCTGTCTAGTTTTTCATACTTGTTTGTTTGTTTCAACTTCGTCCAAAACTCAATCCCCCTTTACTTTAGTATGTCTAATTAGTTATAATCTGTTTTAATTTGTGTTTTTAAATGTTTTGATTCAAGTAAAAGTTTTTTTTCGTCCAAAGTCATTCCTAGTGTCTATTTTAAGTTTATTTGGTTGTTTTGAGCTGTTTTGAGTATTTTAAGTTTGCTTTGAGTCTTGTAAATCTTGTTAAGTGTTTTTAAGTTTTGTTTTATGTTTCTGAGTCAGTTTAGAGGTTATTAGCAAGCCCTCCTAATCCCCAGTCCAGAACGATCCCTACTTATACTTATACTACAATTGTCAAACGAGGGTTAAATTTGTGTGTTAAGTTAATTTTCGCACCAAATTTTTGGCACCGTTGCCCGGGATTAGCAACTTTGCTAATCCCTTATTATTTCTTTTTGTTTATTTTCATGTGTTTTTGTTCCTAGTTGCTGATTTTACTTGTTTTCTTGTTTTAGATGGTTTATGACTCGAAGTTCTCAACCTGTTCATAAGCACATCTTTGACTTTGACGACGATTTTGAATGAACTTTGAGACGAGCAAGGAATCAACAAGATCCCCAACCATCTCAACCTGCACCAGATCTTGAAGAAGACAAAGTAGAAGAGAAAGAGGAGGCCACAGCAAGGACTTTTGAAGAAGTCCAAGATATGGTAGTAGACAATCGAACAATCAAGGAGCTTTCCGCTTCGGGATTGGACAATGCTCTGCCTTTATGCATTCAATATCTAAGGGCGGCCCAAAACAAGACCGACGAGTTCGAATTAAAGTCCAATTTATTGCATCATATTCCTAAGTTCCATGGGTTGTCCATGGAAGATCCTAATAAACATTTGAAAGAGTTCGAGGTTGTTTGTTTGAGCATGACCCCTGTGAATGTTGATGGGAGCATTCTAAAAATGAAGGGTTTTCCCTTTTCTCTCTTGGAAAAGGCTAAAGATTGGTTGTACAAGCTAGCCCTCGGCACTGTCACATCATGGGAGAGTATGAAACGGGCATTTTTGGAGAAGTTTTTCCCAACTTCTCGAGTCATTCTACTACGCAAAAGGATTAGTGGCATTCAGCAAAACCAAGGTGAATCCTTTCCCACTTACTATGAGCGTTTTAAAACCCTTGTTGCTTCATGTCCACATCACCAGATGAAGGAAGAGCTTCTTCTTCAATATTTCTACGAAGGGCTTCTACCAATTGAACGCCAAATGTTAGACGCCTCAGCGGGAGGAGCTTTGGTGGACAAAATACCCATGGCTACCAAGACCTTAATTGCTAACCGAGCATTGAATGCCCAACAATATGAAGGCGTTGGTCAAAGAGACAATGCACGGCAGCAACAAGTTAATGAGGTAAGTGCTATTTCCAAACTTCAAAATCAAATGGCTAATCTTACTACTCTTCTTTCACAGGTGGTTGAAAAACCAAAAGAACAAAGTGTAGCTGCTTGTGGCGTGTGCTCAATGAATGGACATCTCACAGATAAGTGCCCTCAATTGATTGAGAACGGAGGGTGGGAATCTGCCAATGCCGTGGGTTTTGGGAGTCAAAACCAACCACGTAAAGATCCATTCTCGAATACATACAATCCAGGTTGGAGAGATCATGCAAATTTCAAATGGAGGAAGCTCTAACAAACCCAACAACAAAGTGCATTCAGACAGCAACCTCCAGGATTCTATCAAATGACGTATGCACCCGCACAACTCCAAACACAACCTGCCCAAAATAACTCAGGTTCATCTTTTGATAATGTTCAAGTTATTCAGTTACTAACTACATTGGCGAAGGGTCAGGAAAATCAAGCCAAAGATATGCACAATTACGCCAAGGAAGTGCAAAATCAAGCTCGAGAGGTGACTGAATTGAAAAGACAAATGGGACAAATGGCTGAGTTTATGGGGCAATTTAGTAGAGAACCAGGTAAGTTACCTAGTTCGACGGATGTGAATCCAAAGGGAGGCTTCGAATCTGCCAAAGCCATCACCTTGCAAAGTGGAAAAGAAGCTGGATCTGATCCCAGCCCATCTAAATCCAATTAAGAGAAGGACGAAAAGAGGCAATCTGAGGAGAAGGAACAAGGCCTGCCCTCGGCAAGGATTGAGCAATCTTTGCCGCAACCACCTACACACCCTAATTCGACCACCAAAGGTAAGTTGGGTTCAAATTCCATGACTTCTAATTCCATTCCAACCAATGCACCCTTTCCTCGCAGGTTTATGCAATCAAAGAAGGATGAGAGTGACAAAGACATCCTTGACACATTCAGAAAGGTGCAAGTCAACATTCCACTTATAGATGCAATTAAACAAGTCCCCAAGTATGCTAAGTTCCTGAAAGAGCTGTGCACTACAAGGAAGAGGGTTTCGAACAAAGAGGTGGTAAGGGTAAGTGAGAATGTCTCAGCTGTGTTGCAACGAAAATTACCTCCTAAGTGCAAAGATCCAGGCAGTTTTACAATTCCTTGTGTTATAGGAAATACTCGCTTTGAATCTGCCATGTTAGATCTAGGTACATCAAGAAATGTCATGCCTTATTCAATATATGCATCTATGAACTTGGGAGAATTAAAAAATGATGGAGTGATCATTCAACTGGCCGATAGATCTAATGCGTATCCAAAAGGTGTTTTGGAAGATGTTTTAGAATAGGTGAATCACCTAGTTTTTCCGGCGGGCTTCTACGTGCTTGAAATGGAAGACTTGAACCATTCCCCTCAATTACCAATATTACTTGGCCAACCATTCATGAAGACTGCCCCTACAAAGATAGATGTATTCAAGGGAACATTGACCATGGAATTTGATGGGGAAGTTATTGATTTCAATATTTCTGATGTTATGAGATATCCTCATGATGCTCACTTTTGTTTCTCTATTGATGTGATTAACTCTTGGGCGCAGGAATTCCTTGATGATTTGAGTGAGGATGCACTTGAAAAGACTCTCATGCAAAGCATTGGACTCAAAAACGAAGGGTTAGCACTTAGGCATGCACACGGCAACAACAAGGAACATCTTACCGTGCTTATTCAAGAAGAATTGGTGGAGATGGTTGCTACCCTAGAGTCAAATCCAAGGCATATTGGTAAGTCTGCAAACCTAATTTCAATTCCCAATTCGACTAACAAGTTGCTTCCTTCTGTAATCCAGCCCCATTCCCTAGAGCTTAAACCATTGCCGAGCTATTTGAAATATGTGTTTTTGGGAGAACAAGAGGCGTTGCCCCTCATCATCTCTTCTTCACTCACTGCACAAGAGGAGGACAAGTTGGTGAGGGTGCTTCGGGAATACAAAACTGCCATTGGTTAGACATTGGCCGATATCAAGGGAATTAGCCCTACCACTTGCATGCATCAATACTCTTGGAAGAAGGAGCCAAACCATCTAGAGAAGCACAACGTCGGCTCAATCCACCCATGATGGACGTTGTGAAAAAAGAAATCATCAAGCTACTAGATTGTGGAGTGATTTACCCAATTTCTAATAGCCATTGGGTCTCGCCAGTCCAAGTTGTTCCTAAGAAGTCTGGAGTCACTGTGGTAAAAAATGAAGATAATGAGCTTGTGCCCACTTGAATCCAAACTGGATGGCGAGTTTGTATTGACTATCAGAAGGTCAACGCAACGACAAGAAAATATCACTTCCCGTTGCCCTTTATTGATCAAATGCTGGAAAGGTTAGCCGGTCATTCATTTTATTGTTTTCTTAATGGCTATTCGGGTTATAATCAGATTATGATAGCTCCCGATGACCAAGAAAAGACGACCTTCACATGTCCCTTTGGTACCTTTGCTTATCGACGCATGCCATTTGGGCTATGCAACGCACCAGCCACATTCCAAAGGTGTATGGTAAGTATTTTCTCAGAATTTGTGGAAAAGATCATTGAAGTGTTTATGGATGACTTTAGTGTTTTTGGTGACTCATTTGATGCATGCTTGAATAATCTTACTCTGATCTTACAACGATGCATCGAAACTAATCTTGTCTTGAATTGGGAAAAGTGCCATTTTATGGTAAAACAAGGTATAGTTTTGGGGCATATCATATCAGAAAAAGGGATTGAGGTTGATAAATCTAAAATAGATCTTGTACGTCACTTACCCTCTCCCACTTCGGTGAGGGAGGTTCATTCTTTTCTTGGCCATGCAGGATTTTATAGGAGATTCATCAAGGATTTCTCAAAAATCGCCCAACCCCTTTGCCATTTACTCCAAAAGGAAGTAGCCTTCGAGTTCAACAAGGAGTGTTAGACCGCTTTCAGAACCCTCAAGGACAAGTTGACTTCGGCCCCCATCATCATGCCGCCAGATTGGAGCCTTCCATTTGAGCTAATGTGTGATGTATCCGATTATGCCATTGGTGTTGTTTTAGGCCAAAGGAGGAACAAACAGCCCCACGTCATCCATTACGCTTCCCGGACACTAAATGATGCTCAATTGAATTATTCTACCACTGAGAAAGAACTTCTTGCAGTTGTATTTGCTTTATATAAATTTTGTTCATACTTACTTGGCACTAAAGTGATTGTATATTCTGACCATGCAGCATTGAAGTACCTCCTCACCAAGAAAGAGGCCAAACCAAGGCTGATTCGTTGGATGCTCCTACTTCAAGAGTTCAACATTGAAATAAGAGACAAAAAGGGGAGTGAAAACGTGGTGGCTGACCACCTAAGCCATTTGGTGCACGAGGAGGACCCCTTACCCATTCTAGAGACCTTCCCTGACGAGCAATTGTTGTCCCTAGAGGTAAGTGAGCCCTGGTATGCTGATTTGGTCAATTATTTGGTCACAAAACAAGTTCCTAGCACTCTAGATAAATACAAGCGTGATAAACTCAGAAATGATGCACCATTTTATGTGTGGGATGATCCATATTTGTGGAAGTATTGTCCTGACCAGATTATTTGTAGATGTGTGCACAATTTCGAGTTTAATTCAATTCTTGCATTTTGCCATAGTTATGCATGTGAGGGTCATTTTGGCACCCAAAGGACAACCTTTAAGGTTTTAGAGAGTGGTTTCTATTGGCCTACATTGTTTAAGGATGCTAGAACATTTTGTATAACTTGTGATAGATGCTAAAGAACAGGTACAATCAGTGCCAAAGACCAAATGCCGCCAACCCCCATCTTTAATGTGGAGATCTTTGATGTATGTGGTATGGATTTCATAGGACCCTTTTCGCCCTCATATGGTTTTACTTTTATTTTGCTAGCCGTTGATTATGTGTTGAAATGGGTGGAAGCCAAAGCCACCCATACTAACGATTCTAGAGTGGTGGCAGATTTTATCAAGGCTAACATCTTTTCCAAATTTGGCATGCCGAGGGTGTTCATAAGCGATGGAGGCTCCCACTTTTGCAATCGCACCATTGAGGCGCTGTTTAAAAAGTACAATGTGAAACATCGGGTTTCCACGCCATACCACCCTCAAACAAGTGGCCAAGCCGAAGTCTCGAATAAAGAAATCAAGCAAATTTTGGAGAAGACTGTTGGGCCAAACCGGAATGATTGGAGCTTGCATTTAGATGGGCATATTGCATTGCCTACAAAACACCTCTAGGTATGTCTCCATTTCGACTAATCTACGGCAAGTCGTGTCACCTACCTGTGGAACTGGAGCACAAAGCGCATTGGGTTGTGAAAACATTCAATTTGGACTTAGATGCTGCTGAAATGAATAGGAAGCTACAACTGAATGAACTTGAGGAGATACGGAACGAAGCCTATGAGAATGCACGAATTTACAAGGAGAAAACAAAGGCGTTTCATGACAAAATGAGTCGGGGAAAAACATTCTCAATTGGACAGAAAGTGCTACTATTCAATTCCCGTCTACGATTGTTCCGTGGTAAGTTACGGTCTAAGTGGATTGGGCCATTTGTTGTCACTAATGTTTTTCCCCATGGTGCAGTCCAAGTTAACAGCTTAAGGAACGGCGACAAACTCAAAGTGAACTGGCATCGCCTGAAGCTATACTATGAGAGTGATGTAGGGCAGATTATGGAAGAAATCCCACTCAGTGCCGTGGGCCCTATCAAAGCTTAGAAGGAAGTTTCATCTGGCTGCAAGATGTTAAAGCAAGCACTTTTTGGGAGGCAACCCATGTTTTGCATTCCTAAAAACCTTCCATTTTCTGCAATTTTATTTTGCCATGATTGTCATTTTTATTTGTTGCTTGTTTAATTGTTTTTGTTGTGGGTTTATTTTTGAAACATTGACAGATATGCAAGGTATTTTACATTAAAATTCATTGAAAATGAACAGGAGGCAGAAAAATACAAGAGGGAGCCTTCACAAAGGCTACTTAGGAGAAGTCTTAGTAGTCGGCAGAGCATTCGCAGTTGGCGGAGCCACAGAAGGAGGAGGTATCAGAGGTTGATCATTTGGAGCTTCACAACGCGGCATAGCCCCAGAAGACAAAGGCAAATGTTGTTGGAACAAACCCACAAACCTCTGATGATCAAGTAAAATCTGACCAACAGATTCCTACATCTGGTCAATCTTCCTCTCTATGTTTGTAGCATAGTTATGTGCAAGCTTGTGCAACTGTTTATTCTCATGCTTGAGCCCTCTAATCTTCTATTTGAAATTCATCACTTCAGCCGCCAATGATTCAACTTGACGGGTTCAGGCAAATAGACGTTGGGATATATTAGACACAGAACCCGCACACTGCACACTGAGAGCCAAAGAATCCTTAATAGCCAACTCATCAGACCATTTGGAAAGTAGTCTGTTATCTTTGGGAGTGACAAGGTTCTGGGCCACCACCGCAGCGGTCATATCATTCTTCATCACTGAATCCCTAATGGTAAGAGGACTAGTAAAGGATATGAAGGATGGGCGCCATATGTTGTCTGGAGAAGACATGGATGCCTCTTCACCAAGGTTCAAGTCAAAATGACGATCGGAGGGGCCAGACATTTTCAAAGGTGTTGAAGAAAAAAGAGGTCGGACAAATCGAGATCTTAGAAGTGCAATAAAGGGAGTTTCTATGGGCAGAAATTCAAGTGTGCTTAGAAACGAACTGCTTATCCTCTATAAAAATCAGCACTTGACGGGATTTCAGAGATTGAAGAGGTGAGCTCAGAAATCGAAGAGGCCAATTCAAAAATCGAAGAGGCGTTAGCTTTCTCAAAAGCTGGGCTTGCTCAGAAACCACGGGCCATCCCCTTTTCCAGATTTGTCCGCATTTGTCACATGGAACCTCTGCACTCGACGGAGTTTAGAAATCGAAGAGACAAGCTCAGAAATCGGAGAGGCATTTTCTATTCCAAACGTGTCAGCATCTGTCACATGCACACTCAGCTTGCGGAAATCATGGGCAATTTGTCGAAGCGCCGATTTCAGATATCGAAGAGGCATTTGCTTTTCCAGACGCGTCAACATCTGTCACATGCACACTTAGCCTTGCGAAAATTACGGGCAATCTGTCGAAGATTTCTGGTGACGTAGGAAGCACGTGAAGATTACTATTCAATCATCCAACGGTTGCCGACAAGAGTGAAAGAATAGTATCGGTTATTAATTCATATAAATGTCGACCTTCACCCCCTATTGCAAGGCAGACATACATAACCCTTCTTCATCTCCAAGAATGCTTTCCCAACAAAGCCTCTCGAGTCACTCAATGTTCCTTATTCCCTGGGATACCTCTGCAAACAACCCATCAAAAGCAAAAGCATTTCATATCATGAAGGTTGAAAGCAAGAGTATCTCATATCATGCTTTCTCCCGGTCCTTCTCCTTGTCGTTGTTTTTCACCTTGCGGACAAGGAGAAAGAGAGCAATCAGCCAGCACTTGGTATCAATCTTCCGATCTGGAACCAACTGCCTGGAACCCCTTCCTGATTGCTTACTTAGCCTTGCTCTCGAGTACTCATTTTCAACATCTTATGCTTCCTCAAGCTACCACATCTGCCCGAGGAACAGATAAGGGAAGTGAAAATGATACCTCGAAGCATGTGGAGACAATGTGCTAATTCATCCTCAACTAGGGACAAGGAGAAAGAAAGCAAATGGTCGGCACTTGGAAAGATTGAAGAAAGAAACATACCATCACCTCTACCTCGTGCCTGCCTACCGTCCAGAAGAAACAAGCAGAGAAGAATGCAGATTGCACAACCAAGGAACTCTAATATTCCTCGCTCATAATTCCAAACCAGTTCGAGATCAAAGCTATGGAAAGTCAACAAGATCATATATCTCCAAAACCAGATTTGCGTTCTTAAACTCTACTCTGTCTGGTTTTTACTTCGCTATACTTGTCATGTTTATTCGTTGTTTGCTTGTTTGCTTGTTTTTGTGTGAGTTTATGCTTGAAACATTGAGGACAATGTTTGATTTAAGTGTGGGGGGGGGGGGTAATCAAGTTGTTTTGCATAAAATTCGTAGGAGTTTATCACCCATTACTTCTAGTGTTGTTCCTTGCTGTTTGTAAGTATTTTTAAGCTGTTTTGGAGTGTTTTAGTGTGTTTTGACATAAAAATCCGAAAATCTCATAAAAATTTGAAAAATTGTTTTGAAAAACCCAAAAAGAGTTGTTTTTGTGTGTTTATTTGTGTCTTAGGGTACCTTCCAACACAATGATGAGGATTTGGTTTTTAATTACATGACTGTTAAGGAGAGTTATAAACATGGATGAAAATTTGATTTACTCTTTGGTGTATGCTTGGTTGTGGTTATAATTTATGAATTCACATGCAATCATAAAGGAAAAATCAGTTTTTGTAACATGCTTGAAGGAAGGAACTCAAATGAATGCTACAACCTTGTGAGACTTGAGCCTAAACGTTTATTTGGAGAGTTAATAATCTGTGCATCATTTTTTTCTAAAGTCGTTTCATGATCTCATTATTCTTTGCTTGGTTGCTACTTAGAAGGCATTTCATCATTTAGTTCCAAATGCTAGAACTCATGCCTATTTCATTCAAAGTATGCTATTGATTTGCATAACACATATTCAAGATGAAAGTTGTGTCGTGACCACCAAAGCCAAATTGCCGTGCCCCTATTTCATTATGTGTTTAAGTTTAACCCCGTTGAGCCTTGTTAAGCCTATGTTCTTTGTTAATCCACACTATCCTTACCTAGCCTAGTTTTAGGACCATCCATACCCTTGTTCTTGAAGCATAGTAAAGCATGACTTAAAATGAACTCCTTTTTTTATCAATGTATTGCAAAAAGCAAGTGTGGGGGAAGTGATTCTTGTGTGTGTGAGTATGCCAAAGTCCTTAATAAGGCACAGGTAGAAAAGAAAAAGAAAAAAAAAAGAGTGAAAAGAAAAAAGTTTGTTAAAAAAGGGTCCAAAACATTGAATTCGGCCCTAAGTGTTGCACGAATCTTCCCTTTGTATTTAAAAGTTGATTCTGCATTCTAAAGTGAATTCCAAGTGTCTATTTCATTGCTTTGCTTGCTATCGCTTTAAGAACGTTTGTTATTCCTATCCTTTCTTTATTAGCCATTACCCCCAAGCCCTATTATAACCCTTTAGTTCAATCTTGAGTGTTGTGTGTTTCAATTTGTGGAGTTCGAAATTGGTATGCATATGGTGTCACTGGTTCTCGCATCTAAGTAGTAGCATTCCATTCATGAGATCATATCTAAACATGCTTAAGAACTCCATAAAATTGCTTTCTTTGTTATAACATATGTGAGTCCTAGTCTTTCATGTTTACATTAATCTTCTCACATATACTAGTGTAGGGTGTGTAGTTAGAAAATGTGTGTGAAAATAGAGAGTATCTTGTAAGAAATTGAGCAAATTCTCTAAGGCATGTTACTACATTCAAAACATCATTTTAATTGGTTAATTGTGAACTAGTAAGTGGTGACTGTGATTAAGTATGTGCTCAAGTGTAAAGATGACCAAAATCTGTGGGAATGATGATTTTTAACATGTCATGTTTCATTAAAAATCCCTGAGGCAAATGTTGGAAGGTCTAGGTTGTGTTTTGTTTGTCTAGTTTGTTTTGTTTTGCTCAAGGACTAGCAAAAGCTAAGTGTGGGGGAATTTGACAGGAGCATATTTATGCGACTGAGTTAGCTTGTTCTCATGCATTTATGTTGTTATTTCTTAGTTAATTATGTATTTTAAGCTATTTTTGTGTGTTTGTAGGTCCATAGGCCTTATGAAGCAATAAGATGCATTTTGGTGCATTTCGGAGCAGTTTTGGGCTTGGAATGAATAGCACATGCATGGAGCAAGATGGATGGACGAAATTGAAGACTAAAGAGGCTAGGAATGTGTTAAAGAGAAAGAAGAATTAATGTAAAAAGGACAAAGTGCTCAGCCATAAAGGGGTGTCACTCCACCATTCACCTTTCCATCATTGTCGTGCACCACCATTGCACTCCCTTTGGATTCCTATGCCGTGCATCATCATCCATGTTCCCTCCATTGACTCATTTGTTGCATCATTCCACCTCCCTTTCCTTTCTCTACCATGTGCACAATCATTCATGTTCCCTAGCTGCAACACTACTCCATTTTACCCCCATGCTTTGCATCATCACTTCACTTTCACCTTTGAATCATTTCAAACACCACTCATTGCACTCAATTGCTACACCATTCTTTGTTCCCTCCATCATTTCGGATTTCATGTATCATTACATTGAATCATTGCACTCAATTGCTACACCATTCCTTGTTCCCTCCATCATTTCAGATTCATGCATCATTACATTGAATCATTGCACTCAATTGCTACACCATTCCTTGTTCCCTCCATCATTTCAGATTTCATGCATCATTACATTGAATCATTGCACTAAATTGCTACACCATTCCTTGTTCCATCCATCATTGCACTCAATTGTTACACCACTCCATGTTCCCTTCCATTGCCATGCACTTCCTCTATAAAAGAAAGTGTGTGTAACATAAATTTAGTTCATACTTGGTTAGATTTCACTCCCAATTCAACACAACCTTCATCCAAACACATCCATTCATCTTCACATCAATTCCTCCATACAAACAAAACTTCAAACACTCACTAACACCTTGTGCCGTAGCAAAGGAAGGGAAGGAAAGTGCTTGAACCTTCAAGTTCTCCTTAGGTTATTGAATTGGATGGGAAAGCACATACAACAATTCAAGCATTCTTCAAAAGTCCTTTTCGTGAACAGCACAATAAAGATACAATCAAAGATCATTAAGCATTATGAAAACTATAAGTATTGACGAGGCATTCGTTACTATGATGAGCATGAAACTCCTGCCAAAAATTCATTTAGCGCGATCGTTTATAAGCGACCTCCACTACTTGTGAATATAAGTTTGTAACTATTAGGTGAAACTCCCTTATACTCTAGCATCATATTCATGCATGCAAATTAAGTGTGCACTCTTAATAAACATACACGAATAAGTTATCAATCAAGCAGTTAAACAAATTGAATTCACAACTTATGAAATCACAACTGAAGGTAATCAATTCATATTGCAAGTATGTTCATGGCTTTGAATTCCCCCCTAGCTAAGGGGGGTTTAATTCCTCATACTCACAAAGCAAAGATAAACAAATTTAGACATTGAAAACAAAAGAATGAAAACACCTAAAAACGCTCCAACAATTCAACTTGAATAGCAAGCACGTCCAAGGGTCCTCCTTCTTCCCTTTGTTGCGGCACAATGTGTGGTTTGATGGATGCATATGGATATATGGAAGGGAATGGCTGAATGTGTTTAGGTTGGATGGAGGTCACGGCAAGGAAAGGGAAATGAAGGTGCATGGAATTGTGTTTTTCTTGTGGGAATGTGTAGAATGGTTAAGAAGAAAAGACTCTGCCTTGCGGCAGAATGTGTCTTCCTGTCCTTCTCCCTAAACTGTCCCCCAAATGTGTCTTTGGATGGATATATTTATAGGCTAGGGAGAGGATGTAGTGGGTGGTGGTAATGAGTGGATGTAGTGGTAGGTGAATGTGTTGGGTGGTTGTAATGAGTGGATGTGTTGGGTGAAATGAGTGTGCTAAAATGGTTATTTATAGGGAGAGGATGATGCACAAACTTCAAATTTCGTCCATTCCTTTTGCTCCAAGCATATGCTCTCCATTCCATGCCCAAAAATGCTCCAAAATGCTCCAAAATGCACTTCTTTGCCACATTAACCCTTTGGACCTACAAACACACGAAAATAGCTTAAAATACTAAAATAACTACAAACTAACAACATAAATGCCAAGAAACAAGTCACATAAATATGCTCCTATCAAATTCCCCCACACTTACTTTTGCTAGTCCTCGAGCAAAACAAAACAAACAAAACACAACCTAGACCTTCCAACAATTGCCTCAGGGATTTTTAATGAAACATGACGTGTTAAAAATCACCATTCCCACAGATTTTGGTCATCCTTACACTTGAGCACATACTTAATCACAATCACCACTTACCAGTTCACAATTAACCAATTAAAACGATGTTTTGAATGTAGTAACATGCCTTAGAGAATTTGCTCAATTCCTTACAAGATACTCTCTATTTTCACACACATTTTCTGACTACACACCCTACACTAGTATATGTGAGAAGATTGATGTAAACACGAAAGATTAGGACTCACATATGTTATAACAAAGAAAGCAATTTTCTGGAGTTATTAAGCATGTTTAGATATGATCTCAAGAATGGAATGCTACTACTTAGATGTGAGAACTAGTGACACCATATGCTCATACCAATTTCGAACTCCACAAATTGAAACACACAACACTCAAGATTGAAGTCAAGGGTTGTAACAGGGCTTGGGGGTAATGGCTAACAAAGAAAGGATAGGGATAACAAACGTTCTTAAAGCGATAGCAAGCAAAGCAATGAAATAGACACTTGGAAATCACTTTAGAATGCAGAATCAACTTTTAATTACAAAGGGAAGATTTGTGCAATACTTAGGGCCAAATTCAATGTTTTGAACCCTTTCTTTAACAAACAACACTTTAGAGCTCTTTTTCATACTTTTTTTTTTCTTTTCTACCCATGCCTTATTAAGGACTTTGGCACACACACACACACAAGAATCACTTCCCCCACACTTGCTTTCTGCAATACATTGATCAAAAAAGAGTTCATTTTAAGTCATGCTTTACTATGCTTCAAGAACAAGGGTATGGATGGTCCTAACACTAGGCTAGGTAAGGATAGTGTGCGTTAACAAAGAACATAGGCTACACAAGGCTCAACGGGGTTAAACTTAAACAAATAATGAAATAGGGACACGGCAATTTGGCTTTGGTGGTCACTACACAACTTCATCTTGAATATGTGTTATGCAAATCAATAGCATGCTTTGAATGAAATAGGCATGAGTTCTAGCATTTGGAACTAAATGATGAAATGCCTTCTAAGTAGCAACCAAGCAAAGAATAATGAGATCATGCAACAACCTTAGAAAACAATGATGCACAGATTATTAACTTTCCAAATAAATGTTTAGCTCAAGTCTCACAAGGTTGTAGCATTCATTTGAGTTCCTTCTTTCAAGCATGTTACAAAAACTGATTTTTCTTTTATGATTGCATGTGAATTCATAAATTATAACCACAACCAAGCATACACCAAAGAGTAAATCAAATTTTCATCCACGTTTATAACTCTCTTTAACAGTCATGTAATTAAAAACCTAATCCTCATCATTGTGTTGGAAGGTACCCTAAGACACAAATAAACACACAAAAACAACTCTTTTTAGGTTTTTCAAAAAAAAATTTCAAAATTTTATGAGATTTTCGGATTTTTATGTCAAAACACACTAAAACACTGCAAAACAGCATAAAAACACTTAAAAACAACAAGGAACAACACTAGAAGTAATGGGTGATAAACTCCCACGAATTTCATGCAAAACAACTTGGTTACCCCCCCCCCCCCCACACTTCAATCGAACATTGTCCTCAATGTTTCAAGCATAAACTCACACAAACACAAGCAAACAATTAAACAAACAACGAATAAACATGACAAGTATGGCAAAGTAAAAACCAGACGGAGTAGAGTTTAAGAACGCAAATCTGGTTTTGGAGATAGATGATCTTGTTGTCTTTCCACAGCTTTGATCTCGAACTGGTTCAGAATTCTGAGTGAGAGTTCCTTGGTTTCAAATCAGACTCTTTCTGCTGGGTTGATTTGATTGTGCAGTCTGCATTCTTTTCTGCTTGTTTCTTCTGCATGGCAGGCAGGCACAAGGTAGAGGTGATGGTCTATTTCTTTCTTCAATATTTCCAAGTGCCCACCTCTTGCTTTCTTTCTCCTTGTCCCTAGCTGAGGATGAATTAGCACATTGTCTCCACATGCTTCGAGGTATCATTTTCACTTCCCTTATCTGTTCCCTAGGCAGATGTGGTAGACAAAGATGAAGCATATGATGTTTAAGATGAGTACTTGAGAGCAGGGCTAGGTAAGCAATCAGGAAGGGGTTCCAGGCAGTCGCTTCCAGATCGGAAGATTGATACCAAGTGCTGGCTGATTGCTCTCTTTCTCCTTGTCCCGCAGATGAAAACAATGACAAGGAGAAGGACATGGAGAAAGCATGATATGAGATACTCTTGCTTTCAACCTTTATGATATGAAATACTTTTGCTTTGGATGAGTTGTTTGCAGAGGTACCCCAAGGAATAAGGAACGTTGAGTGACTCGAGAGGCTTTGTTGGGAAGGCATTCTCAGATATGATGGAAGGTTATGTATGTCTTCCTTGCTATGGAGGGTGAAGGTTATGTATGTCTTCCTTTCTATGATGGAAGGAACATTATGTGACTCGAGAGGCTTCGTTGGATGATTGAACAGTAAACTTCACGTGCTTTCTACTTCACCAGAAATCTTCAACAGATTGCCCGTAATTTTCGCAAGGCTGAGTGTGTATGTGACAGATGCTGACACGTCTGGATAAAGCTGATGCCTCTTCGATATCTAGAATCGGCGCTTCGACAAACTGCCTGTGATTTCCGCAAAGCTGAGTGTGTATGTGACAGGCGCTAACACGTCTGGAAAAGCAGATGCCTCTCCGATTTCTGAGCTTGCCTCTTCGAGTTCTGAGCTCCGTCGAGTGCAGAGGTTGCATATGACAAGTGTAGACAAATATGGAAAAGAAGATTGGCCCGTGGTTTCTGAGCAAGCCCAGCTTTTGAGAAAGCTAGGGCCTCTTCGATTTTTGAATTGGCCTCTTCGATTTCTGAGCTCGCCTCTTCAATCTCTGAAATCTCGTCGAGTGCTGATTTTTATAGAGGTATGCAGTATGTTTCAAAGCACACTTGAATTTCTGCTTGTAGAAACTCCCTTCTTGCACTTCTACGATCTTGACTTGTCCGACCTCTTCTTTCTTCAACACCTTTGAAAATATCTGGCCCTTCCGACCGTTGTTTTGACTTGAACCTTGGTGAAGAGGCATCCATGCCTTCTCCAGACAACATATGGCGCCCATCCTTCATATCCCCTACTGGTCCTCTTACTGTTGGGGATTCGGTAATGAAGAATGATATGACCGCTGCGGTGGTGGCCTGGAACCTTATCACTCCCAAAGATAACAGACTACTTTCCAAACGATCTGATGAGTTGGCTGTTAAGGATTCTCTGGCTCTCAGTGTGCAGTGTGCAGGTTCTGTGTCCAATATGGCCCAACGCCTATTTGCTCGAACCTATCAAGTTGAATCATTGGCGGCTGAAGTGATGAGTCTCAAACAGGAGATTAGAGGGCTCAAGCATGAGAACAAATAGTTGCACAGGCTTGCACATAACTATGTTACAAACATGAAGAGGAAGATTGACCAGATGCAGGAATCTGATGGTCATATTTTACTTGATCATTAGAGGTTTGTGGGTTTGTTCCAACAGCATTTGCCTTCGTCTTCTAGGGCTGTACCGCATAATGAAGCTCCAAATGATCAACCTCTGATGCCTCCTCCTTCTGGGGCTCCACTGACTACTGAGGCTCTGCCGACTAATGAGACTTTTCCTAAGCAGCCTTTGTGAAGGCTTCCTCTTGTATTTTCTACTTAATGTTCCTTTTTTCTTTCATGAAAATGAACGTAAAAATACTTTGCATATCTATCAATGTTTCAAAAATAAACCCACACCCAAAAATAATTAAACAACAAAAATAAAAATGACAATCATGGCAAAATAAAAATGCAGAAATGGGAAGGTTTTTAGAAATGCAAAATTGATTGTGGAGCGATTCAAAAATCTTCCTTATTTGAATACATGGGTTGCCTCCCAAGAAGCGCTTGCTTTAACGTCTTCCAGCCGGACGACACCTCCATTTAAGCTTCAACAAGGCCCACGACATGGAGGGGTACATTCTCCACAACATGCTCCTCAAAGGCTTCATAATAGGGCTTCAAACGATGCCCATTCACTTTGAATTCTTGTTGCGTCTTCAAACTTTGTATTTGGATTGCACCATGAGGAAAAACATTAGTAATAACAAAAGGACCAATCCATTTGGAACGCAACTTACCCGAAAATAAACGAAGACTGGAATTGAAGAGTAACACTTTATGCCCTATAGAGAACGTCTTGCTACGAATCATCTTGTCATGGAATGCCTTCGTCTTCTCCTTGTAAATACGAGCATTCTTATAAGCTTCATTACTAATTTCCTCAAGCTCATTTAATTGAAGCTTTCTATGAAGACCGGCGGCATCAATGTCCATATTGAAAGTTTTGACGGCCCAATGTGCACAATGCTCTAACTCAACGGGAAGATGACATGGTTTCCCATAGATAAGCCGAAATGGTGACATCCCAATTGGTGTTTTGTAAGCAGTACGATACGCCCACAATGCATCATCTAAGCGAGCTCATTGTTTTTTTGCCCTTTCAGGATTTTACTGCAATTTATTTATGCTCTGACATCACTAGTGTGATAAGCGTTCAACCCCACTTATGTGCACTAGTTTAGGTTTAATTAGCTCGCACTTTCCACATCACCATCACTCCATGGCTTCGTCAGCTTCCAGTTGTCGGCCACCACAGCTCAATTCGGGTGTCCAGGTAGAGGTTCAGGGTTGGGGTGTATCACATTCATCGAGCATGTAATTTTTTGGTATTTTTTTTCTTTCTTTATATTACTTGCTTGGCGAAAAGTCGTCAGGCAAACTTTCCTTAGTTTTTTATTATTTCCGTAAAATACAACGTTAACCTACGAAAAGTTGTTATCGGGCACGCTATCTTCGACGAGCCAAGTTGGTCAATATCCAGCACACTATTTTCGATGAGCCAAGTTGGTCAATGTGCTTTGCTTGATGAAATTTTCGTCGGGCAAACACTATTCATCCAATGGATTCTAAAATTCGTCGGGCCAAACTTGAAGCGAAGATATTTGCACGACTAATTTTGCGTGACGAAGTTCCGTCGGGCTGCATTATAGGACACTAAATCTTATTTTTCCCAACAAAATGTTTTCCTCGGAAAATTGTTTTTCTTTTTTTATAGTGATTGAAATTATCTATTATAATTTTGTTCAAATGAGAGATTATTTGAATGTGGAAGAACATAGTAGTAGACGGGACTCAATTTGATGCCCGTTAGTTTCGAAGCGTTGATGATTGTGCTCTAGCTTTTTTTTAGTGTTAGTGTTATCAATATTGAAAACGTTAAGCCCTACCTTCCACAACAAAATGACTTTATCATCTTCTCTTCAATCATTTCCAAACAATTTTGAATTAGTTTCTATGAATCTCGGAGTTAGGAATTATTTGGTGGGTGGGCTAAACTAAAATTATTACTAGAAATCAAATGCTCTGTTTTTTTTTTTTTTTGTTGCCTATATAAAATTATATAATGGTAAACTCGAAAGTAAGAATTTGAAACAAAAAATTTATATTCTGCACAAATTAAGTTTCAACTAGATTTAACAAAAGTTGCAACCCGGCAATAGAAAGAAAACATGTATCATCAATCTTGTTCATAACAACTTAACAAGTAAAAAGAAAAAAAGTAATGCTAGGGAGACTAAATTTGTAGACTTATTTTGCAAACTAAATGATGTGTCAACAATAAGAAATAAGCATGTTTATCAACGTTCAAGTAATAATCCAATCATCTCTGTAGATCACTAGCTCTCTGGCAAAAAGTGTGGCTACTGTTCTACAGTCCTAGCTTTCAAAAAGGCAAAAGGTCTATAGGCAAGGAAATTATAATTGAGAGCCATGTGTCAATTGTCAAAAACAAAAGGGCATGGTTTGTTTTCTGAGCCTCTAGCCCTTAAAACTTTCAAATGAATATTCTTTATTTCTTAGTTTTTGTGTGGTATGAAAGTTTTAATTTAATATTATTTAAATTTCATTATTGGGTAAAACAAAAAAAATGTAAGATTCATACTATTAGATGTAAGTATTGGCTAATTTTATTTTATTTTCCATAAAAACAACTATAAGATTCATACTTTTCATTTTGCTAGGTGGGCTATGATAATTAAAAATCATAAATAACCCAAATAATTAATATTTTTAAGCTTAAATAACCAAAACTCTCTCTATACTATAGCCCATCAAAAACCTGTACTCAGCTTTGTCGGATTCTTCCAACAAATCAAACCCATGCCGCAATTTAGATGATCAGTTGAAAAGGTTAACGTCTAGAAAAAAGATGTAAGTGCATTGTTGTCTACTACTTTTGTACGTTGAAAAAGTAATAAACGACTTCAAACTATATATGTATGATGAATATTCTTGATTTCTTAGCACTAGTAGGAAAAACTACTTCCACGACAAAGCAAAATCAGTCGTGCAAGGACTCCTTGCGCAATGAAGAAAATATCTATGTCACACAAGGTTAGTCTACTTTGCGTGACGCAGAACTTTATCGCACAAAAACGTTTGCACGACGAAAAAAAGATGTTCATCATGCAAAGCCAGTAAGAAAACCACGAGTGTTTTTTTTTTTTTTGAACGAAAATAAATGCGCGACCAAGATCTTCTCGCGGAACCTTAGCGTGACAAAGGCTTCATCACGCAAAGCTTGTTCAGTTTCTAGGGCAGAGCATTCAACGCATAGGAAACCGAGGAACACTTGTGTGACAAGGGTTTCGTCGCGCAAGTTACAATTAGTTTTCAATTAGAGCATTCAGTGCATGTGAATCAATAGGAATCTACATTGTATTTAGTGTGGGTCTTTGCGGAACAAAGCCTTTGTCATGCAAAGGCCCTCACCTTTCTATAAATATGTGTTTCTGCTCTCCTTATTTTTCCCAATTTTGTTGTCCATATTCTTCACAATTCTGTTCGTGCTGGGATGGAGGATAAAAACAAGGATCAGAATGTGCCAGCCAACTCGAATGATTTGAGGAACCATGTGGAGTTCACGCATGCGATTGTTGTAACCATGGGGAATAATTGTCCTACTACTGAGTGGCGTTCTTGGACAGATGTGCCCGAGAATGTGAAGAAGACGGTGATGGATGAATTATTAGTAAGTATACTGTTGATGGATCAATAATTAATTTTGTGAAATTTTTTTATTATATGTTGGAATTAATTATTTGCATATATGTGTAACAGTGTAAGTATACTCTTGATGACGATACGAACAAAGAGTTGATGAAGTTGATGGAGGCAGCGTTGGAGGGAGGTTATAATTAACTTTAAATTTATGTTTTTTGGACAATAATTAACTTTAAGGTTTTTTTATAAGTTTTTGGACTTAATTAAACTTTAATTCCCGTTTGGTTTTTTAAATAATTGAATGGAATATAATATTAATTTTGCTTAAGGTTTTAATTATTTTTAGAATAAATATTATAACTGAAAATTTGTTTGTAATTATGAAGTTTACATAAACACAGATATCTATGTTTACATAAACTTCATAATTACAATCTATCACATTCGTCGCTAGAATGTTTGCACGACAAATCTTGTCGATGTGCAAAGCCTTGAGTGACAAAAGGATGTCGCTATGCAAAACCTTGCACGACAAAGCTTTCATCGCTCAAAAGGCATTCAATTTTAGGTCAGCGTATTTGGTGCATCTAAATCAGAGAAATCAATACTGTGTTTAGTACAGATGTTTGCGCGACAAAGTGTTCATAACGCAAAGTCCCTAACCTTCCTGTAAATGTGCGCTTCTGCTCTCCTTATTCTTCACAATTTGTTTCAAAAACGCTTACCTAGTCTGCAAAATATAATCAGTTCGTTCTTTGATTGTTGGTACAATGGCCGACAGTGGTGCGCATTCATCAAAGACAATGGATGGCAAAGGTTCCAAAAAAGGTGTGCGTTGTAAATTTTTCATTTTTTTTAAATTTTTTATTTAGATTATGTATTATGAAAATATATTTTGTGGATAGAAAAGAAGAAATTTGCTACGGTACGGGTCCGACAAAGTTATGGTCGTAGACGTTACCGAATCACTGCTGACGAAGTAATAGGGGTTGTGAAATCAGAACAGCATGCCAGCTTTTGGTCTAACATTGGAGCATTGGTGCGTACCAAATGTGATGTGGATTGGGAGTCTTGGAGAGCCATCCCCGAGGAGCTAAAGATGCACATGATTGATGAGTTAGCTATATGTGTTAATTTTATTAGTTAAATAATAATGTTTGTTAAATATAATATAATAGTGATCTTTTAATTTATTAATTTTTGCATGACAACATGTTCAAGTTGCGTTTCCGGGAGTGGAAGTTTGATAATCAATGCACAGCAAAACTACAACAAGAACCACAAGTACCGGCGGATGACTAGAATAGGGTTTTTTATTTCAATTCTAAAAAGTAATTAGATCTGAATTTTAAGTTTTTTTAGTATGAAGAGTTTTATTAAATATGTACTTAATGTTTAATATTAATAAAATTAATCCATTTTAATAAATATGTATATTAATTAATTATGCACAAATGGTATAACGATTTCAGTTCATGATTTAGTAAGTATTTATGTGTTTTGAAAAAAAATTGAAGAGTGAATGAAAAAAAAATTGAAAAAAGAAAGTTAAAAAAACAAACAACTCAATAAAATAAAATAAGGGAGTTTTAACGAAAAGCCTACGGTACTGTTCACCTTAACGAAAAACCACATTTTTACACTAAAAAGTCAAACATGGTACTATTCACTTTACCCTTTCTTTTGTCCTTATCATTAAAACTCAAAGTTTTCAAGCCCTTTTTATTAGTTTTCCTATAAAATAATGCACGATGAACTATGGTTCGTCGCACAATGTGTTTAAAAAACGTGGGAAATCGTAGTTGCCTGGCGCCAAAAAGTTGAAGCCCAATGTTTTGCACAACAATGCTTTCGTTGCACAAGGTCTTTCACTTTACTCAACTTAACCAGAATGCAGGAAGGCAGAAGCTGCAAAACAATTGCAGCAGCTGCCTTCCCCTGGTGGAATTTCCAACAATTGGAGGTATAATTTTTCTTAACTAACTTATTTAATTTCCATTAATTTAAATTGTGTTGTATGTAGTTTATAGGTGTTGTGAGTTTATGTATTTGTATGCAATCATTTTTATATGGATGTACAAAAAATGGTTTGTAATTTTCATACGAGCTTAGTTTCTCGTTTGAGAATTAGTTGGATTTCGCAAATGGATGTGAAAGCATGACTGCAGTCCAATTAATTCTTGATTTTTCCCAAAATCTTGGACAGTTTGAGAATGCACATTTGCATGTTGTATTTTACAGTTCACGCATTAGAGTTTGAACGTGGGCAATGTGGTAGCATTTATTTGCGTTCTTCGGGTGCATCGTAGTTTTTTGTATCTACGTTGTGCACTTGAAGAGCTGCAGGGAGATGCTGCCGAAATTTTCCCATGATCGAACTCTAATGTGTTGGAACTGTAAATTACAACACGTAACTGTGCATTCTCAAATGAGATAGGACCCATACCAGAGGCATAAGGTGGCATGTCATAATTGAAGTTGTTGTAACCCTTGTAAATATTTTTTGTTTGCAAGTGAAACGGACAAACAGTGGATACATAATCCTAACAAATGTGCTGATGATTATTTGGATGGAATAAATGAGTTCCTCGATTTTGCAATTGCAAACAACCACGGTTCAACTCAAATTCGGTGTCCTTGTAGAAAGTGTAACAACTTAATGATTGAATATTTTGAAATTGTTCGATACCATTTAGTCAAAAATGGGATGATGGAAACCTATACTATGTGGAATCATTTGCTTCTACAAAGAGAATAAAGCGTTGGATAAATGCCCTATATGTAATGAGTCACAGTTTAAAATGACCTCTCAGAATATAAGAACGAAGATTCCACAAAAAGTTAAGTGTTATTTCCTATTAAAGCAGTTGCAGCGATTGTATATGTTGACGCACACTGCAAGCGATATGAGGTGCCATAAGGACAGACGAGTGGATGACGATGCTATGAGACATCCTGCAGATGGAGAGGCCTGGAAAGAGTTTGATCAGTTGTACCCTGATTTTACATGTGAGCCCCAAAACGTTAGATTGGGAATTGTGACAGACAGGTTTAATCCATTCGGGGTTCTAAGCCAAAACAACATCACTTGGCCAATCTTCGCAATTCCATTTAATTTGCCACCTAGGAAGTGTATGAAAAAATAATATATGATAATGACGTTGTTGAAAACCGAAGATTTGGGCACGTTTATTGATGTGTTTTTACAACCATTGGTTGATGAACTAAAAGAATTATAGGAAAATGATGTTCCCACATACGATAATTCTACCAGGAAGATGTTCACTTTTAGAGCAGCCATGATGTGGACTATAAATTATTTTCCTGCGTACGCTATGATGTCTGGGTAGAGCACTAAGGGCTATTACACATACCCAGTTTGTAAAGAGAACACAATATCTAGTTCGCACGCTGACCTAAAGTGGGACCACGAGTGGTGTCAGAAAAAGACAGCCTTCTTCAACGGCACAGAGCATCGGCCAAGACCCAGAGAATGGTCCAACGATGAAATTTTGGCTCAAGTGAATCGATTGGATTTTGCTCCTTTGGGCAAATCTGTAAATAGGACAAGAACAAACACACATCTAAACTGGACACACAAGATGAGGTTGTTCGAACTCTCGTACTGTCCAAATTAAAATTGAGACACATCGATGTAATGCATGTTGAGAAAAATGTGTTTGATACACTGATCGGAACTATACTAGACATCGAGGGAAAAACAAAGGACACAATAAAAGCTAGGATCGATCTGGAAAAAATGGGCATTAGGCCAGGTTTATGGATGACGAGGGACAGAGACATATCCAGAAAGAAGCTCACATCATTTTTGGTGAAACCAGATAAGAGGAAAGAGTTTTTGCAGTTTCTATCTTTTGTAAAGTTTCCAGATGGGTATGCTTCAAACATCAGCCGTTGCGCAAACGTGGATGGAGGCAAATTTTCTGGCCTCAACATTTATGATTGTCATGTCATACTTCAACGCCTTTTCCCAGTGAGAATTCAAAACCTCTTGCCCGAAGACGTGGTGAAGTCGATTATGTTGTTGGCAAGATATTTTTCTCAATTAACTGCAATATCTTTGCGCAAGTCTGATATTAAATAGTTGTGCGACGATATTATTGAAGTGCTATGCAAGTTTGACCAAATATTTTCTCCAACTTTCCTCACAAGCATGATCCATGTGATGATTCACTTGCCAGATAAGGCACTTCTAGTCGGACCCGTCAACTATCGATGGATGTATCCAATAGAAAGGTATATACTCGCCATAAATAATTTAGTTCGTGATGTATGTACGATTTGACTAATTTTATACGATATTTTGTTTATTGATGCAGACTACTAGGTGAATCAAAAAAGAGTGTACGAAACAAGGCAAAGCCCGAATGATCAATCATGGAGGCATGGGTCGTATTTGAGTCGCTTACATTTTGTGCAATGTACCTACAAGACATTGAGACTACGTTCAACCGACAGCAACGCAATAATGACGGTGGTGTGAGAAGTGAAAAACTTTCTGTTTTTGCCCAAATTGCATAACCCTTTGGTGAACGAATCAGAGGTGAGTCGTTTGACAAAATGAAACTAGAGGTAGCACATTGGTTTGTACTTAACAATTGTAACGAGACAATTACCTATCTAGATGAGCATGAAGAGTTGATGAAGCGGGAACATCCTTCACATTCATATGCCAAAAAGCATCATGAATTGTTTCCTCAATGGTTTCGTGAAAATGTAAGTTGTTCGTGTTTTGGGTTATTTGCATAATTGTAAATGTTAAACTAGCACGACAACTTTTTCTCATTTATTTAGGTGAATTCACGAATAACTTACATTTACAATTATGCAAATATGCAACTTGGTTGTTAGGCCCCTAAGCGCAGAATTGTACTCCGATTGTCATGTAAATGGCATCAATTTTTTGGTAGCTAAGCGTGATGACAAGCTTTGTACACAAAATAGTGGGGTACATGTCTCGAGTACAGGCGACATTGCAGACATTGGTTTCTATGGAAAACTGGCAAGTGTTGTACAATTGCTTTATAAAGATTGGTGTCAAATTATCCTGTTTAAGTGTCGTTGGTTTGATACAAACCCACATAGGGTTGGAGGTGTTTAGTGAGACGATGGTTTGCTATCGGTCAACACTAACATATGTTGGTATAACAATGACCCTTACATTTTGGCGACGATGGCCAAATAAATTTTCTATATAGATGACCCTAAGGGCGCGAGGGGATGGAAGTAGTTCAGAAGATTTACCACAGAGGTCTATATGATATTTCCAACCGAGATCCTAATGCCGATGATGATTATGGTGACGTTGTTGACCAACAACTGGAGACTTCAATAGAACTTGGTGCAGATATACTACGGGATATGACTATTGTACAAGAACCATATCAGGTAGCCGGAGGTCCTGAAATTGAAATACCAATCGACTCATTATGATTAACCTCGGGGATCTACTGTGATACAATGCACCCGAGCGCGCGAACAATGATGTTGACGTGCCTACAGACGAAGAGGAATGGGAGTATGAATCTAACGATAGTGACGATATTTATTCTAGTTCAGACGAGGATTAATGAAAAATTGTGATGTAAATGTAATGATATCTATTGAATGGTATTTATTTTGTATACAAACAAAAGTTTCCTTTAACATTTGTAACAAAATTAATTAAAAATATTATTTATTTATTTAAACCAAAAAATAAATTAAATTTCCACATATGCACGACGACGTTTTATAAATGTTTGTCGCACAAATATTTAAAAATTCTTTTTTTAAACTATGGGTCCATGAAAGTTTAAACACCCTCATTGCGCAAACATGTAAAAATTTGATTGTTTTGCCAAAATTGGGCACCTTTTTATTTCAACGCCTTAACTCTCTCTCTCTCTCTCTCTCTCTCTCTCTCTCTCTCTATCTTAGACGCACTCAATCTCTCTCTCGATTCTGTCTGAACTCAAGCTCCCCTCTCTCTCTATTCTCTCACTCTCTTCTCTCCCTCACTCGCACTCTTTCTATCTTAGACTCACTATCTCAAGCTCCTCTCTCCTCTCTCGCACTCTCTCTATTTCTCTGTCTCTCTGTCACTCTCCCTATCGCATCTGCCGCACTCCTATGCCACACCCTATCGCTGCCGCCGCAACATTACTAGGTAAGCACCCAGTCTTCCTTAATTCATCTCCCTTAATTCAATTATTTATAAGTGCAATTTTCATTGATTTTTCTGTTGAATTGTTCTAATTACAACATTTAGGGATTTAAGGTTGGAATTGGGAATCCTGGGTAAGGGATTTAGGGTTGGAATTAGGACTCCTGGGTTATGGATTTAGAGTTCGAATTGGGGATCTAGGGTTATTGATTAATTTATTAATTAGTTTTGATTATAAATATGTATTTCTTTTTTGTTTCTAGATAATGAAAAATGTGTTTTACCGGGACAAAATCTTTTATTAGGACAGTTAGAAATTTGAAAGGATGAAAACACGAAACCCCCAACTTCATGAAAGCGCGCTCCTTGAACTCTCCAAGGTCTAATCTTTTTTCTCTCATTGTTTCTGAATAATTCGGTTCCTCTAAGTTTGATTAATCATTTTTAGCATGTTGGGTTTTTGTTTTTTTTTTGTTTTAGGGTTTATGGGGTTGAAGATTTGACGATAAAGTTTGGGTTTAGGGTTTGTGATTTGGGTTCTATTGAGTTTTGTTTTGTTTTAGCATCATTTCGTTGTTCTGTAATTATGTTTATTTGCTGAGAAAATCAAGGCAATTAGGGTAATGAGATGATTATTTTTGCGTGATATGTCTTTCGTGAGAAGAGGGGTTGCTTGTTCTTTTCTTATTATCAGAGTTGAGACTTCAAATTAGCATCTTTGTAGTCACAGCATGCATGTGGTACCCACCTTACTATAATTGTTCCTAAGGTAGGATCAAAATTGGATCTTGATGCATTTGTTTATGTTTCCGGTATGTCTCTATATCGATTATGTTTAACCAATTTTTGTGTTAGATGGAGTTTTGAACCTTTTCAGTTATTGGTTATGGAGAAGGTGTGTAGCTGCAATTTGTTTTATGTGTCTGGGTTTAAAATGGTGCAGTCGTTGTTTAGAGTATAAATCTTTACGTCGAGACTGCAAAGCCGTACACATAATTTTACATCACGTATCCAAGCACATAATCTAAGTGTCAAGCCCCAACAGCTACATGTGCTCTCATGTCATCCCATGTATGTGTTGTTCGCGCGCTTAGCTCCCTGTGTTTAGCTCAAGTTACTCTACACTACACATGAGGGTATTGTTGAGTGTGTTTATACACAATTGGAATGTGAAGTCTCTTATAGGAATATATTAATGATCTTGTGCCTCTCCACTCATTGTCAATTGGTCCTTGGTTGGGTGCTCTAACTTTATCAGTGGTATAGGAATGAAAGTGATATAACATACTAAATAGGCTGCATAATTTCTTAATTTGCTTTATTAGTTTGAAGTTTTCATTGACTACATTAGTAAAAGTTGCATATTAGATCTAGAAAGAAGTCAGTTCTTTCCATAAGAGCCTGACGATGCCTTCAAGCACTTACAAATACTATTTTGACCTAATTTGCTCTTTTATTTTTAAAGCTATAAGAAAAGAAAAAATGCCTTCATGCGATACAATGCTAAATTTGCCACCCCTATGTGAGCTATGCATATGTGTTCTTCATTGAGGAAATAAGTTCTTAGTCCTTACTGCAAAAAATGATGTGAGCAGTTAGTTACACTTCCAAAATAAAATGCTAACACATTATCTACTGCATTTTTCATTGTCAATATCAGGATACTCTGGATTATATTTTTGTTCCTCAATCTTATAATCACATACACATAAATAAAATAAAAGTCAGAGTCTTTCTCTGAGATTTTTACCTTCATTTCTGAGTTACTTCTTCCGTATGTACAATATCATCAATCCAACTACGGATTCTAACTACTAAAACCTCACTAAAATCTCACTAATTTTCACCATGCAAAATCTAACTACTACCTATTATTGATTTGATAATATGTTGGTTTTGACTTTGTAATGGCATGCATTTGATAATTAGTTGGAATTAATTTCATCATCTCATTTTAAGAATGCAAAACCTTGCTATAAGTTCTCATTTTATTTGTTTGCTGGGAATTGAGCTCCGTATTTAACTTTGTCATGTCATCCCATTCGCTCAAACATTGAGCTACTATATCACACATTCTACCCTCATTCACATTTGCATTACACATGGACATGGATGCAACAAGTTTTGTAACTATCATGGTACCAGTTGCTGTCAGTTTGTTCAAGTTTTGTAACTGTCTTCCATTCATAATTTGTACAAGTTTTGTAACTTAGGAATGTATTTGGAACTCTGTTTACGATTTCATTTATTTATTTCTAACTGTCAATGTTAAGATATGTTTTAGTATATCCAAACCATATTAAAGTAGTGAAATGTAACTTTTTAATTAATTGTTTTTGTAGATGTGGAACTTAATATCAAACCGACGGCCAGCTAGTAGGGGCAGTCAGATACCTTCTCCAGGAGGTAGTGCGATTGCCACCTCCACACCTGATGTGACCACGACGGCTGTCCCTCAAGTCATGCCTTTGGGGTCAACGGTGTATATGGCTCTTGCGTCATCAACTTCTTCGGTGATGCATCCTATACTAAGCGCCCAACAAACTCATCGACGGCCCTGGAGTTCTGAAGAGGCCCAGCAATCTGGTGAGGCTTCCTTTGTCCATGAAAAAGGGTCCCATACAGGTAAGCTTGCTCTATACATTTATAAGCTTGCTTCTAGTTTCATCTTTATTCATAGCCATAATGCTATGTTCCTTACAAATATACGAGTGCCACATGTGGTTTCTAATATTTTCTCAAGTTTTGGCTTGCAAATTGACTGTAAACAATAATTCAGAATAGTCTCCATTAATGGATACAAATGTTTTCCAGTCTTAAGCTACCTTGCAACTAGAGTATTTGTATTAGTTTGAACTGTTTGTCCCATGCGCGCGCACACACACACACACATGTATAACCATTTTTCCAACTAATTTTACTGAGAAAAATTAGTGTGGATTTTATTGGGTTGAACATTTTGATATGCAGCTGCAAAAGATTGTTATATTCTTTTGAATATGCTAAGCTAAATAGCAATCAACCTACTTTACATCTTTCTTTGTCAACGAGATGATCCCTTTTCTGCAGAGAATAACATGCATGCTTGCTAGTTAATTTGAATTGTGATTTTGACCTATATTAATTATTGTTAAGTAGCACTGAGTAAATTGTATATCAACAAGTTGTAAATTTTGTTTTAACGTCTCCAATTGGTATAAACTGTTTGAATTGTTAGGTAGATGTGTTGTTTTTGTTGTTATATTATCTGGAGGTTTTAGGAAATGTTATAGTTTTATGGGAGGTTCTGCCAAATTTTCGGTAGAAACCAGAATTCGTCTAATGTTTACTTTGTTTATTTGGTAGGTCAAAAAAAACCAAGGGCCCTTGTAGGCTACAAAAGACTTCTCAGACCACTCGTGCCACGACTGAGAAGATCATCATTACATGGGATCCTCGACATTGTGCGACTGCAACAAAGGAGCAGCACATTGCGTTGGGCACCGACTTTGGCTCGATTATCAGGAACCATTGCCCCCTTATATGGAAGTCATGGAGACCTGTCCCATAAGGAGTCAAGGAAGTAGTTCTTCATGAATTATCGGTAAGTATTTTCAACCTCAAATACTAAATTTTTATTAAAGTATACAAAGATTATAAATTTTAACTACTATTTATTTGTTGAGTATGAGTTTTCCAACCTCAATGCCAATCAAATGCAGTACATCAACAACCTTTGCTCTGGTAGGTTCACTCAATAGAAGAGTAACCTCTACAAGCATTATGAGCTATATGAAGATCCGAAGGTCACTCTAGAAGTTGGGTGCCCTATAGAGTTGGTGGACTATCAAGATGAATGGAAGTGGCTATGCGGCCATTTTCAAGATGAGAAATGTCACATCCCGGCCTGGGCACCCATCACATCTCGGGCCTCGCCTCCGCCGTAGCACGATATTGTCCGCTTTGGGCCCTGACCACAACCTCACGGTTTTGTTTCTGGGAACTCACACGAGAACTTCCCAGTGGGTCACCCATCATGGGATTGCACTTGCACGAACTCGCTTAACTTCAGAGTTCCGATGGAACCTGAAGCCAGTGAGCTCCCAAAAAGCCTTGTGCTAGGTAAAGATGGGAATATATACATATAAAGCTTACAAGATCCACTCCCCTGGGCGATGTGGGATGTTACAATCCACCCCCTTAGGGGCCCAACGTTCTCGTCGGCACACATCCGGCCAGGGATTGGCTCAGATACCAAATTGTCACATCCTGGCCCAGGCACCCATCACATCTCGGGCCCCGCCTCTGCCGTAACACGATATTGTCCTCTTTGGGCCTCAACCACGCTCTCACGGTTTTGTTTCTGGGAACTCACACGAGAACTTCCCAGTGGGTCACCCATCATGGGATTGCTCTCGCGCGAACTCGCTTAACTTCGGAGTTTCGATGCAACCTGAAGCCAGTGAGCTCCCAAAAAGCCTCGTCCTAGGTAGAGATGGGAATATACATATAAGGCTTACAAGATCCACTCCCTTGGACGATGTGGGATGTTACAAGAAATACCTAGTACGTATAATATATATTTCAATAATATATTAATAAAAAAAATTTACAATTTTCAATAAAATTTTCATTTTTTCATTCATTTGTTATAAATATCTAAACTAATATGTTTTTTTAATTCTGAAAAAAAAAAGTGAAGGCAAACTCGATCAATTGGTCAAAAAAGAAACTTCTTCACCGATTTGGCTCACAATGCTTCTCTTATAGGTTGGAGGAGCAATATAAGGCAACCGTATATTTATTTTAAGTTTTTAATCTTTTTACTCTTGATTACACAATTGGTAATCTATGTTAACACTTTTTAAATTTTTTTCAGGGGGGGTCAAAGTTTCCAGAAATTGACATGTTCAAGGAGATGTATGTTCGGCCCAGGGATGAGCTGACGGAGCAGCTTCATGTAAGTTATTTCAATTTTTTAATATTAAATTAGTATTAATATTAATTACATGTATATTCAAATTAAATTGTTTATTTCATTTTTCTAGTCCACCATGGTGGAGAAGGGCCAGACTGTTCTGGAGGAGATTGTGTCCTAATTCCCGTAGAGACCCCGATCGAGGAGGTGTTTCCCCTTGAGGACGCTGGTTTTCAAATCATGACAGACACACTCAATCGGACCCTTAATCGTCGACCTAGGAATGTTCACCGGGGGCTTGGGAAAACCCGCCTTCGAGACCTGTCTGCCTCATCTTCCAAGCAGAGAACTGTCAAAATGTTAACATCTGAAGTGGCAAACCTAAAGCAGTGGATTACCGCCCAGCAGTCTCAGATTGCAGCCCAAAACAATTTGATGAACCAGATTTGTCAGGCACTTCAAATCTCTAGCATTCACTTCCCCGACATTGAACCACCTCTAAAACGACCTTTCAGCCGCCCACCACACCAATTACAACCTCCCAGCCCCCCAACGCAGCAACAACACCACCAGCAGGCAAGTGTGATGTGAGTTATTGCCAGCAACAACATTTTGTGTGTTGATAAATATATTTTTTATATTTTTCAAATTTTTTTTTAATTTTTTTTTATGAGGTGAGTTATTGGCAACCATGACACGACGACTTAGATGGAGGCATGCTGGCCGTCACGTGGGAGTGACGTAACCATGTGCACAGTACGGAAGCAATAAAAATATAACGGAATTTCGAAGGAATAAAAACCAAACTACTAGCATAACTAGCTAAGATACAGTGCTAGTGCGAGATTAAGGGTGAAATACACAACCAGAGCATAAATATTCTAGATGCAGTCAAGCAGGACAAGTGCTAATTATACAACACCCAAGGGTGATCCGACATTTATGATGTTCTGTCAAAACCCCCGTTGAAATCCTCGTGATCCTCCAAAGCACTTCTACCTAAAACCTGGATGGGCGCAAAACAAAAAGTGTGACTGGGTAAAAACAAAGATTTTCAAAATCATTTCATTTCTCAAAATTCTAACCCCTTGCCGTAAAACCTGTATAATTGCCCAGAAAATAATAATAATAATAAGCTGTGTCAGAAATCATACTCAAGATGAAAATCCATAGAAGTATACCATGTTAAAGTATCTCAATGTAATGCTATCAGTAATCCAGGCAAAATATATCAATGTCAAATATCGCATCAGCCAAATCCCTCTAACTCAATCTGCACGGCTGTGTATATAGCTCATAACCAATCTCAATCATACCAAATCAAATCCTGCACACGAGTCGGAACCACCTAAAGTTGTTTGTAGCACAAGATTAGGTGTAAAGTAAATATGCTCTAGTGCTACGATCACGTGAAGGTTGTGCAAATAATCGCGGGTCACCTACAAGTCGAAACCACCTAAAGTGGTATGTACGACAAACCTGTGCACCTAACTTGGATCCAAGGTAAGCATATGGTGCGGGAGGTGAACATCACGTGAAGGACTGTGCCCTAACTCTGGGTGGGAGCATTAAAACCGGGGTGCAGGTTTATGAGCTCTCAATACATCACATCATATCTCACATAACTGAAGTAACCTCAAATCTTTAATTTATGAACTTACCTGGCACTTACATGTGCGTCCACAGCACCAATCATAATTATATGCAACTACTAATGCATAAATAAAATAGGCAGATACTTTGCATGGCATTTCAAAACGTATAATCATTCAAATTCATTTTCTGGGAAAAAATCTCAAGTATATAGGTATATACGGAAAACCAAAAGGCCACTCACTGATATGTTGAAAGGTCATAGCCCCATTGCCTCGATTGATGGCCCTCGTCCTCAGGATGATATGCAAAATAACTAAATAAACGTTATTTAAAGCACATACACAAAACTAGGATATAACTTCTCATACATTGCTCAAATGGGGTATTTGAATGTACCACCATGATCTACTCAACCTCAGGAACATCGCCACATTTTTAGAAAATTTTTCCAGAAGCGCCCCCACGCGCGGCCAAACCCTAACTGAAACTTAATTGCCATTAGGAATAAACGTTATTTAAAGCACATACACAAAACTAGGATATAACTTCTCATACATTGCTCAAATGGGGTATTTGAATATACCACGATGATCTACTCAACCTCAGGAACATCCCCAAATTTTTAGAAAAATTTTCCGACCACCCACACGCCGGCCAAGGCACGGTGTTATCTGATGCCGTTAGAGTATTCCGTCAGACTTGATGGAATATTCCCCTTCGTCTTCCTTAGATCGCCGGAGATCGTCACCAGCGTCGGTTTTTGGAAAAATAATCAAACCTTCATATCTTCTTCGATTTTCAACCAAAATTCATGAAATCTATACCAAATTAAAGCTTAGGATGAGAGGAACAAAACCTTACCACTCTGGGGACCTAAGACAAATGGAATCTCACCGGAGAAACTTTGATAATCCGGCCAAACTTGAAACTTATCAAACTCAACTTTCTGACATCCAAAACACTTCGTTTTTCTTCTCCGAACTTCGCGAAGATGTCCTAAAGCTCACTAGCATCTTAAAATCTCCTAAAAACTTTGAAATCACGAGTGCATGAACAGTAACCCAAAACTGGGTTCTCGGGTTCTCGGGAAAATGAGGTCTTCATGCCCAAATAATAGTATCAATGGGTTCTTGGGCTCACAAGGAACTTGAATATGGTCTCCATTGGTTCGATCTACAGACGGAAGTAAAGGTTCAAGGTTTGTCCGTACAATTGTACGGACATGGAAGAAAATACAAGAGGAATGAGAGAGAGTCAACAGGATAAGGTGAGGGTATGTATGTGTGTGGTCCAGTTTGCAGTCAATCAACCAAAACCATAGGCCTTTTGTTCTAATTGGTCCAAATAATAAGGAATAGAACCTATTGGTCCAAAACCTTAGTTTATACACACACACAACTCAATAATAAAAAGGGTATAATAGAAATTTCCACGCTCTCGAGGATAAATAATATGTACGTTCGGGACGGGCTGTCACAACCTATCCCCCTTAAGAAACTTTCGTCCTCGAAATTTACACAATAAATGCAACCCACTAATAATCATAAAACAAGCACGGATACATCTCTTTCATACGCTCCTCCGTCTCCCAAGTGGCTTCCTCCACCGAGTGATTTCTCCACGAAACCTTCACTAGGTGTACTGTCTTATTTCTCAGAACTTTATCCTTCCAATCCAAAATAGTCACTGACTCCTCATCATAAGTCAAATCTGAATTAATTTCCAGAGGTTATGGAGGTATCACATAAGAAGGATTTGAAACATAATGACGCAACATAGAGACATGAAAAACATCGTGCACTTTGGATAACTCTAAAGGCAACTCAAGTCTGTAAGCAACCTCACCGACTCGCTCGATGATCATATATGGTCCAATGTACCTAGGACTCAGCTTGCCTTTCTTTCTAAACCGCACAACACCTTTCCATGGTGATAGCTTCAGAAATACCCAATCACCTACATTATACATCCGATCAGTGGCATGTCGGTCTGCTAGACTCTTCTGTCGATCCTGGGCCGCTTTCAAGTTAGACTTAATCACCTGAATATTATGTGTAGTCTCCTCCACTATCTCAGGACCTACCAAAACTCTTTCACCAACTTCTGACCAACATAAGGGTGTTCGACAAGATTTACCATAAAGAACCTCGAAATGTGACATACCAATACTGGAATGGAAGCTGTTGTTGTAGGAAAATTCCATTAAATCCAACTGCTTATGCCAAGCGTCACCAAACTGCAACACTGAAGATCTCAACATATCTTCCAACATCTGAATAGTCATCTCTGATTGTCCATCTGTTTAAGGATGATATATTGTACTATAAAATAATCTCGAACCAAGAGCTTCTTGGAATGCTATCCAAAATTTGGAAGTAAATCTAGGATCACGATATGAGATAATACTAATTGGGACTCCATGGTCCTTCACAATCTTCGATACAAATAATTCAGCTAATCGGTTTAAAGAATAATTGTCCCTCACAGGAATAAAATGTGCTGACTTAGTATGCAGATTAACTATCACCCAAACGCCATCATCCCATTCTATGTACGAGGAAGCTTGTACACAAAATCCATAGTAATATTTTCCCATTTCCACTGTGGAACGGGAAGTGGCTGCATCAATCCAAAAGGTTTCTTTCTTTCTGCTTTGACTTGCTGACAAATGACATACCTACTCACATATTCAGCAATTTCTCTTTTCATACCCAGCCAATAATAAAATGGTCGAATGGTACGATACATTTTAGTACCTCCTGGATGCATTGCATAAGCTGAAATATGTGCTTCATCAAGAATTGCCTTCTTTAATTCCATATTATTTGGCACATACATTCTACTCTCCTACATAAGCATGCCATCAGTTTCTCGAATTCTGAAGTCTTTCTTCTTCCCCCGATTCCTTGCTTGAATTATTTCCTGGGTCTCTTCATCATCCCTCTGGGCTACGAGCACACAATCAATTAAAATTGGCCAGACTTGAAAATTTGCAAGTAAAGCTTCCTCCCGATATTCCACTCCTAACTCCACTCCAGTGGACCTCAAATCCGCGAGAAGAGGAACATGATAATCATTGATGGCATTAAGTCTAACTGGAGTCTTCCTACTAAGTGCATCTGCCACTACATTTGCACGACCAGGGTGATACTCAATCGTGCAATCATAATCACTAAGCAACTCAATCCACCTCCGCTGCCGAAGATTAAGATCCCTTTGAGTAAAAACATACTGAAGACTCTTATGATATGTGAAGATCTTACATTTCTCACCATAAAGATAATGTCTTCAAATCTTCAAAGCAAAGATGATAGCTGCTAACTCCAGATCATGAGTAGGGTAATTTTTCTTATAAGGCTTCAATTGTCGTGAAGCATAAGCAATCAGCCTACCATGATGTATCAACACACAACCTAGACCATTTAAGGAAGCATCACTGTAGACATCAAAATTACCACTATCATCTGGGAGTGCCAAAATAGGTGCATGAGTGAGATAATACTTTAATTGCTAAAAACTTTGCTCACAATTATCATCCCACTCAAACTTAACTTCTTTTCTAGTCAACCTTGTTAATGGCAAAGTAATGACTGAAAAATCCCTAACAAACCGTCTATAATAGCCTGCTAGGCTAAGAAAACTCTGTACCTCAGTGACGGTTCGACATTGCTCCCAATTCTCCATAGTTGCCACATTTTGAGAATCCACTTGAATACCTTGAGTAGAAATGAATGTCCCAAAAATGCCACTTGATTCAACCAAAATTGACATTTGCTAAACTTAGCATACAATTGATGTTCCCTTAATTTCTTCAACACACAAGTAAGATGTCGAACATGCTCTGCTTTAGACTTAGAGTATACCAAAATGTCATCAATAAAAACAATGACAAACCTGTCTATAAATGGCTGGAATACTCGATTCATCAAATCCATGAAAGCTGCTGGTGCATTCGTTCATCCGAATGGCATCACTAGAAACTCATAATGACCATAACGAGTTCTGAAAGCAGTCTTAGGGACATCCTCACTGCTGATCTTCAATTGGTAATAACCAGACCTTAAATCAATCTTTGAAAACATACAAGCACCTCGTAGTTGATCAAACAAATCGTCTATACGTGGCAACGGATAACGGTTTCTCGATTCAATTACCTATAATCAATACATAGCCTCAAAGTCCCGTCTTTCTTCCTTACAAACAAAACTGGAGCTCCCCGGGGTGAAGTACTAGGCTGAATAAAACCTTTATCAACTAATTCCTGCAACTGGACTTTCAATTCCCTCAATTTAGCAGGAGCCATTCTATACGGAGTCAAAGATATAGGATCCGTACCTGGAAGCAAATCAATACGGAGCCAAAGATATAGGATCCGTACCTCGATCTAGCGGTAATCCAAGTAAATCATCAGGGAATACATCAGGAAAATGTCTGACTACTCGAACATCCTCCACACTACTTGAAGCAACATCATTCAACACTACATGAGCTAAATATCCCTGGCAACCTTTCAATAACAACCTTTTTGCTCTTACAGTAGAAATAACACCATGCCTCACCCCACTACGTTCACCCATAAAAGTAACTTCAGGTAATCGAGGACGATGGAAAGTAACTGTTTTCCCATAGCAATCTATGTTGGCATGATTATAATGCAACCAATATGTGCCTAAAATCACATCAAAATCAACAATATCTAACGGGATAAGATTAGCTGGCATAACCACCTCCTTCATCATCACTGGACATCCTGGATATACACAATCAACATAACGTATCTCCCCTCTAGGCATAGCAAACTCTAAATCATACCCTAGAGGCATAGGATGAGGCTGTGTCACTTTAGCAAATGTATGAGAAATAACAGAATGCGTAGCACCACAATCAATTAAAACTCTAGCAAAGTGACCAAGAATGTTTAACCTACCCATGATCAAATCTGGATGATTCTGAGCATCTTGCATAGAGATATTATTAATACGTCCCTGGGTTTGTTGTCGTCCCCCATGACCTCTAATAGATTGATGATATGAAAATTAACTTGACACACAAATTAAACCCCTATTGTTGACAATTGTAGTAAAGATGTAAGTAGGGATTGTTCTAGACCGAGGATTAACTAGGGATGCTAATCAACATAAATAAGACTCAAAAAACAATAAACTGGACTCTATAAACTTAAAACTGACTTAAATGACTCAAAATAGCAACAAACAATAAAAAAGACTCAATTCTAGACCTAACAAGTGATTTTGACGAAAATAAACGTAACTTGACTCAAAAGATTAAAAGAAAATAGATTATGACTCAACTAACAAGACTTAATGAATGGGGGTTTGTTTTTGACGAATTTAAAACTTAAAACAGAAACTTTGCATAAAACACTTTATAAAAACGAATTTGGTGAATTGAAAAGGGTGAAAGGCTAGTTAGAGGGTCCTTCTCCACACATGACATATGCATACGAACCAATTTCCAGTTATTATTCCTTTAGACTATGAATGACTACACCCCAAGTTAACCGTGATAGCACAAATTAACCATCAGATTTTCCTTAAGTCATTGAATTGGATGGAATACGCGTCACAACCAAATTATCCTTATCAAGTTCCCTAACTATGAAAAGCATGATAGAAAGACATATCAAAGGTCATTAAGTTCTTTGAAAACCATAAGCATTGACGAAGCATTCGTAACTATGAAAAGCATGATACTCCTGTCAAGGATTCACTTAACACAATCATGATTAGTGACTTCCACTACTTGTGAATATAAGTTCATAACGATTAGGTGAAACTCCCTTATACTCTAGCATCGAATTCATGCATGCAAATTAAGCATGCATCCTCAATCAACATACATAAACAAGTTTTGATAACTCAGATAAGCAAATCACATTCAAGACTCAAGAAACAATAACTGGATGTAATCAATTCATATAAAACATATAATCATGGCTTCGAATTCACCTCCAACTATAAAGGAATTAGTTCCACATGTTTGCAGAAATTGACAACGAAATCAACATAATTGTAAAACTAAAACAATGATAGAAGACACCCCAAAGATGCTCCAACACTCCCAAAAGCTTGGGCATAGGCACGGCACAAAGGCTTCTCTTCTCCTTCCCTTCCTTGATGCGGCACTTGATGAGTTTCTGTGTATATGGTGTGAATTGTGGTGTAGAATTATATGGGGGTGGTGTGTGAATTATGCGGCAAAATCATGTATATATAGCTAGGGTTATGCACAATTTCTGAAGGGAAAAGGATTGCACAATCCTAGGGGAAAAGGTTAGGGTTTGGTAGAAACCAAAGGGAAAAAGAATTAGGAAATTTGGCCAAAGCTTTTAGAATGGAATATCTGGCAGATTTCTAGAAGAAAAGCAATAAAAGGTGCGGCACCAATCTAGGGCAGGTGATAAGGCTTCTAGAAAGGGGTATTTAGTCGATTGAATGTGTAATTGATCCCCCCTTGCAGCTGGAATTATGGTATGATAAGATTAGGATAAGATAAGATAAGATAAGGTTGGATAAGGTTTTAGATAATGTTCCTTCATTTTAGCTGATTCCTTATCTTCTTTGTCTTGAATTAATTTCTTCAACTCTTTAGCACATTCCTAGCCTCTCTTGAACTTTAAATTCGTCCATTCCTTGTGCTCCATATGTAAGCTATCCATTCTAGCCCAAAACTGCTCCAAAATGCTCCAAATTACACTTTCTTGCCAACTTTGTCATATGAACCTGAAAACACACGAAAATAGCTTAAAACACTATACTAAGTAAGAACTAACAACATAAATACAAGAAAACAAGCTAACTAAGTCGCATAAATATGCTCCTATCACTTGATTACCTTGCCCCTGCACACCTCGTCCCTGACTTGGCTGACCAGATTGCCTTGAAGATCCTGCACTACTGGAAGCAATCTCTACTTGCTGGAGTTGTCCTCCCTGATACCACCGAGATCCACCAGCTGGAATGGAAGGATACGGTGGATAACTTCCAGGATACTGAGAATACCCACTCTGGTAATAAGGGTCCTGCGAATACTGATACTGCCCTGAAGCATAAGGAGCGGCATCGCCTTGATAATGGTAAGCACCACCTCGACCCATCTGACTATAACTACCAGACCCTGGAACTTGCTGGATCGGCGCTGGTGGTGGTATAGAAGGCTGTTGGGGCCTCTGCTGATTATGGGGACAATTGATAGCTATGTCCCATCTGCCCACAAGTAAAACATCCACTGCTGCCTCTCCTACACTCCCCAAAATGCCAATTATTACATCTGCGACATAAATGAGCACTTCCTCTTCCAGCATCTCCCTGCCTCTGGAATCTAGGACCTCCTAAAAATCTACCACCTCTCCTCTGACCAGTGGCACTAAAACCTCCGCTAGAAGAGTTGGAACTAGTTCCACTTCTCTTAAAGCTCTAAGTCTTGCGAGGTCCTTGAGAAAACTGACCTTTACCTTTATCGTCTCACCTCTGATTCCCATTCTTTTCTTCTTCTTCTTCACTTTCACTGGGCATATTTTCTGAGTTCTCAATCCTTAACAAAATCTCATAAAACTCCTGGTAAGTGGCACAAGGAGTCGAGGTCACTATAAAACGCCATTTCTTCTTTGTACCCAATCTGAAGCGACGGAGCATCTCAACCGGATTAGCTGCAACCTCCAGATGATAACGAGACAAGTCAGTGAATCTCCTATAATACTCATTTGCCGTCATCTTCCCCTATTTTAATTGAGTAAACTCTTGCTTTTTGCAATCAATATACTTATGGGGAATAAACCTTTTTTGAAACAACTGTTTAAATACTTCCCAATCCTCAATTTCATCTAAGGTCAACTGATAAGACTCCTATCTCCACTAGGATGCAGGTTCCAAACACAAAAACCAAGTAGTCATTTCGACCCACCTATCAGAAGGAAGATTCCCCTAACTTTGCATTACATGGAAAGCCTTCTCAATATGATTGATCCTTTCTCCGCTCCTTCATGTCCTTCATTCCCTATAAAATGATTCAGCTTTAGATTATACACAGTCTCAAGAGGTTTCTTTTGGGGAGGACGACGCGAAGACTGAATAGCATTAGCTATAGCCTCCCCTAACTGAGCTATATAAGGGAAACTAGGCTCAACAGAAGGACGTGGATCTCTACGAGGTGGCATAGTTCTGACAGAAGACATCAAAATAATTAGAAACTCTCAAGATATGCAGGACTACAAACCTAATGCTCTAATACTAAACTGACACACCCCGACCTAGATCGAGGTATGCTGGCCGTCATGTGGGAGTGACGTAACCATGTGCATAGTACGAAAGCAATAAAGATATAAGGGAATTTCGAAGGAATAAAAACCAAACTACTAGCAGAACTAGTTAAGATAAAGTGCTAGTGCGAGATTAAGGGTGAAATACACAACCAGAGCATAAATATTCTAGATGTAGTCAAGCAGGACAAGTGCTAATTTTACAACACCCAAGGCTGATCTTACATTTATGATGTTCTATCAGAACCCCCTTCGAAATCTTCGTGATCCACCAAAGCACTTCTACCTAAAACCTGGAGGGGTGCAAAATAGAAAGTGTGAGTGGGCAAAAACAAAGCTTTTCAAAATCATTTCATTTCTGAAAAGTTCTAACCCCTCGCCATAAAACCTGTATAATTGCCCAGAAAATAATAATAATAATAAGCTTGTGTCAGAAATCATACTCAAGGTGAAAATCCATAGAAATATACCATGCTAAAGTATCTCAATGTAATGCTATAAGTAATCCAAGCAAAATATATCAATGTCAAATATCGCATCAGCCAAATCCCTCTAACTCAATCTGCACGGCTGAGTATATAGCTCATAACCAATCTCAATCATACCAAATCACATCTTGCACACGATTCGGAACCACCTAAAGTTGTCTGTAGCACAAGATTAGGTGTAAAGTAAATATGCTCTAGTGCTACGATCACGTGAAGGCTGTGCAAATAATCGCGGGTCACCTACAAGTTGAAACCACCTAAAGTGGTATGTATGACAAACCTGTGCACCTAACTTGGATCCAAGGTAAGCATATGGTGCGAGAGGTGAACATCACGTGAAGGACTGTGCCCTAACTCTAGGCGGGAGCACTAACACCGGGGTGCAGGTTTATGAGCTCTCAATACATCACATCATATCTCACATAACTGAAGTAACCTCAAATCTTTAATTTATGAACTTACCTAGCACTTACATGTGCGTTCGCAGCACCAATTATAATTATATGCAACGACTAATGCATAAATAAAATAGGCAGATACTTTGCATGGCATTTCAAAACGTATAATCATTCAAATTCATTTTCTGGGAAAAAATCTCAAGTATATAGGTATATACGGAAAACCAAAAGGCCACTCACTGATATGTTGAAAGGTCATAGCCCTATTGCCTCAAATGATGGCCCTCGTCCTCAGGATAGGTCTCACTATATGCAAAATAACTGAATAAACGTTATTTAAAGCACATACACAAAACTAGGATATAACTTCTCATACATTGCTCAAATGGGGTATTTGAATATACCACCATGATCTACTCAACCTCAGGAACATCGCCAAATTTTTAGAAAAAATTTCCAGACGCGCCCCCACACGCGACCAAACCCTAACTGAAACTTAATTGCCGTTAGGAATATTCCGTTAAAACCTTAACATAAATTAACGGCGTTACCTGGCGCCTTTAGAATATTCCATCAGACTTGATGGAATATTCGCCTGCGTCTTCCTTGGAACGTCGGAGATCGTCGCCGGTGCCGTTTTCTAGAAAAATAAGCAAACCTTCATATCTTCTTCGATTTTCAACCAAAATTCACAAAATCTATACCAAATTAAAGCTTAGGATGAGAGGAACAAAACCTTACAACTTTAGGGACCTAAGACCAACGGAATCTCGCCGGAGAAACTTTGATAATTCGGCCAAACTTGAAACTTATCAAACTCAACTTCCTGACGTCCAAAACACTTCGTTTTTCTTCTCCGAGCTTCGCGAAGATGTCCTAAGGCTCACTAGCAACTTAAAATTTCCTAAAAACTTCAAAATCACGAGTGCATTAACAGTAACCCAAAACTATGTTCTCAGGTTCTCGGGAAAATGAGGTCTTCACGCCCAAATAATAGTATCAATGGGTTCTTGGGCTCACAAGGAACATGAATATGGTCTCCATTGGTTTGATCTGAGGACGAAAGTGAATGTTCAAGGTTTGTCCGTACAATTGTATGGACATGGAAGAAAATGCGAGAGGGAGGAGAGAGAGTCAATGGGATAGGGTGAGGGTATGTGTGTGTGATCTAGTTTGCAGTCAATCAACCAAAACCTTAGGCCTTTTGTTCTAATTGGGTCCAAATAATAAGGAATAGAACCTATTGGTCCAAAACCTTAGTTTACACACACACACAACTCAATAATAAAAAGGGTATAATAGAAATTTCCATGCTCTCGAGGATAAATAATATATACGTTCGGGACGAGCTGTCACAAATCATCCCCAAAAAAAGGGGTTGACAATTAAGAAAGGGAGAGAGTGAGTTTAGAGAGTATTGATAAAGTGACATAACTATGAGATCTAGCCCCATTTTTTGGCTCATTAGAGATGAAATTTCTCACTAAGGCTTGAAATGTAGGAGCCTCATGGAGGATAAAGCCCCCATTGAAATGCTCTAAAAAGAGTTGTGTGGATAACACATCCTTATTTTTATTACTTTTTAGTATGATCAAGTACTTCTTCACCATGTCATCAAGTAGTGGATCCTATGAAGAAAAAAAAATTCCCCAGTGCCTAGGAGTAGACACATTTTAGCCTTTCTAGGGGCTGAAGTACACCCATTTTCAAAATGCCTGTTTGTTGGTACCGTTTTGTTTAATTTCGGAGCTTATATTGACCAAATGTCATTTGATTGGAGACGACCTAAAGGTTTGGGCTTGTAGTTTGACCTATACTAATAATTTTGCTTGTGGTTGGGCCTATAAACATATTTCTACAAAACCTGTTCAGTTCGGTTTATTTCGTTGTTGAAGAGTACAAAATTGAGAATTGTACCGAAACAGACCGGTTCGGTTCGGTTTTGTTACCTGTTTGACTGATTTGGTCAACTCGATGTTTTTTTTTTTCAATTTTTTCACTCAATTTTTCGGTTCATCTGTTGTTTTCCCCTCCCCTAGTGATTAACTCTGCTAAGACGTGACACCTAGAACTTGAATACATTAACCATAACATAATTTTCAATATGGCCACTTTGGTGCTAGTGGATTATGTCCATCACATCAACGTAAGGCGGTATCATGATTCATGACATTCATCAGCTACTATTCTCGGTTGGACTTGTGTGTATTTTACAACTAACAAATCTGATTCTGAATCATTTGCAAAACTTTACAAAGAATCTGATTCTGAATCATTTGCAAAACTTTACAAAGAATTCAAGAGTATAAGTAGATGAACAAAAGTGTAGGTCTCCTTAAATTCGATCATTGAACAAGAATACTTTAAAAGAATACGTTGAAAGCAACAAAGGAAAGTGACATCATAAAAGTACGGAGAAGAACGAAATCTAGTTCTATATGATTTGGACTCCATGAATTGCTCATAGAGTTACACCTCCTTAATGTAAACAATTTAAAGAGATGATCATTGTGACTACACTCAGCCTATGTATGACACTGACCAAAGGAAATGGTGTACCGTCATTGAACTCAATACGAGTTATGTTAGTACCAATTGTCTTGATTCTAGTTTATCAAGGAAATGGAATACTGTCATTGAACCCAATGAGTTATATTAGTACCAATCGTCTTGATTCTAGTTGACCCTTAATCTAGAAAAAAAATTCCTTAAGGTCCTAATTTTTAACCAAATTTAAGCCTTTGAATAGTCCCATTCAAATGAGGGAAACCTCAAATAACCTTATTTGAGAGACACCTTGTGGAGCTCGCTCGTAACTTTATTTCAATAATACAACCTTATTCGTTACAAAAAATCAGACTAATCAAACCCTTGGAGACATCCAATTGTAGCGAGGAAAATAAAAGAACACAATGCATTAGACTTATTATGACGCGTTTCTTTCTAAAATACAACATTATTAAAGACCGTATATCGAAAATAAATCCAAAAACAAAAACTGAAAAACAAAATAAAGAGGAAGTGGCAGGCCTCGCATACGATTGGTAAGTGCCTAGCCATATAAAACATTTGAGGCCTACGATTCCCTGACTAACAAAAAGCCAACAAAACAAACCTTCAAAGAAATAGCAAATGCAAGCACACAAGAGAAAAACAGATTCCTCTCAAGCTTTCAAGCCAGTATTTAAATATAAATTTGCATACCAGTTTTCGACCACAAACTGACGCTACAATAAACTTTCAGATACAATAAAAACTACTAATATTAATGTTCCCGGATGAAAAAAAACCCGTCAAATATAGAACAAAAGTGAAATAAAAGGAAGACGAAGAAAAGCATCCCAATCACTCTCCTGCTACAAACATCCTACCGAAAGAGATGGTTGAACCAAAGATTAGGCAAGGCGAGGATGGTTTTGGACTGATTTTCTGCCCACCACATATACATAGAACCATTTGCCATTGCAAGCAAAATCTCTCGCGTGGATGAGAAGTCAACATCTGAATCTACCCCATCCTCGAGTGACCCCACCTCAACACATATCGTTGCCAACCAAACTGACTTCACATGACACATGACACGAAAATCCAACTAAATTGAAAAATAGCTCACCATCAAAACCATTTGGAGAACTCAGAAGCACTTCCTGTGGACAATGGATGGACCTGACTCGTCGTACTCACCCTTGGAAATCCACATCTAATTCATTGAAAAGGAAAAGAATCTTATCAGTCTCAAGCAAAAAGAAAACGTACATACCACACAAATTCAAAATATCATTGACAAGGTTTAGAGATACGTTTACGATCATCACCTGTTGGAAGGTACTGAGGGATGCAAGGATGGACCCTCCAATCCAGACACTGTACTTTCTCTCTGGTGGAGCCACAACCTTGATTTTCATGCTGCTTGGAGCAAGAGCAGTGATCTCCCTGCTCATACGGTCTGCAATACCAGGGAACATAGTTGACCCACCACTGAGCACGATGTTTCCATATAGGTCTTTTCTGATATCCACATCACACTTCATGATAGAGTTGTAGGTAGTCTCATGAATGCCAGCAGCTTCCATTCCAATGAGAGATGGTTGGAAGAGCACTTCTGGGCACCGGAATCTCTCAGCTCCAATTGTGATGACTTGGCCATCGGGAAGCTCATAGTTCTTCTCAACTGACGAGCTGCTCTTGGCAGTCTCAAGTTCTTGCTCATAATCAAGGGCAACATATGCAAGCTTCTCCTTCATATCACGGACAATTTCCCGTTCAGCAGTAGTGGTGAACATGTACCCTCTTTCAGTGAGAATCTTCATCAAAGCATCTGTAAGGTCACGACCAGCAAGGTCCAGACGAAGGATGGCATGAGGGAGGGCATAACCTTCATAGATTGGGACAGTGTGACTCACACCATCACCTGAGTCCAGCACAATACCTGTACAAGGAGGAACTCAGTAAATGCCAGAATAATTGGAAAATATATTAAGAATCAAGCTCAGACAATCATTGTTTCGAACCTGTTGTACGACCACTGGCATAAAGTGAGAGAACAGCCTGGATGGCAACATACATGGCAGGCACATTGAAGGTCTCAAACATGATTTGGGTCATCTTTTCTCTGTTGGCCTTAGGATTGAGAGGAGCCTCTGTGAGCAGAACTGGGTGCTCTTCAGGAGCAACCCGAAGTTCATTGTAGAAAGTATGATGCCAGATCTTCTCCATGTCATCCCAGTTGCTCACTATACCGTGCTCAATGGGATACTTCAAGGTAAGGATACCTCTTTTCGACTGTGCTTCATCACCTACGTAGGCATCCTTCTGACCCATACCAACCATGACACCTGTGTGTCGTGGGCGACCAACAATACTAGGAAACACAGCCCTGGGAGCATCATCACCAGCAAATCCAGCCTACATACATAATAATACACAAAATGGTAGAACTAAAACTTCATTTCAGGCACAAGTACAATTAAAAATTTGATTTAACTTAAATTCAAAAGGGGCAAGGAAATGATGCAGTACCTTCACCATTCCAGTTCCATTGTCGCAAACGAGGGGTTGAATGTCCTCACCATCGGCCATCTTTAATAAACCTGAATCAAATGGATATACATAATCAATACAACATCCCACACTAGTTCACTAATCAGATAAACGTTCAAGTAATTTAGTTCCTATAAATATCAAAAAAAACACAAATAATTTTCGATATCAATTTATCCATGCATCCCGCTATTTAACTTCCTTTTTTTATTTCTTTCAGTCAATTTCTAAATCTTGCATTGACTTAAATCTCAACAATCATAGTTCAAATCCTTTTGCCAAACAAGTAACATAAGGACTTCCAATCATATCAAAGTTCTAATAATTATCTAATTTTTTATACAAAACTATGCAGATCTAAAAAAATCAGATCACCAACATTAGATCCTACAGATAAGGGCCAGATCAGACAACCACAAAAATCCCCAACACAAAGAAAATTCCAAAATCTCAATTCAACAGATCGATCAGTCAAAGAAATTACGGATCAGTAAGATCATTCAAGATCTAACTCCAACAATCACATAAACACCAGAATCGGCAACAAATTTTCAAGATCAGGTACAAATCAACTTTAATCTACTCATTTATTACAAATCAAACTCAATTTTACAAAAAAAAACAAAAATAAAAATGGAAATTCAAACGCAAAAAATTGAAAAAATAAAGTTGAAATTACCTTGAAGGGGAAGACGAAGACGATCGAAGACGGCGGCGACGGGAAGAAGTTCAAGCCGAAGAACAAGGCTTCGATGTCGCTGTGTTTCTTCAAGGCTGTCAGAGATGGTGGAAATTGAGCAGAATTAGGGTGAGCTAGAAATGTGAGAGGGTATATATAGCTCCGGATTTTGAAATGCACATGAAATTTGGACCAAATTACCAAGCACTTCAATATTTGCTTTCTTTTTTTCTTTCTTTTTTTAATTCTATTTGGGGTATTTTGTTTTCAAACACTATTTTAAAAATCACATCCTGGCCTGGGTCCGCACCAAATTCCGGACTCGACTCCACTGTAGCACGATATTAGTTTATGGGAACTTCCCAATAGGTTACCCATACTGGGAATGCTCTCGCCTAAACTCGCTTAACTTCGAAATTCTGATGGAACCCGAAGTCAGTGAGCTTCCAAAAGGCTTCGTGCTAGGTAAAGATGGGAATATACATATAAGGCTTAGAGGATCCACTTCCCTGGGCGATGTGGGATGTTACAATCCATCCCCTTTAGGGGCCCGACATCCTCGTCGACACACTTCCGCCCAGAGATTGGCTCTGATACCAAACTGTCACATCCGACCCGGGCCCGCATCACATCCCCAGCTCGACTCGACTATAGCACGATATTGTCTATTTTGGGCCCCGACCACTCCCTCACGGTTTTGTTTCTAGGAACTCACACGAAAACTTCCTAGTAGGTCACCCATCCTGGAAATGCTCTCGCCCGAATTCGCTTAACTTGGAAGTTCCAATGGAATCCGAAGCTAATGAGCTCCTAAAAGGCCTCATACTAAGTAGAGATGGAAATATACATATAAGGCTTAAAGGATCCACTTCCCTGGATGATGTGGAATGTTACATGCAGCCTAAGCCCCTTCTAAGCGCTACGCAGCTGGCCATCACACCGATTAATCACTAGGCATTTGAAAAATTAAAATATTACGCCTAGACCTACCTAGGCTCCTGACTAGTCTTCTTAGACCCGCCTATGTCACAACTCTCACTTAAACAGAAAATAGATAACTTTTATTTTACATTTTATTTTTTCAATAAATTGTGAAAGACTTGTTGAATACTTGGATGAACACTCATTATGTGTTTGTTCCTCATATTTTCAGTATGTTCTAATACTTTATAATCTATTTGAGATTTTATTTTGCAATTTGTTTATCTAATACAATTATGTATTTTTATATGTATAAGTAGACATTTATTAATATGTTATATAATAAATTAATTCAAATTATAAAATAAAAATAAAAATACAAAGATTTGGCCCCTGCTCGCCACCTAACTAGTGTCTAGCGCCTTCTAGAACTTTATTTTTAAAATAGGTCATCACTTTTCAATTTTAAGCGATGATTAGATATTCAAATAGACAAAATGACACACCCCAACCTAAATCGAGGCATGCTGGCTGTCATGTGAGAGTGACGTAGTTATGTGCGCAGTGCGGAAGAATAACGATATAAAGAAATGCTAATAAATAAAAACCAAACCAACTAGAGCACTAGATAAGATAAGGTGAAAGATGAGAATACGTGTGACTACACATAACCAGAGCGTAGGTATCCTAGGTGCAGTCTAGCAGGACAAATATTAATTATACAATACCAAAGATGGTCCTACATTTGTGATGATCTGTCAGAACCACCGAGAATTCCTCGTAAGCCACCAACAAGCACTCCTAACTAAAACCTGGAAGGGCGCAAAAACAAAGGTGTGAGTGGGCAAAAACAAAGCTTTTCAAAACCATTTCACTTATCAAAAGTAGTAACCCCTCGCCGTAAAACCTGTATAATTCCCAGAAAATAGCATACATGTTTATATCTCAAAATCATATTCAAAATAGCAATTCCACAAATATACCATGTCAAATCTCAGCAATAAATAAGTAAGCCAGGTGAAATAAACCAATATGAAATGGTATGCCAGCTGGAGTCACCTAACGTGACTTGTACGGTTGGATCTATAACTCATCAACTAGTCCTCTGCACATAAGTCGGAACCACCTAAAGTGGTCTGTACGACAAGCTGGGTGTAAATAAATACGCTCAAGCGCTACGGTCACGTGAAGGCTGTTCGAAGCATTGCAAGTTACCTACAAGTCAGAACCACCTAAAGTGGTCTATACGACAGGCTGGCACTTGCCTTGGATCCAAGGTGAGCGTGTGGTACGGGAGGTGAACGATCACGTGAAGGCTAGGCCCTGTCCTCGGGCGGAGCACTAACATCGGGGTGCAAGATAATAGGCTCGAAATATATCTAAGAATTATTATACTCGCTACCATCACTACCATTAATATACTCACCTGAAGCTTACCTGAGCTTCGACGGCATCGAGCAACATTATAAATAACCATACTAATGCACAATTAAACATAGAGAGCATTTGACATGGCATTTCAAAATATCAAACCATTTAATTAAGTTTTCTGGGAAAAATACCAAGTGTCTGTATATATATATACACACACATACTGAAAACCAAAAGCCCACTCACTGATATGTGGAAGGGTTGTAACCCCCGAGCTTTGCTTGACTGCACTCGTCCTCAGGATAGGTCTCACCTATATGTGAAACAACTATTTAAACGTTATTTTTAAGCACATAAACAAAACTAGGTAATAACTTTTCATACATTGCTCAATTGGGGTATTTGAATATACCATCATGGCCTACTCAACCCCACGAACATCCCCATATTTTTAGAAAAATTTTCTGATATCCCACGCGCCTGCCAAGGTATGGCCACACGTGCAGGCACGTGCCTGGCACGCTGGACGGAATCCCTAACGGCGTTAGGGAATATTTCGTTAAATAATGGAATATACCATTATTTTTACCTGACGCCGTTAACATATTCTGTCAAATTTGACGGAATATTCTCATCCGTCTTCGTTGGATCGCCGGAGTCCGGCGCCGGCCACCACTGCTATCGCCAATTTCTGGAAAAATTTCAAACCTTAATATCTCATCCATTTCTCAATCAAAATTCATAAAATTTGTACCAATTTGAAGCTTAGGACGAGAAGAACACATTCTTACCCCTTTTTGGACCTAAATCCATCGAAAATTCGCCGGAAAAAGTCACGATACTCCTGCCACCCTGCAACTCACTAAACCCGAGTGTCCCGACGTCCAAATCGCTCCAAAATTCTTCTATAAGCTTCATGAAGAAGTTTTAAGACCTCATATGACCTTAGAACTCGATGAAACCTCCATGATCATGATGGAGTCACAGTGCACCTCACTGGAGATTATGGTTCTCGGGTTTCCAAAATCCTCACGTCCAACCAAAGTTATAGCTTGACTCCTAAGCTTGCAAGGAGCATGAAAACGACTTCCACAACTTTGATCCATGAGTGATGAAGTTGGTTGAGAGGTTGTCTGTACAAGTGTACGGAAATGGAAGAAAAATTCGAGAGAAAGAGGTCAACAGGTTTGTATGGGTGTGTGTGTGGTCCAGGTTTAGGCAACCAACCAAAACAAATAAAATTTTAAGTTCCGATTGGGCCCAAAAAAGTTAGGAAGAAAATGGATTGGTCCAAAACCTATGTTCAAACACACCATCACAACTTAACGTTCAAGGGCAAAATCGTCATTCCACGCAATCGAAGACAAAATAGAATATTTTTCGGGACGGGCTATCACACAAAAGCTATAAATTAGTATAATCTTAAAATTTATAGTATAATGTGACAAAATTAAAATATCATACTTTATTTTGAAAATCGTCACAAACCTGTTGGGAAGAAATGCAAGACTTAATCATTGAGTCCATTGTGCATGAGATGATATGCGTGCTAAATAAGGAGATGAAACCTGACACTAGTGCATAAGGTTTAGTTCATGATATTTGGATGTTGAGTGAAGGCGTTCGATTCATGGAGTTTATGTTCTCGCCAAGAGAAGGAAATAAAGCGGCACACTTCGTGGTAGCGTTTATTCTTAAAAAAAGGAGGCTCGTTCGAGTGGGGTTGTATTGGTCCACTTTTTTTATTTAATATTTTAGCAGAAGATGTAAACCTTTCGATTCAAATTTAATATTATCTATCTCTTTGACAAAAAAATTAAAATTCGAAGGTTGAGAAAAAAAATATAAAACATAGTTAGCTCTTTTATTTATTTGTTTTTTTTTCTCGAATTTACTTTTTGTTGTTATAAACTTCTTGTCTAAGTGTGATTGTCTAAATCCTACATCAGATTTGATTCTAGTTATTCCTCCCTATTAGGACTTGTATTCCTTGGAGGAGAAGGATTTCCTCTCCCTCTTATTACTATAAATAAAGGCACTGTGTATGGGGAATAACAACATCCTCTACACAACCCTACAAATACATCTCTTTCTCTATTCTCTCTCTGTACTGACGCCCCCCATTCCCTTGTCAGTTAAATATAGGCCACAACACGTTATCAGCACGCCCATACCGCTATGCTTAGGAATCTAACGTGGAAGCTTTCTGCATCAAACCAGTTCACCAGTTCACCAATATCATCACGCAATCAGGTTCTTCCAAAACAACTATTTTTATCTCGATATTTTTGCAGCCCTTATAGCATGAACATTCACCATAATGCATGACCCAACTGTACATTTTTCGAATTTTAGATTCTACATAAATTGTGTATGCATTATATCCATAATTGTTGAATTATGTGAATTTGATATTTGTCACAGCCCGTCCCGAAATATTTTGTATCGACGGTGTGAACTGATTATTTTGCCCTTGGACGTTTTGTGTGTTTGTGTGGTTTAAATTGGGAGTGAACTAATTCCTTAAGTCCCTATTATTTGGAACTAATTAAGACTAAAAGTTGTTATGTTTTTGTGGTTGTTAGAAGTCAAAAACTTTGGACCACACACACACACCACAACTCTCTCTCTCTCTCCTCCCTCTCGAGTTTCTCCTGTTTTCGTCAACTTTGTACGAACGAACTCCAAGCATTCCATTTCAAGCACGGATCGAGGTTTTAAAGGTAACATTCAAACTCTTTGCATGTCTAGTGATGCGAAATATATAAGCACACAAATTAAACCCTCTTTTTATCAATTGTAGTAAAGTATGTAAGTAGGGATCGTTCTAAGCCGGGGATTAGGAGGGATTGCTAAATCACTTGGAAACTGACTTGAAAACATAAAAACAAAGTTTAAAACACTAACTAGACTCAAAGAATGCAAAACTATACTTTAAAACACTAAAACAAACCAAAAGACTCAAAACAGCCCCTAAACACTCAAAACTACCTTAGACACACAATCTGGGCAGTTTTGGGACTCTAACACAAACTTGGACGAATTTTGATTTTCTAATGAACTAAAACACTTAAAAACATAATCTAAGACAAGTTCTAATTAATGACTCAAAGAAATAAGATGGGGTTGATTTTGGACGAAAATAATTAAATTAAGACAAGAACAAAGTAAACAAATTCTTAGACAAATTTAAGTGAATCAAAACAGATTGTAAAATGAATTTGAATGAAACTTATGGATGGAAGGCTAGCTAGGAGGTTCTTCTCCACACATGTCACACTTGCATACAAAACGATTTCCAGTTGCTTTTCGATAAGCTATGAATACTCAACGCCCCAAATTAACCGTGAATTGCACTAATTAACCCTTAGTTTTTCCACAAGTTATTGGGTTGGATGATTGCATACGACAACCCAAAACATTCCCTACAAGTTCCCTACATGAATTGCATAATAGATATACAAGCAAGAATCATTAAGTTCTATGAAAAACATAAGCATTGACGAGGCACTCGTTACTATGATTTGCATGAAACTTATGCCAAGAATTTACTTAACGTGATTGTGACTAGCAACCTTCACTACTTGTGAATATAAGTTCATAACGATTAGGTGAAACTCCCTTATATTCTAGCGTTAAATTCATGCATGAAAATTAAGCGTGCACTCTCAACCAACATACACAAATCATTTCTTATACGATCGGATAAGTAAATTGAATTCACAACTTATGAATCACAACTGGATGTAATCAAATCATATTGCAAGTATGAACATGGTTTCGAATCACCCCCTAACTAAGAGGGATTTAGTTCCTCATACTCACAAAGCAAAGATACATAAAATTAGACATTAAAATCAAAGGAAAGAAAACACCTAAAATGCTCCAACTTGGGTAGCAAGTGCATCCAAGAATTCTCCTTTGCTTGCTTGCGGCAGATTGCTTTGTGGACGGATTTTTGGGTAGTTTTATGATGTAGAATGGATGGAGAATGGTATGGAAAGGTTTAGGGTAAGTGTGGAGGAGTGTTTGAGGGTTGGAGGGTGGTGGAGAACTAGGCAAAGAGGGTGGAAGAAGGTGGAGTGGCTGTTATGTTTTCTAGGCACTAGAATGGTGTTTTTGGGGTGTTTTGCTACCTAGAGGTTGTATGGACGAATTTTCTGTGATGAATGATGAATATGAGAGTGTGAACCCTTTGCCAAGGGGTGTAAACATGTATATATAGGCCCCAAAAACCTTAGAGAATCAGGTTAGGCTAGGGAGAATGCACGGCAAAGAGTGTATGTGGTGTGCAATGGTCCAAGGGTGAAAATGAAGTGATGATGCAAAGTGTGAAGGGTAAAATGGAGTGGTCTTGTAGCTAGGGGGCATGAATGATTGTGTACATTGCATAGAGATGGAAAGGGAGGTGAAAATGTGTCAATAAATGGGTCAAAGGTGCAGCAACATGTGGTACACAAGGCATGGGATTCCAAATGGAATTCTATGTTGTTTTGCATGGCAATGAAGGCAAGTTGGGGTGACAAATTTTTGGGCTGAGTTCTTCATCTTTTGGACCATAATTCTTCACATTCTTGGCCTCTTTAGTTCTCAAATTCGTCCATCCACTTTGGCCCAAATATGTGACATGCATTCCAAGCTCTATTTTGCTCCAAAATGCTCCAAAATGCATCTTCTTGCCTACTTTGTCCATAAAATCTGAAAACACACGAAAATGACTTTAAACATTAAAATAACTAAGGAAACACGACATAAATGCACAAGAACAAGCCAACTAAGTCGCATAAATATGCTCTTATCATCTAGGAGTTGATTTATACCTTTATTTGGACTTAAAACCTTCGAAAACCCGGGAAACTGAAATCCCAGTTTTAGGTACTGTTCATGCACTAATTATTGTGAGATTTTTTAGGAGTTTTTAAGGGCATATGAAGCTTTGAATCATCCTCATGATGCTCGGAGAAGAAAAATGAAGTGAGTTGGACGTTGGAAAGTTGAGTTTATGATGCGATGAAAGTTAAGCACTCAAATTAAACCCTCTTGTTGTCAAATTGTAGTATAAATGCAAGTAGGGATCGTTCTTAACCGGGGATTAGGAGGGCTTGCTAAAACCTCTAAACTTACTCAAAAACATAAAAATAAAGTTAAAAACGTTTGAATAGACTCAAGGGACTCAAAACAGATTCTAAAGACTCAAAACAACTTAAAAACACTCAAAACTGCCTAAAAACACAAACTGGGTAGATTTGACTCTAACACAACTTTGGACGAATTTAGTGTTTTGACTTAAATCAAAACACTCTAAAACACAAACAAAACAGATTTTAAACACTTTGGAACAAGAAAGTAAAATGGGGGTTTTGATTTGGATGAATTTGAAATAAACAAGCAAGTTATAAAACTAGGCAGATTATAAAATGAATTTGAGAAATAAAATGATGGATGGATTAGTTAGAGGTCCGTTCTTCACACTTGACACACTTGTACATGAATCGATTTCCAATTGCTTTTCAATAAACTATGATGCTCAACACCCTAGATTAACCGTGATGCACAAATTAACCCTCAGATTTTCTTTTACTCATTGAATTGGATAAATGCATGCGACAACCCAAATCATTCTCTAAAAGTCCCCTATATGAAAGCATAATAGAGATACAATCAGAGATCATTACGTTCAATGAAAATCATAAGTGTTGACGAGGCAATTATAACTATGAATGCATGATACAATTGCCAAGAATTCAATTAACGCAATTGTGATAAACAACCTTCACTACTCATGAATATAAACTTGTAACGATTAGGTGAAACTCATTTATATTCTAGCATCTAATTCATGCATGAAAACTAAGTATGCATCCTTAATAAACATACAAGAATCAGTTATGAAAAAAATAGATAATTGAATTGCAATCACAACTTATCAAATCACAATTGGAATAAATCAATTCAAATCTCAAGCATGTTCATGGCTTCAAACTTCCCCATAACTAAATAGAGGTTTAGCCACTCATAATTGCAACAAAATTAGAAAATAACAAAGTAGACATTGAAAGCAAGAACGAAGTACACCTAAAACGCTCCAAAGTTCCAAGCTTGAAACGCCAAGGACCTTTGTTTTCACCACCTTGTTGTAGCACAAGTGTCTATGATGTGTATGTATATATGGATGGAATGGATTTGCACGGCTAAGAGATGAAAGTGTATGGATTGGTGAGATGTAAAATGTAGTGTCTTTGGATGATGGCTTCCAAATTATGGTGAAGGGTGGATGTATTTATAGGCTAGGGAGAGGAGTGTATGGAGTTGTAATGAGTGGATGTAATGGGTGTAGTGGGTGAATGTTGTGGTAATGAGTGGATGTAATGGGTGTAGTGGGTGGATGTTTGGTAATGAGTGGATGTAATGGGTGTAGTGGATGAATGTTTGGTAATGAGTGGATGTAATGGGTGTAGTGGGTGGATGTTTTGTAATGAGTGGATGTAATGGGTGTAGTGGGTGAGTGTTGTGGTAATGAGTTGATGTAATGGGTGTAGTGGGTGGATGTTTGGTAATGAGTGGATGTAATGGGTGTAGTAGATGAGTGTTTGGTAATGAGTGGATGTAATGTGTGTAGTGGGTAGATGTTTGGTAATGAGTGGATGTAATGGGTGTAGTGGATGAGTGTTTGGTAATGAGTGGATGTAATGGGTGTAGTGGATGAGTGTTTGGTAATGAGTGGATGTAATGGGTGTAGTGGATGGATGTTTGGAGAATGGATGTGTTGGGTGAAATGAGTGGATGTAGTGGTAGGTGAATGTGTTGGGTGAAATGAGTGGATGTAGTGGTAGGTAAATGGATGTGTTGTGTGAAATGAGTGTACTAAAATGGTTATTTATAGGGAGAGGATGATGCACAAACTTCAAATTTCGTCCATGCCCAAAAATGCTCCAAAACGCTCCAAAATGCTCCAAAATGCACTTCTTTGCCACATTAACCCTTTGGACCTACAAACACACCAAAATAACTTAAAATACTAAAATAACTACGAACTAACAACATAAATGCCAAGAAACAAGCTAACTAAGTCGCATAAATATGCTCCTATCAAATTCCCCCACACTTAGCTTTTGCTAGTCCTCGAGCAAAACAAAACAAACAAAACAAAACAAAACAAAACACAACCTAAACCTTCCAACAATTGCCTCAGGGATTTTTAATGAAACATGACATGTTAAAAATCATCATTCCCACAGTTTTTGGTCATCCTTACACTTGAGCACATACTTAGAGTCACCACTTACTAGTTCACAATTAACCAATTAAAACGATGTTTTGAATGTAGTAACATGCCTTAGAGAATTTACTCAATTCCTTACAAGATACTCTCTATTTTCACACACATTTTCTGACTACACACCCTACACTAGTTATATGTGAGATGATTGATGTAAACATGAAAACGAACACTCTCATATATGTATAACAAAGAGGGCAATTTTCTGGAGTTATTTATCATGTTTAGATATGATCTCATGAATGGAATGCTACTACTTAGATGTAAGAACCAGTGACACCATATGCTCAAACCAATTCCAAACTCCACATATTGAAACGCATAACACTCAAGATAAAGTTAAGGGTTGTAAAGGGGTTTAAGGGTAATGGCTAACAAAGAAAGGATAAGGATAACAAACGTTCTGAAAGCAATAGCAAGCAAAGTAATGAAATAGACACTTGGAATTCACTTAATAATGCAGAAATTAACTTTTAAACACAAAGGGAAGATTCAAGCAACACTTAGGGCTGAATTCAATGTTTTGGACCTTTTCTTCAACAAACAACACTTTAGAGCTCTTTTTTCACATATTTTTCAACTCTTTTTCACTCTTTTCACAACTTTTCTTCTTTTCATTCTATTTTCCACGAATGTTTCTTTTTTTCTTTTTCTTTTTCTTTTCTACCCGTGCCTTATTAAGGACTTTGGCACACACACACATACACAAGAATCACTTCCCCCACACTTGTTTTTCTGCAAAAGTTCAACAAAAGGAATTCCTTCTAAATTATGTTTTACTATGCTTCAAGAACAAGGGTATGGATGGTCCTAATCTAGGCTAGGTGAGGATAGTGTGGGTTAACAAAGAACATAGGCTACAAAAGGCTCAACGGGGTTAAACTTAAACACATAATGAAATAGGGCACGACAATTTGGCTGTAGTGGTCACTACACAACTTCATCTTGAATATGTGTTATGCAAATCCATAGCATGCTTTGAATGAAATAGGCATGAGTTCTAGCATTTGGAACTAAATGATGAAACGCCTTCTAAGTAGCAACCAAGCAAAGAATAATGAGATCATGCAACGACTTTAGAAAACAATAGTGCACATATTATTAACTCTCCAAATAAACATTTAGGCTCAAGTCTCACAAGGTTGTAGCTTTCATTTGAGTTCCTTCCTTCAAGCATGTTACAAAAATTGATTTTTCCTTTATGATTGCATGTGAATTCATAAATTATAACCACCACCAAGCATACACCAAAGAGTCAATCAAATTTTCATCCATGTTTATAACTCTCTTTAATAGTCATGTAATTAAAAACCAAATCCTCATCATTGTGTTGGAAGGTAACCTAAGACACAAATAAACATACAAAAACAACTCTTTATGGGGTTTTCAAAACAATTTTTCAAATTTTTATGAGATTTTCGGATTTTTATGTCAAAACACACTGAAACACTCCAAAACAGCTTAAAAACACTTAAAACAGCAAGGAACAACATTAGAAGTAATGGGTGATAAACTCCTACGAATTTCATGCAAAACAATGGTTACCCCCCAACACTTAAATCAAACATTGTCATCAATGTTTCAAGCATAAACTCACACAAAAACAAGCAAATAAACAAACAACGAATAAACATGACAAGTATAGCAAAGTAAAAAAAAACAGACAGAGTAGAGTTTAAGAACGTAAATCTGGTTTTGGAGATAGATGATCTTGTTGACTTTCCACAGCTTTGATCTCGAACTGGTTTGGAATTTTGAGCGAGGAATATCATAGTTCCTTGGTTTCAAATCAGACTCCTTCTGCTGGGTTGATTTGATTGTGCAGTCTGCATTATTCTCTGCTTGTTTCTTCTGCACGGCAGGCAAACACGAGGTAGAGGTGTTGGTCTGTTTCTTTCTTCAATCTTTCCAAGTGCCCACCTCTTGCGTTCTTTCTCCTTGTCCCTATCTGAGGATGAATTGGCAAATTGTCTCCACATGCTTCGAGGTATCATTTTCACTTCCCTTATCTGTTCCCCAGGCAGATGTGGTAGACGAAGAGGAAGCATAAAATGATGAAGATGAGTACTCGAGAGCAAGGCTAGGTAAGCAATCAAGAAAAGGTTCCAGGCAGTCGGTTCCAGATCGGAAGATTGATACCAAGTGTTGGTTGATTGCTCTCTTTCTCCTTGTCCCAAAACAACGACAAGGAGAAGGACAGGGAGAAAGCATGATATGAGATACTCTTGCTTTCAACCTTTATGATATGAAATACTTTTTCTTTGGATGAGTTGTTTGCAGAGGTACCCCAAGGAATAAAGAACACTGAGTGACTCGAGAGGGTTTGTTGGAAATGCATTCTCGGAGAAGAAGAGACGAAGGGTGAGGGGTGACATTTATAGGAATTAATAACCGGTACTATTCTTTCACTCTTGTCAGCAACCGTTGGATGATTTAATAGTAAACTTCATGTGCTTTCTACTTCACAAGAGATCTTCGACAGATTGCCCGTAATTTCTGCAAAGCTGAGTGTGCATGTGACAGGCGCTGACACGTTTGGAAAAACAAATGCCTCTTCGATATCTGGAATCGGCACTTCGACAAACTGCTCGTGATTTCTGCAAAGCTGACTCTGCATGTGACAGATGCTGACACGTTTGAAAAAGCGCTTCGACAAACAGCCCGTGATTTCCGCAAAGCTGACTCTGCATGTGACAGATGCTGACACGTCTGGAAAAGCAGATGCCTATCTGATTTCTGAGCTTGCCTCTTCAATCTCTGAAATCTCGTCGAGTGCAGAGGTTGCATGTGATAAGTGCGGACAAATCTGGAAAAGAAGATTGGTCGTGGTTTCTGAGCAAGCCCAACTTTTGAGAAAGCTAGCGCCTCTTTGATTTTTGAGTTGGCCTCTTCGATTTATGAGCTCGCCTCTTCGATCTCTGAAATCCCATCGAGTGCTGATTTTTATAGAGGTACACAGGACGTTCAAAGCACACTTGAATTTCTGCCTGTAAAAACTCTCTTCTTGCACTTCTACGATCTTGACTTAACCGACCTCTTCTTTCTTTAACACCTCTGAAAATGTCTGGCCCCTCCGACCGTCATTTTGACTTGAACATTGGTGAAGAGGCAGCCCCGCCTTCTCCAAATAACATATGATGCCCATCCTTCATATCCCCTACTGGTCCTTTTACCGTTGGGGATTCGGTGATGAAGAATGATATGACAGATGCGGTGGTGGCCAGGAAACTTGTCACTCCCAAAGATAACAGACTACTTGCCAAACGGTCTAATGAGTTGGCTGTTAAGGATTCTCTGGCTCTCAGTGTGCAGTGCGCAGGTTCCGTGTCCAATATAGCCCAACGCCTATTTGCCCGAACCCATCAAGTTGAATCATTGGCGGCTGAAGTGATGAGTCTCAAGCAGGAGATTAGACGGCTTAAGCATAAGAATAAACAGTTGCACAGGCTCGCACATAACTATGCTACAAACATGAAGAGGAAGATTGACTAGATGCAGGAATCTGATAGTCAGATTTTACTTGATCATCAGAGATTTGTGGGTATGTTCCAACAACATTTGCCTTTGTCTTCTGGGGCTGTATCGCGTACTGAAGCTCCAAATGATCAACCTCCGATACCTTATTCTTCTGGGGCTCCGCCGAGTTCTGAGGCTCCACCGACTACTGAGACTTCTTCTAAGTAGCCTTTGTGAAGGCTCTCTCTCTTGTATTTTTCTGCCTCCTGTTCATTTTCAATGAATTTTAATATAAAAATACCTTACACATCTGTCAGTGTTTCAAAATCCACACCAAAAACAATTAAACAAGCAACAAATAAAAATGACAATCATGGAAAAATAACAGAAAAGGGAAGGTTTTTAGAAACGCAAAACTGATTGTGGAGCAATTCAAAAATCTTCCTTATTTGAAATCATGGGTTGCCTCTCAAGAAGCGCTTGCTTTAACGTCTTCCAGCCGGACGAAACTTTCTTCTAAACTTGGATAGGGCCCATAGCATGGAATTGATCCTTGAATGGAAGGTGATACTTGACGCGATCCGGCGGTGGTTTAAATTCTAGCGTAGGTGCCTGAATCATCAAAATTAGCAAGTTAGTATATAATAAAATCGAAATTGGAGAAGATGGCTTACTTGCTTGCTCCAACACAAACTCAATTACGAACACCACATCTTTGAAGGTTGTAGGGATATGGGACTTGGCCAAATTTGGTGTTTTGAGAGTTATGACTTTTCCCGTGTCATAAAATCCAACTTCTTTGGGAGTTTTCGTCTCAAGGGTATCTTCTTTGATGAATTGTAGACATTCCCCATCCACTTCTTGCTTTTGATTCTTTGGAAAGGTTCCGAAAATGCCTTTCTCACCTTCTTCTTCCTTGGATTGCATGATCCTGCAAGGAATAAGGACATTTGGTGAAACGGGGTCAGGACGAATTGAATTTAGGCTTACTTTGGTTGTTGTGGACGGCATAGAGGGCATATGGGGATGCGGCAATGGTGGTTCTTTCCTTGCCGTGGCCTTGTTACTCTCTTCTTCTTCGAGCATCAGATGTTCATCCATGTTTTGGCTTGGTTTGGACGTCTTGGGTTCACCTCCAACCTCCATAGCACTTCCCAAAGTGATAACATCATGAATTTCAAAATCTTCCTTCAAATTTTCAACAGTTTGAGTTGGAGAATTCACTTTTCTCTTAAATTTGTGCCGTGAACTCCATAATCTGCCCAAATTGCTTTTCCAATTCGCCCATCTTCTTGGCTTGAATTTGCACCTCTTTGTTTCGGTTTTCTACATCCTGGTTCAAAGAGGCGAGTAACTTATTAAAATATCATTATCTAAAGATGTACCTGAATTGAATTGGGCAGATTTTTGTGGTGGCTGTGATGGTTCATATGGCCAGTGATAGAACTCCTCTTCTTGCTGCCAATATCCATCTTGTTGGAATTGTTGTGGTTCTTCACACATGTAATCTGAATAATCTCTCCAATCCGAATTGTAAGCGTTGGAAAATATGTTGTCCCATGATTGGCTATGACTTTGATAACCCCAAGCATCTTCATTCACAGTGAATTGAGAACATTGATGAGTTGGATATCCTTGCCCATAAGACACACCACATGTAGGGACACTTTGCATTGTGGTCATTTCGGCATATTGTGACAATTGAGAAGAAAGTTTTGCCAATTGAGCTTGAATGGTAGCAAAATCCATGTCTTACTTCTCTAGTCCCTAAAATCAAGGAAACAAAACTAAATCAAATATCACAAGTAAAAATAAAAGACACAAACAGAAACAAAGTCAGTAACTAAAACAAAAGACATGAAAAAGAAACAACGGGGGATTAGCAAAGTTGCTAATCCCCGGCAACGGCGCCAAAATTTTATGCGATGAAAGTTAAGCACTCAAATTAAACCCTCTTGTTGTCAAATTGTAGTATAAATGCAAGTAGGGATCGTTCTTAACCGGGGATTAGGAGGGCTTGCTAAAACCTCTAAACTTACTCAAAAACATAAAAACAAAGTTAAAAACGTTTGAATAGACTCAAGGGACTCAAAACAGATTCTAAAGACTCAAAACAACTTAAAAACACTCAAAACTGCCTAAAAACACAAACTGGGCAGATTTGACTCTAACACAACTTTAGACGAATTTAGTGTTTTGACTTAAATCAAAACACTCTAAAACACAAACAAAACAAATTTTAAACACTTTGGAACAAGAAAATAAAATGGGGGTTTTGATTTGGATGAATTTGAAATAAACAAGCAAGTTATAAAACTAGGCAGATTATAAAATGAATTTGAGAAATAAAATGATGGATGGATTAGTTAGAGGTCCGCTCTTCACACATGACACACTTGTACATGAATCGATTTCCAATTGCTTTTCAATAAACTATGATGCTCAACACCCCAGATTAACCGTGATGCACAAATTAACCCTCAGATTTTCCTTTACTCATTGAATTGGATGAATGCATGCGACAACCCAAATCATTCTCTAAAAGTCCCCTATATGAATGCATAATAGAGATACAATCAGAGATCATTACATTCAATGAAAATCATAAGTGTTGACGAGGCAATTATAACTATGAATGCATGATACAATTGCCAAGAATTCAATTAACGTGATTGTGATAAACAACCTTCACTACTCATGAATATAAACTTGTAACGATTAGGTGAAACTCATTTATATTCTAGCATCTAATTAATGCATGAAAACTAAGTATGCATCCTTAATAAACATACAAGAATCAGTTATGAAAAAAATAGATAATTGAATTGCAATCACAACTTATCAAATCACAATTGGAAGAAATCAATTCAAATCTCAAGCATGTTCATGGCTTCAAACTTCCCCATAACTAAATAGGGGTTTAGCGACTCATAATTGCAACAAAATTAGAAAATAACAAAGTAGACATTGAAAGCAAGAACGAAGTACACCTAAAACGCTCCAAAGTTCCAAACTTGAAACGTCAAGGACCTTTGTTTTCACCACCTTGTTGTAGCACAAGTGTCTAGGATGTGTATGGATATATGGATGGAATGGATTTGCACGGCTAAGAGATGAAAGTGTATGGATTGGTGAGATGTAAAATGTAGTGTCTTTGGATGATGGCCTCCAAATTATGGTAAAGGGTGGATGTATTTATAGGCTAGGGAGAGGAGTGTATGGAGTTGTAATGAGTGGATGTAATGGGTGTAGTGGGTGAGTGTTGTGGTAATGAGTGGATGTAATGGGTGTAGTGGGTGGATGTTTGGTAATGAGTGGATGTAATGGGTGTAGTGGATGAGTGTTTGGTAATGAGTGGATGTAATGGGTGTAGTGGATGAGTGTTTGGTAATGAGTGGATGTAATGGGTGTAGTGGATGAGTGTTTGGTAATGAGTGAATGTAATAGGTGTAGTGGGTGGATGTTTGGTAATGAGTGGATGTAATGGGTGTAGTGGGTTGTGGTAATGAGTGGATGTAATGGGTGTAGTGGATGAGTGTTTGGTAATGAGTGGATGTAATGGGTGTAGTGGGTGAATGTAATGGGTGTAGTGGATGAGTGTTTGGTAATGAGTGGATGTAATGGGTGTAGTGGATGGATGTTTGGAGAATGGATGTGTTGGGTGAAATGAGTGGATGTAGTGGTAGGTGAATGTGTTAGGTGAAATGAGTGGATGTAGTGGTAGGTGAATGGATGTGTTGGGTGAAATGAGTGTGCTAAAATGGTTATTTATAGGGAGAGGATGATGCACAAACTTCGAATTTCGTCCATTCCTTTTGCTCCAAGCATATGCTATCCATTCCATGCCCAAAAATGCTCCAAAATGCTCCAAAATGCACTTCTTTGCCACATTAACCCTTTGAACCTTCAAACACACGAAAATAACTTAAAATACTAAAATAACTACGAACTAACAACATAAATGCCAAGAAACAAGCTAACTAAGTCGCATAAATATGCTCCTATCAGTTTCGGCGAGTTGCAGGTTTAGCTGGATTATTAAGGGATTTTCCTGCGAGTTCCGTGGATCTTAGGGCTCTTGAAAGGTATGGTTGTATTCTATTTGTGTCAAGCTTCAAATTGGTTTAAGTTTCATGAAATTTGACTGAGAAATGGACGAGAAATGAAGGTTTGAAAAATTCCCTGTTTTCCGACGAAGGCGACGGTCGCTGGTAGGGGATGACGGAATATTCCGTCAGCTTTGATGGAATATTCCTAACAGCGCTGGTTAGTTTAACGGATTCCGTTACTATTTAACGGAATATTCCACAAAATATTCCTAACAGGGTTAGGGGATTCCATTAGGGTCCTTGCGCGTGGCCGCGCATGTTGTCGTGCCTTTGTCGGCGCGTGGCAGCGCGTGGGACATCCAAAAATTATTCTAAAAATATGGGGATGTTCGTGAGGTTGTGTAGATCATGTTGGTATATTCAAACACCCCATTTGAGCATTGTATGAGAAGTTATTAGCTAGTAATGGTTAGGTGCTTTAAATTAACCTTTTTATAGTTGTTTCGCATATAGGGGAGGCTTATCTCGAGGACGAGCGCAGTCAAGGGCGATTCGAGGGCTACAACCCTTCAACATACTAGTGAGTGGGCTTTTGGTATTCAGTATATACTTGATATTTTCCCAGAAAATGCATTTAAATGAAAGTATGCCTTGAAATGCCATGCATATAAATTTATATTCCGTATATGAACTGGTGTATGATGCATATTATATAATTGTGGTGCTATGGACGCTCAGGTAAGCCCCGGTGAGTTATGAATTGTGATTGTGATTAAGGTTGTGATTGAGAAACATTGAGCTCATAAACCTGCACCTAGGGTGATTGTGATTTAGCTAGAAATATGGCACATGCCTGTTTATAATGTCACCTCCCGCACCATATGCTCACATTGGATCCAATTTAGGTGCACATTCTTGTTGTACAGACCATCATAGGTGGTTCCGACTCGTAGGTGACTAGTGATTTATCACCCAGCTATTATGCGAGCGTAGTATTGAGCATAATTATATTACACCCAGTCTTGTCGTACATAACCTTTTAGTGGTTCCAACTTATATGCAGTGTTGTTCCATATAAGTCATTGTATTGACTCCAGCTGTGCCATATAGGTCATTGTAGTGACTCTAACTAGATTGAATAATGAGCTATGAATTCAGTCATACAGACTTATGCAGGGGTTCCGGCTAATATGTTATTTTCCATGAATTTATTCTCACCTGAGTTATTTATTCTACTTTATGTTTTGGCATGGCATACTGATGAATATGATTATGTGAAGCATGATTTGAATTGAAATATACATATATATATATATATATATTTATGCATATGTTTATATTCTATTATGGGAAAATTATACATGTTTTACTGCGAGGGGTTAGAGCATTTTAATGATGAAATGGTTTTGAAAAACACTTGTTTTTGCCCACTCACATTTTCTGTTTGGGCCCCTTCAGGTGTTAGGTAGACTTGCTGTTGGCGGCTTTGAGGATCTCGGCGGTTCTGACAGAATAAAATAATCATAGGACATTTTGTGGTACTTTATAACTAATACTTGTCCTACTAGACTGCACCTAGACTTTCTATGCTTTGATTAGGGGTATTTACATTTGTATCTCACTCCTAGCACTTCCTGTTTATTAGTGCAGATTAGTAGTTTTCGGTTTTTATTTATTCGTATATTTCTTATCTTTATTGCTTCCGCACTGTGCACATGGCTACGTCGCCCTCACGTGATGGCCATCATGCTTCGATCTTGATCGGGGTGTGTCAGTTTGGTATCAGAGCCTACGTTAGCAGTCTTGTATATCTAGTGAATGATCTAATCCTTGTGATGTCTTCTATCATAACTATGCCGCTTTGTAGAGAGCCACATCACTTAGCTGAGCCTAGTTTCCCTGATATTGCTCAATTAGGGGAAGCTATAGTTAATGCCATTCAGTTTTCGTTTCGTCCTCCTCAAAGGACACCCTTTGAGAGTGTGTATAACCTAAAGCTAACTCATTTCATGGGAAATGAAGGACATAAGGGAGCAGAGAAGTGTCTTAATCATGTTGAGAAGACTTTCCTTGTGATGCAGAGTCAGGGGAATCTTCTTCCTGATAGGTGGGTCGAGACAACTACCTGGTTTTTGGGTCTGGAGCCTGCATCCTAGTGGAGACAAGAGTCATATCAGATGCCACCAGAGGTTGTTACAGATTGGGAAATGTTTAAACAGTTGTTTAGGAAAAGGTTTATTCCCCCTGAGTATATTGATCATAAGAAACAAGAATTTACGCATCTGAAACAAGGAAAGATGTCGGTGAATGAGTATTACAGGAAGTTCACTGATTTGTCTCGATATGGTCCAGAGGTTGCTGCTAATCCGGTCGAGATGCTCCGTTGCTTCAGGTTAGGTACTAAGAAGAAATTGCGTTCTATAGCGACATCGACTCCCTATGCCACTTACCAGGAGTTTTATGAGGTTTTAATGCGAAATGAGGACTCAGAGAACATGCCCAGTGAAAGTGAAGATGAAGAGGAAAATAATGGGAACCAGATACGATATGATAAAGGTAAAGGTTACTCATCTCAAGGACCTCGTAAGACCTAGAGCTTTAAGAGAAGCGGTGGCAGTTCCAGCTCTTTTAATGGAGGTTTGAGCTCTAATATGCATATGAGAGGTGGTAGATTTTCTAGGGGCCCAAGATTTCAGAGGCAAATGGACTTTGGTGGTTCAAGTGCTCCTTTATGCTGCAGATGTAATAATAGGCAATTTGGGGAGTGTAGGAGAGGCATCAGATGTATCATTATCAGGGTGACGCCACTCCTTATGCTACAGGGCAGTATCAATACTCGCATGATCCTCATTATCAGGGTGGTTACCTTCAATATCAGGGAGGTTTTGTGCCATATCAGCTACATTCATCTGGTGAATCCCAATGGTACCAAGGGGGACAGCCCCAGTAGGTAGAGATTGCTGCTAGCAGTGAGTCTGGTCAGCCAAGACAAGGACGAGGTATTCATGCTAGCAGAGGTCGTGGTGGATGATAGCAGAATCAGGGATGTATCCATAACATGACACTGCAAGATGCTCAGAACAATCTGAAGGGAAATAATGAGATTTATGTGGGATTTCTAGTGACTAGCATGCATATACAATTCAAAATTCATATACATACGCAACGGAAGCATGTTATCACATAATATCAAAGCTATAGTCATGCAAATCCCCTTCAAGAAGCATAGGTTTATATAAGATGCATCAAAACATTTTATTGGAGAACAAAGTGTAGGAGTAGATTTATACCTCTTGATCTAGACTTGAGACTAAGGATAGACCACCTCCAAGCCCTTTGTTGTTGGAACTCCTTGAGCCTAGCCTCCCTCCTTGCTTCCTCCACTTTGCTAGAATGAGTGCTCCTTGGTTCTCCTTTAGTCTCCAAGATTGAAGACCTCTAAAGATCCACACCCACTAGTGTAGTGAGATGGATGGAGGAATAACCAAAGGGAGATAAGATGATTAGCTAAGTCTCCCCTTTGGTGGCAGGCCTATTGTGTTTGAGAGAGAGAGATATGTTTTCTCCTTTTGTTAAATCAATACACAAAAAACCCTAATGAAACTTTTCACTATAAAGTTCCTTTTATAACATAAAGAAACAAGTCAACAACTTGACTTTCTCTCTCCCTCTCTTTGGCTGGCCCTTTGTGTTTTGTTTTGGGCTTTGGGCTTTTATCATTTCAAGTCATCCTATGCTTGAATAAAAGCCCAATGGGTTTAGGCTCAATGGGCCCAAATAAACCCGAACTTTTCTTTAAGCCCAAAACGATCTTTTATCGCTTTTATGATTTCTTTAGACTTTCTAATTAATCACAACACTTAAATTAATCCAATTAATTATTTCCATCATCCATTAGTTGTCTCACTACAAGAGTGTATCGGTGTACAATCATTTTAGGTTCTAATTAGCAAGGCAGTGAGGTGATTGGCACCAATCCAATTGATTATATTTAATCCAATCACTTAGTGAATTAAAACTTACTTTTAATTCTCCTTCTTCTTTGACGACTACTTATTTAATCATCTAGAAGAACTCACAAGCCATGAGTGACATCTAACCATATATCATGGCTACTCAAGCTAATGTAGAATTTGTTCGGAGAACCTATTCAGTTGGAATTACAATGTAATTCGATCCTTCTCTAAAACAATGCTCTCAATCACACTATTAGGGTATGGATATATTATGTCAAACCCCTAATGTGATTATTCCATGTTATATGATTCAATTGAGTCGTATAGGAACACTTTCCTTTATGATGCTCGATACTTCGGCCGAAGATTCCCGAATCATATCTTAGAGTATTCAACCTCTCATAACGAGGACCTCACGGCAGCAGTTCACTCAGCCTACCCGTGGGCTTTGGTCCAAATTTTTGGGCCCTGAGGTTTAATTGCCTATTTTTTTAGGTATTTTTGGGTTTTATAATTTTTCACCCACACTTTAAATTTGGTCCGAAGTCCAAATAATTAATTCCATTATAATTATAGACCTGAAGTTCTATTTGCATATTTTCTTGTTGGATATTTGTGTTTGTCTGCATGAACATATGAACCTGAAGTTCATAATTATTTCGAAACCTGAAGTTTCTCAAAACATGCCTTGTTTGAAAATCTGAAGTTTTTCTTAAAAACATCACCCATGAAAACTTGAAGCTTTTTCATGCAAATTTAAATCAATGCATGTCTATTAGAACCTGAATGTTCTACTTCTATGTGAATGGATTTATTTATTTTTTCTCTCCATTACACTAATCACATCTTGTCCATTTATTTTGTGATAAGAACACTTTACTGCTTTAGAGGTCTCTGGAAGAAACTACCTTAAATGGGTCCAAGATGTGAAGCTCCACCTCATTGCAAAGAATTTGCGTCCCGCCATTGAAGATGAGATAAACAACCTAGTTGACGAAGCTGAGAAAGCCACTGCCATGATCTTCATTCGAAGACATATTTATGATGCACTGCAAACTGAGTACCTTGCTGAGGAGGATCCACAAGCACTCTGGGTCACTTTAGCTAATTGCTTTGATCACCAAAAGGACATCTTCTTGCCTAAAGCAAGACATGACTGGTAGCATTTGTGCTTCCAAGACTTTAAGTCTGTGAATGAATATAATTATGAAGTTTGTCGAATCTGATCACTTCTTAAGTTTTATAACGAGACCTTGACCGAAGAAGATCTCCTGGAGAAGACCTATTCGACCTTTTATACCACTAATATTGTCCTGCAACAACAATATAGGGCTCAGAAGTTCACTAAGTTTTTGGATTTGATCTTTGTTTTACTTATCGCAAAAAAGCAGAAACAGCTGTTGATGAAAAATCATCAAGCTCGATCTACTGGGGTGACTATTGTGCCTGAAGCACACTATAACACAAACAAATGCCAAAATAGGCGTGGTAGGGGCGGCCAGAAGCCACCCCACCAAGGTCAACAGAGCCAAGGCCCATCTAAGGGAGGAAACTGAGCCCATAAGCGCCCTAACCTCGCTCCCAAGGCCCAAACTTCAAGAATAAGAGCAAAGCACCTGAAACCATGGATGCGAACATGTGCTATCATTGTGGTTCAAAGGACCATTGGTCATGTGTTTGCTGAGCTCCCCAGAAGGTTGTAGCTGAATATCATTCTTGTCATAAGAAGTTTGAATCAAACTTTGTGCAAGTAAATGAACCGAAAAGTACCAAGATGGAGGTTTCTAACTTTCAAGAGGCTATTACCCCTATGGAAGATTAGAATCTTAGGCATAAACTATTTTTTTAGTTGAAATTTAGACAATGGGGCCGAATTCCACCTAGTGGCCAAACCCCCCTTTGTTTTTTGTTTAATTTTTTGAGCAATTTTCCTTTATGTTTGGATTATTTGTTGGTGATTTGTTTTTTAGATATTAAGTTTTTATTAATTACCATCCTCGAATACTTCAATTATTTTGAATGGATATTTGTTTTTAGAACTTTTATGCATGTGACCGATTCAAATTAATTTTTATTCTTGGTATGACTAGTGGGAAAGTTGGTTGTCTGTCAGATAATGTAATCATGCACACCGTTTTGCATGAACACATATATTTCACTAACTTCATACCTAAGAATGCACCTCTAACAACCCTCTCAAGACCATCTGACCTGATTGAAGGATATGGTAAGGCATGTATAATGTTGTCCAATAGTACAATTTTGACCATTCATGAGACAATTTCTTCTCCGCGTTTCGGAAGAACGTTATTCAGTTTCAAGGACATTAGAGATAATAATTACCACGCTGAAACCTATGTAGAAAATGGAGTTTAATTTCTGTGCATAACTTCCTACAAATATGGCCATAAGTGTATTCTAGAGAAGATGGAGGATATCTCGAGTGGTCTGTATACTATGTCCATACGTCCTATAGAAAGCCACTATGTGGCCGGCCCTACCTCTAGGACTGTGTACGAAATTACACTTTGGCATGATCGCTTGGGTCACCTTGGACAAACGGCAATGTGCCGTATCCTCAAATCATCACACGAGCATCCACTAACCCAAAGTTTAGGTTCGATTCAAGGAATCACATGTCAAACTTGCTTCATGGGAAAGCTTATTATTAAGCCTTCTTATGACAAGATTCATTCGAATCCTCATATTTTTCTACAAAGGATTCAGGGGGACATTTGTGGACCGATTCACCCTGTCTGCAGACCATTTAGATATTTTATGGTTTTGGTTTACGCTTCTATACGTTGGTCACACGTGTGCTTGTTGTCCACAAAGAACGCTGCATTCTCCAAACTGTAAGCTCAGGGCTCACCACCCTGATTATCCGATCAAATATATTCGATTAGATAATGTTAGAGAATTCACATCTAAAACTTTTGATGACTATTGCATGTCGATTGGGGTTGAAGTTGAACATCTAGTACCCCATGTTTATACCCACAATGGACCGGCAAAGGCATTCATTAAGCGCTTACAAATGATTACTCGATCGTTGGTCATACGTACCAAGCTCCCGATTGCTGCTTGGGGCCATACAATATTGCACGCAGCCATGTTGGTCCGCTTGAGGCTTGTTGCAACCCAACCATATAGCGTTCTTCAGTTGGTTACCGGATACAAACATGACATATCACATCTGCGCATTTTTGGTTGTGCGGTCTATATGCCGATTTTGCCGCCCTTACTTACAAAAATGGGGCCTCAACTAAGGATGGGAATCTATGTCGGATTAAATTCTCTTTTGACTAGATCTCCAGAACATAGCTCAGAGCATGCTAGATGCTTTCACCAATCTAGCACGAGTGACAAGATCACATATTCCAACTGCGAATGTGCCTGCAAAGATAGATGTACCAAATGTATGATGGATTTCCTTCTTAAAGGCCCGGGACGCCACTTTGGCCAATCCACGTACATTAGCGACTAGCCAATCCTCTACCCCTACACAAAAGCGTGGCAGACCTCTTGGTTCAAAAGATTCACATCCCTGGAAAAGGAAACCCACGACACAGGCACCTGAAGGGCATACTGTAAATTCGACTGTTGCCTACACATTCTATCCAACTCATGAGGAAATTCTAGATTAGGGAAATGTCCTTAAAGAGATGAATCCACCTCCCAAGAATTGTGAGATTTCAATCCATTATGCTAGTTGGTTAATGTTTGGTGTAGAAATGAGATGATCGTCGACAATGCATTACCATATGTAGTAGCTACTGAGATCATGTTGAACGATGACATTGAACCCCGTTCCATTGATGAATGTCGATGTTGAACCGATTGGTTAAACTGGAAACAAGCAATCCAAGTCGTACTTGATTCACTTGCGAATCGTAAGGTGTTTGGACCTGTAGCTCCTACTCCTCCACATGTGAAGCCCGTTGGCTACAAGTGGGTTTTCGTTCGGAAGCGTAATGAGAAAAACAAAATTATGTGTTACAAAGCTCGTCTTGTTGAGCAAGGTTTCTCACAACGCCTCGAGATTGACTATGTCGAAACTTAATCACCTGTTATAGATGTGATTACTTTTCACTACCTTATCGGTTTGGTAGTTTCCAAAAAACTGAGCATGTAGCTGATGGATGTAGTAACTGCGTATCTCTATGGGGATCTTGATATGGAAATTTATATAAAAGTTCCTGAATGACTTACATTGACTGGATCAAATATTTTCAAACCCTGGAACACGCTCTTAATTCGATTGAGGAGTTCACTTTACCGTTTGAAGCAATCTGGAAGATGTGGTATAGCCGTCTGAGTGAGTATTTGACTAGTCAGGGATATATGAACAACAAACTATGCCCTTGTGTGTTCATTAAGAAGTCACATTTTAGTTTTGAGATAAATTGCAGTTTATGTTGACGACATAAACCTCACCGGAACTCTTGAAGAGTTCACGAAAATTACCGCACACCTGAAGTTGGAATTTGAGATGAAAAATCTAAAAAAGACTTGATACTATCTTGGTCTCGAGATAGAGCATCGTTCGGATGGAATCTTAGTACATCAAACGAACTACACCCAGAAGGTGTTGCGCTGCTTTAACGAGGATAAAGCGAAGCCTTCGAGTACTCTTATGGTCGTTCGATTGCTAGATGCAAAAAGAGATTCCTTTCGTCTGAAGGAAAATGATGAAGCTTGAAGTTCCTTATCTAAGTGTGATAGGGGCTTGATTGTACTTAGCTCAATGCACTAGACCCGACATCTTCTTCGCTATTAATCTTTTGGCAAGATACATTAATGCACCAACACGCAGACACTGGATTGGTGTTAAACACATTTTCCGCTACCTTAAGGGTACTACGGATCTGGGCTTGTTCTGTCCCTACGGATCCTCGAGTGATGTCGCACCCCCTTATCTCGAGTCTATTCTCACCTTGTTAATTATGCTGACGCATGATACTTACCTAATCTACACAAGGCGCGCTCTCAAATGGGTTATGTCTTTACAGTTGGTGGCACCGCAATCTCTTAAAGGTCAACTAAACAGACCTTAGTTGCCACTTTGTCTAACCATGTTGAAATTCTTGCCTTACACGAAGCAACTCGGGAATGCTTTTGGTTGAGAGTAATTGTGGGCCATATTCAAAGCTCCTGCAATCTTTATCCCATCGTTGATGTCCAGATGACGATCTATGAAGACAACGCAACATGCATCAAATATCTCAAGAAAGGTTACAACAAAAGAGACAAAACCAAGCACTTTGAGCAGAAGTTCTTCTTCTCACATCAACAATAAGAACATCAGAAGATTAAAGTCATGCAAATCCGTTCACAAGACAATTTGGCCGACCTCTTCACTAAATCACTACCGAAGGCGACGTTTTATAAGTTTGTTCAAGGAATTGGTATGCATAAACTTTATGAGTTGCAACATTGCTAGTTCTCTTTGGAATTATGTCAAACTCAGGGGGAGAATCCTAAAGTATACTAGCTTGATCTTAATGTACTATTTTTCCCTACGATTAGGAGCATTTTTCCCACTGGATTTTTGCTACCTAACGAGGTTTTGATGAGGTACCCACCTTGGGTTGATCATAACCCTAATGACGTCCCGTAAACGTTTCATTTGACTTTGCATTCCTCACACATTTTTCCTTAGACTATGGGTTTTGTCCCTACTCGAGTTTTTACCATAGCCATAGGATTTTTTGTGAAACTTAGTTCCTTATGAAAGTTCCTACCTTATTGAGAATAACGTGTTCCCATAATCAGTGCCGACGAGTCGTGAAACGCCCTGGCCCGAAATATTTATTTCGGGAAATAATATCGGTGATAGGCCTAAACTAAACTCTTGTTTAGTTAACTACCATTAATCACAATTCCATACTTCAATTCCTTAATTCCTCACTAAACTATATCCATATTTCAATTATCAAAACATACGATTAGATTATCAATTAAATCCCTAAATTCCTTTTATTAAAACAACTTCTCAAAAAAAATTAATTCTCAATTATTTAGGGTTGCATCTAATCCTTGTTAGACTCTCTACGTACCCTTGAGTGGGATCAAGCCCTTCGTAGTTCACCATTCAACTTTTTATCCATTTTTGAAAATATTCTAGAAATGAAATATTCACCATTATGCTTCCACAATTGAATCACATCACATAGGTACCTATTTGTACCATACTTAGGGCATCCGTATTTAGATCTCGTATAAATACTCGGGGGACTCAAATGTAATTATGCAATAAATGAAGGGGCTAATATGTAAAGAGGGGAGGAGCCCTTAGTCTATAAAAGGGCTTCCTCACCCTCACAATCGAAAGGCTCTCACCCTCGCAATCCTCTCACAAACAGAGAATTACAATATTAGTGTCGACATAGCCCAAACATTGGGGTAAACCACGATACATCTTGTGTTCTTTATTTTCTTGCAGATTCACGGTCGGATTTACGTTGTTCCAAGACCCTTCCGGTTTTGTGCATCAACATTTGGCGCCGTCTGTGAGAAACGACACGAAAAGCTATGTCTATTCTCTCTCAATTTCTCTCTAGATTGGTGGGTATTAAAATCTCAACCACTATTTTCAGATCTGTGGGTATTGAAATTCTAAAATCCAGCATTCGTTAGGTGGGTTGATACTGGGTGAATGGCTGCGGGTCTGATTTTCATAATTTTCCGAGATGAGCAATTCGATATCTTCAACATCTCAGAGGAATCACAGCAGCCATTGTACTTGGCACACACCGACCTCGCCATGCTATCTGTCCACTATATCCAAAAACCCTTCTCTCTGTGGCCAAATTCTCCAAGCAGCCTAGACACAAACCAACACAAACCTTCGGAGACTCCTCCCTCCTTGGGCTGTTCTAGAAAAACCATTGCTTTCTTCTCCACTTCATCTAAAATTCAAAGTTGAAGGAAAATTTTGTGAAAACATGTTCATTTAAGCAACATCAAATAGCATGCAATTAACAATTAAAGGCGGAATCATGCTAGCATGCACTTAAAAACAAAACATTAACCATGAAATTCAAAGCCTAGTAGATTGGTGAACCAAGAATCAACTCAAAACAAAGTGAGTTGAGATTTATACCTTTGTAGATTCCTCTTTGCATAAGCAAAGGCTAATCACCCAAAGAGAGGGTCTTCATTCCTTGCATCTTAAATCTATATTTTTGGATGGAAGAATAGGTTTCTCCAAGTTCCCAAAGTAGGGAACCTCTAAGTCTCTTCACCAAGGAGAGATTGGAGAAGAAATGAGTGACCTTGGAGTAGTGGGATTGCAAGATGCACCCCCCAAGGGGCCGGCCTCTTTAGAGAGAAATGGAGAGACATGTTCTCTCCAATTTTCTCCAAAACAAACCCTTAATGAATTTTAGCTATAAAGTCATATTTATACCTTTATTCATTTGAGTGGCAAACTTGTAAATAAATCCAAGTTCACTACCCTAAACATCATGGCCGGCCATTGGGATATTATTGGGCTATTATGCCCTTGTGAATCTTTATTCATTAAGTTGTCATACAACCTAAGTCAATGGGCTTGACGTTCGAAGCCCATTGGGCCTAAACGTCCAAAACTATCCCGAGGTCTTTTAACGAACTTATTCGTTTGATTAATTAACATATTAATTAATCCTTGCCATAAATAAATGATTAAACCATTTAATCATTCTTACTCATCTCCGTTTAATCTCCAATCTCCACCTCTTATGGTGTGCGATCCATTAGGTTCCTTTTAGCGAGGCAGTGGGCGATTAAAACCATTTCAAATCGATTGTGAATTGAAACTTACTTTCAATTCTCCCTTTAGTGTTTATACACGTTTAGGGCTTCCACAAACCATGAGTGACACCTTGCAGCATATCATGGTTACCCAAGCTAATCAGAAGAGGTAGAGAAAACCTATTCAGTTTGGGATTACAAATGCAATACGGTCTTTCTCTAATACAATACTCTTGACCACATTGTTTGGTTTGATAGTTTATTTATTCATGTCTACTATCCAATGTGATTCGTGTGCTTATATGATTTCCTTGAATGTGATTTAGAACGACTTTTCTAAATCTCATTCATACTCTGGCCAGAGATTCTAAATCATATCATAGAGTATTCTCCCTCAAACAGTTTGAAGGTTAGAGATCCCTTGTTGCGCATTCACTTGCCTCCATGGCTAAGTGGCTTAACCCCAACGATGCCGTGGACACCCCGATGGGGTGACTTTGACATAATCAAAGATCAAGGACTTAACCACAAGACAACTGTGATGCCTCAGGTCAAAGGACTAATTTGCATTATCCCAAACATGAGTTCTCATGTGACATGAGTATGAGAACTCTTCGTTGATCATGTTCAGTGAACTCATTCTCTACTGAGCACCTACGTACTTGTCTTGATGTCACACACACCAATGACTCGAGACTAGTCACTCTCCCTGAGAGAAGACATAGCACGTACCGATCTTGACGGACTGTCAATGCCCAATTGGCAATCCTATGATCAGGAACATTTAGGATGTGTCTACGAAAGAATGGTCTCATGAATCTAACTTCATTAGATTACATTCTTCCAATCACATATTCCTTGGACTTTATCGTTTAAGCATATAACATTTATATGAGACGGCTCAAACAATAATCTTTGCCCTTTATAGTTAAACTAGATAAGTTTAACATGTAAAATGTCCGTAAAGTATCATCATATGATTGGCTTTAGGGCACATTTCCAACAATCTCCCACTTGCACTAGAGCCAATCAGCTTAGTCATCAGTGATGATACCTCTTTTGTAGTCATTTCATAAATGGCTGAATAGTAGGCCTAGGCAATGGATATCTATATGTTATCCATAGAAGCAACCTTGAGAATAACGACGTCACCATTATACATGATTCTCAATCATGTGGTTCAGTCTCTCATATGAGTTCAGATCTTGATGAGACCTTGATTCCCAGGCTTGAGCTATCGCCCCATTAGTGTCATAGTGTCAGTACACTAGATACACTTTCTGGTTAGAACCGAATAGAGAGTTCACTAAATGAACTTTCCCATCCAAACAACATTGTTGCAAACTTCTATATGGCAATATATTTTGCATTCATAATGGAACACACTAAAGTCATTACTTTAATGTTTCCATCCAAATATCTCTTTAGTCATAATAAAGAGATATCCGTTTATCTCTTCATTCATAATGAAGAAACATCCAATGATGGATTAGATTCATAATCTAATACATTTACGCTTCCATTACGTTACTCTAATTCTTCCTCGATCTTTGAGGAATTTATCCTTTAGTATTTCTTAAATACTTAAGGACTCACTTGACAGTTGCCATGGTTCTGATCCTGGGCTTGCACTGATATCGTCTTGTACCTGTTCTAGGTACAACTCATATCAATGTTTTTCATACAATATGAAATACATAAATCACCTTTATGCGTATGCATAAAGGATTTTATTTACGCATTATTTCTTTGGGAGTCAAAGAGTACGTTCTCTTTGAGAAGAGCAACTTCTTAGTATCACTAGAGTTGTCCTTCTAATTGAAGTTTATCATCATATGAGAAACTTCCTAGCATCTATTGTCTATTATTAGGGATTGATATAAACCAATTATATCATGAAATATATCATTATAGATTTCCATCCCATGTATATAGACTATATCTCCCATATACATTCTATCGTTATAGAATGCTTAAAGTCATAACTTTAACGAAGAAATATTCTTTTCATTTCCAAAATTAATATATCATATATATATTCATATATATCACATATATATTTATTTATATATATATACAAATTTAGGAATATGATTAACTCCCACTAATCTTTTGTAAACCTAGTAAACAAAAGATTCATTTACATCTTTATGAGAAATCAAACGATTTGACCTTTCTCTCATAAGACGCTTATAGCTCCCACTAGCTTGCTAAGATCCATGATGGATGGATCTCTACAACTTACATGTCTTGTGATTCATAGTTTTAGACATATATTATCAAGACTATCTTAATAATGGTTTCGAAAACCTATATTATGTCCAAACATTGAATCACCATTTAGTTGTAGCTAGCAATCTTCGAATTAATTGAAACTAAGACTACGTCAAAAATGGTTCCTTCAAAGTCAACCATTCTCTTTGATTGTAGTCACCTTAAGCTACCAATTAGCTTATGAAGGTTTCATTATTTCGGGTCAAATGGTACTTTACCATTTCCTTGAGTATATATCGTATATGCACTCAATGTAGTCATAAGGATTTTCATTCTTATTTCTTTCGAATTAAGAGGTGCAACTCTATGACATAGTCATAAAGTTCAAACCATTCAACTGAGACGGTTTATAAATCCTTCTCGACTACCTTGGAGCTTTTGGTATAGGAACTAGGTTGTTATATTTGTTGATTATTATCTTGTCTCTCAAAGAACCATTCTTTGAGTTCTATCCCTCGTTCATTTGCTCTTAGGCAAATCACATTGTAAGATTACAATGAACTACCCAACAAAACAACATTTGTTAGTTGGTATATAGAAGCGATATCCAAAAGTTAATTTAAGGATATCCCACAAGATTGTTATCAAACAAATATTGCTTATTAGCACACAACCCCAAATCTTAACATGTTTTAAGATTTTGTCTTTCTTTCCAACTACATCTTATGGAGTCATGAAAATATTGGAAGATCTTCTAATTTACAATCATATTGTTTTAGAAGTATATATATCCTATATATGGGTAATTGATAATATCCAACGAACTAAATCTTATTTTAGTTCGTTCTTCTCCTAAAGGAGAAATTTATTATGTTATGATGCTATTTTCCTTGATATCTTTCAAGAAAACTATTCTAAAGTGTTACCATTCCTTGGATCAAATCTAAGGATGTAAATACTTTAGACGTCTTACTCATCAACTTACATTTCTTGAATTCTTTGAAACCTTTTGCAAAGTATTCGGACTTGTGTTTATTCAAAATAAACTATAGTCCAACCGAGAGTGATCTTCGGTGAATGTTATCCAACATGAGTAGTATTATGTTTGTGGACAAGTGCCACTAACATCTAAGTGAATTAACCTCAACAACTTTGTGATTCTTTCTTCTTTCCAAAAGAATAAAGATTCGAACATTTCGCCTCTATATAATTTTAACAAGAAGGTATTGGATCCGGATCTAACGATCCAAAGCGTCCATCTATGACCAACTCGTAATTTATGTTTTAGAGGTATCACAACTTTAGTTGGGATTAGTCACTACCTTGCAACCTTTTGGGTTTTAAGCATCATTATTTTCTAAACAGTTAACACTACCATATTATCTCTACTATAGAGATAATTAATTAGATTACCATAATCCAATCATTGATTAATAAAGAACATTGTTTTGTCAAACAAAACATTTATCCATTTCACATAGTGACGGAATTTAGTTCCTTAAAATTTGGAATATAAAGACAATCTTTGTTTTTCCAATTTCTTTGGTAGTTCATATGAGGAAGTAAGTACCATCTGCTTTCGCAGAGATCTACATTTGATTCACGTTTCGAATGTGAAGTACTTTCTCTTCTTTCATTAATCTTCTACTTCTTATTAGTCACACTTTTCCAACGATTGTAAAACATAGTTACTAATACGGAATCAAGCATTCAAGTAGAAGAACCAACTGTTTTGAACTATTCAAGAACAATTTACAACACCTTCGAAAGGTGTGTTCTTGACACTTACAAGACATTTCTTGTAAACACCCTTTCCAATGTCCATCCTTTCATAAAGAAAGTTTGTTCCCTTGGAGTTAATTTAATCTTCTTCATTTGACTTCTCCTTTGACTATAATAGTCATGGTCCCTAAACTCCCACTATCTCTCTTGAAACTTATTTCAATTGTGTTTATACACATCAAACATTTTGGAGAGCATGTGGTTATTGTTCATTTATATAGTTTACAATAAACTTAATGAACCATAAGGATAGGGACACAAAGGTGAAGTCCTTGCCTAGTTTCCGTCTCATTAAGTGGTTTATCACTTCAACACTTAATGATTCAAAATCATTATAAGTCCATGTTAATGGACTATTTTTGTCAACCAACCATTATGTTCTAAACATAATTACAAACCTTCAAGAGTTGTACAAGGCAACTCTCATTTCTTCATACAACAATTTGTAAGTGAAGAATCATGGCACATAAAGTGTCCATGCCTTTGTGCTTTCTTCTCAAGTTCTTTGTTCATTTAACAAAGAAACAAGCACTAGTGTTTGCATTGACTAAGGGTTGTTCAAAGCAACTATTATTTCTTCATACAACAATTTGTAAGTGAAGAACTAATAACACTAAAAGTGTCCTTGTCATTATGCTATTCTTCGTAAGTTCCTTTGTTCATTTAACAAAGGATTAAGCATTGGTTGTTTGTGTTGTCCTCTTCATGATAGACTTATCTAACATGTTCTTTCAATGATACATTACCAATAGAACAATTTTGAGGATGAGACTACTTAGGTACATATACAATCCATTTAAGACAATCTTTGGGATTGTGTTACCAAGTCCGGAAACTAAAGCATTCGGCTTTTCTTTGTCAAGTTTTGGATAGCGTTTGCAAATATATTGGTAAACAAATACATAACGAATATAAATTGATTGATTTTAAGCCATCTGATTCGGGTCTTTAAATCAAATAGCACCACCCACTATTTTTGGCAAATTCCATATCCCTCATTGGAATTCGAGAGTTTTGGAGGAAACTCTTAGTAGGTTATGGGAGGCTCACTATTACCAAGCCCACCTCAGAAGAACTCCATATTGGCTAGCAACAATAATAATGAGATAGTACGCTTACTCATTTGCAACTAATGCAAGTACCCATCTTATTTGGCCTCTAGAGAATGATGCCTCAGAAGAACTCCATATTGGCACCATTGCACTTAGTTAAGTCATTCCCACCATGCTAGTTCAAGTAGGGGTTCAAGAATGGCCTCAGAAGAACTCCATATTGGCCATACTCGTTGCCTACTTTCACTTCATCATATGTTTATAGGCTTCTCCTGAATGTAAGCACATACTTTGCAACCCCAGAACTGGACGAATACATTGTATGAGTCACAAACGATTGAAGCCTACCACGGTGGAAGGCCACGAAAGAATGTTCAAAGCACTCTCAGGCTTTTCAACTTAATATTGGTTTGGTTGAGGGTTTTAGGTCTCATCACATATAAATATTCATTTTAATCTCTATTAAAACTATTTTGGTCCTATTACAACTATTGGTCCATCTCATTGTTTTAGTTGTATATAATACTCCCACTATGCTTATAAAACGGTTTTTAAAGCAAGAGTATATGATACTACTAACATAACCTTTGCATTCATTTGATGGACTATATAGTTGCCTTAGGGCCTTAGGATGACTATGAACCTTTGTTTAGATTCAACACGAGCCTTGTGTTGAATCTCGGTCTAGGGATGGTGATTGATTTTAGTTACGCGTTTAATCACATTAAGGCGTGTTGTCTTAGGGGCGTTGGACCCAACTACTTCATTTTCATGCATATCAAATAAAGCAAGAAAGAAGTACTTCAAAGTAAAGGTGAGCTTATGCTCATTACAACATTTGCATAAAACAAATTACTTTAAAGTAAAGAAGAGCTTATGCCCTTTTACAACATTTGATCAAATCAAATTACAACCAAAATTAATCTACACATTCCCATGGTTCAAACAAATTTGAAACGGCCTATCACATAGCTCAATTATATTAGGCTTAGGTTCATAATCACCCTTTAATTAATTAACACTTTAACTAATTAAATTGAATGCAACATTTTCATTTGGTTTTTGTATCCATAAAATTGATTTAAATGGAGCTAAACAAAATGAAAATCCAATTCTCATTTAAAGAGACAAAACAATTTTGTTCTCTACTTAATTTGGGCCAATATGCAATAACCACAACTTTTGGGCCATAAAGCAATTAACCTCAACTTTTGGGCTATATTGCAAAACTTTTGGGGTCACTTTGTAAAGACACAAAAGTCCACTACTTCATGTAATTACATTAGAACCCAAAATTTAATCAATGCAAAAACTTCATTAAAGGATCAAAACAATTTGTCCTTTAGCGTTTTTGGACCTAAACGTAAAAACGTAAACTTTTGGGCCAAAGTGCAAATACACAAAAGTATCAAAACTTTATGTAATTGCATAAAAGCCCCAAAAGTACCCCACTTGCAAGGGTGGCCGGTTTTGGAAGAGGATAGAGTGATGTGTGTGTTGATTTGTGAGTTTTAGACATAAAGCATGCAAGTGGTGCAAGTGGTGTGTGTGAAAGGAAATTAATCCTTACACACCCATCACCATTTCCATCACCCTTCAAATAAATATCTTATGCAATAAATCATTTGAAAAACATAAAACACAAACTTTATGAAATAAATCAAAACTTTGAATCAAAACACAAACCTTTTTGTTCTTGGCAAAAATGTCAAGAACAATGAAGAACACTCATGAAAAAACTCAAAATTTTCCATGAACATTTTTCACCTAAAAACATTCCAAAACCATTCAAACTTTAGGGAAATAACATCTAACCAAACTAGGGTACATAGGGGTTCCAAAAGTCACTTGAAAACACTTTTAACAAGTCAAACAAGAACCCAAAAATCCACCCTTTGGATTTGGCCGAAAATCCCCAAAGTCATGGCACCAAATTTTAGCTCCAATATTCATGCTCATATGAACTACATCTACAACATTTGAGATGGCAAATTTTCTAACAAAATTTACATTCAAAGAAACAAGAATAAAGCTTGTAACATATTACAACTTTTAAATCACAAACTATGAACTACAAAACCCAAAAGGATTCACCAACTACTAGACCTCGGCTCTGATACCACTTGAAGGAAAATTTTGTGAAAACATGTTCATTTAAGCAACATCAAATAGCATGCAATTAACAATTAAAGGCGGAATCATGCTAGCATGCACTTAAAAACAAAACATTAACCATGAAATTCAAAGCCTAGTAGATTGGTGAACCAAGAATCAACTCAAAACAAAGTGAGTTGAGATTTATACCTTTGTAGATTCCTCTTTGCATAAGCAAAGGCTAATCACCCAAAGAGAGGGTCTTCATTCCTTGCATCTTAAATCTATATTTTTGGATGGAAGAATAGGTTTCTCCAAGTTCCCAAAGTAGGGAACCTCTAAGTCTCTTCACCAAGGAGAGATTGGAGAAGAAATGAGTGACCTTGGAGTAGTGGGATTGCAAGATGCACCCCCCAAGGGGCCGGCCTCTTTAGAGAGAAATGGAGAGACATGTTCTCTCCAATTTTCTCCAAAACAAACCCTTAATGAATTTTAGCTATAAAGTCATATTTATACCTTTATTCATTTGAGTGGCAAACTTGTAAATAAATCCAAGTTCACTACCCTAAACATCATGGCCGGCCATTGGGATATTATTGGGCTATTATGCCCTTGTGAATCTTTATTCATTAAGTTGTCATACAACCTAAGTCAATGGGCTTGACGTTCGAAGCCCATTGGGCCTAAACGTCCAAAACTATCCCGAGGTCTTTTAACGAACTTATTCGTTTGATTAATTAACATATTAATTAATCCTTGCCATAAATAAATGATTAAACCATTTAATCATTCTTACTCATCTCCGTTTAATCTCCAATCTCCACCTCTTATGGTGTGCGATCCATTAGGTTCCTTTTAGCGAGGCAGTGGGCGATTAAAACCATTTCAAATCGATTGTGAATTGAAACTTACTTTCAATTCTCCCTTTAGTGTTTATACACGTTTAGGGCTTCCACAAACCATGAGTGACACCTTGCAGCATATCATGGTTACCCAAGCTAATCAGAAGAGGTAGAGAAAACCTATTCAGTTTGGGATTACAAATGCAATACGGTCTTTCTCTAATACAATACTCTTGACCACATTGTTTGGTTTGATAGTTTATTTATTCATGTCTACTATCCAATGTGATTCGTGTGCTTATATGATTTCCTTGAATGTGATTTAGAACGACTTTTCTAAATCTCATTCATACTCTGGCCAGAGATTCTAAATCATATCATAGAGTATTCTCCCTCAAACAGTTTGAAGGTTAGAGATCCCTTGTTGCGCATTCACTTGCCTCCATGGCTAAGTGGCTTAACCCCAACGATGCCGTGGACACCCCGATGGGGTGACTTTGACATAATCAAAGATCAAGGACTTAACCACAAGACAACTGTGATGCCTCAGGTCAAAGGACTAATTTGCATTATCCCAAACATGAGTTCTCATGTGACATGAGTATGAGAACTCTTCGTTGATCATGTTCAGTGAACTCATTCTCTACTGAGCACCTACGTACTTGTCTTGATGTCACACACACCAATGACTCGAGACTAGTCACTCTCCCTGAGAGAAGACATAGCACGTACCGATCTTAACGGACTGTCAATGCCCAATTGGCAATCCTATGATCAGGAACATTTAGGATGTGTCTACGAAAGAATGGTCTCATGAATCTAACTTCATTAGATTACATTCTTCCAATCACATATTCCTTGGACTTTATCGTTTAAGCATATAACATTTATATGAGACGGCTCAAACAATAATCTTTGCCCTTTATAGTTAAACTAGATAAGTTTAACATGTAAAATGTCCGTAAAGTATCATCATATGATTGGCTTTAGGGCACATTTCCAACAAAAGTTTCCCTCCCGTTCTGGAAATCGACTCGGTCGTCACGGATTCGAGTCCCTGCAAATGGTGTTTGGGACACAACTCACCCCTCATTCTGACAACCACGATGACGAAGCCAAAATCGAAAACCCGACCGTCTCGGACCTGTTTTCAGCGCTGAGAGCGACGTCTCGGTTAGAGGATTTTAGCCGAGTTAAACAAGGATTATCGGCGAGATAAGCGAAATTAAGGTGAGAAATCGAGAAACAGAGGAACGAGAACGCGCTGCTCGACAAGAAGCACGAGTTCGAGTGGCTCAGAAGCTCAGAGCAGAGGAGGAGCTCAGGTTTAAGCTCTTATCGATCAAGGTGGAGACGATGAATGAAAAGAACCGTGGCGAGGGTGGAGAGGTAATTTTGGAGCTCTGGACGCAGAACGAGGAGCTGGAGCACCGCATTGAGTGGCTGGAGAAGAGCGATAAGACATCGAGGAAGAGGGGTTTTGAGTAACAACATCCAGAGAAGAAGGAGTGATCGGTTGGTTGCGATTGGTGGTGATACTGCTGCTAACAATGATAGCACTGAACACAATCATGATGTTAGAAAAAGAAAAAGGAGGATGGGCTAAACGTGGGCTGTACTAGTTGTTGAGTGAATATTTCAGAAAACGAAAAAGGGAAGAAATGAAAAGAAAAAGGTGCATAGACAGAACAATGTCATTCAGCGGCCGCTTTCGGTCATGATTGTGCTCACTGTCGCCTGGCAAGCCTTTGGGTTGGAATCAATCATAATGTTAGGAAAAAAAAAAGAGGGAGAAAAATAATAGAAAAAGAAAAAGGAGGAAGATAAAGAGAAATCATGACCAGGCTGCACATATTTGTGGATGAACTTTCCGGAAAAAATGGGTGCGGTAAAGGCAAGCCATCAGCAGATGCCATCAACTTTTGAAAAAGAAAACTTTCATCATGCATGTTCCCACTTTTCTGAATAAGCCACTGGAATACACACATGGAAAAAGATCTGCAACAACCCATTACGTAGTAGGTGCAATACACAACAACGATCTTGTTGGAAATGTGCCCTAAAACCAATCATATGATGATACTTTACGGACATTTCACAAAGTTAAACTAATGTAGTTTAAATATAAAGGGCAAAGATTATTGTTTGAGCCGTCTCATATAAATGTTATATGCTTAAACGATAAGTCCAAGGAATATGTGATTGGGAGAATGCAATCTAAAGAAGTTAGATTCATGAGACCATTTTTTCGTAGACACATCCTAAACGTTCCTGATCATAGGATTGCCAATTGGGCATTGACAGTCCGTTAAGATCAGTACGTGCTATGTCTTCTCTCAGGGAGAGTGACTAGTCTCGAGTCATTGGTGTGTGTGACATCAAGACAAGTACGTAGGTGCTCAATAGAGAATGAGTTCACTGAACACGATCAACGAAGAGTTCTCATATTCATGTCACATGAGAACTCATGGTTGGGATAATGCAAAGTAGTCCTTTGACCTAAGGCATCACAGTTGTCTTATGGTTAAGTCCTTGATCTTTGATTATGTCAAAGTCACCCCATCCGCGGGTGTCCACGACATCGTTGGAGTTAAGCCACTTAGCCATGGAGGCAATTGAATGCGCAACATGGGATCTCTAACCTTCAAATCGTTTGGGGGAGAATACTCTATGATATGATTGAAAATCTCTGATCAGAGTATGAATGAGATTTAGGAAGGCGTTCCAAATCACATTCAAGGTAATCATATAAGTAAACGAATCACATTGGATAGTAGACATGAATAAACTATCAAACCAAACAATGTGGTCAAGAGTATTGTATTAGAGAAAGACCGTATTGCATTTGTAATCTTAAACTGAATAGGTTCTCCACCTCTTCTGATTAGCTTGGGTAACCATGATATGCTGCTAGGTGTCACTCATGGTTTGTGGAAGCCCTAAACGTGTATAATCACTAAAGGGAGAATTGAAAGTAAGTTTCAATTCATAATCGATTTGAAAGAGTTCTAATCGCCCACTGCCTCGCTAAAAGGAACCTAATGGATCGTACACCGTGTAAGGTGGAGATTGAAGAAACAATGGAGATGAGTAAGAATAATTAAATGGTTTAATTATTTATGGCAAGGATTAATTAATATGTTAATTAATCAAACGAATAAGTTCGTTAAAGACCTCGGGATAGTTTTGGACCTTAAGGCCCAATGGGCTTCGAACGTCAAAGCCCATGGACTTAAGTTGTATGACAACTTAATGAATAAAGATTCACAAGGGCCCAAAAGCCCAAATCCCTTAAAGTGGCCGGCCATGTTAGAAGAATAGCTTTTTGGTTCTTTAGGTCACTTATTTGAAGGGACTATATAAAGGACTTTATAGCCTAAATTCATTAAGGGTTTCTTTTGGAGAAAATTGGAGAGAACATGTCTCTCCCTTTCTCTCTAAAGAGGCCGGCCCCCTTGGAGGGATTAGCTAGCAATACTACTCCTCCAAGGTCACTCATTTCTTATCCAATCTAACCTTGGTGAAGATACTTAGAGGTTCTCTATTTTGGGAACTTGGAGAAACCTATTCTTCCATCCAAATCCATAGATTTAAGAAGCAAGGAATGAAGGCCCTCTCTTTGGGTGATTAGCCTTTGCTTATGCAAAGAGGAATCTACAAAGGTATAAATTTCAACTCCCTTTGTTTTGAGTTGAGTCTTGGTTCACCAATCTACTAGGCTTTGAATTTCATGGTTGATGTTTTGTTTTTGAGTGCATGCAAGCATGATTCCGCCTTTAATTGTTAATTGCATGCTATATGATGTTGCTCAAATGAACATGTTTTCACAAAATCTTCCTTCAGATCTACAACTATCGAAACCTTTGTTTTGAATGATCTAATTTATTTGTATTATCTTTCGGAGACATCTGTATAACCCCATCAGAGGGTAAAAAAAAAAAAAAAAAAAACGGCAAGCCCAAAATAATGGGCTAGAATGTTATGTGGAGGGCGAAGGCACATATGCCCAAAAGAGTCAGGCCCTCTATTATCACCAACCAGGTGATCAAAAGTACGTCCAGTACTACAAAAAATTATTCGGCAACCTGCCCCTATTATCACCAACCAGGTGATCAAAAGTAAGTCCAGTACTTCAAAATTATTCGGTAGCCTGCTGCTATTATCACCAACCAGGTGATCAAAAGTACGTCCAGTACTACAAAAAATTATTCAGCAGCCTGCCGCGATTATCACCAACCAGGTGATCAAAAGTACATCCAGTACTCCAAAATTATTCGGCAGCCTGCCGCTATTATCACCAACCAGGTGATCAAAAGTACGTCCAGTACTCCAAAATTATACATGAGCATCACTCATGTCAATCATACATAAACTTGGGGGACTACTGTTTGTACCATACTTGAGCACCGCCTCATATCGAGTATTAGTTGAAGACGACATCTAGTTATTTCGGCCCACACATGGACTAAATTTGAAGTCTCTAGCCAAAAGACTCTCTTGACTGAAGACTTGGGAGACTACTGTTTGTACCATACTTAGGGCCTCCGTATTTAGATCTCGTATAAATACTCGGCGGACTCAAATGTAATTATGTAATAAATGAAGGGGCAAATATGTAAAATGGGGAGGAGCCCTTAGTTTATAAAAGGGCCTCCTCACCCTCACAATCGAAAGGCTCTCACCCTCATAATTCTCTCACAAACAGAGAAATACAATATCAGTGTGGACGTAGCCTAAACATTAGGGTGAACCACAATACATCTTGTGTTCTTTACTTTCTTGCAGATTTACGGTCGGATTTACGTTGTTCCAAGACCCCTCCAGTTTTGTGCATCATTAGAACCAAATACGGATTTAAAAATATCAAAATCTGCATGAAAAAAGCAACGTCGGCCCACTGGCCACACACTGCCGTAGGTGCCAGTTTCTGATGAACGGAAACCCAATTTTCTGACTAACTCTAAAAATTACCAAATTTTATAAGGTTGTAGAGTTAAATGAGAGGAACAACTTTCATACCTGGGCCGAAGTCCAATTCGGCCGAGAAAAGCCCCAAAATTTCACTCAATTCTGCCGGAACCCTAGAATTTGGGTGTCCTCAATTCGTCACCTTCGGTGGCCCACCGCCCAAACCAAGGCTTGGGACATGTTCCTGGGTGGTGGTCGACTATTGTGGCTTCACAAACAAGAGATCCAAACACAGACCCATCACAACCACCGGTGCGGGTTTCACTAAATTAAAGCATATTTCCATCGGAATTGGAATGGAATTGGTGAAGGGATCGAATGGTGTTGAAAGGAGGGTTATTTTAGCACCATTCTCGTCATCAATGGTGACCGAAATTGGAAACAATGGTTGGGTCGGGTCGACGGGTTGAAGGAAGGTCCGGTTCCTTCCTCTCTCCTCTTCTCTCCTTTCCCTCATTTCCTCCTTCCTCATTGGTCCATGTCTTTCCCTTTCTCTCCTTCCCTTTCCATCATAGCCACACACGTGGCTTCATAGATCCTTGCTCCAGCAAATCTAGAGTCTTCCAGATATTGGTCAAATGACCATTTTACCCTAAACTTCTATCGTTAATAACTTCTTCATTATTACTCCGTTTCACGAACGGTTTTCGCCTACACACTCGTAGGATCATCCTCTATCCAAATATGTCAAGAAATCTGATAAAATACATCCTCAAATAATTACGTTAATCTTTTGAACTTAACGATAAATTTCACAACATAATTTATAATAATTTCCTGAAACATGACTTTAAAAGTTCTCAATTCAATTTTTCATACCCATAAATCGATTTATTTTCGATTTTTCTCTGCAAATTCATATATTTAAATTTTCAGGGCATTACAAGTTGACTTCCTCAACCTCTACATGATACTGAATCTACTTGAGTATTTACACACTCAAGGGGAAGTGTTATAACCTTCTTGTTTAAGTGTGATTGTGTAAATCCTATATTAGATTTGATTCTAGTTATTCTTTCCTATTAGTACTTGTATTCCTTGGAGGAGAAGGATTTCTTCTCCCTCTTATTACTATAAATAAAGGCACATGGGGAATAACAAGATCCTCTACACAACCTTACAAACACATCTCCCTCTCTATTCTCTCTGTGCTGCCGACCCCCTTCCCCTATCAGTTAAATATAGGCCACAACATTTGTAAGTTTTTAAAATTTTATTATTTTTAAGTGAGGAATCATTTCAACCAAGACAAAAGATAGGGTGACCTGGCTGACAACCATTTCTCCAAGGATCGAAATCCTCCTAAAGATAGGTAATTTCAATTTTCATCCTTAAGGGGTGGATGTGAAAGTGAATTGAAACGTCAGGGATTAGGTAATGTTTCAACCCTGAGGGATTTTTGTGAAAAAACAAGAAACCTCAAGGGGTGTTAGTATAATTAACCCGATAATTTCCTAAAAATTACATATGGGCATCATATTGCAACCGCAATTCAAAGGCGCATACTCAGACGGAAACTAAGTAGCAAGCGACACCTAGTAAGAAGTGGAGAACAATTAGCTCATAAGACAATATCACAAGGTGCCCTTCAAAAGCAACACTGACACGAAAACCTTTCCTCATTCAATTTATCCGAACAGATCATTTTCCTTGGAACTCACTGTTTCTTATGAAGTAGAATAATTTATGCAAAGCACCTGAAGAAGGAACTGGATCTAAAAGTACAAATATCCGAAAAAGAACAAACTAATTTTGCTCCTTTGGTCAAGTAGAGGCCGAGGCCAGCTCTTTGTCTTAAGTAAAAAAAGGAATAGGTTTCGTTGGGGCTGGCAAGCGGCCAGAGCCATCAACTTCATCCTTCTGTTTCAGGGGAGGTCTAGCTGCTTTCGGCAATAACCTGCCTTTCTTATCAAACCACTCGGGTTTGAGCAATGCTCGGAAGCCCAACTTGTTGTAATACACTCTTCTAACAGACCCACCTGCAGCTTCAACAGCTTCCTTTGACCTTACAGTGACACGTGATACCTGTAAACCTCTCATAAGTCCATTTTCGAGTTGCATGCAACACAAAGAGGAATGAAACCCGAAGTCTGATCTATATGCATTTACTCCATATCCATGTGAAAAATAATTAGCATAGGAAAGTATCTGCCATCAGTAAATATTAATGGATTAATAGTTCATTTATAAACTAATTTCAGATTTCTATGCTAAAGTTAGTTATGTAATATTTGTTCAAAGATGTTTATTCGAAATAAGTACCTTGCTGACAGCATTTCGAGCCATCACTAAACTACCACTAATGAACATGATCAATATTTTCCAGTGTTTTTAATTGATAAAATTTAACGGAGATCAAAGGTAATGTTACTACACACTACAAAAACGAAGTAAATTATGACATCAGCAAACCATTGGACTAGCAGTAATGTACATATCATAGTTAACTGATATCGCCATTCCTTGGTCCAGAAAACAGAATTGAAGTGGTGAAACACTCTCATCCAGTGGTGATATCATCATATGATCCAGCTCTGAAGAGAAAAAAACATTTTTGAGGTGAAGGCAGCAATTTTAAATCTAGGACAGTGAAGGGGGTAAAGCAAGACAGGGGTACCCACATAACACATAAGTCCATGTCATGTACAATGCCTAGATGAATACACATACCTCCAGATGAATTGGCCATTGGATCTGTTCAGCACCCCGTCCCATCAATCGTGTGGATGCAAATTTTCTCCTCCTCGATCTTGGACGATTTTGCACCTACAAAACAACTAGCACCTTATGTTAAGGCCAAAAGCCTCACGCGTCCACGATGAATGAGGGGGGCTTTGGCCGAAGAACCTCCGATGCCAAAGTTAGAAATTTAGAGAGAAATAGTGTTTAGAGTATTTGGGATTTTTTGCAAGAGGTTTGGAATGAGTGTTTGGTAAAAATGGGTGACTATTTATAGGACTAGGTTTGTCCACTTTTCTAAGAAAGTGGCCGGCCACTTTGTCTATTTTTTGGTGAGTTTGTGGTTTAATTAGCCACTTTATTGGCTAATAAAATATGATAGAAATAAATGGGGAGTTACCAAATTGAATGACTAGCTTTATTTGGGTAATAAGGTGGAGAAAATCAGAAAAGGTATGGAGCAAAGGGAGGTGGCCGGTTTTGTCTACTAATTTGGGTCACTTTATTGACAATTAGGGGATTAATTGAGTTGATCCCCTAATTAATCAATTATTTATGATTTTAAGGGATGATTTTAGGAGATATGGGAAGAATATATTATTTAGATAATTAATTAACTAAATAATATATTAAAGAAATTAAGTTTCGGAAATAATTACCTAAAATGAGATAGTTTGGAATTGGTTACCTCTTTTGGAGCATTTTTTAATTGGTGGAGGATGATTACCCACTACTTGCGCGTAGGAATCCCGTTATACCTCAAGGGTATTTTTGTCTTCTTTTGTCCCAAAGTCCACGTGTCACTTTGTGATCGTTTTTGGCTCCACAAATCGCACTCCATCTTCAATCTGCTTCCCTATTGCCCCTGTATCCTATGGTAACAATAATTACCAGAATGAACAAACGTTGACGTAGGAAATAGTGCAATAGGCTGAGAAGAAATTTACTGAACCTTGAGCGTTTTCATTGTAATCAACTCAGACGAATCAATCTTTCCTGCGTTTATAAGTGTGGCAATTTTTCCTAATCCTACAGGCTGCCACGACGACATGTACACAGGTCAGAAAATAAATTGGAAATAAAAGTGATGTTTAATAGCCCCCAGAAATATAAAACAAAAGGCTTAAACAGATTAAAAGTCAATTAAAAGGAATGATAAAATCAGTTTGCTATGTATAACCAAAACAATCCGCCAAAGAAAATCTATAACCAAAACATACGAAGCATAATGGTTTCACGCATTGAGGAACCCTTATGCATGTATGTATGTACGTATAACAGTACACACTATTCAAGCATAGATTCATAACAATATCAGGGTATCATGAAACTCATAGACCTAGTTCATTTGCCCAATATTTTAGCAATGATTCAGAGCAAACTCCAAGGATTAAAAAAGCATAGAGACTCAAGAACCGCCAAGTCATTTCTACAAGAACTGAATTATTTCCCACTACTGATCTCTGCATTGCAAACCAAGTTAGGTTGGAAGTTGGAACAGAAACTTTATCCATCCACCTCACTTCAAGCAGAACATTCGGCAGTATGATTTGCGGTAGATATTTAGAATTTTGGATACGGATAGTTTATGGAATTTTCAATATCAATGGACACATGTTTTCTTAAAAATGAATATTAAAATGGTTAAATGGCAGGACAATTGAAAGGAGCAAACTGAATTGCAAACTGAATTGGTTTCGAATGAATTCAATTGATAAACTTTACAGTAATATATACATCAGTAGGTCAACCAATCAACCCTACATTAATACCTACAAAATAGCATCCCTATTTTGATGGGATTTGACATAAACCTTATTAGGTAAATATATTACATGATATTTCTCAATACTCCCCCTCAAGTTGGAGAGTGAATATTATGAACTCCCAACTTGTCACGTAGTGTCGCAAATTGATCTTTTCCCAAGGCTTTTGTAAATAAATTTGCTAACTGGAAACGAGTAGGCACATGTGAGGGAATAATCATTCCAGCTTGCAGTTTTTCTCGAACGATGTGACAATCAATTTCAATATGCTTTGTATGCTCGTGAAAAACAGGATTAGCTGCTATATGTAGGGCAGCTTGATTATCACAAAATAATGATGTGGGAGCCTTTTGCAGAACCTTTAAATCCTGCAATATATAGCGTAGCCAAGTTAACTCTAAACATGTGTTGGCCATAGCTCGATATTCGGCTTCTGCAGATGATCGAGAAACATTGTCTTGTTTCTTGGATTTCCATGAGATGAGAGAATTTCCAAGAAAAACACAATATCCTGTAACTGACCTTCTTGTGGCATGACAAGCTCCCCAATTGGAATCACAAAAAGCTTTTAACTCAAGATTGTCAGAGACAGGAAATAATAAAACTTGACCAGGAGTACCTTTGATGTACCTTAGAATTCGTAAAGCTGCATCCCAATGAGGCTTGCGAGGCTCATGCATGAATTGACTCAACGCGCGAACTGAAAAGACTATGTCAGGCCTAGTGACAGTAAGATAAATCAATCGTCCGACTAGTCTTCTGTACTTGGTGGGATCATCTAACAATGCTCCGTCAATGGGAGTGAGTTTCAAATTTTGTTCTATTGGAAACTTGTCTGGGCGTGCTCCCATAAGTCCAGAATCCTGCAAAATGTCTAGTGCATATTTTCTTTGAAACATGAAAATGCCTTTCTGACAACGAGAAAATTCAATGCCCAAAAAATATTTCAAATCACCAAGATCTTTGATGCGGAAGCGTGTGAGAAGAAATGTTTTCAGACGTTCCATCTCTTGTAGATCATTCCCTATAAGAAGTATGTCATCCACATAGATAAGGACTGCAGTAAATGAAGTACCTTGAGCCTTGGTAAAAAGAGAATAATCAGCTTTTGACTGTTGGTAACCTGCTTTCTGAATGGTAACTGAAAAAGTCGAAAACCAGTTTCTAGAGGCCTGCTTGAGTCCATATAGAGATTTGTTGAGCTGATGGACGGGAAGGTGTACAAGCTGGCGGTAAGGGTGGGCTATCAGCAAGACCGGGCAAGTGGGGGTGTAGGAAGGGCCCCCCGTTGTCATGTATGGGAAGGGTCAGAGGTGATGAAGGTAGAGACTGGAAAGGGAAGATATTTTCAGTAAATTTGACGTCACGGTTGACAAAGAATTTTTTAGTGTCTAAATCACATAGTTTATAACCTTTTTGACCAGTGGGGTACCCAACAAAGACACATTGTTTTGCACGAGGATCGAATTTATGAGTAGGGTGAACAACAGTAGCAAAACACAAACAACCAAAAACTTTCAAGTGGTCAAAAGATGGCGGACGGTTATATAATAACTCAAAAGGGGATTTATTAGATAACAAAGGAGATGGTAATCGGTTAATAAGATAGACAGCGGTGGATACACACTCACCCCAAAATGAAAGGGGTACCTGAGATTGGAAACGTAAGCTACGTGCAACGGTGAGAATGTGATGATGCTTACGTTCGACAACGCCATTTTGTTGTGGAGTGTAAACACATGTGCGTTGATATTCAATGCCATTGGTTTGAAAAAAATCTTTCATGGACAAAAATTCAGACCCATTGTCAACTCTTACTACTTTGATGTTTGCATGAAATTGTGTATGAGCAAAAGTAACAAAAGATTTTAAAAGGTGTTGAGTTTCAGGTTTATGTTGCATCAAAAAAACCCATGTGCACCTGGTAAAATCATTGACAATGGTAAGAAAAAAATGAGCTCCCGAATGTGTGGGAACTTTATGAGGACCCCATATATCACAATGTAACAAATCAAAAGGAGCATGAGTCGATATAGAACTTAAAGGAAATGGAAGTCTAGTTTGTTTAGTTATAGGACAAACATTACAATTATTATCAAAAGAAAAATTATTTGAAGGCAAGGAAGGAAATATTAATTTAAGGCGAGAAGGTGAAGGATGTCCAAGGCGCAGATGCCACAAATTGGAGGGATGAGAAACTTGACAGGAAAGAGGCGTTCGTTGCAACGGGGACATGTAATAAAGACCATCACGTTGCTTACCCGATCCAATCATCTTCCCCGTAGCCAAGTCCTGCAAGACACAGAAAGTGGGAAACAAAATGGCACAACAATTTAGAGAATCAGTGACTTGACTGGCAGACATGAGATTTAAGTGAAAAGAAGGAACACATAAAACATTATCTAAAGTAATATCTGAATTGAATGGTACGGTTCCTGTAGAAGTGATTTTAGCCAAAGAGCCGGTGGGTAATTTAACAGTGGCTAGTGGTGAAGATGTGCTTTTGGAAAAAAATGAAGAATCTGAAATGATATGATTGGTAGCCCCGCTATCCAAAATCCAAGGTTTAGTATATACATAATTAATGGATGCAACAGTAAAAGGAGACAGACCTGCTGCATTCGCATAAGCACTGCTATTACCAGAGGTGTTATTTAAATTCATCATTGACACAACGTGAGCCAATTGTTGAAGTTGGTCAGCCAAAAGACCTTGCAACGGGTTCGGTGAAGGCTGCGTTTGCATTTGTGTCTGAGGGGTGACATGTGAAGATGGCTGTGGCTGAGGTATAACGTGCGCTGCATTTGCAGCAGTCATGATGTGACTTGTCGCTGCATTGGCAGCAGGAGAAGAAGCAAGGGCAGCACATAGGAGGCTGCTGCCTTGGAGACGCTGCTGTGCCTTGTGATTTCCTCCATTCGTGCCATTTTTAAATCGGCATCTGTCTTTAGTGTGGCCTCTTTTATCACAGAACTTGCAATGATATTTTCGAGTCCTACAATTATCAATTGTATGTCTGTCTTTATCACAGTATTCATAACGGATATTTTTGGAATTGTTGAAGGAATGGTTTGAGCAACTCTGAACAGCTGCAGCAATGGTAAAATTTTCATTCAATCCCGAAGACATTTTGTTAGAACCAATCAAATGTTACTTATATAATATATATAAAATTTGCACAGTTTATTGCAAATAGCAAATTCAACAAAGATGTAATATATTAAAATGTTAACACTTAACGAAATTGCATGTAAATCACAAATAACTGACTTGATCGTTGCAGATAGAGGCTTACAGAGCAATCTCCTAAGACAGAAATACGTCCCTACACCAGTGCAGTAGTTCAAAGGACGTCTATCTTGCAGGATACAACTATCTAATCCAAGTTCTTGCACACGAACTTGGATTCTTGACGAATCGGTAGTATTGTTCTCTGTAAGGAGTAAAATGAGCGATTGGATTGATCTCTTTCTCGTTTTTGAGCGGACTGCCATATATATAATGGCTTAACTTGAACAAACGCAACCGTTCGTCCTTATCAGTTACAAAACTGACGTAACTGTTCCCTTAGTTTTATCCTTTCGGAAAAACTGAATCCAAAAATTCAAAACGAAAAAATAAAACTTGTGTTTTTCGTCAATCCGAGCCCAAGAGCCCCAAGGCCCAAGGCCCATCTTTGACATTTAATATATACACCCAAACCTCCATTTGTAAGGCCCAAGATCCATAGCTTTGGCCCAATTCTTTTCAAACCATAAAGGAGAGAAAAGACTTATAAAGTGGACTTCTTGAAAGTGTTTGGGCGATGTGGGACTAAGTCCCACTCACAAGTTCCAACAAAAGTTCCAACAATACCCCACATTTTCTATTCAAACGCTAGCAACACATTTGAATAGAAAATAAGATACTAACTAAATCAGTAACATTGTTCCAGAGAACTGAGATATGATATGCATCGGGATAGGTGTCTTTTGGACTTGAACCTTCTCGAGTGAGTACTTATCGGATTTACCTAATGAAGCAGTGAGTTTAATATCTTGAATTGATCATTGTAAGTAGTAAATCGAAACAAGAAGTATCACACAGATCACATCTTGACACACTTCAATTCATACGGTTGTGTTCATTTTGGTCGTGAACATATCCTGATTTCATGAGACCTTTAGAGAATTGTAGCCATATCAAATCTCAAAGATGCGACCCCACATCAATCTCATATAGGTAATGCTAACTAAGAATAGCCTGTTCTATTCATCTCAACTATAAGATGTTAGCATTATTAAGAATAATGATTCACCCTTTACGTCGTACAGGTAACACACTGTTTGCCATCATAGGAATAAGTAAGGATTGTCTGTTTCTTACCTTGACATTTAATATATACACCCAAACCTCCATTTGTAAAGCCCAAGATCCATAGCTTTGGCCCAATTCTTTTCAAACCATAAAGGAGAGAAAAGACTTATAAAGTGGACTTCTTGAAAGTGTTTGGGCGATGTGGGACTAAGTCCCACTCACAAGTTCCAACAAAAGTTCCAACACATTTGTCTCTGTGTTTCGTCCTGAATAACAAGTGAGTAGGCTTGACGAACTTTAGGCAAAGGTGCCATCATGAGAATATTACTTCGAACTCCACTATAGATATCATTGAGACCCATGAGAAATTGCATCATTCGATCTTCTTCTATTTGTTCATTGTGTGCCTTTGTTTGGTCGCAGATGAGAAAAGGTTGATAAGTCTCTAACTCATCCCAAAGGCCTTTAAGTTTTGTAAAATAAGCCGAAACTGTCATGGAACCTTGAGAGAGGGATGCGATGGATTTCTGGATTTGATAAATTGTTGGTGCATTCTTTTGTGAGAACTAATCTTTAAAATCTTCCCATACCTGTTCAACACTTTTGGCATGAACAACTCCTTTGGATAAATCAGGCTCCATAGATTGAGCAAGCCACGTTAAAATCATACTATTACATTGATTCCAGAGAGCGTATTCTTTTGGTTGATCCTTTGCTGATGGGGGCTGAATGGAGCCATCAACAAAACCAATTTTGTTTTTGGCTGTGAGAGCATGAATCATGGATTTGCTCCAAGATGGATGGTTGGATCCATTCAATTTTTCTGGGACGAGCATATGACCAGGACTTTCTGAATGATGGACATAGACGGGGTTTGATGAATCCATACCGACCTTGCTATGGGTTTGACTGGTTTGTGGTAGTGATTGAAGTTCTGTATCTGACATGATGTTTGGAAAAATAAAAAGGGTTGAAAAAGAAGGCAATCAAAGTACCAGGACTTTATGCTCTGGATACCATCTTAAAAATGAATATTAAAATGGTTAAATGGCAGGACAATTGAAAGGAGCAAACTGAATTGCAAACTGAATTGGTTTCGAATGAATTCCATTGATAAACTTTACAGTAATATATACATCAGTAGGTCAACCAATCAACCCTACATTAATACCTACAAAATAGCATCCCTATTTTGATGGGATTTGAAACATGTCAATGTCAGAATGAAACTAGAAACTCTCTTCTATAAATAGAGATCACTCTCTCACAATATTTCCGAATGTCATTTGTACTAAATCATTCACTAGTACTCATTAAAGGAGAGCTTGAACCTATGTACTTGTGTAAACCCTTCATAATTAACGAGAACTCCTCTGCTTCGTGGACGTAGCCAATCTGGGTGAACCACGTACATCTTGTGTTTGCTTCCCTGTCACTATCCATTTACATGCTTATCCACACTAGTGATCGGAGCAATCTAGCGAAGGTCACAAACTTAACACTTTCTGTGGTACCAAAATCCTCGCTGATTTTGTGCATCAACATATGGCGCCGTCTGTGGGAACGACACTTACTCCCACTCTTTTCAGCTTTGTCAAGCTGGTTTCCACCATTCGTACACTCTCTTTTGACCAGGCATCCTTCTCCAACATGGGGAGCGAAAGAAGCCACAACACACAGAATTACACCCCTTTTGTACCTAGTGCGAAGCAACGAAAGAATGAAGGAAATAGGGTTGCTCTTCAAGCTAAAGTCGATGAGTTAAAAGCTCAGAACAACAAGATAGCAATGAAGAATGAGGTCCTCCAGGAGCAGTATGAGAAGCTCTTTGAGACGCTCCACGAAACTAGGCGTACTCAAACACGCGAGCTCGTTACCCCTGTGGACATCAATCATCATCTAGGTGCCCCCCAACACGGAGGGTCGCCTTCCTTCGACATGGGTATCCCTGATGAGGAGCGAGCTAATCATCAAAACATTGATTAACATGAGACTTCTCTTAACCCAGCTGCTTCGACCCGAAGTAGGAGAAGTGGAAGAAGACACCTCCTTACAGAAAGAGTGGAAGGATCGAAAGCCGTCTTTCGCGACTGTCGAGATTTCCTAAAGCAACGTCGAGACAATCCTATCCATGTAAGCTCGAATATCAATGACCCATGGGCCTCTGAAAGACTCGATTCCCTCCCATGTCCCAGGCCGGCTACCAATTTGGGGAAGGGGCAACAAGTCCTAGAGAAACATGAAGGTATAGGGGACTCAGAGATGTTCCGACAGACATACCTTGGAAGTCAGTATGGCAAGTGCAGGGAAAAATCACATGCCCTTGATCAAATCTTCATACTTCTAAGAGGATATGGAGATTTATGAAAGAAAGCTCAAGTGGTACATGACTCCATTCAAGACCCTCTTGTCCTACAGCTTCTTAAGGAAGTAAACAAGTTGAAGGCCGAACAACAAGCTAAGATACTTGATTGGAACCAGCCTAGGCCTGGCCCTCTTACAAGGAGGATCCTCGACACCCCCTTCAAGTAAAGACAAATCAAAAGCTTGGTTTACAACTCTATACTGAAAGAGAGGACCCAATTGAACACCTTAACCTCTTTGAGTCCACCATGGCATATCGGATGCACACCGACGAAAAGCGATGCCTTCTCTTCCCCTTCACCCTCTCTGGAAGAGCTCTAAACTAGTATTGCCATCTTCCACCTGAAACAGTAGACTCATTTAAGGAACTAAGGAAACTGTTTGTTTCTCAACATATCTTCCAGACCGATCGCTTGCATTCTGCAGATGACTTGTACACTATTCGCTAGAAGCCGGACGAGTGACTACGAGAGTATGCCGGTCGTTTCAGCCATGAGTATTCTCGCTGCGCTGAGGCAGATGACAAGACTGCCTTCAAGGCCTTCACAGCAGGCCTACGTGATTATTTCTTCAAGTACATGATCAATGCCAACACTTGGAAAACTTACTCTGAGGCAATGGCACATGCTTACAACCATGCCTCCGCCGAGGTAAGGACATATCAAGGGAAACCCCCCACAACCACCCTTTATCAGCAAGTAGGGAGTGGAAGCCAGATCCAACCAAATGAGAAGACTTTGACCTTCCAAACGGCAGCAGTGCCTTCCCTTGCCTTACTTAATACTTTGCCAAGTCAGCAAACATATCAATCTCAGGGCAAAAGGAAAGATTTCCATCCTCACCATTCTCATTTTAGTAAAAGGAGTAAGGGACACTACTGCGATAACCAAGGGTATCGCTATGATAATCCCGGACCCCAGGCAGTCAACACAGTGGGTCAAACATGTGTCAGGACAGCCCCTACCCTGAGGTATGAGGCATACGCAGCTTTGAACGCCACATGCGTGGCCATTTACCCCAGCATAACACACCTGATACCGAAGCCAAAGCCGAGGCACCCAGATTATATGCCCACGAAGAACACTAGCACGTTTTGCTGCTACCACGAGCATAATGGCCATGACAGCGAGAAGTGTATCACCCTTCGTGATCATATTGAAGCTTTAGCACGTGAAGGAAAAATTGATCAATTCCTCCTTCACCCTCCAAGGGGTAACCGTAACCAATGCCAAGTGAATGTGATATATTCCATAAGTGGTGGCACACCCATATCTAAATCTTCCAATAGGGCCATGAAAAATAGTGAACGAGCTTTAAGGTCTGGCCACCAAGTGTTTCACGTGGAAGACATCCGGGAAGACAAGTATCAAAAGCCTAATTGGGATCCAATATGTTTCTACCTTGAGGAAGAAAAAGTTATCATCTACCCTCACAACGACCCATTGATTGTGGAAGCTCACATAACCAACTTTGAAGTATAACGAATCCTGGTAGACACGGGGCTTCGGTCAATATCATGTTTGTTGAAGCTTTCAAGGCACTTAATTTAGCTGAACACTTGCTCGATTGCTCGATTTCTCCTCTGATAAGCTTCTCTGGTGATATCGTTCAACCTTTGGGGAGCATACACTTACCTTTCACCATTGGTACAGGCCCCTACACAGCTACCATTACCACTAACTTCCTGGTGGTTGATTGCCAAACGGCATACAATGTCATCTTGGGACGCACATACCTTAATGATCTTAAGGCCATGGTATCCATACATATGTTATTGATGAAATTTCCAACCCCCTATGGCAATGGTTACATTAGAGGAGATCAACTTAGTGCATGATCATGTTACAACACTTCGGTCAAGCAACAACACTTGCATGTGCCCAAGGAAACCCTTTCTATACATGACCAAGTTATAAAGACCAGCCTAGACGAAGCCAACTTGGATCTTCACGGTGGCAACAGTCAACCCGACGATCCTCGAGATTACTCTTTCACCCAGCAAGCACAACCCGCTGAAGAGTTGGAGAATGTCTCTATCTCAAAAGATTATCCGGATCGCATGGTGAAGATTGGCACCACCTTGTCACCACCAATTCAGTTGGCATTGATCTCTTTTTTGAAATAGAACATTGAGGTTTTCGCCTGGTCATACGAGGACATGCCAGACATCTCTCCCGATATCATCTGTCATCGCTTAAGTATTGACCCTAAGACCAAGCCAGTGAGACAAAAGCAAAGATCATATGACGCTAAGCGGTACGAGACAATAAAGTCAATTATCCAACGTGGGTAGTAAATGTTGTCATTGTTAAGAAGAATCCAACCAAGGAAAGTCTCATGCTCCAAAAGGTCTTGTGGAGAATGTGTGTCGATTACACCGACCTAAACAAAGGATGCCCGAATGATAGCTTTCCTCTTCCTCTCATTGACAGACTTATAGACCTTATGGCAAGGTGTGAACTCCTGAGCTTTATGGATGCTTACTCAGGATACAACCAAATCCTCATGAACCCTCCGGACCAAGAACACATAGCCTTCATTACTGACAGGGGACTATACTGCTATAGGCCTAAATAATGCAGGAGCGACTTATCAGAGACTGGTCAATTCAATGTTCACCGAACAGATTGGGAAGAGCATGAAAGTTTACGTTGATGATATGCTAATCACGAGCAAACATGCTGACCAACACATCACCAACCTATCTGAAACTTTCATCATTCTAAAGAGGTATCAAATGAGGTTGAACCTTAACAAATGTGCCTTCAACGTAGGCTTTGGCAAATTCTTAGGCTTCATGATAAGCTAACGAGGCATTGAGGCGGCTAATCCCGAGAAGATCAAAGCAATCCTCGACATGAAGGAACCAGTAACTTCAAAAGACATCCAAAGCCTTACTGGCAAGGTGGCAGCCTTAACTAGGTTCATCTCTAAGGCTACAGATAGATGTGCTCTTTTCTTCAAAGCACTTAAGGGAAGTAAGAAGTACATTACATGGACTGATAAATGTGCTGAGGCATTCAAGAACCTCAAAGACTACATGAGTAAAGCCCATCTGCTTTCCAAACCTGAGGTTGGTGACACTCTCATAATCTATCTGTCGGTATCGGCTTCAGCAATAAGTTCTGTTCTCATTAGAAAGGATGGTAATGTTGAGAGACCTGTCTACTACGCTAGCAAGGCCTTACAAGATGCAGAGACATGATACTCCAACATTGAGAAATTCGCTCTAGCATTGGTCATGTCTGCTCGAAAACTTCACCCTTACTTCCAAGCACACTCTATTATCGTGCTTACCAATCATCCTCTTCGACAGATACTCCAAAGTCTTGACACTTTGGGGTGAATGATAAAATGGGCGTTAGCATTAGGTGAGTTTGACATCTCCTACCAACCAAAGCCAGTTGAGAAGGGCCAAGCAGTGGCAAACTTCATCGCCGACTTCACATATCCTGTTGACATTGTTTCTACGCCTAAAGAAGTGGTTTCATTACCTTCGGAAGCTCAGAAAATAGAACCAACAGCCCTAGCATGGAGTCTATATGTTGATGGCTTGTCCAACCAACATGGTTGTAGAGCAGGACTAGTCCTTACGACCCCTGACAAAGTGGCGATAGAGTATCCTCTTCGTTTTAAATTCAAGGCGTCGAACAATGAGGCCTAATATGAAGCCCTCATAGCAGGTTTACGTTTGGCCCAACACCTTAGGGTTAAATGAATTGATATCGTCAGTAACTCCCAATTGGTGGTTAACCAGGTCACCAACAACTTTGACGCTAAGGATAGCTCCATGGCAGCATATCTGACACAAACACAATTGTTGCTCCAGCACTTCCACTAGCAGATCACCCAAATTCCTCGAGCGGTAAACAGTCATGCAGATACTTTGGCTCACCTCGCCTCATCAGTGGAAGACAAGATTGGGAGAAAAATTCATGTCGAATTGTTGGTAACACCAAGCACCATGGCTGCGGAAGTGTGCAACTTACAACAGGGGGATAGTTGGATTACCCCGATTTATAGATTCCTTGCTCATGGCACCCTTCCAAATGACAAAGTCCAAGCTAAGCACATTCAATACAAGGCTACCCGTTACTTGATCATTAATGACCAACTCTACAAATGGGGTTTTAACCTACCATACCTAAGATGCCTTACGCCCGTAGAGGCGGAAACTGTCATTCGGGAAATACATGAAGGAGTCTGCAGAGATCATGCTGGATCTTGATCCCTAGCACACAAGGCTTTTCGCTAAGGATATTATTGGCCAACACTCCACCAAGATGCCATCAGAGTATCCCGCTCATGTGATAAGTGTCAATGTTACGTAACTATTCCTCACTCCCCTCCCGAGCCACTCACTCCTATGATTAGCCCTTGGCCCTTCGCCAAATGGGGACTTGATTTGATCGGCCCAATGCCTGCAGGGAAGGGCAAGGTCCGCTATGAAATCGTTGCAGTTGACAACTTCACAAAGTGGGTCGAAGTATAACCCTTGGCAACCCTTACTGAGGTAAAAATAAAAGACTTCGTATGGAAGAACATCCTTTGCATATTCAGCATTCCCAATGCGATAGTCATTGACAACGGACGACAGTTTGACAACAATAAGTTCAGGATGTTCTGCTCTAAGTTCAACAGCAACTTATGTTTTGCCTCCCCAGCTCTTCCCCAGTCTAATAGACAAGTTAAAGCCATCAACAAAATAATCAAGTGAACTTTGAAAACCAGCTTGGACAAGGCTAAAGGTTGTTGGCCAAAATTTGTACCCCAAGTTCTTTGGTCATACCGCACTTCGTATCAGACATCAACTGGAGAAACCCCATTCTCACTTGCCTTTGGTATAGAGGCAGTTGTCCCAGTTGAGCTTGAGCAAGCAATGTTCTGAGTCCAGAACTACATGCAAAGCGAAAATGATAAACAACTTACCCTAAACTTAGATCTAGTCGAGGAACACAGAAACCAGGCTCACTTGAGGAATGTCGCCTACAAGTAGTGTATCTCCAACTATTATGATTCAAGGGTCAAACCTTGTTCTTTCAAAGTGGGGGATTAGGTATTGAAGAAAAGATTACTCTGCAACAGAGTCCCGAATGAATGAACATTTAGTCCAAACTGGGATGGACCGTTTGAAGTTGTTGGCATCAGTCGCCCTGGCTCCTACAAGCTTAGAAGCTCCGATGGTAAGACCTTTAGCCATCCATGGAACGCTGATCACTTGAAGTACTATTACAAGTAAACCCACATTATACAAGTGTTAAGCTTCAGCCGTTCGACATCCTATGTAACGAAGACTATTTGGCATGAATTTAATAAAGAGGTGATTTAGACAACTCAATCCTAATCCTCTTATATTCCTAGCAATGAAACACTCGGGTTCAAAGCTTGAACATGAATGATTCCAACATGGAACAAAGTCTAAGTATATGTCAACAAGACTATACAAATAAACGAACAGCTTCACAGTATATTCGTTCAATCATACATTCCAACACATTCATACATAAGCCAATTGTGCTTTGAAAGGGTTCAACATACTTTGTGTCATTCGACACTTGCTACAATGTGCCAAGACACCTTGCCCTTATTCTCACCAACCAGGTGATGAAATGTACAACCCGTACTCTCCTTCATGCCATCAACCAGGTGATAAAATGTATAACCCGTACTCTAATATCATTTGGCAACTTGCCACTCATGCCACCAACCAGGTGAAGAAGGAACTCATATTCATACCACCAACCAGGTGATGAAATGTACAACCCGTACTCTCCTTCGTGCCACCAACTAGGTGATGAAATGTACAACCCGTACTCTAATATCATTTGGCAACTTGCCATTCATGCCACTAACCAGGGGAAGAAGAAACTCATCCTCGTGCCACCAACCAGGTGATGAAATATACAACCTGTACTCTCTTCCATGCCACCAACTAGGTGATGAAATGTACAACCTGTACTCTAATATCATTTGACAACTTGCCATTCATGCCACCAACCAGGGGAAGAAGGAACTCATCCTCGTGCCACCAACCAGGTGATGAAATGTGATGAAAGGTGATGAAAGAACTCACCTTCGTACCACTAACCAAGTGATGAAAGCAACTCACCATTCATCCCACCTACCAAAAGACGAGTGGTACAAATTGTACATGTGAACTCCTAGTAATCATAAATAATCAAAAACCCTCAAGCTTGACAACTCAACTAGGGGACCACTTATGCCCAATAAGAGTTATAGTCACCAACAAAGTCTTATTGCAAGCCAACAACAACTTCAGTACATGGCATACGAAGATCAAGCTATTCAGCCTTCTTGCATCTGCTTTAAACATTTCCCCTCTGTAACAATGCAAACACTACAACTCGTAGAAAGTTTCACACACTCTTGATCAAGATAGTGTGAAGCAAAACCAATTTATGGTGCCAACAAGAGCTTCATCAATGGAGAGAAACCACAATTCTCAAAAGCTTCACACACTTTTGATTAAAACAGTGTGAAGCAAAACCAATTTATGGTGCCAACAAGAGCTTCATCAAAGGAGTTCAACCACAATTCTCAAAAGCTTCACACACTCTTGATCAAGCCAGTGTGAAGCAAAACCAATTTATGGTGCCAACAAAAGCTTCATCAATGGAAGGCAACCACAATTCTCAGAAGCTTCACACACTCTTGATCAAGACAGTGTGAAGCAAAACCAATTTATGGTGCCAACAAAAGCTTCATCAAAGGAGTTCAACCACAATTCTCAAAAGCTTCACACACTCTTGATCAAGACAGTGTGAAGCAAAACCAATTTATGGTGCCAACAAAAGCTTCATCAATAAAGGGCAACTACAATTCTCAAACCTTCGAAGCAAATTCAAGACTGTTCGAAGCAAATTCAATTTATATGGTTCATCCAAACCTTCGACTACTATAAGGTGTGGCTTGCATCACAATCTCTTGCTCAACAGTGTGGAAGCAAAATTTGTATATGTTGTCTCTCCCACATTTTCAAATTTCTAGTTTCCCAAAAAAAAAAAAAAAAGGGGAAATTCAACAAAGCTTCATCAACGGAGGACAACTACAAATTCTCAAAAGCTTCACACTATCTTGATCAAGATAGTGTGAAGCAAAATCAATTCGTGATACCCAACAAAGCATCACCACAAAAGCTTCACCAACAAAAGCTTCATCAATGGAGGACAACTACAAATTCTCAAAAGCTTCACACTATCTTGATCAAGATAGTGTGAAGCAAAATCAATTCATGGTACCCAACAAAAGTTTCACCCATAAAAGCTTCACCAACAAAAGCTTCAACTCCAAAGCTTCACCAACAAAAGCTTCATCAATGGAGGACAACTACAAATTCTCAAAAGCTTCACACTATCTTGATCAAGATAGTGTGAAGCAAAATCAATTCATGGTACCCAACAAAAGCTTCAACTCCAAAGCTTCATCTACCAAGCTTCACCCACAAAAGCTTCACCCATAAAAGCTTCACCAACAAAAGCTTCCCCCACAAAAGCTTCACCCACCACAAAAGCTTCACCCACCTTAAAAGCTTCACCTACAAAAGCTTCACCCATAAAAGCTTCACCAACAAAAGCTTCACCCACCACAAAAGCTTTTCCTACAAAAGCTTCACCCATAAAAGCTTCACCCACAAAAGCTTCACCCACCACAAAAGCTTCACCTACAAAAGCTTCACCCATAAAAGCTTCACCAACAAAAGCTTCACCCACAAAAGCTTCCCCACGACAAAAGCTTCACCCACAAAAGCTTCCCCTACCACAAAAGCTTCACCCACAAAAGCTTCACCCATAAAAGTTTCACCAACAAAAGCTTCACCCACCACAAAAGCTTCACCTACAAAGCTTCACCTACAAAAGCTTCACACTATTTTGATCAAGATTGTGTGAAGCAAAATCAATTCATAGTACCCAACAAAGCTTCAACCTCAAAGCTTTACCTACAAAGCTTCAACACCAAAACTTCACCTACAAAGCTTTAAAATATATATATATTTTTTCGGAAATTCGAAAATTCAAAAATTCGAAAAAAAAAAATTTGAAAAACAAATTGCCTAGGCCTCCTCTTCTTTGGGCCAAACAACTTTCATAACAAATATATATGAAGGAGTTTTGGGCTACCACTTAGAAAGGAAATGCCTCATTCGTTAACTCTCTCGACCGGAGACTTGGGGGACTCCTACCATATGCTACTGCACCTTGATACTCGGAAGTCTCAGAACCACTTAGTGACTTGGATTTTTCAAGTCTCCAAAAGAGAAGTTTTCCTCACTCGGGAAATTAAGGGAACACTACCTCAACCTACATGCTTCACTCACAAAGCTTCAACATACAAGCTTCAACAAAAGGAAAAATTCAAAGAACTTAGTGAAGAAGGCCTTGGTGTATTTAACACAATACGTTAAAATGAAGCAAAGCTTGTTTATTGATATCTCCGATAAGTTTCAAATATGTACATATACATGAATCAAAATAAACAAACAAGAGGGAGCCTTCACAAAGGTTGCTCAGGAGAAGTCTCAGCAGTCGGCAGAGCCCCAGAAAGAAGAGGCACCAGAGGGTAATTATTCGGAGCCTCAATACAAGGTAGAACCCCAGAAGGAGGAGGCACCGAAAGTTGATCATTTGGAGCTTCATTACGCGGTACCGCCCCAGAAGACGAAGGTAATAAATGCCTTTGGAACAAACCTACAAACCTCTGATGATCAAGTAAAATCTGACCATCAGATTCTTGTAGCTGGTTGAGCTTCCTCTTCATGTTTGTAGCATAGTCATGTGCAAGCCTGTGCAACTGTTTATTCTCTTGCTTGAGCCCTCTTATCTCCTGTTTGAGACTTATCACTTCAGCCGCCAATGATTCAACTTGGCAGGTTTGAGCAAATAGGCGTTGGGCCATATTAAACACAGAACCTACACACTGAACACTGAGAGCCAGAGAATCCTTAACAGCCAATGGAAAGTAGTATGTTATCTTTGGGAGTGAGAAGGTTCCTGGCCACCACCGCAGTGGTCATATCATTCTTCATCACAGAGTCCCCAACAGTAAGAGGACCAGTAAGGGATAAGAATGATGGGCGCCATATGTTTTCTTGAGAAGGCATGGCTACCTCTTCACCAAAGTTCAAGTCAAAACGACGGTCAGATGGGCTAGACATTCTCGGAAATGATGAAGGAGAAATGAGATGCAATAAATCTCTGAAGTAAGGGGAAAATTCCTATAAGCAATAACTTTCTGAATGTACTTCTTGCACACAATTGGTGCCCTTATAAAAGAAAGGGCAACAGGGCCGTTGGTTCAAAAATCGAAGAGGCACCACTCTCTAGATTCCGAAGAGGCACCACTTTCCACACCAACATCAGCTCCTTGGGTACCACAGATAACTTTGCCAAAGATCTTTGACAAAGTTTAAACACATAAATTTTGAAGGTCCAACTACCCTGCTATTACCCACAAAGGTAAAGGAACATCACCACTGCTTGATAACTAGAAAGTCCCAATCTGTGTCAACCTCCGTGCCCCATGGCAAGGCAGACTGGAAAAAATGCCCAACCTTTACTCACATTCGAGAAAACACTCCCAACAAGATTGCTTGCTCAAAAATCGAAGAGGCACCGCTCTCCGAATCTCGAGAGCCAGACTTCCAACAGGATTATGTGCTCAAAAATCGAAGAGGCACCGCCCTCCGAATCTCAAGAGCCAGACTCCCAATAGGATTACTTTCTCAAACATCGAAGAGACACTACTCTTCGAATCTCAAGAGTCAGACTCCCAACAAGATTGGTTTCTCAAAAATTGAAGAGGCACCGCCCTCCGAATCTCGAGAGCCAGACTCCCAACATGATTACTTTCTCAAAAATTGAAGAAACACTGCTCTCCGAATCTCAAGAGTCAGACTCCCAATAGGATTGCTTTCTCAAAAATCAAAGAGGCACCGCCTTCCTAATCTTGAGAGCCAGATTCCTAACAGGATTACTTTCTCAAAAATTGAAGAGACACTGCTCTCCGAATCTCAAGAGTCAGATTTCCTTGGATAAAACTTGTCTGCAATCTTCACACGCAACATCAGCTTTCCAGATACCACATACCACTTTTTCAAAGTGCTCTGACAAAGTTAAAAATCGTGAAGCTTGCAGCTCCCACTACATTGATATGACCAAGAAGGGTAAAAGAATAGCACTACTACTTGTTATTAGGGAGACTCCTATATATATCGACCTCCATCCTCCACAGCCAGGCAGACCTGCAAATAAATAAAAAATGCTCAACTTTTCTTCACATCTGAGAGGGCACTCTCAGCAGAGTCTCTCGAAATACTCAGCCTCTTTTCCTCCCGATAATACCTCTGCAAACAAGCCACACCAGAGCAAGAGTATCTCATATCATCAGGGTTAAAAGCAAAAGTATCCTATATCATGCTTTTTCCCTGTCTTTTCCTTTGGCCTTGTTCTTACCTACAAGACAAGGAGAAAAAGAGCAATCAGTCAACACTTGGAATCAAGCTTCTAGTCAGGAAATTACTTTCTGGAACCCCTTGCCTGATTACTTACCTAGCATTGCTCTTGAGTACTCATCTTCAACATTTTATGCTTCCAGAGAAGATACCATATCTGCATGAGGAACAAATAGGGCAAGTGAGAAGGATACAAGGAAGCATGTGGAGACAAGCATAACAGAACACATGCCGATACATCCACTACTTTGTCAACAGCAAAAGTATCCTATATCATCAGGGTATCGTACTCTAGATTTGATGGACTTGTTTTGACCCTCAAATTCTTGAGTCGACCCTATACTCTGGAGGAAACCAGAAAACACTCTAGCCCAGTTCAAGAATAAGCCTGTGGAAAGTTACTTCTTCAAAAGAAAAAGTATCTCATATCTTCTCTTCTCCATTTGCTTCTCCTTATCCTTGTTGTTGTTTATGACAGAAGGAGAAGAAGAACAATCAATCGGAAGCCGCAGTCAAACCTCCGATCCAGGTTGTTTGCTTGGAAGTCTGATTGCTTACCTTGTCTGTTACCTCCTTCGGCAAATCTCCTAGCTCGGCAACTTGGGGGACTCCTACTATAGGGTTTGTATCGCACTTGACCAAGCCCGAAACTACAAGTAAGCTTCAAGTGAAATTGATACATTACCTTGTGCATCTTCATCAGTTAAAAATACCACCCCTGGATGGAGGAAAAGTACTTCCAGAGAAAATTCCACATCTACATATGAGACAGATAAGGCAAGTAAAAATGATACCACACTTCGGTACTTAGAAGTTTCGTGATTACTCAATGGCTTGGATCTTGCAAGTCCCCAACTGAGGAGCTTCCTTCACTCGGGAACTTAGGGGAGCACTGTTTGTATCATACTTGACCAATCCTGAAACTATTGAGCACCGGTCAATGATAGGAGCATATTTATGTGACTTAGTTAGCTTGTTTCTTGGCATTTATGTTGTTAGTTCGTAGTTATTTTAGTATTTTAAGCTATTTTCGTGTGTTTGTAGGTCCAAAGGGTTAATGTGGCAAAGAAGTGCATTTTGGAGCATTTTGGAGCATTTTTAGGCATGGAATGGATAGCATATGCTTGGAGCAAAAGGAATGGACGAAATTTGAAGTTTGTGCATCATCCTCTCCCTATAAATAATCATTTTAGCACACTCACTTCACCCAACACATTCACCTACCACTACATCCCACTCATTTCACCCAACACATCCATTCTCCAAACATCCATCCACTACACCCATTACATCCACTCATTACCAAACACTCATCCACTTATTACCAAACATTCATCCACTACACCCATTACATCCACTCATTACCAAACATCCACCCACTACACCCATTACATCCACTCATTACCACAACACTCACCCACTACACCCATTACATCTACTCATTACAACTCCATACACTTCTCTCCCTAGCCTATAAATACATCCACCCTTCACCATAATTTGGGGGCCATCATCCAAAGACACCACATCATCTACACAACTCTCCACCCTTCACCATAACTCACCTATATCCATCCACCACTACAAGAGACCATCCATTCACCACTCACACCTTGGTGCCGCATATTTGCAAGGAAGGAAGATTGCTTGGAGTTGTGCTAGTCATTCAATTTGGATTGCTGGAGCATTCTAGGTGTATTCTACTTTGGTTTTCAATGTTTAATTTCAATTGTTTCTATTTAATTGCAAGTATGAGGAACTAAACCTCTTTTGGCTAGAGGAGAATTCGAAACCATGAATATATTTGCAATATGAATTGATTTCTTCCAATTGTGATTTGATAAGTTGTGATTGCAATTCAATTATCTATTTTATTCATAACAGATTTGTGTATGTTTATTAAGGATGCATACTTAGTTTTCATGCATGAATTTGATGCTAGGATATAAATAAGTTTCAACTAATCGTTACAAGTTTATATTCATGAGTAGTGAAGGTTGCTTGTCACAATCGCGTTAATTGAATTCTTGGCAAACGTATCATGCATTCATAGTTACAATTGCCTCGTCAACGCTTATGATTTTCATGGAACTTAATGATTTTAATTGTATCTCTATTATGCATTCATATAAGGGACTTTTAGAGAATGATTTGGGTTGTCGCATGCATTCATCCAATTCAATAAGTAAAGGAAAATCTGAGGGTTAATTTGTGCATCACGGTTAATCTGGGATGTTGAGCATCGTAGTTTATTGAAAAGCAATTGGAGATTGATTTGTATGCAAGTGTGTTATATGTGGAGAAAGACCTTCTAGCTAGCCCATCATCCATCCAAAACAACCAATTTCGTGCAAATCTGTTTAGTTCTAGTTTCTATTTTGTTTTACTTTATTTTCGTCCAAAACCTAATCCCCATTTACTTTAGTGTATCTAATTAGTTATAATCTGTTTTAGTTTGTGTTTTTAAGTGTTTTGAGTCTATAGAGTCTAGTTAAGTGTTTTTAAGTTTCTTTTAGTAAGTCAGTTTAGTTTAGATTAGCAATCCCTCCTAATCCCCGGTCCAGAACGATCCCTACTTATACATATACTACAATTGTCAAAAGAGGGTTTAATTTGAGTGCTTAACTTTCATCGCATCAGTCAACGTTATACCGTCAAGGACCCAGAAGAGTTTCCTTTCAACTAGGAGGCCAATCACAGCGCGACACGTGTCGACATCAGAAGCCAATCATAGCGCGACACGTGTCAACATTATAAGCCAATCACAACACGACACGTGTCAATGTCAGAATGAAACTAGAAACTCTCTTCTATAAATAGAGATCATTCTCTCACAATATTTTCGAATTTCATTTGTACTAAATCATTCACTAGTACTCACTAAAGGAGAGCTTGAACCTATGTACTTGTGTAAACCCTTCATAATTAATAAAAACTCCTCTACTCCGTGGACATAGCCAATTTGGATGAACCATGTACATCTTGTGTTTGCTTCCCTGTATCTATCCATTTACATACTTATCCACACTAGTGACCGGAGCAATCTAGCGAAGGTCACAAACTTAACACTTTCTGTTGTACCAAAGTTCTCGCTGATTTTGTGCATCAACACACACTATACATTGAGAACCCCGTGCAACATGTCAATTGCCATCCTGAGTTGGTATGCAGGGATGTTAGATGTCATAATTACATCCAAAGGAAGGCTAGCAAACAACAACTTAATCACTTTTAAGGTGAAAATATTGCATCCGCATGTGCAATTCAACAAGTTTGATAGACAATTAAATAATTTAACTAAACTCAATGACAAATAAGTGAAACTTCAACTCACCCATTCTCTTGTTGTGGAGACCTTGGACTTATGTTGATCAACCAAGGTTTCTTCTTCATATCCCTTGATAAGCTAATGAGGACATATGGCAATACGTGAGTGTGAGAGCCAATTTTGCAATTGCTTGCCGTATGTGGGTGGCCGTCTTAATTGAGTCATACACAAATATTTTCCCATCTTTAAGGTTCAACTCTACTGCCACCCACAAGTGATCAAGGTTGATAGGCATGTACACCCTATCAATATCCTTTATCCATGATGCATCAAACTCCACCCCCTTCCGCGTCACTACTTTGTGCAACATTGGCTCATATTGTTTGGATGCAACGCCTTTCCACCCTCTACTTTTCAATTTAGCATTACTCTCATCATAGCTTTGTTGATAGTAGAAGTATCTACAAGTGTAAAATACAACGAAAAACATGTACAACACTTCATCGAAACAAAAATACACTCAACATTACAATTGCCAAACTTTTCAATATTAGGAGAAATTAAGTGGGATACATTACCAAAAACATGTACCATTTTCCGATGTCAAAGATTAAAGGGGTGTGGCAAACCACTTGCATCCTTTTTTTTTCCTGCCCCCTTCTGCTTCGCACAGACGTTACGTTGACTTTGCCCTTGTACATAAGACCTTCATCTTGGTTCCCACATGCTGGCCCTTAGGTGTGTATATCACCACCTCATCGTCATCATCCAAAACCTTGACATCTTCATACTCTTCTAATGCCCGTTCTCTAATTAAACCAACCATCTTTCCATATACATCTAAGGGACTGGCCTAATCAACAGTCTCGACAAACTCATTCAAACCTTTTTCCTCCACAACTTCCATTAATTACCTCGTTCCCTCTCGATCCCTTGCCTCCTCCCTATTTGCCTTCATCCCTTAATTCCTCCTCCTGACTCCCATCCACGCCCATTGGTTTTTCCACCCCTCTTTCCAAACCATTTTTTTCATCACCCCCTTTTTCACCACCCTATTCTTCTTCTTTTGCTTTATCTTCTTCTTCTTCTTCCATAACAATTTGTATATTACTGCCAATTTGACCACCCTCGTCTTTTTTTTCACCTTTTTATCTTCTTCTTCTTCTTTTGCACCTTCATCTTCTTATTCTTTTTCTCCCTTTTATTCATCTTCTCATTCCTCTTCAACTTGTTTTCCCACATCTTTTTTTTTCTTTCTTCTTCTTCCTCGATATTCTCCTCCACATGTTTTTTCTTCACTACTCTTCTTAATTCCTTACCACCTTCGATAGTTCTTCCACTTTCCTCAGCAAAATCTTGTCTAATATCTCCTTCTCAAGGGCCAACCGCGCGAATGACACCTTCAACGGCATTGTCAACTCACCGACATCATTTATGTTTGGAGTCAAGTTCTCAAGAATCATAATATCCGCATCATCCCCCCACGTCCAGTACTATTTGTTCCTTTCTGCTTCAGTCAGAACAATTTCTCTAATCCCCACATCCTACCATTTAAACCACGCATCATAAATGCATTTCTCACACATACAATATTCACACATTCACTTTCATTCATATAAAATTCAACAGTTTTGCAATACAATTATACCTCTCGACTCTCGTTTATATACAACTGCAGCTGTTCGTGGATCTGCTATTTCTTCGTTGTCTTCTATTGCAAAATTCTCGGTGTAGCTGCCGGATCTACGATTTTGCAGTAATATAGGGGCTTTTCAAGTTGGAGAATTTTTTTGTATGCCCACATTTGCACATATTCCTTAATAAATGAATACCCAATCACATTAATAAAGACGAGAGCAACACATATTACCTGAAAAATGTTGGAAAATCCTTTGCAGCACCATCCAGAATGATGCGCCCTCTTCGTTCCCTTAACTTCTTTTTCTTCCTCATCTCACTCACCACACCTTCAACCCTACCTCTACATCTTGTTAAAGCAGCAAATGAGAGGTTGTCATTAAGTTTGTTAATGCACAAAACCGGAGGTCTTGGAACAACGTAAATCCGACAGTGAATCTGCAAGAAATGTAAAGAACACAAGATGTATCGCGGTTCACCCCAATGTTTGGGCTACGTCCACACTGATATTGTATTTCTCTGTTTGTGAGAGGATTGAAAGGGTGAGAGCTTTGCTCTAAATATGAGAGGGGGTGTGAGGCTTTGGGGATCTCAGGCCTAGGAATTGGCCTCCCTTAATGAGGAGAGTGAGGAGTTATTTTATAGAATAAGGGCTCCTCACTTATTACATATTTGCCCCTTCTTTTATTACATAATTACATTTGAGTCCCCCGAGTATTTATACGAGGTCTAAATACGGAGGCCCTAAGTATGGTACAAACAGTAGTCCCCCAAGTCTTCAGTTAAGAGAGTCTTTTGGCAGGAGACTTGAAATTCAGCCCATGTGTGGGCCGAAGTAGCTAGATGTCGTCTAGAACTGAATACTCAATATGAGGCGGTGCTTAATCTGAAATGATGCTTAACTAGAAGTAGCACATGTTGTGAGGCTGCTCGGTTTGTGGCTTATGTTGCCTTGGTTGGCTCGGCTTGTGGCGTTGAAGGTGAGGGAGTCCATTTTATAGAATAAGGGCTCGCTCCTCAATACATAAGTGATGGGTTAGGAGTGATGCTCGCGGTGAGATGGTTGCTCAGCTGGCGGCGATGCTCTCTAATGATGGTAAGGAAGTCCTTTTTATAGAATAAGGTCTCGCTCCTCAATACATAAGTGATGGGTTAGGAGTGATGCTCGCGGTGAGGCGGTAGCTCAGCTGGCGGCGATGCTCTCTAATGAAGAGGAGGGAGTCCCTTTTATAAATTAAGGGCTCGCTCCTCAGTACATGAATAATGGGTGCTCTCTAATGAAAGTGAGAGAGTCCCTTTTATAGAATAATGCCTCGCTCCTTAGTACATAAATAATGGGCTAAGTCCCCCAAGTATTTCTCATGAGACCCAGTTGAGGCCCAATATATGGTACATAATGTAGTCCTCTAAGTCTTTGGTCAATAGAGTCTGTTGGCTGGAGACTTCAAATTGAATCCATGTATGGGCCGAAGTGGTGGTTGTTCGGAGTCGGTATTTGTATACCCTGCACTGAAGCTTTGTAGGTGAAGCTTTGCAAGTGAAGCTTTGAAGCTAGAGCTCTATAAATGAAACTTTTGAAGTTAGAGCTCTGTAAATGAAGCTTTTGAAGCTAGATTGACATGAGTGATGCTCATGGATGTTGACATGAGTGATGCTCATGAATGTTGACATAAGTGATGCTCATGAATGTTGACATGAATGATGGTCATGAATGTTTATGTATGATTGTCATGAATGATGCTCATGAATGTTTATGTATGAATGACATAAGTGATACTCATGTATAATTTTGAAGTATTGGACGTACTTTTGATCACCTAGTGGGTGATAATAGTGGCAGGTTGTCGAATAATTTTGGAGTACTGGGTGTACTTTTGATCACCTGGTTAGTGATAATAGCTGCAGGTTGCCGAATGATTTTGGAGTATTGGGCGTACTTTTGATCACCTGGTTGGTGATAATAGCGGCAGACTGCCGAATAATTTTTGGAGTACTAGGCATGCTTTTGATCACCTGGTTGGTGATAATAGCAGCAGGCTGCCGAATAATTTTTTGTAGCACTGGACGTACTTTTGATCACTTGGTTGGTGATAATAGAGAGCCTGGTTATTTTGGGCATATGGGCCTTCGCTCTACACATAACATTCTAGCCCATTATTTTGGGCCTTTAGTTTTTTATTTTTTTTATTTTTATTTTTATTTTATTTTTACTACCCTCTGATGGGGTTTATACAAATGCCTTCGAAAGATAAGAAAAATAAATTACATCATTCAAAAATAAATCCGACCCTCTGCTCAATGGGTCACACCCATAATTCCTTTTTCTGCATGCCATCACCACTGCAATTATGTCTGCTTCTTTTTATCTTCTTTTGCTTTTTGCTTTTGCTTTTGCGTTCTGTTTTTTGCTTTCTACTTGGTTGCTGCTGGGGCCTTGTAGTGGGATGGCATGTGAGGAAAGCCTCCCTTTTCTTTTCCTAGCGCTCCGTGGTCCACGAGTCTACAACTTGTTATCCACCTGCACTCTTGATTTGCGCCAGATGCTAATTGCTCCCTAAAGGTGGAGAACAAATTGCTTTCAGTCCCTTCAACATAACTTTGACTGCTGGAAGGCTGCAAAAGAAAAGGGTGAAGAGAGAGGTTTCTGTTCTCGATACTTTGTGTCTTCAAACACGATGCACATGCTATTTGGTATGCGTGGGTAGCTCAAAAAGGAGCTAAGTCGGCATGGGTTTATAGATGAATCTGCAAGATGTATCGTGGGGTGAACTCCAAGCTGTTATTCTATGCGGCATGGGTTTACAAATGATGCAGCATCACGATTTCCGATTCTATCATAATGAATTTCAGTGCAAGGACCACAAGGACCAGTATCTCCCATCTCTCATAAGTTATCCTTACAGCCAAACGGTAGTACATAACCAGCTGGTAGAAACTTAAGCCACAACTTTCTAACTTCATCATCAGGAGCAAGACCAATTTTCTCATCACCACCAAAATAGGTGGCATAAATTCGATCTTTTGGCAGCTTATAAACTTTTGTGAGAAGCTTCCATGCCCATCCAATGGCCTCTTTTTTGAAATAATCCCCGAAAGACCAATTACCAAGCATCTCAAAGAAGGTGTGGTGGTAAGCGTCTTTCCCTACATCATCGAGATTGTTGTACTTTCAAGGCAAATTCGGCACTGGATTTGTTCGCCAGGGCCCACCTTGAGGTCAATCTTGCTAGGCTCGGTGGTCTGCTTTGGAGGCATGAGAGGCGAAGCATCTAAGTGAGATGTGAAATACTTTTGAAGCTCCCAACCCTTCTCTTTCCTCTACAAACTCCGGACAGCCAGGATCGCTCAACTGGAAGACGACCCAGAAGGCGAGGTAATTGAGATCTCAAATCGATTTGGTACTGGATTAGAATGAAACCCCTAAGGATTTTGATTGCTGCTTTGCTTAATTGGCCGTTTTGTTTTTCTGAAACCAGAGAGGTGTTGGGCTGATTTATAGGTGACGTGAGAGGGCATCGACGATGATTTGCCCACTGCGTGATGTATAGGCTACTATGATAGGCTGGCTATGAGGTTTCTTGGAAACCGCTAGGCTTGATTGGGACTTGAGAAATGTTTTCTTCACAAAATCGTCATCATCATGAACAAATTTAACCTTATAATTTCAGGACTTCTTTCTTCACGTATTTGCTTCGCTTTCAGATGATGTAAAACTTGATGAGCAACTTTCAAAATGAGACTTCATGGTTGGAACCAGGTCGATCTTGAAACTCAACCGGGCTGATCTCGTCCGCACGATTGGCGGGCCTATAGTATCCTGTCGTGTTTCTAACGCTGCTGCTGTGACCGGGACCTGGAGCGGAAGACATGGATTTTGCAGTGACTCAGGTGTTTGGTTCTTAGGTTGTGCAGATTCACGGTGGACAATGGTGAGGTTTCACGGTGGTGAGATGAAAAAATGAAAGAGAACCGACATAGCTTTTTGTGTCGATTCCCACAGACGGCTGATGCGAAATATATAAGCACACAAATTAAACCCTCTTTTTATCAATTGTAGTAAAGTATGTAAGTAGGGATCGTTCTAGGCCGGGGATTAGGAGGGATTGCTAAATCACTTGGAAACTGACTTGAAAACGTAAAAACAAAGTTTAAAACACTAACTAGACTCAAAGAATGCAAAACTATACTTTAAAACACTAAAACAAACCAAAAGACTCAAAACAGCCCCTAAACACTCAAAACTACCTTAAACACACAATCTGGGCAGTTTTGGGACTCTAACACAAACTTGGACGAATTTTGGTTTTCTAATGAACTAAAACACTTAAAAACATAATCTAAGACAAGTTCTAATTAATATGACTCAAAGAAATAAGATGGGGTTGATTTTGGACGAAAATAATTAAATTAAGACAAGAACAAAGTAAACAAATTCTTAGACAAATTTAAGTGAATCAAAACGGATTGTAAAATGAATTTGAATGAAACTTATGGATGGAAGGCTAGCTAGGAGGTTCTTCTCCACACATGTCACACTTGCATACAAAACGATTTCCAGTTGCTTTTCGATAAGCTATGAATACTCAACGCCCCAAATTAACCGTGAATTGCACTAATTAACCCTCAGTTTTTCCACAAGTTATTGGGTTGGATGATTGCATACGACAACCCAAAACATTCCCTACAAGTTCCCTACATGAATTGCATAATAGAGATACAAGCAAGAATCATTAAGTTCTATGAAAAACATAAGCATTGACGAAGCACTCGTTACTATGATTTGCATGAAACTTATGCCAAGAATTTACTTAACGTGATTGTGACAAGCAACCTTCACTACTTGTGAATATAAGTTCATAACGATTAGGTGAAACTCCCTTATATTCTAGCGTTAAATTCATGCATGAAAATTAAGCGTGCACTCTCAACCAACATACACAAATCATTTTTTATACGATCGGATAAGTAAATTGAATTCACAACTTATGAATCACAACTGGATGTAATCAAATCATATTGCAAGTATGAACATGGTTTCGAATCACCCCCTAACTAAGAGGGGTTTAGTTCCTCATACTCACAAAGCAAAGATACATAAAATTAGACATTAAAATCAAAGGAAAGAAAACACCTAAAATGCTCCAACTTGGGTAGCAAGTGCATCCAAGAATTCTCCTTTGCTTGCTTGCGGCAGATTGCTTTGTGGACGGGTTTTTGGGTAGTTTTATGATGTAGAATGGATGGGGAATGGTATGGAAAGGTTTAGGGTAAGTGTGGAGGAGTGTTTGAGGGTTGGAGGGTGGTGGAGAACTAGGCAAAGAGGGTGGAAGAAGGTGGAGTGGCTGTTATGTTTTCTAGGCACTAGAATGGTGTTTTTGGGGTGTTTTGCTACCTAGGGTGAGTATGGACGAATTTCTGTGATGAATGGTGAATATGAGAGTGTGAACCCTTTGCCAAGGGGTGTAAACATGTATATATAGGCCCCAAAAACCTTAGAGAATCAGGTTAGGCTAGGGAGAATGCAAGGCAAAGAGTGTATGTGGTGTGCAATGGTCCAAGGGTGAAAATGAAGTGATGATGCAAAGTGTGAAGGGTAAAATGGAGTGGTCTTGTAGCTAGGGAGCATGAATGATTGTGTACATTGCATAGAGATGGAAAGGGAGGTGAAAATGTGTCAATAAATGGGTCAAAGGTGCAGCAACATGTGGTACACAAGGCATGGGATTCCAAATGTGAATGATGGAGCATCAATTGGTGCATGTTATGGTTGTGAAAGTTGTATAAATTTTTGTGGGTGAAGGGAACAAGAGGTATCAAGCAATTAAGTGTAATAATTAAATGAATTGAAACATGAAAACAGAAATTATGTAGGGGACAAGAGTGATCAAGCATGGCATGGGAATCCAAAGGGAATTCTATGTTGTTTTGCATGGCAATGAAGGCAAGTTGGGGTGACAAATTTTTGGGCTGAGTTCTTCATCTTTTGGACCATAATTCTTCACATTCTTGGCCTCTTTAGTTCTCAAATTCGTCCATCCACTTTGGCCCAAATATGTGACATGCATTCCAAGCTCCATTTTGCTCCAAAATGCTCCAAAATGCATCTTCTTGCCTACTTTGTCCATAAAATCTGAAAACACACGAAAATGACTTTAAACATTAAAATAACTAAGGAAACACGACATAAATGCACAAGAACAAGCCAACTAAGTTGCATAAATATGCTCCTATCAAATTCCCCCACACTTAGCTTTTGCTAGTCCTCGAGCAAAACAAAGAGATAAAACGAAACAAAGTAAATAAAACACAACCTAAACCTTCCAACATTTGCCTCAGGGATTTCCAATGCACATGACATGTTAAAAATCATTATCCCCACAGATTTGAGTCATCTTCACACTTAAGCACGTACTTAATCATAGTCACTACTTACTTGTTCACAATTAATCGATTAAAATAATGTTTTTGATGTAGTAACATGCCTTAGAGAAATCACTCAATTCTTTACAAGATATGCACTCAATTTTCACTCAGATTTTCTAACTACACACCCTATACTAGTTATATGTGAGAAGATTGATGTAGATATGAAAACGAACGCTCACATATATGTATCACAAAGAAAGCAATTTCTGGAGTTAATAAGCATGTTTAGATATGATCTCATGAATGGAATGCTACTACTTAGATGCGAGAACCAGTGACACCATATGCTCATATCAATTTCAAACTCCACATATTGAAACGCATGACACTCAAGATGAAGTTAAGGGTTGTAACGGGGCTTGGGGTGATGGCTAACAAATGAAGGATAATGATAACAATCGTTCTTAAAGCAATAGCAAGTAAAGTAATGAAATTGAAACTTAGAATTCACTTAGATTGCAGAAATCAGCTTTTAGACACGAAGGGAAAATTCAAACAATATTTAGGGCCGAATTCTATGTTTTGGACCCTTTCTTCAACAAGCAGCACTTTAAAACTCTTTTTCGCATATTTTTCAACTTTTTTTTTTTTTTTTTTTTCAACTCTTCTTTTCTTTTCAACAAACATAATAACTCACACTTCCCCCACACTTGTTTTCTGCCATACATTAATCAAAAGAAATTCAATTTGAATCATGCTTTACTATGCTTCAAGAACAAGGGTATGGATGGTCCTAAACTAGGCTAGGTAAGGATAATGTGGTTTAACAAAGAATGTAGGCTATCAAGGCTCAATGGGGTTAACTTAAACATATAACGATATGGGATACATGGCAGTTTGGCTTTGGTGGTGGTAACTACACAACTTCATCTTGAATATGTTTTATGCAAATCAATAGCATGCTTTGAATGAAATAGGCATGAGTTCTAGCATTTGGAACTAAATGATGAAACGCCTTCTAAGTAATAACCACGCAAAGAATAATGAGATCATGCAACGACTTTAGAAAACAAGAATGCACAGATTTTCAACTCTCCAAATAACGTTTAGGCTCAAGTCTCACAAGGTTGTAGCGTTAGTTTGAGTTCTTTCCTTCAAGCATGTTACAAAAACTAATTTTTTCTTTTATGATTACATGTGATTTCATAAGTTATAACCACAACCACGCATATAAAGAGTAAATCAAACTTTCATCCATGTTTATAACTCTCTTTAACAGTCATGCAATTACAAACTGAATCCTCATCATTGTGTTGGAAGGTACCCTAAGACACAAATAAGCACACAAAAACAACTCTTTTTGGGATTTTCAAAAACAATTTTTCAAATTTTTATGAATTTTCGGATTTTTATGTCAAAACACACTGAAACACTCCAAAACAGCTTAAAAATACTTAAAACAACAAGGAACAACACTAGAAGTAATGGGTGATAAATTTCTACGAATTTCATACAAAACAATGGTTACCCCCCCACACTTAAATCAAACATTGTCCTCAATGTTTCAAGCATATACTCACACCAAAAACAAGCAAATAACAAACGACAAATAAACATGACAAATATGGCAAAGTAAAAACCAGACAGAGTAGAGTTTAAGAACGCAAATCTGGTTTTGGAGATAGTTGATCTTGTTGACTTTCCACAGCTTTGATCTTGAACTGGTTTGGAATTCTGAGCGGGGAATATCAGAGTGCAGTCTGCATTCTTCTCTGCTTGTTTCTTCTGCACGACGGGCGAGCACGAGGTAAAGGTGTTGGTCTGTTTCTTTCTTCAATCTTTCCAAGTGCCCACCTCTTGCTCTCTTTCTCCTTGTCCTTAGTTGAGGATGAATCAGCACGTTATCTCCACATGCTTCGAGGTATCATCTTCACTTCCCTTATAAGTGAGAAACAAAGCGAAAGCATAAGATGATGAGTACTCGAGAGCAAGAGCTGGCTGGAGAAAGCATGATATGAGATACTCTTGCTCTCAACCCTTATGATATGAAATACTTGTGCTCTGGATGGGTTGTTTGCAGGGGTATCCCAGGGGATGAAAAATACAGAGTGACTCGAGAGGGTTTGTTGGAAAGCCATTTCAGAGAGGATGAAGGGTTAAGTGAGGCTGAAAGTTGGGTGAGACTGCTTCACTTTGAAGTTCAACATTTATAGAATTTTCTTAATGGCTGGGAAGGCATTGTTGCATTACTCGTGTCGGCAAGCCTGGGGTAATTTAACAGTAGTTTTCACGTGCATTCCGCTTCTCCAAAAATTTTCGACAGATTGCGCGTGATTTACGCAACGCAGATGTGCAAATTGACAGATGATGACACGTCTCGATAAAGCAGAGGCCTCTTTAATATCCGGAATTTACGCTTCGAGTTCTGAGCTTTGTTGAGGGCAGAGATTGCATGTGACAAGTGCTGACGAGGCTGAGAGAGACATATGGTTGGAATCGATGCTTCGACAGACTGCCCGTGATTTTCGCAAAGCTGAGTTGCGTGTGATGGATGCTGATGAGGCTGAGACAGTTGACACTCTTCGGTATCTGGAATTGGTGGTTTGTGAGCAAGCCCAACTTTTGAGAAAGCTGGCGCCTCTTCGATCTCTGAATGGCTTCTTCAATTTCTGAGCTCACCTCTTCAATCTCTGAAATCCCATCGCGTGCTGATTTTTATAGAGGTATGCAGGACGTTCAAAGCACTCTTGAATTTCTGTCTGTAAAAACTCCCGTTTTGCACTTTTACTATCTTGACTTGTCCGATCTCCTCTTTCTTTAACACCTCTGAAAAATGTCTGGCCCTTCCGACCATCGTTTTGACTTGAACCTTGGTGAAGAAGCAGCCCCTCCTTCTCCAGACAACATATGGCGTCCGTCCTTCACATCCCCTACTGGTCCTCTCACCGTTGGGGATTCGGTGATGAAAAATGACATGACCGCTGCGGTGGTGGCCCGGAACCTTGTCACCCCCAGAGATAACAGATTGCTCGCTAGACGGTCTGATGAATTGGCGGTTAAGGAGTCTCTGGCTCTTAGCGTGCAGTGTGCGGGTTCTGTGTCCAACATGGCCCAACGCCTATTTGCTCGAACCCGTCACGTTGAATCGTTGGTGGCTGAAATACAGAGTCTTAAAGAGGAGATTAGAGGACTCAAGCATGAAAATAAACAATTGCACAAGCTTGCACACAATTATGCCACAAACATGAAAAGGAAAATTGACCAGCTGCAGGAAACTGATGGTCAGATTTTACTTGATCACCGGAGGTTTGTGGGTTTGTTCCAACAGCATCTGCCTTCGTCTTCTGGGGCGGCACCGCGTAGTGAAGCTCCAACTGATCAACCTCCGATACCTCCTCCTTCCGTGGCCCCACCGATTGCTGAGACTCCGCCGACTACTGCAACCTCTCCCAAGCAGCCTTTGTGAAGGCTCCCTCTTGTATTAGGCTATGTTTCTTTATTTCCCAGTTTCCTGTTCATTTCCATGTAATTTAATGTTAAATTCCTTTGCATATTTGTTAATGTTTCAAAATAGAAAATCACAACAAAAAATAATTAAACAAGTAATAAAATTGACAATCAAGCAGAATAAATGGGTTGCCTCCCTTAAAGCACTTGCTTTAACGTCTTCCAGCCGGACGATGAACACCTTCACTTCTCCTTGGAACCCACGGCATGCAGTGGGATCTCCTCCACAACATGCTCCACAAAGTGCTCGTAGTATGGCTTCAAGCGATGTCCATTCACCTTGAATTCTTGCCCGGTTCTCAAGCTTTTAATTTGGACTGCACCATGCACAAAAAGATTAGTAACAACAAACGGGCCAACCCACTTGGAACGTAACTTACCAGGGAATAGACGAAGGCGGGAGTTGAACAACAACACTTTCTGCCCAATTTCGAAAGTCTTGCCTCGAAGCATCTTATCATGGAATGCCGTGGTCTTCTCTTTGTAAATTCTAGCATTCTCATAAGCTTCATGGCTTATCTCATCAAGTTCACTCAATTGAAGCTTTCGATGAATTCCGGCTTGGTCCACATTCAAATTGAAGGTCTTGATGGCCCAATGTGCTCTATGTTCTAATTCCACGGGAAGATGACATGGCTTGCCATACATAAGCCGAAAAGGAGACATACCAATAGGGGTTTTGTAAGCCGTTCGATACGCCCATAATGCATCATCCAACCGTAAGCTCCAATCTTTTCTATTTGGCCCAACGGTCTTCTCCAAAATCTGTTTGATCTCACGATTCGACACCTCGGGTTGGCCATTGGTTTCGGGGTGGTAAGGTGTGGAGACCTTATGCGTCACATGGTACTTCTTGAGTAATGCCTCAATGGTACGGTTGCAAAAATGAGACCCGCCATCACTGATTAGCACCCTAGGCATCCCAAACCTAGAAAAGATATTAGTTTTCACAAAATCTGCCACAACTTTAGAATCGTTAGTTCGAGTGGCTTTCGCTTCCACCCACTTGGAAACATAATCAACGGCAAGTAATATGTAAGTGAAACCAAAAGATGAAGGAAAAGGACCCATAAAATCGATACCCCAAACATCAAAGATTTCAACAACAAAGATGGGTACCTGCGGCATTTGATCTTTTTGGCCAATATTACCTGTCCTTTGGCATCGATCACATGTTAAACAAAAGGTTCTAGCATCTTTAAACAAAGTAGGCCAATAAATACCACATTCAAGAACCTTAAAAGCTGTCCTTTGGGTGCCAAAGTGACCCCCACATGCATATGTGTGACAAAAACTTAAAATTGAGTGAAAATCTGATTCATGCACACATCTTCTTATAATCTGATCTGAACAATATTTCCACAAGTATGGGTCATCCCAAACATAAAATCTAGCATCCTTTTTAAGTTTATCACGTTGGAATTTGTTTAGGGTGCTAGGAACTTGTTTAGTCACCAAATAATTCACCAAATCTGCGTACCAAGGAGCACTTACCTGAACGGACAAGAGTTGTTCATCCGGAAATGTTTCGGAGATGGGAAGATCCTCTTCTTCACGCACCAACCTGCTTAGGTGGTCGGCAACAACATTATCACTCCCCTTCTTGTCCTTGATTTCGATGTCAAACTCTTGAAGTAGAAGCATCCAACGAATGAGTCTAGGTTTAGCTTCTTTCTTGGTGAACAAGTACTTCAAGGCTGCATGGTCAGTGAAAACAATAACTTTAGTACCAATTAGATATGATCTAAATTTATCTAAAGCAAATACAACCGCCAAGAGTTCTTTTTCGGTTGTAGAATAATTTAACTGAGCATCATTCAAAGTGCGTGAAGCATAATAAATAACATGTGGCTGTTTATTCTTTCTTTGACCCAAAACAGCTCCAAGTGCATAATCCGATGCATCACACATCAATTCAAAGGGAATGGACCAATCCGGGGGAGTTATGATGGGTGCCGTGGTGAGGAGGTCCTTAAGATGCTTGAATGCTTGCTCACACGCCTCGTTGAACTCGAAAGGCACTTCCTTTTGTAGGAGACGGCATAGGGGTTGTGCAATCTTGGAAAAATCCTTGATAAATCGTCTATAGAATCCTGCATGACCAAGGAAAGAACGAACCTCTCTCACCGAAGTGGGAGAGGGTAAGTAGCGTACAAGATCTATTTTAGACTTATCAACTTCAATTCCACGTTCAGAGATAATATGACCCAAAACAATACCTTGTTTAACCATAAAATGGCATTTCTCCCAATTTAACACAAGGTTTGTTTCAACACAACGTTTCAAGATTAAAGTGAGATTATCCAAGCAATTATCAAAGGAATTACCAAACACACTAAAATCATCCATGAATATCTCAATAATCCTCTCAACATAATCAGAAAAGATGCTAACCATACACCTTTGAAACATGGCAGGAGCATTGCACAAACCGAATGGCATGCGTCGATATGCAAACGTTCCAAAGGGACAAGTAAAAGTGGTCTTTTCTTGATCATCCAGGGCAATAACAATTTGATTATAACCGGAGTATCCATCAAGAAAGCAATAAAAGGAATGACCGGCTAACCTTTCTAGCATTTGATCTAGGAATGGCAATGGGAAGTGATCTTTTCTTGTGGTTGCATTTAGCTTCCTATAATCAATCCACACTCGCCAACCGGTTTGAATTCGAGTGGGCACAAGCTCATTCTCCGCATTCTCCACAACCGTCACTCCAGATTTCTTGGGTACACATTGGATAGGTGAAACCCAACGGCTATCGAAGATGGGATAAATCACCCCACAATCTAGAAGTTTGATTATCTCATTTTTCACCACTTCCATCATCGGAGGGTTAAGACGGCGTTGAGCCTCTCTAGTTGGTTTGGCCCCCTCCTCAAGAAATATGTGATGCATACAAGTCGTAGGGCTTATACCTTTAATATCGGCCAATGTCCAACCTAGGGCAGATTTGAATTCCTTCAAGACACGCACTAGCTTCTCCTCCTCTTGTGCCGTGAGGGATGAGGAGATGATGGCAGGTAGTGTCTCGTTTTCCCCCAAAAAGATGTACTTCAAATGACTTGGTAGGGGTTTGAGATCAAGTATGGGTGCCTGAACGATGGATGGAAGCAACTTGTTAGTCGAAATTGGAATGGAATTAAAGTTAGGAGACTTACCACCATGCTTAGGTAGTGACTCAAGGGCAGCAACCAACTCAAAAATTTCATCACTAGGAGGCATGACATGGCCTAGTCCATGTATGTCGTGGGTTACACTAGAATCTGCCCCCTTGGTTGTGAGTTCCATTCCTCGTGTAATGACTTTTTCAAGCGCATCGTCATTCAAATCTTCAAGATATCCTTGCGCCAAAGAGTCAATTATATCAATAGAGAAACATGAATGGTCCTCACTAGGGTACTTAATGGAATCAGAAAGATTAAAATTAACAACTTCCCTATCAAATTCCATGGACAACGTTCCACTATACATGTCAATCTTCGTCTGGGCCGTCTTCATGAATGGCCTTCCAAGGAGGATGGGCAATGAAGACGCATGATCCGATTCATCCATTTCGAGCACATAAAAATCTGCTGGGAAGACTAAATGATCAACCTGCACCAAAACGTCTTCCAACACTCTTTTTGGATAAGCGTTAGATCTATCGGCCAATTGTATGATTACACCATCATGTTTCAACTCACCTAAGTTCATAGATACATAAATGGAGTATGGCATAACATTTATAGAGGCTCCTAAATCTAGCATGGCAGATTTGAAACGAGTGTTACCAATGACGCACGGAATTGTAAAGCTACCCGGATCTTTGCATTTGGGGGGTAGTTTGCGTTGCAAGATGGCGGAGACATTCTCACCTACCTTTACCACTTCCTTAGTCGCCATCCTCTTCCTAGTGGTGCACAACTCCTTCAAAAACTTGGCGTACCTCGGGACTTGCTTGATTGCATCCAACAAAGGTATGTTTACTTGAACTTTCCTAAATGTCTCAAGGATGTCCTTTTCAACTTCCTCCTTCTTTGTTTGCATAAACCTACTAGGAAAAGGAGCATTCGAAGGAAAAACATTAGTAGGAACCGAATTTGACACATTCTTACCTTTATTGGCCAATTTGGACAGATTTGGGACATTAGAAACTTGCGGCAAAGGTGCTCCCACCTTTGCCGTGAGTGGGCTTGCTTCCTCCTCTTCAAATTGAAGTTTTTCATTCTCTTTGTGACCTGTTTTTGATGAAGAACCTGCCCCAATCTCTTTTCCACTTCTCAAGAGTATGGCCTTTGCACTTTCAAAGCCTCCCTTCGGGTTTGGAATGGTAGAACTAGGAAGCCTTCCTTGGTCTCTAATCTGCCCAACAACCTCGACAATCTGCCCCATTTGTTTTTCTAGTTGGTCCACTCTTTTGTTTTGATTTTCCTGCCCATTAGTCAAAGTGGTTAGTAACTTAACAAGTGTATCATTATCCAAAGCATTACCTGAATTATTTGGGGCAGATTGTGGTTGGACTTGAGGGGGTGCGTATGGTTTGTTGTAGAAGCCCGGGGGTTGTTGCCTAAAGCCTCCTTGTGGTTGGGCTTGTTGTGGCTCTCTCCATTTGAAGTTTGGATGGTCTCTCCACCCCGGATTATACGTGTTGGAATATGGATCATGTCTTGGCTGATTTTGGCTTTGAAACCCAATGGCATTAGCGCTCTCCCATCCACCATTCTCAATGAGTTGAGGACACTTTTCGGATGCATGTCCTTGGGTAGAACATACGCCACACACCATGGGTCCCTGAATCTTCATTCCCTCGGCCATCTGTGAAACAAGAGAAGTAAGATTAGCTAACTGAGATTGAATATTGGAAGTGGAACTTACCTCATGCACTTGTTGCCGTGGGGGTCCTCTTTGGCCTACACCTTCGTATTGTTGAGCGTTCAATGCTCGATTAGCAATCAAGATTTTTGCAGCCATGGGCGTTTTGTCTACCAATGCTCCACCCGCCGAGGCATCGAGCATTTGACGTTCTAGTGGTAGGAGCCCTTCGTAGAAATATTGCAAAAGCAATTCCTCCTTCATCTGATGTTGTGGACAAGAAGCAACAAGTGATTTAAATCGTTCATAATATGTAGGAAAAGACTCACCTTCATCTTGTTGAATTCCACTTATTTTTTTACGAAGAAGAATGATGCGAGAAGTTGGGAAAAACTTCTCCAGAAACGCCCTCTTCATACTCTCCCAAGATGTAACTGTACCGGGAGCCAACTCGTATAACCAATCCTTGGCTTTGTCCATTAAAGAGAATGGAAAAGCCTTCATCTTTAAAATACTTCCGTCAACGGTAAACGGAGTCATACTTGAGCACACCACTTCAAATTCTTTCAAATTTTTGTTCGGATCCTCCATGGACAGCCCATGGAACTTTGGAATGTGGTGGAGCAAACTTGACTTTAACTCGAACTCTTCAGTTTTACCTTGAGCAGCCATGGGATATTGGATACACAATGGTGCGGCATTATCCAAACCCGAGGCGGCAAGCTCCTTGAGCGTACGGTTGTCCATGGCTATACCTTGCTCTTCTCCACCCACTTGTGCCGTGGGCTTCTCTTCAACCTCAACTTCTTGTTCTTCTAATTCAGGCTCGGGACTAGGAGGATTAGACTCTTGCAATTTCTTTTTCCTTCTCAAAGTCCTCTCAAAATCACCGTCAAAGTCGGAGATATGCTCACGAACAGGTCGGGAACTTCGAGTCATGCACTAGTACCTAAAAACAAAGAAAACAAAACAAATCAGCAACTTAAACAGAAACTTAAACAAAATACAATAATTCGAAAGAAAACAATCCAAGAGATTAGCAAAGTTGCTAATCCCCGGCAACGGCGCCAAAAATTTGATGCGAAATATATAAGCACACAAATTAAACCCTCTTTTTATCAATTGTAGTAAAGTATGTAAGTATGGATCGTTCTAGGCCGGGATTAGGAGGGATTGCTAAATCACTTGGAAACTGACTTGAAAACGTAAAAACAAAGTTTAAAACACTAACTAGACTCAAAGAATGCAAAACTATACTTTAAAACACTAAAACAAACCAAAAGACTCAAAACAGCCCCTAAACACTCAAAACTACCTTAAACACACAATCTGGGCAGTTTTGGGACTCTAACACAAACTTGGACGAATTTTGGTTTTCTAATGAACTAAAACACTTAAAAACATAATCTAAGACAAGTTCTAATTAATATGACTCAAAGAAATAATATGGGGTTGATTTTGGACGAAAATTATTAAATTAAGACAAGAACAAAGTAAACAAATTCTTACACAAATTTAAGTGAATCAAAACAGATTGTAAAATGAATTTGAATGAAACTTATGGATGGAAGGCTAGCTAGGAGGTTCTTCTCCACACATGTCACACTTGCATACAAAACGATTTCCAGTTGCTTTTCGATAAGCTATGAATACTCAACGCCCCAAATTAACCGTGAATTGCACTAATTAACCCTCAGTTTTTTCCACAAGTTATTGGGTTGGATGATTGCATACGACAACCCAAAACATTCCCTACAAGTTCCCTACATGAATTGCATAATAGAGATACAAGCAAGAATCATTAAGTTCTATGAAAAACATAAGCATTGGCGAAGCACTCGTTACTATGATTTGCATGAAACTTATGCCAAGAATTTACTTAACGTGATTGTGACAAGCAACCTTCATTACTTGTGAATATAAGTTCATAACGATTAGGTGAAACTCCCTTATATTCTAGCGTTAAATTCATGCATGAAAATTAAGCGTGCACTCTCAACCAACATACACAAATCATTTTTTATACGATCGGATAAGTAAATTGAATTCACAACTTATGAATCACAACTGGATGTAATCAAATCATATTGCAAGTATGAACATGGTTTCGAATCACCCCCTAACTAAGAGGGGTTTAGTTCCTCATACTCACAAAGCAAAGATACATAAAATTAGACATTAAAATCAAAGGAAAGAAAACACCTAAAATGCTCCAACTTGGGTAGCAAGTGCATCCAAGAATTCTCCTTTGCTTGCTTGCGGCAGATTGCTTTGTGGACGGGTTTTTGGGTAGTTTTATGATGTAGAATGGATGGGGAATGGTATGGAAAGGTTTAGGGTAAGTGTGGTGGAGTGTTTGAGGGTTGGAGGGTGGTGGAGAACTAGGCAAAGAGGGTGGAAGAAGGTGGAGTGGCTGTTATGTTTTCTAGGCACTAGAATGGTGTTTTTGGGGTGTTTTGCTACCTAGGGTGAGTATGGACGAATTTCTGTGATGAATGGTGAATATGAGAGTGTGAACCCTTTGCCAAGGGGTGTAAACATGTATATATAGGCCCCAAAAACCTTAGAGAATCAGGTTAGGCTAGGGAGAATGCAAGGCAAAGAGTGTATGTGGTGTGCAATGGTCCAAGGGTGAAAATGAAGTGATGATGCAAAGTGTGAAGGGTAAAATGGAGTGGTCTTGTAGCTAGGGAGCATGAATGATTGTGTACATTGCATAGAGATGGAAAGGGAGGTGAAAATGTGTCAATAAATGGGTCAAAGGTGCAGCAACATGTGGTACACAAGGCATGGGATTCCAAATGTGAATGATGGAGCATCAATTGGTGCATGTTATGGTTGTGAAAGTTGTATAAATTTTTGTGGGTGAAGGGAACAAGAGGTATCAAGCAATTAAGTGTAATAATTAAATGAATAGAAGCATGAAATCAGAAATTATGTAGGGGACAAGAGTGATCAAGCATGGCATGGGAATCCAAAGGGAATTCTATGTTGTTTTGCATGGCAATGAAGGCAAGTTGGGGTGACAAATTTTTGGGCTGAGTTCTTCATCTTTTGGACCATAATTCTTCACATTCTTGGCCTCTTTAGTTCTCAAATTCGTCCATCCACTTTGGCCCAAATATGTGACATGCATTCCAAGCTTCATTTTGCTCCAAAATGCATCTTCTTGCCTACTTTGTCCATAAAATCTGAAAACACATGAAAATGACTTTAAACATTAAAATAACTAAGGAAACACGACATAAATGCACAAGAACAAGCCAACTAAGTCGCATAAATATGCTCCTATCAACGGCGACAAATGTTGATGCACAAAACCGAAGGTCTTGGAACAACGTAAATCCGACCGTGAATCTGCAAGAAATGTAAAGAACACAAGATGTATCGTGGTTCACCCCAATGTTTGGGCTATGTCCACACTGATATTGTATTTCTCTGTTTGTGAGAGGATTGAGAGGGTGAGAGCTTTGCTTTGAATATAAGAGGGGATGTGAGGCTTTGGGGATCACATGCCTAGGAATTGGCCTCCCCTAATGAGGAGAGTGAGGAGTTCTTTTATAGAATAAGGGCTCCTCACTTATTACATATTTGCCCCTTCCTTTATTACATAATTACATTTGAGTCCCCCGAGTATTTATACGAGGTCTAAATATGGAGGCCCTAAGTATGGTACAAACAAAGTTGTTCAAAGCAAATGGAACTCCATGTAAAGCTATTGAACATATCCATATTCGCCATGAGGTCGAGGTAGTCTAGATTCATAGCAACATTGTTCTTCGCCCTTATCAATATAGCCTCAACAAAGTATTTTAGACCTAGCTTGAAGGCATTGTCCATGTTTTTGCACTCCTTAAAAACCCTTTCAAGCTTACCGCAAGTCCTGGATATTTTTGGTGACTTTTCTGGGGACGGCCTTGGCTTTACCTTTCCCTTTTTCTTTCATCCCCTTACTACTTTCTCCTACCAACCCTAATTTCCTGGGAAAATACTCCCTGAGCAGTCTAATCCTTTGTGGCTCAACCTTTATGTCATAAGGCAGAAGTCCCCGTTTTATGAACTAGGTCAATTCACAAACTATTAAATAGGTCAGCCCCTCTAGGTTTGTAACCTCTTGATTTGCCACTCTACAGAGCGACAACTCATGGATCAACTGCCCACTGAAGGCCAATACATCCACACCTAGAAGGTGGCCAAAGCAGGATGTCCTAAAGGCACCAAGTTGTGCCTCATTAAACTTCTCCCTAATCAATCCTAACATGCATAATTAATCTTACACCTAACTTAATTTATACTACTTAACAGAAATAACAAATTAAATTCTAGGGTTCAATTTTCAAAACTCACCAGATTTGAAATTCACCAGGGGAATTAAATATGAGGTCAGTTATCGTAGAAGCACTCTGAACCCAACTCCAATGAAGTGAAAAACATGTCCTTTTTGTGGAATCAACTGCACAGCTTTCAACCAAACTCCCCTAATTTTCTTCTATGCTGTATGGAATTTTTGTGAGGCCAGAGAACACATGCACAGACCAACTGTACCTGAGTTTGGAACGGGAAACAAGTTTTCGAATTGGAAGGATGTTTTTCGACGACAACAATATTTGAGGAAGAGGGAGTGTCTTTGGAGGAGGACAAGACTTACTAAAGGCGATAAGTGTTGATGTTGGGGGGATAGTTTAAATCCTAAGAAATTTTGAATTCATGCCAGTTACCATTTTAATTAAGTGACGGGTCATCTATGACCCAGTTTCACCCTAAGATCATTATGATAGATTCGTTTTCAGCCGGTCAAATTTTTATGCAACGGCCTAGTGGTTCTTTCTCTCACGTAATTTTGCCCTCCCGTTCCACTCTATATGATACTAATATTTCTATCAAGCATAAGTTCTATTACAAGTCATCGATGTATTTCCAAATTTTTTTGTGATTCAGTATAACGATTAGTCCTTGAATTTAGAAAGAATATAGAATAAAACAAGAGCCCTCTTCAATTTAATAGTGGTTAGATTTCGAGACGAAAAAACTCCCGTTCTATCAAAATATCAAATATCTACCAAAAAAATTCCCGTACGCACTCATAATCCTCAAAGTACGGCCCGCACCTTAGAAATCGCATTGTAATGATCACGTATTTGTTGTTTAGGGGCTGAGCATGGCTCTAAGGCCTGCTGTGAATACCCATTAAAACCCAAATTCTTAGGTGGGCTTTAGATTATGACGTGGCAAAGTGTGGGAAGCCGAAAAAGCCTCTACGATCGATTTGTCCAAAACAGATAAAGAAGACACAAAACTCAAAAATAAAGAAAGAAAAGAGAAGCCTGGCAAGTATTCCTTCTGCTACAATCTCTCCCTCCCTCTCTCTCCCTCCCTCTCTCTCTCTCCAGTCGGTCTCTCTTGTCTCTCTCGCTAATTGGTGAGTCGAGTAAGCTAATACTCTCTCTCTCTCTTGATAGTATAGTTGTTTTATGCATAGGCTGGATTTTGCTTTTCCTTCTCGTTAGGGTTTGTTCAATTTCGCGGAAATCATCCATACTTAGCAGAAACTGAATGAAAAAAAAGCAAAGAAATTTAGTAAGGAAGTGACAACCCATGTAGCTAAGCGTGTGCTGAACAAGGACTTGGAACACTGCCTCTTTGCCTGGTCTCTTCCAATTTGCCTCTTCTTTTATTTACCACATATCTCTTTTGTTTTAATTGTTTCCCTTGTATATTTTTGCATAATCTATCTGGGTTTTTGATCGTTGTTCCGATTTCGACTGGAATTTCGATGAAGTTGGCATGTTTTATGGTCGATTCGGGTTTAAATAGTTATGTTAATTCATGGGTTTTTTTGCGCTTGGAAGAGCATTGAACTGTTTGTGCTTCCGTTGTTTTTGCAGTTAAATGCTTTGGAGTGGAGTCTGATAGTTGCAGCTCCATTATATCTTCGTAAAAGGGTACGTGCTACTTGTATAAGTTTTCACGTTATGGCATCTTCTCATGGCAATACAAACTCTGAAGCAGCAAAAGTAATGGAACAAATAATCACTGAATTCTATGCCAAAAGTCTCCACATAATCCTTGAATCCAGGACTCCATATATGTCCTCGCGTAATTTTAGTGGTGAACGAACCCTATCATCGCCGTCCTCATCCTCATCATCCTCATCGAGTGTGAGGCCGAGGGATAAGTGGTTTAATCTAGCTCTTAAGGAATGCCCTGCTGCACTGGAGAATCTTGATCTCTTCTGCAGCCAGGGCCATTTTGAACCTGTGGTGGTTGATGTGATTATGGTTCAGAGACCACTTGATTGTGACCTGGTGAAGTGTTCACCTAAAAGGGATCTTACTAGGAACTCGTCATTGAAAGAGCGTTATCCATACTGTTGGAATTATGAGCAGGACGAATTTGGGTGTGATGCAAAGAGTGAAAAGATTATTGAGAGATGGGTTGTGCAGTATGAGAATCGGAAGATCAGAGACACAAATTCAGGAAGCAGGAGGTCGAGCAATAATAATTTGTCTACATTGTATAAGAAATCAATGTTACTTTTGAGATCTTTGTATGTCACTGTTAGGCTATTACCTGCGTACAAAGTTTATCGCGACCTCATTTCATCTGGACAAATTTGGCCATTTGCTATCACTCACCGGGTATCCTCTTTTGCTGAGAACTTCACTTGTAGAGAAGAAGCAGAAATGCAGCGGTTCGGGTTCACCCCTGTGGATACAGCTGGTGGCAGGCTTTGTCTTTCTGTATTGTATTGTTTATCACTTTCAGATGTAAGCTCTGAACCATCAACTCCTATGTCTTCACAACTTATTCCGGACTATGTTGGCAGCCCATTGACAGACCCTCTTAAAAGGTTCCCATCACTTCCTGTTACAGGAACAGTAGCACATGCCCATCCATCATCGTCCCCATTCTCAAGGCGGCATAGTTGGAGTTTTGACCATTATAGAGCTTCACCACCTTCAGTTTCTTTCTCACCTTCACCTACATATTCAGAACCACATACTTTGATTTCTAATCCAGGTACTCGTCGTTTTCAACCAAAAACCTTGCCACCTCATCCGCCTGAAACATCTCATGTTCATAAAAAGGATTCAACCTTTGATGAGTATTGTCCTTCACCTGCCGTTTCTCCCTCACAATCCTCAGCTGCACCGTCATTGCCAATCTTTATTCCTGGGAGTCATCCTTCAAAGCCTCTTTTACAATCTGAGAGTGCACCAGTTAGCGAACCGGCGGCTAAACTTGCTAATTTCCCTGCATATTCCAACAAGCTAAATTTTCCTGTAAGAGGAACTGGATCTGGAAGTTTTAAGAGTTGTAAAACTACAGGTTTTAGTCAGCCTGGTACTGCGGTTGAGAAGGTATTGTAGATGCTTATAACTGTGAAAGTTTCATTAGAAATTTGTTGTCTTTATTTAATGTTTGTTATTTTAATGCAGTTGTTTTCTTTTGGGAAAGATGAAGCTAGACAATATTCTGGGGTGAAATCCAGCAGCTCCAGTAGGTCTTTTCCTGATGATTTTGATGATACTGAGTTTCCTTGCCCATTTGATGTGGATGATGATGATGTGACAGATCCAGGCAGCAGGTAATTTCTGCTAGTATTTTACACATGATGTTCCACATGCTGTCCTTTTTGTTAGTTTCTCTATGCAATGCGCAGTTAGTTTTGATTCTTTGGAAATAACTTGCAAGTCAAACGGTTAATAATTATCTACAATTGTAACGGGGCAAGGAGGGGTAGCTGCACTGTCAACATAGTACAGGCATTCATCATTGAATAACCAAGTGATGTGAGATTGATTAGTCAGAAATTAGAAGGAAGCATTCTATAAGATAAATTATTTCTTTTCTATAGGTTAGTTGGTTAACAGCTTAATATACGAGTAACTCACATTCATACAGTGTTGTAATGTGTTGCACCATGCTTGGTACATGAAGGGCCGCCCATTTTAGTTGAAGCCCATGAAATGATTTGGGACATATGGGCAATACATAAGTATACTTGCTAAAGGGACTCACGTTAGTTGTCGTGCTTTACACTTCTTTGCTCCTTTTTATTCAGAGAAACGTAATATTGCCTGATGCAGTAGATGCATGCTAAGGAGTACAATCATCTTTTGAATAGTCATCTCTTAATAAATATATGTAAAATTGTAGCTACAAAAAGTCGATCTCAAGCATCAAAGTCCTCATGCACATTAAACCATTTATTTGTTAAAATAAGGTCTTTAGTTTATGGGTGAGCTATTATGTTCTCTGCATCTGGTCATAGAGTTCAATGTCGAGCATTCTTTTAGATTCTCTTGATTTGTTTATGAAATGCATATGGCCCTTTCAAATGTATAGATTTGGTTTTGCTAATGGGATGTGATCTTATCTTTTTGCCTCAGACCTGAATCTTTTGACAAACATGTACCCCTATGTGAGCCACATGAGTTTGAAGGGTTGTTTACAATTAAAAAATCCCAAGATGCTGCTGTTGGGGCGCTTGTACAGATGTTAAGGAAAGCTCCACCTCTCCGGCAGGATCACTCGAATTCAGTAAATTTGTCACAGGCAGGCAGGCCTGAAATCTGGAGCAACTGTAGCCAAGAGCCTAATCGGTCTTCTGAGGGACAGGCATCAGTTCAGCGTGCTGGTTCGTCAAGCATCGTTTCATCTGGGCTCATATCATCAAAAACTACTGCCGATGCATTACGAGAGCTCCAGGGTTACAGGGACATGAAAAACTCGTTAATCGGGAAAGGCAGTAAGCCTCACATCTAGTCCAAATATGTTTGCAGCCATTTTGAATATATTTACAGCACTTTGGTTTTCACTTTTCTTGGTTTCATTTTGAATGGCTGAAAATTTTATTTTGTGGCGTCCACTTCCATATGTACATATATTTGAGAAAATTTGATTATATAAGTTTAACGACGATGTATATAATTAAGTTACAGGTTTCCTTACTAACTTCTATGTCCATAATGCTTACGCATCCTTTACTATCGTAGTTTTGTAATAATTCTAATTGGCTTGTTGGCTCGAAAGTGATGCTTTTATTTTGCTACGGTATACTTGTGTTTTTCAGATTGGTGTAGGCATCGAGGATCCATTTGATCGAAGATCCGCTCAATATACTATGGTTTGAAAAACCACCAAGAATGTTCAAATCTTGAAATTGTTTTTACAGTTTTGTTCTTGGTGTTCATAATGTATTTGTTGTGTTCTTCATTTAATTTTGATTTGGGTGTTAATCTTTGTTTAAGTTTTAATGTTTCCCTAGAATCACACCATCCTAGGCAAACTAGGAAACCGCACTAACAAAAGAACAAAAGTTGACAAAAGGAGATGAGGACGTCCTTTTTGTATAAACATCAATGTTTGGTTTTCTCTTCCCTCTCCCCACACCTATAGCCGGCTTTACCCAAGAGCCCAATGTGGGATCTTTTGCAATTTTAAAAAAGTTGCTCAAGTTTGTTGTGTTTGTGGTTTGACCCAAAACTTTTCAATATTTGCAATTTAACCCTACCTCACTAGAAGACAATATTTTGATTACAATTAGACCCATATGTACTAAATCCAATTGTTTATGTTGCATTCCAATTCAATTATTTTATATGATTAAGTAGTTAGTAGATTGTTGACTATTAACTTGTGTCTTACAATGATAACTAATCTATGAGATTGAACACTAATTTAGAGAGTTTGAACCATGAAAATGTGTTTTAATTATCAATTCAATTGGACCACAATACGTTAGACATTAATTCAAAGAGTTTTGAATCATGGGAATGTCTTTCATTCAAGTTATTGACATGAATATGTTAAATAAGTTCAAGTAATCGTCATTAGCAATAAAGAAAAAGTAAATTTTATTAAGAAACTTAAGGGAGTGTAGTCCATGGAATTAAAAAAAATGCAAAAATAAAATACAATTTGTGAACACGGAAAATTCCTGAAACGAAAGAGACAAGAACAACGTGCATAAACAAATATTTGTATTTGATGATTTTGGGTTACAATCTCTCTCTAATTTGATCCTCTGATTCGATCTCCGTAAGGTGTTGATTTGTGGATATTTCGTTAATCCAAGGGCCGTCGAGGCTTGATCTTGGATGAACTGTTGGAAGTTTCTTCAAGGGGCCGTGGGGCTTGATCTTTGAAGGTGGATTTGAGCGGATCTTCAAGGAGCCGTTGGGGCTTGATCTTGAGTAACGGTGATGAACGGATCTTCAAGGGCTTTTGGGCTTAATCTTGAAGAAACAGTGATGAACAGATCTTCAAGGGCTTTTGGGCTTAATCTTGAAGAACGGTTGAATGTGTGTGGATTTGTCGACGTTGTTGATCCAAAGGGCCGTTGGGGCTTGATCTTGGATGAACGGATGATGAACGATGGTGCTTTCTTCAAGGGCCGTCGGGGCTTGATCTTGAATTGGTGGAAGTTCTTCAAGGGTCGTTGGGGCTTGATCTTGGAAGAACGATGAACGAAGAACGAAGAAGGCTTTCTTGATTCTTCGGGAACCTGGATGCTTGAGAGCTTCGGAGTTTCAGAGCTTCAGAGCTTCAAGGTGTAATCTGAATTCCCCCCCCCCCCCAAATGAATGAAATGGGCTTGTATTTATAGAATTTTCCAAGGCCTAATTTTGAATATAATATCCCAGATGAAATAAGTTGTTTCTGCCAGGTGTTGACACGTGTCCTATTTGATGACTTTTCCAACTCATTTCAATTTTCGTTGAGTCGCACGCTACGTGTAAAATTTATGTAATACATGAGCGTTGACACTTTAATTTATCGGTCAACATTTATTTACCGAAATTTCGATGTCTACAAATGCCCCCACTTCAAGGCGCGTCGTATACATGTGCTTGTCACGTGTAGGAGATGCGTTTTGAAGTCCCTTACTGTAGATATCGATCCAAAGGCCGTCGATGCTTGATCTTGAATTGGGCTGGAGATTTCTTCAAGGGCCGTTGAGGCTTGTTCTTGAACTTTTGTTTGAAATTTCTTCAAGGGCCGTTGAGGCTTGTTCTTGAACTTTTGTTTGAAATTTCTTCAAGGGCCGTTGAGGCTTGATCTTGAAGGTTGAAATTGGACCACAAGGAGCTTCATGTGGTAGATGATCTTTGGTTTTGGTAGTGGGTGAATCGGCACATATTTTGTTGCACTTGTTGACTTTCCACAGCTTTGATCTTGAACTGGGTTGGAGGATTTTCTGGATTCCTCCAATTGTTGATTTTCCACAGCTTATTCTTGAACTAGGTTTTGATTCAAGGGTGGTAGACACTTAATCTTGAATCGGACTTGTGATTTCTTCAATGGCCGTCGAAGCTTTGATCTTGAATTTGGCTGGAAACTTCTTCAAGGGCCGTCGAGGCTTGATTCTTGAAGGTTGACTCGAACATATTGCAAGCAGGCACGAGGTGAAGGTGACGACTTGTTGCTTTGTTCAATCTTTCTAATTCACACCTGAGCAGTTTGGTCAGCGGTATGATCTTCAAGATTGATGGGCTCTTCTTCCAGTTGGTGACTTGATCTTTAAGGATTTGATTCAAGGGTAATGAATCGGCATGTGCAGCCCACAACGCCTAGTAAGTCGACCCAAAAATTTGAGGGTCAAAACGAGTTCTTCATCTCAGACTCTTTCTGCCGAGTTGACTGTGCATGCTGCATTCTTCTCTGCTTGTTTCTTCAGGCAGATATGGCAGCTTTTCGAGTTTTTCAGCTCGGACTCATTCTGCTGAGTTGACTGTGCAGACTGCATTCTTCTCTGCTTGTTCCTTCTGCACCTTGTCTCCACATGCTGCAAGGTATCATTTTCACTTGCCTTATCTGTTCTCCAGGCAGATGTGGCAGCTTCGTTGGAAGTACAGCAGCAGTGGGAAACGAGTACTCGAGAGCAGTGCTAGGTAGGCGATCAGAGAAGGGTTCCAAGCAGTCGGTTCCTTACCCGAGTTTAAGTGGAAGTTCCGGCATATTGTTTTCTTTATCCTTGTCTTTGTAGGTAAGAACAAGGACAAAGGAAAGGACAGGGAGAACGCATGATATGAGATACTCTTACTTTCTACCCTGGTGATATGAGATACTTTTGCTTTGGAGTCATTGGCTTGCAGAGGTACCCCAAGGAATAAGGAACACTGAATGACTCGAGAGGCTTCGTTGGGAAAGCATCTTTGGAGATGAAGAAAGACTCTGTGTGTCTGCCTTGCTATGGAAGGTGAAGGTGGACAGTTATAGGAAGTCCCTTAATACCTGTAGAGGTACTATTCTTTCACTCGTGTCGGCAACTAACGCGTGATTGAACAGTAAACTTCACGTGCTTTCTCCTTCACCGAAAATCTTCGACAAATTGCCCGTGATTTGCGCAAAGTTGAGTGTGCATATGACAGGTGATGACGTGGCTAAAAAAGACTGGCGCCTCTTCGATATCTGGGATTGGTGCTTTGAAAAATTACTCGTGATTTCCGCAAAGCTGAGTTTGCGTGTGACGGGTGCCGACACGTCTGGAAAAGCAAGATGCTTCTCCGATTTCTGAGCTTGCCTCTTCGATTTTTGAATGGCCTCTTCGAATTCTGAGCTCGCCTCTTCGATCTCTGAAATCCCATCGAGTGCTGATTTTTTTATAGAGGCATGCAGTTCGTTTCAAAGCACACTTGAATTTTCGCTTGTGAAAACTCCCCTCTTGTACTTCTAAGATCTTGATTTGTCCGATCTCTTCTTCCTTCAACACTTTGAAAATGTCTGGACCCTCCGACCGTCGTTTTGATTTGAACCTTGGTGAAGAAGTAGTCTCGTCTTCTCCAGATAACATATGGCGCCCATCCTTCATATCCCCTACTGGTCCTCTTACTGTTGGGGATTCGGTGATGAAGAATGATATGACCGCTGCGGTGGTGGCCCGGAACCTTGTCACTCCCAAAGATAACAGACTACTTTCCAGGCGGTCTGATGAGTTGGCTGTTAAGGAGTCCTTGGCTCTTAGTGTGCAGTGTGCGGGTTCTGTGTCCAACATGGCCCAACGCCTATTTGCTCGAACCCGTCAAGTTGAATCGTTGGCGGCTGAAGTGATGAGTCTCAAACAGGAGATCAGAGGGCTCAAGCATGAGAATAAATAGTTGCACAAGCTCGCACACAACTATGCCATAAACATGAAGAGGAAAATTGACCAGATGCAGGAATCTGATGGTCAGATTTTACTTGATCATCGGAGGTTTGTGGGTTTGTTCCAACAACATTTGCCTTCGTCTTCTGGGGCTGTACCGCGTAATGAAGCTCCAAATGATCAACCTTTGGCGCCTCCTCTTCCTGGAGTTCCGCCGAGTGGTGCGGCTTCAAACAGTCAACCTCCGGCGCCTCTCATTTCTGGAGCTCTGCGGAGTGGTGAGGCGGTCCGCGAGCAATGAAGGCTTATTCCTGTTTGTTTGCACTTTTTTTTTTTGTAATTTTTTTTTTTTGGCACGTGGAATGTGAATTTATGTAATTTTTCCAGAGAAATAAATAAAATGGACTTTATCTCACTCAATCATTTTTTTTTCAGTGCTATATATTATATGCATACACACACATGCCCCATCATGATTCTTTTATATGTATTTTTTTTTTCTATTCCTTGCTTTTGGTGGTGCTGGCACCCATCATTACTTCCCCCTTTTTTTTTTTTATCACATTTTTTTCTTCTTTTCAGAAGGGTGCCCATGCAAAACCCATGCTGCACCATTCCAATTGCCCTTTTATAATATATATATATATATATATATATATATATATTTCTTTTTTTCTTTTTTTTTTTTTTTGCTTTCACATGGTGCTGATCCACCATTCCCCTTTTCTTTTCTTTTTTTTCACGTGGTGCCAGATGCACCATCACCTCCCTTTTTTTTTTTTTTAATATATTTTTTTTTCTGTATAAATTTGGGTGATGGGTAGACGAATTTGCAGGGAGCGGAGCAAGGAGGACGGAGAAGATGGTGCTTCGAGCTTCACGACTGGCTAGTCGTTTGACGGCGGTCGTTGAAGTCGTTGGCAGCTGCGAGGCAAGAGACGAAGGAGGTCTTTGGGTGTGTATTGATAAACTTGGGTTTTGTCAATCTCATTCAAAGGCGGCGGCCATGGCGAAGGTGCAGAGGAAGACGTTCCACCACTACCGTCACTGAGCACAACCCCTGAGCACAACCATTGCACTAACTGTTGCACTGCCGTTGCTGCGCTGCTGTTGTGACAACCACTGCCCACTGCTTGCTACCGCGACGTCTACCCATAGTGCCAGCCTTTTAAGTACGCCGCGACATCAAATCCTAGAAGGAGCTCTTTGATAGGCACAGGAACATCTTGATGCAGAAATGGAACTGGCTCCAGACGGCCGTGCTCTCAACTTCCCTCTCCACAAACATTTGCTTTCTGTAACAACTAACCATCCTATTGCTATCGCCACCCGTCCCGTCTTCGCCGGCGTTCCTCAAGCTTGGGTTTTTGTCTTGCAAATATACCCACGGATCATCTCCTAGTTTGTGCAAGTCTGTCACTGCCAAATCGCCAGATTTTGAACACAAATTGAACAGAGTCGACTCCTCAGCGTCGGCGTCCACGTAGGCGAATGAGTCCCCGAAGAGACTGCTCTGGCCTCCAACTTCTTCCAGTTGATTGATCGAAACCATTTATGGCTTTTGACGTTATCCCCTCCATTCGGCCCGTTACCTAACCTCTGTGACGGATCCTTTTGTACCAATCCTTTCAGCAGAGAGTGAGCTTCGCTGGTTAGATACGACGGGAGTTTAACTTTCTCCTTGATGATTCTCTCCTTAAGTTTCTTTCTGTTTGCGTGTGTAAATGGTGGCTGCCCTTTTAGCATCTCATACAAAAGTATACCGATGCTCCACCAATCCGCATCTTTGTTATGGCCCTTCGACAGCAAAATTTCTGGAGCCATGTACTCTGTGGTGCCACACATTGAATTCGATCTGCTGGCTTCGTCAATTTCCTTTGCTAGCCCAAAATCAGTTAGCATGACATGCCCATCAGAATCCACAAGAACATTTTCAGGTTTAAGGTCACGATAGACAATCCCGCACTTGTGAAGATGTGCAACAGTAGACACTATCTCAGCAGTATAAAACCTCGCCTGATCCTCGCTGAAGATTCCCTGCCGGTATAGATGAAAGAAGAGATGCCCTCCGTTTATAAAATCCATGATCAAGTAAAGCTTAGAGTTGGTCTGGAAAGATGGTGCGAATTGCTGGGCTTGAAGTCCTTCCTGAACATACCGGTAACGCCGCCGCCGAACTTGCTTGTTCCAACGACGTCGTTGAGTAATTGCAGTAGCTCCGATGTACGGTCGATGTGGAAATCCCAGGAATCAGAGAGGAGGTTGAGGGATCCAATAGACGAAGGGAGACGGGACCGGGGCGAGCTCATCGGACTGCAGGAGCCCTCCACTTTTCACTTTCTCTCTTTCTCTGTACAGGCTCGGAACTTGGAAACAATTTCCCGATGTAAGCTTCTACAGTTCAACAATTTCAAGTTCAATTTTTGCAAACCATTTGACCATTTATTTGTGGGTATTTACTTGCATTTACTGTTCTTCCTCGGCAGAGTGACGAAAGCGGAGATTTCCCATGGGATAATGCCGGTGAGAGAATTGCGGCTTAGATTCAAGCTGAGAAGCTTCTCGCAGTGCCCGATGTCCCATGGGATCGAGCCGTTAAAGTCGTTACGTTGAAGTTCGATCCTGTACAAGCTTTGGCAGCCAATGAAGTCGGGGATTTTTCCTGTGAGGTGGTTGGAGCTAGCAGAGAAGATCTGTAGATTTGGTGCGCGCCAGATGTTTGACGGAAGGACTGAGTGCAATGGGTTCAGCAAAATGTTCAAGTAACTGAGAGCTTCGACATTGCCGAGATCTTCCGGGATCATGCCTGTGAAATTGTTGCCGCTCAAATCGACGAAGGTTAGATTGGGTAATAACCCGAAACCAGTCGGAACCGACCCGTTGATTTGGTTGTTTTGGATTCGGAGTCTGAACAGAGAAGTGCAGTTTGCTAAGGTTTTGGGAAGAGGGTCGGTGAACCGGTTGGAGAAAAGTATGAGCTTTTGGAGCTTGTTACCGTCGCAGATTTGGTGGGATCGGGCTGGAGAGAAAGTTCCGGGAGAGGTCGAGGTCGGTGGCTGTATCATGCCCGCCGGGACGGTGCCAATAGGCCATTTTCTCGAGAAGTCGGCGATTCTGAGGGCGGTGGGTCGAGAACGGTCTTGAACTAAGGGAAGGTGGTTCCAGGCGAACTGAGCGGCAAGGAGATTGCCGGACCAGCTATGGCTGGGATGGGTGGAAAAGGAGGTGGTACATAGAGAGGTGGTGGTTGCGGTTTCCATAAAGCTTTTGAAGCTGCTATTCCTGCTTGGAGCAGGGCCGTGACTACCAGGCACATTGGAGGTGGATGGTGCTGCTTCCATACTGCAAGAAATGGGAGATGGGCCTTGATTTGTAACTGAAGTCTGAGCAGGCATTGGACTTGATCGCGGATTGGGCTTGGGGGCTGCCACTTCGGCCTGGATGGCCTCCTTCTGAGAGGCTTGCTGCTGATGGATATATATACATACATATATATATATGTATATATATATGTATACGTATGTAAAAGAACTCTATTTTTTTTTGTTTTTTTTTAATACATAAAACATATTTATATTTTTTGTAAACAAGTAATAACATATGTATTCCTTTTTTTTTTTTTCTTCTTTTTGGATACATAAAACATATGTATTTTTTTTTAAACATATATTCTTTTTATTTTGATGTGACTGAACTCGAAATTTTGGAATATTCAAGCTGCCTACGTACCCTTCCAAAGAAGAGATCAAGTCGTAACGTAGTTCAAATACATACATATTTTTGGTATTTTCTTTTTGTGCCGTTTGCAGTTTTAACTCATGCAGGCAAGGAGCATTTGGTGCCGTGTTGCAGTTTCAGCTCGTGCAGGCAAGGAGCGTTGGTTCGTGCAGTTTAGGCTCGTGCGAACAAGGAGCTTAGTGCCATGCAGTTTAGGCTCGTGCAGGCGAGGAGCCTCGTGTCCTACAGTTTAGGCTCGTGCGGACAAGGAGCTTAGTGTCATGCAGTTTAGGCTCGTGCAGGCGAGGAGCCTCGTGTCCTACAGTTTAGGCTCGTGCGGACAAGGAGCTTTGTGAATTTGTCAAACGATCCGGGATAGTTTTTCCTCGCAATTTTCATAGCAAGGAGTCTTGACCGAGTGATTGAAGAAGTCTTCAGGAAAGAAATCACGCATCATGATGGGGATGGACGATCTATGTGTCGAAATTTCATCATCTTCAACACGTTCACGTTGCTTTGAAGGTTGACAAGAGCTGCTTTGCCCCCTTTCCGATTGGCGGATTTGTGGAGGAGGCGTATACTTCTTGTGCAATTTCTTAGGAGTGACTTGAGTCCATCCTTCAACTTTGCTTGTCTTGGAGGATGCCCCCAACGGTTGAAGTGAAAACTTTGAGTCGGGAGAGCCAAAAGTGATGGTGGTATAGTTTGACTCCAACACATCGTCAAGATCTAGCTCGATGATTCCTTTCTGAGCCAACTTCATGATGAGATCTTTCAGCACGAAGCACTTTTCTGTCGGATGACTGATGAAGCGGTGGAATTTATAGTATCTTGGACTGTCGGTACGATTCATCTCTTCTGGCCGTCTGCACTCAGGCAAACTGATCACCTTCTTGTCCAACAGGTCATCCAGCATGGCAACCACATCAGAGTCGGGGAATGGATAAGTCTTCCCCTCAAGCTCCTTCAAAGTGTGTCTACGCATCTCTTGATCACGAAAAGCTTCAGTTTGAATCGCCTTGCCTCGTGTAGGGATTTTGACGGGAGCTGTGTTGACCGTCATCGCTTCCTTGGTGGGTTTCCATGCAGCCTTTTCCACCTTTGTCCCAAGAACTTTGTCGTTCTTGTAGTCGGCGATCGGTTCTTTCTTCCCATGATGGGCGATGCTTAACTCCATGTCATGGGCGCGAGTGGCCAATTCCTCGAAGGTCCGTGGTTTAATGCCTTGAAGGATGTATTGCAAACCCCATTGCATGCCTTGGATGCACATCTCGATTGAAGAGGTTTCTGAGAGCCTGTCTTTACAGTCGAGGCTTAGAATGCGCCATCTGTTGATGTAGTCAATGACTGGCTCGTCATTCCACTGCTTTGTGCTCGTTAGCTCTAACATGCTCACAGTGCGGCGGGTGCTATAGAAGCGGTTGAGGAATTCCCACTCTAATTGTTCCCAGCTGTTGATGGACTCAGGTTCTAGATCTGTGTACCACTCAAAGACGTTTCCTTTCAGCGAGCGCACAAACTGCTTGGAGAGGTAATACCCTTCGGTTCTTGCGTTGTTGCAAGTTTCAACGAAGTGGGCAACGTGCTGTTTCGGGTTTCCCTTTCCATCAAATTGCATGAACTTTGGTGGTTGATAACCCCTCGGCATCCTTAAGGCGTCGATCTTCTTTGAATATGGCTTTGAGTACAACCCGGAGGTATTTGAGCTCCCTTCGTACTGTGCCTTGATGGTGTTGGTGATCATCTCCTGCAGCTGCTAGATAGAAAGAGATCCCATGAGTGCCGCCGCTTGGTCTGGCTCCGGCTTCGCATCGTTTTTCTCCACCTGAGGCTCCTCTTCTTCGTCATCTCTTCTCTTTAGTGGATCATTCTCTGGGTCGGGTTTATCGCCGTCCTGCGCCTCTAGTCGATTGACTAGTGCTGCAATTTGCAAGTCTTTTTCTTCCACAGTTCGGGTTAGCCTTGCGATCGCTTCATTCATTTGAGCCAGTTGTTCTTCGATAGAGGTAACGCCGATGGTCATGACTTGTGCAACCAATAAACGTGACTTTCCTTTAGACATCCAGGATGCTGACGAATAACGTTGTTGGCTGTTTTGGGGTGTCATCTTGTGTGCCTCAGCAGCATGCTTCGGTGCCCCCAGTGAGGTCAGGTTGATGACATACTCACACCTTGGATGCTCCCCTTGCTCTTTTAGCGGCACCAATTTTGAAGTGGCATGTTGAGGAGCGGTTGTGGCGCCAATGGATTGTCCGTTTGCGGCAGAAGTGCTTAGGATCCTTCCCTCAGTGGTTGCAAGAACGGCTTGTCCCTTGCTTGATGCCATTGACTTTGAGGTGTGCTTGGATTCCTTGAACGGAGGAAGAGATGAGAGGTAGAGATGTCCCACTGGGCGTGCCAATTTGTGAACACGGAAAATTCCTGAAACGAAAGAGACAAGAACAACGTGCACAAACAAATATTTGTATTTGATGATTTTGGGTTACAATCTCTCTCTAATTTGATCCTCTGATTCGATCTCCGTAAGGTGTTGATTTGTGGATATTTCGTTAATCCAAGGGCCGTCGAGGCTTGATCTTGGATGAACTGTTGGAAGTTTCTTCAAGGGGCCGTGGGGCTTGATCTTTGAAGGTGGATTTGAGCGGATCTTCAAGGAGCCGTTGGGGCTTGATCTTGAGTAACGGTGATGAACGGATCTTCAAGGGCTTTTGGGCTTAATCTTGAAGAAACAGTGATGAACAGATCTTCAAGGGCTTTTGGGCTTAATCTTGAAGAACGGTTGAATGTGTGTGGATTTGTCGACGTTGTTGATCCAAAGGGCCGTTGGGGCTTGATCTTGGATGAACGGATGATGAACGATGGTGCTTTCTTCAAGGGCCGTCGGGGCTTGATCTTGAATTGGTGGAAGTTCTTCAAGGGTCGTTGGGGCTTGATCTTGGAAGAACGATGAACGAAGAACGAAGAAGGCTTTCTTGATTCTTCGGGAACCTGGATGCTTTAGAGCTTCGGAGTTTCAGAGCTTCAGAGCTTCAAGGTGTAATCTGAATTCCCTCCCTCAAATGAATGAAATGGGCTTGTATTTATAGAATTTTCCAAGGCCTAATTTTGAATATAATATCCCAGATGAAATAAGTTGTTTCTGCCAGGTGTTGACACGTGTCCTATTTGATGACTTTTCCAACTCATTTCAATTTTCGTTGAGTCGCACGCTACGTGTAAAATTTATGTAATACATGAGCATTGACACTTTAATTTATCGGTCAACATTTATTTACCGAAATTTCGATGTCTACAAATATTTAGCGAGAAACAAATTTCTGACATGAAGTATTGTTTTCGTCGCCCTACATTTGCAAAAATTTGCTCTTGAGGTGTATAATGTGTTCAATAGTGAACTTAATTCTCCAAAGAAGTTGCGCCTTGTCATTATTGGATGATGGTGATGACTACGACGATGACATGTGGATCTCGTTCCACTTGAATACCATAAATTGACGCGCAATCTTAATGCCCAGAGAAACCCTATTTAAAATGGCCTACAGTTATGATAGAAGAAGATACATATAATTCCTTCAAATTCAAATAAAGCAAGGAGATGCTAAACCATTGGGTTTGATGGGTTGTACTAATCTAGTATAGATAGGAGGAGTGGACACCAACAAACTTGACGATCGAGCTAGTAGCCTTTTTGTGACAACCCGTCTCTAATTTTATGTTTTTACAATTTTAAAAGCATGATTTTACGAAAATGCCCTTAGAGGCGAGGGTCTTGATTTTCGTTGACCAACGTTTAGTGAGATCTATGAAATATTCCTTTAGCGTATTCTTGTAGTACTCGACAATACGGCAGCGTAGGCGCAAGCAGAAGCGGATTGGAGTATTGATATTATCATTTATTATTTTATATATTTTCATAAGTACCATTATATTATTTTAAGATTATCTTTGGTAAGAAATGAGAGAAGGAGAAGAAGAAACGGAGGGAGAAGGGAAAAAGAAGAAAGGGTGTTGGCTGCCCAATCAGAGAAGAAAGGAGAGAGTTTCGGCCAAGGGAAGGAAAAGAGAGAGTGAAGGTGACCAACTAGAGAGAAGGAAAGGAAGGGAAAGGAGGGAGGTGTGGAGCACCTAACCCATCTGGCCCGTACACCCACAGAAACCGGTGGAGGTTTTTGACGATATCCATCAAATTTTCAAGTGATTTTCACCCATTCACCACCACCAAACCTCATCACCATATCTTAACATCCAATTCTAGCCAAAATTGACCCGAAATGGTGGAGATTTCATGAAAAACACCAATGGGTGCCGCGGGGAACCTTGCTCATGATTTACCAATTGTGAAACCATCTCCTCCAATTACCACCACTAGAGCACTCCCCTAGAACCTAGGAACAAAGCCCAAGCAGTGGTGGAGGCGTCAGAGCAAGTTTGGTGGTCGAATCGAACACACCTAAGTTTAGAGTTCCAGCAGGTTCGAGGTAAATTGGAGCCTTTCCAAGCCAAATTAGACTTGGCCACAGGTATAAAGTTTATAAAGTTTACTCTACTCTTTGAGATTTTCATTCCTGTAAATTTTGGTAATTTTTGGAAATAGTTGGATTGTTCCAGCGAGTCGGGGCGTGAAGGAAATTTTGTGAAAAACATGTTCATTTGAGCAACATCTATGGCATGCAATTAACATTTAAAGGCGGAATCATGCTTGTATGCACTCAAAACAAATCATGCTTTTATACCTTTGTTGATTTCTCTTTGCATAAGCAAAGGCTAATCACCCAAGGAGAGGGCCTTCATTTCTTGCTTCTTAGCTCCATGGATTTCTTGGATGAGGATGGTTGAAAGGATTCTCCAAGTTCCCAAAGTTAAGAACCTCTAAGTATTTATACCTTCATTGGAGTGGCAAACTTCTAATAAGTCCAAAACCCACTCCTTTATCAATATGGCTAGCCATAGGGTTTTATTGGGCTGTTTTGGCCTTTGTGAATTATTAGTCATTAAGTTGTCATACAACTTAAGTTAATTGGCTTGACGTTCGAAGCCTATTGGGCCTTGAGGCCCAAAACTAACCCGAGGTCTTTAACGAACTTTATTCATTTGATTAATTAACATATTAATTAATCTTTGCCATAAATAATTAAACCATTTAATTATCCTTACTCATCTCTGTTGTTTCTTCAATCTCTACCTTACACGATGTACGATCCATTAGGTTCATTTTAGCGAGACAGTGGGCGATTAGAACTCTTTCAAATCGATTGTGAATTGAAACTTACTTTCAATTCTCCCTTTAGTGATTATACACGTTTAGGGCTTCCACAAACCATGAGTGACACCTAGCAGTATGTCATGGTTACCCAAGCTAATCAGAAGAGGTGGTGAACCTATTCAGTTTAGGATTACAATGCAATACGGTCTTTCTCTAATACAATACTCTTGACCACATTGTTTGGTTTGATAGTTTATTCATGTCTACTATCCAATGTGATTCTCTTACTTATATGATTACCTTGAATGTGATTTGGAACGATTTCCTAAATCTCATTCATACTCTGGCCAGAGATTCTTAATCATATAATAAAGTATTCTCCCTCAAACAGTTTGAAGGTTAGAGATCCCTTGTTGCGCAATCACTTGCCTCCATGGCTAAGTGGCTTAACCCCAACTATGCCGTGGACACCCTCTGACGGAGTGACTTTGACATAGTCAAAGATCAAGGACCTAACCACAAGACAACTATGATGCCTCAGGTCAAAGGACTACTTTGCATTATCCCAACCATGAGTTCTCATGTGACATGAGTATGAGAACTCCTTGTTGATCGTGTTCAGTGGACTCATTCTCTATTGGGCACCTACATGCTTGTCTTGGTGTCAGTCACACCAATGACTCGAGACCAGTCACTCTCCCAAAGAGAAGACATAACACATACTGATCTTAACGGACTGTCAATGCCCAATTGGTAATCCTATGATCAGGAACGTTTAGGATATGTATACGAAAGAGAATGGTCTCATGAATCTAACTTCTTTAGATCGCATTCTCCCAATTACATATTCCTTGGACTTATCGTTTAAGTGTATAACATTTATATGAGACAGCTTCAAACAATAATCTTTGCCCTTTAAATTAAACTATATTAGTTTAACATGTGAAATGTCCGTAAAGTATCATCATATGATTGGTTTTAGGGCACATTTCCAACAATCTCCCACTTGCACTAGAGCCAATCAGTTTGGTCATCAATGATGATACCTTTTCTGTGTCATTTCAAAATGGCTGAGTAGTAGGCCTAGACAATGGATATCTATATGTTATCCATAGAAGCAACCTTGAGAATAACGACGTCACCATTATACATGATTCTTAATCATGTGGTTTAGTCTCTAATTTGAGTTCGGATCATGATGAGACCTTGATTCCCTGGCTTGAGCTATCGCCCCATTAGTGTCATAGTGTCGGTACACTAGAGACACTTTCTGGTTAGAACCGAATATAGAGTTCATGAATGAACTTTCTCATCCAAACAACATTGTTGTAAGCTTCTATATGGCAATATATTTTGCATTCACAATGGATCACACTAAGGTTATTACTTCCAATGTTTCCATCCAAATATCTCTTTAGTCATAATAAAGAGATATCTAATTATCTCTTCATTCATAATGAAGAAACATCCAATGATGGATTAGATTCATAATCTAATACATTTACGCTTCCATTACGTTACTCTAATTCTTCCTCATTCTTTGAGGAATATATCCTTTAGTATTTCTTAAATACTTAAGGACTCACTTGATAGTTGCCATAGTTCTGATCCTGGGCTTGCACTGATATCGTCTTGTACCGTTCTAGGTACAACTCATATCAATGTTTTTCATACAATATGAAACATGTAAATCACCTTTTTGCGTATGCATAAAGGATTCTATTTACACATTATGTTTCTTTGGGAGTCAAAGGGTACGTTCCCTTTAAAAAGAGCTACCTCCTAGTCTCACTAGAGTTGTTCTTCTGATTGAAGTTTATCATCATATGAGAAACTTCCTAGCATCTTTTGTCTATCATTAGGGCTGGATATAATCCAATTATATCCTGAAATCTATCATTATAGATTTGCATCCCATGTTTATAGACTATGTCTCCCATATACATTCTATCGTTATAGAATGTTTAAAGTCATAACTTTAACGAAGAAGTATTCTTTTCATTTCCAAAATTTAATATATCATACATGTATATATTTATATTCAAATTTAGGAACATGACTAACTCCCACTAATCTTTTGTAAACCTAGTAAACAAAAGATTCATTTACATCTTTATGAGAAATCAAACGATTTGATCTTTCTCTCATAAGACGTTTGTAGCTCCCACTAGCTTGCTAAGATTCATGATGGATGGATCTCTACAACTTACATGTCTTGTGATTCATAGTTTCAGACATATATTATCAAGACTATCTTAATAATGGTTTCGGAAACCCATATTATGTCCAAACATTGAATCACCATTTAGTTGTAGCTAGCAATCTTTGAATTAATTGAAACCAAGACTATGTCAAAGATGGCTTCTTCCAAGTCAACCATTCTCTTTGATTTTAGTCACCTTCAGCTACCAATTAGCTATGAAGGTTTCATTATTTCGGGTCAAATGGTACTTTACCATTTCCTTAAGTATATGTCATATATACACTCAATGTAGTCATAAGGATTCTTATTTCTTTCAAATTAAGAGGTGTAACTCTATGACATAGTCATAAAGTTCAAACCATTCAACTGAGACAACTTATAAATCCTTCTCGACTACCTTGGAGCTTGTGGTGTAGGAACTAGGTTGTTATATTTGTTGATTATCATCTTGTCTCTAAAAGAACCCATTCTTTGAGTTCTATCTCTTGTTCATTTGCGCTTAGGCAAATCATATTGTAGGATTACAATGAACTACCCAACAAAACAACATTTGTTAGTTGGTTTATAGAAGTGATATCCAAAGGTTAATTTAAGGATATCCACAAGATAATTCTCAAACAAATATTGCTTATTAGCACATAACCTCAAATCTTAACACGATTAAGACTTATCTTTCTTTCCAACTACATCCTATGGAGTCATGAAAATTTTGGAAGATCTTCTAATTTTCAATCATATTGTCTTAGAAGTATATATCCTATATATGGGTAATTGATAACATCCAACAAACTAAATCTTATTCAAGTTCGTTCTTCACCTAATCGAGAAATCCATTATCTTATGATGCTTCTTTCCTTGATATCTTTCAAGGAAACTGTTGTAAAGTGTTACCTTTCCTTGGATCAAATCTAAGGAGGTAAATACTTTAGACGTCTTACTCATCAACTTACATTCTTGAATTCTTTGAAACCTTTTGCAAAGTATTCGGACTTGTGTTTATTCAAAATAAATGATAGTCTAACCGAGAGCGATCTTCGGTGAATGTCATACAACATGAGTAGTATTATGTTGTGGACAAGTGCCACTAACATCTAAGTGAATTAACCTCAACAACTTTGTGATTCTTTCTTCCTTTCCAAAAGAATAAAGATTCAAACATTTTGCCTCTATACAATTTTAACAAAAAGGCATTGGATCCGGATCTAACGATCCAAAGCATCCATCTATGACCAACTCGTAATTTATGTTTTAGAGGTATCACAACTCAGTTGGGAGTAGTCACTACCTTGCAACCTTTTGGGTTTTAAGCATCGTTATATTCTAAACAGTTAACACTACCATATCATCTCTACTATAGAGATAATCAATTAGATTACAATAATCTAATCATTCATTAATAAAGAACAATGTTTTGTCAAACAAAACATTTATCCATTTCTCATACGGAATTAAGTTCCTTTATTTAAATTGGAATGTAAAGACAATCTTTATTTTTCCATTTTCTTTGGTAGTTCACATGAGAAAGTAAGTACTACCTGCTTTCGCAGAGATCTACATTTGATTCATGTTCCGAATGTGAAGTACTTTCTCTTCTCTCATTAATCTTCTACTTCTTATTAGCCACACTTTTACAACGATTGTAAAACATAGTTACTAATACGGAATCAAGCATTCAAGTAGAAGAACCAACTATTTTGAACTATTCAAGAACAATTTACAACACCTTCAAAAGGTGTGTTCTTGACACTTGCAAGAGATTTCTTGCAAATACCCCTTCCAATGTCCATCCTTTCATAAAGAAAGTTTGTTCCCTTGGAGTTATTTCGCCTTCTTCATTTGACTTCTCCTTTGACTACAATAGTCATGGTCCCTAAACTCCCACTATCTCTCTTGAAACTTATTTCAATTGTGTTATACACATCAAACAATTTGGAGAGCGTGTGGTTATTGTTCACTATATAGTTTACAATAAACTTAGTGAACCATTTGGATAGGGACACAAAAGTGAAGTCCTTCCCTAATTTCCGTCTCTAGAAGGGGTTTAACACTTCAACACTCAATGATTCAAAATCATCATAAGTCCATGTTGATGGACTATTTTTGTCAACCAACCATTATGTTCTAAACACAATTGCAAACTTTCAAGAGTTGTTCAAGGCAACTCTCATTTCTTCATACAATAATTTGTAAGTGAAGAATCATGGCACATAAAGTGTCCATGCCCTTGTGCTTACTTCTCAAGTTCCTTGTTCATGTAACAAAGAAATGAGCACTAATGTTTGCGTTAACTAAGGGTTGTTTAAAGCAACTCTTACTTCTTCATACAACAATTTGTAATTGAAGAATTATAACATTAAAAGTGTTTTCCTCTTTATGATAGACTTATTTAACATGTTCTTCCAATGATACATTATCAATAGGAAGATTGCGAGGAAGAGACTACTTAGGTACATATACAAACCATTAAAGACAATCTATGGGATTGTAGTACCAAGTCCGGAAACTAAAGCTTTTGGCTTTTTCTTTGTCAAGTTTTGGATAGCGTTTGCAAATATATTGGTAAATAAATACATAACGAATATAAATTGATTGATTTTAAGCCATTTGATCTAGGTCTTTAAATCAAATAGCACCACCCACTATTTTTGGCAAATTCCATATCCCTCATCGGAATTTGAGAGTTTTGGAAGAAACTCTTAGTAGGGTATGGGAGACTCATCATTACCAAGCCCACCTCACAATGATATGATGTTGGCTAGTATCAATAATAATGAGAGAGTACAATTACTCATTTGCATCTATTGCAAGTACCCATCTTATTTGGCCTCTAGAGAATGAAGCCTCATAATGATATGATGTTGGCTCCATTGCACTTAGTTAAGTCATTCCCACCATGCAAGTTCGAGTAGGGGTTCAAGAACAACCTCACAATGATATGATGTTGATCATTCTCGTTGCCTACCTTCACAACATCATGTATGCATATAGAACTCCTCCTGAGTGTAAGCACGCACTTTGTACTCCCCCATGATAGGGTGAAGTCGGTGTACGAGTCACAAACGATTGGAGCCTACTACGGTGGAAGGCCACGAAAGAGTGTTCAAAACACTCTCACGCTTATCAACTTATTAATGGGTTGGTTGAGGGTTTTAGGTCTCATCACATATAAGCATGCATTTTAATCTTATTAAAACAATTTGGTCGTATTACAACTATTAGTCCATGTGATTGATTTAGTTGTATATGATACTCCCACTTTGCTTGTAAAACGGTTTTTAAAGCAAGAGTATATGGTACTACTAACATAAGGTTTGCATTCATTGATGGACTATATAGTTGCCTTAGGGCCTTAGGATGACTATGAACCTTTGATTAAATCCACCACGAGCCTAGTGTTGGATCTCGGTCTAAGGATGGTGATTGATTTTAGTTACGCGTTTAATCATATTAAGACGTGTTTTTCCTATTGGGCGTTGGACCCAACTACTCCAATTTCATACATATCAAATAAAACAAGAAAGGAGTACTTCAAAGTAAAGAAGAGCTTATGCTCTTTTACAACATTTGATCAAAACAAATTACTTTGAAGTAAAGAAGAGCTTATGCTCTTTTACAACATTTGATCATATCAAATTACAACCAAAATCTAATCTACACATTCCCATGGTTCAAACAATTTTGAGACGGCCTTTCACATAGCTCAATTATCGTAGGCTTAGGTTCATAATCACCATTTCTTTAATTAATTAATGCTTTAACTAATTAAACTTGAATGCAACATTTTCATTTGATTTTTGTATCCATAGAATTGATTTAAATCGAGCTAAAATTAAATGAAAATCCAATTCTCATTTAAAGATACAAAACTATTTTATTCTCAACTAATTTGGGCCGAAAAGCAATAACCTCAACCATTGGGCTATATTGCAAAACATAAACTTTTGAGGTCCCTTTGTAAAAACACAAAAGTCCACTACTTCATGTAATACAACTAGAACCCAAAAATTTCAACAAATGCAAAAACTTCATTAAAGGAGCAAAACAATTTGTCCTTTAGTGATTTTGGGCCTTTACGTAAAAACCTAAACTTTCGGGTCAAAGTACAAATACACAAAAGTTTCAAAACTTTATATAATTGCATAAAAGCCCCAAAAGTACCCTACTTTTAGGGTGACCGGTTTTGGTGAGAGTTTTGTCATAAAATTTTTGAATTTTTTCAACAAAGTGAAAGGTGATGGGTTGAAAAGGTGATGGGTTGGTTTGAAAAAGTAGGTTTCCATAAAACATGGTTCCTTGAAATAAGGAAAAGGTGTAAGTGATTGGTATGGGTATTGATTGAAAAATTCAAACCATCTATCACAAACAAAAACTTTATGTAAACAACCAAAAAATTTGAATCAAAATACCCAACCTTTTTGTTCTTGCCAAAAACATAACAAGAACAATGAAGAACATCCATGAAAACCCATAAGAGCTCCATGAACATTTTTCACCCAAAAACTCTCAAACTTAAGGGAAAAAACATATTACCATACTAGGGTACTTAGGGGTTCCTAATGTCACTTTAAAACACTTTTAACAAGACAAACATGAACCCTAAAATCCACCCTTTGGATTTGGCCGAATTTCCCCAAAAAACATGGCACCAAATTTTAGCTCCAAAATTCATGCTCATATGAACTACATTTACAACATTTGAGATGACAAATTTTCTAACAAAATTTACATTCAAAGAAGCAAGAATAAAGCTTGTAACAATTACAACATTCAAATCATAAACTATGAAAATACAAAACCCAAAAGGATTCACCAACTACTAGACCTAGGCTCTTGATACCACTTGAAGGAAATTTTGTGAAAAACATGTTCATTTGAGCAACATCTATGTCATGCAATTAATATTTAAAGGCGGAATCATGCTTGTATGCACTCAAAACAAAACATACCCATGAAATTCAAAGCCTAGTAGTTAAGTGAACCAAGACTCAACTCAAGAACAAAGTGAGTTGGGAAATTTTATACCTTTGTTGATTCCTCTTTGCATAAGCAAAGGCTAATCGCCCAAGGAGAGGGCCTTCATTCATTGCTTCTTAGCTCCATGGATTTCTTGGATGAGGATGGTTGAAAGGATTCTCCAAGTTCCCAAACTTGAGAACCTCTAAGTCTCCACACCAAGGAAGGACTTGAAGAAGAGATGAGTGACCTAGAGGAAGTAAGATTGCTAGCTAAAATCCTCTAGGGTGGCCGGCCTCTTAGAGAGAAAAGGGAGAGACATATTCTCATCCAATTTTCTCCAAAAGAAACCCTAATGAAGAAAAGGCTTATAAAGTCATATTTATACCTACCTTCATTGGAGTGGCAAACTTGTAATAAGTCCAAAACCCACTCCTTTATCAATATGGCCGGCCATAGGGTTTTATTGGGCTGTTTGGGCCTTTGTGAATTATTAGTCATTAAGTTGTCATACAACTTAAGTCAATGGGCTTGACGTTCGAAGCCCATTGGGCCTTGAGGCCCAAAACTAACCTGAGGTCTTTAACGAACTTTATTCGTTTGATTAATTAACATATTAATGAATCCTTGCCATAAATAATTAAACCATTTAATTATCCTTACTCATCTCCGTTGTTTCTTCAATCTCTACCTTACACGGTGTACGATCCATTAGGTTCCTTTTAGCGAGGCAGTGGGCCATTAGAACTCTTTCAAATCGATTGTGAATTGAAACTTACTTTCAATTCTCCCTTTAGTGGTTATACACGTTTAGGGCTTCCACAAACCATGAGTGACACCTAGCAGTATGTCATGGTTACCCAAGCTAATCAGAAGAGATGGAGAACCTATTCAGTTTAGGAATACAATGCAATACGGTCTTTCTCTAATACAATACTCTTGACCACATTGTTTGGTTTGATAGTTTATTCATGTCTACTATCCAATGTGATTCTTTTACTTATATGATTACCTTGAATGTGATTTGGAATGATTTCCTAAATTTCATTCATACTCTGGCCAGAGATTCTTAATCATATCATAAAGTATTCTCCCTCAAACAGTTTGAAGGTTAGAGATCCCTTGTTGTGCATTCACTTGCCTCCATGGCTAAGTGGCTTAAACCCAACTATGCCGTGGACACCCTCTGACGAAGTGACTTTGACATAGTCAAAGATCAAGGACCTAACCACAAGACAACTATGATGCCTCAGGTCAAAGGACTACTTTGCATTATCCCAACCTGAGTTCTTATGTGACATAAGTATGAGAACTCCTTGTTGATCGTGTTCAATGGACTCATTCTCTATTGAGCACCTACATGCTTGTCTTGGTGTCAATCACACCAATGACTCGAGACCAGTCACTCTCCCTAAGAGAAGACATAGCACGTACTGATCTTAACGGACTGTTAATGCCCAATTGGCAATCCTATGATCAAGAACGTTTATGATATGTATATGAAAGAGAATGGTCTCATGAATCTAACTTCTTTAGATCGCATTCTCCCAATTATATATTTCTTGGACTTATCGTTTAAGCATATAACATTTATACAAGACGGCTTCAAACAATAATCTTTTCCCTTTAAATTAAACTATTTTAGTTTAACATGTGAAATGTTCGTAAAGTATCATCATATGATTGGTTTTAGGGCACATTTCCAACAGGGCGGCCGACAGCAACCCGCAGCGGCGCGTGGCTAGGGGACCATCGATGTTATTCTTAGGCTAAATTAGATGTCTTGAGTTTAGTTTTGATAATTGTATAGCATAGGTGGATCGTTTGGACCTAAATTCATTAAGATACATTACTTGGTAAAGATGTGAATCGACGATTTGACTATTGGATCGTCACCAAACTTTAATATGTTATAGTAAGTAATATTTGAGGACCATAGAAACTTACGGATCGAGAATCTGATATACGGATCTTCCCAAATTGGATTTGTAAGTTCATAAAATAAAATGTTAACCGCCACTTGGTTTTGGCAATTGGCGGATATTCGACCGTTGGATCGTAATGGAACTTTAGGATGTTCTTCTAGAAGTATAATGTGGATCTTTGGAAGTAAGGGATCCGAAATCCGTGATGCGGATCTTCCGAATCAAACTACATAGGGATGTGTGTTATGTAAGTTACATATTTTATTGATAAGAATTCTGAGTTGTGATTTGATAATTGTTCTAAGCGCCAATCATTCGTGACGCCTCTATGGTTGTGCTAGGGAGTTGTAGTGTGAACTCTAGGTGAGTGGGTTTTTTTTTTCAGTATATATATGTGTTGATGCACAAAATCAGCAAGGACTTTGGTACAACAGAATTTGTTAAGTTTGTGACCTTCGTTAGATTGCTGCGGTCACTAGTGTGGATAAGTAAGTAAATGGATAGGGACAGGGAAGCAAACACAAGATGTACGTGGTTCACCCAAATTGGCTACGTCCACGGAGTAGAAGAGTTCTCATTAATTGTGAAGGGTTTACACAAATACATAGGTTCAAGCTCTCATTTAATGAGTACTAGTGAATGATTTAGTACAAATGACATTAGGAAATATTGTGAGAGAATGATCTATATTTATAGAAGAGAGTTTCTAGTTTCATTTTAACATTGACACGTGTCGTGTTGTGATTGGCTTCTGATGTTGACACGTGTCGCCCAATGATTGGCTTCTGATGTCGACACATGTCGTGCTATGATTGGCCTCCTGGTTAGAGGGAAACTCTTATGGGTCCATAACGGTATAATGTTGACCGGTGCTCAGTAGTTTTAGGATTGGTCAAGTATGGTACAAATAGTGCTCCCCTAAGTTCCCGAGTGAGGGAAGCTCATCGGTTGGGGACTTGCAAGAGCCAAGCTATTAAGTAATCACGAAACTTCTAAGTACCGAAGTGTGGTATCATTTTCACTTGCCTTATCTGTCTCATATGTAGATGTGGCATCTTCTCTGGAAGTACTTTTTCTCTATCCAGGGGTGGTATCTTTAACCGATGAAGATGCACAAGGTAATGTCTCAATTTCACTTGAAGCTTAGATTTGCCGAAAGAGGTAACAGACAAGGTAAGCAATCAGACTTCCAAGCAAGCAACCTGGATCGGAGGTTCGACTTCGGCTTCCGGTTGATTATTCTCCTTCTCCTTGTGTCGTAAACAGCAACAAGGATAAGGAGAAGAGATGATATGAGATACTTTTGCTTTTGAAGAAGTAACTTTCCACAGGCTTATTCTTGAACTGGGCTGGAGGGTTTTCTGGTTTCCTCCAGAGTATAAGGCCGACTCAAGAATTTGAGCGTCAAAACAAGTCCATCAAATCTAAAGTACGTTCGACCCTGATGATATGGGATACTTTTTCTGTTGATAAAGTAGTGGATGTATCAGCACGTGTTCTGTTACGCTTGTCTCCACATGCTTCCTTGTATCCTTCTCACTTGCTGATGCGATGAAAGTTAAGCACTCAAATTAAACCCTCTTGTTGTCAAATTGTAGTAAAAATGCAAGTAGGGATCGTTCTAAACCGGGGATTAGGAGGGCTTGCTAAAACCTCTAAACTAACTCAAAAACATAAAAACAAAGTTAAAAACGTTTGAATAGACTCAAAGGACTCAAAACAGATTCTAAAGACGCAAAACAACTTAAAAACACTCAAAATTGCCTAAAAACACTTACTGGGCAGATTTGACTCTAACACAACTTTGGATGAATTTAGTGTTTTGGTTTGAATCAAAACACTCAAAAAGACTAACAAAATATAAATTTAACACTTTGAAACAACAAAGTAAAAGGGGGATTTTGGTTTTGACGAATTCGAAACAAACAAACAACTTATAAAATTAGACAGATTGTAAAGCGAATTTAAGAAATGAGATGATGGATGGATTAGTTAGAGGTCTGTTCTTCACACATGACACACTTGTACATGAATTGATTTCCAATTGCTTTTCAATAAACTATGATGCTCAACACCCCAGATTAACCGTGATGCACAAATTAACCCTCAGATTTTCCTTTACTCATGGAATTGGATGAATGCATGCAACAACCCAAATCATTCTCTAAAAGTCCCCTATATGAATGCATAATAGAGATACAATCAGAGATCATTACGTTCAATGAAAATCATAAGTGTTGACGAGGCAATTATAACTATGAATGCATGATACAATTGCCAAGAATTCAATTAACTCGATTGTGATAAACAACCTTCACTACTCATGAATATAAACTTGAAACGATTAGGTGAAACTCATTTATATTCTAGCATCTAATTCATGCATGAAAACTAAGTATGCATCTTTAATAAACATACAAGAATCAGTTATGAATAAAATAGATAATTGAATTGCAATCACAACTTATCAAATCACAATTGGAAGAAATCAATTCAAATCTCAAGCATGTTCATGGCTTCAAACTTCCCCCTAACTAAATAGGGGTTTAGCCACTCATAATTGCAACAAAATTAGAAAATAACAAAGTAGACATTGAAAGCAAGAACGGAGTACACCTAAAACGCTCCAAAGTTCCAAGCTTGAAACTGTTGGAAATGTGCCCTAAAGCCAATCATATGATGATACTTTACGGACATTTCACATGTTAAACTAATCTCGTTTAACTATAAAAGGCAAAGATTATTGTTTGAGCCGTCTCATATAAATGTTATATGCTTAAACGATAAAGTCCAAGGAATATGTGATTGGGAGAATGCGATCTAATGAAGTTAGATTCATGAGACCATTCTTTCGTAGACACATCCTAAATGTTCCTGATCATAGGATTGCCAATTGGGCATTGACAGTCCGTTAAGATCAGTACGTACTGTGTCTTCTCTCAGGGAGAGTGACTAGTCTCGAGTCATTGGTGTGTGTGACATCAAGACAAGTACGTAGGTGCTTAATAGAGAATGAGTTCACTGAACACGATCAACGAAGAGTTCTCATATTCATGTCACATGAGAACTCATGGTTGGGATAATGCAAAGTAGTCCTTTGACCTGAGGCATCGTCGTTGTCTTGTGGTTAAGTCCTTGATCTTTGATTATGTCAAACGTTATTCCATTGGAGTGTCCACGGCATCGTTAGGGTTAAGCCACTTAGCCATGGAGGCAAGTGAATGCGCAACAAGGGATCTCTAACCTTCAAACTGTTTGAGGGAGAATACTCTATGATATGATTTAGAATCTCTGGCCAGAGTATGAATGGGATTTAGGAATGCGTTCCAAATCACATTCAAGGTAATCATATAAGCACACGAATCACATTGGATAGTAGACATGAATAAATAAACTATGAAACCAAACAATGTGGTCAAGAGTATTGTATTAGAGAAAGACCGTATTGCATTTGTAATCCTAAACTGAATAGGTTCTCCACCTCTTCTGATTAGCTTGGGTAACCATGATATGCTGCTAGGTGTCACTCTTGGTTTGTGGAAGCCCTAAACGTGTATAATCACTAAAGGGAGAATTGAAAGTAAGTTTCAATTCACAATCGATTTGAAAGAGTTTGAATCGCCCACTGCCTCGCTAAAAGGAACCTAATGGATCGCACACCGTGTAAGGTGGAGATTGAAGAAACAATGGAGATGAGTAAGAATAATTAAATGGTTTAATTATTTATGGCAAGGATTAATTAATATGTTAATTAATCAAACGAATAAGTTCGTTAAAGACCTCGAGATAGTTTTGGACGTTTAGGCCCAATGGGCTTCAAACTTCAAGCCCATTGACTTAAGTTGTATGACAACTTAATTGACAAAAGCCCAAAAGCCCAAACAACACCCTAAGGCCGGCCATATGGTTAAGGGTAGTGAACTTGGACTTATTTACAAGTTTGCCACTCAAATGAATAAAGGTATAAATATGACTTTATAGCCAAAATTCATTAAGGGTTTGTTTTGGAGAAAATTGGAGAGAACATGTCTCTCCATTTCTCTCTAAAGAGGCCGGCCCCTTGGAGGGTGCATCTAGCAATCCCACTACTCCAAGGTCACTCATTTCTTCTCCAATCTAACCTTGGTGAAGAGACTTAGAGGTTCTCAATTTTGGGAACTTGGAGAAACCTTTTCATCCATCCAAATCCATAGATTTAAGATGCAAGGAATGAAGGCCCTCTCTTTGGGTGATTAGCCTTTGCTTATGCAAAGAGGAATCTACAAAGGTATAAATCTCAACTCACTTTGTTTTGAGTTGATTAATGGTTCACCAATCTACTAGGCTTTGAATTTCTTGGTTAATGTTTTGTTTTTAAGTGCATGCAAGCATGATTCCGCCTTTAATTGTTAATTGCATGCTTATTGATGTTGCTTAAATGAACATGTTTTCACAAAATCTTCCTTCAAGTGGTATCAGAGCCTAGGTCTAGTAGTTGGTGAATCCTTTTGGGTTTTGTAGTTTATAGTTTGTGATTTAAAAGTTGTAATATGTTACAAGCTTTATTCTTGTTTCTTTGAATGTAAATTTTATTAGAAAATTTGCCATCTCAAATGTTGTAGATGTAGTTTATATGAGCATGAATATTGGAGCTAAAATTTGGTGCCATGACTTTGGGGATTTTCGGCCAAATCCAAAGGGTGGATTTTTGGGTTCTTGTTTGACTTGTTAAAAGTGTTTTCAAGTGACTTTTGGAACCCCTATGTACCCTAGTTTGGTTAGATGTTATTTCCCTAAAGTTTGAATGGTTTTGGAATGTTTTTGGGTGAAAAATGTTCATGGAAAATTTTGAGTTTTTTCATGAGTGTTCTTCATTGTTCTTGACATTTTTGCCAAGAACAAAAAGGTTTGTGTTTTGATTCAAAGTTTTGATTTATTTCATAAAGTCTTTGTTTTGTGCTTTATCAAATGTTTTAATGTGATAGAAATTGTGTAAGGTGATGGAAATGGTGATAGGTGTGTAAGAAGTACTTCTCTTCTTCTTACACACACATCACTTGCATGACTTTAAGTCACATACCACTTGCATGAATTTATGTCACAAATTCCACTTGCAAGGCTTTATGAAATTGTTGAAAAAATTTCCAAATTTTTGTGGACTTATCTCCACTCCCTTTCCCTCTCTAAAAACCGGCCCTCCCTCAATGGGAGTACTTTTGGGTCTTTTATGCAATTACATAAAGTTTTGATACTTTTGTGTATTTGCACTTTGGCCCAAAAGTTTACGTTTTTACGTTTAGGTCCAAAAACGCTAAAGGACAAATTGTTTTGCTCCTTTAATGAAGTTTTTGCATTGTTTAAATTTTGGGTTCTAGTGTAATTACATGAAGTAGTGGACTTTTGTGTTCTTACAAAGTGACCCCAAAAGTTTATGTTTTCGCAATATTGCCCAAAAAGTTGTGGTTATTGCATGATGGCCCAAATAGTTTGAGAACAAAATTGTTTTGTCTCTTTAAATGAGAATTGGATTTTCATTTTGTTTAGCTCCATTTAAATCAATTTTATGGATACAAAAACCAAATGAAAATGTTGCATTCAATTTAATTAGTTAAAGTGTTAATTAATTAAAGGGTGATTATGAACCTAAGCCTAATATAATTGAGCTATGTGATAGGCCGTTTCAAATTTGTTTGAACCATGAGAATGTGTAGATTAGATTTTGGTTGTAATTTGATTTGATCAAATGTTGTAAAAGGGCTTAAGCTCTTCTTTACTTTAAAGTAATTTGTTATATGCAAATGTTGTAATGAGCATAAGCTCACCTTTACTTTGAAGTACTTCTTTCTTGCTTTATTTGATATGCATGAAAATGAAGTAGTTGGGTCCAACGCCCCTAAGACAACACGCCTTAATGTGATTAAACGCGTAACTAAAATCAATCTCCATCCCTAGACCGAGATTCAACACAAGGCTCGTGTTGAATCTAAACAAAGGTTCATAATCATCCTAAGGCCCTAAGGCAACTATATAGTCCATCAAATGAATGCAAAGGTTATGTTAGTAGTATCATATACTCTTGCTTTAAAAACCGTTTTATAAGCATAGTGGGAGTATTATATACAACTAAAAACAATCAAATGGACCAATAGTTGTAATAGGACCAAAATTGTTTTAATAGAGATTAAAATGTATGTTTATATGTGATGAGACCTAAAACCCTCAACCAAACCATTATTAAGTTGACAAGCGTGAGAGTGCTTAGAACACTCTTTCGTGGCCATCCACCGTGGTAGGCTCCAATCATTTATGACTTGTACACTGCCTTCACCCTATCATGGGGGAGTACAAAGTGCATGCTTATACTCAGGAGGAGTCTATATACATACTTGATGAGGTGAGTGTAGGCAACGAGGATGGCCGACATCGTATCATCGTGAGGCTATTCTTGAACCCCTTCACGAACTAAGCATGGTGGGAATGACTTAACTAAGTGCAATGGAGCCAACATCATATCATTGTGAGGTGACATTCTCTAGAGGCCAAATAAGATGGGTACTTGCATTAGTTGCAAATGAGTAAGCGTACTCTCTCATTATTATTAATGCTAGCCAACATCATATCATTGTGAGGTGGGCTTGGTAGTAGTGAGTCTCCCATACCCTACTAAGAGTTTCATCCAAAACTCTCGAATTCCAATGAGGGATATGGAATTTGCCAAAAATAGTGGGTGGTGCTATTTGATTTAAAGACCCGAATCAAATGGCTTAAAATCAATCAATTTATATTCGTTATGTATTTGTTTACCAATATATTTGCAAACGCTATCCAACACTTGACAAATAAAAGACGAAAGCTTTAGTTTCCGGACTTGGTACTACAAAACCATAGATTGTCTTTAAATGGCTTGTAAATATACCCAAGTAGTCTTATCCTCACAATCTTCCTATTTGATAATGTATCATTAGAAGAATATGTTAGAAAAAGTCTATCATAAAGAGGACAACACTTTTAATGTCATAATACTTCAAATACAATTTGTTGTATGAAGAAATAGGAGTTGCTTTGAACAACTCTTAGTCAATGCAAACACTTAGTGCTTGTTTCTTTATTATATGAACAAAGAACTTGAGAAGAAAGCACAAAGGCATGGACACTAAATGTGCCATGATTCTTCACTTACAATTTGTTGTATGAAGAAATAAGAGTTGCCTTGTACAACTCTCGAAAGTTTGTAATTATGTTTAGAACATAATGGTTGGTTGACAAAAATAGTCCATTAACAATGGACTTATGATGATTTTGAATCATTGAGTGTTGAAGTGATAAACCACTTAACGAGACGGAAACTAGGCAAGGACTTCACCTTTATGTCTCTATCCTAATGGTTCACTAAGTTTATTGTAAACTATATAGTGACCAATATCCACACGCTCTCCAAAATTGTTTGATGTGTATAACACAATTGAAAAGGTTTCAAGAGAGATAGTGGGAGTTTAAGGACCATGACTAATGTAGTCAAAGGTGAAAGTCAAATAAAGAAGATAAAATTAACTCCAAGGGAACAAACTTTCTTTATGAAAGGATGGACATTGGAAGGGGTATTTGCAAGAAATGTCTTGCAAGTGTCAAGAACACACCTTTCGAAGGTGTTGTAAATTGTTCTTGAATAGTTCAAAACAGTTGGTTCTTCTACTTGAATGCTTGATTCCGTATTAGTAACTATGTTTTACAATCGTTGTAAAAGTGTGGCTAATAAGAAGTAGAAGATTAATGAGAGAAGAGAAAGTACTTCACATTCGAAACGTGAATCAAATGTAGATCTCTGCGAAAGCAGATGGTACTTACTTCCTCATATGAACTACCAAAGAAATTGGAAAAACCAAAGATTGTCTTTACATTCCAATTTTAAGGAATTTAATTCCGTCACTATAGTAGAGATGGATGAATGTTTTGTTTGACAAAACATTGTTCTTTATTAATCAAAGATTGGATTATGGTAATCTAATTGATTGTCTCTATAGTAGAGATAATATGGTGGCGTTAACTGTTTAGAAAATAATGATGCTTAAAACCCAAAAGGTTGCAAGGAAGTGACTAATCCCAACTAAAGTTGTGATACCTCTAAAACATAAATTACGAGTTGGTCATAGATGGATACTATGGATCGTTAGATCCAGATCCAATACCTTCTTATTAAAATTGTATGGAGGCGAAATGTTCGAATCTTTATTCTTTTGGAAAGAAGAAAGAATCACAAAATTGTTGAGGTTAAGTCACTTAGATGTTAGTGGCACTTGTCCACAACATAATACTACTCATGTTATATGACATTCACCGAAGATCACTCTCGGTTGGACTATAGTTTATTTTGAATAAAAACAAATCCGAATACTTTGAGAAAAGGTTTCAAAGAATTCAAGAAATGTAAGTTGATGAGTAAGACGTCTAAAGTATTTACCTCCTTAGATTTAATCCAAGGAAAAGAAACACTTTAGATGAGTCTCCTTGAAAGATATCAAGGAAAGAAGCATCATAAGATAATAAATTTCTCCATTAAGGAGAAGAACGAACTCGAATAAGATTTAGTTCGTTAGATGTTATCTATTACCCATATATAAGATATATACTTCTAAAAACAATATGATTGTCAATTAGAAGATCTTCCAAATTTTTCATGACTCCATAAGATGTAGTTGGAAAGAAAGACAAATCTTAAGACATGTTAAGATTTGGGGTTGTGTGCTTATAAGCAATATTTGTTTGATAACAATCTTGTGGGATATCCTTAAATTAACTTTTGGATATCGCTTCTATAAACCAACTAACAAATGTTGTTTTGTTGGGTAGTTCATTGTAATCTTACAATGTGATTTGCCTAAGAGCAAATGAACGAGAGATAGAACTCAAAGAATGGGTTCTTTGAGAGACAAGAAAGTAATCAATAAATATAACAACCTAGTTCCTATACCAAAGGCTCCAAGGTAGTCGAGAAGGATTTATAAACCGTCTAAGTTGAATGGTTTGAACTTTATGACTATGTCATAGAGTTGCACCTCTTAATTCGAAAGAAATAAGAATGAAAATCCTTATGACTACATTGAGTGTATATATGATATATACTCAAGGAAATGGTAAAGTACCATTTGACCCGAAATAATGAAACCTTCATAAGCTAATTGGTAGCTTAAGGTAACTACAATCAAAAGGATGGTTGACTTTGAAGAAACCATTTTTGACGTAGTCTTGGTTTCAATTAATTCGAAGATAGCTAGCTACAACTAAATGGTGATTCAATGTTTGGACATAATATGGGTTTTCGAAACCATTATTAAGATAGTCTTGATAATATATGTCTAAAAACTATGAATCACAAGACATGTAAGTTGTAGAGATCCATCCATCATGAATCTTAGCAAGCTAGTGGGAGCTATAAGCGTCTTATGAGAGAAAGGTCAAATCGTTTGATTTCTCATAAAGATGTAAATGAATCTTTTGTTTACTAGGTTTACAAAAGATTAGTGGGAGTTAATCATATTCCTAAATTTGTATATATATATAAATATATATATGATATATATGAATATATATATGATATATTAATTTTGGAAATGAAAAGAATACTTCTTCGTTAAAGTTATGACTTTAAACATTCTATAACGATAGAATGTATATGGGATAGAAATCTATAATGATAGATTTTTTAGGATATAATTGAATTATATCAATTCCTAATAATAGACAAAAGATGCTAGGAAGTTTCTCATATGATGATAAACTTCAATTAGAAGGATGACTCTAGTGTGACTAGCAAGTTGCCCTTCTCAAAGGGAACGTGCCCTTTTGACTCCCAAAGAAATAATGCGTAAATAGAATCCTTTATGCATACGCACAAAGGTGATTTATGTATTTCATATTGTATGAAAAACATTGATATGAGTTGTACCTAGAACGGTACAAGACGATATCAGTGCAAGCCCAGGTTCAGAACCATGGCAACTGTCAAGTGAATCCTTAAGTATTTAAGAAATACTAAAGGATAGATTCCTCAAAGAATGAGGAAGAATTAGAGTAACGTAATGGAAGCGTAAATGCATTAGATTATGAATCTAATCCATCATTGGATGTTTCTTCATTATGAATGAAGAGATAAACGAATATCTCTTGATTATGACTAAAGAGATATTTGGATGGAAACATTAAAGTAATGACTTTAGTGTGTTCCATTATGAATGCAAAATATATTGCCATATAGAAGTTTACAACAATGTTGTTTGGATGAGAAAGTTCATTTATGAACTCTCTATTCAGTTCCAACCAGAAAGTGTATCTATTGTATTGACACTATGACACTAATGGGGCGATAGCTCAAGCCAGGGAATCAAGGTCTCATCAAGGTCCGAACTCAAATGAGAGACTGAACCACATGATTAAGAATCATGTATAATGGTGACGTCGTTATTCTCAAGGTTGCTTCTATGGATAACATATAGATATCCATTGTCTAGGCCTACTACTCAGCCATTTATGAAATGACTACAGAAGAGGTATCATCACTGATGAACAAGCTGATTGGCTCTAGTGCAAGTGGGAGATTGTTGGAAATGTGCCCTAAAGCCAATCATATGATGATACTTTACGGACATTTCACATGTTAAACTAATCTAGTTTAACTATAAAAGGCAAAGATTATTGTTTGAGCCGTCTCATATAAATGTTATATGCTTAAACGATAAAGTCCAAGGAATATGTGATTGGGAGAATGCAATCTAATGAAGTTAGATTCATGAGACCATTCTTTCGTAGACACATCCTAAATGTTCCTGATCATAGGATTGCCAATTGGGCATTGACAGTCCGTTAAGATCAGTACGTACTGTGTCTTCTCTCAGGGAGAGTGACTAGTCTCGAGTCATTGGTGTGTGTGACATCAAGACAAGTACGTAGGTGCTCAATAGAGAATGAGTTCACTGAACACGATCAACGAAGAGTTCTCATATTCATGTCACATGAGAACTCATGGTTGGGATAATGCAAAGTAGTCCTTTGACCTGAGGCATCGTCGTTGTCTTGTGGTTAAGTCCTTGATCTTTGATTATGTCAAACGTCATTCCATTAGAGTGTCCACGACATCGTTGGGGTTAAGCCACTTAGCCATGGAGGCAAGTGAATGCGCAACAAGGGATCTCTAACCTTCAAACTGTTTGAGGGAGAATACTCTATGATATGATTTAGAATCTCTGGCCAGAGTATGAATGAGATTTAGGAATGCGTTCCAAATCACATTCAAGGTAATCATATAAGCACACGAATCACATTGGATAGTAGACATGAATAAATAAACTATGAAACCAAACAATGTGGTCAAGAGTATTGTATTAGAGAAAGACCGTATTGCATTTGTAATCCTAAACTGAATAGGTTCTCCACCTCTTCTGATTAGCTTGGGTAACCATGATATGCTGCTAGGTGTCACTCTTGGTTTGTGGAAGCCCTAAACGTGTATAATCACTAAAGGGAGAATTGAAAGTAAGTTTCAATTCACAATCGATTTGAAAGAGTTTGAATCGCCCACTGCCTCGCTAAAAGGAACCTAATGGATCGCACACCGTGTAAGGTGGAGATTGAAGAAACAATGGAGATGAGTAAGAATAATTAAATGGTTTAATTATTTATGGCAAGGATTAATTAATATGTTAATTAATCAAACGAATAAGTTCGTTAAAGACCTCGGGATAGTTTTGGACGTTTAGGCCCAATGGGCTTCGAACGTCAAGCCCATTGACTTAAGTTGTATGACAACTTAATTCACAAAAGCCCAAAAGCCCAAACAACACCCTAAGGCCGGCCATATGGTTAAGGGTAGTGAACTTGGACTTATTTACAAGTTTGCCACTCAAATGAATAAAGGTATAAATATGACTTTATAGCCAAAATTCATTAAGGGTTTGTTTTGGAGAAAATTGGAGAGAACATGTCTCTCCATTTCTCTCTAAAGAGGCCGGCCCTTTGGAGGGTGCATCTAGCAATCCCACTACTCCAAGGTCACTCATTTGTTCTCCAATCTAACCTTGGTGAAGAGACTTAGAGGTTCTCAATTTTGGGAACTTGGAGAAACCTTTTCATCCATCCAAATCCATAGATTTAAGATGCAAGGAATGAAGGCCCTCTCTTTGGGTGATTAGCCTTTGCTTATGCAAAAGGAATCTACAAAGGTATAAATCTCAACTCACTTTATTTTGAGTTGATTAATGGTTCACCAATCTACTAAGCTTTGAATTTCTTGGTTAATGTTTTGTTTTTAAGTGCATGCAAGCATGATTCCGCCTTTAATTGTTAATTGCATGCTTATTGATGTTGCTTAAATGAACATGTTTTCACAAAATCTTCCTTCAGAAACGTCAAAGACCTTTGTTTTCACCACCTTGTTGTAGCACAAGTGTCTAGGATTGTATGGATATATGGATGGAATGGATTTGCACGGCTAAGAGATGAAAGTGTATGGATTGGTGAGATGTAGTATGGCTAGATGAATGGATGGAGGTCACGACAAGGAAAATGTGTTTGTGAATGAAATTGTGAGATGTGAAATGTAGTGTCTTTGGATGATGGCCCCCAAATTATGGTGAAGGGTGGATGTATTTATAGGCTAGGGAGAGGAGTGTATGGAGTTGTAATGAGTGGATGTAATGGGTGTAGTGGGTGAGTGTTGTGGTAATGAGTGGATGTAATGGGTGTAGTGGGTGGATGTTTGGTAATGAGTGGATGTAATGGGTGTAGTGGATGAGTGTTTGGTAATGAGTAGTGTTTGGTAATAAGTGGATGTAATGGGTGTAGTGGGTGGATGTTTGGTAATGAGTGGATGTAATGGGTGTAGTGGGTTGTGGTAATGAGTGGATGTAATGGGTGTAGTGGGTGGATGTTTGGTAATGAGTGGATATAATGGGTGTAGTGGATGAGTGTTTGGTAATGAGTGAACGTAATGGGTGTAGTGGGTGGATGTAATGGGTGTAGTGGATGAGTGTTTGGTAATGAGTGTAGTGGATGGATGTTTGGAGAATGGATATGTTGGGTGAAATGAGTGGATGTAGTGGTAGGTGAATGTGTTGGGTGAAATGAGTGGATGTAGTGGTAGGTGAATGGATGTGTTGGGTGAAATGAATGTGCTAAAATGGTTATTTATAGGGAGAGGATGATGCACAAACTTCAAATTTCGTCCATTCCTTTTGCTCCAAGCATATGCTATCCATTCCATGCCCAAAAATGCTCCAAAATGCTCCAAAATGCACTTCTTTGCCACATTAACCCTTTGGACCTACAAACACACGAAAATAGCTTAAAATACTAAAATGACTACGAACTAACAACATAAATGCCAAGAAACAAGCTAACTAAGTCGCATAAATATGCTCCTATCAAATTCCCCCACACTTAGCTTTTACTAGTCCTCGAGCAAAACAAAACAAACAAAACAAAACAAAACAAAACAAAACCTAGACCTTCCAACAATTGCCTCAGGGATTTTTAATGAAAAATGACATGTTAAAAATCATCATTCCCACAGATTTTGGTCATCCTTACACTTGAGCACATACTTATAGTCACCACTTACTAGTTCACAATTAACCAATTAAAACGATGTTTTGAATGTAGTAACATGCCTTAGAGAATTTACTCAATTCCTTACAAGATACTCTCTATTTTCACACACATTTTCTGACTACACACCCTACACTAGTTATATGTGAGAAGATTGATGTAAACATGAAAACGAACACTCACATATATGTATAACAAAGAGGGCAATTTTATGGAGTTATTCAGCATGTTTAGATATGATCTCATGAATGGAATGCTACTACTTAGATGCAAGAACCAGTGACACCATATGCTCAAACCAATTCCAAACTCCACATATTGAAATGCATAACACTCAAGATAAAGTTAAGGGTTGTAACGGGGTTTAAGGGTAATGGCTAACAAAGAAAGGATAAGGATAACAAACGTTCTGAAAGCAATAGCAAGCAAAGTAATGAAATAGACACTTGGAATTCACATAATAATGCAGAAATTAACTTTTAAACACAAAGGGAAGATTCAAGCGACACTTAGGGCCGAATTCAATGTTTTGGACCCTTTCTTCAACAAACAACACTTTAAAGCTCTTTTTTCACATATTTTTCAACTCTTTTTCACTCTTTTCACAACTTTTCTTCTTTTCATTCTATTTTCCACGAATGTTTCTTTTTTTCTTTTTCTTTTCTACCCGTGCCTTATTAAGGACTTTGGCACACACACACACACACACAAGAATCACTTCCCCCACACTTGTTTTTCTGCAAAAGTTCAACAAAAGGAATTCCTTCTAAATTATGTTTTACTATGCTTCAAGAACAAGGGTATGGATGGTCCTAATCTAGGCTATGTGAGGATAGTGTGGGTTAACAAAGAACATAGGCTACAAAAGGCTCAACGGGGTTAAACTTAAACACATAATGAAATAGGGCATGGCATTTTGGCTGTGGTGGTCATTACACAACTTCATCTTGAATATGTGTTATGCAAATCAATAGCATGCTTTGAATGAAATAGGCATGAGTTATAGCATTTGGAACTAAATGATGAAACGCCTTCTAAGTAGCAACCAAGCAAAGAATAATGAGATCATGAAACGACTTTAGAAAACAATAGTGCACAGATTATTAACTCTCCAAATAAACGTTTAGGCTCAAGTCTCACAAGGTTGTAGCGTTCATTTGAGTTCCTTCCTTCAAGCATGTTACAAAAATTGATTTTTCCTTTATGATTGCATGTGAATTCATAAATTATAACCACAACCAAGCATACACCAAAGAGTAAATCAAATTTTCATCCATGTTTATAACTCTCTTTAACAGTCATGTAATTAAAAACCAAATCCTCATCATTGTGTTGGAAGGTACCCTAAGACACAAATAAACATACAAAAACAACTCTTTTTGGGTTTTTCAAAACAATTTTTCAAATTTTTATGAGATTTTCGGATTTTTATGTCAAAACACACTGAAACACTCCAAAACAGCTTAAAAACACTTAAAAAAGCAAGGAACAACACTAGAAGTAATGGGTGATAAACTCCTACGAATTTCATGCAAACAACTCCAAAACAGCTTAAAAACACTTAAAACAGCAAGGAACAACATTAGAAGTAATGGGTGATAAACTCCTACGAATTTCATGCAAAATAATGGTTACCCCCCCACACTTAAATCAAACATTGTCCTTAATGTTTCAAGAATAAACTCACACAAAAACAAGCAAATAAACAAACAACGAATAAACATGACAAGTATAGCAAAGTAAAAAAAAAAAACAGACAGAGTAGAGATTAAGAATGCAAATCTGGTTTTGGAGATAGATGATCTTGTTGACTTTCCACAGCTTTGATCTCGAACTGGTTTGGAATTCTGAGCGAGGAATATCAGAGTTCCTAGGTTTCAAATCAGACTCCTTCTACTGGGTTGATTTGATTGTGCAGTTTGCATTCTTCTCTGCTTGTTTCTTCTGCACGGCAGGCAGGCACGAGGTAGAGGCGTTGGTCTGTTTCTTTCTTCAATCTTTCCAAGTGCCCACCTCTTGCTTTCTTTCTCCTTGTCCCTAGCTGAGGATGAATTGGCAAATTGTCTCCACATGCTTCGAGGTATCATTTTCACTTCCCTTATCTGTTCCCCAGGCAGATGTGGTAGACGAAGAGGAAGCATAAAATGATGAAGATGAGTACTCAAGAGCAATGCTAGGTAAGCAATCAGGAAGGGGTTCCAGGCAGTCGGTTCTAGATCGGAAGATTGATACCAAGTGCTGGCTGATTGCTCTCTTTCTCCTTGTCCCAAAACAACGACAAGGAAAAGGACATGGAGAAAGCATGATATGAGATACTCTTGCTTTCAACCTTCATGATATGAAATACTTTTGCTTTGGATGAGTTGTTTGCAGAGGTACCCCAAGGAATAAGGAACACTGAGTGACTCGAGAGGGTTTGTTGGAAAGGCATTCTCAGAGAAGAAGAAGTGTTATGTATGTCTGCCTTGCAATGGAGGGTAAGGGGTGACATTTATAGGAATTAAAAACTGGTACTATTCTTTCACTCTTGTCAGCAACCGTTGGATGATTTAATAGTAAACTTCACGTACTTTTTACTTCACAAGAGATCTTCGACAGATTGCCCGTAATTTTTGCAAGGCTGAGTGTGCATGTGACAAGCGCTGACCCGTCTGGAAAAACAAGTGCCTCTTCGATATCTGGAATCGGCGCTTCGACAAACTGCCCATGATTTCTGCAAAGCTGACTTTGCATGTGACAGATGCTGACACGTCTGGAAAAGCGCTTCGACAAATTGCCCGTGATTTCCGCAAAGCTAACTCTGCATGTGACAGATGCCGACACGTCTGGAAAAGCAGATGCCTCTTCGATTTCTGAGCTTGCCTCTTGGATCTCTGAAATCCCGTCGAGTGCAGAGGTTGCATGTGACAAGTGCGGAAAAATCTGGAAAAGATGATTGGTCGTGGTTTCTGAGCAAGCCCAGCTTTTGAGAAAGCTAGCGCCTCTTTGATTTTTGAGTTGGCCTCTTTGATTTCTGAGCTCGCCTATTCGATCTCTAAAATCCTATCAAGTGTTGATTTTTATAGAGGTACGCAGGACGTTCAAAGCACACTTGAATTTCTACCTGTAAAAACTCCTTTCTTGCACTTCTACGATCTTGACTTGTTTGACCTCTTCTTTCTTTAACACCTTTGAAAATGTATGGCCCCTCCGACCGTTGTTTTGACTTGAACCTTGGTGAAGAGGCAGTCCCGCCTTCTCCAGACAACATATGGTGCCCATCCTTCATATCCCCTACTGGTCCCCTTACCGTTGGGGATTCGGTGATGAAGAATGATATGACAGCTGCGGTGGTGGCTAGGAACCTTGTCACTCCCAAAGATAATAGACTACTTGTCAAACGGTCTGATGAGTTGGCTGTTAAGGATTCTCTAGCTCTCAGTATGCAGTGCGCAGGTTCCGTGTCTAATATGGCCCAACGCCTATTTGCCCAAACCCGTCAAGTTGAATCATTGGCGGCTGAAGTGATGAGTCTCAAGCACGAGATTAGAGGGCTTAAGCATGAGAATAAACAGTTGCACAGGCTCGCACATAATTATGCTACAAACATGAAGAAGAAGATTGACCAGATGCAGGAATCTGATGGTCAGATTTTACTTAATCATCAGAGGTTTGTGGGTTTGTTCCAACATCATTTGCCTTCGTCTTCTGGGGTTGTACCACGTAATGAAGCTCCAAATGATCAACCTCCGATGCCTCCTCCTTTTGGGGCTCCGCCGACTACTAAGGCTCCGTCGACTACTGAGACTTCTCCTAAGCAGCCTTTGTGAAGGCTCCCTCTTGTATTTATCTGCTTAATGTTCCTTTCCTTTTTTATGAATGTAAAAATACCTTGCATAACTGTCAGTGTGTCAAAAATAAACTTACACAAAAAACAATTAAACAAGCAACAAATAAAAATGACAATCATGGCAAAATAAAACTACAAAAAGGGAAGGTTTTTAGAAACTCAAAACTGATTGTGGAGCAATTCAAAAATCTTCCTTATTTGAATACATGGGTTGCCTCCCAAGAAGCGTTTGCTTTAACGTCTTCCAGCGGGACGATACCTCAATTTAAGCTTGTACAGGGCCCATGGCATGGAGGGGTACATTCTCCACGACATGCTCCTCAAAGTGCTCACACATTGAATCCTTGAAAGGAAGGGGATAGTAGTCCTTCCTGATTTTGGTGTGTTGCTTCCAACAATCGATGTACCCTTTCCTACTACCTTGCATTCGATTAGGTACCTGCACCATAGAAGGTAACAACCTATTAGTTGAAATAGGAATTGAAATTGGGTTAGGTGACGTACCAATGTGCTGCAATGAAGTGGCAGCATTATCAACAAATGCACAAGGATTGCTCTCGATCAGAATTGGAGTTTTGAGAGGTGTGGTCGTGGACTCCTTGTTGTTCACTCCAATTTCCTCCTCGATTGTGGTTCGAGGTACTTTCTTTTTTATTAGTGTTGAACGTTTATGCCCTATATTTTCAATCACATCAATGGCACAATAAAAACGAACATCATTAGTATTCTCAACAGATTCAGGAATATTAAAGCTAATCATATCACCACCAAATGTCATAGTTACTGATCCTTTGGCTACATCAATCTTGGTATGAGCCGTTTTCATGAATGGCCGTCCAAGAAGGATGGGCAATGTAAGGGAGTGGTCTGACTCGTCCATTTCAAGCACGTAGAAATCCGCCGGAAAGATTAAGTGATTGACCTGCACTAAAACATCTTCCAAAACTCCCTTTGGATAGGCATTAGAAAGATCGGCCAATTGTATAATCACACCATCATTTTTCAAGAGACTCTGCTGAGAGTGCCCTCTCAGATGTGAAGAAAAGTTGAGCATTTTTTTTATTTGCAGGTCTGCCTGGCTGTGAAGGATGGAGGTCGACATATATAGGAGTCTCCCTAACAACAAGTAGTAGTGCTATTCTTTTACCCTTATTGGTCATAGCAATGTAGTGGGAGCTGCAAGCTTCACGTGTTTTAACTTTGTCAGAGCACTTTGAAAAAGTGGTCTGTGGTATCTGGAAGGCTGATGTTGTGTGTGAAGATTGCAGACAAGCTTTATCCAATGAAATCTAGCTCTCGAAGTTCGGAGAGCGGTGCCTCTTCAGTTTTTGAGAAAGCAATCATGTTGGGAGTCTGACTCTTGAGATTCGGATAGCAGTGTCTCTTCGATTTTTAAGAAAGTAATCCTGTTGGGAGTCTGGCTTTCGAGATTCGGAGGGCAGTGCCTATTCGATTTTTTAGCATGTAATCATGTTGGGAGTCTGGCTCTCAAGATTCGGAGAGTGGTGCCTCTTTAATTTTTGAGAAAGCAATCTTGTTAGGAGTCTGGCTCTCGAGATTCGGAGAGCGGTGCCTCTTCGATTTTTTAGAAAGCAATCCTGTTGGGAGTCTGACTCTTGAGATTCGGAGAGCAGTGTCTCTTCGATTTTTAAGAAAGTAATCCTGTTGGGAGTGTTTTCTCGAATGTGAGTAAAGGTTAAGCATTTTTCCCAGTCTGCCTTGCCACGGAGCACAAAGGTTGACACACATTGGGATTTTCTAGTTATCAAGTAGTGGTGCTGTTCCTTTATCCTTGTAGGTAATAGTAGGGTAGCTGGACCTTCAAAATTTATGTGTTTAAACTTTGTCAGAGATCTTTGGCAAAGTTATCTGTGGTACCCGAGGAGCTGATGTTGCATGTGGAAAGTGGTGCCTCTTCGGAATTCGGAGAGTGGTGCCTCTTCGATTTTTGAACCAACGGCCTTGTTGCCTTTTCTTTTATAAGGGCATCAATTGTGTGCAAGAAGTACATTCAGAGAGTTATTGCTTGTAGGAATTTTCCCCTTACTTCAGAGATTTATTGCACCTCATTTCTCCTTCATCATTTCTGATAATGTCTGGCCCATCCGACCGTCATTTTGACTTGAACTTTGGTGAAGAGGCAGCCATGCCTTCTCAAGACAACATATGGCGCCCATCCTTCTTATCCCCTACTGGTCTTCTTACCGTTGGGGACTCTATGATGAAGAATGATATGACCGCTACGGTGGTGGCTAGGAACCTTCTCACTCTCAAAGATAACAAACTACTTTCCAAATGGTCTGATGAGTTAGCTGTTAAGGATTCTCTGGCTCTCAGTGTTCAGTGTGCAGGTTCTATGCCTAATATGGCCGAACGCCTATTTGCTCAAACCCGCCAAGTTGAATAATTGGCGGCTGAAGTGATAAGTCTCAAACAGGAGATCAGAGGGCTCAAGCATGAGAATAAACAATTGCACAGGCTCGCACATGACTATGCTACAAACATGAAGAGGAAGCTCGACCAGCTGCAGGAATCTGATGGTCAAATTTTACTTAATCATCAAAGGTTTGTGGGTTTGTTCCAAAGGCATTTATTATCTTCGTCTTCTGGGGTTGAACCGCGTAATGAAGCTCCGAATGATCAACCTTCGGTTCCTCCTCCTTCTGGTGTTCTGCCTAGTACTGAGGCTCCAAATAATCACCCTCTGGTGCCTTCTCTTTCTGGGGCTCTTCCGACTGCTGAGACTTCTCCTGAGCAACCTTTATGAAGGCTCCCTCTTGTTTGTTTATTTTAATTCATGTATATGTACATATTTGTAACTTATCGGAGATATCAATAAACAAGCTTTGCTTCATTTCAACGTATTGTGTTAAATACGCCAAGGCCTTCTTCACTAAGTTCTTTGAATTTTTCCTTTTGTTGAATCTTGTATGTTGAAGCTTTATAAGTGAAGCATGTAGGTTGAGGTAGTAATCTCTTAATTTCCCGAGTGAGAAAAACTTCTCGTTTGGAGACTTGAAAAAATCCAAGTCACTGAGTGGTCATGAGACTTCCGAGTATCAAGGTACAGTAGCATATGGTAGGAGTCCCCCAAGTCTCCGGTCGAGGGAGTTGATGAAGGAGGTGTCTTGCTAGTAGCTAAGTTTCCAAAGTAACAAAACTTCACCATTTTCCTTTCTAAGTGGTAGCCCAAAACTCCTCCTTCATATATATTTGTTATGAAAGTTGTTAGGCCCAAAGAAGAGGAGGCCTAAGCAATTTTTTTTTTTGAATTTTTGAATTTCCAAAAAAAAAAAATTATATATATATTTTAAGCTTTGTAGGTGAAGCTTTGAGGTTAAAGCTTTGTTGGGTACCATGAATTGATTTTCTTCACACTATCTTGATCAAGATAGTGTGAAGCTTTTGTAGGTGAAACTTTTGTGGGTGAAGCTTTTGTGGTGGGGGAAGCTTTTGTGGGTGAAGCTTTTATGGGTGAAGCTTTTGTAGGTGAAGCTTTTGTAGGTGAAGCTTTTGTGGTGGGTGAAGCTTTTGTGGTGGGGGAAGCTTTTGTAGGTGAAGCTTTTGTTGGTGAAGCTTTTGTTGGTGAAGCTTTTATGGGTGAAGCCTTTGTAGGTGAAACTTTTTTTATGAGTGAAGCTTTTGTGGTTGGTGAAGCTTTTGTTGGTGAAGCTTTTATGGGTGAAGCTTTTGTAGGTGAAGCTATTGTGGGTAAAGCTTTTGTAGGTGAAGCTATTGTGGGTGAAGCTTTTGTAGGTGAAGCTTTTGTAGGTGAAGCTTTTGTGGTGGGTGAAGCTTTTATGGGTTAAGCTTTTGTAGGTGAAGCTATTGTGGGTGAAGCTATTGTGGTTGAAGCTTTTGTAGGTGAAACTTTGGAGTTGAAGCTTTGTAGGTGAAGTTTTGGAGTTGCAGCTTTTGTTGGGTACCATGAACTGATTTTGCTTCACACTATCTTGATCAAGATAGTGTGAAGCTTATGAGAATTTGTAGTTGTCCTCAATTGATGAAGCTTTGGTTGGTGAAGCTTTGTTAGGTACCACGAATTGATTTTGCTTCACACTATCTTGATCAAGATAGTGTGAAGCTTTTGAGAATTTGTAGTGGTCTTCCATTGATGAAGCTTTGTTGAATTTCCTTTTTTTTTTTTTTTTTTTTTGGAAACTAGAAATTTGAAAATGTGAGAGAGACAACATATACAAATTTTGCTTCCACACTGTTGAGCAAGAGATTGTGATGCCAACCACACCTTGTAGTAGTCGAAGGTTTAGATGAACCATATAAATTGAATTTGCTTCGAACAGTCTTGAATTTGCCTCGAAGGTTTGAGAATTGTAGTTGCCTTCCATTGATGAAGCTTTTGTTTGTACCATAAATTGGTTTTGCTTCACACTGTCTTGATCAAGAGTGTGTGAAGCTTTTGAGAATTGTGGTTGCCCTCCATTGATGAAGCTCTTGTTGGCACCATAAATTGGTTTTGCTTCACACTGTCTTGATCAAGAGTGTGTGAAGCTTTTGAGAATTGTGGTTGCCTTCCACTGATAAAGCTCTTGTTGGCACCAAAAATTGGTTTTGCTTCACGCTGTCTTGATCAAGAGTGTGTGAAGCTTTTGAGAATTGTGGTTGAACTCCTTTGATAAAGCTCTTGTTGGTACCATAAATTGGTTTTGCTTCATACTGTCTTGATCAAGAGTGTGTGAAGCTTTTGAGAATTGTGGTTGCCCTCCATTGATGAAGCTCTTGTTGGCACCATAAATTAGTTTTGCTTCACACTGTCTTGATCAAAAGTGTGTGAAGCTTTTGAGAATCATGGTTGCCCTCCATTGATGAAGCTCTACTATAAATTGGTTTTGCTTCACACTGTCTTGATCAAGAGTGTGTGAAGCTTTAGAGAATTGTGGTTGCCCTCCATTGATGAAGCTTTTGTTGGCACCATAAATTGGTTTTGCTTCACATTGTCTTGATCATGAGTGTGAAGCTTTCTACGAGTCGTAGTGTTTGCATTGTTACAGAGGGGAAATGTTTGAAGTAGATGCAAGAGGGCTTAATAGCTTGATCTTCATATGCCATGCACTGAAGTTGTTGTTGGCTTGCAATAAGACTTTGTTGGTGACTACAACTCTTGTTGGGCATAAATGCTCCCCTAGTTGAGTTGTCAAGCTTGAGGGTTTTTAATTATTTGTGAATGTTAGGAGTTCACATGCACAAGTTGTACCACTCGTCTTCTGGTAGGAAGAATGAATGGTGAGTTGCTTTCATCACTTGGTTGGTGGTACAAAGGTGAGTTCCTTCATTACCTTTCATTACATTTCATCACCTGGTTGGTGGCATGAGGATGAGTTCCTTCTTCACCTGGTTGGTAGCATGAATGGCAAGTTGCCAAATGATATTAGAGTACGAGTTATACATTTCATCACCTGGTTGGTGGCATGAATATTAGTTCCTTCTTCACCTGGTTGGTGGCATGAGTGGTAAGTTGCCAAATGATATTAGAGTACGGGTTGTACATTTCATCACCTGGTTGGTGGCATGAAGGAGAGTACGGGTTGTACATTTCATCACCTGGTTGGTGGCACGAGGATGAGTTCCTTCTTCACCTGGTTTGTGGCATGAAGATAAGTTCCTTCTTCACCTGGTTGGTGGCATGAGTGGCAAGTTGCCAAATGATATTAGAGTACGGGTTGTACATTTCATCACCTGGTTGGTGGCATGAAGATGAGTTCCTTCTTCACCTGGTTGGTGGCATGAGTGGCAAGTTGCCAAATGATATTAGAGTACGGGTTGTACCTTTCATCACCTGGTTGGTGGCATGAAGGAGAGTACGGGTTGTACATTTCATCACCTGGTTGTTGGCATAAAGATGAGTTCCTTCTTCACCTGGTTGGTGGAATGAGTGGCAAGTTGCCAAATGATATTAGAGTACGAGTTGTACATTTCATCACCTGGTTGGTGGCATGAAGGAGTGTACGGGTTGTACATTTCATCACCTGGTTCGTGGTATGAATGAGAGTATGGGTTGTACATTTCATCACCTGGTTAGTGGCACGAAGATGAGTTTCTTCTTCACCTGGTTGGTGGCATGAGTGGCAAGTTGCCAAATGATGTTAGAGTACAGGTTATACATTTGATCACCTGGTTGGTGGCATGAGTGGCAAGTTGCCAAATGATGTTAGAGTACAAGTTATACATTTGATCACCTGGTTGGTGGCATGAGTGGCAAGTTGCCAAATGATATTAGAGTACAGGTTGTACATTTCATCACCTGGTTGGTGGCATGAAGTGAAGGAAAAATTTTGTCCTAGCTAAGAACAAGTAAGAACATTTGAATACATATGCAAACTATTAACACATTAAAGTAGGCATGCATTCAAAAACAATTCATAAAACCTATGACTTTCAAAGCCTAGTATATGGTGAACCAATAAACTCTTTAACATCATTTAAAGAGAAGGTAAGATTTAGAGTTTCTTTACCCTTGAAGCTCATCCTTGATTACATAAGGGATTCACCCAAGTGGAGGGCCTTCAAGTCACCTCCTTGCTCCTTGGATCTTCCTTGTGATTTTCCTCCTTTTAGTGCTCTTTTGCTTCTTTGAGAATTTGAGGATTAGTTCTCCAAAACATCAAAAGCTTGATGTCTCTAAGTCTCCACACCAAGAATGAAGTGTGAAGATGAAATGGATGACTTAGAGAAGAAAAGATTGCTAGTAATCCCCTCTAAGTGGCCGGCCTCTTTAGAGAAAATGAGAGAAAGTGTTTCACCTCATTTCACCAAGAAAAACCCTAATGAGAAATAAAGCTATAAAGTTGATTTTATACTTCATTTCAAGTGAGTGGCAAACTTGTAATTAATCCAAGTTTGCTACCCTCACCCTTATGGCCGGCCTTACCTTTGTTATTGGGCTAATTGCCCTTTTTTTTTTAGTTGTCATACAACTTAAACATAATGGGCCCTGTGGACTAAAACGCTTTTGAGCCCCGAAGCCCAAAACCAACTTAAAAGCCCAATACGAACCTTTCGTAAAATTAATTAACTAATTAATTAATCTTGACCATTCTCAATTAAACCATTTAATTGCTTATCCATCTCATTTATATTTCTTTACTTTCACCCTTACTCGGTGTACGATCCATTAGGTTCCAATTAGCAAGGCAGTGGGCGATTGTTACTCTTAACGATCGATTGTGAATTGAAACAACATTTCAATTCTCCCTTTGATTAGTGTTTGCTAATCTTCAAGGCTTCCACAAACCATGAGTGACACCTAGCAGCATATCATGGTTACCCAAGCTAAGTAGAAGTGGTTGGAGAACCTATCCAGTTACAACTACAATGCAATACGGTCCTTCTCTAATACAATACTCTTAATCACATTGTTTGAGTGATAGTTTGTTTCATGTCTACTATCCAATGTGATACTTCTCCATATGATTCTGTTGAATATGATTTGGAACAAACTTCCTAAGTCATATTCATATGCTTTGGCCAAAGACTCTCGAATCATATCTTAGAATATTCTCCTTCCACCATGGAAGGTTAGAGATCCCTTGTTGTGCATTCATATGCCTACATGACTAGATAGCTTGATCCCAACAATGTCGTGGACACTCCAATGGAATGCCATTTAACATGATCAAAGATCAAGGACCTAACCATTAGACATCTATGATGCCTCAGGTCAAAGGACTACTTTGCATATTGCAACTATCGAGTTCTTACATGACATGTATGTTTGAACTCTCTTTTGATCGTTGTTCAGTGTACTCGATTACTCTTTCGAGCAACTATGTGTTTGTCTTAGTGTCCAACACTAAATGACTTAAGACTTGTCATACTCGCGCTTGAGTCGACATAACACATACTAACCTTAGCGGATTGTCAATGCCCAATTGGCAATCCTATGGCTAGGAACGTTTTAGGAATGAACATAAGAGAAAGGTCTCGTTAATCTAACTTATTTAAATCACTTATCTCTTACATCAAATACATTCCTTGGATTCCCTTATTGCTTAAACACAAGATACAATAAATAGTGATTAACAATAAGCTTTGCCCTTCATTAAACATATAAAAGTTTAATACAATAAGTATTCCAAAAGCTATTACATCAAATGAGTGGCTTTGTGGGCATACTTCCAACATGAATGAGAGTACGGGTTGTACATTTCATTACCTGGTTGGTGGCACGAAGATGAGTTCCTTCTTCACCTGGTTGGTGGCATGAGTGGCAAGTTGCCAAATGATATTAGAGTACGGGTTGTACATTTCATCACCTGGTTGGTGGTATGAAGGAGAGTACGGGTTGTACATTTCACCACCTGGTTGGTGGCATGAAGATGAGTTCATTCTTCACCTGGTTGGTGGCATGAGTGGCAAGTTGCCAAATGATATTAGAGTACGGGTTGTACATTTCATCACCTGGTTGGTAGCATGAAGGAGAGTACGGGTTGTACATTTCATCACCTGGTTGGTGGCATGAAGATGAGTTCCTTCTTCACATTTCATCACCTGGTTGGTGAGAATAAGGGCAAGGTGTCGAGGCACATTGTAGCAAGTGTCGAAGACACAAAGTATGTTGAACCTTTTCGAAGCACAGCTAGCTTATGTATGGATGTGTTGGAATGTATGATGTTTATGTATGAATGTGCTGGAATGTATGATGTTTATGTATGAATGTGTTGGAATGTATAATGGTTATGTTGATTGATATGATTGATGCTTATGAATGTTTTGCTATGCATGAAGGGATCCATGCTTTTGATATGTGAACCATGTTGGTTGTAACACTTAGTATCACATACTTTGTGTCAAAGTACGCATGTTAAAGCTCTGAGTTTGAGTATAAGGGTAGGTCAGCGTAGACCAAGTGTTCCAATGCTAGGAACGCAAAAGACTCAGAAGAAGTTGTTTGAATTCCCTCTTCTTTAAATATTTGCCGAATGGCTTGTGTGATAAAAGATCTCAAGCAGTTGAGAGTCAAAACATTTGTAATGTTTATGCCTTCTTATAATAGCATTTCCTTCAGTACCTAGTCCTCCACTTTGAAAGAGTGAGGCTTGGCCCCATAGTCATAATAGTCGACGGTACGTTCACCCCTGGTTGTCTTGATACGAACTTTTTATCCCTTTTGTTGTAATGGGCTTGCTGAGAGTAAAAATCCTTCCTCTTACCAAGAGACAGATACGTTTAGTGACTTAGCGAGTAGCTAAATGAGGCAGGAGATGATGCAATGGGTGTCTGAATGGCCAATATCTCTTCACTTGGTAGAACTTGACTTCCACTTCCCATTTGTTGATAGAGGTTAACCATATGGGGGTTCCCTTGGTATGTCCTTACTTCGACGGAGGTGTGGTTGTAAGCCTGTGCCATCACCTCAGAGTAAGTCTTCTAAGTGTTGGCATTGATCATGTACTAGAAAAAACAATCACGTAGGCCTGCCGTGAAGGCCTTGAGGGCGGTCTTGTCATTTGCCTCAGCGCAGTGAGAATACTCATGGCTAAAGCGACCGGCATACTCTCGTAGTGACTCGTTCGGCTTCTGGTGAATAGTGTACAAGTCATCTGCAGAATGCAAGTGATCGGTCTAGAAGATGTGTTGAGAGACAAACAGTTTCCTCAATTCCTCAAATTAGTCTACTATCTCAGGTGGAAGACGACAATACCAGTTTAGAGCTCCGCCAGAGAGGGTGAAGGGGAAGAGAAAACATCGCTCTTCGTCAGTGTGCATCTGATATGCCATGGTGGACTCAAAGAGGTTAAGGTGTTCAATTGGGTCCTCCCTTCCAGTATAGAGTTGTAAACCAAGCTTTTGTTTTGTCTTCGCTTGAAGGGAGGTGTCGAGGATCCTTCTTGTGAGAGGGCCAGGCCTGGGTTGGTTCTAGTCAGGTATCTCGGCCTGACGTTCGACCTTCAACTTGTTTACTTCCCTAAGGAGCTGTAGGATAAGGAGGTCTTGAGTGGAGTCATGTACCACTGGAATTTTCTTTCGTAAGTCTCCATCGCCTCTTGGAAGTAGGAAAGTTTGAGCAAGGGCATGTGGTTTTTTCTTGGAATCGTTGTACTGACTTCTAGGGCGACTCTATCGGAATACCACAGAGTCCCCTGTACCTTCATGTTCTTCTGGGACCTGTCATTCCTTCCCTAGATTGGCAACTGGCCTGGGTCATGGGAAGGGACCGAGTCTTTCAGAAATCCTTGGGTCATTGATCTTCGAGCATATGTGGAGGGGATTCTCTCGATGTTGCTTTAAAAAGGTCTCGGCAGTCATGATAAACGACTTTTGATCCTTCCAACCCTTCTGCAAGAAGGTGTCGTCCTCCACTTCTTCTGCTTCGGGTTGAAGCATCTGGGTTGAGAGAAGTCTCATGTTGATCAATGTTTTGATGATTAGCTCGCTCCTCATCAGGGATACTCATGTCGAAGGGAGGTGACCCTTCGAGTTGAGGGGCACCCAGATGATGGTTGATGTTCACAAGAGCAAAGAGCTCGCGTGTTTGAGTACACCTAGTTTCGTGGAGCGTCTCAAAGGGCTTCTCATACTGCTTCTAGAGGACCTCATTCTTCATTGCTATCTTGTTGTTCTGAGCTTCTAGCTTATTGACTTTAGCTTGAAGAACAACCCTCTTTCCTTCCTCCTTTCTTTGCTTCGCACTAGGTGCAAAAGGGGTGTTATTCTGTGTGCTGTGGCTTCATTCGCTCCCCAAGTTGGAGAGGGATGCCTCGTCAAAAGAGAGTGTACGAATGGTGGAAACCAGCTTGGCAAAGCTGAAGAGAGTTGGAATAAGTGTCGTTCCCACAAACGGCACCAAATGTTGATGCACAAAATCAGCGAGGACTTTGGTACAACAGAAAGTGTTAAGTTTGTGACCTTCGCCAGATTGCTTCGGTCACTAGTGTGGATAAGTAAGTAAATGGATAGGGACAGGGAAGCAAACACAAGATGTACGTGGTTCCCCCAAATTGGCTACGTCCACGGAGTAGAAGAGTTCTCATTAATTGTGAAGGGTTTACACAGGTACATAGGTTCAAGCTCTCCTTTAGTGAGTACTAGTGAATGATTTAGTAAAATGACATTAGGAAATATTGTGAGAGAATGATCTCTATTTATAGAAGAGAGTTTCTAGTTTCATTCTGACATTGACACATGTCATGTTGTGATTGGCTTCTAATGTCGACACGTGTCACGCTATGATTGGCTTCCTGGTTGGAGGGAAACTCTTCTGAGTCCTTGACGGCATAATGTTGACCGGTGCTCAATAGTTCTGGGATTGGTCAAGTATGGTACAAACAATATGTATGCTCGGTATTTTTCCCAGAAAATGCGTTTAAATGGAATTATGTTTTGAAATGCCATGCCTCATGATTTATATTGAAATTATGAGTTAGTATAGTATGCATATTGTGATTTGACCCTGTGGACGCTCAGGTAAGTACCATGTGAGTTATAGATTGTTAATGTGAGTTGATGAGTATGTTGAGATGAATTGAGAGCTCATAAACCTGCACCCTTGTGTTAGTGCTCCCGCCAGTGGCCAAGGCATAGGCCTTCACGTGATGTTCGCTTCCCACACCGCACGCTCACCTTGGATCCAAGTTAGGTGCACAGGCCTGTCGTACAGACCACTATAGGTGGTTCCGACTCGTAGGTGACCCACGATTATTCGCACAGTCTTCACGTGATCGTAGCACTTGAGTGTATTTATTTACACCCAGTCCTGTTGTACAAACCACTATAGGTGGTTTTGACTCGTGTGCAGGCATACTTGATGAGCTATGGATTCAGCCGAACAGGCCACCATAGATGGATCCGGCTAACATATTACTTTCATAGATTTACTTCACTTGGTTTACTTATTTCATTATGTTGAGATATTTGGCATGGCATACATGTGGTTTTGGCTATTCCGAGTATGGTTTTGATATATGTATATATTCTATTTTTTGGGAAATTATATAAGTTTTACGGTGAGGGGTTACTACCTTTGATAATTGAAATGGTTTTTAAAAAGCTGTGTTTTTGCCCACTCACACTTTCTGTTTTTTGCCCCTTCAGATTTAATTTGCTGAAAGTTCGTATCAACCAGGATTCTTGGCAAATCTCAGGATAGGTGGTTACTTCTAAGGGTATAACCTTATCCACTCTACTGTACTTACTTATGCTCTAATGTCACGTGTGAAGTGGGTTCATTCTCGCTCACCAATGCACTATGATATTTAGGCACTCTTAGGTTTAAATTTATTCACATTTTTCCAAATCATCACACTTTATGGCTTCGTCACCTTTCAGGTGCCGGCCAACACAGCTCGATTCAGAGTCCTAGTGGACATTCTAGGTCGGGGTGTGTCACTTTTGTTTAAGCCTTCTTTGATTGCCAATATTGTTAGCTTCCAAAATTCGACTAAACTTTTCTTAAAATGTAAATTAAAATGTTTTCATACCAATATATACTTTTGTAATTTAAGAATGTTCCTAGTTTCTTTGCTTATATTATAATTTGGATTTGGAATAACACTTTTGTCAACTATCCATGTTAACATAAATTCCTACACCAACCCCATAGTCCTATTGTCCTGCCCACCATTAAAAAGTTCAAAAATTAGAAGGTTTTTATCATAAATGGTCCTTGAAATTGACTCAACTCATCAAGATGGTCTTTGAAATTGAAAATCGATTAATGTAGTCCCTGAAAATAGGTGTCGAAAATCAATGTGATCCTTCCGTCACAATTCCGTCTCAAATTCTGTTATGTGCTGATGTGGCATATAAGTGGATCCCACAAGACTAATTAATATTGCCAAGTGGATTAGAAATACTTTAAAATAATAAAAAAACAAATTTTATTTTTGGATAATTAAAAACTAAAAAAAAAAACAAATTTTATTTTTGGATAATTAAAAACAAATTATAGGAAGAAAAAGCAGATTAATGAAGGAATTACCGTCGGAATGCGCATCCCAACCTCTGTCATGAGTATGTCGATGTCGCCGATGTAACATCCCACATCGCCCAGGGGAGTGATCCTTAAATGTATATTCTCATCCCTACCTAGCACGAGGCCTTTTGGGACCTCATTGGCTTCGGGTTCCGTAGGAACTCCGAAGTTAAGCAAGAAGGGGGCTAGAGCACTCTCAGGATGGGTGACCCACTAGGAAGTTGCTCGTGAGTTCCCAGAAACAAAACCGTGAGGGCGTGGTCGGGGCCCAAAGCGGACAATATCATGCTATGATGGTGGAGTGGGCCCGGGAAGTGATCCACCCCGGTCTGGAATGTGACAGCCGATGATTAGAGGGTAATTGGGCTCTAGCTTGTGCCAATCAAACTCGTACCCGACCTGAAAAGGAAAAAGATTGGACGAAGTGGCGGAAGTTGGAGCTTGGTCGACCTCGAAGGCTGTGCTCACAAAGGCCCAAACGACTGGTCTACTCCTGTGATTACTTAGATGGGAGAGGAAGAACATGATGAACAATCATCTCCTTTTTTTTTCTTTTTTTCTTTAAAGTTTTTAATTATATAAATAATTTTTTTTATTTAAATATTTTATATCCACATAGCAATGAATAATTATATTTGTGGGACTCTGTTATGTGCCACATCAGCACATAACATAATTTTTTATGGAATTGTAACGGAATGATCACATTGATTTACGACACCAATTTTCAAGGACTACATTGATTGATTTTCAATTTCAAGGATCATCTTGATGAGGTGGGTTAATTTCAGATACCATATGTGATAAAAACTAAAAATTAAAATATTATTGTAAAAATTGTGGGAATTGAATGCCCACTGTGACAACCCGCCCCAAATTTTATTATTTTATAAATTATAGAAGTGTGAATTTACGAAAATGCCCTTTGAGGCACGTGTTGTTCGAGGTTAATTGCTATGTTGTGCCACCTAAGATTTTTTTTTTTCTTGTCATATCCTCGTAGTACTCGTCGCTACGGACGCATGGGCGCAGACGGTTCATGATTTGGACCTATATCGAAGAAGTTATTAACGTTTGAAGTCTGGGCATTTTAGGAATTATAATTTTAGTAAAATCTGGAATTTCTTTTATGAAAGTGGATGGCCCAGATTTAATGAAGAAATAAATGGATGGCTTGGTGGAAAAAAAAAAGGGAAGAAGAAGAGATTGGGCAGAACTGCCCAACCAGAGAAGAGGAAAAGCTCCGGGAGAGAAGGGCCGAATTGGGAGAAGAGAGAGAGTGAGACTGACCAATCGGAACAGGGAAAGGAGGAAAGGAGAGAGGGTGAGAAGCAGAGGAAAAGAGGAGAAACGGGTTGGGAGAACCCGTGACTCGTTTCGACCCGGCGGTGCCCACACCCAATTTCGACGGATTTCCGTCCAATTTTCCAGCATTTGACAACCTTCCACCTCTACCAATCAACTCCTTAGCCTTTCCTCTACCTATTACATCCCAAAATTTGGAAAGTTTGGAGTTAGAAACTGAGAAAAACGCACTGGTGGTGCGGTGGATGGGTGTTCGAAATTCTTCCATTTTTGAAGCAATTTCTTTCAATTGCCACCACCCACAGCTTCCTCTTGAGGCCTAGAACAAAGCCCAAGCAATGGTTGGGACGGCGGAGTTGTGTTGGAGGCAGATTGAAAACACCCAAAATCAAGGGTTTCGTACGGTTTTGGTGAAATTGGAGCCCTTCTAGGCCAAATTGGCCTTGACCAAAGGCGCCGATCGTTTATGACGCCTTGATGTTCATGTTAGGAAGTTGTAGCGTGGACTCCAGGTGAGTGGATCTTTCCTTGCTCATCTTATGTTTCATGATTGATACTTCTATAAATGCTTTTAAATAAAACTGAGAAACTTATGCCATGACATATATATATATATATATATTTTTATAAGTTATAAAATACTATGAGATGGTTGAGTTAGATTTCATCGTGATCTATCCATATGCGTATTACTATAAATGATTAATGTGAACTACGAATGGCTTGATCCTTGTTTAGGGTATGTAGGCAGTCTAACAAGACGTTAGATGCAGCCATATAAGAAATGAGATTAAATAATCGAGACCATAGCCTTGTTTAAGAAATTGAGCAATGTGTGTGAGCTTTTGGTTTTCAGTATATATTTATATACTTGATACTTTTCCAGAAATATGTTTAAACCAGATTAGGCCTTGAATGCCATGCATATAAGTTTATAATTCGTATATGAATTGGTATATGATGCATTATATATATATATAATTGTGTTACTGTGAGCGCTCTGAAGTGCAAAGGTAAACGTAGGACATTTAGGTAAGTTCAGGTAAGTTTACGTAAATTCAAGTAAGTATATGGTGTTAGCCATGATTGATGAGATATGTGATGAGATATCAATATGTCGTATAGGTCACTAGAGGTGACTCTGACTATTACATGCTAGCCATAACCGATGAGATATGTGATGAGATATCAATATGTCGTATAGGACACTAGAGGTGACTCCGACTATTACATGTTAGCCATAATTGATGAGATATATGATGAGATAACAATATGTCCTATAGGTCACTAGAGGTGACTCCGACTATTACATGCTAGCCATAACTGATGAGATATCAATATGTCGTATAGGTCACTAGAGGTGACTCCGACTATTATATGCTAGCCATACCCGATGAGATATGTGATGAGATATCAATATGTTATATAGGTCACTAGAGGTGACTTCGACTTATATGCTAGCCATGATTGATGAGATATGAATATGTCGTATAGGTCACTAGAGGTGACTCCGACTTATATGCTAGCCATGATTGATGAGATATAAATATGTTGTATAGGTCACTAGAGGTGACTCTGACTTATATGCTAGCCATGATTGATGAGATATGTGATGGGATATGAATATGTCGTATAGGTCACTAGTGGTGACTCCAACTTGCGTACTATTATGAGATATTAATCGCATGATTATTTGATATTATTGTTGAGATGCTGTGTTGTGGTACATTATGATTTCCTTGGAAATTATATAGGTGTTGTAACGAGGGATTACATGTATTATATGTTTTCTATTAGTAATTTACTTACATGGTCACTCACCATTGTCTTGTCTTCACCCTCTAGGTATTATTAGCTGAGTTTTATTATCACCAAAGACTCGCGGCGATTCTTAGTATCGGAATCTATTTCGAGGGTACGATTCTTATATCATTTTTTTGTACTTGCTTACGCTCTAACATCCCGTGTGAAGTGGGTTCATTCCCGCTCCCCAGTGCACTCTGGTATTTAGGCACCCTTAGGTTTAAATTTATTCACAATTTTCCACACCATCACACATTTTGGCTTCGTCACCTTCCAGGTGTCGGCCAGCACAGCTTGATTCGGAGTCCTAGTGGACATTCTGGGTCGAGGTGTGTCACCCACATGGTTTAGTCAAAAGTGAAAAATTAGGATATCTAAAAATGGTGGTATTGCCAGATTTTGTTATTGTTGGATGACATGGTTTTCAACTTGTATGGCAATGTTTTCAACATGCCTTAATTTCCCTTGTAGACTTCTGCACATAAATGGTTCTATATAAAGAGCATGCAGTGTATGATCAAACAACACACAAGATCAAGAGTGAAAGCAATAATACAAATATCTCTCCCCTCTCTTTATCTGCATCTTTTGTGTAATATAGTTACAAAAATAAACAGTGTGATAATTCATTTTAACTCTAACAAAGATTTTCTCTCTCTCACTTTTGCCTATTTATAACAAAATACTATTTCTTCACCCACTATTATTTTTAGAATAAGTTTTAATATATATCTCAATTATATATTTAATTTTCAAAAGAAGAATTAAAAAAATTCACCGCCATCCTCCTCTGTTTCTTTCAAATCAGATTTTGACGAACTCCAGTTCAGTTTCAATGATGTCAAACATGGTTTCAAAGAAACCCAACTCACTGCAACCCTCCCAATTCGTTTATGACATAACCCAAGTCAAAAAACCTAAGGGCCTTTGCAGGAAATCCCTAACCCCAATTGAGCTCCGAATAGGGGTTTAAAAAGTGAGTGAGAAAATAGAACAAGGTGAGTTTAGAGAATGTGAAAATCCAGTTATAATACCAAAAGTTGATAACAGTATGATTGCTAACTATCCATCTAATTTCCTTAACCAGGATTTAGGATTTTAAAATAGGGAACTTTAACGAAAAGCTTCCGGTATTGTTCACTTTAACGAAAAATCACATTTTTACACCAAAAAGTCAATCCTGGTACTATTCACATTACCCTTTATTTTATTATTTTCATTAAAACTCAAAGTTTCCAAGCTATTTTCATTAGTTTTATCTTTCAAATACCTTTGACACATCCCGACCGAGATCAAGGCATGCTAGCCGTCACGTGAAGGAGACGTAGCCATGTGCACAGTGCGGAAACAATGAAGATAGGAATTATATGAATAATTAAAAACTGAAACTACTAGAGTGCACTACTAAACAGGAAGTGTTAGGAGTAAGATACAAAAGTAAACACTCCTAATGTGCAGTCCAGTAGAACAAGTACTAATTATATAGTACCACAAGATGTCTTACAATTATTTAGATATGTCAGTACCGCCGAAGTCCTCGCACCCAACAACTGCAAACTTACCTAAAACCTGCAGGGCCGCAAAATAGAAAACGTGAGTGGGTAAAAACAAATGTTTTACAAAACCATTTCATTTATCAACATATCTAACCCCTCGCTGTAAAACATGTATAATTTTTCCCAAAATCAAGATATATGCATATACATAAATATATATGAAATTATACCAATTCAAATCATGCTTTACATAATCATATTCATATGTATGCCATGCCAAGATATAACAGAGTAAGCAATTCAGGTAAGAATAATTTCATAGCTCAACATCAATCTAGCCGGAGTCACTACAATGACCTATACGGCAACATACTGCACAAGAGTCGGAACCAAAGGAAAAGGTCTGTACGACAATAATGGGTGTAATATAATTATGCTCAATACTACTCTCACATAATAATTGGGCGATAAATCTCTAGTCACCTACGAGTCGGAACCACCTAAGATTGTCTATGCGACAAGACTGTGCACCTAAATTGGATCCAATATGAGCATATGGTGCGGGAGGTGACATAGTAAACAGGCATGTGCCATAACTTTGGTTAAATCATAATCACCCTAGGTGCAGTCTTATGAGCTCAACATTATTCAATCACATATCACATCATTGACAATTCACATAACCAAACATAACTCACCTGAGCTTACCTGAGCGTCCACATCACCACATTTATATATATATAAACCATCATAAACCAATTCATATACGAATTATACTTATATGCATGGCATTTACAACATACTTTCATTTAAACACATATTTATGGGAAAATATCAAGTATATAAATATATACTGAAAACCAAAAGCCTACTCACTGGTATGTCGAAGGGTCGTAGCCCCCGAGTTGCCCTTGAACACGCTCATCCTCGGGATAAGTCTCACCTATATGCGAATTAACTATAAAAACATTATTTAAAGCACATAGCAAAACTAGCTAATAACTTCTCATACAATGCTCAATTTTGGTATTTGAATATACCACAGTAACCTACACAACCTTAGGATCATTCCCAAATTTTTAGAATATTATTCTGACCTCTCACGTGACGCCACGTGTCGGCGAGTGCACGGCAATACGCGTGGCCACGCTCAGGGAATCCTGATGGATTTTCTAACACCGTTAGGAATACTCCATGGAATATTCTGTTAAAACCCAACGGTAACTGTTAAAAATGACTGACGGCGTTAGCATATTCCGTCAACTTAACGGAATATGCTCCTTTCTTCTCCGACGAGTCGCCGATCGCCGGTGACTTCGTCAGTTTCTGGGTAAAACTTTAAATCACTTATTCTCTTTCAGTTCTTCCCCATTTTCCACAAAATTGGTATCAAAATGAAGCTAATAACATGTAGAATCATGTTATATAAGTTTCAAGGCTTAAAATCTACTAGGTTTTTCCCGAGAAAGCTTGATAGTTCGGCTTACCTAGATATACGTCGATCTCAGCCCTCTGACGTCTAATTCCTTCCAATGAAGTACCCCAGGACTCGTGAGGACCTCCTTAAGCTTTCTATAAGCTTCAAATTCCTTGAAACACAATATTTCACGTATGCATGAACAGTGACAAAATCGGAGCTAGGGTTTCCTTACCTGAAAATGGTACCTTTGAACTCGTATGGTCCTCACAAACACAATGGTGATCTTAAAACCTTCAATCTACAAGGTTTGAGAGGGTTTATGGGTTGGTCTGTATAAAGAAGGGAGAGAGAGAAAGTGAGAGTCTGAGAGAAAGAGAGCACGGGAAGGAGAGAGAGAAAAGGTGGGTGTGTGTGTGTGGTCCAAAAGCCACTAATCAAAATTAAGAAAAGTATTAGTTTTAATTAGGTCACCAATCTAAAACAATTTAACCCAATAATAATTCACACACATCAATTAATGTTCGATGACAATTTAGTCATTTTACATCATCGATAATAGAAGTTCGAAACGGGCTGTGACAATATCCTCACCTTATAAAATTTCTTCCTTGAAATTACATAGAATCACTACATCCATTAATAATCATAAAACAAGCGTGGGTACATCTCTCTTATCCAATCCTCTGTCTCCCAAGTAGCTTCTTCCACTGAATGATTTCTCCATAACACTTTTACCAAACACACTGTCTTATTCCTGAGCTCCTTATCCTTCCAATCCATCAGGGTCACTGGTTCCTCATCATAAGTCAAATCCAGATTAATTTCCAAAGGTTGAGAAGGAATCACATGTGAAGGATCTGAAACATAATGTCGAAGCATCGAAACATGAAACACATCGTGTACCTTGGACAACTCTAAAGGCAACTCAAGCATATAAGCAACCTCACCAACTCGCTGATAGGAGCATATTTACGCAACTTAGTTAGCTTGTTTCTTGGCATTTACTTAGTTGAATTCTAGTTATTTTAGTACTTTAAGCTATTTTCGTGTGTTTGTAGGTTCAAATAACAAAGTTGGCAACAAAGTGCTATTTGGAGCATTTTCGAGCATTTTTGGGCCAAGATTGGATAGTGCAAGCATGGAGACATGAGGATGGACGTTTTTGAAGATTAGAAGGCTAGAAATCAGCATGTGTGTGTGCAAGTGTGTTGACCTACAACTACAAACATCCATCCACTACACCCATTACATCCACTCATTACCAAACACTCACCCACTACACCCATTACATCCACTCATTACCAAACATCCATCCACTACACCCATTACATCCACTCATTACCAAACATCCATCCACTACACCCATTACATCCACTCATTACCAAACACTCACCCACTACACCCATTACATCCACTCATTACCACAACATACACCACTACCACCTTAATTAGATGGTGGCCCTCTCCCTAGCCTATAAATACATCCACCCTTCACCATAACAAGGGAGGAGAAAAAGATCCATCAAAAGACACTACATTCACATCTCACAACTCCATACACTTACACTTTCATTCCTTGGCCGAGAGAACACAATCCACCCATCCACCATTCACCATAACTCACCTATATCCATCCACCACCATAATTTACCACTCATCCATAAAACCACACCTTGTGCCGCAACAAAGAGAAGAAGGAGGACCCTTGGACGTGCTTGCCATTCAAGTTGGATTGTTGGAGCGTTTTTAGGTGTTTTCATTCTTTGTTTTCAATATCTAAATTTGTTTATCTTTGCTTTGTGAGTATGAGGAGCTAAACCCCCTTTAGCTAGGGGGGAATTCAAAGCCATGAACATACTTGCAATATGAATTGATTACCTTCAGTTGTGATTTCATAAGTTGTGAATTCAATTTGTTTAACTGCTTGATTGATAACTTATTCGTGTATGTTTATTGAAAGTGCACACTTAGTTTGCATGCATGAATATGATGCTAGAGTATAAGGGAGTTTCACCTAATAGTTACAAACTTATATTCACAAGTAGTGGAGGTCGCTTATAAACGATCGCGTTAAATGAATTCTTGGCAGGAGTTTCATGCTCATCATAGTAACGAATGCCTCGTCAATACTTATAGTTTTCATAATGCTTAATGATCTTTGATTGTATCTTTATTGTGCTGTTCACTTGAAGGACTTTTGAAGAATGCTTGAATTGTTGTATGCGTTTTCCCATCCAATTCAATAACTTAAGGAGAACTTGAAGGTTAATTTAAGCGGACTTAATTAACCTGGGGTGTTGAGTTTCATGATTTATCGAAAGAACAACTGAAAATTGGTTTATGTGCAAGTGTGTCATGTGTGGAGAAGAACCCTCTAGCTAGCCCATCATCCATAGTTTACCCAAATTCGTCCAAAATCTGTTTTAGTTTACAATCTGTTTGTTTTGTTTTCAAATTCGTCAAAATCAAATCCCCCTTTACTTTAAAGTGTTTTATTAGTCAAAATCTGTTTTGATTTGTGTTTTTAAGTGTCTTGAGTCAAGTTAGAACCTAATTTCGTCCAAAACCATCCCTATAGTCAGTTTAGAGTCTAATTCATTGTTTTAAGTAGTTTTGAGTCTTTTAAACTAGTTTTGAGTCTTTTTAGTTTGTATTGCATCTTTTGAGTCTAGTTTGGTGTTTTAAACTTAATTTTACGTTTTTAAGTCAGTTTCAAGTGTTTTAGCAATCCCTCCTAATCCCCGGCGTAGAACGATCCCTCCAAGATTTGGTGCAGGTTGAGATGGTTTGGGTTCTTGTTGATTCCTTGCTCGTCTCAAAGTTCGTTCAAAATCGTCATCAAAGTCACAGATGTGCTTATGAATAGGTTGAGAACTTCAAGTCAAAAACCACCTAAAACAAGAAAACAAGTAAAGTCAGCAACTAGGAACAAAAACACATGAAAATAACAAAAAGAAATAACAAGGGATTAGCAAAATTGCTAATCCCCGGCAACGGCGCCAAAAATTTGATGTGAAAATTATCTTAACACACAAATTAAACCCTCTTGTTGTCAATTGTAGTAAAGAATGTAAGTAGGGATCGTTCTAGGCCGAGGATTAGGAGGGATTGCTAAAACACTTGAAATTGACTTAAAAACGTAAAATTAAGTTTAAAACACCAAACTAGACTCAAAAGATGCAATACAAACTAAAAAGACTCAAAACTGCTTAAAACAATGAATTAGACTCTGAACTGACTCTAGGGATGGTTTTGGACGAAATTAGGTTCTAACTTGACTCAAGACACTTAAAAACACAAAACAAAACAGATTTTGACTAATAAAACACTTTAAAGTAAAAGGGGATTTGATTTTGACGAATTTGAAAACAAAACAAACAGATTGTAAACTAAAACAGATTTTGGACGAATTTGGGTAAACTATGGATGATGGGCTTGCTAGAGCATTCTTCTCCACACATGACACACTTGCACATAAACCTTCTTTCGATAAATCATGAAACTCAACACCCCAGGTTACTCGCTCGGTGATCATATATGGTCCAATGTAACTAGGACTCAACTTTCCTTTCTTTCCAAATCGTATAACACCTTTCCAAGGTGATAGCTTCAGAAATACCCAATCACCTATATTATACTTCCGATTAGTGGCATGCTTGTCTGCTAAGCTCTTTTGTCGATCCTGGGCCGTTTTCAGGTTAGACTTAATTACCTGAACATTTTGAGTAGTCTCATCCATAATCTCAGGACCCACTAAAACTCTTTCGCCAACCTCTGATCAACATAGAGGCGTACGACAAGATTTCCCGTAAAGTTCCTCAAATGGTGTCATACCAATACTCGAATGATAATTGTTGTTGTAGGCGAACTCCATCAAATCTAAACAATCATGCCAACTATCTCCAAACTGCAGCACTAAGGATCTCAACATATCCTCTAATGTCTGAATAGTCCTCTCAGATTGCCCATCTGTCTGAGGGTGATATGTCGTACCATAAAGTAATCTCGTACCAAGAGCTTCCTGAAATGCTACCCAAAACTTGGAAGTAAATCTAGGATCCCGATCCGAGATAATAATAACTGGGACACCATGGTACTTCACAATTTGTGATATGAATAACTTAGCTAATCGGCTTAATGAATACTTCTCCCTCACTGGAATGAAATGTGCTGACTTAGTAAGCCGATCAACTATCACCCAAATGCCGTCATAACCATTCTATGTACGAGGAAGCTTGTACACAAAATCCATAGTAATATTTTCCCATTTCCACTGTGGAACGGGAAGTGGCTGCATCAACCCAAACGGCTTCTTCCTTTCAGCTTTAACCTGTTGACAAATGGTACACCTACTCATATATTCGGCAATTTCTCTTTTCATACCCGGCCAATAATAAAATGGCCTAATGGTATGATACATCTTAGTGCCTCATGGATGCATCACATATGCCGAAATATGTGCTTCAGCCAAATTTTCTTTCCTTAATTCTGCATTATTTGGCACATACATTCTGCTTTCCTGCATAAGCATGCCATCAGTTTCTTGAATCCCGAAATCCTTTTTTTTACCTTGATTCCTTGCTTGAATTATTTCCTAGGTCTCCTCATAATTCATCTGGGCCTTTAGTACACGATCAATTAAAATTGGCCTAACTTGAAAATTAGCAAGCAAGGCCTTTTCTCGATCTTCCACTCCTAACTCCACTCTAGTGGATCTCAAATCTGCTAGAAGAGGAAGATGACAATCATAGATGGCATTAAGTCTAGCTGGAGTCTTCCTACTAAGTGCATCCGCCACTGCATTTGCATGACCAGGATGATACTCAATCGTGCAATCATAGTCACTCAGTAACTCAATCCACCTCCGCTGTCGAATATTAAGATCTCTTTTTGTAAACAGATATTGAAGACTCTTATGATCCGTGAAGATCTTACATTTCTCGCCATAAAGATAATGTCTCCAAATCTTCAAAGCGAAGATGATAGCTGCTAACTCCAAATCATGAGTAGGGTAATTCTTCTCATGAGGTTTCAACTGTCTCGAAGCATAAGCAATCACCCTACCATGTTGCATCAATACACAACCCAAACCATTCAAAGAAGCATCACTATAAACTTCATAATTACCGCTATCATCTGGAAGTGCTAGAACAGGTGTATGAGTGAGATAATACTTCAACTGCTGAAAACTTTGCTCACAATTATTATCCCACTCAAACTTAACGTCCTTTCGAGTCAACCTTGTCAATGGCAAAGTAATCACTGAAAAATCCTTAGGGTGCGTTTGGTACGCAGACGGGACGGGACGAAACGGGACGGGACAGGACGGGACGGGACGGAACGAAGGTGTAATTTTTGAAAAAGACATGGGGTATATTTGTCTTAAAATGGTAAAACATTGTGTTCCACATACGTGGAACAAACCCGTTCCAGGGATGGGAGGTGGAACGCAAAAACACCCAAAATCTGTCCCGTGGAACAGCCCGTTCCACCCATTTTTGGCGCACCAAACGCAGGACGGAACGCCTCGTCCCGTTCCGTCCCGTCCCGCGTACCAAACGCACCCTTAACGAACCATCTATAATAGCCTGCTAGGCCAAGAAAACTCCGTACCTCGGTGACGGTTCTAGGTTGCTCCCAATTCTCTACAGCTGCAACTTTCTGAGAATCCACTTGAATGCCTTGAGCAGAAATGACATGTCCTAAAAATGCCACTTGATTCAACCAAAATTCACATTTGCTAAACTTAGCATATAGCTAGTGTTCCCTCAAACTGCTCAACACCAATTTCAAATGTCTAGCATGCTCAACCTTAGACTTAGAGTATACCAGAATATCGTCAATGAAGACAATAACAAACTTGTCCAAATATGGCTGGAATACTCGATTCATCAAATCCATAAAAGCTGCTAGTGCATTAGTTAACCCGAATGGCATCACAAGAAACTCATAATGACCATATCAAGTCCTGAATGCAGTTTTAGGGACATCTTCATTTTTAATCTTCAACTAGTAGTAACCCGACCTCAAGTCAATCTTAGGAAATACACAGGCACCTCTGAGTTGATCAAATAAATCATCTATACTAGGTAACGGATAACAGTTCTTAATGGTTACCCAATTCAATTGCCTGTAATCAATGCACAACCTCAAAGTTCCATCTTTCTTTCTCACAAATAAAACTGGAGCTGCCTAAGGTGAAGTACTAGGCTGAATAAAACCTTTATCCACTAACTCTTGCAACTGAGCTTTCAATTCCCTTAATTCAGCAGGAGCCATTCTATAAGGAGTCAAAGATATAGGATTCGTACCTAGAAGCAGATCAATAACAAACTCCACATCTCTATCTGGCGGCAATCCAGGCAAATCCTCAAGGAATACATCCGAAAAATATCTGACCACACGTACATCATCCACACTACTAGAAGCATCATCATTCAACACTACATGAGCCAAATATCCTTGACAACCTTTCGACAACAACCTCTTGGCTTTCATGGCTGAAATAACACCATGCCTCACCCCACTAGGCTCTCCTACAAATGTAACTTCAGGTAGTCCAGGACGATGAAATGTGACTGTCTTTCCATAAAAATCTATCTTGGCACGATTATAATGCAACCAATTAGTGCCCAAAATCACATCAAAATCCATAATATCGAATGGCATAAGATTAGCAGGCATAACAACATCCTCTACTATCACTGGACATCTTGGATATACCCGATCCACAAAACATCGATCCCCTCTAGGCATAGAAAACTCTAAATTATATCCTAGAAGTGTAGGATGAGGTTGTGTCACTTGAGCAAATGTATGAGAGATAACAAAATGCGTAGCACCACAATCAATCAATATTCTAGCAACATGACCAAGAATATTTAACATACCCATGATTAAATCAGGATTGTTCTTAGCATCTTGCAGTGTCATGTTATGGATATGTCCTTGATTCTGCTGTCGTCCACCACGACCTCTGTTAGCATGAACACCACGTCCTTGTCTAGGCTGACCAGATTGCCTCGAAGATCCTGCGCTGCTAGCAGCAATCTCTCCCTGCTAGGGCTGTCCTCCTTAGTACCACTGAGATCCACCGGCTGAATGTGGCTGGTATGACATAGAACCTCCCTGATACTGAGGGTAACCACTCTGATAATGAGGATCCTGAGAGTACTGATGTTGTCCTGAGGTGTAAGGAGCGGCGTCGCCCTGATAATGATAGGCACCTCTTCATCTAGTCTGGGCATAACCACTAGATCCTGAGGCTTGCTGGGTCGGTGCAGGTGGTGGGAAGGAAGGCTGCTGGGGTCTCTACTTTTCTGAGGGCATTGAGCAGCCCTATAACCCATCTGTCCACAAGTATAGCATCCACTACTGCCTCTCCTACACTCCCAAAAATGCCTATTATTACACCTGCGGCATAAAGGAGCACTTGGACCACCTGAATCACCAAAGTCTCTCTGTCTCTGAAATCTAGGGCCTCCAATAAATCTACCACCTCTCCTCTGCATATTGGAACTCAAATCTCCACTAGAAGAGCTGGAACTGCCACCACTTCCCTTAAAATTTTGAGTCTTACGAGGTCCCTTAAATGCTTGCCCTTTGCCCTTATCATCTCACCTCTGGTTCCCATTATTTCCTTCCTCACCCTCACTTTTGCCGGGCATGTTCTCTGAGTCCTCAATCCGCAGTAAAACCTCATAAAACTCCTAGTAAGTGGCACAGTGAGTCGATGTCGCTATGGAACGCCATTTCTTCTTAATACCCAATTTGAAGCAACGAAGCATCTCAATCGGATTAGCAGCAACCTCCGGATCATATCTCGACAAATCAGTAAACACCCTGTAATACTCATTAGCTGACATCTTTCCTTGCTTCAGATGAGTAAACTCTTGTTTCTTACGATCAATGTACTCAGGAGGAATGAACATTTTCCTAAACAAATCTTTAAATACTCCCCAGTCTGCAATCTCCGCTGGGGTCAACTGGTAAGACTCCTGTCTCTACCAGGATGCAGGCTGCTCTCCCAAAAACCAGGTAGTCGTCTCAACCCACCTATCAGTATGAAGGTTCCCCTGACTCTGCATCACAAGAAAGGTTTTCTCGATATGATTAAGCCATTTTTCTGCTCCCTCATGTCCTTCATTTCTTATGAAGTGATTTAGTTTCAGGTTATACACAGTCTCAAGAGGTGTCCTCTAGGGAGGATGGAATGCATACTAAAGGGAAGTAACTATGGCTTCCCCTAATTAAGCAATATCAGGGAAACTAGGCTCAGCTGAGTGACAGGGCTTTCTACGAGGCGGCATAGTTCTGACATAACACATCACAAGGATTAGAATATTCAAGAACTATACAGGACTGCTAAACCTAGGCTCTGATACCAAACTGACACACCCCAACCGAGATCAAGGCATGCTGGCCGACACGTGAGGGTGACGTAGCCATGTGCACAATGCGGAAGCAATAAAGATAAGAATTATATGAATAATTAAAAACCGAAACTACTAGAGTGAACTACTAAATAGGAAGTGTTAAGAGTAAGATACAAAAGTAAACACTCCTAATCAGAGCATATAAAGTCTAGGTGCAGTCCAGTAGGACAAGTACTAATTATACTAGAACCGTCGAAGTCCTCGCACCCAGCAACTGCAAACTTACCTAAAAGCTGGAGGGGCGCAAAATAGAAAACGTGAGTAGGCAAAAACAAATGTTTTACAAAACCATTTCATTTAACAACATATTTAACCGCTCATTGTAAAACATGTATAATTTTTCCAAGAATCAAGATATATGCATATACATAAATATATATGAAATTATAGCAATTCAAATCATGCTTCACATAATCATATTCATATCTATGCCATGCCAAGATATAACAGAGCAAGCAATTCAGGTAAGAATAATTTCATATAAATATAACATGTTAACCAGAACGCCTATGGTAGTCTGTACGGCTGAATTCATAGCTCAACATCAATCTAGCCGGAGTCACTACAATGACCTATATGGCAACATACTGCACAAGAGTCGGAACCAAAGGAAAACATTTGTACGACAATAATGGGTGTAATATAATTATGCTCAATACTACTCTCACATAATAGCTGGGCGATAAATCGCTAGTCACCTATGAGTCGGAACCACCTAAGATTGTCTATGCGACAAGACTATGCACCTAAATTGGATCCAATATGAGCATACGGTGCGGGAGGTGACAAAATAAACAGGCATGTGCCATAATTCTGGCTAAATCATAATCACCCTAGGTGCAGTCTTATGAGCTCAACATTATTCAATCACATATCACATCATTGACAATTCACATAACCAAACATAACTCACCTGAGCTTACCTGAGCTTCCATAACACCACATATATATATATATATATATATATATATATATATATATATATATATATAAAGCATCATATACCAATTCATATATGAATTATACTTATATGCATGGCATTTACAGCATACTTTCATTTATATACATATTTCTGGGAAAATATCAAGTATATAAATATAAACTAAAAACCAAAAGCCCACTCACTGGTATGTCCAAGGGTCATAGCCCCCAAGTCACCCTTGAACACGCTCGTCCTCGGGATAAGTCTCACCTATATGCGAATTAACTATAAAAACGTTATTTAAAGCACATAGGCAAAACTAGCTAATAACTTCTCATACAATGCTCAATTTTGGTATTTGAATATACCACAGTGACCTACACAACCTCAGGATCATTCCCAAATTTTTAGAATATTTTTCTGACCTCTCACGTTCCGGCGAGTGCACGACAATACGCACGGCCACGCGCAGGGAATCCTGACGGAGTATTCCGTTAAAACCCAACGGCAACTGTTAAAGATGACTGATCGCGTTAGCATATTCCGTAAACTTAACGGAATATGCTCCTTTCTTCTCCGACGAGTCGCCGGTCGCCAGTGACTTCGTCGGTTTCTAGGTAAAACTTTAAATCACTTATTCTCTTTCGTTTCTTCACCATTTTCCACAAAATTGGTACCAAAATGAAGCTAATAACATGTAGAATCACGTTATATAAGTTTCAAGGCTTAAAATCTACTAGGTTTTCCCCGAGAAAGCTCGATAGTTCGGCTTACCTAGATATACGTCGATCTCAGCCCTCCGACGTCCAATTCCTTCCAACAAAGTGTTGGAAATGTGCCCTAAAACCAATCATATGATGATACTTTACGGACATTTCACATGTTAAACTAATCTAGTTTAATATCAAGGGCAAAGATTATTGTTTTAAGCCGTCTCATATAAATGTTATATGCTTAAACGATAAGTCCAAGGAATATGTAATTAGGAGAATGTAATTTAAAGAAGTTAGATTCATGAGACCATTCTCTTTCGTATACATATCCTAAAAGTTCCTGATCATTGGATTGCCAATTGGGCATTGACAGTCCGTTAAGATCAGTACGTGTAGTGTCTTCTTTCAAGGAGAGTGACTGGTCTCGAGTCATTGGTGTGATTGACACCAAGACAAGCATGTAGGTGCTCAATAGAGAATGAGTCCACTGAACACGATCAACAAGGAGTTCTCATACTCATGTCACATGAGAACTCATGGTTGGGATAATGCAAAGTAATCCTTTGACCTGAGGCATCATAGTTGTCTTATGGTTAAGTCATTGATCTTTGACTATGTCAAAGTCACTCTGTCAGAGGCTTCCATGGCATAATTGGGGTTAAGCCACTTAGCCATGGAGGCAAGTGAATACGCAACAAGGGATCTCTAACCTTTAAACCATTTGAGGGAGAACACTCTATGATATGATTAAGAATCTCTGGCCAGAGTATGAATAAAATTTAGGAAGTCGTTCCAAATCACATTCAAAGTAATCATATAAGTAAATGAATCACATTGGATAGTAGACATGAATAAACTATCAAACCAAACAATGTGGTCAAGAGTATTGTATTAGAGAAAGACCGTATTGCATTGTAATCCTAAACTGAATAGGTTCTCCACCTCTTCTAATTAGCTTGGGTAACCATGACATACTGCTAGGTGTCACTCATGGTTTGTGGAAGTCCTAAACGTGTATAAACACTAAAGGGAGAATTGAAAGTAAGTTTCAATTCACAATCGATTTGAAAGAGTTCTAATCGCCCACTGCCTCGCTAAAAGGAACCTAATGGATCGTACACCGTGTAAGGTAGAGATTAAAGAAACAATGGAGATGAGTAAGGATAATTAAATGGTTTAATTATTTAAAGCAAGGATTAATTAATATGTTAATTAATCAAACGAATAAAGTTCGTTAAAGACCTCGGGTTAGTTTTGGGCCTCAAGGCCCAATGCGCTTCGAACGTCAAGCCCATTGACTTAAGTTGTATGACAACTTAATGACTAAATATTCACAAAGGCCCAAACAGCCCAATAACACCCTATGGCCGGCCATATTGATAAAGGAGTGGGTTTTGGACTTATTACAAGTTTGCCACTCCAATGAAGGTAGGTATAAATATGACTTTATAGCCTTTTCTTCATTAGGGTTTCTTTTAGAGAAAAATGAGAACACAATGTCTCTCCCTTTCTCTCTAAGAGGCCGGCCACCCTAAAGGATTTTAGCTAGCAATTTTACTTCCTCTAGGTCACTCATCTCTTTTTCAAGTCCTTCCTTGGTGTGGAAAAATTAAAGGTTCTCAATTTTGGGAACTTGGAGAATCCTTTCAACCATCCTCATCCAAGAAATCCATGGATCTAAGAAGCAAGGAATGAAGGCCCTCTCCTTGGGTGATTAGCCTTTGCTTATGCAAAGAGGAATCAACAAAGGTATAAAATCTCTCAACTCACTTTGTTCTTGAGTTGAGTCTTGGTTCACCTTTCTACTAGGCTTTGAATTTCATGGGTAATGTTTTGTTTTTGAGTGCATACAAGCATGATTCCGCCTTTAATTGTTAATTGCATGCCATAGATGTTGCTCAAATGAACATGTTTTTCACTAAATCTCCTTCACGAAGTACCCCAAGACTCGTGAGGACCTCCGTAAGCTTCCTATAAGCTTCAAATTCCCTGAAACACAAGATTTCACGTATGCATGAACAGTGAAAAAATCGGAGCTAGGGTTTCCACATGAAATCGAAGGTTTCCTTACCTGAAAATGGTACCTTTGAACTTGTATGGTCCTCACAAACACAATGGGGATCTTAAAACCTTCGATCTACAAGGTTTGAGAGGGTTTCTGGGTTGGTACGTACGAAGAAGGGAGAGAGAGAGTGAGAGTCTGAGAGAGAGAGCACGGGAAAGAGAGAGAGAAAAGGTGGGTGTGTGTGTGTGTGGTCCAAAAGCCACCAATCAAAACTAAGAAAAGTCCTAGTTCTAATTGGGTCACCAATCTAAAACAATTTAACCCAATAATAATTCACACACATCAATTAACGTCCGAGGACAATTCTGTCATTTTACATCATCGATAATAGAAGTTCGGGATGGGCTGTGACACCTTGATAGGCGACATAACGTGTAGGCTTTTCATTTCCTTGTCTACAAGACTTTCGTCCGAGGATATTAATTTATGAGGTAATAACTAATAACCCAAACTGCTATCATTGATTTCCTTGATATGGTATCATTCATCCATATTGAACTTATGTTGAACTTACTGGAATTTGGTTCCACATTAAGAGAGCGTGGAGTGAGAAATATGAATAAACATTATTCTTGTATTCTTGTTTTTATTATTATCCTGTATTGGCTAAAGTAGTAGTTTATACAAGTTTCTTGAAATACTTTTGAATTGCGCTTCACCATTGCAAGGGAAGGGATTATTATTATTATTATTATTATTATTATTATTATTTTTAAATGAGGATTAGTTGTGGGACTCATTTGGCATCGAATTTCAACGATCCGAACTGTCTATTTTGTAAGTCTCGATTCATAGATCTGAAGGAATATTTTTGTGAAAACATGTTCATTTAAGCAACATCATATAGCATGCAATTAACAATTAAAGGTGGAATCATGCTAGCATGCACTTAAAAACAAAACATTAACCAAGAAATTCAAAGCCTAGTAGATTGGTGAACCATTAATCAACTCAAAACAAAGTGAGTTGAAATTTATACCTTTGAAGATTCCTCTTTGCATAAGCAAAGGCTAATCACCCAAAGAGAGGGCCTTCATTCCTTGCATCTTAAATCTATGGATTTGGATGGAAGAATAGGTTTCTCCAAGTTCCCAAAATAGGGAACCTCTAAGTCTCTTCACCAAGGAGAGATTGGAGAAGAAATGAGTGACCTTGGAGTAGTGGGATTGCAAGATGCACCCCCCAAGGGGCCGGCCTCCTAGAGAGAAAATGGAGAGACAAGTTCTCACCAATTTTCTCTAAAAGAAACCCTAATGAATAAAAGGCTATAAAGTCATATTTATACCTTTATTCATTTGAGTGGCAAACTTGTAATTAAAGCAAGTTCACTACCCTTCCTCTAAATGGCCGGCCATGGGGTGTTGTTTCGGCTTTTGGGTCTTAGTGAATCATTATTCATTAAGTTGTCATACAACTTAAGTCAATGGGCTTGACGTTCGAAGCCCATTGGGCCTTAAGGTCCAAAACCTATCCCGAGGTCTTTAATGAACTTATTCGTTTGATTAATTAACATATTAATTAATCCTTGCCATAAATAAATGATTAAACCATTTAATCATTCTTACTCATCTCCATTGTTTCTTCAATCTCCACCTTACACGGTGTGCGATCCATTAGGTTCCTTTTAGCGAGGCAGTGGGCGATTAAAACCATTTTACATCGATTGTGAATTGAAACTTACTTTCAATTCTCCCTTTAGTGTTTACACACGTTTAGGGCTTCCACAAACCATGAGTGACACCTTGCAGCATATCATGGTTACCCAAGCTAATCAGAAGAGGTAGAGAAAACCTATTCAGTTTGGGATTACAAATGCAATACGGTCTTTCTCTAATACAATACTCTTGACCACATTGTTTGGTTTGATAGTTTATTTATTCATGTCTACTATCCAATGTGATTCGTGTGCTTATATGATTACCTTGAATGTGATTTGGAACGCATTCCTAAATCTCATTCATACTCTGGCCAGAGATTCTAAATCATATCATAGAGTATTCTCCCTCAAACAGTTTGAAGGTTAGAGATCCCTTGTTGCGCATTCACTTGCCTCCATGGCTAAGTGGCTTAACCCCAACGATGCCGTGGACACCCTCCTGATGGAGTGACTTTGACATAATCAAAGATCAAGGACTTAACCACAAGACAACTATGATGGCTCAGGTCAAAGGACTACTTTGCATTATCACAACCATGAGTTCTCATGTGACATGAGTATGAGAACTCTTCGTTGATCGCGTTCAATGAACTCATTCTCTACTGAGCACCTACGTACTTGTCTTGATGTCACACACACCAATGACTCGAGACTAGTCACTCTCCCTGAGAGAAGACATAGCACGTACCGATCTTGACGGACTGTCAATGCCCAATTGGCAATCCTATGATCAGGAACATTTAGGATGTGTCTACGAAAGAATGGTCTCATGAATCTAACTTCATTAGATTACATTCTTCCAATCACATATTCCTTGGACTTTATCGTTTGAGCATATAACATTTATATGAGACGGCTCAAACAATAATCTTTGCCCTTTATAGTTAAACTAGATTAGTTTAACATGTGAAATGTCCGTAAAGTATCATCATATGATTGGTTTTAGGGCACATTTCCAACAAGATCTATGAACATCCTTGCAATAGTTTATTTGAGGGACACTTTGTGATGCTAATTTTGTAACTTTTTTCAACGATCCAAACCATATGTACTTTAATACATCATTCATAGATCATTCTCATAAAAATATAGACAAATCCAAGATGATTACGACATCCAATTATGGTAAAGAAAATGGACAGATACGGTATTTCAAAGAAACACTATTATGACTACCATTCAATCCAACAATCAAATGATTTCGGATTTGAATGACTTTTGGTAAATGTGATCCTTGAATGAAGGCCCTTGAATGAAGGCCCTTGAATGAAGGCCTAAAAATGAATGGTTGGATGGTTGAAATATGGTGCAAAGTGTGTCATACAAAAAAATCCCTTAAATAAGTTTGTTTGCGATATTCTCAACGAAAAGGGATTGATACGTATACATATACCAAAGAAACGTCCCACTCTGTATTTGTAGTGATGCTGCATCTATTGATGCTGCATATGGAGTCTACTACCAAGGTGACCCCTAGGGTAATGCTCATTGTAATCTTTAGGGTAAGGGTATGTAAATCACATTTCCCTTGATTTAAGGGAGGAGACTGATTGGGGTAATGTCTTTGTGTAAGGTTTAGATTAGGTAGGCAACATGCCTTCTTCTTTTCTTGTCGGTTGCTTGTTGCAGCCATCTTTCCCATCTCTTTTTCCTCTCTCTTCTCATATATACCTAGACTCACTCTTGTACAAACATACATGAAATATACATTGAAACTTTAAACTAGAAAATCTACATGGTATCGGAGCAGGTTTTAGTCAACATATTTCCTTCAATCTTAAGCCATGGCTGAAGAAGATTTAGTCAACATAGAGGGTGACATCTCGCATACCCATCCTTCAAATTTCTCAGACGTCGAGTTAAGACCAATCAATGTTTGTGTTCAGTTATCTTGAATGAGTTTAATTATCTCCCTTGGTCTCAAGTTGTGTCTCTTGCTCTTGGAGGCAAAGGGAAATTAGGGTTTGTAAATGGTAGTGTGGAAGCTCCAGACATCTCTTCCTCTACATATGGTGCATGGCTTTGCAAGGATTAACTTGTTATGTCCTTACTGCTCAACACCATGGAGAAACATGTTGCTGAGATTTTTAGCTACTACAATTCTTCATGTGAGCTTTGGAAAGCCTTGCAGGATATGTATAGAAATCAAAACAACTATGCACGTGTTTTTTAACTTAAGAAAGACATTGCCAGTGCCCAACAAGGAGGGAAAGCATTTGTTCAACACCTTGGATGCCTCAAGGCTATGCGGAATGAGTTAGATGTATACCTTCCACATACCACAGATCCTGCCATTCTCCTGAAACAAGTCGAGGAAGACATAATCTACCAGCTGTTGGGGAGTTTGAACTCCGAGTACGAGGATCTAAGGAGGCACATCTTGATGAGTCAAGAGCTTCCCACCTTCAACAATGTCCGTGAACTATCCAACGAAAAGAAGCAAGGAAGAAGGTGATGACTGCTGAGCACAACTTGAGATTGACTAAGACTCGTGCATATGCCTCAAATTACAAAACCTTAGAGGCTAAGGTGTACAAGGGTAGAAATCCACACCTAAAATGCAAATATTGCAATGGCGTTGGTCATGTGGAAGACAAGTGTTGGGAACTTCATCCTAAACTCAAGCCTAAGTTCAGTAAAGATCGAAAAATGATACCAAGGTCCTCACAGCAATTTCAACCTCAGTACAAGGCCCAACTTGCTAATGCTTATCCCTCTATTATCTCACAAGGATCCATGGAGTTCACTGCCAATCCATTGTCTCTTATCAATGAGTTTGCAACTTATCTTCAAAGCAAGGGACACAGAGAAGGTTCACAAGCTCAAGGAAATGAAGAGAACAATCATGCAACTATGTTAGGATAGTTTGTCGGCTTTCTTGCTGGAAATGAGAAAGTTTCACGGGATGAAGCACCAGGTATACTCAAAGCATTCACTACTGCCTTGTTAACTAGTACTGAAAATGATTGTTGGATAATTGATTCAGTAGCCACAAATCATATGACAAACGAAATCACAAATTTGCATCATTTTAAACGTTTTTCAAATCCCTCACATGTGTCTATTGCAAATGGAAAAACTATTTTAGTTTTGGGAAAAGGAGAAATAAACTTACTCTTACACAAAACACCTTCCACTGCCTTTACCAACCTTTCCTTTCCAACTTCTGTCAATTGGAAAGATCACAAACATCCTAACTGCCATACCATGTTCTAACCAAATAACGTGATGTTTCAGGATGTTCTCACCATGAAGATGATTAGTATAAATGGACTTTACTACATGTGCAAGAACGCCTATTTTAGTCAGGCTCTTCAAGCTCAATCAAAGTCCATAGAAGAAAACCAACTTTGGCATAAGAGATTAGCTCACCCCTCTAAAGTTATCTTGTCTAAACTATTTCCAAATTTTTTTAAATCTCATTTTTCTTGTGATACTTGTCAATTTTCTAAGTTTACTAGACTACCTTTTGGTAACTCAATGTCTAGGACAAGTAAACTTTTTGAAATGGTGCACACCGATATATGGGGACCAACAACTGAATCAATAGAAGGGTTTAGGTACTTTGTCTTATTTGTTGATGACTTCTCTCGAATGAGTTTTGTGTATCTTATGAAATCAAAGAGTGAAATCCAAACTATTTTCAAAGATTTTCATATGCATGTTAAAACACAATTTCAATCAGACATTAAGGTGTTGAGATAAGATAATGGCACTGAATTTCTATCCAACAACATGCTTCAATACATAAGTTCTAAGGGCATAATACATCAAACCAGCTGTGTAGGGACTCCCCAACAAAATGGAGTAACCAAGAGAAAAAATAGAGATCTCTTGGAGAAGATTCATGCTCTTATGCTTCACATGCATGTTCCAAAGAAATTTTGGTCATTAGCCATCCTCATTGCCACTTATCTCATTAACCGACTCCCAAGTTGCGTGCTAGGGTTTAAATCTCCCCTACGAAGTACTCAAGGGTAGAAAAATTGATTTGACACACCTCAAGGTTTTTGGATGTGTTTGCTTTGTTCACATTCAAGCCTTGAACCGTGACAAATTAGATGCTAGGGCAACCAAGTGTGTGTTTGTGGGGTATTTTTCCACCCAAAAGGGATACAAGTGCTACAATCCAGTCACTAAGAAGTGTGTTGTGTCAAGGGATGTGAAATTTGAAGAAGATTGCCCTTATTTTACTCACAAAGGGTATACTGCAGGTCAGGAGGAGGAACTATTTGAAATGTTTCCACTTCCTTCGGTTATTAATAATCCAGTGTTGAAAGAAATCGTCCTCGAACCAGAAAACCTCCAACTAGGCTGCAAGACTATGTTACTTATGCCTCACGGTATCCTATCAATGAAAGTATCAGCCTTGGTGAGTTCTCAACATCTCATGCTGCATTTCTCTGTGAAATTGATAAACACAGTGAACTTAGAAGCTTTCAAGAGGCATATCTCCTCCCACAATGGAATTAAGCCATGGAAGATGAGCTTCATGCTCTAGAAGAAAATAAAACTTGGAGCTTGGTTCAACTACCACCAGGAAAAAAAGCTGTTGGAAGTCGTTGGATTTACAAGATTAAATTCAAGGTTGATGGTTCTATCGAGAGACACAAGGCCAGGCTTGTTGCTTGAGGGTTCACTCAAACCTTTGGGGTAGATTACAAGGAAACATTTGCACCTATGGTCAAGATGAATTCAATGAGGGTTCTACTCTCAGTTGCAATCAATTGTGGGTGAACTCTTTATCAAATGGATGCGAAGAATGCTTTCCTTCACGGAGAGTTACAAGAAGATGCGTACATGCAGCCTCCTTCATGTTATAATGGTATTAAAGGCAACATGGTTTGTAAACTACACAAGGCCATCTATGGATTGAAACAATCCCCCAAAGCTTGGTATGACAAGCTCAGCTCAGTTCTAGAGAATGTTGGATTCCTACAAAGTAATGTTGACTCCTCATTGTTTGTAAGAACTGGCACTAGTGGGAAATTGGTGGTGCTTATCTATGTGGATGATCTCATCATCACAGGAGATAATGCTACTAAAATTGAGGCACTAAAACTCTCACTACGCCAAACCTTTGCAATCAAAGACCCGGGAAACCTGAAGTATTTTTTGGGCATCGAAATGGCAACCTCTTCAAAGGGATTGTTTCTACATCAATGAAAATATGTATTGGATCTTCTTCAGAAATAAAAAATGATTGATTGCAAACCTGCCATCACTCATGTGGACTCTAAACTAAAGCTCAACACAGATGGAGAAGCCATGCATGATGTGAGCTACTATCAACGACTGGTGGGTAAACTTATATATCTTATCATCACACACCCTGATATTACATATGCAATGAGCTTGACAAGCCAATTTATGCATTCTCCTATGGTTAATCATCTTAACATGGTTAAGAGAGTCATGCGTTATCTCAAGGGTTTGATAGGACAATGAATCATCATGCGTAACAACAATTCCACTACCATCAGTGGCTACACTGATGCAGATTGGGCAGGGAATGCACTTTATAGGAAATCTATCATGGGCTATTGCACGTTTGTTGGTGGAAATCTTGTCACTTGGAATCGTAAGAAGCAACATGTCATTGCTCGTTTTAGCGCAGAGGCTGAATATCGAGCCATGGTAGCCATTGCATGTGAACTTATATGGCTTAAAGGGCTTCTTTCAGACTTAAGGTTTACTAGTACTAATCCAATGTCTCTTATGTGTGATAATCAAGCAACCATGCACATTGCTACTAACCCTGTGTTCCATGAATGAACGAAACACATTAAAGTGGACTGTCATTTTGTTAGAGCGCAAGTGCAAACTCAAGTCATCCGGACCATCTTCACACGAATCCATGATCAATTAACAGATCTCTTTACCAAAGCTCTGGCCTCTGCTCCATTCCATCGTTTTCTAGGCAAGCTTGGCTCGATTAACCTCCTCGATCCAGCTTGAGGGGGAGTGTAGTGATGCTGCATCTACTGATGCTACATATGGAGTCTACTACCAATGTGACCCCTAAGGTAAATCTCTAGGGTAAGGCTCATTGTAATCTTTAAGGTAAGGGTAAGTAAATCACCTTTCCCTTAATTTAAGGGAGGAGACTGATTGGGGTAATGTCTTTGTGTAAGGTTTAGATTAGGTAGGCAACAAGCCTTCTTCTTTTCTTGTCGGATGCTTGCTGCAGCCATCCTTCCCATTTCTTTTCCCTCTCTCTTCTCGTATAAACCCGGACTCACTCTTGTACAAACATACATGAAATATACATTGAAACTTTAAACCAGAAAGTCTATAGTATTTCTAAATAATATTTGACATTCACAAGAGATGGCCCACGACACAAGTTGGGAGGCAGTTGAGGCCTCTCTCGTGATTTAGTGCTCATTTCATCAGCTTCTTTGTTTCCTTTTACTTGTTCAACACTTAAATCCAACATAGTTATTTTAATTAATTGAAATGGACATACTCTCCCTAGAATCGATGTCATTCAAGATGTCATGCAATTGAAAAATTCACTTATTGCAGCATAAAAAAAATGGATAGAACTTCGTTGCTGAACAAATCAACATCAGCTACTGCTTACAACCAATCATGGTTGGACACGTGTCCAAGTTTGATTAAAAAAAGCAAAACTTGAACATGTGTTCAGCCGTGATTTGTCGTAAACATCAACTGCTGCTGATCTTTCAGCAGCCAAATTCAATTCTAAAAAAGTTGTTCCCATCGATTCCCTTTCTTAGCTAGTGATTCCAATGTACTAGCATGTCCCTTTCACTATGTATTCAATCCATGCATGCAGCTTTCCTCCCTACTGCTCCGGGGTTCTGCTGATCAACTTGACTCCTGACTTACTCATTAAACTAAATATGCATTAGGAAATTAGAATTAGATGCCTCATTTTAAACTTTTTTAGATTAAACATTCATTCCTTTTTACTTTTAGATTTAGGTGCTTTAACTTTTGATTAAATCATCTATTTCACGTATATTCCTGATTTAGATGCTTTTTCAAATTATTTTAAATTAATTTCTACTCTAGAAATGCCTTCAAATAATATTTATTTAATTTATTATCTTTATCCTTTCCTCAATTTAAAAATTCAATAATATCCAAATAGATAATAACCAAATTAATTGAGGACCGATAGACTTAAATTATTAAGAATTTTCAATAAGATAATATATATAAATCATGTTAGATCCCACGTCGCCCAAGGGAGTGGATCCTCTATGCCTTATATGTACATGCTCACCTCCTTTAGCACGAGGCCTTTTGGGAGCTCACTAGTTTCGGATTCCTTATGTCACATCCCAGCCCGGGCCCCCACCACATCCCTGACTCGACTCCGTCGTAGCACGATATTGTCCGCTTTGGGCCACGATCATGCCCTCACGGTTTTGTTTTTGGGAACTCGTATGAAAACTTCCCAGTGGGTCACCCATCCTGGGATTGCTCTCGCGCGAAAACTTCGGAGTTCCAATGGAACCCGAAGCCAGTGAGCTCCCAAAAGGCCTCGTGCTAGGTAGAGATGAGAATATACATATAAGGCATACATGATCCACTCCCCTAGGCGATGTGGGATGTTACAATCCACCCCCCTTAGGGGCCCGACATCCTCGTCGGCACACATCCTGCCAGGGATTGGCTTTGATACCAAATTGTCACATCTCGGCCCGGGCCCCCACCATATCCCGACCTCGACTCCGTCATAGCACGATATTGTCCGCTTTGGGCCACGACCACGCCCTCAAGGTTTTGTTTCTGGGAACTCATACGAGAACTTCCCAGTGGGTCACCAATCCTGGGATTGCTCTCGCGCGAACTTGCTTAACTTCGGAGTTCCAATGGAACCCAAAGCCAGTGAGCTCCCAAAAGGCCTCGTGCTAAGTAGAGATGGGAATATACATATAAGGCATACAGGATTCACTCCCCTAGGCGATGTGGGATGTTACACCATAGAAACTTTGAAGTTAAGCGAGAATGGGCCAGAGCATTCCCAGGATGGGTGACTCACTGGGAAGTTCTGCTCGCGTGAGTTCCTAGAAACAAAACCGTGAGGGCGTGGTCGAGGCCCAAAGCGAACAATATCGTGCTACGGCGGAGGCGGGGCCAGGCTGTGACAAATCGTTTCTAACTTGGTACAGTCTTTACTACTGTAAGTATTATTATTCTTTCTCAATCTCTATTTTCTTCGTTAGAATTCAACTATGATTCTAACGACATTAAAATGTAACCATGCTGAGTTGAAAGTCTTCATAGTACATTAAAATGTACCAAAACAACTTATTTTTAAATTAAAACGTATCTATGCCGAATTGAAAGTCTTCATAGTACATTAAAATGTACCATTACCAAATTAAAATGTAACCATGCTGAATTAAAATGTACCCATGTTAAATCGAAGTGTGCCGATGGATTTTAGGTACGTTCTTATTTTAAATGTACCAATATGTATGTTTTAGTAACTTTCTATTTTATTGTTTGTGTCTACATTTTATATGTGTGTATTATGTATTTGCCAATTATTTAAAGAAAAAAACTTGTGCAAGTTGTCTTTTAGGTACGTTTTATGAGTCAAGATAAAACACCAATGTTGTATGAGTATTGGAAGATTTCATATTTTCATAATTTTATGAACTAATGACAATTTTGAAAATTGTAAATGCATGAATAATGAAAAGAAAACAAGATAATTTGCCAAAAGGAAATAATATAAAATGAAATTAATAATCCCCAAATTTATACGAGAATGTTTAATCAAAATTTTAAAAGAAACAAATGTTTAGTCTAAGTAATTAAAAAACAAGGCACCTATATCTTACGTGTCACGGCCCATCCCAGAAATGTACTTTATTTTATCATCGTGGTTGTGAAAAGATAGATTTACCCTTTAGCGTCGGATGTGTGTTTGTGTGGAATTAAAGAATTGAGTCAAATTGAGTCAATTAGTTCTATCCCTAACTAATTGGACCCAATTAGAACTAAAAGATTAAAGAGTTGGGATTGGTGTGCATTTTTGGACCACATAAATCCATACCCTTCTCTCTCTTTCCCATGCTCTCTCTCTCTCATCTCGCAGACTCTCTCTCTTCACTCTCCTCCGTACAGACCACCTTGAAACTGAGCCAAATCTTCATAGATCGAGGAAGAAAATGGTACCATTGTGTTCGTGAGGATCCTACGAGTTCAAAGGTACCTATTTCAGGTAAGAATTCGTTCAATTTCACGTTGAAAACTCAAGCTCCGAGTTGAACACTATTCATGAACTTTTGAATGGTTATGTTTTAGGATAATCCAAGCTTTCAGCGAACTCTAGGAGGTTCTCACGAAGCTCGGAGTGCTTCGTTGGCTCGGTTTTGACGTCGGGATCACGAGGTTCGAAGGTGGCCGGTTTTGTTGAGATTTTTCTGACATGTTTTCGAAGGATTTGAGGCTCCAAAGAGGTATAACCTTCTTCCTCTTGAAATTTGTGACATTTGGGTGAAAATTTCGTAGAAAATGGTGCAAAAACGAGGGAAAAATGGGCAATTGCAGGTCTACCCAGAATCCGGCGCTGGTGGCACTATTCTGACGTCTGGAGGTTGAAGGTGATGTGCATAAGGGCGCGTGATGCTGTGCCCTCCCCGGCACGTGAGGGCGCGTGAGCTATAGGAAATTTTTTCTAAAATTATCACGATGTTCGTGAGGTTGTGTAGGTCACATTGGTATATTCATATACCCATTTTGAGCTATTTATGAGAAGTTATTAGCTAGTTTTGCCTATATGCTTTAAAGTAACGTTTTTATAGTTAATTCGCATATAGGTGAGACTTATTTCGAGGGCGAGCGTATCCATGGGCGACTCGAGGGTTACAACTCGTCGACATATCAATGAGTGGGCTTTTGTTTTCAGTATATATTTATATACTTGATTTATTTCCCAGAAATTTGTTTTACATGAAAGTATGCTTTGAAATAATATGCCAAATGACTTTATATTCTGAATATCCATTTTCCATGGTTGCATATATATATATAAATGTGGTGTTGTGGAGGCACATGTAAGTTCAGGTAAGTTATGTTTGATTAGGTGAACTATGAACGGCTTAATCCCTATTTAGGGTATGTAGGCAGTCTAACGAGAGGTTAGATGCAGCCATTCAATAAATGAGATGAACATGTTGATTGTTTATATGAGATGCGATTAAGACAAAAGCCTTAGTTGTGAATAGAATGATTATAAATGTATTGATGAACATTGAACTCATAACCTGCACCAGGGTGATTGCGATTTAGCCAGAGAGAGTTGGCACATGCCTGTATATTATGTCACCTCCCACACCATATGCTCACATTGGATCCAATTTAGGTACACAGTCTTGTCGTACAGACCACTATAGGTGGTTCTGACTCGTAGGTGATTAACGATTTATCGCACAACTAGCATAAGGGTGTTGCATTGAGCATAACTATATTACACCCAACCTTGTCGTACAGACCATTTCAGTGGTTCCGACTTATGTGCAGTATATTGCCGTATAGGTCATAGAAATGACTCCGGCTAGATCGAGTTTAAGCTAGGAATTCAGCCTTATAAACTACCACAGGAGTTCCGGCTAACATATCACATTTCTATGAAATTATTCTTACCTGGATTGTTTACTTTGTTATATTTTGGCATGGCATACATATGAAAATGATTATGTGAAGCATGAACTAAATTGATATGATTTCAAATATATATATATATATATATATGTATGTATATGCTCATATCTTGATTCTGGGAAAATTATACATGTTTTACAGCGAGGAGTTAGTTATGCTGAATTATGAAATGGTTTTGTAAAACATTTGTTTTTGCCCACTCACGCTTTCTGTTTTACGACCCTCCAGGTTCTAAGTAAGATTGTTGTTTGTGGCTCGGGATCTTCGGCAGTTCTGACCTATTTGAATAATAGTAGGACATTCCTGGTACTATGTAACTAGTACTTGTCCTACTGGACTGCACCTAGACTTTATGCTCTGATTAGGAGTGTTTACTGTCGTAACTAACTCCTATCACTTTTTGTTTAATAGTGTACTCAAGTAATGTGGTTTTTAATTATTCGTATATTTGCTATCTTTATCGCTTCTGCACTGTGCACATGGCTACGTCACTCTCACGTGACGATCAGCATGCCTTGGCCTCGGTCGGGGTGTGTCATTATGACTACGATTGACAAACGATAGGACGTCTACATTATATTTGTTTAAAGAACAAAAATGGTAATTCGAACTTGAGTAAAGAAGATAAAATGTGTTGTTTTAGTCAGTTTGATTATCGAACAGTAGGATGTCTACATTATATTTATCGACCCCTTTTATTGGGTAATAAGCAAATTATTTTTTTTTTTATGTTAGAAAAAATTAAAAGTTAAGTGAGAGGTTTTAGGTTCGATTCTCGCCGAAGACAAATTTGAACTACATTGTTGCTACATTGATGAACTTCAAGATCAATACCGGTGAAGCTTTGGAACTACTAGTGCAACTACCTTCCAAACATCACCAGAAACATCAGATTCATTCATCCCGTTCGCCATCCATGAAGACTCGCACCACCTTGATCAGCCCCTCAGCAAACTGCTCCAAATAGAAGCAAAGCTCATGGACGTAGAGTGCATCAATCAGAACCATATAATTGGTCTTGAATCTGCCTCGCACGTAAACGAAGGAACCAAGCAAAATGCTCATATTTTGACACGAAGGATTCAAATTCAAGTGGAATTGTTGGAAGAGAGCAGCTTAACTGAACTCTTATTCACAGGTGCTGAAGCTGTTGAGGCCGAAGACCGGCCCCTTGCTTTGTACATAATTTCAAAGCTTAAAACAGTTGTATTAATGGATAATAAGGAAAATGAAGACAACCCTTTCAACAGGTTGGCATTGTTCTTCACTCAAGGCCTTTAAAACAAGAGCCTTAATGTTGCTCCTGAAATTTCCACAAACCGGTAGTTCCTGGACCGTTGGTAAACATAATGTCCGCATTTCAGATGCTCCAGGAGCTCTCTCCTTACCTCAAATTTGTGCATTTCACGGCCAACCAGGCAATTCTCGAGGCCACGCATGGTGTTAATGAAATTCATGTCATTGACTTTGACATCATGGAAGGGAGCCAGTGGCCTTCGTTGATGGTTGACCTTGCAACGAAAGGCGGCCCTGCAGCTTCCCTCAGAGTAATAGCCTTCACAGTGGACGACCAGCAACTGCTCACCAAGCCAGAATAAGGCTAAAAGAGTTCGCTGATACTCTCAACTTGCCGTTCGTGTTTGACCAGGTCAGAGAAAAAGAATTTAGTTGAATAACTGGATGCAGTACTAATAGGCAACTGCATGATCCACCTGCTTCACATGCCCAACAGAAGCTTCGCATCGGTGAGGACATTCTTGGATCATATGAGAAAACTATTACCTAAGATTGTTGTCCTAGTAGAAGAAGAGCTGTTGAATTTTTCGAGAGTATCTTCAATGTCCTTCGTAGAGTTCTTCTGCGAGGCTGTCCACCATTACACTGTGCTTTCTGACTCATTCGGGACTAGTTTTCGGGGTTTAGGGTACAAAACCGGATTGAAACAGATAGAGGAGGAGAGTTTGGGGATTAAGATTGTCGATAGTGCGATGCGGCTCCCGTGTGACAAAGAGGAAAGGATGTTGATGTGGGGGGATGGTTTTTTTGCCTCCTTGAAGGGCGGTTTTAAACCCATCCCGTTCACTTGTTACAATATTCCTCTGGCCAACTACTTGGCCAACCTGTTCGATAAGGGTTACTCTGTTCAGCATCACAATTGCTGGTTAGTTTGTGTTGGAAATCAAGGCCTATGTTAACAGCCTCCGTTTGGCTGCCGATAACAAAATCAATGCGTTGAACATCGAATCGCCTTCCTGCTCGAGCGTTATGGAATCAAAAAGCCGATGTTTTATCAATCATCAATGCATCACCAATTATTCCACTTCTCGTGTGGGAGAGTGAAGAAAGCTTCTTAATTATTGTACGAATTAACTACTGGCTAGTGTTAAATATAGTTTAAAACTTTTGCGAACAACCAACACTGCGATTGAAAAAAGGATCAAACTTACTACTCATGAGTGCAAACATTTCCAAAGGTATCTGGCTTTTACAATATTGACTTGCAAAAGGGATCAAAAGGATGGCCTTTCTAGCATCAGTAACTACGATTCAATAACCACAAGCGAATCCTACAACTGAAGATTGGCTGTTAAATCAGAACCCGGCAAGTGAAACGTTACATTAACTAGTGTTTACAAAGGTGAGAGTGGAAGCTATTAGGGGTCAATTGCCATGGGTGTAATACGCCTTTTCGAAGGTTTACTTACAATTGGTGATTCATTTTTACCTTCATTCCTTTCTGCTTCTGATTTTCCCATTTCTTCTGCAACAATACTATCAACTACCATGACATCTGGCTTCTCAACTGAGCTTTCGTTCTCTTCACCCACAACTTCTTTTCCTTTCGTTTCTGATTTTCCACTCTCTGTTGTTATAAGACTATCAGTCGCAGTAGCTTCAGTCGCTATGTCCTCTTCCTTCTCAACAGGACTATCATTTTTCATAGCTTCAATTACCATGTCCTCTGGCTTGTGAACTTGGCTTCTCTTCTCGTGACCCACGACTGTCTTTTCTTCTGTTGCACAATGAAACTGGAGTAAGGATAAACCAAGCAATGGAAGAATTGATGGATACAAAAATTAGTGATAAATAGATTTAGAAAATGCAAGGACAGAAAACCTGATAAATATATAGGTGACCCCAGTTCATTATTCTCAAATTCAACAACAGTGCAGTAACCATCTTGAGAAGACACTGCTAGATAATGAGCGTCGGGTGACCTTTTGAAGAAAAAACATCAGAGGTCAAACTTATCATAATTAAAACATCAAATAAATAGTTTACTGCAGACAACTGATACAAAGTTTACCATGCAATGTCTGTTATAGCTGCATAGTGAAGACCAGCAAAGATAGCAATCGGAGGAACACTCTCTGTGTCATAAATGTACAACGAATTTAGAGTGGCCACAGCAAAAACAATGCGGTGGGGAAGGTTAAAGAACCCAGCTGCAAATTCACCAAAGAATATTCATATTACTATAATCCATCAACAAAGCTACAGTATGTTGCAAAATAACAATGTAACCACCATGCGTACATTGATTTGACCCCCGCAGGCTAAAAAGCAAAGGGCAGAAACGAACTGCTATAACAGGTTTGCAGGCACCAGGGAGCTGTAGAGCAGGCCTGTGTTAACATGAAATGTGAGAATAAATGCAAGAAGAAAGTTCCCTTCAAACTTAGTTCATTTACTTCACAATCGTGAGTCGTGACACTGAAAAGAACAGGATCATGCTATGATACCCAACACAAAACTTAGGTGGAATATAGATGAAGAATCACTTTAAGAGAAACAATATTCAGCACTAAAAAATAACGGTGATGCCTTGCCTTGAAAGGTCCTTCCTAGAAAATACATAAGCAGTATTTACTGTTTCTGGTGTGGGTGATACTTTGTAGGAACCTGAAATTGGAAGATTGTTACGTCAAAAAAAGGTGTAATGAACCCTAACATTAGTGGTAACTAACTAATTATGCATAGTAGGGAGTCAGGATTCAGAGGGATGTCTAAATGACCATCTTATTTCAGGAACATACAGTAACCTAAATAGGACATCTCAGATCATCTTTTCATCCTTTTAAAACATATATGCACCAATCCTAAACAAAATTATAAAACCCATTAAAAGTTCAAACTATGTAAAGATCCATGCATGCATGCATACATACATACATAATACATGCATACATACACTTATAGGCATATTCTTATTTGCGTATGTATAGGCAAATTCTTATTTGTGTATGTATAGGCATATTCTTATTTGCGTATGTATAGGCATACATGTACATATCTACCATGATTCCAAAGCAGTCTAGGATACTTATACTCAAGACAGAAAAGCACAAAATCAACCTGAGTAACGAGCCTTAAAAGGGTGCTTAACCTATCAAACAAAATTCAAACTAAGGCCCTAAACCAAGATAGCACTATCTGCCAGATTGAATTCCAGCAGCACCTACGCTCCCTTAAAAATCCAGCATAAGTAGTCACAAGTCGGAAAGGTCTAAAACCGAAGTATGTTATTCTAGAGATGCTTCAGTCCATAAATTCCAGAGTCTCTCCACACTCATTTTATAGCCTAATACAAGTCATACATGTCTTGAGCGAATCTACCAACACTGAAAATTAAAATGGTGTGTACTTCAATCATCAAAAATTAAATTCACTACAAAGAGTCCTGAAAATCAATATGATTGCAAATAATGGGTTCTTTTGAGCTATCATAATTCAATTAAACAAAAAACAATAGCATGACATACTTAAGGCCCTACAACACATAAAGCACAGAAACCTAAATTGCTAAAACCTTAATCAAGAAAAGTACAAGTAATGAATATTATATTCTAGAACTTACTTAAATACCCTAAATCTACCCACCCATAGCCTATGCGGGATTTAATGGTATCAAAGTTTCTCATCCTTTAGGCCTTTGGGTCTTCACCAACAAGAAAATCACTCATATGACACATATACTATTTGACGTGGCCCATTCCCTCAATGGCCCCAAGATGTCATCATAACCATGGCCCTTGAACCTCACAACTACTTGCTATCATATCATTCGTGACCACCCAAGGCTAGCTCCATGTGTGCTAACTCAAGTTGGCATTTGGATTTATGAGCCTTACTTTAAGCTAGATCTTCTCAACTTATAACTGACAGTGAGATCCATGAATATGACATTGTCCATCTAAAAGATGATGGAGCAAATTACATTTCTACAACGTAGACTAACCCAATGGATGCTACTAAATTAGTTACAGTCCTCACCTAGAGACTATGTCATCCATACAACAATAATTGCCAACAAAAATGGGGGAGGTGGTAACAAACATACAATACCCATTGGAACACAACTGACCATCATGGACAGAAAATTACACTAAATAAGTCCACATTTCGGTGAGCATTCTATTGAGCTAGTACCTGCTGGAACAAGCAGAAATGATCCATCAGGTGACCATGCTAATCTTCGAAAGAAAGATGGCAATGTCTCATCAAGAAAGAGATGGTTTTTTGCAGACTGCATTAGAAAACATCAAGAAGCTTAGAACATGTGTATTCCATGTATTATTATGATAAAAACGAAATGCATAGATGATTTACTATTTGCCAACCTTAGAATCATCCACCATGTATTATTATGATAAAAACGAAATGCATAGATGATTTACTATTTGCCAACCTTAGAATCATCCGAAAGTGGATGTTCAGCCTTCGAAATAACATGCTGGGAAACATAATTTGTCTTCTCAGCACCTGTCCCTTTTGAATGACGCTTCTTGACGTAAATGCGACAAGTTCTATCAGAACTAAGGGAAGCAACGTAGTTGGCCAATGGGTCCCATGCCACACCTTGAACATAATGGCAATGGGAATCCAGAATCTGATGGACAGAACCTGATGAATAGAAACAGGAAAGATCATTCTTGATCTTTTATAAACTATTAACAGATATTTGCTACAGTTATTTTGGTTAGCCATCTATTTCTTACCTTTGTTCACATCCCATATGATGCAAGAATTATCCACTGACCCGGAGATGAGATATGCACCATCAGTAGACCACTGGAGGTCAAGCACATCCTTGCGGTGAAATCTAACTCAAGAAAAGCCAGTCATGAACATAGGACTCATGCAAGAAAAAAATGACCTAATAAAGCTCTAAACAGTTGATCTGACATTTTGATTGAAATACATCTGAAATTGAACTCCAAGATGCCACAGATTGCCAGTACTAAATCGACTACATAAACTGAATTCAAATTCTTCACCTAGTACCTATGCATAAAATTACAAATTTTATCTATCACAAATTGGTACATGGTATCAAACTGAATGCAACAAACTAACAGGATCAAGTACAGGTCATTTGTGTGTATACACATTTTACAGTCCCTCAACTCTAAAATAACACTATTTGAGAGACTGCTTTTTAAGTATGCATCAAATGAAGATCCTTTAAAAAAAATCAGCTAACATAGAAATTACGTAAGCGTTTGATCAAATGGTGAACTCCGCCGTGTAAGTTTATCTTACATTGCCGGTCCCAAGCCCGGATAAAGGAGGAGGGGGAGGGCATCAGGTAGTCGACAGCCGGCACTCCATGATCACGTCGAATCCTTATGAAAATGAATCCAGAACGAAATCGCGTTAAAGCTAGGGCGTCACCCGTAAGTGGCGCGCTGTGTGGCCCGAGCACAGTGATAAGTGAGCAAGGGTCGCTGTATCTCCATCGGCACCCGGATGCAGTGTTAAATGAGCAAGGGGGCTATAGAAACTTCTTTTCGAACGACTCCACTCAAAGTTGTTTGGGAGCATATGCTCCTATCAACTTTACACGGGACACACAAAAGAAGTACTTTGATCCTATTAGACGGGGAAGGGTGAAGAAGCTAGGACAGAAGGGTAGAGTTCAAGAGAGCAAAATGCGTTTAGGAACGTGGAATATAGGAACCTTGACGGGAAAATCTATGGAAGTAGTAGAAGTTATGGTGAGGAGAAGGATAAATATTATGTGCCTACAAGAAACTAAGTGGGTTGGGCGTAAGGCAAAGGATCTAGAAAACTCAGGGTTTAAACTATGGTATTCGGGCACAAATAGAACGAGAAACGGTGTTGGCATCATCGTGGACAAGACCTTGACACAAGATGTTGTAGATGTCAAGAGGGTAGGAGATAGAATCATGGCAATCAAGATTGTAATAGGACAAGAACTTATCAATGTGATTAGTGCGTACGCACCTCAAGTAGGGTTGGATACGAGTTCGAAGGAGAAATTTTTGGAAGACCTTGGAGACTTGGTGCAAGGAATTGCTCAGACGGAGAAGTTATTTATAGGAGGAGATTTAAATGGACACGTGGGCAGGGAGACAGGCAATTATGGAGGTTTTCATGGTGGCCATGGTTTTGGGGAGAGAAACGAGGATGGGGAAGCTATCTTGGATTTTGCAATGGCATATGATCTCTTCTTAGCCAACACCTTCTTTAAGAAGCGGGAAGAACATGTGATCACCTACAAGAGTGGGTCGTCAAAAACACAAATAGATTTTCTTCTAATGAGGAAAAGGGATCGTATAACTTGTAAGGATTGCAAAGTTATACCAGGAGAGAGCGTGGCTAATCAACATCGCTTGTTGGTGATGGATGTAAATATCAAAAGAGTGAGAAAAAAGAACAAGACTTGGAAGTGCCCAAGGACTAGATGGTGGAATCTAAAAGAAGAAGAACAAGCCATTTTCAAAGAGAAAATAATCACCCAGTGTGTGTGGGATAGAGAGGGGGAAGCTAACCAAATATGGGATTCCATGGCTAGTTGTATCCGAAAAGTAGCAAAAGAGGTATTAGGAGAGTCCAAGGGCTTTGCCCCACACCAAAAGGAATCTTGGTGGTGGAATGAGGAGGTACAAACAAAGGTGAAGGCTAAGAAGGAATGTTGTAAAGCCTTATACAAGGATAGGACCGATGAAAATGGTGAAAGGTATAGAAAAGCGAAGCAAGAGGCGAAGAAAGCTGTGAGAGAAGCTAAGTTAGCGGCTTATGACGATATGTATAAACGACTAGATACCAAAGAAGGAGAGTTGGATATCTATAAACTAGCTAGAGCAAGGGAAAAGAAGACAAGAGACCTAAACCAAGTGAGGTGCATCAAGGATGAGGATGGAAAGGTTCTTGCTACAGAGAACGCGGTTAAAGACAGATGGAAAGGTTATTTTCATAATCTTTTCAATGAAGGACATGAAAGGAGTGCTTCTTTAGGGGAGTTGAGTAACTCAGAAGAGTGTAGAAACTACTCTTTTTATCGTAGAATCCGGAAGGAAGAAGTGGTTGTAGCTTTGAAGAAGATGAAGCATAGAAAAGCAGTAGGCCCAGACGATATACCAATCGAAGTGTGGAAAGTTTTGGGAGAGACAGGTATAACATGGCTCACTGACCTTTTCAATAGGATTTTGAAAACGAAGAAGATGCCAAATGAGTGGCGAACGAGCACTTTGGTGCCTATCTACAAGAATAAGGGCGATGTACAAAATTGCATGAACTATAGGGGTATTAAGCTAATGAGTCATACAATGAAGCTCTGGGAGAGAGTCATTGAGCATAGATTGAGGCAAGAGACACGGGTTTCGGACAACCAATTTGGGTTCATGCCAGGGCGCTCAACCATGGAGGCAATCTATCTCTTACGAAGATTGATGGAAAGATATAGAGATGGGAAAAAGGATTTACACATGGTCTTTATAGATTTGGAAAAAGCGTATGATAGGGTCCCAAGAGACATTCTTTGGAGGATTTTAGAGAAGAAAGGAGTACGAGTAGCATATATCCAAGCTATACAAGATATGTATGAAGGAGCAAAGACTGCCGTAAGAACTCATGAAGGACAAACCGAAAGCTTTCCCATAACTGTAGGATTACATCAAGGCTCATCCTTAAGTCCTTACCTTTTTGCGTTGGTAATGGATGAGTTAACAGGACATATTCAAGATGATATTCCTTGGTGTATGCTTTTCGCAGACGATATAGTGTTGATAGATGAAACTCAAGAAGGGGTAAATGCAAAGCTTAACCTTTGGAGAGAAGTGTTGGAATCTAAAGGTCTTCGCCTAAGCCGATCAAAGACAGAATATATGGAGTGCAAGTTCAGTGCAAATGGAGGCCAAAACGAGTTAGGGGTGAGGATCGGAGATCAAGAAATACCAAAGAGCGACCGTTTTCGTTACCTAGGATCTATCTTGCAAAAGAACGGAGAATTAGATGGAGATCTCAACCATAGAATACAAGCTGGATGGATGAAGTGGAAGAGTGCATCCGGCGTGTTGTGTGACCGCCGTATGCCACTGAAGCTCAAGGGAAAATTTTATAGGACGGCAATAAGGCCGGCGATGCTGTATGGCACAGAATGTTGGGCGGTGAAGCATCAACACGTACACAAAATGGGTGTAGCGGAGATGAGGATGCTTCGTTGGATGTGTGGGCACACGAGAAAGGATAAGATTAGGAATGAGGATATTCGGGGTAAAGTAGGAGTAGCCGAAATTGAAGGAAAGATGAGAGAAAATCGGTTACGGTGGTTTGGACATGTGCAAAGAAGGCCTACTGACGCTCCGATTAGAAGATGCGACTATGGGACAGAGGTTCAGGGCCGAAGGGATAGAGGAAGACCCAGGAAAACTTTGAGAGAGACCCTAAGAAAAGACTTAGAGTACTTGGATCTAACGGAGGACATGACACAGGACAGAACACAATGGCGTTCTAAGATTCATATAGCCGATCCCACTCAGTGACTTGGATTTTCCAAGTCTCCAACCGAGAAGTTGTCCTCGCTCGGGAAATTAAGGGAACACTACCTCAACTTACATGCTCCACTCACAAAGCTCCAACATACAAGCTTCAACAAAAGAAAATTCAAAGAACTTAGCGAAGAAGGCTTTGGTGATTTAACACAATACGTTGAAATGAAGGAAAGCTTATTTATTGATATCCCCGATAAATTACAAATATGTACATATACTTAAGTCAAAATAAACAAACAAGAGGGAGCCTTCACAAAGGTTGCTTAGGAGAAGTCTCGGCAGTCGGTGGAGCCCCAGAAAGAGAAGGCACCGGAGGGGGATCATTCGGAGCCTCAGTACTGGACAGAACCCTAGAAGGAGGAGGCATCAGAGGTTGATCATTTGGAGTTTCATTACGCGGCACAGCCCCAGAAGACGAAGGCAATAAATGCCTTTGGAACAAACCCACAAATCTTTGATGATCAAGTAAAACCTGACCATCAGATTCCTTCATTTGGTCAAGCTTCCTCTTCATGTTTGTAGCATAGTCATGTGCGAGCCGGTGCAACTGTTTATTCTCATGCTTGAGCCCTCTAATCTCCTGTTTGAGACTCATCACTTCAGCCGCCAATGATTCAACTTGGCGGGTTCGAGCAAATAGGCGTTGGGCCATATTAGACACAGAACCTGCACACTGAACACTAAGAGCCAGAGAATCCTTAACAGCCAACTCATCAGACCGTTTGGAAAGTAGTCTGTTATCTTTGGGAGTGAGAAGGTTCCTGGCCACTACCGCAGCGGTCATATCATTCTTCATCACGGAATCCCCAACGGTAAGAGGACCAGTAGGGGAGACGAAGGATGGGCGCCATATGTTGTCTGGAGAAGGCGGGGCTGCCTCTTCAACAAGGTTCAAGTCAAAACGACGGTCGGAGGGGCCAGACATTTTCAAAGGTGTAGAAGAGAGAAGAGGTCGGACAAATCAAGATCTTAGAAGTGCAAGAATGGAGCTTCTACTGGTGGATATTCAAGTGTGCTTTGGAACTTAATGTCAGCCTCTATAAAAATCTGCACTCGACGAAGCTTCAAAAATCGAAGAGGCGTTTGCTTTCTCAAAAGCTGGGCTGCTCAGAGACCACGAGGGTCGATCTCAGAAATCGAAGATGCGTTTGCTTTCTCAAAAGCTGGGCTGCTCAAAGACCACGAAGGTCGATCTCAGAAATCGAAGAGGTTTGCTTTCTCAAAAGCTGGGCTGCCCAGAGACCACGAGGGCCGATCTCAGAAATCGAAGAGGTTTGCTTTCTCAAAAGCTAGGCTGCTCAGAGACCACGAGGGCCGATCTCAGAAATCGAAGAGGCACCAACTTTTCCAGCCTTGTCAGCACCTGTCACACGCACATTCAGCTTTGCGGAAATTATGGGCATTCTGTCGAAGATTTCTGGCGAAGTAGAAAGCACATGAATCGTACTGTTCAATCATCCACTTCCCACACGCAACAGTAGCTCATGGGTACCACATATAACTTTGCCAAAGTTCTCTGACAAAGTTGAGACTACTTTTCCAGCCTTGTCAGCACCTGTCACACGCACACTCAGCTTTGCGGAAATTATGGGCATTCTGTCGAAGATTTCTGGCGAAGTAGAAAGCACATGAATCGTACTGTTCAATCACCCACTTCCCACACGCAACAGTAGCTCATGGGTACCACATATAACTTTGCCAAAGTTCTCTGACAAAGTCGAGACACGTGAAGCTTGCAACTCTCACTACATCGCTCTGACCAAGAAGGGTAAAAGAATAGCAAAGAAACAACACTAACAAAGTTTAGACACATAAATTTTGAAGGCCTAGCTACCATATTATTACCCACAAGGGTAAAGGAACAGTACCACTGCTGGATAATTGGAAAGTCTCGGTGTGTCAACCTCTGTGCTTCATGGCAAGGTAGACTAGCAAACATGCCCAACCTTTACTCACATTCGAGAAAACACTCCCAACAAGATTGCTTGCCTCAAAATCGAAGAGGCATCGCCCTCCGAATCTCGAGAGCCAGACTCCCAACATGATTACTTTCTCAAAAATCGAAGAGAGGGTAAAGGAACAGTACCACTGCTGGATAATTTGAAAGTCCCTGTGTGTCAACCTCTGTGCTTCGTGGCAAGGTAGACTAGCAAACATGCCCAACCTTTACTCACATTCGAGAAAACACCCCCAACAAGATTGCTTGCTCCAAAATCGAAGAGGCACCGCCCTCCGAATCTCAAGAGCCAGACTCCTAACATGATTACTTTCTCAAAAATCGAAGAGAGGGTAAAGGAACAGTACCACTGCTGGATAATTGGAAAGTCCCTGTGTGTCAACCTCTGTGCTTCGTGGCAAGGTAGACTAGCAAACATGCCCAACCTTTACTCATATTCGAGAAAACACTCCCAACAAGATTGCTTGCTCCAAAATCGAAGAGGCACCGCCCTCCGAATCTCGAGAGCCAGACTCCCAACATGATTACTTTCTCAAAAATCGAAGACACCGCTCTCCGAATCTCGAGAGCCACACCCCCAGCATGATTGTTTTCTCAAAAATCGAAGAGGCATCGTTCTCCGAATCTCGAGAGCCAGATCCCCGACATGATTGCTTGTTCGAAAACCGAAGAGGCACCACTTTCCCAACTTCAAGAGCCGGATCTCCTTGGATAAAGCTTGTCTGTAATCTTCACACGCAACATCAGCTTTCCAGATACCACAGACCACTTTTTCAAAGTGCTCTGACAGAGTTAAAACTTGTGAAGCTGGCAGCTCCCACTACCGTGCTATGACCAAGCAGGGTAAAGGAATAGCATTATTACTTGATGTTAGGGAGACTCCTATATATGTCGACCTCCATCCCCAACGGACAGGCAGACCTGCAAAAATGCTCAACCCTTCCTCTTATCTGAGAGGGCACTCCCAACGAAGCCTTTCGAAATATTCAGCTTTCTTTCCCCCCGATAATACCTCTGTAAACAAGCTATACTAGAGCAAGAATATCTCATATCATCAGGGTTAAAAGCAAGAGTATCCCATATCATGCTTTTTCCCTGTCTTTTCCTTTGGCCTTGTTCTTACCTGCAAGACAAGGAGAAAGAGAGCAATCAGTCAGCACTTGGAATCAAGCTTCCAGCCAGGAACTGACTGCCTGGAACCCCCTACCCTGGCATTGCTCTCGAGTACTCATCTTCAACATCTTATGATTCCAGGGAAGATACCGCATCTGCCTGAGGAACAGATAGGGCAAGTGAGAAGGATACAAGGAAGCATGTGGAGACAAGCGTAACAGCACACGTGCCGATACATCCACTACTCTGTCAAAAGCAAAAGTATCCCATATCAGCAGGGTCGAACGTACTCTAGATTTGATGGACTTGTTTTGACCCTCAAATTCTTCAGTCGGCCTTATACTTTGGAGGAAACCAGAAAACCCTCCAGCCCAGTTCAAGAATAAGCCTGTGGAAAGTTACTTCTTCAAAAGCAAAAGTATCCCATATCATCTCTTCTCATTTTTCTTCTCTTTATCCTTCATGCTGCCTGCAAGATAGGGAGAATGTGAACAATCAGCCGGAGCTCTGATTGCTTACCTTGTCTGTTACCTCTTTCAGCAGATCCCCTAGCTCGGCGACTTGGGGGACTCCTACTACATGGTTTGTATCGCGCTTGACCAAGCCTGAAACTACAAGTAAGCTTCAAGTGACATTGATACATTACCTTGTGCATCTCCACCAGTTACAGATACCACCCCTGGATGGAGGAAGAGTACTTCCAGAGAAGATTCCACATCTACCTATGAGACAGATAAGGAAAGTCAAGACGATACCACACTCCGGTACTTAGAAGTTTCGTGGTTACGAGATCATTCTCCCACAATATTTCCTAATGTCATTTGTACTAAATCATTCACTTGTACTCCCTAAAGGAGAGCTTGAACCTATGTACTTGTGTAAACCTTTCACAATTAATGAGAACTCCTCTATTCCGTGGACGTAGCCAATCTGGGTGAACCACGTACATCTTGTGTTTGCTTTCCTATCTCTATCCATTTATATACTTATCCACACTAATGACCGGAGCAATATGGCGAAGATCACAAAAAGTGACCGTTTTCGCTACCTAGGATCTATCTTGCAAGAGAACGGAGAATTAGATGGAGATCTCAACCATAGAATACAAGCTGGATGGATGAAGTGTAAGAGTGTATCCGGCGTGTTGTGTGATCGTCGTAGGCCACTGAAGCTCAAGGGAAAATTTTATAGGACGGCAATAAAACCAACGATGTTGTATGGCACAGAATGTTGGGCGGTGAAGCATCAACACGTACACAAAATGGGTGTAGCGGAGATGAGGATGCTTCGTGGGATGTATGGGCACACGAGAAAGGATAAGATTGGGAATGAGGATATCCAAGGTAAAGTAGGAGTAGCCAAAATTGAAGGAAATATGAGAGAAAATCGGTTCCGGTGGTTTGGACATGTGCAAAGAAGGCCTACTGACGCTCCGGTTCGAAAATGTGACTACGGGACAGAAGTTCAGGGCCGAAGGGGTAGAGGAAGACCTAGGAAAACTTTGGAAGAGACCCTAAGAAAAGACTTGATTACTTGGATCTAACGGAGGACATGACACAAAACCGAGCGCAATGGCGTTCTAGGAGTCATATAGCCGACCCCACTTAGTGGGAAAAGGCTTTGTTGTTTGATCAAATGGTGATAATTTCAGACAAATCAGAAACACATTAGGGTGTGTATGTGTGTCTGATTAACAAAAATTTTAAAATTCAAATAGCACATTGGTTTCAGGCTACATGTGACAGACGAATGGGATCAAGCAGGCAAATACCTGATTCTGTTAGACCTAAATTGCCTAAACTGGTGCCTTGCCAGCTGTACCTTGAACTAATATGCAAATGCAATGCATACAAAAGGGTCACCATTCAAATTAAATTTCTTAGTGATGCCAGGAATGATCTGAGGTGAGCATTGGGTATATAACCATGGGGATTTAGGATGATAAAATTTTGAAGAAAGAGGATGTGTAGAAGACTAAGAAGGTTAGGGTTTGCAGTAATTCTAACAGAGGGGAATAGATAGGTAGAGGAGATAATAAAGCACCAAGCCTCCAACAATCACTAAGTTTCATTCATGCCAATCTGATTTGGTGTTTAACTGGTTTCAGTTATGAATAGAGAGATGCTTAACATGCATGTGAGTTGTAATTATTTTGTATACAATAAAAATCATTGTTTTGTCATAATTCACAAACTAATTGGTTAACCTGTTTTAATTTACAATGCTAAAACTCAAATCTAATAAGGATAAGGATGGGATAAGGAGCGGGTGCTATCTAAGTTCAAGTTTTCTTTTTCCGGGAGAGGCTATGGATCCAATGACAATAAGCACGTTGAACATCCGATTTGGTGTTTCATTATTTATATGAACCGAAAACTGTAAAAGCCTGGACATTTTATGTCAAAAGGACTATTTTATATGCATGGATAGGATTCCTTTGTCCATATAAAACATTAATAAACTCTCCGCTTATTGTTATCACTCATTGGCGGCTTTTGTTCACTTCTCCATGACGGTCACCTAACGACTTTACCATTCCCATTTCTAAGACTCTCAATTTATTTTACTAATTATCTCTACTTACAAATTTTCTGATCTTAAACTACCATGGACAGTTCTTTGTTGACCCAAAAGGCTTTAAATTTAGATTTCGTCCAATGGACATAGTCTTAGGCTTCCAAAGAAGATATCTCTTACATAACCATGATGTAGATAATGCATAACTTACGACAATGTCTTGAGGACCTTCCACACTTTGCTATTTTCTGTTGCATGCAACTTCCACACAATGAGCTCACCTCCTGATGATAAGAAGAAAAACATGAATCAGGAACATGTAACTTAAGGGACATTGAATCAGCTAAAATGGCGAATCAGGATTGTCTTGTTATACATATAAAATAAATTAAGTTCTGTTAGTGGCTTCACATACCGTCCGCACCAGAGGCAAGTTGTTCTCCTGCATCATCATTGAAGAAGTGATATTAGTTGGAACATCAACAATAACCATGATGAAGGGAAGACGTGTCAATAACACAATCACCCAAGCTTCAATTATTTGTTTTATTCTTTTGAAAAGAAACTTCTCTTATTGCATACCCAATCTTCATTAACAAGCCAATGCAATGCTACTCAGATGTACAACAAAGTGAAGCTGCTATCTGAAGGACAGAGTTTGGTTTTCAGATATGGAAGGGAAATACATTCAAGAAAAGAACAAACCTGAACTCATGAATGAAATTATCCTTCCTGGTCCCGCCCCCCCCCCCCCCCCCCCCCCACACCCCTCCCTGCCTTTTAAAACCTAATCTCTCTTCCTTCTATAGTTCTTTTATTATAAATATCTTTCTCTTCTATTATCTCCAATTGCCTTGGTGTTCCTCTTACTCTGTCTCATTCTTCTTCTTCTTCTCTAAACCCCTCTATACTTCTAAATTCTCTTTACTGGTTCTACACCTTTTGTTTAATCAATACACATCTAATTTATCGTGAGATCAATTAGAGCTGACTTCAAAATGGAAAGTTGATGCCATAATTTCATATTCTATTGACACTCTGGGAGCTGTGACGCCATTCGTCTTCATTAGATTCACAATTTTCTGTACTTTCCAATTGTTACAAAATGTACAAACTTCAGACCTCTCAACATTTAGAGAATCTCCGTGAGGGGTTGTAGCCATACTAGCTATCTAGTTCGTAAATACCTCAACCTCTCGGAACTCCTATGTTTAAGGAGAGAGAAAGTGGCTCCTAGTGCCTAGCTATTCAATGCCTTAATACTGCTACATTTCACGCGTGGCTAGAGTGACTAAAACATAATTGTTAAATAAGTTGAATTCAAAAAGTAATACAAAATTGGTGAGTATCTAAAATAGCTAGTATAGTTAGCTTAAGCACTTCAAAAGTGCCCACTGCCCAGTCATTTTAGCATAACATTGACTAAAATTAGAACACCTCCCATTGAGATGCTGTTAAACCTTGAAACTTCTTCATCCCAGAAGATATTCATCCTCATTCATTCAAAATTCTAACTTTAAAGTATAGGAACTTCTACTTTGCAGTACATGCTTTATTCCACCATGAAACTTCTTGCTTATTTTATTTTTCAAAACCTAGGAGCAACCTGTTTGGGATCGCACTCATGGATCAAATGGGGACTTGAGAGTCTGGTAACCATGCAGAAGAAAAGAACATCAATGGAAAATTCCCAGAAACTAACCCTCAAAACCATCCAAATCAGATCAATGTAATCAACTAAATTCCCCCGATCAGACTCAACCAAATTTGCCAAATCATCCCAGTCATCCCTAAGGAGGAGGATGTTTAAAATACACACACAAACTCACATGCTAGTCATTTCATACTTTAATTAAGTCAGCAAGTTGTATTTCTGTCCTTGAAATTATGACATATGGAAATTAGACATAACAAAAATTTGACATCAGTAAATGGGAATGAAAATGTAACTTTTAGTCTTATACATTCAGGTGTGCGTAGAAGGGAAACGTAACCCCAAAAACATATTTCTACATCAGCAGCTTGATTCTCTTCATAAGCAATGTTTGAGGCAAGAACGGAGGATTACAATTGCCAAAGCAAGCACATTAGAAGCAAGTTCCATCTAAGTTATCATCTTTAGAAAAGTGAAATCTAGATCGAAAAGAAAGAGAAATGAACATTCACTGAAAACTAAAAAGGTGTTCCAGTTGGAAACAAACACATACAAATTTCATCATGGAATGAGTTTCAAGCAATTACGTGCAAGTCCTGACTGTTAAATACTAAATCTCAAATTACATTTCCTTGTAAATCCATGCAATTCCTAACCACTTAAATAGTAAAACTGAAATTACATTTCTGCTTAAAACCCTCAATGACAGGTTCACACCAATATCATACATGGATAAATTGTAGGAAGCACTTCAAGTGCATTTTCAAGATTCACTTGAATTTTTTTCCTAAGGATTGGTTCCAAAAATATTTTCACCAAAAGCGCTTTTAATCATTTTAAAAGCGCTTCCCAATGAGCCCTTATACAAATGGAAACAATGTTCTAAGATAAAATATAAAACAGTAACTGCTACCCTTGGAAGATAAAATAAATTCATAAGGGTATGAAAAACTTAATGTTCTGCATATGAAAACACCTTTTCACCTTAATATAATCCTAGAAAGTTCAGAATATACAAAGCCAGTAAGCATTCTGTTCACCGAGTCTGGAGTTAGCATTACTAACATTTAATGAATTTCAGGATCTAATATGTCAGAATTCGCGGAAACTCGCTATGCAACTCAATCATAATTTTACAGTACAGCATATTCATTACACTACAGTAAAGCAGACAACAATGAGACATAGGTATTCACTTACCTGAACGAGAGAAGCGAAGAACATTCACGGCAGAACTATGGTAAGAAAGGCTACTTTGATATGAAGCTACTGGGAGTTTCTTCTCTGTTTCGCTCGAACTTATTAACCAAAGCTGGTAAATATTAAACAGGAAAAAATAAACAGTTAGTTCAACAATTAACAAAATGAAATCACTCTAGCAAAAATCAACACTTAGAAATAAGCTATTCTAAATGGACAATTTGAGTGCTGGGTGAGCGAAAATGTTCAGATTAATGTCGAAATCTGGTAAGAGAGAGTACCTTGATGTCGAAATCGGCGCCACCAGTGGCGAGAGTGCCCGAAATTGGGTGGAAATCTAGGGTTAGGACCGGCTTGGTGTCGTGCCAGTTGATCTGAACAGTCCCTCCTTTCATTTTTTTTGGTGTTTGGGGATTCTTTTGGGAATCCAATCTTGGTTTATCAAATTTCGAAAGAAAAGGGAATTTAGGTTTTATGGGGAAGGAAGAGAGGTACTTACTTCGATTTGGCGGGAATTGTTTTAGGAAATTCTACAGTTTGCCCAAAAATATTATCTTTTATTTCTATTATTATTTTTTTACTTTAAGAAATGGTTTACCATTTACAATGGGAATTGTTATTAGCACTTCAAAAATCTCATTTAACAATTCAAACTTTCTATAATTAGAAAGAAAAATACCCTTATAAGGAGTGTATAATGAGATTTTTGGAGTGCTAATAACATTTTCCTTTACAATAAGGAAATTTTACTCAAATCCGATGATTCTCTTTTCTAATCCAACTTAACCTTTTGATCGCATGAAATCTCTATATTGTCCTTGCACTCAATTAAATAAAAATGGCAAATTTATTAGATGGACTCTTTTTGTCTATAAACCCATGGTGTTGCATTTTCTTAAACATTTTATGTGGCCCATGTTGCTACGAATTCCTAGCTCTCCCAATGATACAAGAAGAAAACTCAAATACCAACCAACAAGCTCTCCCTCTCCCAGCAAACCCTAGCCATCAACCCCTACGCCGCCGGCCTCTGGCTATGGCTGGGGGCCGGTGGCAGTCTCTCCCCTCCCTTTCCTAGCTCCTCATCCCTTTCTTTTCCCTCCTATTCCCCATCTCGGCCATCGTCCACCCCTCATTCCCGACCTTTCCCCTTCCTCCTCTCCCCTCCCTTGCTTATCTCCCACCATTTTGGGTGTAGATTTCCATGGATCTATGCCCTATACCCCGACCCGGGCTATGCCCTTTCAAGATTCTCTTCGATTTTGTACTCGTTTTCCTTGTGTGGGGTTTAGATCTACGTTGCAATTGGCTTGGATCCCCCCTCATCAACTCGGTTCCATGGTGGTGTCTCCCTCCTCGACGGCTTCGGTGCTCTCAGCTCTGGATGATCGGCTTAGTCTAGGAGCTTGGTGTGTTCGTCTCAGTGCAGTTTGGCTCGGCTTAAGCATGGACACCGGCATCCCACTGTCCAAATTTTGGAGAAGGCCTAGGCCTGGGTGCCTCGTTCCCCTTGTTTTTGAGTTGTACATCGAATCTTTCTCGGTGTAGTTTAGTTCATCTCTCCCCTATGTACCGCGGCAACGCTGGTTTTTGGCTAATTTGATCTTCGCCTTTGTGCATTGTGTATTGTGGGTCTCGTCTGCTAACGGTGACTTTGACGTGGTCTCGCACTTTTGCGATGACTTTTTGTGGCCTCACTATTCAACGATGACCGTTGTGTCTACCGATATCTCTCTGTTGCAACTATCATTTATTGTGACAGAGATGTACTGGTAGATTTGTGCGCTTGGCGACTGTGTGGTTGAGTTTGTGGGTGTTTACTAGGGGTTTAATGTTATTTGTTTGCTTTGTGCAAATTCATTCCAAATCAATTTATTGGTCACTGGAATTATATACCCAATGACACTCTATAATTGTTTGGTGTTGATTAATAAAAGACTATGATATCGTTTCTTGTCAAAAAAAAAAAGGGAAGTAGCATCGAATAAGATTAAAAAGCTCACTTATACAATGTCTTGGGCCGAGGGATGCAATGTCTTCATTAGAAAAGGTGTACCAAGTATTCGGTTGGAGGAGTCTCGCTCGTAAAGGCACATCGGTTGAGCATGACCCGGGGTAAAGCAATCTCAACCCGTATGTAATTGGTTAGTCAATTAAAGCGCAATTATGGATTTGACACATTTTCTCATAAGTTGATTACAATCGCTGATCATGAATCAATATGCAGATAATTTACTTCGAACTTGTGAATGCAAGAAGAATGCTCATCTTATTTATCAACTTGTAGGAGATTAGTGACTCAAATCCTATGTTCATGACCTTTTTCAAAAGGCAAGTGAGAAGAAACCATTGATATCAATGGACTAGGTACTGTATGACACACCCCGACCGAGGTTAATGCATACTGGCCGTCACGTGAGAGTGACGTAGCCATGTGCACAGTGCAGAAGCGATAAAGATAGTAAATATACGAATAATTAAAAACCACATTTCTAGAGTGCACTACTAGCAGGAAGTGATAGAAATTAGTTACAATCGTAAACACTCTTAATCAGAGCATAAAAAGTCTAGATGCAGTCCAATAGGACAAGTACTAGTTACACAGTACCAGGAATGTCCTACTATTAATCAAATAGGTCAGAATTGCCGACGATCTCGAGCCACCAACAACAAGCTTACTTAGAACCTGGAGGGGTGCAAAACAGAAAACGTGAGTGGGCAAAAACAAATGTTCTACAAAATCATTTCATTTATCAATATACTAAACCCTCGCTGTAAAACATGTATAATTTTCCTAGAATCAAGATATAAGCATATACATATATATATCTGAAATCATATCAATTCAGTTCATGCTTCACATAATCAGATTCATATGTATGCCATGCCAAAATATAACGAAGCAAGCCATCCAGGTAAGAATGATTTCATAGAAATATGATATGTTAGCCGGAACCCCTGAGGTGGTCTGTACGGCTGAATTCATAGCTCAAAAGTCAATCTAGCCGGAGTCACTACAATGACCTATATGGCAATATACTGCACATAAGTCGGAACCACTAAAAAGGGGTATGTACGACAAGATTGGGTGTAATATAATTATGCTCAATTTTACTCTCTCATAATAGCCGGGCGATAAATCGCTAGTCACCTACGAGTCGGAACCATAAATAAGGTCTGTACGACAAGACTGTGCACTTAAGTTGGATCCAATATGAGCATATAGTATGGGAGGTGACGTAAATAAACAGGCATGTACTTCATATCTCTGGCTAAATCACAATCACCCTAGGTGCAGTTTTATGAGCTCAACATCAATCAATCACATATCACATCATTGATGACTCACATAACCAAACATAACTAACCTACACTTACTTGTGCCTCCCCAGCACCATATTTATATATATATGCAACCATGAAATGCATATTCAGAATATAAAAGTAATTGGCATATTATTTCAAAGCGTACTTTACTAAAAATGCATTTCTAGGAAATATATCAAGTATATATATATATATATATATATACTGAAAACAAAAGCCCACTCACTGGTATGTCGAAGGGTTGTAGCCCCCGAGTCGCCCGTGGATACGCTCTTCCTCGGAATAAGTCTCACCTATATGCGAATTAACTATAAAAACGTTATTTTAATGCACATAGACAAAACTAGCTAATAACTTTTCATACATTGCTCAAAATGGGTATATGAATATACCATAGTGACCTACACAACCTCACGAACATTGTGATATTTTTAGAAAAAAATTTCTATGACTCACGCGCCCTCACGCGCCGGGGAGGGCACGGCCTCACGCACGGCCCACGCGCATCGTCTTCAACCTCCAGACGCCGGAACTGTGTCACCGGCGTCGGATTCTGGGCAGATCTGCAACTGCCCATTTCTCACTCGTTTTTGCACCATTTTCACGTATTTTATACCAAAATGAAGCTCTTAACTTGTAGAACACAATCATACTATTTAAAGTTCTAAAAGTCATGGAATCTCACCGGAGAATTCCAAGAAAACCGGCCAAACTTCGTCCACATGATCCCGACGTCCAAAACCTTCAAACGAAGCACTCCGAGCTTTCTTGGGACCTCACTAAGCTTCCTACAAGCTTCAAATTCCCAAAAAAATCCATAATTACGTGTGCATGAACAATGCACAAATCGTGGGTTATGAAAAACTAGGGTTTTCGAAGTTATCCTTACCTGAAATGGGTACCAATCGACTCGTCTGGGCTTCACGAACACAATGGTACCATTTTCTTCCTCGATCAGTGAGGTTTGAGAAGTCCTTGGTGTTTGTCCGTACAAGAAGAAGGAGAGAGAGAGAGTCCGAGAGATAGAGAGAGAACATGGGAGGGAAGATAGAAATAAAGTAATGTGGATCTGTGTGTGTGGTCCAATCTACACACCAATCACAACTAACCAAGGTTTAGTTCTCATTGGCCCCAAAAACTTAGGAAAATAATTATATTGGTCCACTTCTAAAACCATGTCACATACGACTCATCTCAACGCCCAAGGGCATTCTAGTCTTTTCACACATTTGATAAAAGTATTTCGGAACGGGCTGTGACACTGTACCCATGGGTCTCTAACCAAAATTAAAAAGTCTAGCTGAGGAAATTATCTTGAATTCATCCTGTGCATATTTGTAGTACCATAAATAATCATTACTGACGACGAAACATGTATCCAATATGATTGTCATAGACTCATAGTATATAGTGATGAGCCGATTCCATATTATATATTTTACCCTATTTTTTGGTATGTTTTGGTGATTATTTTGGTGAGATTTTGATACTTTGATACTTTGATGTGTATTTTAAATGTAGGATACACAAATCCATTTTGGGCATAAAGTGATGAAACAATGGAATTTTTTAGTAATTCCAATTGGAGCGGTTTCGTGTGTTTGTCAAAAGGTTGTGTCAAAGTTTCAACATTTAATTCCAAGGCACATGATTGTGGCGAATTAATTAAGGTCCAGCACGCAGTGCTGACAGATTTACGTTCTAGGCTTAATTCTGATTTTTAGGCATGAACATGGCGTTTTTTTTGGAGTTAGACTCTTTTGCAAAGTTGAAGATGACAGATCACTATGCTTTAAAAAAAGATTTTTTAGGCCTGATCTGGAGCTAGAATGGTCCAGCAACGTGGACAATTGCTAGCTGTCCAGATTTCCTAATTAGATTTGGATTGTGATTTTTAAGTTATCCTTTTGTTATTTTGTTTCCTAGTTTTTAGAAGGCGTTATATAGGTAGGATTATGAATAAAGGGCTGTATATAAGCTTCCAACCAGCTTTTAGGGTTCTCTACGTGATATTGAGAGCATTCACTGAAACCCTGGCAAATTGTAAACTACAAACTACAAAGGTGTTTTTATGAGTAACTAATTCATTTTGCTAGGGTCAGGCTACGAGTCTTACCATGCAATGTGATTTTATTAATTTGCCTAATGAATTGCTTTGAATTATTAATTACTGTGCTTAAACTATCTAATTGACGTAGTGATTTGCCACCATTAAGATATTTAGACAAGTAATTTGATGCAATTTTTGTTAGAACATCACCTTGAAATTGAGGAGGACTTCTTGTGATTACTTAATGTAATTTCACTTAAGGTGAACTTCACCCTGAATGGTTTTTAAAAGGGTTTTCACAAACTTAATGAGTCTTGCATGTTTATACTTGATATGAATATCACAGAAGGATTTTATGTTAGATATATATTTCCGTTTGAATATCACGAGCAGAATATGCATTAGGAAAACCTAACCTTCGAAGCATGTATGTCGAAATTCATAAGTAATTGATAGAATTGCATAGGATTATTAATGGTGACCGCTAACTCCTAATCTTCTCCATAAGTGTTTATTGAAATCCATTTTATTGTTTTATGATTTTACCGACTTGTATTTTTAATTAAGGATTAGTTTAAATACAAATGATGCATCGAATCCTTGTAGAGAATGATCTTGCATGAGGATTTATATTACAACTACTTTGTACCCTTGCAAGTATTCTATGTGATTTTAACCTTTTTTTGCATAGATACTAAAAATCCTACATATAGATTATTAGAACATTTTATTCAAATTTAGGTATCAGAAATCACTGCTCTTCTCTAGCTCATTAACAACCAAATGGTCAAAGAAAAGGAGGTGGATGGGTAAATATCTATGAACTGAAAAGCATACTAGATGAAACGAAAGGTAATTGGTTGGAAAAGCTTTATTATATCTTATGAGCCTACAAAACAATAGAGAAAATACCAATGGCAGAATCTCTAGTTTCTTTAGTATATGGAACAAAAATAGTTCTACCAATTCATGTCAGTAGAACAAATGTTAGGTCTCTTCTTTCTACTGCGTGTCTTTCTACTGCATCTTAGGATAACGAGTTATGATTTATTTAGATCTTTTAGAGGAATGAGAGATTTCCCAGATCAAGCATGCATTATCAAAAATACCTCTCTCACGCACAAGCGTGTGCATATATCTGCTAGTTTCTAAAGATAAAGAAAGAGAGGAAGAAATTCAATAATTAATAATTTCGTCACTGTTTGATTCCCGGGAAATAATCTGGCAAACAAATTTTCCGGCCAATTTCCTGAATCAGTATTATAAACTGCTAATTCATACAAAATATATATATATATATATATATATATATATATATATATATATATATATTTCTATATAATATATAGATATATATTGTAGTACGTAAGCCAAGCAAACCGTTATGATTATTCCTGAACCCCTTAGTCAACAAAATCCCAACAAACCATTTGCGATCTAGCTAGCTGGTACAAAATACAATTAATTAATTAATGCTAGCCACAACCCCTAGTACTTTTTTCACGACTCACATATTCCGTTGCCCTACGTGCTCAGTCACACATTTTTCTCTTATTAATAATTCATTACAATTGAGCATTGAACACAAATACTATCAAACATTTTCACAACTATAGATAATTAATCAGAGCCACGCACCTCTAATAGCATCATATTATCTAATCACACTAAGCTCGCAGCAGCACTAGTAGTACATCTGCAATTAAGGTAACTTCATCCGGTGGTAGTGGCTTGGTCTAGTTGTCAGGGTGTCTAGTGAAGGAGGAGGAGGCGGTGGAACCATGCTGCAGCGGCCATTCCAACGGCAACCCAACCCCTGCAGTAGGAACTCCAACTGATGTTGATGGACCATTAATAATATTGGTATTGCACTGATCATGAGCTCCTGCTGCGGGTGCTGCAGCTGGGTGGTGCTGATCATGCTGATGATGATGACCATCGATACTAATGTTATTGACATTACTGGAAGAGGAGGAAGATGATTGTAGCAATCGGATTTGCCTCTTCAAGAACTTGACGTATCGAATAGCTTCGTCTAACATAGAAGCGGTATCCATTTTAGTTCCTCCGGGAACGAGTCTTTGGAGGATACGAATTTTCTCGCTTATCCTCTCGCGCCGGTGACGCGCAGCCACGCTCTGGGGATCATCACTGATTCGCACATTCCGCCTTTTGGGCTTTCGGATTGTAGCTGGATCGATGTCCACCGGCTGCATAGCGGCGATCCTGTACATCATTTCCTTCATAGCTCCAAGCTCTTCTTCACCAGTTGCGGCGGGGCCCTGGTCTTGAGCATCTTCGTGATCATCTAATTCCATGAAAGTATTATTATTATTCCCTGCAGCGGCGGCTAGTAGTACTTGATGAGTGTGATGACGATGATGGTGTTGATGATGGTGATCGATGATTAGTTGATCATGATCATGAATATTCGAAGGGGAGGGAACATACTGATGATGGGTAGATGAGGAGGATGGGGTTTGATGATGCCCTTCAAGATGGAGAGGAAAGTTTGGCCAAAGAGAAGAATACTCAAAGGAGGAGGAGATCTCATGTCGGAGGATGGGATCTTCCCTGCTAACATCATCATGATTAAGATCCTGCCCGCCGGAAGAGTTTAGAGACAGCTTACTTGCGTAATCAATATTGATGTCCATGCTTTTCTGTGCCGGTAAATTCCAACTGATGATTATTTATATTGAAAATAAAAATAAATTTGGGAAGATACAAATTCGATCTACCAGTTGATCAAGTGGACTTGAAGTGGTATTTGTGGCCTGTATATGCGATCAATGATAACACAAAAATATAGCACCATATTTAACTCGTCCCTGATTGGCGATCAAACGGCGAAATAAAAAAGTCTGCTAGGTTTTCAATTGAAGCTTTAGAAGGAACGATCCAACACTCACCATCTAAAGGTAGAGAGAGAGTGGAGAGAGAGAGAGAGAGAGAGAGAGAGAGAGAGAGAGAGAGAGAGAGAGAGTATTGGAGCAAAATTTTAGTGAAGGAAGAGGGAGAAGCATGCATGATATGCAACAAAGCAGAATAGGGATGAATTGATGAAATAGAACAAGATAATGGGTGGATGGGGGACCCACAAAAGAGATCAAGTGATCATCAAAGAGAGATTTTTCAGTGTGACCGTCACACGAGGTGCTATACCACTGGCTTTTCAGCCGTTGCGCGTATCCTTATATAAATGGTGGGTTATGTGTGTTAAAAAGTTAATAAAATTAAAAAATTTCACCATTTGCATAAAAGCACGTGGTATACCATCCGTATTCTCATTACAATTAAAAATTTCTCATGATCAAGGGGTTAAATGATCTTATATCTTAATCTGGCAAAGTTATCTAGGGTCAAGGATTGCACTACTGAGAGCTTGCAGGCTTTGCCACATTCCTAGGGTTCTCTCCCATTTATTTACTTAATGTAAATATAAATATATTTATATATGGAGTAGTACAAACACTGAAATTCTAGCACTGCTTCTTCCTTATGCTTCATGATTCGCTGTTGCGGAGATAATTACTTCGGTTACTCTTTCTGCCAAAATTGGGTTTCGTGTGGGAGTGAGGTTTCCTTGGTTTTAGTCTTTACGTACACACAGTAATTTTTGGGTCAATTTATGGTATCACCAATGTTATAAACGGTGTATTTTTCAAAAATTGAATACCAAAAACGTGTATTTGGTAATATTAATCTATAGAAACTTTTATTTTAATCCTGAAAAAAGATCATGTTTTTAATAATACCTTATGTAAAATGAAAACTAAAAATAATCAGTTGATTCATATCCACATCAGCTTAAATATCTCATGTCAAATTTAATTACTTTTTTTAATGAATTTATTGTATTTTCAGTCTGCCTATATTACCTCTTTGGGGATTCAAACACAAAAAATTGAATAGCATTTTGTAAATCAGAACTAATGTATAATGTGTCACATCCTGGGCTTGACTCCACCGTAGCACGATATTGTCCGCTTTAGGCCCCGACCACGCTCTCACGGTTTTGTTTCTGGAAATTCACACAAGAACTTCCTAGTGGGTCACCCATCCTGGGATTGCTCTCGCGCGAACTCGCTAAACTTCGGAATTCCAATGGAACCTGAAGCCAATTAGCTCCCAAAATGCCTAGTGCTAGGTAGAGATGAGAATATACATATAAGGCTTACATGATCTACTCCCCTGGGCGATGTGGGATGTTACAATCCCTAAAAATGATAGTTTTTGTAATTTTAATCAGTGAATTTAGGAAAATGCCCTTCGAGGCAAATACGTTGACTTTTGTTGACCACTTATTCGTGACACGTAAAATCTGTTTTCTTGGCATATCCTCGTAGTACTCGTCGCTACGGACTTGTGGGCGCAAATGAGGTTTTATTTAGTCGATGTATGTGTACTTCCCAATGAGGGGCAAGATGGTAATATTGCACCATCGGGAATTCCTTACTTGCTTGTTGAGACAACAGTGAGTTATTGGTATTGCGGGCTGCAGACTGTAATATCAATAACTTATTGTTGGGTTCATTAAGCAAGTGGGCAATTAGGTCCGTTTACGAAAGCATAGGTGAAATCTTTCGATGTTCGGTCTTTGATTTCAGTACAATTACTTTAACTTTACGTTATTATATATACACGTAATTTGACGTTATGTTTTTATATATCTATTTTTTTTACTTGATGTTTTCGTAAAGGGTTTTATATTGAAGTATTGTACTGAGGGAGAAGAAAAGTATGAGCTTGGAGGCATGAAAGAGGAATAATTGGAATCCGATTGCGACGGAATGACATTATCTTTTATGCAACCGCTCCAACTTGATATCTCCTTCACGTATTTATTTTTCGACTATCTTTTCACTATTTTTGTGTAGCAACTGGTTTTAAATTTCGGGGACGAAATTTTTTCAGGTGGGTAGATTGTAAGAACCCGTCCCTAAAAATAATAGTTTTTGTAATTTTAATAAGTGAATTTATGAAAATGCCCTTCGAGGCAAATACGTTGACTTTTGATGACCACTTATTCGTGACATGTAAAATTTGTTTTCTTGGCATATCCTCGTAGTACTCATCGCTACGGACGCGTGGGTGCAAGCAGAATCAAATTCAAAGTTATAACGAAGAAGTTATTAATGATCGGAGTCGAGGGGGGGGCAAAATAGACATGTTCCCATTTATTTGGAATACTCCAGAAAATCTAGAGTGCCACATGTGTGACTGAGATGAAAAGAGAAGTAAGATGGGTGGTGGAGATGGAAGGACAAAGAGAGAAATGAGGGAGCGTGTGGCCAATGAGGAAAGGAAAGAGAAATAGCATGGCCCAATTCGAAAGGGAAGAAAGGAGGGGAGGGGAGAGAAGAGAGACCCATAGGATCCCTTGCCCAGTTTCCTCCTTTGACCCGACTTGACGGAATTGAAGAATCAGACGGTTTTGATGTTATTTTCCGACGAATTGAGACCTCCCATCACCCATAAACATCACCATAGGGTCTCGACATCCAATTATAGCCTTAATCAACGAAGTTTCATCACGGTTTCCATGAAGAACAACCCATGGGTCCGAAGATGTTGGAAGTATGCCCACAAAGCCATTCATTTGATGTAATAGCTTTTGGAATACTTATTGTGTTAAACTATTATATGTTTAATGAAGGGCAAATCTTATTGTTAATCACTATTTAATGTATTATGCGTTTAAGCAATAAGGGAATCCAAGGAATGTATTTAATCTAAGAGAGAAGGGATCTAAGTAAGTTAGATTAACGAGACCTTTCTCTTATGTTCATTCCTAAAACGTTCCTAGCCATAGGATTGCCAATTTGGCATTGACAATCCGTTAAGGTTAGTATGTGTTATGTTAACTCAAGTGTAAGTATGACTAGTCTTAAGTCATTCAGTGTTGGACACTGGGACAAACACATAGTTGCTCAAAAGGTAATTGAGTACACTGAACAACGATCAAAAGGGAGTTCGAACATATATGTCATGTAAGAATTCTTAAGTTGCAATGTGCAAAGTAGTCATTTGACCTGGGGCATCATAGATGTCTAATGGTTGGATCCTTGATCTTTGATCATGTTAAAGGCATTCTGTTGAGAGTGTCCACGACATTGTTGGGGTCAAGCTATCTAGTCATGTAGACATATGAATGCACAACAAAGGATATATAACCTTCCATGGTGGATGGAGAATACTCTGAGATATGATTCGGGAGTCTTTGGCCAAAGCATACGAATATGACTTAAGAAGTTTGTTCCAAATCATATTCAATTGAATCATATAGAGAAGTATCACATTGGATAGTAGACATGAAACAAACTATCACTCAAACAATGTGATTAAGAGTATTGTATTAGAGAATGATTGTATTGCATTGTAATTGTAACTTGGTAGGTTCTCCAACCACTTGTATTTAGCTTGGGTAGCCATGACATACTGCTAGGTGTCACTCATGGTTTGTGGAAGCCCTGAGGATTAGTAAACACTAATCTTCATCAAAGGGAGAATTGAAATGTAGTTTCAATTCACAATCGATCGTTAAGAGTAACAATCGCCCACTGCCTCGCTAATTGGAACCTAATGGAGCGTACACCGAGTAAGGATGAAAGTGAAGAAATATATATGGGATGGATAAACAATTAAATAGTTTAGTTGAGAATGGTTAAGATTAATTAATTAGTTAATTAATCTTACGAAAGGTTCGTATTGGGCTTTTAAGTTGGTTTTGGGTTTCGGGGCCCAAAAGGATTTTTGGTCTACAAGGCCCATTGAGTTTAGGTTGTGTGACAACTAAAACTAAATAGAAATTAACCCAAAAACAAAGTCAAAACTGGCCTAGGGTAAGTGGATGCAAACTTGGCTTAATTGCAAGTTTGCCACTCACATGTGAGGTGGTATAAAGGCAACTTTATAGCCATTATCTTACTAAGGGTTTTTCTTAAGGAAAGAAGAGAAACTTTTTCTCTCTTTTTCTCTCTTTTTCTCCATAGAGGCCGGCCACTTAGGGGAGGGATAGCTAACAATCTTTCTTCCTCTAAGTCATCCATTTCATCTTCACATCTCATCCTTGGTGTAGAGACTTAGAGACACCAAACCTTTGGTGTTCTTGGAGATCCTTTCTTCACATCCTCAAGGAGAAAAAGGAGTATCAAAAGGAAGAAAATCACAACGAAGATCTAAGGAGCTAGGAGGTGACTTGAAGGCCATCCACTTGGGTGAATCCCTTGTGTAAACATGGATAAGCTTCAAGGGTAATGAATCTCAAAATCCTTTCTTCTCTTAATATTGTTAAAGAGTCTTGTGGTTCACCATTCACTAGGCTTTGAAAGTCATGGGTTTTAGAATTGTTTTGTTAATGCATGCCTACTTTAAAGTGTTATTAGTTTGCATATGTGTTCAAATGTTCTCACATGTTCTTAGCTAGGACAATTTGTTTTTTTTTCAGAAGACCCTTAGTTGGAAATCCACCATTTTCTGAAATATTTACCCTCGATCCACATCATCAAACAACTCCTCTTGGACCTAGGAACAAGTCCCAAGCATTGGTTGGAGCATCGGAGTTGATTTGAGGACGAATTGACGAGCATTCTTGACGAATCTTAGTATAAGTGGCTACCTTTGAGGGTATGATCTTTACCCACACTATTGTACTTTACTTATGCTCTGATGACATGTGTGAAATGGGTACATACCCGCTCACAAACGCTCTCTGGTATTTAGGCATTTTTAGGTTTAAATTTACTCACATTTTCCATATCACTGCACTTTATGGCTTCGTCACCTTCCTGGTGTCAGCTAGCACAGCTCGATTCGGAGTCCTAGTGGACAATCCGGGTCGGGGTGTGTCATAAGGCCTAACGAATCACTAATGCAAAAATTATCGGACCTAACGAATTAAAACATAAAAAAATACAAACCGTACCAAATTGACCAGACCTAATGAACTAAAACATTAAAAAAAAAATACAAACTGTACCAAATTGACTGTACTGAATCCATCAGACCTAATGGACTAAAACATAAAAAAAACAAACTGTACCAAATTGATCGTACCGAATCTATTGGACCTAGTGAATTGAAACATAAAAAATACAAATGGTACCAAATTGACCATACTGTATCTATTGGCTCTAAACTACATAACATGCCTAATTTATTGGACCTAATCTGTCGGACCTAATTTATCGAACCTAGTGAGTTGAAACCTAAAAAATACAAATCGTACGAAATTGACTGTACCGAAATATTACATAACATGCCTAATTTATTGGACCTAATCTGTCGGACCTAATTTATCGAACCTAGTGAGTTGAAACCTAAAAAATACAAATCGTACGAAATTGACTGTACCGAAATATTACACATGAACTATATAACGTACCTAATTGACCGTACCAAAACTATTGGACCTAAATTAGTGCATTCTCCACACAATATTAAATTTGAATAATATAAAAAAACTAAACAAAAAACAAAAGTAGGTAGTTATAGAAAATAAAGATGGCATTTTTTAGACAATGAGAAGGAGGTTACTTTTATGGATGATAATGAACCTATAGTTACATTTTTCAAACTTTGATAGTGGAGCGAGGTTACATTATAGACAATAAACATGACATTCTTGTAAATAGTGGTAAAACTTGTGGTTTTATTATAAGTGACATGTCATGGTGCATCAAAATGAAGGATATTTTTTAGATATTGAAAACCTTCCAGGTTATACTCTAAAAATCATCTTTGACAAGCCCTTATCTCTAAAAGGCTCATTAATTTAAGCCAATTTTTAGTGACTTTAAATTTAGGAGCTTTATTTGTAGAGATTAAAACACAAAATACATTTCATAGAAGTGAATTGTTATTAGCACTTCAAAAATCTCATTTGACACTGCAAACTTTCTATAATTAGAAAGAAAAATACACTTATGAGGAGTGTAGAATGAGATTTTTGGAGTGCTAATAACAGTTCCCTTCATAGATCTCTATTAGTTTTGAAGCATTTCAAGGAGAGACAAAATCCCAAACCCTAACAAACCTAGCACAAAAACAAACACTCCAAAATTTAAAATTTATGTCATGCCCTCAATAGACTTGTTAATTAACCAAGCCAAAACTACAAACTAATCATCATCTACAAAAACTTCAAATTAATTTTAGATCCTTAAAAAATTAATTTATGCACTTCACCATTTTCACAATTTATACACTTCTACAAGATCAATGCCAATATTCCAGTAGTTATACAAGATCAATTTCAAAATTCTAGCATTTATGTGAGATCAGTTTAATTTCAAGCACTTTTGCTAAATCAATTTCAAAATTTTAGCATTTCTCCAAGATTAGTTTCAAAATTTTCAGCACTTTTGCAAGATTAATTTCAAAATTCCAGCACTTCAGCAAGATCAATTTAAAAAATTTTAGCGCTTCTGCAAGATCAGTTTTGAAATTACAACATTTATGCAAGATCAGTTTCAAAATTATAGCACTTTTGCAAGATCAATTGCAAAATTCATGCAATTTTGCAGGATCAATTTCAAATTTATGCATCCAAATCATCCAAACCTAAAAAATCAAATATTTTCATATAGTACTAAACAAAGTCCCAATTGTTCTCATAAAAGGAAAAAAAAACTCATAAATCTAGGGAACAATACAAAGAAGAAGGGAGGAGAGAAGTATGAATAACAAGTAGGAGAGAGAGAGAGAGAGAGAGAGAGAGAGAGAGAGAGAGAGAGAGAGAGAGAGAGAGAGAGAGAGACGAAGAAGGAGGAGGAGAGGGAAAAAGAGAGAAACAAGGAGACAGAGATACATCTTTTGAATAGAAGGGTAAAAGTAATAAATGCAAAGACAATTAAAAAACAACTAAATATAAGCTTCGTCTTTGTATGAAATAAATAAAAATACTTATTTCTCTCTAAAATGAAGTTTTATAATTTGATTGTATAAGTAATTTCTCCTTAATATTATAACTCCAAAAACAATTTTTTTTGAACTTGGGCTGGTTATGAATTTTTCTTGAGCTAACCCAAATGGAAAAGTTGTGAGCGGGCGCGGAATCCATATCATAATATTGTAATTAAGGAAAAACAAAAAGAAAGCTAATAATCAATTTATGGGAATCGAATTCAACAAAGTCAAATTTTTGTGCATTAGGGTTTAGGTACTCTCAATGTACCAGATCACAGCTTTTAAACCTTTAATTTTCCGAAATGTATGTGTAGAAACCCAATGCCTATCTGCTAGGATATTAGACCACATATAGCTGTTAAACTTCAAAATATTGTTTGTTTTACTTCAATGGAATAAACTAAGGTCACATAAGAAAACATAATGCTTTACCAACAAGAAAAAAAATGTTACATTTTTTATTATGCAATCCCAGTTATGCAATCTTCCCACTTGAAATTTCGTACAATCTATTGGTATCCTCTATACTTTTTAGTGTGAGATCTCATGTTCGATGCACTTGACTTATGAGTCCAATACCTAATTATTAAGGTTAGTGACACTACATGTTTGCCCAACGAAAAATAATTCGTCACGCAAAGTACAACTTCGTCATTAAAATCTTTGGACGACAAAATCTTCGTCGCGCATAAGTACTAGGGCAAAGTTTGAGCTACAAAGGTTGCACGAAGAACATTTACGGTTCGTTGTGCAAGAAAGTATACTCGACAAAATATAGGTCAGAAACGCGATGAAAGAATTCGCCACTTGAACATTTTGGCGACAAAAGATTTTGCTACACAAACTTTGAGGCAATGAAATATTTGCGTCACGAGAACTACAATCAACAATAGAGTTTTATCTCAAAAGAACTTTACCTGACAAAACATGTCGTCAAGTAAAACATCTGCCCAACAAAACGTTTTGTTGCATTTGATCTTCAAAAGTTTTTTATTTATTAACATTTTGTCGCACATATGTTTAAGTGAAAAAGTAAGTCATTACTTTATGTTTAAGGTGACAAAATGTCACATCCCAGCCCGGGCCCCCACCACATCTCGGGTTCGACTCATTCGTAGCACGATATTGTCCTCTTTGGGGCCCGACCATGCCCTCACGGTTTTGTTTCTGGGAACTCACACGAGAATTTCCCAGTGGGTCACCCATCATGGGATTGCTCTCGTACGAACTCATTTAACTTCCGAGTTCTGATGGAACCCGAAGCCAGTGAGCTCTCAAAAGGCCTCGTGCTAGGTAGGGATGAGAATATACATATAAGGCTTACATGATCCACTCCCCTGGGCGATGTGGGATCTTACAATCCACCCTCTTTAGGGCCCGACGTCCTCGTCGGCACACATCCAGCCAGGGATTGACTTTGATACCAAATTGTCACATCTTGGCCCGGGCCCCCACCACATCCTGGGCTCGACTCCGCCGTAGCACGATATTGTCCACTTTGGGCCCTAACCACACCCTCACGGTTTTGTTTATGGGAACTCACACGAGAACTTCCCAATGGGTCACCCATCATGAGATTGCTCTCGTGCGAACTCGCTTAACTTCGGAGTTCCGATGAAACCCGAAGCCAGTTAGCTCCCAAAATGCCTCATGCTAGGTAGAGATGAGAATATACATATAAGGCTTACAAGATCCACTCCCTTGGGCGATGTGGGATCTTACACAAAATATGTCGTAGCTTTAAGTTTTGGGCAAGAAAGGTATTTCGTCACACAAAACTTTTCTGATTAATATTTATCTATTTTTAAATTAATTTAAATTAATTAAATTTTCAATTAATTAAATTATTTAATATTTAAAATACAAAGAATCAGATAAATAATGTACAAAATCTAGGTCACCACTCGAAAGTGACGCACTGTGTGGCTGGGGCACAGTGATAAGTGAGTAAGGATTGTTGTATCCACATTGGCGCCTGAATGCATGTTAAACGAGCAATAACGCTATAGAAACTTCTTTTGGAACGATTCCACTCAAAATTGTTTGGAAGCATATTTCGACGTTAACTTTATCCATGACACGTAAAAGAAGTATTTTGACTTTGCTGGACGGATAAGGTCAAACTCAAAGAAGGTAGGACATAAAGGTAGGGCACAAGAGAGTAGAATGCGTGTGGGAACGTGGAATATAAGAACCTTAAGAAAATGTATGGAAGTAGTAAAAGTTAAGGTGAACAGAATGATAAGTATGATGTCCATCCAGGAAACTAAGTGAGTTAATCTTAAGTCAAAGTCTCAAAACCTCATGTTTTAAGCTTTGGTATTCAGGCACAAACAATTGACAAATTATGTTGACATTGTTGTGGATAAGACTCTAAGAAAAGATGTTGTAGATGTTAACAGGGTCAGCGATAGAATTATAGCAATCAAGATTGTATCAGACAAGAACTCATCAATGCGATTAGTGTGTATGCCCCTCAATGAAGGAAAAATTTGTGAAAACAAGTTCATTTGAGCAGCATCTATGCATGCAATTAACAATTGAAGGTGGAATCATGTTTGTATGCACTTAAAAACAAAACTTTACCCATGAAATTCAAGGCCTAGTTGTTGTGGTGAACCAAGACTCAACCGAAATCTTAAAGAAAAAAGTTGAGAAACTTTTATACCTTTGAAGCACGTATTTGCTTAGCAAAGGATATTCACCCATGCGAAGGCCTTCTTTCCTTAGTCTCCTTGCTCCTTAGCTCCATGGATGTGGATGGAGGAACTTTGCTTCTTGGCTCCATGACTTATTGGATATGGATGAAGGAATAGATTCTCCAAGTTCCCAAGAAAGGGAACCTCTAAGTTTCCACACCAAGGAGAGCATTGAGGAAGAGATGAGTGACCTAGGAAGAGATGGATGCTAGTCCATTCTTCCTAGGGTGGCCAGCCTCCTAAGAGAAGAGAGAGTTTTTGTTGGAATTTATTAGGTTTATTTAGGAAATTAATTAGAGATTTGATTTGATTTTGTAGTAGGGTATTTTTGGCATTTACGCATTAGGGTTTCTTAGGTTTATTGCTGTATAAATAGAGCTTGTAATTTAGTTTGAGAAAAAGTTAGTCACAATGTAGCCTCTTAGGGTTTTGTAGCCGTTTCAGCATTCTCAGTTTGTTTAATAATATTCTTATTATTTTGTAGTCTTGTTCATCGCGCACTCTGATATTCAACTTGGTATCAGAGAGGGTTCGATCCTTAGGGTTCAATCCATTCTCATTGGTATCAATTTGTTTGCCTTTGTCATCGTTCGTTTTAGATTTGTTAGTTGGTATTGATTGTTTGCAAGGAAAAAGTTGATCTGACCGATCCACCACACCACTACTTTTTAGTTGTTTAAGAAGGTGTGATGTTGCACTTGTTCGCCCAGAAGAAGAGAGAAAAAAGAAGGAAAAAGAAAAAAAAAATTGTTTGGAGTTTTTGAGGCCCCCACACGGGCAAAGAAAATATATGTTTTTTTTGTTTGTTTGCTCAGGTTTGTTTGGAAGCTCGCAATTGGCATCGGCATTGATATTGGCATTGGCATCGACATTGGTATTGGCATTGGCATTGGCATTGGTATTGACATTGGCATTGGTATTGACATTGGCATTGGTATTGGTATTGACATTGGTATTGGCATTGGCATTGACATTGGAATTTGGAATCTTGCACTTGCACCGATGGAATTTCGTATTGAAATTGGCATCAGAAGTTAGCATAACAAAGCTTGCATCCGCATCGTTTGTTGGCACACTCATGTCGTATACCGCCATGAGTTTGACGGGGGGTGTTGGAATTTACTAGGTTTATTTAGGAAATTAATTAGAGATTTGATTTGATTTTGTAGTAGGGTATTTTTGGCATTTACGCATTAGGGTTTCTTAGGTTTATTGCTCTATAACTAGAGCTTGTAATTTAATTTGAGAACAAGTTAGTCACAATGTAGCCTCTTAGGGTTTTGTAGCCGCTTCGACAGTCTCAATTTGTTTAATAATATTCTTATTATTTTGTAGTCTTATTCATCGCGCACTCTGATATTCAACTGTTTTTTGTATTTTTCTCTTTTCTCTCTAGAAAACCCTTTTTTTAGGGAATGAGTTATAATTTCCTTTCTATAGCCACTTACATTGAGTGGCATAATTGAAATTAGAACCAATTCTCCCTCACACTCTCTATGGCGGCCATGTGGGTTCGTTGGGCTTTCATGCCCTTTGTGTTTTCAAGTTGTCAGACAACTTGAGTTATTGGACTTGACATTCAAAGCCCATTGGGCCTTGAGGCCCAAAACTAACCCGATGTCTAAAACGAACTTATTTGTTTGATTAATTAACATATTAATTAATCCTAGCCATAAATAATTAAACCATTTAATTATTCATACTCATCTCTGTTGTTTCTTCAATCTCTACCTTACATGGTGTACGATCCATTAGGTTCCTTTTAGCGAGGCAGTGGGCGATTAGAACTCTTCAAATCGATTGTGAATTGAAACTTACTTTTCAATTCTCCCTTTAGTGAATATACACCTTTAGGGCTTCTATAAACCATGAGTGACACCTAGCAGTATGTCATGACTACCCAATCTAATCAGAAGAGGTGGGGAACCTATTCAGTTTGGGATCAAATTCTGTTTGGGAGTGTTTACATTCATTTTAAACATAGCAATTATGTACGAACAAATGTACCAACTATATGCAGATAAACTTGTCCCTGCAATGTTTATGTACCAATAACTTGTAATACCACAATTTTAAGTTTGTTTAGTTTCATATTAAGTGTACCAACTACATACCAACAAACATACCTAAATAGAAAAAAGAAAACTGAACAAATCAACTATAATATCTACGTAATTAATTGTACCAATTAATATTGTGTTCACTAGTCAAATGTACCGAACCTTAGTAAATTTTCAGCAGTTCCCCAAACAAACATAGCCATGAACGCACCCACACTACACAATAGAAAAACTAGGAGGTGTAAACATAAATAAAAAATTAAAAAAAACATATTTTGAAATCCTGAACCACATCAAAAGTTAAACATATCAGTAAAGAGATAAAAAGTGTAAAGTTTGTTTTGATAGTTCCTAAAATGAAGGCAATGGGTTTTGATAATAAGTTAATCCCGATAATGCCTAAATAAATGCTCCATGAAGGCAAATTGAGAAGCCAATATAGCACTATGAGTTTAAATATATAAAAATGACATGTAAATAACTTAAATTCAATAATGCTGATGTGGCCTCAAATTAAAGCACCTTAATCAAAAGTTCAAAAACTTTAATAAAAAATTAAAATACCCTAGATGTTTAGTCAAAATCCTAAGTGGGAATCCTCTCTTACCCCTGGGGGCAACAGAATCTCAAATATTGTCTCCTTTTGCTAGAGCAACCCCTTAAGGGGCCAGAAATGTGTTGCAAATCCTTGAGATGTTATTTGCGGCTGCTGATCAACGGGTAAATTTCCATAAAACTTCTATTTATTTTTCGAATAACACAAACAAGCAAGATAGGGCAAATATTGTTAACATTTTGAATATCCAACATAAAACAACCATTGGAAGATATTTAGGTATTCACAATAGTGTTTTCTAGAAAGATCCTCTTAATAACAACAACAACAACAACAACAAAGCCTTTTCCCACTAAGTGGGGTCGGCTATATGAATCCTAGAACGCCATTGCGCTCGGTTTTGTGTCATGCCCTCCGTTAGATCCAAGTACTCTAAGTCTTTTCTTAGAGTCTCTTCCAAAGTTTTCCTAAGTCTTCCTCTACCCCTTCGGCCCTGAACCTCTGTCCCGTAGTCACATCTTCGAACCGGAGCGTCAGTCGGCCTTCTTTGCACATGTCCAAATCACCAGAGCCGATTTTCTCTCATCTTTCCTACAATTTCGGCTACTCCTACTTTACCTCGGATATCCTCATTCCCAATCTTATCCTTTCTCGTGTGCCCACACATCCCACGAAGCATCCTCATCTCCGCTACACCCATTTTGTGTACGTGTTGATGCTTCACCACCCAACATTCTCTGCCATACAACATCGCTGGCCTTATTGCCGTCCTATAAAATTTTCCCTTGAGCTTCAGTGGCCTACGACGGTCACACAACACGCCGGATGCACTCTTTCCATCCAGCTCGTATTCTATGGTTGAGATCTCCATCTAATTCTCCGTTCTCTTGCAAGATAGATCCTAGGTAACGAAAACGGTCGCTTTTTGTGATCTTCGCTAGATTGCTCCGGTCATTAGTGTGGATAAGTATATAAATGGATAGAGATAGGAAAGCAAACACAAGATGTACGTGGTTCACCCAGATTGGCTACGCCCACGGAATAGAAGAGTTCTCATTAATTGTGAAGGGTTTACACAAGTACATAGGTTCAAGCTCTCCTTTAGTGAGTACGAGTGAATGATTTAGTACAAATGACATTAGGAAATATTGTGGGATAATGATCTCGTAATCACGAAACTTCTAAGTATCGGAGTGTGGTGTCGTCTTGACTTGCCTTATCTGTCTCATAGGTAGATGTGGCATCTTCTCTGGAAGTACTCTTCCTCCATCCAGGGGTGGTATCTTTAACTGGTGGAGATGCACAAGGTAATGTATCAATTTCACTTGAAGCTTACTTGTAGTTTCAGGCTTGGTCAAGCGCGATACAAACCATGTAGTAGGAGTCCCCCAAGTCGCCGAGCTAGGGGGTCTGCTGAAAGAGGTGACAGACAAGGTAAGCAATCAGAGCTCCGACTGATTGTTCACCTTCTCCCCATCTTGCAGCAGCATGAAGGATAAAGAGAAGAAAAATGAGAAGAGATGATATGAGATACTTTTGCTTTTGAAGAAGTAACTTTCCACAGGCTTATTCTTGAACTGAGCTGGAGGGTTTTCTGGTTTCCTCCAGAGTATAAGGCCGACTGAAGAATTTGAGGGTCAAAACAAGTCCATCAAATCTAGAGTACGTTCCACCCTGCTGATATGGGATACTTTTGCTTTTGACAAAGTAATGGATGTATCGGCACGTGTGCTGTTACGCTTGTCTCCACATGCTTCCTTGTATCCTTCGCACTTGCCCTATCTGTTCCTCAAGCAGATGCGGAATCTTCCCTGGAAACATAAGATGATGAAGATGAGTACTCGAGAGCAATGCCAGGTAAGTAATCAGGTAAGGGGTTCCAGGCAGTCAATTCCTGGCTGGAAGCTTGATTCCAAGTACTGACTGATTGCTCTCTTTCTCCTTGTCTTGCAGGTAAAAACAAGGCCAAAAGAAAAAACAGGGAAAAAGCATGATATGAGATACTCTTGCTTTTAACCCTGATGATATGAGATATTCTTGCTCTAGTATAGCTTGTTTGCAGAGGTATTATCGGGGGGAAAGAAAGCTGAATATTTCGAAAGGCTTTGTTGGGAGTGCCCTCTCAGATATGATGAAGGGTTGAGCATTTTTGCAGGTCTGCCTGTCCGTTGGGGATGGAGGTCGACATATATAGGAGTCTCCCTAACAACAAGTAGTAATGCTATTCCTTTACCCTGCTTGGTCATAGCACGGTAGTGGGAGCTGCCAGTTTCACATGTTTTAACTCTGTCAGAGCACTTTGAAAAAGTGGTCTGTGGTATCTGGCTCTCGAGATTCGGAGAACGATGCCTCTTCGATTTTTGAGAAAGCAATCATGCTGGGGGTCTGACTCTCGAGATTCGGAGAGCAGTGTCTCTTCGATTTTTGAGGAAGTAATCATGTTGGGAGTCTGGCTCTCGAGATTCGGAAGGCGGTGCCTCTTCGATTTTGGAGCAAGCAATCTTGTTGGGAGTGTTGTCTCGAATGTGAGTAAAGGTTGGACATGTTTGCTAGTCTACCTTGCCACGAAGCACAAAGGTTGACACACAGGGACTTTCCAATTATCCAGCAATGGTACTGTTCCTTTACCCTCTCTTCGATTTTGAGAAAGTAGTCATGTTGGGAGTCTGGCTCTCGAGATTCGGAAGACGGTGCCTCTTCGATTTTGGAGCAAGCAATCTTGTTGGGACTGTTTTCTCGAATGTGAGTAAAGGTTGGGCATGTTTGCTAGTCTACCTTGCCACGAAGCACAGAGGTTGACACACAGGGACTTTCCAATTATCCAGCAGTGGTACTGTTCCTTTACCCTTGTGGGTAATAATATGGTAGCTAGACCTTCAAAATTTATGTGTCTAAACTTTGTTAGTGCTGTTTCTTTGCTATTCTTTTACCTTTCTTGGTCAGAGCGATGTAGTGGGAGCTGCAAGCTTCACGTGCTCAACTTTGGCAGAGAACTTTGGCAAAGTGATCTGTGGTACCCATGAGTTATTGTTGCGTGTGGGAAGTGGGTGATTGAACAGTAAGATTCATGTGCTTTCTACTTCACCAGAAGTCTTCGACAAAATGCCCATAATTTCTGCAAAGCTGAGTGTGCGTGTGACAGGTGCTGACAAGGCTAGAAAAGTAGGTGCCTCTTCGATTTCTGAGATCGGCCCTCGTGGTCTCTGAGCAGCCCAGCTTTTGAGAAAGCGAGCGCCTCTTCGATTGATTCGGAGAACGGTGCCTCACCGATTTTTGAGAAAGCAATCATGCTGGGGGTCTGGCTCTCGAGATTCGGGGAGCAGTGTCTCTTCGATTTTTGAGAAAGTAATCATGTTGGGAGAGTGGCTCTTGAGATTCGGAGGGTGGTGCCTCTTCGATTTTGGAGCAAGCAATCTTGTTGGGAGTGTTTTCTCGAATGTGAGTAAAGGTTGGGCATGTTTGCTAGTCTACCTTGCCACGAAGCACAGAGGTTGACACACAGGGACTTTCCAATTATCCAGCAATGGTACTGTTCCTTTACCCGCTCTTCGATTTTTAAGAAAGTAGTCATGTTAGGAGTCTGGCTCTTTAGATTCGGAGGACGGTGCCTCTTCGATTTTGGAGCAAGCAATCTTATTGGGAGTGTTTTCTCGAATGTGAGTAAAGGTTGGGCATGTTTGCTAGTCTACCTTGCCACGAAGCACAGAGGTTGACATACATGGACTTTCCAATTATCCAGCAGTGGTACTGTTCCTTTACCCTTGTGGGTAATAATATGGTAGCTAGACCTTCAAAATTTATGGGTCTAAACTTTGTTAGTGCTGTTTCTTTGCTATTCTTTTACCCTTCTTGGTCAGAGCGATGTAGTGGGAGCTGCAAGCTTCACGTGCTCAACTTTGGCAGAGAACTTTGGCAAAGTTATCTGTGGTACCCATGAGCTATTGTTGCGTGTGGGAAGTGGGTGATTGAACAGTAAGATTCATGTGTTTTCTACTTCCCCAGAAGTCTTTGACAGAATGCCCATAATTTCCGCAAAGCTGAGTGTGCGTGTGACAGGTGCTGACAAGGCTGGAAAAGTAGGTGCCTCTTCGATTTCTGAGATCGGCCCTCGTGGTCTCTAGGGAGCCCAGCTTTTGAGAAAGCGAGCGCCTCTTCGATTTCTGAGATCGGCCTTCGTGGTCTTTGAGCAGCCCAACTTTTGAGAAAGCAAACGGCTCTTCGATTTCTGAGATCAACCCTCGTGATCTCTAAGCAGCCCAACTTTTGAGAAAGCAAACGCCTCTTCGATTTCTGAGCAGGCGCCTCTTTGATTTCTGAAGCTCCGTCGAGTGCAGATTTTTATAGAGGCTGGCATTAAGTTCCAAAGCACACTTGAATCTCCACCAGTAGAAGCTTCATTCTTGCACTTCTAATATCTTGATTTGTCCGACCTCTTCTCTCTTCAACACCTTTGAAAATGTCTGGCCCCTCCGACCGTCGTTTTGACTTGAACCTTGTTGAAGAGGCAGCCCCGCCTTCTCCAGACAACATATGGCGCCCATCCTTCGTCTCCCAAACTGGTCCTCTTACCGTTGGGGATTCCGTGATGAAGAATGATATGACCGCTGCGGTGGTGGCCAGGAACCTTCTCACTCCCAAAGATAACAGACTACTTTCCAAACGGTCTGATGAGTTAGCTGTTAAGGATTCGCTGGCTCTCAGTGTTCAGTGTGCAGGTTCTGTGTCTAATATGGCCCAACGCCTATTTGCTCGAACCCGCCAAGTTGAATCATTGGCGGCTGAAGTGATGAGTCTCAAACAGGAGATTAGAGGGCTCAAGCATGAGAATAAACAGTTGCACCGGCTCGCACATGACTATGCTACAAACATGAAGAGGAAGCTTGACCAGATGAAGGAAACTGATGGTCAGGTTTTACTTGATCATCAGAGATTTGTGGGTTTGTTCCAAAGGCATTTATTGCCTTCGTCTTCTGGAACTGTACCGCGTAATGAAGCTCCAAATGATCAACCTCTGATGCCTCCTCCTCCTAGGGTTCTGTCCAGTACTGAGGCTCCAAATGATCCCCCTCCGGTGCCTTCTCTTTCTGGGGCTCTACCGACTGCTGAGACTTCTCCTAAGCAACCTTTGTGAAGGCTCCCTCTTGTGTGTTTATTTTGACTCATGTATATGTACATATTTGTAGCTTATCGGGGATATCAATAAATAAGCTTTCCTTCATTTCAACGTATTGTGTTAAATACACCAAAGCCTTCTTCGCTAAGTTCTTTGAATTTTAAGATGGAACTAATTAAATGTGTAAAACAAAAACTTGTTGGGTGGAAAGGGAAAACTCTTTCCAAGGTAGGGGGACTAATGCTTATTAATTCCAATCTCACGGGTATGCCGAGCCATGTAATGTTACTTTAAATATCCTGATAGAGTCACTACAAAAATTAATAAGGAATGTAGATTTTTATTGGGGAAGGGATTCTAAACTTAAACCCATGGCTTAAAAAAAAGTTTGTACCCCTAAGAACTAGGGTGGCCTAGGTATCGAGCGCATTGACCACTTTAATAATGCTTGCTTGGCCAAACGAGGTTGGAATGTCGTAATCAATGAAGATAATTGGTGGGTCAAAATAACAAAGCATAAATATTTACATAAAGAGTCCTTCCTTAATTCCAAAGTGAAACAAAATTATTCCCGTGCTTGGAAAATCATTCTTGCTAATAGACACATTATTCATGAGGGAATGAGATTGCTTGTGGGTAATGGTGAGAATATCTTCTTCTGAACCCATAATTGGGTGTTTCCTTACCCGTTATTTCATTTTGTTCCCATCAACGAGAGAGCAAATTTGGATTGGAATTTGAATGTTAGTGATTCTATTGTTAATAATAATTGTGACAATAAATTAGCAAATGTTGTAGACAAGGACATTTATAGAAAATATGTTTAATCCCTATCCCATTACAAAATAACAGCGAGAAGCTTGTTTGGGGATTGTCCAATAACGAAAAATTTATTTTTAAAGTCTGCTACTTGGCTTCAAAATCGTAATAATCTTTCTCACAATCCTTTAAGGTTACTAAAGAAAGTGTGGAAGTTACCTATTCCTCCTAAGGTTAAAATCTTTGTCTGGCTTGTCACAGCCCGTCCCTGAACTTATTGTATTATATTCTCGATGATGTGAATTGGCGAAATTACCCTTGAGGGATGGATTGAATCATTGGACTTGGGCAAAATTTTGGATTTATTTTATTGCCCTAGTTTATTTTGGTCAAGTTTAGACCTAGATATTTTATGGTTGGTGTTGCAAAAAAGTTGTTTTGATGATGTGTTAGTGTGAGGAGCACACACACACACCTAAAAGATCTCTCCCTCTCTCCCATGCTTTCTTTTTCTCTCCTCTCTCTCGATTTTCCTGCAAATCTCGTACAAGTTGTACGGACGACCATTGCAACCTCCATTTCACGCACGGATCGAGCCTGTGGTATGTATCATCATCTTCATCTCATCGTCACGAACCCATTTGTACCATTTTTAGGACATGAAAGCTTTGGGATCGTGAGAACCAAGACCCCCGAATGGAGGTACTGTTCATGCACACGTGAATGTGGAGTTTTTGGGAGATTTCAAGCTTATATGGAGGACCTCTCCACAAAGCTCGGAGAAGAAAAATGACTTGATTTGGACGTCGGGAAGTTGAGATATATGCAATTGAAGTTTGGCCGGATTATCGAAAGTTCCCCAGCAAATTTCCATGGATTTTAGGTCCCAAAATAGGTATATTGTGTTATACTCATCCTAAGCTTCAATTTGGTTCAAGTTTCATGGAATTTGGTTGAGAATTGGACGAGATACGAAGATTTTCGTGTTTTTCCAGTTTCCGGCGAACGACGACAGGGACGATGACCGGCGAGACTAACCGGAGAAGAAGATAGAATATTCTGTCAAAGTTGACGGAATATTCTGACACCGTCAGGTAAAACTAACACATTCTGTTACTTTTTAACGGAATATTCTATTAAAAAGTAACAGAATCTGTTAGTTTTACCTGACGGCGTCACTGTTACCGTTAGTGTGCCTGACACGTGCCCGCGCGTGGGCGGTGCGTGGGTGGTCGGAAATTTTTTCTAAAAATATGCGGATGTTTATGAGGTTGAGTAGATCACGTTGGTATATTCAAACACCCCATTTGAGCATTGTATGAGAAGTTATTAGCTAATATTGGTTATGTGCTTTAAATTAATGTTTTTATAGTTGTTTCGCATATAGGGGAGACTTATCCCGAGGACGAGTGCAGTCAAAGGCGACTCGGGGGCTACGACCCTTTGACATACCAGTGAGTGGGCTTTTGGTTTTCAATATATACTTATATACTTGATATTTTCCCAGAAAATGCGTTTAAATGAAACTATATAAGCTGGTATATGATGCATATTATATAATTGTGGTGTTGTGGACGCTTAGGTAAGCCCAGGTGAGTTATGAATTGTGATTGTGATTAAAGTTGTGATTGAGAAACATTGAGCTCATAAAACTGCAACTAGGGTGATTGTGATTTGGCCAGAGATATGGCACAAGCCAGTATATAATGTCACCTCCCGCACCACATGCTCACTTTGGATCCAATTTAGGTGCACAGTCTTGTTGTACAGACCATCATAGGTGGTTCCGACTCGTAGGTGACCAGCGATTTATCACCCAGCTATTATGAGAGCGTAGTATTGAGCATAATTATATTACACCCAGTCTTGTCGTACAAACTCTTTTAGTGGTTCCGACTTGTGTGCAGTGTAGTGCCGTATAGGTCATTGTAGTGACTCTTGCTAGATTGACTAATGACCTATGAATTCAGCTGTATACACTTCCACAGGGGTTCCGACTAATGTGTTAAATTCCATGAATTTATTCTCACCTGAGTTACTTATTCTATTTTATGTTTTGGCATGGCATACTTATGAATATGATTATGTGAAGCATGATTTCAATTGAGATATTTACATATATATATATATATATATATATATTTATGCATGTGTTTATATTCTAATTATGGGAAAATTTTACATGTTTTACGGCGAGGGGGTTAGAACTTTTGAGTAATGAAATGAATTTGAAAAGCTTTGTTTTTGCCCACTCACATTTTCTATTTTGCGCCCCTCCAGGTTTTAGGTAGACTTGTGGTTGGTGGCGTACAAGGATTACGGCAGTTCTGACCTAATAAATTAATTGTAGGATATTTTCTGGTACTGTATAAGTAGTACTTGTCCTACTGGACTGCACCTAGACTTTCTATGCTTTGATTAGGGGTATTTACAGTTGTATCTCACTCCTAGCACTTCCTGTTTATAAGTACTCATTAGTAGCTTTCGATTTTTATTTATTTGTATATTTCTTATCTTTATTGCTTCCGCACTATGCACATGGCTACGTCACCCTCACGTGACGGCCAACATGCTTCGATCTCGGTCGGGGTGTGTCAATTTGGTATCAGAGCCTAACCCTGGCCGCGTGTGTGCCGACGAGGACCTCAGGCCCCTAAGGGGGGGTGGATTGTAAGATCCTACATCGCTTAGGGGAGTGATCCTTATATGTAAATTCCCATCTCTACGTAGCATGAGGCCTTTTGGGAGCTCACTGGCTTCGGGTTCTATCGGAACTTCGAAGTTAAGCGAGTAGTGCGCGAGAGCAATCCATGATGGGTAACCCATTGGGAAGTTCTCGTGTGAGTTCCCAAAAACAAAACCGTGAGGGCGTGGTCGGGGCCCAAAGCGAACAATATCTTGCTACGGTGGTGGAGCGGGCCCGGGATGTGGTGGACCCCGGGCCGGGATGTGACAATTTGGTATTAGTGCCTAGGTTTAGCAGTCCTGTATAGTTCATGAATATTCTAATCCTGGTGATGTCTTCTGTCAGAACTATGTCGCCTTGTAGAGAGCCACGTCATTTAGCTGAACCTAGTTTTTCTGATATTGCTCAATTAGGGGAAGCTATAGTTAATGCCATTCAGTCTTCATTCCGTCCTCCTCAAAGGACACCTCTTGAGACTAGGTATAACCTGAAGCTGACTCATTTCATGGGAAATAAAGGATATGAGGGAGCGGAGAAGTGGCTTAATCATGTTAAGAAGACTTTTCTTATGATGCAGAGTCAGGGGAATCTTTCTCCTGATAGGTGGGTCGAGATGACTACCTGGTTTCTAGGTACGTAGCCTGCATCATGGTGGAGACATGAATCATATCAGATGCCACCAGAGGTAGTAGCCGATTAGGAAGTGTTTAAATAGTTATTTCGGAAAAGGTTCATTCCTCCTGAGTACATTGATCGCAAGAAACAAGAGTTTACGCATTTGAAACAAGGAAAGATGTCAGCAAATGAGTATTATAGGAAGTTCATTGGTTTGTCTCGATATGATACGGAGGTTGCTGCTAATACGGTCGAGATGTTCCGTCGCTTTAGGTTGGGTACTAAGAAGAAATGGCGTTCTATAGCGACATTGACTCCTTGTGCCACTTACCAGGAGTTTTATGAGGTTTTACTGCGAATTGAGGACTCAAAGAACATGCCCAGTGAAAGTGAAGATGAAGAAGAAAAGAATGGGAACCAGAGACGAGATGATAAAGGTAAAGGTCAATCATCTCAGGGACCTCGTAAGACCCAGAGTGTAAGAGAAGTGGTGGTAGTTCCAGCTCTTCTAGTGGAGTTTTGAGCTCTAATATGCATATAAGAGGTGGTAGATTTTGTGGAGGTGGTAGATTTTCAATCTTCGGCAGCGGAGGTGGATTAAGTTACATAGTGATTATGATTGCACGATTGAGTATCATCCTAGTCGTGCAAATGCAGTGGCTGATGCACTTAGTAGGAAGATTCCAGCTAGACTTAATGCCATCTATGATTGTCATGTTCCTTTTCTTGTGGATTTGAGGTCTACTGGAGTGAAGTTAGGAGTGGAAGACCAAGAGGAAGCCTTGCTTGCTAATTTCCAAGTTAGGCCAATTTTAATTAATCGAGTGCTTGAAGCCCAGACGAATGATGATGAGACTCAGGAAATAATTCAAGCAAGGAATCATGGGAAGAAGAAAAATTTCAGGATTCGAGAAACCGATGGTATGCTTATGCAAGAGAGTATAATGTATGGGCCGAATAATGCAGAGTTAAAGAAAGAAATCCTTGATGAAGCACATATTTCTGCATATGCAATGCATTTAGGAGGCACCAAGATGTATCATACCATTCGCCCATTTTATTATTGGCCAGGTATGAAGAGAGAAATTGCCAAATATGTGAGTAGGTGTGCCATTTGCCAACAAGTTAAAGCTGAAAGAAAGAAGCTGTTTGGGTTGATGCAGTCGGTTCCCATTCCACAGTGGAAATGGGAAAATATTACCATGGATTTCGTGTACAAACTTCCTTGTACATAGAATGGTTATGACGGCATTTGGGTGGTAGTTGATCGGCTTACTAAGTCAGCACACTTTATTCCAGTGAGGGAAAAATATCCATTAAGCCGATCAGCTAAGTTATTCATATCGAAGATTGTGAAGTACCATGGTGTTCTAGTTGATATTATCTTGGATCGGGATCCTTGATTTACTTCCAAGTTCTGGGTAGCCTTCTAGAAAGCTCTTGGTATGCGATTACTTTATAGTATGACATATCACTCTCAGACAGACAGACAATCTGAGAGGACTGTTCAGACATTAGAGGATATGTTGAGATCTTCAGTGCTACAGTTTGGCGATGGTTGGCATGATTGTTTAGATTTGATGGAGTTCGCCTACAACAACAATTACCATTCGAGTATTGGTATGGCATCATTTGAGGCACTCTATGGCAAGTCTTGTCGAACACCATTATGTTGGTCAGAGGTTGGCGAAAGAGTTTTAGTGGGCCTTGAGATTGTGGACGAGACTACTCAAAATGTTCAGGTAATTAAGTCTAACTTGAAAGCGGCCCAGGATTGACAAAAGAGCTTAGTAGACAAGCATGCCATTGACCGGAGGTATAATGTAGGTGATTGGGTATTTTTGAAGCTATCACCATGGAAAGGTGTTGTGCGGTTTGGAAAGAAAGGCAAGTTGAGTCCTAGATACATTGGATCGTATATGAACACCGAGCGAGTCGGTGAGGTTGCTTACAGGCTTGAGTTGCCTCTATAGTTGGCCAAAGTGCATGATGTGTTTCATGTTTTGATGCTTCGACATCATGTCTCAGATCATTCTCATGTGATTCCTCCTCAACCTTTAGAAATTAATCCGGATTTGACTTATGACGAGGAGCCAGTTTGGATTGGAAAGATAAGGAGCTGAGGAAAAAGACTGTGCATTTGGTGAAAGTATTATGGAGAAATCACTCAGTGGAATAGGCTACTTGGGAGACAGAGGATCGGATGAGAGAGATGTATCTATGCTTATTTTATGACTATTAGTAGAAATATTTGTGTGTATAATTTTGAGGATGAAATTTTATAAGGTGGGTAGATTGTCACAGCCATCCCTGAACTTATTGTATTATATTCTCGATGATGTGAATTGGTGGAATTACCCATGAGGGATGGATCGAATCGTCGGACTTGGGCAAAATTTTGGATTTATTTTATTGCCCTAGTTTATTTTGGTCAAGTTTAGACCTAGATATTTTATGGTTGGTGTTGTAAAAATGTTGTTTTGATGATGTGTTAGTGTGAGGACCACACACACACACCCAAAAGATCTCTCCCTCTCTCTCGTGCCTTCTCTTTCTCTTCTCTCTCTCGATTTTCCTGCAAATCCCGTACAAGTTGTACGGATGACCATTGCAACCTTTATTTCACGCATGGATCGAGCTTATGGTTAGCATCATCATCTTCATCTCATCGTCATGAACCTATCCGTACCATTTTTAGGAAGTGAAAGCTTCGGGATCGTGAGAACCAAGAACTCCGAATGGAGGTACTGTTCATGCACACGTGAATGTGGAGTTTTTGGGAGATTTCAAGCTTATAGGGAGTTTAAGGACCTCTCCACGAAGTTCGGAGAAGAAAAATGACTTGATTTGGACGTCGAGAAGTTGAGATATATGCAATTAAAGTTTGGCCGGATTATCGAAGGTTCCCCTGCAAATTTCTGTGGGTTTTAGGTCCCAAAACATGTATAGTTGTGTTATACTCGTCGTAAGCTTCAGTTTAGTTCAAGTTTCATGGAATTTGGTTTAGAATTGGACGAGATATGAAGGTTTTCGTGTTTTTCTAGTTTCTAGCGAACGGTGATGGCGACGGCGACGACGACCGACGAGACTAACCGGAGAAGAAGATAGAATATTCCGTCAAAGTTGATGGAATATTCTGATGCCGTCAGGTAAAACTAACAGATTCTATTACTTTTTAACGGGATATTCCAAACGGCGTCACTGTTACCATCAATGTGCCTAGCATGTGCCCGCGTGTGGGTGGCGCGTCTGGCCGTGCCTTGGCCGGCGCGTGGGTGGTTAGAAAATTTTGTTAAAAATATGGGGATGTTCGTGAGGTTGTGTAGATCACATTGGTATATTCAAACACCCCATTTGAGCATTGTATGAGAAGTTATTAGCTAGTATTGGTTATGAGCTTTAAATTAACGTTTTTATAATTGTTTTGCATATAGGGGAGACTTATCCCGAGGACGAGCGTAGTCAAGGGCAAATCAAGGGCTACGACCCTTCGACATACCAGTGAGTGGGCTTTTGGTTTTCAGTATATACTTATATACTTGATATTTTCCCAGAAAATGTGTTTAAATGAAACTATGCCTTGAAATGCCATGCATATAAATTTATATTCTGTATATGAACTGGTATATGATGCATATTATATAATTGTGGTGCTGTGGGCGCTCAGGTAAGCCCAGGTGAGTTATGAATTGTGATTGTGATTAAAGTTATGATTAAGAAACATTGAGCTCATAAACCTGCACCTAGGGTGATTGTGATTTAGCCAGAGATATGGCATAAGCCTGTATATAATGTCACCTCCCGCACCACATGCTCACTTTGGATCCAATTTAGCTACACAGTCTTGTCATACAGACCATCATAGGTGATTCTGACTCGTAGGTGACCAACGATTTATCGCCCAGCTATCATGAGAGCGTAGTATTGAGCATAATTATATTACACCCAGTCATGTCGTACAAACCCTTTTAGTGGTTCCGACTTGTGTGCAGTGTAGTGTCATATAGGTCATTGTAGTGACTCCGGCTAGATTGACTAATGAGCTATGAATTCAGCCGTACAGACTTCCACAGGGGTTCCGGCTAATATGTTAAATTCCATTGAATTTATTCTCACCTGAGTTACTTATTCTATTTTATGTTTTGGCATGGCATACTTATGAATATGATTATGTGAAGAATGATTTGAATTGAGATGTTTAGATATATATTTATGCATATGTTTATATTCTAATTCTGGGAAAATTTTACATGTTTTACGGCGAGGGGTTAGAACTTTTGAGTAATGAAATGAATTTGAAAAGCTTTGTTTTTGCCAAGTCACATTTTTTGTTTTGCGTCCCTCCAGGTTTTAGGTAGACTTGCGGTTGGTGGCGTACTAGGATTTCTGCGGTTCTGACACAATAAATTAATTGTAGAACATTTTCTGGTACTGTATAAGTAGTACTTGTCCTACTGGACTGCACTTAGACTTTCTATGCTCTGATTAGGGGTATTTACACTTGTATCTCACTCCTAGCACTTCTTGTTTATAAGTACTCATTAGTAGCTTTCAGTGTTTATTTATTCGTATATTTCTTATCCTTTTTGCTTCCGTACTGTGCACATAGCTACATCATCTTCACGTGACGGCCAGCATGCTTCGATCTCGGTCGGAGTGTTAATTTGGTATCAAAGCCTAACCCTGGCCGCGTGTGTGCGGACGAGGACGTTGGGCCCTTAAGAGGGGTGGATTGTAAGATCCCACGTCGCCCATGGGAGTGATCCTTATATGTAAATTCCCATATCTACCTAGCACGAGGCCTTTTGGGAACTCACTGGCTTCGGGTTCCATCGGAACTTTGAAGTTAAGCGAGTAGCGCGAGAGCAATCCCATGATGGGTGACCCACTGGTAAGTTCTCATGTGAGTTCCCAGAAACAAAACCGTGAGGGCGTGGTCGGGGCCTAAGGCGAACAATATCATGCTACAGTGGTGGAGCAGGCCCGAGATGTGGTAGACCTCGGGCCGGGATGTGACATGGCTTATGATTCAGGAGAGATTACAGACCATAATACGTTTAAATCGGATTGTCAAAAACATTGATAAGTTATGTCCAATTTGCAAGGAAACGTACGAAGATCAATACCATCTTTTTGTCAAGTGTGGTTTTGCAAATGGAGGCAGATTCTCTGCCCTCCCACTTCCCGTACCCTCCGGTTTTGTGTGGTCATGGTTAAGCCACGTCAACATTTTATATTATTTTTATAGAGATAATAAGACAAAAATGAATAGTAATATAAAATGTTAACGTGGCTTAATCATAACCATACAAACAGGAGGGCACGGGAAGTGGGAGGGCAGAGAATCTACCTCCTTTGCAAATAGAGGCTGGAACTTAACATCTAACAATCTCAATTGCTTCAATATTAGTAGTAATGATAATTTTCTGGATGAGTTAGATGCTTTACACTCAAACGATGATGGCTGTCTCTCTGAGCTTAGTAAAGCTCTTCTTAACTGTTGACAAATCTGGACGGAAAGAATAATTTAGCTATCAAGGGTGTGCCACCGATCCCCACGCTATGTGCGTCATTCTCAATTGTATACCAGATGATGCTCTTCCAACTTTTCATTTTGATTGTATTGGAAACGGTTGTACTATAGGTTTCGTTCTTTAATGAAGTTTCTTTCCCATAAAATATTATTTCAATCCTGATACAAATTAAGCAAATTCGTCGCTTGGACATATTTAAAGCCTACAATACAAACCAAATAAAATAGCTACTGCAGTGATGGAGGTTAAGCAACTCGACCGGCATAACGCATGTTGAAGATGTCATCGTGTCGGAATCGATCTCATCAACATTAAAGTCCATTTTCATTTATAAAAAATTATGAAAATATTAATAATAATATTAGTATTAATTAGAAAATTATTATTAAATTTGAACTGACACTTACAGATATCTCATTCAATAACGTTATTTTCATCTCTTCCGACATTTTTGTCTAGGAGCATTACTCCATAGGGCAATGGGTCCACACTAGCGACCTTATGCGGTGCACCAGCTTCCTGTGCACCTTCGTCGTACAAGCTGTATGCCTCATGGGATCATAGTTGATGCGTATCTGGTCATTAATCAGACGTCTGACCATACGAGACCCTCTATTTTTCCTTGCGAAAGAAAAAAAAATCAAAGCCAAACATAAAATTCTACCGAAAAATGGGTATAATCTCCCCTAAAATTATAACACTCTCATAACTTGATGTTTGGGCCCAAAATAGTATTGTTGGGCTGAGTTCAGGTTTGTCCTCGGACCAGGACCCTTCCAAAAGTACTATGGGCCGTTTGACTGCCATTAGCCGCCCAATTAGGTCAGCCGAGTCCTATTGTAAGAAGGATTGATTTGGATAAGGGCAAAGAAGTCGAGTCCTGGTGCAACAAGAGGACTCAGAGTGGAAGGCCCTGAGAACTTGGGAATGAATTTGATTCGTTATAGAGCTTGGTTCAGAAACCTATTAAAACTAGGATTGGCCAAATCCTAACCAGATTAGATTTGGGAGTTCTAATCCTAATATGTTTCTAGTTCGGCCATAGGGGTTCTCGCTGCTATAAATAAAGGAGGGAGTGGATCATTCAAGCTCTCTCCAATTCAACACAAAAACTGCTTCGCGCAAACTCTTGCTCTACTCGAAACCTCTCAACAACCTTGAGATTTTTATTTTTCCTTTTTCACAAACACATCTTCAGTTTGGATAAACAGCATTGTAGTCGTAGAACCATTTGACCGCGAAGCACCTTCAGTTTGGATAAATAGCACTGCTCCGAGACCGACTGGTTACCTATCCAAGTCTCGGTTATGAAGGATTTTCGAGTCCTTATTGGCAGAGGTCATCTCATTAGCCTTCTAGGTGAAGTGAGGTGTTACAGATTACTGGGCTCGTCGCACTGAATGTCGAGTTGTTTTATGATTGGATATTCATAAGTAAGTTTTAGAGTTCGGCATTCTGATGGTCGAACCACATTTACCATCAAGACATACATCTCTTTTGAGTACTTGTGTCCATATAGTTTGGTGCCGGTTCGGTGTGCTTATACTCTTACGAATATAATCACCATGACTGAACCCGGTGCCAACGATCTGTGAACTTTGTAAGACTAGCAGCTTTGTCTTCAGGCTCTAGAACCCGAAGGCCGAGACGTGTTCCTTTCTCGGCTGTAGTCGTGAGATTTAGAAGTCAACAGCGCGCCTAATGCAACATCAACTCATTTTACTCACCGGCCGAGCTCGGCAGTCCAGTTGGCATGCCCTGCACACAACCGAAAGACGTAGTTAGCTTACTAATTACTCGGCATTCGCGCCCCGTAGGTTTGGTAGTTTTTAGGATCAACACTTGCAAACTTTAATATTCGTCTATTGACCACATCCAACCAAGTATTGCAACAACCAACCAAGTACAATCATCAACATTTATTTTAACTATGCAATTAAAATTTGCAACAAAAATCAACCATAAAATCTATACAAATTGGGTTTTACCTGTATGTGATCCTTCTTCCTCATATGTCAATATCACTGCACTGTCGGACACGTAGTCAGCTGGAGCAGCAATAGAATCAGATGTAATTATCGAACTCGACATCTAAAACATAATAATTTTAGTTATTTTAGTTAGCTGGCATCCCATGCCACCTCGTCCCCCTAACCCCACCCCGTCCACCACCTCCATCTCCACACTGTCCCTCTTCCCTCCCCACTACCACCAACACCACCACCCCATTCCCCTCACCATCTTATTTCCCATCCCCATAAAATTTTCCCAAAGTATCCACTTTGTTGCCCAAGGAACTTCTACAATTAATGTCCCACCTAACTTTTTAGGTTTTCGCGGGACGAAGATTGAAAGGCTTTTGTCGCCCACTATTTTCAAAGTGACGAAATATTTTGTCGCGTAAAAAATGGCTCCAAAAACCTATTTTGCCTCGAAAATTTACCTCACACGACGAATGCTTTAGTCACGCAAGGGTTTTTTTTGGACAAAGAGATTTTGCGTAATGAAAAATAGTTTTTGTTGCTCAAAGGCTCCTTGGGTGACTAAATAGTGTTTGTTGCCTAAATTTCTATCGCGCAAGTAGTTTTTTCCACTAGTGTGATACACACATGAGATGATGGGATGATAGAAAATTGGATTGAATGCCACAAATCACTTAGCATGGATAAAGCTTTGTAGATTTAAGCTCCAATGTCCGATCATAGAACCCCTTACCCACTGTATCAAAGAGAACGAGATTACAAGTCCAATTCACCTCTATATTGTAATGTATGGGCTTTTTGGCCAAATTTTATTAGTTAGTGTGTTTTATTATGATTCTAACTTTTTTGAACATTTTTGGGTTTTTTTTCTTTCTTTAATTTGTTAAATTCTCTTCCTATTTAACTCCTAAAAAATCTAGCTAGGATTCTCTCTGGATCCCTTTCCATCAAATCCATCTAGTCTAGGATCCGGGTCATTGGATTTTGATCCAACGGCTACAAACAAAGGGCTCTTTAAAAATTATAATAAATGTAGCTGTTGGATCAAAATCCAACGGCCCAGATCCCGGAATAGGTGGATTTGGTGGAAAAGGATCAGGAGAGGATCCCTTTCCAGGTTTGTTATCTTTCATACGTTTGATCAATAGTTTGTTTTATGCTTTCTCATACTTTCAGATGGATTCCAGTTCTTTTGTTCTTTAATGCGAGAAATTTTTCAGTGTGACCAGTACACGGGGTGGTACACCATGTGTCACTAAATAAATAGTGAGATATGTGCGTTAAATAGTTAATAACTTAAAAAATAAAATTTCCCACCACTTATATAAAAACACGTTGTCACAGCCCGTCCCGAATTATTATTATTATCGGTGATGTAAAATGACGGTTTTATCCTTGGACGTTGAAATTTTAGTGTGACATATTTTGAGACTTAGATGTTATTTCCTTGGTTGGTTGGTGACCACGTGGAGCTCACAGATACAACACACATCCTCTCTCTTCCTTCCCGTGCTCTCTCTCTCAGACTCACTCTCTGTCTTCTCTCTTGTACGGACGACACTGTAGACATCGAAATTTCGGTAAATAAATGTTGACCGATAAATCAAAGTGTCAACGCTCATGTATTGCATAAATTTTACACGTAGCATGTGACTCAACGAAAATTGAAATGAGTTGGAAAAGTCATCAAATAAGACACGTGTCAACACCTGGCAGAAACGACTTATTTCATCTGGGATATTATATTCAAAATTAGGCCTTGGAAAATTCTATAAATACAAGCCCATTTCATTCATTTGAGAGAGAACCAAAATCATTAGGCAAAACTCTTGAAGCTCTGAAGCTCTGAAACTCCGAAGCTCTCAAGCATCCAGGTTCCCGAAGAATCAAGAAAGCGTTCTTCGTTCATCGTTCGTCCTAAGATCAAGCCCCAACGGCCCTTTGGATCAACAATCATCCACCTTCAAGCCCAAGCCTCAACGGCCCCTTGAAGAAAGCTTTCATCGTTCATCAACTGTTCATCCTCAAGGATCAAGCCCCAACGGCCCCTTTGGATCAACAACATCAACAAGTCCGCTCATTCGCTGTTCATCAAGCCCAAGCCCCGACGGCCCTTGAAGAAAGCGTTCTTCGTTCATCGTTCATCACTGTTCTTCAAGATCAAGCCCAAAAGCCCTTGAAGATCCGTCAATCACCATTCTTCAAGATCAAGCCCAAAAGCCCTTGAAGATCCGTTCATCCTCGTTCATCCAAGATCAAGCCTCGACGGCCCTTGGATCAATCGCACATCCCACAAATCAACACCTTACGGAGATCGAATCAGAGGATCAAAATAGAGAGAGATTGTAACCCAAAATCATCAAATACTTAATATTTGTTTGTGCGCGTTCGTTCTTGTCTCTTTCGTTTCAGGAATTTCCGTGTCCACAGACACCCAAAACCCTTTGAAACGTGACAGATCGAGGGACTTAAGTACACCTTTGTGTTCGTGAAGCTCAAGCAAATCGATTGGTACCATTTATAGGTAAAGAATCCTCCGATTTCACGTCGAACCATGAACCACTCATTTTGTCAATGTTCATGCATACGTGAAATATTGTTTTTCACATGTTATTAGCTTTGAAACTTATATAACGTGATTCTACATTTTATTAGCTTCATTTTGGTACCAATTTTGTGGAAAATGGTGAAGAAACGAAGGAGAATAAGTGTTTTAAAGTTTTACCTAGAAATCGGTGAAGTCGCCGGCGACTGGCGACTCGTCAGAGAAGAAAGGAGTATATTCCGTTAATTTGACGGAATATTCTAGCACCATCAGTCATCTTTAACAGTTACTGTTGGGTTTTAACGGAATATTCCATGGAATATTCCTAACGGTAGTTAGAGAATCCGTCAGGATTCCCTGCGCGTGGCTGCGCGTGTTGTCGTGCACTTGTCGGCGCGTGGCGGTGCGTGAGGGGTCAGAAAAATATTCTAAAAATTTGGGAATGATCCTGAGGTTGTGTAGGTCACTGTGGTATATTCAAATACCAAAATTGAGCATTGTATGAGAAGTTATTAGCTAGTTTTGCCTATGTGCTTTAAATAACGTTTTTATAGTTAATTCGCATATAGGTGAGACTTATCTCGAGGACGAGCGTGTTCAAGGGTGACTCGGGGGCTACGACCCTTCGACATACCAGTGAGTGGGCTTTTGGTTTTCAGTATATATTTATATACTTGATATATTCCCAGAAATATGTGTTTAAATGAAAGTATGCCTTAAATGCCATGCATATGAATTTATATTTCGTATATGAATTGGTATATGATGCATTATATATAATTGTGGTGCTGTGGATGCTTAGGTAAGCTTAGGTGAGTTATGTTTGGTTATGTGAATTATCAATGGTGCGATATGTGATTGAATAATGTTGAGCTCATAGAACTGCACCTAGGGTGATTGTGATTTAGCCAGAGATATGGCACATACCTGTTTATTATGTCACCTCCCACACCATATGCTCATATTGGATCCAATTTAGGTGCACAGTCTTGTCATACAGACCTTCACTATGGTTCCGACTCGTAGGTGACTAGCGATTTATCGCCCAGCTATTATGTGAGAGTTGTATTGAGCATGATTATATTACACCCATTATTGTATTATAGACCTTTTCATTTGGTTCCAACTCTTGTGCAGTATATTGCCGTATAGGTTATTGTAGTGACTCCGGCTAGATTAACTTTTGAGCTATGATTTCAGCCGTACAGACTACCACAAGGGTTCCGGCTAGCATGTTATATTTATATGAAATTATTCTTACTTGAATTGCTTACTCTGTTATATCTTGGCATGGCATACATATGAATATGATTATGTGAAGTATGATTAAAATTGATATATTTACATATATATATTTATGTATATGCTTATATCTTGATTCTGGGAAAAATTATACATGTTTTACAGCAAGGGGTTAGTTATGTTGGTAAATAAAGTGGTTTTGTAAAACATTTGTCTTTGCCCACTCATGTTTTATATTTTGCGCCCCTCCGGGTTTTAGGTAAACTTGCTGTCGGTGGCCTTGAGAATTTCGGCGGTTCTGACATATCTAAATAATAGTAGGACATTCCTGGTACTGTATAACTAGTACTTGCCCTACTAGACTACACCTAGACTTCTTGTGCTCTGATTAGGAGTATTTACTTTTGTAATTGACTCCTAACACTTCCTGTTTTCTAGTGCACTCTAGTAGTTTCGGTTTTTAAATATTCATATATTTCTTATCTTAATTGCTTCCGCACTGTGCACATGGCTACGTCACCCTCACGTGACGGCCAACATGCCTTGATCTCGGTCGGGATGTGTATTCCGATCACAATGAAAAATTTCTCCTTTAACGCTATCATCTAATATCCTTTCTTTGTCAGGTAGAGACCGTTGGTTTCTTGAATGGTTTTAATCCAAATTTCCATCCCTAAAAACATAAACTATTTCCAATACAAAAAGTCAAGGGTTAACAATGATAAGATCTCATTTTGCACTCTAGTGACCATGGATCATCATTGGGAATTGTTTTTGACACTCTAAATATCTCATTTTGCACTCCAAACTTTCTATAACTAGAAAGAAAAATACACTTAAGAGAAGTGTAGAATGAGATTTTTTGAGTGTTAATAACAATTCATTTTTTAATCTAAAAGGAGTCATATTTAAAAGCATAATATTTTATTAAAAAATAAAAAATCTTATTGAATTTTACACAATTCAAATGTTGCCACTTAGTACTACGGTTTATTGATATTCATCTTCATTGATGAGTGAAAGGTCTTATGTTCGATTCTCACTAAAGGCAAATTTGAACCACATCTTGCTAGTCCATTGTGAGACTTAGCCCACTCTCCCACCCACTAAATGTAGATAATATCGTTAAAAAAAAAACAAATTTCAGAAAAAAAAAAGAGTAACAATTCCTTTTTAGTTTAATCTTTGCATGATTTCACGGAGGAATTAATTTTCGTTATTAATTTTTTTGATAAATACTATTTTATCCTTTAACCAAGGTATTTAAATTGATAAAGTTGTAATCTAAATTATGGTAACCAAGAACCGAACCAAAGTTTTCCTTTTAGAAACGACAATGTACGTGATACGTAGAAATATACAATATATACATGTATTGCTTATAGCACCTTAACATTGGCTCAGAGATTCAGTTACGACAAAAAACTTACAGCTAATATTGGGAAGAAAATAGAGTTAAAACACCATGCAGGTATTGCATCACCCTCTAACGTGGATCAGACGGTGGGGCAAGTCTCTTATGTCATCCTTTGTTTTCAAGTGCAAAACACACGGTCGCTTTCGTTGTAGCTAGGCTATAATTCTTTCTGCTCTCTATAGATACATGCGCATGCACAACGCAATCATTCTATAAGATTTAACTTGCGTTTCCCGGAAACCCATGATGTAATGCTACAGACGAAAACTATACTCATCATATATTAATGTATTTACATACATGCATTGATGTATGTGTGTATTATGTATGTATGGGTATACGGACGAACTGCTAAGTGACAACTTCACCTAAGGAATTTCTACATAGTTGGTAGATCGGCAAACGGATGATCGATCCATACAGGGGCGGACAAGGGACAAAAGTTGTTCAAGAGTGCGCAGTTGCCCGTCCAACTCCCGGAAACCTCTTCACCTAAGCCCATTTTGTCCATCCAGACACCTGAAACCGCCTTGAGATGAAGGGCAAACCAGCAGCGGTGGCCGAAGTCAGGAGGAGGAAGAAGAGAAGAAACCTTTTTGGTCCTCCAGCCAACTTGCACGGCGTCGTTTGTTCTACATAAACAAAATTAGAAACAAGCATTACCCTTTGAAGTCACGTGCATCAATTTATAAAAGAGGGTGCTACGGCCCACACGGCATTTCAACAAAACCTATGAGATTTTTTTTTTTTTTTTTTTTTTTGGACAAAAACTATGAAGTGTAACATCTTCCATGATTGATTATTAGGCTTTACTTTTATGGAATAAGTATGTGATTTACATACTTAAAAATAATAGTCATGCACATTGTTTGACACTGTATCACTTGAAACTTTAATTTTTGTAAAAAAGAAACATAATTCTCCGAAAAAAATAGAATGAAATATATGTGTTCAAATGATGGTAGTGTCGTGAACAGTTATACATTGTAAGTAAAAAGGAGAGTCGGCTAAAAAGGAGAATGAGAGTCGAAAGGGGGAAAATGGTGGAAATGGGAAAATTTCTAGAGTTAGGGTTTAACTCTGTTCGTTCAAATGTCACGGCTAAGCATTGTCTCTTTGCAAATTTCACCTAGCTAGTAGTTAAATGGTTACCTAGTTTGATAATTAGTTGGCTGGAAATTCATTAGGTGATGATAAACGGAAGAAACTAGGGTTTCCCTTTGCTAACAAATTTCGTCTTTGCGTCTGTTTGGGTGGGAAAAAGCCTCGGGTGGATTAATCTCATCATTATGGGAAAAGTGGAGGTATTTGCGTGCTGCATCACCTTGCGAAGCTAAAGGGTCTGGGGGATAACACAAGGTTTCCTTTGATGGTGAAGCGAGTCGTCCTGCTGCCGTAATATTGATGACTCCCTGAGCAAGGCGTGAAAGGTAAGTCCTGGATTTCATTGGTACTATTTTGGCTGGGTTAATTATAGCACTAGTAGGAAGCTAAACAGGCCCTTTGATTTGGCTACGATTTCAATTAATCATGATTGCTTAAGTGCTATTTCTTGGTTTTTCGTTTGTTCGTTTCACCTTTTTCTGTTTTTCGAGGTTAAGCATGCTTGCTTTGCTTGCTAGTTTGGTATTCATGGTTACATGCTGATAATTACTTCTTGGAGCTTGTGTATGTCTGTTCGTGTTGAGTTCGTATTTACTTGCTATCACTAGTAGATCCGGCAGTTTCTGATACGATACGGTGACACGATACGAAAATAACAGGTTTCAGGTCAACACGATAACTTATCGGGTGACCTATTAAGAACCTGTTAATAACGGGTATACACGCAGGTAACACGTGGGTAACCTGTTTCGACCCATTAAGTAAAAATTTATTTTGATAATTTTAAAGTTTAATTACTAAAAGATTTATTATAAAATACAATAGCCATATTAATATATACAATATATTCTATATTAAATATATAGTTTTGTATTATTATTCTATATAAGTTTTAAAAAAAAGTTGTAGTCATTAATAAACTAATATAGTATTTGTATAGGCAAGAACTAAGAAGACATACATACAAGTATGAAAAATGTGAAAGAATATATAAACACTCGTGATTAATCATTATTCCTCTAGAAGTAGATAATGGTTACACTTACATTATCGTTCAGATTTTTAAAATCCTCCAAACCTTCATGAATAATGTTTTTTATATGAGGGCAAAATTAATAAAATTAATAATAATTATTGTAGAACTGTAAAAAATGTAAAAAAAAATATACAATCACTCATAGTGATAAACTTTACAACTTTCATGTAGGGGTTAGCTTCGAAATCCAACATTATAATTCATAAACCTTAAATTTATATTTAACCATCGATTGCCATTTACACTTTATTCTTCTTACTGAATTTCATATTTTAAATTTTCTTTTTTGAAAACATGATCATCTGGCGGACGTAAGAAGATGAATGGTTCAGATCTTTGATATCACGTTTCGATATTTACGGTTAACTGAAATAAGAATCGATGTCATATAGTTTGTAGAAACTTTATAAACATCAAGCAATATTTTAACTAACCGTAAAACTCTGAATATAATATCAACGATCCAAACCGTTCATCTTCCTGCATCCTCTAATAGATCAAGTTTTCAAAAAAGAAAATCTGAAAAAACAAAATTTGATGAGAACAATGAAGCGTGAATGTAAACAACAATCAACGGTTAAATTTTGATCTATGATTTATATGATTATAGTGGCAAATTTCGAAGCTAAGCTCTTCATGAAAGTTGTAAAGATTGTCATTACGAGCATTTATATATTTTTTCTATATTTTTTTACACTTCTACATTAATTAAAAAACTATTAAAGACTTTAGGTAAGTGAAAATATACTTCAAAGAAAAATGTGTTTTTATGTTTTGGATGCGACAATATGATATGTATATACTTGTTTAGTATTATGTTTTTCATTTGATTATTTATTGGTTTAAAATATATTTTCCTTAACAGGTAACGGGTCGGGTCATATTACCTGTTAACATTATCGGGTCGGGTCATTTTACCCGTTTATTTTAATGGGTGTTACACGACACGACCCGTTAAGATATCAGGTATGACACGAAAACGACCCGAACATGGAAAACACGACACAAATGCCAGGTCTAATCACTAGTAGAAAAAACCATTTGTGTCACCAATGTTACAACCCCACTTGCTTTCTATTTTAAAAAAAAGGTTTGTAGTTTTAAATGGTGAGCCCAAGGGGCCCACCCCTGAATTCTTGTCCCCCCGAGTCTCCTATCTCTTTCCTCTCAGCTCTCTTTTCCTTCAGTTTCCCCGTACCCTCTATTTCCTATGTCTTTCCGGTGCCGAGAAGGAAACCAGCCACCACCAGTGCTCATTCCTTCACAAATTTAACCACAAATCTTGATACTTCGAACCTTTAGGACATAGGGATCACAACTGCAACTTTGCATGCAACATCAGAGCAACTTCGAGTGCTCTGCCATTGAAGACCCGAGAGCTTTGTGCTCTCACCTTCAATCTTTCGTTGCATGTGCATGCATACTTTCTCCGAGGACGAACTCCGACGAGTTTGTTGTTGTGGGTGCACAGACCCCTTCGAATTCGAACCTAGGTAATTAATTAGCTTGTTGTTTGGTTGATCAGTGTCGGGTGTTTGTGTGTGCAGTGCAGGGTATGTGTGGGGTAGGCTGCGCAGTGTGTGTGTTGTGTATGTGTGTGTACGCAGTGTGTGTGTTGTGTATGTGTGTTTGTGTGTGTGTGGGTTGTGTGTGTATGTCCGTGCATGTGTGTGTTATGTGATACGTGTGTGTGTTGTGTGTGTCCGTGCATGTGTGGTGTGCGTGTGTAAGCATGTGCACGTATGTGTATGTATATGTGGGCTGGCGTGTGTGTGTGAGTGTGGGTTTGGGTTTAAGCCCAAACCACCCTTTTTCACCCTAAACCATTTTAACCCTTAAACCTTAGGATCCTAAAATCCATTAGACCTTAACCCATTCAACCCAAATCCTTTATTTTATTTAGTTCAAGTCCAAATCCTTTAGAAAATCCTTTTATTTATTTATTACATTTTTGTGCTTAGGTGAAGTTGCTAGTGAGGAAATTCGTAATCCTTATCCGCACAACTCTACTGCTAAGGAGTATATGTGAGTGGACCCTTTCTAAAATTTGCATAATTTCATAGTTTAATTGCATAAATGAAATGCATGCCTTACGAGTTATTAACTGATTTTATGTTAAGCAGATTTATGAAATATGTTATTTATCGTCTCGTTTTTTGTGAGGAATTAATTGTTGGCCTATATTGAGCTATATTTTAAAATATTGTATTTTCTATAAAAACCATGAACTGGTAGACTATCTGATGGATGATGATAGGATGCTAGAACATGTTTTAGAAACCCCTCTTTATAGTATAGACGATGGATGACTTTATACTATGAAGTGGTTATTTATGAGAGGCGTAACTATTTGTGCATACCTAGTGGACACTATGCCGCCTGGGGCGAGGATCTGGTGTTGGCAGGTAGGTCGGGAGAAATAATCCCTAGCTATAGGCTGAGGGACATGGAGCAGGCATTGGGCCGGGAGTTGGTAATCTCTTGTTACGGGCGCAGAGACCACGGTGCTGGCATAAGGCCAGGAGATATATATTTATTCAGTGATCTTACTAGTAGTACATTACACTAAGAGAAGATTTATGAGACGTTTGATATTTTGTGTTCCACGATATGTCTCTTGAGATATTTTTTTGGCATGCTATGATTTTCATTAAACTCATCACTTATTATGCTAGTAGTTTTCTTTATATAAACTGTGGGGGTTAGTATCTTGATAACTGTTTTATTATTATTATATATATATATATATATATATATATATATATATATATATATATATATATATGAACTTGGTCTACTCACCTTTGTTTTGCGCCCCCATTTAGGTCTTAGAAATGAGGACTACGACACAACGTACGAGGCATTCCCTTACCAGTAGCAGTCTATCACTCACTTGAGTGATATCTTGTAATGACCTTTCCTTTTGTGATCTTGTTTTAGAACGTGTGCTGGGCACTCTAGATACTTTCATTAAACTTTGTTTATTACTTCTAAATCCTAATGTTTATTCATCAATATTTCTTCCTAATCATTACTCTTGTATTCAATAAATGACTTTCGTCACCCTTCGGTGTCGGCCAACATGTGCCTATCTGGGTATTTGGGGAATATCGAGGTCGGTACGTGTCAGATTGGTATCAGAGCATGGTTAGGGTTTCTTTCCACCAATTTGGTAAATTTCAGTCTTTTTAAATCTTGTTGTCTTTGTCAGAATCATGGCTAATCCTGGTGGGAATGTGCCTCGACGACCTCGTTCTTCTATAATGGGGGGAATCTAGCAGTTTACCATTGCATTAATGAATGCTCTTCCGGGTCATAGGCCGAATGAGACGTATTTAGAAATCGCTAGAAGTCATGGAGTTACTGAGTTGAAATTTGTAGGGAATTGTGAGGAGACTGAGCAGTGGTTAGAGAAAATGGAGGATACTTTAGAGGTTATGAAGTGTTCGTTAAATGAGTGGGCAAACACTGCAGGTTTCTTTATTCAGGGTGATGCTAGAGTTGGTGGAAATAAATGGAGGAATCTCGTCCACCTGGTTGTTGGATGTCATGGGCTGCCTTCAGGAAACGTTTTATTACTTACTTTCTCAACCCCAGCTACAGATTGAGGAAGAGGCAGGAATATTTAGAGTTCCGACAAGGTGACCTCAGCATCACAGAATTTGACAGTACCTTCAGGCACTTGGCTAGGCATCATGATGGGACTTATGATAATCCACAAGCACAGATGGATCAGGCTATAATTCACTGAACCAGGAGTACGGTACACTGGTAGCTGCTCAGAGACCTAGAACTTATGAAAAAGTAATCGAGATAAGTTTGAGTATAGAACAGTCTAAGTGGGATACAGAGATACAGGATCAACCTCAGCTTGGATCCAGCCCCCGAGACAGAATAGACAGCTGAATCAGAATCAGAGGAGTCAGAATTTTCGGTCGCATAGTACCAGAGAATCAGTGGGCCCTCCAGTTCTGTAGGTCCCAGACATTCTTTTTCCTTTAAACGACCAGGTCGGGGCTCAAGGTCGTCCAATGAAGGCTCAGGTAACTAGTCGATGAGATGATCTTTTGGTTATTTCATTCCGAGTTATCCGATTTGTAATCAGTGCGGGTTACGTCATCGAGGGAGTTGTGGGATAACTGTTGTAGTTTGTCACAGGTGTGGTGGTACCGAGCATTTTGTTCGTGATTGTCCTTCAGCACCACCACCTTGGTGATTTTACCTCTGGCTCAAGCTACAGTGGATATCAGCCAGTTCAGAATTTTGGAGCCCGACAGAGCTATGATGACAGTGGCAGTAGTCGGAGTTATGGTAGTAGTACTAATCAGAAGAACGGGTGTAATAGACGTCTGCAGTTTCGTGGCAGAGGTAGCCAGAGTTTTAGAGGGAGTGACAACCATAGTGCTCAGTTTTCGACCCAGCAGCAAGCTGGAACATTTTCTGGTAACAGTCATGGAGTCATACGTTCTAGAAGTCGTGGCGGTCGGAACAATAATGCGGGGTACCAGGTTCATGAACGTATGAACGCCATGACTCAGCAGGAGGCTGATCAGGATCCTCAAGTTATCACCAGTACGTTACTTGTCTGTATACTTAGGATAGAGTTTTAATTGATCCGGGTGCTACACAATCTTTCGTTTCTTCATCTTTTACTTGGGTTATACCTTTTCAACCTCAGCCACTAGGTTTTGATATGCTGATTCAAATGCCAAGTGGTGAATTGTTTTGTGCTCAATGGCAAGATTATAATTGTCCAGTTATTATGGAAGGGAAAAACTTAGAGATTGATTTAATTCATTTCAAACTGGCGGAGTTTGATGTTATTCTAGGAATGGATTGGTTGTAGAAGCACCAAGCGAATATCGCATGTTGGGAGAAAATTGTGACGTACAATCGGCCAGGACTCCCATCAGTTACCTTTATGGGTGAGCGACGTGTCCTCCCCAATAGTATTATTTCTGCCATTCGAGCAACTAGGTTGTTGAATAAGGGTTGTGTGGGGTTTTTATCCCACGTAGTTGTGAAGGATGAACCTTCTTTACGTCCAGAAGAGGTGCCAATTGTAAGGAACTTCATCAATGTGTTTCCTGATGATTCAATGCTATTGAATCAGAGAATTAGTGCGTCATTTGCTTAGGGGTTTTGCATGACGAAAGCTTCGTCCCATACAGTGGCCAAGGCCCTATAAATAACCAGTTTCACTTTTCATATTTTTCAAACTTTTTTCGGATTATAATTCTAATTGTTATTTAAATTTGAGCACGATGGCCGACTTAGGTGCTCGTTTTTCGAAGAGGATGGAGGGCGAAAGTTCCGAAAAGGTAATACCCACTAAATTAATCATATGTTTTGGAGGGAACCGCTATCGAATCAATTATGAAGAATTGATAAGAATTCAGAAGTCGGATATGCGCAACAAGTTTACGCACGATGTGCGGGTATTAGTGCGTGACAAATGCAGTGCGAATTGGGAGTCTTGGAGAATTGTTCCCGAGGAGATAAAGACGCACTTGGTTGATGAGTTTGAGCCTGATTGGGACATTGATCAAAGTGATCCCAATTTGATGAAGTGCATCGACAACATATTCAAATCCTCTTTCAGGAAGTGGAAGTTTGATGTTGAATGTGAGGCAGAGTTGAACAGAATACCAAAACCACCAGCGGTGGAATAGAATTTTATTTATGTTTTTCTTTTATGTTTAATTAAATAATAACATTTGGGTTTTAAGTTTTTATTTATGAACGTTACTTTTTAATATGCAATTTTAAAGTTTTTGTTGAATAAAATATTATTGTAATAAACGATTATATTAATTAAACAGGAGTTTGATTTACTTCTATCTCTGATGATAAACTGAGGTACTTTCGCCAACTACCCGAGTCCGATTTAGAATTTCAATGCATGAATGCTTTAATTAATTTAAACATTTGTAGATTTGTTCGGGTCTAATCTAATACTTTGTTTATTAACTGTATAAAGTAATAAATGAAAAAAAAAGTATTTTAATACCAAAAAAAAAAAAAGAAAAAAAAAAAACAAAATAGAGACAAAATAACTTTTTTGTCGCTCAAAAGGAAATGAAGCGATGAGAACACGTCGTCGCGCAAAGGTTATTAGAAAACGCGGGAATGGCCATGAGTTGGCGCCAGAACAGGGAATGCATATGTTTTAAGTGACGAAGGTTTCGTTGCGCATGGTGGGTAAAAAACGCGGTAAATGAGAACAAATTTGGTGCCATATACTCGAATGTAGAGGTTTTGAGTGACGAATGCTTCGTCGCACAAGAGTGTGACATTTAATTTAGCTTCCCAGACACAGAGAGGCAAAAATTGCAAATTCATTGCAGCTTTGCCTTTTCCCTCAGCTCACTGTCTCTTATCTCCCTTAGCTTGATCACCCGATCTCGTGCTCCCACTCTTCATCACCTATATATCATTTGGTAAGCGAATTTATTTTCAATATTTTTTTTTTAAATTACACAAGGAAACTAACAAAATTAAATATGTTGTGTGTAGGTGTTTTTTTTTTAACGACTATCGGTGAGGAACGTATAAAGAGGTATATTTTCTTCAACTACATTAACATTAAATGTCGTTTATTTATTTGTTTTTTTAGCATTTATGTGATACAATTTATTTGTATGCAAACATTTTTGTAAGGTCATACAAAAATTGTTTTTTTTTTTGTATGAAGTTAAGTATTAACTTCGTACGTTATTTTCATGAAAACTTAGTTTCTCATTTGAGAATTAGTTGGATTTCGCGCATGGATACGAAAGCATGACTGCGGTCCAATTAATTCTTGAATTGTCCCAATTTTGGATAGTTTGGGAATGCACAGTTATGTGTTTTTGCAGTTCACGGATTAGATTTCGATAAGGAGAAATTTGGTAGCAATGTTTGTGCGTTCTTCAAGTACTGTGTACGTATTTAGTACATACGTGCTGCACTTGAAGAACTGTAAGGATATGCTGCCAAATTTTTTTGATGTCGAAATCTAATATGATAAAGCTGTAAAATATGACATGTAGCCGTGCATTTTTGAATGGGATAGGACCCTTATCAGAGGCATAAGGTGGCATATTATAATTGAAGTGTTTGTAACCATTGTAATTTTGTTTTTTTCGCAAGCGATATGGACAGACAGTGGATATAGAATCCTAACAGATGTGCTGACGAGTACTTGGATGGAATAAATCAATTCATTGATTTCGCAGTGGCACACAACCAGGGTTCACATCTAATCCGGTGTCCGTGTAGGAGCTGTAACAATTCAATGGTTAAGTATTATGGAAATGTTCGATACCATTTAGTAAGACATGGCATGATGGAGGCATATACCACTTGGAATCATCATAGGGAACGATTAGTATATCCTTCATCTTCACATGTGACCCCATTAGTTAAGGCAGTTGAATCTTATGTTGATCCAAACAAACAAATCATGGATATCCTAGTTGATGCTTTTCCAAATGCCTCGACCAATTTTGATTAGGAAGGGGAAGATGACGTCCCTCGAACCATGGATAGTGGAGCCTTTGACAATTATGAAAAACTATTAAAAAGTGCCAAACAAGAATTATACTCCGGTTGCTAGGACTTTTTGGTATTGACGGCTATTGTGGAGTTGATGCATGGAAAAATAAAATTTTGTATGTCTAATCAGTGTTTTGATTATTTGTTGGGCCTTTTCAAGAGGATGCTTCCAAAGGACAATTGTTTGCCTAAAGATCACAAAAGTGCAAAGAAGGTGTTGAATGGTTAAATGCTCTATATGCAAAGAGTTGAGGTTTAAAATGACAGCTCAAAACAGAATGACAAAGATTCCTCAAAAACTTATGTGTTATCTTCCAATAAAGCCTAAGCTTCAACATTTGTATATGCCGATGCATACTGCTAGCAACATGAGATGGCATAAGGATAGATGGGTGGATAATGATTTGATAAGGCATCCTGCTGATGGTGAGGCATGGAAAGAGTTTGATCATTTGTACCCCGATTTTGCGCAAGAGCTACGAAACGTAAGATTAGGGCTGGCCATAGATGGATTTAATCCGTTTGGGGTGTTAAACCAAAACCACAACACTTGGTCAATCTTCGCAATTCTGTACAATTTGCCGCCTTGGAAATGCATGAAGAAAGAATATATGATGATGACTGTGTTGATAACCGAGGATTCGGGCAAGTCTATTGATGTTTATTTGCGGTCGTTGGTTGATGAGCTGAAAGATTTATGAGAAAATAGAGTTCCGACATACGATAAGGCAACTGCGCAGATGTTCACCATGCAAGCAGCAGTGATGTGGACTATAAACGATTTTACTATGTATGCTATGATGTCCATGTGGAGTACTAAAGGTTATTTGGCATGCCCAATATGCAAGGAGGACACAACGTCTTCTTGGCATGCCGAAAAAGTTTGTTACCTAGGGCATCATATATGGTTGTTGTGGGACCACGAGTGGCGTCAGAATGAGACAGCATTCTTTGACAGAATAGAGATTCAGCCAAGACCTAGAGAATGGTCTAGAGAAAATATTTAAGCGCACTTGAATCGTTTGGATTTTAGTCCGTTTGGCAAATTAATAAATAAGACCAGACTAGACACCCATCTAAACTAGACACACAAGAGTATGTTGTTTGAGCTGCCGTAATGGTTGAAATTGAAACTGCACCACAACCTTGATGTTATGCATGTTGAGAAGAACGTGTTTGAAACACCGGTTGAAACTATATTAAACATCAAGGGAAAGACGAAGGACACGATCAAAGCTCGCATTAATTTGGAACGAATGGGAATAAGGCCACGTTTTTGGATGACGAGGGAGGGTGAGATAGTCAGAAAGGAGCTACCATATTTTTTAGTAAAATTGGAGAAGAGGAAAGAGTTTTTAAAGTTTCTATCCTCCGTAAAGTTTCTAGATGGGTATGCTTCAAATATCGGACGATGAGCAAACATAGATAGGGGTAAATTTTCTAGGCTTAAGACTCATCATTGTCATGTCATACTGCAATGCTTGCTCCCGATTGGTATTCGACACCTCTTGCCAGAAGATGTGGTGAAGCCAATTCTATTGTTGGTGAGAATTTTTTCTCAATTATTTGCTAGGACGTTCCAAAAGTCTGATGTATAACAGTTACGCACTGACATTGTTGAAGTCCTATGCAAGTTTGAACAAATATTTCCTCTTTCTTTCTTCATAAGCATGATCCACGTGATGATTCACTTGCCAGATGAGGCATTATTTGCCAGACCCATCAATTATCGATGGATGTATCCAATCGAAAGGTATAAAGTCCTTATTCGTTAATTAATTCGTGATCAATTGATGATTTAACTTATTTGAATCATAACAATTTTATTTTTGCAGATTACTGGGTGAGTTAAAGAATAGTGTAAGGAACAAGGCGAAGCCCGAAGGATCAATTGTGGAGGCTTGGGTGGCATTTGAGACGAATACTTTTTGTGCTATGTACATACAAGACGTTGACACGGCGTTCAATTGACCACACCGTAATAATGATGGTGGTGTGAGAAGGCAAAAACTATCTGTGTTTGCCCAAATCGCACGACCATTTGGCGAACTAGTAAGAGGCAATTCGTTCACCGATAGGGACATGGAAGTAGTTCATTGGTTTGTACTTAACAATAGCAACAAGATAATTGAGTACCTGGATGAGCATGAAAAGTTAATGAAGCAGGAACATCCTTCGCATTTGTATGTTGTGAAGCACCGTGACCTATTTCCTCATTGGTTTCGTGAACAAGTAAGTTGTTTTGGTTTTTTTGGCTGGTTTTGTCCTAAAATATAATTGCATGTCAATTGTCCTAAATTTTGGTAAAACCAACATGTCAATTTTTTTGTATAAATTAGGTAAAAAAACTAAAGGAAATCAATTCTCATGTGTATACTGATGAAGTATACAACTATGGCAAACTAACAAGTGTGGTCCAATTGCTTTACAAAGACTGTTGCCAAGTCATCTTTTTTAAGTGTCTTTGGCTTGATACAGACCCTAGTAAGAATGGGAGTGTTAAACGGGATGATGGTTTACTATCGGTGAATATTACCTGATGTTGGTACAGTGAAGACCCGTACATTTTGGCAACTATGGCCAAGCAAATTTTCTACATCAATGATCCTAAGGCCGGGAGGGGATGGAAAGTTGTTCAGAGGATTGATCACAGAGGGGTGTATGATATGCTGGACTAAGATCCTGATGACGACAATTTTGCCAACCAACTCCTCGAAACTTCGACATAAATTGGTGCAAAAACACTTCGAGATACTAATATTGTCCAAGAACCATTTTAGGCAATTGGAGATCCTTAAATCAAAATTCCTATAGACTCAATTACAATTGATCTCGGAAGTCTACCAAGATACAATCCACCTGAGGGTGCAGATGATGTTGTTGATGTACCAACAGATGAGGATGAATGGGAAACTGAAAGTGATTAAACTGAGGATGGTAATATTTATTGTACAGAGGATGAGGATTAAGGACTTTTGACTTATATGCAATGCAATTAAGTATATTTATTTTTTTTATATAAACAAATTTTAATTTATTAAATTTGTAATTGGATAAAGGATTTAAAAAAAAAAAACCAATTAAAGTCAACTTTAAGCGACAAACACTAGAAAATCGTCGAAACGTAATTGCGCGTCGAAAACAAGAAAATTTGTCATTCAAGGTAGCGATGAACGACACAAGGGACGCATTCATCGCACTTAGTCATTTGTGCGACGCAATACGTTAAGTTCGTCACTCAGGGTCTTCAAAATTTTCCAAAATCAAAATATGGGTGCCTTTTTTAAAATGTTCATTAAACATTGAGCGGCGAATGAGGGTGAATCATCACACAATACAGTATTGCACGACGAATGGGATAGATTCGTCACTAAAGGTCCTCCAAAATTTCCCAAATTAAAATGTAGGCGCTTTTTTTTATTTTAAATGTTCAATAAAATTGCGCTACAAAATGTGCTATATTTGTTTCACTTTGTCCTTATAAGCGATGAATTTGTTTCTGTTCATCTAGCATTGTTCTCATAATTAACCAAAAATTTGGGCAGATTTTTTAAAAAAATCATTAAAAGTGCATGACGAATGTGTTCGTCACGCAACGGTCATCGCATTATTAGTTCCAAAGTGCCTTTCTTTCTCTCAATTTCTAGAACATCTCACATTCGTCATGCAACAGTCTTTCTATTATTACTTCCAAAAAGCCTTTCTTTCTCTCATTTTCCAGAACCTCTCGCTCGATCTCTCTCTCCCTACAACTGTCTCTCTCCCTGCAACTATCTCACTCCCTACAACTCTCTCTCTCTCTCTCTCTCAACTCTGAGGTAATTTGTTTTTTCTTTTTCTTCATTTGTTAATTATTTTAGATGTATGGTTTTTGTGGATTGATTACATATTAGGGTATTAACAATTAGGGTTTACCGGATTTAGGAATTTTGTCAATTTGGGGATTTAGGGTTTGTCTCATTTTGGGGATTTAGGGTTTATCTCAATTTGGGGATTTAGGGATTTCGAAATTGGGGATTTAGGGATTTTAGAAATAGGGAATTTAGGGGTTTCGAAATTTGGGGAGTTGGTCTCGGGTGGGCTTCGTTGATAGCTGGTGGGGGGTGGGGTGTTGGTGCCTGAGTTATTGAGGCTTGGGTAGGGGTGGCGCGGGGATGGGTGGTGCGGGGTGGGGGTTGGGTAGGGTAAAAATGTTAAATTTCGTAATTTTATGCAAATTTCATTTAATTTTCAATTTATTCAATTTGTTAGTATGTTAACAAATTTCATTTAGGGTTTTTTTTTATAATGTTAGGATTAACATATTTATTTTATATTTTTACAATCATAGGTTTAAATTCTAGTTAAATTATTATTTTTATTTTAGAATTAAGATTTTAGTTGTAGGTATAATATTATTAATGTAGGGTTAAAATAAAAAAAATATTTGGATGAAGTATTATTTGTTGGGACTAATTTATTAAATTTGTTAACTTTTACATCTTAGGTTTACTGTAAGATCCCACATCGCCTAGGGGTGTGGATCCTGTAAGCCTTATATGTATATTCCCATCTCTACCTAGCACGAGGCCTTTTGGAAGCTCACTGGCTTTAGGTTCCATCAGAACTTCGAAGTTGAGCGAGTTTGCGTGAGAGCAATCCGAGGATGGGTGACCCACCGGGAAGTTCTCGTGTGAGTTCCCAGAAACAAAACCTTGAGGGCGTGATTGGGGCCTAAACGAACATCCTCCACACTATTAGGAGTGACCACACGAACATCCTCCACACTATTAGGAGTGACCACACGAACATCCTCCACACCACCGGGAAATCCTCAGACAAATCCTCAGGGAATACGTCGGGCCCCTAAGGCCCTGAGATTGTGGATGTGACTACTTAAAATGTTCAGGTAATTAAGTCTAACTTGAAAGCGGCCCAAGATCGACAAAAGAGCTTAGCAGACAAGCATGCCACTGATCGGAAGTATAATGAAGGTGATTAGGTATTTTTGAAGCTATCACCTTGGAAAGGTGTTGTATGATTTGGAAAGAAAGGAAAGTTGAGTCCTAGGTACATTGGACCATATATGATCACCAAGCGAGTCGGTGAGGTTGCTTATAGGCTTAAGTTGCCTCCAGAGTTATCCAAGGTGCACGATGTATTTCATGTTTCGATGCTTCGACATTATGTTTCAGATCCTTCACATGTGATTCCTCCTCAACCTTTGGAAATTCATTCGGATTTGACTTATGATGAGGAACCAGTGACTTTTTTGGATTGGAAGGATAAGGAACTGAGGAATAAGACCGTGCACTTAGTGAAAGTATTATGGAGAAATCATTCAGTAGAAAAAGCTACTTGGGAGACAGAGGATCGGATGAGAGAGATGTATCCACTCTTATTTTATGAGTATTAGTGGATGTAGTGGTTGTATGTAATTTCGAGGACAAAATTTTATAAGGTGGGGAGATTGTCACAACCCGTCCCGAATGATTAATTTTCGATGACATGAAATGACAATTGTTCCCTTGGACGTTAAACTGCATTGTGTGATTTAAGTTGGATTTTGGAACCATTTCTATTATTTTCCTACGTATTTAGACCTAATTGAAAGTGAGGAAATTGTTGTTTTGATTGGTGACCCAAACTGTTTGGACCACACATCCTTTCTCTCTCTCACTCTCTCGTGCTCCCTCTTCTCTCTCTCGGTTTCACTCTCTCTCTCCTTGCTATACGTACGGACAACCTTGAACCAAGCCAAATCTTCACAGATCGAAGGTTTTGAGCACACCATTGTGTTCCTTAGTCTATTTCGAGTTCAAAAGTACCTATTTCAAGTAAGAACTTGTTTGATATCACGTTGAAAACTCAAGCTCCGAGTTGAGCACTATTCATGAACTTTTGAATGGTTATGTTTTAGGACAATCCAAGCACACAGTGAACTTTATGAGGTCCCAAGGAAGCTCGGAGTTCTTCGTTTGAAGGTTTTGGACGTCAGGATCGTGTGGACGAAGTTTGGCCGGTTTTTCTTGGAATTCTCCGGTTAGATCCCGTGACTTTTAGAGCTTTAAATTAGTATGATTGTGTTCTACAAGTTAAGAGCTTCATTTTGGTATAAATTGTGTGAAAAATGGTGCAAAAATGAGGGAGAAATAGGCAGTTGCAGGTCTACCCAGAATCCGGCGCCGGTGACACTGTTCCGGCGTCTGGAGGTTGAAGATGATGCGCGTGAGCCACAGGAAAATTATTCTAAAAATATCACGATGTTTGTGAGGTTGTGTAGGTCACATTGGTATATTCAAATGCCAAAATTGAGCAATGTATGAGAAGTTATTAGCTAGTTTTGTCTATGTGCTTTAAAATAACGTTTTTATAGTTAATTCGCATATAGGTGAGACTTGTTCCGAGGACGAGCGTATCCAGGGGCGACTTGGGGGCTACGACCCTTCGATATACCAGTGAGTGGGCTTTTGTTTTCAGTATATATTCATATACTTGATATATTTCCCAGAAATGCATTTTAAGGAAAGTATACTTTGAAATAATATGCCAAATGCTTTTATATTATGAATATGCATTTCATGGTTGCATATATATATATATATATATATATGTGGTGTTGTGGAGGCACAGGTAAGTTCATGTAAGTTATGTTTGAGTATGTGAATCATCGACGATGTGATATGTGATTGAATAATGTTGAGCTCATAAAACTGCACCTAGGGTGATTGAAATTTAGCCAGAGATATGAAGTACATGCCTGTTTATTTATGTCACCTCCCGCACTATATGCTTATATTGGATCCAACTTAAGTGCACAGTTTTGTCGTACAGACCTTAATTATGGTTCCGACTTGTAGGTGACTTGCGATTTATCGCCCAACTATTATGAGAGAATAGAATTGAGCATAATTATATTTCACCGAATCTTGTCGTACATACCCTTTTAGTGGTTCCGACTTATGTGCAGTCTATTGCCGTATAGGTCATTGTAGTGACTTCGGCTAGATGACTTTTGAGCTATGAATTCAGCCGTACAGACTACCACAGGGGTTCCGGCTAACATATCATATATCTATGAAATCATTCTTACCTGGATTGTTTACTTTGTTATATTTTGGCATGGCATACATTTGAATATGATTATGTGAAGCATGAATTGAATTGATATGATTTCATGTATATATAAATTATATATATACTTACATCTTGATGATGGGAAAATTTTACATGTTTTACAGCGAGGGGTTAGTATGTTGATAAAAGAAAATGATTTTGTAAAACATTTGTTTTTGCCCACTCACGTTTTCTGTTTTGCGCCCTTCCAGGTTTTAAGTAAGCTTTCTGTTGGTGGCTCGAGGAAGTCAGCTGTTCTGACTTATCTGAATAATAGTAGGACATTCCTGGTACTGTATACCTAGTACTTGTCCTATTGGACTGCACCTAGACTTTATGCTCTGATTAGGAGTGTTCACTGTTGTAACTAACTCCTATTACTTTCTGTTTAGTAGTGCACTCTAGTAATTTGGTTTTTAATTATTCGTATAATTCTTATCTTTAGTGCTTCCGCATTGTGCACATGGCTACGTCACTCTCACGTGACGGCCAACATGCCTTGATCTCGGTCGAGGTGTGTCATCTAAAATTAAATATTTTTTTTGTATTAATTAACGAATTTTAGGGTTGCTTTTACAAGTTTATAAATTTTGTGTTAGTTGTATAATTATAAGGTGCAATTTTTACTTTGTAAATTTTAGAATTTTCTATTGATTATATAAATTGGTATTAATAACATAGTTTTAAATATTGTTCATTCAATTGAATTTTGTAGATGTCGTAGTTGATTAGGTAGCGTAGGTCAATTAGTAGGTCCCCTTCGACACCTCCACCACATACTACTACTGCCGCCACCTCTCCACCAACACTAGGCCCGACGTCAGAGGTTGTTGTACCTCCACCTAGGCCCCGATGTTAACAAATTTCATTTAAATTACTTAAATTTGTTAAGTTGTTAACTTTATAATTTTCTGTTTGAATTTTGTAAGTTTAGGGTTTTTTTTGATAATGTTAGGATTAACATATTTATTTTATATTTTGACAATCATAGGTTTAAATTCTAGTTTAAATTTTTTTATTTTAGAATTAAGATTTTAGTTGTAGGTATAATATTATTAATGTAGGGTTAAAATAAAAAAAATATTTGGATGAAGTATTATTTGTTGGGACTAATTTGTTAAATTTGTTAATGTTTACATCTTAGGTTTATTGTAACATCCCACATCGCCCAAGGGAGTGGATCCTGTAAGCCTTATATGTATATTCCCATCTCTACCTAGCGTGAGGCCTTTTGGGAGCTCACTGGGTTCAGGTTCCATCGGAACTCCAAAGTTAAGCAAGTTCGCACGAAAGCAATCCCATGATGGGTGACCCACTGGCAAGTTCTCGTGTGAGTTCCCAGAAACAAAATCGTGAGGGCATGGTCGAGGCCCAAAGCAGACAATATCGTACTACGATGGAGTCGAGCCCGGGATGTGACAATTTGGTATTAGAGCCAATCTTTAGTAGGAAGTGTGCCGATGAGGACGTCGGGCCCCTAAGGAGGGTGGATTGTAACATCCCACATTGCCCAGGGAAGTGGATCTTGTAAACCTTATATGTATATTCCTATCTCTACCTAGCACGAGGCATTTTGGGAGCTCACTAGCTTCGGGTTCCATCGGAACTCCGAAGTTAAGTGAGTTCAAGCGAGAGCAATCCTATGATTGGTGACCCATTGGGAAGTTCTCGTGTGAGTTATCTGAAACAAAATTGTGCTACGGTGGAGTTAAGTCCGGGATGTAGTTGGGGCCCGGGTCGGGATGTGACATAATTCATCGTCCCTATTAACTAGAGTGACGACAGAGTTAAATCTTACGATAAAGAAACTTTTGTCCCTTAAAACTTTATGCGACGAAGGATCACTTCGTCGCTCTTATCTTGCGGCACGAAACCCTTTGTCCCTCTAATCTTCATGTGATGAATTCAGTTTCGTCACGCCTATAGGTACATGTGACGAATTGTTTTTGCCCCTATTTAATTTAAGCGACGACATACTTTTTCGTCGCATAAAACTGTTTGCACGATGAAATGCTTTCTTTTCGTCACACAATACCTTTCTTTACAAGCCTTGCGCGACCAACTTGGGGGGACGAAGTTTTCGTCATTTCTAATTTTAGGCGGCTAATTTCTTATTTACGTGACGATTTCTTGTTCGTCGCCATAACTATTTTATGTAGTAGTGCATGTTTGGAGTAACTCTTGTTACTTTTTTAGTAGTATTTATAGAATCTGGTTTCATAGATTAAGTATCCACTTAGCTTCTCCAAACTTCTCCTTGAGCTATTTTCTCACAATCATGACGGTCATCTCCCAACTTGAAGCTTCATTTTCCCTACATGCCCGAATCTCGACTAACCCAAGAATTCCTTAATGGGCTAACAAGTTTGCTAACCCCACCCTGGTCAACCTCTGCTTGTGGTTGGAGGTGCTTGGGATAGTTTCACTTTAGAGAATAGTGTTACTAGGGTGTCAACCAACCTCTATTCCAACCTCAATGTAGAATACATGAAAAGTAGAGTTCTTATGGGCAAGCTGGTGGGTAAGGAATTGGATGCTAGGACCATTAAATGGAAGCTTGGGTTAACTTGGGATGCAAGAGTTAAGAATCTGTTTTACTTAGATCACTTTAGGTATAAATGGTATGCTATTGAGTTTACTGATGAGGAAAAGCTGGAGTTTGAACTAGAAAATAGGCCTTGGTATGTCAGGGGGCAAATCTTCCATATGGAGAAGTGGAATATTCACTTTTGGGATATAAATCTTATTTCTAACTAGTATGGGGGATTACTTAACCTGTGGGTAACTTTATCAGAGCGAATGAGACTACTCTTTATAGGATTAATGGCTTGGTCGTGAGGGTGCTTCTTAAAGTGGACCTGAGGCCGCCTCTGAAAAGGATTTTAGTTGTGAATGATGATGAGGAATGCCTTTTGCTCTTGAGCTATGAAAAGTTATTTGAGGTCTGTTTTTACTGTGGGATGAGAAGGATTGACAAACATGCTTGCCCTGCGGACTATGACAACGATGGCTGCCTCTTAGTTGATAGGATTTTAGAGGATGCAATGTTGGTGTGCCCGGCTGATTTTCCTGTGAGTGATGAAACCAAAAGTGAACTTCATGATGGTGTCATGCTTCACTTTCCTCAACCTAATTTGCTAGATGAGTTTGGCTCTACTGACAGGGAAACATCGATTAGGGGTGAGAATGTCCAAGAGCATAATGAGGAGGAAGAAGAATGGAACATAGTTTCTGTTAGAAGAAGCAGAAATGTTAATAGAGGCAGAAGTTCAGCTCATAGTGATGGCAAAAGTTATGAGAATGTTGTGAGAGGTAACAAAACTTAGGTATCAAAGGCTGATCTATTGTCAAAGTGGTGCACGCTTGCTGAAGGTGGGTCAGGAACTGGTAACTCTGGTGAAAGGGCGGCTGTGACTCAGAGGACAAATGAAAGTAAGCAAAGGTAAGAGTGTGAAGGAGGTTACTGATTTGGATACTGATGAGGTGTTCATGGAAACTGAGGATGGTGAGATTAAGCAAGTCCAAGCTGGGGGTAACAAAAAGAGGATAAGGAGTGAAGCTAAATGTGGAAAGGGTCCGAGTTACAATCTGGAGGACGTTGATTAATGAAGTCATTGTTATGGAATTGTAGGGGCTAGGGCATGACTGATTTTGCCTCTCAATTTAATTTACTTTGTTGTTTAAGTCATTTAGACGTTTCTTGTATTGTAGAACCTAAGTCCAACCTTGATAGGGGTCTTAATGCTTTATTATCCAAGAGGTTCTCTAATGATCTTTTTGCTAGTGGGGATGGGCAGGCTGGTGGTCTATGCCTGTGTTGGAATGACTTTAATATTAATATTGTACTTGCCCATAATTCCAGATTTATTCATTGTGAAGCTACAGATAAACAAAATAACGTTAACTTCTTTTTTACTTTTGTGTATGTTTACCCTCAAAAGAATTTCAAACTTAACTCTAGAATAATATAATCAATCTTATTCCCACGAGCAGCTCTAATCAACCTTGGATACTTTTGGGTGATATTAATAACATTACTAATTTTGGAGAAAAAGTTGGAGGTGACAGAATTTTAATAATCAAATGATAAAATTTAATAGTTTTTAAGTGAAGGTAGATTAATTTCTATACCTACTACTGGTGTGCCTTTTACTTGGAGCAATGGTAAAAAAGATAATACTATTATCTTCGAAAGACTTGACAAGGCCACTGCTAATACTGAATGGTTAAATTTGTTTTCTAGTGCTTCTCTTCATAATTATCCTATTTTTTGTTCAGACCATAGTCAAATTTTATTGGACTCTAACTGTAGTGGTAATGTTGGTATGTTGAGATCTTAAAGTTTAAGCTATACGGTTATCCTACCCTGATTTTAAAAGAGTTGTGAGAAAAACTTGGAGTGAAAACATTTATGGTAACCCCTGTGATAAGGTTAGGGGCTACTTAGGAATTTTAAATTTCTTATTAAGAAAAAGAATAAGGATGTGTTTGGCAACATCTTTGATAAGAAAAAAAGAACTCATTGGAGACTTGGATAGAATTCAACAGGATATCATGAGTATGCCTGATTCAAGTAGTTTGTTGAATAATGAAACTTCAATAAAAAATCAATTAAATCAAGTTCTGATAAATGAGGAAATCTACTCGGCTCAAAAGCCAGAGTAAATTGGCTCCATCTTGGAGACAAGAACAGAAAGTATTTCCAATCAGTAACCAATATTAAGAAGAAAAGGAATGAAATTTTCAAAAGAAAAGGTCATTAGGGTAAATTGGTGGTGGGAAGGTGAAGGAATGGAAAGCATATTTGTAGGAGACTTCAAGCTTAGGTTCACCGCTTCCACCACCCCTTCTCGTCCAACCCTTGATGATCAAGAGTATCAATTCTGCATGGAGCAATAATCAAGAGTAAGAACCAAGAAATTCGCCCCATGCAACCAAATCAAGCTCCCATAGAACTAAAGAAGCTGACAATGGAATAGATGATGTAAATATATACTTACGTAAAATCAACTTCAATTCCAACAAGCCAATACATAGATTTTGAAACTACCCAATAAACTGAAAGTTGGACAAATTGCCATCTGATTTATAGTAATTAAATTCAAGAGCTTAAAATCATTTCAGACCAAGTGTAAAAACAACAGAAAATCCCTAATATCTATAAGGAACGAATTTGACTCAATTCGTGCACAAGCACTCTAATACAGATGTGAAGAAAATAATCGAAAATATAAAATTAGCATAAAAAGTGATTAAACGGATGAATTTTAGAGTGATTCCAATTCGAGGATATTCATGAATCTTTCAAGATGATTGAATCAAAATTCCATATTTTTCTACCAAGCCTTTTGATTGTGGCGAAGAAAAGAAGGCACAGTGCGTAGCTTTCCTAGATTGACGTTTTTGGACGTTTTGGGTATTTTGGAGGTCAAGATGGCATAAATAACATCCATGAAATAGTATTCAATTGAGGATTTGAGGGATTTTAATTCTTTTAATGAATTTAGAGATATTCTGACACACCCCAATCGGAGTCGAGGCATGCTGGCCATCACCCGAAGGTGACGTAACCAAAAGTGTAAGTGATGTAAAAATGTGAATAAATTAAAACCGAAACTAGAACTTATTTAAACTAAAAAAGTGAGTGTGACATAGTGGGTAGAACCCATAAAACACAAATATTCAGAGCATAGATGACAAAAGAATGTGTAGCCGAAACTAGTTAAGTACTTAATACACAACGGGATAAGTTCCTACACTTAAACAGGGATATGTCAAAATCGCCAGCTAATCCTAGTGCACTCGAGTAATTTAGCTATCTAGGACCTGGAGGGGCGAAAAACAGAAGGGTGAGTAGGCAAAAACAAAGGTCTATAAAACACAGTTATTTTCTGAACATACTAACCCCTTACTATAAAACATGTATAGTTTCCAGAAAATCATACTACGTATAAGTATGAAAACAACTGTAAATCAACAATAGTGCTAGACATATGCCAAACCACAATATGTCAACAATCACATAAAGAAATCAGGTGCTCATCAATCTACGCTAGCGCATGAGTTCATGCAGATAATTTCAGACATGAACTGGACTTGGTGTAAATGTACGCTCTAGTGCTACAATCATGTGAAGACTGGTGATAATAGCGGTCACCTATGAGTCGGAGTTGCCTAATGCAACTTGTATGACAGGACTGTCACCTACTTGGATCCAAGGCGAGCGTGCGGTGCAGAGTCACACATACACGTGAAAGACTGGCCCTTGCCTGGGTGAGCACTAACACTGGGTGCATCAATGATGAGCAGGTAAAATATGTATGACAATGCCATGGCAGTATATAAATCTTAACCATATAAAAACATTTCTGAAATTAAATGAAACATGGCATGATAGGCGTAAAATCAATCTAAAAGCAATAGTGGAAACTATAAAACTTTATATATATATATATACACACACACACACACGAAAACAAATGTCCACACACTAATACATGGTCGAATTGTAGGCTCCTAGCTGTGCTTGACCTCGTGTGTCCTCAGGATAATTTTCACCTATATGTGAAATAACAAAACTAATAAATTAAATAGGACATATTAAAAAAGGCTAGGTAAATCTCTCATATTTTGCTCAAACGGAAAGTTTAAATATATGAAAACGTTATACTCGACGTCACAAACCAGTACGTGTCAAGCACTCACCGGCCGGAGGCCGGACGCGCCCTTACGGGTTGCCTAGCCCATGGCCACATGCTTGGCAGAGACTGTCGGAAGCCAGGAATATTTCGTCAGACTTGACGAAATATTCCGTTAAATAGTTAATAGAACATAACAGCGTTACCTGACGCCGTTAGAATATTCCGTCAACTTTGACGGAATATTCTTTGTCTTTTTCGGTAGAACGCTGCCGTTCACTGCCGTCTGGTTTCACCTGAAACTGGAAAACTTCACCGGTTTCTAGGGAAAAATTCAAATCTTCATTTCTTCTTCATTTCTTAACCATTTTCGATGCACTTTCTATGGAAATGAAGTTTATGAAGAGTAGAACAGGGTTGTACCTTTCAAAAGTCCAAAAAGTGGACAGACGTGACCTGAAAAAGACTCGAAAGGTTCGGCCTATTTTTTAACTCCTTGAAAACGTGTGTTTTCACGTTGGTTCCACTTTAGAACTAGCCTAATGGCCTCAGGGAGTTGACTAGGTGCTTCCACAACCTTCAAAAAGTCGTAACTTGGTCGGGATCATGTTGGAGCAAGCTTGTCCAAGTCATGGCTTCCGAGTTGGCGAGTCAAAACTCATCCATTTGAGACTCAGTTGGTCCGACTAGGTTTGTGGGTTCGAGATAAGTGTGATGGTGGTGTTTTTCAGCTCGATCTGCAAGCTTTGATGCGTGTTATGATGTGAAAATTAACTTGACACACAAATTAAACCCTATTAAACATGTATTTGTAGTATTAAGCAAGTAGGGATTGTTCTAGACCGGGGATTAACTAGGGCTGCTAATCAACACAAATAAGACTAAAAACACTAAACTAGACTTTATAGACTCAAAACAGACTCAAACACTCAAAACAGCACCAAACAATCAAAAAGACTCAATTCTAAACCTAATAAGTGGTTTTGACGAAAATAAGACTTAACTTGACTCAAAAGACTAAAAGAAAACAGATTATTACCCAACTAACAAGACTTAATGAAAGGGGGATTGTTTTTGATGAATTTAAAACTTAAAACAGAAACTTTGCATAAAACACTTTAAGAAAACGAATTTGGTGAATTAAAAAGGGTGAAAAGCTACTTAGAGGGTCCTTATCCACACATGACATATGCAAACAAACCAATTTCCAGTTATTATTCCTTTAAACCATGAATGACAACACCCCAAGTTAACCGTGATAGCACAAATTAACCATCAGATTTTCCTTATTTCATTGAATTGGACAGGATACGCATCACAACCAAATTATCCTTCTCAAGTCCCCTAACTATGAAAAGCATGATAGAAAACATATCAAAGGTCCTTAAGTTCTTTGAAAATCATAAGCATTGACGAGGCATTCGTAACTATGAAAACATGATACCCCTGCCAAGGATTTACTTAACACAATCAGGACTAGTGACTTCCACTACTTGTGAATATAAGTTCATACTGATTAGGTGAAACTCCCTTATACTCTAGCATCAAGTTCATGCATGCAAACTAAGTATGCATCCTCAATCAACATACATAAACAAGTTTTAATAACTCAAATAAGCAAATCACATTCAAGACTCAAGAAACAATAACTGGATGTAATCAATTCATATAAAGCATATAATCATGGCTTCGAATTCACCTCCAACTATAAAGAAATTAGTTCCTCATGTTTGCAATTAAACAAAGATAACTTAAATTAGACATTGAAAAAAAAAAGATAAAAAACACCTAAGAGCGCTCTAGCAATCCAATGTTGAATGGCAAGGCACGGCTCCAGGTGGCTCCTTCTTTTCCTTCTTTGCACAACTGTAGCATAATGGGATGAATTTGTGGTGAATGGTGTAGAAAAATATGGTAGAGGGTGATGGTTTGAATTGTGGCAGAAAATATGTATTTATAGGCTAGGGTTTTGCGCAAAGTAGTGGAGGAGAAGGAACAATCCTAGAGGAATAGGACTAGGAAATTCAGCACAAAGCTTCTAGAAAGAGATTAAATTCTTTAGATTTCTTGGGGTAGAAACGATCAAGTTATTTGCATTGTTTTAGGGCTTCTAGAATTAGATATTAGGTATTCTAATGTGATAAGGAGTCCCCCTTGCAGCTGGAATTAAGATAGGATAGGATTAGGATAGGATAAGATAAGATAAGGTTAGTTTGGATGAGATAAGGTTGGATAAGGTTTTGGATAAGATAAGGTAGTTTGGATAATATCTCCTTCTTTTGAGCTGATTCCTTATCTTCAACGTCTGTAATTAATTTCCTCAACTCTTTAGCACATTCCTAGTCTTTCTTGAACTTCAAATTCGTCCATTCCTTGTGCTCCATATGTAAGCTATCCACTCCAGCCCAAAACTGCTCTAAAATGGTCCAAAATACACTTTCTTGCCAACTTTGTCATTTGGACCTACAAACACACGAAATAGCTTAAAACACTATAATAAGTAGACACTAGCAATGAAAATGCAGGAAAACAAGCTAACTAAGTCGTATAAATATGCTCCTATCAAATTCCCCCACACTTAGCTTTTGCTAGTCCTCTTGCAAAACAAAACAAACAAAACAAACAAAACATAACCTAGACCTTCCAACATTTGCCTCAAGGATTTCCAATGGAACACGACACATTAAAAATCACTACGCATATAGATTTTAGTTATCCCTACCTTCGAGCACACACTTAATCATAGTCACCACTCACTAGCTCGCATTTAATCAATTAAAACAACATTTTAAATGTAGTAACATGCCTTAGACAATTCCCTCAATTCCTCACTGGATATACACTCTATTTTCACACAGATTTTCTAACTATGTTTGTATCATACTTGACCAATCCCGAAACTACTAAGCACTGGTCAACGTTATACCGTCAATGACGCAGAAGAGTTTCCCTCCAACCAAGAGGCCAATCACAGTGTGACACGTGTCGACATCAGAAGCCAGTCATAGCGTGACACGTGTCAACATTAGAAGCCAATCACAACACGACATGTGTCAATGTCAGAATGAAACTAGAAACTCTCTTCTATAAATAGAGATCATTCTCTCACAATATTTCCTAATGTCATTTGTACTACATCATTCACTAGTACTCACTAAAGGAGAGCTTGAACCTATGTACTTGTGTAAACCCTTCACAATTAATGAGAACTCCTCTACTCCATGGACGTAGCCAATCTGGGTGAACCATGTACATCTTGTCTTTGCTTCCCTATCTTTATTATTTTACATACTTATCCACACTAGTGACCAGAGCAATCTAGCGAAGGTCACAAACTTGACACTTTCTGTTGTACGAAAGTCCTCACTGATTTTGTGCATCAACATTTGGCGTAGTCTGTGGGAACGACACTTATTCTCACTCTTTTCAGCTTTGTTAAGGTGGTTTCCACCATTCGTACACTATCTTTTGAACAGACATCCCTTTCCAACATGGGGAGCGAAGGAAGCCACAACACACAGAATGACACCCATCTTGCACCTGGTGCGAAGCAACAAAAAAAGGAATAAAAAAAGTTTGCTCTTCAGGCTAAAGTCGATGAGCTGGAGGCTCAGAACAACAAGATAACGATGAAGAATGAGATCCTTCAAAAGCAATATGAGAATGTCTTCGAGATGCTCCACGAGGCTAGATATACTAAAACACACGAGATCATCACCCCTGTGGAAGTCAACCATCAACTGGGTGCCTCCCAACACGGAGGGTCATTTTCCCTCGGCATGGGTATTCTTGTTGAGGAACGAGCTACTCATCGAAATGGCGACCAACATGAGACTTCTCTCAACCCAGCTGCTTCGACCCGAAGCAGGAGGAGTGGAGGAAGACACCTCCTTATAGAAGGAGTGAAGGGATCGAAAGCCATCTTTCGGGACTGTCAAGACTTCCTAAAGTAACGTCGAGACAATCCCATCCATGTAACCTTGAAGATCAATGACCCAAAGGTCTCTGAAAGACTTGCCCCTCCCATGTCCCATGCCGGCTACCAATTTGGGGAAGGGGTAACAAGTCCTAGAGAAACACGAAGGTATAGGAGACTCAGAGATGTTTCGACAGACGTACCTTAGAAGTCAGTACGGCGAGTCCATGGAAAAATCACATGCTCTTGATCAAACCTTCCTACTTTCAAGAGGAGATGGAGATTTATGAAAGAAAGCTCCAGTGATACTTGACTCCACTCAGGACCCTCTTGTCCTACAGCTTCTTAAGGAAGTAAACAAGTTGAAGGCCGAATGACAAGCTGAGATACCTGATTGGAACCACCCTAGGCCTGGTCTTCTTACAAGGAGGATCATCGACACCGCTCTCTAAGCAAAGACAAAGCAGAAGCTTGGCTTGCAACTCTATACTGGAAAAGCGGACCCAATTGAACACCTTAACCTCTTTTAGTCCACCATGGCATACCGGATGCACACCGACGAAGAGTGATGTATTCTCTTCCCCTCCACCCTCTTTGGCAGAGCTCCAAACTGGTATTATGGTCTTCCACCTAAGACAGTAGACTCATTTGAGGAATTGAGGAAACTGTTTGTTTCTCAACACATTTTCCAGATCGATCGCTTGCACTCTACGGATGACTTGTACACTATTCACCAGAAGCCAGACGAGTCATTATGTATGTATACGCCCGCTTCAGCCATGAGTATTCTCGTTATGCCGAGGCAGACTACAAGACTCCCCTCAAAGCCTTCACGACAGGCCTATGTGATTGTTTCTTCAAGTACATGATTATTGCCAACACTTGGAAGACTTACTTTAAGGTGATGACACAAGCTTACAACCATGCCTCCGCTGAGGCAAGGACATATCAAGGGAAACCCCCCCACAACCACCTCTTATCAGCAAGTAGGGAGTGGAAGCTAGATCCAACCAAATGAGAAGATATCGACCTTCCAAACGGCAGTGGTGCCTCCTCTTGCCTTACTTAATACTTCGCCAAGTCAACAAACATATCAATCTCAGGGCAAAAAGAAAGATTTCCATCCTCACCAGTCCCATTTTAGTCAAAGGAGTAAGGGACACTATTGCGATAACCAAGGGTATCGCCACGATAATGCTCACCCCCAGGCAGTCAACACAGTGGGCCAAGCACGTGTCAGGACATGCCCTACCCTGAGGTATGAGACATACACACCTTTGAACACCACATGCGTGGCCATTTGCCCCAGCATAGCACACCTGATACCGAAGCCAATGTCTAGTTAGTCGGGTTACAAGCCCACAAAAAACACGGGCACGTTTTGTTGCAACCATGAACATAACGGCCATGATAGCGAGAAGTGTATCACCCTTTGTGATCATATTGAAGCTTTGGCGCATGAAGGAAAAATTGATCGATTCCTCCTTCACCCTTCAAGGGATAACCGTAACCAACGCCAAGTAAATGTGATATATTCCATAAGCGGCGGCACACCCATATCTGAATCTTCCAATAGGGCTATGAAAAACAGCGAACAAGCTTTAAGGCTTGGCTACCAAGTGTTTCACGTGGAAGACATCAGGGGAGGCAAGTATCGAAAGCCTAACTGGGATCCAATATGTTTTTACCTTGAGGAAGAAAGAGGTATCATCTACCCTCATAACGACCCTCTGATCGTGGAGGCTCACATAGCCAAATTTGAAGTAAGACGAATCCTGGTAGACACGGGGGCTTCGTTCAATATCATGTTTGCTGAAGCTTTCAGGGCACTTAATGTAGCTGAACACTTGCTCGATCGCTCGATTTCTCCTCTGATAAGCTTCTCCGGTGATATCGTGTAACCTATAGGGAGCATACACTTACCTTTCACCATGGGTATAGGCCCTTACACAGCTACCATTACCACTAACTTCCTGGTAGTTGATTGCCCAACGGCATACAATGTCATCTTTGGACGCACAGGCATCAATGATCTCAAGGCCATGGTATCCACACATATGTTGTTGATGAAATTTCCAACCCCCTATGGCAATGGTTACATCAGAGGAGATCAACTTAGTGCACGGTCATGTTACAACACTTCAGTCAAGCAACAACACCCGCATGTGCCCAATGACACCTTTTCTATAATGACCAAGTAATAAAGACCAGCTTGGACGAAGCCAACTTGGATCTTCACGGTGGCAACAGTCAACCCGACAATCCTTGAGATGACTCTTTTACCCAGCAAGCACAACCCGGAGAAGGTTTCTATATCAAAAGATTATCCAAATCGCATGGTGAAGATTGGCACCACCTTGTCACCACCCATTCGGTTAGCATTGATCGCTTTTTTGCAAGAGAACACTGAGGTATTCGCCTGGTCATATAAGGACATGCCAGGCATCTCACCTGATATCATATGTCATCGCTTGAGTATTGCCCCTAAGACCAAGCCGGTGAGAAAGAAGCGAAGATCTTATGACGCTGGACGATACAAAGCAATGAAGGCAGAAGTTGAAAAGCTCAAAGGCATAGGCTTCGTCCGCAAAGTCAATTGCCCAACATGGATGGTCCTTGTTAAGAAAAATTCAACCAAAGAAAGTCTCTTGCTCCAAAAGGTCTTGTGGAGAATGTGTGTCGACTACACCGACCTAAACAAATGATGCTCGAAGGATAGCTTTCCTCTTCCTTTCATTGACAGACTTATAGACTCTACTAAAGGGTGTGAACTCCTGAGCTTCATGGATGCTTACTCAGGATACAACCAAATCCTAATGAACCCTCCGGACCAAGAACATACAGCCTTCACTACTGACAGGGGACTATATTGCTATAAAGTCATGCCTTTTTGCCTAAAGAATGTAGGAGCAACTTATCAGAGACTAGTCAATTCAATGTTTGCCGAATAGATTGGGAAGAGCATGGAAGTTTACGCTGATGATATGCTAGTCAAGAGCAAACATGCTGACCAACACATCGCTAACCTATTTGAAACTTTCACCATTCTCAAAAGGTATCGAATGAGGTTGAACCCCAATAAATGTGCCTTCGGTGTAGGCTCTAGCAAATTCTTAGGCTTCATGATAAGCCAACGAGGCATTGAGGCTAATCCCGAGAAGATCAAAGCAATCATTGACATGAAGGAACCGGTAAGTTCAAAAGACATTGAGAGCCTTACCGGCAAGGTGGCAGCCTTCACTAGGTTTATCTCTAAGGCCACAGACAGATGTGCTCCTTTCTTCAAAGCACTTAAGGGAAGTAAGAAGTACATTACATGGACTGATGAATGTGCCGAGGCATTCAAGAACTTTAAAGACTACATGAGTAAAGCCCCTTTGCTCTCCAAACGTGAGGTTGATGACATTCTCATTATCTATCTGTCGGTATCGACTTCAGCAGTAAGTTCCGTTCTCATTCGAAAAGATGGTAATGTCGAACGGCCTGCCTACTACGCTAGCAAGGCCTTACAAGATGCGGAGACACGATACTCCAACATTGAGAAATTGACTCTAGCATTGGCCATGTCTGCTGGAAAACTTCGCCCTTACTTCCAAGCACACTCCATCCTCATGCTTACCAATCATCCTCTTTGACAGATACTCCAAAGTCCTGACACTTCCGGGTGAATGATCAAATGGGCGATAACATTGGTGAGTTTGACATCTCCTACCAACCAAAGCCAGCTAAGAAGGGCTAAACAGTGGTAGAGTTCATCGCCGACTTCAAGTATTTTGTTGATATTGTTTCTACGCCTAAAGAAATGGTTTCATTACCCTCGGAAGCTCAGAAAATAGAACCAATAGCCCCAGAATGGAGTCTATATGTTGATGGCTCGCCCAACCAACAGGGTTGTGGAGCAAGACTAGTTCTTACGACCCCTGACAAAGTGGCGATGGAGTATGCTCTTCATTTCAAATTCAAGGCGTCGAACAATGAGGCGAAATATGAAGCCCTCCTAGCAGGCTTACGTTTGGCCAAACACCTCAGGGTTAAACGAATTGATATCTTCAGTGACTCCTAATTGGTGGTTAACCAAGTCACTAACAACTTTGACGATAAAGATAGCTCAATGGCAGCATATCTGGCACAAACACAATTGTTGCTCAAACACTTTCACTACCAGATCACCCAAATTCCTCGAGCGGTAAACAGTCATGCAGATGCTTTGGCTTGCCTCTCCTCAGCGGTGGAAGACAAGATTGGGAGAAAAATTCAGGTTGAATTATTAGCAGCACCAAGCACCATGGCTGCGGAAGTGTGCAACTTACAACAGGGGGATAGTTAGATTACCCCGATTTATAGATTCCTTGCTCATGGCACCCTTCCAAATGACAAAGTCTAAGCTAAGCAGATTCGATACAAGGCTACCTGATACTTGATCATTAATGACCAACTCTACAAGCGGGGTTTTAACCTACCATACCTAAGATGCCTTACGCCCGTAGAGGCGGAAACCGTCTTTCGGGAAATACATGAAGGAGTCTATGGAGATCATGCTGGATCTCGATCCCTAGAACACAAGGCTTTTCGCCAAGGATATTACTGACCAACACTCTACCAAGATGCCATCAGAATATCCCGCTCATGTGATAAGTGCTAACGTTACTCAACTATTCCTCACTCCTTTCCCGAGCCGCTTATTCCTATGATCAACCCTTGGCCCTTCACCCAATGAGGACTTGATGTGATCGGCCCAATGCCAGCAGGGAAGGGTAAGGTCCGTTATGCAATTGTTGCAGTTGACTACTTCACAAAGTAGGCTGAAGTAGAACCCTTAACAACCATTGCTGAGGCAAAAATAGAAGACTTCGTATGGAAGAACATCCTTTGTAGATTCGGCATTCCCAATGTGATAATCACTGACAACGGGTGATAGTTTGACAACAATAAGTTCAGGATGTTCTACTCTAAGTTCAACATCAACTTATGTTTTGCCTCCCCAGCTCATCCCCAATCTAATGGACAAGTAGAATCCATCAACAAAATAATCAAGCGAACTTTGAAAACCAGCTTGGACAAGGCTAAAGGTTGTTGGCCAAAATTTGTACCCCAAGTTCTTTGGTCATACTGCACTTCGTATCGGACATCAACAGGAGAAACCCCATTCTCACTTGCCTTTGGTATAGAAGCAGTTGTCCCAATTGAGCTTGAGCAAGCAACGTTCTGAGTCCAGAACTACGTGCAAAGCGAAAATGACAAACAACTTAGCCTCAACTTAGATCTAGTCGAGGAACACATAAACTAGGCTCACTTGAGGAATGTCGCCTACAAGTAGCGCATCTCCAACTACTATGACTCAAGGGTCAAACCTCGTTGTTTCAAAGTGAGGGACTGGGTATTGAAGAAAAGATTACTCTGCGACAGAGTCCCGAGTAAAGGAACACTTAGTCCAAACTGGGATAGACCGTTTGAAGCTGTTGGCATCAGTCGCCCTGGCTCCTACAAGCATAGAAGCTCTGATGGCAAAACCCTTGGCCATCCATGGAACGCAGATCACTTGAAGTACTATGTAACGATGACTATTTGGCATGAATTCAATAAAGAGGTGATTTAGATAACTCGGTCCTAATCCTCTTACATTCCTAGCAATGAAACACTCGGGTTCAAAGCTTCAACATGAATGTTGCCAACATGAAACAAAGTCTAAGTATATGTCAACAAGACTATACAAATAAATAAACAGCTTCACAGTATATTTGTTCAATCATACATTCCAACACATTCATACATAAGCCAACTGTGCTTCGAAAGGGTTCAACATACTTTATGTCATTCAACACTTACTACAATGTGCCTTGACACCTTGCCCTTATTCTCACCAACCAGGTGATGAAATGTGAAGAAGGAACTCACCTTCATGCCACCAACCAGGTGATGAAATGTACAACCCGTACTCTAATATCATTTGGCAACTTGCCACTTATGCCACCAACCAGGTGAAGAAGGAACTCATCTTCATGCCACCAACCAGGTGATGAAATGTACAACCCGTACTCTAATATCATTTGGCAACTTGCCACTCATGCCACCAACCAGGTGAATAACGAACTCATCTTCATGCCACCAACTAGGTGATGAAATGTACAACCTGTACTCTTCTTCATGCCACCAACCAGGTGATGAAATATACAACCCGTACTCTAATATCATTTGGCAACTTGTCATTCATGTCACCAACCAGGTGATAAAATGTGATGAAAGGTGATGAAGGAACTCACCTTTGTACCACCAACCAAGTGATGAAAACAATTCACCATTCATTCCACCTATCAGAATATGAGTGGTACAACTTGTATATGTGAACTACTAGCATTCATAAATAATCAAAAACCCTTAAGCTTGACAACTCAACTAGGGGAGCACTTATGCCCAAAAAGAGTTATAGTCACTAACAAAGTCTTATTGCAAGCCAACAACAACTTCAGTGCATGGCATACGAAGATCAAGCTATTCAGCCTTCTTGCATCTGCTTCAAACATTTCTCCTTTGTAACAATGCAAACACTACAACTCGTAAAAAGCTTCACACGCTCTTGATCAAGACAGCGTGAAACAAAACTAATTTATGGTGCCAACAAGAGCTTCATCAATGGAGGGCAACCACAATTCCCAAAAGCTTCACATATTCTTGATCAAGACAGTGTGAAGCAAAACCAATTTATGGTGCCAACAAGAGCTTCAGCAATGGAGGGCAACCACAATTCTCAAAAGCTTCACACATTCTTGATCAAGACAGTGTGAAGCAAAACCAATTTATAGTGCCAACAAGAGCTTCATCAAAGGAGTTCAACCACAATTCTCAAAAGCTTCACACACTCTTGATCAAGACAGTGTGAAGCAAAACGAATTTATGGTGCCAACAAGAGCTTCATCAATGGAGGGCAACCACAATTCTCAAAAGCTTCACACACTCTTGATCAAGATAGTGTGAAGCAAAACCAATTTATGGTACCAACAAGAGCTTCATCAAAAGAGTTCAACCACAATTCTCAAAAGCTTCACACACTCTTGATCAAGACAGTGTGAAGCAAAAACAATTTATGGTGCCAACAAAAGCGTCATCAATGAAGGGCAACTACAACTCGTATAAAGTTTCACACATTCTTGATCAAGACTGTTCGAAGCAAATTCAATTTATATGGTTCATCCAAACCTTCGACTACTATAAGGTGTGGCTTGCATCACAATCTCTTGCTCAACAGTGAGGAAGAAAAATTTGTATATGTTGTCTCTCCCACATTTTCAAATTTCTAGTTTCCCAAAAAAAAAAAAAAAAAAAAGTGAAATTCAACAAAGCTTCATCAATAGAGGACAACTACAAATTCTCAAAAGCTTCACACTAGTGTGAAGCAAAATCAATTCATGGTACCCAACAAAGCTTCACCACAAAAACTTCACCAACAAAAGCTTCATCAATGAAGGACAACTACAAATTCTCAAAAGCTTTACACTATCTTAATCAAGATAGTGTGAAGCAAAATCAATTCATGGTGCCAAACAAAAGCTTCAACTCCAAAGTTTCACCTACAAAGCTTCAACTCCAAAGCTTCACCTACAAAAGCTTTAACTCCAAAGCTTCACCTACAAAAGCTTCAACACAAAAGCTTCACCAACAAAAGCTCGGCGACTTTGAGGACTCCTACTATAGAGTTTGTTTCGCACTTGACCAAGCCTGAAACTACAAGTAAGCTTCAAGTGAAATTGATACATTACCTTGTGCATCTTCATCGGTTAAAGATACCACCCCTGGATGAAGGAAAAGTACTTCTAGAGAAGATGCCACATCTACATATGAGACAGATAAGGCAAGTGAAAATGATACCACACTTCGATACTTAGAAGTTTCGTGATTTCTCAATGGCTTGGATCTTGCAAGTCCCCAACCGAAGAGCTTCCCTCACTTAGAAACTTAGGGGAACACTGTTTGTACCATACTTGACCAATCCTGAAACTACTGAGCACCGGTCAACGTTATATCATCAATGACCCAGAAGAGTTTCCCTCCAACTGGAAGGCCAATCACAGCGCGACACGTGTCGCCATCAGAAGCCAATCATAGCACGACACGTGTCAACATCAGAAGCCAATCACAAAACGACATGTGTCAATGTTAGAATGAAACTAGAAACTCTCTTCTATAAATAGAGATCATTCTGTCACAATATTTCCTAATGTCATTTGTACTACATCATTCACTAATACTCACTAAAGGAGAGCTTGAACATATGTACTTATGTAAACCCTTCACAATTAATGAGAACTCCTCTACTCCGTGGACGTAACCAATCTAGGTGAACCACGTACATCTTGTCTTTGCTTCCCTGTCTCTATTCATTTACATACTAATCCACACTAGTGACCGGAGCAATCTAGCAAAGGTCACAAACTTGACACTTTCTGTTGTACGAAAGTCCTCACTGATTTTGTGCATCAACAGACTACACTCCCTATAGTAGGTATATGTAAGAAGATTGTTGTAAACATGTAAACTAACACTCACATATGTTATGATCAAAGAAGGCAATTTCTGGAATTATCAATGCATGTATATATATGATCTCATGAATGGAATGCCACTACTTAGACGCGAGAACCAGGGATACCATATGCTCATACCAATCCCAAACTCCACATATTGAAACACACAACAACCAAGATAAAGTCAAAGGGTTGTAACGGGGCTAAGGGTATTGGCTAAAAAAGAAAGGTTAAGGATAAACAAAGGTTCTTAAAGCAATAGTAAGCAAAGTAATGAAATTGACACTTAGAATTCACTTTTGAATGCAGCAAATAACTTGAAACACTAAGGGGATTTCGTACATACTTAGGGTTATATTCAAACTTTTTGGACCCTTTCTTCAACAACCAATACTTGTGAGTTCTTTCTCACTTATTTCACAACTTTTTTCTTTCTTTTTCCACTTTTTCTTCTTTTTCACGTTTTTTTTTTCTTTTTTTTTCTTTCTACTTGTGTACATAACCTTCCCCCACACTTGATTTTTGCAATATGTTTGACCAAAAGGAATTCCCTCTAAGTCATGCTCCACTATACTTTAAGAACAAGGGTATGGATAGTCCTATTCTAGGCTAGGTCGGGGATAATGTGGCTAACAAAGAAAATAGGCTAAATAAGGCTCAAAGGGGTTAAACCTACAATACATATGCACTCAATTTTAAGCTTTGCATGAAACAGGCATGAGTTCTAGTATTTGGAACTAAAGTGATAAAACGCATTCTAAGTAGCAACCAAGCAAAGAATAATGAGATCATGCAACGACTTTAGAAAAAAAGAAATCACAGATTAATAACTCTCCAAATAACGTTTATAGGCCCAAGTCTCTCAGGGTTGTAGCGTTAATTTGAGTTCCTTCCTTCAAGCATGTTACAAAAACTGATTTTTTTCCTTTGTGATTACATGTGAATTCGTAAACGACAACTATAACCAAGCATAAACCAAAGAGCATATCAAACTTCCACCCATGTTTGTAACTTTCTTTAATAGTCATGCAATTAAAAACCAAATCCTCATCATTGTGTTGGAAGGTACCCTGAGACACAAACATACAAAAACGACTCTAAAAATACTCTTTTTGGGTTTTTCAAAACTTTTTCTATTTTTTTTTCAAATTTTTGTATTTTTCTTTCCGAACACACTAAAACAGTTTAAAACACACTAAAAATACTTACAAATAGTGAAAAACAACTCTACAGGGGATAGGTGATAAAAACCCACGAATTTTCAATAAAAACACTTGTTTACCCCCTACACTTAAACCAAACATTGTCCTCAATGTTTCAAACATAGACTCACACATAAGCAAGCAAACAACACAACCAAAAAACATGACAAACATGGCAAAGGAAAAGTAAGAAAGAGTAGAGTTTAAGAACACAAATCTGGTTATGATGCTGGAGCTTCCTAGTTCTTCTTTATTCGCATGGGTTGCCTCCTCAGAAGCTCTTGCTTTAACATCTTCCAGCCGGACGATACCTCATTTTAAGCTTCATTAGGGCTCATGGCATGGAATTAATCTTTGAATGGGAGGTGATACTTGAAATGATCCGGGAATGGTTTAAATTCTAGAGTGGGTGCCTGAATCATTAACAATGTTGATGCACAACACCGGAGGTCTTGGTACAACGTAAATCCGACCGTGAATCTGCAAGTAATGTAAATGACACAAGATGTATCATGGTTCACCCCAAGGTTTGGGCTACGTCCACACTGATTGTATTGTATTTTTTAGAGAATTGTAAGGGAGAGAGTGTGAGGATCTTCTCTGAATATGAGAGACTTAGGGTTTGTGAGGGTGAGGAGGCCCTTTTATAGAATAAGGGCTCCTCCCCTAATTACATATTTGCCCCTTCCATTATTACATAATTACGTTTAAGTCCTTTGAGTATTTATACGAGGTCTAAATACGAGGCCCTAAATATGGTATAAATAGTAGTCCCCCAAGTCTTCAGTCAAGAGAGTCTTTTGGCTGGAGACTTGAAATTCAGTCCATGTGTGGGCCGAAGTAACTAGATGTTGTCTTGAACTGATGCTCGATATGAGGCAGTGCTCAATCTGAAATGACGCTCAACTAGAAGTAGCACACGCTGCGAGGCTGCTCGGCTCGTGGCTTATGTTGCCTTGGTTGGCTCAGCTTGTGGCGTTTGAAGGTGAGGGAGTCCCTTTTATAGAATAAGGGCTTGCTCCTCAATACATGAATGATGGGCTAGAGTTGATGCCCTCTAATGATGGTGAGGGAGTCCCTTTTATAGAATAAGGGCTCGCTCTTCAATACATAAGTGATGGGTTAGGAGTGATGCTTGCGGCGAGGCGGTTGCTCAGCTAGCGGCGTTGCTCTCTAATGATGGTGAGGGAGTCCCTTTTATAAAATAAGGACTCGCTCCTCAGTACATGAATAATGGGTGCTCTCTAATAAAAGTGAGGGAGTCCCTTTTATAGAATAAAGGCTCGCTCCTTAATACATAAATAATGGGCTAAGTCCCCCAAGTATTTTTCCTGAGGCCCAGTTGAGGCCTAATATATGGTACATAATGTAGTCCCCCAAGTCTTCGGTCAATAGAGTTTGTTGGCTGGAGACTTCAAATTGAATCCATGTATGGGCTGAAGTGACGGTTGTTCGGAGGCGGTATTTGTATACCCTGCACTGAAGCTTTGTAAGTGAAACTTTGAAGCTGGAGCTCTGTAAATGAAGATTTTAAAGCTGGAGCTTTTGTAAATGAAGCTTTTGAAGCTATAACTCTGTAATTGAAGCTTTTGAAGCTGTAGCTCTGTAAACGAAGCTTTTGAAGCTAGAGCTTTTGTAAATGAAGCTTTTGAAGCTGATTGACATTAGTGATGCTCATGAATGTTGACATGAGTGATGCTCATGAATGTTTATGTATGATTGATATGAGTGATGCTCATGAATGTTTATGTATGATTGATATGAGTAATGCTCATGTATAATATGAAGTACTAGGCGTACTTTTGATCACCTGGTTGGTCGTATGAATGGTTGGTTGCCAAATTAGAGTACGGGTTGTACATCTCATCACCTGGTTGGTGGTAATAGCGGCAGGTTGCCGAATAATTTTGGAGTACTGGGCGTACTTTTGGTCACCTGGTTGGTGGTAATAACGGCGGGTTGCAGAATAATTGTGGAGTACTGGGCGTACTTTTGATGACCTGGTTGGTGCTATTTTGGGCTTATGGGCCTTCGCCCTCTACACAACATTCTAGCCCATTTATTTTGGGCTTTTAGCCCATTATTTTGGGCCTTTATTTTTTTTTTTTAACCCTCTGATGGGGTTTATACAAATGTCTCCGAAAGATAATAAAAATAAATTACATCATTTGGGTGGGGTATTTATTCCTTACTTTTGCAGTGTTTTTCTGCTACTTTCTGAAATATTCTCCTAACGCCATGATCTTTTTTTCTTTTTGATTTGCTTTTCCTTTTCTGATCAAGTACCTAACAGCTTGAAATATATTGTAATCAAGTGACCAGGGAGTAGGACTAGTGGATCCCTCTCTTCTGTTTTTCTTTTCCTTTTGGCTTATGGCAGACAACACAAAGGAGAATAATAATAGGAATTTTGTAAGAAAACTTATCTTCTTCCTGTTTTCCATCACACCTCTACCTCTGTCTCTATCTCTGTTCTTCCAATCTTGTCAAAATCGAATCTGGCACCAAAGTAGAAAACCACTGAAAGCAACCATGCGCCGCTGTGCACAGCTACCAGAGACAACCAGTCGTTTTCTTGCATTTTTCAACAAACAGAGAGAGCTCAAGCGACAGGGAGAGAGAGGGAGGGAGAGCAACCAATTTGAATTAGGTGGAGCAGCGGTGGAGCAAGCCGTGGTCGTGGGTTCATCGCGACCTGGGTCTTGGTCGCATCGTCGATCATACTTGCGGTGTCGGTAAAAGCCACAACAGACGGCGTCGTCCTGTTACCCTGATCGTTGGCGATGATCTCCACGTGATCGTGTTGCCAAACACCGCACGAGTAAGCCCTTATCTCGTATACAACCCAGACCTGGACGTCGGACTCGAACCCAAATCCAGAACCCGGCCTTCGGGCAAAACCGAAAGCTGGAATCTGACCCAGTAAGTCTTCCCTCCAGATCTGTGTTCAGTGGTGGCAGCTTTGAAGCTGGTAGGGAGCATGAGACCCAATGGTGACACCATAATTGTCAGTCTCGGCAAGTTTTTGGCGCTCATTACGCCCGTCGCCGATGTGAAGCTTTCGCAGTAGGTGCTTCATCTTCGACATCGATCATTAATGGAAATTCTGAAATCCTCCACTCTCTCTCTTTCTCTCTATCTTTCTCCTCCCTGTTGACTCGACTGGTTTAAACTACGCCCATTAAGAAACAAAGCAGATTCGCTTAACATGCGCACCCTTCTTCGTCAAGCTATCATCCCTTGGAGGGAGAGAGAAGAAGAGGAGAGAGAGAGCGCTTTTCTCCACAGTGGCAAGAGCTTTGGACTCATCAGGTTTAGCCTTGTTTTCAGGAGGTGGTGGTGGAATTTCAGCTTTGTCTTTGTGGGACTCAGGATCTTTTGGAGCTTCCATAACTGGCTTCTCTTCCTCCACCGGAGCCGGAGTCAGGGTAGGTGGAGGATCTGAGGGTAACTCAGGTTCTAGCTTCTTGGGTTCCCCTGCCTCTGCCAGGTTGATATTGTTGATAAAGTTGGTTTGGGAGAGGAAAAAATCTCAAAGTTTTCTAAGGGAAATTACTGTATTGTTATAGTGAAAAGATTAAACAGGCAACAGAGAGAGATCTGCGAAGGTTTTTTTTGGAAACGCTCTGTCTTGTTGGGTTTTTGCAAATTCACGGTGGAGGTGAAAAAATGAAAGAGAACCGACACAACTTTTCGTATCATTTCCCAGAGATGGCTCCAAATGTTGATGCACAAAACCGGAAGTCTTGGTACAACGTAAATCCAACCGTGAATCTGCAAGTAATGTAAATGACACAAGATGTATCGTGGTTCACCCCAAGGTTTGGGCTATGTCCACACTGATTGTATTGTATTTCTGAGAAAATTGTGAGGGAGAGAGTGTGAGGATCTTCTCTGAATATGAGAGACTTAGGGTCTGTGAGGGTGAGGAGGCCCTTTTATAGAATAAGGGCTCCTCATCTAATTACATATTTGCCCCTTCCTTTATTACATAATTACATTTAAGTCCCTCGAGTATTTATACGAGGTCTAAATACGAGGCCCTAAATATGGTATAAACAAACAACATATTAGTATAAAACAAAATTGAAATTCGGGGCGGTGGCTTACCTGTGTGCTCCGACATGAACTAAAGAATAAACACCCATTTGAAAGTTGTACGACTAGAAAATTCAACCAGATTTGGTATTGTGAGAGTTATGACTTGTCCCGTGTCATAAAATCCAACTTCTTTGGGAATTGTCATCTCAAGTATATTCTCTTTGATGAATTTTAGACATTCCCTAGCCACTTCTTTCTCTTGAATCATTCTTCTTGTTGTACAAAGTTCTTTGAACAGTTCTACACATTTTGGAACTTGTTTTGTTGTACCAAGAATTGGGATATTACTTTGCACCTTTGGAAAGGTTTCCAAGATGTCTTTTTCACTCTCCTCTTCCTTGGACTGCAAAAACCTGAGAGGAAAAGGTACATTTGGTGGAATGAGGTTAGAAAGAATTGAATTTGGAACAACCTTACCTGAATTAATTGGTGGTGGAGCTTTGGGAGGCTGCGGCAAGGGTTGTTCTTCCGTTGCCATGGCTTTGTCTTCCTTCTGTTCTTCGAGCATTAACTATTTGTCTACTTCTATGCTATGTTTAGACATCTTTAGTTCAGCTCCAACCTCCATACCACTTCCTAAAGTGATGGCTTCAGCGATTTCAAAATCTCCCCTTGGATTGACAATGGTTGAGCTGGAGAGTTTGCTTTGTTTTTGAATTTGCCCTATGAATTCCATAATCTCTCCAAGTTGATTTTTCAATTCGCTCATCTCCTTAGCTCGATTTTCTATTCAATTATTTTGATTTTGTAATCCTTGCGATACAGAAGTTAGTAATTGAATAGCTTGATCATTATCAAATAGCGAACCTGAATTTGGTTAGGCATATTGTTGTGGGGGAGGCTGTTGTGGTGCATATGGCCATTGATAGAACTCCTCAAATGGCTGCCAGTATTCTTCTTGTTGAACTTGTTGAGGTTCTCTCCATATAGAATTTGAATAATCTCTCCAATCTGAATTGTAAGTGTTGGAAAACAGGTTGTTCCTTGATTGATTATGGCCTTGATAACCCCAGACACCTCTATTCTCAGTGAATTGAGGACGTTGATGAGTTTGATATCCTTGCCTACAGGACACCCCAAATGTAGGGACACTTTGCATTGTGGTCCTTTAGGCATACTGTGACAACTGTGAAGTAAGATTCGTTATTTGAGCTTGAATGTTAGCAATTGCGATATCTTGCTTCTCTAGTACCTAAAATCAAAGAAAGACTACTAAATCAAATATCAAAAGTAAAAGACACGAACAGAAACAAAGGGACATTAGCAATTTTGCTAATCCCCAGCAACGACGCTATAATTTGATGTGAAATTTAACTTGACATACAAATTAAACCCTATTAAACATGTAATTGTAGTATTAAGCAAGTAGGGACCGTTCTAGACCGGGGATTAATTAGGGCTGCTAATCAACACAAATAAGACTCAAAAACACTAAACTAGACTCTATATACTCTGATGCAAAATATATAAGCACACAAATTAAACCCTCTTTTTATCAATTGTAGCAAAGTATGTAAGTAGGGATCGTTCTAGGCTGGGGATTAGGAGGGATTGCTAAATCACTTGAAAACTGACTCAAAACGCAAAAACAAAGTTTAAAACACTAAACTAGACTCAAAGAATGCAAAACTAAACTCTAAAACACTAAAACAAACCAAAAGACTCAAAACTGCCCAGAAACACTCAAAACTGCCTTAAAAACACTTTCTGGGCAGTTTTGAACACAAAACACAATTTGGACGAAAATAGGTTATAACTTGACTCAAGACACTTAAAAACACAAACTAAATTGATTTCTAACTAATCTAACACTTCAAAATAAATGGGGATTGAGTTTTGACGAAAATTGAAAACAAAAACAAAACTTGTAAACTAAAATAGATTGTAAAACGAAATTGGTTAAAGTGAATGGATGGAAAGCTAGCTAAGGGGTTCTTCTCCACACGTCACACTTGCATACAAAATGATTTCCAATTGCTTCTCAATAAACCATGAATTCCCAACGCCCCAGATTAACTGTGAATTGCACTAATTAACCCTCAGATTTTCCTAAAGTTATCGAATTGGATGAATTGCATACGACAACCCAAAGCATTCCTCACAAGTTCCCTGCATGAATTGCATAACAAAGATACAAGCAAAGATCATTAAGTTCTATGAAAATCATAAGCATTGGCGAGGCACTTGTTACTATGAATTGTATGAAACTTATGCCAAGAATTTACTTAACACGATTGTGATCAACAACCTTTACTACTTTTGAATATAAGTTCGTAACGATTAGGTGAAATTCCCTTATATCCTAGCATCAAACTTATGCATGAAAATTAAGTGTGCACTCTCAACCAACACACACAAATCAGTTTTAATTCATATAGATAAGTAAATTGAATTCACAACTTATGAAACGCAATTAGAAGTAATCAAATCATATAGCAAGCATAAACATGGTTTCGAATCCCCTCTAGCGAAGGGGGGGTTTAGTTCCTCATATACACAAAGCAAAGATAAATAAGTTTAAACATTGAAATCCAAGGAAAGAAAACACCTAGATACTCCAACTTGGACAGCAAGTGCATCCACGAAGTTCCTCCTTCCTCCTTGCTGCGGCAGAATTTTGGGTTATTAAATGGTGTAGAATGGATGGGGGAGAGTGTGGTTGTGGTTAGGGTTGATGGTTGGTGCGGCAAGGGATGATTTTTGGCTGGAATTAGAGAGAATGGTGGTGGAAGGATGCGACAAAGAGTAGGTGTATGTTTCTGGCGTGAATGATGTATATGGGAGGTGGTAATTCAGCCAAGGGGTGAATGAGAGTATATATAGGCACTTAAAACCCTAGGGTAATCAGATATGGACTTGGATAACCCAAATCCACAAGGAAAAAGGCGTAGAAATCAGAATTAAAAGGGGAAAAGGTCCAATAGTTGCGGCAGCAAAGGGAAACAATGGATAAGGCTTCTAGAAAGCCTTGCAAGGCAAGGAAAATAGATCTCCTTGCTGAAATTGGTGCGGCACTCCTCTAGGATAAGGCTAAGGTGTCCTAAAGTGTTTAGGACTCCTCTTTGTAGCTAAAACCTTTGCCCATTAGGAATAGGGAAACTTGTCTTGATCAATCCTTCTTCTTTTTGGATTCCTTCTCCTTCTTTGACTTGGAATACTTCTTTGTCGCTGAAACTCAAGGCCAATTAGGTTTAACTTTCCTACTTCAAGTAGGAAACCTTGTTTGAGTAGTAATCTTCATTCTCCTAAGAATCCATCTTCAACTAGGAATCCTTCGTCGATTAGGAATCATTCTTCATGTAAGCACTTTCCTACTTCAACTAGGAAACCTTGTTTAAGTAGGAATCATCATCTTCAAGTCTTCAAATTCGTCCAAACCTTTGGCTCCAAATATGTGACATTCATTCCAAGCTCCATTTTGCTCCAAAAGGCTCCAAAATGCATCTTTTTATATGCTTTGCCCTTAAAACCTAAAAATACATAAAACTAGCTTAAAAGACTACTTTAACTAAGAAAACACCATGGAAATGCATAAGAACTAGCTAACTAAGGCGCATAAATATGTTCTTATCAGACTCAAAACTGACACAAAACACTTAAAACAACAACAAACAATAAAAAAAGACTCAATTCTAGACCTAACAAGTGCTTTTGACGAAAATAATACTTAACTTGATTCAAAAGACTAAAAGAAGACAGATTATGACTCAACTAACAAGACTTAATGAAAGGGGGATTGTTTTTGACGAATTTAAAACTTAAAACATAAACTTTGCATAAAACACTTTAAGAAAACGAATTTGGTGAATTAAAAAGGGTGAAAAACTAGTTAGACGGTCCTTCTCCACACATGACATATGCAAACAAACCAATTTCTAGTTATTATTCCTTTGGACCATAAATGACAACACCCCAAGTTAACCGTGATAGCATAAATTAACCATCAGATTTTTCTTATTTCATTGAATTGGACGGGATACGCATCATAACCAAATTATCCTTCTCAAGTCCCCTAACTATGAAAAGCATGATAGAAAACATATCAAAGGTCCTTAAGTTCTTTGAAAATCATAAGCATTGACGATGCATTCATAACTATGAAAACATGATACTCCTGCCAAGGATTTACTTAACACAATCATGACTAGTGACTTCCACTACTTGTGAATATAAGTTCATAACGATTAGGTGAAACTCCCTTATACTCTAGCATCAAGTTCATGCATGCAAACTAAGTATGCATCCTCAATCAACATACATAAACAAGTTTTAGTAACCCAACTAAGCAAATAACATTCAAGACTCAAGAAATAATAACTGGATGTAATCAATTCATATAAAGCATATAATCATGGCTTCGAATTCACCTCCAACTATAAAGAAATTAGTTCCTCATGTTCGCAATTAAACAAAGATAACTTAAATTAGACATTGAAAATAAAAGATAGAAAACACCTAAGATCGCTCCAGCAATCCAATGTTGAATAACAAGGGACGGCTCCAGGTGGCTCCTTCTTCTTCTTCCTTGCACAGCTGCAACACAATGGGATGAATTTGTGGTGAATGGTGTAGAAAAATATGGTAGAGGGTGGTGGTTTGAATTGTGGCAGAAAATATGTATTTATAGGCTACGGTTTTGCGCAAAGTAGTGGAGAAGGATTACACAATCTTAGAGGAATAGGACTAGGAAATTCAGCATAAAGCTTCTAGAAAGGGATTAAATTCGTCAGATTTCTAGGGGGAAAAGGATTAGGTTATTTGCACTATTTCAGGGCTTCTAAAATCAGATATTAGGTATTCTAATGTGATAAGGAGTCCCCTTTGCAGCTGGAATTAAGGTAGGATAGGATTAGGATAGGATAAGATAAGATAAGGTTAGTTTGGATGAGATAAGGTTGGATAAGGTTTTGGATAAGATAAGGCAGTTTGGATAATATCTCATTCTTTTGAGCTGATTCCTTATCTTCAATGTCTTGAATTAATTTCCTTAACTCTTTAGCACATTCCTAGTCTCTCTTGAACTTCAAATTCATCCATTCCTTGTGCTCCATATGTAAGCATCCACTCCAGCCCAAAACTGCTCTAAAATGCTCCAAAATGCACTTTCTTTCCAACTTTGTCATTTGGACATACAAACACACGAAAATAGCTTAAAACACTATAATAACTAGAAACTAGCTATGAAAATGCAAGAAAACAAGCTAACTAAGTTGCATAAATATGCTCCTATCATGTTCTTGGTGGTTACAAAGAAGAGAGAGTTACGGTGAGGAGAGAAGAAGAAGAAGATGAGAGAGGGAGAGAGGGAAAGTGATTTCTGATTGGTCCAAAAGAAGGAGAGAAAGTGTTCTGATTGGGTGAGGGGAAATGGGAAAAAAAAATCTGATTGTTTGGTGAGTGAAATGGGGAACGTGGGACAGATTTTTAAAGAGGAAAAACTGATAGGCTTGTACAATTGAAATCCCACGAAATCTTACATACCCTATCAAAAACAGTAGTTTCCTACACTAATAGATTAGCATACACGAGTGTACAAATCTACCCGTTGTTAACGTACTTTAATTAGGCTTAACTTTTTCGTTACAAGTCCGATTCGAGTCTAACTCACTCTCACGTGTTCGTAACAACGAGTTCTATTTAATTACGATAACGAGAAAATAATTAAAAGCCAAACAACTATGTCCACATCACTTTTCCAACAAGGGCATAAATGTCATATTACACGCTTGGGGAGAACATTACATAGAAATTTAGGGATGGGTCATCACATATTGAATCAGGATTTTAAGTGATTCTCTAAAATTTAACTTGTATTCAATCAGGATTTTAAGATAGTTTATTAAAATCCTTAGAATTCTGGGTGTATTCAATTAGGAGTTTATTTTAAAGAATTTTAAAAAGTTGAGGAATTTGAAGGAATTTGAGACATCTCATAATGCAATTTAACCATTCATAAATCTCACCTCTCCCCTTGGGATTTTGAGTGAATTGAATTAAAACATTTCATGGAATCTCTACAAATCAATTAAACTCCCTTAAACTCCCTTAAACTCCATGGATTTACAAACCCAATAAAACCTTTCAAATTCTCAATTGAATACGGTCCCTAAAACAATTTATGTAAAGCCAAATCTTAATTAATTAATTGAAGAAAAGTTTTGGAAAGGGTTGATTTTGGATTTTACAATAATAAAAACGAATTTAGTTAAAAATACTAAAGAGATCGGCAAAAGTAAAATGAACTAAAATAAAACGATTTTGAAAATCAAATTGTAAAAGCACTAGGATTCCATCACCTTAACAATCCTAAGTAGTTCTTCCAATTACTTATGAATTACCCATGCATATTTTGAAGGTTAAGTTTTCCTAACATATGTCCTACTTAGAACCTCCAACATAGAATGTATATCTAACATGCAACCCGTCTGGACGTTTGGATCAAATATGAACATGAAAGACTCATTAAGTTTTGTGGAAACCATTTGAAAAACCATGCAACCCTTAAGACGCGGTGTTCATCCTAAGTGAACTTACAATTATTAACCACAAGATGCCAACGCCAATTTCAGGAACCTTCCGACCAAATTGCATGAAATTACTTTTCTAAATATCCTAATGGTCGCGAATCACTAAGACAATTAAATAGTTTAAACAAGGAGATTAATAATATCATAAGTAAATTGAAAAGAAACAACATATTCTTACTAAGGCTCATGGCCTCGCCCTAGCAAACCAGACTCTCTAAGCCAAATTCTCCAAAGTAGAGCGTAGCAAAACCTAATGGCCAAATAGCCTTATTTATACTTTTACAAGATAAAATCCTACCTATAAAAGGTTTTAGAATAAAACTAGGAAACATAAGAAAATAATAAACTAGCAAATAAAAGGTTTCCTATTTAAAGTCAAATTTGAACTTTAAAAACAAAAAATGGACCTTTGACCAACCAAATCAACTCCGATTTGATCCCAAAAGGTCTCTTTTTGAACTTAAGTTGTCCCCAACAAATCCTCAGAATGAATCTTCCTCAAAATATGTCAGCTTGACTTCCAAAATAATCAAAATTCGTTGATTTAATCACTTTTTGCTCAAGAGGAAGCAAATGACCATATACGAAAACAAAATGACTTACATGAAACGTGTTTGTCACCGTTTATTTGGAGGGGGGGGGGGGAAATGACCTAATATGAGAAGAGAATGACTTACATGAATTTGTCGCCTTTTATGGTTTCCCGTTCCAAATAAATTTATGGTGTGTCTAACTTTTTTAATACATATAATTGTTTTAGTGGATTGGGGCATCATGTGACAGTGAACCTATGCTAATATAAGTTGAAAACTTCAAAAAGAGATTTGTTTTTCAACCAGTTGATTAAAACAAGTCCTGGGTGTGGGGTAGTGGTAGACTCACTTTATCAATAGTATATATCCAAGTAGTATAAATCAATTAAGAAAGAACAATTTTCACGAATAGGATTATTGGATGCTAGCCAAAAGAAAAAGGTTTATTGGATCATTGCATGAGATAATCTGACACCCATGCATGCTTGATGCATTTATTTCCTCACCACCATACAAAAGAGAAAAGCAATAAGCAGGTATACATCTAGAGAGATCGAAAAGCAAGAGACAAGCTATACAGGAAAAAGGCGTCATGAAATTCAACCCCTTTAGGCTCCTCATAGTCCGCAGGTTAGTAGACTTGTAGAGAAGACTTGCTTAAGAGTGAGGAATTTCAAGCTTTCGATTTGGGAAAAAGGTATGAAAAGTTCTCTCGTTCTTGCTGTGTCTTTATTCAGCATATCAGTCTCTCGCATTAAATAAAGAGCTCATTGGAATTGCAACTAATCTTGTTACTTTTTCGTTTGGCTCGTTGGAACAAGGAACTTCTAGCAAATTCCTACTACTATTTTTTTTTTTCGACAATTACTACTACTATACACACGTACGTACATACAGTTGTTGCTCATAATCTAGACATACACGTACGTACATACAGTAGTTGGCCATCACGTATATCTTCTTCTACAATCGACAGCCATCTGGATTATTCAAGCAATCCATGCGTATGTAAATCGATCATTGGGAATTACAATTAGCCTTATGGTAATTTTTCATATAACCTAAATTAACATCATGTGGTAGTGTGACGGTTATACTACATCGTTACTCATAATCTAGATATAGTTAGTTATTTAAATCACACACATTGGTGTTATTTGTATATTGATAATTACTAAAATGAAATTAGTGTATGTGATACGATGTTTATGAGTGGAACACAAAACCTAGGACCCAAGAGTGAAGAACAACACCAAGCAGCATTTCAGCCATTTCATATTGAAAATGTACCCTAAAACCAATTATTAGATGATACTTTATGGACATTTCACATGTTAAACCAATCTAGTTTAGTTTAAAGGCAAATAATCTTGTTCAAAGACGTCTTACTCAATGTTATACGCTTGTCCAAATAATATGTAACTAAGAGAATGTAATCTAAAGAAGTTAGATTCATGAGACTTGTCCCTTTCAGACACATATCTTAAAATGGAGGTGGGTTCGGTTTCATTCCGTTCGATTTTTGTCGAAACTGAAAACCAAACCGAATTTATTATTCGGTTCGGTTATCCTTATTTTTGTCGGTTTGGTTTAGTTTTTTCCAGTTAGGTTTCAGATTCGATATATTATCTGTTTTTTTATTTAATTGTTTTTTTTTAATTTTTTTTACAAAATATTAAAAATTATGATGAAATCCATTCCCTCTTCCTCACATGTCGCCTCCCAATCAATCAAACACAAATTCTCTAATTAAGATAACTAACAAAAATGAAGAAAACCTAAAAATATCTTTGAACCTTTGACAAAAAAAAAAAAAAAAGAAATATCTTCAAACCATCCAATCCAGAAAGCAATACCAAATCTACTCCTAGATTTTTCCAAAAAATGTAAAACCAGTAACAAAATTCGATGAAAAACCGATTGCATGAAAGAAGGAAGAGAAGAGAAGGAGAAGTTGTAGAGAAAGAAGATGTTGAAGGAGCAGAGGAGGGATGCCAGATTTATGTGTGAGGGATGTTTGTACGTTTGTGAGAGAGAGAGACGATGGAATGTTTGTGAGGGACGTTTGTGAGGGATGTGGGCATGCAAGGTTTACACCGTGCCGAGAGAGAGAAGATGGGAGAGATATGGAAGAGAGAGAAAAGTCGCATAAAGTAGATGGGAGAGAAAAGGGAGAGACAGCAGTAAGGTGGCAGCATAGGAATATTAGGATAGGCTAGGCTAGGTTTTCTTCTTTGTTTTTAGACTAGTTTACTTGGGCTTGAGTTTGGGCTAGGATTGTGTTAAATAAGACTAATACTTTACTTTCAATTGGGCTTGAAAATTAAATACGCAACATATATAAAAAATAAAATTAATATATTTTAATTCAATTTGGTACGGTTTCTAAACCACTGAAACCGAAACTGAGCCAAAGTATTTTGGTTTGGTTCATTTTTTTACGGTTCGATTTTCTTTGGTTATCGGTTTTTCCAACCAACCCCTATCTTAGACATTCATGATCATAGGATTGCCGGCATTGAGAATAGGTGCTCAATAAAGAGTGAGTCCACTAAACACAATCACCCAGGAGTTCTCATACTCATGTCATATGAGAACTCACTAGTTGGGATAATGCAAAGTAATCATCTGACCTGAAACATCAGAGTTGTCATATGGTTAGGTCCTTAATCTTTGATTATGTCAAAGGCATTCCATTTGAGGGTGTCCACAACATAGTTAGGGTTAAGCTACTAATTAATCATGTAGGCATGTGAATGTATAACAAAGGATCTCTAACCTTCAAACCATTGAGGTAGCATACTCTATGATATGATCAAGAATCTATAGCCAAAGTAAGAATGAAATTTAGGAAGTTGTTCCAAATCACATTCAAGGTAGTTAGTGGCGGAGCCAACATGGGGACATTGACTGCCACTGACCCCAATAACTTCAAATATAACCCCTTTGAATTTTTATATAACCTCTATAATAGCTAAGGCAAACAAAACAGTGAGACCATTTTTTAATCTTTTTTAATAAGACATACCAAAACTACAACCTTTCCACAATAGGGAGAGCTTTTTTAGTGATCATTATTGTAAAGAATTCACATCATATGGAAAATCAATGATTGAATGATAACTTTTTTGTATACAACGAAAAATGAAGGAAAATCAATGGTTTAATGATTACTTGGTTATATACAATGAAAAATGTATTTGATTCTATTGATATTGATATTGTGATACGACGTTAAAAAATATAGGAACATGTAGATACCAATTATAAATGAAAGTTTATTCAGCTTTCAAAAGCTTCTTGTTCATGACTACCTTAGGTAGTTATATAGACAAGAGAATCACATTAGATGGCAGACTTGAATAAACTATCAACCAAATGATGTGATCAAGAGTATTGATATAGAAAAAGACCATATTGTATTGTAATCCCAAACTGAATAGGTTATCCAACCTCTTCTGCTTAGCGTAGGTACCCATGACTTACTGCTATGTGTCATTCATGGTTTATGGAAGCCCTGACAACTTAAAACACAAAGGGCCCAAGAGTCTAGGGACTTAAGGAGGTCGGGCATAGAGGAGTGGAAAGGGTTTTTATTTGACTTAGGCCACTTAAAGGAACTGCTTATATAAAGGGCATTTTAACCCTTTAACTCATTAGGATTTTTCAAGAGGAAAAGGATAGAAAACTCAATTTCTCTTTTCTTTCTAGGCAGTAAGCAACATGGTAAGGAGTTGGGGGACTTGTTTGTTAGAAATGTGCCCTAAGCTCAATCATAAGATGATACTTTATGGATATTTCACATATGAAACTAAACTTGTTTAATGTAAGGCAAAGATTATTGTTTAAAGTTGTCTCACTAAATGTTATAAGCCTGAACGATAAGTCTAAGGAATATTTAGTTAGGAGAATGTGATCTAAAGAAGTTAGATTCATGAGACGCTTCTTTGTACACATATACTAAACGTTTCTGATCATAGGATTACCAATTGGGTATTGACGATCCTTATAGATTAGTACAAGCTATGTCTTCTCTTCCATAAGAGTGGCTGGTATCGAGTCATTGGTGTTAATGACCCCAAGACAAGTATGTTTGACACACCTCGATCCGGAATGTCCACTATGACTTCGAATCGAGCTGTACTGGCCGACACCTGGAAGGTGACGAAGCCTTAAATTTTAGAGATGTGGAAAATGTGAATAAATTTAAACCTAAAAGTACCTAAGGACAAGAGTGCGCTGTGAGCAGGAATGCACCCATTTCACACACGACATCAGAGTATAAGTAAAGTATAGTAGTGTGGGTAAGGATCATACCCTCAAAGGTAGCCAACTATACTGAGATTCGCCCAGAATCCTCGTTGATACAAACTTTCAGCAGCTAAAACCTGGAGGGGCAAAAAACAAAAGGGTGAGTGGGCAAAAACAAAACGTTTGAAAACATATTTCTCTTTTGTGAACATAATAACCCCTCACTATAAAACCCGTATAATCTCCCAGAAAATAATAATACATACGTATATAGAAATCAAGCTTAGGAGCAATGAAAACCAAAGTATGTGCCATGTCAAGTATCTCAGTAATTAAATATGTAAGCCAGGTGCTGCGAATCAATATAAAATAATATGTCAGCCGGACTCACCTAACGTGACCTATACGGCTGAATCTATAGCTCATAAACCAATTCCTACACATAAGTCGGAACAACCTATTGTGGTCTGTACGACAGGTTGGGTGTAAAAAGATACGTTCAAGTGCTACGATCACGTGAAGGTTGTGTGAAGTATCACAAGTCACCTATGAGTTGGAACCACCTAATGTGGTTTGTACGACAGGCTGGCGCCTGCCTTGGATCCAAGGTGAGCGTGTGGTGCGGGAGGTGAACGATCACCTGAAGGCTGGCCCTAGTATCGGGCGGAGCACTAACACCAGGGTGCAAGATAATGAGCACTAAATGCATCTAAACATAACCATACACACTGCAATCACTATCATCAATATGCACTCACCTGAAACTTACCTGGGAGTCTGCAGCGTTATGCAATAATATGCATATCTATACTAACGCATATACTAAATTGTAATGCAATTGACTTGGCATTTAAAACGTAAATCCATTTAAAACCATTTCTAGGAAAATGGAAAACATATATACGTATATATAGAAAACCAAAAGCCCACTCGCCTGGAGTCCACGCTACAACTTTCTAGCACAAACATCGAGGCATCACGAACGATCGGTGCCTAGAATAATTATCAAACCATATCTCAGAATCCTTATCAATAGAACACGTAACTCACATAACACATATCCCCAATGACATTCTAGAATGATTTGAGACCCATTGACCAAAAGTTAACCGTCGGTCAAAGGTCGACGATAGGGTCCACAATCCTACATAACTCGATCTGGAAGATCCGCATCTCAAATTTCCAATCCGTAGCTTCCAAGGATCCACACTATGCTTCTAAAACATCATACTAAAGTTTCATTATGATCCAACGGGTGGATCTCCGCCAATTGCAAATTCAAGAGGTGGTTAACATTTTATTTTATGAACTTACAATTCCAATTCGGGAAGATCTGTGCGTCAGATTTCCTATCCGTAAGTTCTTATGGTCTTCAAATATTAAGTATTATCACTTATTAAAGTTTGGTGACGATCGAACGGTCAGATCATCCATTTATATGATAATCAAGTGATGCGCCATAATGAATCTAGGTTCACAATGAACAATTCCCATCATATGGATATCAATATGAACTCAGGGCATCTAATAGGACTTAGAACGACATCGTCAGTCCGCTGGCCACGCGCCGCCACGGGTGGCGGTCGATCGCCCTTTATTGTTGGAAAATTTAACTATTTCTAAAAATTCTCCAATTTCACAGAAATGAAGATCTCAATGAGTGGAGCAACTTTCATACTTGTGACTAAGGCCAATTTGGCCGGGAAAAGCCCTAATTCAACGAAAATCCCCTTGAAACCCTATAAAGGGTGTGCATCGATTCGTCGGCTCCAAAGCTCCACTGCCCCAACCACCGGTTGAGTCTTATTCTTGGGTCCAAGGGAAGGCTAGTGGTGGTGGTAATCGTAAGAAATAGTTGCAAGATTGGTGGATCTCGAGCAATGGCATCCACGGCACCCACGATTATTTCCTTCATAAATCTCCACCAATTCGTATTGATTTTAGCTAGTAATGGATGTTGGGGTGCGGTGATGAGCTTTGGAGGTGGTGAATAGGTGAAAATCACCTGAAAATTTGATGGGTATCGTCAGAAAACTCCATTGGTTCGAAACCGGGTTGTTGTAGGTGTACGGGTTGGATTGGTTGGGTGCTCTGCACCTCTATCCTTTCCCTTCCTTTCCTTCTCTATGGTTGGTCACTCTCTCTTTCTCTTCTTTCTGATTGGGTGTCTCGCCCCTCCTTTCCCTTTTTTATTTTTCATCTCCACCGGCAATCCTTTCTTCCTTTTAATCTGGGCCACACACGTGGCTTCCAGATTTTGCTCCAACATTCTGGAGCTTTCTTGAAATTAATTAATTTATTAAAATGCCCCCAAATTTAAACGTTAATAACTTATTTGTTATAACTCCAAATTGCGTTCCGTTTGCACCTATGTGTCTATAGCGATGAGTACTACAAGAATACGCCAAGAAAACAAACCTTATGTGACATAACGCTGTAGTCAACAAAAGTCAACACTTTGCCTCGAAGGGCATTTTAGTAAATTCACTTATTAAAATTATATAAACCGTAAAATTGGAAACAGGTCATTACAATGTTGATGCTTAATAGAGAGTGAGTCCACTGAACATGATCAATAAGGAGTTCTCATACTCATGTCCCATGAGAACTCATGGTTGGGATAATGTAAACTAATCCTTTGACCTGAGACACTATAGTTGTCTTGTGGTTAGGCCATTAGTCTTTTGTTGTGTTAAAGGCACTCCATTTGAGAGTTTCCATTGCATAGTTAGGGCTAAGCTACTTAATTACGGGATATGTGAATGTGCAACAGAGGATCACTAACCTTCAAACTGTTGAGGGAGAAAATTCTATGATATGATTAAGAATCTGTTGCTAGAGTATGAATGAGATTTAAGAAGTTGTTCCAAATCACATTCAAGGTATAAGTAAGAGAATCAAGTTGGATAATAGACATGAACAAACTACCAAACCAAAAAATGTGATCAAGAGCATTGGTCTAGAGAAAGGCCGTATTGCATTGTAATCCCAAACCGAATAGGTTCTCCAACCTCTTCTGATTAGCTTTGGTAGCCATGACATGCTGTTAGGTGTCATTCATGGTTTATGAAGGCTTTGAAGATGAATAATCACCAAAGGGATAATTGAAAGTTTCAATCCATAATCCATTAGTAAGAGTTATAATCGCCCACTGCATCATTACAAGGACATAATGGACCGCACATCATGTAAGGTAATGATTGAATGATATGACGAAGATGAGTAAGGACAATTAAATAATTTAACTGTATAAGGCAAGGATTAAAAAATATGTTAGTTTCGGGTTTCAGGGTCCAAAATGAGTTTTGGTCCACAATGCCTATTGAGTTTAAGTTGTATGACAACTAAAACAAAATGCAAATTAACATAAAAAAAAAAAGGAATCCAAAACCGGCCACATGAGAGGGAGGTCCGTTTTGTCCCTTAAAGGAAGTGCCTATTATATTTCACTTAAGTCACTTAAAGGAAGTGCCTATGTAAAAGGCATTATAACCTCATCCCTCATTAGGGTTTTGTAAGAGACAAAGAAAGAAAAACCCAAAGCTATCTCCTTCTTCTAGGAGGCCAACTACCATGGGAGTTTTAGCTAGCAATCTTTGCTTCCATGGTCACTCATCTCCTTTCTCTACCATCCTTGGTGTTGAAACTTAGAGGCTCTCCACTTTGGGGGATTTTGGAGAATCCTTTTCTTCCATCCAATCTAAGATGACATGGAGCCAAGAAACAAAGTTCCTCCATCCATATCCATGGAGACAAAGGAATGAAAGCCTTCTCAAGGTTGATTAGCCTTTGCTAAGCAAAGAAGTATAGTTGTATTCCCTTCAAGTGCAAATATAAGGATGGTATAATGGCACAAGTAAGGGTGTCGAACCACAGAGATTGATTAGACCTATACAAATTACTAGCTTTATGTGAACCCTAACTAAACAATGAAAATGAAAACTGAATTTAGATTTTTCAATTGAAAACTAAAATAACTTTAAAATGCAACAAAGATAAAGATAAATGATAGGTTGATTCAGAAATAATGGGAATGGAACTAGGGATATCGATTTCACCATTACAAGCCAGTTCCAAATTAAGTCAAAATGCATTCAACTCTCCAATCTGCAACTAGGGTTCATTTTACTCATTTATGATCATCCATTTAATGTGTGGTTGTGATCAAGTACTCCTAATCTGAAACCTAGTTGTGATGTTCAACTTAGATTACCAAATAAGAATCCATTAAGAACAAGAAAACTTTAAAGAACCAAAAAAATCACATGGAAGGATGTATGCGTAGTAGTTTCTTCATTCATTCACATATCCACCATGATTAAGCATGATGTGTACTATAACCTTGATCAAATAATATGTAAGAAACCCTAATGGTGATCAAACATTAAGATAAACAAACAAATTAAACTATAAAATCAGTGAATGAAACAAGAAAACAGATTGATGAATCGAATACTTTAACTTGATAACATAGAATAGTTTACAAGGCTACATCGAATTCCCTACCTATAAACTTAATACACATCATGATCACAGAAAAATATAAATAAAAAGCGCAACATGAGTGAAATTAAATTCACAGAAGAAACCCCTTGAAGCAATTCTGATGTGGAAATCCTTCTAGAATAGCACGGCTGCGTGGTTTCTTCGATCACAGCGGATGGTGAAGGGAAATAGGGTTTTGTTTCTGGAATAAAGGCCAAAGAAATAGAAGAGAGAGAGCTCTGGGCGTCCCCCAAGGGGGGCTTATGTACAAGTGATTTGAAACCATAGTATTTATATGCTAAATAGGGTTGCAGCTGATTGCAAGATGATCCCAACCATTAAGCCAAGGTTTTGAACATTTTTCCTTATTTGGCTCTTCCAAATCAGGCTAGATATTCCAATTCCTTTCCCATTCTGCTCTTGGTCTTCTAACCAGCTTGATTCACTTTGGATTCTTTATTTGGGCTTCAAAACAAGCCACTAAACTTCTTTCCACATTTGAATAAGGGTCAACCCAAAAAAAAGGCATGTTTTGACTTCAAATTGATCCTAAAATGCATGTAACTAGACACTAATACAAAATAGGATGAAACGCAACCGGTTTTACTCTAAAACGTCACAATTAGACTAGGAATGGATGGTATAAATGCATGAAATGTATGAGTTATCAAGTATTTCAAGGGTATAAAATTTCTCAACTCTCTTTGTGATTAGAGCTAAGTCTTTGTTCACCACCACTACTAGGCTTTGGATTTTGTGGTTTAAGTTTTATTTTAAAGTGCATACAAGCATGCTTTCACCATTTAATTGTTAAATGAATGTATTATGTTGCTTAATGAACTTAATTTCTCAAATATTTTTCTTCATTGTTAATATCAGATCCTTTTTAAGATTCATTATAATCAATAGGATGGAGCTCATTTTCGGTGTTCAAATACTTAGTAGAAGGTGTTAGAATTTAATTGGGTATTTCAAAATACAATTCTTCATTGGTCACTTTAATATTATTCAATCTGTTTTTAAATTCCTAATTTCAGTTTTGATTTGTAAAACTGAAAAATGATGCATTATAACGTTGAGGTATAATGAATGGTTTTGAGTTACAATTAATGGACTTTGAATTACAATTGTGGTGCTGCCTACACAATCATCTCTTTAATCCTCCAACGTCCTTTTGTATTTTGTTATATATATATATATATATATATACATACACATATATGTATGTATGTATGTATATAGATTCTATTTTTTTTCCCTTGAATAGATTTTGGCTATTGAATTTCAATTTCTTTCTTTCCTACAAATTCCACTAGTTGAAAAGAATCCCATTGTCCTCTATTCTCTTAATATCATGTATTCTCTCAAATGCTATTATAATTTCCACCTCTTATATGCTAAAGTAAAGAATCGAGTTGTTCACATGATCCATGTGTTGCGACTGTACGCTTATAAGGATCTGTTGACCCTAAAAACTACCAAGCCTACGTGGCGCACATGCCAAGTAACTAATGAGCTAACTACATCCTTCGGTTGTATGCGGTTGTGCCAACTCATCGACCGAGGAATAAAATTTGTTGATGTTGCATCGGATGCGCTGATGACTTCTTGATCTTGCGATTGCGGTCGAGGAACGAACACTCTCGGCCTTCGGGTTCTAAAGCCTAAAGACAAGGCTGCTAGTTCTGCGAAGTTCAATATCAAACTCAGATTTCAATGTGCCGAATGTAGTAATTTGTAACACCTCACTTCGCCGAGAAAGCTAATGAGATGACCTCCGCCAATAAGGATTCGAAAATCCTTCTCGACCGAGACTTGGATAGGTAACCAGTCAGCCCTGTCGCAGTGTTATTTATCCAAACTGAAGGTGCTTCACGGTTCGCTAATTCTACGGCAACAGTGTTGTTTATCCAAACTGAAGATGTTCGTCGGTTGCCTTTATAATGTTGTTTATCCAAATGGAAGATGTGTTGGCGAAAAAGAAAATAAAAATTTCAAGGTTGTTGAGAGGTTTCGTGTAGAGCGAGAGTTTGCGCAGGGCAGTTTGTGCGTTAAGTTGGAGGTGTTTTCCTGTTGCCACTGCCTCTGTATTTATAGGTTCCGTTTTTCCTTGGCACGGCCTGGTAACTTTTTAGAGTTCAATCGGGATTCTGCCACCTTCTCCACATAATATGCGATATCCAAAATCCCAAATCCCTGGTGTAGACGACGTGCGTTTGTGATAATGGCCCCAGGGAACAATTATGATATTTGATGGTATCGTACCTTTTATATCCTCCCCTCAATGCCACGTGCTCCTTCCTTATCTTTTGCATGGCACCAATCTAAACCAAAGATTGGTTTTGATGATGTTTGAATGCCTCGCAAGCCGTGAATCTCTATGGTCCAACTTCCATGCACCAATGACATTCCAATTTGTATGACTTCATCATTATCCCAAACCACGCATCTTGACTTTTCAAACCCCATCTACCATGCTGCTCCAATCTGATAACAGGATCCTAAGTTCACTTGAACTGTACTTGTTTTAAGATATAATGCTGAAATGATTCAAATTAAAAGATAATTATTATGATAAAAACCATAATATTATCCTTTAATTGTAACAAAACTATCTTCATTTTTCATCCAACGGTGAAAAGCTATGCTCATTCAATGGTCTAGATTACTCGGGCTGATAGTGTAAAATCGGGTCCAAACATTGCCCCCTAGTTTCATTGAGCTTCGGCTCGTAAGTTGAGTGGTTAAGGAAATTAGAGAGTCGAAGAACCTCCTATATCGTTGAAAATGAAGTGAGTTGATTAAGCAGAGCACTCTCCTGTGCACTCAACGATCGTCAGTCTGAAAAAAAACTAAAAAACAGTAATCATACATTCCCTGACTGCTGAGCATCTCTGAGTGACAATGAGAAATATACGATCGAAGAAAAAATAAGCATTCACCGCCAAATAAAAATTCACTCGGCAAAATGTTATTCTTGATAAGTGTGAACACATGTCATTAGTAGAATAAGGGTGTGTGCCATGTCAGCTAAATACAGTTGAGAATTGTTGTTAGTTGCTGAATGGTTAAAAGTTAGTTAGGTGGATAAAGATGAACTGACGAGTGTAAAATGCTATATATAGCATAGCTTGTAAGCCTTTAGATTTTATGAAGTCATCTAAAAAGTTTCTACATTTCTCTTTCTTTCTCTCTCTCTCTCTCTCTCTCTCTCTCTCTCTCTCTTTCTCTCTGCTATTTTCTCTGTAAAACTTTATACATATTTCTTCATTTCTTCATCAGATTCATAGTCTTAATATGGTATCAAAGCAATCGGTTCTGCTGTGGGCTGGGTTATCCTAGGTTCATCGACGTTGAAGGTTTGATCTTCTTGGGGTTCGTCGACGTATTTGGGTTTTTCTGAAATTTGAGTTGGTGCATCTTCATTATCTTTGCGAATCAGGTTATTGTTTCGATTCTCTATCATGCTTTAATTTTGTGGAGTAGTAGATCTAGTTTGTTTGCGGCACGAAGCCATTACTGTTTGTTTGTGGTACAAAGCCATTTCAAGATTGATTTTATTGTTAGGCACAAAGCCATTTCTGTGATTTTCTTTGAAGAGTTGTTGAAATTTGAGGGCACGAAGCCATTTCTGTGAATGTTTGTGAAGAATCCATTTCTATGAATTTCTTTGAAGAGTTGTTGAAATTTGAGGGCACGAAGCCATTTCTGTGAATATTTGTGAAGAATAGTTGAATTTCTGTAACCACTGTTAGTTAAAATTTGAAGCATTTCTTGCTACTTTGTTCTTCTTGAAGGGTTGAGGAGATAATTGTTTCTTGATATGACTGTTAATCTAGCGAATAGCGATGGCATCTTCATCTATAAAAATTGAAGGGCTTTTGGGAATGTTGACAATTAAGTTGAATGACAAGAATTTTTTGAAATGGGTGTTTCAGTTCAAATCTGTTCTAAAAGGATATAAGTTGTTTGATCACTTTGATGGGTCGCTTCCATCTGCACCAAAATTTGTGATTAGCACTGATTGTGGGATGAAATTTCTGAGGCATATACAGAATGGGAAGCTGTTGATCTTGCTTTCTTGAGTTTGTTGATTGCTACATTGACTGATGAGTCTATTGAGCATGTTTTGGGATCTAGGATTGCTCATGAGGCCTGGACTAATCTTCAAGATAGGTATGCTTCTGTTTCTAAAGCAAGGGTGAATACGTTAAAGACTGAATTTCAGACCACGCAGAAGGGTAGTGACTCTATTTATCAATATCTGTCTAAAGTTAGAAGTATTAAATATCAGTTAATTGTTGCGGGAGAATTTGTAACTGATAATGATTTCATTGTTGCTGCTCTATCTGGTTTACCAAGGGAATATTCTGTAATTAGAACGGTGATTTACACAAGAGACACTACTATGTCTTTAAGGGAATTTAGAGAGCAGTTACTATGTGCAGAAAAGGAGGTTGAGTCTGTGGTGAGTGGTTTATCTCAAAAATTTTCTGGAATGTATGTGCAAGGGAATGTTGCTTTTTCTTCACAATCTACAATGGCTCAAGGGTCATCAAGTAAGTCTGATGAGGTTGTGTATAGTACTGGAGGGATTCTTACACGGATTCCAAATGCAATTCCATCTTTTGGAGTGCCTAATCAGGGAACATCATCATCTAATTCTGTAATGCATTCGTCACCACCAATGCCAGTGTCTAATATTCAGTATCCATCACCATTTCCTAGTACTCAATATCCTATGGTGCAGCCTCAACCTCCAGTGTATCCTGATTTCTCTAATGTATAACTATTTCCAAGTAATCAGTTTCCTATAGTGCATCCTCAACCTCAATTCTATCCTGATTTGTGTAATGCATATGGCTTTGTTGGGAATACTAATGCACAGAGACAGTATTCTAATTCCAATACTGGTACAAGACATGTCTATGGTACAAAACCAAATGGTAATGGTACCTTTAGATCATTAAACTATGGTGGTAATCGTGGGAATACATCAGGCGGAAGACATAATGGTGGAAATTGGCAGTCATGGTCTGGAAACACTGAAACTAGACCAAATATTGTCCTTGAATGTCAGATATGTTCACAGATGGGGCATACAACTCTAAATTGCTGGAAGAGGTCTACCAATCTGAGTTCAAGTGGATCAATTCTTGAATGCCAAATTTGTGGCAAGCGAGGTCACAGTGTATTAGATTGTCATCACATGAACAATTTGGTCTATCAAGGTTTTGCACCTGCGTCTACATTAACTGCCATGCAAGCTCAAGCTCTAGCCAACTTTCTTCCTAATGATTCATGGATCATTGACACTGGAACATCACATCACATGACAACAAATCTCCATTCCTTGCAGTAGGTTTCTCCATATGAGGGCAATGATAAAATAACAATTCACAATGGGGAAGGCTTGCAAATCAAACATATTGGTTCTACATGTTTGAAGACATTACCTCATTCATTACTTCTGAGAAATGTCTTACATGTTCCAACTATTGTTGTTAATCTATTATCTGTCAAACAAATGTGTAAAGACAACTATTGCTGGTTCGTATGTGATGATACTAACTTCTATGTGCAGGACAAGGTAACCAAGGCTGTAATATACCATGGAATGAGCAGTTATGGTGAGTTGTTTCAGATTCCGATCAAGATGTTTTCAAAGAATTAGTTTCTCCAGTTCAAAAGTCAGCTGCTTTGCTTGGTCAGAAGGTTAAGTCAACAGTGTGGCATCAAAGACTAGGCCACCCTAGTAATGAAGTTCTCTCTGTTATGTTGCAGCAATCCAATATAGTTAGTGCTTCTGATGATCCACAACATGTATGTTCTTATTGTATATCTGGGAAAATGTCTAGACAACCTTTCTTAGATAGGAAAGAACAATGTAGTTTTCTATTTCAAAAAGTCCATTCGGATCTCTGGGTCCTTCACCAACTAAGTCTGGGGATGATAAATGTAGACACATGTCATTAGTAGAATAAGGGTGTGTGCCATGTCAGCTAAATACAGTTGAGAATTGTTGTTAGTTGCTAAATGGTTAAAAGTTAGTTAGGTGGATAAAAATGAACTGACAAGTGTAAAATGCTATATATAGCATAGCTTGTAAGCCTTTAGATTTTATGAAGTCATCTAAAAAGTTTCTACATTTCTCTCTCTTTCTCTCTGCTATTTTCTCTGTAAACCTTTATACATATCTCTTCATTTCTACATCAGATTCATAGTCTTAATAATTCTGAACTCACCCCATATGGTGTATCCACTCCATAGCCTCGACAAGTTGGCCGAGCTCAGCCTAAAAAGGTTTGTCTTTCCAATGATGTCAAAACCAAGGCTTGAAATGTTTTGTTGGCCATGCATCTCTATCTCATTCTTTTCCGACTTGAAATGATGACCTAGATAACCTTCTAATGTAGATATGCCATGCATATTAGAAAGGTCCTGTCTTGAATGATCAATGAATGATTTGGTGCCGCATGGGACGTTCCGTGGCCAACTGTTCGACATGTCATTCAACCATCTACTCCTTGGCTTTTTAAAAATTCGATAGTGGCATCCGGATGTGCTATTGCTAGTTATATATATATATTAAACCTCAACTGAGCACATTCTACTACCAAAAAGTGGGTCATTTTCTAAACCTCCATCCTCATTATGGGGTCCCAACTTGGTTCTCATCAATGACCTATTTTTTTTTTTTTTTTTTTTACTGCAGTGAGTGGACTGCCCAACACCTTTTGATAGGAGCATATTTATGCGACTTAGTTAGCTTGTTTTCTTGCATTTTCATAGCTAGTTTTTGTTTATTATAGTGATTTAAGCTATTTTAGTGTGTTTGTAGGTCCAAATGACAAAATTGGCAAGAAAGTGCAATTTGGAGCATTTTGGAGCAGTTTTGGGCCAAGAATGAATAGCATATGAATGGAGCAAGGTGGATGGACATTTTTGAAGTTCAAAGAGGTTAGGAATGTGCTACAAATCTGGAAGAATGAATTCAAGACAAAGAAGATAAGGAATCAGCTAAAAAGAATGAACATTATCCAAAACATTATCCAACCTTATCTTATCCAAACAAACCTTATCTTATCCTATCCTAATCCTATCCTATGTTAATTTCAGCTGCAAGGGGGACTCTTTATCACATTACAATACCTAATATCTGATTCTAGAAGCCCTGACACAATGCAAATAACCTGATCCCTTTTCCCCTAGAAATCTGACGAATTTAATACCCTTCTAGAAGTTATGTTTCTTGCTACAAAGACCAATCCTTTTCATCCCAGGAATCTGATGTGAAGTGTCCTTTTTCCTTGCTAATTTGGAGTCCTAATTCCCTTCCTTCTCAGCCTATGTCGTGCCTTCCCTACGCCCTATAAATATATTGTGCTGCAGCACTCATAATTCACCCGTCTCTCACCACAAAATCACACCCCAGACCCATCATACACAGAAATCCCTCTAGTGCTGCAGCTTTGCAAGAGAGAAAGGAGAGGAGACCCTTTGCCGTGCCTTGCCATTCAAGATTGGGTTGCTGGAGCGTTCTTAGGTGTATTCTATCTTTTGTTTCAATGTTTAAATTTAATTGTCTTTGTTTAATTGCAAATATGTGGAACTAAACTCGTTTTAGTTAGAGGAGAATTCAAAGCCATGAACATATATGTGATATGAATTGATTACATCAAGTTATGATTTCATAAATCGTGAATGCAATTTACTTATCTGTTTGATTGATAACTTATTCTTGTGTGTTGATTGAGGATGCATACTTAGTTTGCATGCAGGGATTTGATGCTAAAATATAAGGGAATTTCACCTAATAGTTATGAACTTAACTTTACAAGTAGTGGAGGTTGCTAGTCACGATCCTATTAAGTAAATTCTTGGCAGGAGTATCATGCAGTTCATAGTTATGAATGCCTTATCAATGCTTATGATTTTCATAGAACTTGTGATCTTTGATATTTATCTCTATTGTACAGTTCATGTAGGGAACTTGATAAGAATAATTTGATTGCGTCGCTGAGTACAATTCAATGAAATTAGGGAAATCTGAAAGTTAATTTGTGCTTCTCACTATTAATTTGGAGCATTGTCATTCATGGTTTATCGAAGGAATAACTGGAAATCGATTCGTATGCGTATGTGTCATGTATGGAGAAGGACCCTTTAGCTAGCCATTCACCCATTAAACACCCAATTTCGTTTAAAGTCATTTAGAGTCTTAAATCTGTTTAGTTTTATTTATAAATTCGTCACAAACCAATCTCCCCTTTATATTTCGTGACTTTAGGTTAGAATCTGTCCAAATTGGTTTCTTTTCATTGTTTTGAGTCTTTTTAGTTTAGAATTCGTCCAAAGTCATACTTAGTGTTAGTTTTGAGTCAATTTGTTTGTTTTGTGTTGTTTTGAGTATTTTAAGTTAGTTTTGAGTCATAAGAGTCTAGTTTAGTGTTTTTAAGTCTAGTTAAGTATAATTAAGTCTAATTTGAGTAGATTAGTAGTCCCTCCTAATCCCCGGCCTAGAACGATCCCTACTTACATCTTTACTAAAATTGTCAAAAAAAGGGTTTAATTTGTGTGTTAGTTTTTACCATATCACCTTCCTCCTAAATGTCCCAAATGTGTATACAGGCTACCACCCCCATGGCTGAGCGAAAGGAAGGAAGATCGACCGAATTAGATGTAGGTGTAGAGCATGCTACAAATATTATTTTTAACCACCAAGGATACCCAATCTCGATCTTGCGATTGCGGCAGAGGAAGGAACACTCTCAGCCTTCGGGTTCTAGAGCCTGAAGACAAGGCTGCTTGTTCTACAAAGTTCAATATCAAACTCGGCTTTCAATGTGCCGAATGTAGTAATTTGTAACACCTCACTTCGCCGAGAAAGCTAATGAGATGACCTCTGCCAATAAGGATTTGAAAATCCTTCTCGACCGAGACTTGGATACATAACCAGTTAGCCCTGTCGCGGTGCTGTTTATCCAAATTGAAGGTGCTTCACGGTCGGCTAATTCTATGGCAACAGTGCTGTTTATCGAAACTGAAGATGTGTTGGCGAAAAAGAAAATAAAAATCTCAAGGTTGTTGAGAGGTTTCACGTAGAGCGAGAGTTTGCACAGGGTAGTTTGTGTGTTGAGTTAGAGGTGGTTTCCTGTTGCCACTGTCTCTGTATTTATAGGTTTCAGTTCTTACTCGGCATGACCTAGTAACTTTGTAGGGTTCAATCTGGATTTTGCCACCTTTTCACATAATATGCGATATCCAAAACCCCAAATCCCTAATGTAGACCATGAGCATTTATGATAATGGCCCTAGGGAACAATTCTGATATTTGATGGTATTGTACCCTGTATATCATTCCCTCAATGCCACGTGCTCCTTCCTTATCTTTTGAATGGCACCAATCTAAACCAAAGATTGGTTTTGATGATGTTTGAATGCCTCGCAAGTTGTGAACCTCTATGGTCCAACTTCCATGCACCGATGACATTCCAATTTGTATGACTTTATCATTATCCCAAAATCTTGACTTTTCAAACCCCATCTACCATGCTGCTCCAATCTGATAACAGGAATCCCAAGTTCACTTGAACTGTACTTGTTCGATGATATAATGCTAACATGATTGAAATTAAAAGATAATTATTATGATAAAAACCATAATATTATCTTTTAATAGTAACAAAATTATCTTCATTTTTCATCCAACGATTAAGAGCTATGCTCATTCAACTGTCTAGATTACTCGGGCCGATAGTGTAAAATTGGGTCCAAATAGGATTATAGGTTGTTGTATTGGATAGGGTAGGGTACCATAACCTGCTACATCGAGACTCTGTCTTAGAGGGGGCGAAATCTACTCTTAAGGACGCCTCAACTGACAAAGTTGTTCTAATCAAGGATGGACAAAAAGCGTTCTCTACCTACAAAAGATAAGTGTTTTATCTTAATTCGTTTTTATTTTATTTAATAAAGTGTGGTGATAAAATTGTGATATACTAATATTAATTTTATGTGATTTGTTGTAGGAGAAGTAATATCCGTATCGTCGAATATTTTTCAACAAGAAAAAGGAACCAAATTAAAATCTATCTTGTTAAGTTTTGTACCAGTTAGACAATGAGTTATGAGAGAGACTGTTGGTGAATAAAATCAATCAACCCGTAACCATATGCCATAGCATGTAGTAGCTACAATAGACAGACATAAAAACATCCAAAAGAAAAGCTTCGTAACTATACACGTGCGGTGCAGACCCATACATATAGTTATAACTATACATGTGGACCCATTAGCGCACGTGACACCAGTGTTTTCCAGCAATACCATCCATCTTTAGAATTTTGCGTTTCTCCTCAAAGTCCAAGTGATGCATTAAATGACCATGAAGGTTACCAAACCCTACAACTAACTTTCTAGGATTCTCTCCCCTCCTAATATGTGTTTCCTGCCCTCTTCTTCTACTTAAACGGTTAGGATTAAGTCAAGTCAACGTTTTACATTGATTTTTTACAAGGACGGGAATAAGAATAGAAGGGAAGAGAATTTTACTCTAGCTCTAAAGGACTTTGCTACGAGCTGGAGTTTGACTTGGGGCCAGTTTCAGATTTAAAAAACTGATGTTTGAGAAAAAGGTTATGAATGCAATTGATTTAAATGTGGAGGCACAAGTTGAGGAGGGTGAAAGAGGTGGCCTGGAGGTCACGGTGGAGCTGGTGGTGCATATAGGGGCAGGAGAAGGGGGTGGAGGATAGGAGACTATGGCGGATGATCCTTTTGATTTGATTCCTATTATTGAGGCTGTGATGAATAATAAAAAAGGAAGGAAACAAACTAGTCATAAGCTTGAGTATGTGGACCCTATTGAGATTTATGAACCCCAAAGGAATCGACCACGAAAAGCTATTTTGTTTGAGGCGGAGGAGACCAGCCTTGAGGGGTCTCCCAAGTCTCCATGAAGCTAATCTGTTGGAACTGTTAGGGTATCGGGGGTGACCTGACAGTTGACGATCTTATGGAGCAGAATAGGCTCTACACCTCCGACATAGTGATTTTGTTGGAAACCAAAAATAGGAGTAATCTCCATGAAGCTAATCATGTTTTGCTTGTTAAGTATGCTGACTTTTTCATTGAGGTTGGTATATGTGATGGGCTTACAAATGAACAATGGAGGTTATTTGCGATCTATGCGAGTATAGATTATAAAAAAAGGAAAGAGCAATGGAGACAACTGTCCCAGAGGGTTGCGTTACCTGGTGCTAAATGTTTGCTTATTGGGGACTTTAATGATATTACTGATAATTCTGAGAAAGAAGGGGGGAACTATAGGTCTGTTGCTAGCAGGAGGAATTTCTGTGATTTTATTGCGAGTAATGAGCTACTTGATTTGGGCTTTACGGGATACCCATTTGCATGGAGGAATAGACGAGATGAAGGTCCTATCCAACAACGCTTGGATTGGGGCTTGGCGACATGTGGATGGGTTAATGTGTATCCGAAGGCAAAAATTATGCATGAAGTTTTAGAGGGGTCTGATCATGACATGCTTATTTTGGAAACGAAGCCTCTACCGGTTATTAGAAAGAAATGGTTTATTTATGATCCAAGGTGGAATAACGTGGAGGAGTGTCAAGGTATTGTTAGAGGAAACTGGTGGCGCAATTTTGTGAGATCACATACCTTTAGGGTGGTGAAAAAATTGAAGTGGGAATGGCGTGGGTTAATGGAGTGGTGAAAAAGTAGTGGGTCTAATTTGAAATCCCGTATTGATGGGTTAAAGACGGGATTGGGATGTGACACCTAATTTACTGAACCATATAAAGGACAAAGAAAGGGGTGTGGCGGCAATAAGATGTGTAATTGTGAGGCTTGTGTTATCTCACCTCATTGTGCCTTTATTTATAGTAGTAGGGAAGGTAAATTTCTTACCTTAATAGGATTACAACTCTAATAGGATATATCTAGCCTAAAAGATATCCAAGATATAATAGGATTTACACGATCATATTCCTAATCTAATAAGATTGCAATACTCCTCCTTGAGTGTGTAAATACTTAAATAAATGACGCATCAAGTCTTCAGCGATGAAGTAAGTTCAGTTGATGAAATTGTTGGCACAATAAGCAAATGCAAGTTTCAATTTAAAGGAAGAATGTATAAAAGGTAATACTCATAACACCTCGCTACGGTAAAACCCAAGGTGGGATAAAAACCCATAGACTAAGGAGAAAAGTGAGAAGTTTCATTAAGTTAAAGCTAAACGTCTTCTGGACACAAGTAGAATAACTCACAAGGGTATGACCAGCCCTTGATGGGTGCCTCGTCAAAACCTAGTTAGGCAACAAAAATCCAGTGGAAAAAAATGCTCATAATCATAGGGAAAAAAAGTACAATAAGATCACGTGAATATACTTCTAAATACTCCCCCTGAGTTTGACAAAAGTTCCAAATGAGAACTACAAGCATTGCATGTGGATAGTAAGGCATACCAATTCCTCAGACAAGCTTTTGGATGGTTTACTTCGACAGTGACATCGTGAAGAGGTCAGTAAGGTTGTCTTGGATCGGTTTTGCATGACTTCAATTTCCTGATGGTTTGTTGATGTGGCATAGACGCAATATGTCTTGGCGTTGAATTCATTGATGTATCATGTCTTGGTCAGGTTGACACATGTGGCATAGTCTTCATGGATCATCGTCAGGACTCAATGATGGATGAAAACAATAAGTACTTGCTCAACAAGAGCTCTTAACCATGTCTCACATTAGGCGAGTGAAGCGAGGTGAGCCTTGGAACGGTTCGAAGATTTCATAGACTCAATGATGGATGAAAATAACAAGTACTTGCTCAACAAGAGCTCTTAACCATGTCTCACATTTGGCGAGTGCAGCAAGGTGAGCCTTGGAACGGTTCGAAGATTTCATAACTAAGGTCATATTATGGACCTCCATGACATTGTGATATCTCTAACGATAAAGACACAATCATTCGGGGATGTGCCTTATGCGGGTTTGCCAAGTAACCTGCATCAACATAACAAACAAGGCAAGCATAATTCTAATAGTTAAGGGGGTCAAATCCACTCGGGATGCGTTGGGATTAGCCCAAATCTGTAGTACCTTCAAGGTAGTGAAAAATGTCTTTATTACCCAATTCAGTAGCTACATGTAGGCACAATGCTGTATCTCTACTAATAGATCAACAACGAATGAGATGTCCTGTCTAACACAATGGACTAGGTACAGCAAAGTGCAAAGTTGAACATAGATATGGAACTTCAGATTCCATAACCTCTTCAAGGGTCTCATTTTCATATAGCGTAAGGAAGATCATAGGTATACTTAAAGGTAACACTTTCTGGGTGTAGTTCGACTAGTTGACCAAAGTACCATTAGAACAACGCTTGAACTTTAGGTTAAGGCGTCAACAAGTTTTCCCAAGATCCTTCATCTCATATTTTGTCTTTAAGTGGGAGACAGTTTTCTCAAGCTCTTCTAGAGTCTTAGTGAGATTCATGTCAACAACATAAACTGCAATTCTAGCAATTCGGAAAATGACTTGATAGTTTAACACGCAAGGACATAGTTCATATCCCTAATTGATCAAATAATCACTTAGACATGTATACAACATCAGTCATATTGCTTTAATCGTTAAATGAACGCCTCAAAACTAGTTGAGATAATGTTCCGTGGTTTGGAACTATTTGAACCAGTCTATGTAATTCTTTGGAAAGTTACATGTAAATCTCTATATTAATATCCTCATGGAGAAGCACTGACCACATTTCATAATGTTGCAATCAATCATAAGGCGAATGAGAGAAACCTTGTGTCGTAAGGGATGCATCAAATCGCACTATTTCATTCATCTCATTATAGTTCTTTACCCACTTGTAATACAGCAGGGCTACCTTGGGTAGTGTAGGATCGATAGGTCTAAAACACACTTTGGTAAGGAATTTAACCTAGATTGTGATTTCGGTTCTCCAATCACTTTTATGTTGTCACCAATCAACGGAACACGGTTTGATATCGTTGCTTTTCATTTATGTCCATAGCTACCATATAAGTGAAAACATCATGGATGATAATCTCATTCCAATTCCATTATCTAATCCGGATTAATCTCATGAAATGGAAATGATTTGAGAGAACAATTGAGTATGGATTCATTGTTGTGTTGTGACCTTCTTCTTCTAGGAAAATGAATCCTATGAACCGAGTGACTTGTTGTGCTTCAAGCTGAGATAGATTGATTAGCTATCTGTTGGGGCACCGAGTCGTCGAACATGGGTTGTCAAACTATCCTTTAAGGACGGCACACCTTTCAGGGATATTGACTCGATGTCTGTTAAGTACGTCTATCCTTCCAGGCATATTTGCAACCGGTATATGATCTTATTACTTTAGCTAGATCAGAGAAATGTGTTTGGAGCAATATTCTGAAAGCTAGAATTCATCGCACTTTTTTATCACACTTGTGTGGTATAAGGTATCGATATGAGATATAGTGGGTAATGTTCATGCAAATTTGCACCGTTCTACAGGAACGTTGACGTTCTTATCTCCCATTAACGGCAGAAAGACTGTCTTATTGAAGTGATAATCCATAAAAAATGGTAAGGAGATCGCTTGCAAAGGCTCTAAGAGAATTAGTGTGGAGGAGAATCATGATCGACAAAGATTCACATCCTTAATTGAGGACCCATATTGGTATGTTGCAACGGTGCAACTTGGCACCGAAAATGCACACCCAAATGAGTAAGTATGAAACATCAGGCTCGTGCCAGTACCCAACTGTAACGTCGAATATGTTGGGTTGCAATGGGCCTCAAGGTGGACAACCATAGCTACGTTCAAAATTGCATAGCCCTAGGTAGAAATCGAAAGCTTGGTGTGTTCACCAAGGTCTGAGCGATCAATTAAATTATGCTTCATGATGACTTTACAAGTCTATTTTGGGTTGAACATGGGAATTCGATGTCCAATTATAAACCCAAAAGAAATGCAATACTTATTGTAAACCTTTGCTATAAACTCGGCCAAGAGATTTAGCAGCAATGTGTGTGGACAAACATGCGACCATTTTGTTGATTCATCAACCAAAACCATAAGTATTTATATGGTTCGCTTTTTGGTTGGATTAGTCCGCATATATTCCCTTGAATCACTATGAAAAGAGGGTGATTTCATATCTTTGTGAGAAATGATATAGGAAATCAAATAATTCCCTTAGGAAAGGGCTTGACAAAGTGTGCATGTAAGGATAGGGTCCTTACTTCAGATAAGGTATTACGTCATAGGATCATTGTTCGGCCTAAGTGTCCCGAAAGGTTATGCCAAAGCAAGTAAATTGCTTGAATTACCCAGTTTCAGGGCGGCCACATGTGGAGCGTCCCAGGTGGGAGGCAACCTATTGGCCCAAAAATATAGCTTCGGGCTTTGTATTTTGGAAGTGGTGCAAAGATACTGCACCCTAGTTTCTTCAGTGGTTCCTATTGATGCATAAAACCGGAGGGGTCTTGGAACAACGTAAATCCGACCGTGAATATGTAAGAAAGTAAATAACACAAGATGTATCATGGTTCACCCCAATGTTTAGGCTACGTCCACACTGATTGCATTTCTTTGACTGTATGTATGGATTACAAGGGTGAGGGGGAGTCCCCCAGAGAAAGAGAGAGTTGAAAGGGCTCTCTGTTTTGTGAGCATGAGAGTTTAAGAGAGATGAGCTTTGTGAGGGTGAGAAGGCTTGAGGTTTGTGAGGGTGAGGATGCCCTTTTATAGAATAAGGGCTCCTCCCTTTTTTATATATTTGCCCCTCCATTTATACGAGGCCCTAAGTATGGTACAAACAGTAGTCCCCCAAGTCTTCAGTCAAGAGAGTCTTTTGGCTAGAGACTTGAAATTCAGTCCATGTGTGGGCTGAATTAACTAGATGTTTGTCTTGAACTGATGCTCGATATGAGACGGTGCTCAATCTAAAGTGATGCTCAACTAGAAGTAGCACATGTTGCGAGGCTGCTCGGTTTGTGGCTTATGTTGCTCTGGTTGGCTCGGCTTGTGGCGTTGAAGGTGAGGGAATCCCTTTTATAGAATAAGGGCTCGCTCCTCAATACATAAGTGATAGGCTAGAGTTGATGCTTACGGCGATGCAGTTGCTCAGTAGGCGACGATGCTTTCTAATGATGGTGAGGGAGTCTCTTTTATAGAATAAGGGCTCACTCCTCAATACATGAATAATAGGATAAAGTTGATGCTCTCTAATGATGGTGAGGGAGTCCCTTTTATAAGATAAGGGCTCGCTCCTCAATACATAAATAATGGGCTAGAGTCCCCCAAGTATTTTTCATGAGGCCCAGTTGAGGTCCAATATATGGTACATAATGTAGTCCCCCAAGTCTTCGGTCAATAGAGTCTATTGGCTGGAGACTTTAAATTGAATTCATGTATGGGCCGAAATGGCGGTTGTTCGGAGGTGGTATTTGTATACCCTGCACTGAAGCTCTATAGGTGAAGCTTTGCAAGTGAAGCTTTGAAGCTAGAGCTCTGTAAATGAAGCTTTCGAAGTTGGAGCTTTTGTAAATGAAGCTTTTGAAGCTAGAGTTCTATAAATGAAGCTTTCGAAGCTAGAGCTCTGTAAATGAAGCTTTCGAAGCTAGAACTCTGTAAATGAAGCTTTCGAAGCTAGAACTCTGTAAATGAAGCTTTTGAAGCTAGAGCTCTGTAAATGAAGCTTTTGAAGCTAGAGCTCTGTAAATGAAGCTTTTGAAGCTAGATTGACATGAGTGATGCTAAAGAATGTTTATATTGATTAACATAAGTGATGCTCATGGATGTTAACATGAGTGATGCTCATGAATGTTGCTCATGAATGTTCACATGAGTGATGCTCATGAATGTGGATATGAATGATGGTCATGAATGTTTATGTGTGATTGACATGAGTGATGCTCATGAATGTTTATGTATGCTTGACATGAGTGATGCTCATGTATAATTTTGGAGTACTGGACGTACTTTTGATCACCTGGTTGGTGATAATAGCGGCAGTCTGCCGAATAATTTTGGGAGTACTGGGCGTACTTTTGATCACCTGGTGGGTGATAATAGAGGGGTAGGCTCTTTTGGGCATATGGGCATTCGCCCTCCACATAACATTCCAACCTATTATTTTGGGCTTGCCTTTTTTTTTTCTTACCCTCTAATGGGGTTTATACAGATGTCTCCGAAAGATAAGAAAAATAAATTACATCATTAAAAAATAAATCCAACCCTCTGCTCAATGGGTCACGCCCATAATGCCATCACCACCGCAATTATGTCTGCTTTTTTTTTTCTTTTATCTTCTTTTGCTTTCTGCTTTTTCTTTCTGCTTTTCTCTTCTTTTTTTTTCTTTAGAAAAATGGGAACATGATGAAAGTTGTTTCAGAAGTTGGTGGTCGACAGTTGGTTTTCAAAAAATGGGTAGGTTCATGATGAAGAATCTTATCTTGTCCCTTTGCCCACGCTGTCCATGACCCAATCACTGCTAGCCTTGACCCCAGCCCTAGCCGACTCAGAGAGCTCAATACATTGTCCCCTGAGTAGCCCAATACAGAGGCCAAACAAAACACTTATCCACATAAACCGCAGCCGCAGCCAACTTGAAAACCACTGCCACATCCCTCACCACATAGCTCATTGACCTATACTGGTCCCTAACCCAACAATGCTTTGGAATGGCAGCTTTAACATTGGCTAATTTGAATGGCAACGGCGCACTCGGATCAAATCCCACCTCTTTTTCTCAATCTTCGCCGCCATTAACGCCGTTAACCCTCTTCTCCTCTTCTTCAACAGAAGCTACCCTCAACGAAGCACTCACGTTAAGACCCCATCTTCTCTCTCTAAACAACCCACCTATGATTTTGGTTAAATCCCATCTCAGATCCGCCGAGCTCTGGTTTGACCAAAAAATCTGGACTTTTGACGGGTAGCTAGAGCAAACTGTAGTTCTGGGTCGGTTCCAAACTTGCGGGAGAGGTTTTAAGCCGTATTCAAAAAGGACCCAACTCGCCATTGGAAACCCAGATAAAGCAGAAACCAACATCAGAGTTTTAGTTTTGAGATCGGGCTGGGTTTGAGGCTTTCGGGGCCAGGGCAGCGACAGAGATATCTGACCAGAATCGCTGGCATTGGTCTCGCCGGAGAACTTGGAGTGGAAGCCGGTTTTCTTAGCCTAAGAAGTAGGGGGCATTGAGGAAAACTCCGGGACCGGAAGCCATGTAGCTGGACGGGGTCGGGTTTCGGGGTTAGATTTGGACATTTTAGAGGTGAAGGAACTTAGTGGAGCATAGCTTGAATTGAAGGAATGACAGGGCAGATCTGGTGTTGTACGCCAAGGTTACGACTTTCTGAGAAATGCACCAAGTACAACACCAATAAATAAAACCCAGAGAGAGAGATGGAGGGTTTTCTGGAAAAAATCCCAAAAGTGAGGTTTTCGGCTCTTGGGTTTTGCAGATTCATGGCGGAGGTGAAAATTTGAGAGAGAACTGACATAGCTTTTAATGTCGGTTCCCACAAACGGTGCCAAATGTTGATGCACAAAACCGAAGGGGTCTTGGAACAACGTAAATCCAACCATGAATCTGCAAGAAAGTAAATAACACAAGATGTATCGTGGTTCACCCCAATGTTTGGGCTACGTCCATACTGATTGTATTTCTCTGACTATATGTATGAATTACAAGGGTGAGGGGGAGTCCCCCAGAGAAAGAGAGAGTTTGAGAGGGCTCTCTGTTTTGTGAGCATGAGAGCTTGAGAGAGATAAGCTTTGTGAGGGTGAGAGGGCTTGAGGTTTGTGAGGATGAGGAGGCCCTTTTATAGAATAAGGGCTCCTCCCCTTTTTACATATTTGCCCCACCATTTATTACATAATTACATTTGAGTCCCCCAAGTATTTATACGAGGTCTAAATACGGAGGCCCTAAGTATGGTACAAACAGTTTCATTCATGATCATTGTTCTCTCGAATATCCTTAAAACTCAACGACGTTCTTCCGAAACAGGGAGAATATAAGGTCTCTTAAATGGTAATATAGTACCACTCATACAACGATAAGCGTGCCTATGCTCTTAATCAAGTTGGATAGACCTGAAGTCGTTGCTAAAGATGTGATTTAGGTATAAAGTTAGTGTGCATAGTATCGCATTCATTCAAACAACTAACTTTTCCACATTCGTACCTAATCACGTGTTTAATTGAATTCAATCACATGTATAAAGAAACATGATTCAATTAACTGATATTCAAGGGCAATATCAATAAGATTATCCATAACTAAAACAAACACCAAACTTGAATTCAAGAACATAGAAAAATGTTCACAAAGTAAATGGTTTACTAAAGGGCTTCTCGTCCATGTCAAAATTTTGCTCTTCCAATTGTGTTCGGTGGAGCAAAGTTAGTCCCACATATTGACTACAAGAATGGTACTCCTCAACGACATTAGTAGGGGCAAGAACAGGTGCATAACCAATGATCTCTTCCATCGAGATGGAAGTAGATTCTACAAGGTTGAGTGATGCGTTAAAAGTTAACACACAAATTAAACCCTCTTGTTGTCAAATTGTAGTATAAATGCAAGTAGGGATTGTTCTAAACCGAGGATTAAGAGGGTTTGCTAAAACCTCTTAACTGATTCAAAAACATAAAAACGAAGTTGAAAACGTTAGAATAGACTCAAAGGACTCAAAATAGGTTCATAAGACTCAAAACAACTTAAAAACACTCAAAACAGCCTAAAAACACCAACTAGGCAGTTTCTGACTCTAAACACAACTTTGGACGAATTTAGGGTTTTGGCTTGACTCAAAACACTCAAAAACACAAACAAAACAGATTCTAACTAATTAGACACTCTAAAGTAAAGGGGGATTGGGTTTTGGACGAAAATAAAGTAAAAACAAAACAGAAACTAGAACTAGACAGATTTGCATGAAATTGGGGATTTGAATGGATGATTGGTTAGCTAGAGTTCATTCTCCACACATGACACACTTGCATACAAATTGATGTTCAGTTGTTCTTTCGATAAACCATAAACCTCAATGCCCTAGATTAACCGTGAATTGCACTAATTAACCCTCAGATTTTCCTAGTTTCATTGAATTGGATGATTGCATGCGACAACCCAAATTATTCCTCACAAGTTCCCTACATGAATTGCATAATAGAGATACGAACAAGGATCATTAAATTCTATGAAAATCATAAGCATTGACAAGGCACTTGTAATTATGAATTGCATGATACTTATGCCAGGAATTTACTTAACACGATCGTCACTAGCAACCTCCACTACTTGTGAATATAAGTTCATAATGATTAGGTGAAACTCCCTTATATTCTAGCGTCAAATTCATGCATGCAAACTAAGTGCCAACCCTCTATCAACATACAAGAATAAGTTATCAATGAAGACTTTAAGTAAATTGCATTCAAGGTTTATGAAATCACAACTGAAAGTAATCAATTCATATTGCAAATATATTCATGGCTTTGAATTCCCTCTAGCAAAAACGGGTTTAGCCACTCATGTTCATAGAACAAAGATTATTAAACTTAAATATTGAAAACAAAGAATGAAAACACCTAAAAACGCTTCAACAATCCAATCTTGAATGGCAAGCATGTCCAAGGGTCTCCTTCCTTCTCCTTTGCTGTGGCACAAGGGTTGTGAGAATGGATGAGTGGTGAATTATGGTGGTGGATGGATGTAGGTGAATTATGGTGAAGGGTGGAACGGCTGAAAAGAAGAGAGGAGAGCCCTAAAGGGTGCGGCACTATGTATTTATAGGGGAGAAGGCACATTTTTGATGTGTTTTAGGGAAAGAAATAACTTAGCTATTTTGTCTTATAATTAAAAGTCAGAAATCAATGGAAGATAGGCAAGTAAGGTGCAGGAATTAAAGAGAATAGGAAAGGAAATTCGGCAGAGAGTATAAGACAGATTTAGGAATGTGTTTTGAGGCACAAAATAGGTAAGAATCCTCTCCCCTTGTGCGACAAGAATTGAAACAAAAGTGAATGTAATTTTGGGTCAGAAAATAGGTAAGAAAGAGGGATATGTGTGGAAAAATGGAGGATCAAAATAGGAATGTGGTTTTACGAACATAAAATAGGAAAGGAGAAGATGTTTTGTGTGGCAAGGAAGGATCAAATCATAGAGAGGTGCGGCATGGACTTTTAGGGCATGTTTAGAACTTCTAGAACAAGTTATTAGGTGTCCTAACATCTTTTGGAAACTTCTTTGTAGCTGGAACTTAGGGACATTTAGGATTAGGAAAGTGTTGGAAATGTGCCCTAAAACCAATCATATGATGATACTTTATGGACATTTCACATGTTAAACTAATCTAGTTTAATATCAAGGGTAAAGATTATTGTTTGAGCCGTCTCATATAAATGTTATACGCTTAAACGATAAGTCCAAGGAATATGTGATTGGGAGAATGCGATCTAAAGAAGTTAGATTCATGAGACCATTCTTTCGTAGACACATCCTAAACGTTCCTGATCATAGGATTGCCAATTGGGCATTGACAGTCCGTTAAGATCAATACATGTTGTGTCTTCTCTTAGGGAAAGTGACTAGTCTCGAGTCATTGGTGTGTGTGACATCAAGACAAGCATGTAGGTGCTCAATAATAAATGAGTCCACTGAACACGATCAACGAGGAGTTCTCATACTCATGTCACATGAGAACTCATGGTTAGGATAATGCAAAATAGTCCTTTGACCTGAGGCATCATAGTTGTCTTGTGGTTAAGTCCTTGATCTTTGATTATGTCAAAGTCACTCCATCAGGAGGGTGTCCACGGCATCGTCGGGGTTAAGCCACTTAGCCATGGGGGCAAGTGAATGCGCAACAAGGGATCTCTAACCTTCAAACCGTTTAAGGGGGAATACTCTATGATATGATTAAGAATCTCTGGCCAGAGTATGAATGAGATTTAGGAAGTCGTTCCAAATCACATTCAAGGTAATCATATAAGCACACGAATCACATTGGATAGTAGACATGAATAAACTATCAAACCAAACAATGTGGTCAAGAGTATTGTATTAGAGAAAGACCGTATTGCATTTGTAATCCTAAATTGAATAGGTTCTCCACCTCTTCTAATTAGCTTGGGTAACCATGATATGCTGCTAGGTGTCACTCATGGTTTGTGGAAGCCCTAAACGTGTATAATCACTAAAGGGAGAATTGAAAGTAAGTTTCAATTCACAATCGATTTGAAATGGTTTTAATCGCCCACTGCCTCGCTAAAAGGAACCTAATGGATCGTACACCGTGTAAGGTGGAGATTGAAGAAACAATGGAGATGAGTAAGAATAATTAAATGGTTTAATTATTTATGGCAAGGATTAATTAATATGTTAATTAATCAAACGAATAAGTTCGTTAAAGACCTCGGGATAGTTTTGGGCCTCAAGGCCCAATGGGCTTCGAACATCAAGCCCATTGACTTAAGTTGTATGACAACTTAATGACAAATAATTCACAAAGGCCTTAAAAGCCCAATGCAACCCTATGGCCGGCCATTTTGTTAAAGGAGTTGGTTTTGGACTTATTTACAAGTTTGCCAGTCCAATGAATTAAGGTATAAATATGACTTTATAGCCAAAATTCATTTAGGGTTTCTTTTACAGAATTGGAGAGAACATATCTCTCTCTTTTCTCTCTAAGAGGCCGGCCTCCTTGGAGGGTTTAGCTAGCAATCCTACTACTCCAAGTTCACTCATTTCTTCTCCAATCTAACCTTGGTGAAGAGACTTAGAGGTTCTCAATTTTGGGAACTTGGAGAACCATTTCATCCATCCAAATCCATAGATCTAAGATGCAAGGAATGAAGGCCCTCTCTTTGGGTGATTAGCCTTTGCTTATGCAAAGAGGAATCTACAAAGTTATAATTTCTCAACTAACAAATGTTGTTTTAAGTTGAGTCAAGGTTCACCAATCTACTAGGCTTTGAATTTCATGGTTAATGTTTTGTTTTTAAGTGCATACAAGCATGATTCCACCTTTTAATTGTTAATTGCATGCTATAGATGTTGCTTAAATGAACATGTTTTTCACAAAATTTCCTTCAAGTGGTATCAGAGCCTAGATCTAGTAGTTGGTGAATCCTTTTGGGTTTTGTATTATCATAGTTTATGATTTGAATGTTGTAATTGTTACAAGCTTTATTCTTGCTTCTTTGAATGTAAATTTTATTAGAAAATTTGCCATCTCAAATGTTGTAGATGTAGTTCATATGAGCATGAATATTGGAGCTAAAATTTGGTGCCATGTTTTTGGGAATTTTCGGCCAAATCTAAAGGGTGGATTTTTGGGTTCTTGTTTGACTTGTTAAAAGTGTTTTCAAGTAAATTTTGGAACCCCTATGTACCCTAGTTTGGTTATATGTTATTTCCCTTAAGTTTGAATGGTTTTGGGATGTTTTTGGGTGAAAAATGTTCATGGAAATTTTTTGAGTTTTTTCATGAGTGTTCTTCATTGTTCTTGACATTTTTGCCAAGAACAAAAATTTTGGTGTTTTGATTCAAAGTTTTGATTTATTTCATAAAGTTTATGTTTTATGTTTTTCAAATGTTTAAATGTGTTAGATATTTATTTAGAAAGGTGTAAGAAATATTGGTGGGTGTGTAAGGATTAATTCCTTTTCACACACACCACTTGCATGACATTTATGTCATGCACCACTTGCATACTTTATGTCTAAAACTACAAATCAACACACACATCACTCCCTTCTATCTAAAACCGGCCACCCTACAAGTGGGGTGCTTTTGGGGCTTTTATGCAATTACATAAAGTTTTGGTACTTTTGTGTATTTGCAACTTTGACCCAAAAGTTTACGTATTTACGTAAAGGCCCAAAATCATTAAAGGACAAATTGTTTTGTTCCTTTAATGATGTTTTTCAATTTGTTGAAATTTTTGGGTTCTAGTTGTGATTACATGAAGTAGTGGACTTTTGTGTTTTTACAAAATGAGCTCAAAAGTTTAAGTTTTGCAACATAGCCCAAAACGGTGAGGTTATTGCATTTTGGCCCAAATTAGGATGAGAACAAAATGGTTTTGTCTCTTTAAATGAGAATTGGATTTTCATTTCATTTAGCTCCATTTAAATCAATTCTATGGATACAAAAACCAAATGAAAATGTTGCATTCAAGTTTAATTGGTTAAAGCGTTAATTAATTAAAGAAAGGGTGATTATGAACCTAAGCCTAATATAATTGAGCTATGTGAAAGGCCGTTTCAAATTTGTTTGAACCATGGGAATGTGTAGATTAGATTTTGGTTGTAATTTGATTTGATCAAATGTTGTAAAAGAGTATAAGCTCTTCTTTACTTTAAAGTAATTTGTTTTATTCAAATGTTGTAAAGAGCATAAGCTCTTCTTTACTTTGAAGTACTCCTTTCTCGTTTTATTTGATTTGCATGAAAATGGAGTAGAGGGTCCAACGCCCCTAAGACAACACGCCTTAATGTGATTAAACGCGTAACTAAAATCAATCACCATCCCTAGACCGAGATTCAACAATAGGCTCGTGTTGAATCTAATCAAAGGTTCATAGTCATCCTAAGGCCCTAAGGCAACTATATAGTCCATCAAATGAATGCAAAGTTTATGTTAGTAGTATCATATACTCTTGCTTTAAAAACCGTTTTATAAGCATAGTGGGAGTATTATATACAACTAAATTCAATCAAATGGACCAATAGTTGTAATAGGACCAAAATTGTTTTAATAAAGATTAAAATGAATATTTATATGTGATGAGACCTAAAACCCTCAACCAAACCATTATTAAGTTGATAAGCGAGAGATGCTTTGAACATCTCTTCGTAGGCCTTCCACCACGGGGGGCTTCAATCGTTTGTGACTCATACACCGTATTCGTCCAGTTCTGGGGTATACAAAGTATGTGCTTACATTCAGGAAAAGCCTATAAACATATGATGAAGTGAAAGGTAGGCAACGAGTATGGTCAATATGATATTCTTCTGAGGCCATTCTTGAACCCCTACTTGAACTAGCATGGTGGGAATGACTTAACTAAGTACAATGGTGCCAATATGATATTCTTCTAAGGCATCATTTTCTAGAGGCCAAATTAGATGGGTAATTACAAAAGTTGTAAATGGCTAAAGCGTTATCCTCTCATCATTATTGTTGCTAGCCAATATGATATTCTTCTGAGGTGGGCTTGGTAATGGTGAGTCTCCCATACCCTACTAAGAGTTTCATCCAAAACTCTCGAATTCCAATGAGGGATATGGAATTTGCCAAAAATAGTGGGTGGTGCTATTTGATTTAAAGACCCGGATCAAATGGCTTAAAATCAATCAATTTATATTCGTTATGTATTTGTTTACCAATATATTTGCAAACGCTATCCAAAACTTGACAAAGAAAAGCCAAATGCTTTAGTTTCCAGACTTGGTACAACAATCCCAAAGATTGTCTTAAATGGATTGTATATGTACCTAAGTAGTCTAATCCTCACAATCTTCCTATTGATAATGTATCATTGGAAGAACATGTTAGATAAGTCTATCATAAAGAGGACAACACTTTTAAAGTCATAATTCTTCAATTACAAATCGTTGTATGAAGAAATAAGAGTTGCTTTGAACAACCCTTAAGTAACGCAAACATTAGTGCTTGTTTCTTTGTTACATGAACAAGGAACTTAAGAAGAAAGCACAAAGGCATGGACACTTTATGTGACATGATTCTTCACTTACAAATTGTTGTATGAAGAAATGAGAGTTGCCTTGAACAACTCTTGAAAGTTTGTAATTATGTTTAGAACATAATGGTTGGTTGACAAAAATAGTCCATCGACATGGACTTATGATGATTTTGAATCATTGAGTGTTGAAGTGTTAAAACCACTTCTAGAAACGGAAACTAGGCAAGGACTTCACCTTTGTGTCCCTATCCAAATGGTTCACTAAGTTTATTGTAAACTATATAGTGAACAATAACCACACGCTCTCCAAATCGTTTGATGTGTATAACACAATTGAAATAAGTTTCAAGAGAGACAGTGGGAGTTTAGGGACCATGACTATTGTAGACAAAGGAGAAGTCAAATGAAGAAAGCGAAATAACTCCAAGGGAACAAACTTTCTTTATGAAAGGATGGACAATGGAAGGGGTATTTGCAAGAAATGTCTTGCAAGTGTCAAGAACACACCTTTTGAAGGTGTTGTAAATTGTTCTTGAATAGTTCAAAACAGTTGGTTCTTCTACTTGAATGCTTGATTCCGTATTAATAACTATGTTTTACAATCATTGTAAAAGTGTGACTAATAAGAAGTAGAAGATATATGAGAGAAGAAAAAGGTGCTTCACATTCAGAACGTGAATAAAATAAAGATCTCTGCGAAAGCAGATAGTACTTACTTCCTCATATGAACGACCAAAGAAATTGGAAAAACCAAAGATTGTCTTTACATTCCAATTTTAAGGAACTTAATTCCGTCACTATAGTAGAGATGGATGAATGTTTTGTTTGACAAAACATTGTTCTTTATTAGTCAATGATTGGATTATAGTAATCTAATTGATTGTCTCTATAGTAGAGATGATATGGTAGTGTTAACTGTTTAGAATATAACGATGCTTAAAACCCAAAAGGTTGCAAGGTAGTGACTAATCCCAACTAAAGTTGTGATACCTCTAAAACATAAATTAAGAGTTGGTCATAGATGGATGCTTTAGATAGTTAGATCCGGATCCAATACCTTCTTATTAAAATTGTATGGAGGCGAAATGTTCGAATCTTTATTCTTTTGGAAAGAAGAAAGAATCACAAAGTTGTTGAGGTTAATTCACTTAGATGTTAGTGGCACTTGTCCACAACATAATTCTACTCATGTTGTATGACATTCACCGAAGATCACTCTCGGTTGGACTATAGTTTATTTTGAATAAACACAAGTCCGAATACTTTGCAAAAGGTTTCAAAGAATTCAAGAAATGTAAGTTGATGAGTAAGACGTCTAAAGTATTTGCCTCCTTAGATTTGATCCAAGGAAAGATAACACTTTAGAACAGTTTCCTTGAAAAATATCAAGGAAAGAAGCGTAAAAAGATAATGGATTTCTCCATTAGGAGAAGAACGAACTTGAATAAGATTTAGTTCGTAGGATGTTATCAATTACCCATATATAGGATATAAGCTTCTAAGACAATATGATTGTCAATTAGAAGATCTTCCAAAATTTTCATGACTCCATAAGATGTAGTTGGAAAGAAAGACAAATCTTAATCAAGTTAAGATTTGGGGTTGTGTGCTAATAAGCAATATTTGTTTGAGAATTATCTTGTGGGCATCCTTAAATTAACATTTGGATAGCACTTCTATAAACCAACTAACAAATGTTGTTTGTTGGGTAGTTCATTGTAATCCTACACTAGGATTTGCCCAAGATAGAGCAAATGAACGAGGGATAGAACTCAAAGAATGGTTCTTTAAGAAACAAGATAGTGATCAACAAATATAACAACCTAGTTCCTATACCACAAACTCCAAGGTAGTCAAGAAGGATTTATAAACCGTCTCATTTGAATGGTTTGAACTTTATGACTATGTCATAGAGTTACACCTCTTAATTCGAAAGAAATAAGAATGTAAATCCTTATGACTACATTAAGTGTATATACGATATATACTCAAGGAAATGGTAAAGTACCATTTGACCCGAAATAATGAAACCTTTATAGCTAGTTGGTAGCTTAAGGTGACTACAATCAAAGAGAATGGTTGACTTTGAAGAAACCATCTTTGACGTAGTCTTAGTTTCAATTAATTCGAAGATTGCTAGCTACAACTAAATGGTGATTCAATGTTTGGACATAATATGGGTTTCCGAAACCATTATTAAGATAGTCTTGATAATATATGTCTAAAACTATGAATCCCAAGACATGTAAGTTGTAGAGATCCATCCATCATGAATCTTAGCAAGCTAGTGGGAGCTATAAGCATCTTATGAGAGAAAGATCAAATTGTTTGATTTCTCATAAAGATGTAAATGAATCTTTTGTTTACTAGGTTTACAAAAGATTAGTGGGAGTTAATCATGTTCCTAAATCTGAATATATATATACATATATATGATATATTAATTTTGGAAATGAAAAGAATACTTCTTCGTTAAAGTTATGACTTTAAACATTCTATAACGATAGAATGTATATGGGAGACATTGTCTATAAACATGGGATGTAAATCTATAATGATAGATTTCAAGATATAATTTGATTATATCAATCCCTAATAATAGACAATAAATGCTAGGAAGTTTCTCATATGATGATAAACTTCAATTAGAACGACGACTCTAGTGAGACTAGCAAGTTGCCCTTCTCAAAGGGAACGTACCCTTTTGACTCCTAAAGAAATAATGCGTAAATAGAATCCTTTATGCATACGCAGAAAGGTGATTTATGTATTTCATATTGTATGGAAACATTGATATGAGTTGTACCTAGAAAGGTACAAGACGATATCAGTGCAAGCCCAGGATCAGAGCCATGGCAACTGTCAAGTGAGTCCTTGAGTATTTAAGAAATACTAAAGGATAGATTCCTCAAAGAATGAGGAAGAATTAGAGTAACGTAATGGAAGCGTAAATGTATTAGATTATGAATCTAATCCATCATTGGATATTTCTTCATTATGAATAAAGAGATAAACATATATCTCTTTATTATGACTAAAGAGATATTTGGATGGAAACATTAAAAGTAATGACTTTAGTGTGTTCCATTGTGAATGCAAAATATATTGCCATATAGAAGCTTACAACAATGATGTTTGGATGGGAAAGTTCATTTATGAACTGTCTATTCGGTTCCAACCAGAAAGTGTCTCTAGTGTACTGACACTACGACACTAATAGGGCGATAGCTCAAGCCAGGGAATCAAGGTCTCATCAAGATCCGAACTCAAATAAGAGACTGAACTACATGATTAAGAATCATGTATAATGGTGACGTCGTTATTCTCAAGGTTGCTTCTATGGATAACATATAGATATCCATTGTCTAGGCCTACTACTCAGCCATTTATGAAATGACTACAGAAGAGGTATCATCACTGATGACCAAGCTGATTAGCTCTAGTGCAAGTGGGAGATTGTTGGAAATGTGCCCTAAAACCAATCATATGATGATACTTTACGGACATTTCACATGTTAAACTAATCTAGTTTAATATCAAGGGCAAAGATTATTGTTTGAGCCGTCTCATATAAATGTTATATGCTTAAACGATAACTCCAAGGAATATGTGATTGGGAGAATGCGATTTAAAGAAGTTAGATTCATGAGACCATTCTTTCGTAGACACATCCTAAACGTTCCTGATCATAGGATTGCCAATTGGGCATTGACAGTCCGTTAAGATCAGTACGTGCTGTGTCTTCTCTCAGAGAGAATGACTAGTCTCGAGTCTTTGGTGTGTGTGACATCAAGCCAAGCATGTAGGTGCTCAATAATGAATGAGTCCACTGAACACGATCAACGAGGAGTTCTCATACTCATGTCACATGAGAACTCATGGTTGGGATAATGCAAAGTAGTCCTTTGACCTGAGGCATCATAGTTGTCTTGTGGTTAAGTCCTTGATCTTTGATTATGTCAAAGTCACTCCATCAGGAGGGTGTCCACGGCATCGTCGGGGTTAAGCCACTTAGCCATGGAGGCAAGTGAATGCGCAACAAGGGATCTCTCACCTTCAAACCGTTTGGGGGAGAATACTCTATGATATGATTAAGAATCTTTGGCCAGAGCATGAATGAGATTTAGGAAGTCGTTCCAAATCACATTCAAGGTAATCATATAAGCACACGAATCACATTGGATAGTAGACATGAATAAACTATCAAACCAAACAATGTGGTCAAGAGTATTGTATTAGAGAAAGACCGTATTGCATTTGTAATCCTAAACTAAATAGGTTCTCCACCTCTTCTGATTAGCTTGGGTAACCATGATATGCTGCTAGGTGTCACTCATGGTTTGTGGAAGCCCTAAACGTGTATAATCACTAAAGGGAGAATTGAAAGTAAGTTTCAATTCACAATCGATTTGAAATGGTTTTAATCGCCCACTGCCTCGCTAAAAGGAACCTAATGGATCGTACACCGTGTAAGGTGGAGATTGAAGAAACAATGGAGGTGGGTAAGAATAATTAAATGGTTTAATTATTTATGGCAAGGATTAATTAATATGTTAATTAATCAAACGAATAAGTTCGTTAAAGACCTCGGGATAGTTTTGGGCCTCAAGGCCCAATAGGCTTCGAACGTCAAGCCCATTAACTTAAGTTTTATGACAACTTAATGACAAATAATTCACAAAGGCCTTAAAAGCCCAATGAAACCCTATGGCCGACCATTTTGTTAAAGGAATGGGTTTTGGACTTATTTACAAGTTTGCCACTCCAATGAATTAAGGTATAAATATGACTTTATAGCCAAAATTCATTTAGGGTTTCTTTTAGAGAATTGGAGAGAACATATCTCTCTCTTTTCTCTCTAAGAGGCCGGCCTCCTTGGAGGGTTTAGCTAGCAATCCTACTACTCCAAGGTCACTCATTTCTTCTCCAATCTAACCTTGGTGAAGAGACTTAGAGGTTCTCAATTTTGGGAACTTGGAGAACCATTTCATCCATCCAAATCCATAGATCTAAGATGCAAGGAATGAAGGCCCTCTCTTTGGGTGATTAGCCTTTGCTTATGCAAAGAGGAATCTACAAAGGTATAATTTCTCAACTAACAAATGTTGTTTTAAGTTGAGTCAAGGTTCACCAATCTACTAGGCTTTGAATTTCATGGTTAATGTTTTGTTTTTAAGTGCATACAAGCATGATTCCGCCTTTTAATTGTTAATTGCATGCTATAGATGTTGCTTAAATGAACATGTTTTTGACAAAATTTCCTTCAGAAAGGTCAAACCAAAATAGGAAACCTTGGCTTAACTTTCCTACTTCAAGTAGGAATCCTCATTTGAGTAGGAATCCTCATTCTTCTAGGAATCCTTATTCAACTAGGAATCCCTCTTCAACTTGGAATCCTTCTTCAATTAGGAATCCTTCTTCAATTACGAATCCTAGCATCTTCAGGTCTTCAATTTCGTCCATTCCTTTTGCTCCAAGCATATGCTATCCATTCCAAGCCCAATTTTGCTCCAAAAGGCACCAAAATGCCCTTCTTTGCCACTTTAACCCTTTGGACCTACAAACACACGAAAATAGCTTGAAATACTAAAATAACTACGTACTAACAACATAAATGCCAAGAAACAAGCTAACTAAGTCGCATAAATATGCTCCTATCATTGAGGTTTGGGATACTATCCTTTATTCTTGAAGTTTTAGGTGTTAGGTGTCAAGGATCACGTTTCGAGCATGAGGCCACCTCTTGGTAGGCCTTGATCTACCATATGTTATGAAAACAAACCTTAAAGTGGGTGAAAGAGATAGACGTGTTCGAAAGGTTCCAGCCGAAGCTTGGAGAGGTCTATTTGGTATGCCTCTGTCGAAGCAAAGTATACATTTCTGTGGGGCCCAGCAGAAACTGGTATCACTAGTTGGTAAACTCCAGTCAAAGCTAAGTCTATCTTGTTCTCTCACATTTGTGGTAGTAATAAAATCCAAGAATTTGATAAACTTCTGTTCTCTACATTGCTGCTTCAAGAGCGAGTTAGAAACATGGAAAGACAAGAAAATTATTTTTCAATCAAAATTCGATTGGATTTATAAACTTCAGAATTGTACTCATTCATAGACGTAATCATGGTGTGCTCTAGGGAATGTATTTTATGATTAAATGGTTCGTAAGAGCAAGCCAAAGAGCCATGGAATCCTCATTCAGGAGGTATTTCCATTTATAATGCTTCGGGCATAAGTCTTCACATGTAGATCATGGTGGAGGCTTATTCAGCTCTTCCATGCTATTGTTGGCTTCAACAGTTTCTCAATTTCTTATAGTCAAGTCAAGCGTCACGTCTTGTATCCACATAAAGTGATTTCAATTCAAAACTTCCAAAACAGTGAAATCGAACTTGTTACGGTTTAGCAATTCACTAAATGGTGGAAACAAGAATGTGATTGGTGCTTTAGGAAATAAAATTTCCATATGCATCAAAGTTAGAACATATGGGTTCTAAGACATGGTTTATATGAAAAACGTCAGGTTTTCTTGAGTGTATTATTTTATGAAAACTTGGGTTTTCAAAGACACTAAATTCGAAACCACAAGTCCAAGTTTAGTTATGAACTTTCAGTTCATAAAGGACGTACATGCAAGAACACAAAATATAATATACAACTAAGCTTAGTGGATTTAGGTTGCTTCAGGTACTCATGTGTAAGTGCTTCGGGACCATGAAAGGGAGTCAGCAGTTCAAAGAAAAGAAATAAAATATTGAATCGTTAATGTATAAAAGTAGGTTTCAGGCAAATAATTTTGGATGTCATGTCAGATTAATGGACAACTGGTCACTTTTAATTAATTCAATAGATTGGACCATATGGGGTTGAACGTAGAAGCAAAAATAATATTTGTCTATGCCATTTATTATGTAATGTTGGATGTAGGCCACACAAGAAAAATAAGGCCCAAATTTGGCTCGGATTAAATGAATAACAAACCCAGAAAAACCTAGGTTGCAAGCTTAAGCAAAGAAATAACCCAATAATAATTTTTGGGCTGTGAGGGACAGCATCCCAGCATCAGGCTGGCTACGGGCTGAAACAGAAGAGAAACCAACCCAGATTGGACTGGGGGTATTGGGATGTTGCGTGCCCATATATGTTGATCCAAGGCAAGCTCAAAACTAGAAGCTCAAAATCTGGAAAATGATTCCAAGCCCAAATAGTGGGTTAGGGTTGCACGTGGGCTGAGCACCGAGAGGCCCAAGGCCTAGATGGGTTGATCCAAAAACAACCCAGCGATGTTGGGAGTGTGCAAGTCGGAGAAAACGGTGGCACCACCACTGATAGTGGTGGTCATAGATGGCGAGACAAGCTAGGGTTTTTCACGACGGAGGAGCTTCTCGACATCGATGGTAATGGGAGTGTTCCAAAACTAGTGAGATTCAAAATGGGATTTCACAATTTCATCAAGATTCAACTGGAATCTCGAGGTTTGAAGTTGAATACGACATCCAACTATCGTGAGTCGCCAAAAATCGGCAAAAAACGACGGCATAGGTTCGTCTCCAAGAAAACCAGAGGGTTCATAACAAAAACAACAGAAAACGTTGTCATTTTTGAGTCCTGGGTGCAGGAGCAGTTCCACTCCTTAGCGGCTCAGCTAACGTAGCTTGTCGGCTTCTGGCCGTGGCTCAAAGCGTGGCTAGGGTTTAATGAAGGAATTTATTTTGAAAAACATGTTCATTTGAGCAACATCATATAGCATGCAATTAACAATTAAAGGCGGAATCATGCTTGTATGCACTCAAAAACAAAACATTACCATGAAATTCAAAGCCTAGTAGATTGGTGAACCAATAATCAACTCAAAACAAAGTGAGTTGAAATTAATACCTTTGTAGATTCCTCTTTGCATAAGCAAAGGCTAATCACCCAAAGAGATAGGGCCTTCATTCCTTGCTTCTTAGATCCATGGATTTGGATGGAAGAATAGGTTTCTCCAAGTTCCCAAAATAGGGAACCTCTAAGTCTCTTCACCAAGGTTTGATTGTAGAAGAAATGAGTGACCTTGGAGTAGTAGGATTGCTAGATGTACCCTCCAAGGTGTTGGCCTCTTTAGAGAGAAAATGGAGAGACAATTCTCACCCATTTTCACCCAAAATAAACCCTTAATTTTTCCTTAATGAATTTTGGCTATAAAGTCATTTATATAGTCACTTCTTTAAGTAACCTAAACAACCAAAACCCTAATTCATCTAATATGGCCGGCCATTTAGGGATGTTTGGGCTTTTGGGCCTTTGTGAATCTTTATTCATTAAGTTGTCATACATCTTAAGTCAATGGGCTTGACATTCGAAGCCCATTGGGCCTTAAGGTCCAAAACTATCCCGAGGTCTTTAACGAACTTATTCGTTTGATTAATTAACATATTAATTAATCCTTGCCATAAATAAATGATTAAACCATTTAATCATTCTTACTCATTTCCGTTTAATCTTCAATCTCCACCTTTTATGGTGTGCGATCCATTAGGTTCCTTTTAGCGAGGCAGTGGGCGATTAAAACCATTTTTACATCGATTGTGAATTGAAACAATTTTCAATTCTCCCTTTAGTGGTTATACACGTATAGGGCTTCCACAAACCATGGTTGACGCCTAGCAGCATGTCATGGTTACCCAAGCTAATCAGAAGAGGTTAGAGAACCTATTCAGTTCGGGATTACAAATGCAATACGGTCCTTCTCTAATCTAATACTCTTGACCACATTGTTTGGTATGATAGTTTATTTACTCATGTCTACTATCCAATGTGAATCGTTTGCTTATATGATTTCCTTGAATGTGATTTGGAACGCATTCCCCAATCTCATTCATACTCTGGCCAGAGATTCCAAATCATATCATAGAGTATTCTCCCTCAACTGTTTGAAGGTTAGAGATCCCTTGTTGCGCATTCACTTGTCTCCATAGCTAAGTGGCTTAACCCCAACGATGCCGTGACACCCCGAGGGGGTGAATTAGACATAATCAAAGATTAAGGACTTAACCACAAGACAACTGTGATGCCTCAAGTCAAAGGACTACTTTGCATTATCCCAACCATGAGTTCTCATGTGACATGGAATATAAGAACTCTTCGTTGATCACGTTCAGTGAACTCATTCTCTTATTGAGCACCTACGTACTTGTCTTGATGTCACACACACCAATGACTCGAGACTAGTCACTCTCCCTGAGAGAAGACACAGTACGTACTGATCTTAACGGACTGTCAATGCCCAATTGGTAATCCTATGATCAGGAACATTTAGGATGTGTCCACGAAAGAATGGTCTCATTAATCTAACTTCATTAGATTGCATTCTTCCAATCACATATTCCTTGGACTTTATCGTTTAAGCATATAACATTTATATGAGACGGCTCAAACAATAATCTTTGCCCTTTATATGTTAAACTAGATTAGTTTAACATTTGAAATGTCCGTAAAGTATCATCATATGATTGGTTTTAGGGCACATTTCCAACATTTAAAACCCCCGTTATTTATTTATTTTTTTAAGGTTTTTCGAACCCAAAAAAAAAATATTACACTTCTATTTCATTTAGATTCTTTTACATAGCGATTTATATATATATATTGACAATTATATGAATATATATACATATATATACATATATACATATACATATACATATACATATACATATACATATACATATACATATATACATATACATATATATACATATAGACATATACATATACATATATATATATATATATCGGAAGGAAAATATAAATGTAGGCGGTTCATGCATCATGGGGAATGTTTTTATGCTTCATGGTCATTTCAAATATCTTAATTTATTTTAAAAGAACCTAATTGGTAGAAAACAATTGAGCCTTTGAATTTGTAGAAGATCATTCATGGTCATTTCATGTCACAGCCCGTTCCAAATTATTATATTCGTGGCTGTGAATGGACGAAATTGCCCTTAAGAAATACTAAATTTGTGAAGCTCAGGTTGCTAATTATCTAGGTTCCTAAGTTTGAAAATAAAATGGAATTTAATAAGGATGGAACTTAGATTTTTAGGTTAAAATGTTAAAGTTTGGTGTTTGGAGATTGGAATAAGGACCACGTGGGATCCCCACATCCCTCAAAACCCTCCTCATTTCCCGTTCACTGTCTTTCTCTCTCCTCCTTCACGATTTCTCACTCTCTCTGTCTCTCTCCTTCGAACTCACACGGACCACCACCAAAACCACCCTAAATCTATACCAACGTCAAGTTTGAGACCACCATTGGAATCCTGAGGACTTCACGATCACGTTGGTATCCATTTCAGGTAAGTTTTACTTCGGAAAACCTAGATTCTAAACTCCCCATGAAAGTGTACTGTTCATGAGCTTTGAATTGGTTGATTTTTAGGACAATCCAAGCTCATAGTGAGCTTAGTGAGGTCCCAAGGAAGCTCGGAGTGCTTCGTTGGAAGTTTTTGGACGTAAGAACACGGAGATCGACAAGTTCAAAGTTTGGCCGGAGCTTTCGAGGCTTTTTCCGGCGAATCCCCGGCGAGTTAGGAGTCGAGGTAGGTATCAATTTCTTCGTCTCGTCAAGTACTACAACTTTCCTTTTTGTTTCACTCAATTTCGTTGAGTATTGAAGAAGTTATACTCATTTGAAAAATACCCAGTTTCCGGCGACCTCCGAGGCTTTCGAGGCAGTTTCCGGCCAAACCACGGCGAACTAGGTGTTGTGGAAGGTACCATTATCTTTTTCTCTTCAAGGGCTACAACTTTCGTTTTTGAATCACTTGATTTCGTTGAGAAATGACAAAGTTATGGCAATTTGAAAAACTGCCCGGAAAACGGCCGCCGGAAAAACCAGTCCGGCGACCCAAGGAAGAAGAAGGTGCTACAGTAAAAATAAAAAATAAAAATAAAATTATTTTAAAAATATGTCGACGTCCGTGACGTCGAGTAGATCACTGTGGTATATTCATATACCTAAATTGAACACCGTATGAGAAAGTTATTGAAGATTGTTGGTTAGGTGTTCAAATAACGTTTTATAGTTTTCACATTTAGGTGAAAATGTGAATTGATGATCCGACCGTTGGATGGTAATGAAATTTTAGGATGTTATCCTAGAGATATATTGTGGACCTCTGGAAGTTATGGATTTAAAATCTGAGTGGCAGATCTTCCGGATCGAACTACGTAGTGACGTATTTTATATAAGTTATATATTCTATCGATATGAATTCTGAGGTTGGATTTGATTACTATTCTAGGCGGCGATCGTCGTGACGCCTTGATGTGTGGTGCTAGGGAGTTGTTGGACGAACTCCAGGTGAGTGGGCAGTTTTGTTTTCCGTATATATATATATATACTTAACGTTTTCCCAGAAATTGAAAATGCATGAAATTATGTTTAAAATGAAATGCATATGAGTTATGTGGAAAAACGGGAAGTGAAATACCATGCATAGAATTGATATGAAAAGTATATAGAAATGTGAGTTGAAATGCCATGCATGAATTAATATATGATGCATATGTATGAATTGGTGCGGTGGACGCACAGGTAAGAATTGATTTATGATGCATATGTATGAATTGGTGCGGTGGACGCACATGTAAGAATTGATTTATGATGCATATGTATGAAATGGTGCGGTGGACGCACAGATGAGTATTTAATTACTGTTATGATGATGATGATATATATTGAGCTCAAATCCTGCACCATGGTTTAGTGCTTATAGTATTCACCGCATCGCACGCTCGCCTTGGATCCAAGTAGATGCTAGTCGTACAGTCCACGCGGAGTGGGTACGACAGACCAGTCGCGAGAGTGTTAGTGAGATTCCGACTGGTGGGTGACCTTAGATTATGTGCACAGATGATTTATGAGAAGCACTAGAGCGTAACTTGCGTGCAGAAGGCCGGACGGGTCACAGAGGTGACTCCGGTAGAGTGATAATGATAGATTTTGAGCTCTAGGTTCAACCGTATAGGGCTATTAGAGGGCCTACGGTTGATTACTTTCTTGCACCTGATATGATTATGTTGATGCATTCATACCTTATTACTGTTGAGATGATGTGGCATGGCATAATTAATATGAGAAATGTTGAGATGACATGGCATGGCATGATTGATAAAGAGATAATGTTGAGATAGTAAAAATGAAGTTTTGAGAATATATATGTATATTTATATTTTACATTTCTGGGAAAGTATACAGGTTTTACGGAGAGGGGTTACAACGTTTTGAGAAATGTTTGGATTTGGAAAAGAATTGTTTTACTGACCCACTCAATTTTGGTTTTGCGCCCCTCCAGGTTCAGGAATCACAAAGGTGTGGTGACTACGAGGAATTCGACGGTGTTCTGACAGATTGGACAAAATTAGGACTCACCTTCGGGTGTATCAACTTATAAATTGTTTAATTAAAGCTTCCGTACTGTGCAAATGGTTACGTCACTCTCACGTGACGGCCAGCATGCCCTCCTTCGGGACGGGGTGTGTCAGTTCATATATCTCCAATGTGTTGTATCACGTCCAACAAAGAAAAATTTAATTTAATTAATAGCATGTAGATCAATTCAATAAAATAATAAACTAATCATAAAAACAATGATTTAAACGTAATACTCTCCTGATTAAAGATCAAACTCTTTGTAGTGCAGCGTCAAGAGCGTGTTGATAACGTTTTGGAGGCCTAATTTACTAAACCATATAAAGGACAAAGAGAGAGGGGTGAGGAGAAAAGAGAGGTGTAATTATGAGGTGTGTGTTATCTCACCCCATTATGCCTTTATTTATAGTAGTAGGGAATATAAATTCCTACCCTAAGAGACTTACAACTCTAATAGGATAATATCTAGTCTAAGAGATATCCCAGATATAATAGGATTTACACGATCACATTCCTAATCTAATAGGACTGCAGTAACATCATCAAATTAAATAACTTTTTTCTTATCGTGTTGAAATGGATTACTTGTGTGTCATATTTGTGTAAACCTATTAAGGACCTATTATTAACGAGTTCTTATCGTGTGATCCGATAACGACCTGATTAGTTATCATGTTGACTCGAAATCCATTTCGTGTCGTTTAAGTGTCGTGTTAACGGATCCTAATAAAAATGCAAAATGAAATTTTTTTTAATGCTAATAATAATTATATATATATACACTTTGTGCTTTTTTAATAATTATTTATATATGAAAAAATTCGGATTAAATATCAATTCTAGTATATATATTAATATATAGTGTTCTTACTTGGCTTCTAACAACAAGGGATGCATGCGCTCCATTGTCAGCAAGGCCGTTGGTAATTTCCATACCAGAATTTCCACAGCCAATGATGAACTTTCCCTGTGAATGAACAACTTTCCTGTGAATGTCTCAAGTCCAGGCAAGTCCTCCGGGATAATAGCATGGCTATTTTCTTCTGTTACGATAACCAAGAATTCTGAAGAGTAGTATTCGTACTCGATCGTCTGGACGAGCATCAGTACTACTAGCAGACGCCATGTTTTTCACCTTCAGCTCCCATAACTCCTCATATTCATCATAAATAGCGGAATCCACATGATGACAGTATCGAGGGTGGACGTTAAACCGTGAGACATACTCATCCAAGTAGGCGATGAAATCGTCTTTGGACATGAAGATGGAAGTCCTGAAAGAGTGCGACATGAGAGGCAAAGAGCAGTACCTTTTTGCTAAGTGAAGATTGAGACGGTCGTAGGACCGTTTCTTCCAAAGGGAAGCGCAACAGTCCTCCGTTTCAAACACAGGTTTTGGAACTGAAAAGGAATTGAGTAATGCGGACGTCGCAATGCCAGACGTATTAAAGCTCTAAGAAGAATAAGTGGATAATAGAGATGAAGGCTAAAGAAATGAGCGGGAAAGCAAAGAGAGAGAGAGAGAGAGAGAGAGAATTAATATCTTTCAACTATATTGTTTATACAAGGAAAAGTAAGTGAATTCTAAAGCATTACATTTCAGACTATATAGTATTTCAACCTTCTTTATTAGTACAAAACTACCCCTTAACTACCTATTCTTCTCACAACACTTCCAACTAATTCAACTAACCCATTCATTAAGTATTTGACAAGTGTCAGCTATTACCCCCCCTCAAACTCGGCGAATGTTCATGAAGCTGAGATTGGTGCTGGAGCTGACCATTGTTATGTTCTACAGATTCCAAATCACCATTGATTCCTACTTGTGTGACAGAAGTTGCAGTTGATGTAGCAATGCCTGAAGCTCCCAATGCTAGGTTGTGACAGTGTTTGATAAAAATTGGACTATGTAGACCTTTTGTTGGAATGTCAGCAACCTGATCTTCAGTAGGAACATATTGAATGATAATATCCTTCTTTTGAACTTTTTCTCGAACAAAGTGGTAATCCGTATCCCAAGTGTTTGATCTTGGAATGAAAGACTGGATTGGAGTAGATTGCCAATATAGATAGATTGACACAATGTAAACAAGGAGGAGACAATAGCACTTGATGAATATCTTTGACAATTAACTTGATCCAAAACACATCCGTGACACAATGGGCTATTGCCTTGTATTCTGAGTCTGTAGAACTTCGAGACACGGTTGATTGTATCTTAGATTGCTAGGAAATTGGATTATTTCATAGAAAAAAAACATAGCCTGTGATAGATCTCCTTGTGTTAATGTCTGCAGCCCAATCAGAATCTGAGTATACATTGATAAAGAGATTTGTGCCTTTCGTGTATCTTAAACCACATATAATTGTACCTTGTAAATACCTTAGGATTCTTTTGACTGAGTGAAAATGCAGCTCAGTAGGATTTGTCATATACTGGCACACCAAATTGACAGAATGAGCTATGTCAGGTCTAGTAAAAGTCAAGTATTGCAGTGTACCTACTATGCTTCTGTATTGAGTAAGATCTTTCATAGGTACTCCTTTTGTAGTGAGTAGCTAAGTATGTGGTTTGGATGGTGTGGATGTGGGTTTGCAATGATCCATTCCAACTTTATGCAATAAATCCCTTGCATACTTAGAAGTAAGTTAATCTGCCCATATCCTTCAGATCAAACACTTATGCAAGATCATTTACCACTTGTTGAATTGTTGACTCACTTGAACCATTTAAGATAATGTCATCCACATATAATAAAAGTATAACCACATTATCACCCTCAGTTCTTACAAACAGACTTGTATTCGAGAAAGAAGCTTTGAATCCCAAAGATGGTAAATAGCTGGTAAATTTTGAGTTCCAAGCTCGTAGAGCTTGTTTGAGACTATACAAGGATTTAACCAATTTGCAGACATAACTGGGATATTTTGAATCAATAAACCCTTGAGGTTGTTTCATATATACCTCTTCTTCCAGATCACCATGCAAAAACACATTTTTAACATCCAATTGCCTCAAAGGCCATCCAAATTGAGTAACTAGTGCAAGAATTAACATGACAGTAGTATGCCTAACCACAAGACTAAAAGTCTCTAAGTAATCCAAGCCCAGTTCTTGAGTGAAACCTTGTGCTACCAACTGAGCTTTATACCTAGACACAGTCCCATCATGATTTTTTTAACCTCGAACACCCATTTGCTGCCAATAATTCCTCTATCATTTGGTAGTGGTACTAGATTCCAAGTTCCCTGTGCCTTTAAAGCATTAAACTCCTATTGAATGGCTAACTGCCATTGCTTAAAGGTTTTAGGTTCCTCAGTGTCTATTATATCAGCTAGGAAGGAAAACCCTCCAGAGAAATCATCATTAATGTTAAGAGAATGCAACATAGGGAATTCAACATAGTATGCAACATAATTCTTCCTAGAAATTGCTTTAGTTTGTAGTCTAATTTGTATTTTAGTATTTCTAGATAACACATGTACACCAGAATTATGTGATGATGGAGAAATAAGTAAGATTACCTGAAGTTGTGCAAGATCTAGGATAGGGAGCAAATGAGTAGTACCATTTGAAGAGGAAAGAGTAGGACTTGATGATGTTGAGTTGCTTAAGAGAGTTGAGTTTTTTTCTGTGGGAACAGCAAAATTACCCCCTTCTTGTATGTCTACATTACTGTGTTGAAAACTATCGCTGTTATATTCCCTCACGGATGACAACTGTTGAGAATCCAATGGAGATTTCACAGATGCACTTACATGTTTTTGATTTGGAGAATGAGTCACAGCTATAGATACATGTATTGGGATAATCACATAAGAGATCCCAGCTCTATTTGACTGATCCACCAAGTGTGATATACCTTGATTAACTTGTTTACAAGGAAAAGTACTCTCATCATGAAACACATGCCTTGAAATTATGCATTTTCTAGTCTGTAAATGAAAGCATATAACTCCCTCGTATCCTATTGAGTATCCCAAGAAAACACACATTACAGATCTAGGTTGAAGCTTGTTTGTAGTATAAGGACTAAACCATGGATAAACTGCACTTCCAAAAAATCTCAACCTTTGTATGTCAGGATGTTTATTATACAGTAGATAATATGGAGATGCCATACTTAGTGTCTTACAGGGCATTCTATAGATAAGAAACATTGAATGAGCACATGCAAAATACCATACCTCATATGACAACCCAGTTTGTGTAAGCAAAGTAATTCCAGTCTCTTTAACATGTCTTTGTTTCCTCTCAGCAATTCCATTTTGCTGAGGTGTGTAAGGACATGACAACATATCCATTACACCTTTTCCAGCAAGAAATTCTTTGAACATATTACTGATGTACTCTCCTTCTCTATCTGTTTGCAAGCATTTAACAGATACTCCAAACTAATTTAATATAAATGCATAAAATTTTAACAAACACAGAGAACAAGTCTGATTTATTCACTAATGGAAATATCCAAACATATCTTGTATATTCAATAACAAACAATACATAATATCTGTAACCATCTAGAGACTTTATAGGTGAAGGACCCTACACATCACTATGATTTTTTTTTTTTTTAAATGGTGAGGTACATTACTCAGTTCTAGATGGAAAAGGTAATTTTGACATCTTTCTCTGAATACAAGATACACAGATACTATGATTATGATCTATTCTAGTTGGAATCTTAGATTGTTATAACATAGAAGCCAATATGCCATTGGTAGGATGACCCAACCTCTGGTGCCAAAGCTGAGACTTCACTACTTGACCTACCAAGGGTTCTGGAAATGCAACTGCAGACTGTAAACCCTTGTGCTTCTGGAAAACTAGAATATGAAACAACTCTCTTGGCCTACTCTTTCCTTGGTACAATATCTCTTTTGTCCTCTTGTCCTGCAATAAAAAATTACAACTGTAGACTGTAAACCCTTGTGCTTATGGAAAACTGGAATATGAAACAACTCTCTTGGCCTACTCTTTCCTTGGTACAGTATCTCTTTTGTTCTCTTGTCCTGCACAAAAAAATTATTTTGTTCACATATAAACCAAGACTTGTTATCAGCACAAAGTTGCTTTACAGATAGGAGACTTCTAGCAATCTGAGGAACATGAAGAACATGCTTAGGAACAAAAGAGTGAGTATCAGTTTTTATAGTAGTGGTACCAACACTTTGAAAAGGCAAATTAGTACCATTACCAATTGTAATCTTCTTAGATCTTTCAAATGGCATAACCTGTGATAACCTAGTCATATCTATTGTCATATGATGAGAAGCCCCAGAATCAACAATCCAAGAATCTGCAGGTACATATTGAGATGTCTGTTGAGCATTCATAAAAGATGGTGGTGGAGGATTTCCTTGAAAGGCATAGTTCCCTCTGTGAAAACACTCAAGAGCCGAGTGACCCCTCTTACCACAAAATTGACATTCAACTAGAAATCCAGTTGCAGAAGGATTATTGTTATTCCTGTGATAACAATTTGTAGTAGTGTGCCTTTTCTTATTGCAAATTTGACAACATTAGTTCTTGTATCTGTGTTTCCAGACCAGTTAGTTACCATTGTTCTTGAAATTCTTGCCCTTATATCCGCCATTGTTTCTGTAATTATTCTGCCCTTTTGACCCATTAAAGTTCCTAAGACTATACTGAATTGCATTCATATTAGGCTGCTGAGAATTAGAACCAAATGATGAAAAACCACCTATGTTATCAGCAAAACCATAACCAAATGATGATTGATAGAATGGTGTTGGTTGTTGAGGCATAGGATAAAACTGAGATGATATGGGAAATTAAGGTTGGTGTGGAGCTAAGTATGGAACTTGAGTGATAATACATGTGTTGTAGATAGAACATGACTGTGATTATGAGGATTTGAAGTAGAACCAGAAACAGACGAACTATAAGTTCCAGAATTAGAACTAGAACCAGAACCAGAACCATTCATATACAAAGCAGACAAATTCTAAGACAACAAACTAGCATCTCCTTCAATCTTTTTTTTCAGCATCAAGCAATTAAGCACGAAATTCTTTTAGTGAAATGGAAGATTCCCTTGCTAAAATAACTTTTCGAATAATAGCATACTCCTTAGGTAAACTAGCCAATCTAGCAATAATAACATCATTATTTGAAATGAATTCCCCTGTGGCATTAAGCTAATCTCTAGTGTTTTTCAACCTTAGCAAGAACTTATCAATTGAGTATGTCCCTTTTTGAATAATATGCAATTCAGTTTTCAGGTGATTTACCCTTGACTTAAACACAGAGGTAAATCTATCTACCAGATTATTCCAAGCATCAACAACAGTCTTACAACCAAGCACATATTCCATGGCTTCATCAGATAGAGTAGCTAGCAGAAGACTAAGTAAGGCCATATCAGTTGATTCCCAGTCTATAAAGGCCTGTGTAACTTCCTTAGTCACACCTAAATTTGTGTGAATGACAAATTTAGGTGGACAGTCATTTGTGCCATCGAAATGACCAAATAGCTTGTAACCCTTAATCACTGACATGAATTGAAATGACCATTTTGCAAAATTGTCATCTTTCAGTTTGATGGTAAGCATACCAAGAAGACTTTCAACTTTTGGTGTTCACACTTATTTCTACACCAAATAAAACGTTCTTTCAACAAGAGATTGACACTCTGTAAAACAAAACTAGCAGCAAGAAAGATAGACTGATACTTTCTTGAATCCACACAGATGAAAAACCAAGATTGATACTTTCTTCGTAATCAAGAAAGACTGACACTTTCTTGAAATCACCCAATTTCTACCGAGAACGACTGATACTTTATGGAGTACATAATTAGCAACAATCTGATGAACTTAATAGGTATCGAGAACAAAAATTGCATCCAATAAGAGAAAAAAAAATCCCCAATCTTCATCACAAACATAATCATCCCCAAACATATCATACTTCGCCAATAAATTAATCATTCATACACCTATCAGAGGATTTCACCAGAATTTCAATCGATAGAAACAAATTAGATATCACCTGAAAAAACCCAGATGAATCAACAACTCATCGCAGACCTCAGTAGAAGAGAACATAACCCACGAATCATTTGACAAAGATACCGATGATTTCACGACTGCAGTGGAAGAATCTTTAGGACCGATCACGGCAGCAAGCGAAATGCGGGCGATGATACCACATTAAAGCTCTAAGAAGAATAAGTAGATAACAGAGATGAAGGCTAAGGAAATGAGAGGGAGAGAGAGAGAGATAGAGAGAGAATTAATATCTTTCAACTATATTGTTTTTACAAGGAAAAGTAAGTGAATTCTAAAACATTACATTTCAGACTATATAGTATTTCAATCTTCTTTATTATTACAAAACTACCCCTTAACTACCTATTCTTCTCCCAACACTTCCAACTAATTCAACTAACCCATTCACTGAGTATTTCACAAGTGTCAGCTATTAAGACGGACCAACACCTAATATCACAACTGACACATGTTGATCACTAACAATACCGTTATTATCATCATTGTCACTGCTATTAGGATTGCTGTTGAACGCAGCAGAGATGGGAACAGTGTTTGGACCGGGAAGAGAAAAAGAGGACGACATGTTTGGCACGAGAAGCTCTAGGAGGAGAAGAAAAACGCAACTAAGAGAAACCCTAGGACCGAACTAAAGCTGATAGTTTGTTCTGCATACACAGGAAAGATTTGGAGCAATTACATGCAATAGTGAAAGAATTAAGCTAAGTAACCAAATACGGCAAGACGGATCTGAGGACATTTGGCGTAAGAAATCATCTCCTCTGAAACTATCCAATATTGGAATGAAGAACTGGACTCGACTGAGCGTACTATATATAAGGACCAAGGAGCTAGCTAGGGTTTCGGTATGCAGCTGAAAGCAGATTAAATTATTCATATATTGAAGAAAGTAATGGCACCGTTACATGGTCTACCACCGTCCTTTGGTTGAAGCGAGGTGTCTTCTCAACGCTTATGTTGACAAATTCTTCATTTGACTATTTCACTGGTTATAAGGGAATGTGTTGCCAACGCTTAGACTCAGATTGTTTATTTTATTGTCTTTCCATATATTTATATTTGTTTCTTCAATTAATTGACTTGCCAATAAGTTGGCTGCTTATTAAGGAAGAGATTTAGGTAATTAATTGGTTGCCTTGCATGGATGATTTGGTATAATTATCATATCAGAGATAAACATAAGTTGCGTTCACACCTGATATTTTACACTACCACAACAATTTGCAATAACCGCATATATATCCTGACCATTGCTGGCTATCAAATAGGAGTAATGCTGGGGACGCAACATTTTTAAATCACATTAATTAGTGTACCATCTCATGTGCATACAACCAACATCTAATTAAATAGATTTAATGATTAATGTGGCATGTATACATCACTTGTTATGTTAGATGGTACATCAATGTGGTTCAAAATTGTGGTCTCCATAGCATTTTTCATCATATTGAATACCTACACCATGAAATGGTGTGACAAAATCTGTAAGATGTGAAACTCGTGTGATAGACAAATAATACAGACATCCGCAATAGTCAAACAATTTGATTTTATAAAACATAATAATATTTTTAATGCTTGTCACGCCTATAGATTTGAACGATGTCAACAAAATATTATTCTTTCTTTGGATTGCGACCCACCATTCACCATTTTTGGTTCACAATTATGACACTCATCGCATGTCATTCGAGATTTCAACCAATCATCACACAACCCAAAGTTGTGCAAGAATGACACTTCGTCATAATTCCCACTCATGTAGGAACGAGATCAATATTCATTCCACCATTGTTCCAACTATGCCTAGGTTATGAATGAGTCGCATCCAAATCTGCTTCTCGCTTAGATAGAAATCTAATGAAACCGATTGAGCTGAGTGTATCATGTCACAAGTTTTTTTTTATATGTTTAAGATCTCACTCGAAAAGTCGATTGACCCATATAGGTATTCAATCATCTCTTCTATATGTTTGGTGTGTGTGCGTGTGTGTATAAAGATACACTCATTTTTCACACACATTTTAACACACATTTTTTAGGGCTTAGACTGTAAATTTTTTTCAAGATGTATGCCATTCATTTTAGTGAAGAAAATGGAAGAATATGCTTCAGCAAAGAAATGCTAAAATGAATATATATATATATATATATATATATATATATATATGTGTGTGTGTGTGTGTGTGTGTAAGATCCCACATCGCCTAGGGGTGAGGATCAAGTAAGCCTTATATGTATATTCTCATCACGACTTAGCACGAGGCCTTTTGGGAGCTCACTGGCTTCGGGTTCCATTAGAACTCCAAAGTTAAGCAAGTTCGCGCGAGAGCAATCCTAGGATGAGTGACCCACTAGGAAGTTCTCGTGTGAGTTCCCAGAAACAAAACTGTGAGGGCGTGGTCGGGGCCCAAAGCGGACAATATTATGCTACGGTGGAGTTGAGCCCGGGATATAGTAGGGCCCTGGTCAGGATGTGACAATTTGGTATCAAAGTCAATCCCTGGCCAGATGTGTGCTGACGAGGACGTTGGGGCCTTAAGGTGGGTGGATTGTAAGATCCCACATCGCCCAAGGATGAGGATCATGTAAGCCTTATATGTATATTTCCATCTCTACCTAGCACGAGGCCTTTTGGGAGCTCATTGGTTTCAGGTTCCATTGGAACTCTGAAGTTAAGCGAGTTCGTGCAAGACCAATCCCAGGATGGGTGACTCACTGGGAAGTTCTCGTGTGAATTCCCAAAAACAAAACCGTGAGGGCGTGGTTGGGGCCTAAAGCGGACAATATCGTGCTACGGTGGAGTCGAGCTCTGGATGTGGTAGGGCCCGGGCCAGGATGTGACATATATGTATGTATATATATGTATATATAGGAAACCTTTAAGGGAAGGGATCCCTATTGTTTTATAAAAATGGGGATAAGTTGTAGCGTCCACACCACATCAAACATGATCCGAACCATCTATTTTTCAAGTTGCACCTCCTAAATCTTCCTTGTAAAATATTAGCCGACTCAGAAATGTTTAAGACAACTAATTGAGTTCAAAGAAATTAACGAATACTTTGTTATATAAAAAACAATAAAATTTTATCTTCATAATTAAGTAGGCAAATGGTTTTGGATTGAATTGAATTTTTGCAAGGATGATCTATGAATCAAGACTTACAAAATAGATGGTTTGGATCGTTAAAGTTCAATGTGGAGTACGCCCCATTTGGTATCAGAGCCAAGTGAGTGGTAATTTAGTTATCTTCTTTATAATCACTACATTTGTTCATCCTTCAGTTTTCATTTTTAGTTTATCTTATTTGTTAACCTTTTAAGTAGGATTGTTTACTCTCAACCTGAATAGTAAGGCGTGTTCCAAACAATAAATCCATAGGATTGGTATGAGCGGATCGCATGAGCGGAGAGGAAGTTTAGTAAATACTCGAGGAAGGTAAAAGTCAGTAAGATTTCTACATATTGAAAACTTGCATTTTGAACATTATGAGTAGATTATTTAGATCTAATTCAATTGCCAGCACTAGCTCCATATCCAGTTTAAGTAGAATTTCAGACATAGTAAATGAAGAACAAAAGGTAGAATTTCAAACAGATTACAGTGTCGACTTTGGAGATTGGAATATCCCCAAGGTTTCTAGTAAAAACATTTACAAAAAGAAATGGTCAATAGCCTCTTTTAGAAGTGAACACCATGACAAAACAGCTGAAAAAGCTTATGCTCTCAGTAAAGAACATGAAACTTGTCAGTTATTCACACCAGAACAAATTAAAACTCATAGGAAAAATGGTTACGATTACATTCATATAGGTCTAGTCCAAATAGCAGTCAAGCCCTTAATAATAAGAGCACTCAATACCTCTATTTTGTTATGCCTTCGAGATGCAAGAGTCACTGACTTCAGTGATAGCATTCTTGGAATGATTGAGACAAGTCTTTACAATAGACCAATTCATTTTGATTGTTTCCCAAATCTCACGATAAGTCTTTCAGATCCCCACAAGCTGAAAGCACTCACATTAAACATCAAAACTTCATGGTTCCAAGTTCTTGGAGGAGTTCAACCATTAGTTTTAATTTTCAGAGTCTACTATAAAGTCACAAGAACAAACATGAATTTCGAAGCCTTGGTTAAAAGTCCTAGAGACCATACACTCCTAATCCAAACTAATCAAGAAAACGCCAACATTAAAATACCTAGAACCATTAGGTGGTCAAATATCAGTTTGCCTTCGTATTGGTGTTTGATTAATGAAAGTAAGCCAACTAGTATCCAAAATAGTTTAGTCAACCTAGACAACACAGAACAATATTTTGACGGAACAGTTAAGATCAACTTTGTCCGTCGAACCAGAAAATCTAGTGTCCACTTACACGAGTTAGCCCAGTCACACAAATCTTTAGAACCAAGTAGGAATTCTTTTTCTGGATCCACATCAACTGATATGGTGGGTTGAGATCAATATTTAAACAATTCCTTAGTCAATAGAAAATTAAAGGCAGTAGAAACTAGTTCAGCTATCACCCAACAACAATTAATCAATGAACTGATTAACATCAAAACTAAAGTCAATAGAAATAGCCTCTCAGGTGATTCACCCAAGATATCAGCCCAATACTCATAACCAAGGAGAACAAACCTCTCCAACAAAATCCGACTTTGAAGCAAGTCAAATGAACCATAAATTACTAGTACTGAACAAACCAGTCAAAGTTCGATGGACCAAAAGTTGGACATTTACAATAAATGGACCAATTTAATGAGAAAGCACAAATTTAAATAGTTGAGGAATTTGAGAGAATTTGAGAGATCTCGTAATGCAATTTAACCATTCATAAATCTCCTATGACAACCCGTTCTTAATTTTACGTTTTTATTAATTTTAAAAGCGTGAATTTATGAAAATGCCCTAGAGGCAAGGACTTTGACTTTCATTGACCATCAGTTTAAGAGATGTATGACTTATTCTTTTAGCGTATCCTCGTAGTACTCGTTGGTATGAATGCATAGGTGAAAACCATCTGCGAGTTCAGATTATAACAGTATAGTTATGGACGTTTGAAAATGGTTATTTAAAGCTTAGTTAGAAATTATTTGAATTACCACCTTGTGGGAAAGTGGCCCAATCAGACTTGTGTTAGTAAAGGACCAATTGGATAAAGGAGTGAATGACCAATCAGAAGGGGAGAAAGGAGGGCAACATCCAATCAGAGAAAGGGAGAGAAGCTCCCAGCTTCTCTTTCCCATGCACAACCCAAAACCACATTAGCGAACTTCCATTTTCTAAGGCCGATTCCGGCCAACTTCGATGCAGTTTTTCGACGCCACCACCACCATCTTGAAGCTCTCATTCCCATCTACAAAACCCAACCAAGAACCAACTTTATAAGCCACCACATGTGGTGGGGCGAAGCCACGAAATTCGACGCGTCAAAACTGTGTCCGGCCACTCTTTTCAATTTTTCCGTAAATCGGCAAAGTAATGGCTGATGCCACCATTGGGCTTTGTAGCCCATCATCCCAGGAGAAAATCCCAACCAACCTTGACCCCGTTGGACCACTATAGACGACAAATCGATGTCGAAAAGCTTTAGGCACTAGCCGGCTTTGTGGGCAAAATTGACCATCTTTTGTCCACTTTTGGATTTTGTAGCAAGTATGAAAGTTGTTCCTCTCTTTGAGATCTTCATTTTTGTAAAATTTGAGAATTTTTAGAAATAGTGAAATTTTCCTGAGAACCGTGGCGGCCTGCCACCACGCACGGTGGCGCGTGTGGCGACACGTGGGTCGAGACTCCACCTAACCTTCCTAGGCTAATTTTGAAGCCCCAATTCCATATTTGACATCCGTTTAGGGAAATTATGATGTTTAATATAGTTTCATAGTTGACCACCTAATTGGCCATAAAGAGATCCTTGCATGAATTGACGATCCGACCGTTGGATCGTCACCAAATTTTAATACATTATAATTTGTAATATTTGAGGATATTAAAAACTCACAGATTGGAAATCTGACATACGGATCTTCCCAAATTGGATTTGTAAGTTCGTAAAATAAAACGTTGACCGCCACTTGAATTGGCAATTGGTGGAGATCAAACCATTGAATCATAATGAAACTTTAGTATTATGTTCTAAAAGTATAATGTGTATCTTTGGAAGTAACGGATCAGAAATCCGTGATGCGGATCTTCCGGATCGAATCGTAAGGGTGTGCTTTATGTAAATTATGTATTCTATCGATAAGAATTATGAGATGTGATTTGATAATTGTTCTAGGTGGCGATCATTCGTGGCGTCTCTATATTCATGCTTGGGAGTTGTAGCATGGACCTAAGGTGAGTGGGTCTTTTCCTTTTTATCATATGTATATAATTGATAGTTCCACAAAAGCTTCTAAATTGATTTATGCATGTTACCTACAAATAATTACTGTGAACTACGATTGGCTTGATCCCTGTTTAGGATACGTAGGCAGTCTAACAAGACGTTAGATGTAGCCATACAATAAATCAGACTAAATAATTGAGACAATAGCCTTGTTTGGGGAATTGAGCAATGTGAAGGAGGTTGGTGGAAAATGTGAGATTTAACCTTATGATTTGGTGGTTAAATGTTATTCATAAATGATGCGTAAAATAACTAAACACACAAATTAAACCCTATTTGTGACAATTGTAGTAATGATGTAAGTAGGGATCGTTCTAACCGGGGATTAACTAGGGGTGCTAATCTAATATAAATTGATTCAAAAACGCAAAAACTAAACTTAAAGACTCTAACAAAACTACTATGACTCAAAACAGATTTTAAGCACTCAAAACTGCCTAAAACAATCAAATTGACTCAAAAAGAAACTAGAACTTTATTTGGACGAATTCCAAAGTGTTTATGACTCCAAATGCTTAAGAACACAAAATAACACAGATTTGAATGACTAAGACTCAACAAAATATGGGGGAGTTGTGTTTGGACGAAATTAAAGTAAATTGGCAGATTATAAAGAAAACAGATTGTAAGACAAAATTATGATGAATCAATGGATGATGGAATAGCTAAGGGTTTCTTCTCCACACATGAAATATATGCAACGTAAATCAATTTCCAGTTATCAATTCATTAAGTTATGAATCTCGACACTCCAAGTTAATTAGGTCCGCTTAAATTAACCTTTAAATTTCCCTAGAATCATTGAATTGGATGAATATGCATCGCAAACAAATTATTCCTAACAAGTTCTCTATATGAACAGCATGATAAAGACACAGGTTAGAATCATTACGTTCTTTGGAAATCATAAGCATCGACAAGGCATTTGTAACTATGAAAAGCATGATACTTTTGCCAGGAATCTACTTAACACGATCATGACGAGCGACCTTCACTACTTGCGAATATAAATTCATAACGATTAGGTGAAACAAATTTATATCCTAGCACCAAATTCAAACATGCAAATCAAGCGTGCACTCTCAATCAACATGCAAGAATAAGTTCTAAATCCAACGGTTAAGCAAATTGTATTCACAACTTATGCAACGATAACTGGAAGTAATCAACTTATTTCACATATATAATCATGGTTTTGAATACACCCTTAGCCAAAACAAAATTAGCCAATCATACTTAAAGTAAAACAAAGATTACATGAATTAGACATTAAAATCCAAAGAAAGAAAACACCTAGAATGCTCCAACTTGGCAGCAAGTGCATCCAAGATTCCTCATTTCCCTTGCTTGCGGCAGATTGGGTTGTGGACAGGTTTTGAGTAGTTTTATGGTGTAGAATGGATGGGGAATGGTATGGAAAGGTTTAGGGTGAGTGTGGAGGAGTGTTGATGGTTGGAGGGTGGTGGAGAACTCGGCAAAAAGGGTGGAAGAGGGTGGAGTGGCTGTTATGTTTTCTGGGCACTAGAATGGTGTTTTTGGGGTGTTTTGCTGCCTAGGGTGTGTATGGACGAATTTTCTGTGATGAATGATGAATATGGGAGATGGTAACCTTGGCCAAGGGGTGTGAACATGTATATATAGGCCCAAAAACCCTAGAGAATCAAGTTAGGCAATGGATGAAATACACAGCAAGGAGGGTGAATTTGTGGTGTGCAATGGTCCAAGGATTAAAATGAAGTAATGATGCAAAGTATGGAGGGTAAAATGGAGTGGTATTTCAGCTAGGGAGCATGAATGATTGTGTACATTGCATAGAAATGAAAAGGGGAGGTGAAATGTTTCAGAAATTAGTCAAAGGTGCAGCAACATGTGTTGCACACGGCATAGGATCCTAAAGGTGGCTGATGGAGCATCAATTGGTGCATGTAATGGTTGTGAAAGTTGTGTGAAATCTGATGGGTGACGGGAACAAGAGGTATGCAGCAATTGAGTGTAATAATTGAGTGTATTGAGGCATGAAATCAGAAATATTGTAGGGGACAAGGGTGATTAAGCATGGCATGGGAATCCAAAGGGAATACAATGGGTTTGCACGGCAAGGGGTGTGAATTTTGGAGTGACACCCTATTGTGGCTGAGTTCTTTATCCTTTGCACAATAATTCTTCACATTCTTAGCCTCATTAGTCTTCAATTTCGTCCATCCACTTTGCTCCATGCATTTGCTATCCATCCAAACCCGAAACTGCTCCAAAGGCCTCAAAAATGCATCTTCTTGCATACTTTGTCCTTAGAATCTGAAAACACACAAAAATGACTTTAAACACTAAAATAACTAAGAAAACACAACGTAAATGCGTAAGAACAAGCTAACTAAGTCGCATAAATATGCTCCTATCAATAAATCAATGTGTGAAGAATCAAGAAATTGAAGTAAGGAAACATAAGTAATGATAGTTAATTAAAGTAGTGTCTAAATGGACTTATCACCGATAATTATTCCCGAAAATAAATAGTTCAGGAATAGGGCGTTACAGTGCATGCATTTTATGCCATATTTTATATATATATATATATATATATATGTATATAATTGAAAATGCTATGACATGGTTGAGTATTAGATTGCATCATGGTATATCCATATGTATATTGCACATAATTATTGTGAACGCTTTGAAGTGCAAAGGTGAACGCAGGAGACCCAGGTAAGTTCAGGTGAGTTTATGGTATTAGTTGAAATGATGAAGTTATGGCATGACTACATGTATGTTTTAGGCAACTCCGACCTTGTCGTACAAGTTGCAATGATAGGCACCTCTGACGCTGTCGTATAGGTTGTCCATGAGTCGTACATGTTATAATAGATGTAGTTAAAGCTCATTATCCTGCACCCCAGTGTTAGTGCTCCTCCCGTGGCCAGGGCCTAGCCTTCACGTGATTGTTCACCTTCTGCACCTCACGCTCACCTTGGATCCAAGGTAGGTGCCAGCCTGTCGTACAGACGACATTAGGTGGTTCCGACTCGTAGGTGACTTGCTATACTTTGCACAGCCTTCACGTGATCGTAGCACTTGAGCGTATTTATTTACATCGAGCCTGTCGTATAGACCACTTTAGGTGGTTCCGACTCATGTGCAGGAATTGGTTGATGAGCTATATAGATGACTCCGACTTACGTGCTAGCATTGATTGATGAGATATAGGTAAGTCGTACAGGTCACTATATGTGACTCTGACTTATGTGCTAGCATTGATTGATGAGATATGGGTGAGTCGTACAGGTCACTATAGGTGACTCCGACTTATGTGCTAGCATTGATTGATGAGATATGGGTGAGTCGTATAGGTCACTATAGGTGACTCTGACTTACGTGTTGGCATTGATTGATGACATATGGGTGAGTCGTAGAGGTCACTATAAGTGACTTCGCCTTACGTGCTGGCATTGATTGATGAGATATGGGTGAGTCGTACAGGTCATTATAGATGACTTTGACTTATGTGCTAGCATTGATTGATGAGATATGGGTGAGTCGTATGGGTCACATTAGGTGACTCCGACTTGCTTGCTAGTATGGATTATTAAGCACCTGATTATTTATATTGCTGATGAGATGTTTTATCGTGGTATACTTCTTGATTTACTGATAGTATACAATTGATTTCATCCTTATACTTAGTATGATTTTCTGTAAACTAAACAAGATTTACTACGAGGTGTTTTAACGTTTAGAAGATCTTTAGTAAAACTTTGTTTTCAGGACAGTCACATTTTCTGTTTTCCATCCCTCCAGGTTTTAGTAGCTGAGCTTCCGTATCGACGAGGATGATTGGCTTATTCCAAAATAAGTGACTACCTTCGATAGTATAGTCCATATCTTATTCTACTATACTTTACCTATGTTCTAACATCACATGTGAAGTGGGTTCATTCCTACTCACCAGCGCACTCTGGTATTTAGGCACTCTTAGGTTCAAATTTATTCATATTTTTCCACACCATCACACTTTATGGCTTCGTCACCTTCCAAGTGTCAGCCAGCACAGCTCGATTCGGAGTCCTTGTTGACATTTCGGGTCGGGGTGTGTCATCTCCCCTTGAGATTTTGAATGAATTGAATCAAAACGTTTCATGGAATCTCTACAAATCAATTAAACTCCCATAAAGTCCTTGGATTTACAAACCCATTAAAACCTTTCAAATTCTCAATTGTATACGCCCCCTAAAACAATTTATGTAAAACCAAATCTTAATTAATTAATTGAAGAAAAGTTTTGGAAAAGGTTGATTTTGGATTTTAAAATAATAAAAAAAAAATTAGTTAAAAATACTAAAGAGATCGGCAAAGGTAAAACGAACTAAAATAAAACGCTTTTGAAAATCAAATTGTAAAAGCACTAGGATTCCATCACCTTAACAATCCTAAGTAGTTCTTCCAATTACTTATGAATTACCCATGCATATTTTGAAGGTTAAGTTTTCCTAACATATGTCCTACTTAGAACCTCAAACATAGAACGTATATCTAACATGCAACCCGTCTGGACGTTTGGATCAAATATGAAAATGAAAGACTCATTAAGTTTTGTGGAAACCATTTGAAAAATCATGTAACTCTTAAGACGTTGTGTTCATCCTAAGTGAACTTACAATTATTAAGCACAAGAAGCCAACACCAATTTCAGGAACCTTCCGACCAAATTGCTTCAAATTGCTTTTCTATATATCCTAATGGTCACGAATCACTAAGACAAATAAATAGTATAAATATGGTGATTAATAATTCCAAACATGCATTCATAATATCATAAGTAAATTGAAAAGAAACTACATATTTTTGCTACGACTCATGGCCTCGCCCTAGCAAAACAGACTCTCTAAGCCAAATTCTCCAAAGTAGAGTGTAGCAAACCCTAATGGCCAAATAGCCTTATTTATACTTTTACAAGATAAAATCCTACCTAGAAAAGGTTTTAGAATAAAGCTAGGAAATATAAGAAAATAATAAACTAGCAAATAAAAGGTTTCCTATTTAAAGTCAATTTCAAACTTTAAAAAAAAAAAAAGACCTTTGACCAACCAAATCAACTCCGATTTGGTCCCAAAAGGTCTCTTTTTAAAGCTTAAGTTGTCTCCAACAAATCCTTAGAATGAATCTTCATCAAAATATGTCATCTTGACTTCCAAAATACCCAAAACATCCAAAAACGTCATTCTTTCTAAAATGTCATCTTGACCTCCAAAATAATCAAAATTCGTCGATTTAATCATTTTTTGCTCAAGAGGAAGCCAAATGACCATATACGAAAACAAAATGACTTACATGAAATGCGTTTGTCACCGTTTATTTGGAGGGGGGGGAATGACCTAATATGAAAAGATAATGACTTACATGAATTTGTCGCCTTTATGGTTTCCCGTTCCAAATAAATTTGTGGTGTGTCTAACTTTTTTAATACATATAATTGTTTTAGTTGATTGGGACATCACGTGGCAATAAACCAGTTCTAATGTAAGTAGACCTGGCATTCATGTCGTGTTTTCCGTGTTCGTGTCGTTTTCGTGTCATACCCGATATCTTAACGGGTCGTGTCGTGTAACACCCATTAAAATAAACGGGTAAAATGACCCGACCCGAAATCGACCCGATAATATTAACAGGTAATATGACCCGACCCGTTACCTGTTAAGGAAAATATATTTTAAACCAATAAATAATCAAATGAAAAACATAATACTAAATAAGTATATACATTCCATATTATCACATCCAAAACATAAAAACGCAATTTTTTTTTAAGTATATTTTCGCTTACCTAAAGTCTTTAATAGTTTTTTAATTAATGTAGAAGTGTAAAAAAATATAGAAAAAATATATAAACACTCGTAATGACTAGCTTTTTTCAACGATCCAACCGTCAAACTTATTTGTACACATTCCAAGATTGCATACGTAAAAAATTGTAAAAAAACAAACATTCAAATATTACGTAACGGAACAAAAGTTATCGACGGTTATAAACGAAAAATCACAATTTAACTGTTATTTTAGCTCCGATTTTGATGATTTTTTTACAGATACACTCCTCGACCCTATAAGAATGTAATGAATAAATTTGATCTTTAATTTAAAGTATTTACACTAGTAGATACCACAAAAACTTATTTTATACTTAATAGAAGTATAATATTAACTTTAAGTGTTTGTTTAATCTATTGTTTTGACGCAATATGCATTCTACGAAACTTTTTTCAACGATCCAACCATCAAACTTATTTGTACACATTCCGAGATCGCATACATAAAAAATCGTAAAAAACAAACATTCAGAGATTACGTAATGGAACGAAAGCTTTCGACGGTTATAAACGAAAAATCACAATTTAACAGTTATTTTAGCTCCGATTTTGATGATTTTTTATAGATACACTCCTCGACCCTATAAGAATGTAATGAATAAATTTGATCTTTAATTTTAAGTATTTACACTAGTAGATACCACAAAATCGTTTTTTATACTTAATAGAAGTATAATATTAACTCTAAGTGTTTGTTTAATCTACTGTTTTGACGCAATATGCATTCTACGAAACTTTTTTCAACGATCCAACTGTCAAACTTATTTGTACACATTCCGAGATCGCATACGTAAAAAATTGTAAAAAACAAACATTCAGAGATTACGTAACGGAACAAAAGTTTTCGACGGTTATAAACAAAAAATCATAATTTAACGGTTATTTTAGCTCCGATTTTGATGATTTTTTACAGATACACTCCTCGACCCTATAAGAATGTAATGAATAAATTTAATCTTTAATTTAAAGTATTTACACTAGTAGATACCACAAAAACTTATTTTATACTTAATAGAAGTATAATATTAACTCTAAGTGTTTGTTTAATCTACTGTTTTGACGCAATATGCATTCTACGAAACTTTTTTCAACGATCCAACCGTCAAACTTATTTTTACACATTCTGAGATCGCATACATAAAAAATCATAAAAAACAAACATTTAGAGATTACGTAACGGAACAAAAGTTTTCGACGGTTATAAACGAAAAATCACAATTTCACTGTTATTTTAGCTCCGATTTTGATGATTTTTTACAGATACACTCCTCGACCCTATAAGAATGTAATGAATAAATTTGATCTTTAATTTAAAGTATTTACACTAATGGATACCACAAAATCTTTTTTTATACTTAATAGAAGTATAATATTAACTTTAAGTGTTTATTTAATCTACTATTTTGACGCATTCTACGAAACTTTTTTTAATGATCTAACCGTCAAACTTAATTGTACACATTCCAAGATTTCATACGTAAAAAATCGTAAAAAACAAACATTCAGAGATTACGTAACGGAACAAAAGTTATCAACGATTATAAACAAAAAATCACAATTTAATGGTTATTTTAGCTCCGATTTTGATGATTTTTTACAGATACACTCCTCGACCCTATATGAATGTAATGAATAAATTTGATCTTTAATTTAAAGTATTTACACTAGTGGATACCACAAAAACTTATTTTATACTTAATAGAAGTATAATATTAACTCTTAAGTGTTTGTTTAATCTACCGTTTTGACACAAAATGCATTCTACGAAACTTTTTTCAACAATCCAACCGTCAAAATTATTTGTACACATTCCGAGATTGCATACGTAAAAAATCATAAAAAATAAAGATTCAGATATTACGTAACGGAACAAAAGTTTTCGACGGTTATAAATGAAAAATCACAATTTAATGGTTATTTTAGCTCCGATTTTGATGATTTTTTACAGATACACTCCTCGACCCTATAAGAATGTAATGAATAAATTTGATCTTTAATTTAAAGTATTTACACTAGTGGATACCACAAGAACTTATTTTATAATTGATAGAAGTATAATATTAACTCTAAGTGTTTGTTTAATCTACTGTTTTGACGCAATATGCATTTTACGAAACTTTTTTCAACGATCCAACTGTCAAACTTATTTGTACACATTCCGAGATCGCATACGTAAAAAATTGTAAAAAACAAACATTCAGAGATTACGTAACGGAACAAAAGTTTTCGACGGTTATAAACGAAAAATCACAATTTAACGGTTATTTTAGCTCCGATTTTGATGATTTTTTACAGATACACTCCTCGACCCTATAAGAATGTAATGAATAAATTTAATCTTTAATTTAAAGTATTTACACTAGTGGATACCACAAAATCTTTTTTTATACTTAATAGAAGTATAATATTAACTTTAAGTGTTTGTTTAATCTACTATTTTGACGCAATATGCATTCTACGAAACATTTTTTAACGATCCAACCGTCAAACTTATTTGTACGCATTCCAAGATTGCATACGTAAAAAATCGTAAAAAACAAACATTCAGAGATTACGTAACGGAACAAAAGTTATCAACGGTTATAAACGAAAAATCACAATTTAACGGTTATTTTAGCTCCGATTTTGATGATTCTGTACAGATACACTCCTCGACCCTATAACAATGTAATAAATCAATTTGATCTTTAATTTAAAGTATTTACACTAGTGGATACCACAAAATCTTATTTTATACTTAATAGAAGTATAATATTAACTCTAAGTGTTTGTTTAATCTACCGTTTTGATGCAATATGCATTATACGAAACTTTTTTCAACGATCCAACCGTCAAACTTATTTGTACACATTCCGAGATTGCAAACGTAAAAAATTGTAAAAAACAAACATTTAGAGATTACGTAACGGAACAAAAGTTTTCGACGGTTATAAACGAAAAATCACAATTTAACGGTTATTTTAGCTCCGATTTTGATGATTTTGTACATATACGCTCCTCGACCCTATAAGAATGTAATGAATAAATTTGATCTTTAACTTAAAGTATTTACATTTTTTATATATGAGTGATTGTATATATATTTTTTTACATTTTTTACACTTCTACAATAATTATTATTAATTTTATTAATTTTGCCCTCAAATAAAAAACATTATTCATGAGGGTTTGAAGGATTTTAAAAATCTAAACGATAATATAAGTGTAACAATTATCTATTCGTGAAGGAATAATGATAAATCACGAGTGTTTATATATTCTTTCACATTTTTCATACTTGTATGTATGTCTTCTTAGTTCTTGCATATACAAATACTATACTAGTATATTTAATTTTGGACAAGAATATGTTATGTAAAATTTATCCTAGTAATGATAATAAGGAACTCTCATAATAAAAATAAATAATGACTAAAACTTTTTTTTATTTTTTTATAATTTATATAGAACAATAATACAAAACTATATATTTAATATATAATATATTGTATATATTAATATGACTATTGTATTTTATAATAAATCTTTTAGTAATTAAACTTTAAAATTATTAAAATAATTTTTTTCTTAACGGGTCGAAACGGGTTACCCACGTGTTACCCGCGTGTATACCTGTTAAGAACCCGTTATTAACGGGTCACCCGATAGAGACCCGATAAGTTATCGTGTTGACCTGAAACCTGTTACTTTCGTGTCGTTTTCGTGTCGTGTCAAAAACTGTCAGGTCTAAATGTAAGTTTGAAAACTTCAAAAAGAGATTTGTTTTCCAACCAGTTCGATTGAAACAAGTCTTGGGTGTGGGTAGTGGTAGACTCACTTTATCAATAGTATATATCCAAGTAGTATAAATCAATTAAGAAAGAACAATTTTCACGAATAGGATTATTGGATGCTAACCAAAAGAAAAAGGTTTATTGGATCATTGCATGAGATAATCTGACACCCATGCATGCATGATGCACTTATTTCCTCACCACCATACAAAAGAGAAAAGCAATAAGCAGCTATATATCTAGAGAGATCGAAAAGCAAGAGACAAGCTATACAGGAAAAAGGCGTCATGAAATTCAACCCCTTTGGGCTCCTCATAGTCCGCAGGTTAGTAGACTTGTAGAGAAGACTTGCTTAAAAGTGAGGAATTTCAAGATTTCGATTTGGGAAAAAGGTATGAAAAGTTCTCTCGTTCTTGCTGGGTCTTTATTCAGCATATCAGTCTCTCGCATTAAATAAAAAGCTCATTGGAATTGCAACTAATCTTGTTACTTTTTCGTATGGCTCGTTGGAACAAGGAAATTCTAGCAAATTCCTACTACTATTTTTTATTTTTTTTCCACAATTGCTACTACTATACATACGTACGTAAGTACAGTTTCTACAATCGAAAGCCATCTGGATTATTCAAGCAATACATGCGTATGTAAATCGATCATTGGGATTACAATTAGCGTTATGGTAATTTTTCATATAACCTAAGTTAACATCATGTGGTAGTGTGATGGTTATACTGCATCGTTACTCAAAATCTAGATGATACTTTGCGGACATTTCATATGTTAAATCAATCTAGTTTAGTTTAAAGGCAAATAATCTAGTTTAAAGCCGTCTTATTCAATGAAGAAAACCCAAAAATATCTTTGAACCTTTGACAAAAAAAAAGAAGAAATATCTTCAAACCATCCAATCCAGAAAGCAATACCAAATCTACTCCTAGATTTTTCAAAAAAAATGTAAAACCAGTAAAAACTTTGATGAAAAACCGATTGCATGAAAGAAGGAAGAGAGGAGGAGAGGGAGAAGTTGTAGTGAAATAAGATGTTGAAGGAGTAGAGGAGGGATGGTAGATTTGTGTGTGAGGGATGTTTGTACGTTTGTGTGAGAGAGAAGACGGAATGTTTGTGAGGGACGATTGTGAGGGATGTGGGCATGCAAGGTTTGCACCGTGCCCAAAGAAGAAGATGGGAGAGATATGGCAGAGAGAGAAAAGTCGCATAAAGTAGATGGGAGAGAAAAGGGAGAGACAACAGTAAGGTGGCAGCATAGGAATATTAGGATAGGTGATAGCGATTTTACCACTTGTAAAACAAAGGGTTAAACCATAGAAAATTCTTGTAAGAGAACAAGTGTTTGTAGTATAGAATGGCTCAAGCAAGGTCGATCTCCTCAGGGACTGATATAAACAATTTACGAGTTTTTGTGTATTTAACTTATTTAACTCTAAGAACTAAACTAATTTGACGAAACTAAATACTACTGGATGTGACTTAAACAAATATCTAAAATGGGAATTGGTTTATAGGAATAATGATTCAACTAAACAAAACAAGTGAATATGAAAATTCAAGATAAAATAAATGATTGAAGAAAAATAGATTGACAATATGCTAGAGTTCAACCTTTACCAACAACACTCCTACGTAGCTCTTCCAATTGCTTAAATAATTGAAAACACACATGCTTTGAAGGTTGGATTTTCCTTGTGTATGTTTTACTTGTGACATTCAAGCTAAAACGCATACCACTACATGCAACTTATTCATGACATTTGGATTAAATATAAACATGAGTGATTCATTAATCTTGGTGAAAATCCTTTTGTTAAACCATGTAATCCCTAAGAGCATGATATTTACCTTAGGAGAGTACAATCCTCAATCACAAGAAGCACAACCAATTTTTACGTGACATTCGTTCAAAATTGCATCCGATAACTTTTCTAAGCATCCTAATGGTGATCAAGCATCAAGGTACATAGATAGTTTAATTTAGTGATTGAAAATATCAAAGCAAGCATGTAACAACACTTAAGCAATTGAAAAATAAATCTACGTATTCATGTTGCGGCTCATGGCCTCACTCTAGCAAAATAAATTAGTTACACATACTTGTATTAATACATAAGAAATTATCCATAAAAAAATAACAAAGAAAGAAGACACCCGTTTTTGCAAGACGAGCTCTCCGTTCCTTTTGCTCTCTGCTCCTCACTTCCTCTCCTCTGCCTTTCTGCTTCTTCCTCCGCACCGCACTCTTCCGCACTGCCCTCTTTTTCCCCCTTTTATTTTCTGCCGTGCTCCTCTCTCCTCTCTGTCATCTTCTGTCCGTGTCCCCCATTTCTTATTCTTTTCCTTTTCTTTTCTGCTGTGCTCTCTCCTTTCCCGCTGTCAATCTGCCCACTCTCTCCTGTCTTTCTACTATCCCTCTGCTTTTGATGCCGTGCTCTGCTGTCCTCCCTCCTCTGCCTTTTTCTTTTATTCTTTTCTTTCTTTTTCCTTCCACTTCTCCCTGTCTGCCAATCCCGTGTGTCTTCTCTTTTCTTCCTTTCAATCCTTTTTTTTATTTCTTTTCTTTTCTCTGTCCTTCTTATTTGCAGTAGGAGGACTAACCACTTCGTGATCAATATCTTGTCGCTGCTCCTACCTTTTTGCTTGAAATTGATCTTAAAACAAATTTAACTGCATATTATTACAAAGTAAGGTAAAATGCCACAATTTTAACACAAAAACATCACAAAGACTTTAGAAATGGATGGTATAAATGCATGAAATATATGAGTGATCAAATACCCCCAAACTTGCATTTTTGCTAGTCCTCTAGCAAAACAAAACACAAAACAAAACCACTCAACTAAGACTAGATTCAACAACTTAGTAGCCAACTTCTCAATTTCGATTTCAGAGATAAATGCTAATCATGAAACAAACAACCAAGAACTAAGCAAGAGCTCAAAACATCATCCAATAGTTAACCAAATTTCCTTCAAACGAAATGTTGAAAAGCCATGTGTGAGCTAGCCATGTCAATGCAATTCCAAGCTCCTTTAAATCATCATATGCAAACGTGTGATCTATTCACAAGACATACGCTCATTCACTCATAAGTTTTGGTTAATGTGTTTCACTCAAGTGATCTCATTGTACATGCCGCCATATGCTTGCTTGTCCACCTAACTTGCTATCAATATTTAAGTAATACCTTGGATCAATAGGACTTTATTACGGTTGTAATGGGGTACACTTTGGTAGTTTTCCAACACCTCAATATCACACCACCTCAAATTGAAAGCAAAAAAATAAAACCTCGAGCACCTGTTACTCCCCAAATTTAACTTCAAAAGGAAATTTATACTCTGCAGACACATTTTCAACAAATCAACACTCTCCAATTTTCATATATTTCGTTTTTTTTTTTTTTTTTTTTTTCAATTGAAAGAAACAAATCTGCAAAGCTATGCATAAATCTGCAAAAGCTACATCACCCATCAAATTCATATTTCATTGTAATACACATGCTCCATCCATCTTTCTACATAAATGAAACTCCCAAGAGCACAACCCATGTAATATTTTCTCAAAACAATAAGGAATCGATTTTTGTGTATGGGCTCAACTCCAATATTGGAGCAAGGTAAAGAGATGTGGCTAACAAACAAATGGCTTAGTTAAAGGCTCAACGGGCTACTACGGATAAACATAGCATATAAGGTAGGCATGAAAGGCTCAAACGATCCAAAGATGGCCTATATCACTTCCAAGTTATTACATGAATTGATTAATGAATCGATTAGTATAAAGCAAGTTCTAGAGATACATGTACAGTGAGATCATATGCACAAGAAGGAATGAGATTGATGCATAATGGTTCAATCATGTATAGGCTCAAAAACTCACAAGGTTTACATAATCTCACATGATTCACATATGAAACGCTAAATCATGCTCAAGTTTCAAATTGACAAGACTAGGCACATTTATTTTTCAAGTTGATTTCTGGAAATCACAGTTAACACAAAGACAACGAAAAGAACTTAGACTTCTTGGAAGTAAGAAGGAAATTAAGATGAAATCTCATCATTGAATTGAGAAGCACCTACAAACAACAACAAAAAAAAAAACAAAAACTTTTTTTTTTTAAACAAGAAGTAAACTAACGAAATGTATTTCCACCCCCAAACTCGAATTTCATGCAAAACAATGGTTACCCCCCCCCCCACATTTAAATCAAACATTGTCCTCAATGTTCAAGCATAAACTCACACAAACAAACAACGAATAAACATGACAAGTATGGCAAAGTAAAAATTAGACAGAGTAGAGTTTAAGAACGCAAATCTGGTTTTGGAGATAAATGATCTTGTTATCTTTCCATAGCTTTGATCTCGAACTGGTTTGGAATTCTGAGCCAGGAATATGAAAGTTCCTTGGTTTCAAATCAGACTCCTTCTGCTGGGTTGATTTGATTGTGCAGTCTGCATTCTTCTCTGCTTGTATCTTCTGCACGGCGGGCATGCACGAGGTAGAGGTGTTGGTCTGTTTCTTTCTTCAATCTTTCCAAGTGCCCACCTCTTGCTTTCTTTCTCCTTGTCCGTAGCTAAGGATGAATTGGCAAATTGTCTCCACATGCTTCGAGGTATCATTTTCACTTCCCTTATCTGTTCCCTAGGCAGATGTGGTTGACGAAGAGGAAGCATAAAATGATGAAGATGAGTACTCGAGAGCAAGGCTAGGTAAGCAATCAGGAAGGGGTTCCAGGCAGTCGGTTCCAGATCGGAAGATTGATACCAAGTGCTGGCTGATTGCTCTCTTTCTCCTTGTCCTAAAACAACGACAAGGAGAAGGACAGGGAGAAAGCATGATATGAGATACTCTTGCTTTCAACCTTCATGATATGAAATACTTTTGCTTTGGATGGGTTGTTTGCAGAGGTACCCCAAGGAATAAGGAACACTGAGTGACTCGAGAGGGTTTGTTGGAAAGGCATTCTCGGAGATGATGGAAGGTTATGTATGTCTGCCTTGCCATGGAGGGTGAAGGTCGACATTTATAGGAAATAATAACCGGTACTGTTCTTTCACTCTTGTCGGCAACCGTTGGATGATTGAACAGTAAACTTCACGTGCTTTCTACTTTACCATAAATCATCGACAGATTGCCCGTGATTTTCGTAAGCTGAGTGTGCATGTGACAGATGCTGACACGTATGGATAAAGCAGATGCCTCTTCGATATCTGGAATTGGTGCTTCGACAAACTGCCCGTGATTTTCGCAAAGCTGAGCGTGCATGTGAGAGATGCTAACACATCTGGAAAAGCAGATGCCTCTCCGATTTCTGAGCTTGCCTCTTCGAAATCTGAGCTCCGTCGAGTGCAGAGATTGCATGTGATGAGTGCGGACAAATCTGGAACAAAGGATGGCCCGTGGTTTCTGAGCAAGCCCAACTTTTGAGAAAGCTAGCGCCTCTTCGATTTTTGAATTGGCCTCTTTGAATTCTGAGCTCGCCTCTTCGATATCTGAAATCCCGTCGAGTGTTGATTTTTATAGAGGCACGCAGTTCATTTCAAAGCACACTTGAATTTGCGCTTGTATAAACTCCCTTCTTGCACTTCTAATATCTTGACTTGTCTGATCTCTTCTTTCTTCAACACCTTTGAAAATGTCTGGCCCTTCCGACCGTCGTTTTGACTTGAACCTTGGTGAAGAGGCATTCCCGCCTTCTCTAGACAACATATGGCGCCCATCCTTCATATCCCCTACTGGCCCCCTTACCGTTGGGGATTCGGTGATGAAGAATGATATGACAGCTGCGGTGGTGGCCCGGAACCTTGTCACTCCTAAAGATAACAGACTGCTTTCAAAATGGTCTGATGAATTGGCTGTTAAGGAGTCTCTGGCTCTTAGTGTGCAGTGTGTGGGTTCTGTGTCCAACATGGCCCAACGCCTATTTGCTCGAACCCGTCAAGTTGAATCGTTGGCGGCTGAAGTGATGAGTCTCAAACAGGAGATTAGAGGGCTCAAGCATGAGAATAAACAGTTGCACAAGCTCGCACACAACTATGCCACAAACATGAAGAGGAAAATTGACCAGATGCAGGAATCTGATGGTCAGATTTTACTTGATCATCGGAGGTTTGTGGGTTTGTTCCAACAGCATTTGCCTTCGTCTTCTGGGGCTGTACCGCGTAGTGAAGCTCCAAATGATCAACCTCCGATACCTTTTCCTTCTGTGGCCCCGCCGACTGCTGAGGCTCCGCTGACTACTGAGACTTCTCCTAAGCAGCCTTTGTGAAGGCTCCCTCTGTTTTTATCTGCTTAATGTTCCTTCCTTTTTTATGAATGTAAAAATACCTTGCATAACTGTCAATGTTTCAAAAATAAACCCACACAAAAAACAATTAAACAAGCAACAAATAAAAATATCAATCATGGCAAAATAAAACTACAGAAAAGGGAAGGTTTTTAGAAACGCAAATGATAATGAAAGGAATTTTGAACAATAAACATAAAAATGGAAGGAAAGAAATACAAAATGAAATCAATACACATAAAGAAAAGGAAAGAATACACCAATTTGTGTAGGCGAGGAGAGCAACAATAAAGATGCATTTTTGTTCCATAATAGAATTCCAAATCATCCCCAAACTTGTTTCAACACGTCCCATTATGCATAACAAATGTGTGAGTAACCTGTGGGATTAAGAAACTTTGCAAGAAGTGGTGGTAGAGATTGGCAAAATCATTACCTGCATAAGGAAGCAAAAGTAGGACTTAAACACATAAACCAAAAAACAACATAAAAATAGAACAAAAACATTTAAAATTATTCAAACTAAAGATGAAAGATAGAAAACTTGGGTTGCCTCCCAAGAAGCGCTTTAGTTACTGTCTAGAGCTAGACATTCTGTTGGCAGTTTGATTCAAATAACAGGTTCCTTCAAAGTGATGGAATCCTTGGCAAGATCATATGGAGACTCCTTGTATAACTTCAAGCGATGTCCATTAACTTTGAAGACAAAACCAGTTTGCATGTTTTGGATATCCACAGCCCTATGAAGATGGACCTGTACAACACGATATGGACCATTCCAACGTGATTTTAGCTTTCCTGGGAATAGTTTCAATCTCGAATTAAAAAGCAAAACCTTCTGACCCGGTTGAAACTCTTTACGAAGGATGTGAGCATCATGAAATTTCTTGGTCTTATCCTTGTAAATTTTTGCATTCTCACAAGCATCATTCCTTATTTCTTCCAGTTCATTCAATTGAAACTTCCGCTTCTCTCCCGCTGCTTGGTAGTCAAAATTGAGGTGCTTAATAGCCCAATATGCCTTGTGCTCAAGTTCCATAGGTAGATGGCAAGCTTTCCCATACACCAAACAAAAAGGAGACATCCCAATTGGTGTCTTATAAGCTGTCCTATATGCCCACAAAGCATCAGTAAGCTTTAAACTCCAATCCTTTCGAGATGAACTGACAGTTTTCTCAAGAATCCTCTTGAGCTCACGACTAGATACTTCAACTTGTCCAGATGTCTGTGGATGGTATGGGGTGGCTATGCGATGGTGAATATGATATTTGGCACAAAGGGAAGCCATGGTGCGGTTTAAGAAATGCGTACCTTCGTCATTGATGATAGCACGAAGTACTCCAAATCGGGGAAAAATAGTATTCTGCAAGAAACCTAACACCACATAACTTTTGCATGTTGGAGAAGCTATTGCCTCCACCCACTTAGAGACATAATCAACCGCCACCAAGATGTAAAGATTGCCATGTGAAGAAGGGAAAGGTCCCATGAAGTCTATACCCTAAACATCAAATAGTTCAATCACCAAAATACTTTGTTGGGGCATCTCATTTCTCCGAGAAAGATTTCCAACTCTTTGACACTTATCACAAGCCTGGCAGCATAGGTATGCATCTTTGAATAAAGATGGCAAAAAGAAACCACTCTGTAAAATCTTGGCCGCTGTCCTTCTTGGTCCAAAATGACCACCACATGCATAGTGGTGAGCAAACTTCAAGATGCTTTCTTGTTCTTCTAAGGGGACACACCGACAAATGATTTGATCTTGGCAATGCTTGAAAAGGTATGGCTCATCCCAAAAGTAGTGTTTTATAGTGGAGAGGAACTTCTTCCTTTGTTGGTAACTGAACTCTGATGGTATTTCTCCAGATGCCAAATAATTTGCGATGTCAGCATACCATGGTACTTGATGAGTAACTGCTAGAAGTTGCTCGTCTGGAAAGCTCTCTTGCAGAGGCAATGAATCTGCCTCATCAGTGCTTGCATTTACTAATCTTGAGAGATGATCCGCCACAACATTCTCACGTCCCTTTTTATCTAGGATCTCCAAATCAAACTCTTGCAAGAGAAGGACCCATCGAATCAATCGTGGTTTGGCCTCTTTTTTAGACAATAAGTACTTGAGAGCTGAATGATCAGAATACACAATGACTTTAACACCAATTAAGTACGATCGAAACTTTTCAAGAGCAAATACCACTGCAAGTAATTCTTTTTCCGTAATGGCATAATTCAGCTGAGCATTATTCAAAGTGCGGCTGGCATAATATATAACATGGGGGAGCTTGTCACGTCGCTGACCAAGGACAGCACCCACAGCGTAATCGGAAGCATCGCACATGAGCTCAAATGGAAGGGTCCAATCTGGAGCTGTTATAATTAGGGCTGATGTGAGAAGATCCTTTAATTTGTTGAAAGCATCATGACAATCTACATTAAAATCAAAACAAGCATCTTTAGCAAGTAAATTATAAAGAGGACGACTAATTTTGGAAAAATCCTTTATGAATCTTCAATAAAAACCAGCATGTCCCAAGAAAGATCTCACATTTTTCACAGAAGTTGGTGGTGGTAATTTGGCGATCACCTCAATCTTTGCGTTGTCGACCTCTATTCCTTTGCTTGAAATTAGATGTCCTAGCACAATGCCATGTTTAACCATAAAATGGCATTTCTCCCAATTTAACACAAGATTAGTCTCCCTGCATCTTTCCAAAACCAAAGACAAGTTATCCAAACATATATCAAAAGAATTACCAAAAACAGAAAAGTCATCCATAAAAACCTCAACAATATTTTCAACCATTCCAGAAAAAATACTCATCAAGCATCGTTGGAAAGTGGCAGGGGCATTGCACAATCCAAATGGTATTCGTCTGTATGCAAATGTACCAAAAGGGCATGTAAACGTTGTCTTCTCTTGATCCTTAGGGGCAATTGGAATTTGGTTGTACCCTGAATAACCATCTAAGAAACAATAGAAAGAATGACCCAGCTAGTCTCTCAAGCATCTGATCAATGAATGGCAGCGGAAAATGATCCTTTCTAGTGCTGTCATTGGGCTTTCTATAATCAACACACATTCGCCATCTGGTGGTCATCCTTGTAGGCACAAGCTCGTTGTTATCATTCTTCACCACAGTAATACCAGTTTTCTTTGGAACCACCTGAGTCGGGCTCACCCATTTGCTATCCGAGATTGGATAAATGATACCTGCATCGAGTAACTTCATCACCTCAACTCTTACAACTTCCTTCATGATCGGATTTAGACGTCTTTGAGCTTCAATAGTTGGTTTAGTCCCAGCCTCCATAAAAATCCTATGCATGCACAAAGCTGGACTAATGCTCTTTATGTCAGCAAGTGTCCACCCCAGAGCATCTTGATACTTGCGAAGAACTCTTAGTAATTTGTCTTCCTCCGTGTCATTAAGATCAGCAGCAATAATAACAGGCAAGGTCTCATTCACCCCGAGATGAGCATACTTGAGGTGGCTCGGCAGTAGTTTGAGCTCTAACTTCGGAGCTTGCTCACTTGAAGGAAAAAGAGGCTGTTTAGGTACTCCAAGGCTTTCATAAACATGTCACCACTTTGGATTATGAATTGGTGCACTATCCAATGCAGCGATGACGTCCACCACATTTTCTTCCATAGATAAAGTAGCATCATGGTTGGTGAGGCAAGTTAATAGCTCATCATTAGATGATCGTGAGGCAAAGTTTGCATGCACAATCCCATCCACAACATCAACGCGAAAACACTCTTCAGGTTCGAAAGGACGCTTGATAGCTTCAAAGAGTTTGAATACAACTGATTCTCTTTGCACTCTTAAGGTTAAAGTACCTGCTTCCACATCAATAAGTGTCCGGGCGGTGGCCATGAACGGTCGGCCTAAAATGAGAGGCACTTCCTTGTCTTCCTCCATGTTAAGTACAATGAAATCAGCTGGGAGATAGAATTTATCCACTTTAATAATCACATCTTCCAGAATACCCAAAGGATATGTCACGGACCTATCTGCCAATTGAAGACTCACAGATGTGGTCTTGAGTTCTCCTTCACCTAATTTTTGAAAAACAGAATAAGGCATAAGGTTAACACTTGCTCCTAAATCAATCAATACTTTATGAAAATCAAGACTACCAATAGTACAAGAGATAGTGAAACTCCCCGGATCTTTCTTCTTGGGTGGTAGCTTATGTAAGAGGACATCACTGCATTGCTCAGATAAAATCACCTTATCGTATTCCAAGAACTTTTTCTTTTTAGAACATAGCTCCTTCAGAAATTTGGCATATGATGGGATTTGTTGAATAGCATCTAATAGAGGCAAATTAATTTGAACCTTAGCCAACGTCTTCATGAATTCAATGCATTGTTGATCCTTGGAACGTTGTTGCTGCCTTTGTGGAAATGGCAAAGGTGGCTTGTATGGTGGCTTGTCAGAAGGTGCAAATAAACTACCAAGGCCCTTTTCCTTGTTTGAATCAAAGTTGGGTCAAGATTGCACTTTGTCACTTGCACTAGGATCTGGAATACCTGCTACAGAAATAGCCTCTGACCGAGACTTTGCAGCTAACGGTGCACTTTCAGTAAGCTCTTCTTCTTCCACTTCGGCTTCATGGTGCACCACTTCTCTGTTGTCATAGCTCTTGCCACTTCTCAATGTCTGTATTACTTTGCAATGCTCCATCCCTCTTGGATTTTGCTCAGATTGGCTCGGGAACTTTCCTTTCTCTCTTTCATTGAACATGGTAGCAAGCTGTCCAACTTGAGTCTCCAAATTCCCCACTGATGCCGTGAGATTCTGAATGCTAGTTTGTGTGGATTGGACAAAATTGTTGGTGGTATTAGAGAGAGCAGACATATGTTGAGCTAGCTGTGACATTTGGTCTTCAAGAGATGGTTTCTTAGTCTCACTAGTTGAATGGTAAGACTGTTGGTATTGACGTGGCTATTGGTTGCCACCCCAACTGAGATTGGGATAGTTCTTCCACCCAGGATTATATGTATTGGAATAAAGGTCACTTCTGGGTTTAATGAAATTATTCACCATATTCACATGCTCTTGCACAAGCTCAGGGTAGCTATCCTTGTTGGGGCATTGAGTGATGTTATGAGTTGTCTCACTACAAATGATGCATGCTTCTTGGGCATTGGGCATGGAAGAGGCCTGCATTAAGGCAGCAAACTTGGCATTAAAATTCTTTTCCATTTTAGCAATTTGAGCAGAAACATTAGGAGAACTCTGAGAAATCTCAAAAACTCCCCTCTTTTGTGTTTGTTCTTCTGTCCATTGTTGGGCTTCAGAAGCCATCATATCAAATAACTCAAATGCTTCCCTTGCTGATTTTGACATTAGTGACCCTCCATCAGATGCATTCACTTGACTCTTGGTGGTGGCATTGAGACCATCATAAAATATGTTCATTTGAAGGTTAGAATCAAACCCAGCATGAGGACATTTTGTGTACATCTCATTATACCGTTCCCAAGCTTCATGGAAAGACTCGTTTGGCTTTTGAGCGAAAGCCAATATCTCTTTCTTGAGTGCAAGAGTCTTGGAAGGAGGAAAAAATTTATTGAGAAATTTTTCTTGCAATTCTGTCCATGTTGTAATGCTATTGGCAGGCAGAGAATGCAACCACGCCTTGGCTTTGTCCTTCAAAGAGAACGGGAACAAGCGTAACTTGATAGCTTCAGAAGAGAAACCTCTGATTATGGTGTTGTCACATGCCTCAATAAAATCAGCCAAATGCATGTTGGGATCACTGTTTGGCAACCCATGAAAGGATGGCAATATGTTGAGGATGTGAGGTTTGATTTCAAAGGTTGTCCCATCTTCCACATCTGGATATATAATGCACCTTGGCACTGCATTGATTCTCGCTGCCAATGAATTCTTTAAAGGTTGACCTGCTGCAGGTAAGGCTAGGGCCATGTGTGCAACTGGTGCCAAAGGTTGGAAAATAGATGTGCTGCTCTCAGGATCACAGAACAAATCCTTCAGAAAAGTATCACCAAGGTTGGAATCTTGTGCTAAATATTTTTCTCTAGCTAACTTCCTTGCACTTCTCTCTGGTTTAGGGTCGTAAGGAATAAGCACTTGATTCTTGAACCTTGTTCCAATCACCATATACTACACCTGAACAAACAACAGAAATATTAAGCCACAATAAAAATAAAAGTAAAATAAAATAAAACTTAACAGAAACTAACTAAACAACAAAAAGGAAAAAAAAATAAATAAATAAAAATAAGTAAACCTAGATGAATCAAAAACACAATTTATGCAAATTGGCAACCACTAGTTAGTTAAACAAAGACAAAAATCTCACACCACACATCCACTGCACTTAATCAAAGATCGAAATTCAACTAAATTAATTGCTGTTTTTTTTTAATTTTAATTTAATGATTAATAAAAATACGACTTAAACAAAAGCATAAGAAAAATAAACACAAAAGCTCGGGAACTGTTGGCACAGTCCCCGGCAACGGCGCCAATTTCTTGATAGCGATTTTACCACTTGTAAAACAAAGGGTTAAACCATAGAAAATTCTTACAAGAGAACAAGTGTTTGTAGTATAGAATGGCTCAAGCAAGGTCGATCTCCTCAGGGACTGATATAAACAATTTACGAGTTTTTGTGTATTTAACTTATTTAACTCTAAGAACTAAACTAATTTGACGAAACTAAATACTACTAGATGTGACTTAAACAAATATCTAAAATGGGAATTGGTTTATAGGAATAATGATTCAACTAAACAAAACAAGTAAATGAGAAAATTCAAGATAAAATAAATGATTGAAAAAAAATAGATTGACAATATGCTAGAGTTCAACCTTTACCAACAACACTCCTACATAGCTCTTCCAATTGCTTAAATAATTGAAAACACACATGCTTTGAAGGTTGGATTTTCCTTGTGTATGTTTTACTTGTGAGATTCAAGCTAAAACGCATACCACTACATGCAACTTATCCATGACATTTGGATTAAATATAAACATGAGTGATTCATTAATCTTGGTGAAAATCCTTTTCTTAAACCATGTAACCCCTAAGAGCATGATATTTACCTTAGGAGAGTACAATCCTCAATCACAAGAAGCACAACCAATTTTTACGTGACATTCGTTCAAAATTGCATCCGATAACTTTTCTAAGCATCCTAATGGTGATCAAGCATCAAGGTACATAGATAGTTTAATTCAGTGATTGAAAATATCAAAGCAAGCATGTAACAACACTTAAGCAATTGAAAAATAAATCTACGTATTCATGTTGCGGCTCATGGCCTCACTCTAGCAAAATAAATTAGTTACACGTACTTGTATTAATACATAAGAAATTATCCATAAAAAAATAACAAAGAAAGAAGACACCCGTTTTTGCAAGACGAGCTCTCCGTTCCTTTTGCTCTCTGCTCCTCACTTCCTCTCCTCTGCCTTTCTGCTTCTTCCTCCGCACCGCACTCTTCCGCACTACCCTCTTTTTCCCCTTTTTATTTTCTGCCGTGCTCCTCTCTCCTCTCTGTCATCTTATGTCCGTGTCCCCCATTTCTTATTCTTTTCGTTTTCTTTTCTGCTGTGCTCTCTCCTTTCCCGTTGTCAATCTGCCCACTCTCTCCTGTCTTTAGTCATCTTCACACTTAAGCCCATACTTAATCATACTCACCACTTACTAGTTCACATTTAACCAATTAAAACAATGTTTTGAATGTAGTAACACTCCTTAGAGAATTCCCTCAATTCCTTACTAGATATGCACTCAATTTTCACTCAGATTTTCTAACTACACACCCTATACTAGTTATATGTGAGAAGATTGATGTAAACTTGAAAACGAACGCTCACATATATGTATAACAAAGAAAGCAATTTCTGGAGTTAGTAAGCATGTTTAGATATGATCTCATGAATGGAATGCTACTACTTAGATGCGAGAACTAGTGACACCATATGCTCATACCAAATTCAAACTCCACAAATTGAAACACATAACACTCAAGATAAAAGTTATGGGTTGTAACGGGGCTAAGGGTAATGGCTAACAAAGAAAGATAGGGATAACAAACGTTCTTAACGCAATAGCAAGCAAAGTAATGAAATCGCAACTTAGAATTCACTTTAGAATGCCGAAATCAACTTTTAAACACAAAGGGAAGAGTCATACAACACTTAGGACCAGATTCAATGTTTTGGACCCTTTCTTCAACAACCAACACTTTAGAGCTCTTCTCCACATCTTTTTCAACTCCTTTTCATACTTTTTTTTTTCATTCTTTTCTTCACGAATTTCTTCCTTTTTCTTTTCTACCCGTGCCTCTTTTAAGACTTTGGCACACACACACAAAAATCCCTTCCCCCACACTTGTTTTCTGCACTACATTGATCAAAAGGAATTCATCTTGAGTCATGCTTTACTATGCTTCAAGAACAAGGGTATGGATGGTCCTAATTTAGGCTAGGTGAGGATAGTGTGGGTTGACAAAGAATAATGGCTACACAAGGCTCAACGGGGTTAAACTTAAACATATAATGAATTAGGGCACACGGCAATGGCTTTGGTGGTCACTACACAACTTCATCTTGAATATGTGTTATGCAATCAATAGCATGCTTTGAATGAAATGGGCATGAGTTCTAGCATTTGGAACTAAATGATGAAACGCCTTCTAAGTAGTAACCAAGCAAAGAATAATGAGATCATGCAACGACTTTAGAAAACAACAATGCACAGATTATTAATTCTCCAAATAAACGTTTCGGCTCTAGTCTCACAAAGTTGTAGCGTTAATTTGAGTTCCTTCCTTCAAGCATGTAACAAAAACTGATTTTTCCTTTATGATTGCATGTGAATTCATAAGTTATAACCACAACCAAGCATAAACCAAAGAGTAAATCAACTTTTATCCATGTTTATAACTCTCTTTAACAGTCATGCAATTAAAAACCAAATCCTCATCATTGTGTTGGAAGGTAACCTAAGAAACTAACAAACACACGAAAACAATTCAAAAGCAACTCTTTTTGGGTTTTTCAAAACAATTTTTCAAATTTTTATGGGATTTTCAGTTTTTTATGTCAAACACACTAAAATGCATCAAAACAGCTTAAAAACCACTTAAAAACAGCAAGGAACAACATTGGAAGTTATGGGTGATAAAATCCCACGAATTTGTATCAAAAGCACTTATTTACCCCCCCCCCACACTTAAATCAAACATTGTCCTTAATGTTTCAAGCATAAATTCACCCAAAAAAAACATAAACAACCAAACAGCAACTAAACACTCAACATGGCAGAAACGAAATAACAACAAAGAGAAGGGTTTGAGGAACGCAAATCTAGAATTGGAGTGATTCCTAGGTCTTCCTTTGTTGAATGCATGGGTTGCCTCCCAAGTAGCGCTTGCTTTAACATCTTGCAGCCGGACGATACTCCTTTTGAAGCTTTATTGGACCCCACGGCATGAAGGGGTGCTTCCTCTACAACCTGTCCTACGAACCACTTCATGCTTTAGATCTTTGAATGGAAGGGGATAATGATCCTTCCTGATTTTGGTGTTTTGCTTCCCTAAATCAACATGAACTCTCCCACCACGTTGAATGCACCTAGGTACCTGCACTAAACAAGGTAACATCCTTTTATTCGAAATGGGAATTGAATTTGGAAAAGATGGCTCACCCATGTGCTGCAATGAAGTGGCAGCACATTGAACAGATGCACAAAGGATACTCTCGGCCATATTTTGTGATTTGAAGGTTGGGGCGTGCTCTTTGTGCTTTACTCCAAGTGCCTCCTCGATTGTGGTGCGAGAAACATCCTTCTTGATTAGTGTTGAACATTCCTGCCCTATATTTTTCAATTACATCAATGGCACAACAAGAACGAACATCATTAGTCTTCTCAACAGATTTAGAAATCTTAAAGTTAATCATATCACCACCAAATGCCATAGTTACTGCTCCCTTGGCCACGTCAATCTTGGTTTGAGCCGTTTTCATGAAAGGTCGTCCAGGTAAGAGCAGTGATGGTGAAGAGTGGGTTGAATCCTCCATATCAAGCACATAGAAATCTGCAGGAAAAATCAAGTGGTCTACCTGCACCAAAACATCTTCCAATACTCTTTTTGGATATAAATTAGATCAATCGGCTAATTGAATAATCACACCATCATTTTTTAGTTCTCCTAAATTCATAGATGCATACATAAAATATGGCATGACATTAATTGATGCACCTAAATCTAGCATAGCATGCTCAAACCTTGTATTACCAATTACACAAGGAATTGTGAAACTACTCGGATCTTTACATTTAGGTGGCAACTTTCTTTGCAACATTGCAGAGACATTCTCGTTGACATGTACCACTTCTTTCTCCCGAATAAGTCTCCTTGTTGTACAAAGCTTCTTCAAAAACTTGGCATACTTTGGGATTTGCTTAATAGCATCAAGGAGTGGGATATTGACATGCACCTTTCTAAACGTCTCCAGAACATCTTTTTCCTCCTCTTCATTCTTGGCTTGCAAAAATCTGCTAGGAAAGGGTACATTTGGAGGAATAACGTTAGAATTAATTGGAATTGGAACTTTCTTACCTATGGTGGACGGATTGGATAAATTAGGGGGTGTAGGAGGCTGTGGCAAGGGTGCTTCCTTCCTTGTCGTGGCCTTGGCTTGATCCTCCTCTTCGAATTGCAACTTCTTGTCCTCTCTTTGGGTTGATTTAGATGGTTGTGGATCAGTTCCAACTTCCTTTCCACTCCTTAGCATGATTGCCTTGGCAGATTCAAAGCCTCCCCTCGGGTTGACAACGGTTGAACTAGGCAACTTGCCTTGCTCTCGAAATTGTCCCATGAACTCCGCAATTTGCCCTACTTGTTTCTCCAACTCATCCACCTTTTTGTCTTTAGTTTGCATACCTTGCGCCATAGAAGTTAGTAATTGAAAAATCTAATCATTATCAATAGACGAACCTGATTTGTTTTGGGCAGGTTGTGCTTGAGGTTGTGTGGGTGCAAACGGTTTTTGGTAGAAACCTAGGGGTTTTTGCCTAAATGCACTTTGTTGTTGGCCTTGTTGGGGTTTTCTCCATTTGAAATTTGGATGATCTCTCCATCCCGTATTGTATGTGTTAGAGAAGAGATCACTTCTGGGTTGATTTTGACCTTGAAAACCAATGGCATTTGCACTTTCCCAACCTCTATTCTCAATTAGTTGAGGGCATTGCTCCTAGGGGTGTCCTTGCATAGAGCACACGCCACAAACCTTTGGTCCTTGCATCTTGTTTCCTTCAACAACCTGTGACACAATAAGATTAGCCAATTGAGATTGTATTTCGGAAATTGCATTTACCTCATGCACTTGGTGTTGTTGTGGGGTGCTTTTTTGTCCAACACCTTCGTATTGTTGAGCATTCAACACTCGATTCGCAATCAAAGTCTTTGCAGTCGTGGGGGTCTTGTCCACCAAGGCTCCTCCCGCTGAGGCATCTACCATTTGACTTTCAATTGGTAGAAGCCCCTCGTAGAAGTATTGTAGAAGAAGCTCCTCCTTCATTTGATGCTGTGGACATGAAGCAACAAGAGATTTAAAACGTTCATAATAAGTAGGAAAAGATTCACCTTCATCTTGCTGAATTCCACTTATCCTTTTTCATAGAAGAATAACTTGAGAAGTTGGGAAAAACTTCTCCAAGAAAGCCTGTTTCGTGCTTTCCCAAGATGTGACAGTTCCAGGAGCTAATTCATACAACCAATCTTTCACCTTTTCCATGAGAGAAAAGGGAAAAGCCTTCATCTTCAATATGCTCCCGTCGACGTTGATGGGAGTTATGCTTGAACACACCACCTCGAACTCTTTCAAGTGCTTGTTGGGATCCTCCATGGACAACCCATGGTACTTCGGAATATGGTGCAGCAAACTTGACTTCAACTTGAATTCCTCGGTTTTGCCTTGAGCAGCCACGGGATATTGGATGCATAGGGGTGCGTCATTGCCCAATCCCGAAGCGGAAAGCTGGTTGATTGTTCGGTTGTCCGCTGCCATGTCTTGCATTACTTCACCCATCCTTGCCGTGGGTTCTTCTTCCTCAAACTCAAATTCAGCCTCTGAATGTGAACTTGATTCACTAGGTTCTGGATTCTTCCTCTTTCGTCTCAACTCTCACTCGAAATCGTCGTCAAAGTCCAAGATATGTTCATGAACCGGGTGAGAACTCAGAGTCATAAACTAGTACCTAAGAACAAGGAAATAAAACAAGGTCAGAATCTGGAATTAATTAAAACAAAACAAAATAAAAGATCTAAGGGATTACCAACTTTGCTAATCCCCGGCAACGGCGCCAAAAATTTGATGCGAAATATATAAGCACACAAATTAAACCCTCATTTTATCAATTGTAGCAAAGTATGTAAGTAGGGATCATTCTGGGCCGGGGATTAGGAGAGATTGCTAAAACACTTAAAACTGACTAAAAAATGTAAAACAAAGTTTAAAACACTAAACTAGACTCAAAGAATGCAAAACTAAACTAAAAAACACTAAAACAACTCAAAAGACTCAAATTTGCCCAAAAACACTCAAATCTGCCTAAAAACACAAACTGGGCAGATTTGAACTCTAACACTCTTTTGGACGAATTTTGTGTTTTCCTAGACTCAAAACACTTAAAAACACAATCTAAAACATATTCTAACTAGTTAAACACACTAAAGTAAAGGGGGATTTGGTTTTGGACGAAAATCAAATAAAATAAAACAAGAAAGACTTAAACAGATTCTAGACGAAATTGGGTGAATTAGATGGATGATTGGCTAGCTAGGAGGTTCTTCTCCACACATGTCACACTTGCATACAAAACGATTTCCAATTGCTTTTCAATAAACCATGAATTCTCAACGCCCCAGATTAACCGTGTATTGCACTAATTAACCTTCAGATTTTCCTAAAGTTATTGAATTGGATGATTGCATACGACAACCCAAAGCATTTCCCACAAGTTCCCTACATGAATTGCATAATAGAAAAACAAGCAAAGCTCATTACGTTATATGAAAATCATAAGCATTGACGAGGCACTTGTTACTATGAATTGCATGAAACTTATGCCAAGAATTTACTTAACGCGATTGTGATTAGCAACCTTTACTACTCATGAATATAAGTTCATAATAATTAGATGAAATTCCCTTATATCCTAGCATCACATTTATGCATGAAAATTAAGTGTGCACTCTCAACCAACAAACACAAATCAGTTTTAATTCATATAGATAAGCAAATTGAATTCACAACTTATGAAACGCAACTGAAAGTAATCAAATCATATAGCAAGCATGAACATGGTTTCAAATCCCCCCCTAGCTAAGGGGATTTAGTTCCTCATACGATCAAAGCAAAGATAAACAAATTTAGACATTGAAAACCAAAGAAAGAAAACACCTAGACGCTCCAACTTGGACAGCAGGTACATTCACGATTTCTTCCTTCCTCCTTGCTGTGGCACAAGGCTTGGGGACAGGTTTTGGGGGTTATGTGTATGGAAGAATGGATGGGAGATGGTATGGTAGTGTTTGGTATGGATGGAAGGTGTGGCAAGGGGTGATTTTGGTCAGGAACTATGGAGAATTGGGGGTGATGGCTGCGGCAGAGAAGGGGAGAATGTTTCTGGCATGAATTGATGTATATGGGAGGTGGTAGTTCGGCCAAGGCTGAAATATAGGTATATATAGGCACATAAAACCCTAGGGAACTCAGGTTAGGATTTAGACTTAGCAAAAAATAAGGATTAGGGCCCAAGCAATCAAAATCCAAGGGGGAAAAGGTATAAGAGGTGCGGCAGATATGTAGGAAAAGGATTAGGCTTCTAGAATGCCTTGCAAGGCAAGGAAAAAGGGTTTCCTTGCTAAAATTGGTGCGGCAAAGTCCCTACATCTGAAAGAGATTGGTTTTCTTATGCAACAAGGATAAGCAATGAAGGGATAGGGTTTCTAGAAACCCACAAACCCAAGGAGATGCACGACAAGGATAGGGAAGTGTTCTAGAACCCTTCTTTGTGTCAAAAAATGCTTAGGAAACCTTTAATGTTGCTGGAACTTAAGGCCATCTAGGTTTAGGAAAGGTCGACCCAAAATAGGAAACTTTAGGCTTAACTTTCCTACTTCAAGTAGGAAACCTTGTTGGAGTAGGAATCCTCATTCTTCTAGGAATCCATCTTTAACTAGGAATCCTTCTTCAATTAGGACTCCTCACATCTTCATATCTTCATATCTTCAATTTCGTCCATTCCTTTTGATTCAAGCATGTGCCATTCATTCCAAGCTCAATTTTGTTCCAAAAGGCTTCAAAATGCACTACTTTGCATACTTTGCTCTTAAAACCTGAAAACACAAGAAATTGACTTAAAAGACTAACTTAACTAAGAAAACACAACATAAATGCACAAGAACTAGCTAACTAAGGTGCATAAATATGCTCCTATCAATGGACAGCGTAACGTAACCAAATTATTCTTCTCAAGTTCCTTATATGAACAGCATGATAGAGGTACCGATCAAAGATCATTAAGTTCTATGAAAATCATAAGCATTGACAAGACATTCGTAACTATGAATTGCATGATACTCTTGCCAAGAATTTACTTCACACTATTGTGGCTAGCAATCTCCATTACTTTTAATTATAAGTTCATAACGATTAGGTGAAATTCCCTTATAATTTAGCATCAAATCCCTGCATGCAAACTAAGTATGCATCCTTAATAAACACGCAAGAATAAGTTCTCAATAATGCAGATAAGTAAATCACATTCATGTTTTACGAAACAATAATTGAAGGTAATCAATTCATATAAAACATATGTCCATGGCTTTGAATTCACCTCCAACTAAAAAGGAATTAGTTCCTCATGTTCATAATAATTGAAAAGCAAAGTAAAATAAACATGGAAACAAAACGAGAGAAGAAAGAACTCGAAAAATCTCCAATGGTTGTAGGTGGCTTGCGGCACAACCCTTGGATGGTTGCACAGCACATGACTCCTCTTCTCCTTCCCTTCCTTGCTGCGGCACTTAATTAATTTTTGGGTAATTGGCATGAATTGTGGTGTAGAATTATATAGGAGTTGGTGGTATGAATTATGCGGCAGAAACATGTATATATAGGGCTAGGCTTTTGCGGTACCAACATCTTGGAGAACAAGGAAAGGCTCGGCCCAATCCAAGGGGAAAAGAATTAGGGTTTTTAGCAGATTTTAGGGCTTCTAGAAGAACAAGGGTGAGACACTCTTTTAAGGATTCCTTGGCAGATTCCTAAGCTTCTAGAAGAGGGAGAGGCACCACCTTTCTAGGGGTCTAGAAAGGGTGGTGTGACATAAGTCTAGGGCAGAGACAAACCTTATAGAAATCAGATATTTTGGTCCCCTTGTAGCTGGATTTAAGGTATGATAAGATTAGGATAAGATAAGATAAGATAAGGTTAGTTTGGATAAGATAAGGTTGGATAAGGTTTTGGATAATGTTCCTTCTTTTTAGTTGATTCCTTATCTTCTTTGTCTTGAATTTATTTTCTTCATCTCTTCAACACGTTCCTAGCCTCTTGAACTTCAAAAACGTCCATCCACCTTGCTCCATGCATGTGTTATCCATTCTTGGCCCAGAACTGTTCCAAAATGCTCCACATTGCACTTTCTTACCAACTTTGTCATTTGAACCTGAAAACACACGAAAATAGCTTAAAACACTGTAATAAGTAGAAACTAGTTATGAAAATGCAAGAAAACAAGCTAACTAAGTATCATAAATATGATCCTATCAAATTCCCCCACACTTAACTTTTGCTAGTCCTCGAGCAAAACAAAGAAAATGAAACATAACCTAGACCTTCCAACGTTTGCCTCAGGGATTTCCAATGAAACATAACATGCTAAAAATCACTACTCACATAGATTTTAGCCATCCTTACCCTCGAGCTCATACTTAATCACAGTCACCACTCACTAGCTTGCATTTAATCAATTCAAAGAATGGTTTGAATGTAGTAACATGCCTTAGAGAATTCCCTCAATTCCTCACTGGATATACTCTCTATTTTCACACAAATTTTCTGACTACACTCCCTATAATAGGTATATGTGAGATGATTGATGTAAACATGTAGACTAGCCACTCACATATGTTATAATCAAAGAAGGCACTTTCTGGAATTATTAATGCATGTATATATATGATCTCATGAACGTAATGCCACTACTTAGAAGCGAGAACCAGGGATTCCATATGCTCGTACCGATTTCAAACTCCACTTATTGAAACACATAACACCCAAGATAAAGTCAAAGGGTTGTAATGGGGCTAAGGGTATGGGCTAACAAAGAAATGTCAAGGATAAACAAAGGTTCTTAAAGCAATAGTAAGCAAACATAATGAAATCAATAATTGGAATTCAACTTCTGACTGCAGCAACTAACTTTAAACACAAGGGGAAGATTCACACAATACTTAGGGCTAGATTCCAACTTTTGGACCCTTTCTTCAATAACCAATACTTGTGAGCTTATTCTCACTTATTTTGAAATCTTTTTCTTTCTTTTCTCAACTTTTTCTTCTTCTTTTGTTTTCTTTTTCACGTTTTTTTTCTCTCTTTCTTTTTCACGTTTTTATTTTTTATTTTTTATTTTTTTTACTCCTTTCGTTGGAAATAACCTTCCCCAACACTTGTTTTCTGCATAATGTTTGATCAAAGGAATTCCCTCTAAGTCCTGCTCCACTATACTTTAAAAACAAGGGTATGGATAGTCCTATTCTAGGCTAGGTAAGGATAATGTGGCTAACAAAGAAAATAGGCTAAATAAGGCTCAACGGGGTTAAACCTACAAAACATATGCAAGGAATTAAGGCTTTTTGGCTCTGGTGGTAACTACTAAACAACTTCATCTTGTTATATGTTATGCACTCAATTTTAAGCTTTGAATGAAACAGGCATGAGTTCTAGTATTTGGAACTAAAATGATGAAAAACGCATTCTAAGTAGCAACCAAGCAAAGAAATAATGAGATCATTCAACAACTTTAGAAAACTAGAATTCTCAAATTAATAACTCTCCAAATAAAGTATAGGCTTAAGTGTCTCAGGGTTGTAGCGTTAATTTGAGTTCCTTCCTTCAAGCATGTTACAAAAACTTATTTTTTTTTCTTTTGTGATTACATGTGAATTCGTTAATGACAACTGTGTTTGTAACATACTTAGGGCCTCCGTATTTAGACCTCGTATAAATACTCGAGGGACTCAAGTGTAATTATGTAATAAATGAATTGCCAAATATGTAATAAGTGAGAAACCCTTATTCTATAAAACGACTCATCACTCTCCTCATTAGAGGGGGTCAAGATTCAGGGGAAGAGAGAAAATAGGCTAGCGAGCACACTGCCTCTAGCCTTCTTGTATATTCATCATTCAGAGTGAAACAATACCAACATTAGTGTGGATGTAGCCCGAACATGGGGTGAGCCATGATACATCTTGTGTTCTTTACATTCTTGCAGATTCACGATCGGATTTACGCTGTTCCAAGACTCTTCGGTTTTGTGCATCAACATTTGGCGTCGTATGTGGGAAACGACATGAAAAGCTATGTCGATTCTCTTTCATTTTTTCATCTTACCACCATGAGACTTCATCACTAACCACCGTGAATCTGCAAAACCCACACAAAGACACAGACATAGAGCTCTCTTTCTCTCGTTAAGCAAACGGATATAAGCAAATGGATGTGGCTTTCCTTTGATAATTTCTGAAATGTTTCCTATATCCTCCTGGAAATTTTCTTCGTCTACAATCTAAAAACTCAAAAACCCAATTCAAAATGCCTGGTTTTAGATCGAACCTACCAAAAAGTTTGCTGATTTTTCTCAGTTTTTGCCTCCTCATTGCTTTCACTTCAACAAGCTCTCACATTTCCCACACAGGTGGTGGGAAAGGGGATGATGATGCTGGTGGGTCGGTAGTATGGGAAACAAGGAGGTCGCTTGCAAGCGGAACTGGCCAGAACTCATCTCTGCTGTTGACTAAGGAGATGACGCGCAGGAGAGACCCTCTTGATAATTTTAAGAAGTACAATGGTGGGTGGAATATCAGCAATGAGCATTACTAGGCTTCTGTTGGTTTCACTGCGGTTCCCTTCTTTGTCGTTGATGCTGTCTGGTTTGTGATTTTTGGGCTGAGCTTGTCTCTTATCTGTCTCTGTTACTGCTGTTGTTCATGGGAGCCTTATGGTTATTCTAGAACATGCTATGCTCTCTCCCTCATCCTACTTATTTTGTTCACCCTTGCGGCAATGTATTATTTCATACATGGAGGACCACACCTCTACTAACAAGAAGCAGGTTTGAGACAACTCGGACGACTCAATTCACGACTCGACTGAGGTGAAGCGACTCAGGGAAGACCTACTGGGTTTCCTTGACGACTCGGACGCCTATCCCACGACTCAGCGTTCACATGGTTCCAGGTCTTCATGCATTGCCACGGTCTTTCGTCATTTCTTTTTCGTAGTCTTTCGAACATGGCGAAGGCGGTGAACATTCAGACACCCCTGTAGGTTGGTACTAACAAAGTTGAAAGTTCTTGTCAGTGTTGGCATCGGCTTACAAGCCTGAAAAAGCCAGGGTCCCGCATGCTCTTCCCCTGCCCAGTCCTCCCGTGTTTAGTGTACATTCACATGGATTATTACAGTTTTAACTCAAAATCTTCATTTGGGTCAAATTTCTCGAGCTTGTTCGACCCTTTTAAGCATGACGTAAATGGGTTCGGCGGGTCTTTCTGTGGCGGCGCTACAGCGAATCTGCCTCATTTTTTTGTTTTAGACAGTGAGAAAGGGAGCTTGTTAAGGCTTCGGCAAGAGTGGGGAAAAAAGGGCTGCCTCAGGCCAAGGCTTTGTTGTCTTTGAAGAATCATAGTGAGGCTGAAAGGAGGATGAGAGAGAGAATCAATGCACATCTCTCTACATTTCGCGATCTGGTGCCCTGCACAAAGAAGGCCAAATCAAACAATTGGCGGTGGGATCGGACTGTGTTGATGGTTTCTCAGAATGAGACAAAGTCAATGTCTCAGCCAAGGAAAAGGAAAAGATGCTTTTACAAATGGTATCGTCTTGCTTTTACAAACGAGAAGTGAATGAGCTGGCTACTTTCCAAAGTGGAAAGGAACAGTGTCACCAAATGGAAGCCAAATCTCTGGCAAGTTGGTACAGTCCAGCAATAAGATTCTGCGACAACTGTGGAAAAACCCACCAATTTCTGCAAAAAATAAGATGCTCTCCTTTAATATCCCATCATTATGTTTTATCAATATCATTGTTTATTTAATTACTTTATTATTTCATGATGACTAATTATAAAATAATAATTTTATTATTTTTATGTCATGATGACTTATGATTAAATAATATAATTATTATTTTTGATATGACATGATTACTACCACGTTATTGATTTATACAACATATGATTTATCAAACAACTGAATAAATCATTTATTCATGATTATATATATATATATACACACATTTAGGCAATACCTAATATATTGTTGATTTATGCAACATGTCATTTATCACACAACATAATAAATCATTTATTTACAAAAGACACATAATACAACATTTTGCCTTGACAAACTTGTCAATTTGATTTATTAATTATACGGTCGTACTTGTACTGTCATTTATTATAAGGAATTATTGAGCAACTAAATCCATTGATCAACATTGTTGCTAATTAAAGAAGTCTACCAACTTATAGACTGATGAGCCACATGCTCATGGTGATCCCTTGTCTGACTGGACACCCACTTGCTTATCACCAACCAGGTGATCAAAAGTACGTCCAGTACTCCAAAATTATTCGGCAGCCTGTTGCTATTATCACCAACCAGGTGATCAAAAGTACGTTTAGTACTCCAAATTGATTCGGCAGCCTGCCGCTATTATCACCAACCAGGTGATCAAAAGTACATCCAGTACTTCAAAATTATTCGGTAGCCTGCCACTATTATCACCAACTAGGTGATCAAAAGTACGTCCAGTACTCCAAAATTATACATGAGCATCACTCATGTCAATCATACATAAACATGTTGGAAATGTGCCCTAAAACCAATCATATGATGATACTTTACGGACATTTCGCATGTTAAACTAATCTAGTTTAACTATAAAGGGCAAAGATTATTGTTTGAGCCGTCTCATATAAATGTTATATGCTTAAACGATAAAGTCCAAGGAATATGTGATTGGGAGAATGCGATCTAAAGAAGTTAGATTCATGAGACCATTCTTTCGTAGACACATCCTAAACGTTCCTGATCATAGGATTGCCAATTGGGCATTGACAGTCCGTTAAGATCAGTACGTGCTGTATCTTCTCTCAGGGAGAGTGACTATTCTCGAGTCATTGATGTGTGTGACATCAAGACAAGTACGTAGGTGCTCAATAGAGAATGAGTTCACTGAACACGATCAACGAAGAGTTCTCATATTCATGTCACATGAGAACTCATGGTTGGGATAATGCAAAGTCGTCCTTTGACCTGAGGCATCGTCGTTGTCTTGTGGTTAAGTCCTTGATCTTTGATTATGTCAAACGTCATTCCATTGGAGTGTCCACGGCATCGTTGGGGTTAAGCCACTTAGCCATGGAGGCAAGTGAATGCGCAACAAGGGATCTCTAACCTTCAAACTGTTTGAGGGAGAATACTCTATGATATGATTTAGAATCTCTAGCCAGAGTATGAATGAGATTTAGGAATGCGTTCCAAATCACATTCAAGGTAATCATATAAGCACACGAATCACATTGGATAGTAGACATGAATAAATAAACTATCAAACCAAACAATGTGGTCAAGAGTATTGTATTAGAGAAAGACCGTATTGCATTTGTAATCCTAAACTGAATAGGTTCTCCACCTCTTCTGATTAGCTTGGGTAACCATGATATGCTGCTAGGTGTCACTCTTGGTTTGTGGAAGCCCTAAACGTGTATAATCACTAAAGGGAGAATTGAAAGTAAGTTTCAATTCACAATCGATTTGAAAGAGTTTGAATCGCCCACTGCCTCGCTAAAAGGAACCTAATGGATCGTACACCGTGTAAGATGGAGATTGAAGAAACAATGGAGATGAGTAAGAATAATTAAATGGTTTAATTATTTATGGCAAGGATTAATTGATATGTTAATTAATCAAACGAATAAGTTCGTTAAAGACCTTGGGATAGTTTTGGACGTTTAGGCCCAATGGGCTTCGAACGTCAAGCCCATTGACTTAAGTTGTATGACAACTTAATTCACAAAAGCCCAAAAGCCCAAACAACACCCTAAGGCCGGCCATATTGTTAAGGGTAGTGAACTTGGACTTATTTACAAGTTTGCCACTCAAATGAATAAAGCTATAAATATGACTTTATAGCCAAAATTCATTAAGGGTTTGTTTTGGAGAAAATTGGAGAGAACATGTCTCTCCATTTCTCTCTAAAGAGGCCGGCCCCTTGGAGGGTGCATCTAGCAATCCCACTACTCCAAGGTCACTCATTTCTTCTCCAATCTAACCTTGGTGAAGATACTTAGAGGTTCTCTATTTTGGGAACTTGGAGAATCCTATTCTTCCATCCAAATCCATAGATTTAATATGCAAGGAATGAAGGCCCTCTCTTTGGGTGATTAGCCTTTGCTTATGCAAAGAGGAATCTACAAAGGTATATTTCTCAACTCACTTTGATTTGAGTTGAGTCTTGGTTCACCAATCTACTAGGCTTTGAATTTCATGGTTAATGTTTTGTTTTTAAGTGCATGCAAGCATGATTCCGCCTTTAATTGTTAATTGCATGCTTATTGATGTTGCTTAAATGAACATGTTTTCACAAAATCATCCTTCAAAACATTCATGAGCATCACTCATGTCAATCATACATAAACATTCATGAACATCACTCATGTCAACATTCATGAGCATCACTCATGTCAACATCCATGAGCATTATTCATGTCAATGAACATAAACATTCATGAGCATCACTCATGTCAATCACCCACAAAAGCTTCACCTACAAAGCTTCAGTGCATGGTATACAAAGACCGCCTCCGAACAACCACCATTTCAGCCCATACATGGATTGAATTTGAAGTCTCCAACCAACAGACTCTATTTACTGAAGACTTGGGGGACTACACTATGTACCATATATTGGGCTTCCACAACTGAGCCTCATGAAAAATACTTGGGGGACTTAGCCCATTATTTATGTACTAAGGAGCGAATCCTTATTCTATAAAAAGGACTCCCTTACTTTCATTAGAGAGCACCCATTATTCACGTATTGAGGAGTGAACCCGTATTTTATAAAAGTGACTCCCTCACCTTCATTAGAGAAAGACTCTTAGCCCATCACTTATGTATTGAGGAGTGAACCCTTATTCTATAAAAAGGACTCCCTCACCTTCATTAGAGAGCATCGCCGCCAGCTGAGCAACCGGCTCGCCGCGAGCATCACTCCTAGCCCATCATTTATGTATTGAGGAGTGAGCCCTTATTCTATAAAATGGACTCCCTCACCATCATTAGAGAGCATCACCGCTAGCTGAGCAACCGCCTCGCCGCAAGCATCACTTATGTATTGAAGAGCGAGCCTTTATTCTACAAAAGGGACTCCTTCACCTTCAACGCCACAAGCCAAGCCAACCAAGGCAACATAAGCCACAAGCCAAGCAGCCTCACAACATGTGCTACTTCTAGTTGAGCATAATTTCACATTGAGCATCGCTTCATATCAAGTATTCAGACGACATCTAGTTACTTCGGCCCATACATGGACTGAATTTCAAGTCTCCAGCCAAAAGACTCTCTTGACTGAAGACTTGGGGGATTACTGTTTGTACCATACTTAGGGCCTCCGTATTTAGGCCTCGTATAAATACTCGGGGGACTCAAGTGTAATTATGTAATAAATGAAGGGACAAATACATAATAAGTGAGAAGCCCATATTCTATAAAAAGACTAATCACTCTCCTCATTAGAGGAGGTCAAGATTCAGGGGAAGAGAGAAAATAGGCTAGAGAGCACACTGCCTCTAGCCTTCTTGTATATTCATCATTCAGAGTGAAACAATATCAACATCAGTGTGGACGTAGCCTGAACATTGGGGTGAACCACGATACATCTTGTGTTCTTTACATTCTTGCAGATTGACGGTCGAATTTACGTTGTTCCAAGACCCTCCGATTTTGTGCATCAACAACTACAACCAAGTATTAACCAAAAAGCATATCAAACTTCCATCCATGTTTGTAACTTTCTTTAATAGTCATCCAATTAAAAACCAAATCCTCATCATTGTGTTGGAAGGTACCCTAAGACACAAACACACAAAAACAACTCTAAAACGACTCTTTTAGGTTTTTCAAAACTTTTTCTAATTTTTTTTTCAAATTTTCGTATTTTTCTTTTAAAACACTCTAAAACACACTAAAAACACTTTAAAACAGTGAGAAACAACTCTAGTGGTGCTAGGTGGTAAAATCCCACGAAAATCATGCGAAAACAGCTTGTTTACCCCCCCTCCCCACACTTAAACCAAACATTGTCCTCAATGTTTCAAACATAGACTAACATGCAAGCAATCAAAACAACTAACAAACACGACAATCATGGCAAAGTAATAGCAATAAAGAGTAGAGTTTAAGAACGCAAATCTGGTTATGGAGTTAGAATTCCATCAAGCCCTCGTTTGATCACATGGGTTGCCTCCTAAGAAGTGCTTGGTTTAACGTCTTCCAGCCGGACGAGACGTCCATTTAAACGTTAATAGGGCCAACGACATGGAGGGGTATGTCCTCCACGGCATGCTCCTCAAAAGTCTCGTAGTAGGGCTTCAAACGGTGTCCATTGACCTTGAATTTATGTCCCGTCTTCAAACTTTGAATTTGGACTGCACCATAAGGAAAAACATTAGTAACAACAAAAGAGCCAATCCATTTAGAACCCAACTTACCTGGAAACAAACGAAGGCGAGAATTGAAGAGTAACACTTTCTGCCCTATAGGGAATGTCTTGCCATGAATCATCTTGTCATGGGCCACCTTTGTTTTCTCCTTGTAAATGTGAATGTTTTCATAAGCTTCATTCCGAATCTCTTCAAGCTCATTCAATTGAAGCTTCCTATGAATTCCAGCAGCATCAATATCCATATTGAATGTCTTGACTGCCCAATGTGCACAATGCTCCAACTTAACGGGAAGATGGCACGGTTTCCCATAGATGAGCCGAAATGGTGACATCTCAATTGGTGTTTTATAGGCTGTACGATATGCCCACAGTGCATCATTCAAATGCAAGCTCCAATCCTTCCGAGTTGGTCCAACTGTCCTCTCCAAAATTTGCTTGATTTCCCTATTAGAAACCTCGGCTTGCCCACTTGTTTGAGGATGATAAGGTGTTGAAACCTTATGTGTGACATTATACTTCTTGAGCAGCGCCTCAATGGTTCGATTGCAAAAATGGGAACCCCTATCACTTATAAGTACATTTGGCATTCCAAACCTTGCAAATATGTTAGCTTTAATAAAATCTGCAACCACTTTAGAATCATTAGTACGGGTGGCTTTTGCTTCCACCCATTTCGACAAATAATCCACAGCAAGCAAAATATAAAGGAAACCATGTGATGAAGGAAAAGGACCCATGAAATCAATACCCCAAACATAAAAAATTTCGACAGAAAAGATGGGGGTCTGCGACATTTGATCTTTTTCACCTATATTGCCCATTCTTTGACAATGAACACAAGTCATACAAAAAGTTCTAGCATCCTTAAAGATAGTAGGCCAATAAAATCCACATTCTAAAACCTTAAGTGTTGTACGTTATGTACCAAAATGACCTCCACATGCATAAGTGTGACAGAAAGTTAAAATTGAATTAAACTCCGAATCATGCACACACCTACGTAGAATCTGATCAGGGCAATATTTCCACAAATAAGGGTCATCCCAAACATAAAACCGTGCATCCTTTTTAAGTTTATCATGTTGGTGCTTGTTAAGGGTGCTTGGAACTTGTGTAGTCACTAAATAATTCACCAAATCAGCATACCATGGCTCACTTACCTCAATGGATAGCAACTGCTCGTCTGGGAATGTTTCTGGAATATGTAATGGGTCTTCGTCATGCACCAAACGACTCAAGTGGTCAGCCACCACATTTTCACTTCCTTTCTTGTCTCGGATTTCCACGTCAAACTCTTGGAGAAGTAACATCCAGTGAATAAGCCTTGGCTTGGCTTCCTTTTTCGTAAGCAAATACTTCAAAGCTGCATGACTAGTGTAAATTATAACTTTACTTCTAAGTAAATAAGAACGAAACTTATCTAAAGCAAATACAACAGCAAGAAGTTCTTTTTCAGTGGTGGAGTAATTCAATTGTGCATCATTCAAGGTCTTGGATGCATAATAGATGACGCGTGGCTTCTTATCCTTCCTTTGTCCCAAAACAGCCCCTAATGTATAATCTGAAGCATCGCACATAAGCTTAAAATGAAGGCTCCAATCTGGTGGAACTATGATGGGGGTCGAAGTTAACATCTCTTGGAGGTGGCTGAAAGCCTTCTCACATTCCTCGTCGAATTTAAATGTCACATCCTTTTGTAGAAGTCGGCAAAGGGGTTGGGAAATCTTTAAAAAATCTTTGATGAATCGCCAATAGAATCCTGCATGTCCAAAAAAAGAACTAACCTCTCTCACCGAAGTGGGAGAGGGTAAGTAGCGTACAAGATCTATTTTTGTTTTATCAACCTCAATTCCCTTTGCTGAAACTATGTGACCTAAAACTATGCCTTGTTTAACCATAAAGTGACATTTTTCCCAATTTAAAACAAGGTTAGTTTCAATGCATCGGTTCAAGATTAAAGTGAGCTAATCCAAACAACCATCAAACGAATCACCAAAGACACTAAAATCATCCATAAAAACTTCAATGATCTTCTCAACAAAATCTGAAAAGATACTTACCATGCATCTTTGAAACGTGGCTGGTGCATTGCATAAACCGAATGGCATTCAACGATAAGCAAAAGTGCAAATGGACAAGTAAAAGTAGTCTTTTCTTGATCATCTAGAGCTATAACAATCTGATTATATCCCAAATAACCATCAAGAAAGCAATAAAAAGAATGACCAGCTAACCTTTCAAGCATTTGATCAATGAATGGCAAAGGGAAGTGATCTTTCCTTGTGGTGGCGTTGAGCTTCCTATAATCAATGCAAACTCTCCAACCTGTTGGACACGAGTGGGCACAAGTTCATTCTCTGCATTCTTCACCACTGTGACTCTAGATTTCTTTGGAACAACTTGAACCGGTGAAACCCAACGACTATCCGAAATTGGGTAGATCACTCCACAATCAAGAAGCTTGATAATCTCCTATTTCACAACTTCCATCATTGGAGGGTTGAGTCAGCGTTGAGCCTCTTGAGTTGGTTTCGCCCCCTCCTCTAGAAGTATGCGATACATGCAAGTTGTAGGGCTGATTCCCCTAATGTCGGCCAACGTCCATCCAATGGCTATTTTGTGCTCTTTCAACACCCGAATTAGTTTCTCATCCTCCATTGCCGTGAGTGATGAAGAGACAATGATAGGTAATGTCTCTTTATCTCCCAAAAAGACATACTTTAAATGATGCGGCAATGGTTTAAGCTTAAGGATGGGTGCCTGAATCACAGAAGGTAACAACTTGTTAGTAGAAACGGGAACTGGAATTGGGATTGGAGGCTTACCAACATGTTGTGGTAATGACTCAAGGGCAGCAACCATCTCGACATTTACTGCAGGGATAGGTTCGGCCAGATTGGATTTAAGCCCAATTCCTTGTGCAATAGTTATTTCAAGGGCATCCTCATTCAAGGAATCAAGGTAATCTTGTGCCAAAGAATCAAATACATCAATAGAGAAACAAGAATGATCATCTTTAGGATACCTTATAGTTTCAGAAATATTAAAATCAATAATATCGCCATCAAATTCCATCGTTAATGTCCCTTTGAACTCATATATCTTGGTGCAGGTTGTTTTCATGAAGGGTCTTCCAAGGAGGATCAGCAAGGGTGTAGAATGGGCAAACTCCTCCATCTCAAGCACATAGAAGTCTGCTAGAAATATTAAGTTGTTAACCTGCACCAAAACATCTTCCAAAACTCCTTTTGGATATGCATTAGAACGATCGGCTAATTGAATTATAACACCATCGTTTTTAAGCTATCCTAAGTTCATAGATGCATAAATAAAGTATGGCATGACATTAATGGAAGCACCTAAATCCAACATGACATGTTCAAACTTGGTATTTCCAATGACACAAGGGATTGTAAAACTACCTGGATCTTTGCATTTAGGTGGTAGTTTTCTTTGCAAAACAGCAGAGACATTTTCACTTACCTGAACCATTTCTTTGTTCAAAATCCTCCTCCTTGTTGTGCAAAGCTCTTTTAAAAACATAGCATACCTTGGAACTTGCTTTATTGCATCAAGAAGTGGGATGTTGACTTGTACCTTCCTAAAAGTCTCTAAGATGTCTTTTTCATTCTCTTCCTTCTTAGATTGCATAAACCTACGAGGGAAAGGCACATTTGGTGGAATTAGGTTGGAATGGGTCGAATTTGGAACAACCTTACCTGAAAGTGATGGTTTGGGGGCCTTGGGAGGCTGCGGCAAGGTTTGTTCCACCCTTGTCGTGGCTTTGTCCACTTCATCTTCTTCGAGCAGCAGCTTTTCGTCCTCTTTTTGACCTGATGTGGACGTGTTTGGCTTGGTTCCAATCTCTTTACCACTTCTCAAAGTGATATCCTTGGTAGTTTCAAAACCTCATTTTGGATTGACAATGGTTGAGCTAGGTAGTTTGCCTTCTTCTCGAAACTGCCCCATGAACTCCGCCATCTGCCCAAGTTGCTTCTTCACTTCGCTCATCTCCTTGGCTTGATTTTGTTAGCCCTGCGTTAATGAAGTTAGTAATTGAAGAAGTTTATCATTATCTAATGACGAACCTGAGTTTGATTGGGCAGATTGTGTTGGAAGTTGTGGTGGTATGAATGGCCTTTGATAAAGCCCAAGAGGTGGCTGTCTCTATCCTCCTTGTTGTTGAGGTTGGTGAGGCTCCCTCCACTTGAAGTTTGGGTGATCTCTCCAGCCCAGATTATAGGTGTTAGAGTATGGATCATTCCGTGACTGATTTTGGCCTTGATAGCCCACAACATTGGCACTTTCCCATCCTCCATTCTTTATCAATTGAGGGCATTGATCATTGAGATGTCCTTGCATAGAGCACACATCACAAACTGCCACACCTTGCACTTTGGTTCCATCAACAAACTGTGACACAAGAACAATGAGATTAGCCAATTGGGATTGAATTTCAAAAATTGCACTTACCTCATTCACTTGCTGTTGATGCCGTGAGGGGTCTCTTCCTCCAATTCCTTCATATTTTTGTGCATTCAAAGCTCGATTTGCAATTAAGATCTTTGCAGCAACTGAAGTATTGTCAACAAAAGCACCTCCCGCTGAAGCATTAAGCATTTGTCTCTCAATTGGAAGAAGTCCTTCGTAGAAATATTGAATTAAAACCTTCTCCTTCATCTGATGTTGTGGGCATGATGCAACCAACGTCTTGAAACGCTCATAATATGCTGGAAACGATTGACCTTGGTTTTGTTGAATGCCACTAATCTTCTTCCTCAAAAGAATGACTCTTGAAGTTGGGAAGAACTTCTCTAAGAATGCTCTCTTCATGCTTTCCCAAGAAGTGACGGTTCCAGGTGCTAATTCGTAGAGCTAATCTTTAGCCTTGTCCATAAAAGAGAATGGAAAGACTTTCATCTTCAAAATATTCCCATCCATGTTGATGGGTGTCATACTTGAACATACTACTTCAAATTCCTTCAAATGCTTGTTTGGATCTTCCATGGACAGCCCATGGTATTTGGGAATATGATGCAACAAGCTTGACTTCAACTCGAACTCATTGGTCTTACCTTGGGTTGCTGTAGGGTATTGAATGCAAAGAGGAACGACATTGTCCAACCCCGAGGCTGAAAGTTCTTTGATTGTTTGATTATCCGCAACTATGTCTTGTTCCTCTTCCTCTACTTCTTCAAATTCGGATGCTAATCTACACAAATATGACTCAAAAACACAAAACTAGACTTAGAAACACTCAACTAGACACTGAAACCTCAGAACAAACTAAACAGACTCTAAACAGCACAATACTAGCAAATAGACTCAAAATAGACTCTAGGGAGTTATTTGGATGAATTTAAGACTAGAAAGACTCAAAACACTAAATTTGGACAAATTTTAACAAGTTTCTAACTAATCTAACACACTTAATTAAAAGGGGGATTGATTTGGACGAAATTTAACTAAACTAAACAGATTGCAAAACAAAGTAAATTAGGTGATTTGAATGGTGAAAAACTAGCCAGATGATCCTTCTCCACACATGAAACATATGCATACATATTGATTTCCAGTATTGTTTCTTTCAACCATGAATGACAATGCCCCAAATTAATTGTGAATGCACTAATTAACTTTCAAATTTTCCTAAGTTCATTGAATTTAATGGAAAGCGCATCGCAACCAAATTATTCTTCTCAAGTTCCCTATATGAACAGTATGATAGAGGTACCGATCAAAAATCATTAAGTTCTATGAAAATCATAAGCATTGACAAGGCATTCGTAACTATAACTGCATGATACTCTTGCCAAGAATTTACTTAACATGACTGTGACTAGCAATCTCCACTACTTTTAATTATAAGTTCATAACGATTAGGTGAAATTCCCTTATATTATAATTTAGCATCTAATCCCTGCATGCAAACTAAGTATGCATCCTTAATAAACACACAATAATAAGTTCTCAATAATGCAGATAAGTAAATCACATTCATGTTTTACGAAACAATAACTGAAGGTAATCAATTCATATAAAACATATGTCCATGGCTTTGAATTCACCTCCAACTAAAAAGGAATTAGTTCCTCATGTTCATAATAATTGAAAAGCCAAGTAAAATAAAACATGGAAATAAAACAAGGGAAGAAAGAACTCTAAAAATCTCCAATGGTTTCAGGTGGCTTGCGGCATAACCCTTGTATGGTTGCATGACACAAAACTCCTCTTCTCCTTCCCTTCCTTGCTGTGGCACTTAATGAATTTCTGGGTAATTGGCGTGAATTGTGGTGTAGAATTATATGGGGGGTGGTGGTATGAATTATGCGGCAGAAACATGTATATATATAGGGCTAGGCTTTTACGGCACCAACATCTTGGAGAACAAGGAAAGGCTCGACCCAATCCAAGGGGAAAAAGAATTAGGGTTTTTAGCAGATTTTAGGGTTTCTAGAAGAACAAAGGTGCGGCACTCTTTTAGGGATTCCTTGGCAGATTCCTAAGCTTTTAGAAGAGGAAGAGGCACCACCTTTCTAGGGGTTCTAGAAAGGGTGGTGCGGCATAAGTCTAGGGCAGAGATAAACCTTCTAGAAATCAGATATTTAGGTCCCCTTGCATCTAGATTTAAGGTATGATTAGATTATGATAAGATAAGATAAGATAAGGTTAGTTTGGATAAGATAAGGTTGTATAAGGTTTTGGATAATTTTCTTCTTTTTAGCTGATTCCTTATCTTCTTTGTCTTGAATTTATTTTCTTCATCTCTTCAGCACATTCCTAGCCTCTTGAACTTCAAAAACGTCCATCCACCTTGCTCCATGCATATGCTATCCATTCTTGGCCCAAAACTGCTCCAAAATGCTCCAAATTGCACTTTCTTGCCAACTTTGTCATTTGAACCTAAAAACACACAAAAATAGCTTAAAACACTCTAATAAGTAGAAACTAGCTATGAAAATGCAAGAAAACAAGCTAACTAAGTCGCATAAATATGCTCCTATCAATAGGCTAGGTTAGGGTTTCTTCTTTGTTTTTAGACTTTTTTACTTGGGCTTGAGATTGGGCTAGGATTGTGTTAAATAAGACTAATAATTTACTTTCAATTGGGCTTGAAAATTAAATACCCAACATATATAAAAAATAAAATTAATATATATTAATTCAAATCGGTACGGTTTCTAAACCACTGAAACCGAAACCGAACCAAAGTATTTTGGTTCGGTTTGTTTTTTACGGTTCGATTTTCTTTGGTTATCGGTTTTTCCAACCAACCCCTATCTTAGACATTCATAATCATAAGATTGCCTGCATTGACAATAGGTGCTCAATAGAGAGTGAGTCCACTGAACACAATCACCTAGGAGTTCTCATACTCTGTCATATGAGAACTCACTAGTTGGGATAATGCAAAGTAATCATCTGACCTAAAACATCAGAGTTGTTATATGGTTAGGTCTTTAATCTTTGATTATGTTAAAGGCATTCTATTTGAGGGTGTCCACAACATAGTTAGGGTTAAGCTACTAATTAATCATGTACGCATGTGAATGTATAATAAAGGATCTCTAACCTTCAAACCGTTGAGGTAGCATACTCTATGATATGATCAAGAATATATAGCCAAAGTAAGAATGAAATTTAGGAAGTTGTTCCAAATCACATTCAAGGTAGTTAGTGGCGAAGCCAACATGGGGCATTGATTGCCACTAACCCCAATAACTTCAAATATAACCCCTTTGAATTTTTATATAACCTCTATAATAGCTAAGGCAAACAAAATAGTGAGACCATTTATTAATCTTTTTTAAAAAAACATACCAAAACTAAAACCTTTCCACAATAGGGAGAGATTTTTTAGTGATCATTATTGTAAGGAATTCACATCATATGGAAAATCAATGACTAAATGATACCTTTGTTGTATACAACGAAAAATGAAGGAAAATCAATGGTTTAATGATTACTTGGTTATATACAATGAAAAATGTATTTGATTCTATTGATATTGATATTGTGATACGACGTTCAAAAATATGGGAACATGTAGATACCAATTATAAATGAAAGGCAAAGATTGTTGTTTAAAGTCATCTCACTAAATGTTATAAGCCTGAACGATAAGTCCAAGGAATATTTAGTTAGGAGAATGTGATATAAAGAAGTTAGATTCATGAGACCTTTCTTTGTACACATATACTAAACGTTCTTAATCATAGGATTGCCAATTGGGCATTGACGATCCTTATAGATCAATACATGCTATGTCTTCTCTTCCATTGGAGTGGCTAGTCTTGAGTCATTGGTGTTAATGACACCAAGACAAGTATCTTGATGCTTAATAAAGAGTGAGTCCACTAAACACGATCAATAAGGAGTTCTCCTACTCATGTCACATAAGAACTCATGATTGGGATAATGTAAAGTAATCCTTTAACCTGAGACACCATAGTTGTCTTGTGGTTAGGCCATTAGTCTTTTGTTGTGTTAAAGTGTTGGAAATGTGCCCTAAAGCCAATTATATGATGATACTTTACGGACATTTCACATGTTAAACTAATCTAGTTGCATATAAAGGGCAAAAATTATTGTTTAAAGCCGTCTCTTATAATTGTTATATACTTAAACGATAAGTCCAAGGAATATGTAATTAGGAAAATGTGATCTAAAGAAGTTAGATTCATGAGATCATTCTCTTTTGTATACATATCCTAAACATTCCTGATCATAGGATTACCAATTGGGCATTGACAGTCCATTAAGATCAGTACGTGCTATGTCTTCTCTTAGGGAGAGTGACTGGTCTTGAGTCATTGGTGTGACTGACACCAAGAAAGCATGTAGGTGCTCAATAGAGAATGAGTCCACTGAACATGATCAACAAGGAGTTCTCATACTCATGTCACATGAGAACTCATGGTTGGGATAATGCAAAGTAGTCCTTTGACCTGAGGCATCATAGTTGTCTTATGATTAGGTCTTTGATCGTTGACTATATCAAAGTCACTCCGTCAGGGACCAAAATGAGTTTTGGTCCACAACACCCATTTAGTTTAAGTTGTATGACAACTAAAACAAAATGCAAATTAACATAAAAAAAAAGGAAGCCAAAACCGGCCACACGAGAGGGAGGTCCGTTTGTCCCTTAAAGGAAGTGCCTATTATGTTTCACTTAAGTCACTTAAAGGAAGTGCCTATATAAAAGACATTATAACCTCATCCCTCATTAGGGTTTTCTAAGAGACAAAGAAAGAAAAACCCAAAGCTATCTCCTTCCTCTAGGAGGCCAACTACCATGGGAGTTTTAGCTAGCAATCTTTGCTTCCATGGTCACTCATCTCCTTTCTCTACCATCCTTGGTGTCGAAACTTAGAGGCTCTCCACTTTGGGAGCTTTTGGAGAATCCTTTTCTTCCATCCAATCTAAGATGACATGGAGCCAAGAAACAAAGTTCCTCCATCCACATCCATGGAGATAAAGGAATGAAGGTCTTCTCATGGGTGATTAACCTTTGCTAAGCCAAGAAGTATTGTTGTATTCCTTTCAAGTGCAAATATAAGGATAGTATAATGGCACAAGTAAGGGTGTCGAACCACAGGGACTGATTAGACCTCTACAAATTACTAGCATTATGTGAACCCTAACTAAACAATGAAAATGCAAACTGAATTCAGATTTTTCAATTGAAAACTAAAATAACTTTAAAATGCAACAAAGATAAAGATAAATGATAGGTTGATTCTGAAATAATGGGAATATAACTAGGGATACCGATTTCACCATTACAAGCCAATTTCATGAAAATTAAGTCAAATGCATTCAACTCTCCAATCTGCAACTAGGGTTCGTTTTACTCATTTATGATCATCTATTTGATGTGTGGTTGTGATCAAGTACTCCTAATCTGCAGCCTAGTTGTGATGTTCAACATAGATTAGCAAATAAGAATCCATTAAGAACAAGAAAACTTCAAAGAACCAAAGAAATCACATGGCAGGATGTATGCATAGCAGTTTCTTCATTCATTCACATGTCCACCATGATTAAGCATGATGTGTACTATAACCTTGATCAAATAATCTATAAGAAACCCTAATGGTGCTCAAACATTAAGAGAAACAACCAAATTAAACTATAAAATCTGTGAATGAAACAAGAAAACAGATTGATGAATCGAATACTTTAACTTGATAACATAGAATAGTTTACAAGGCTACATTGAATTCCCTAACTATAAACTTAATACACATCATGATCACAGAAAAATATAAATAAAAAGCACAACATGAGTGAAATTAAATTCATAGAAGAGCACGGTTGTGTGGTTTCTTCGGTGGCAACGGATGGTGAAGGGAAATTGGGTTTTGTTTCTGGAAGAAAGGCCAAAGAAAGAGAACAAAGAGAGCTCTGGGCATCCCCCAAGGGGGGCTTACGGACAAGTGATCTGAAACCATAGTATTTATATGCCAAATGGGGCTGCAGCTGATTGCCAGGTGATCCCTACCATTAAGCCAAGGTTTTGAACGTTTTTCCTTATTTGGCTCATCCAAATCAGGCTAGATATTCCAATTCCTTTCCCATTCTGCTCTTGGTCTTCTAACCAGCTAGATTCGCTTTGGATTCTTTACTTGGGCTTCACAACAAGCCACTAAACTACTTTCCACGTTTGAATAAGGGTCAGCCCAAAAAGATGGCATGTTTTCACTTCTTTTGATTTCAAATTGATCCTAAAATGCATGTAACTGCACACTGATACAAAATAGAGTGAAACACAACCGGTTTTACTCTAAAACGTCACAAATAGACTAGGAATGGATGATATAAATGCATGAAATATATGAGTTATCAAGTATTTCAAAGGTATAAAATTTCTCAACTCTCTTTGTGATTAGAGCTGAGTCTTTGTTCACCACCACTACTAGGCTTTGGATTTTGTCGTTTAAGTTTTATTTTAAAGTGCATACAAGCATGCTTTCACCATTTAATTGTTAAATGCATGTATTATGTTGCTTAATGAACTTAATTTCTCAAATATTTTTCATGTTGCTTAATGAACTTAATTTCTCAAATATTTTTCTTCATTGTTAATATGAGATCCTTTTTAAGATTCATTATAATCAATAGGATGGAGCCCATTTTCAGTGTTCAAATACATAGTAGAAAGTGTTGAAATTTTAATTGGGTATTTCAAAATACAATTCTTCAACTATCACTTTAATACTATTCAATCTATTTTTAAATTCCTAATTTCAGTTTTGATTTGTAAAACTGAAAAATGATGCATTATAACATTGAAGTATAATGAATGGTTTTGAATTACATCTGATGGACTTTGAATTACAAATGTGGTGCTTCCTAATCAATCATCTCTTTAATCCTCCAACATCCTTTTGTCCTCTCTTCTGTTAATATCATGTATTCTCTCAAATGCTATTATAATTTCCACCTCTTATGTGCCAAAGGAAAGAATCAGGTTGTTCAGTCGATCCATGTATTGCGAGTGTATGCTTATAAGGATCATAGGTTGTTGTATCCTATAGGATAGGGGCGCCATAACCTACTACATCGAGACGTTGTCTTAGAGGAGGCGAAATCTACTCTTAAGGATAATAATTACACGCCTGAACCGACAAAGTTGTTCTAATCAAGGATGGAAACGAAGAGCATTCTCTATCTACAAAAGATAAGTGTTTTGTCTTAATTCGGTTCTTTTTTTTTTTAATAAAGTGTGGTGATAAAATTGTGATATATTAATATTAATTTTATGTAATTTGTTGTAGGAGAAGTAGCATCCGTATTGTCAAATATTTTTCAACAGGAGAAAGGAACCAAATTAAAATCTATCTAGTTAAGTTTTGTACCAATTAGACAATGAGTTGTGAGAGAGACTGTTGATGAAACCCTATAACCTTATGCTATAGCATGCAGTAGCTGCAGTAGACAGACATAAAAACATCCAAAAGAAAAGCTCCACGATGCACAATATATAACTAGCCTAACTATACACGTGCGGTGCAGACCCATATATAGTTCTAAAAGCATTCACGTGGACCCATTAGCACACGTGACACCAGTGTTTTCCAGCACTACCATCCAACTTTTGAATTTTGCGTTTCTTATACAAGTCCAAGTGATGCATTAAATGACCGTGAAGGTTACCAAACCCTACAACTAACTTTCTAGGATTCTCTCCCCTCCTAATCTTTGTGTCCTACTCTCTTCTTCTACTTAAATGGTTATGATTAAGTCACGTCAACGCCTTATATTGATATTTCTACAGGGATAAAAACAAAAGAAAAATAAAAAGCAAAGTGTGAGAGGAGAGAAGAAATCAATATAAGGCATTGACAAAGTATGGGAGAGAAGAAATCATGGGAGGGAAGGGAAATTGGAATGAGAATAGATGAGAAGAAAATTTTACTCTAGCTCTCAAGGACTTTGCTACGAGTTGGAGTTTTAGCTCAAATACTTGGGGCCACTTTCAGATTAAAAAAATTGATGTTTGGGAAAAAATTTATGAAAAAAAAAAAGGTAGTTGCACGTTTTGATAAATTAAATACTATTAGAAAAACAAAGAATGTGGATGCACTACTGTCACAATTTATGAGATTACTAATGTCTAAGGCTTTACTAAGACTCTTATTTGCTACCCTCTCCCATGAAGCTAGTGAATTTGTCAAAGTATGGATTGGAATGAGAACACTTTGGCAACTAAAAGGCCAATTAAATCGTTAAAAAGATGGTAGTAGGTTTTAGGACTCAACTAATTAACTCAAAATATTCTAAAATTTTTTCTAGAACGATATATTTATATTAAGTGAGTGTAAAAATAAATTAGTTACGAACTCGTCATTCTTCAAATTTAAACCTATGACCTCTTACATAATACTAATAATTTAAATATACGGGGGTTTCACCATATTTGACCTTCGAATCTTGTGCAAGTGTAACACAAAAAGTCTTATATTTTGTGTTGAAAATTTTAATCAAAACCTATAAATCATCTGTAAGTTTTCGGCATTTAAGTCAATTGTTTTCAACCTTCTTATATCACGATAGCTCTCATATTTTGTGTACTTAGTAAAAATTAGTCCCTTAATTTAGAGATGAGAATAATAGCCTCTTGTCAAAGACACATGTATATATATAAAACGAATATTTGTAAGAAAGAAAGAAATGAAAGAGTACTCAATACTGAACAACATATTTGATTTTGACATGCATAAAAAAATCTTTAGAGGCGTGTAGTGCTCGTGATCCTAAGAAAACCTCTCATACACGTTTGAGCTACAATAGAGATGCTAGTATATACCAAATAAGTTGAATGAGCAGTTAGTGCAATTGGTTTAAAAGGCTTTGTAAGGTTACATAATTCCTTGGAAACAAAAAGATATTTTTTTCTCTGTTTATATATGGGCCAGACTTGTGATTGTCCAACTCTATTAAGCCCATAGCAATTGAGTTTTGTGCTTTGTCATGGTGTGAATTACTACCCACCTATTGGGGGTGGGGTTTCCTTACTTATTCAAGGGCTTAAGATGTGTTTAATTTACAACTAATCACTTAAATACCCTACATAGTTACAAGCTCACTCTACCAGATTAGGCTAAGCAATTAAGTTTTTTTTTTTATTTATTTATTTATTTTTATATTAATATACAATCAATATTACTACTTAAATGTATAATTGGGGGAGATAGAGAGTTTAATCCAGGGACATAGTGTAGACCTGACATTTGTGTCATCTTTTCCGTGTTCATATCGTTTTCGTGACATACCCAATATCTTAACGGGTCATGTCGTGTAACACCTGTTAAAGTAAATGGGTAATAGGACCCGACCTAAAATCGACTTGTTAATATTGTTAGGTAATATGATCCGACCCGTTACCCAAGAAAATATATTTTAAATCAATAACTAATGAAAATGAAAAACATAATTTGACTCATTGCATCCCGCATTGTCACATAATATTTATTTAAAAAAAAAAAAAAACATTTGTCTTTCAAGTATTACATACTCCAAAATAAGAGTGTGACGACCCATCCCAGTTTATTATATAATTTTCTCCTCAAGCGTGTAAAGTGACGAATATGCCCTCGTTGGCTAAGTGATGTGGATGTGTATATGCATTCATAATTAAATCGTACTCGACGTCGTGAGTGTGTTGAAGTGAGTTAGAACTTAATTGAAGCCGTAACAAAAAAGTTACGATTATTTAGGTGCGTAAATGGGCAAATTCTAGACCAATTATATGGGCTCCTATTTCTTTTAGCCCAATCAGATAATTTGTTTTTCTTCTTTTGGGCCAATTAAAAGTAGCTCTCTCTCTCTCTCTCTCTTAGCCAATCAGAACACACACATACACACACACTCACTCACTCTTCCTTCTCTATCTCCTTCACTCTTCTCCCTCCATACACCCGAGACACCCCACATACACAACCATCATCAAACTCACATGGATCAAACTTTTGGAAACCACCGCCATCCTTTTCTCTACCACACGATCACCACCATACCCTTAGTTTTCCGTTTTGGTGAGTTTTAGCTCGGAAACCAAAAGCTCCGACGAGGAGTTAGTTTGCTCCGGCTCGATCACAGACGATTTAAGGTTTTGAGGCTCGGGATGGTCTGTATACAACTTCCTTAACACTTCAGAGTAGATTTGGAGTGGAGTGGATGGCGGAATAAGTGAGTTCAAAAAGTTGCAATGGCCGGATTTTCCAAGGAATGTTTGGATCATTTTTCGTTGGATTTTGGACTTCTAATAGGTACGAACATGTTCTACCCTTAGAGACCTTCAAATCCATATAAATTTCATGGATTTTGGTTAAGAAATGAAGTAGATATAAAGCTTTGAAAATTTTCTAGAAACCGACGTGAGCACGCAGCAGCTGGCGGCATACGGCGGAGACCGGAGGGTGACCAAAGAAGAAGAAGGTATATTCAGTTAACTTTAACGGAAAATTCTAATGGCGTTAGGTAACGCCGTTACCATTTAACGGAATATTCGACCAATTTTGAAGGAATATTCCTAACGCCTTTAGGGTTTCTGTCAGTGTGCCTGCGTGTGGCCGTGCCTTGGCCGACGCATGAGGGCACATCCAATATCCAAAAATCTTTCTAAAAATTTGTGTGGGCTCGTATCATCGAGTAGATCACGTTCGTATATTCAAACCTTACATTTGAGCAAACTATGAGGAGTTATTCCTGGATTTCGTATATGTGCTAATTAATTAAGGTAAAAATAGTTGTATCGCATATAGGTGAGATGTACCCAGAGGACGAGTGTGGACAAGCAAAGCTAATGGGCTATGATCCTGCTACTTATCAGTCATTGGGCATTTGTTTTCTATATATATAGTTTCCAAAAACGTTTTTATATGGAACTATGCTTTGCTTGCCATGTCGTAAATAAGTTACATTTTTAATATTGCATTGGTACACTTGTGAATTGTATTGTGTGATGCTGCGAAGACTCAGGTAAGATTCAGGTGAGTATTATGTGATTGAATGGGTTGTATTTGATAGGAGCATATTTATGCGACTTAGTTAGCTTGTTTTCTTGCATTTTCATAGTTTGTTTGTGTTTATTATAGTGTTTTAAGCTATTTTCTTGTGTTTGTAGGTCTATATGACAAAGTTGGCAAGAAAGTGCAGTTTGGAGCATTTTTAGGCAGTTTTGGGCACCAAATGGATAGCTTATGAATGGAGTAAGATGGATGGACGAATTTGAAGTTCAAGAGGCTAGGAATGTGCTGAAAAGAGTGAAGAAATAAATCCATGACAATGAAGATAAGGAATTAGCTCAAAAGAAGGAACATTATCCAAACTAGCCTTATCTTATCTTATCTTATCCTTTCCAAATCAGTTTGTGCCTGAATTCTAGCTATTTCGAAGGGATAATTATACAAATAAAACACATTAAAATTGGTTTCTAGAAGCCCTTATCCACTCCTACAAAGGTGCCGCACCTTATCCCTTGTTTTTCTAGGAAATCAGCCACAAAACAACCTTTCTAGAAGGCCTTATCTCTTGTCCTACAAATCTGGCGCCTGGACCCTTTCTAGAAGCTCTAGAACCTGCAATCCTTTTCCTTTCAGATTTGGGTGAACCCTAGTCCTTTTCCTTCATGAATTGTGCCAAATACACATTCCTTTCCTTCAGAAATTCGTGGGTTTCCCTAGCCCTATAAATACAAAGCTTTGTGCAGCAATTAATCCACCACCCTCTACCATAAATCAACTACATCCATCCACCACACCATCCACCACAATCCTCTTGTGCCGCAGCTAAGGAAGGAGAAGAAGGAGCCATCTGGAGTGTTTCTAGGTGTATTCTATCTTTGTTTTCAATGTTTAATTCAAGTTATCTTTGTTTAATTGAGAACATGAGGAACTAATTTCTTTATAGTTAGAGGGTAATTTGAAACCATGATTATACTTGCAATATGAATTGATTACTTTCAATTGCGATTTGATAAATTGTGAATGCAATTCGCTTAACTGTTTTATTCAAAACTTATTCTTGTACGTTGATTAAGGTGGCCAACTTAGTTTGCATGCATGAATTTGATGCTAGAATATAAGGGATTTTCACCTAATCGTTATGAACATAATTCACAAGTAGTGAAGGTTGCTTGTCACAATCGCGTTAAGTAAATTCTTGGCATAAGTTTCATGCAATTCATAGTTACAAGTGCTTCGTCAATGCTTATGATTTTCATAGAACTTAATGATCTTTGTTCATATCTTTATTATGCAATTCATGTAGAGAACTTGTGAAGAATGCTTTGGGTTGTTGTATGCAATCATCCAATTCAATGAAATTAAGAAAATTTGAGGGTTAATTAGTGCAATTCACGGTTAATCTGGGGCGTTGAGGTTCATGGTTTATTGAAAAGCAATTGGAGATTGATTTGTATGCAAGTGTGTCATGTGTGAAGAAGGACCTTCTAGCTAGACCATCACCCATCCAATTTCCCAATTTTCGTCCAAAATCTGTTTTACATTTTAATTTGTTTGTTTTACTTTATTTTCGTCCAAAACCCAATCCCCCTTTACTTTGAAGTGTTAGATTAGTTAAAATCTGTTTTGGTTTGTGTTATTAAGTGTCTTGAGTCAAGTTAAAACCAATTTTCGTCCAAATAACTCCCTAGAGTTAGTTTTGAGTCTATTTGGTTGTTTTGTGCTGTTTTGAGTCTTTTAAGTTTGTTTGGAGTCTTGTGAGTCTTGTTAAGTGTTTTTAAGTTTATTTTTGTGTTTTTAAGTCAGTTTCAATTAGATTAGCAATCCCTCCTAATCCCCGGTCCAGAACGATCCCTACTTATACATATACTACAATTGTCAAAAGAGGGTTTAATTTGTGGCTTAACTTTTATCACATCAGTATTGCATTGGTATGCACATATTTATTTAGAGCTCATCATGGCTGCACCCTGGTATTAATGTTCCCACCCAGGGCTAGGCTTAGCTTTCACGTGATTGTTCACCTCCCACACCGCAAGCTCACCTTGGATCCAAGTTTGGTGCCATCATGTCGTACAGACCACATAGGTGGTTCCGACTCGTAGGTGACCCGCGAATTATTGAACAGCCTTCACGTGATCGTAGTACTTAAGCCTACATATTTATACCTAGCCTGTCATATAGGTCACATTAGGTGACTCCGACTCGTTTGCTAGCCTAGATTGATGAGCTACAGGTCACGTTAGGTGACTCCGACTGGCATACTATTTTATATTGGTTTCACACCTGGCTTACATTTATTATTGCTGAGATATTATGACATGGCATACTTCAATTTTCGCTGCTCTTGTGCATTAGTTTTCATACCTACGTAGTAGTATTTTCTAGAAACTATACGGGTTTTACGGAGAGGGTTTATTATTTTCATAAAGATAAATACATTTTCAAACGCTTTGTTTTTTCCCATTCACCCTTCTGTTTTGCGCCCCTCCAGATTCTAGGTAGTTGTTCATCTTTGGTGGCTCACGAGGACTACTTGGCGGTTCTGATGTTCTACTAAATAAAGGTAGGGATATTCTCCCTGTTTGTATAATTAGTACTTAGTTAGTTCAACTGCACTGTTGTTTTACCTATGCTCTGATATGCATGTATCTTATACTTGATCACTTTTACACACCTACATATTATCTCTAGTTAAAAAGGTTTAGTTTTGGTTTTTATTTATTCGCATTTTCTTATTATTATCACTTCTGTTGCGCACTTGGCTATATCACCCTCACGTGACGACCAACACGTCTCGACTCCGGCCAGGGTGTGTCAGTTTGGTATCAGAGCCTAGGCTTAGCAGTCCTGCGTTCTTCATTTATGTTATAAATTTTAATCATTTTTTATCTCTTATGTCAAAACCATGTCGCCTCGTAGAGAGCCACATACTTCTTCTGAGTCTGATTTTCCTGATATTGGACAACTTGGTGAAGCTATTGCTAGTGTTATTCAGTCATCACTCTGTCCTCCCCAAAGGGACCCCTTGGAGACTGTATATAACTTGAAGCTAAATGATTTCTTTGGCAATGAGGGGTCAGGGGGAGCTGAGCTTTGGCTCGACCATGTTGAGAAAACCTTTCAGGTGATGCAACGACATGGAAATCTTTCAGAGAACAGATACGTCGAAACAACCACTTGGTTCTTGCGTTTGGAGGCTGCATCATGGTGGAAATAGGAATCCTATCCATTATCAGCTGAAGGTGCCACAAATTGGGAGATTTTCAAGCATCTATTTCAGAAGAGATTTATACCTCTGGAGTATTTGGATCATAAAAGGGATGAATTCTTGGGACTGAGGCAAGGGAAAAGGTCAGCCACTGAGTACCATTGAAAGTTCACTGATTTGTCCCGATATTATCCAGAAATCCTGCTGAGATGCTCTGACGTTTTAAAAAGGGTACTCGCAAAAAGTTGCGTTCTATGACGACTTCGACTCCCTATTCTACATATCAAGAATTCTTTGAGGTTTTACTCCAGGTTGAGGATTTCGAGAATGCTCTGGATGATAGTGATAAGGATAAAGAAAAGGGTAATGCTTAGAAAAATAATGCTAGTAAAGATAAAGGACAGTCCTTCTACGATCCTCGTAAAGCACATAATTTTAAGCAAAGTGGCAATAGTTCTGGTTCATCAAGTGGTGGTTCAAATTTTGCTACGCCATGGAGGGGCGGCAGGTTCACAGGTGGTTCCCGATTTCAGAGGTAGAGAATGTTGGAAATGTGCCCTAAAGCCAATCATATGATGATACTTTACGGACATTTTACATGTTAAACTAATCTAGTTTAACTATAAAGGGCAAAGATTATTGTTTGAGCCGTCTCATATAAATGTTATATGCTTAAACGATAAAGTCCAAGGAATATGTGATTGGAAGAATGTAATCTAATGAAGTTAGATTCATGAGACCATTCTTTCGTAGACACATCCTAAATGTTCCTGATCATAGGATTGCCAATTGGGCATTGACAGTCCGTCAAGATCGGTACGTGCTATGTCTTCTCTCAGGGAGAGTGACTAGTCTCGAGTCATTGGTGTGTATGACATCAAGACAAGTACGTAGGTGCTCAGTAGAGAATGAGTTCACTGAACGTGATCAACGAAGAGTTCTCATACTCATGTCACATGAGAACTCATGTTTGGGATAATGCAAATTAGTCCTTTGACCTGAGGCATCACAGTTGTCTTGTGGTTAAGTCCTTGATCTTTGATTATGTCAAAGTCACCCTATCGGGGTGTCCACGGCATCGTTGGGGTTAAGCCACTTAGTCATGGAGGCAAGTGAATGCGCAACAAGGGATCTCTAACCTTCAAACCGTTTGAGGGAGAATACTCTATGATATGATTTAGAATCTCTGGCCAGAGTATGAATGAGATTTAGGAATGCGTTCCAAATCACATTCAAGGAAATCATATAAGCACACGAATCACATTGGATAGTAGACATGAATAAATAAACTATCAAACCAAACAATGTGGTCAAGAGTATTGTATTAGAGAAAGACCGTATTGCATTTGTAATCCCAAACTGAATAGGTTTTCTCTACCTCTTCTGATTAGCTTGGGTAACCATGATATGCTGCAAGGTGTCACTCATGGTTTGTGGAAGCCCTAAACGTGTGTAATCACTAAAGGGAGAATTGAAAGTAAGTTTCAATTCACAATCGATTTGAAATGGTTTTAATCGCCCACTGCCTCGCTAAAAGGAACCTAATGGATCGCACACCATAAGAGGTGGAGATTGGAGATTAAACGGAGATGAGTAAGAATGATTAAATGGTTTAATCATTTATTTATGGCAAGGATTAATTAATATGTTAATTAATCAAACAAATAAGTTCGTTAAAAGACCTCGGGATAGTTTTGGACGTTTAGGCCCAATGGGCTTCGAACGTCAAGCCCATTGACTTAGGTTGTATGACAACTTAATGAATAAAGATTCACAAGGGCATAATAGCCCAATAATATCCCAATGGCCGGCCATGATGTTTAGGGTAGTGAACTTGGACTTATTTACAAGTTTGCCACTCAAATGAATAAAGGTATAAATATGACTTTATAGCTAAAATTCATTAAGGGTTTGTTTTGGAGAAAATTGGAGAGAACATGTCTCTCCATTTCTCTCTAAAGAGGCCGGCCACCTTGGGGGGTGCTTCTTGCAATCCCACTACTCCAAGGTCACTCATTTCTTCTCCAATCTCTCCTTGGTGAAGAGACTTAGAGGTTCTCAATTTTGGGAACTTGGAGAAACCTATTCTTCCATCCAAATCCATAGATTTAAGATGCAAGGAATGAAGGCCCTCTCTTTGGGTGATTAGCCTTTGCTTATGCAAAGAGGAATCTACAAAGGTATAAATTTCAACTCACTATGTTTTGAGTTGATTCTTGGTTCACCAATCTACTAGGCTTTGAATTTCTTGGTTAATGTTTTGTTTTTAAGTGCATGCTAGCATGATTCCGCCTTTAATTGTTAATTGCATGCTTATTGATGTTGCTTAAATGAACATGTTTTCACAAAATAATCCTTCAAGTGGTATCAGAGCCTAGGTCTAGTAGTTGGTGAATCCTTTTGGGTTTTGTAGTTCATAGTTTGTGATTTAAAAGTTGTAATTGTTACAAGCTTTATTCTTGTTTCTTTGAATGTAAATTTTGCTAGAAAATTTGCCATCTCAAATGTTGTAGATGTAGTTCATATGAGCATGAATATTGGAGCTAAAATTTGGTGCCATGCTTTTGGGAATTTTCGGCCAAATACAAAGGGTGATTTTTTGGGTTCTTGTTTGACTTGTTAAAAGTGTTTTCAAGTGACTTTTGGAACCCCTATGTACCCTAGTTTGGTTAGATGTTATTTCCCTTAAGTTTGAATGGTTTTGGAATGTTTTTGGGTGAAAAATGTTCATGGAAATTTTTTGTGTTTTTCATGAATGTTCTTCATTGTTCTTGACATTTTTGCCAAGAACAAAAAGGTTTGTGTTTTGATTCAAAGTTTTGATTTATTTCATAAAGTTTATGTTTTATGCATTTTCAAATGTTTAAATGTTTTAGATATTTATTTAAATGGCAATAGAAATAATGGTGGGTGTGAAAGGATTAAAACCCTTTCACACACACCACTTGTGCACTTGCATGCTTTATGTCAAACTACAAATCAACACACACATCACTCTATCCTCTTCCAAAACCGGCCACCCCCTAGTGGGGGTACTTTTGGGGCCTTTTATGCAATTACATAAAGTTTTGATACTTTTGTGTATTTGCACTTTGGCCCAAAAGTTTACGTTTTTACGTTAAGGTCCAAAACCGCTAAAGGACAAATTGTTTTGATCCTTTAATGAAGTTTTTGCATTGATTAAATTTTGGGTTTATTGTAATTACATGAAGTAGTGGACTTTTGTGTCTTTACAAAGTGACCCCAAAAGTTTTGCAATATAGCCCAAAAGTTGAGGTTAATTGCTTTATGGCCCAAAAGTTGTGGTTATTGCATATTGGCCCAAATTAAGTAGAGAACAAAATTGTTTTGTCTCTTTAAATGAGAATTGGATTTTCATTTTGTTTAGCTCCATTTAAATCAATTTTATGGATACAAAAACCAAATGAAAATGTTGCATTCAATTTAATTAGTTAAAGTGTTAATTAATTAAAGGGTGATTATGAACCTAAGCCTAATATAATTGAGCTATGTGATAGGCCGTTTCAAATTTGTTTGAACCATGGGAATGTGTAGATTAGATTTTGGTTGTAATTTGATTTGATCAAATGTTGTAAAAGGGCATAAGCTCTTCTTTACTTTAAAGTAATTTGTTATATGCAAATGTTGTAAAGAGCATAAGCTCACCTTTACTTTGAAGTACTTCTTTCTTGCTTTATTTGATATGCATGAAAATGAAGTAGTTGGGTCCAACGCCCCTAAGACAACACGCCTTAATGTGATTAAACGCGTAACTAAAATCAATCACCATCCCTAGACCGAGATTCAACACAAGGCTCGTGTTGAATCTAAACAAAGGTTCATAATCATCCTAAGGCCCTAAGGCAACTATATAGTCCATCAAATGAATGCAAAGGTTATGTTAGTAGTATCATATACTCTTGCTTTAAAAACCGTTTTATAAGCATAGTGGGAGTATTATATACAACTAAAAACAATGAGATGGACCAATAATTGTAATAGGACCAAAATTGTTTTAATAGAGATTAAAATGTATGTTTATATGTGATGAGACCTAAAACCCTCAACCAAACCATTATTAAGTTGATAAGCGTGAGAGTGCTTAAAACACTCTTTCGTAGGCCTTCCACCGTGGTGGCTCCAATCGTTTATGACTTGTACACCAGCTTCACCCTATCATGGGGGAGTACAAAGTGCATGCTTATACTCAGGAGGAATCCATAAACATATGATGAGGTTAGTGTAGGCAACGAGGATAGCCGACATCGTATCATCGTGAGGCTATTCTTGAACCCCTTCACGAACTAAGCATGGTGGGAATGACTTAACTAAGTGCAATGGAGCCAACATCATATCATTGTGAGGTGACATTCTCTAGAGGCCAAATAAGATGGGTACTTGCATTTGTTGCAAATGAGTAAGTGTACTCTCTCATTATTATTGTTGCTAGCCAAACATCGTATCATCGTGAGGTGGGCTTGGTAATAGTGAGCCTCCCATAACCTACTAGGAGTTTCATCCAAAACTCTCGAATTCCAATGAGGGATATGGAATTTGCCAAAAATAGTGGGTGGTGCTATTTTGATTTAAAGACCCGAATCAAATGGCTTAAAATCAATCTATTTATATTCGTTATGTATTTGTTTACCAATATATTTGCAAACGCTATCCAAAACTTGACAAAGAAAAGCCGAATGCTTTAGTTTCCGGACTCGGTAACACAATCCCAAAGATTGTCTTAAATGGATTGTATATGTACCTAAGTAGTCTCATCCTCAAAATCGTTCTATTGGTAATGTATCATTGAAAGAACATGTTAGATAAATCTATCATGAAGAGGACAACACAAACAACCAATGCTTAATCCTTTGTTAAATGAAAAAAGGAACTTACGAAGATTAGCATAATGACAAGGACACTTTTAGTGTTATTAGTTCTTCACTTACAAATCGTTGTATGAAGAAATAATGAGTTGTTTTGAACAACCCTTAGTCAATGCAAACACTTAGTGCTTGTTTCTTTGTTAAATGAACAAAGAACTTAAGAAGAAAGCACAAAGGCATGGACACTTAATGTGCCATGATTCTTCACTTACAAATTGTTGTATGAAGAAATGAGAGTTGCTTTGAACAACTCTTGAAAGTTTGTAATTATGTTTAGAACATAATGGTTGGTTGACAAAAGTAGTGCATCAACATGGACTTATGATGATTTTGAATCATTGAGTGTTGAAGTGTTAGAACACTTCTAGAGACGGGAACTAGGCAAGGACTTCACCTTTGTGTCCCTATCCTAATCGTTCACTAAGTTTATTGTAAACTATGTAGTGTACAATAAACACATGCTCTCCAAAATGTTTGATGTGTATAACACAATTGAAATAAGTTTCAAGAGAGATGGTGGGAGTTTAGGGACCATGACTATTGTAGTCAAAAGAGAAGTCAAATGAAGAAGATAAAATTAACTCCAAGGAAACAAACTTTCTTTATGAAAGGATGGACATTGGAAGGGGTATTTGCAAGAAATGTCTTGCAAGTGTCAAGAACACACCTTTCGAAGGTGTTGTAAATTGTTCTTGAATAGTTCAAAACAGTTGGTTCTTCTACTTGAATGTTTGATTCCATATTAGTAACTATGTTTTACAATCGTTGTAAAAGTGTGGCTAATAAGAAGTAGAAGATTAATGAGAGAAGAGAAAGTACTTCACATTCGGAAAGTGAATAAAATATAGATTTCTGCGAAAGCAGATGGTACTTACTTCCTCATATGAACTACCAAAGAAATTGGAAAAACCAAAGATTGTCTTTTCATTCCAATTTTAAGGAATTTAATTTCGTCACTATAGTAGAGATGGATGAATGTTTTGTTTGACAAAACATTGTTCTTTATTAATCAATGATTGGATTATAGTAATCTAATTGATTGTCTCTATAGTAGAGATGATATGGTAGTGTTAACTGTTTAGAATACAACGATGCTTAAAACCCAAAAGGTTGCAAGGTAGTGACTAATCCCAACTAAAGTTGTGATACCTCTAAAAACATAAATTACAAGTTAGTCATAGATGGATACTTAGGATCGTTAGATCCGGATCCAATGCCTTCTTGTTAAAATTGTATAGAGGCAAAATGTTTGAATCTTCATTCTTTTGGAAAGAATAAAGAATCACAAAGTTGTTGAGGTTAATTCACTTAGATGTTAGTGGCACTTGTCCACAACATAATACTACTCATGTTGTATGACATTCACCGAAGATCACCCTCGGTTGGACTATAGTTTATTTTAAATAAACACAAGTCCGAATACTTTGCAAAAGGTTTCAAAGAATTCAAGAAATGTAAGTTGATGAGTAAGACGTCTAAAGTATTTACATCCTTAGATTTGATCCAAGGAATGGTAACACTTTAGAATAGTTTTCTTGAAATATATCAAGGAAAGAGGCATCATAAGATAATAGATTTCTCCATTAGGAGAAGAACGAACTTGAATAAGATTTAGTTCGTTGGATATTATCAATTACCCATATATAGGATATATATGCTTCTAAGACAATATGATTGTCAATTAGAAGATCTTCCAAATTTTTCATGACTCCATAAGATGTAGTTGGAAAGAAAGACAAATCTTAAGCATGTTAAGATTTGGGGTTGTGTGCTTATAAGCAATATTTGTTTGATAACAATCTTGTAGGATATCCTTAAATTAACTTTTGGATATCGCTTCTATAAACCAATTAACAAATGTTGTTTTGTTGGGTAGTTCATTGTAATCATACAATGTGATTTGCCTAAAAGCAAATAAACGAGAAATAGAACTCAAAGAATGGGTTCTTTGAGAGACAAGAAAGTAATCAACAAATATAAACAACCTAGTTCCTATACCAAAAGCTCCAAGGTAGTCGAGAAGGATTTATAAACCGTCTCAGTTGAATGGTTTGAACTTTATGACTATGTCATAGAGTTGCACCACTTAATTCGAAAGAAATAAGAATGAAAATCCTTATGACTACATTGAGTGTATATATGACATATACTCAAGGAAATGGTAAAGTACCATTTGACCCGAAATAATGAAACCTTCATAAGCTAATTGGTAGCTTAAGGTGACTACAATCAAAGAGAATGGTTGACTTTGAAGGAACCATTTTTGACGTAGTCTTGGTTTCAATTAATTCGAAGATAGCTAGCTACAACTAAATGGTGATTCAATGTTTGGACATAATATGGGTTTCCGAAACCATTATTAAGATAGTCTTAATAATATATGTCTAAAACTATGAATCACAAGACATGTAAGTTGTAGAGATCCATCCATCATGGATCTTAGCAAACTAGTGGGAGCTATAAGCGTCTTATGAGAGAAAGGTCAAATAGTTTGATTTCTCATAAAGATGTAAATGAATCTTTTGTTTACTAGGTTTACAAAAGATTAGTGGGAGTTAATCATATTCCTAAATTTATATATATATATATATATATATATATATATAAATATATATGTGATATATATGAATGTATATATGATATATTAATTTTGGAAATGAAAAGAATATTTCTTCGTTAAAGTTATGACTTTAAACATTATATGAAGATAGAATGTATATGGGAGACATAGTCTATAAACATGGGAAGTAAATCTATAATGATAGATTTCAAGATATAATTTGATTATATCAATCCCTAATAATAGACAAAAGTTGCTAGGAAGTTTCTCATATGATGATAAATTAGAAGGATGACTCTAGTGTGACTAGCAAGTTGCCCTTCTCAAAGGGAACGTGCCCCTTTGACTCCCAAAGAAATAATGCGTAAATAAGAATCCTTTATGCATAAGCATAAAGGTGATTTATGTATTTCATATTGTATGAAAAACATTGATATGAGTTGTACCTAGAACGGTACAAGATGATATCAGTGCAAGCCCAGGATCAGAACCATGGCAACTGTCAAGTGAGTCCTTAAGTATTTAAGAAATACTAAAGGATAAATTCCTCAAAGATCGAGGAAGAATTAGAGTAACGTAATGGAAGCGTAAATGTATTAGATTATGAATCTAATCCATCATTGGATGTTTCTTCATTATGAATGAAGAGATAAACAGATATCTCTTTATTATGACTAAAGAGATATTTGGATGGAAACATTAAAGTAATGACTTTAGTGTATTCCATTATGAATGCAAAATATATTGCCATATAGAAGTTTGCAACAATGTTGTTTGGATGGGAAAGTTCATTTAGTGAACTCTCTATTCGGTTCCAACCAGAAAGTGTATCTAGTGTACTGACACTATGACACTAATGGGGCGATAGCTCAAGCCTGGGAATCAAGGTCTCATCAAGATCCGAACTCATATGAGAGACTGAACCACATGATTGAGAATCATGTATAATGGTGACGTCATTATTCTCAAGGTTGCTTCTATGGATAACATATAGATATCCATTGCCTAGGCCTACTATTCAGCCATTTATGAAATGACTACAAAAGAGGTATCATCACTGATGACTAAGCTGATTGGCTCTAGTGCAAGTGGGAGATTGTTGGAAATGTGCCCTAAAGCCAATCATATGATGATACTTTACGGACATTTTACATGTTAAACTAATCTAGTTTAACTATAAAGGGCAAAGATTATTGTTTGAGCCGTCTCATATAAATGTTATATGCTTAAACGATAAAGTCCAAGGAATATGTGATTGGAAGAATGTAATCTAATGAAGTTAGATTCATGAGACCATTCTTTCGTAGACACATCCTAAATGTTCCTGATCATAGGATTGCCAATTGGGCATTGACAGTCCGTCAAGATCGGTACGTGCTATGTCTTCTCTCAGGGAGAGTGACTAGTCTCGAGTCATTGGTGTGTATGACATCAAGACAAGTACGTAGGTGCTCAGTAGAGAATGAGTTCACTGAACGTGATCAACGAAGAGTTCTCATACTCATGTCACATGAGAACTCATGTTTGGGATAATGCAAATTAGTCCTTTGACCTGAGGCATCATAGTTGTCTTGTGGTTAAGTCCTTGATCTTTGATTATGTCAAAGTCACCCTATCGGGGTGTCCACGGCATCGTTGGGGTTAAGCCACTTAGTCATGGAGGCAAGTGAATGCGCAACAAGGGATCTCTAACCTTCAAACCGTTTGAGGGAGAATACTCTATGATATGATTTAGAATCTCTGGCCAGAGTATGAATGAGATTTAGGAATGCGTTCCAAATCACATTCAAGGAAATCATATAAGCACACGAATCACATTGGATAGTAGACATGAATAAATAAACTATCAAACTAAACAATGTGGTCAAGAGTATTGTATTAGAGAAAGACCGTATTGCATTTGTAATCCCAAACTGAATAGGTTTTCTCTACCTCTTCTGATTAGCTTGGGTAACCATGATATGCTGCAAGGTGTCACTCATGGTTTGTGGAAGCCCTAAACGTGTGTAATCACTAAAGGGAGAATTGAAAGTAAGTTTCAATTCACAATCGATTTGAAATGGTTTTAATCGCCCACTGCCTCGCTAAAAGGAACCTAATGGATCGCACACCATAAGAGGTGGAGATTGGAGATTAAACGGAGATGAGTAAGAATGATTAAATGGTTTAATCATTTATTTATGGCAAGGATTAATTAATATGTTAATTAATCAAACAAATAAGTTCGTTAAAAGACCTTGGGATAGTTTTGGACGTTTAGGCCCAATGGGCTTCGAACGTCAAGCCCATTGACTTAGGTTGTATGACAACTTAATGAATAAAGATTCACAAGGGCATAATAGCCCAATAATATCCCAATGGCCGGCCATGATGTTTAGGGTAGTGAACTTGGACTTATTTACAAGTTTGCCACTCAAATGAATAAAGGTATAAATATGACTTTATAGCTAAAATTCATTAAGGGTTTGTTTTGGAGAAAATTGGAGAGAACATGTCTCTCCATTTCTCTCTAAAGAGGCCGGCCACCTTGGGGGGTGCTTCTTGCAATCCCACTACTCCAAGGTCACTCATTTCTTCTCCAATCTCTCCTTGGTGAAGAGACTTAGAGGTTCTCAATTTTGGGAACTTGGAGAAACCTATTCTTCCATCCAAATCCATAGATTTAAGATACAAGGAATGAAGGCCCTCTCTTTGGGTGATTAGCCTTTGCTTATGCAAAGAGGAATCTACAAAGGTATAAATTTCAACTCACTATGTTTTGAGTTGATTCTTGGTTCACCAATCTACTAGGCTTTGAATTTCTTGGTTAATGTTTTGTTTTTAAGTGCATGCTAGCATGATTCCGCCTTTAATTGTTAATTGCATGCTTATTGATGTTGCTTAAATGAACATGTTTTCACAAAATAATCCTTCAGAGAAATCTTAACAGTTCTGGTGCTCGACTTTGTCGTAGGTGTAATAATCGTCATTTTGGGCAGTGTAAACAAGGTGGTAGTGGTAGATGTTTCACTTGTGGTCAGATAAGGCATAGGGCTAATTAGTGTTCATAGAATTAGTAGAAACCTCAGCCCCCTGCATTACCACCTATAGTCCCTCTTCAGCAGATTCAGAGACCTAGTGGCTATACTCCGACAGGTTATGGTGGTGCTTACCACTATCAGGGAGATGTAACTCCGTATTCTGGGGGAGCATACCAGTATCCAGCTGATCTATATTATCCACAGTACCAGGGAAGCTATACACCGTATGTGCCGTATCCGGGCGGTGGACCATAGTGGTATACTGGAGGACAGCCCCAGAACCTTGATGTTACTTCTAGCAATGTTGGTTTGATGAGGTAGCCTAATCAGCCCAGTCAGGGATGAGGTATCCAAGGAGAAGCTGATCAAGGAAATAAAGGTCGTGGAGGTCGGCAGCAGGCGTAGGGCCGTGTTCACCACATCACTCTGCAAGACGCTCAGAGCAACCCTGATTTGATTATGGGTACTTCGAATATTCTTGGTCATTTTGCTAGAGTATTAATTGATTCAGGTGCAACGCATTCCATTATTTCTCATATGTTTGCTCAAAAGACTTAACCACACCCTACTCTCTTAGATTATGAGTTGGAGTTTTCCATGCCTAGAGGCGAGACTTGTTACGTTAGCTAGGAGTATCAAGGATGTCCTTTTTTTGTTGAGGATGTCATCATGCCAGCTAATCTTGTTCCTCTAGATATTGTCAATTTTGCTGTTATTATGGGCATGGATTGGTTACATTACAATCGTGCCAAGTTGGATTGTTATGAGAAGGTTGTAACTTTCCATCGGTCAGGCTTGCATGTGGTCACTTTTGTTGGTGAGCGTTGTGGATTGAGACAGGGCGTTATCTCGACCGTGAGAGCGAAATGATTGTTGAGGAAAGGATGTTAAGGCTATCTAGCTCATGTGGTGCTAAATGAGGATACTTCTACTCGTGTGGGGGATGTTCGGGTAATCAAACACTTCCCTGATGTTTTTCCTAATGATTTACCTGGGCTACCACCAGATCGTGAGATGAAATTCGCTATAGATTTAATTCTAGGTACATATCCTATTTCTTTAACCCCTTATCGAATTGCTCATGATGAATTGAGAGAATTGAAAACCCAATTATAAGAACTTGTTGGTAAAGGTTTTATCCAGCCGAGTACTTCGTCATGGGGCGCTCCAGTTTTATTTGTGCAAAAGAAAGACATAACTCTGAGACTGTGTATTGATCATCGACAGTTGAATTGAGTGACGATTAAAATCCGTTATTCGTTGCCTCATATTGATGACCTTTTTTACTAGCTTCGTGGTGCCTCTGCGTTATCAAAGATTGATCTAAGATCATGATACTATCAGCTAAAGATCAAGCGTGAGGATGTCCCGAAGACAACATTTCAAACTCATTATGGTCATTACGAGTTTTTGGTTAACGAATGCTCTAACAGCCTTTATGAACCTGATGAATCGGGTATTTCACCCGTATCTCGACAGGTTCGTTAATGTCTTCATTGATGATATTTTGGTATATTCTAAATCTAAGGCAGAGCATACTAGACATCTCACTCTGGTTCTGAAAAAGTTGGGGGAACATTAACTGTATGCTAAATTTAGTAAATGCCAATTTTTGTTGGATGAAGTGTCGTTCTTGGGACACGTGATATCTGCCCAAGGTATTCTCATGGACCCTCAAAAGGTAGCTGCAGTAGAGAATTGGGAACAGCCTCGTACTGTCACAGAAGTATGGAGTTTTGTTGGTTTAGCCGGCTATTAATTTCAAGTGGAGTGATGATTGTGAGCAAAGTTTTCAGCAGCTGAAGTATTGCCTCACTCATGCACCTGTGTTGGCACTTCCGGATGACTGTGGGAATTTCGAGATTTATAATGATGCTTCTTTAAATGGTTTGGGTTGTGTACTAATGCATCATGGTAGGGTGATCGCGTATGCTTCGCGACAGTTGAAGCCCCATGAGATGAATTATCCCACTCATGATCTCGAGTTAGCAACTATTATCTTTGCATTGAAAATTTGGAGGCATTATTTGTACGGGTAAACATGTCAGATCTTCACCAACCATAAAAGTCTTGAATATATTTTTTTTCAGAAAGATCTTAATCTCAGACAGCAGAGATGGGTTGAGTTGCTCAGTGATTATGACTGCACGATTGAGTATCATCATGGTCGTGCAAACTCTGTAGCTGATGCTTTATGTAGGAAATCCCACGGTCGACTCAGCACACTTTATGCATGCAGTGTTCCACTCTTGACGGAATTGCGATCTACTGGAGTCACATTAAGGGAAGATTACCAGGGAGCTTTACTTGCTAATTTTCAAATTAGGACAATTTTGCTAGATCGTGTACTCAAAGCTCAGACGAATTATCTGAAATCTCAGGAGTTAATACAAGCATTGGACTAAGTACAGCAATGGACTAGGTATAGCAAAGCACAAAGTTGAACATAGATATGGAACTTCGGATTCTATAACCTCTTCAAGGGTCTCATTTTCATATAGCGTAAGGAAGATCATAGGTATACTCAAAGGTAACACTTTATAGGTGTAGTTCAATTGGTTGACCAAAGTACTGTTAGAACAACACTTGAACTTCAGGTGGGAGACAATTTTCTAAAGCTCTTCTAGAGTCTTAGTGAGATTCATGTCAATGACATAAACTACAATTCTAGCAATTCAGAATATGACTTCATAGTTTAACACGTAAGGGCATAGTCCATATCCCTAACTGATCAAATAATCACTGAGACAAGTATACCACATCTACTAGATTGCTTCAATCCTTAAGTGAACACCTCAAATGAGTTGAGATAATGTTTCGTGGTTTGGAAAGTTACATGTAAAACTCCGTATTAATATCCTCATGAAGAAACACTAACCACATTTCATAATGCTGCAATCAATCACATAGTGTTTGAGAGAAAGCTTGCGCCGTAAGGTGTGCATCATATTGCACTATTTCATTCATCTCATTACGCTTCTTTTCTCGCTTGTAACACAACAAGGTTACCTTGGGTAGTGTAGGAACGATAGGTCCAAAACACACTTTGGTAAGGAATTTAACCTGGATTGTGATTTTGGTTCTCCAATCACTTTTATGTTGTCACCAATCAACGAAACACGATTTGGTATCGTCGCTTTTCATTTATGTCGATAGCAACCATAGAAGTGAAAACATTATCGATGATAATCTCATTCCAATTCCATTATCTAATCTGGATTATTCTCATGAGATAGAAATGATTTGAGACAGCAATCGAGTATGGATTCATTGTTGTGTCGTGACTTTCTTCTTCTAAGAAAATGAATCCTATGAATTGAGTAACCTGTCTTGTTTCAGGTCAAGACAGATTGATTAGCTATCTGCCGGGGCACCAAGTCGTCCAACATGGGTGGCCAAATCATCCTTTAGGGATGGCACACCTTTCAGGGATATTGACTCGATGCCCGTTAAGTACGTCTATCCTTGCAGGCATGTTTGCAATCGGTAGATGATCTCATCACTTTAACTAGATCAAAGAAATGTGTCTGGAGCAACATTCGAAAAGCTAGAATTCATCACACTTGCTTATCACACCATTCTACAGGAATGAGATATGAGATATAGTAGGTAATGTCCATGCAAATTCGCACCGTTTTACAGGAACGTTGACGTTCTTATCTCCCCTTAACAGCGAGAAGATTGTCTCATTGAAGTGATTATTCGCACAAAAAATGGTAAAGAGATCATTTGCAAGGGCTCTAAAAGAGCTAGTGTGAAGGAGAATTACGATCGACAAAGATTCACTTCCTTAATTGAGGACCCATATCGGTACGTTGCAGTGCAACTTAGCACAGAAAATGCATACCCAAATGCTTAAGTACGAAACGTCAGGTTTGGCCCTAGTAACAAGCTGTAACATTGAATATGTTAGGTGGCAATGGGCCTTAAGGTGGGCCAACATAACAGCATCCAAAATTGCATAGCCCTAGGCAGAAACCAAAGGCTTGGTGTGTTCACCAAGGTTTGAGTGATCAATTAAATTGTGCTTTATGATGACTCTGCAAGTCTGTTTTGGGTTGAACATGGGAATTCGATGTCCAATTAGCCCAAAAGAAATGCAATACTTATCGAAAACCTTCAATATAAACTCTCCAACATTATCCAGTCTTCTAAACTTTATGGGACAATTTGGGTGGTGAACCCTTAAAATCGGCCAGGAGATTTAGCAGCAATATATGTGGACAAACATGTGACCATTTTGTCGATTCATCAACCAAAACCATAAGTATTTATATGGTCCAAATTTTGGTTCGATTAGTCCGCATATATTCCCTTGAATCCACTATGAAAAGAGGGTGATTTCGTCTCTTAAATGGTAATATAGTACCACTCATACAACGATAAGCGTGCCTATGCTCTTAATCAGGTTGGATAGACCTGAAGTCATTGCTAGAGATGTGATTTAGGTATAAAGCTAGTGTGCGTAGTATCGCATTCATCCAGACAACTAACTTTTCCACATTCGTACCTAATCACGTGTTTAATTGAATTCCGTTACATGTATACAAGAAACATGATTCAATTAACTTAAATTCAAGGGCAATATCAATAAGATTATCCATAACTAAAACAAACACCAAACTTGAATCCAAGAACATAGAAAAATGCTCACCAAACTTAAATGGTTTACCCAAGGGCTTCGGCCAATAGGGTCATCCATGTCAAAATTATGCTCTTACAACGGTGTTCGGTGGAGGAAAATTAGTCCCATATATTGACTATAAGAATGGTACTCCTCAACGAAATTAGTAGGGGCAAGAACAGGTGCATAACCAATGATCTTTTCCACCCCTTAGCACGCCTTGATCTACCATATGTTGTGAAAACAAACCTTAAAGTGGTTGAGAAAGATAGACGTGTTTGAAAGGTTCCAGCCGAAGCTTGAAGAGGTCTATTTGGTACGCCTCTATCAAAGCAGAGTATACATTTTGATGGGCCCCAGCCGAAACTAGTATCACCAGTCAGTAGACTCCAACCAAAGCTAAGTCTATATTGTTCTATCACATTTGTGGTAGTAATCAAATCCAAGAATTTGATAAACTTTCGTTCTCTACATTGCTGCTTCAAAAGTGAGTTAGAAACATGGAAGGAGGAGAAAGTATTTTTTAGTCAAAATTCAATCGGATTTATAAACTTTAGAATTGTACTTATTCATAGACGTAATCATGGTATGCTTCAAGGAATGTATTTTATGATTAAATGGTCCATATGACCAAGCCAAAGAACCATGGAATCCTTATTCGGGAGGTATTTCCATTTGTAATGCTTCGGGCATAAGTCTTCACATGAAGATTATGGTGGAGGCTTATTCAGCTATTCCATGCTATTGTTGGCTTATACAGTTTCTCAGCTTCTTATAGCCAAGTGGAGTGTCACGTCTTGTATCCACATAAAGTGATTTCAATTCGAAACTTCCAAAACAGTGAAATCAAACTAGTTATGGTTCATCAATTTGCTGAATGGCGGAAACAAGAATGTGATTAGTGCTTTATGAAATAACATCTCCATATGCATCAAAGTTAGAACATACGGGTTCTAAGACATAGTTTATATGAAAAACGTCGGGTTTTCTAGAGTGTATTGTTTTATGAAAACTTAGGGTTTCAAAGGCACTAAATTTGAAACTACAGTTTTGAGTTTAGTTATGAACTTCCGGTTCACAACATGAGGTACATGCAAGAACACATAATATAATATACAACTAAGCATAGTGGATTTACGTTGATTCAAAGCAAGTCCACCCCTAAAGACTTTGCGCCAGCATCCAGCGCATTTATCCACTCAAATAAACAGTGATAGACCACAATGAACAGTAATAGGCCAATGCATCTCCACCCCTAAAAAAATAGTCTAGTCAATTTTATTAAAATATTATTATTTTTTATTATAAACACTTTCTTCTTCTTCCTCATTCAACTCCTCTGACTGTCTTTTTGGTCCCCACGATGCGCCAATTCCTTCACTCCCCATCAACATCGCCCGCAACTGGTCCTCAGCCGCCGCCTCCACCACCACCACCACTGCCTTCTCTCTCCTCCTCTTCCTCCTGGTATGCTTCTGAAAAATCACCCGGAAGCGGACTGCCCCGGAATCTAACTCCAAGCCCCCCACCGGTACTCTTACTCCGTCCTCTGCTAAGCGACCGACTCGTTCTCTTCGACACGCTGATTCGGCCAAGGTGGCTCCGAGTCCGTGTTCTTCGGCACAATCTCACACACCAGCCAAGACGTCGCCATCAAGCTCATGGACTCCGAGTCGCTCCAGCGCGAGCGCGAGTTCCAGAACGAGGTCTAGAGCAATTCACCGCTCGTTGTCTCGATGCTCGGATTCTCCTCCGACGCCACGCTGACGTCAAATAGGCCAGTCCCAAGGTCTGTCGATTTTAGGCCGCCTATGGACTGGCTGGGCTGGGTGCCAGTCGATTTCACGGGCTGGAGTGAATTGACAGGGTGCCAGCCTGGTTTTTTGACTAGGTGCTGGGCTATTCCACCTCCGGTGGAACTGCTCTCAGGAACTCAAGTGTGAGTGCTTCGGGACTACAAAAGGGAGTCAGCAGTTCAAAGAAAAGAAATAAAATATTAAATCGTTAATGTACAAAAGTGGACTTCAAGCAAATAATTTTGGATGTCATGTTAGATTAATGGACTATTGGTCAGTTTTAATGAATTCAATAGATCAGACCATACGGGGTTGATCGTAGAAGCAAAAATATTATTTGTCTATGCCATTTATTATTTAGGGGTGTGATATCCACACACCCCTTTTTACTTCTCACACACCCTTTTAATTTTCAATTGTCGAATTGGATGAATTAAAGAAGAGCAACTAACAGAAATTAACAAGGGGTGTGTGATAAGTAATTTAGGGTGTGTGGATAGCACACCCCATTATTTAATGTTGGTTGCAGGCCACACAAGCAAAATAAGGCCCAAATTGGGCTCGGGTTAAATGAATAACAAACCTAGATAAAGCTGGGTTGCGGGCTCATGCAAAGAAATAACCTAATAATAATTTTTGGGCTGTCAGGGATAGTAGCCCAACATCAGGTTGGCTACAGGCTAAAATAAAAGAGAAACCAACCACAGATTGGAGTAGGGGTATTGGGATGCTGCAGGACCATATATGTTGATCCAAGGCAAGCCCAAAACTGGAAGGTCAATCTGGAAAACAATTCCAAGCCAAAACAATGGGTTGGGGTTGCACGTGGGTTGAGCACCGAGAGGCCCAAGGCCTCATTGGGTTGATCCAAACACAACCCAGCGATGCTGGGTGTGTGCAAGTTAGAGACGATAGTGGCACCACCATTGATAGTGGTGGTCACAGATGGCGAGACGAGCTAGGGTTTTTCACGATCGAGGAGCTTCTCTATGTCGGTGGTGACGAGGGTGTTCCAAAACCAGTGAGATTCGAAATGGGATTTCACAATTTCATCGAGACTATACAACATCCAACTATCATGCATCACAAAAAATCGGCAAAAAACAATGGCTCAAAATGGGATTTCACAATTTCATCGAGACTATACAACATCCAACTATCATGCGTCACAAAAAATCGGCAAAAAACAACGGCATAGGTTCGGCTTTAAAACAAAGACAACGGAAAACGTTGTCATTTCTGGGTTTTGGGTGCAAAAGCAATTCGGCTTCTTATCGACTTAGCTCGCGCGGCTTGTCGACTTCTGGTCGTGGCTAGGGTCTAAAAACCCTTTTTTCTCTTTGTTTTTTATTTATTTTTTTAAGGTTTTCCGAACCCAAAAAAAAATATTATACTTCTATTTCATTTAGATTCTTTGACTCACAAATTTCACATAGTGATTTATAATTGCGCATGAACATATATATATATATATATATTGATAGTTATATGAACATATACCATATATATATATATATATATCTCTGAAGGAAAATATAAATGTAGGCGGTTCATGCTTCATGGTCGTTTCAAATATCTTAATTTATTTTAAAAGAACCTGATTGGCATAAAACAATTGAGCCTTTGAATTTGTAGAAGATCCTTCATCATATCTTCTCCACAAGGTAACCCCTAAATCATTCATTTTTTATTATATTAATTAGCTAATTAATTGATTAATTATTCAATTAATTTGCTAATTAAACACAAATCATGAACTTCACCCACAAAACCATCCAAGTGGCTGGTCCATCTCCTCCCAAGGTGGCTGGCCACATCCCAATATAAAAACCCTCATTCTCTCCAAAACTCAATTCTAACTCTCTGGCAAAGTTATCTAAATTCTGCAAACAATTTTCTCTCAAAATTTTAACTTTGCCATCTGAGGTTCTTTGGCCAAAGTCCCCAATTCATCGTGGGCGTGTAAGGCTCTTGGCCTTCACCAAAGGTGTTATTTGTTTTGCAGGTGCAATTTTGTCCAAGAACAAGGAGGAAGAAATTTGCATCCACAAATTGGTGCTTTCATTAAGAGTTGAGTCACACACTCATAGAAGACTCTTGCATCTAAGGTTTTTGTTTCCTTGCTTATTTGTAGATTTTTCGTACGTTCTTATTTAGGAATTTTTATTTCTAAAAATTCTTCGATAAAATGTAAAAGAAAAGTACAATGGCAAGAGATTAAGAAACCTTGACGAACGGAAATTCCAAAGTTCAAGGATTAAGACCGCGTTGATCTACAAGGCTCATCACAAAGATGAGTGTAGCGGCACCACCCCCACGGGGCACCACCATGGCAACCACCACGATGGCCACCACAGCGGCCACCCTTGTCACATCCCGACCCAGGGTCTACCACATCCTGGGCTTGACTCCACCGTAGCACGATATTGTCGACTTTGGGCCCCAGCCACGCCCTCACTGTTTTGTTTTTATGAACTCTGACGAGAACTTCCCAGTGGATCACCCATCCTGGGATTGGTCTAGCACAATCTCGTTTAACTTCAGAGTTCCTAAGGAATCTGAAGCTAGTTAGCTCCCAAAAGGCCTTGTGTTAGGAAGAGGTGGGCATGTACATATAAGGCATAGAGGATCCACTCCCCTAGATGATGTAGGATCTAACAATCCACCCCCCTTAGGGGCCCGACTAGGGATTAGCTCTGATACCAAATTGTCACATCCTGACCCGGGGTCCACCACATCCCGGGCTCGACTTCACCGTAGCACGATATTGTCCACTTTAGGCCCCAGCGACCTCTTCACGATTTTATTTCTGGAACTCAGATGGTAACTTCCCAGTGGGTCACCCATCATAGGATTGCTCTCGCTTAACTTTGGAGTTCCAAAGGAATCTGAAGCCAATGAGCTCCCAAAAGACCTTGTGTTAGGAAAAGGTGGGCATGTACATATAAGGCATAGATGATCCACTCCCCTAGGCAATGTGGGATCTAACAACCCTCGGCAAGGCCCATGGTGCTACAACCATGGCCCAAGCTGTGCCATTCAAGCTCATATGGGCCCAAGCCCAAGGTGAGATGGCCCGAGCCACTAAAACCCGATGCGAACCCAACACGTTGCCAAACCGAGCCCTAGCTTCGCACCCACATGCGCCACACGCCGAGCAGCCCATTCCCGTGGCCCAGCGTGCTTCCGTGGCCTTCCAAGTAGCCCAAATCAATCCAAAATTAGTTCAACCGTCCTGACTTCAAATTTCTGGGCCGACAATTGAACTGAGGGCATTTTCACCCCATTTCTCCACGAATTTGACATTTCCCAACTCTAATCTCGCACCCAGAGTTCGCTATACTTCCGTCCAAGCTCTTCCCACCTAAATGGAGAACAACATTTATTCGACAAGTTATAGAGTTGATGAGTGCCCTCGCATAGCAGAGGACCTTGGTAAATCAACTCTTGTAGGGCACCGAGATGCAACGTGCCCCTGATGAGGTGTCCTGAAGTAGGACAAGGGCAGATAAAGAACTTTTCCAGCAACATCCCGGCAAGCAACTGCTCAAGCAACCACAATCCGAGAGTTTTAGTAGCTTACTCTCCTGCCTGGGTCCTCAAGGATAACATATACTCTCGTCTTAGCATGGGGAGGAACGTACACTCTCAATCAAGCGCATAGACGAGCATAAGTTCGCGGTTGACGCCACACTTTGATTATCAACATAAACAACCTTCCAGGCAAAATGTTCATTCACATTTAGGCTCGCAAGGAGCATTCTTCACCTCACATCGGAGTAGGCAACATACGGATGGAGAGAACCAGTCACTCGATCCGATTCAAGTTCAACTGACTGCTTGCAAACAACCCGCTCGCTTGCCAGAAACATGCCACATGCACCACAGCCATGGCATAGACGAGTCTAGCATAAGGAAGAGTGGCCTAGACTAATAGGTCATGACCGGGGGCAGCCGAAAGTTGACAGGCTCCTGACTGAACGATTGCGTAATTTCCTACGCAACGAGGCTATTGACAATGCGCTTCGATGAGACATGACCAACATAAGCATGTCACCATTCATAGATGAGATCGAGTGGACATATCCACCTTGTGGATTCACTATGCCTCACTTTACTCTATACAAGGGAGACGAAGATCAGGATCGACATCTTAAGCACTACAACAGTACCATGATCCTCTTCAGGAACGATGACGCTCTTATGTGCAAAATTTTTGCCACAGCTCTACAAGGCGAGGCAAGACTAGTTTCACACCCTACCGCCACAGTCGATTTGGAGTTTCAATGAACTTTCCTTAGTTTTCACTAAGGAGTATTCGTCTAACCACTCAATCAAAAGGATATCCGACCATGTCTTCAGCATCATAAAAGACCCTTGGGAAACAATTCGCGAATATGTTAAGAGGTTCAAAGCGGAGAACGCCAAGATTGTTGGTTGCAACAAGGACATAGCAACGACAACATTCAAAAATAGACTTCCCATCGAACACCCTTTATTCGGAAAGCTGATCATAGGAAAAGAACTGACCCTAGCAGCTTTGTATGCTTTGGCAAAAAAGCACGCACTATGGGACAAGGCCAAGTAGTCTAACAAAACTGAGTCAACGATAGGCCAAAGAAGCGTATGGAACGTTCCCCAACCAGATAAGACTTAGCACCCGAAACATTCACCAAGTTCACAGTTCCAATAGGCCAAATGCTTCGCAAGCTTAAGAACAAACCTTGGTTCGAACTGTCGCCACCCATGAAAAGCAATCTTACCAGGCTGGATCACATTGTATTACGCATTCCATCAATGACCAGGGCACACTACCTTGAGAAGCTAACAAATGAGGGTCGATGTGACAAGTACCTTGACAGGTCAACGATACGGCCTGCACAAGCAGGGGAAGTCTCTATCACCCCTTAAAATCCATTAGGTATTCTCCAAATAAGTTTGAAGTCTCAAGCAGTTTCTATCTTCCAGTACAGTTAATTCATTTCTTTATTCTCAATTCAAGAAGTTATTCATAATCCTAGCTTAACTGTTGTCTACAACAACTGCTCAAACCCCTATTTGGGTCTGCTCTTCAGTGCGAGAGGATAAACTAATTGCTCTCTAATGCGAGAGGGTAAACCAATTCCCCGACACCCAAATATGTCTGCTCTCCAGCGTGAGAGGATAAACAAATTAGTCTCCATTACGAGAGGGTAAACCAATTCCCAGACACCCATATAGGTCTGCTCTCCAATGTGAGAAGGTAAACCAATTCCCTGACACCCATATGGGTAAGCTCTCCAATGTGAGAGGGTAAACTAATTACTCTCCAATGTGAGAGGGTAAACTAATTACTCTCCAATACGATAGGGTAAACCAATTGATCTCTAGTTCGAGAGGGTAAACTAATTGCTCTCCAGTGCAAAAGCCTAAACTAATTTCTCGACACCCATCTAGGTAAGCTTTCCAGTGCGAAAAGGCCATATAGCTCAAAAGATTGAATGCTTGAAGACCAACTAGGCATCGAATGGTCAAGGGGGCAACATCCAGTTTTGTAACATCCCACATCGCCCAAGGGAGTAGATCCTCTAAGCCTTATACGTATATTCCCATCTCTACCTAGCACGAGGCCTTTTGGGAGCTCACTGACTTAAGATTTCGTAGGAACTCTCAAGTTAAGCGAGTTCGTGCGAGAGTAATCCCATGATGGGTGACCCACTGGGAAGTTCTCGTGTGAGTTCCCAAAAACAATATTGTGCTACGGTGTAATCGAGCCCAGGATCTGGTGGGGGCTCGAGTCGGGATGCGACAATTTGGTATCAGAGCCAATCCCTAGCCGGGTGTATGCTGACGAGGACGTCAGGCCCCTAAGGGGGGTGGATTGTAACATCCCACATCGCCCAGGGGAGTGGATCCTCGAAGCCTTATACGTATATTCCCATCTCTACCTAGCACAAGGCCTTTTGGGAGCTTACTGGCTTAGGATTTCGTAGGAACTCCGAAGTAGGGGTGGGCACGGTTTGGTTCGGTGCGGTTTTGAGTGCAACCGAAACTGAAACCAAAATTTTTTGCGGTTCGGTGCGGTGCGGTTTTGAAGCAAAAACCGAAATGAAACCAAACCGTTTGGTTCAGTTCGGTGCGGTTTCAAACGGTTTCGGTTTGGTTTTTAAGAAAAAATATACAATTTGCAATTTAACATATTAATAAGCATTTCTCAATAGCAATAGGAAAAAGACATTTGTTATGTAAACAATTAGCATGTTACATGTAGTTGTGATGTTAAAACATGTTTGTGCAACAAAAGGGTGTCCCTTACAATGTTTATCATAAAATAGTTGAATAAATTTGAATTCATTAAACGTGAGCGAAACTTTGATACTAGAATATGTGATATCATGCTTCAAATGAGTGGACTTCATTAGATCATTGTTCGACTCTTGATAACAAGATCAATCCACCCTTATACGTATATGTGTGTGTGATGGTATAAAATAACAAAGGTCCTTCAAGTTAATGAACGAAAGAAAGTGATGAATGATGATATTCTAGTGTGGTTGAGTCCTATACTAAGTATATGGATTCTAACAAACAACCAATTAAAACATGAAATATAATATGAACATTTAATTAAATGTTTATTAATATTTGCGGTGCGGTTCGGTTTCGGTGTGGTTTTCAAAAGCCAAAACCGAAACCAAACTGTTTTCTATGTTGCAGTTTGGTTTCAAAACCGAAACCGTTTCAAAACCGCAAAACCAAACCATTCGGTGCGGTTCGATTTGGTTCGTGTTTCGGTTTCGATTTTCGGTTCTAAGTGCCCACCCCTACTCCGAAGTTAAGCGAGCTCGCACGAGAGCAGTCCCATGATCGGTGACCCACTGGGAAGTTCTCATGTGAGTTCCTAGAAACAAAACCGTGAGGGCATGGTCGAGGCCCAAAGCAGACAATATTGTGCTACGGTGGAATCAAGCTTGGAATGTGGTGGGGGCTCAGGTCGAGATGTGACAACTTTGCACTCAACAATTCACTCATTTGACACTTCATCTTCAGTAGCTTCGATCTTGGCAACTCCATCTACAGCAGCTGATGCAAAAATTAACTTAACACACAAATTAAACCCTCTTGTTGACAATTGTAGTATCGATAAGTAGGGATCGTTCTTAAACCAGGGATTATGAGGGATTGCTAAAACACTGTAAACGGACTCAAATATATAAAGAGAGGCTAAAAACACTTAACTAGACTCAGAGAATTCAAAACAAACTCAAAAGACTCAAAACAAGCTAAAAACACTCAAAACTGCCTAAAAACAATAATTAGGCAATTTCTGACTCTAACACACTTTCTGGACGAATTTTGGTTTTATGTTGATTCAAAACACTTAAAAACACAAACTAAACAGATTCTAACTAATTAGACACTCTAAAGTAAAGGGGAATTTGGTTTTGGATAGTAGCATTCCATTCATGAGATCATATATATACATGCATTAATAATTCCAGAAATTGCTTTCTTTGTTGAAAAACATGTGAGTACTAGTTTTCGTGTTTAAATCAATCTTCTCACATATACCTAGTGTAGGGTGTGTAGTCAGAAAGTCTGAGTGAAAATTGAGTGAATATCTAGTAAGGAATTGAGGGAATTATCTAAGGCATGTTACTACATTCAAAACCATGTTTTAATTGATTAAATGTGAGCTAGTGAATGGTGACTACGATTAAGTATGTTTGATGGTAAGGATTGCTTAAATCTATGTGAGTGGTGATCTTTGGCATGTTATGTTTCATTGAAAATCCCTGAGGCAAATGTTGGAAGGTCTAGGTTTTGTTTTGTTTGTTTTGTTTTGCTCGAGGACTAGCAAAAGCTCAGTGTGGGAGAATTTGATAGAAGCATATTCATGTGACTTAGTTAGCTTGTTCTTGTGCATTTATGTTGTTTTTCTTTAGTTATTTTAGTGTTTAAAGTCATTTTCGTGCAAGTTCAGGTTTATATGGCTAATGTGGCAAAGAAGTGCATTTGGAGCCTTTTTAGAGCAAAATTGGGCTTGGAATGGATGACACATGCTTGGAGCCAAATGGATGGACGAAATTGAAGATCAAAGGAGGCTAGGAATGAAATGAAGAAGTGAAAATGAAGAACAAAGAGTTCAGAATTGGAAACCAAAGTTTCTAAAGTTGGAAGTTTCTATTCTTGGAGGTTTCCATTCTTGAAAGTTTCTATTCTTGACTTGGGAGTTCCTAATCCTTCCCTATAGTCCCTTGCCGTGCCATCCCTAAACTTTTTCCCTTGTCGATTTTGATGTATTAGGCCTTAGTCCTTGTGGATTTGGGTTATACAAATCCTTTTCTGAAATTAATTGGGCCAAACCCATCTCTTGTGCTGCAGCAAGGAAGAAGGAGGAGAGCCATTGGACGTGCTTGCCATTCGAGTTCGAGTTGCTGGAACGTTTTAGGTGTAATCTTTCTTTTGTTTTCAATGTTTAAATTCAATAATCTTTGTTTTGTGAGTATGAGGAACTAAACCCCTATTAGCTAGGGGGAATTTCGAAACCATGGCTATGCTTACAATATGATTTGATTACATCCAGTTGTGATTCCATGAATTGTGAATTCAGTTTACTTATCTGTTTGAATTAAAACGTGTTTATGTATGTGAGTTGAGAGTGCACACTTAATTTGTATGCATAAATATGATGCTAGGATATAAGGGAGTTTCACCTAATCGTTATGAACTTATATTCAAAAGTAGTAAAGGTTGTTAGTCACAATCAAGTTAAGTAAATTCATGGCATAAGTATATGCGGTTTCATAGTTACGAATGCCTTGTCAACACTTATGATTTCCATAGAACTTAATGATCTTTAATTGTTTCTCTATTATGCGCTTTCATGAAGGGAACTTTTAAGGAATAATTTGATTGCAATGCGCTATTTCCATTCAATTCAATGACTTAAGGAAATCTGAGGGTTAATTTAAGCGTGCCTAATTAACTTGGGGTGTTGAGGTTCATGGTTCATTGAAAAAGCAACTGGAAATTGTTTTGTATGCAAGTATGTCATGTGTGGAGAAAAACCTCCTAGTTAGCCCATCATCCATATATTTCACCAAATCTGTGCAATCTACCTAGTTTTAGTTCTTGCTTTGTTTTATTTAATTTTCGTCCAAAACCAAATCCCCCTTTACTTTAGAGTGTCTAACTAGTTAGAATATGTTTTAGATTGTGTTTTTAAGTGTTTTGAGTCAAGGAAACCCTAAAATTCGTCCAAAATTGTGTTGAGAGTTCAAAACTGCCCAGATTGTGTTTTTAGGCAGTTTTGAGTGTTTTTAGCTTATTTTGAGTGTTGTGAACTTGTTTTGAGTCTTTTGAGTCTAGTTAAGTATTTTAAAGCTTAGTTTTATCTATTTGAGTCAGTTTAGAGTGTTTAGCAATCCCTCCTAATCCCCGGTTTAAGAACGATCCCTACTTACATAAATACTACAATTGTCAAAAGAGGGTTTAATTTGAGTGTGCTTATATATTTCACATCATTACGATTTATTCATACTGGAATCAAAGGGTTTTTTCCTTTTTAACAAAGGATTGTAATTAATAGATGCATAGTTTACAATGGGTCTAACTCAAATTAATAAAATCCTCTTCAGAAAAATGAACGAGGGTGAAATAGTGTCGAGTGAATTATTTGTTTACATATAGTGTACAATTTTTGCTTAACAGAAGGATTTGGTGGATCGAGATCGAGAACTTAGAATAGTTCTTGGGCGTTGAGCCTCCTTTAGTTAGCGATCGGTCCCTGTACTTGGCCTGCTGCTTGTTTTTGTCGTTATACTACTTCCCATCCTCCTTTTTTTGAGCTACTGCCAACTCTGTTCGAGGCTACTCGGGTGCCTTGTCTGCTCACCGGGCCTCGTCCCAAAGTGCATGCTTCTCTGCCAGAGTGAATGAGTCTGCTAGAGTTAGATTTTCTTTCATAATCAATTCTCTGAATAGTGGGTGGTCTACTGGGTGTCCTTTTTGGAAGGCTGCAGTAGCTATCGAGTCGTTGCAATCGACTATCTTTGTCTTCTCTACTTTGAAGCTTTTCACATAGTCGCGGAGCGACTCCTTTGGGTTCTTCTTGATGTTGAACAAGTGGTCGGACTTCTTCTTGATTGAGCAATAGGATGAATACTCTTTGGTGAAAACCAAAGAAAGCTCGTTGAAACTCCAGATATGGTGACAGGGTGTGAAACCAATCTTATGCATCACCTTGTAGAGTGGTGGCGAATATCTTGCACATGTGAGCATCGTTGTTCTGATAGAGGATCATTGCATTTTGGTAGTGCTTTAGGTCACTTTCCAAGTCTTCATCTCCTTTGAAGGTTGTGAAATGTGGCATGTTGAATTTACGTGGAGGCCTGCTCGATCTCGTCCGTGAAAGGTGACCTGCTTATGTTGGTCATATCTCATCAGAGCACCTCGTTAGTGACTTTGTTGCTCTGAAATTCATGCAATCGTTCGGTCATGAGCCTCTCTACTTATTCCTAGATTTACCTTTGTTGGGGTAGCAGAGCTCTCTACTGCCCCCGGTTGTGACCTACTGGTCTAGACTGCTCTTCCATGTGCTCGGCTCGTCTATACCGCAGCTGCAGTGCATGTGGTACATTCCTAGCAGGTGAGCAAATTACTTGTAGGATGCCGGTTGAACTTGAGCTAGATTAAGTGGCTAATTTTCTATGTCCGTCGTGCTGCCTACTCTAATGTAAGGTGGAGGATGAACACTTCGCTTGGAAGGTTGTTCATGTTGATTATCAGAATGTGGCCCTAACCGTGAATGTATACTCGTCCATAGGCATAACTGAAAGAGCACGCTCATTCGCGCGCTAAGGCGAAAGTGTACACTATCTTGGGGGCCCAATCAAGAATGCACACTACAAGAACGTTCGGTTCATGGCTGGTCGAGGGGCTGCTTGCCAGGACACTGCTGGAGAAGATCGTCCTCTGCCCTTATCTTGCTTCGGGACACCTTGTATGGGGCAAGCTGTATCTCAGTGGGCTGCAAAAGTTGATTCACCAAGGTCGTTTACCATGTAAGGGTGCTTGTCAACTCTATGACATGTCGGGACAAGTGTTGTTCACCATTTAGGTTGGAAGAGTTTGGACAGTATGCGTCTCCTTGAGTAGTGGAAGTGTAATGGACTCCGAGAGCGAGTTTAAGCTGGAAAATAGTTGTACCACGGGAGCGGGTTGGACCGTAGGATTGGGCCACTGGAGCGTGTGAGCGCTGCGCTCCCCTTGGTGCGCCTCGGGCCTGTGTTGCGCCTTGGGCCTACAGATCTTGGGCTTAGTTTTGGAGTGCGATGGGCTCGCGCTGGCCTTGGGCACGCGAGTGCTGGGCTGCTCCACTTGTTGCGACTACATGGGCCTCAACTACCATTGCAGGATCGTGGGCCTGCTGGGTGTGGGCTGGCTCGCACTGGGCTGGCTACCTTGTAGCACGGCCCTGAGTCTGCTATTGCAAGATGGCTTGTACACAGTGGGCAATGGGTTCACCATATGCTGCTACAGTGGTTGCTACCGTGGTGGCTGCGACAGTGGTGCTCTGTGGGTAATGCCGGTCCTCTTGTCGTCGTGTTGAGCCTCATGGATTGTCATGGTGGGGCTATGTCGCGTCCTCCATCATTTGATCCAGATCTTTGAATGTAGCAAGTTCTGTTCATCGTGGTTTTCGAATTTCTCATCATCGTACTTCTCTTATACGTTTATTGATGATTATGTGTGCAGAATTTGTCATGTCACACGATTGAAAGTTCTTGAATTTCTATTCGTAGTCAGTTATGAAGTGATTGAACTTCTAGTTGCTATGATTGAAGTTCTTTTGGCTTTGTAGTGTTTCCTGTCATTTTTATCACTCCGTCAAAATAATGGCTTTTCGATTGTCCATGTTGACATTATTTATTGCTTTGGAATTGTTTTGGTTTGAGAGCACCTCGAATTTAATTCAAGATTCAAGATGTCCTCTTAAAGTTTGTTAAATGTAAAATTTTAATTATTTAACCAAAGAAAAAGTTTGATTAACTAACTTGGAACTATGTTTTAACATAACACCACTTGACTTATTTTGTTCCTCTTAAGTTTTTTTCTTTCTTGTTTCACATAAAATTCGTAAAAAGGAACGAAAAGACTTGTATACCCTTAAAAACGTGATGTAGTGATATGTACCACAGAAGGACTCCTTATCGTCTTGTTTTCTCTGTTGAGGATTTAATTATCTGTGTGTTTCTCCATCAAGATTCAATTGTCATGGCTTTCTCTGCGAGTAGTTGTACTTGTACCCTCTCTAAGAACCCTTTCTCATGCTTGTCTCCTTTCCCACGAACCCTGGGAAGAAACCCTACTCGTCTTTTGTCCATTAAAGCTGTAAAAGCTACAGAAACAGAAGCCAATAATAATAATACCGAGAAGCCGTCTTCGTCTTCCAATGCTCAACCTTCAACCGCCAAGCCGCCTCCCAAGAAGAAGCCTGTCTACTCCAGTGCGCACTGTGTCCTTCAAATTTAATTTCTCTAAACTAATTGAATTTTATGCAGCTAACTATACAACAGTTGTTTGTCTGTTCGTTTATTTATTAAATTACTTTTCTTTTCTTTGGGCAGTGAAGAAGGGTCAGATTGTGAGGGTGGAGAAAGACAAATATCTTAATAGTGTTAATGTGAGTACAAATTTAATTACTAAGAGATTCAAATTTCCCCGAAATAAATAAATAAGAGATTCAAAATGCTTAAGAATAGATATTTTATATTTTTTAGTGGTCGGAGAGTTTATAATAGATAAGATGTAAAAATACCCATCATTGCACAAAATGTAAATATAAATATTATTACATGTTTTTTGCATCGTTAGGGGATGGAGTCCACTAGGTGAAAAGAGAAAAGGTAAATAGGATTTCAAATTTACATTTTTCTCATTAGAGTAGAAATCACTGTACATTTAAAAAATGTATAATAAGATGTAAATGTAGTTTTTCTATCGTGGAAGCCAGAAATTAAGCTGCCAAAATCTAGTGTTAAGATTTATATATAATTGTGCATAATCTAAGGTGTATAATAAATGCATGTGATGTTCTATTTTCCTACTACACAATGATTAATAATTATCGATTGATATCAACCGAATATTACTTTAGTTTTTTCTTTGGATTTATATACTAATAAGATGGATGTTTGCACAACTTATTTCAGTATCTTTCGGTTGGACATCCACCGTATTACAAAGGATTGGACTATATTTATGAAGACCGCGGTGAGGTATAACCCTCTTCAAACTTTTAATTCCAACACAATACTTGCCTAAAGGATGTACTTTCTTGTCCAATAAAATCTGAAAAATGATTTTTCATCATATACATATTATATTCGGAATCGTTTTCCAGTCATTCATATGTATGTTGAATAAATGTAAAAATTTATCAAAGTAGTTACCAGTGTTTAAAATGTCGGTATTAGTTAAAATATTAATATGTAAAGTAGTGGAAATATCGATGGATATATCAAATATTGATATTGAAATCGGTTACTTTAGTTGAAAATGATATAAATTTAAAATGAAACTTTAGGAATTGTCAAATATTGGTTTGAACGAAATATAAAAGTTTCTCCTATATTTAACATATGCGTTAGAAATATCGACGATATCTGTCAATTTTAGCCTAAATTTAAGAGTTTCTCCAATATAAGGTGAAGTCTAGACTTCACCAACCATTTTCATCTCTTTCTCTGATTTTTTGGGTATTTTCACATAAATATTGACCATATCAAATAAATTTTAAACACTGGTAGTTACTAAAACCGTCAAATGATCAATGGAAGATGATTAAGAAAATGAACAGTAACATAATTAACATTACTCGTGAAAATGATTCCTGTACATGCATTTCCATGTCTATTGAGCGACTGAATGAAATCTTAATTTTTCAGATATTGGATTTGCGTATTTTTGAGACAGGAGAGTATGCACTTGTAAGGAAACTTTTTTTTTTTCATTATTTTTGCTTAACTAAACAAATTCATTATATAAAAAAGTAAAAATAAAAAGGACTAAATCACATTAATAATTGTGTTATAGGTAGCATGGGTTGGGGTCCCAACTGCGCCAGCATGGCTTCCAACAGACATGCTTATCAGGGTACCTGCGTGCTTCTTTCTTGCTAAGTTGGAAATTAGACTAGTTTAAAATATCGTCTCACTGCTTGGCGCTTTTGAGCTTGATCTTGTAATTGACTTTTGTGTTATGTTTGCAGTCAGACAAACTCGATTATGAGAGGCTGTGATACAGGATCCAAATGCATTAATCGATCTTCACCTGCAGCGTTATTGTATTTTCTTTATCACCTTCTGCTACAACTCTTACTGTATTTTTTTTGTAAAGATCGCTGTAGTCGACCGATCAAATGCACACAAACAACAGTATGTTTCTCGGCATTGTACCCAAGGATCGCCAGAATAATTATTTCCACAGAGCAGACCGGAAAGATAGATCGTTCTATGCTGTCAAACGGGTCATCAAAGCCGAGTGCCAGAGAATGAATCTGAACATGTCTTAATTGAAAGATGAGTATTCAAATATCCTCTTAGCACGCTTGTGGGCATTCATAAGTCAACCAATGAAGGAAGTGGCTGCGGCACAGGCACCTTCACTGGCCTGTATAACCTTCTTAATCTTTCATTGAAGTACTGTGATGACCCAATGACAATGACATTGGTTTTCTGAGCTTCTAACTCCTCCTCACCCTGCTTTTCGCATTGTACTTCACTAATACCACTCTCTACCCTGGTTTCTTCCCTCTGGCCCGACAACTTTTCTCCTACTCTACTGTCAACATCTTGTCTTCGTTCATCTTTTATGTACATAGTTTTCTTCTCTTCCTGCTGAATACCCGATTCTTCAAAACCGAACCTAGCTTTACCAAATAACGTGACAGACAATCTTTTTCTTGGAGGAGAGAAATCAAACAACTCTTTCTGGGAAGCGGATATCTTTACCAGTAGCGCTTGAGAATATGGACGACGTTGAGTAGGCTCTTCAGACACTTGAGAGTCCACAACTTTAATTGATTGATAATCTGTACTTGAAGAAGGTTCCACACTAATGTCTAGAAGTTTCCAAACAGGATCATCCCAAGATATTTTAGAGCTACAACAGTGCTTCTTAACATAATGCAGCTCCATACCCCTGCAATTGGGGGTCGTTGAAACAACCCATTTAGACAGTAGAAGCTGCAGAGAGCACTCTAATTCTTCCCTTGATTAGTGCATTGAATAACAGACATGCCAAACACCAAATTGGTCCCTTACTGCTTCGTTAAATTTCAACTTCCTTTGACTTTCATTACCTAGGAATTCTCCTTCGCAAGCATACCACTGTGCAGAAGGACAGATAATGAGAGGTTCAGGCTTTAAGTTAACTTGAGCCTCTGCAACCTTTGCCTTTGCCCTCTCATAGAGTTTTGGAAATCCATCAAGCAGCTGGAAGCGTGAAGATGGATCTTGAGAGACAATTTCAGGAGCTATGACTGCCAGAGCATCAAAACACTCGGGATTGATCACTTTATCAACATATATCTTCGATCCAAACATGCGGAACACACTAGTCAGTATCTCTTCCTGACCGAGCAGATCACAAGCTAAATACACCTCGACTGCATTAGGATGCTTCCATATACAATTAATTACCTATGTCAAAAGAACAAGAGGAAAAAACGACATGAGAGAGAGAGAGAGAACTGAAATGGTTTTACGTGCTAAGATCACAAACTCGTAACTTTATCATGAAATCCCAAAAAATAAAGTAATTAAAATAAAATGTAGGAGGAGGAGGAGGAGGAGGAGGAGGAGGAGGGGGGGGGGGGGGGGTTGGGTTTAGGTTTGCTAGAAAAAGGGAATGCAAAAACTAATTTACGTCAGGAACAAATATAGGAGAAAAATGTTTTCGTTTTCATATACTCACTACTAATATGCCACCATATGAAGAATTCTCAAATTCAGCAAATATTCATTAAACAGATGAACAATATCTCACAACCCCATGCAAATAAAAATTATTAAAAGATTTAAGAAAATATTAAATAACAGGAAAACACAGAGAAAGAAGAAAACAGCAGCATAAGAATTTAACAATCAGATACGATTAAATCACAAAATGAGTCAATATCAATATTCTCAGAATCATTCTTCATTAAGTAGGATAAATGGTTACGTATAAAAGTGAAATCAACCAAATTTGCAGTCATATGCATGCCTAAAGAAAGATGAGAATTGTAGTCTAAGATGTAATATGCAGTTTCTAATGCTTTCTTAACTCTTAGTAATCATCAGATGAATGTTAAAAGAGATGAGATGGCTATGTTTCACAATCTAAAGACACTTTAAAAATAGGAAATATGGTAGGTTACTTCAATAGAGCATGGCTTGAAAAATTTAATGTCCTAAAGACAGTCAGAGGTAATCAGCCACAGAGAGTTTTTGGTAGGCCAAAGTATAGATTCCATGTTTTTTGTGTTGGCACATTCCATATCCAAACAGATTTAACATTCTAGCATGTTGCAGTCTACTGCTTCACCATGCAAGAAAGAAATGTTTTGGAGTTTAAGACACAAATGCAGTGAAGAACCAAAATGGTTCAAGTTTCATAAGATTTTACATTTGCATGAATAGTACCTCAAATCGGAGGTTAGAGTTCTTGGGATTTTTGGGGTTTTCAGGTTCTAAAAATAGCATATATGAACTCAGGGACAAGCAGGGAGTTCAAATCTTACCTTCTTGACGTCGATCCGTGCTTGGAGTGTGAGTTTTGTTGTTCGTCCTTATGTGAGGGAAGGAGAGAGAGTGAGTCTGAGGGTGAGAGAGTACGAGAGAGAAGAGAGAGAGGGATAGTGTGTGTGTGTGTGGTCCACATGGGTCACCAATCCAAAACCACAAAAATTAACATCTAAGTCCCCAAAGCATGTCACACACACACTACAATTTCAACGTCCAAAGATAAGACCGTCATTTTACATCTTCGACAGTAGTAATTTGGGACGGGCTGTGACAACATAGCTTAAGATAGTACTATGAAAGGTTTGCTTCAGCCGTAAATTTCCATTTGAACCCAATTTTACTGAAATGTTTCCTTTTTCTTGTCCCTCAAACAAAATTTGGATTGGTCTAATGAGTTAAAACATTATTTTTACTTTTCTAATTAATATTTTATATATATTAAGTTTTTGGTTTTTCAGTGTCCTACAATTTCAACAGCTTTCATTCCTATCTTAAAGCCTTTGGAGTTTTGAGAAAACTTTTGTGAGCGTGTGTGTGTGAGCATGCAGGATGTTCTATGCTTTGTGAGAAAAGAAGAAAGCCTTAAGAGAGGTTCAAGAGAAACTTGTTTTGCCTTTAAATATTTTTTAGGCTTTTCATTCATGACCACGGCCTTTATGTTAAAACTTGATATTTAGAACCCTTTTCAATACCAAAAGAATTGACTGAAAAAGACAAGCTACTTGACAAATCTTGTGCCTTGTAGATAGTTCGACAAAACCAAATGATCCCTGAAGCATATGTGCCATGAACAAGAAGAGTTGGAGCACATGTCTTGGATCAACAAGAAAAAGTGTGGAGTAGGAATGAGGATGCGCTGAAATTTTCAAGAGTGGTTGGTGTGAAAAAGTGTTAAGGGAGAAAATCCAAACACACATCAATTGTTTCTTACAATCAACCAAGAGTTCATTAGGAAAAAATCAGCATCAGGCTGCCCTGGACTCATTCTGGCTGACCTCACACTTACACACTCCAGCTGAAGCTCAAAAGAAGTTTAGTCTTTAGTATCCTTCAGTTTTGAATCTTTTGATTAACGTTCAATAATACAAAGTAGTTACTTTTATAAGGATTATGGATAGGACCCAAGTTGATTCTCTCGAAATTCTCAAAGACACAATTCATGACAAACGAAACTAACACATTGATTATGGACATGGAGAGACTCAGACACAATGAATATAAGATTCTAAGATAATAGGCCTAAAAATCATGTGAATTCATTAATTAGATGAGTCGTTACAAATTCTCTAAATTATATAGTGCTTGGCACTTGGTTGAGTTTATTTATCACATTAAAGATTCAAACTAACGGAAGACGTGGCACAAAACCGAGTGCAATAGCGTTCTAGGATTCATACTGCAGATCCCACTTAGTGGGATAAGGCTTTGTTGTTGCTGTTTTTGTTGTTGTTTATTCAAGATTCAAACTAAGCTCATGCATGAAATTGTAGTCCTTTACACAATGAATGTAAGTCTAACTGTAGTCTTTTACTTTTATTTTCCTCAGTGTTGCCTTACTTTGAATGGGATATTTTTAAAGTGGATTAAGCTACTCAAAAGCTTATGTGTGTATGCACCTATATGGTCGACGTGGTTCACATGGAACTGTGTAAACTCTGTACAGAAGTCCTCTAAAGGGTCGAGTCGATTTTGTCAATCACCTCGGCCACAACTGGCCTTTTCTAATTTCTAGACAAAGTTTGTAGAAAACTTGTGTGACTTTGATTGATTAACTAATCTTTTTTTTCATAGGCTAAATTGATTAACTACGATTTATGAGAGCATAGTCTCCCACTCTCTAGGCCAAAGTTGGTATTGTATCATCGGAAACTAGAGTTTTTCACAAAAAATGCTTACACATATGTACCATTCCAGGTATAGTTTTGACCTATGCAACAAAATCAGATGAACACGAAAATAAGTAATTAAATGTCTAAGCTGGAATCTTGATAGACTGATCTTTGGCATTCAAGAGTACCTGCTGAATTGCTGACTCCTTGCTGGGGCATTTTTTAAGTGAATTTTCCAAATGTGCAGTCTAGAAATACATAATCAAGTTGACACCTGGGCTTGTGTCCTTTCTCCCCAAGGTACTTGGGTGGTAGACTTTGCAGACACTCAGGTGTGAGTCTGCAATCCCCAGTGTGGAGAATATTACTGAAATTGCCTTCGAACAAGAACATTACGGCTCCTGAAGTTCACACAACCCACGTCAAACAAGGTATTGTCTGTCAATAAAGCTATCCTCAAGCCAACTATAAATTGTGTGAGGTAATTAGAAGCAACCCCCACCACCGAAAAAACCCCTATCCGATCCCCGCCCATATTCAAAACAGATGACATGCAAACAAAGGCACGAGATTTTATCCTATAAACAGATCGATTCACACAAGAAATCATCGGTTAAAAGGATATATTCGTTCAGAACATTTCAACGACTTCAATTCGCTTGCTTGGCACAATGAGCGACAAATAATTTGAACTTTGAAGAGATCATTTAACTGAAGCTTAAATGTCACAATTAAAACTTGAAACAAAACAATTTGGACACAAAATTAAACAACCGTGAGTAATATGCAACTACAATTGATCTGGAAACCAATGGAATATATAGGTGAAGAAATAGTGAAAAGCTACCAGGACAGTGATTGGCGTCCAAGGCCGTAACCGTGAAGCGGCCATCAGGGTCGTCAATGGCCACGGATTGCCCAACCTCAAAGCTCACAAATAAAGATTCATCAAGCTGCAAAAGGCAGAAGGCAAAAATAATTAAAATGAAAACCTAGATAGATGGATAGAAGAAAATATATATATATATGAGAGAGGCCCGGTCCACCACATCCGAGCCCGTTCCACCACCGTAGCACGATATTGTCCGTTTTAGGCTTACCATTCTCTCACGGTTTTGTTTTTGGGAAGAGAGAGAGAGAGAGGCCCGGTCCACCACATCCCGAGTCCGTTCCACCACCGTAGCACGATATTGTCCGCTTTAGGCTTACCATTCCCTCACGGTTTTGTTTTTGGGAAGACAACCCATCCCAAATTTTATTATTTTATAAATCCTAGAAGGTGAAATTTACAAGAATACCCTAGAGGCGAGGGTATTGATTTTGTTGGTCGTTAGTTCACAACGCGTGTGAATTATTACCTTACTGTATTCCAAAAGCATGTTGATAAGGATTGTTATTTATTATTTCATTCATTTCATATTATTATTATTATTATTATATTTATTATTAAGGGTTTTGGAAAAAGGAAGAGGGAGTCTATGGGAAGGAAGAAAGAACATATAACTAGGGAGAATTGGAGGAGTTGGGACGAATCAGGGGAGGAGAGAGACAGCAGGAGGACGAATCAGGGAAGAAAGAAAGCAGGGAAAGAAGGGAGAGAGGGCGCACGGGATCGGATCCCCAACCCGTTTTGGTTCGACTCGACCGGCGGCACTCCATGCTTCCCTATGCTATTCATGGCATTTCACGGCAAATTGAGCCAAATAACCACCTGGAAACAACTTCCTAGCCTTCCCTCTACTAATTCCATCCCAAAATTCATGCAATTTGGCCTTGGATTCGCAAGAAATGCACCGGTGGGTGTGATGAAACCGTGCCTTCGATTTCCCCAATTCTGAAACGATTCCACCCAATTAATACCACCATTAGAATCTCCTTGACGTCTGGAACAAAGCCCATTCATTAGTTGGGACATCGGAGTTGAATTGAAGACGAATCAAGAACACCCATTTCTAGGGTTCCGACGTGTTTTGATGAAATTGGAATCTTTCCATGCCAAATTGGCCTTGGTCACAGGCGCCGATCGTTTGTGACACCTTGATGTTCGTGCTAGGAAGTTATAGCACGGACTCTAGGTGAGTGGATCTTTCCTTACTCATCATATGTTTCATGATTGATAATTCTATAAATGCTTTTAAATAAAACTGAGAAATTTATGTCATGACATATATATATTTATATGTTATAAAATACTATGAGATGGTTGAGTTAGATTTCATAATGATCTATCCATATGCGTATCACTATAAATGATTATTGCGAACTACGAATGGTTTGATCCCTGTTGAGGGTATGTAGGCAGTCTAACGAGACGTTAAATGCAGCCATATAAGAAATGAGATTAAATAATCAAGACCATAGCCTTGTTTAAGGAATTGGGCAATGTGTGTGGGCTTTTGGTTTTCAGTATATATTTATAAACTTGATATTTTTCCCAGAAATATGTTTAAATGAGATTATGCCTTGAATGCAATGCATATGAGTCTATAATTCATATATGAATTGGTATATGATGCATTATATATAATTGTATTGGAAATATGCCCTGAAAGTCAATCTTTGGAAGAAACTTTTCAGGACAATGAATGGATGTATATATGATTCTTGTACATCAAATGGCAAATATACTAATTAGGACTATCTCAACACACGATATATGTCCTAACTAGTGAATCCATGGACAATGGATTGATGGAAGAAGTAATCTAATGATGTTAGACTATAGAGACCTTCTTCACATAACCATTATGTCCAAAAGGTTCATGGTCATAGGATTGTCGGAGGGATACTGACAATGCATAGACCGGTACATACTATGTCCGCTTCAATTGGAAGGATGGAAAGTCTCGTCCCATTCGTGTAGTGACACTAAGACAGGTATGTAGGTGTTCATTAAGGGAATGAGTTCACTGAACACAATCGAACGAGAGTACTTGCATGGAGGTCTACTCACATGTCAAGCAAGTAACTCTAATGGTTGGAATAATGTAAGTAGTCCTTTGACCTGAGGCATCATAGTTGTCTTGTGGTTAGGTACTTGATCTTTGATTATGTCAAAGTCACTCCATCCGCGGGTGTCCACGGCATAGTTGGGGTTAAGCCACTTAGTCATGGAGGCAAGTGAATACACAACAAGGAATCTCTAATCCTCGTTAAGAGAGGATGAATACTCTAAGATATGATTCGGGAATCTTCGGCCGAAGTATCAAGCGTAATAAAGAAAAGCGTTCCTATACGACTCAAATGAATCATATAAGAAGGAATAATCACATTAGGGGTTTGACATAATATATCCATACCCTAGTAATGTGATTAAGAGTATTGTTTTAGAGAATGATCGAATTACATTGTAATTCCAACTGAATAGGTTCTCCGAACAAATTCTACATTAACTTGGGTAGCCATGATATATGGTTAGATGTCACTCATGACTTGTGAGTTCTTCTAGATGATTAAATGTAGTCGTCAAAGAAGAAGGTGAATTAAAAGTAAGTTTTAATTCACTAAGTGATTGGATTAAAAATAATCAATTGGATTGGTGCCAATCACCTCACTGCCTTGCTAATTAGAACCTAAAATGATTGTTCACCAATACACTCTTGTAGTGAGTAACTAATGGATTATGGAAATAATTAATTTGATTAATTAAGTGTTGTGATTAATTAGAATGTCTAAAGAAATCATAAAAGCGATAAAAGATCGTTTTGGGCTTAAAGAAAAGTTCGGGTCTAATTGGGCCCATTGGGCCTAAACCCATTGGCTTTTATTCAAGCATAGGATGACTTGAAATAATAAAAGCTCAAAGCCCAAACAACACTAAAGGGGCCGGCCAAAGGAGGGAGAGAGAGAGTCAAATGTTGACTTGTTTCTTTTTGGTTATAAAAGGAACTTTATAGCATAAAGTTTTATTAGGGTTTTTTGAAGTGTTAAAACAACAAAAGAGAAAAAGAAAATATCTCTCTCAACACTCAAAGGCCCGGCCACCAAAGGGGGGTTTAGCTAATCATCTTCTCACCCTTTTGGTTATTCCTTCATCCTTCTCACTACTCTTGTGGGTGAGGATCTTTAGAGGTCTTCAACTTTGGAGACTTAAGGAGAACCAAGGAGCACTCATTCTAACAAAGTGGAGGAGGTAAGGAGGAAGGCTAGGCTCAAGGAGTTCCAACAACAAAGGGCTTGGAGGTGGTCCATCCTTGGTCTAAAGTCTAGATCAAGAGGTATAAAACTACTCCTACACATTGTTCTTCAATAAATTGTTTTTGATGCATCTTACATAAACCTATGCATCTTGAAGGGGATTTGCATGACTATAGCTTTGATATTATTTGATAACATACTTCCGTTGCTTTCGTATATAAATTTTGAATTGTATATGCATGCTAGTCACTAGAAATCCCACATGAAATCTCACAATTTCCCTTCAAATTGTGGTGCTATGAATGCTCTGAAGTGCAAAGGTGAATGCAGGACACTCAGATAAGTTCAGGTACGTTCAGGTAAGTTTAGGTAAACTCAAGTAAGTATACGGTATTAGCCATGATTGATGAGATATGAATATGTCGTATAGGTCACTAGAGGTGACTCCGACTTATATGTTAGGTCACTAGAGGTGACTTCAACTTATATGCTAGCCATGATTGATGAGATATGTGATGAGATATGAATATGTCGTATAGGTCACTAGAGGTGACTCCGACTTATATGTTAGGTCACTAGAGGTGACTTCGACTTATATGCTAGCCATGATTGATGAGATATGTGATGAGATATGAATATGTCGTATAGGTCACTAGAGGTGACTCTGACTTATATGCTAGCCATGATTGATGAGATATGTGATGAAATATGAATATGTAGTATAGGTTACTAGAGGTGACTCCGACTTACATGCTAGCCATGATTGATGAGATATGAATATGTCGTATAGGTCATTAGAGGTGACTCCGACTTATATGCTAGCCATGTTTGATGAGATATTTGATGAGATATGAATATGTCGTATAGGTCACTAGAGGTGACTCCGACTTACATGCTAGCCATGATTGATGAGATATGAATATGTCGTAGGTCGTATAGGTCACTAGACGTGACTCCGACTTATATGCTAGCCATGATTGATGAGATATGTGATGAGATAAGAATATGTCGTATAGGTCACTAGAGGTGACTCCGACTTATATGCTAGCCATGATTGATGAGATATGTAATGAGATATGAATATGTCGTATAAGTCACTAGCGGTGACTCCGACTTGTGTATTATTATGAGTTATTAATCGCATGATTATTTGATATTATTGATGAGATGCGGTGTTGTGGTACATTATGATTTCTCTAGAAATTATACAGGTGTTGTAATGAGGGATTACATGTGTTATATATTTTCTATTAGTATTTTACTTACATGGCCACTCATTCTTGTCTTGTCTTCACCCTCCAGGTATTATTAGCTGAGTTTTATTATCACCAAAGACTTGCGGTGATTCTTAGTATCGGAGACTATTTCGAGGGCACGATTCTTATATCATTTTTCTGTACTTGCTTATGCTCTAACATCACGTGTGAAGTGGGTTCATTCCCGCTCACCAGTGCACTCTGGTATTTAGGCACTCTTAAGTTTAAATCTATTCACAATTTTCCACACCATCACATTTTATGGCTTTATCACCTTCCAAGTGTCGGCCAGCACAGCTTGATTTGGAGTCCTAGTGGACATTCCGGGTCGGGGTGTGTCATATACCATCTCCAACCGAAGAGGCCAAACATAGCCCCCTCATTAATTTATTATTTTTGAATTTATTCTTTAACTTTATTGGTAAATTGAATTAAACTACTATATTAAAATAAAGTTATCTGGATATAATTTTGAGTGTCACGGATCGCTAAATGAATAAGTTTTCTGATTTCTTACATGTCACTAAATGACAACCCCTTTATATTTCTTATCTTTATATAATTTTGATAATTTTTCAAATAGAATTTTCTAGTGAAATGTGTCGAAGTGTAATTATTTAATTAGGAGAAGCATCCAAATGAAACGAAATGACCCGCTTGCGTTAATGTTTAATTCATTTGGAGAAAAGCATGTATTGATGATTTAGGGGTTACAATCTCTTCTACAAATTTAGCCTCTGATTCTATCTTTGTAATGGGTGGATTTGATGTTGTTGATCCAAAGGGCCGTCGGGTCTTGATCTTGGGATAAACAGTTGTGCGGATTTGTTGACGTCGTTGATCCAAAGGGCCGTCGGGGCTTGATCTAGGAATGAACGAATGATGAATGATGAACACTTTCTTCAAGGGCCGTGGGGGGGGGCTTGATCTTGAATTAGTGGAAGTTCTTCAAGGACCGTTGGGGCTTGCTTTTGAATGAGGATTTTTTGAAGAACGAAGGGAGCTTTCTTGATCCTTTGGGATTTGCTTGGGAGCTTTGGAGTTTCAAAGCTTCAAGGTTGTGGTGTGAGGTGAATTGGTTATCAATTGGTCTCAAAAAATGAATGCCTTGGCCTCCTATTTATAGAATTCCAAAACTTGATTTTTTTTGGATTTAAATAATTAGATGAAATAAATCATTTCTGCCAGGTGTTGACACGTGTCCTGTTTGATGACTTTTCCGATTTATTTTGATTTTTCGTTTAGTCACATGCTATGTGTAAAATTTATATGACACGTGAACATTGAAATTTTAATTATTGATCAACATTTATTTCACCAAAATTTCGATGTCTACAAATGCCCCCACTTCAAGGCGCGCCGTATACATGTGCTTGTCACATGTAGGAGATGTGTTTTGAAGTCCTTTAATGTAGATGTCGATCCAAAGGCCATCGAGGCTTGATCTTGAATTGGGCTGGAGATTTCTTCAAGGGCCGTTGAAGCTTGATCTTGAACTTTGTTTGAAATTTCTTCAAAGGCCGTTGAGGCTTGATCTTGAGGGTTGAAATTGGACCACAAGGAGCTTCATGTGGTAGATGATCTTTTGCTTTGGTAGTGGGTGAATCAGCATGTCTTTTGTTGCGCTTGTTGACTTTCCACAGTTTTGATCTTGAACCGGTTCGAAGGATTTTCTGGTTTCCTCCAATTGTTGACTTTCCACAGGCTTATTCTTGAACTGGGTTGGAAGATTTTCTGGTTTCCTCCAAAGGACTTTCCACCAACTTAATCTTGAACTGGATTTGATTCAAGGGTGGTGGACACTTGATCTTGAATCGGACTTGTGATTTCTTTAAGGGTCGTCGAGGTTTGATCTTGACTTTGGCTGGAAGCTTCTTCAAGGGTCGTTGAGGCTTGATTCTTGAAGGTTGACTCAAACACATGGCAAGCAGGCACAAGGTGAAGGTGATGGCCTATTTCTTTGTTCAATCTTTCTAATTCACACCTGAGCAGTTTGGTCAACAGTATGATCTTCAAGAGTGATGGGCGCTTCTTCCAGTTGATGACTTGATCTTTAAGGATTTGATTCAAGGGTGGTAAATCGGCACGTGCACCTCACAACGCCTAGCGGGCCGACCCAAGAATTTGAGGGTCGAAACAGGTCCACCAAACCCAGAGTGATTGCAACCCTAATGATATAAGATACTTTTGATTTCGAAGAAGTAGCGGATGAATCGGCACTTGCTTTGTTGTGCTTGTTTCTACATGCTTCAATGTATCATTTTCCCTTGCCTTATCTGTTCTTTAGGCAGATGTGGTATTTTCTCTAGAAGCATAAGATGTTGAAACAATGGGTACTTCGAGAGCAGTGCTAGGTAAGCAATTAGGGAAGGGTTCCAAGCAGTTGGTTCCAGATCGGAAGATTGATACCAAGTGCTGTCTGATTGCTTTTTTTCTCCTTGTCCCGCAGGTAAGAACAAGGACAAAGAAAAGAATAGGGAGAAAGCATGATATGAAATACTCTTGCTTTCGAAGAAGTGGTGGCGATTTGATAGCGTTGCACAACGAGGCTTTGCTCTTCGACGATGGTGCCATCAATATGTTTGTTGAAACTTCTCGAGCTCTTGGATTCAACTCAGACTCCTTCTGCTGGGTTGGTTGATTGTGCAAGGAAGGGGAAACTTGATCTTGAATGAAATCAGCACATTGTCTCCACATGCTTCAAGGTATCATTTTCACTTGCCTTATCTGTTTTCCGGGCAAATATGGCATCTTCTTCGGAAGTACATCAGCAACTGAAGACGAGTACTGAAGAGCAAAGCCAGGTAAACAACCAGGCAAAGGTTCCAGGTAGTCGGTTCCTTACCCGGAGTTTGAATGGAGGTTTCGACATATTGCTTTCTTTATCCTTATCTTTGCAGGTAAGAACAAGGACAAAGGAAAGGACAGGGAGAAAGCATGATATGAGATACTCTTGCTTTCTACCCTGGTGATATGAGATACTTTTGCTTTGGTGTCATTTGTTTGCAGAGGTATTCCAGGAGAGGAAGAAAACTGGGTATTTCGAGAGGCTCTGCTGAGAGTGTACTCTCGGAAATGAGGAAGGGTTGGGCATTTTTGCAGGTCTGCCTTGCTATGGACGGTGAAGGTGGACAGTTATAGGAAGTTCTTTAATACCTGTAGAGGTATTATTCTTTCACTCGTGTCGCCAACCATTGAGTGATTGATCAGTATGGCTTCACGTGCTTTCTTCTTCATTAGAAATCTTCGACAAATTACCCGTAATTTCCGCAAAGCTGAGTGTGCATGTGACAGGTGCTGACGAGGCTGAAAAAGACTGGGGCCTCTTCGATATCTGAGATTGGCGCTTCGAAAAATTATCCGTGATTTTCGCAAAGCTGAGTGTGCATGTGACAGGTGCTGACGAGGTTGAAAAAGACTGGCGCCTCTTCGATATCTGAGATCGGCGCTTCAAAAAATTATCCGTGATTTTCGCAAAGCTGAGTGTGCATGTGACAGGTGATGACACGTCTGAAAAAATAAAAAAACAAGTGCCTCTTCAATTTCTAAGATCGGCCCGTGGTTTCTGAGCAGCCCAGTTTTTGAGAAAGCAGACGTCTCTTCGATCTCTGAGCTTGCCTCTTCGATTTTTGAACTCGCCTCTTCAATTTCTGAAGCTCCGTCGAGTGCTGATTTTTAAAGAGAGGCACGCATCACATTCCAAAGCACACTTGAATTTTCCGCCTGTAGAAGCTCCCTACTTGCACTTCTAAGAACTTGATTTGTCCGACCTCTTCTTTTTCTTCACACCTTCAAAAATGTCTTGCCTTTCTGACCGTTGTCTTAACTTGAATGTCGGGGAAGATAGTGACATATCTTCTTCAAACAACATTTGGCAGCCGTCATTCGTATCTCCCAATGGTCCTCTTACAGTTGGGGATTCTATGATGATGAACGATACAACCGCTTCGGTGGTGGCCAGAAATCTTCTCACTCCTAGAGACACTAGGATACTTTCCAGACGGTTCGACGAGCTGGCTGTTCAGGACTCTCTGGCCTACAACGTCCGATGTGCAGGCTCAGTTTCAAACATGGGCCAACGCCTTCTTGCTCAATCTCGTCATGTTGAGTCATTGATGGCTGAGGTGGCCAGTCTTCGGCAAAAGGTCAGAGTGCTTAGGCACGAGAATAAAGAGTTACACATGCTCGCAACTAATTACTCAACAAGCATGAAGAGGAAGCTTGACCAGCTGTAGGAGTCCGAAGTTCAGATTCAGAGTGATCATCAGAGGTTTGTGGCGTTACTCCAGCGGCAACTTCTGCCTTCGTCCTCTGGCGCTTCACCAAGTGTTGAAACTCCGGATAATCAATCTCTGGTGCTTCGTCTTTCTGGAGCTCCGCCGAGTGATGAGGCGCCACCTGATCATCCTTGAAGATCCCTTCCTGTAAATTTGATTTGACTTTTTTTTTAAGGTATGTATAATGCAAATTTATGTAAATTTCCATAAAAATAAATAAAATGGACTTTATTTCTCTTAATGCATTTTAGATATCAATGGACATGCTTTATTTTATTTAGTATGTTGTGCTAAATACAAATAAAACGTATATCTGACTAAAATGCGTTACTTCCTTCTTTTTTTTCTCTTTTTTTTTTTTTTTTTTTTTTTTTTTAGATGGTGCCTGACACACCCATTTCCTTTTAGATGGTGACTAATGCACTATTCTTTCACCTTTTTTTTTTTTTTTTTTTTTTACTTAACAGTAGCTGGCACTTTTTTTTAGTTGGCACTTTCTTTTTGTACATAATCATATTTTACCAGTGCACCATTTAGGGTAGCTGGCACTTTCTTTTAGTTGGCACTTTCTTTTTGTGCATAATCATATTTTCCCAATGCACCATTTTACTTAACAGTAGCTGTAGCTGGCACTTTCTTTTAGTTGGCACTTTCTTTTTGTATATAATCATATTTTCCCAGTGCACCATTTTACTTAACAATAGCTAGCACTTTCTTTTAGTTGGCACTTTCTTTTTGTACACAATCATATTTTCCCAATGCACCATCCCATCACCTCTCATTTTGGTTTTTCTTTTCCAGGCACGGGTGGTCGTTTGCACAGTCACGGACCTGCGTTTTGAATAGCCACCGCATTTCATTTGCTTCTCCGAGGGCCTTTATATATATATATATACATGGGATTGCTCCTTTGCTTGTACACTCATTACACAGCTTCAGCCACTGCGTTGCTTGTTACCTTGCATCGCCACTGCACCATTGTCCAGCAATCCTGCGCTGCTGCTTTTACTTGGTGAGTCACTTGAGTATATATATGTGTGTGTATATATATATATATATATATATATATATATATACATGGAAAGCTGTTGTTGTAGTTCGCTTTATCGCTGTTGTAGTTTGCTTTATCACCGTGCATACATATATACATGTAATATAATGTGCTTTGCCCTCTGCAATTCCTTCATGCTGCTTTTACTTGGTGAGTCACATGTGTGTGTATATATATATATATATATGTTGGAAATGTGCCCTAAAACCAATCATATGATGATACTTTACGGACATTTCACATGTTAAACTAATCTAGTTTAATATCAAGGGCATAGATTATTATTTTAAGCCGTCTCATATAAATGTTATATGCTTAAACGATAAGTCCAAGGAATATGTGATTGGGAGAATACGATCTAAAGAAGTTAGATTCATGAGACCATTCTTTCGTAGACACATCCTAAACGTTCCTGATCATAGGATTGCCAATTGGGCATTGACAGTCCGTTAAGATCAGTACGTGCTGTGTCTTCTCTCAGGGAGAGTGACTAGTCTCGAGTCATTGGTGTGTGTGACATTAAGACAAGTACGTAGGTGCTCAATAGAGAATGAGTTCACTGAACACGATCAACGAAGAGTTCTCATATTCATGTCACATGAGAACTCATGGTTGGGATAATGCAAAGTAGTCCTTTGACTTAAGGCATCACAGCTGTCTTGTGGTTAAGTCCTTGATCTTTGATTATGTCAAAGTCACCCCATCCGCGGGTGTCCACGGCATCGTTGGGGTTAAGCTACTTAGCCATGGATGCAAGTGAATGCGCAACAAGGGATCTCTAACCTTCAAACCGTTTGAGGGAGAATATTCTATGATATGATTAAGAATCTTTGGCCAAAGTATGAATGAGATTTAGGAAGGCGTTCCAAATCACATTCAAGGTAATCATATAAGCACACGAATCACATTGGATAGTAGACATGAATAAACTATCAAACCAAACAATGTTGTCAAGAGTATTGTATTAGAGAAAGACCGTATTGCATTTGTAATCCTAAACTGAATAGGTTCTCCACCTCTTCTGATTAGCTTGGGTAACCATGATATGCTGCTAGGTGTCACTCATGGTTTGTGGAAGCCCTAAACATGTATAATCACTAAAGGGAGAATTGAAAGTAAGTTTCAATTCACAATCGATTTGAAAGAGTTTTAATCGCCCACTGCCTCGCTAAAAGGAACCTAATGGATCGTACACCGTGTAAGGTGGAGATTGAAGAAACAATGGAGATGAGTAAGAATAATTAAAAGGTTTAATTATTTATGGCAAGGATGAATTAATATGTTAATTAATCAAACGAATAAGTTCGTTAAAGACCTCGGGATAGTTTTGGACCTTAAGGCCCAATGGGCTTCGAACGTCAAGCCCATTGACTTAAGTTGTATGACAATTTAATGAATAAAGATTCACAAAGGCCCAAAAGCCCAAATCCCTAATGTGGCCGGCCATATGTGTTGAATTAGGGTTTTTTGGTTCTTTAGGTCATTTATAGAAGTGACTATATAAAGAACTTTATAGCCTAAAATTCATTAAGGGTTCTTTTGGAGAAAATTGGTGAGAACTTGTCTCTCCTTTTCTCTCTAGGAGGCCGGCCCCCTTGGAGGGTGGATCTAGCAATCCCACTACTCCAAGGTCACTCGTTCCTTCTCCAATCTCTCCTTGGTGTGGAGACTTAGAGGTTCTCAATTTTGGGAACTTGGAGAAACCTTTTCATCCATCCAAATCCATAGATTTTAGATGCAAGGAATGAAGGCCCTCTCCTTGGGTGATTAGCCTTTGCTTATGCAAAGAGGAATCTACAAAGGTATAAATCTCAACTCACTTTGTTTTGAGTTGATTCATGGTTTTCCAATCTACTAGGCTTTGAATTTCATGGGTAATGTTTTGTTTTTTAATGCATGCAAGCATGATTCCGCCTTTTAATTGTTAAATGCATACTATAGATGTTATTCAAATGAACATGTTTTCACAAAATAATCCTTCAAGTGGTATCAGAGCCTAGGTCTAGTAGTTGGTGAATCTTTTTGGGTTTTGTAGTTCATAGTTTTGATTTAAAAGTTGTAATATGTTACAAGCTTTATTCTTGTTTCTTTGAATGTAAATTTTGTTAGAAAATTTGCCATCTCAAATGTTGTAGATGTAGTTCATATGAGCATGAATATTGGAGCTAAAATTTGGTGCCATGATTTTGGGAAAATTCGGCCAAATACCTAGGGTGATTTTTTGGGTTCTTGTTTGACTTGTTAAAAGTGTTTTAAAGTGACTTTTGGAACCCCTATGTACCCTAGTTTGGTTATATGTTATTTCCCTAAAGTTTGAATGGTTTTGGAATGTTTTTGGGTGAAAAATGTTCATGGAAATTTTTTGAGTTTTTCATGAATGTTCTTCATTGTTCTTGACATTTTAGCCAAGAACAAAAAGTTTTGTGTTTTGATTCAAAGTTTTGATTTATTTCATAAAGTTTATGTTTTATGATTTTCAAATGTTTAAATGTTTTAGATATTTGTTTAAATGGTGTAAGAGATATTGGTGGGTGTGTAAGGATTAATTTCCTTTCACACACACCACTTGCACCACTTGATTGCTTTATGTCAAAACTCACAAATCAACACACACATCACTCCATTTCTTCTTCCAAAACCGGCCACCCCCTAGTGGGGGTACTTTTGGGGCCTTTTATGCAATTACATAAAGTTTTGATACTTTTGTGTATTTGCACTTTGGCCCAAAAGTTTATGTTTTTACGTTTAGGTCCAAAAACGCTAAAGGACAAATTGTTTTGCTCCTTTAATGAAGTTTTTACATTGTTTAATTTTTGGGTTCTAGTGTAATTACATGAAGTAGTGGACTTTTGTGTTCTTACAAAGAGTGACCCCAAAAGTTTATGTTTTTGCAATATTGCCCAAAGGTTGTGGTAATTGCATTTTGGCCCAAATTAGGTAGAGAACAAAATTGTTTTGTCTCTTTAAATGAGAATTGGATTTTCATTTCATTTAACTCCATTTAAATCACTTTTATGGATACAAAAACCAAATGAAAATGTTGCATTCAATTTAATTAGTTAAAGTGTTAATTAATTAAAGGATGATTATGAACCCAAGCCTAATATAATTGAGCTATGTGAAAGGCCGTTTCAAATTTGTTTGAACCATGGGAATGTGTAGATTAGATTTTGGTTGTAATTTGATTTGATCAAATGTTGTAAAAGGGCATAAGCCCTTCTTTACTTTAAGGTAATTTGTTTTATGCAAATGTTGTAATGAGCATAAGCTCACCTTTACTTTGAAGTTCTTCTTTCTTGCTTTATTTGATATGCATGAAAATGAAGTAGTTGGGTCCAACGCCCCTAAGACAACACGCCTTAATGTGATTAAACGCGTAACTAAAATCAATCTCCATCCCTAGACCGAGATTCAACACAAGGCTCGTGTTGAATCTAAACAAAGGTTCATAGTCATCCTAAGGCCCTAAGGTAACTATATAGTCCATCAAATGAATGCAAAGTTTATGTTAGTAGTATCATATACTCTTGCTTTAAAAACCGTTTTATAAGCATACTGGGAGTATTATATACAACTAAAACAATCATATGGACCAATAGTTGTAATAAGACCAAAATTGTTTTAGTAAAGATTAAAATGAATATTTATATGTGATGAGACCTAAAACCCTCAACCAAACCATTATTAAGTTGATAAGCGTGAGAGTGCTTTGAACACTCTTTCGTGGCCTTCCACCGTGGTGGGCTTCAATCGTTTGTGACTCATACACCGTATTCGTCCAGTTCTGGGGTTGCAAAGTATATGCTTACATTTAGGAGAAGCCTATACACATATGATGAAGTGAAAGGTAGGCAACGAGTGTGGTCAATATGATATTCTTCTGAGGCCATTCTTGAACCCCTACTTGAACTAGCATGGTGGGAATGACTTAACTAAGTGCAATGTGCCAATATGATATTCTTCTGAGGCATCATTCTCTAGAGGCCAAACTAGATGGGTACTTGCAAGAGATGCAAATGAGTAAGCGTACTCTCTCATTATTATGAACGCTAGCCAATATGATTTTCTTCTGAGGTGGGCTTGGTAGTAGTGAGTCTCCCATACCCTACTAAGAGTTTCCTCCAAAACTCTCGAATTCCAATGAGGGATATGGAATTTGCCAAAAATAGTGGGTGGTGCTATTTGATTTAAAGACCCGAATCAAATGGCTTAAAATCAATCAATTTATATTCGTTATGTATTTGTTTACCAATATATTTGCAAACGCTATCCAACACTTGACAAATAAAAGCCGAAAGTTTTAGTTTCCGGACTTGGTACTACAAAACCATAGATTGTCTTTAATGGCTTGTAAATGTACCTAAGTAGTCTCATCCTCACAATCTTCCTATTGATAATGTATCAGTAGAAGAATATGTTAGAAAATGTCTATCATAAAGAGGACAACACTTTTAATGTCATAATTCTTCAATTACAAATTGTTGTATGAAGAAATAAGAGTTGCTTTGAACAACCCTTAATCAATGCAAACATTAGTGCTTGTTTCTTTGTTACATGGACAAGGAACTTTAGAAGTAAGCACAAGGGCATGGACACTTTATGTGCCATGATTCTTCACTTACAAATTGTTGTATGAAGAAATGAGAGTTGCCTTGAACAACTCTTGAAAGTTTGTAATTATGTTTAGAACATAATGGTTGGTTGACAAAAATAGTCCATCAACATGGACTTATGATGATTTTGAATCATTGAGTGTTGAAGTGTTAAAACCACTTAATGAGATGGAAACTAGGCAAGGACTTCACCTTTGTTTCCTTATCCTAATGGTTCACTAAGTTTATTGTAAACTATGTAGTGAACAATAACCACATGCTCTCCAAAATGTTTGATGTGTATAACACAATTGAAATAAGTTTCAAGAGAGATAGTGGGAGTTTAGGGACCATGACTATTGTAGTCAAAGGTGAAAGTCAAATGAAGAAGATAAAAATTAACTCCAAGGGAACAAACTTTCTTTATAAAAGTATGGACATTGGAAGGGGTATTTGCAAGAAATGTCTTGCAAGTGTCAAGAACACACCTTTCGAAGGTGTTGTAAATTGTTCTTGAATAGTTCAAAACAGTTGGTTCTTCTACTTGAATGCTTGATTCCGTATTAGTAACTATGTTTTACAATCGTTGTAAAAGTGTGACTAATAAGAAGTAGAAGATATATGAGAGAAGAAAAGGTGCTTCACATTCGGAACGTGAATAAAATATAGATCTCTGCGAAAGCAGATAGTACTTACTTCCTTATATGAACTACCAAAGAAATTGGAAAAACCAAAGATAGTCTTTACATTCCAATTTTAAGGAACTTAATTCCGTCACTATAGTAGAGATGGATGAATGCTTTGTTTGACAAAACATTGTTCTTTATTAATCAATGATTAGATTATAGTAATCTAATTGATTGTCTCTATAGTAGAGATGATATGGTAGTGTTAACTGTTTAGAATACAATGATGCTTAAAACCCAAAAGGTTGCAAGGTAGTGACTAATCCCAACTGAGTTGTGATACCTCTAAAACATAAATTACGAGTTGGTCATAGATGGATGCTTTGGATCGTTAGATCCGGATCCAATACCTTCTTGTTAAAATTGTAAAGAGGCGAAATGTTCGAATCTTTATTCTTTTGGAAAGAATAAAGAATCACAAAGTTGTTGAGGTTAATTCACTTAGATGTTAGTGGCACTTGTCCACAACATAATACTACTCATGTTGGATGACATTCACCGAAGATCACCCTCGGTTGGACTATAGTTTATTTTAAATAAACACAAGTCCGAATACTTTGCAAAAGGTTTCAAAGAATTCAAGAAATGTAAGTTGATGAGTAAGACGTCTAAAGTATTTACATCCTTAGATTTGATCCAAGGAATGGTAACACTTTAGAATAGTTTTCTTGAAAGATATCAAGGAAAGAAGCATCATAAGATAATGAATTTCTCCATGAGGAGAAGAACGAACTCGAATAAGATTTAGTTCGTTGGATGTTATCTATTACCCATATATAGGATATATACTTCTAAAAACAATATGATTGTCAATTAGAAGATCTTTCAAATTTTTCATGACTCCATAAGATGTAGTTGGAAAGAAAGACAAATCTCAAGCATGTTAAGATTTGGGGTTGTGAGCTAATAAGCAATATTTGTTTGATAACAATCTTGTGGGATATCCTTAAATTAATTTTTGGATATCGCTTCTATAAACCAACTAACAAATGTTGTTTTGTTGGGTAGTTCATTGTAATCCTACAATGTGATTTGCCTAAAAGCAAATGAACTAGAGATAGAACTCAAAGAATGGGTTCTTTGAGAGACAAGAAAGTAATCAACAAATATAAACAACCTAGTTCCTATACCAAAAGCTCCAAGGTAGTCGATAAGGATTTATAAACCGTCTCAGTTGAATGGTTTGAACTTTATGACTATGTCATAGAGTTGCACCTCTTAATTCGAAAGAAATAAGAATGAAAATCCTTATGACTACATTGAGTGTATATATATGATATATACTCAAGGAAATGGTAAAGTACCATTTGACCCGAAATAAAGAAACCTTCATAAGCTAATTGGTAGCTTAAGGTAACTACAATCAAAAGGATGGTTGACTTTGAAGAAACCATTTTTGACGTAGGCTTGGTTTCAATTAATTCGAAGATAGCTAGCTACAACTAAATGGTGATTCAATGTTTGGACATTATATGGGTTTCCGAAACCATTATTAAGATAGTCTTGATAATATATATGTCTAAACTATAAATCACAAGACATGTAAGTTGTAGAGATCCATCCATCATGAATCTTAGCAAGCTAGTGGGAGCTATGAGCATCTTATGAGAAAAAGGATCAAATCGTTTGATTTCTCATAAAGATGTAAATGAATCTTTTGTTTACTAGGTTTACAAAAGATTAGTGGGAGTTAATCATGTTTGATGCGAAAATTACTTGACACACAAATTAAACCCTCTTTTTGACAATTGTAGTATAGATGTAAGTAGGGTATCGTTCTAAACCGGGGATTAGGAGGGCTTGCTAAAACCTCTAAACTGACTCAAAAACAAAAAGAAACAAAGTTAAAAATGTAAACAAAAGATTTTAAAACAAGAAAGTAAAAGGGGGATTTGAGTTTGGTGAAGTTGAAAGTAAAAACGAATAAACTAAAAACTTAAATAGATTTGAAACAAATTTGGGTTGAATGGATAATGAAAGGCTAGCTAAGGGGTTCTTCTCCACACATGTCTTGCTTGCATACAAAATGATTTCCAATTGCTCTTCGATAAGTTATGAATACTCAACGCCCCAAATTAACCGTGAATTGCACTAATTAACTCTCAATTTTTCAACAAGTTATTAGATTGGATGATTGCATACGACAACCCAAAACATTCCCTACAAGTTCCCTACATGAATTGCATAATAGAGATACAAGCAAGAATCATTAAGTTCTATGAAAAACATAAGCATTGACGAGGCACTCGTTACTATGATTTGCATGAAACTTATGCCAAGAATTTACTTAACGTGATTGTGACTAGCAACCTTCACTACTTGTGAATATAAGTTCATAACGATTAGGTGAAACTCCCTTATATTCTAGCGTCAAATTCATGCATGAAAATTAAGCGTGCACTCTCAACCAACATACACAAATTAGTTTTTATACGAACGGATAAGTAAATTGAATTCACAATTCAAGAAACGCAATTGGAAGTAATCAAATCATATAGCAAGCATAAACATGGTTTTGAATCCCCCCCTAGCCAAGGGGGTTTAGTTCCTCATTATTACAAAACAAAGATAAACAAATTTAACCATTGAAAAACAAAGGGAAGAAAGCACCTAAACGTTCCAACGATCCATGTTGGATAGCAAGCGCGTCCAAGGACTTTTCTCCTTCTCCTTGCCGCCACAACAAGGTTGGAATGATGTTGAAGGGTTGGTTATTTGGAGGAATGGATGGGAAGGGGTTTAGATATGTAGGAGAGGCAAGGAAAGGCTTGGAGAATGGTTAATTTCTGGATGATTTGAATGAGGTTGCTGCCATGGTATTTATAGGAAGAGGATGGACATGTTTAATGCAAAAATTTGGTGGAATGAAGTAGGTAAGGCATGGCAAGGTGGAGAATTGTTGGTGAGGGTAGGTTTTGAGTCATCCACTCACATGTCATGGTGAGTTAAGCATTGCATCATCCACTCAAATGTCATGGTGAGTTAAGCATTACATCATCCACTCAAATGTCATAGTGAGATAGGCATTGCATCATCACTAAAAAATCTGGTGGAAGTAAAACAAAGGGAAGGCCACGACATTGATGAATTTTATGGGGTATGCATGGTTTTGAGTGAAGTTTTGGCCAATCCTTCTAGAAATTTATCCCTTCTTGCAACTTGTATTTGTTTCACCAGATTTTTAGCATGTTCCTAGCCTCTTTTTTTCTTCAAATTCGTCCATCCATCTTGCTCATATCATAAGTAATCCATTCCAAACTCAAAACTGCTCCAAAATGCACCAAAATGCACTTTCTTGCTACCTTAGCCCTTTGGACCTACAAACACACGAAAATGGCTTAAAGTACTAAAATAACTAAGAACTAATAACGTAAATGCAAGAAAACTAGTTAACTAAGTCGCATAAATATGCGTCTATCAAATTCCCCCACACTTAGCTATTGCTAGTCCTCGAGCAAAATAAAAAAAATAAAACATAACCTAACCTTCCAACATTTGCCTTAGGGATTTCCAATGCACATGACATGTTAAAGATTATCATTCCCACATAATTGAGTCAATTTAACACTTAAGCACATACTTAATCATAGTCACTACTTACTAATTCACAATTAACCAATTAAAACAATGTTTTGAATGTAGTAACATGCCTTAGAGAATTCCCTCAATCCTTACAAGATACGCACTCTATTTTCACTCAGATTTTCTAACTACACACCCTATACTAGTTATATGTGAGAGAATTGATGTAGATATAAAAACGAATGCTCACATATATGTATAACAAAGAACACAATTTCTAGAGTTAATAAGCATGTTGAGATATGATCTCATGAATGGAATGCTACTACTTAGATGCGAGAACCAGTGACCATATGCTCATACCAAGTTCAATCTCCACAAATTGAAACACATAACACTCAAGATAGAAGTCAAGGGTTGTAACGGGGCTTGGGGTATTGGCTAACAAAGAAAGGATAAGGAAAACAAACGTTCTTAAAGTGATAGTAAGCAAAGTAATGAAATTGAGACTTAGAATTTACTTAGATTGCAGAAATTAGCTTTAAAACACAAGGGGAAGATTTAAACAACTCCTTAGGGTCGAATTCATTGTTTTGGACCCCTTCTTCATCAAACAACACTTTAGAACTCTTTTTCACTTCTTTTCAACTCTTTTCGCATTCTTTTCACATTTTTCTTTTCTTTTTTTTCTTTCTTTTTACCCGTGCCTATGGCACATAATTCCTTATGAAAAACACTTCCCCCACACTTGTTTTCTGCCACAAAGGAATTCAATTTGAATCATGCTTTACTACGCTTTAAGAACAAGGTTAATGGATGGTCCTAATCTAAGCTAGGTGAGAGTAATGTGGGTTACAAAGAAAAGGCTCACAAAGCTCAACGGGATTAAAACGTACAAAACATAATGACATAGGGGATTCACGGCTTTTTGGTTATGGTGGTGGTCACTACACAACTTTATCTTGAATATGTGTTATGCAAATCAATGACATGCTTTGAATGAAATGGGTATGAGTTCTAGCATTTGGAACTAAATGATGAAACGCCTTCTAAGTAGTAACCAAGCAAAGAATAATGAGATCATGCAACGACTTAGAAAACAATAAATCACAGATTATTAACTCTCCAAATAAACGTTTAGGCTCAAGTCTCACAAGGTTGTAGCGTTAGTTTGAGTTCTTTCCTTCAAGCATGTTACAAAAACTGATTTTTCCTTTAAGATTGCATGTAAATTCATAAGTTATAACCACAACCAAGCATAAACAAAGAGTAAATCAAACTTTCATCCATGTTAATCACTCTCTTTAACAGCCATGAAATTACAAACCAAATCCTCATCATTGTGTTGGAAGGTACCCTAAGACACAAACAAACACACAAAAACAACTCTTTTTGGGTTTTGCAAAGCAATTTTTCAAATTTTTATGTGATTTTCGGAGTTATAAGTCAGCACACACTAAAACTCACCAAAACAGCCTAAAAACACCTAAAAACAGCAAGAAACAACATTGGGAAGTATGAGTGAGAAAACCCTACGAATTTGAGTCAGCACACACTAAAACTCACCAAAACAGCCTAAAAACACCTAAAAACAGCAAGAAACAACATTGGGAAGTATGAGTGAGAAAACCCTACGAATTTGCATCAAAACACTTTGGTTACCCCCCCACACTTAAACCAAACATTGTCCTCAATGTTTCAAAGCATAACTAACACAAAAACACATAAACAAACAAACAAACACTAACAAACTAAATATGGCAGAAACTAATTAAACAACAAAGAGAAGGGTTTAGGAACGCAAATCTGGAATTGGAGTGCTCTCTAGGCCTTCCTTTGTCGAATGCATGGGTTGCCTCCCACGAAGCGCTTTCTTTAACGTCTTCCAGCCGGACGGTACCTCCGTTTAAGCTTGACTAGGTGCCACGGCATGGAGGGGTACATCCTCCATGACATGCTTTGTATGCTCCACTCCAATACCCTCATCGATGATGCATCTAGGGACATCCTTCTTGATTGGTGCGCATGAATGTTCCTTCCCCACATGTTTAATCACATCTATTGCAAAACAAGAACGAACATCATGAGGATTCTTAACATATTCAGGAACTTTGAATTTAATCAATTCATCACCAAACTCCATTGTTAACTCTCCCTTAGCCACATCAATCTTGGTTTGGGCTGTCTTCATGAAGGGTCGCCCTAATAGTATCGGCAATGGGGTAGAATAGGGTGAATCCTCCATGTCAAGCACGTAAAAGTCCGCTGGAAAAATCAAATTGCCCACCTGCACCAACACATCTTCCAAAACACCCTTTGGATATGCATTAGAACGATCGGCTAATTGAATAATCACACCATCGTTTTTAAGCTCACCTAAGTTCATAGATGCATAAATAGAGTATGGCATAATATTAATCGAAGCCCCTAAGTCTAACATGCATTGTTCAAACTTAGTCTTGCCAATAACGCACGGAATTGTAAAACTACCCGGATCTTTGCATTTACGGGGTAATTTCCTTTGTAACATGGCAGAAACATTCTCACTTACTTGGACCACCTCTTTGTTCGAAATCCTTCTCCTTGATGTACAAAGTTCTTTTAAAAACTGAGCATACCTCGGGACTTGCTTAATTGCATCAAGGAACGGAATATTGACTTGAACTTTCCGAAAGGTCTCTAGAATGTCCTTCTCGGCTTCTTCCTTCTTTGATTGCCTAAACCTGCCAGGAAAGGGCACATTTAGTGGAATGGAACTAGAAAAAGTCGAATTTGGACTTACCTTGGTGGTTTGGGACGGCTTAGGAGGGCTAGATGGTGGTGGCAAGGATTGTTCATCCTTGGCCGTGAGTTTTGGTCCCTGTGCTTCCTCTTGTAGCAACTTTTCATCCTCATCGTGACTTGATTTGGATGATTTTGGTTTGGCTCCAACCTGTGTACCACTTCTCAACATGATTGCATTGACGGTTTCAAAGCCTCCTTTTGGATTTGCAATGGTTGAGCTAGGCAACTTGCCTTGCTCTCGAAACTGCCCCATGAACTCGGCAATTTGCCCTACTTGTTTCTCTAACTCGTCCACCTTTTTGTCCCTATTTTGCATTCCCTGCGCCATAGAAGTTAGTAAATTAAAATTTTGATCATTATCAATAGACGAACCTGATTTTTGGGCAGGTTGTGCTTGGGGTTGAGTTGGTGCAAACGGCTTTTTATAGAAACCTGGGGGTTGTTGCCTCAATCCGCTTTGTTGTTGGCCTTGTTGGGGTTCTCGCCATTTGAAATTTGGATGATCACGCCAACCGGGATTGTAAGTATTGGAAAAGGGGTCATTCCTTGGTTGGTATTGGTTGTCAAATCCCACGGCATTGAGGGTCTCCCACCCTCCATTTTCTATCAACTGTGGGCACTTGTCCGTAAGGTGGCCTTGCATGGAACACACGCCACAAGCTGCCACGTTTTGCACTTTTGGACCTTCCACTACCTGAGAAAGCAAAGTAGTAAGGTTAGCCATTTGATTTTGAAGTTCGGTTATGGCACTTACCTTATTGACTTGATGTGGTCGTGGGTTACTCCTTTGTCCAACGCCTTCGTATTGTTGAGCATTCAACGCACGGTTGGAAATTAAAGTCTTTGCTGCCGTGGGGGTCTTGTCCACCAAGGCTCCTCCTGCCGAGGCATCTAGCATTTGACGTTCGATAGGTAGTAGCCCCTCGTAGAAGTATTGCAAAAGAAGTTCCTCCTTCATCTGATGTTGTGGACAAGAAGCAACAAGAGATTTAAAACGTTCATAATAAGTAGGAAAAGATTCACCTTCCTCTTGTTGAATTCCACTTATCCTTTTCCGTAGGAGGATGACTCGAGAAGTTGGGAAAAACTTCTCCAAGAAGGCCCGTTTCATGCTTTCCCATGATGTGACGGTTCCGGGCGCCAATTCGTACAACCAATCCTTCGCCTTTTCCAAGAGAGAGAAAGGGAAGGCTTTCATCTTCAAAATACTCCCATCGACATTGACAGGGGTCATGCTCGAACACACCACCTCGAATTCTTTCAAGTGTTTGTTAGGATCTTCCATGGACAACCCATGGTACTTCGGAATGTGGTGTAACAAGCTTGACTTCAATTCAAATTCTTCTGTCTTTCCTCGGGCTGCTGCGGGGTATTGGATGCATAGAGGTGCGGCATTGTCCAATCCCGAAGCTGAAAGTTCTTTGATTGTTCGATTGTCCACCTCCATGTCTTTTTCTGCCTCCTCCTTTTCTTCAAATTCGGATTCAGAACTAGAACTAGGTGGATTAGGTTCTGGTACTTTCCTTTTCCTTCTCAAAGTTCGTTCAAAATTGTCGTCAAACTTCGATATATGTGCACGAACTGGTTGAGAACTACGAGTCATAAACTAGTACCTGAAATAAACAAAATAAAATTAAAACTAAAATTAAAACACACAAAAAAGAAATAAAAAGAAACAATGGGGATTTAGCAAAGTTGCTAATCCCCGGCAACGGCGCCAAAATTTGATGCGAAAATTACTTGACACACAAATTAAACCCTCTTTTTGACAATTGTAGTATAGATGTAAGTAGGGTATCGTTCTAAACCGGGGATTAGGAGGGCTTGCTAAAACCTCTAAACTGACTCAAAAACAAAAAGAAACAAAGTTAAAAATGTAAACAAAAGATTTTAAAACAAGAAAGTAAAAGGGGGATTTGAGTTTGGTGAAGTTGAAAGTAAAAACGAATAAACTAAAAACTTAAATAGATTTGAAACAAATTTGGGTTGAATGGATAATGGAAGGCTAGCTAAGGGGTTCTTCTCCACACATGTCTTGCTTGCATACAAAATGATTTCCAATTGCTCTTCGATAAGTTATGAATACTCAACGCCCCAAATTAACCGTGAATTGCACTAATTAACTCTCAGTTTTTCAACAAGTTATTAGATTGGATGATTGCATACGACAACCCAAAACATTCCCTACAAGTTCCCTACATGAATTGCATAATAGAGATACAAGCAAGAATCATTAAGTTCTATGAAAAACATAAGCATTGACGAGGCACTCGTTACTATGATTTGCATGAAACTTATGCCAAGAATTTACTTAACGTGATTGTGACTAGCAACCTTCACTACTTGTGAATATAAGTTCATAACGATTAGGTGAAACTCCCTTATATTCTAGCGTCAAATTCATGCATGAAAATTAAGCGTGCACTCTCAACCAACATACACAAATTAGTTTTTATACGAACGGATAAGTAAATTGAATTCACAATTCAAGAAACGCAATTGGAAGTAATCAAATCATATAGCAAGCATAAACATGGTTTTGAATCCCCCCCTAGCCAAGGGGGGTTTAGTTCCTCATTATTACAAAACAAAGATAAACAAATTTAACCATTGAAAAACAAAGGGAAGAAAGCACCTAAACGTTCCAACGATCCATGTTGGATAGCAAGCGCGTCCAAGGACTTTTCTCCTTCTCCTTGCCGCCACAACAAGGTTGGAATGATGTTGAAGGGTTGGTTATTTGGAGGAATGGATGGGAAGGGGTTTAGATATGTAGGAGAGGCAAGGAAAGGCTTGGAGAATGGTTAATTTCTGGATGATTTGAATGAGGTTGCTGCCATGGTATTTATAGGAAGAGGATGGACATGTTTAATGCAAAAATCTGGTGGAATGAAGTAGGTAAGGCATGGCAAGGTGGAGAATTGTTGGTGAGGGTAGGTTTTGAGTCATCCACTCACATGTCATGGTGAGTTAAGCATTGCATCATCCACTCAAATGTCATGGTGAGTTAAGCATTACATCATCCACTCAAATGTCATAGTGAGATAGGCATTGCATCATCACTAAAAAATCTGGTGGAAGTAAAACAAAGGGAAGGCCACGACATTGATGAATTTTATGGGGTATGCATGGTTTTGAGTGAAGTTTTGGCCAATCCTTCTAGAAATTTATCCCTTCTTGCAACTTGTATTTGTTTCACCAGATTTTTAGCATGTTCCTAGCCTCTTTTTTTCTTCAAATTCGTCCATCCATCTTGCTCATATCATAAGCAATCCATTCCAAGCTCAAAACTGCTCCAAAATGCACCAAAATGCACTTTCTTGCTACCTTAGCCCTTTGGACCTACAAACACACGAAAATGGCTTAAAGTACTAAAATAACTAAGAACTAATAACGTAAATGCAAGAAAACTAGTTAACCAAGTCGCATAAATATGCGTCTATCAATGTTCCTAAAATTTAAATATATATGATATATTAATTTTGGAAATGAAAAGAATACTTCTTCGTTAAAGTTATGACTTTAAACATTCTATAACGATAGAATGTATATGGGAGTTAATCATGTTCCTAAAAATTTAATATATATAATATATTAATTTTGGAAATGAAAAGAATACTTCTTCGTTAAAGTTATGACTTTAAAACATTATATGAAGATAAAATGTATATGGGAGATATAGTCTATATACATGGGATGGAAATCTATAATGATATATTTCATGATATAATTGGATTATATCAATCCCTAATAATAGACAATAGATGCTAGGAAGTTTCTCATATGATGATAAACTTCAATTAGAAGGACAACTCTAGTGAGACTAAGAAGTTGCTCTTCTCAAAGAGAACGTACTCTTTGACTCCCAAAGAAATAATGCGTAAATAGAATCCTTTATGCATACGCATAAAGGGGATTTATGTATTTCATATTGTATGAAAAACATTGATATGAGTTGTACCTAGAACGGTACAAGACGATATCAGTGCAAGCCCAGGATCAGAACCATGGCAACTGTCAAGTGAGTCCTTAAGTATTTAAGAAATACTAAAGGATAGATTCCTCAAAGAATGAGGAAGAATTAGATTAACGTAATGGAAGCGTAAATGTATTAGATTATGAATCTAATCCATCATTGGATGTTTCTTCATTATGAATGAAGAGATAAACAGATATCTCTTTATTATGACTAAAGAGATATCTGTTTATCTCTTCATTCATAATGAAGAAACATCCAATGATGGATTAGATTCATAATCTAATATGACTAAAGAGATATTTGGATGGAAACATTAAAGTAATGAATTTAGTGTGTTCCATTATTAATGCAAAATATATTGCCATATAGAAGCTTACAACAATGTTGTTTGGATGGGAAAGTTCATTTATGAACTCTCTATTCAGTTCCAACCAGAAAGTGTATCTAGTGTACTGACACTATGACACTAATGGGGCGATAGCTCAAGCCAGGGAATCAAGGTCTCATCAAGGTCCGAACTCAAATGAGAGACTGAACCACATGATTGAGAATCATGTATAATGGTGACGTCGTTATTCTCAAGGTTGCTTCTATGGATAACATATAGATATCCATTGTCTAGGCCTACTACTCAGCCATTTATGAAATGACTACAGAAGAGGTATCATCACTGATGAACAAGCTGATTGGCTCTAGTGCAAGTGGGAGATTGTTGGAAATGTGCCCTAAAACCAATCATATGATGATACTTTACGGACATTTCACATGTTAAACTAATCTACTTTAATATCAAGGGCATAGATTATTGTTTTAAGCCGTCTCATATAAATGTTATATGCTTAAATGATAAGTCCAAGGAATATGTGATTGGGAGAATACGATCTAAAGAAGTTAGATTCATGAGACCATTCTTTCGTAGACACATCCTAAACGTTCCTGATCATAGGATTGCCAATTGGGCATTGACAGTCCGTTAAGATCAGTACGTGATGTGTCTTCTCTCAGGGAGAGTGACTAGTCTCGAGTCATTGGTGTGTGTGACATCAAGACAAGTACGTAGGTGCTCAATAGAGAATGAGTTCACTGAACACGATCAACGAAGAGTTCTCATATTCATGTCACATGAGAACTCATGGTTGGGATAATGCAAAGTAGTCCTTTGACCTGAGGCATCACAGCTGTCTTGTGGTTAAGTCCTTGATCTTTGATTATGTCAAAGTCACCCCATCCGCGGGTGTCCACGGCATCGTTGGGGTTAAGCTACTTAGCCATGGAGGCAAGTGAATGCGCAACAAGGGATCTCTAACCTTCAAACCGTTTGAGGGAGAATACTCTATGATATGATTAAGAATCTTTGGCCAAAGTATGAATGAGATTTAGGAAGGCGTTCCAAATCACATTCAAGGTAATCATATAAGCACACGAATCACATTGGATAGTAGACATGAATAAACTATCAAACCAAACAATGTGGTCAAGAGTATTGTATTAGAGAAAGACCGTATTGCATTTGTAATCCTAAACTGAATAGGTTCTCCACCTCTTCTGATTAGCTTGGGTAACCATGATATGCTGCTACGTGTCACTCATGGTTTGTGGAAGCCCTAAACGTGTATAATCACTAAAGGGAGAATTGAAAGTAAGTTTCAATTCACAATCGATTTGAAAGAGTTTTAATCGCCCACTGCCTCACTAAAAGGAACCTAATGGATCGTACACCATGTAAGGTGGAGATTGAAGAAACAATGGAGATGAGTAAGAATAATTAAAAGGTTTAATTATTTATGGCAATGATTAATTAATATGTTAATTAATCAAAGGAATAAGTTCGTTAAAGACCTCGGGATAGTTTTGGACCTTAAGGCCCAATGGGCTTCGAACGTCAAGCCCATTGACTTAAGTTGTATGACAATTTAATGAATAAAGATTCACAAAGGCCCAAAAGCCCAAATCCCTAATGTGGCCGGCCATATGTGTTGAATTAGGGTTTTTTGGTTCTTTAGGTCATTTATAGAAGTGACTATATAAAGAACTTTATAGCCTAAAATTCATTAAGGGTTCTTTTGGAGAAAATTGGTGAGAACTTGTCTCTCCTTTTCTCTCTAGGAGGCCGGCCCCCTTGGAGGGTGGATCTAGCAATCCCACTACTCCAAGGTCACTCGTTCCTTCTCCAATCTCTCCTTGGTGTGGAGACTTAGAGGTTCTCAATTTTGGGAACTTGGAGAAACCTTTTCATCCATCCAAATCCATAGATTTTAGATGCAAGGAATGAAGGCCCTCTCCTTGGGTGATTAGCCTTTGCTTATGCAAAGAGGAATCTACAAAGGTATAAATCTCAACTCACTTTGTTTTGAGTTGATTCATGGTTCACCAATCTACTAGGCTTTGAATTTCATGGGTAATGTTTTGTTTTTGAATGCATGCAAGCATGATTCCGCCTTTTAATTGTTAAATGCATGCTATAGATGTTATTCAAATGAACATGTTTTCACAAAATAATCCTTCAATATATATGACTTTTGAGCCGTGCATACCATTTCCATCTTTTGAGCCATGCATATATGTATATATATATATATTTGTCCCATCACCATCACCATTTGCGTCCTTATATATATATGTGGAGGTTGATCGTCTTGTCACCATCTCCATTTTGTGCACTTGTCCCATCACCAAACCGTGCACACATATGTCTATATATATATATATATATAACATAATATAATGTTTTTTTTTACGCACAATGTGTGTGTCCCCACTGATGGATTTCTTAGTTTGTAATGTCAGGAATTTTTTTTAATCTTGAGAAGGCAGAGCTTGACGCCAGGATCTTCGCGAAGCTTTTAGAGTCGTGGTAGCAGGCTGTGGGTGTGCTTGTTAAGAGACTGCAACGAGGTTTCACTGCGTAGTGCCTTTTGACCACATTTTTCCGCTGGTGGCGCGCTGCCGTGTGGTGCTGTGCAAGAGCCTGCAGCGGGGCTTTGCTGCGTAATGCCTTTTAGTCATAGTTCTTTCTTGGTGGTGACGTCGACGTGCGGTGTAAGAAACTGCTTGCGTAATCACTGCGGGTTTGCGTAGTGCGATTGCGTAGCATTTTGGTTTCTTTTGCCACTGTAACGTGCCTTGAAGGACCATCCTGTAGCTGCCATCTTTGTCGTGCTGCTCAAGTTTTGTGGCTGATTTGCGATCATGGTATTTTTCAAATGTTTTAGGAACAACACCATCACCATTCTTGCAAAGGAAGGCGATTCACAAGATGAGGGAACAACGTTGAAGCTTTACCCGCCACTAACTGGTCCTAAGGCGCTTACTTTTCTCGTGAAAGACAATTCCATGCATATTAAGTCGTGGTCTTTTGAAGTATCTTGGGAGGTGGTAGACGCTGTTCAACCAAATACGAAGAAAAATGCGTGCACATTGAGGGTTCTTATTTTGAATCATTCGCACCATGCTCGTGACCATCATCTGGCCTCGTTTAAGCTTCTTGGTGATCACATTCGCAGCGGAGCCATGGCTTGGAATGGTACCCTGTCGACTACTAGAGAAGCCGTCTTTGATGAGTTTTATTGAGAGTGGCTTGAAGATGTTTTAAGCCGATCTAAAGATGTGCTTACTAAAGTGGGATTTACCAAGCTGTGTACGCATCTTTGTTTAGTTATGATCGTCATCCTTCCGTCCTTCGAGCGTTCTTTGAGCATTGGTGTTCAACGACCAACACACTTTACATGGCGCAAGGGGAGATGTCAATTTCACTGTGGGATCTTCATAGGATAGGAGGCTTGCCGATCCATGGTAAGTTTTATGACGAGGTCGTTCCCAGCGCGGAGGAACTTTCTCTTTGCAATAGCCGAGGATTGCCTGCGAGTTACTGCTATTTGTTTTGGGCGTATCACAAGCTTTTCCAGGATGCTCAAGGTAAATCAGGCGTGAGGATTTCCTCATGGATCCAATTTTGGTATTGGGAGGCCATGAGGTATAAGAGGTATTCGAAGAAAAGTTGTCGTAACAAGACCACTAGGCCAAAGGGAGACTCAGACCCATCCGGTGTTATTGGCTCAACCAGGCGCCGCTCTTCTGACAAGTTGATAGCGTTTGAGGATCTTGGCATAGTATCAGAGCATGTGGATGAGTCTTACCTAGCTGCTTTCTTAGCTTGTTGGCTTTGTAAGTTTGTTTTCCTGACAGGCGACGTCAACTTAGTTCATCCTGGAGTTTTCAAAATTGCTAGCAAGATGGCTACAGGTGAGTCTTTTAGCCTTGTTATTCCGATTTTAGCCAACATTTACAATGGCTTGAGCATTGTTTCGAACTCGGCAAGCACTGAAGATCGTGCTGCGGTGCTTCCTTACCACTATGTGTATGGTTGGTTGGGTGAATATTTTGGCACTCACTTTTCTTTGACGACTCTAGACAAGTCAAGGCCTTCTTCATCGACTGCAGCCAAGATGGGGCCTTTGATGACGAAGTATTCTAGCGTGCTCTCCGCGAAAAGCCTTGATGATTTGCAGGCACGAGCGCTATTTAAAAGTTGTGAAGATTTGAGGATGGACCCTTTAGCGAGAGTTGGCTCGGTGCGGCGAGGCATCGTAGACAATTCGCATCTCCGCTCGTCAAACTTGTCTTATCTTATAAGTCTTCGTTCAGGGTTTATTTCTTTGCGGCAAGAAGACCGATGCATTGTTCAGCCATATAGTCCCCACTGTTTCAGCAGGCAATTTGGTTTTGTCCAAAACTTGCCAGGCAAGCTGAAGGAAAAGAACCAATCAGCATCCTTGCAAGCCATGTATATGCATTGGGAGTCTTGTACCCGTGCATGTACAAATGTTGTTATTACGCTGCCAGCCAAGGACGAGTTCAAGAGTAATCCAGTGACCCGTGTTTATGCTCGTTGGTGGTCAAAGGTATATTATAAGAACTTGGGGATGGCAAGTGGTACCAATTCTTCTCACTCGAGCAGTGATATGTCGAGAGAGGGCTGTTATGTGGTTCCTATGCAAGCGGTAGCTCTTGATTGCACCAGTGCGGCTCCCTTACAAGATAGACCTTTAGGTTTAGCTCCTCAACGCCCATGCTTGTCTCCTCGACATCGGGATGCTTCTGAAGAGGCGAAAGATGAAGTTGACTCACACGAAGATGGATTTATTTTACAACAGCGTCAACAAGTTTCAAACAAGCGACCACTTGAGGATGCTCAAGTTGACAGCGATGTCAATTTTCGTCATAAGAAGAAAGAAGTGTTTAGACCTCCTTTACTCGATGACCGTGTGCCATTTGAGAGAGATGTATGTACTTCATTCTCTCTCGTGATTTCTTATGCTTTCATTATTTTGACTTTCGTTTCTAACATCTTTCTTTGTCTTTTTTAGGTTGGGCTTTCTTGTTCTTTTGATTTGGCAACTGCAGATGTTTATTCCTATACGAAGATGCTATTTGCGGGTGAACTACCTACAGACAGGGAGATCGAGGATCCGCCTGGTGCAGAGCTTGTTCCAAATCTGCCGAACTTCCCAAGTTTGCCATGTGTAGGAGAAGGTATGCAAGAACCCGTCATGTGTCCAACACCTTTGCCAGCTAGCTTTGAGATCTTTTTTAGAGGGCCGAACCTTAGCGGTACTGAGCAAGTCATCCATCGCATCAGTCTTAGTGCGGCAATGGATATCAAGAGCCATATAGAGAAGAGGATTTCTAAGTGTCCGTTGGAAGACCTTACGTTGCTCAATGAGGATTTGTCGAAGCTTGTTTCTGTGATTGACAACCTTAACGTTGACTCTTCATCCTTAAAGATCAAGATTGCCGAACTTATAGCCGCCTCGACTGAGTATTCTTCCTTGCGTGCTATTTCCTTGGAGAAGATGATTCTAGATGTTAGAGCTCATCAGCTAGCAACAATAAACTCGTCACTGGCTCAAGTCCAGTCTTCTCAGCAAGCTGCTTCGGGAGATTATCAAGTTATAGAGACTTTTTTATCTTATGTCCAGGTGTGTCTAGATGCATTGGCGAGAGAGAGAGAGAGCAGTTGGTAATCGAAGCATCGCAACTTGAAAGTGTTCTCGCGGAGCAAAGAACTACACTTTCTCAGTACCATGAGGAGATTTCACGCCTAGAACGAGAGAAATGCATGACTATGGAGTTGCCCATCTTGTCTCCCACCGAGGCAGAGACTTTGAAGACTTTGGAAAGCTTGCTTGAAGATCGTCTTCGTAGTTTTGGGGACATAGTTTTCAAGTAGTATCTTCTGTTTTTTCTTTTTTTTTTTTTTTTTTGTAATATGCCTTTTGGAGACGACGCCTTCTTACAAAGAAATAAAGTATTTACATTCTTGAATTTGCTCTTCATTCTTTAAATTGTTTTTTTTTTTAGATGGTGTGACTGTACTTGAAGTTTTGACGTTTCAAGTTGCCTACGTACCCTCTGTTGAGGAGAGATCAAGTCATAATGTTGTTCAAATGCATTTTTTTATGATGATTTTGCCGTACACGGTTTATGCTCTTGCGGGCCAGGAGCTTTGGTTGTCGTATTTTAGGAGTAGTAGCGCTTCAAGAATCTTCCATTGATAGGGCCAATCTTCAAGCCGTCTTCTGCCATGATTAAGTAGGCGCCGTTGGTGTAGACTTCTTGTATTACTATGGTCCATCCCACTTTGATGTGAACTTGCTTTTCGTCTTGTGAGTTGTTATGATAGGCCTACGCAATACGAGGACGAGATCTCCAATTTGGAAAGAACTTGGGCGGACCTTCTTGTTGAATGCCTTGGATAGCCATGCTTGGTAGCATTCCAAGTGTTGTTGAGCTTCGAGCCTTCTTTCGTCGAGTGCTTCCAACTCTTGAAGGCGCAACTTTGCATTCTCTTCATCAGTCAAGCCTTCTTGTATAGCCATTCTCAGTGAGGGGATTTGACTTTCGAGCGGTAGAACAACTTCCACGCCATATACAAGAGAATAAGGCATAGCTTGGGTAGGAGTCATATGTGTCGTCCGATATGCCCAAAGTGCTTCGCTTATTCTTTCATGCCAGTCTCTCTTTGTTCGGCCGATCACCTTCTTTAAGAGATTGCACAATGTTTTGTTGAATGCTTCTACAAGACCGTTGGCCGGGGCATGATACATGGAAGACTTGTGCTGCTTGAACTTGTATTTCTCACATAGCTCATCCACGAGTCGGTTGGAGAATTGCTTTCCATTGTCAGTGATGATGTAGCGAGGCACCCCATATCGGTGGATGATGTGCTCCTTGATGAAACGGACGACAGTTTCCTTCTTTACTTCCCTTAAGGGTATGGCTTCAGCCCACTTGGAGAAGTAATCTATTGCAGCTAGGATGTAAGCTTTTCCTGCAGATGATTTCAGAGTAATTGGTCCTACGACGTCCAATCCCCATGCATCGAATGGCCATGAAGCAGCTGTAGGGTGTAATGGCTCAGGTGGTTGATGTATGAAGTTGGCGTGGAATTGGCAGGCTTGGCACCATTTGGCATGTTCCAGGCAGTCCTTCACTATGCTTGGCCAGTAGTAACCCATTCTTTTGAGCTGGAAATGTAGCTTTGGTCTAGATTGATGCGCTCCGCATATGCCTGAGTATGCTTCTTCCATGGTTTGATTAACTTCTTCCTCACCTAGGCATCTCAGAAGTACTCATTCGAAAGAGCGTCGGTAGAGTGGTTCTTTGTAATAGAGGAAGCGAGGTGCTCGTTAACGTATTTCGGAATGGTGTCTAGGATCATCTGGAAGTTTTCCATGCTCTAAGTAATCGATCAGCGGTTGTCTCCACTCTTCAACATCGACTGGAAGTACTGAGATGACATTTGTATCATCCAGTAGCATTTCAGTGACGAGGGGGATCACCCATCTTTGGTAGACTGGCACGTCTGCAGCTTCGTCTTCTCCTAATGTCATGCTTGAGGCTAGGTTGGCAAGAGCGTCTGCCATTTGATTTTCTTTTCTTGGCACATGCTCTAGTGTCACAGTCTCAAACTCTTGTAGCAGTTGAGTTACCAGCCGGAAGTATGGGATGAGATCATCTTTCCTCACCTTATATTCAGTTAAGAGTTGATTGATTATGAGCTTGGAGTTGCCAAATACCTCAAGGGCTGTGATTCCCATGTTGATCGCCATTTGGAGTCCAATGATCAGTGCTTGGTACTCAGCGACGTTGTTGGAGCATAATTCGCTTAGTTGAAAGGAATAAGGTAATATCTGCCTTTACGGCGACATGAATACTACTCCTACCCCTGCTCCGTCTGCTCGTGCAGATCCGTCGAAGAACATCGTCCATGTCGGGAAGATGTCATTGTAGAACACTTCCTCGTCAGGCAAGTCGTCTGAGATTTTCCAATCAACTAGGATTGGGTAATCGGCAAGAAAGTCTGTTAGCACTTGTCCCTTTACGGCTTTAGCTGGGACGTAGATGATCTTATATTGGTTAAGAAGCAGCGCCCATTTAGCGAGTCGCCCTGTCAAGACTGGTTTGGACATGACGTATTTGACCAGGTCAGCTTTTGCAACCAAGTGGATGGTGTAAGCATGCATGTAATGCCTGAGTTTCTAGATGGCGAACACCAAGGCAAGGCACATCTTTTCTATTAGGAAGTAGTTTAACTCGGCACCGGTGAGGGTTCGGCTGAGGTAGTAGAGCGCTCCTTCTTTCTGGGATTCATTCTCTTGCGCCAAGAGTGCTCCAACTGAACTTTCCTGAGCGGCGCTGTACAATATGAGTGGTTTCCCGGGCACAGGCGCCCCCAAGACAGGTGGACTTGACAAATATTTTTTTATGCTTTCAAAAGCATTGTGGCATGCTTCGTCCCATACAAACAAAACATCCTTCTTCATGAGTCGGCTGAACGGTTGACAACGCCCTGCAAGGTTAGAGGTGAAGCGTCTGATGAAGGCTAGCCGTCCTTGTAGACTTTTCAGCTCATGCAGGTTTCTTGGCTCAGGCATGCTTTGAATGGCCTTGATTTTTTATTGGTCTACTTCAATACCACGGTGCTTGACAATGAAGCCGAGGAACTTTCCGGAGGTGACGCCAAACGCACATTTTAACGGGTTCATCTTGAGGTTGTATTTTCGCAGCCTTTCGAACACTACTTGCAAATCCTTCAAGTGATCTGATCTTTTCTTTGTTTTGACCACCACATCGTCCACATAACATTCTACGTTCTTGTGTAGCATGTCATTGAAGATTTTCTGCATTGCGCGTTGATATATAGCTCCAGCGTTCTTTAGACCAAAGGGCATCACCTTGTAACAGTAGATACCTTTTGGAGTGCGGAATGTTGTTAGTTCCTCGTCTTCGAGAGCCATACGAATTTGATTGTATCCAGAAGAGCCGTCCATGAATGATAGTGCCTCGTGGCCAGTGGTTGCGTCCACCATAATTTCGATGATTGGCAAGGGGAAGTCGTCCTTCGGGCAAGCGTTGTTGAGGTCCCGGAAGTCTACGCAAACATGTATTTGTCCAGATTTCTTAAGGACGATGACGATGTTGGAGATCTACTTGGGATATTACACCTCTCTAATGAATCCTGCTTCGATTAGCTTGTCAATCTCTGCTTCGATTTGTGGAATGAGATCGGATCGATAGCGCCTTTGAGTTTGCTTTATCGGTCGCGTTCTAGGCTTGACTGCAAGATGATGCACAGTGATGACAGGGTCAAGGACGGGCATTTCTTTGTAAGTCCAAGCAAAGACGTCTTTGTACTCTGATAGTAGTTGGTAGTACTCCTCTATCTCGTCTGCTCTTAGCAGTGCACTTACAAAGATAGGTTTTTGCTCTTCTTTTGTGCCCAAGTTGAGCTCCTTAAGATCGTCAACCGTGACTTGCCCCCCATCCTCAAGTTGTGGTGGTGTAGCAGTGACATCTTCTTCAGAGGTCTCGTCTTCTTTACCTTTTTGGATCGTGATGTGGAAGACATCTTGGACTTCCTCTTTAGTGTCGTCCTCTTGGGTTTGTTGGTATGCAGATTGTCCAGTATGGATGATGGTGCGCCTTCTTACTATCAGTGGTCCATTTGCGTCAACCTCCAAGATTGCTTGACGCTTCATCCTTGAAGGAATTGAGCTTCGAATATCGCCTTTTTCTGCTAGCCTGTCGAGCTTTTCTTCCTTTGACGTTGTTTCCTTATTTCCAGAAAACTTCATGTTGTCTTTAAGTCTTTCCAAAGCTGACTGACGAGGAGGAGAGCTAGCCGTGTTGCTTTGCTTCTTAGGTTTTGACAACCTTTCAAAAATAGAGCTTCGGGATGTTGGCCTGTTAAGCTTCTTGAAGACGGAGGTTCGGTTTGACCACCAATGTGATCAAGGGCTGACGTTCTGAGTCTTGAACGATTCATCCTATCGAAGATTGGCGTTTGAGGGGCGGATTTAGGCTCTTCTCGATCTTGTTCAATGCTCACGCTAATGTGTTGAGTGCTAGCATTTTTCGCTTTGCTTGAAATCTTTACGGGTGCATTTAGTGTGAAGCCAAGTCCAGCTTTGTTGTTGATAACTCCGTAACCATGCTTCTTCAACTTCTTTTGAGTCTCAGTGAGGTCACGTTCTTTATTGTTGATGGTGTTAGAAACCTTTTTTCCAGGATTCAAAGAAGAAGCGAAGTTGTACCCAGCTTTTGACATGAGTTTGTAGGCATTTGGATCAAAACCTTATTCGGTCCTCTTGGTTGGGAGAAAGCTTGGTTCCACCCCCTTTGGTAGAGCTTTTACGAAGCCTTGTGGTAATCTTGCAACCTTAGCATTGCTTAGCTATGTCAGAGGTAAAACTGCATTCGTCTTGAGCAACTTTACATTATCCATGTACCGTTGTGCATCGGCTTTGCTTGCTTCAGTTTCGAATGGGGATTGACCATTCTTTCTTCTTGACATCGGGATGTATAGAAAAAACGGGTGTGTTTAGTCCATTTGAGGGCGTCCTACTCCCTTTGGTTGTTACAAGTTTAGCAAGCTCATCATCGTTCTTGCTTGAAGACGACATGGCTTCTTCTTCTCGCTTCTTAGGCATGGCTTGCCAATCCTGCTTTTTAGGTGTTGCTTTGCCCGTGGATTTGATCTCTTTTGGAAGAGCTTCGAGCACCATGTCTTCATCCATGTAGAACTTGGCGTCTGCGAAATGTGATTCAGCTTCGGCGAATGGTTTGGTGTCGCCATAGATCACCTTCACTCCTTCTCGGTAGAATTTCAAGCATTGGTGAAGGGTGGACGGTACTACTCCATTTGCATGGATCCAAGGCCTTCCTAAGAGTAAGCCGTAGGAAGTTCTTGCATCAATCACGTGGAATATCGTGCTCGACTCTAGTTCACCAATAGTCATCTCCACTCGGATCATGCCCATCGCTCTTTGTCCCCCTTGATTAAAACCTTGGATTAGTAGACGACTTAGGGACAGTTCATCCGCCTTGATGCCGATTATAGTCATTGTTGACTTTGGCATGATGTTTATGGCTGATCCACCATCCACAAGCATGCGGTTGACTTTGTGCTCCCTTACGTACCCAGAGACGAAGAGATGACGGTTTTGAGGCTTGGATCCTAGCAACAAGTCTTCGTCAGTGAAATGGATTGCGTCCTCGATGGCACAGCATGTGGCGCATTCATGTGGCCGAAGCTTCAAGCCTTTGTTCTTGCTTTCTTGCACTTCGTGGTCATTGGGACTTTCCAAGACCGCTGCTAATGCTATTCGCATCTTCTTTGGTAATCGTAGCGCTTCCTCAATGCTAAAGTGTGTTGGCAGACCTTCTTCGAGCGTGAGAGTTTTTTCTCCCTCAGTGGTGATATCTTTGCCTTTTGAAGGTTCTTCTATTTCTACTTCGACCATGTGGCATGCAACGATAGTGCACTGTTGGAAGAAGTCATTCGGGAAGTACTCGTGCAAGGAGACAAGAATGCATGGCTCTTGCTCCATAGGTTCCCCAGCATACGTTAGCTTATCAACTTTTACGTTTCTTTTGGTCTTCCTACTGTTGCGGCGACGGTGTTTTCTCACTTGTTCCACCTTTTGTCTTGTGGCTTGTGGTTTTGGTTTCCTTGTTTTTTTGTAGGTCACCAATGTCCATCCTTCTTCATCATCGGTATGTGCATCTTGTTCGTTTGCCCCCAGCGATGGTTGCGCAGAAGGTATCGTGCAACTTGAGCATTGATAGGAATGGTCAGGTGCTGCTTGGAGAGGCACGGGATCTAAAGGCCGTGTCTTCGAGGTCGAGCTCGATTCGTCCTTGTTGTGCTAGCTTCATGATGAGCTCTTTGAGGACGAAGCATTTACCCACAGGATGGCTCACGATTCGATGGTACTTGCAGTATTTAGGATCGTTTATGCGATTCATTTCTTCAGGCCGCTTGTATTCGGGTAGCTCGATTACCTTCTTTTCTAGCAAGTCGTCTAACATTTCATCCATGTCTGAGTCAGGAAAAGGGTATACCTTCTACTCCAATTCCTTCAAGGTGCTTTTGTACCTTTCTTGGGTGCGAGGAGGCTCACTTTTCTTTATCTCCTTTGCTTTGGTTTTGGAGGAGATCTTGATAGGCGCGGAGGCGGTCTTGACGGGCGCAGTGCTGACGGTGAACGCTTCCTTGGAGGGTTTCTTCCCAGTCTTGTCTACATTTGGGGAGAACACCTTATCCTTCTTGAAGTCGGTGATCGGCTCTTTCTTCCCGTTATGGGCAATACTTAGCTCCATGTCGTGGGCACGGGTGGCTAACTCTTCAAATGTCCGTGGTTTGATGCCTTGAAGGATATAGTGTAACCCCCATTGCATGCCTTGGACTCATATCTCGATCGAAGAGATCTCCAAAAGCCTGTCCTTGTAGTCAAGACTCAGATTGCGCCATCGGTTGATGTAGTCCACGACTGGCTCATCCCTCCATTACTTTGTGCTTGTCAGCTCTAGCATGCTCACGGTGCGGCGGGTGCTGTAGAAGTGGTTGAGGAATTCCTTTTCCAATTGCTCCCAACTGTTGATGGATTCAGGCTCTAGGTCCCTGTACCATTCAAAGGCATTTCCTTTCAGCGAGCGTACAAACTGCTTAGCGAGGTAATCTCCTTCTGTCCTCGCGTTGTTGCAAGTCTCAATGAAATGGGCGACGTGTTGCTTCGGGTTTCCCTTTCCATCGAACTGCATGAACTTTGGTGGCTGATAACCCTTTGGCATCTTCAAAGCGTCAATTTTCTTAGAGTAGGGTTTTGAGTATAGTACGGAGTCATGTGAACTTCCTTCGTACTGTGCCTTAATGGTGCTGGTGATCATCTCTTGCAGCTGTTGGATAGAAAGAGATCCCATGAGTGCCATTGCTTGGCCTGGCTCCGGCTTCACATCGATTTTCTCCACCGGAGGCTCTTCATCCTCGTCGTTTTCCTACTTTATTGAATCATCCCCTTGCTTGATTTTCACGTCGGGCTTTACGTCTAGTTGGTTGACGAGTGCGGTGATTTGCTGGTCCTTTTCTTCCACAATCCGTGTTAGCCTTGCGATCGCTTTATTCATATGAGCCAGCTGTTCATCGATTGAAGTCGTTCCAGTAGTCATGACTTGCATGGCTGAGTTACCGCTTGAGTCGGCATCGGAAAGCATGCAACCGGAGTACTTCATTGGGTTTTCCTTCCTTGGCGCCCTTAGCGAGGCCAGGGTGATCACAAGTTCGTGCCTCAGGTGCTCTTGTTCCTTCGGCGGAGTTGATTCAGGGGTGGAAGAGGCGGCAGAAAGAGCTCTTGCCTTACTTCGAGTTGTGACGCCCGAAGTGACACCGCTTGCGGTGATGACGCTCTTGTTCCTTGCATTGGCTGCGAGAACAACTTGAGCCTTCTTTGATGCCATTTGTGCTTTTTGCAGATTCAAAGATAGAGATGAGGGGTAAAGATGGTCCCACCGGGCGTGCCAAATTTGTAAACACGAAAATTCCTGTGATGAACGAGACAAGAAACACGTGTACAAAATAATATTTGTATTGATGATTTAGGGCTTACAATCTCTTCTACAAATTTAGCCTCTGATTCTATCTTTGTAATGGGTGGATTTGATGTTGTTGATCCAAAGGGCCGTCGGGGCTTGATCTTGGGATAAACAATTGTGCGGATTTGTTGACGTCGTTGATCCAAAGGGCCGTCGGGGCTTGATCTAGGGATGAACGAATGATGAATGATGAACACTTTCTTCAAGGGCTGTGAGGGGGGGCTTGATCTTGAATTAGTGGAAGTTCTTCAAGGACCATTGGGGCTTGCTTTTGAATGAGGATTTTTCGAAGAACGAAGGGAGCTTTCTTGATCCTTCGGGATTTGCTTGGGAGCTTTGGAGTTTCAAAGCTTCAAGGTTGTGGTGTGAGGTGAATTGGTTATCAATTGGTCTCCAAAAATGAATGCCTTGGCCTCCTATTTATAGAATTCCAAAACTTGATTTTTTTTTGGATTTAAATAATCAGATGAAATAAATCATTTCTGCCAAGTGTTAACACGTGTCCTGTTTGATGACTTTTACGATTTATTTTGATTTTTCGTTTAGTCACATGCTATGTGTAAAATTTATATGACACGTGAACATTGAAATTTTAATTATTGATCAACATTTATTTCACTGAAATTTCGATGTCTACAATGGCAACATGCAGTCGGCCTCTTGAGTCATACACATGGATATGCTTCGGAAATACATACTAAAAAATTAATTTCCTAATGCCAATTTGCCGTGCCATGGATTCTAAACACACATGCTTTCTTTCTTTGGCAGCTGGGCCCATGAAACGGGCTGGAAGAGGGGCTGAAGTTAGCCAGCCCGATGGTCATTTGGCTATTACTTGGCCAGGTGAGCTCCACATGTTTATTGCCCAGCCCTCAATTGGAGTTGGGTTTTTAACAAATTGGGCTAAAGAATGATCTATGGCCTTTTTTGCCATCTTCATTGAAGATAGCCTTTGAAGGAAAAATTTTGTCCTAGCTAAGAACAAGTATGAACATTTGAATACATATGCATACTATTAACTCATTAATATAGGCATGCATCCAAAAACAATTCAATAAAACCCATGACTTTCAAAGCCTAGTATATGGTGAACCAAAATGAACTCTTTAACAACATTAAAGAGAAAGAAGAATTTAGTGATTCTTTACCCTTGAAGCTCATCCTTGTTTACACAAGGGATTCACCCAAGTGGAGGGCCTTCAAGTCACCTCCAAGCTCCTTGAATCCTTCTTGTGTTTTCTTCCCTTTAGTGCTCCTTTGATGATTTGAGGAAAAAGGATTTGTTCTCCAAAACACCAAAAGCTTGATGTCTCTAAGTCTCTTCACCAAGGTTGTATCTTGTGAAGATGATATGGATGATTAAAAGAAGAAGAAATTGCTAGATGTTTTCTTCCTTTAATGGCCGGCCTCTTAGAAGAAATAGAGAGAAAAATGTCTCATCAAATTTCAACTTACCAAACCCTAAAGCTATAAAGTTGAATTTATACTTCATTTCTTTGGTGAGTGGCAAACTTGCAATTAAGCAAACTTTGCCCATCCAACCCTAATGGCCGGCCTCCTTGGTGTTATTGGGCTATTTGCCCATTTTGTTTTAGTTGTCATACAACTTAAACATAATGGGCCTTTTGGACCAAAACGCTTTTGGGCCCCGAAACCCAAAACCAACATATAAGCCCAATACGAACCTTTCGTATAATTAATTAACTAATTAATTAATCTTGACCATTCTTCAATTAAACCATTTAATTGCTTATCCATTTCATTTGATTTCTTCACATACATCCTTACTCGGTGTACGATCCATTAGGTTCTAATTAGCGAGGCAGTGGGCGATGTTACTTTTAACTATCGATTATGAATTGAAACCACATTTCAATTCTCCCTTTCATTGATTAGTGTTTGCTAACCATTAGGGCTTCCACAAACCATGGTTGACGCTTAGCAGCATGTCATGGTTACCCAAGCTAAGTAGAATTGGTTGGAGAACCTATCCAGTTACAACTACAATGCAATACGGTCCTTCTCTAATACAATACTCTTAATCACATTGTTTAAGTGATAGTTTGTTTCATGTCTACTATCCAATGTGATTCTTTCTTATATGATTCCCTTGAATATGATTTGGAACAACCTTCCTTTAGTCATATTCATTTGCTTTGGCCAAAGACTTTAGAATCATATCTTAGAGTATTCTCCCTCCACCATGGAAGGTTAGAGATCCCTTGTTGTACATTCATATGCCTACATGACTAGATAGCTTGACCCCAACAATGCCGTGGACACTCCGAGGGAATGCCGTTGACAGGATCAAAGCTCAAGGACCTAACCATTAGACATCTATGATGCCTCAGGTCAAAGGACTACTTTGCATATTGCAACCTTAGAGTTCTTACATGACATGTATGTTCAAACTCTGATTTGATCGTAGTTCAGTGTACTCGATTACTATTTCGAGCACCTATGTGTCTGTCTTAGTGTCCAACACCAAATCACTTGAGACTAGTCATACTCACACTTGAGTCAACATAACACATACTAACCTTAACGGATTGTCAATGCCCAATTGGCAATCCTATGGCTAGGAACGTTTTAGGAATGAACATAAGAGAAAGGTCTCGATAATCTAACTCACTTAGATCACTTATCTCTTAGAACAAATACATTCCTTGGATTCACTTATTGCTTAAACACATGATACAATAAACAGTGATTAACAATAAGATTTGCCCTCCATTAAACATATAAAAGTTTAACATAATAAGTATTCCAAAAAGCTATCACATCAAATGAGTGGCTTTGTGGGCATACTTCCAACAATCTCCCACTTGCACTCAAAGCCACCTTCCCATGTATCTTATACCCATCTTTTCTATATGACGGTCAAGCTGGATTTGAGACATTGGCTTTGTGAGTGGATCTGCTACGTTATCGGCTGAAGCAACTTTGAGGATGTTTATTTTCCCCTCGGCAGCATATCTTCTAATGATATTAAAGCGTCTGTCAATATGCTTGTTCTTTTGATGTGCCCTGGGTTCCTTGGCTTGAGCTATCGCCCCATTATTATCACAGTACAAAGTTACTGGTGATGTAATGGTTGGAACCACTCCAAGTTCAGTAATGAACTTCATCATCCAGAACGCTTCTTTGCCGGCTTCAGCTGCAGCGACATATTCAGCCTCTGTCGTGGAATCAGCAATTACACTTTGCTTCTTGCTTTTCCAACTGACAGCCCCACCATTCAGAGTGAATACATATCCGGAGTTGGAACTTCTATCATCGACGTCAGATTGGAAATCTGCGTCTGTATAGCCTTCCACTCGCAACTCTGATGCTCCTCCATATACGAGGAACATGTCCTTTGTTCTTCTTAAGTACTTAAGGACCGTCTTGACAGCTATCCAGTGTTCTGATCCTGGGTTAGATTGATATCGACTAGTAATGCTCACAGCATATGCGATATCAGGCCTCGTGCATATCATGGCATACATGAGACTCCCTATGGCAGAAGCATAAGGAATATAACTCATTTGCCGTATCTCTTCAGGAGTTTTAGGTTCCATGGATTTAGAAAGGTGAATTCCATGTCCAACAGGAAGAAAACCTTTCTTAGATTGTTCCATTTGGAACCTACTTAGCACCTTATCAATGTACATAGATTGGGATAATCCAATTAATTTTCTGGATCTATCACGATAGAGCTTTATCCCAAGTACATAAGATGCATCTCCTAAATCTTTCATGTGGAAGGTTTTGGACAACCACACTTTTACAGAAGAAAGTACTGCAGTGTCATTCCCGAATAGTAATATGTCATCTACATATAACACTAGGAATACAACTGCATCCCCAACGACCTTTTGATAAACACAATTGTCGTCTTCGTTTTGAGTAAAACCAAACGTTTTGATCTCATTGTCGAAACGAATGTTCCAGCTCCTGGAGGCTTGCTTAAGTCCATAAATGGACCTTTGAAGCTTGCATACCTTAGTCTTTTCAGACTTGGACACGAAACCCTCGGGTTGAGTCATATAGAGCTCTTCCTCTAGGTAGCCGTTCAGAAAGGCCGTCTTCACGTCCATTTGCCATATCTCATAATCATGGTACGCAGCTATCGCAAGCAAAATCCGAATGGACTTAATCATGGCTACAGGAGAGAAAGTTTCTTCATAGTCAATCCCTTCTCTTTGCCTGTAACCCTTGGCTACTAGTCTAGCCTTATAAGTCTCCACGTTCCCATCAACGCCTATCTTCCTCTTGAAGACCCATTTGTTTCCAACAGGTACAATACCTTCTGGAGGGTCTACAAGAGTCCAGACCTGATTTTGATACATGGAATCCATCTCGGATTTCATGGCCTCTTGCCATCTCTTTGAATCAATGTCGGACATTGCTTCAGTGTAGTCTCTAGGGTCCTCCTTTGTTTCATTGTCACCTAGAAGGTACAATTCATCAAAGTCATTGTCTAAGCCATACCTCTTAGGTGGCTTACTAACCCGTTCAGATCTACGTGGAGCTTGGGGTTCAGGAACAGGGTTGTCAACTTGTTGAGTGCTTGTTTGTGGTTCGTCATTAATCTCATTAATTTCTTTTAATTCTATCTTGCTTGTTCTATTAAGAACAAATTCATCTTCCATGAATATAGCAGTTCTGGCGACAAAGACTTTCTGGTCATCAGGGTGATAGAATTCGTATCCATAAGTCTGTTTAGGATACCCCACAAAATAGCATTTAATGGATCTCGATTCAAGCTTTTCAGCATCTTGTTTCTTAACGTATGCTGGACAACCCCAAATCTTAAGATGTTTAAGACTTGGCTTCTTTCCATACCATATCTCATATGGTGTTTGTGGAACAGATTTAGAGGGCACTGCATTTATCAAATAAGCTGCTGTGTGTAGTGCATATCCCCAGAATGATATTGGTAGATCAGCGGAACTCATCATAGAACGAACCATGTTCATCAAGGTTCGGTTTCTCCTCTCAGAAACTCCGTTATGTTGAGGAGTTCCTGGTGGAGTCCACTGTGATACAATTCCACACTCTTTGAGATAATCTAGGAACTCATTACTCAGATATTCACCCCCTCGATCCGATCTTAGAGTCTTTATCTGTTTCCCAGTTTGCTTCTCAACTTCATTCTTGAATTCTTTGAATCTTTCAAAGGATTCTGACTTGTACTTCATAAGATACACATAGCCAAACCGAGAGTGATCGTCGGTGAATGTGATATAGTAGGAGAAGCCTCCTCTCGACGTAGTAGACATAGGTCCACATACGTCAGTGTGGATTAACCCTAGAATTTCATTGGCACGCTATCCTTTTCCAGTAAATGGAGATTTGGTCATTTTCCCTTTCAAGCAACACTCACAAGTACCCATCTGGTCATTACCTAATGGGCGGATATATCCGTCTTTCGACATCTTGCGAATCTTATCAAGGTTCACATGTCCAAGTTTAAGATGCCACATCTTTTCTTGGTTAACTTCTTCTCTAGCCCTTTTGGGTTTTGAGGTATTCCCGCTTTCAATACAGTGCATCCCACTATTCGTCTCTAGGTGAAAAAGTCCATCTATCATATTACCATGAGAGATAATACGACCGTTCAAGTATAAAGTGCAACTCATTTTGTCAAACAATACTGAGTGCCCATCTCGTAAAAGCTTAGAGATGGAAATCAAATTCTTTATACATGAAGGAAAATATAAACAATTTTTAAGTTCCAGGACTTCCCCAGAGGGTAGGTTAAGCATGTAGGTGCCTATTGCTTTTGCAGAGATTTTAGTGCCGTTCCCAACTCGCACAACCATCTCCTCATTGCGCAGTGGCCTGCTCCCTGCTAGTCCCTGCAACGTATTGCAGATATGTTGACTAGCGCCTGAATCAAATATCCAGGAACTGGAGCTCACTGTAAAAGCACTCTCTATGACAGAAATAGTCTCTTCAAAAGTTCGTGTCATAAGGCTCGCAATGCGCACCCTGTATTTCTTCTTCCAACGTTCATCCTTTCCACAATGAAAACATGTTCCTTTGTTTGCCTTCTTCTTATGCAACCTTTTCCTTATCATTGCATTCTCACTCCCACTGTCCCTTTTGAAACCTTTTTCAAATTTACAGCACATGTCGATCATCTATTTCAAAGAATGATCGAATCTATTCACTTTATAGTTTACAATAAACTTAGTGAAATCATCCGAGAGAGATGCAAGGAAAAAATCCTGGGCCATTTTCCCATCGATGGAAGTTCCTAAACTTTTAAGATCTTTAAATATCTTTTCCATCTTTTGTCCATGTTTATGGACTGATGTCCCTTTTGCCATCTTGGCATTCATTAGACTACAAACATTTGAGAATCGTACATTACTAGTCTCAATGTCATGCATCTTATGCAAACTTTCAACCATGGCACAAGAAGTGTCCATGTGCCTATGTAGCTTCATAAGCTCCTCACTAAGTGAAGTAAGGATTAAGCATTTGGCTTGTAAGTCATCCTCATAGTGTCTAACGTTATTTTGACACTCCTCCTTTGAAGCTAGTTTCGTAGGAGGTACATGAGGAGGGGATTGCTTAAGCACATACAATATGTCTTTCACCTTTGAGACATTCTCAATGTGGCGATACCAAGCAAGGAAACGTTGGCCCTTAAGGCCCCTTTTGTCAAGTATAATGGTGGGTATAATTTTAGGCATGTCGTTCACTACATAACATAACAGAAATCGTATTAGATTGTTGTATAAAACTATTTGATTGGGTCTTTGAATCAAATAGTACCACCCACTATTTTTGGCAAATTCCACATCCCTCAATAGAATTCGAGAGTTATATTGAACTCTTAGCGGGTTATGGGAGACTCACCATTACCAAGCCCACCTCAGAATTATATCATGTTGGTTAGCAAAAATAATGATGAGAGAATAACGCATTATTCATTTGCAACAACCTTTTGCAATTACCCATCTAGTTTGGCCTCTAGAGAATGTTTGCCTCAGAATTATATCATGTTGGCACCATTGCACTTAGTTAAGTCATTCCCACCATGCTTAGTTTATGCAGAGGTTCAAGCACAACCTCAGAATTATATCATGTTGGTCATACTCGTTGTCTACACTCACCTCATCATATGTTTATGGACTCCTCCTGGATGTAAGCACATACTTTGTCCTTCCCCATTATAGGGTGAAGCCGGTGCATGAGTCACAAACGATTGGAGCCCACCACGGTGGAAGGCCTACGAAGAGATGTTCAAAACATCTCTCGCTTATCAACTTAATATCCGGTTTTTGAGGGAGTAGTTTTGGGCTACATCAAAACATTTTAATCACATTAAAAGAACTTGGGCCTATCACAACTATTGGTCCAAGTCAATATGAATTTAGTAGCATATAATACTCCCACTGTTTCGTTGAAACAAGCGAGACTATATGGAACTACTAACGAATGCATTGCATCCTCATATGGACTATATAGTCATATTAGGTTTTAGGATGATTATGAACCGTTTGATTTGATCCAACACGAGCCTTGTGTTGGACCTTGGGTTTAAGGTAGATAGTTGTTGATTTTAGTTACGCGTTTAATCCAATTAAACCGTTATTTCCTATTGGGCGTTGGACCCAACTATTCCATTTTGCATACATATAAACAAAAAGGAATACATGAAATAATAATAAGGGCTTATGCCCTTTTACAACACAAATCAAATGATGGACTTATGTCCATTTACAACAAATGAATTAATCAAATTACATTCAAACCTATACTACTAAAACCCAAACATTCATAATGTATATCGGCCAATCACATAGCTCAATTATAGTGGCCTTTGGTTCATAATCACCCTTTTCTTAATCAATCAAATTAACTAAGAAAACAACTTTAAACAATTGGTTTTTGGATCCATAGAATTGATTTAAATGGAACTAAATGAAATGAAAATTCAATTCTCATTTAAAGAGACAAAACAATTTTGTTCTCATCCTTTTGGGCCAAAAGGAAACTATGACCACAACATTTGGGCCACAACGTAAAAACGTAAACTTTTTGGGCTAAAATGCAAATACACAAAAGTATCTAAAACTTTATGTAATTGCACAAAGGGCCCCAAAATTAACCCCACTTGGGGTGGCCGGCCATTTGGGAAAAATTTGAAAAAAAAATCTAAAAAATTTTGCTAGTGGTTTTTGGTGGGTGAGGAAAAGGATGAAAGTGATGATTTGTTTGAAAAATAAAGTCTATGACTAATTATGACAAATATTAAAATCATTTCATCACATCTCACCAATAACCTCAATCATCAAAATTTAAACCAAAACTTTATGAAAAACATAAAACTTTTGAATCAAAACTTCAAAACTTTATGTTCTTGGCAAGAACTTCAAGAACATTGAAGAACACTCATGAAAACTCATAATAGCTCCATGAATGTTTTTCACTTACCAAAACTCAAATTTTCACCATTCAAAAGAGGGCTAACATCCTAGGGTACTTAGGGGTTCCAAAAGTCACTTTAAAACCATTTTAACAAGACAAACATGAACCCAAAAAATCACCCTTTGGATTTGGCCGAATTTCCCAAAACACATGGCACCAAATTTTAGTTCCAATATTCATGCTTAAATGAAATACATCTACAACATTTGAGATGCTAAATTTTCTAGCAAAATTTATAAATTCAAAAGCAAGAACAAAGCTTATAACATTTACAACATTTAAATCACAAAATATGAAAGTCACAAAACCCAAAAGGATTCACCATAAACTAGGCCTAGGCTCTGATACCACTTGAAGGAAAAATTTTGTCCTAGCTAAGAACAAGTATGAACATTTGAATACATATGCATACTATTAACTCATTAATATAGGCATGCATCCAAAAACAATTCAATAAAACCCATGACTTTCAAAGCCTAGTATATGGTGAACCAAAATGAACTCTTTAACAACATTAAAGAGAAAGAAGAATTTAGTGATTCTTTACCCTTGAAGCTCATCCTTGTTTACACAAGGGATTCACCCAAGTGGAGGGCCTTCAAGTCACCTCCAAGCTCCTTGAATCCTTCTTGTGTTTTCTTCCCTTTAGTGCTCCTTTGATGATTTGAGGAAAAAGGATTTGTTCTCCAAAACACCAAAAACTTGATGTCTCTAAGTCTCTTCACCAAGGTTGTATCTTGTGAAGATGATATGGATGATTAAAAGAAGAAGAAATTGCTAGATGTTTTCTTCCTTTAATGGCCGGCCTCTTAGAAGAAATAGAGAGAAAAATGTCTCATCAAATTTCAACTTACCAAACCCTAAAGCTATAAAGTTGAATTTATACTTCATTTCTTTGGTGAGTGGCAAACTTGCAATTAAGCAAACTTTGCCCATCCAACCCTAATGGCCGGCCTCCTTGGTGTTATTGGGCTATTTGCCCATTTTGTTTTAGTTGTCATACAACTTAAACATAATGGGCCTTTTGGACCAAAACGCTTTTGGGCCCCGAAACCCAAAACCAACATATAAGCCCAATACGAACCTTTCGTATAACTAATTAACTAATTAATTAATCTTGACCATTCTTCAATTAAACCATTTAATTGCTTATCCATTTCATTTGATTTCTTCACATACATCCTTACTCGGTGTACGATCCATTAGGTTCTAATTAGCGAGGCAGTGGGCGATGTTACTTTTAACTATCGATTATGAATTGAAACCACATTTCAATTCTCCCTTTCATTGATTAGTGTTTGCTAACCATTAGGGCTTCCACAAACCATGGTTGACGCCTAGCAGCATGTCATGGTTACCCAAGCTAAGTAGAATTGGTTGGAGAACCTATCCAGTTACAACTACAATGCAATACGGTCCTTCTCTAATACAATACTCTTAATCACATTGTTTAAGTGATAGTTTGTTTCATGTCTACTATCCAATGTGATTCTTTCTTATATGATTCCCTTGAATATGATTTGGAACAACCTTCCTTTAGTCATATTCATTTGCTTTGGCCAAAGACTTTAGAATCATATCTTAGAGTATTCTCCCTCCACCATGGAAGGTTAGAGATCCCTTGTTGTACATTCATATGCCTACATGACTAGATAGCTTGACCCCAACAATGCCGTGGACACTCCGAGGGAATGCCGTTGACAGGATCAAAGATCAAGGACCTAACCATTAGACATCTATGATGCCTCAGGTCAAAGGACTACTTTGCATATTGCAACCTTAGAGTTCTTACATGACATGTATGTTCAAACTCTGATTTGATCGTAGTTCAGTGTACTCGATTACTATTTCGAGCACCTATGTGTCTGTCTTAGTGTCCAACACCAAATCACTTGAGACTAGTCATACTCACACTTGAGTCAACATAACACATACTAACCTTAACGGATTGTCAATGCCCAATTGGCAATCCTATGGCTAGGAACGTTTTAGGAATGAACATAAGAGAAAGGTCTCGATAATCTAACTCACTTAGATCACTTATCTCTTAGAACAAATACATTCCTTGGATTCACTTATTGCTTAAACACATGATACAATAAACAGTGATTAACAATAAGATTTGCCCTCCATTAAACATATAAAAGTTTAACATAATAAGTATTCCAAAAAGCTATCACATCAAATGAGTGGCTTTGTGGGCATACTTCCAACAGCCTTATAGTCCCGCAAGAAATTATTTGTTAATGAACAATGTCAGGACATATTTATATATCATCTTCAAACAAAATGAGTTATTTTTTTAGCCTCCTCAATAATTTATTATTTAAAATTTGTTCTTTAATTTTATTGGTTAATTGAATTAAACTAACATATTAAAATAAGAATTTCGAACATAAGGTTTCATGTTATTAATGATACATCCCGACCTAGATTGAGGCATGTTGGCCGTTATGTGAGGGTGACGTAGCCATGTGCACAGCGCGGAAGCAATAAAGATATAAGGCAATGCGAATAAATAAATAAAAAACAACTAACTAGAGCACTAGATGAGATAAGGTGCAAGTTCACAATCAGAGCATAAGTAACCTAAGTGCAGTCCAGCAGGACGACTACTAATTATACAACAACAAAGATAATCCTACATTGGCAATAATCTGTCAGAGCTGCCGTGAATTCCTCGTAAGCCACCGACAAGCACTCTTAACTAGAACCTGGAGGGGCGCAAAACAGAAAGTGTGAGTGGGCAAAAACAAAGCTTTTCAAAACCATTTCATTTATCAAAAGTTCTAACCCTTCGTCGTAAAACCTCTATAATTTTCCAGAAAATAGAATGCATATATATATATATACACACACACATATCTTAAAACCATGCTCAGAAACGATATTCATAAGTATGTCATGCCAAATATCTCAAAATAACAGAATAAGTAACTCAGGTGAAATAACATATCAGCCAGATCCACCTAAAGTGGCATGTACGGCTGAATCTATAGCTCAACAAGTATGCCTGCACACGAGTTGGAACCACCTAAAGTGGTATGTACGATAGGAATGGGTGTAAATAAATAAATACGTTATAGTGCTATGATCACGTGAAGACTGTGCGAATAATCACGAGTCACTGACGAGTCGGAACCACTTATAGTGGTCTATACGACAGGATTGTGCACCTAACTTGGATCCAAGGTGAGCGTATGGTGCGGGAGGTGAACATCACATGAAGGCCTGTGCCCTGGCCACGGGCGGGAGCACTAACACCGGGGTGCATGTTTATAAATTCTTAACACATCTCACATCATCATCAAATCACATATAAACAGCCTACAACTTACCTAGTACTTACCTGAGCGTCCACAACGTCAAATCATATTTATGCATACTATACTAATTCATATTCTAAGTATAAATCAATATGCATGGCATTTCAAAACATAATTTCATTAAACGCATTTTCTGGGAAAAATATCAAGTATATAAGTATATAGTGAAAACTAAAAGCCCACTCAGTGATATGTGGAAGGGTCGTAACCCCCGAGCCTTACTTGACTGCGCTCGTCCTCCGGATAGGTCTCACCTATATGTGAAACAACTATATAAACATTATTTAAAGCACATACACAAAACTAGGTAATAACTTCTCATACAAAGCTTAAATGGGGTATTTGAATATACCACCGAGACCTACTCAACCTCATAAACACCCCCATATTTTTAGAAAAATTTTCCAAGCACCTACACGCTCTCACAAGCCGGCCAAGGCACGGCCAGACTCGCAGCCCACACGCATGCACATGCCTGGCACACCAAACGGATTCCTTAACAGCGTTAGGGAATATTCCGTTAAAAATTAGCATATACCGTTATAATTACCTGGCGGAATTAGCATATTTCGTCAACTTTGACGGAATATTCTCCTCCTTCAACCTTGGTTCACCGAAGTCCGGCGCTGGTGCCACTGCTATCGCCGGAAACTGGAAAAAACTTCATATCTTCTTCGATTCTCAACCAAAATTCATGAATTATATACCAAAATGAAGCTTAGGTTGAGATGAACAAAACCTTACCACTTTTAGGTCCTAAAATCTATGGGATTTTGCCGAAAAAGACATGATAATCTGGCCACCTCTGCAACTCACTAAAACAGGGCTTCCCGACGTCCAAATCACATCAAATTTCTTCCCCGAGCTTCGTGAAGATGTTCTAAAGCTTCCTAGGGTCTTAAAACTCACTGGACGGTCTACGATCACGATCGAATGAACAGTGCTCCAAAATTAGGTTCTCTGGTTCTCGGGAAAATGAGGTCTTCACGTTAAACTAGGAACATGAATGAACTCTGGAGCTGGCAAGGAACACAAAACCAACCTTCAAAGCCTCAATCCGTGATTAGTGAGCTAGGTTCGAAGTGGTCCGTACGGTTGTACGGAAAATGGATGGAAGGAGAGAGAAGGAGAGAGAGAGAGTCAACGTGTGTGTAGGTGTATGTGTGGTCCAGATTGGTCCCCAACCAAAAACAAGAAAATAACTTTAAGTTCCAAACACCACAACACCACAAAACATTCAAGGGTACTTTAGTCATTTCACCATCGATAAAATATATTCCGGGACGGGTTGTCACAACCTACCCTCCTTAAGAAAATTTTGTTGGAAATATGCCCTGAAAGTCAATCTTTGAAAGAAACCTTTCAGGACAATTGAATCGATGTATGGATGACTCTTATACATCAAATGGCAAAGATACTAATTAGGACTATCTCAATAAACGATATATGTCCTAAATAGTGTATCCATGGACAATGGATCGATTGAAGAAGTAATCTAATGATGTTAGACTACAAAGACCTTCTTCACATAACCAAATGTCCAAAAAGGTTCCTGGTCATTGGATTGTCGGAGGGATACTGACAATGCGTAGACCGGTACATACTGTGTCCGCTTCAATTGGAAGGATGGAAAGTCTCATCCCATTCGTGTTGTGACACTAAGACAAGTATGTAGGTGCTCATTAAGGGAATGAGTTCGCTGAACACAATCGAACGAGAGTACTTGCATGGAGGTCTACTCACATGTCAAGCAAATAACTCTAATGGTTGGAATAATGTAAGTAGTCCTTTGACCTGAGGCATCGTCGTTGTCTTGTGGTTAAGTACTTGATCTTTGATTATGTCAAAAGTCACTCTATCAGAATGTCAACGGCATAGTTGGGGTTAAGCCACTTAGTCATGAAGGCAAGTGTATGCGCAACAAGGAATCTCTAATCCTCGATAAGAGAGGAAGAATACTCTAAGATATGATTCGGGAATCTTCGGCCGAAGTATCGAGCGTAATAAAGGAAAGCGTTCCTATACGACTCAATTGAATCATATAAGAAGGAATAATCACATTAGGGGTTTGACATAATATATCCATACCCTAATGATGTGATTGAGAGTATTGTTTTAGAGAAGGATCGAATTACATTGTAATTCCAACTGAATAGGTTCTCCGAATAAACTTCTACATTAGCTTGGGTAGCTATGACATATGGTTAGATGTCACTCATAGCTTGTGAGTTCTTCTAGATGATTAAATGTAGTCGTCAAAGAAGAAAGGTGAATTAAAATGAAGTTTTAATTCACTAAGTGATTGAATTAAATATAATCAATTGGATTGATGCCAATCACCTCACTGCCTTGCTAATTAGAACCTAAAAGATTGTTCACCAATACACTATTGTAGTGAGTAACTAATGGATGATGGAAATAATTAATTGGATTAATTAAGTGTTGTGATTAATTTAGAAAGTCTAAAGAAATCATAAAAGCGATAAAGATCGTTTTGGGCTTAAAGAAACGTTCGGGTTTAATTGGGCCCATTGGGCCTAAACCCATTGGGCTTTTATTCAAGCATTGGATGACTTGAAATATATAAAAGCCCAAAGCCCAAATCCAACACAAGAGGCCGGCCACTTTAAGTGGAAAGGGAGAGATATTTAGTCAAGTGGTTGACTAGGTTTCTTTTTGTCTATATAAGCAACTTTATAGAGATATTGTTCATTAGGGTTTTTGAAGTGTTAAAACAACAAAGAGGCAAAAGAAAAACAGCTCTCTAACACTACAAAGGCCGGCCACCTTAGGGGTGTTTTTACTAACACATCTTTCACCCTTTTGGTTATTCCTTCATCCTTCTCACTACACTAGTGGGTGAGGATCTTTAGAGGTTTCCTACTTTGGAAACTTGAAGAGAACCTAGGAGCACTCATTCTAACAAAGTGGAGGAGGCAAGGAGGGAAGCTAGGCTCAAGGAGTTCAAGGAACAAAGGGCTTGGAGGTGGTCCATCCTTGGTCTCAAGTCTAGATCAAGAGGTATTAGACTAAACCTTCACTTTGTTCTTCTCTAAAATTGTTTTGATGCATTATATATAAACCTATGAACCTTGAAGGGGATTTGCATGACTATAGCTTTGATAATTTGTTATAAATGCTTCCGCTGCTTTCGTATATTAAATTTGATTTGTATATGCATGATAGTCATATTGAAATCCCTATATGTGAAAACTCATAATTTTCCCTTCAAATTTCATCCCTGAAATTTCCATACAACAATGAACAACCGCTAATAACCATAAAATAAGCGTGGATACATCTCTTTCATACGTTCCTTTGTCTCATAGGTGACTTCCTCCACTGAGTAATTCCTCCATTAAACTTTCACCAAGCGCACGGTCTTATTCCTCATAATCTTATCTTTCCAATCCAAAATCGTCACTCGCTCCTCATCATAAGTCAAATCCGGATTAATTTCCAATGGTTGAGGAGTTATCACATGCGATGGATCAGAAACATAATGACGAAGCATAGAGACATGAAAAACATCGTGCACTTTAGACAACTTTGGAGGCAACTCAAGCTTGTAAGCAACTTCACCAACTCGCTTGGTGATTAGGTACGGTCCGATGTACCTAGGACTTAGCTTACCTTTCTTCCCGAACTGCACTACACCTGTCCACGGTGATAGCTTAAAAAACACCCAATCACCAACTTTATACACTCGGTCTGTGGCATGTTTGTCTGCTAAACTTTTCTGCCGATCCTGGGCCGCTTTCAGGTTAAACTTAATTACCTGAATATTCTGAGTAGTCTCATCTACAATCTCAGGCCCCACTAAAACTCTTTCACCAAGGCCAGCATGCCTCAATCTAGGTCAGGGTATGTCAATTAAATATTTTAATTTTAATACAACTTCATTGAAATACAACACCTTAAATATTAAAAGTACAACTTAAATAATAATAGAGTGTTTGAGGTAAATAGAATGTGAAGAATTGAAATAAAATGAGGTAAGATAGTATGGAAGGGTGAAGGGGATGTTAGAAATGATGTAGAAATGGCTTAGGCATTTATAGGAAAAAAAATTAGAATTTTTAATTTTTCTTTTGAAATTTTGTCTTAAAAAAATTTCAAAATCCAATGGCTAGCTGACGTCAGCTCGAGCAAGTGGGTTGCTGACAACTGGGCCCAACTTTTCGGGCTAGCTGGCTAGTTATGTTTGCCCAACCCGTTGACCATTTGGCTGAGTTTTGGCCCAGCCCTCATTGGAGATGGGTTTTGTGTCAAAAAGGGCTATGTTTTGGCCTAAAGCCCTTTGGCCGGTCCAATTAGAGATGTCCTAAGAAGGGGCTACATTTGGCTTAGCTTGATGCTTTTTTGGCCAAATAATGACTTGGTGGACTCCATTGAATTATAGCCCAACCATCGATTAAAGATGCGTTTTTCGGCAATCAAGCCATTTTTTTGCATGTAGACCCGTAGCTCAGTTGCAATAATTGATTCATATTTAATGCTAGATTTGAAAATATCCAATGGTAGTTTAATTAAAGGAAAAATTAGGATCCAATCCCTAGTCACTAATGTTCATAGACTGAAAAGTTTTCAGTTTTTTATCAAAGTCTCTTGACTTTGTACACCTCAACATTTTACTAATAACATAATTCCATGTCATCTTTTTTATTTTTTTTACAACAAATTTCAATTTATATTTTTTCTGCATAATCATCTTCAAAATGTTGAATAACATTTGTAAGTGAAAATCTCATAATTTTCTCACTCAAATTTATGTGTATATTCAAAGTCAACATTATTATATTGTACATGTATGTTCAAATTTAAATTTCGCCAAAAAACTTTCAAACTTTTTTTCGCCATGACCACGATATTGCAAAATCATAACAAATGGCTATTGTATTGCTTTGAACACAATTGTAATTTCATTGGGTACATTCTTTTTTCTTGTTCTTTAATCCATTTATAACATATTTTGACACATCCCGACCCGGAATGTCCACGTGTCCATTTGAATCGTGATGTGTTGGCTGACTCCCAAAGGTTGACGAAGCCATAAAGTAAGGTTGATGTGTAAAAGTGAGGATAAATTTAAACTTTAAATAAATAAACCAAAGTGCATAATGTGATTGGGTAGTAACCCTTATTACAAAATGTGAAGTTCAAAGCATAGTGCAAAAAGATAAAAGTTGTCTCATCCATAAAGGGTGATTATTTAATACATAAGCAACCTACTTTGACAGAAGAACAATCAGCTACTTCCATTGAAACCTCATACTCCCATGAGCTCAATCTTTATGTCTTGGAGGGGCAAAAAACAAGGGTGACTGGGCCTATAAAATAAAGTTTTCTGAAACCTTTTTGAAAACGTGTAACCCCTCGTTGTAAAACAAGTACATGATTTTCCAAAGTAATAATATAATAATAGGTAGTAGGGTGCTACTACGAAATATCTCATCATCAAAACTCAAATAGCTGTAATAAACTCAGAGTTATGAAAATCATAAAAAATTTACTGCTATGAAAATCACTGCTCATTATCTATGCAGGCACACAGGTCATACAGAAAATTGCTGCATGAACATGCTAAGCATAGGTTTTACGTTCTAGTACTACATCACGTGAAGCTGGTATTGTGTGCATGACATACGAGTCCAAACAACAAACCTAGGGACAGGTTGGCACCTAACTCTGGATCCAAAACGAACGTAAATGGTGCATGTGAACATACACATGAAGCTAGTCCTTGGCCCAGGACAATACAACTAACTAATAAACACCGTGCACACATGTAACAATGAGCAGATATAATGAATAAAGATGTTATGCCACATTTTATACTCGCAGTTAATAAAAATACAAAGTGTATAAAATCTAATAGAAGATAAACATGGCATGTCACATCAATTACGTAAAGAAACAGTTATGCAAAAAATCACATATATATATATATGTATATATATTTAAAACCAAAAGACCCACTCACTGGTATGTCGCAGGGTCGTAGCCGCCCAACCTATTCTGCCTGCGGTACTCCTCTGGGTGGTCCTCTCCTATATGGGAAATTACTATACTAATTATTAAACTAATAATAATTGATGCACAACACCTAATTTCCCTTTAGTTTGCTCAAAAATGGAATTTGGAGAGAATTGGTATAGAATTTGGAAAAACAGAGTGCGGAAACGAAATCAGCGTGTCGAAAAACTCTAGGAAGGGTCCCAGGCAAGTTTTCAAAAAGTAAACTTTGGTCAACTAACTATTAACAGTTAACTTTAACGGAATATTCTCTCCTCAGAAGGAATATTTTGTTAAAGTTAACTGAGAGTTAACAGAATATTCCAAGAGAATATTCCATTCTAATTCCAGAAAAGGATTCGGGTCGGATCTGACCCACGGATCCGGGTTGTCGATTTGGGCTAGTTCCGGTTTGGATTTTTTTTATAGGAAAACTAATAAAAATGACTTCAAATTTTTGCATTTTAATCAAAAACTATCTACTAACTTTTATTTAATGGTTAGGATAAAACCTAAAATCAAATCAGCCCAATAAAATTGACCCAAATTTTTTTTATCGAGCTTCCAATTTTACCCCTACCGTCATGTCCTGGCCGTTTATTTGGTCCGTTTAATTCACATGGAGAGAGTAAAAAGGTCTATAACCTCAGATTAATTTATGTAACTTTCTCATTTCATCAGCCATCATCCGATTTTCTTGTCTGTCAAACTCTAAAATTGGCAATGGAAATTCTGATGGATGTGATAAACAGGTGAAGATCTCGATTCCGAAAGAAGCAACGATGACCCAGACGACACGCTTGCCGAATCTACCTTCCGTCAAAGAAATCTAGCGAGTTGGATCATTGTCGTCGTACCTGAGGTGCAAGCATCGCAAAGTACATCCTTCATCTTCTGTTTTTGTCCGTCCTTTTGGATTATCGTCGGTGTACTTCACAGTCCCATGCCGACTGAATATCATTTATATAGCACCGTGATAGAGCCAATATCGACTGTCGAGCCGAAGGAAGTCGATTCTGAGAGGACATTAGTGTTAGAGAAGGTTTGCGCTATCCAATTTTGATTTGATCTTTTTTTTTCCTAATTTTCTGGTTGTGAAAATTTTTGTTTATGAAGTTTTTGGTTTTTAAATTAATTTACAAAATTAGGGTTTCATGTGTGATATGATGAGGAATTTCTTGGTATATGTTTCTGATTTAACCGTGACCGACAGCCCTTAATCATCTTTGATCACTCTTCCAATTTTATCAATTTCAAAATTTCGTCTAAAATATTTTGAATTTTAATTCTGTTCAAATTTTGTTGTTGATTACGTGCCTGCAATGGGCAAGATACAGTATTCCAATTCAGAACATGGCTGGATAACTTTCGAGAGAAATTATGAGAGCAATTAGTTTCTAATTGTTTAATTTTTGTTTATGGGTTTAATCTTTATTTTTTTACAATTTAATTTTGCAAACTAAAATTTTTGTTGCTGGGTTTTACGAGAGCAATGTGTGCATGCGCAAATGTCTATATTTGGAGATGTATGCATCTTTCATTGCATATAAACAAAGTATCAATGGTTGTAATCATGTGTGCTTCTATGTTAAGGGATGATATGAAAATTTGATATCGTAGGATATCTTAATGACAATTTGACATATCAGGAACAGCTTCAGAACAAGAAACGGATGTGCACAACATATCAGGAACAGCTTCGGAACAAGAAATTTTCTTTTCAGAGAGATTTGTTTCTAAAACGGTACCTCGTGATTATGGCTTCTTGAGATGTATGTGACCGTACCGACGCATCTTTCTTAACAGATGCATATAACATATATACAGAATCTATAGTGCATGATGGGTATTTGAAAATCTGCATTAGCTTTCTATTGTTTAAAAGGACAAAACGGAATTGGATAACCACTCATGTCACATTGATATTGGCCTCTAATTTAATAGATTATACAAGGTTTGTATCGGCCCAGATTGATGTAATTTGTCGTTGGGCTATCAAATCCCAAATGAATTGGTATGAATGTTGATTACAATAGTCTGAATGTTTTTTACAATGAACATGCACGTTGTACTTTTCAAGTAATTTGGATGATAAGGAATTATGGTCTCAAATATATATCCAGGACCATGGTTTCTTAACCATTGTGGCTTTTGAAAAATTGTTTCTTATTGGAAGTTGGAGAAATCCCTTGATCTCAGTGGATTGGTTTCTATAACTACTGCATAACTGTCATGGAAAAATGGTATATTCAAGTGGATTGATCTAGTTTGAGAATTGAGATCAATGAAGGCATATTCTAGTGGTTTATGAAGGTAAGGCCTTCAAATACATGTATTTGCTTTGTTACATGTGCAACTAGTACTATTCCTTCCATGGAAAAATGGTAAAGTATTTGATATTAGATGTGACGACCCGTCCCTAATTTTCTTATGTAATTTCTTCCCGAGTATGTGTATTGACGGTTATGCCCTTATTGGCAAGTGATGTGGACATATTTATATCACTTTTATTTTATTTCTTGTTATCGCATATAAATTATACATGTTGTTACGAGTGTACGGGAATTTCTACCAGTGTAGAAATATCTACTTCGAATAGATTTTGATTTCCCTTACAATAGAAAATCTGAAAACCTATCCTTATCTACCATTTTAACCCAAACCATGCACCCTCCTCCATTATTTCACCTTCTCACCAATCAACTACCTCAAATCTCCCACCAATCCCATCCTTCCCCTCCACATGGCATCCAATCAGAAATCAGAAAAAGGAACTATCTCTCTCTTCCTTCTCTCTCTCTCCCTTTCAAAACTCTCTTCTTCTTTGCAACCCCTCAAACGAGCTTCAAACCTCACATATTGAACCCAAGAACCTCATTTTCGTGTTCATCTCATCCTCACAAACATAACCATGTTCTTGAAACCTAGAATTGACGAGTTTTCAACATCGAACTCGTGAGGTCCGAAATCGGGCAAACTGAGTTCGACGTGTTTTCGAGCGAGTTAGGAAGTTTTGAAGCTTGGAGAAGCTTCTACACAACTCCTCAAGGCTTCTACAACAATTTGGGAGAAATTTGGAAGTGAAACGACCAAGTTTTCGAAGAGTTCACTTTTGGCCTAAACTTTTGAGGCTTTTTTCGGCAACCTTTGTCCACTTTTTGGACTCCTAACAGGTATAACGCGATTCTACTATTCACGAGATTTAAATCCATATAAAGTATGTCTAAAATGGTTGAGAAATGATAGAGAATAATGCATTTGAAAATTTTCCAGAAATCCGGCGAAGTTGAGTTGCAGATGGCGGCAACGACGAGGCTCGCCAGAGAAGAAGACGGAATATTTCGTCAAAGAGACGAAATATTCTGACGGCGTCAGGTAACGTCATTAATTTTTTTAGCACTTAACAGAATATTCCTGACGGTGTCAAGCTAACTGACGACATTGGCCTGCGCATGGGGGCGCGTGTGGCCACGCCCTTGACGGCGCGTGTACCATCCAAAAATTATTTTAAAAATTTAGGGATGTTCGTGACGTCGAGTAGGTCACGATGGTATATTTAAACCCTAGGTTTAAGCAAACTATGGGGGTTTTATTTAGGTTTCTGTATATGTGCTTTAATTAATTATATTTTAGTTATTTCACATATAGGGGAAACGTATCCTGAGGACGTTCGAGGCCAAGCTAGGCTCGGGGGCTACGACCCAACGATGTACTTATGAGTGGGCAATTTGTTTTTATACCTATACATATTTATAGTTTTCATAAATGCGTATTTACTTCACTTTTATGCTTATTTTGCCAAGTATCATTCTTGTGATATTAATTGTGATAAATGCTGCTATATGGTTGGGATATTACTGTCATGACATTTATATATATTTGTACATGCTCATCTTGCTGCACTGGTGTTGGTACTCGCCCCAGGGCCAGGGCCAGTCCTTCACGTGTATGTTCACATCGCACCGTTTGCTCGTCCTGGATCCAAGTTAAGTGCCAATCCTGTCGGGTAGATTGCATTAGGCAATCCGACTTGTACGTAACCGTGCTTCTGCACCAGCCTTCACGTGATCGTAGTACTAGAGCATATTGATTACACCTAGTCTTGTTTGTGTTAAAAATTATCTGTTCAAACTCGTGTGTCAGCTTAGATGGATGAGCACCTAGCTATACTTGATTATCACATTATTATATTATTGTGGCATTTGATACATCATGACTTGGCATATCTCAGGTTATAATATTGTTATAATATTGTTGATTTAGTGTTTACATACTTACGTAGTACGTTTAAGGAAACTATACTTGTTTTACAACGAGGGGTTAGTATATTCAAAAATAAAGATTTTCGTATAAACATTGTTTTGCTGATCCACTCAACTTTGTTTTTCTCCCATCCAGGACCTAGATAGTTGTACTCTTTGTGGCACTCGAGGAATCTTGGCAGTTCTGACATTCTCTTCTGTTTAGACGTACGAACTTGTCACTGTTATGTAATAAGTGTACTTTGGTTACTTTGACTACTCTTTTGTAGTCTCACTGTCTATTACACTCTTAATAATGGTAAAGGGTTCTTCCCACGATTGCGCACTCTTTCAGTATTTAGTATAATTAGTTCTAATTAGTTTTAAATTTAATCACTTTTTACATCACTTACCCTTATGGTTACGTCACCTCACGGTGATGGCCAGCATGCTTCGATCTTCCCAGGTCGGGGTGTGTCAGCTTGATATCAGAGCCAATCCCTGGCCGGATGTGTGCTGACGAGGCCGTTGGGCCCCTAAGGGGGGTGGATTGTAACATCCCACATCACCCAGGGGAGTGGATCTTATAAGCCTTATATGTATATTCTCATCTCTACCTAGCACGAGGCCTTTTGAGAGCTCACTGGCTTCAGGTTCAGTTGGAATTCCAAAGTTAAGTGAGTTTGCACGAGAGCAATCCCATGATAGGTGACCCACTGGGAAGTTCTCGTGTGAGTTCCCAGAAAAAGAATCGTAAGGGTGTGGTCAAGGGCCCAAAGCGGACAATATCGTGCTACGGTGGAGTCAAGCCCAGGATGTGGTGGGGGCCTAGGTCGGGATGTGACAATTTGGTATCAGAGCATAGGCTTAGACAGTTATGCACTTCCTAGTGTGTTTTAACTCTTATTTTCTTATGTTAGAACCATGCCACCTCGTAGAAAGCCACGTTCTCCAGCTGAGAATAACTTTCCAGACTTTGGACAGTTTGGTAAGGCTATTGCCAATGCTATTCAGTCTTCCCTTCATCCTGCCCCAAGGAATACTCTGGATATTGCATCTCGCCTGAAGATTAATGATTTCTTTGGTAATGAGGGATCAGAGAAGTCAGAGATATGGTTCGATCATGTTGAGAAGACATTTCGAGTGATGCATAGGCAGGGTAATCTTTCCCTAAAGAGATGGGTCGAGACAACGACCTGGTTCTTTCGATTAGGAGCAGAATCTTGGTGGGATCATGAGAAGGAATCATTATCTGATAAGGATGCTATGAATTGGGATGTTTTCAAATGGATATTTCAGATCAGATTTGTTCCACTGGAGTATTTGGATAGTAAGAAGAATGAGTTCACAGATATGAGGCATGGTAAGATGTCAGCCACTAAGTATCATCGAAGGTTCACAAACTTATCTCATTATTGCCCCGAGATCGCTGCTAATCCCCAGGAGATGCTTCATTTGTTTAAGAAGGGAACTTGCAAGAAATGGTGTACTATAGCAACCACTACTCCCTGTGCTACGTATCAAGAATTTTTCAAGATCTTACTTCGGGTTGAAGATTCAGAACAGTACTATACTATTTTTGAAACTGAACAGTACTATACTATTTTTGAAACTTAACCATACTACATTGTTTATGAAATTGAACAATACTATTTATGACACACCCCGTCCCGAAGGAGGGTGTGCTGGCCGTCACGTGAGAGTGACGTAACCATTTACACAATTCGGAAGCTCTTAAAATACAATTACTAAATGGAAACCCCCGAGGGTGAGTCATACATTTGTGAATTCTGTCAAAACGCCGTTGGGTTCCTCGTGGCCACCAAAGCTCTGCTAACTTAAACCTGGAGGGGCGAAAAACAAAATTGAGTGGGTCAGTAAAACCAAAGCTTTTCAAAAACATTTCGCCAAAAATAATTCTAACCCCTCTCCGTAAAACCTGTATACTTTCCCAGAAAATAGTATATATAAACATATATATAAGCAAATATCTCAAATCACTATCCTTTAACACTTTTCAAAAAAAATGTCATGCCAAGTGTCCAAAAACATAATATAGATGCATCAATATAAATCAGGTGAAAATAAATCAACCGGAGACCCTGAAGTGGTCCTGTACGGCTGATTCTAAAGCTCAACATCCAATCCAACCGGAGTCACCTCGGTGACCTGTACGGTTCAACTCTGCACGTCACTCGGAACTACATATAGTAGTCTGTACGATGATAGGTGTATAAATACGCTCTAGTGCTTCTCTCATCAATCATCAGCGCGCATAACTAAGGTCACCCACTAGTCGGAATCACATCTAGTGATCTGTACGACTAGCATGTCGGAACCCTCACATGGTCTGTACGACATCCACCTACTTGGATCCAAGACGAGCGTGCGGTGTGGTGAATAACAATATAAGCACTATCACCTAGGTGCAGGTCATGAGCTTTCAATGCAATCCATGATAAATAACTCAGCTAAAAATAAATAAACTCACCTGAGCGTCCACCGCGTCATTTCACATATATATATATCAATTATCAAACTAAATATCTCAACAGTTTCATGCATGGCAATTAGATTCATAATTTTCACATAAACGTATTTTCTGGGAAAAACAGTTGTATATAGGTAAATAACTGCCCACTCACCTGGAGTTCGCCCTACAACTCTCTAGCACAATACGCCAAGGCGTCATGACGATCGGTGCCTAAAACAATAATCAAATCCAACCTCAAAATTCATATCGAGAGAATCTATAACTTGTATAAAATACGTCACTACGTAGTTCGATCCGGAAGATCCGCCACTCATATTTTAAATCCATAACTTCCAGAGGTCCACAATATAACTCTAGGATAACATCCTAAAATTTCATTACCATCCAACGGTCGGATCTCCGTCAATTAACAAAACTAAGTGACGGTTAACATTCTATATTATGGACTTACAACTCCAATTCCGGAAGATCCGTAAATCGGATTCCCAATCCGTAAGTTTCTATAATCCTCAAATATTACGTATTACAACGTATCAAAGTTTGGTGATGATCCAACGGTCGGATCATCAATTAACATTTTTACCTAAATACGAAAACTATAAAACGTTATTTAAACACCTAACCAACAATCCTTAATAACTTCTCATACGGTGCTCAATTTAGGTATATGAATATACCACATTGACCTACTCGACGTCACGGACGTCGACAAATTTTTAAAATAATTTTTTACTGTGGCACGCGCCCCCACGCGCCCAGGAAGGCACGGGTCCACGGGCGCCCACGCACACCTTCTTCCTCGCGAGTTCGCCGGACTGGTTTTTCCGGTGGCCAGAAAACTGGGGAATTTTCAAATGCTTCATTCTCCTTCGTTTCTCAACCATTTTCTTCGTATAATATATCAATTTAAAGCCCTCAACATGTAGAATCACAATATACTACTTTTAAGCTTCAAAAACAACTAAATCTCACCGGAAAAATCCAAGCAAAACTGGCCAAACTTAACCCTCATGATCCCAACGTCCAAATCCTTCCAACGAAGCACTCCGAGCTTCCTTGGGACCTCACTAAGCTCACTATGAGCTTGGATTGTCCTAAAAATCAACCAACAAAAAGTTCATGAATAGTGCCAAACTCGGACCTCGAGTTTTCAACGTGAAAACGAAGGATTCCTTACCTGAAAATGGTGTCTTTGAGTTCGTAGAGTCTTCACGAGCACAATGGTGCCCTTGGCACCTTCGATCCGTGAAGTTTCAAGGTTTTGTGGTGAGGTCCGTACATTTTGAGAGGGAGAGAGTGAGAAACTGAGAGAGTAGTGAGGGAGGAGAGAGAGAGAAGGCACGGGGGAAAGAGGGAGGTCTTGAGCGAGTGTGTGGTCCAACCACAACCATACATGCCAAATTTAATCCCTACCCACACAAAATACAATCCAAATTTAATCCAAACTTATAAAATTAATCCAAATAACGTCACACCCACGTACCTTAATACCTGTTAAGTGTAAATCCTTCTTTTCACGTCCTCGATGAATAAAATCCCAGGACGGGCTGTGACAATCTTCCCCCCTTATAGAATTTCGTCCTCGAAATTCATACAACCTACCAATCCACTTAATACTCATAAAATAACCTCGGATATATCTCTCTCATCCGATCTTCGGTCTCCCAAGTAGCTTCTTCCACGGAGTGGTTCCTCCACAATACTTTTACCAAGCTCACTGTCTTATTCCTTAGAACCTTGTCTTTCCAATCAAGTATCGCCACCGGCTCCTCTTTGTAACAAAAATCTGGGTTAAACTCTAAGGGTTGCAGAGGGATCACATGCGACGGATTTGTAACATAATGTCGAAGCACCGAAACGTGAAACACATTATGTACGCTGGACAGCTCTGACGGCAATTCAAGCATGTAAACATCTTCACCGACGCGCTCGGTGATCTGATAAGGTCCGGTGTACCTAGGACTCAACTTACCTTTCTTTCCAAATCGAACAACACCTCGCCACGGTGATAACTTCATAAATACCCAATCACTTACCTTGTACACTCGATCAGTGGCATGTCTGTCTGTTAAACTTTTCTGGCGATCTTGGGCCGTTTTCCAAGTTAAAATTAATCACTCGAACATTCCAAGTAGACTCATCCATAACCTCAGGGCCCGCAAGAACTCTTTTGACAACTTCTGTCCAACACAAAGGTGTACTACAATCTTTACCAAAAAGTGCCTTAAATGGTTTCATACCCATGCTCGAACGAATACTATAGATATAGGCAATTCCCCTCAAATCCAACCGCTTAATCTAAATGTCGCCAACTGCAATACTGAAGATCTCAGCATATCCTCCAAAGTCTGGATAGTGCTTTCTGATTAACCATCTATTTGAGGGCGATAAGTTGTACTATAAGGTAACTTGGTAACCAAGCTTCCTTTACGCTATCCAAAACTTAGAAGTAACCAACATACCCAAAAAGCTTAACAGTGTACATCGTCAAAATTGCTTTCTTTTATTTCCACATAATTTGGCACATACGTCCCATTCTCTTGCATAAACATACCATCCAATTCTGCCTCGGTTAATTCTTGAATTCCTTCGTCAATTTCTGGGCATCAAGTATACAATCAACTAAAATTGGTCTAACCTGAAAATTAGTCAATAAAGCTTCTTCTCAACTTTTACCTTAAGTTTCACTCCAGGGTCCCAAATCCGCAAGAAGGGAAAACACAACAAGCATACAAAGCATTAATTCTTACTGGAGCCTTCCTACCAAGTGCATCAGTCGCAACAATTTTGCGATCACCCTGATCGTGCAATCATAATTATTTAGTAACTCAATCCACCTTCGTTGCCTAAGATTAGAATACCTCCGAGTAAGCAGACATTGGAGACTCATTGATTCATAAAAAAATCTTACACTTTTCACTATAAAAGTAATGTCTCCAAAACTTCCAAGTAAAGATGATAGCTACTAACTCCAAATTGTGAGTAGAGTAATTCATTTCATGAAGTTTCAATTGCCGTGAAGCATAGGCAATCTCCCTACCTTGCTGCATTAACACTTATCCAAGACCAACCAAAGAAGCATCACTAAAGACCTCATAATTACCGCTATCTTCTGATAGTGCTAAAATACGTGTATGAGTGAGGAAATACTTCAACTATTGAAACCTTTGCTCACAATTATTATCCACTCAAACTTAACCTCTGTTCTCGTCAATGTCGTCAGTGGCAAAGCAATGATTGGGAAATCTTTCACGAACCGTCTACGATAGCTTGCCAAACTAAGAAAACTTCGAATCTCAATCACAGTTCATGGTTGTTCCAAATTCTCAATTTCCGCTACCTTTTAAAAATTCACTTGAATACCTTTAGCAAATATAACTTATCTCATAAATGCTTCTTGATTCATCCAACATTGGCATTTACTAAACTTAGCATACAATCGACGTTCCCTCAAACTTTGTAACATCAACTTAAAATATCTAACATGCTCTGCTCTAGGCTTAGAGTATACCAGAATATCGTCAATGAAAACAATAACAAACTTGTCAATGCATTCCTGAAATACTTCATCCATCATCTCATAAAACAGCAAGAGAATTCATCAATCTGAATAACATCACGAAAACTCATAATGACCGTAACGAGTCCTGAACACAATCTTAGGAACGTTATCATTAACTCTTCAATCGGTAACAACCAGACCTTAAGTCAATCTTAGGAAATACGCAAACCTCTAAGTTGATCAACAATCATCAATACGCAACAATGGATAACGGTTCTTGATCATTACCCGATTCAATTACCTATAATTAAAACATAGCCTTAATGTCCATTTTCTTCCTCACCAATAAACTGGTGCTCCCCCAACGTGATGTACTTTAAATGATACCTTTGTCAACCAATTCCTGTAACCGAATTTTCAATTCCCTTAACTCATCATGAACCCATCTTTAACATAAAATTTGTGCCTGGAGACAAATCAGTAGTGAACTCCATATCTCCGCCTAACGGCAATCCAGGTAATTCCTCAAGGAAAACATCAAGAAAATGTCTAACCACCTTTACATCTCTCAAACTACTAGAAGCAACATCATTTAGCACCATAGGAGCTAAGTATACTTGGCAGCCTTTCGATAACAATCTCTTTGCTCTCACAGCATAAATAACGGCCTAACTCAATCCACTTTGCATACCCATAAAAATAGCCTCTAGTCATCCAATTTGGGGAAAGGTAACTGGTTTCCCGTAGCAATCTATCTTGTCATGATTATAACGCAACTAATATGTGCCTAAATTCACATCCAAATCCTCGATGTCCAACGAAATAAGATTCACTGGCATAACTATATCTTCCACCATCATTAGGCATCCTGAATAAACCAAATCAACATAGAGTGCCCTACCTGTTTACTTGCTTAACGAATCCAACAAATAAGTTATAAATATTACGGTCTGCAGCCCGCAATACAAATAACTCACCGTTGTCTCGATAAGTAAGTAACAATTCCTGAAGGTGTAATATTATCATCTTGTTCTTCCTTAGAAATACATAAATACGCCTCGATTGTGCTCCAACATTACTTTCTTTGGAAACATCGTCCATAATCAGAAATATATCAGCCGGAGTCAGCTAAAATGACCTGTACGGCTGATTCTCTAGCTCAACCATCCATGCTAGTACATAAGTCGGAGTCAACTATAGTGACCTGTACAACTTACTCATCAAATTTCCAAATAATATGTCCGCCGGATCCACCTCTTGTGGCCTGTACGGCTGGACTTATAACTCATCAAATATTCTTGTACTCACGGCCCATCTGACCAAACTATTAAGTTCATAAACCTGCTGGATCGATATTGTGGTGTCAGGGAAGACTGCTAGGTAACAACTTATTCTAGGGACCATTCATAACTCTATGTCCCATCTGTCCACATGAACACATTCACTGATTCCCACACTCTCCAAAGTGTCTAATATTGTACCTACGGCACAAAGGTACATTTCCTTACTCGAGTCACCTTGTCTTTAAGATCTGGGATCACCAGTAAATCTATTGTTCCGCCTCTGACCAGTGGCATTAAAACCTAAGCTGGAAGAATTAGTTCTAACTTCACTTCTTTTGAAGCTCTGAGTCTTTCGATGTCCTTGATATGACGGATCTTTAACTTTGTCGTCTTTCCTCTAATTACCATTCTTTTCTTATTCTTCTTTACTCTCGCTGATCATGCTCTCAGAGTCCTCAATTCTCAACAACATCTCGTAAATTCTTGGTAAATAGTACATTGGATAGTGGTCACCAAAGAACGCTACTTCTTCTTATTATCCAGCTAAAAACGACATAACACCTCGACCGGATTAACAACAACATCCGAATGGAAACAAGGCAAGTCTGTAAACTTTCTATAATATTCATCCGTCGTCATTTTCCTTGTCTCACATTTGCAAATCTTGCTTACTACCATCACAATATGCCGGAGGAATGAACTTTTCTTAAACAATTCTTTAAACAACTTCCAAACAGCTGTCCTTCTGACATCATCGGATAACATTCCTATCTCCATCAGAATACAGATTCAACACTCAAAAACTAGGTAGTCATCTCGACCCACCTGTCGAGAGGAATATTCCCTTGACTTTGCATAATCCGAAACGCCTTTTCCCAAATGATTAAGCCATCAATCTGCTCCCTTAGGTCCTTCATATCCCTAAAGGGATTCAAATTTAACTTATAACCAGTCTCAAAGGTTCCTTTAGATAATAGACTGAATCATAATGGCAATAATTTTCCCCCCAAACTACTATATCAGGGAAATTAGGTTCATCCGAACTACGTGGCTCGCTACGAGGCGGTATCGTTCTGACAGAAGACACTAGGAATTTCTCAAGATGTCCAGAATTGCAACCTAGGCTCTGATACCAACTAACACACCCCGTCCCGAAGGAGGGCGTGCTGGCCGTCACGTGAGAGTGACGTAACCATTTACACAGTTCGGAAGCTCTTAAAATACAATTACTAAATGGAAACCCTCGAGGGTGAGTCATACATTTGTGAATTCTGTCAAAACGCCGTTGGGTTCCTCGTGGCCACCAAAGCTCTGCTAACTTAAACCTGGAGGGGCGAAAAACAAAATTGAGTGGGTCAGTAAAACCAAAGCTTTTCAAAAACATTTCGCCAAAAATAATTCTAACCCCTCTCCGTAAAACCTGTATACTTTCCCAGAAAATAGTATATATAAACATATATATAAGCAAATATCTCAAATAACTATCCTTTAAAACTTTTCAGAAAAATATGTCATGCCAAGTGTCCAAAAACATAATATAGATGCATCAATATAAATCAGGTGAAAATAAATCAACCGGAGACCCTGAAGTGGTCCTGTACGGCTGATTCTAAAGCTCAACATCCAATCCAACCGGAGTCACCTCGGTGACCTGTACGGTTCAACTCTGCACGTCACTCGGAACTACATATAGTAGTCTGTACGATGATAGGTGTATAAATACGCTCTAGTGCTTCTCTCATCAATCATCAGCGCGCATAACTAAGGTCACCCACTAGTCGGAATCACATCTAGTGATCTGTACGACTAGCATGTCGGAACCCTCACATGGTCTGTACAACATCCACCTACTTGGATCCAAGACGAGCGTGCGGTGTGGTGAATAACAATATAAGCACTATCACCTAGGTGCAGGTCATGAGCTTTCAATGCAATCCATGATAAATAGCTCAGCTAAAAATAAATAAACTCACCTGAGCGTCCACCGCGTCATTTCACATATATATATATCAATTATCAAACTAAATATCTCAACAGTTTCATGCATGGCAATTAGATTCATAATTTTCACATAAACGTATTTTCTGGGAAAAACAGCTGTATATAGGTAAATACGAAATCAAAACTGCCCACTCACCTGGATTTCGCCCTACAACTCTCTAGCACAATACGCCAAGGCGTCATGACGATCGGTGCCTAAAACAATAATCAAATCCAACCTCAAAATTCATATCGAGAGAATATATAACTTGTATAAAATACGTCACTACGTAGTTCGATCCGGAAGATCCGCCACTCATATTTTAAATCCATAACTTCCAGAGGTCCACAATATATCTCTAGGATAACATCCTAAAATTTCATTACCATCCAACGGTCGGATCTCCGTCAATTAACAAAACTAAGTGACGGTTAACATTCTATATTATGGACTTACAACTCCAATTCCGGAAGATCCGTAAATCGGATTCCTAATCCGTAAGTTCCTATAATCCTCAAATATTACGTATTACAACGTATCAAAGTTTGGTGATGATCCAACGGTCGGATCATCAATTCACATTTTTACCTAAATACGAAAACTATAAAACGTTATTTCAACACCTAACCAACAATCCTTAATAACTTCTCATACGGTGCTCAATTTGGGTATATGAATATACCACATTGACCTACTCGACGTCACGGACGTCGACAAATTTTGAAAATAATTTTTTACTATGGCACGCGCCCCCACACGCCCAGGAAGGCACGGGTCCACGCACGCCCACGCGCACCTTCTTCCTCGCGAGTTCGCCGGACTGGTTTTTCCGGTGGCCGGAAAACTAGGGAATTTTCAAATGCTTCGTTCTCCTTCGTTTCTCAACCATTTTTCTTCGTATAATATATCAATTTAAAGCCCTCAACATGTAGAATCACAATATACTACTTTTAAGCTCCAAAAACAACTAAATCTCACCAAAAAAATCCAAGCAAAACCGGCCAAACTTAACCCTCGTGATCCCGACGTCCAAATCTTTCCAACTAAGCACTCCGAGCTTCCTTGGGACCTCACTAAGCTCACTATGAGCTTGGATTGTCCTAAAAATCAACCAACAAAAAGTTCATGAATAGTGCCAAACTCGGACCTCGAGTTTTCAACGTGAAAACGAAGGATTCCTTACCTGAAAATGATGTCTTTGAGTTCGTAGAGTCTTCACGAGCACAATGGTGCCCTTGGCACCTTCGATCCGTGAAGTTTCAGGGTTTTGTGGTGAGGTCCGTACATTTTGAGAGGGAGAGAGTGAGAAACTGAGAGAGTAGTGAGGGAGGAGAGAGAGAGAAGGCACGGGGGAAGGAGGGAGGTCTTGAGCGAGTGTGTGGTCCAACCACAACCATACATGCCAAATTTAATCCCTACCCACACAAAATACAATCCAAATTTAATCCAAACTTATAAAATTAATCCAAATAACGTCACACCCACGTACCTTAATACCTGTTAAGGGTAAATCCGTCTTTTCACGTCCTCGATGAATAAAATCCCGGGACGAGCTGTGACAATTTATAAAACTGAACAGTACTATACTATTTATGAAACTGAACAATACTATACTATTTATTGATGTAGATTCATATATAGTGCTTAGTTCTTGGTTCACTTTCATACATAGTACCTAGTTATTGAGTCCTGTTTCATAAATAGAGTATAGTAGGTGATACAATTTCAATAATAGTGTCTCATTTTTGGTCCAGTTTTATAAATAGTGCCTAGTTCTTGGTCCACTTTCATAACAATGCATAGTTTTTTGTCATGTTTAATAAATAGTGTCTAGTTCTTGGTCCTATTTCATAAGTAGTGTGTAATAGTCAGTGCAGTTTTATAAATAGTGTCTCATTCTTGATCCAGTTTCATAAATAATGTCTCATTCTTCATCCAGTTTCATAAATAGTGTCTCTTTTTTGGTCGAGTTTCATAAATAGTGTCTCTTTCTTAGTCCATTTTTTTTGTTTAGTTTTAGAAATGTGCCTTCTCCACATGCATCCCATGGCATGAGCAACAACCACCTTCATGATGGTGATGATGGTGGTGATGCCCATGCCCATGACGCTCTTTATGTGATACCTAGCCGTTGCTCCATTCTTTTCCACTTTCTCTTCATGAGATACCCGAATCAAACCCAATCCTTGCTACAAAGCTACAGAGCTTTTAATTACTAGGAGGGTTTCCACTGCATAATTGGGATGAAGAATCCATCGTACGATCACAACTTAAGAAAAGATTTGATAAAAAGAAAGGATAATTATTGCCCCTCCTTTGTGTTTGATCCTTAGTTTTGATAATTTCTGCTTCTCTTTTAACCCGATGAGATATTTAAGATGCTCATGTCGTAAATTGTTTTAGTATAGTCCCAATTTTGAACTAATTTAAATTCTTAAAAGATCAGTTTAGCATGTGGAAGTTGTAGCTATATAAGATTGTTTGCAAAGTGAAACACAATACAATCTAATGTCTTGTTTTTGCATATATATAATCAACTACAGTATCAGCTACTACAGCAACAAAGTGGTAGCAGAGTGGAAGCACAAAGCAAGCACATTCTCTTGCATAAGCTTGCTTGAGAGAGAGGTGAGCAAGAAGCGAAAGACCTTCTTCTTCCTCCACTGCTTCTGCTGCCATTGCTACTCCAGCGGAGGGGATAATCATCGGCGCATCACTATTACAAGGAGTCATCATTGTCCTTGGCAAATGGGTTCTACGACGAGTACAAGTCGTCTTCGACGGCCAAGGCGACGAGCAACGGAACTAGAAGTAGAGAGACTAATCAGTGCTGCTTCCATGGAGTATGAGTCGAGCGACGACGATCGACATTTCAAGTGAAAGTCGTCGAGGTACAACTTGAAAATTAAATTAGTTTTGGTTTTATTTGACTTTTAAGGTTCAATGGCAATTTCGTAAATAATATAAAGTTGTGTTAACAGATTTTGGTTAATCTGTGTTAACAGTTTTATTTGGCCTTTTGTATGTTACTTTTGTCCTTTTTATTAAATCTCAAACCCTTTTGATTAAATAAAAATTGTGCATGGTTTTTGGTTAAGAAAAAGTTGGCTCAAACCCTTTTCATTAAAACTCCCTTGGAAAAAAACTACACACAAATGGCAGAAACTAACCAAAAAATAATAGAACTCACAATATTTATGAAATATGTCAAACTATATATGAAATATCCCACACTATTTATGAATATAGAGCAATATAACCCACACTATTTATGAATTATGCCACATTATTTATAAGGAAATGGAGCAAAACAAAACAAAACAAAATCAACGTACATTGTTTATGAAAGGGATGAAAACAAAACCAAATCAATCAACATTATTTATGAAATGGAGAAACTGAATATTAGTCCAAAATAGTTACCAAAATTTAAGTCTCCCTAGTAAAGCCACTTGAATAAGGTGGAGGTTCTCCCCCCTTAACTTTTTCTCGACATTTTAGACTACAGTACTGTCATTTGGAGATAAACAACATTCTAATTGCAGTATTTACTACAAGTCTACAACAACACCAAAACTCCAGAATCTATCACAAACGAGATCCTATTTTCCAAAAAACTCTGTAAAAAAAAACAGAAAACCCACAACACAATAGGTATCTAAATCTTGATCCTACACTTTAATTCCGACAAAGTAGCTAAAAGATCATGCAAGCATTCAAACAATATAAGCTCTCAAATCTTACAGTCTCAAGGACAAAAATGGCAAGAATGTATTCATCCCCTATACTCAATTAAAGCTATCAACAATTGGGCAACTCAAAAATCTCACTTTCTTATTAGCAATATACATAATAATGCCTTTATATCGTAACTTATCGAAAAATAAAATTCCGAAAAATTGTCACCACACAACTCAATTGCGTTAAGAACAAGGCGAATCGACAATGTATCAATTAAATTCATATAATTAAACATAGACTTTCATGCCACGAAACTAAAATCTCAATGCAACAAGACAATTGGGAGATGCATATTGACAAACAGGGAAAGCAGAGAAGCAAATTCAAATCCAAGAACTTTGGTGGTGTATGGAAAATTGAAACCACAATCTTAAAAATCATGATAAGGTAAAAACGACATGTTGTCGGCGTCACTGTCGCCGCTAAGCCTAGCAAAAACAACGAAACTCACCAGCTATGCCACAATCAGAATGAGCACTCTCAAATTTCAAAATCTTTTACACACGTCTGCCCTGTTTGGAAATACGAAGGAAATCACAGGGCAAAATAACAATATAACCCAAACTAACACACAATATTGCTTGAACTATCCTAAATTAAACATGAAATTGAAAAATAGTAGTTATCAAAATGCATTTTCTAATTTAAAATTGATAGACTATATGGAATCAAGAACGTGCAAACAAGGATTTGAGTTTAGTACCTTTTGTTTGGAGGGAACTTGTTGTTCCTCGGGAGTTTGTTGTTCAATTGGAAGTGGTTCATCATCAGGAACTTGTTCTTCGGTCGTAATTTGTTGTTCTTCTGCCATTGTTGCTCGTCGGGAACTAGTTTCTCGTCGGAATTTGTTGTTTCCGTCAGGTTTTTTGTAACTTTTGGTTTGAATTTTGCATTTGTTTGAAGTTTGAATTTTGGATGATTGAATGTAGTAACCGTCGTGTTAATATAATGGGCTCGGGTTATGTCCGTCAGGGTTATTTTGGAAAAGCAAATGTTCTGCGGGTTGGGCTTTTAGTTTAGCCCACATTTTTTATGTTTTTAAGGGCTTGGGTTATGTCCTTATGATTAAAACTTAAACCCTTTTAAGGGCTCGCACCATGCACCGATGCTGCATGCAAGGCCATGGTTGGGTTCCTTGAGCTCCAGGGATTCCAAAAATATTATTTTTGAGCATGATTTGTTGAAGGTTTGAAGAGGAATGAGGAGAAGAGCTCATGGAAAAGAGCTGGAAAATAGAGAGGGAGAAAGAAAAGAGAAAGAGAAAGAGAGAGAAGGTTTCAGAAAAAGAAAATATGGGAGAGAGAGAAGGACCCGAATGTAAGTGGGAGATTTTGGAAATGTGCCTTAAAGCCAATCATATGATGATACTTTATGAACATTTCACATGTTAAACTAATCTAGTTTATTATAAAGGGCAAAGATTATTGTTTAAAGCCGTCTCACATAAATGTTATATGCTTCAACGATAAGTCCAAGGAATATGTAATTGGGAGAATGTAATCTAAAGAAGTTAGATTCATGAGACCATTATCTTTCGTATACATATCCTAAACATTCCTGATCATAGGATTGCCAATTGGGCATTGACAGTCCGTTAAGATTAGTACGTACTATGTCTTCTCTTAGAAAGAGTGACTGGTCTCGAGTCATTGGTGTGACTGACATCAAGACAATCATGTAGGTGCTTAATAGAGAATGAGTCCACTGAACGCAATCAACAAGGTGATAGGAGCATATTTATGCGCCTTAGTTAGTTAGTTCTTATGCATTTATGTTGTGTTTTCTTAGTTAAGTTAGTCTTTTAAGCTATTTTCATGTGTTTTCAGGTTTTAAGGACAAAGTAAGCAAAAGGATGCAATTTGGAGCATTTTGGAGCAAAATTGGGCTAGAATGAAGTTCATGCACATGAAGCACAAAGGATGGACGAATTTGAAGGATTGATGAAGCTAGGAATGTGTTTTGAAGTTGAAGAATTGAAGATACAAAGTTTCCTAGTTGAAGTAGGAAAGGGCTTAAACGAAGGATTCCTAATCAATGTAGGAGTCCTAATTGAAGATGGATTCCTAGACGAATGAAGTTTCCTACTCAAGCAAGGTTTCCTATATGAAGAAGAAGAGTTAAAGCCAAAGAATCAGCTCAAGATAAGGATCTTATCCAAAACCTCATCCATAACCTTATCTTAGCTTATCTTATCCAAACAAACCTTATCCTATCCTATCTTATCCTAATCCTAAACTATCCACATCTCAGCCACTTAGGAGGGTTTCTAATTAGATTAGGATGCTTAAAATGGGATTTCTAGAAGACCTAATCTTATCCTACAAAAATGGCGCCTAGGAGCCTTTCTAGAAGCCTAAAAATCTGCCTTGTATTTCTTTCTAGAAACTATCCTTTTGCCGTGAGTTCTCACCCATTTCCTTTGGGATTTTAGTTTCTAGAAGCCTTATCCTTTCACACTCTTTGTGCCGCACATTATCTCCCATTCCTTTTGGGTTTTTGACTTGTTTTCCTTATAGGATTGTATGTTATTATCCTATGCAGTTTAGGCCTTTAAAACCTTGTCCTTGGCTACCTAGGAGATGGGATTTTCAGCCTATAAATACAAGCCTATGCCGCACCCTTTCACTCACCACCCTCTACCATATTTTCACTACATCATTCACCCAAAAACCCCTCATTATGCCGTGAGTTTGCAAGGAGAAGAAGGAAGGAATCTGGAGCCGTGCATGCCATTCAAGGAGCTTGGATTGTTGGAGCGATTCTAGGTGTTTTCTATCTTTATGTTAATGTTTAAATTTATTCATCTTTGTTTATTTGCGAACATGAGGAACTAATTTCTTTATAGTTAGAGGGGAATTCAAAGCCATGATCATATGTTTTATATGACTTGATTACCTCCAGTTATGATTTCATGAATCGTGAATGTGGTTTACTTATCTATTTGATTGATAACATGTTTATGTATGTTAATTAAGGATGCATACTTAAGTCGCATGCATGAATTTGATGCTAGAGTATAAGGGAATTTCACCTAATCGTTATTAATTTATATTCATAAGTAGTAAAAGTCGCTAGTCACGATTGTGTTAAGTAAATCCTTGGCAAGAGTAACATGCGTATCCCATAGTTATGAATGCCTCGTCAATGCTTATGATTTCCATTGAACTTAATGATCTTTGATATGTGTCTCTATCATGCGTATTCCATAGTTAGGGTCCTTGATAAGAATAATTTGGTTGTAATGCGTATTCCATTCAATTCAATGAATCTAGGGAAATCTGAGAATTAATTGGTGCAATCTAGTTAATTTGGGGCATCGTCATTCATGGTTTGTTGAAAGAGTAACTGGAAATCGAGTCGTATGCATATGTTTCATGTGTGGAGAAGGAACCTTCTAACTAGCCTTTCACCATTCTATTTCATCAAAATCGTTTTCATTAAAGTTTGTTTTCAAAGTTTTTGTTTTAAAAGTTAAATTCGTCCAAATCAACCCCCTTACTTTTAAGTCTTGTTTTTAAAGTCAAAACTTGTTTCTTTTAAGTCTTTTGAGTTTTTGAAGTTCTATTTTCGTCCAAATCACTTGTTAGGTCTAGAATTGAGTCTTTTTGGTTGTTATTTGCTGTTTTGAGTGTTTTGAGTTAGTTTTAAGTCTATAGAGTCTAGTTTAGTGTTTTTGAGTCTTATTTGTGTTGATTAGCATCCCTAGTTAATCCCCGGTCTAGAACGATTCCTACTTGCATCATTACTACAATTGTCATCAATAGGGTTTAATTTGTGTGTCAACTTAATTTTCACATCACAAGGAGTTCTCATACTTATGTCACATGAAAACTTATGGTTGGGATAATGCAAAGTAGTCATTTGACCTGAGGCATCATAGTTGTCTTATGGTTAGGTCCTTGATTTTTGACTATGTCAAAGTCACTCCGTCAAAGGGTGTCTACGACATAGTTGGGGTTAAGCCACTTAGCCATGGAGGCAAGTGAATGCACAACAAGGGATCTTTAACCTTCAAATTGTTTGAGGGAGAATACTCTATGGTATGATTAAGAATCTTTTGCTAGAGTATGAATGAGATTTAGGAATTCGTTCCAAATCACATTCAAGGTAATCATATAAATAAGAGAATCACATTGGATAGTAGACATGAATAAACTATCAAATCAAACAATGTGGTCAAGAGTATTGTATTAGAAAAAAACCGTATTACATTGTAATCCCAAACTAAATAGGTTCTCCAACTCTTTTGATTAGCTTGGGTAGCCATGACTACTACTAGGTGTCACTCATGGTTTACGGAAGCCCTAAAGGTGTATAATCACTAAAGGGAGAATTGAAAAGTAAGTTTCAATTCATAATCGATTTTAAGAGTTCTAATCGCCCCATTACCTCGCTAAAAAGAACCTAATGGATCGTACACCGTGTAAGGTAGAGATTGAAGGAAAAATGGAGATGAGTAAGGATAATTAAATGGTTTAATTATTTATGGTTAGGATTAATTAATATGTTAATTAATCAAACAAATAAGTTCACTGTAGACCTCGAGTTAGTTTTGGGCCTCAAGGCCTAATGGGCTTCGAATGTCAAGTCCAATAACTCAATTTGTTTGACAACTTGAAAACACAAAGGGCATGAAAGCTCAATGAACCCACATGGCCAGCCAGAGAGAGTGAGAGGGAGAATTGGTTTTAATTTCAATTATGCCACTCAATGTAAGTGGTTATAGAAAGGAAATTATAACCCATTCCCTCATTAGGGTTTTCAAAAGAGAAAAGAGAAAAACATAAAAAACTCTCTCTTCTCTTAGGAGGCCGGCCACCCTAGGAAGAATGGACTAGCATCCATTTCTTCCTAGGTCACTCATCTTTTCCTCAATGCTCTCCTTGGTGTGGAAACTTAGAGGTTTCCTTTCTTGGGAACTTGGAGAATCCATTCCTTCATCAATATCCAAGAAGTCATGGAGCCAAGAAGCAAAGTTCCTCCATCCACATCCATGGAGCCAAGGAGCAAGGAGACTAAGGAACGAAGGCCCTCACATGGGTGAATATCCTTTTCTTTAAGATTTGAGTTGAGTCTTGGTTCACCACAACTACTAGGCCTTGAATTTCATGGGTAAAGTTTTGTTTTTGAGTGCATACAAGTATGATTCTGCCTTTAATTGTTAATTGCATGCATAGATGTTGCTCAAATGAACTTGTGTTCACAAATTTTCCTTCAAGTGGTATCAGAGCCTAGGTTTAGTAGTTAGTGAATCCTTTTAGGTTTTGTATTTTTATAGTTTATGATTTGAATGTTGTAATTGTTACAAGTTTTATTCTTACTTCTTGGAATGTAAATTTTGTTAGAAAATTTGCCATCTCAAAAGTTGTAGATTTAGTTCATTTAAGCATGAATTTTGGAGCTAAAATTTGGTGTCATGTTTATCAGGAAATTCGGCCAAATCCAAGGGGTGGATTTTTGGGTTCTTGTTTGTCTTGTTAAAAGTGTTTTAAAATGACATTAGGAACCCCTAAGTACCCTAGGATGTTAACTCTCTTTTGAGTAAGTGAAAAATTAAGTTTTATTGAGTGAAAACATTCATGGAGCTCTTATGGGTTTTTATGGATGTTCTTCAATGTTCTTTCTTTATTCTTATTGTTCATAACAAGAACAAAAAAGTTTGTTGTTTTGATTCAAAAAGGGTGTTTGGTTGTTTATTTGTTTTTGTTAGTGATGGATGATATGTTTTTTCAAACAACACCCATACATTTTTTACTATTCACACCATACCAATCACTTACAACTTTTAATCACCTTTCAAACACACAAATCAACTCACACACACCATCACTACCAACCATGACTGGCCGCCCCTATAATGGGGGTACTATTGGAGCTTTTATGCAGTTAGATAAAGTTTTGATATTTTTGTGTATTTGCAATTTGACCCGAAAGTTTACAGTTTTACGTAAAGGCTCAAAATCACTAAGGGACAAATTGTTTTGCTCCCTTAATGAAGTTTTTGTATTTGTTGAATTTTTTTGGGTTCTAGTTGTAATTACATGAAGTAGTGGACTTTTGTGTTTTTACAAAGTGATATCAAAAAGTTCGTCTTTTGCAATATAGCGCAAAAGTTTAGGTTATTGCATTTTGGCCCAAATTAGTTGAGAACAAAGTAGTTTTGTCTCTTTAAATGAGAATTGGATTTTCATTTCATTTAGCTCCATTTAAATCTATTCTATGGATACGAAAACCAAATGACAATGTTGCATTCAAGTTTAATTAGTTAAAGCGTTAATTAATTAAAGAAAGGGTGATTATGAACCTAAGCCTACAATAATTGAGCTATGTGAAAGGCTGTCTCTCAAATTTGTTTGAACTATGGGAATGTGTAGATTAGTTTTTTGTTGTAATTTGATATGATCAAATGTTGTAAAAGAGCATAAGCTCTTCTTTACTTCGAAGTACTCCTCTCTTTTTTATTTGATATGCATGAAATTGGAGTAGTTGGGTCCAATGCCCAATAAGAAAACACGCCTTTAAGTGATTAAACACGTAAGTAAAATCAATCACCATTCCTAGACCGAGATCCAATACTAGGCTCATGTTGGATCGAATCAAAGGTTCATAGTCATCCTAAGGCCCTAAGGCAACTATATAGTCCATCAATGAATGCAAAGCTTATGTTAGTAGTACCATATACTCTTGCTTTAAAAATCGTTTTACAAGCATAGTGGGAATATCATATACTACCAAATCAATCACATGCACCAATAGTTGTAATAGTACCAAATTGTTTTAATGAGATTAAAATGCATGCTCATATGTGATGAGACCTAAAAACCCTCAACTAAACCGTTATTAAGTTGACAAGCATGAGAGTGCTTTGAACACTCTTTTGTGGCCTTCCACTGTGGTAGGCTCCGATCGTTTGTGACTCATACACCGACTTCACCCTATCATGGGGGAGTACAAAGTATGTGCTTACACTCATGAGGAGTTATATACGCATACATAATGTTGTGAAAGTAGGCAACAAGAATGATCAACATCATATCATTGTGAGGTTGTTCTTGAACCCCTACCCTAACTTGCATGGTGAGAATGACTTAACTAAGTGCAATGGAGCCAACATTATATCATGGTGAGACATCATTCTCTAGAGGCCAAATAAGATGGGTACTTACATGATATGTAAATGAGTAAGCGTACTCTCTCATTATAATTGATGCTAGCCAACATCATATCATTGTGAGGTGGGCTTGGTAATAGTGAGCCTCCCATACCCTACTAAGAGTTTCCTCCAAAACTCTCGAATTCCAATGAAGGATATGGAATTTGCCAAAAATAGTGGGTGGTGCTATTTGATTTAAAGACCTAGATCAAATAGCTTAAAATCAATCAATTTATATTTGTTATGTATTTATTTACCTATATATTTGCAAACGCTGTCCAAAACTTGACAAAAAAAAAGTTGAAGGCTTTAGTTTTCAGACTTGGTACCACAATCCCATAGACTATCTTGAATGGATTGTATATGTACCTAAGTAGTCTCATCCTCACATTCTTCCAATTGATAATGTATCATTGGAAGAACATGTTAGATAAGTCTATCATAAAGAGGACAACATAAATAACAAATGTTGTGTTGTATGAACAAAGGAACTTGAGAAGATTAGCACAAAGACATGGACACTTTTAGTGTCATAATTCTTCCATTACAAATTGTTGTATGAAGAAATAAGAGTTGCTGTGAACAACCCTTAGTTAACGCAAACACTAGTGCTTGTTTCTTTGTTAAATGAACAAGGAATTTGAGAAGTAAGCACAAGGGCATGGACACTTTATGTGTCATTATTCTTCACTTACAAATTGTTGTATGAAAAAATGAGAGTTACCTTGAACAACTCTTGAAAGTTTGTAATCATGTTTAGAATATAATGGTTGATTGACAAAAATAGTACATCAACATGGACTTATGATGATTTTAAATCATTGAGTGCTAAAGTGTTAAACCACTTCAGGAGACGGAAACTAGGCAAGGACTTCACCTTTGAGTCCCTATCCAAATGGTTCACTAAGTTTATTGTAAATTATATAGTGAACAATAACCGCACGCTCTCCAAATCGTTTGATGTATATAACACAATTGAAATAAGTTTCAAGAGAGATAGTGGGAGTTTAAGGGACCATGACTATTGTAGTCAATAGAGAAGTCAAATGAAGAAGGAAAAATAACTCCAAGGGAACAAACTTTCTTTATGAAATGATGGACATTGGAAGGGGCATTTGCAAGAAATGTCTTGCAAATGTCAAGAACACACCGTTCGAAGGTGTTGTAAATTGTTCTTGAATAGTTCAAAATAGTTGGTTCTTCTACTTGAATGCTTGATTCCATATTAGTAACTATGTTTTACAGTCATTGAAAAAGTGTGGCTAATAAAAAGTGGAAGATTAATGAGAGAAGAGAAAGTACTTCACATTTGGAACGTGAATGAAATATAAATCTCTGCGAAAGCAGATAGTACTTACTTCCTCATATGAACTAACAAAGAAATTTAAAAAACAAAGATTGTCCTTACATTCCAATTTGAAAAAGGAACTTAATTCCGTCACTATAATTTTAAGAGATGGATGAATGTATTGTTTGACAAAACATTGTTCTTTATTAATGAATGATTAGATTATTGTAATCTGATTGATTGTCTTTATAGTAGAGATGATGTGGTAGTGCTAATTGTTTAGAATATAATAGGGGTGGGTTTGGTTTGGTTCGGTTTGGTTTTTTGCCAAAATTGGAAACCGAATTGAAATTACAGTTCAGTTTAGTTCGGTTCGATTTTCTGTCGGTTTGTATTTGGTTCAGTTTTTCTCGGTTCGGTTTCGGCCCGATTTGGTTTTTTTTTCTTTTCCAAATAGCAAAAAAAAAAGTTCTATGAAAACAACTTGCAGCCAATTTGTAATACATCTTCCATAGGAGTATAAATAAAATAAAAGTCCCATTTCACCATAAAATAAAAACAACTTGCAGCCATTTTATCTCATTGAGCTTGAAGTTTTGAACTTGAGCTTGAGGCCCTTGAGACCTTTGATGCGTTTGACTTCATCTATTTCCTAGCTCATACAGCGTGCATTGACTATACATAAACAAATGCATCATAACCCATTATACATAAACAGCAAATGCAGCACCCTCAACTTACAAGAGGGACTCATTAGATCAGGACCTCACAACAGTGATTTAATATATATTAAATCATAATTGCTTCCCCCTTCAAGATAAAAACAGAGAAAAAATATAAATACTTCTCGTTTCAGTGAATACTGACTGAAAGCCAACCAGAAATACTAAACAAAAGGAAAACATATAGCTACCATTTTATCAAGGAAGGAATAGAGTACTCGCCACTTTGATTATGCCAATCAAACAGACACCATCCTAAGCAACCTCTCACTTTCGGTCCTCCATGGCTCAAATCAGTCCATGTACTTTTCGGTCTCCAACTTAAACATATACACTTAAATATTATAGCACTACTTCTCCATAACCCCATCTACTTTCAAAATTTTCCTCCTTTTTTTTTATTTTTTTTTAAGAATTTTGATTTTTCTTTCAATTGAGCCTTGCTGTAGAGAGCAGTGCAACAATGGTCCAAACAATCACAGAGAGCAAACATTTAAACAACCACAGAGAGCAAACATTCAAACCAAACCTCTAAAACTGTATTAAACATGAGAATGTGAGTGTTAAATAGATCAAATTTTGCTGTGATTGAGACTGTATTAAACGTGTTTGACAAGAAAACATATCAATTGCATAGAATTCCAACTCACATTGACCAAGCAAAGATAACCAAAAGGAAGATGATCGGAGATGACAGAATTCAAAATAATGGTATTCCGAAAAGAATCTAGGATTACTGGAATAGTCAATAAGCTTAAGAAATAGTCTACAACTTCCCCGACTAATGTAATGTCGAAAAAAGCCCCATACGTCTCCGAAGGGAGTTATATCACACCGAACATCCAACTATAATTCTCCATAGATTTTCAGATTTCTTGGATTGGGAATAAACCCTCCAACTCACATTAAGAAATTGAAGGACTTGACAAGCCCCAATTTTCACAACAAAGAATGAACACATATATCAATTTGTTAATCATGGATTTAATTTTTCTGCATGTGAGTCACTTCTGACTAACGCCGATTGCCAATGAAAGAAGTAATAACTCGCCCAGTGCTTTGACTCTGTTTAAGACTCGGGCTTTAGAGGTTTGGTTTGAATGTAGAACAGAAAATTAAACGTGAGAGTGTGAGTGAGACTAACCTTATGCTGTGATTGAGAAAGTGAGAATGATCGTCGCTAGGAATGAGAGACAGAGTTTGAGAGAGTATTTGAATTGAAGACCGAGAGAGAGAGGAGGCTGTGCGAACTATGAAGTGGGAAAACAGGAGAGATCTAGAGATGAGGATCTAGGTTTAGGTAACACTCGGGGTAAAACGGTGGCGTTTTAGAATTAGGATTATTAATTAATAAAATATCATAAAACGACGTCATTTTGAAGAACTTCGGTTCGGTTCGGTTTCCAAACCCCAAAAATCGAAACCGAACCAAACAAATTTCGATTCAACAAATTTGGTTCAGTTTTTTCGACCTCGGTTTGGTTTTCGGTCCGATTTTTTTTCGATTTTCGGTTTTTGCAACCCACCCCTAGAATATAATGATGCTTAAAACTCAAAAGGTTGCAAGATAGTGACTAATCCCACTGAATTGTGACACCTGTAAAACATAAATTACAAGTTGGTCATACATGGATGCTTTGGATCGTTAGATCCGGATCCAATGCCTTCTTGTTAAAATTGTATAGAGGCAAAATGTTTGAATCTTTATTCTTTTGAAAAGAAGAAAGAATCACAAAGTTGTTGAGGTTAATTCACTTAGATGTTAGTGGCACTTGTCCACAACATAATACTACTCATGTTGTATGACATTCACCGAAGATCGCTCTCAGTTGGAGTATCATTTATTTTGAATTAACACAAGTCCGAATACTTTGCAAAAGGTTTCAAAGAATTCAAGAATGTAAGTTGATGAGTAAGACGCCTAAAGTATTTACCTCCTTAGATTTGATCCAAGGAATAATAACACTTTAGAAGAGTTTCCTTGAAAGATATCAAGGAAAGTAGCATCATAAGATAATGGATTTCTCCATTGGGAGAAGAACGAACTCGAATAAGATGTAGTTCGTTGGATGTTATCAATTACCCATATATAGGATATATACTTTTAAGACAATATGATTGTCAATTAGAAGATCTTCCAAAATTTTCATGACTCCATAGGATGTAATTGGAAAGAAAGACAAGTCTTAATCATGTTAAGATTTGGGGTTGTGTGCTAATAAGCAATATTTGTTTGAGAACAATCTTGTGGGATATCCTTAAATTAACCTTTGGATATCACTTCTATGAACCAACTAACAAATGTTATTTGTTGGGTAGTTCATTGTAATCCTACAATAGGATTTGCCTAAGATAGAGCAAATGAACGAGAGATAGAACTCAAAGAATGGGTTATTTGAGAGACAAGATGATGATCAACAAATATAATAACCTAATTCCTACACCACTAGCTACAAGGTAGTTAAGAGGGATCTATAAACCATCTCAGTTGAATGGTTTGAACTTTATAACTATGTCATAGAGTTACACCTCTTAATTCGAAAGAAATCAGAATGAAAATCCTTATGCCTACATTGAGTGTATATATGACATATACTCAAGGAAATGGTATAGTACCATTTGATTCGAAATAGTGAAACCTTCATAGCTAATTGGTAGCTTACGGTGACTACAATCAACAAGATTGGTTGACTTGGAAGAAACCATCTTTGACGTAGTCTTGGTTTCTGTTAATTCGAAGATTGCTAGTTACAACTAAATGGTGATTCAATGTTTGAACATAGTATGGGTATCCGAAACCATTATCAAGATAGTCTTGATAATATATGTCTAAGACTAGGAATCACAAGATGTGTAAGCTGTAGAGATCCATCCATCATGAATCTTAGCAAACTAGTGGGAGCTATAAGCGTATTATCAAAGAAAGATCAAATCGTTTGATTTCTCATAAAGATGTAAATGAATCTTTTGTTTACTAGGTTTACCAAAGATTAGTGGGAGTTAATCATATTCCTAAATATGAACATATATATGATATATTAATTTTAGAAATGAAAGGAATTCTTCTTCATTAAAATTATGATTTTAAACATTCTATAATGATAGAATGTATATGGGAGACATAGTCTATATACATGGGATGGAAATCTATAATGATAGATTTCAAGATATAATTGGATTATATCAATCCGTATTGATAGACGATAGATATAGGAAGTTTCTTGAATCATAAACTTCAAATGAAAGGACAATTCCAATCAGATTGGGAAATTGCTCTTCTAAAAGGGAATGTACCATTTTGACTCTTAAAGAAGCATAATGCGTAAATAGAATCCTTTATGCATACGCAGAAAGGTGATTTACTTATTTCATATTGTATGAAAAACATTGATATGAGTTGTACCAAGATCGGTACAAGATGATTTTAGTGCAAGCCCAGGATCAAAACCATGGCAACTGTCAAGTGAGCCCTTAAGTATTTAAGGAATACTAAAGGATAGATTCCTCAAGAATGAGGAAGAATTAGAATAACGCAATGGAAGCGTAAATGTATTAGATTATGAATCTAATATCGTATCCATCATTGGATGTCTCTTCATTATGAATGAAGAGATAATTGGATATCTTTTTATTATGACTAAAGAGATATTTGGGTGGAAACATTATAAGTAATGACTTTAGTGTGTTCCATCATGCATGCAAAATATATCGCCATGTAGAAGCTTACAACAATGTTGTTTGGATGGGAAAGTTCATTTATGAACTCTCCATTCATTTCCAACCAGAAAGTGTCTGTAGTGTACCCACACTACGACACTAATGGGGCAATAGCTCAAGCCAGGGAATTAAGGTCTCATCAAAATTCGAACTTAAATGAGAGATTGAACCACATGATTGAGAATCATGTATAATGGTGACGTCGTTATTCTCAAGGTTGCTTCTATGGATAACATATAGATATCTATTTTCTAGGCCTACTACTCAACCATTTTTTAAATGAATTCAGAAGAGGTATCATCACTGATGACCAAGCTGATTAGCTCTAGTGCAAGTAGGAGATTGTTGGAAATGTGCCCTAAAGCCAATCATATGATGACACTTTATGGACATTTCACATGTTAAACTAATCTAGTTTAATATAAAGTGCAAAGATTATTGTTTAAAGTCGTTTCATATAAATGTTATATGCTTGAACGATAAGTTCAAGGAATATGTATGATAGGAGCATATTTATGCGCCTTAGTTAGCTAGTTCTTATGCATCTTTGTTATGTTTTCTTCGTTAAAGTAGTCTTTTAAGCTACTTTCTTGTGTTTTCAGGTTTAGCGGACGTATTACATGAAACGATGCAAATTGGAGCTTTTGGAGCAAAATGTGAGCTTGGATTGAAAAGGACATGCTTGGAACACAAGGTTGGGATGAAATTGAATAGTTGAAGATTTGAGGTTTCCTACTTGAAGTAGGAAAGCTAAGCCTAAAAGTTTCCATTTTGGGTTGATCTTTCCTAAATCGGAATTGGCAACCAAAGTTTCTAAAGTTGGAAGTTTCTATTCTTGGAGGTTTCTAATTTCGAGAGTTTCTATTCTCGGCTTTGGGCTTTTAGATGACCTAAACCCAAATACCTTGTGGACCTTTATCCTCTGCCGTACCCTAGGGCCTAATTATCTAAATTCTGCCATGTTAAACCCTAACCCAATTCTCCTAAACCCAAGCCGCACATTTCCTTCCTAGAAGCCTATTTTACAAACCCTAGCCCATGTTCACTTAAGTGCCGCACAAACCCTAGCCCATTGTTGTCTAATCTGATTTCATTAGGGTTTTAGGTGCTTATATATTTGTGTTTTTACCACCTGGCCGTTGATCTTCTCCCCTCTCCATAAAATCAGAAAATCATCTCCCCCTTTCCCCTCTTTGCCACAGCCACCACCCATTCCAGCAACCTTTCCCACCTTTTGCCGCAGCTTCCATCAATTCCAGCACCATTCCACACATCCATACATCATTCTCCACCTCCATAAACCATTCCCACACCTTGCCGCACCACCATACTATCCTATCTACCTTTCAAAAACCCAAAAACACATCCAGAAAACTCCATTCACGCCAGAACCTGTCCCTCACCTTTGCCGAGCCCAACCTTCACCCAACTCCATATTTTCTGACCCCAAACCTTCCTAGCCGTGCCCTAAACCCAGCCTAGACATTTTTCCACCATTCTTCCTCGTCCAAAATCATCCAAAACTACCCAAAAATCCCCTAAACCCTCTCTGCCGCAGCAAGGAGAAGAAGAAAGAGGAGCTGCTGTGCAGAATTCAAAGTGGAATTCTTTGGCTTTTTAGGTGTAATCTTTCTTATGTCTTCGATGTTTCAATTTAATAAACTTTGTGTTGTGAGTATGAGGAACTAAACCCCCTTAGTTGGGGGGTGATTCGAAACCATGTACATGCTTGCAATTTGATTCGATTACATTCAGTTGTTATTTCATAAGTTGTGGATTCAATTCGTTCATCTATTTGATTGATACTTATTTATGTATGTTGATTGAGAGTGCACGCTTAGTTTTCATGCATGAATATGATGCTAGATTATGAGGGAGTTTCACCTAATAGCTACAATCTTATAATCACAAGTAGTGAAGATCGCTTGAAAACGATCGCGTTGAATGAATTCTTAGCATAAGTTTCATGCAATTCATAGTAACAAATGCTTCGTCAATGCTTATGTTTTTCATAGAACGTAATGATTCTTGCTTGTATCTCTATTATGCAATTCATGTAGGGAACTTGTAGGGAATGTTTTGGGTTGTCGTATGCAATCATCCAACTTAATAACTTGTGGAAAAACTGAGGGTTAATTAGTGCAATTCACGGTTAACTTGGGGCGTTGAGTATTCATAGTTTATCGGAAGAACAACTGAAAATCGTTTTGTTTGCAAGTGTGACATGTGTGGAGAAGAACCTCCTAACTAGCCTTTTATCCATCCTTTTCACCAAAATCGTTTTTACAATCTGTGTTAATTAAAGTTTCTGTTTTGTTTTCAAATTCTGTCCAAAACTATTCCCCCTTTAATTTGAAGTCTTAGATTAGTTAGAAAGTGTTTTGATTTGTGTTTCTAAGTATTTTGATTCAAGTTTTCATCAAATTTCGTCCAAATTAGTGTAGGTGCTCAAAACTGCCCAGAAAGTGGTTTTTAGGCAGTTTTGAGCCTTCTAGTTGCTGTTTTGAGTTTTAGGTTTGTTTAAGTGTTTTAACCTTTACTTTTGCATTCTTTGAGTCTAGTTTAGTGTTTTAAACTTTGTTTTTGAGTTTTTAAGTCAGTTTCCAAGTGTTTAGCAATCCCTCCTAATCCCCGGTTTAGAACGATCCCAACTTACATCTTTGCTACAATTTGACAAAAAGAGGGTTTAATTTGTGTGCTTATCTATTTCGCATCAAATTTTTGGCGCCGTTGCCGGGGATTAGCAAATTTGCTAATCCCTTGGATTGTTTTTGTTTCTTTTATTTCACTTTGTTTCTGACTTTGTTTAAGTTTCTGACCTAATTTTGTTTCTTGTTTCTTAGGTACTAATGTATGACTAGAAGCTCTCAACCGATTCGTACAAACATCTTGGATTTTGACGACGATTTTGAGAGGAAGTTAAGAAGAGCTAGAAACCAGCAAGAACACCATCCACCCAGTTCCGAATTTGACCTTGAAGAAAACGTACAAGAAGAGGAGGAGGAAGCCACGGCAGGGATATTTGAAGAAGTCCAAGGCATGGCCATGGACAATCGTACACTCAAGGAGCTTTCCGCCTCGGGTTTGGATAATGCCGCACCCTTGTGCATTCAATACCCCATGGCTGCCCAAGGTAAGACGGATGAGTTTGAATTAAAGTCAAGTTTGCTTCATCATATTCCTAAATACCATGGCTTGTCCATGGAAGATCCTAACAAACATTTGAAAGAATTTGAAGTAGTTTGCTCTAGTATGACTCCCGTCAATGTTGACGGAAATATCTTGAAGATGAAGGCTTTTCCATTCTCTTTGATGGATAAAGCCAAGGATTGGTTATACGAGTTAGCTCCCGGCACTGTCACTTCTTGGGAGAGTATGAAGAGAGCGTACTTGGAGAAGTTCTTTCCAACTTCTCGCATCATCCTCCTACGCAAAAAGATAAGCGGAATTCAGCAAGAAGAAGGTGAGTCTTTTCCTACATATTATGAACGATTTAAATCACTTGTTGCTTCTTGTCCACAGCATCAGATGAAGGAGGAATTGCTCTTGCAATATTTCTACGAGGGCCTCCTACCTCTAGAACGTCAAATGCTTGATGCTTCGGCGGGCGGAGCATTAGTGGATAAAACACCCATGGCTGCCAAGGTCTTGATTGCTAATAGAGCGTTGAACGCTCAACAATATGAGGGAGTAGGCCAAAGGGGACCCCCACGGCACCAAGTACATGAGGTAAGTTCAACTTCCGATCTTCATTCACAATTGGCTAATCTTACTTCTATTGTTTCACAGATGGCCGAGGGAATGAAGATGCAAGGACCTATGGTATGTGGCGTATGTTCTATAGAAGGACATGTCTCCGAAAAATGTCCTCAACTCATTGAGAATGGCGGATGGGAGAGTGCGAATGCCATTGGGTTTCAAGGCCAAAATCAGTCAAGGCACGATCCATACTCCAACACGTATAATCCGGGGTGGCGAGACCACCCAAATTTCAAGTGGAGGGATCCCCAACAACCTCAAAACCAAGGAGGCTTTAGGCAACAACCCCCGGGGTTCTTTCCCAAAACCTACGGCCCACCCCAAAATCAAGCCCAATCCGGCCCAAGTGCCTCAGGTACGTCTCTTGACAATGATGCACTTCTTAAGATACTAACTAAGTTGTCTAATGGGCAGGAAGATCAAGCGAAGGCTATGCAAAACCAAGATAAGAGGGTGGATCAACTTGAGAAACAAATTGGGCAGATTGCCGAGTTTGTAGGTAAGTTTCAAGATCCCGGACAACTCCCTAGTTCCACCATTCCAAATCCGAAGGGAGGTTTCGAAAGTGCAAAAGCAATCACCCTAAGAAGTGGTAAGGAAGTTGGGGCAGGTCCTACATCAAAAACAGGTCATAACGAGGATGAAATTTTGCAAATGGAAGAGGAGGAATCAAGGTTGCCCACGGCAAAGGTAGTTCCACCTTTGCCGCAAGTTCCTAATGTCCCAAATCTGCCCAATTCGTCCCACAAAGGTAAGAATGTGTCCAATTCAGTTCATACTAATGTTTTCCCTTCAAATGTGCCTTTTCCTAGTAGGTTCATGCAAACGAAGAAAGAAGAGGCAGAAAAGGATATCCTTGAAACCTTTAGGAAAGTTCAAGTTAACATACCTTTGTTAGATGCAATCAAGCAAGTTCCGAGGTATGCTAAGTTCTTGAAAGAGTTGTGTACCACTAGGAAGAGGATGTCAACTAAGGAAGTGGTAAAGGTAGGTGAGAATGTGTCCGCCATCTTGCAACGCAAACTACCTCCCAAATGCAAAGATCCAGGTAGCTTTACCATTCCTTGTGTCATTGGGAATACTAGATTTGAATCTGCCATGCTTGATTTAGGTGCGTCTATAAATGTTATGCCATATTCCATTTATGCATCTATGAACTTAGGAGCATTGAAAAATGATGGGGTAATAATACAATTGGCCGATAGATCTAACGCCTATCCAAAGGGAGTTTTGGAAGATGTTCTTGTGCAGGTTAATCATTTAGTTTTTCCGGCGGATTTCTATGTCCTTGAAATGGATGAATCGGACCATGCTCCTTCGCTGCCCATTCTACTTGGAAGACCATTCATGAAGACGGCCCGGACGAAGATTGAAGTGTATAGTGGAACTTTGTCCATGGAATTTGATGGGGAAGTTGTTAATTTTAATCTTTCTGATTCCATTAAATACCCTAGTGAGGACCATTCATGCTTTTCTATTGATATAATTGACTCTTTGGCGCAGGGATATCTCGACGATTTAAATGACGATGCGCTTGAAAAAGTCATTACACGAGGCATGGAACTCAAAACAAAGGGGGCAGATTGCATGCATACCCACGGCATACATGAGTCATCCCATGCCGTGCCCCCTAGTGAGGAATTACTTGAAGTTGTGGCTGCCCTTGAGTCCTCACGTAAGCTTGATGGTAAGTATACTACCCGTGAGTCCATTCCCATTTCGACTAACAAATTGCTTCCATCCATAATTCAGGCACCTATCCTTGAACTCAAGCCTTTGCCAAGCCATTTGAAGTACATTTTCTTGGGATAAAATGAAACACTACCTGCCATTATTTCCTCCTCCCTCACGGCACAAGAGGAGGAGAAGTTGCTTCGAGTTTTGAAGGAGTTCAAATCTGCCCTAGGTTGGACATTGGCCGATATTAAAGGTATAAGCCCTACAACTTGTATGCATCACATATTTCTTGAGGAGGGGGCCAAACCAACTAGAGAGGCTCAACGCCGTCTTAACCCTCCGATGATGGAAGTAGTGAAAAAGGAGATCATAAAGCTTCTAGATTGTGGGGTTATCTATCCAATCTCGGATAGTAAGTGGGTTTCGCCCGTTCAATGCGTGCCAAAGAAATCCGGAGTGACGGTGGTAGCTAATGCTGAGAATGAGCTTGTCCCTCAACGTATTCAAACCGGTTGGAGGGTGTGCATTGACTATAGGAAGCTAAACACCACCACGAGGAAGGACCACTTCCCATTGCCGTTCATTGACCAAATGCTTGAGAGGTTAGCGGGTTATGCTTTTTATTGTTTTCTTGATGGTTATTCTGGTTATAATCAAATTGTTATTTCACCCGAGGACCAAGAAAAAACCACTTTTACATGCCCGTTTGGAACATTTGCATATCGTCGCATGCCTTTTGGTTTATGTAATGCACCTGCTACGTTTCAAAGATGTATGATGAGCATATTTTCTGATCACGTAGAAAAGATAATTGAAGTGTTTATGGATGATTTTAGTGTATTTGGTGATTCGTTTGATAGTTGCTTGCATAATCTAAGTTTGATCCTAAAACGTTGTGTTGAAACTAACCTTGTACTTAATTGGGAAAAGTGTCATTTTATGGTTAAACAAGGTATCGTTTTAGGTCATATAATCTCTGAAAAGGGTATTGAGGTTGATAAGTCGAAAATAGATCTTGTACGTCACTTACCCTCTCCGACTTCGGTTAGAGAGGTTCGTTCGTTTCTTGGCCATGCAGGATTCTATCGTAGGTTCATCAAAGATTTCTCGAAGATAGCGCAACCTCTTTGCCGACTCCTACAAAAAGAAGTGGCATTTGAATTCACAAAGGAGTGCATGGCATCATTCAACCAACTCAAGGAGTTGTTGACCACGGCACCCATCATTGTTCCACCGGATTGGAGTCTACCTTTCGAGCTCATGTGTGATGCGTCCGACTATGCTTTAGGAGCTATTTTAGGACAAAGAAAGGACAAGAGGCCGCATGTCATTTACTACGCCTCACGGACGTTAAACGATGCACAATTGAACTACTCCACTACGGAAAAAGAACTTCTTGCCGTTGTCTTTGCTTTAGATAAATTTCGATCATATTTAATTGGAACTAAAGTAATTGTTTTCACTGATCATGCAGCTCTGAAGTACTTGCTCACCAAAAAGGAGGCCAAGCCACGGCTTATTCGATGGATATTGTTACTTCAAGAGTTCGACATAGAGATTCGGGACAAGAAGAGAAGTGAAAACGTGGTGGCTGACCACCTAAGCCGAATGGTGCATAATGAGGAGTCTTTGCCGATTTTGGAGACATTCCCCGATGAACAATTGCTGTCCATTAAGGTTAGTGCACCTTGGTATGCCGATATTGTTAATTTTTTGGTGTCAAAACGTATTCCAAGTGAGTTCACTAGGCACCAACGTGATAAACTTAGGCATGATGCACGGTTTTATGTGTGGGATGATCCGTACTTATGGAAATTTTGCCCCGATCAGATTATACGTCGTTGTGTGCACGATTCTGAATGTCATTCAATTTTGAGTTTTTGTCACACATATGCATGTGGAGGGCACTTTGGCACACAACGCACAGCCCTTAAGGTGTTACAATGTGGATTTTATTGGCCTAGTATTTTCAAAGATGCTAAAACTTTTTGCTTAACATGTGATAAATGCCAACGAATGGGTGGTATTAGTGCTAGGGACCAAATGCCGCAGGTTTCTGTCCTAAATGTTGAAATTTTTGATGTTGGGGTATTGATTTTATGGGTCCTTTTCCTTCTTCGTTTGGTTTTACATATATTTTGCTTGCGGTTGATTATGTGTCGAAGTGGGTGGAAGCCAAGGCCACCCGAACTAATGATTCTAAAGTGGTTGCAGATTTTATTAGAACTAACATTTTTGCAAGGTTCGGAATGCCACGAGTGATCATTAGTGATGGAGGGTCACACTTTTGCAATCGGACCATTGAAGCGTTATTGAGAAAATACAGTGTCACCCATAAGGTTTCTACACCTTACCATCCTCAGACTAATGGGCAAGCCGAGGTTTCCAACCGGGAGATCAAGCAAATACTTGAGAAGACCGTTGGGCCAACGAGGAAGGATTGGAGCTTACGACTTGATGACGCACTTTGGGCATATCGTACGGCGTACAAAACCCCCATTGGGATGTCCCCCTTCCGACTTGTCTATGGCAAGGCGTGCCATCTTCCTGTTGAATTGGAGCACAAAGCACTTTGGGCCATTAAGAGATTTAACATGAACCTCGAGGAAGCAGGAAGTCAAAGGAGATTGCAATTGAATGAGCTTGATGAGATACGGCTTGAGGCGTACGATAATGCAAGCATTTACAAGCAAAAGACCAAAGCTTTCCATGACAACATGATCCGTGGGAAATCATTCTCAATTGGGCAGAAAGTGCTATTGTTCAATTCCCGGTTACGGTTGTTTCCCGGTAAGTTACGTTCTAAGTGGATTGGACCGTTTGTTATTACTAACATATCTTCTTATGGTGCCATCCAGATTCAAAGTCTCAAAACAGGTCATGAATTCCGAGTGAACGGACACCGTTTGAAGCCATATTATGAGAACTTTGTTGAACAAACCGTGGAGGATATTTCTTTGGGTGCCGTGAGCACAAATGGAGAATAAAAGGGCTTTTCGTCCGGCTGTACGACGTTAAAGAAAGCGCTACTTGGGAGGCAACCCATGCAATTCAACAAAGGAAGCCCAAGGAATCACTCCAATTCCAGATTTGCGTTCCTAAACCCTTCTCTTTGTTGTTTATTTTGAATCTGCCTATTTAGTTGTTTTACTTGCTGTTTTATGTTTCTTTTTGGTTAGTGTGATTTTATGCTTGAAACATTGAGGACAATGTTTGATTTAAGTGTGGGGGGGTAACTAAGTGTTTTAGATGCAAATTCGTGGGATTGTATCACCCTAAACTTGAAGACTTGTTCCTTGCTGTTTTTAAGTGTTTTTGAGCAGTTTTGATGTGTTTTAGTGTGTTTTGAAGTAAAAATCCGAAAATTACATAAAAATTTTAAAAATTTGTTTTAAAAACCCAAAAAGAGTTGTTTTTGTGTGTTTGTTTGTGTCTTAGGGTACCTTCCAACACAATGATGAGGATTCGGTTTGTAATTACATGGCTGTTAAAGAGAGTGATTAACATGGATGAAAGTTTGATTTACTCTTTGTTATGCTTAGTTGTGGTTATAACTTATGAATTCACATGCAATCATAAAAGAAAAAAAATTAGTTTTTGTAACATGCTTGAAGGAAGAAACTCAAACTAACGCTACAACCTTGTAAGACTTGAGCCTAAACGTTTATTTGGAGAGTTAAAATCTGTGCATTCTTTGTTTTCTAAGTCGTTGCATGATCTCATTATTCTTTGCTTGGTTGCTACTTAGAAGGCGTTTCATCATTTAGTTCCAAATCCTAGAACTCATGCCCATTTCATTCAAAGCATGTTATTGATTTGCATAACACATATTCAAGATGAAGTTGTGTAGTGACCACCACCTTAGCCAAAAAGCCGTGTGCCCTATGTCATTGTGATTTGTAGGTTTTAACCCCATTGAGCCTTGTTAGCCTTCGTTATGTGTTAACCCATGTTTTCCTCACCTAGCCTAGTTTAGGACCATCCAAACCCTTGTTCTTAAAGCATAGTAAAGCATGATTCAAATTGAATTCCTTTTGATCTATGTTTGCAGAAAACAAGTGTGGGGGAAGTGTTTTTCATGAGGAATTGTGTGCCATAGGCACGAAAAAAAAAAAAAAGAGAAGAAAAGAAAAGAAAAAGAAAAAAAAATATGAAGAAAAAAAAAAAAGTGTGAAAAGTTTGAAAAAAGAGTTCCAAAGTATTGTTTGTTGAAGTAAGGGTCTAAAACAATGAATTCGGCCCTAAGGAGTTGTTTAAATCTTTCCCTTGTGTTTTAAAGTTAATTTCTGCACTCTAAGTGAATTCTAAGTCTCAATTTCATTGCTTTGCTTACTATTGCTTGAAGAACGTTTGTTTTCCTTATCCTTTCCTTGTTAACCAACACCCCAAGCCCCATTACAACCCTTAACTTCTATCTTGAGTGTTATGTGTTTCAATTTGTGGAGTTTGAATTTGGTATGAGCATATGGTGTCACTGGTTCTCGCATCTAAGTAGTAGCATTCCATTCATGAGATCATATCTAAACATGCTTCTTAACTCTAGAAATTGCGTTCTTTGTGATACATATATGTGAGCATTCGTTTTCATTTCTACATCAATCTTCTCACATATGACTAGTGTAGGGTGTGGAGTTAGAAAATCTGAGTGAAAATAGAGTGTATATCTTGTAAGGAATTGAGGGAATTCTCTAAGGCATGTTACTACATTCAAAGCATTGTTTTGATTGATTACTTGTGAATTAGTAAGTGGTGGCTTTAATTAAGTATGTGCTTGTGTAAAGATGACTCAAATTTGTGGGGATAACAATCGTTAACATGTCATGTGCATTGGAAATCCCTGAGGCAAACGTTGGAAGGTTTAGGTTTTGTTTTGGTTAGTTTGTTTCATTTTGTTTTCTTTCTTTGGTTTGTTTTGCTCGAGGACTAGCAAAAGCTAAGTGTGGGGGAATTTGATAGGAGCATATTTATGCGCCTTAGTTAGCTAGTTCTTATGCATCTTTGTTATGTTTTCTTCGTTAAAGTAGTCTTTTAAGCTACTTTCTTGTGTTTTCAGGTTTAGCGGACGTATTACATGAAACGATGCAAATTGGAGCTTTTGGAGCAAAATGTGAGCTTGGATTGAAAAGGACATGCTTGGAACACAAGGTTGGGATGAAATTGAATAGTTGAAGATTTGAGGTTTCCTACTTGAAGTAGGAAAGCTAAGCCTAAAAGTTTCCATTTTGGGTTGATCTTTCCTAAATCGGAATTGGCAACCAAAGTTTCTAAAGTTGGAAGTTTCTATTCTTCGAGGTTTCTAATTTCGAGAGTTTCTATTCTCGGCTTTGGGCTTTTAGATGACCTAAACCCAAATACCTTGTGGACCTTTATCCTCTGCCGTACCCTAGGGCCTAATTATCTAAATTCTGCCATGTTAAACCCTAACCCAATTCTCCTAAACCCAAGCCGCACATTTCCTTCCTAGAAGCCTATTTTACAAACCCTAGCCCATGTTCACTTAAGTGCCGCACAAACCCTAGCCCATTGTTGTCTAATCTGATTTCATTAGGGTTTTAGGTGCTTATATATTTGTGTTTTTACCACCTGGCCGTTGATCTTCTCCCCTCTCCATAAAATCAGAAAATCATCTCCCCCTTTCCCCTCTTTGCCACAGCCACCACCCATTCCAGCAACCTTTCCCACCTTTTGCCGCAGCTTCCATCAATTCCAGCACCATTCCACACATCCATACATCATTCTCCACCTCCATAAACCATTCCCACACCTTGCCGCACCACCATACTATCCTATCTACCTTTCAAAAACCCAAAAACACATCCAGAAAACTCCATTCACGCCAGAACCTGTCCCTCACCTTTGCCGAGCCCAACCTTCACCCAACTCCATATTTTCTGACCCCAAACCTTCCTAGCCGTGCCCTAAACCCAGCCTAGACATTTTTCCACCATTCTTCCTCGTCCAAAATCATCCAAAACTACCCAAAAATCCCCTAAACCCTCTCTGCCGCAGCAAGGAGAAGAAGAAAGAGGAGCTGCTGTGCAGAATTCAAAGTGGAATTCTTTGGCTTTTTAGGTGTAATCTTTCTTATGTCTTCGATGTTTCAATTTAATAAACTTTGTGTTGTGAGTATGAGGAACTAAACCCCCTTAGTTGGGGGGTGATTCGAAACCATGTACATGCTTGCAATTTGATTCGATTACATTCAGTTGTTATTTCATAAGTTGTGGATTCAATTCGTTCATCTATTTGATTGATACTTATTTATGTATGTTGATTGAGAGTGCACGCTTAGTTTTCATGCATGAATATGATGCTAGATTATGAGGGAGTTTCACCTAATAGCTACAATCTTATAATCACAAGTAGTGAAGATCGCTTGAAAACGATCGCGTTGAATGAATTCTTAGCATAAGTTTCATGCAATTCATAGTAACAAATGCTTCGTCAATGCTTATGTTTTTCATAGAACGTAATGATTCTTGCTTGTATCTCTATTATGCAATTCATGTAGGGAACTTGTAGGGAATGTTTTGGGTTGTCGTATGCAATCATCCAACTTAATAACTTGTGGAAAAACTGAGGGTTAATTAGTGCAATTCACGGTTAACTTGGGGCGTTGAGTATTCATAGTTTATCGGAAGAACAACTGAAAATCGTTTTGTTTGCAAGTGTGACATGTGTGGAGAAGAACCTCCTAACTAGCCTTTTATCCATCCTTTTCACCAAAATCGTTTTTACAATCTGTGTTAATTAAAGTTTCTGTTTTGTTTTCAAATTCTGTCCAAAACTATTCCCCCTTTAATTTGAAGTCTTAGATTAGTTAGAAAGTGTTTTGATTTGTGTTTCTAAGTATTTTGATTCAAGTTTTCATCAAATTTCGTCCAAATTAGTGTAGGTGCTCAAAACTGCCCAGAAAGTGGTTTTTAGGCAGTTTTGAGCCTTCTAGTTGCTGTTTTGAGTTTTAGGTTTGTTTAAGTGTTTTAACCTTTACTTTTGCATTCTTTGAGTCTAGTTTAGTGTTTTAAACTTTGTTTTTGAGTTTTTAAGTCAGTTTCCAAGTGTTTAGCAATCCCTCCTAATCCCCGGTTTAGAACGATCCCAACTTACATCTTTGCTACAATTTGACAAAAAGAGGGTTTAATTTGTGTGCTTATCTATTTCGCATCAATGTAATTGGGAGAATGTGATCTAAATATGTTAGATTCATGAGACCATTCTCTTTCGTATACATATCATAAACGTTCCTGATCATAGGATTGCCTATTGAGCATTGACAGTCCTTTAAGATCAATACATGCTATGTCTTCTCTTAGAGAGAGTGACTAGTTTTGAGTCATTGGGATGACTAACACCAAGACAAGCAGAACGATTCCACTGAACGCGATCAACAAGGAGTTCTCATACTCATGTCACATGAAAACTCGTGGTTGGGATAATGCAAAGTAGTCATTTGACCTGAGGCATCATAGTTGTCTTATGGTTAGGTCCTTGATCTTCGACTATGTCAAAGTCACTCCGTCAAAGGGTGTCCACGGCATAGTTTGGGTTAAGCCACTTAGTCATGGAGGCAAGTGAATGCACAACATGGGATCTCTAACCTTCAAACCTTTTGAGGGAGAATACTCTATGATATGATTAAGAATCTCTTGCCAGAGTATGAATGAGATTTATGAATTTGTTCCAAATCACATTCAAGGTAATCATATAAATAAGAGAATCACATTGGATAGTAGACATGAATAAACTATCAAATCAAACAATGTGGTCAAGAGTATTATATTAGAGAAAGACTGTATTGCATTGTAATCCCAAACTGAATAGGTTCTCCACCTCTTCTGATTAGCTTGGGTAGCCATGACATATTGCTAGGTGTCACTCATGGTTTAAGGAATCCCTAAAGGTATATAATCACTAAAGGGAGAATTGAAAAGTAAGTTTCAATTCACAATCAATTTGAAGAGTTCTAATCGCCCATTGCCTTGCTAAAAGGAACCTAATGGATCGTACACCATGTAAGGTAGAGATTGAAGAAACAACGGAGATGAGTAAGGATAATTAAATGGTTTAATTATTTATGGCTAGGATTAATTAATATGTTAATTAATCAAACGAATAAGTTCGTTTTAGACATCGGGTTAGTTTTGTGCCTCAAGGCCCAATGGGCTTCGAATGTTAAGTCCATTAACTCAAGTTGTATGACAACTTGAAAACACAAAGGGCCTGAAAGCCCAATGAACCCACATGGCCGGCCATAGAGAGTGTGAGGGAGAATTGGTTTTAATTTCAATTATGCCACTCAATGTAAGTGGCTATAGAAAGGAAATTATAACCCATTCCCTCATTAGGGTTTTCAAAAGAGAAAAGAGAAAAACATAAAAAACTCTCTCTTCTCTTACGAGGCCAGCCACCCTAGGAAGAATGGACTAACATCCATTTCTTCCTAGGTCACTCATCTCTTCCTCAATACTCTCCTTGGTGTGGAAACTTAGAGGTTCCCTTTCTTGGGAACTTAGAGAATCCGTTCCTTCATCCATATGCAAGAAGTCATAGAGCCAAGAAGCAAAGTTCCTCCATCCATATCCATGGAGCCAAGGAGCAAGGAGACTAAGGAGCGAAGGCCCTCACATGGGTGAATATCCTTTGCTAAGCAAAGAGGTGCTTCAAAGGTATAAAGGTTTCTCAACTCTTTTCTTTAAGATTTGAGTTGAGTCTCAGTTCACCACAACTACTAGGCCTTGAATTTCATGGGTAAAGTTTTGTTTTTGAGTGCATACAAGCATGATTCCGCCTTTAATTGTTAATTGCATGCATAGATGTTGCTCAAATGAGCTTGTGTTCACAAATTTTTCCTTCTGGAGAGAAAGGAAAGTGTAGTGAGAATTGATGTGTGATTTGATGGGACAAATAAGGGGTTTTAAAACCCGAACAATTTTTTTATTTTTTTTTATTTCCACTTGCATGCCTTTGAATTCCCATCAGAAACAAGTGCAGGCTTCTACACTGCACGAAGGCTAATTTCCTATTCCAAAAGAACCCATGCAGTGGTGAACGCTGCACAAGAAAATTAGGGTTTATCTCAGGTAAATTTATACTGCTTCGAACGTAACTTGTTCATTATAACTCCAAATTGAATTCCATTTGTGGTCATGTGTTCATAAAAATAAGTACTATTCAAAAATAGTAAAAGAAGAGTGGGAAAGTGAAAGGAAAATTAAGGTCTACATGGAAAGCTTACGTGGCATCTCAATGGCATTTTAGAAATTTCATTACTACCAGGAATAAAATACATTAAATTTCAGGACGGGATGTCACATATTTCATGTCATCTTTTTTATTTTATTTTTTACAAATATTTTAACTTATAATTTCTCCCACGTTTTCACGTTCAAAAGGTTGAATAACATTTGTAACTGAAAATTTCAAAATTCTCTCACTCAAATTTATATTTATATTCAAATTCAACATTATTATATTGAATATGTATCTTGAAATCCAAATTTCGCCAACAAAGATTTCAAACTTACATCATATTGCTATGAATGCAATTTTAATTTCATTGGGTACATTATTTTCTCTTGTTCCTTAATCCATGTACACAACTTTTATTCTATACTACCATTGTAACATTTTCTTCTAAATTTTTTTGTACCGATGGATAAATTTTTCCTATAAGATTTATATAGTATGTACCCTTACGTAATTTGGTCTTATGGTTTGCTTCCATTTTTCTATCCTTTAATCATTTTCGGCATTAAGAATTTATATGAGGACATTGTTTTTTTTTTTGTCACATATAGATTTTAATGTTGAAATTGTATATGGGTACATTCTTGTGAATTACTACAATTGTATATGGGTACATTCTTATGGGGACATTTATCTTTTAGCATGACATTTTTCTTATTAATTTACTAAGACTACTTCCATTCAATAAAAAAAAAAAAACATTTCTTTTGAAAACTTATTTCCTTATGCTTGCTGGGCTTCACCCATGCCTCAGCCCATCTCCCCAGTAGTCATTGCGCTGCTAGGCTTGACTTGCCCCGACCCAAAACCCGGAAGCCAGCCTCAGTTGGGCTTCCCCATACTAACCCGCAATCCACCCTTGGGCTGGGCTTACTACCGTTTTTTTTTTTTTGAACCAGTAGCCCTTGTTGCTAGGCTCACCCCAGGATCGGCCCAATGGCCTGCAACCATTACTGGGTTGCACCCCCAACCCTTCCCGAGGCCCAACAGTCCCCAGCTTTGCTGTAGGGCTTAGACCCACACCGCAGCTAGCCCAATAAGGTTGGGCTGCGTTACTTTTTCGACCTAACGCAAATTTTTGGCATATTCGTGTTATAAGTCATACCCAAATATTTTATTTAGGGTACTTTGGTTTACGCTAATTAAATTTAATTTAATTATCACTTCATTTATCACCCACTAAAGCTAATATGACCCGTCTGTCATTATTTTTATTTCCACGATCGACCTTGTTTGGTCCCAATCTATTGAATTGATTAAAAGTAACCAGCAGTCCATTAATCTGATAATTAATCCAAAATTATTGGCCTGAAAATCACTTTTGGACATTAATGATTCAATAATTTATTTTTCTACATAGAACGGTTGGCATCCTTTCTTAGTGCCAAAGCTCTCACACTTGAGTTTCCGAAGCAACTCAAATCCACTACACTTAAATTAGCATATGGCATTTTGTGTTCTTGCAGGAACCTTTCCTTTATGAACTAATTGTTCATAAAACTAAATTGAACCTGTAGCTTCACATTTAGTGCCTTTGAAACCCGAAGTTTTCAATCAAAACTTACCATATGAAACCTGTAGCTTTCATGTTTAACCACGCACTAGCCAAGTTTTTATTGTACCCTTCACTTTAGGGACATGTTGAACTTGAACAAGCTCGATTTTATTGCTCTAGAAGTATCTGGAAGAAATTACCTAAAGTAGGTGCAAGACGTGAAACTTCATCTTACTGCAAAGGCTATTAGAGCCACCATCGAGGAACCTACCGACGACAATCTTGTCGATGAAGCTGAGAAAGCTACTACAATGATCATCATTTAAAGACACATCCATGATGCACTGCAGACTGAGTACCTCACTGAGAAACCCACGCACCTTCTGGCTTACTTTGGCTGATCGTTTAGATCACCAGAAATACATTTACTTGCCTGAAGCAAGACACGACTGGCAGCATTTACGCTTCCATGACTTTAAGTCCGTGAATGAATACAACTCTGAAGTTTGTAGAATCTGAACACTGCTTAAGTTCTGTAAAGTGGACTTTACAGACAAGGATCTCTTGGAGAAGACCTATTCGACCTTCAATGACACTAATATTGTCCTGTAACAACAATATAGGGAACAAAAGTTCACCAAACTTTTGGATTTGATCTCTGTTTTACTTCTCGCTGAAAAGCAGAACCAGTTTTTTATGAGAAATCTTCAAGCTCGACCTATTAGCTCGAACGCTTCGCCTAAAATGCATGCGACCAATGATCATCGTGGCCGTGGTAATGGGCAGCAAGCCCACCTACGAGCCCAAGGTCAACAGAGCCAAGGCCCACACAAGGGAGAAATTTGACCCAGAAACACCAACCATTTGCCCCTACGGCCCCAAACTTCAAGAATAAATGAATAACTACTGTTCAATCGGCTTCCACTGAAATGGACATGTGTTACCGTTGTGGAACAAAAGATCATTAGTCACGCGTATACAGAGCTACCCCTGAGGCCGTTGCCAGGTATCATTCCCATCGTGAGTTTTACTTTGCCAATGTGGAACGTCCCGAAGATGCTAGTTCATCCATGAAGATATTAGATTTTCAAGAGGCATCATCCCTTATGGACGAATAAGTTTTATTCTTCTAGACATGTTTTTTAGGGTGTCTTTACCCTTAGTGGCTGAACCCACTAGGTGTGGCCAAACCTCCCCCTATTTTTTGGGTTTATGGTTTAATTTTTGGATAATTCTTCTAAGTCTTTAGAATAATTTGTTTGGTCTTGGTTTGTTTTGAATTATGGATAATTATTTTTGGATATTATTTCTTGATTGATTAATAGAATGAATGGAGCTATATTTATGCATGTGACCGATTCAATTAATTTATTTCTAGGTATGACTAGTAGGGAAGTTAGTTGTTTGGCTGATAGTGCCACCACACACACCATCTTGAGTGAATGATGCTATTTTACTAACTTTGTACCTAAGAATGCACTTCTGACAACCCTATCAGGTTCATCCAACCTAAGTGAAGGATATGGAAAGGCCCGTATAATGTTGTCTAATGGTATTGTTTAAACCATTAAAGATGCCCTCTATTCTCCATGTTCCGGAAGAACGTTACTGAGTTTTAGAGATATTCGAGATAATCATATCATGTTGAAACCACTAAAGAGAATGGTTCTAAATTTCTTTGTATCACTTCTTACGAGTGTTACCAAAAGCTTGTTCTTTGGGCATCATTTACCTCCATTTGTTGGATTCCCGCCATGCAAAGCTTGTTCTTTGGGGAATTTGAATACTCAACCTTCAATTACAAAGATTATTCACAACCCTTCTAAGTTTCTTTAGAGGATTCAAGGGGATATTTGTGGACCTATCCAACCAACATGCGGACCATTTAGATACTTTATGGTGTTGGTTAATGCATCAACTCGTTGGTCACATGTCTGCTTAATGTCCACACGCGATGCTACATTTGCCAAACTCCTATCATAAATTGTTAAGGTTATAGCTCACCACCTTGATTATTCGATCAAGTCGATTCAACTGGATAATGCTGGAGAGTTTACGTCACAGACTTTTGATGATTATTGCATATATGTTGGGATTAAAGTTGAACATCCTATATCCCATGTTCACACCCAAAATGGCTTGTCAGAAGCTTTCATAAAACACCTTGCTCGGACTTTGTGACCCAAAATGTTGGTATCTGCATGGGGCTATGCAATATTGCACGCAGCTATGTTGGTCTACTTGAGGCTCACTGCTACCCAACCTCATTCACCGTTATAGTTGGTTATTGGATACAAGCTTGACGTATCACATTTACGTGTGTTTGGGTGCACAGTCTATATGCCAATAACAATGCCACTATGTACCAAAATGGGTCATCAGAGAAGAATGAGAATCTATATCGATTATGATTCGCCATCAATTATTCCCTCCTTAGAGCCCTTGACAGGAGATCTCTTTACTGCACGTTTTGCGGATTGTCACTTTGATGAGACAGTCTTCTCATCGTTAGATGGAGATAAGAACGCTAACGTTCCTAAAGAACGCCGTAAATTATCATTGTATGCTCCCACTATGCCTTATTTAGATCCTCGTATTGCCGAGTCTAAAACTGAAGTGTGTCATATACTAGATCTTCAAAGCATGCTGAATGCTTTTACTAATCTAGCAAAGGTGACGAGAGCACATATACTCACTACAAACGCACCTGCAAGAATCGACGTACCTAAAGTATGCTGTAATACCGCCTAGGAAGGTCGAACCATCCCTGTAGGTGGGGTGGCCTCACCTTCCACATGACTCAATACATTGGCAGCTAGCCAATCATCTGCTCATACCTTGAAGCGTGGCAGCCTCTTTGGTTCAACGGATTCACAACCTCGAAAGAGGAAAATGGCACAAACTAGTGACCCTAGTTTGAATCTGACCATCGCTTACTCATTTGTTCCAACGCATGACGTTATTCTAGATTACGGTGATGTCTTAGAAGAGACATACTAGCCTACCGAGAATCGCGAGATTTTGGCCCACTATGTAATATTGGATGAAGTTTAGAATTGAAATGAGATGATCGTCGATGTTGCATTTGCATACACAGTAACTACTGACATCATGCTTAGCGATGACATTGAACCACGTTCTGTTGATGAATGTTGATGTAGAACAAATTGGTCAAACTGGAAATAAGCAATCCAGGTCGAACTCGATTCGCTTGCAAAACTTAAGGTGTTTGGGCCCGTAGCTCCTACTCCACCACATGTGAAGCCCGTGGGCCACAAGTGGGTTTTCGTGAGGAAATGTATCCAGAATAATGCAATAGTATGATACAAAGGACGCCTCGTAAAGCAAGGCTTCTCTCAACGCTCTGAGATTAATTACGAGGAGACGTATTCTCTCGTAATTGACGTTAATGTTCCGCTACCTTATCAGTTTGGTAGTTTCTGAAAAATTGAATATGTAGCTTATGGACATGGTAACCGTGTATCTCTATGAGGATCTAGATATGGAAATCTACATGAAAGTTTCAGATGGACTTCCATTGACTAGTTCAAATAGTTCTAGACCACGGAGCACTTTCTTGATTAGATTGAGGAGATCACTCTATGGATTCAAACAATCGGGGCGGATGTGGTTTTATTGTCTGACTGAATATTTGACAAGTTAGGGTTATGTGAACAACGAACTATACCCATGCGTCACATTCCGAATTTGCGATCGTTGCAGTTTATGTCGACGAAATGAACCTCATCGGAACTTTTGCATAGCTTGAGGAAATTGTCGTTCACTGGAAATCAGAATTTAAGGTGAAGGATCTTGGGAAAACTCGATATTATCTCGGCTTGGAGATCGAGCATTGCTCGGATGGAATCCTAGTACATCAAATGAACTACACCTAAAAGGTGTTGCTACATTTTAATGAGGATTAAGCAAAGCTTTCGAGTACTCTTATGGTCGTTCAGACTTTAGATGCTAAACGAGATCCCTTCCATACCAAGGAGGATGAGGAAGAGATTTTGGAGCCTGAAGTTCCATACCTAAGTGCAATTGGTGCTTTATTATACTTGGTTCAATGCACTAGACCTGACATCTCTTTCACTGTTAGTCTTTTGGCTAGATACAGCAATGCACTTACTGAAGGATTTATTTTGTAAAACATGTTCATTTGAGCAACATCATATAGCATGCAATTAACAATTAAAAGGCGGAATCATGCTTGTATGTACTCAAAAACAAAACATGACCATGAAATTCAAAGCCTAGTAGATTGGTGAACCAATAATCAACTCAAAAATAAGTGAGTTGAAATTAATACCTTTGTAGATTCCTCTTTGCATAAGCAAAGGCTAATCACCCAAAGAGATAGGGCCTTCATTCCTTGCTTCTTAGATCCATGGATTTGGATGGAAGAATAGGTTCTCCAAGTTCCCAAAATTGAGAACCTCTAAGTCTCTACACCAAGGAGAGATTGGATGATGAATGAGTGACCTTGGAGGATTAGATGACTAGCTAATCACCTCCAAGGTGTTGGCCTCTTTAGAGAGAAAATGGAGAGACAATTCTCACCCATTTTCCCCAAAAATAAACCCTTATTTCACTTAATGAATATTTGGCTATAAAGTCATTTATATAGTCACTTCTTTAAGTGACCTAAATAACCAAAACCCTAATTCATTCCTTATGGCCGGCCATTTAGGGATTTTTGGGCTTTTGGGCTTTAATGAATCTTTATTCATTAAATTGTCATACAACTTAAGTTAATGGGCTTGACGTTCGAAGCCCATTGGGCCTTAAGGTCCAAAACTATCCCGTGGTCTTTAACGAACTTATTCGTTTGATTAATTAACATATTAATTAATCCTTGCCATAAATAATTAAACCATTCAATTAATCTTACTCATTTCATTTATTTCGTCCATCTCTACCTTACACGGTGTACGATCCATTAGGTTCCTTTTAGCGAGGCAGTGGGCGATTAAAACCATTTTACATCGATTGTGAATTGAAACTATTTTCAATTCTCCCTTTAGTGATTACACACGTTTAGGGCTTCCACAAACCATGAGTGACACCTAGCCGTATGTCATGGTTACCCAAGCTAATCAGAAGAGGTGGAGAACCTATTCAGTCTGGGATTACAAATGCAATACGGTCTTTCTCTAATCTAATACTCTTGACCACATTGTTTGGTTTGATAGTTTATTTTCTCATGTCTACTATCCAATGTGTGTCTTGTGCTTATATGATTACCTTGAATGTGATTCAGAACGCATTCCCTAATCTCATTCATACTCTGGCCAGAGATTCAAATCATATCAGAGAGTATTCTCCTTCAAACGGTTTGAAGGTTAGAGATCCCTTGTTGCGCATTCACTTGTCTCCATAGCTAAGCGGCTTGACCCCAACGATGCCGTGGACACCCTCCTGGTGGGATGACTTTGACATAATCAAAGATCAAGGTCTTAACCACAAGACAACTATGATGCCTCAGGTCAAAGGACTACTTTGCATTATCCCAACCATGAGTTCTCATGTGACATGGAATATGAGAACTCTTTGTTGATCGCGTTCAGTGAACTCATTCTCTATTGAGCACCTACCGTACTTGTCTTGATGTCACACACACCAATGACTAGAGACTAATCACTCTCCCTGAGAGAAGACATAGTACGTACCGATCTTGACGGACTGTCAATGCCCAATTGGCAATCCTATGATCAGGAACGTTTAGGATGTGTCTACGAAAGAATGGTCTCAAGAATCTAACTTCATTAGATTACATTCTCCCAATCACAAATTCCTTGGACTTTATCGTTTAAGCATATAACATTTATATGAGACGGCTCAAACAATAATGTATGCCCTTTATATGTTAAACTGGATTAGTTTAACATGTGAAATGTCCGTAAAGTATCATCACATGATTGGCTTTAGGGCACATTTCCAACAATCTCCCACTTGCACTAGAGCCAATCAGCTTGATCATCAATGATGATATCTCTTCTGTAGTCATTTCATAAATGGCTGAATAGTAGGCCTAGGCAGTGGATATCTATATGTGTTATCCACAGAAGCAACCTTGAGAATAACAACGTCACCATTATACATGATTCTCAATCATGTGGTTCAGTCTCTCATTTGTGTTCGGATCTTGATGAGACCTTGATTCCCAGGCTTGAGCTATCGCCCCATTAGTGTCATACACTTTCTGGTTGGAACCGAATAGAGAGTTCATAAATGAACTTTCCCATCCAAACAACATTGTTGTAAACTTCTATATGGCAATATATCTTGCATTCATAATGGAACACACTAAAGTCATTACTTTAATGTTTCCATCCAAATATCTCTTTAGTCATAATAAAGAGATATCTGTTTATCTCTTCATTCATAATGAAGAAACATCCAATGATGGATTAGATTCATAATCTAATACATTTACGCTTCCATTACGTTACTTTGATTCTTCCTCGATCTTTGAGGAATTTATCCTTTAGTATTTCTTAAATACTTAAGGACTCACTTGACAGTTGCCATGGTTCTGATCCTGGGCTTGCACTGATATCATCTTGTACCGTTCTAGGTACAACTCATATCAATGTTTTTCATACAATATGAAATACATAAATCACCTTTCTGCGTATGCATAAAGGATTCTATTTACGCATTATTTCTTTGGGAGTCAAAGGGGCACGTTCCCTTTGAGAAGGGCAACTTGCTAGTCTTACTAGAGTCATCCTTCTAATTGAAGTTTATCATCATATGAGAAACTTCCTAGCATCCATTGTCTATTATTAGGGATTGATATAATCCAATTATATCATGAAATATATCATTATAGATTTCCATCCCATGTATATAGACTATATCTCCCATATACATTCTATCTTCATATAATGTATTAAAGTCATAACTTTAACGAAGAAGTATTCTTTTCATTTCCAAAATTAATATATCATATATATTTAAATTTTTAGGAACATGATTAACTCCCACTAATCTTTTGTAAAACTAGTAAACAAAAGATTCATTTACATCTTTATGAGAAATCAAACGATTTGATCATTTTTCTCATAAAATGCAAATAGCTCCCACTAACTTGCTAAGATCCATGATGGATGGATCTCTACAACTTACATGTCTTGTGATTAGTAGTTTTACACATATATTATCAAGACTATCTTAATAATGGTTTCGGAAACCCATATTATGTCAAAACATTGAATCACCATTTAGTTGTAGCTAGCAATCTTCGAATTAATTGAAACTAAGACTACGTCAAAAATGGTTCCTTTAAAGTCAACCATTCTCTTTGATTGTAGTCACCTTAAGCTACCAATTAGCTTTGAAGGTTTCATTATTTCGAGTCAAATGGTACTTTACCATTTCCTTGAGTATATATCGTATATGCACTCAATGTAGTCATAAGGATTTTCATTCTTATTTCTTTCGAATTAAGAGGTGCAACTCTATAACATAGTCATAAAGTTCAAAACCATTTCCTTGAGACGGTTTAAAAAATCCTTATCGACTACCTTGGAGCTTGAGGTATAGGAACTAGGTTGTTATATTTGTTGATTACTTTCTTGTCTCTCAAAGAACTCATTCTTCGAGTTCTATCTCTCGTTCATTTGCTCTTAGGCAAATCAAATTGTAGAATTACAATGAACTACCCAACAAAACAACATTTGTTAGTTGGTTTATAGAAGCGATATCCAAAAGTTAATTTAAGGATATCCCACAAGATTGTTATCAAACAAATATTGCTTGTTAGCACACAACCCCAAATCTTTAACATGCTTAAGATTTGTTTTTCTTTCCAACTACATCTTATGGAGTCATGAAAATATTGGAAGATCTTCTCATTGACAATCATATTGTTTTTAGAAGTATATATCCTATATATGGGTAATAGATAACATCTAACGAACTAAATCTTATTCAAGTTCGTTCTTCTCCTAATGGAGAAATACATTATCTTATGATGCTATTTTCCTTGATATCTTTCAAGGAAACTTATCTAAAGTGTTACCTTTCCTTGGATCAAATCTAAGGAGGTAAATACTTTAGATGTCTTACTCATCAACTTACATTACTTGAATTCTTTGAAACATTTTGCAAAGTATTCGGACTTGTGTTTATTCAAAATAAACTATAGTCCAACCGAGAGTGATCTTCGGTGAATGTAATTCAACATGAGTAATATTATGTTTGTGGACAAGTGCCACTAACATTTAAGTGAATTAACCTCAACAACTTTGTGATTCTTTCTTCTTTCCAAAAGAATAAAGATTCGAACATTTCGCCTCCATACAATTTTAACAAGAAGGTATTGGATCCGGATCTAACGATCCAAAGCATCCATCTTTCACCAACTCGTACTTTATGTTTTAGAGGTATCACAACTTTAGTTGGGATTAGTCACTACCTTGCAACCTTTTGGGTTTTAAGCATCATTATTTTCTAAACAGTTAACACCACCATATTATCTCTACTATAAAGATAATTAATTAGATTACCATAATCTAATCATTGATTAATAAAGAACATTGTTTTGTCAAACAAAACATTTATCCATTTCACATAGTGACGGAATTTAGTTCCTTAAAATTGGAATACAAAGACAATCTATGTTTTTCCAATTTCTTTGGTAGTTCATATGAGGAAGTAAGTACCATCTGCTTTCGCAGAGATCTACATTTGATTCACGTTTCGAATGTGAAGTACTTTCTCTTCTCTCATTTATCTTCTACTTCTTATTAGCCACACTTTTACAACGATTGTAAAACATAGTCACTAATACAGAATCATGCATTCAAGTAGAAGAACCAACTGTTTTGAACTATTCAAGAACAATTTACAACACCTTCGAAAGGTGTGTCCTTGACACTTGCAAGACATTTCTTGCAAATACCCCTTCCAATGTACATCCTTTCATAAAGAAAGTTTGTTCCCTTGGAGTTATTTATCTTCTTTATTTGACTTTCACCTTTGACTACATTAGTCATGGTCCCTAAACTCCCACTATCTCTCTTGAAACCTTTTTTCAATTGTGTTATCACATCAAACAATTTTGGAGAGCATGTGGTTATTTTTCACTACATAGTTTACAATAAACTTAGTGAACGATTAGGATAGGGAAACAAAGGTGAAGTCCTTGCCTAGTTTCCGTCTCGTTAAGTGGTTTATCACTTCAACATTCAATGATTCAAAATCATCATAAGTCCATGTTAATGGACTATTTTTGTCAACCAACCATTATGTTCTAAACATAATTACAAACCTTCAAGAGTTGTACAAGGCAACTCTCATTTCTTCATACAACAATTTGTAAGTGAAGAAACATGGCACATAAAGTGTTCATGCTTTTGTGCTTTCTTCTCAAGTTCTTTGTTCATGTAACAAAGAAACAAGCACTAAGTGTTTGTATTGACTAAGAGTTGTTCAAAGCAACTCCTATTTCTTCATACAACAAATTGTAATTGAAGAATTATGACATTAAAAATGTTGTCCTCTTTATGATAGACCTTTTCTAACATATTCTTCTAATGATATATTATCAATAGTAAGATTGTGAGGATGAGACTACTTTGGTACTTTTACAAGCCATTAAAGACAATCTATGGTTTTGTAGTACCAAGTCCGTAAACTAAACGTTCGGTTTTGTCAAGTGTTGGATAGCATTTGCAAATATATTGGTAATCAAATACATAACGAATATAGATTGATTGATTTTAAGCCATTTGATTCGGGTCTTTAAATCAAAATAGCACCACCCACTATTTTTGGCAAATTCCATATCCCTCATAGGAATTCGAGAGTTTTGGATGAAACTCCTAGTAGGTTATGGGAGGCTCACTATTACCAAGCCCACCTCACGATGATACGATATATGGCTAGCAACAATAATAATGAGAGAGTACGCTTACTCATTTGCAACTCATGCAAGTACCCATCTTATTTGGCCTCTAGAGAATGTAACCTCACAATGATATGATATTGGTTCCATTGCACTTAGTTAAGTTCTTCCCACCATGCTTAGTGTGTGAAGGGGTTCAAGAATAGCCTCACGATGATACGATATATGGCTATCCTCGTTGCCTACACTCACCTCATCATATGTATATGGATTCCTCCTGAGTATAAGCATGCACTGTGTACTCCCCCATGATAGGGTGAAGCCGGTGTACAAGTCATAAACGATTGGATCCCACCACGGTGGAAGGCCACGAAGAGATATTCTAAACATCTCTCGCTTATCAACTTAATATTGGTTTGATTGAGGGTTTTAGGTCTCATCACATATAAACATACATTTTAATCTCTATTAAAACTATTTTGGTCCTATTACAACTATTGGTCCATCTCATTGTTTTAGTTGTACATAATACTCCCACTATGCTTTTAAAACGATTTTTAAAGCAAGAGTATATGATACTACTAACATAAACTTTGCATTCATTTGATGGACTACATAGTTGCCTTAGGGCCTAAGGATGATTATGAACCTTTGTTTAGATTCAACACGAGCCTTGTGTTGAATCTCGGTCTAGGAATGAAGATTGATTTTAGTTACGCGTTTAATCACATTAAGGCGTGTTGTCTTATGGGCGTTGGACCCAACTACTTCATTTTCATGCATATCGTATAAAGCAAGAAAGAAGTACTTCAAAGTAAAGGTGAGCTTATGCTCATTACAACATTTGCATATAACAAATTACTTTAAAGTAAAGAAGAGCTTAAGCCCTTTTACAACATTTGATCAAATCAAATTACAACCAAAATTTAATCTACACATTCTCATGGTTCAAACAAATTTGAAACGCCTTTCACATAGCTCAATTATATTAGGCTTAGGTTCATAATCACCCTTTAATTAATTAACACTTTAACTAATTAATTGAATGCAACATTTTCATTTGGTTTTTGTATCCATAAAATTGATTTAAATGGAGCTAAACAAAATGAAAATCCAATTCTCATTTAAAGAGACAAAACAATTTTGTTCTCATCCTATTTGGGCCATCTTGCAATTAACCTCAACTTTTGGGCCATATTGCAAATACAAAAACTTTTGGGGTCACTTTGTATAATACACAAAAGTCACAACTTCATGTAAATACAACTAGAACCCAAACTTTTAATAATGCAAAAACATCATTAAAGGAACAAAACAATTTGTCCTTTAGCGTTTTTGGACCTAAACGTAAAAACGTAAACTTTTGGGCCAAAGTGCAAATACACAAAAGTATCAAAACTTTATGTAATTGCATAAAAGCCCCAAAAGTACTCCCTTTGAGGGAGTGGCTGGTTTTAGGGAGGGATAAGGTTGGTGTGTGTGTTGATTTGTGAGTTTTGTCAAAAACATGCAAGTGTATGTAAGATAAGATATGTTTTTGAAATAATTCAAACACAATTATTTCAATCATCATTTATACAAATATTTAACACTTTAAATACATAATAAATCATTTAAAAACATATCACATATACTTTATGAAATAATTCAAAACTTTGAATCAAAACACCAAACCTTTTTGTTCTTGACAAGAACATCAAGAACAATGAAGAACATCCATGAAAAACCCAAATTTTTCCATGAACTTTTTCCACCCAAAAACATTCCAAAACCATTCTTACTTAAGGGAAATAACATCTAACCAAACTAGGGTACTTAGGGGTTCCAAAGAACACATTAAAACACTTTTAACAAGTCAAACAAGAACCCAAAAATTCACCCTTTGATTTTGGCCGAATTTTCCCAAAAGCATGGCACCAAATTTTAGCTCCAATATTCATGCTCATATGAACAACATCTACAACATTTGAGATAGTAAATTTTCCAACAAAATTTACTTTCAAAGAAGCAAGAATAAAGCTTGTAACAATTACAACTTTTAGATCACAAACTTATGAACTACAAAACACAAAAGGATTCACCAACTACTAGACCTAGGCTCTGATACCATTTGAAGGAATTTATTTTGTAAAACATGTTCATTTGAGCAACATCATATAGCATGCAATTAACAATTAAAAGGCGGAATCATGCTTGTATGTACTCAAAAACAAAACATGACCATGAAATTCAAAGCCTAGTAGATTGGTGAACCAATAATCAACTCAAAAATAAGTGAGTTGAAATTAATACCTTTGTAGATTCCTCTTTGCATAAGCAAAGGCTAATCACCCAAAGAGATAGGGCCTTCATTCCTTGCTTCTTAGATCCATGGATTTGGATGGAAGAATAGGTTCTCCAAGTTCCCAAAATTGAGAACCTCTAAGTCTCTACACCAAGGAGAGATTGGATGATGAATGAGTGACCTTGGAGGATTAGATGACTAGCTAATCACCTCCAAGGTGTTGGCCTCTTTAGAGAGAAAATGGAGAGACAATTCTCACCCATTTTCCCCAAAAATAAACCCTTATTTCACTTAATGAATATTTGGCTATAAAGTCATTTATATAGTCACTTCTTTAAGTGACCTAAATAACCAAAACCCTAATTCATTCCTTATGGCCGGCCATTTAGGGATTTTTGGGCTTTTGGGCTTTAATGAATCTTTATTCATTAAATTGTCATACAACTTAAGTTAATGGGCTTGACGTTCGAAGCCCATTGGGCCTTAAGGTCCAAAACTATCCCGTGGTCTTTAACGAACTTATTCGTTTGATTAATTAACATATTAATTAATCCTTGCCATAAATAATTAAACCATTCAATTAATCTTACTCATTTCATTTATTTCGTCCATCTCTACCTTACACGGTGTACGATCCATTAGGTTCCTTTTAGCGAGGCAGTGGGCGATTAAAACCATTTTACATCGATTGTGAATTGAAACTATTTTCAATTCTCCCTTTAGTGATTACACACGTTTAGGGCTTCCACAAACCATGAGTGACACCTAGCCGTATGTCATGGTTACCCAAGCTAATCAGAAGAGGTGGAGAACCTATTCAGTCTGGGATTACAAATGCAATACGGTCTTTCTCTAATCTAATACTCTTGACCACATTGTTTGGTTTGATAGTTTATTTTCTCATGTCTACTATCCAATGTGTGTCTTGTGCTTATATGATTACCTTGAATGTGATTCAGAACGCATTCCCTAATCTCATTCATACTCTGGCCAGAGATTCAAATCATATCAGAGAGTATTCTCCTTCAAACGGTTTGAAGGTTAGAGATCCCTTGTTGCGCATTCACTTGTCTCCATAGCTAAGCGGCTTGACCCCAACGATGCCGTGGACACCCTCCTGGTGGGATGACTTTGACATAATCAAAGATCAAGGTCTTAACCACAAGACAACTATGATGCCTCAGGTCAAAGGACTACTTTGCATTATCCCAACCATGAGTTCTCATGTGACATGGAATATGAGAACTCTTTGTTGATCGCGTTCAGTGAACTCATTCTCTATTGAGCACCTACCGTACTTGTCTTGATGTCACACACACCAATGACTAGAGACTAATCACTCTCCCTGAGAGAAGACATAGTACGTACCGATCTTGACGGACTGTCAATGCCCAATTGGCAATCCTATGATCAGGAACGTTTAGGATGTGTCTACGAAAGAATGGTCTCAAGAATCTAACTTCATTAGATTACATTCTCCCAATCACAAATTCCTTGGACTTTATCGTTTAAGCATATAACATTTATATGAGACGGCTCAAACAATAATGTATGCCCTTTATATGTTAAACTGGATTAGTTTAACATGTGAAATGTCCGTAAAGTATCATCACATGATTGGCTTTAGGGCACATTTCCAACACTTACACGCATACAATAGAATGGTGTTAAAGATATTTTCCACTACCTCAAGGGTACGACGGATTTGGGCTTGTTCTACACCCATGAATCCTCGAGAGGAGCCACCGCCCCCCTCGGTCCTCTAGTTCATTCCTACCTTGTTTGTTACGCAGATGCTGGTTATCTATCTAACCCACATAGGGAACGTTCTCAAACGAGCTATGTCGTTACCGTTAGAGACACTGCTATATCTTAGAGGTCCACTAAGCAAACGCTAGTTGTGACTTTTTCGAACCATGCTGAGATTCTCGCCTTACATGAAGCATCACATGAGTGCTCTTGGTTGAGCATGCAAACATGTCATCTCTTAGCCAGTTCACTATTTCCCATCAAAGACCTTGGTGCACTTCACTACTTTCTGGGTATTGAGGTTCATAGATCATCCAAAGGCATTTTTATTTCACAAACCAAATACATCCTCGATCTACTAAAGAAGGTTAACATTGATGGATCAAAACCATATGTCACTCCTCTCAGTACAGCAAAGCTGGATCATGCCTTTCCATTACTAGAAAATCCTGCAGAATATCGATTATTAGTAGGAGCTCTACAATACCTCACTTGGACTTAACCTAACTTATCGTTTGTAGTAAACCTTGTATGTTAGTTCATGCATAGCCCAAGACAATCCCATTTGCAGGCTGTCAAACGGATTCTGCGATATCTTAAAGGCAATCCCATTTGCAGAATATCGATCATTGATATTGGTCTTTGGTCTTTAGTTGTCAAAATCACCCTATGTACCATGTCTGAAAGCTTTCTCTGATGTTGACTGGGCTGGATGTACACTTGATTGTCGATCAACTAGTGGATACTGTATGTTTTTTTTTATCATCCATCATTAGTTGGAATGCTAAGAAGCAACCAACAGTTGTTAGATCTTCGACAGAGGCAGAGTATCGATCACTAGCCAACACTGCGGCTGAGATTACATGGATATGTCAATTGCTTACTGATATCAGCTTCGCTCTTCCTTCCTCTCCTCAACTTTGGTGTAAGGCCATCTCTCTTGCTAAAAATCCATTGTTCCATGCACGTACAAAGCATGTTGAAATCGACTATCACTACATTCGAGAAAATGTGCTATCGAAAGCCATTTCAGTTCACTTTGTCTGCACTCAAGACCAACTTGCAGATATTTGCACCAAATCTCTCTCCAAAGACAGGTTTCTGTTCTTACGATCCAAACTGTCCCTTCGTACTCCTTAGTTCAGTTTGAGGGGGGATGTTAAGGAATGTAGTGTAAAAGATTCAATTTGTAATAAACCCTAGAATTAGTTAATCTATTTTGAATTGCTGCATTAAGGTTGTTAAATTAATTGAGAGTGTTGCAATAGGTGGCAAGTTAGTAAGAATGATAGAGTTTTGTGTGAATATGGAAGGATGTATATAAGCAACACAATTGTAATCTATTCAGGCAAGTAAATGAAAATTCATTTTTCTCAACAAGTATGAGCTAACACTATTTATTTAAAAATAATTTATTACAGGGCTATAATTCTGAACTGGATTATTATTAGTCCCTTCGATTAGAGATGGCCCAACAGTAACCAAAAAGGACACGATCATGATTTTCTTATGTAAGTCTTTGGATGGTGAAATTAGATGTCCATCAGATTGCTGACAATATATACTACTGCTAATGGCCACATGTAATTTGTTGTCCTTGTTATCCATGTATAGGGACTTAGTAGACCAGGTAAGACTTAATTTCAATTTTACTAGTTCACAGTGTTAAAGTTGCAATTGTTGACCATAATTTGTTTATAGGGTTATTCTCACTTTACTACCACAAATATCGTGAAATTTGCACTTTGTTACCCTTAATTTTTTTTCATCTCACTTTTATACCTAAAGTTACATTTTCTCACAAAATCATACTTAGTTTAGTCTAGTCATTAAGTCCTCCTTTAAATGATGATGTGGAGCTTGACTGGACGATGATTGTATAGAAACATGGCACTGTGTGCAATGTGCCCCATAGAGGCGTATAAAGCAGTTAAAAAAATTATTTTCTTTTTTTTTGCAAAATAAAAAAAAAATGAAAGAAACCCAAATGTACAAAGTAGTTCCGGGTTTCTACTAAAACTCAATACCCATTTGAAGAAACACAAAAGCATCTAAATTTCAAGGAAATCATAGGCAAACAATTAATAAAAGCCCAAAAATATAGACTCATTTAGGAAACTATTCAAGTGAGAGAGATAGAGAAAGAACCCACCAACAAAATAAAAAAAAAAAATTGAATACAAAGAGAGTTAGGGTTACCAAGCTCAAAGATGGACAGGACAAGCGAAGGAGAGAGAAGGCAATGAGGAAGAATTAGAATTTGGTGGGAGAGAGAGAGATAGAGGTACTTAGGGCTTCTTTCTTTTTTATTTAAGTATTTGGCCCATATCAAAACAATTCATTTTGCCACTTTATTAGTTTGCTACTCAGCCTCTCCACCACATTACAAGAGCGAACCCTCCTTTTTGCATAACCGTCGTCTGTTGATTCTTTACTCACTATGTCCTTTCATCAAACACCATCTCTCTCTCTCCTCTCTCTCTCTCTCATCATAAATCCATGTTGTGAAGGTCAATTCTGCAGATTGCGTCTTGTTGTGGACTTAGAAGAAGAATTTTGAGGCCGATTACGCGAGAATTCTCCACCGCAGCCCCTAAAACTACTTCAACCACCCTGGCGATGCAGCCAATCCGCTGCCGGTAAGAAATGGCTGTTATAACACCACAATTTTTCCTCAAAAGCTCTGTCGATGGTGCTGAGTTTGTGGCAGTGTAGAAAACCACGTCATCATTTTCCAAAACCACTTTTTTTATTTTTATTTTGCCAAATAAAATGTTTTTGTTGTACGCCTATTTTACGAACGGAAAAGAGAGGGAGAAAATGTGGCATCGCATTTAAGAGAATTACACGGTACATTCTCTAAAGTTCTTATGAATTTAGAAATTGTTCAGAACCCCAATGAAACAAACGTATGAACTTGCAATGTGCTGGTGTGAAAAAAGTATTGCTTATTGTCTTGGCTTACAGCGGGGATGAACAATTTAATATTTCATATTCATTGCGTCATCTAGTAAATCTGATAAGTATGCACTAAGGTAGGTTCAAATCTAAAAAACATCTCCCCATATGTGTGTCACTTTTATTATTTTCGTAATTGTTTTCCATTCTCTGCCCCATCACCATCAAAAGCGAGGCATCGATGACTCGATGTTCCTATTTTACAAGAAAATATGCATCAAGTTTCGTAGTTGAATAAGGTTCATGGCAGGAAAAGCTTTAGTACTGACCCAAGCTTCTGTTCCAAGTCACATTAAGATTCCTCAGCTGCCACTTCAATTAGTGGTGATTATTAATCAGGTAATTAAGACGGGTTTATTTTGATTACTAAGTTCATATACAACTTATTCCTCAGCTGCCACTTCAATTATGCAAATGGTCCTTTACAATAGTGGTGGGAAAATGTTGAGTCTTTACATGACGACGTTGATAGTGATCATATAAAATTGATGACTAAACTATTGAAAGATCAAACCCCGTCGGTGACCAATCTAACATTTAATTTGACAAAAATCGATCGTTAGACAAAAAAAAATATGGAGTATAAGAATTAATCAACTGCAAACTTATGCACAAAGTAAACAAAAGAGAAATCATCTCCTACATTACTCTCTTGTCACCAAATATCTTAGTAATTAACTTTGAAGGATCTTAATTTACAAATCAATACTAATTGAAGAAGGAGGCATAATTTGAGAACTAGACATCAAACTTTAGTAACTTGATAGTGATCATATAAAATTGATGGCTATACTATTGAAAAATCAATTGAAACCAGTTGAGCCTAAAAATGGTTAATTGTAACTCACTTTAATTTGAAGGTAGCCATTGGTATTAGGTTTCATTTGAAATTAGGGAATGAAAGTAAACATAGATTAAATAATTAGCTAGATTTGGAATTTATGTATGAAGGGTTTAGTTATGGATTGTAATGCAAGGTACTCGTGGCCGAGGAAAAAAACGATTTTTTATTTTTTTTTATAATTTTTTTGGTGAATTGGGAATTTTCACAACCAAGGCTACCCATCAGTACAAAGAAAGCCCACAGTAGAGGAAGCAAGCAGCAAGTGAAGAAAACAAGGAGAACTTACATGAAACGGGTACATATACGGCCAACCATCCATCCCAAACCAACCAACCATTCAAAATTATTGGTTATTCCATTGTTTGCTTTCCCTCCCTCCGAAAACGGTGTCCTTCCTTCCATCCAAAACCATTTCTTCTAATTTCTAAATCTCTCTCTATCTCTCTCTCTCTCTCTCTCATTGGAGTCATATATCTCGCTTTAGCTGCGTCTGTAAACTCTTACATTGGAGTCATATATCTCGCTTTAGCTGCGTCGGTAAACTCTGTAAATGCCGAAACAATGCACACACCAGTCTGTTAGAAATTAGAATCGTTTCGCTTCCTTCACACCAACAAACCAAACAAACTCTCTCTCTCTCTCTCTCTCTCTCTCTCTCTCTCTTCATATTGTTTGATTTTCTTTGAATTCATATATGATATTCTCTACCTGCGCCGACCTCTACGTACGTACGCATGATCACATTTTCTTCGATTACAAGATCGCATCGCAGCATGGTAAATGAGATGTACGTACGCAATCGCATTTTCATGCCTTTTCTCGGAAACCAAACACATTTTCTTCATTTCATTCTAATGCGAATTAATTTGGAGTAGCTAGCTTAGCTAGGGAGGCAAGCCAAGCGTCGCACTACGTCTGCTACTACTAGTAGAAGAAGAAGAAGATCCAGAATTACAGAGGAAGTGCTGATCGATCAAGGGGCCATTGATTGATTGATTGATGTCAAACCTGGATCCGCCAGGCCCTAGCGGGCCGCAGGGGCTGACGAGAAGGCCGTCGAGGAGCGCAGCCACCACCACCTTCTCCACTGAGGTGTTCGACAACGAGGTCGTCCCTTCCGCTCTCGCCTCCATCGCTCCCATCCTCCGAGTGGCCAACGAGATCGAGACCGAGCGTCCTCGCGTCGCCTATCTCTGTACGTCGTCGTCTTGATTAATTAATACTAATATTGTACTTAATTAGGTCTTGATTGCATTGCACATGTACGGGGTTTGTGAAAATGTGTGTACGTGTGTGTGTGAATAGGTCGGTTCTATGCGTTCGAGAAGGCGCACCGACTGGATCCGAGCTCCAGCGGCCGTGGCGTCCGCCAGTTCAAGACTTCGCTCCTCCAACGACTCGAGAGGGTAATAACTCGTTTCATTTCTTCATTTTTTTCCATCCATTAATCGCTTCATCGTATTCCTGCGTATATTGATTGATTATGGATTTAATTATTAATCAATTCTGGCCTGGCCCCCTCCTCCTCCCTCATTTAAAACTACTTTCATTGATCAATTAAATAATTATTAAATGATGTATTTGTTGGTTTGTCATTCGAACTTATATAGACCTGTCAATTTTCTTTATCAACCTTAATCTTAGTTGATTATGTTCTGAACTTTTATAATTAGTCAATTTCTTTCTTGAATTTTAATTTTAACCGATCACTCCTTAAAATTTTATGAATAGCCAATTTTCCCCCTAGCCCTTGATTTTAAAAATTTTCATTCAACTTTCATCCATCCAATCTTCCATTCTTTTTGCCTTACACAGTTATTATGTGTTGTTTGCATGACTAAAATGAATGGAAAATTAGATGAAAATTTTTAAAATCTAGCGTCAAGAGGGAAATTGGCTATTTATAAAAGTTCAGAGGATAATCGGCTAAAATTAAAGTTTAATAAGGAAAATTGGTAGCTCTAAACAAGTTCAGAAGTAAATTCGACAAATATGCCTTATTAGTTAACTATAATTACGAAATTAAATGGGTTGCTCCATGGATTTCTAATTTTTCAATTTAAATGAAGAAAATCATAGGGATTTATTAAAAAAATTTGCATGAACAATTTGCATTTTGATACCTACTCCACCCTTAGAGTAAAACTCAAATTTTAGGTTCTAAACTTACCTCAACTTGCTCCAACCCTTGAGACAAATATGAGTTAAAACTTACATCTCATTTTTGGGCCAAATTTAGCCAGGATTCCCTCATGTATTAGTGGGGTTGGCTCACCATATATGTATATTTTATTTAGTTTTATATTTATAAATTCATTGAATCTAACGGTAAAAAAAATATCTAACATTCCAAATTCAAATCCAACGGCTAAAGTACTTAAATTTTTTTTTTATGTGTTTCATATTCTTTCGTAATGTTCCACGAGTTTCATGGTGTCGATTTAGTAATTTTTCAATATTTATCGGAATCTAAATATTTTTATATTAAAATGTTCATAAAATTAAATTAGGATAGTCTATATAATTTTTTTTTAAATATTACTTTAGGAAAGAAATTATCCTAAATTAATTCTTTAATAATCTCGAGCTAAAAATTTAACTCAGAAGGTTGGAGGAAAAAAACTGTTTCTAGGTTAAAAATTTTAGATTTTAACCAAAGGTTGGAGATGATCTAATTAATTTTTTTGTTTTTGTTTTTGTTTTTTTTTTGTGGAAACCATGGTCTAATTTGTTTGGGCTTCCTGTTGATTTGAAATAGCGATTTAATTGTATTTAATAACAGAGAGAGAATGAAATGAAATATGAATGGATGTTGGATTTTATAGGACAATGCATCAAGTCTGAATTCTCGGGTGAAAAACACAGATGACAGAGAAATTAAAAGCTTCTATCAGCAATATTATAAGCATTATGTCAGAGCTCTTGACCAGGGCGAGCAGGCTGACAGGTGAATAATCCCTAATTATAATCTTCTTCTTCTTCTTCTTCTTCTAATTATTTAATTACTTAATTAATTGTATGCTGAAGTGAATTCCAAATTCTCAAAACAGAGCCCAACTGGGAAAAGCCTACCGCACTGCCGGGGTCCTTTTTGAAGTGCTTTGCGCTGTTAACAAGACTGAGAAAGTTGATGAAGTTGCTCCTGAGGTTTGTAATTAACTTTACCTCCACTTCTTATTATTATTATTATTATTATTATTATTATTATTATTATATATGTGAATGTGTCGGGACAAGATTATGAACAAGAATATCCGAGATAAAAATTGAAGATAAGATGAGAGAAAATTGGTTAAGGTGGTTTGGACATGTCAATCGAAGACCTACAAACGCTCTTGTTAGAATATGTGATTACGAGATAGAGGTTTAGGGCTATAGGGGTAGAGGAAGACCTAGAAAGACTTGAAAGAAACTCTAGGAAAAGACTTGGACTACTTGTGTGTGTAATGTACCTCAAAAGGATTCTTCATTGCTTAATGGGTTCTTTTCTCTCTATTTTAAGAACAATGGTAGCTCCTCTTGTTTGCAATGATAACTCTCAAACATCTGGAAACAATAAACATTTTTCTGTTACTCTGCAGCAAAACCTGCAAATCTGCCCATGTTTTACTTGAGATATATAACATAGGAATTCATTTGATGCGGTTTATCTAACACATAGTAGAGCTACGGTCTTATTATTTGAATTTTTCATGTATTGATATATCAGTTTGATTGCTGTTTAGCAATTACGGCTAAACATCCTATGACAGAATATTCTACCGAAAGCAGGAGGAGTGACAGCATAAACACAATGCCCTTTTTAACTAACCTTGTTCTTAAAGTATAGAAGAATCCATTGATCAATGACGGAAACTAGAGAGTGACTTTTGCAATTTCAGTTACATAATGATTCCAATATCCAATTGGGTTTGCCATAAAAATATTTTAATGCTTTGAGCAGATCATTGCGGCTGCTAAAGATGTACAAGAAAAGACAGAAATTTATGCTCCCTATAACATTCTTCCTTTGGATTCTGCTGGTGCTACACAGTCTATCATGCAACTTGAAGAGGTATTACACCCTTGATATTTATCCTGATAGTGGTCATATTCTTTGGTACCTTATATTCTTATTCTTTGGCGCCTGGTTGGATCTTATTGAATGTTTTTTCTGTTTCCTTGTTAAAGGTTAAGGCTGCAGTCGGTGCACTATTGAACACTCGTGGTTTGAACTGGCCTAGTGCATTGGAGAACAGTCACAAAGCTGGTGATCTCGACCTCCTTGATTGGCTGAGGGCCATGTTTGGATTCCAGGCATGTATAAAAATAACCGATTTCAATGGTTAAGATTCACTCTATGACCTTGAAGAAATTATTAACTCATTTGCCTATTTTGATGGCTACAGAAAGACAACGTCAGGAACCAGAGGGAGCATTTGATATCCCTACTTGCAAATCCTCATATAAGGCTTCATCCCAAACCCGAACCTCTTAATAAGGTATGTTGGCTGTGTCAATTGAATTTTTCATCACAAAAGTTTTACTTTTATGTGATCTGTTGATAGTGACCGGATCAACTAAGTCGATGCATACCAGAGCTTGTATTGTTAGATTCAGATTTATGGATTCATGTGATAATGTGATGCCTGTGCATGTGGTCCAGTATAGTTTCTCCTTTTGATGCTTTGAATTCCTTTCTGATTTCTTCCAAATTTTTTATTGTTGATTTCACTGTTGTGCTCAAAGCACTATCTTTTTATGAAAAATATTCCCCTTTGTGTGCTTTTTAGCTCTTCCTGGCTTTCAACCAAGCTCATCCTTTTTTGCAGATGGATGATCGAGCTGTTGATAAAGTTATGGGAAAACTTTTTAAGAACTACAAAACGTGGTGCAAATTTTTGGGAAGAAAACATAGTTTGAGGTTAGATACTACAGTATCTGCAACAATTGTAATTGGTTCATGTTTCAATTATTTTTATTTTTGCTTTATGCTTTACGTTTTGGATCTTATGCTTGATCTCCATGCAGGCTTCCCCAAGGTCAGCAAGAAATACAGCAAAGGAAGATACTGTATATGGGTTTGTATCTTCTCATCTGGGGTGAAGCAGCGAATGTCCGCTTTATGCCAGAATGTCTGTGCTATATTTTTCATAATGTAATGATCTGTGGGTTTCTTTTTCGGTTAACCTATTTCTGAGTAATTATGAAAATTATGTGCTGACTTCTTACACATTGATGCCAACTATACATTCAGATGGCATATGAACTCCATGGCCTGTTGGCTGGAAATGTCAGCATCGTTACTGGGGAAAATATAAAGCCTTCTTATGGTGGGGATGATGAGGCTTTTTTACGGAAAGTTATAACCCCCTTGTACCGTGTAATTGAAAAGGTATGTTGCCTCAGAAGCATGTGCGTTGTTAAGAAGTTTCAGGCCCTTATGCTATACACATGAGGATGTTTGTTATGATGTTCCAGGAAGCCAAGAAGAGCGAAAATGGAAAAGCTCCTCACATAGCTTGGTGCAACTATGACGATCTCAATGAATATTTCTGGTTTGTGTTATCAATATTTTGAGTTAAAGACTGGGATTTTATTTCTATCTAGGGCCTCTTATTCTATTTAAATTGAGATGATTTAGATTTAAATTTACTTACTTTCAGGTCGTCTGATTGCTTCTCTCTTGGTTGGCCCATGCGTGATGATGGTGATTTTTTCAAATCAACGCGTGACTTGGTGCAGGTACTCTTTCATTTTGAACCATTGCCACCCCTTTTCTTATGTTAGTTTTCTCGAACTTGTATAAAAGAAATCTCGTTCCAGGGAAGAAAGGGCTCTAGAAGAAAATCTGGAAGCACAGGAAAATCGTATTTTATTGAAACTCGGACATTTTGGCACATTTTTCGAAGTTTTGACCGGTTTTGGACCTTTTACATACTGGCTTTACAGGTATTTATTTACAACACAATGGATAAATTCTAAAATGACACCATGTCCCCTGGTCCACTATGAATGTCTGTTTCAATAATATATTATTTGGAACTGGATAACAGGCTATGCTCATTGTTGCTTTTAGAGGGATTTCACCATTGGATATTTTTCAAAAGAATGTCTTGAGAGATCTATCAAGTATTTTCATCACAGCAGCGTTTCTTCGCGTCCTTCAAAGTATGGCATTCTAACTTAAAACTGCAGTTCTCAAATGTTGTATCTATGTTCGTATGCTACAAGAGCTATTATGTGCCTGAGCCAATAATTAATTTTCTTAGAAGTTTCACTATACTTTGTGGAGAACAATTTCTTGTAAGCTGTTGGGGCCAAAAGGACTAATGTTGTGACAAACGGCCTTTCACTAACTATATAAATGAAGATGCATAGATCAGAGTTTGTTTCTATTTTCGATGAAACTAGAAGGAAAAGAAAAGCTCAGGTCATGCATGCTTTAGTTTTCTGGCTGATCGATATAATACTTCGGCTCTTACACAAATATGGTTAGGGAGAGAATTGAGTGTAGAATCTTTCCAGTTTAGTCTTTTGGACATATCTTTTTATCCATACTATTATAGAAAGAGGATCCCCCCACCTGGTCTCTATACATTTGTTGCCTGGAATGCTCCTCATTAACCATCCCAAAACCAGAGTTTCTAGGTGATATACGTTTTTGGCTTAATATGGCTCACATCTACGTTTCAAGGTGGGGATTTCCCCCCATTCACTATGACTTCCTGTTTCAGTAATATATGATTTGGTGGCACCAAGGGCCTTTTCTTGTATATCCTACATTCCTACTCGATGGACAACCCTTCTCTTTCTCCTTTCATCCTGCCATATGCAATTGGGAGGCGAAAGTACATCTAGTGGTTCGCTTGTTAGCTTGGATTATTTTACATGGAAGGGCTAACCTCTTCTGAGTTCAGGGATACTTCTTTCGTTGCAATTTTTTTTCTTTTTCAAATTGGAATGTAGCTTTTACTTGTCCTTTGTTTCTTTCCTTTTTCTCTATTGTTTTTAAGGTTGTTGGTGCTGTTTGAGTTCTCCAATTCTCAGCTCCAGTGAACGTCTTTTCCATTCTTTTATACCTGTTTCTCCTTTCGTAATGAACTTATTTTTTTCATGTAGAAAACAATATTTTGAAAGAAATATGAACTAATCATGCAGCTATGATTTTCCATCGAGAGAACCAAATATTTAAGAAGCAAAATATGTGAAGGAGACTAGGCGTAATGGAGGCTTATTAGAAAAGGATTTTTCTTAAGCTGAATAGTTTTGAACCCATTGTGGAAAGCATTGTCCAGATCAGATGTAATTGTTGGCTGTTGCCCAGTATTCCTTGCATAACTTCTTTTGAGTTTTTCACTCATTCTTCCACTGTTTTGTATGTATTCTTTCGAGTGAGGTTTCTATCAATGTGTTCTCATATCTACTTCTTATTTTGATGTAGGCATTTTGGATATTGTTTTGAACTTCCCGGGATATCATAGGTGGAGGTTCACTGATGTGCTGCGAAATATTCTCAAGATAATTGTTAGTCTTGCATGGGCAATCATTCTTCCACTGTTTTATGTGCATTCATTCCAGAATGCCCCTAAACAAGTTATGGATTTACTGTCATTCCTGAAGAATATCAATGGTGTTCCTCCTCTATACCTTATGGCTGTTGCAGTATATTTGCTGCCAAATTTATTAGGAGCAGTTTTGTTCCTTTTCCCGCTGCTCCGCCGTTGGATTGAAAACTCAGACTGGCATATCATTAGGTTCCTCTTGTGGTGGTCACAGGTATTTCTGTTTCCTTGATCATTCTCTTGCAAAATTTGTACTATGTTTTACTTGTGTTTGACTTAACGAATAGCAGTCTGTTATGAAATAATCTTTTGATTGATGCTGGCTAATGGTTAGACCATACCAGTGCATGAGACCAAAAGTACTATGTGGTATCTAAAATCCATTTACCTAGTCATATTCATCCATATGATTAATCCTAGTATGGGGCTGAGATCTTGGAGTTAATGATAAGTTTTTTCATGGTCATCGCTATGCATTGTATCTGTTAAGCACAAATGTACTTGCAGAGTTTATGAACTTGGTGCTATCTATTTGGATGGATTAAATTAGCTTCTCTTAATATTGACATTAGTTACTTTCTAGGCATGACTTGGTGTACTTACAAAGTTTACTTCATATTATTTCCAGAGAAACTTTTGGTGTGATTACTTCTTTTCTGTGAAAAAAAGGGAACTTTTGCATGAAAGACCACAGAACTTTTGTTTTGTTTTCTCTGTTTTAAATAAAAAATAACTCTTTATGTTTCTCTGGCATAAAAAAATTAATTGCTCATGGACTATGCTGTAAAAGATTTTGATTAATCTTTATCTTTCTACAGCCAAGAATCTATGTTGGGAGGGGAATGCATGAAAGTCAATTTGCCCTTATTAAGTGAGTTTGACGAGGAACACGCACCCAATTCCATCCTAACTATATGCCTTAGCTTCTTGTTTTCTTTTGGGGTTGGTTGTTTCAGATTTTCGTTTGTTCTGATTTCCTATCCAACTTTCAGGTACACTATTTTTTGGGTGCTGCTTTTGGCTTGCAAGTTTACAGTTAGCTATCTTATCCAGGTGGGAGTTGTCATATAACATTGTTATGATATTTTAGATTCCTTTTATGAATTATATTTTAATAATTGTGTTCTTAATTTTCTGTCCTATCCTTTTTCCAGATAAGGCCGTTGGTGAAGCCAACTAGAGACATTATGAACATTCGTCGTGTAGATTATCAGTGGCATGAATTTTTCCCTAATGGTAAATCATTTGTATTGCTTTAATCTTTGCATGATTTTCAACTTGCGGTTTTATGCTAAGTAATCCTTTATTGATGCAGCTCAAAACAACTATGGAGCAGTTGTGTCACTCTGGGCACCAGTAGTCTTGGTGTGTATCTTTTCCCATATTTGAATCAATCTCTTGACAGTTTTCTGAGTTTATCAGGGTATAAATTTCTTACAATAACTTTTATAAACCATCTCATACTATTTCATGAATTTAAATGCAGGTTTATTTGATGGACACTCAAATATGGTATGCTATTTTTCAGACTTTGTATGGTGGTGTTGTTGGCGCATTCGATCGCCTAGGAGAGGTGATCCTTCAACTTTCTTTGTCTCTGCTTCTCTGTCTCTCCCCCCAATTAATTTTCCCTATTTTCAAAACTATTTGTTACCTCTTGTCTCATATTGTGTATTCATGAAATTATACATCTGCTAAGATAAAATTGTCCGACTTCTGTTCTCTGTCATTCATGAAATTATACATATGTTGAGATAAAATTGTCTGACTTCTGCTCTGTCATTCTTTGTTACTGAACACGATACCTTGGCCAATTTATCTAGTTATGTTTTTAATTTGCAAAAGAAAAGTCATAGGTAAATGTGGTACCATTCTAGTATACTTCTCTATTTGGGTTTGAGAATTGAATCTAAGTTTGTCTAAAATTTCAACACAATCTGTTGCATTGTTCCCATATCAATTTGGCAGACTTTTTGAGAGAAATTAACATGGATCATATTCTAAACCAAATTAAATTTACACTTATCTGCCTAAATATGTGTTGCTCAAGACGACAATCATGTAGTTTACTCTATCAATGGCTTTATTCAAGGCATGCTTCTTTTTAGATATCTTTACAAACAGGTGTATTCTAGTTGAACGGTAGTCTTTATATGCCCTATCTTTACTTTGTCTCTGATTTTTATGCATATATTTTTTTGCCTTTTACAGATTCGAACACTGGGTATGCTAAGATCAAGGTTCCAGTCTCTACCCGGTGCATTCAACACATACCTAGTGCCTTCAGATAAATCAACAAAAAGGGGATTCTCTTTCTCAAAGCGTTTCGTGGAGGTTGATTAATGTTTTTACAACTTCATATTAAAGTAAAACCTTTAAACACACTTATAATTTGCACACATATTTAGCATTCATGATTTCCTGGCTGTAGATTACAGCAAGCAGGAGAAGTGAAGCTGCAAAGTTTGCTCAGTTGTGGAATGAAGTGATCTGTAGCTTCCGTGAGGAAGATCTCATAAATGACAGGAAATGCTCCCCAACATAATTATATTGTTCATTTCTTCAGCCTCTTATTCATCATGGGGTAAAAACTAAACTGGGTTTGTTTACTTCAGGGAGATGGATTTGCTGCTAGTTCCGTATTCATCAGATCCCAGCCTGAAGATAATTCAGTGGCCGCCCTTCTTGCTTGCTAGCAAAGTCAGTACAGTTCTTTTAAAGTCTTGTTTTAGTTACTAGGTTTTATTGTTGACTTTGTCTACCTTTACAGATCCCAATAGCATTAGATATGGCAGTTCAATTTAAATCGAAGGACTCCGATCTCTGGAAGCGGATATGTGCGGATGAATATATGAAATGTGCTGTGATTGAATGTTATGAATCTTTCAAACATGTCCTTAATACTCTGGTAGTTGGAGACAATGAGAAAAGGTTGGTACTGCTATATAGTGTTTTGTTTTTTAATATTAGTGTTCAATTTCTTGTACTACCCAAGCATTGGATAAGACTGATATTTGGGCCTTTACAATTGCATGCTAACAGTATTTAGAGCCTTCAGTGTGCTAAATTCATTCCACCATTCACTACTTTGGACCCCCATCCTCTTTTCCCGCGGATAATAATTTTGTGGCTAATCAGTAGTGTCCTATATCGTTGATGCTTTCCTATAAATTGAGGTTCTCATAGTATAATGTAAGGCTACCACTTGAAAGGAAGTGTGCTCAATTTCTTCATTTTCGTTTTGTTAAGCAGTGTCGATTATTCAAGAACAATAGAGAATTCATCTTATTTTGATCATTACGAAAAATTCTGATTGGGTTATTATCTGACAGGATAATTGGCATCATCGTGAAGGAAATTGAAAGTAACATTTCAAAGAATACATTTCTTGTAAATTTTAGAATGGGTTCCTTGCCCACTCTTTGCAAGAAATTTGTAGAGCTTGTGGGGATCTTGGTGAGTCATATATGAAGGAATAATTAATTCTGCAGTATGTGCTCGTTTTGGCTATTATCTTAATAAAAACTTGCCACTTTCTTTCATGTTGTAGAAAGATGGTGATGCATTCAAGCGATCTTCAGTGGTGTTGTTGCTTCAAGATATGCTGGAAGTAGTCACTCGTGATATGATGGTGAATGAGATCCGGTAGGTAAACTTAGTAAAATAATTTTTGTAGTAGTAAAATAATTTTTGGTGTAAAATATTTAATTTGTTAAGTTAAATAATCATAATGATTGAATGCTTCCCATATAAATCTTAACAATTCTTGCATTTCCTCGTGTTATATTTTGTAGAGAGTTGGTTGAAGTTGGTCATAGTAGCAAGGATGCTGGAAGGCAACTCTTTGCTGGAACTGATGCAAAACCTGCAATATTGTTCCCTCCTCCAGTTACAGCACAGTGGGAAGAACAGGTAAGTGTATAAAACTACTTAATTATTTCAGTCTTTTTTTTTTTTTTGGTAACAATACTATGACAGTTAATGTAATGTATGAAATCTGACGCACCTCTTGCTGATTACAATTTCAGATCAGACGCCTCCATCTGCTGCTAACAGTTAAGGAATCTGCCATTGACGTACCAACAAACCTAGAAGCACGTAGAAGGATTGCATTTTTTACAAATTCATTGTTCATGGATATGCCTCGTGCTCCCCGCGTCCGTAAAATGCTTTCATTTAGGTTTGTTATGTTCATATATATGAGCTATTGAGCTTAGGTGATATCTGAGTTCCATCAAGTCAATTCTTCCTTAAAACAAGTTGTTTGGGTCTCATTTTGCTAGTGGAAAGTCCATCTGCTCGGTTATTTTCAATTGAATGTGTGCATCCTTAAATTATTGTATTAGAAAGCGTCGTGACTTACAAAATGACCAAGGTTCCAATTACTTTATTTGGTTTCTCTTTCTGATGTTTAATCAGTGGGAGCAGCAAGTTTCATATTTTTGTTTCTTTCTACGTTGAGTTGAAAATAACTGTAATTTCTTTATCATTAAAGACATATCACATATGAAGCCTTTGGGTTTTCCGATGGGCCAATGTCCTGAATAACAGGCCAAGGTTTTCAGCTTTCAAATGTCTTTTTCATAAAATAATTTCCATTTTACGTTGTTGCCCCATTGACAGCATCATGACGCCATACTATAGTGAGGAGACTCTGTATTCCAAATCGGACCTTGAGATGGAAAATGAAGACGGTGTATCAATCATATACTACTTACAGAAGATTTTCCCAGGTTAGTAAAACTATATTTAACATGCTTGACTCTTTTGAAGTCAATGTGTGAATGATTTGACAGCCGTTTTGTGACTTTTCTAGATGAATGGAATAACTTCATGGAGCGACTTAATTGTAAAAAGGATAGTGAAATATGGGAGAATGAAGAAAATGTTTTGCAGCTTCGTCATTGGGTCTCCTTGCGAGGACAAACGCTCTGCAGGACTGGTATTTGATTTATCATCTTCTTCTCTATCAAGTTTTATTTCTGGTACTAATTGCTTTGATGTTGCAGTTAGAGGAATGATGTATTACCGACGAGCTCTGAAGCTTCAGGCTTTTCTTGACATGGCCAATGAAACCGGTAAGACTAAGAGCATGGTACCTTTTTCTCTCCTAATGTTTAACTAGTCATTGTCAAAATAAAAAAGAAATCAACGTATGTGAAATATAGTGCCATCATGCCTAAGGTCTCCACCTTACTCAAGTATGCAAAGAGTGGATACTCTTTTCCACTTTCATTTTTTTTTCACTCTTTTCATGGTACACAGTCGAGTGTCTAGTGAAGTTGTTATTGTGGAGGTAAATATGTTGGTTTCTAAGTATTTTGAGTTATAAGCAGAGATACTAGATGGCTACAAAGCAATCACGGTTCCACCAGAAGAAGAAAAGAAAAGCCAGAGATCTCTTTATGCTCAATTAGAAGCAGTGGCTGACCTTAAATTCACCTATGTTGCTACCTGCCAAAACTATGGCAATCAGAAACGCAGTGGAGATCGACGCGCAACAGACATCTTGAATCTGATGGTTAAGTATGTAATCTGTCTGATAAGTCAAAATATTTGCAATTTGATTTCTTAGTGTTACTGACCTCATTTTCTTGAAGAATCTTATTCCTTATTTTTCCCCTATAGTTATCCTTCTCTTCGGGTTGCATATATCGATGAAGTTGAAGAGAGTGACGCTGCTAGTGGAAAGGTGCAAAAGGTTTACTATTCTGTCTTGGTCAAAGCTGTTGACAATCATGATCAGGTAATCCTTTGAACTTTTTTACAGAACCACCATGTTCACCATGTTGCCTTTTGTACGTAAAACACTAATTATTTTCTTAATTCTCTAAAGGAAATATATCGTATAAAGTTGCCTGGTTCGGCAAAGATTGGTGAAGGGAAACCCGAAAACCAGAACCATGCTATAATTTTTACTCGAGGAGAAGCTCTTCAGGCCATTGACATGAACCAGGTGAAACCTATAGGAGTCTTGAATTATGATAAGTTCTATTTTAACTTTTCAGTCCAACTGAGATGTACTTTTCCAATTTCTTGTAGGACAATTACTTAGAAGAAGCTTTTAAAATGAGAAACCTTCTTGAAGAATTTAATGAGGACCACGGAGTACGTCCTCCTTCAATTTTAGGTGTTCGTGAGCATATCTTTACTGGAAGGTTGGTTACGTGTTAGCTTTTTCTTTTACTTTTAATTAACATTTGGAGATTGTATCACTACAATTGTGTCCTGTACTCCTAAGAAATGTGATTCCTATCTTATGTGAACTGCAGTGTTTCTTCATTGGCCTGGTTTATGTCAAATCAGGAAATGAGCTTTGTGACCATAGGTCAAAGAGTTCTTGCAAGACCTTTGAAGTATGTTTTCTCTTCCACTACTAAACTCTTTTAAGTAATCCAAAGCAAATTTTTAGAAAGATCTGAATCATTTTTATAATAGAGCAGTACCTTTTAGTCCCAAATGATTTGTTCAGATTAGATTTAATTAATAAATGAATGTTGCCATACTTTGGAGGTGTGTTGCATCTGTTGATATAAGTAGAAGATCTGAATTCTGTAGGGCATATTTTTATAACCCAATTTATTCCGGTGAACTATCTATCTAACCTCTCATGATACCCTTTTTCTCTAGTTTCCTTTCCTTTTCCATCTTGAGATCACTGTTTTTCTTTTTCTTTGATTATGTTGAATATGTAGGCCTCAGTTACAGACGGAATGGAAACTAAGATTCATGTGTCTCGGTGTTCGAAATGAAGTTCATATGATATATATTTGGTTCAATAAAGTTTTTAAGTCATTTACTTAGTAATTACCTATTGGTTTCAGGATCCGCTTCCACTATGGACACCCAGATGTCTTTGATAGAATCTTCCACATTACTCGTGGTGGCATGAGCAAGGCTTCCCGTGGCATCAATCTGAGCGAGGACATCTTTGCTGGTAACATTCGTGAATAAACACACATGCGCACACATGAATGTTTGCATGTGGGAAAGCACACACATCTAACATCTGATTTATGACATGAGTTCTTGCTGTGTAGGTTTTAATTCAACGTTAAGGCGAGGGAATGTTACTCACCATGAATACATTCAAGTTGGGAAGGGTAGAGATGTTGGGCTCAACCAAATCTCTCTCTTTGAAGCCAAAGTTGCTTGTGGTAATGGAGAGCAAACGCTTAGCAGGGATATCTACCGCTTAGGGCACCGTTTTGACTTCTTTCGCATGTTGTCCTTCTATTTTTCGACAATAGGGTTTTACATCAGCGCAATGGTAATCCTGTCTTTATATTTGACCTTTTATTTGCTGTTTTTAGTCTTAGACTGTTACTGTATTTGTTTATTCATTTTGCTGTTTTTCAGTGAAATCATCCTTGAATATGTTGACAAATAATTTCAGTGAACATTAAATCCTGCATGTCATGCTACATCAAGTTGATTCATTCAAATTGACGAGCTGTATCAATTAAAATTACCAAGAACTTCTCATGCTTAGAACTATTTAGAGTCTGAAGTTTTATGCCATGTCCTTTCCTCTACCGTTTCCATTGATAAACGTACCATTGTTTTGTCCTCTAATTTAAAAAATTGTGCCATTTGACGAACACAAGAAATTAGCATACATGTCTTAGAGCCTTTGGCAGCATAGATGGCTACGTTACATAAATACTAGGTGGTTGAAACTGTACAGATTTGTCATTTGTCTGGTTCAGTTGTATTTGATAAAGAAGCCTGGAAATCATATCCCTGTTATCTAAATGTTATGCTTTGCAGTCCTACATTATCCTTGTTCTTTGTGTAATGGGAGAAACTGAGCATTCTTTGTACAGTTCCTTCATTTTCATTTTCTTGCTAACATGAGCGTTTTCTTGTAATCCAGTTGGTTGTCCTTACAGTCTATGCGTACTTATACGGCAGACTTTACTTGTCATTAAGTGGAATGGAAAAGACAATTGTGAACTATGCCGCCACCAGGGGAAATAATGTTCTACAAGCAGCCATGGCTTCACAATCTATTTTCCAATTAGGTCTTTTGACTTCCTTGCCCATGATCATGGAAATTGGACTAGAAAGAGGGTTCAGAACTGCGTTAGGGGACATGATAATTATGCAGCTGCAACTAGCATCCGTTTTCTTCACCTTCTCTCTTGGTACCAAAGTTCATTATTATGGTCGAACTGTGCTGCACGGCGGTGCTAAATACAGAGCAACTGGTCGTGGCTTTGTTGTCAGGCATGAAAAGTTTGCCGAGAATTACAGGATGTACTCAAGGAGTCATTTTGTGAAAGGCCTTGAACTTATGGTACTGCTTATAATTTATCAGATATACGGTTCAGCAGTAACTGGTACAATATCATATATCTTCGTCACATTCTCCATGTGGTTCTTAGTGGTTTCGTGGCTGTTTGCTCCCTTCCTGTTTAACCCTTCAGGATTTGAATGGCAAAAGATAGTCGAAGATTGGGATGATTGGACAAAATGGATAAGTAGCCATGGTGGTATTGGTGTGCCAGCGACCAAGAGTTGGGAGTCTTGGTGGGATGAGGAACAGGAACACCTGCAGCACACTGGGGTTTTGGGACGATTTTGGGAGATTGTTCTTTCTCTACGCTTCTTTCTCTTCCAATACGGAATTGTGTACCATCTAAATGTGGCCAGGGGTGATAAAAGCATCATGGTAAACTTCATTCCGTTTCTTATTTACTTCTGTATTTGTTTCTTTTCTCTCAAAAAATGAGACAAGTTCCATACTCTTCGAAGCTTACAAGCCGTTCATAACTCCTTGTCTGCTTGCCAAATATCTTTATTTAACTGAAATTATCTTTATGTACACAAATTGCAGGTTTATGGTCTGTCATGGCTGGTCATTGTCGCTGGGATGATCATCCTAAAGGTTAGTTTTCAAGCTCTAATACTTTCTGGTTGAAAGTGATGTTTTCATAACTCTAAAATTTATTCCACTGAATGGTGAACTTTCACCTCAAAATCTTAGGTTGTGTCGATGGGAAGAAAGCGGTTCAGTGCAGATTTCCAGCTGATGTTCAGGCTTCTCAAGTTGTTCCTGTTTATTGGGTTTGTCGTCACTATTGGAATGCTTTTCGCTTTCCTCAGTCTTACTGTTGGTGACATCTTTGTGAGCTTATTGGCCTTCTTGCCTACAGGATGGGCGCTACTAATGGTACATGCCTCATATAACTTGAAACCTACTTTGCTTTTGTATAATATCCGTTATTTGCTGTTGTCCTCGACAATTTTACATGTGAACTTCTGTGTACGCTGGTGGTGTCGTTGCATGAGCAGATATCACAAGCATGCAAGCCGTTGGTGAAGGCCCTAGGAATGTGGGGATCTGTCAAAGCTCTAGCAAGAGGGTACGAGTACGTGATGGGGATCACTATACTTGCACCAGTAGTTGTTCTTGCATGGTTCCCATTTGTCTCGGAGTTCCAGACCAGGCTGCTATTCAACCAAGCTTTCAGCCGAGGGCTTCAGATCCAACGTATTCTTACTGGTGGGAAGAAGCACAAGTCAAACTAAACTCATTACCAGATTTATCGACCTAGCTAGAGAGATAAAAAGGAGATGACGGACAAATTTGGAGACACTTTTGTGTCGGGAAACCAGTAGAGAGCATGGAGATTCTGAAACTGAGTACTTAAATTCATTCCATGGCATGTAAAGCGACGTGTAGATTACATGAAACTGTAACGTAGTATTAGAATCCATCGTATATCGCATATATGAAATGTATAATGCATATATCCGAGGGCGTGGCAAAGCATATGCCAGTGCCATGTATACTGAGTACAATTTCTTGTTGCAGTAGAAAATAAAATGGATATTGGAGTAAGGTGATGAATCTTGTGTTATACGTTATGGCAGAAAAGAAAGGGACATGTACTTGAAAGCAAGGAAAACTAGATTGTTTAAGAAAAGGATAGACTGTTTAGGGACCTACATAGAAGGAAACCTCTGAAAAGATAACGTATGGTTCGTTTGATGATGATTTCGCTTTTGGTTATATTAACTCTTAAATTTTATTTTAATTTGTGTATTTGCTAAAACCAAAGGAAAAGCAGACGGGAGAAATGAAAAGTGTAAAAGAATGAAACAAAAATTTGAAAGTGAAATCAACTTAAAATAGTTTTTGGCTTTTAGTTTTCCTTAGCAAGTATGTCCGCGCGTTGCTGCGGGTTTTAAAGCAATATAAAACATATAAAAGGATACATATATATAATGTGGAACAAAATAGGTGTCCAAGGATGAGGTACTATTTACATAGATATGAAAATTCATTTTCAACCTTATTTACAATGAGGAACAAAATAGTCCAAGGGTGGAGTAATATTACATACATGAGTAACAAAATAGGTGTCCAAGGGTAGGGTTCTACATTTCTTCTCACATGTATGTTTTCTTTTGTCTGTTACATTACAGATTGGGAAATTGGAAGTTGTTAATGTAAATAAATGAGAGTCTTAGTGTAAATGAGTCTTAGTGCAAATGAGAGGACAAAATATAGGCTTGGTTTGAACTACAGATAAAAACAATGAAAGTAAGTTGAAGAGTATTGCTTTATTTAAGACAAAATGTCCTAAACTTTAAATCCTATATGAATCAAGTTTCTAAAACCATTCATATTCAAACCAATCAATTCAATCATGCTCAAACCAATTATGTGTAATACGTAAGGAAAAGTTAAAAAGTATATTTGGCACGTATAAATTAGCTCTATTTATATTGGTTAGAGTTTTTATGTGAGTTAGAAATATCCATTTGGTCGTTTCTTAGAAAAAAATGTCCCCAATTCCTTACTCTTACACCTTAAATCTTATGTTTGTACTCCTAAATTGTACAAAACAAAAAAAAGGTCAAACCTATGTACAAAAAATGTTATAAACTCAACAGTTGATATTTCTTTGTTCACACTATTTACCATGACAAAGTTACGAAACTTGAACAAAGGAATAGTACATGCTGTGAAAAGGCTACAAAACTTGTAATAGTAGAAAAATTAACTTGTTTCAACACCTAAAGGATTTACTACTTAAACATAGTTTGTTGTAACAGGCACATGGACAAACTCAAAAGAAAATTCCAAGTAAAAACCCAAAAACTTTTGTACAATCCATCGCAAGCAATGAAGAAAGTTAATAATGACACACCTTGACCCGGAATGTCCACTAGGACTCCGAATCAAGCAGTGCTGACCAACACCTGGAATGTGACGAAGCCATAAAGTGTGATAATATATAAAATGTGAATAAATTAAAATCTAAAAGTGCCTAAGTACACAAGTGCGCGGTGAGCGGATCTGGACCCTTTTCACATGCGATACAAAGCATAGGTATAGTACAGTAAGGTGAGATAATGATTATACCTTCATAAAAGACATCTGTGCTGAACAGTGCCACGAATCTTCGTTGATACGGAACTCTGCTGCTAGAACCTGGAGGGGTACAAAAACAAAAAAATGTGAGTGAGTGAAAAAAAACTCTTCAAACCAATTCCAACTACCAAAGATAGTAGCCCCTCGCTGTAATACTTGTTTAATTTCCCAGAAAATAACAGGCATGACTATAAATCAAAACCATAACCAAAATAATAGTCTTACAGTTATTCTACGTCAAATACCTTAACAGGAATGAGAAACCCAGGTGAAATAAACCAATAGGAAATAGCATGTTAGCCGGATCCACCTATCTTGTACGGTTGAATCAATATCTCATCCCATATATGCTAGAATCTCATCACATATCTCATCATAAATATATGCTAGCATCTCATCATATATCTCATCATAAATATATGATAGCATCTCATCATATATCATCACATATATGCTAGCATCTCATCACATATCTCATTATAAATATATGCTAGCTTCTCATCATATATGCTAGCTCGTAACATATCTCATCATATATGCTAGCATCTCATTACATATATCATCACATATATGCTAGCATCTCATCACATATATCATCACATATATGCTAGCATCTCATCACATATCTCATCATAAATATATGCTAGCATCTCATCACATATCTCATCATAAATGTATGCTAGCATCTCATCATATATGCTAGCTCATAAGTCGGAGTCACCTCTAGTGACCTGTACGACTTATCCATAGCTCAATAAGTATACTTGCACACGAGTCGGAACCACCTAAAGTGGTCTGTACGACAGAACTGGCTGTAAATAAATATGCTCAAGTGCTACGATCACATGAAGACTATGCGAATAATCGCGGGTCACCTACAAGTCGGAACCACCTATAGTGGTCTGTACGACAAGACTGTGCACCTACCTTGGATCCAAGTTGAGCGTAAGGTGCGGGAGGTGAACATCACATGAAGGACTATGCCCTGGCCACGGGCAAGAGCACTAACACCGGGTGCAGGTTTATGAGCTCTAAATACATCTCGTTTAGCTAAAGCAATCTCATATGACATATACAACTCATAGGCAACCTGTTCAACAATATCGGAGTTGCCTAAAACATAAATGTAGTCATGTCATAACTCAATCATTTCAACTAATACCATAACTCACCTGAACTTACCGGGGTGTCTTGAATTCACCTTTGCATTTCAGAGTGTTCACCCTTAATTATGTGCAAGTAACATACACGTGAATATACCAAGATGTAAATCTGAAATTCGACCATATCATGATATTTCCAAACATATAACATATATACAAATGGCATAAAATGCATAAATTGTATCGCCCCACTCCCGAACTAATTACCTTTACAAATAATTATCGGTAATAAACCCAACTAAACACTAGCTTAATTAACTATCATACTAACTATTTTTCACCTCAATGTTACGATTCTTCACACATTGATTTATAATCAACATTTAACCACTAAAACATAAGGTTTAATCTCACATTTTCCACCAATCTCCTTCACATTGCTCAATTTCCCAAACAAGGCTATTGTCTCAATTATTTAGTGTGGTAGTGATGAGTGTTGTGGTAATAAGTGGATGTAATGGGTGTGGTAGATGAATGTTTGGTAATGAGTGGAGGTAATGTGTGTAGTGGATGGATGTTTGGTAATGAGTGTAGTGGATGAGTGTTGTGGTAATGAGTGGATGTAATGGGTGTAGTGGATGGATGTTTGGTAATGAGTGGATGTAATGGGTGTAGTGGATGGAGCTCACGGCAAAGAATGGAAGGGAATGGATTTGTGAGATGTCATGCTTTGTTGTGGTGTGGTTTGTATATGTTTAAGGAGAAGGGATGGCTGAATGTTAAAGGAGAAAAGACCCCCATTTCCTTGCATGCAGAATTGTCCCCTTTGCATGTGTGTGTATGAATGATGTCTCCACACTGTGCATGTGTCTCTCTGCCCTCCAAGCTGTCCATGCACTTTGCCTGTGTGTGTATGCCCTCTTTTCTTCCATGTACCGTGCTTTATATTGTATCTCCACATGTACTAGCTGTTACATTCACACACACACATGCTCTTCATCATTTCAGCCACAAATCAGCCCATTCTTTGCCCATGCCATGCCTTTCTTTCCCATGTGTGTGCTGTCCATGTACTCATCATTTCCACTCCTTCATTCTTTATTTTCTGCTGCCCATGCCGTGCCTTTCTTGCTGTTTTCTCTCTTTATTTTCACATGTACCAGCTGTTACTCTTGCACACACATGCTCTTCATCATTTCAGCTACCAATCAACACCTTTTCTCCCCATGCTGTGTTCCTCTTTGCATGTGTGTGTGCTGTCTATGTTTCTTCCATGTGCCGTGTTCATCTTCATCATTTCAGCTAGCAATCAACATATTTTCTGTCATCACATGGCAGCTATGATGTTTGTAGTTGTAGATCAACACACTTGCACACACACATGCAGATTTCTAGCCTTTTAATCTTCAAAAGCGTCCATCCTCATGTCTCCATGCTTGCACTATCCAATCTTGGCCCAAAAATGCTCCAAAATGCTCCAAATAGCACTGTGTTGCCAACTTTGTTATTTGAACCTACAAACACACAAAAATAGCTTAAAGTACTAAAATAACTAGAATTAAACTAAGTAAATACCAAGAAACAAGCTAACTAAGTTGCATATATATGCTCCTATCACTAGACAAAACATGGCAGCGTGTCTAAGTTGTCGTAAACTCGAGAGAATCTACAACTTGATAGGTCTACTCCTCTGCGACATTCTCCAAATAAGGCTTCAAACACAGCCCATTGACCTTAAAATAGGTGACATTCTTGATGTTCTCTATCTCCACAACTCCATGGGGAAATATTTGAAGCACTTTGAATGGTCCAACCCATCTACACTTCAATTTACCTAGAAAAAGTCACAAACGTGAGTCATACAAAAGTACTTTCATACCTAGTTGGAACTCTTTCCGGAGAATTGCTTTGTCATGAAAGAGCTTAGTTCATTCTTTGTGGATCTTAGCATTCTCATATGCTTCATTTCTAAGCTCTTCCAACTCATTAAGTTGGAGCTTCCTTGCTACACCAACTTCATTGAGATCAAAATTGAACTTTTTTATAGCCCAATATGCACGGTGCTCGAGCTCTATTGGCAAATGACATGCCTTTCTGAACACAAATTGATAAGGGCTCATTCCAATTGTGGTTTTGTATGTTGTTCGATAAGCCCAAAGTGCATCATTCAACCTAAGTGACCAATCCTTCCTTGTAGGGTTGACGGTCTTCATCAAAATGTTATTTATTTCCTTATTGCTGATCTCCACTTGGCCCGAGGTTTGAGGATGATATGGAGTTGCCACCTTATGTTCGATGTTGTACTTCTTCATCAATGCCTCGAAAGGTTTGTTGTAGAAGTGGCTACCACCATCATTAATGATAGCTATCGGAGTTCCAAACCTACTAAAAATCATATTTTTGAGAACATTCAAAACAACCTTGTGATCATTAGTTAGTGTAGTTGCTGCTTCAACCTATTTGGATACATAATCTACTGCCACCAGTATGTATATGTATCCAATCCAAATGAGGATGGAAATGGTCCCATGAAGTTGATTCCCCACACATCGAACAGCTCCACCCCCAAAATGTTGTTCAATGGCATTTCATTCCTACGGCTGATGTTCCCCATTTTTTGGCACCTATCACACTTAGAACAAAAATCAAAGGCATCTTTAAATAATGTAGGCCAAAAGAAACCAGATTGTAAAAGCTTTAAAGCTATCTTTTTCGCACCGAAATGTCCTCCACATGCCAATGCATGACTGAATGTTAATATGCTTTGCTGCGCACTCTCCGGGACACATCTTTGGATGATTTGGTCAGGGCAATACTTGAACAAATATGGCTCGTCCCAAACATAGTGTTTCACCATTGAAAGGAACTTCTTTTTCTCCTGAAAAGTGAAATCATCTCTAATTACACCATAAGAAAGATAGTTAACAAAATCAGCATACCATGGCTCTTTTTCTTGAATGACAAAGAGCTGTTCATCCGGGAATGATTCGTTGAGAGGCAAAATTGATCCATCTCCATGGTTTTCATCAATGAGGCTTGACAAGTGGGTAACAACAACATTTTCACTCCCCTTCTTGTCTCGAATTTCCAGGTCAAACTCTTGTAACAAGAGTACCCAGCTAATCAAGCATGGTTTAACATCCTTCTTTGTCAACAAGTACCTAACAGTTGCTTGGTCAAAGTAAACAATTACTTTAGAGCCAACAAGATATGAACGAAACTTCTCTAAAGCAAAAACAACAGCAAGCAACTCTTTCTCGGTTGTGGAGTATTAGAGTTGAGCATTGTTTAATGTCCGGCTTGCATAGTAAATCACATGTGGGAGCTTATTCACTCTTTGACCTAAAATAACACCAATAGCATAGTCAGAGGCATCACACATTGATTCAAAAGGTAAAGACCAATCTGGTGCCATAATAATAGAAGCAGAGGTTAGTTCATGTTTCAAGGTGTTAAACGCATTCATACAATCTTTATCAAAGTGAAATACAACATCTTTAGCCAAAAGATTGCATAATGGACGAGTGATCAGGGAAAAATCTTTAATGAAATGACGATAAAAACTAGCATGTCCTAGAAACCTTCTCGCTCCCTTCACTGATGTAGGGGCTGCCATATTTGAGATGATGTAAATTTTTGCTTTGTCAACTTTAATTCCCTTGCAAGATATTACATGACCCAACACAACACCTTGTTTCACCATGAATTGATACTTTTCCCAATTAAGAACCAAATTTGTTTCCTAACATCTTTGAAGCACTAGAGAGAGATGGTTAAGGAAATCATCAAAAAAAGATAGAATTTTAGGGTTTGTTGATGGTGTAAATATTGAAAAAGATAAGGGGAATTTTTGTCTTAAAATGTTATAATTTTGTGTTCCATAGATGTGGAACCAGTCGTTCTAGGGGATGAAATGGAACGAAAAATCAGACAAAACTCGTTCTATGGGACAACACGTTCCACGATTTTTAGCGCACTAAACGTGGGATAGAACGCCTCGTCCCACTGCGTTTCGTCCCATTCCACGTACCAAACGGTACCTTAGGGTTTGGGAGACTGGATCTTTTTGTGTTTAGTAATGTTTAGGGTTTTTTATTTTATTTATTTTTTTATGAAGCGGTCATGTATTGCATTTCATAACAAAAAAAAAGTACAAAGGGAGGGCAAAAAGTTAGTCCAATTACAGGGAAAGATCATCCTCCAACAGTACATAGCTTTGGAATCCTCTGCAGCATAGCTTTGGAATCCTCAATAATATGTCCAATAGAAGACATATTAGTGACAGTATCCCTTAACGCTAAAATGATCTGAAGCGAGTCGCTCCCGAAAGTAACATTATGAAAACCCATTGTCGACGCCAACACCAAGCCATCCCTAAGAGCTAAAAACCTCAGCGTGAAAGGAAGAGGGGACAAAATCGAAATTCCTCCCAACCCGTGCAACAAAATTTCCATGGCAATCCCGCACAACAATTCCAATACCTCCCATCATGAGATCCTTAATCAAGGCACCGTTTGAATTAGTACTAATAAACTCATGCCACAAAGAAGTGACACGTGAAACAAAGATGTTTGGGACTTCAAACATGTTATTCCACAACCTTGAATTTCTTTCTCCCTAAATTGCCCAGTACAGCATCATGAAGAGATCAAATTTGGGAGCAAGAAGTTGCTTAACCAAGACTAGCGCCCAATCTTTCATGGGAGTCCTTGTATCACATCTTGGAAGATGACCAAGGGGGGACGATGGCTATATGCAGTGGGCAAAGTGGCATTCCCCCAACAAGTGAGCGGCAGATTCCTCATTTGAGTCACAAAGGCAACAAAATAAATCATTTGTAACCCGGTGCTTACCAAGATTGCTCTTCGTTGGAATAAAATTGTTTCATAGTTTCCACATCCCCATCTTGGTCTTTGGTGGCACTTTCGCTTGCCATATTTAATTTGTTCCAAAGCAAGGTGTATGAATTAGAATGGGAAGAGGAAGAGGCTTTCAAGGAGATCAAATAGATCCAGTTGTAGACAACATGGTATGCTCTTTTAACCAAGAATTTACCGCCTTTATTGAAATGCCAAATTAACCTGTCATCCAAATTTCGTAAGCTCAAGGGTTGGGAAAGAATTAGCTCCGACTCGACATCCGTGAAGGTCTCAGTTATGATTGGATTTTTCCATTTCTTCGAACTTGAATCAATAAGATCGAAGATAGTGGAAAGAAAGCAATTTGGGGTTTAGGAGAGAACACCCGAAATCGAGACGGAAAATGGATCTAGGCATCTTCCCAAATCTTTAACTTTTCTCCATTACCAACCTGCTAGCGGGTTCCCCTACTAAGAATCTCCCACGCATTGCAGATAATTTTACAACACAAGGAAGCCTCATTCTTAATTGGAGCTTCCATAAAAGAACAATTTGGAAAATATTTGGCCTTTAAAACCCGAGCAACAAGGGGGTTCGGTTCGTTTATAAGCCTCCACCCTTGCTTGGCAAGCATGGCAAGGTTGAAGGCATATAAATTCCTAAAGCCGAGACCTCCTTCACACTTCGGAGCACAAACTTTTTCCCAAGACATCCAATGAATTTTCTTCTCTCCATCCATCCCATTCCACCAAAAGGCAAAAATAAGGTGGTTAAGATCCTCTCAAAAATATCTTGGAAGAAGGAAATAATTCATAGTGTAGAGGGGATAGTTTGCGCCACCACTTTCATAAGAATTTATTTGCCCGCTAGACTTAGAAATTTCCCTTTCCAACTTCGAAGCTTCTTCCAAATTCTCTCCTTCAAAAAACCAAAGCATTGCCTCTTGTTTCTACCAACAAGAGTTGGAAGCCCTAAATATTTCTCATGCTTTGGTACACACTGAACCCCCAAAAGGCTAGCCAATATTTTTTGCGTCCTCCGTTTAGTATTACGATTGAAACAAACTGCATTTTTTGAAGATTAATCATCTGCCTTGAAGTTGCCTCATAAGAGCTCAAAATAGTGGTTATTTAGGCACACTCAGTTTCCTTTGCTTTGGTTATCATCGGCAAAAATAAGGTGGTTTATGACTAGAGCATTTTGACATAAAGAGATGCCATGGAGCAGACTTGCGTTGACACACCCCGACCCGGAATGTCCACTAGGACTCCGAATCGAGTTGTGCTGGCCGACACCTGGAGGGTAACGAAGCCATAAAGTGTAGTGATGTGGAAAATGTGAATAAATTTAAACCTAAAAGTGCCTAAATACAAGAGTGCGTTGTGAGCAGGAATGAACCCAATTCACACGTGATAACAAAACATAAGTAGGGTACAGTAAAGTAGGATGAGAATTATACCATTGAAGGTAATCTCCAATACTAATATTTGCCAAGAATCCTCGTCGATATAAAAGCTCAGCTACTAAAACCTAGAGGGGCGAAAAACAAGGGTGAGTGGGCCTGAAAATAAAGTTTCATAAAAACCTTGGAAAACATTATAACCCCTCGCCGTAAAACATGTATAATTTCCAAAATATACATACTATGTATAGTATGAAAAACACTTATCGTAGCCTGCCAAATGTAAATAAGGTATGACATCCCAAAATCACAAAATCTCAATAGTAATATAAGTAAAATCAAGTGCTCAACAATCTATACTAGCACACAAGTTGGAGTCGCCTAATGCGACCTGTACGACTGCACCAATTGCTCATCAATCTATGCTAGCACACGAGTCGGAGTCGCTTAATACGACTTGTATGATAGGACTAAGTGTAATAATATACGCTCTAGTACTACATTCACGTAAAGATTAGCACTATTCGTTGTCACATACGAGTCATAATTGCCTATTGCAATCTGTACGACAGGACTAGCACCTACTTGGAACCAAGGCGAGCATGCGGTGTTGATGTGAAAAACACGTGAAAGACTAGCCTGGCCATGGGTTGAGCACTAACACCTGGTGTAGCAATGATGAGCAGACTATATGAATATAAGCATGCCATAATGATGCAATAATTCGAAACAATATAATAAACTTACCTGAACTTACATGCGCATGTCGTAGGATTATTGAGCATTTCACCATAGTACAACATTTCTAATAACGATATTTAATCATGGCATGATATGCATCAATCAATTCAAAAGCATTTGTGGAAACTATCAATCATATATATATATATATATATACACATACATATATATACTATAAAAAGGAAAATATACACTCACCTGAAGTCCGCGATACAACTCCCTAGCACGAATATCGAGGCATCACGAATGATCGGCACCTAAAACAATTATCAAATCATGTCTTAGAATTCTTATCAATAGAACACGTAACTTACATAAAACACATCCTCATGGATGTTCTAAAATGATTTGAAACCTATTGACCAAAAGTCAATCGTTGGTCAAAAGTCGACGGTAGGGTCCACAAACCTACGTAATTCGATCCAGAAGATCTGCAATTCAGATTTCCGATTTGTAACTTCCAAAGATCCACATTATACTTATAAAATTTCATTACGAACCAACGGTTGGATCTTCACCAATTTCAAATTCAAGTGGCGGTCAACATTTTATTTTACGAGCTCACAAATCCAATTTGGGAAGATCCGTACGTCTGTTTCCCAATCCGTAAGTTTCTAATATCCTCAAATATTACGTACTATAACGTATTAAAGTTTGGTGACGATCCAGTGATTGGATTGTCCATTCATATAAGGATCAAGTAGTGGTCTCTATCAAAACTATGTTCAAACGATGGGATTTCATCAATCGAACTTCGCCTATGGAATTGGAGTATCAAACTTAGCTTAGGAAGGTCAGGGGGTGCCTCGGCCCACGAGCCGCTGCATGCGGCAATCGTCCACCCCGACTCGCCTGAAAATTCAACTATTCCCATAAATTCTCAAATTTTTACAAGAATGAAGATCTCAATAAGTAGAGTAAGTTTTATATCTATGACCATCTCCAATTTGGCCGGGAAAAGTTCCAATTTAGCTCATACTCGCCGGAAACCCTAGAATGGGTGAGCTTCGATTCTTCCTTCTTGGTGTTCCGCTACCCTTATAACTGATTTGGCTTTGTTCCAGGGCCCAAGGGAAGTTGTTAGATGGTGGGGATCGATGATAACACCTTCAAGAATGGCGGATCGACGCCATGGAAGCCCCAACGCCACCGATGATATTATACTAGAAATATGAGCTAATCCTCGTCTATAATGGGTGGAAATGGAAAATGAGAGGTCGGGAACAAGTTTCCAAGTGAAAGCTCGATGAATTTCACCTGAAAAATTGCTGGAAGAGTACCAGAATTGGACTGCAACTCTCGGGTCTGCACTCAGGTCGTGGATCTTAAACGGGTCAAAGAGAATGGGTTTCTAATCCCTTGTTCACTCATTCCCTCCTTGGTCCTCTCTTTCTTCCTCGTGATTGGTCCTTGTCTTTTCTCTCTCTTAACTATTCGCTGAGCCCTCCTCCTCCTCCTCCTTTCTTCCTTTTTTTTCCTGATTGGGCATTAGGCCCCTTCTTTTCTTTTTTTCTTCTTCTCTCATCCGTCCCTTCCCTTAACTAATATTAAATAATAACATAATAAAAAATAATATTAAAAAAATAATATAATAATTATGAGAAATATATAAAATAATAAATAGTAATCTGTATAAAAGAACTTTTCAGATTTATAGTTCCGTAAAACCTCCGTCGTAGTTCCGATTTCAATTATGCTTGCGTTTACGCATTCACATCGCCGAGTACTTCTGGAATACGGTAAAGTAATAGTTCGTACGTGTCACGAACTAACGAAAACCAATAATCTTGCCTTTAGGGTATTTTCATCAATTCGCATTTTTAAAAATTAATGAAATCGTAAAAGTAGGGACGGGTTGTCACATGCGTTCTCCTTCTTTGCAATGAGCATGGACAGACCCTCTGTACATATAATAGGAACAAGTAGGGAAAAAAGGGGTCACCCTGGTGGAGGCCTCTCATTGGATAAAGATACCCTTTAGGAGACCCATTAATGAGGAATGAATAGGATACGGTGGAAACGCAAGTCATCACCAAATTAATCCATCTCTGGGAAAAGCCTAGTTTCTAAAGGACACAACAATAATAGCACCATTCCATTCTATCGTATGCCTTGCTCATGTCCAGTTTTAAGGACAAATCCATTCTTTCCTCTCAAGAGTCAGAATAAATAATGAGATATCTCAGTAGCCAGAATGGTGTTGTCTAAAATTAATCTTCATGGCACAAAGGCGCTCTGGTGATGTGATATAATATGGGGCAAGAAAGCTTTTAATTTGTTCGCCAAAGCCTTGGAGGCTATCTTAAACAAGACATTACAGAGGCTAATTAACCTCAGATTGCTCATATATTTTGGCTCATGGACCATAGGGATAAGGGCAACTGGAGTGAAATTAATTTGCTTTAGGAGTTTACCGGACTTGAGAAATGACTTGATCGCACGAGTGACGTCTGAGCCTACAATTTCCCAATATTTTTGAAAGAAGAGGGGTGGCATGCCATCCGAACTTGGCGACTTTGATGGGTGCTTTGGAAGATGGCCTCCCTGATTTCTTCATTAGTGAAATTCTGCTTCAAGTGGGCATTCATATCAGTAGTAACTCTCCTATCTATCGTCGCAATGACCTCACCACTTTTCGAAGTTCTGGATTAGAACATATCACCAAAATAATTGAGCACAATCTCCTCAAGTTTATAATTGTCATCCTGCTACTTCCCATGGGTATTAGTCAACCCCTTGATCTTGTTCTTAGCTTGACGGTTACAAGCCATTCGATGGAAGAATTTTGTGTTGAGATCACCCCCTTTCAACCATAACACCCTATATCTTTGGCACCAAAATGTCTCTTCTTGGCTAAGCAATTCATCAAGTCTTTGAGAAAGAGAGGACCTCTCTGCAATCACAGAATCAAAGGAGGGCAGAGTTAAGTGGAACTCAATTTGGCACACACCACATTTGTCTCGGATTGCTGAGCATAGGATACGGCTCGTTGCCATTTCAGAAGAGCACATTGTGTGGCTTTTATTTTGTGAACAACTTGGTACATTGGGACTTCAGTAACTTTGATTACAGCCTTACACTCCTTTCAGCCATACACTCCTCGTGGTGAGTCCAAAACTCTTCGAACCTGAAGGTAGGGCGGCGTCTACTACTTCGTTCGCTCTCTCCTTTTGTGCACAGAAGAATCGGCAGGTGATTGGACTTACTTTGATCAAGATGGTTCACTGGAGAAAGGGGAAACAATGACTGCCAATTTGGGGATGCCATACAACGATCAAGCCTCTCCTTAACCCCACTGTGACGAGTGGTGATTCTGGTGAACCATGTGAACGAGTTGCCATTAAAACATAGGTCCGACAAGCCACAATCATTAATCAGTTCCCTGAAATTCAACATTTGTCGGATGGGTCTGACTGCTCCCTATCTAATGATTCCATATCTGTGAGGTTTCACATTGCCCCTTAAGGTTTTGGAATTATATCAGTTTACACATTTTGATATTTGAACATCTATATATTCATTTTTTTTTGTTGAAATGTCTTTAATATTCATTATGTTGATGAGTTTTTAGTTAACGTGGTCAACATGTCATCACAATTACGAAGTTCGTGCTTACCATATCATCAATTTGATAAAGATTCAAATAATTTATTAGTCCTTTATGTATTACAAATACATTATTTATTTTTATGAACAAAATATTATCTGCATTAAGGGAATGTGAGCCTTACAATGGACTAGCGTAATATGGTTCAAATTCGTCTTTAACGATAGTTAAACTTAAGACCACTTACAAGTGAAGAGAAATATCACAGGAACGTAGAATCAAGTGGCTACAAATACATAATTTTGGTCCTTTATGTTTTGAATCAATCAATATATTTGATCCTCCATGTTAATTTTGGTCCTTTTGGTACCGTTTGGTATGTGAGACAGGATGGAACGAAGTGGGATGAGGCGTTCCGTCCCACGTTTGATGCGCCTAAAATGGGTGGAACGCGCTGTTACACGGGACGGTGAATTTTCGTTCTGCCTCACCTCTTGGAACAACTCGTTCCACATCCGTGGAACACAAAATTATAACCTCTCTGTCTCTTTCTTCCTTCATGTTTCCGTCCGAGGACATCTTTACTCACTCTCCGTTCCATCCCATCCCATCCTATTCCATTCCATTGCATCCCGTACTGTCTGCATACCAAATGATACCTTTATGTTTTGAATCAATCAATATTTCATCCTCCATGTTTTGCTTTCCCGGGTGAGCAAGGGCTACCCACAATCCCAGCACCCGAATAAAAAATGGCAAATACGTCTTGGGGTCTTCCAATGTTTCCAGTCCTATATATCCACACCAACCTACTAGTACAGTAATAGTAATAATACTCCTCCATTGCACCCAGTGCTTCTTCCTTCCTTGTCGCCTAGACTTCTGCAACCGAGAGAGTCGCACGTCGCGTTGTCTCGTCTTAAGTCCCAAGCAAACGCCCAAATTGTTGGGGGAAATTGCAATGGATGCCAAGGACATCTTGGGCTTGTCCAAAACCTCGCATCCCGCATCCCAGGAGAAGAAATCTCGACCAGTTAAGGAGTCTCAGAGAAAACCAGATGGCATTTCGCGCGAGGTATGCTTTGATTGTGTGTGTTTAGGGTTTTTCGAATTTCGCTTAAATTTCACAAATTTCGCCTAAATTTATCAAATTTTGGGGATGATGCATGCTGGGTTTCTCAAATTTGGTTGAATAATCTCGAACAACTGAGAAATTGAATTAATAATGCGTGTTTGGGCTTGTCGAAGTGCAGGTGTATGCGCTTATCGGGGGTGTTCCACCTCTCATGCCGGCAGTGGAGCCATTACAGCTGAAAAAACGGCCTCCGACTGACGAAAAGGTTAATTTTGTTCATCATATGTTTATTTACTCACATTTGTAGTATTACCTGAAGCCTTGTTATTGTGTTTGGTTTGAGTTGCTTGAGAATGTAGCCGGTTACTGATTTTATGCGGTGTTAGTTTTTTCGGGTGTTTGACTTTCGATAATCAGTTATGCTAAATCTGGCATTATGCTTTCAGATCACTTGGCAGTGGCTTCCTTTTACAAGTTCTGCTCGGAAAGATAATTTACAGCTCTATCACTGGGTAGGTTTTGTACCTTATGTAGCGCGCCTCCAAGCTCTGCGATTTTTTTTTTCCCTCTAGTTGGGCTGTGCATGTCTTTAGTCGCTTGTATTTTGCAGGTTAGAGTTGTAAATGGTGTCCCACCTATTGGTGACTACTCCTTTGCCAAGTATAACAAGGTACATTTATCCATAACTGTGTTGGGAAAGGATTGTCCCTCTTCGTATGGTCATAGACTTTTACTTTGTTTCGCATGCAAGTGAATGTATATTTATTATTTTTATTTTTATTTTTCAAACTCTGTGCAGTCTGTGGATGTTGTCAAATACACAGACGAGGAGTATGAGAAGCATTTGACTGATGATGTAGGTATCAAATCAAGATTTTATTTGTATGATGTCATTTAATTTAGGGTATTTGGATTTTAGGGCCTGAATAAGTGCTGTATTAGATGGTAAGATTATTGCGTTTTTTAATCTAATTTAGGTTAAGATTTTAAAATCCAGATCCACATCATATGAAATGGTTTTAAGTGGATTTTAAAATCCAGCTCTGCATCATATGAAATGGTTTTAAGTGTTCTTATTATTGGCAAATATTGCCATCTGAAATTCCGGCCCCACCATAATTAAGCTTGGAAAGTAGGAATTTAATTGTGAGAATGCTTTTCAGTGTGCTTCCTTGTCTCATTTGCTGTTACTAAATTTTGTCTTCATTAGATGTGGACAAAGGAAGAGACGGATCAATTGTTTGAATTGTGTCAACAGTTTGATCTACGCTTCATTGTGATAGCAGACAGGTTCCCGTCTTCTCGTACTGTGGAAGAACTGAAGGAACGCTATTACAAAGGTATTTTTTTATATTTTTTTTTGGTAAATCTATTACAAAGGTATTGTTTCTCTGTTTTCTTCATGAATTTTTTTGCTCATTGTTTGGTTCACTTTCATGATGTTCATGTTATGCTTTGATTTCTATGCATGAATCTTTAAATGATTACTGTTGTGAAAGATCATTGGACTTGGTTCTTGTTGATGCTGATTACACCACTTTTTATTGTAGTATCTCGATCTATATTAATTGCTAGAGCTGCGGCATCGCCTGGAGATGTTTCAGAGCATCCTATTGTTAAGGTTTGTAGCTTTGTCAACTGATCTTTTAGGCGAATATTAATTCTTTTTTGTTGGCAGAGACGATCTCTGTGGGAGCAAGTTAGTTAAGCTGTGTATGTCTTGCTCTCTATAGACCCTGCATTGGGGCAGACATGTTGAACAGGCTGCCCTTTTATTAGTTTCTTTACTTAACATATTTTTTCTGATTTGGTTTCTCTTGTTTTGTCTTGGTTTAGGAACCTTACAAATTTACACAAGAGAGAGATCGCAAGCGAGCATTGTCCATGGTTCTCTCTCAAACAAAGCACCAAGAGAGAAAAGACTCGGAGGTATAAATTTCATCCATCTATTTAGTGATTAATTCTTACATGTGGCCCTGCGACGTTAATTGGGAATATGATTTTTCAAATGGATACGGTCCTTTCTTTACTTGTCTGATCCATTGTAAATTTTCTTAGGTTCTGGCTGAAGCCAAAAGAATAGCTGAGTCACGCATGGCTGCAAGGGTAAGTTTACCGGTACATATACTGCTGTGCTTTATTTGTATTTACTGGTGAGTTCACAACCATTTAGGAAACTGTAGTTTCTTGACGCTTCTACTCTGTGGGTAGAATAAGTGCCATGCTTCTCGAAAGTATAATGCTTCTCGAAAGTAGAATGCTTCATATTGCACAATAACTATCCTTTTTCTTTTGGTTTTGGATTTTCCTCTTTTCGTTTTGAAGTTTGCGCTTACAAATTTTTAAACTTTCATGTTAGTTCTAGCTGAATTTGTACAAATTTGTAAACTTAAACTTTACTTCTGTAAGTAATAAATTGTGGCTGGGGTATGTTTGCTAACTGTGTTAAGTGTATAGAGATCTTTGATGCTTTGTTACAGATAGATACATGTTTTTTTGAACAAATGATATTATCTACACTAAGGAGGGGGTGGGCTAAGCCTCACAATGGGCTAGCAATAATGTGGTTCAAATTTGCCTTTGGTGAGAATCTAATCTAAGACCTATTACTTACAAGTGAAGAGGAATACCACTAGACCGTAGTATCAAGATATGTACCTTTACATCGGTTCAGCATTCCTCCTTGTCTTGGTAAACCACTAACCCATGTTTCCTGAATTAGGAGGTTTTCCAGTATCTGTTGATAACCCTTATTTCTATTAAATAGAATTTTTAAAAGTATATATTAGTGACTCGAGACTTGTGGAAGGGTTATAGCCTATAGATATCAGATTATGCCAATATATTGGTGGTTCAGTTTTCAACAGAATGAATAGTTATGTGCATGCACCTGACTGTTGTGCATATTTATATACTTAGTTTTTCTGTATTTCAGAATGCTAAAGAGTCAGAGTTGCCTATAACATTTAATGTGGAGAGGGCTATCGTTCCTGGTGAGACTCTGTCACCCTCATCCAACTCCGAGTTACCCTCTGCAATGGTTGCACCTTCAACTTCAATGGCAGAGAATACCTCTACTCTAGCTTCTCTCCGAATGGTATGTTTAACTGGTTTGCTAGATTTTGTTCTATTTCCTCTTTTTTTTTAAACCGAGTTCTATTTCCTCTTTCATTTCCCATGAAAGTTACTGCATGACTTCATTTTTGGTTCTTTTTGTATCCATTTTTTCTTCAAGGAAAATCTTGTACTGCTTCTTGAGCCACTCCATATTGTTTAAATTTCTTTGAAAGATGTGAGATATCCATTCTTGAGTCTATTGACGGACTGATTGAGGAAATTTCCAGCTTCGGGTGTATCTTAGGACATATGCGCTGGACCAAATGATCCAAGCTGCAAGCTCATCTGCTGGACTTCGGACTATCAAGCGGGTCGAGCAAAGTTTGCAAGAACTTGGGGTCTGTACTACTTCGTGAACTATTGATTAATTATAGATGCTTATTTCGTTGTCACACTAGGTAGTATATTTTTATCTTGAGTGGCAATTTTTGAGATCCATACATGTTACCATGTTTGTTATCTTGTTTCATAAATTTCTCCTTTGCTTTGCTTTTGAGTCTCCCATACCTTATCAGCATAGAGGCTAAATCACTTGATAATTCAGTTTCAGTGCAATGTCTGTTCTATCACGAATGTGGATGAATTTCTAGACAATTACTTGTTGTAACAACTTATAGAATTTTCATTGAAGAGAGATGCTTTGCGGTTTTTGGTGGTCCTGCTTTGTGTATTCTTGAATTCTATTTGAAAGTTTAGATATCATTGTTTGCTCACTTCTAGTTATCTTGTTTTAATATTAAGCTCAGTTAGATCGTTTGGTTCTTGATAATCATGGATATTGCCATGCAAAATTGCATAGTACGTATTTATATTCAGAGCAACAAATCCTATTAATATCTTTATTCTTCATTCATTAGTTTCTAAAAGAGTTTAAAGTAGTGCATTTTTTCTTTACAGGTTAATTTAAAGCCGAGAGTTCCAACTAAATCCGTTTGTGCACAGCATCTTGAATTAAGAAAAGAAATACTGACGCTACTGAATCTTCAGAAACAGGTGTCACTTAGCTAAGCTTTTTCTTTTATAACTACTGTAAATATTTTGTAATTTTTAGAAAGCATCGTATATTCCTTAAAACATGTATTGGTGATATTTGCATATCTCCAAGTGTTTGCATGGGGTATGTGTTGTAATTTTGATTTCCTTAACCAAACTGCTTTTATGGCCTGCTATGTACTGTCTTTTGGTTATCAGTTACAATATAAGGAGGCAGAAGGCTCATCTTATCGTGATAGTCCATACGAAACACCAGGCACACCCAAGGTTCGTTGTCCTTGCTTGTAGTAGGCTTCTCACTTCTCAGGTGATAAGCTAGCTTGTGATTCAAACAATGGGATTTTTCTGACAGTGCGTCTTCTTATGTGGTGACCAGGATCGCACTTTTGTCCCTGAATCAACAAGTTTTGGAGGTGATGTATTAGGTGACAATAGGAAACCTTGTCTAATCCGGCATGGCTTGTTTGATATTTTTGGTGGTTTTGTGTTTTTTTTTTCTAGTACTATTGACCTCATTAATATCCATTGGATGTCAGGGGAAAGAGTTGGTAAACGAGACCAAAAACGAAAGGCCCCTGGTAGGGCAGAAGCTCCATCATCGCCTGCGCAGCCTAAAAGGCCTAGAAAGTTAAGGGCATCAGATATGTAGCTCCAGAACTGAGTAAGCAAATTAGCTTTGAGTTGAAGTGGCATGCGGAATGCATAGTGAAATTGGTGCAGGTCATCTGGTATATTACGTTGCCATTATATTGAAGTTTCAAATGTAAGAGCAATCGAAGTAGGAGAAGATGATGTAGTTTCTATCCTTCATGTAGTTGGTGGTTAACGGTGATGGGCGATGCACATCCACCGAATCCTTTCTGATGTAGTAAAAATAGTCACAATCAGGCGTTATAACATTAGGTTTAAACTATGTGAAAAGCTGTTTAATGTTATATTTATGTAAATACATCATGGGAGAATGGCGTTCGATGGCCCTCGCTAAATTTTCTTTGAATTGCAGTAGTAGATTGGTAGTTAGCTCATTGAGGATGATTGCGTATGCTTGTCCGGCGTGAAAGCATCTGATAACAAGTATGAGTTTACTCGTTTTTCGCTTTTGCTTGGCAATGATGAAATGACGATTCTTAGAATTAACAACCAACCGACCAATTGATATTGGGTTCATTTGATGCATCCGTATTATCGAGAGATAGATATGGTATTGTCACATCGAGTTCTGATGCTTGGCTAGCAAGCAAATATGAACACCAAGGGAATTGGCAACAGAGAGAGGGTCTCACGCTCAATGTATTTATCAACCTTCTTGGCCCGTGCATGGTATAACTAACCACTAACCTGACGCAAGCTACATCTCGGATTTAGGTTAAGTTAAAAGATTGTACCCACCAGAGTTTACATTCAAAGGACAGCAAACGAGTTTCAACCGTGGTGCTTCGCTACATGGGTCATTCGTTTGCATCCCAAGGTAAGTTGGCGTTCCAATTTGATTTGCACGACCTTGTTTTCAAGGCCGCGAGGTTCCGATCTCAGCCATAATCGTTTGACCAGAAGTTCAGGCTGCAACATCTATAACAAAGTATACGCTTGGTCATTTGGCCGCCACACTTGATTCTTGAAGAACATAGTTAGGTCTTAGATTTAAGGTTTGCACGCCACGTAAGGTTTGTGTGACCCTGAATGTCTGATGACAATCAATAAAATCCCTCAAACTAAAACAACACCTAATAAAAATGCAGAAAATTACCTTACGAATCTTAAACTTAAATTCAAATGTTTAACATAGATACTCTCCAACAAAAACTTCCTACAGACAGACTTCCGTTTCTAGGACATAGAGAGTTGTACATTAGAGTTGTAGCGAATTTCTTTATGACAAGTAATTATCTGGTATTCCAAATTTGTGGATATGGTAGTCGGTTTTGTCTCCGTCATGAAAAACTTGTCTAGTTACTTTCTTGGTCATTGTATCATTAGGATGAGAAATATTGACACTGAGAACAAGATGTGATTTTCTAATTTATACTCTACTTTTAAGTGAGAGGTTTTAAAATTTGAATCTCGTGAATACCAAGTTCAATACGAAATTATTATGTCAGATACATTATGGTTCAACACAAATCGCCCACCCACAGTATAGATACATTGTTATATTGGCACAAAAAAAAAAAAAAAAAAAGATTTTATAATTAAAATGGGTCCAAAACACAAGGGCACCACACAAACCAAGTCCAATTATGTCCCAAATTGGTAGCAGAAGCATGAAAGCGCAAAGCTTGCCAATAGGATACGAGCAAGGCAATCTCACCTTATCCACCACGCTCCCACCACAATCACTCCTTATCCACATACATTACAAATATACATATAACCCCAAAATTGTTGGTGATACAACCCTAGCTAGCCTACTTACTTCTCTCCATATATCCCGATACATTCTTCTCCTAAAAAAATATAGAGGAAACTACGGGAGGAATAAATGGCAGCGATGAACTCTAGTGTGCTGGCATGCAACTATGCCGTCTCTGGCACCAGAATGTCTGAACTTGTCAATGCAAACACGACTTGCATGCCTTCAGTTGTATTGGCTGCTCAGACCAAAGTTGTAGCACTCAGGGCCCAACAGCCTAGCACACAAAATAATCAAGGAGCTGATGGAAGAAGGGCTGTGCTGCTCTCCCTGGCGGCCATTGCTTTCACCGCTTTTTCTTCCAACTCCACTGCCAATGCCGGTGTCATTGATGATTACCTCGAAAAAAGCAAAGCCAACAAGGTAGCTATAGCTAGCTGCATCCTCTGTGCACAACATACATACCTAGATACATGTGTATGTCTATATTGAATGATGTTCTAAAAGAAAGACGGTTGAGATTGTTAAAATACATTATAGAGTGAGTCCCACGAAAATGTGTCAATTAATTGTGCAAAAAAAAATAGTGTCATGGAGCCGTATAATGTATTTGATTATGTATACTAATTACATTGCTGTATCTCATATATATAGGAACTGAATGACAAGAAGAGGCTGGCAACAAGCGGTGCAAACTTTGCAAGAGCATTCACTGTTCAATTTGGATCATGCAAGTTCCCTGAGAACTTCACTGGCTGCCAAGATCTTGCCAAGCAAAAGGTACCTGCAAGCTCCATTAATCCACTTAATCATGGTTTTAATTGCAATTAGTTTTATTTTAACATTTGAATTGAATTTATATTTAATTTATTTGCTTACTTAAATTTATTTTTTGATTATATTTAATTTATTTGCTTAATTAAATTTGGTTAATGGATGAATGGATGCAGAAAGTACCATTTCTCTCTGACGATCTTAGTTTGGAGTGCGAAGGCAAGGACAAGTACAAGTGTGGTTCCAACGTTTTCTGGAAATGGTGATCATCCAAACAGAAGGGACAACCAACCATCCAAATCCATTAATTTCTCTCAACTTTAAACCATGTAATGTATGCAGCAAATATGCAGTATTGTATGTATGTAGCTTAATTTCTTGTTTATTGAAAAGCTTCGACAATCGTTCATCTTCGTGTCTTGCAGTTAATCAGTCATTTGATCGGCTTCTTATGTATATAGTTCTGTAGTTTTGTTTGAACTCTTGGCATCTTGAAAGATAGAAGAACTGGATATACAAAAACTTCACTCACTCAGATATCTTGTAAATTCTTTAACATAAATCAATCATAAATGAAATGAATATGAAGTTCACAAAAACATTGTTACATTACCCTTGTATCAATTCTATACAAGTTCAGTTCACAAAAACCTTATGATTATCTTCACCCTTTCCATTATTAAGTTACTAATACTAACATTTGCTATTTAACCCCAATCCACACCCCAGCAGGGCTGATAATAAGGTTTTTGAGGCCTGGGCGATGCCAAAAAATATGCTCTTCCTTCATATAAGGAAATTATTTGTTTTCATACTCAAGACTTCGATAAATTTATACTTAGAAAAGCACTTCAAACTCAATAATTTAGAGATACGGAAAATCTAATTTATTTTATATCGAGAGAAGAGAACAAAAAAACCTCAGCTACAGAATCCCAAACATGCAAATCGTCAATGGTAGTATTTGAAATCCCACCAGACATTTCATTACCTATTCCCACTCCAGAGCAAGTTGGAGTGGTGCCATGAACTCTTCTAACTATGATGTTCGAAGTCGGAGGAGCCATTTTGATTCCATAATGATCCCAGCCACTTTTCACTGCTACAAGATCGTCGCCACTCTCTATGTAACAGTCTTCAATGCACACACTAGTACTCGAATCTGAAACACAAGATACAAATTAAATTTTATAAACAAAGATGTTTCTTTAAGTTAATTTCCTTGAATAGTTTTCGTTTTCTTATTGCCTATTACAAGGTGGCAAAGCCAGCTTCTTTTATTAGTTTATATATTAAAGCACGTTCTGTTAAATCGGTTGAACAGATCAGACATGATTCTTTAACAACATACACGAGGTAAATGCACAAAAAAGATAAATAATTTTCTCAATGTTAACTTGTTTAGTTAATTTAGATAAAGCCGATTTTATGTTGAATTGACAGAATAGGAGCATACCTGGGTCTAATACCATCAGTATTAGGAGCATTAAGGGGTGCCAAAATTGTCATTTGCTCGGCTTCTTATGTATTTAGTTCTGTATTTTTTGGTTGAACACTTTGTATCATGAAAGACAGAAAATTTTGGAAACCTAATAGTAATGGCAACAACCAAATTGAACTAAACTAATTCATTAAGTTGACCCACCACCTGTTTAAGCCTAATACTACCTCATTCTAAGCTTTTATGATCCACCAAAATTATATAATCCATCGACTTTTAAATTAAAGACAATCAGTCTAATGAATATGAAATTTTGTATGACAATTCAGTCTCACAGATGAGGGATATATATATAACCAGGAAACGGACACTGCATTGCCGTGTCTAAATCCAAAGTGTAAAAAGAAACATGTAGGAGGCATGTGAGTGATGGAAAAAACAATACCAGTAAATAGACTGCAATGCAGTGTCTAAATCCAAATTAGAAAACAGAATCAGGAAATAGACACTGCAAGTTGCAATGTTTGATCTGTATTGACTTATTTATTGACTTATTCTAAAATATAAAACTATGGGAAATGGAGTGTTAGTTGAAGTGGGTGCTAGCTGTAGTATCAGATTTTGTAATTTTTGTTTATTTTAAATGCATTTAAGTATCACAATACACGATTGACCTATTTATAATTAACATAAATATTGTTCATATATTATTAATAGGGTTTCACAAATGGTCATTGAAATTGACCCTCACCATCAAGATGGTCTCTGAAATTGAAAATCAATCAATGTAGTCCCTAAAAATAGGTGTTGCAAATCAATGTGGTCCTTTCATCACAATTATGTTAAAAATTCTGTTAAGTGCTAATGTGGCACATAAATGGGTCTCATAAGTTCATTTTTTCTCACAAATGATCTTTGAATTGACCTGCGACATTAAAATGATCCCTGAAATTGACGTGCGACATCAAAATAGTCCACGAAATTGAAAATCGATTAATGTAGTCCTGCAAGTAAGTGCCCCAAATCAATGTAGTCATTCCGCCACAATTTTGTTATGTGCAGATGTGACACATAAATGGATCACACAAGTCTAATTAAATTAAAAAATTACAAATAAGTTTAATAATTTAATAGTTAATAAAAAGTTGGGAACCCAAAAACCCAGTCCACATTCCTCTACCTCATTTGATGTCTATTCTTTAAAAAAAATCTCAATACACCCATATTTACACACTTCGACACCTTTCACCAAATTGAACCTAGATCGAGATCACCTTTGGTGACGGCTTGACTGATTGGCAACGACTTCTAGAACATTACCGTTGACATTTAAGCGATCGATATCCTCACAACCTTAATCTTGGAGAGCTTGTTCAGCGTTTCCCTGGTGGTCTGGTGACTCAAAGAACGATGATGTATGCCTTGAGATAATGAGGTTATAACCGAGGTGTGTCTATTGTTGGTTGAAAACTATTTCCAAACCCCCTCTTGGGCCCTGGTCAAGCCTTGTGCCTTTGAGAATATACGGAAGGGATCTCTCTTCGGAGTAGGTCCTACTATAAGAAAAAAATTTCTACTGTGCAAAATGTATTTAGACAACTTTTTAAACTAATTATTAAACCCACATCAGCACATAATAAAAAATCTTACAGAATTGTGGTGGAAGAATTATATTGATTTGCGACACCTATTTACAAAGACTACATTAATCGATTTTCAATTTTAGAGACCATCATGATGGTGTGGGTCAATTTCAGGGACCATTTATGATAAAAACCTGTAAATCTTGTGGGGCCCATTTATGTGCCACATTAGCACTTAGATGTTGCAGTCCTATTAGATTAGGAATGTGATTGTGTAAATCTTAGTAGATATGAGAATGTATCTTATATTTCTATTAGGAGTTGATTACTTATTAAATGTTGTAATCCTAAAGGGAAAAGTTTTTACCTATCCTACTACTATAAATAAAGGCACAATAGGGTGATACAAATACACCCACAATTACACATCTCTCTCTTCTTCTCTCTATGCCGCACATTCTCTCTCTATATGGCCTCCATAATTGTTCATTAAATTATGCCTACAACACATTATCAGCATGCTCTTGACGCTGCACTAAAGAGATTTTGATCTTCAATCAGGGGAATATTACATTTTAATTATTCTTTTTATGATTAATTTATAATTTTATTGAATTGATCTACATGCTATTGATTCAATTTAATTTTTCTGTGTTGAATGTGATACAACGCATTGGAGATGAAATTCTGGCTTTTCGAGATGGATCTTCTACAAATTCAAAGACTTTTATTGTTTTTTTCCAATCAAGTATGCTTAAAATAAAGTAAGATATTTGAAATGACCTTGAAGCATGAAAACATTCCCCATGATGCATGAACCCCCCTACGTTTATATTTTTCTTCCGATATATATATATATATATATATATATATATACATATTGAATATGTTCATATATTTTGTCAATATATATATATATATATTTGTTTCATGTATTACGCAATTAAATTGCTATGTGGAATTTGTGAGTCAAAGAATCGAAAGAAACTAGAAGCAATTAGGGTTTTTCAAACCCTAAAGATTGTCGAAAAAAAAAAGAATTTTTTTTTTTGGGGAAATACTTCGGCTGAGTCAGGCCTAGGGTTTTTGAATGTTGCTGGGCCTGCAGCCCTATATAGCATCATAACCAGCCTTTTGTTTGTTGGGCTTTCCCTTACTCCAACCTGCGCCAAGACCAAGCCAACACGAGTTGGGCTTGTCCAACGCCTTCAGCCTATCAACCAGTCATTGATTGGGCTCAATTAGGTCGCGGCCCAAAGCTAGGCTTGTCCCCAGAAGCCAGCACATCGCTTTATAAGTTAGGCTGCACAACATGAAGCTTGCTTTATAAGTTAGGCTGCACAGCAGCCTTTCCTAAGCCCAATAGCAACCAAATTTTTTTTTCCAGCTATATTTTTCGACCCTATGCTATTATTTAGCATTTTAAAATAATTTTAACCCGAATGTTATTATTATTTTTGCTTCTACAATCGACCCCGTTTGGTCCCGATTTATTGAATTTATTAAAAGTGACCTGTAGTCCATTAATCTGATAATGAATCCAAAATTATTGACCTAAAGATCACTTTTGGACATTAACGATTCAATAATTTATTTCTCTTCTTTGAACCGTTGACTCACTTTTGTAGTCTCGAAGCACTCACACTTGAGTTCCTGAAGAAACTCAAATCCACTACACTTAGTTGTATATTGCATTCTATGTTCTTGCAGGAACCTCTTTTTTTTGAACTAAACGTTCATAAACTAAATTGAACCTGTAGTTTCAAATTTAGTGCCTTTGAAACCCGAAGTTTTCATAAAACAATACACCCATGAAAACCCAACGTTTTTCATGAAAACTATGTCTTAGAACTCGAATGTTCTAAATTTGATGCTTATGGATGATTCATTCCCATAGCACTAATCACAATTTTGTTCCCTTCAATTCAGTGGATTGTCGAACCGTCACAAGTTCGACTTTTTCTAATAAAAACCACTTTATGTGGGGTATAAGACATGAATCTATCAAGAAGCTGAGAAACAATTGAAGCCAACCATGGCATGGAAGAGTTGAATAAGCCTCCGCCATGATCTTCATTCGAAGACTTATGCCCAAAGCATTATAAATGGAAGTACCTCCTGAACAAGGATTCCATGGCTCTTTGGCTAGCTCCTATGGACCGTTTAATCACGAAAGACATTGCCTAAAGCACACCATATTACCCCCATGGATGAGTACAATTTTGAAGTTTATAAATCTGATCAAATTTTGACTAGAGAATACTTTTCTCATCCTTCCTTGTTTCTAACTCACTTTTGAAACAGTAGTGTAGAAAGCAGAAGTTTACCAAATTCTTGGATCTGATTACTACCACAAACATATGGTAGAATCAGGGCTTGCCAAGGTGTGGCATCATGCCCAAAGCCTGCCTAAGACCTAAAACTTCAAGAATAAAGGATAATATTCCCAAACCTTAACCCTGCAGAATCTACTTCCGTCTCGATGGAATAGATCATTGGTCATGCACCTGTTCGTGCCTCTACCAATGTTGTTGAGGAGTACCATTCTAATAGTCAATATGTGAGACTAATTTTACTCCACCAAACATCATTGGAAGAACCGAATTTTGACATGGATGGCCTTGTTGGCCAAATCCCCTTAGTAAACCATTTACTTTGTGAACATTTTTCTATGTTCTTGGATTCAAGTTTGGTGTTTGTTTTACTTATGGATAATCTTATATATATTGTCCTCAAATACAAGTTAATTGAATCATGTTTCTTGTATACATGTGACCGATTCAATTAAACACATGATTAGGTAGGAATGTGGGAAAGTTAGTTGTCTGGATGAATGCGTACTCGCACACTAACTTTACACCTAAATCACATCTCTAACAACGACTTTAGGTCTATCCAACCTGATTAAGAGCATTGGCATGCTCCTTGTTGTATGAATGGTACTGCATCACCATTTAAGGGTGAGATAAGAACGTTAATATTCCTGTAGAACCAATGGCAGATACAAGTTTTCAAGATCGGGAGGTCCAAACATAAAAGCTCAAAAAAAAAAAAAAAAAAAAAAAAAAAAAAAAAAAAAAAAAAAATATATATATATATATATATATATATATATATATATATATATATATATATATATTAGACTAATTTGGTTCCAAATCATTATTTTCTACTGAATTTGGTTCATTGAATAAATCAAGATTAATCTCAAGGGAAATAAAACCAACAAATTCTCCTTAGCAACATAATGCAATTAGTGACTCTACAAAGATAAAATTTGCAAATGTAACATATATCTTATAATTGGGAGTTGGGACTAGAGTCTAGGATTAAAAAACTTCTATGAATTTGGAAGATATTAAATTAGGCAGCTAAAGGCAGTGGAACGGAAAATGGTGGTGGGGAATAGGGTAACTTGGGTTTAAGGTTGGAAGGTTGCGACGATTGGGGCTGAGAGTTCTTAAATATAATTTGGGGATATTGTAAAAGACCAGGGTTCTCGGGATTTGTAGAGAAAATAGAGATATTTTAGTTTTTAAATTTTTTATAATGACCAAGCTAAAAAACATTGTCATTTTGGCTAGGTCTTTTAAAACAAAAATTAAAAACATCTTCTTCTTCTTTGTCATAAGCACTACTACCTGCACATCCATGGAGGCAACAAGCCTCTCCACTGCACCTGCCCAAATTGTTGGAGGGTTCGGAAGGTCGATCACAAGTGTTTCTTCGGACTTCTGAGGGTCCTGGGACCCCCTGGGTGCCTACATGGACCTGCCAGTGTGTAGAACGACGCAAATTTGCGTGGACATTACCCACTATGCCTCATCTTGATCCCCGTACCGCACATGTATGATAAATGCGATGAATTCTAGCTTTTAGAATGTTGCTCCAGACGCATTCCTCTAATCTAGCTAAAGTGACGAGATCATATACTAGTTGCAAACATGCTTGCAAGGATAGACATATTTAATGGACGTCGAGTTAAAATTCCTGTAGGGTGTGCCACCTTTGTTAGACGATTTGGACACCCCTGTTGGACGGTTTCGTACACCGGCGGATAACCAATCAATCTGTCTTGGCCTGGGGCATGACAGATAATTCGGTTTGTAGGATTCACTTCCTTGGAAGAGGAAGACACGACACAACAATAAATCTAAATTCGATCGCTGTCTCAAATCATTTCCATCTCATAAGATTAATTCGGATTACTCCCGAGACTTGAAGTTCTTGGTCCAGTATACTAGTGTGGATGAGCTAAATGGAATTGAAATGAGATTACCATCGATGATGTTTTCACTTATATGGTAGCTACCGGTAAAAATGAAAAGCGAAATTACAATCCAGGTCAAATTCCTTACCAAAGTGAGTTTTGGACCTGTCGTTCCTACGCTACCCAAGGTAACCCTATTGTGTTACAAGTGGGAAATGTAGCATTATGAGATGAATGAAATAGTGCGATATGATGCACGCCTTACGGTGCAAGGTTTTTCTCAAACGTCTTGTGATTGATAGCAGCATGATGAAATGTGGTTAGTGTTTTCTCCATGGGGATATAAATACGGAGATTTACATGTAAGTTCCCGAAGAATTACATAGACTGGTTCAAATAGTTCCAAACCACAGAACAAATTCGACAGATATAGTATACCCGTCTAAGTGATTATTTGATCAGTCAAGAATGAATTATGCCCTTGCGTGTGAAACTATGAAGTCTTATTTCAAATTGCTAGAGTTGCAGTATATGTCATTGACACGAATCTCACAAGACTCTGGAAGAGCTTGAGAAAACTGCCTCGCACTTGAAGATGGAATTTGAGATGAAGGATCTTAGGAAAACTCGTTTATGCCTTGACCTGAAGTTGAAGTATTGTTCTCACTGTATTTTGGTTTACCAGTCGAACTACACCTTGAATGTGTTACTTTTGAGTATACCTTTGATTGTCCATACATTATATGCAAATGAGACCCTTGAAGAGGTTATGGAATCCAAAATTTTATATCTAAAGTTCAACTTTGCGCTTCGTTGTACTTAACTCATTGTATTAAGACATGACATCTACTTAGTTGTTGATCTTGGTAATGATGCAGCACCGCGCCTACATGCAACCACTGAATTGGTATTAAAGACATACCTTGAAGGTTCTATGAATTTGGGCAAATCAAATCCCAATGCATGTCGAGTGGATCCAACCTCCCTTGTTCCTCGAAATGATGCTTGCCTTATATGTTATGCTGACGCAGATTACTTATAAAACCCGCACAAGGCAAAATCCACGAATGGTTATGTCTGTACCGTTAAGGAATATCGTAATATCTTGGAGGTCCACGATATAACCTTAGTTGCGAAATCTTTGAATCGTTCGAAGACTCACCTTACTTCATTTCGCTACAAGTGAGACATGGTTAGGAGTTCTTGTTGAGCATTTCGAAGTACTTGTTGTTTTTCATCCATCGTTGAGTCCCAACGACAATCCATGAAGATTATGCTGCATGTATCAACCCGACCAAGCCATGATACATCAACGAAGTCAACACCAAGACATATTGCATCTACATCTACATCAACAAAGCATCAGGGGATTGAAGTCATGCAAGCCGATCCCAGACGACCTTGCAGATCTGTACACGACGTCACTGTTGAAGTCAACCTTCCAAAAACTTGTCCGAGGAATTGGTATGCATAACTATTCATATGAAATGCTTGTAGTTCTCATTTGGAAGTTATGTCAAACTCAAGGGGATCATCTAGAAGTATACTCACTTGATCTTAATGTACTCTTTTTCCCTATGATTAGGAGCATTTTTCCCACTGGGTTTTCGCTACCTAACTAGGTTTTAACGAGGCACCCATCCTGGGCTGATCATACCCTTATGAGCTTTTCTATTTGCGTCCAAAAGACATATTTTTGAGTTAATACAACTTTTCACTTTTCTCCTTAGTCTATGGGTTTTCTCCCACCTTGGGTTTTACCATAGCGAGGTTTTGTGAGTTTTACTTTTATGCATTTCTCCGTTGATATGAGGCTCGCATTCACTCATTATGCCAACGACTTTATCAACAGTACTTGCTTCATCACTGAAGACATGATGCACCATTTACTTCATCAATAAGGTGATACAAACACACCCACAATTACGCATCTCTATCTTCTTCTCTCTATGCCGCACATTCTCTCTCTATATGGCCTTCATAATTGTTCATTAAATTATGCCTACAACATTAACGAAATTTTTAACAGAATTGTGGCGGAAGGACCACATTGATTTGCGACACCTATTTTCATGGACTACATTGATTGATTTTCAATTTCAAGAACCATCTTGATGGTCAGGGACCATTTGTGATAAAACCCTTATAAATATTGTAACTTTTTATTGATTTTACACAAACTCATCCTTATTTTTTTTATAAATAATAAACGATAATTTTATGTTTAATTTTGGATTGGATTTTTAACCAATCTCGCCATGCCACGTGTTATTGTAAAAAATTACAATTTTTTTTAATAGATTTTTAACCGATCCTGTAACACCACGTGTCATGATTCTGTAAGAATTTTGTGGATAGATTTCCAATAAGATTTTAATCAATCCTGTCATGCCACATGTCACTATTTATTCAGATTTCTTGTGGATAGATTGTCGTTAAGATTTTCAACCATTACAACGTGTCACAGACATTATCTACAACCTCATCATTTCTTTTCTCTCTTTATAAACACTACATCAAACCTAAATTCACACACCAAATTCAAAGTCTTTCCAAATTATTCTTCATACTTTATAAATCTTGAGTTTTTACAATGTCTTTTCTACTCAAACCTTAACCCTACAATGTTCATCGATTATTCCATCCTATTATTTTCTTTCTTTCCAAAATTGACGATCCCTCAAACAAAAAAAAAATTTATTCAACTCAAAACTGGATTGGGATTTGGCACAACCTCGTCCTCTACCTCTACTTCCGTTAGTGGTGGGTACTTGCTACAGTACCTCCGAATCTCTTCTTCACTGCAAGATGTCACCAGAAAAGTAAGTCCAGATCGTGATCCATGAATCAATTTGTGAATGTACTTTTTTTATAGGTAAATTACATAAAACTACCTTAACTATTGGGTCATTAACAGTTCATACCTCGTCTTTAAAAAGTTTCAATGTCATACCTTATCTTCGAATTTGTTGCAAAGTCATACCTTCTGTCAATTGTCTGTCAATTCCTCTGTTAAATGCTGACGTGGCTTGAGGCGGGGCCCACTTTCTATTAAAAAATTAATAAAAAATTATTAAAAACTAAAAAAACATTTAATATTTTTAAATATTAAAATAATAATTAATTAAAGAAAAGTAAAAAAAAAAAACCTCAGTTCGCCTTCCCCCCCGCCCCTTTCTCCCCCCACCCGAGTCGAACCTACAGACCAAAAAAAAAAAAAAAACCCATCTTCATGTTTTCCGGTCCCCCCTTCCCTGCAACCCACTCATTTCTTCCCCCTTCCGTCTTCCCCAAACCCACCGTGCATCGCTCCTCATCCTCCTCCGCACCGACTACCTACAACCAAGGAAAAAAAAACCATCTACATTGATGCGAAAATTAACTTAACACACAAATTAAACCCTCTTGTTGTCAAATTGTAGTATAAACGCAAGTAGGGATCGTTCTAAACCGGGGATTAGGAGGGCTTGCTAAAACCTCTAAACTAACTCAAAGACATAAAAACAAAGTTAAAAATGTTTGAATAGACTCAAAAGACTCAAAACAGATTCTAAAGATGCAAAACAACTTAAAAACACTCAAAATTGTCTAAAACATTTACTGGGCAGATTTGACTCTAACACAACTTTGGACGAAATTTGGGTTTTGACTTGAATCAAAACACTCAAAAACACTAACGAAATAGAAATTTAACACTTTGAAACAACAAAGTAAAATGGGGATTTTGGTTTTGATGAATTTGAAACAAGCAAACAAGTTATAAAACTAGGTAGATTGTAAGACAACTTTGAGGAATACGATGATGGATGGATTAGTTAGAGGACCGTTATTCACACATGACACACTTGTACATGAATCGATTTCCAATTGCTTTTCAATAAACTATGATGCTCAACACCCCAGATTAACCGTGATGCACAAATTAACCCTCAGATTTTCCTTTACTCATTGAATTGGATGAATGCATACGACAACCCAAATCATTCTCTAAAAGTCCCCTATATGAATGCATAATAGAGATACAATCAGAGATCATTATGTTCAATGAAAATCATAAGTGTTGACGAGGCAATTATAACTATGAATGCATGATACAATTGCCAAGAATTCAATTAACGCGATTGTGATAAACAACCTTCACTACTCATGAATATAAACTTGTAACGATTAGGTGAAACTCATTCTAGCATCTAATTCATGCATGAAAACTAAGTATGCATCCTTAATAAACATACAAGAATCAGTTATGAATAAAATAGATAATTGAATTGCAATCACAACTTATCAAATCACAATTGGAAGAAATCAATTCAAATCTCAAGCATGTTCATGGCTTCAAACTTCCCCCTAACTAAATAGGGATTTAGCCACTCATAATTGCAACAAAATTAGAAAATAACAAAGTAGACATTGAAAGCAAGAACGAAGTACACCTAAAACGCTCCAAAGTTCCAAGCTTGAAATGCCAAGGACCTTTGTTTTCACCACCTTGTTGTAGCACAAGTGTCTAGGATGTGTATGGATATATGGATGGAATGGATTTGCACGACATGGAAAATGGAAATGTATGGAGATGTGTTTGAATGTATGGATGAAATGGAATGGAGCTCAAGGCAAGGGACTTGTGTTTGTGAATGAAGCTCTTTTGATGGATCAAGATTGTTCTTAGGAAGGGGAATGGTGGATGTATTTATAGGCTAAGGAGAGGACCACTTCAATTCCTTGCATGTGCAGTTTGTATGGGTGTGTGATGTACATGTTTCCCTTTACATTTGCACACACATGACCTCCATCATTTCAGCCACAAATCAACCCATTTTTTGCCATGTGTGTGTGTTTCCTTTGCCCATGTGTGTGTGTTTCCTTTGCCCATGTGTGTGTGTTTCCCTTGCCCATGTGTGTATGTTTTTCCTTTGCATTTGCACACACATGTTCTTCATTATTTCAGCCAACAATCCACCCATTTTCTGCCCATGCCAAGCCCTCCATGCAGTGCCTTTCTTGTTATGTGTGTGCTGTCCATGTAGAGTGTGTGTATGCCCTCCAACCTGTGCAGTTTGAATATGAACTTATCAAATACCCCCACACTTAGCTTTTGCTAGTCCTCGAGCAAAAGAAAGAAAACAAAACAGAACCTAAACCTTCCAACGTTTGCCTCAAGGATTTCCAACGCACATGATAAGTTAAAAATCATCATTCCCACATATTTTAGTCAACTTAACACTTGAGCACATACTTAATCATAGTCACCGCATACTAGTTCACATGTAACCAATTAAAATGATGTTTTAAATGTAGTAACATGCCTTAGAGAATTTGCTCAATTCTTTACAAGATATGCACTCAATTTTCACTCAGATATTCTGACTACACACCCTACACAAGGTATATGTGAGAAGATTGATGTAAACATGAAAACTAGTAATCACATATATGTATAACAAGAAAGCATTTTCTGGTATTAATAAGCATGTTTAGATATGATCTCATGAATGGAATGCTACTACTTAGATGCGAGAACCAGTGACACCATATGCTCATACCAAATTCAAACTCCACAAATTGAAACACATAAAACTCAAGATAGAAGTCAAAGGTTGTAACGGGGCTTAGGGTATTGGCTAATAAAGAAATGATAGGAATAACAAATGTACTTAAAGCGATAGCAAGCAAAGCAATGAAATAGACACTTTGGAATTCACTTTAGAATGCAGAATCAACTTTTAAATACAAAGGGAAGATTCATGCAACACTTAGGGCTCTTTTTCACAACTTTTCTTCTTTTCATTCTATTTTCCACGAATGTTTTTTTTTTCTTTTTCTTTTCTACCCGTGCCTTATTAAGGACTTTGGCACACACACACACACACAAGAATCACTTCCTTCACACTTGTTTTTCTGCAAAAGTTCAACAAAAGGAATTCCTTCTAAATTATGTTTTACTATGCTTCAAGGACAAGGGTATGGATGGTCCTAATCTAGGCTAGGTGAGGATAGTGTGGGTTAACAAAGAACATAGGCTACACAGGGCTCAACGGGGGTAAACTTAAACACATAATGAAATAGGGCACGGCAATTTGGCTGTGGTGGTCACTACACAACTTCATCTTGAATATGTATTATGCAAATCAATACCATGCTTTGAATGAAATAGGCATGAGTTCTAGCATTTGGAACTAACTAATGAAACGCCTTCTAAGTAGCAACCAAACAAAGAATAATGAGATCATGCAACGACTTTAGAAAACAATGATGCACAGATTATTAACTCTCCAAATAAACGTTTAGGCTCAAGTCTCACAAGGTTGTAGCGTACATTTGAGTTCCTTCTTTCAAGCATGTTACAAAATTGATTTTTCCTTTATGATTGCATGTGAATTCATAAATTATAACCACAACCAAGCATACACCAAAGAGTAAATCAAATTTTCATCCATGTTTATAACTCTCTTTAACAGTCATGCAATTAAAAACCAAATCCTCATCATTGTGTTGAAAGGTACCCTAAGGCACAAATAAACATACAAAAACAACTCTTTTTGGGTTTTCAAAACAATTTTTCAAATTTTTATGAGATTTTCGGATTTTTATGTCAAAACACACTGAAACACTCCAAAACAACTTAAAAACACTTAAAACAGCAAGGAACAACACTAGAAGTAATGGGTGATAAACTCCTACGAATTTCATGCAAAACAATGGTTACCCCCCACACTTAAATAAAACATTGTCCTCAATGTTTCAAGCATAAACTCACACAAACAAACAACGAATAAACATGACAAGTATGGCAAAGTAAAAATTAGACAGAGTAGAGTTTAAGAACGCAAATCTAGTTTTGGAGATAGATGATCTTGTTATCTTTCCACAGCTTTGATGTCGAACTGGTTTGGAATTCTGAGCGAGGAATATAAGAGTTCCTTGGTTTCAAATCAGACTCATTCTGCTGGGTTGATTTGATTGTGCAGTCTGCATTCTTCTCTGCTTGTTTCTTCTGCACGGCGGGCAGGTACGAGGTAGAGGTGTTGGTCTGTTTCTTTCTTCAATCTTTCCAAGTGCCCACCTCTTGCTTTCTTTCTCCTTGTCCCTAGCTGAGGATGAATTGGCAAATTGTCTCCACATGCTTTGAGGTATCATTTTCACTTCCCTTATTTGTTCCCCAGGCAGATGTTGTAGACGAAGATGAAGCATAAAAGGATGAAGATGAGTACTCGAGAGCAAGACTAGGTAAGCAATTAGGAAGGGGTTCCAGGCAGTCGGTTCCAGATCGGAAGATTGATACTAAGTGCTGGCTGATTGCTCTCTTTCTCCTTGTCCTAAAACAACGACAAGGAGAAGGACAAGGAGAAAGCATGATATGATATACTCTTGCTTTCAACCTTCATGGTGTGAAATACTTTTTCTTTAGATCAGTTGTTTGTAGAGGTACCCCAAGGAATAAGGAACACTGAGTGACTCGAGAGGGTTTGTTGGAAAGGCATTCTCGGAGAACAAGAAGGGTTATGTATGTTTTCCTTGCAATGAAGGGTGAAGGGTGACATTTATAGGAATTAATAACTGGTACTATTCTTTCACTCTTGTCAGCAACCATTGGGTGATTTAATAGTAAACTTCACGTGCTTTCTACTTCACAAGAGATCTTCGACAGATTGCTCGTAATTTCCGCAAAGCTGACTGTGCATGTGACAGGCGCTGATACGTCTGGAAAAGCAAGTGCCTCTTCGATATCTGGAATCGGCGCTTCGACAAACTGCCTGTGATTTCCGCAAAGCTGACTCTACATGTGATAGATGTTGACACCTTTGGAAAAGCAGATGGTTGGAATCGGCGCTTCGACAAACTGCCCGTGATTTCCGCAAAGCTTACTCTGCATGTGACAGATGCTGACACGTCTGGAAAAGTAGATGCCTTTCTGATATCTGGAATTGCCTCTTCGATCTCTGAAATCCCGTCGAGTGCAAAGGTTGCATGTGACAAGTGCGGACAAATCTGGAAAAGAAGATTGGCCATGGTTTCTGAGCAAGCCTAGCTTTTGAGAAAGCTAGCGCCTCTTTGATTTTTGAGTTGGCCTTTTCGATTTCTGAGCTTGCTTCTTCGATCTCTGAAATCCCATCATGTGCTGATTTTTATAGAGGTACGCAGGATGTTCAAAACACACTTGAATTTCTGCCTGTAAAAACTCCCTTCTTGCACTTCTACGATCTTGACTTGTATGACCTCTTCTTTCTTTACCACCTCTGAAAATGTCTGGCCCCTCCGACTGTCGTTTTGACTTGAACCTTGGTGAAGAGGCAATCTCGCCTTCTCCAGACAACATATGGCGCCCATCCTTCATATCCCTTACTGATCCCCTTACCGTTGGGGATTCGATGATGAAGAATGATATGACAGCTGCGGTGGTGGCCAGGAACCTTGTCACTCCCAAATATAATAGACTACTTGCCAAACGGTCTGATGAGTTGGCTGTTAAGGATTCTCTGGCTCTCAGTGTGCAATGCGCAGGTTCCGTGTCTAATATGGCTTAACGCCTATTTTCCCGAACCCGTCAAGTTGAATCATTGGCGGCTAAAGTGATGAGTCTCAAGCAGGAGATTAGAGGGCTTAAGCATGAGAATAAACAGTTGCACAGGCTCGCACATAACTATGCTACAAACATGAAGAGGAAGATTGACCATATACAGTTGTGAATCTGATGGTCAGATTTTACTTGATCATCAGAGGTTTGTGGGTTTGTTCCAACAGCATTTGCCCTCATCTTCTTAGGCTGTACCGCGTAATGAAGCTCCAAATGATCAACCTTCGATGCTTCCTCCTGCTGGGGCTTCGCCGACTGCTGAGGCTCCGCCGACTACTGAGACTTCTCCTAAGCAGCCTTTGTGAAGGCTCCCTATTGTATTTATTTGCTTAATGTTCCTTTCTTTTTTTATGAATGTAAAAATACCTTGCATAACTGTCAGTGTTTCAAAAATAAACCCACACCAAAAACAATTAAACAAGCAACAAATAAAAATGACAATCATGGCAAAATAAAACTATAGAAAAGGGAAGGTTTTTAGGAAAGCAAAACCAATTGTGGAGCAATTCAAAAATCTTCCTCATTTGAATACATGGGTTGCCTTCTAAGAAGCGCTTACTTTAACGTTTTCCAGCCGGACGAAACTTCCTTCTAAACTTGGATAGGGCTCATAGCATGGAATTGATCCTTGAATGGAAGGTGATACTTGACGTGATCCGGCAATGGTTTAAATTCTAGTGTAGGTGCCTGAATAATCAAAATCAGCAAGTTAGTATATAATAAAATCGAAGTTGGAGAAGATGGCTTACTTGCTTGCTCCAACACAAACTTAATTACGAACACCACATCTTTGAAGGTTGCAGGGACATGGGACTTGGCCAGATTTGGTGTTTTGAGAGTTATGACTTGTCCCGTGTTATAAAATCCAACTTCTTTGGGAATTTTCATCTCAAGTGTATCTTCTTTGATGAATTCTAGACATTCCCCATCCACTTCTTGCTCTTGATTCGTTGGAAAGGTTTCAAAGATGCCTTTCTCACCCTGTTCTTCCTTGGATTGCATGATCCTGCAAGGAATAAGGACATTTGGTGAAACGGGGTCAGGGCAAATTGAATTTAGGCTTACCTTGGTTGTAGTGGATGGCATGGATGGCATATGGGGTTGCGGCAATGGTGGTTCTTCCCTTGTCGTGGCCTTGTTATTCTCCTCTTCTTCGAGCAGCAGCTGTTTATCCATGTTTTGGCTTGGTTTGGATGTCTTGGGTTCACCTCCAACCTCGATAACACTTCCCAAAGTGATAGCATCATGGATTTCAAAATCTTCCTTCAAATTTTCAATAGTTGAGTTGGAAAGTTCACTTTGCTCTTGAATTTGTGCCATGAACTCCATAATCTGCCCAATTTGCTTATCCAATTCACCCGTCTTCTTGGCTTGATTTTGCATCTCTTTGTTTCCATTTTCTACTTCCTGGTTCAAATAGGTGAGTAACTTATTAAACATATCATTATCCAAAGACGTACCTGAATTGAATTGGGCTGATTGTTGTGGTGGCTGCATAGGTCTTGAATAGAACTCTTCTTCTTACTGCCAATACCCATCTTGTTGGAATTGTTGAGGTTCTCCCTACATGTAATCTGAATAATCTCTCAAATCCGAATTGTATGCGTTGGAAAACATGTTGTCCCATGATTGGCTATGGCCTTGATAACCCCAAGCATCTTCATTCGCAACGAATTGAGAACATTGATGAGTTGGATATCCTTGCCCATAGGATACACCATATGTAGGGACACTTTGTATTGTGGTTCTTTTGGCATATTGTGACAATTGAGAAGTAAGTTTCGCCAATTGCGCTTGAATGGTAGCAAATTCCATGTCTTACTTCTCTAGTACCTGAAATCAAGGAAACAAAACTAAATCAAATATCATAAGTAAAAATCAAAGACAAAAATAGAAACAGAGTCAGTAACTAAAACAAAAGACATGAAAAAGAAACAACGGGGGATTAGCAAAGTTGCTAATCCCCGGCAACGGCGCCAAAATTTGATGCGAAAATTAACTTAACACACAAATTAAACCCTCTTGTTGTCAAATTGTAGTATAAATGCAAGTAGGGATCGTTCTAAACCAAGGATTAGGAGGGCTTGCTAAAACCTCTAAACTAACTCAAAGACATAAAAACAAAGTTAAAAACGTTTGAATAGACTCAAAGGACTCAAAACAGATTCTAAAGACGCAAAACAACTTAAACACACTCAAAATTGCCTAAAAACACTTACTGGGTAGATTTGACTCTAACACAACTTTGGACGAAATTTGGGTTTTGACTTGAATCAAACCACTCAAAAACACCAACGAAATAGAAATTTAACACTTTGAAACAACAAAGTAAAATGGGGATTTCGGTTTTGATGAATTTGAAACAAGCAAACAAGTTATAAAACTAGGCAGATTGTAAGACAAATTTGAGGAATACGATGATGGATGGATTAGTTAGAGGACCGTTCTTCCACATGACACACTTGTACATGAATCGATTTCCAATTGCTTTTCAATAAACTATGATGCTCAACACCCCAGATTAACCGTGATGCACAAATTAACCCTCAGATTTTCCTTTACTCATTGAATTGGATGAATGCATACGACAACCCAAATCATTCTCTAAAAGTCCCCTATATGAATGCATAATAGAGATACAATCAGAGATCATTACGTTCAATGAAAATCATAAGTGTTGACGAGGCAATTATAACTATGAATGCATGATACAATTGCCAAGAATTCAATTAATGCGATTGTGATAAACAACCTTCACTACTCATGAATATAAACTTGTAACGATTAGGTGAAACTCATTCTAGCATCTAATTCATGCATGAAAACTAAGTATGCATCCTTAATAAACATACAAGAATCAGTTATGAATAAAATAGATAATTGAATTGCAATCACAACTTATCAAATCACAATTGGAAGAAATCAATTCAAATCTCAAGCATGTTCATGGCTTCAAACTTCCCCCTAACTAAATAGGGATTTAGCCACTCATAATTGCAACAAAATTAGAAAATAACAAAGTAGACATTGAAAGCAAGAACGAAGTACACCTAAAACGCTCCAAAGTTCCAAGCTTGAAACGCCAAGGACCTTTGTTTTCACCACCTTGTTGTAGCACAAGTGTCTAGGATGTGTATGGATAGATGGATGGAATGGATTTGCACAACATGGAAAATGGAAATGTATGGAGATGTGTTTGAATGTATGGATGAAATGGAATGGAGCTCAAGGCAAGAGACTTGTGTTTGTGAATGAAGCTCTTTTGATGGATCAAGATTGTTCTTAGGAAGGGGAGTGGTAGATGTATTTATAGGCTAAGGAGAGGACCACTTCAATTCCTTGCATGTGCAGTTTGTATGGGTGTGTGATGTCCATGTTTCCCTTTACATTTGCACACACATGACCTCCATCATTTCAGCCACAAATCAACCCATTTTCTGCCCATGTGTGTGTGTTTCCTTTGCCTATGTGTGTGTGTTTCCCTTGCCCATGTGTGTGTTTTTCCTTTGCATTTGCACACACATGTTCTTCATTATTTTAGCCAACAATCCACCCATTTTCTGCCCATGCCAAGCCCTCCATGCAGTGCCTTTCTTGTTGTGTGTGTGCTGTCCATGTAGAGTGTGTGTATGCCCTCCAACCTGTGCAGTTTGCATGTGTGTAGCTGTCCATGTTTCTCTTTTGTATGTGCATTTCCACTTGCTCCAAAGCCAAATGAGTGCAATCATAACCCCATTTGCTGCTGAGTGTTGATGACAAAGCAAAACACAAAACAAGTGCCTTTACTTTCTCATTTTATTAGCCAAATCTGCTTAGCCCTTTTCTGAACCTTTCAGTGTTACAATGCCCATACCTTCTTCTAGAAAAATGATATTAACAATCCGTAAATTGGTCCAGAAAATAGACATCCGTAGCTTTCCAAGCATATAAGGCTCATTCTCTCATTCATTTTTAGCTGTTCGTAACATGCTTCCAAAGTCAGCTAATCTGCACAGGCAGTTTTGACGAATTTGTTACTTAATATCTCACTTGTGCTACTTCTCTTTTCTTTGCTTGATAAATCACACAAAACACAAAAAAATAGTAAATAGCTCAAAAATATAAGGAACTAACTAAGAAAAGACAAGTGAATTTTATGTAAAATATATATAAATATGAGCTTATCATTCATCTTCCCCAAGCCCCATTTCCTAGCAACCCAGATCTTGTCTTCCCCAAACCCACCCTTTTCTTCCCCCAGATCCAACACGAATGTCTATGCCGCCATCGCCGGGATTGTAAGGTGGAATAGGGAAACCCCCTTCGCTAGGCCGATTCAGCGGGTGGAGAAATTGGGCAGGGAGAAAATGGGGGGAATGGGTGTGGATTAAAGGAGTGGGGTGTGTATAGGAGGGAAGATGGTGGGTACCGAGGAAGAGGTGGAGGATGGGTGTGCGGTGGGTTCGGGGAAGACAGGAAGGGGAAGAAAGGGGTGGGTTGTAGGGAAGGGGGGTCGGAGAAGATGAAGATGGAGGAAGACGAACTGGGGTTTTTTTTTTATTTTTTATTTTATTTTTTATAAGTTTTCGTTAATTAATTATTATTTTAATATTTTAAAAATATTAAATGGTTTTTTTTAGTTTTAAATAATTTTGTATTAGAAAGTGGGCCTCGCCTCAAGCCACGTTAGCATTTAACAGAGGAATTGACAGACAACTGACGGAAGGTATGACATTGCAACAAATTCGAAGAGAAGGTATGACATTGAAACTTTTTAAAGACGAGGTATGAAACTGTTAATGACCCAATAGTTGACGTAGTTTTATGTAATTTACCTTTTTTTTTTAGTACAACGATATATTTTACACTATGGAGAGGGAGAGTTTGGTTAAGCCACTGTTGACCCTAAAAACTACCAAGCCTACGTGGCGCGCAGGCCAAGTAACTAATGAGCTAGCTACGTCATTCGGTTGATGCGGGGCGTGCCAACTCGTCGGTCGAGGAGTAAAATGTGTTGATGTTGCGCTGAGCACGCTGCTGACTTCCTGATCTTGCAACTGCGGCTGAGGAAGGAACACGTCTCGGCCTTCGGGTTCTAGAGCCTGAAGACAAGGCTACTAGTTCTGCAAAGTTCACAAATAGTCGGCGCCGGATTTGGTCACAGTGATTATATTCATTAAAGTATAAGCACGCCAAATCAACACTAGACTATATGGGCACAAGTACTCAAAACAAATGTACTTCTTGATTGTGAAAGTGGTTCGGCCGTTATAATGCCGAACTCTAAAACCTACTTGTGAATAACCAATCATAAACAACTCGGCGTTCAATGTGCCGAGCCCCGTAATTCGTAACACCTCACTTCGCTGAGAAGGCTAATGAGATGACCTCTACCAATAAGGATTTGAAAATCCTTCTCGACTGAGACTTGGATAGATAACCAGTCAGCCTCGCCATAGTGCTGTTTATCCAAACTGAAAATGCTCCGTGGTCGGCTGATTCTACGGCAACAGTGCTGTTTATCCAAACTAAAGATGTTCGCTGGTTGCCTTCATAGTGCTATTTATCCAAACTGAAGATGTGTCGGCAGAAAAGGAAAATAAAAATCTCAAGGTTGTTAGGAGGTTTCGCGAAAGCGAAGGTTTGCACAGGGCAGTTTGTGTGTTGAATTGGAGGGATTTTAATGATGTCCTCCTCCCTCTATTTATAGTAGTTAACCTACTTCCAATCGAATCACAACCATATTCGGACTAGAAATCCTTCCCTCAATCTAACCTTATCTTGGCCAATCCTACTCTTACTAGGACTTTGAACTCAACCCCCTTATCAGGTCGGATCTAATCCCAAACTCCAACGTCCTTATCTTGTTGAAACTCCTTCCCATATCAGGATTCAACTACCCATGGATTACTAATAGGACACGACCGGCCTTGGCTATGTGGCCCATAAATTAGATGACCCCCAGCGACTCCTAAGTATGGCCTCTAGGTCGAGAACGACTCTAAACTCGGCCCAAACCAATATTTTGGTCCCAAACATTGCCCCCTCGCTTTTAAGGTCGTCGACCCACACTCCTTGGTTTGAGTCTCGACTTTGAAGAAGTGAACCGGCCTAAAGACAAACACTCAATCTTCTTGAGAGACACCACCATGCGCATTTATGAGATAAAATCCCATGATCTCGATTCTCCCAACCGTCCTACCACATGTCGGTCCCCTGGTTAACCTATCAACCCTTAATCATGACCCTCGAAAACATGAAACCGTCGAAATGTCTCTCTTACACTAAACCTGCCATAAAACGCAATCGTGCATCCTTAAACCGCGAAAACTTTGGTCTTTTCGCCTGGATTCTCTGAATATCTACAATGATTAGCAACTTTCCCGCTTGATTCTATCCTTAATTTTGAAAATCAAACGTTTAGCCTTCCTTCCCAAATGCCTATAAATACCTCAATCCTTTCCATTCGTACCTTATGCTTTCCAAAACCCTTGAAACTCTCTCGCCACTTTTCTTTCAAAACTTTCAAAACCCAGAAAATCCCAAGCTTTTAACTTAGAAATCTTTAAGCCTTCATCAATAGTCCCCTTCATCTCCCAACTTTCCAACGAGTGCAACAAGTGCAAGGACTTTATCGATCGGAACGCCATCAAGACTCTGTGCTTCGAGAGTGACCTAAACACTACTCATCAAATCCTGGGACCACTCTTTAAAGACACAGTGCCATCGTCCATCACTAACCTATTCAAACAACACTGCCTAGCACATTTGCTACAAGGATTTGACTGGTCGAAATGGTGCCTGACAAAGCCTCAAGGAGCCTGGCCTTCGACCAACGCGAACTGGGCAGCCTGGGTTGTATGGATGGAAAAATTCTTTGGTAAAGAGTGGGAGGCTCTTGGCATCCACGATGCCATTAAGCTCTCGACCATGGATAAAGAACTCCTTATGGTAGTTGTAAGCCTCTGGTGCTCGGCCACCAACACCATGGTTATTCCGTTCGGCCCTATCACCTCCACCATCCTTGACATCTCGGCTATCCTCGAGACTTCTCATTCTGGTATTCCAATAGACGCCGCTTTATTGGATGCCCATGAAACCTCGACCTCAAGGTACTATTCGACGAAAGGAAGTTCATAAGTTGCATAAGAATTTTTTCAACTACAATACCCTTATCCTCCATTTTGCTAGCCGAGGGGAGGCGAGTCTGTGGAGGGGCGAACACGAGGTTTTCCTATTTTTCTGGTACAACAAGTTTATCTGTTGTACCAAGTTGAATAAATGTTTGGTCTAAAATATGCTGGTGGCGGAAACCCTGGCTAGCGGTCATTCTCTGGCACTCAGTCCGGCTATCCTTGTCAACCATCTGGGCTGCTTGGCTGAAACAACCGTTAACAAGATCGAGCCGCACCAGAATGGACCTCTTTGGGTGTTCAAACTTTGATTGCAGGTTTATTTCTACACACTTCGGCCATAAATCTCCAACCTTCAATCTACTGCAGCACTCGGCCTTCAGTTGGCTCCTCGACCAGTGCCTCCTCACTAAGCCGAAGAAGTCTTCAAACACTTATTCAACCTAAACATCCTTTTTGACGATGAATTTTTGATATGTCGCCATCAAGAATACCCCAACTTCATCAGACTTCCCACATCAACCTGGGATGAAAGTGAAAATGCTGGTTTTCATCAAAACTGGGGGTCATTCCAACATTTATTTCTTCTAAGGGGTCCTTAACTTGGGGTTGACTATCTTTGAGTTCAGTTGGTGTGGCTTGAACTTTATCTAAGTTGATGCCCGATCGTGGATGCCTGGAAATATCATACCAATGAGCCAGTAGACGTTCCATCGTGGATGAAACCGTGGCCCAACGCCTTTCTCTTGTGGTGTCAGTCATCAGTGTTGGTAATTAAGTTGGCCAAGCTGAGTCTTGCCGAATCCTGGTATACAGTCTCAGCGCCTACCTCGATGGCTTTTTGGACTGAGATCCGAGTCCGCCTTCCATCTTCATTCAAACCCTGTAGGGTAATGTAACCAACGTGATCGTCATAATAGCGGGCCTGAATCATGTTGGTTTCGAAAGGCTGATTATCGGCTGGGCGGATCACAACCGATTTGCCGTCCCAAAAAATGAGAACTTGGTATAAGGAAGAGGGAATGCAAATCGTTTGATGAATCCAATCCAGACCGAGCAAAGCATTATATTCGATTTTGGAGTCGACGATAAAAAATACGGTCATGTGATTGCGACTTGCAACGTTTACCTCTAAAGGGAGCACTCCTTTGGTTTGAGACTTATCACCGAAAAAGCTGCTCATGGTTATCCATAATTGGATGAGTTCGTTGTTGGATCGTAGTAATGCTTTCATGACGGATACGGGCATGATATTGACCGTCACCCCGCAATCGATGAAAATTTTAGTGATTGGGTAACCTTCAATGTGGGCCGTGATATACAACAGTTTTAAATGTTGAAGGTTAGCCGAGGATGAGCAAGGAAACAATATAGCAGAGCTGTTTTAAGTTTGTTGTCATTATTTACTTGCTTATCTTCGGTGTTGGTGAGGAAATCAACTTGTGTTGCTTCCTCGGCCACCACATCACCATCCAAGAAATTTGGTTGGTGTGTAGTTGGTTGGAATTCAGCAGGTAGAACATGGACCATGCTGACTTCCATGTTGTCAAGGACCGAAGGGCCCATTGGATCCTAGTCATCGTCTTTCGGGTTATTGAGGGTTGCATCATTGTTCGTTAGAACATCATCGGCCTGATTATCGTGTGTCTTAACACGTACTTGCTCTTGTGCCATGTAGCCTGACCTTGCTTCCTTCTAACTGTTGTCGTCGAGCCCATTCATTTCTGGTGTCTGATTTTGCCCCTACAATGCCTTACGAACTCGTTCCTCATAGGCAATCCAAGCATCCTTTGTGTCTAGGTAGGCATCTAGACGTGCCACCTGATCTTTTTCATCGGTCATAAGACCAAAGAGAGATACGGTCGAAAAGACTTCGAAGTGATGTCGTAAATATTGAAAGTCTTTAAGAGAAAAAGGAAGTTCGGCCATAGCAATGTCTGTGTATGGGTCGACCTAGAAGCCAATGACCTTGGCTTCTTGTATGTGCGAGAACCTGGTTTTCATTGCTGGATCGGTGGTTTTCTGGATGATCTGTTCAGTATCAGGGCAGGTTAGTACCAGGTCGAGAGCTTCTTGACATGCTTTATGCAGACCAAACAAGTCATTAGCAGAATGTTTCTTATGAAATTTACGCATGTACTCTAAGGATTTGCCGAGGAATAGAGGGTGTAGGTTTCACCAGATCCTTATTAATGGCTCTTGCGGGGGCAATGGGGGAAGCTTGCCTTCGGCTTTTTTTCTGAAATGCTCGAAACGAGCTTTCATCTCTCCAGGCCGAAGAAGAAGTTTGATGCGTTTCTCAGACTCTTCAATGGTGGTTTTAAAATCGCGATCAACTACCTTTTTCTCTTGCAGTAATTTGACAATGATATTCGGGGTTCATCGGTCATCTTCGCTCCCTGTTGCCTCTTTCGGCTGCCATTTAGTAGTCAAAATAGCCTGTGTTGCCGTCGTCGAACCATACAATCTATCCGCTGGCGTTGACGTTTTTGAGATTTGGATAGTGCAGTATATATACCAGTGGGAGAGTTGTAACTATACTAAAGTTGGTCGCGTGACTCATGCGGCTTAGAGGTTTTTTTATTCGCCAATGAACTCGAGTTGCTGAAATTATGCAAGTAATAATCCTTGTTATAAAACATTGCGTCGAAATCAAGACGTTGTCTGGCCGAGGTAGGAAAATATGTCCGTTCCTGAGGGCCAAGCCTATGGAACACTTTCTGGTGCTGGCCTCCATCAAGTTCCTTCGGCTGTGTTGTTGTGGACTTGGATGGTTGTTGTGGTGTTGGTCTCTCCTTTTGTTTGATTAAGACAATGCCTGCCCTACAATTGTTGCACAAAATCAATGGCCCATCAATTCCTTCTACACTGGAATCTGACATAGAGTCAGCCACAGCCGGTCTCGAAAACTCGGTGGGTGGCTCATTGGAAAATAGGTTATTCTTAAGTCGTGGCCAGGAATTTTTCTTTGGGACATGTTGTACTAGTAAAAACTCGGCCTTCCTTTTCCCTTTGCTCTTGGGTAAATGGGCGTCTACCATGCCAACTATTGCTGAAGGGAATGGATCAACGTCGACCGCCATTCATTTTTCGGGGAACTTTAGCTTACCTTTGTCGATCCAGCTTTGAATATCATCACGGAATACGACATAGTTGTTCGTGGTATGCTTAGTCGAGTTATAGTACTTGCAATACGTCTTCCCTTTAAGCTCTTCGGCCTTGGGAATGTTATGTCCTGACTGAAGTTTGATAATCTTCGCTAACAACAATTGATCAAAAATTGCCTCGGCCTTTGTGATATCAAAAGTGTAAACTTTCGATGTTTTCGCTGTTTCCTCAATGGTTGAGCGTGTTTTGGCATCCTTGGAATTAAATTGAGTCAATGCCTTGCAAACATACGGTTTGTCTATGACTATCTCGGTTGCGTCCACATTGATGTATCGAGAATCTTCACCTTCGGCCGACACATAACTGACCGTGGGATTTTTGTAAATCGTTCCTCGGGATGGGGATTTTGAGATCTTTTCTTATCGGAGCAAATAATCATATTGCTCGACATGTTGGCCTAATTCATACATATCTCGGAAGTTTTCCCCAAGGAATTTCTTTTTGTACTCCACGTCGAGCCCATTCAGAGCAAGCCTAACAAATGTGACTTCAGGAAGAGGTACTCAGTACAAATTCTTGGCCGATTTAAACCTTGTAATATAGTCCATTGGTGACTCATCAGATGCTTGAGCCATCCTAGCCAATGAAGAAACTGACATTTCCATCCCCAGCCGATATAACTGTTCGTGAAACTTCTCGACCAACTTCTCCCAGCTTTAGATAGAATTAGGTGGGAGGTTGATATACCATGCGAATGCTAAGCCTGTCAACGAAAAGGAGAACGACCGTAGTTTATGGAAATCACTATTGACATCTCCGCATTACGTAGTGAAACGGGACACATGTTCTAACGAGGATAAGGACGATTCTCGAGCAAAAAGGCTGAAATCTGGAATCTTGAAACCTTTAGGATATTCAAACTTTTCCACATAAGCGGGATATGGATGGATGAATTTCGGGAACTTCGGCCCTTTTTTCATGGCCAAATCGATCATCCGTTGGACCTCGATCATATCGACGGATGTTGCTTCCATTCTCTGGTCAGATCCATCAGACTTACTACTTGATCCTTCCTTTTTTTCAAAGTCGATTGTTTTGGGCCGAGTAGACATTACTTCGGCCTGTAGCGGATTACTTCTTAGTGGAAGCTGCCGAGCCTGATCAGCAGATCCTCCTAAAGACTTTGCTAACTAATAATTCGAGCAATTTGGTGTGGGTCTCACCATTACTTCGTATTACCTCGAGCAAATTGTTTATTTTTTAAACAATTGTCTGTTCAACTTGTCGAGATTGCTCATCAAGCTGCCGAACTGGCACCTATTCTTTCAATGAAAACGCTGGCAGTTCGGTTGGGTACTTCTGTGTTTCGAGGCTGGGTACCGAGGCAAACTTCCTTTTCTCGAAGTGTCATGCTTGCAGCTTCAGGGGTTATAGCAACGAGAGATCGGTAGTTGATTTTCCCATGGTTGTTTTCTTTTTGACTAATCGTGTCTCGATGGTCATGAACTTCGTAGTTTTAGCACTAGGTCTCATCGGGCGTGCCAAAATGTTGACCCTAAAAACTACTAAGCCTACGTGACGCACAGGCCGAGTAACTAATGAGCTAACTACGTCCGAGGAAGGAACACGTCTCGACCTTCAGGTTCTAGAGCCTGAAGATAAGGCTACTAGTTTTGCGAAGTTAACAAATTGTCGGCACGGGATTCTGTCATAGTGATTATATTCGTAAAAGTATAAGCACGCCGAATCGACACCAGACTATATGGGCACAAGTACTCAAAATAAATGTACGACTTGATTGTGAAAGTGGTTCGGTCGTCAGAATGCCGAACTCTAACACCTACTTGTGAATAACCAATCATAAACAACTTGGCGTTCAATGTGCCGACCCCAGTAATTCGTAACACCTCACTTAGTCAAGAAGGCTAATGAGATGACATCTGCCAATAAGGATTAAAAAATCCTTCTCGATCGAGACTTGGATAGATAACCAGTTGGCCTCGACGCAGTGCTGTTTATCCAAACTGAAGGTGCTCCACGGTCGGCTGATTCTACGACAATAGTGCTGTTTATCCAAACTGAAAATGTTCGCTGGTTGCCTTCACAATGCTGTTTATCCAAACTGAAGATATGTTGACGGAAAAGGAAAATAAAAATCTCAAGGTTGTTGAGAGGTTTTGCGAAAGCGAGGGTTTGCGCAGGGCAATTTGTGTGTGGAATTAGAGGGAGTTTAATGATTTTCTCCTCCCTCTATTTATAGTAGTCAACCTGCTTCCAATCGAATCACAACCATATTCGGACTAGAACTTCTTCCCTGATCCAACCTTATCTCGACCAATCCTACTCTTAGTAGGACTTTGAACTCAACCCCCTTATCAGGCCGGATCTAATCCCAAACTCCAACATCATTATCTTGTCGAAATTCTTTCCCGTATCAGGATTCAACTACCCATGGATTCCTAATACGACATGGCCGACCTTGGCTATGTGGCCCATAAACCGGATGACCCTCAGCGACTCCTAAGTATGACCTCTGGGCCGAGAACTACTCTAAACTCGGCCCAAACCAATATTTTGGGCCCAAACAACCACACAATGAGCAACCTAATTTGGTATCAAATTCGCCATCCATGAGATTCGAACCTAAGACCTCTCATTTACAAGTAAATAGGAATACCATCAGATTGTAGTACTGAGTGGGATGAATGTACTTTAGTCATCATGAATTTTTCATTTTTGTTCATTTTTTTTTTTTCAAGTAATGAATTTACTTCATGGGCAGTGCAGCCTTTAAAAGGAAACATCCGTTCTTTCCGCTAGTACCGGTATTGTCTTCTCTTAAATTTGATTTTCCTAAGCATTTTCATTTATTCAAAGGTCAAAACTATTTATTTCTATTTGTGTCTCAAAATTAGTAGATCTACTAAATGACTCTACCCTTTCTATTTTGTTTGAATGCAAATATCGGAAGTCTTTAAGGGAAGGGATCCCCATTTTTAAAAGGAAATGAGGAGTTGTGGGGCGCACATCACCTTGAACTTCAACTATCCGAACTTTCTATTTTTCAAGTTGGACATCATAGATCATTCTTACAAAATATTAGCCAAATCGGAAATATTTGAGACATCTAATTAAGTTCAAAGAAATTGACGAATACTTTGTTCTACAAGTAACAATGAAGTTTTATCGTGATAATTAAATAGACAAATGGTTTTGGATTAAATTGAATTTTTGCAAGGATGATCTATAAATAGAGACTTACAAAATAGACGGTTTAGATAGTTGAAATTCAACGTGGAGTGGACCCTACAACTAGTCCCCATTTTATCAAAAATGAGGATCCCTTTGGATAAAGGGCTGACACACCCCGACTGAAGTTGAGATATGTTGGCTGTCACGTGAGGGTGACGAAGCCAAGTGTGCAACATAAGTGTATACGATAACAAGAAAATGCAAATAACTAAAAACAAACTAAGACTTAGCTATACTAAAGATAATACTAGATGTGTGGAAGTGACTCAGTCAAGCTACAAATGTTTTAGAGCATAGGTATCACAAGTGCAGTCAAACTAAACAAGTACTAATTAAACAAACAGGGAGAAGATCCCTACTTATTTATGGATATGTCAAAACCGCTGGGAAGTCCTCACGAGCCACCAAAGATGATCAACTACCTAGAACCTAGAGGGGCGCAAAACAAAAGGGTGAGTGGGCAAAAAAAAAAAAAAACAAAGCGTTTGAAAACACATTTATCTTTTCTGAACATAGTAACCCTTAACTGTAAAACCCGTATAGTTTCCAGAAAATAGTACTACATATATATATAAAACAACACTCAAGGGCAGTGAAACCCAAAATATGCCATGTCATAATGTTTAAATCATGTAAGCCAGGTGTGGAATCAATGTAAAATAACATGCCAATCGAAGTCACCTAATGTGACCTATATGACTGGACTATAGCTCATCAAACTAGGCTAGCACAGGGTCGGAGTCACCTGATGTGACCTGTACGACAGGCTAGGTATAAACATGTACGCTCAAATGCTACGATCACGTGAAAGCTGTACGATAAATCACGGGTCACCTACGAGTCGAAACCACCTATTATGGTCTGTACGACAGGCTGGCACCAAACTTGGATCCAAGGTAAGCGTGTGGTGCAAGAGGTGAATGATCACATGAAGGCTGGCCCTAATCCCAGGGCGAGAGCACTAATACCGAGTCCAGCCCTGAAGAGCTCTACATAAATATATGCATACCAATGCAACACAACCTATGGAATCACTTCATATTCACATGAAGCTTACCTGAGTCTCCACATCATCATACAATATAATTCACAAATACAACAGTGCAATACTCAAAGTGCAACTCATTACGACATGGCATTCAAAGCATAAATCATTTAAGAAAATGTTCTGGAAAAACATATCATGTCATATATATATATATATATATATATACACAAACACACACTATATATATATAGAAAGAAAATACCCACTCACTGATAAGTAGCAGGATCGTAGCCCCCTAGCCTCACTTGTCCACACTCGTCCTCAGGGTATGTCTCACCTATATGCAAATAACTAATTTTACATTAATCTGAAAGCACATACACAAACCTTAGGAATAACTTCTTATACGTTGGTCAAATGGGGTGTTTGAATATACCAACGTGATCTACTCAACAACACGAACGCCCCCATATTTTTAGAATAATTTTTGGACACCACATGCGCCCTCACGCGCCGGCCACGTGCAGTTACGTGCCTGGCACACTGACGGAATCCCTAACGGCGTTAGGGACTATTCTGTTAAAATAGTATAATATTCCGTTAAAATCCTAACGGAGTTACCTGACGCCGTCAGTATATTCTGTCAAAGTTGATGGAATATTCCTCTTCTTCTCCGATGACTCGCCAGAAATCGCCGCCCCCTTCTGTACTCGCTAGTTTCTGGAAAAATTTTAAACTTTTATATCTAACTCATTTTTCAACCAAAATTCATGAATCTTATATGGATTTGAAGCTCTGGAGGAATAGAACATAATTGACATAATCGTACCTATTAGAGGTAAAAAAAATCAATGGAAAGTGATCGGAATAAAGCCTAGAAAAATCCGGTCAAACTTGAACTCTTCAAAACCACCTATTACGACGTCAACTTTGTCCCAAATCCACTCTACGGTTCCTATGGATTTGTTTAGGAAACTCCCCGAGCCTTAAAACCTTGGAAAAAGGCCTCGATCACAGCGGAGCAACAAACATCTCGTCGGAGTCCGTGAGTTCTCGGGTTCCCGTGATCCGTTCAATGGCCAAAAGGTATCACTCAATTCGTGAGGTCATGAGGAATACGATGGTGGACTTCAACAACTCGATCCGTGTCGATTTGGTTAAGATTGTAGGTAATGGTCTCTCGGTTGTACGGACGAGAGAAAAATCCAAAAGAAAGGAGAGAAAAGGTAAGGTTATATGTGTGTGTGAGTTTGTGATTGGTTAGTAAGGAGAGAGTGAGAGATTTTAATATATGTTGTTCCTCCGGATTGGACAAGGGAAAAGAATGGGTTTTGTAATTGGTCCTAAAACAAATAAAAGGCCAACAATTAATTGGACCCAAGAAAGTAGGAGTTAAGGTGATTGGTTGTTACTTTGGCCCGATTACGCTCTTCTAATAATCGTAATTTTTTCGTTACTAATCCAATTCAGCCCTAACTCACATCAACGCTCTCGTGACGTCGAGTACAATTTAATTACAACAACGAGGAAATAATTTAAAACTACATATGTACATCCATGTCACTAAGCCACCGAGGGCATGATCGTGACCTTACATACTCGGGAGAGAAAATATATAATAATTTGGGATGGGTCGTCATAGGGCTGTGCAAATGTCTACTTATTTATAAAGTGAGTGTTGTTAAACTATTATTCTCATAATTATTTATATTTTATTTTATTTTTGAACAAACGATATTATCTACATTAAGAGGAAGGGGGTAGGCTTAACCTCACAATGGGTTAGCAATAATGTGGATCAAATTCGCCTTTAGCAAGAATCGAACCTAAGACCTCTCACTTACAAGTGAAGAGGAATACCACTAAACTGTAGTACTGAGTGACAAATTTTATTTCTTACCATATAGTAACTAAATAATTTAAGAAAATGTAAACAAGGAGTGAGTAAGCAGTTTGTTGAATTCGAGTGATATTTATATATGCCCTCATTTCATCTGAAAAACGGGTTTATGCTTTGGTGCCAATGTGTTTTTCAATTTACTGCAGCCAACGTTTTTGTTCTATCTCTAAATGGGGAAAATGTCGAAAAGATTTTCACAGGACCTATCAAGCGCTTGATAAAGACTTTCAAATTTTTTTATAAATAATTCTTTTCTTTGTTCCTTAAGTTTGCATATATAATTTTGTACATATATAAGAGTTCAAATCAAGTTTTCTCCAAATGTGATACTACATAAAGTTACTTGGTCCTATTGTGCTGTTCATTTAGCTGCAACCAACGTTACAGTTATATATGTAAATAGGAAAAAATTCCAAGCGATTTCCACTAGATCCATCAAGTGTTTGATAAAGACCCGAAAATGTTTACAAGTAAGTTTGCATATTTGATTTTGTGCATTTGTCATTGTTCAAAACAAGTTTTCTCCGAGAGTGATGTCTTTTATTTCTATCTTTCTGATATATGGATGAATTACCTAACATGTTTCTAAATTGACTGTGGAGCAGAAAATAATCTAAAAAATTATGGAGGTGACACGTAGACTTTTGGGTAAGAATGATAAAATTACCCTCGAGGCACACCGGGATTCCCATGTGCATGCAACGGACAATAACGGCTCAATCAAGGAAGAGTCAAAGGTGATCATTCAAATCCCTCTTATTACTCCTCATCAATCCCTTATTGATTTTATTCAAAAGTTAATTCCCGAAACTTCCTATTTAATTTAGGAATAATTGCCATGTTAATTGCAAGATATTATTTCACATAATATCTTGTAATTATTCTCTAAATATCACCATATAAGGCCGGCCATTCTCCACTCTAAGAGCCAGCCACCCTCCTATAAATACCCCTCTTATCCTACTAAAATGCTAAACCATTTGCTACCCACAAACTTCTAAACACATTCTTTTCAAAACTTTAACTTTGACATCGGAGATTCTTCGGCCAAAGCCCCCTATTTATCGTGGGCAGGTGAGGCTTTTGGCCTTAATCTTAGGTGTTATTATTTTGCAGGTGCATTTTCGTCAAAGAAGAAGATGGCAGAAATTTGCATCCACAAATTGGTGCTTTCATTGAGAATTTGATTCACACGCTCGAAGAAGACTTTCGCATTCAAAGTTTCTCATTTCTTGTTCATACGTAAATTTTTCATACGTTCTTATTCCTAGAATTTTTTAATTCTTTGAACAGACGTATGAGAAAAATACAATGGCGGGAAATTCGGAAACCATGACGAACGAAACTTCCTACGTTCAAAGATCCGGATCAAATGATGGAGATTGTGATGTAGGCCCACCACGACGATCCACGAGGCTCAACGCGGTAGCAAAAAGAGTAACTTTGCCACTACTGCAGCCACGACAACCACCGTGACAGTGGGGAGTGGGACAGCTACATGGAAGCAAGGCCATGAAGCAACAACAACTGTCACCTTGTAGTCAGTGGTGAAGCTAGGAATTGTCGAGGGGAGGGGAGAAATTTAGAAGGTTAAGAGGTCCCAATAAAACCTAAGTAAAAAGAAAGTGATCCTTACAACAAGAGGCACAAGAAACACACAACAAAACCAAAACCAATCATTTTTGCATTTGACTACCATAGAAAACCAGAACTGTTTTTCTTAACAGGCTTCATTGAGTAGAGAGTATTGACCAAATGGAGAAAGGCATACTAGCTGAAAGATAGTTTTGGTTTGCTACTAACCATGACTTGAATAAAAAACACAATAATACGCTTGAATAATAAACACATGAAACACAATGAACCATACCTGCAGCATTCGACTAACTTGAGTAAGTGACTTACGCCAAAAGGGTATGGGCATCTTCGTCCCTTAAGATGTCATCTTCAAGACCCTCAAATGTTAGAGTTTTCTTGAAATGTGAGCAGAAATTAGAAAATCATCTCCATATGACCTTTTCTAAAAATTGAAAAGATTTTCTATGTTTCAAATAATCAATCGTCAAGGATAAGTCTGCAAAATGCATTATCCATCAACCAAGAGCTGAATGAGTTTCATAGATGTAGGAGGCCTTGAGATAAATAAAACCAACTATTCGATACCATTCTCGAGTCTCAACCATTAATTATAACATTAAATGAAAAAAGAAAATGTTTCATATGTGAGTCAGTGAAGCAATAAAACCAAAACTATATTTCTTATCTTTCTTATCTGCAACAGAAAACCAGAACTATCAACTAGAGGGTATTGACCAAATCGCTTCATTCTGTTAGACACATTTGGTTCTTATTCTTCAACAGATTCAATTCCATAAATTTAACCAAAATAAAAAGAAGAACAACATTTGAACTTAGGAACAAATCCAATTCAAGAGAATATTTGGAATTAGAACATAACAGAGTTCAAGATTAAAGAACCCAACAAAATCTCTAAATCTAGAAAACAATTTATTTTTCAATCGTACATCCTATAACTTAATTTGGTGGAGTAGATGATCAGATGATGGGTGAGGTGCTTATTTCGAGCCTTTGAGTTCAAGAGAGAGACCGAGTGAAAGGGAGAGAGAGCAGAGCAAGGACTAGAGAGAGGCTCAATGATGGAGATCCAATATAAGCTTCAAAACAAAACGAGCATTTTATTTATTTAGTTTTCCATCCCATGCCAAAAATGGCGTAGTTTTGGCCTAGGTGTTTTGAAAAAATAAAAGAAAAGAGAAACACAGCAGCTTCATCGCCTAAAACAGAATGAATCACGATTATGGCGGAGTAGAGGGGCGGAATTCTCACTTTCAGTGGTGATTTACATCGAGTGCAGGGGTGCCCACCCCTCCTTGCCCCTCTGTAGCTTCGCCATTACTTACAGTCATGAGCCCAGGCCTATGTCATAAGGTAGCCAACACAGCGTTAGGTAGCCTAGATCCAACAGGCCCACGATGCTATAGTAGTTGAGGCCCAAAGCATGGCCCAAGCAGCTATAGTTACGACAAATGGAGCAGCCCAGCACTCATGGCCCAAGGCCAACGGCGGCCCAATACACCTTAGGCCCAATGCCAAGAAGGCCAGACCGCACTACACCTATACGCCCAACCCGCTCTCGCGGTCGACCTAGTGATCTTGACTGGTCCAAGGCCAGTTCAGTCGTCCCAGCTTCAGATTTCTAGACCAACAATTGAATTGGAGGTATTTTCATCCCAATTTTCTACAAATTTGACATATGTCAACTCAAATTTCATACTCGGAGTCCATTGCACTTTCACTACTCAAGGAGACGCATACCATCTAAGCTTTTCCATCCCAAATGGAAAACATTTATCTTGACAAGTCATAGAATTAACAACGCCCTTATGCAGCAGACAACCTTGGTGAATCAGCTTTTGCAGCGTGCCCTAGGCGACGTATCCGACTTAGGACAAAGGTAAATGACAAATCTCTCTAGCAGTGTCCCAGCAAGTAGCCTCTTGACCAGCCACGAACCGAGTGTCCCAGCAAGTAGGTCTTGTTCTCAACACTCGAAATGATTCAATACTGAAGCAGCACATCACCAGTAGTGGAGCATCACGGACCTAGTTGTCCAATTCCTCGTGCTTTGTACAACCTGGCCCAAGCCAGCCTTAACTTTGTGTTTACAGTCGTGCCTGTCTGCTTCACGACTCCCAGCAGCCCTTGATTTGTCACTATGGCTTCTAACCGTGCCGATCTTACACCACGGCTCCTAGCCGTGCCGATCTTGCCCTATGGCTCGCGCCGACCAAGCCTATAGCACTTAAAACTTCAAAGCATCCAACGATGGAGTAGAAGACAAGGCTTTATTAGAAACCTCTGTTATCGAAAGAATTAGTGGTGAAGAAGCTTGCGATCCATTCATATTCTCAGCTGACAACCAAACAAGCCTCAAAAGGGCACACGACGAAACATCTAACAATGGTGCAATACTTGAAGAAAGTCTGGAAGCAACTCACCGCGCTTCTCACGTACACATTTACAAGGGTTCCACAAGTAGTTCGAAGTCTCAAGCAGATCGTCAAATAAGACCTCAGAGGATGAGGATTATTTCAGTTGTTTAGTAGTCCAGTTTTCCTCAACTGTGCTCACAACAACCACTTCCATGCTCTCTAGTGCGAAAGGGTAAACCAATTTCACCACACCCATATGGGTCTACTCTCTAGTGCGAAAGGGTAAACTAATTGATCTCCAGTGCGAGAGGGTAAACCAATCCCCTGACACCCATCTGGGTAAGCTCTCAAATGCAAGAGGATAAACTAATTGCTCTTCAGTGCAAGAGGGTAAACAAATTCGTTGACACCCATTTGAGTCTACTCTCAAGTGCAAGAGGATAAACTAATTGCTCTCTAGTGCGAGAGGGTAAACTAATTCCCCGACACCCATTCGGGTCTGGTTTTCAGTACGAGAGGATAAACTAATTGCTCTTCAGTGCGAAAGGGTAAACTAATCCCCTGACACCCATCTGGGTAAGCTCTCCAATCCAGGAGGATAAACTAATTGCTCTCCAGTGCGAGAAGGTAAACCAATTTCTCGACACCTATCTGGGTAAGCTTTCTAGTGTGAGAGGGTAAACCAATTTTCTGACACCTATCTAGGTAAGCTCTCCAATGCGAGAGGGTAAACCAATTCCCTGACACCCATCTAGGTCTGCTATCCAATGTGAGAGGATAAACTGATTCTCTGACACCCATCTGGGTTTACTTTTCAACAGAAGGGGCCAAACTTCCCATGAATTTCCACACAACTACTCATTTTGATGTGATTAGTTAATGATTTTCATATTCCACATATCTTTATCATATTGTGATGTAGGCCACACAACTCAAAGGATCGAATACTCAAAGACTAGCTAAGCAACAAACGGTCATAAGGCAGTAGCAAACGACGAACTTAACAACTCAACGCCCAAGAAGCCAAAACTCGTGGCCATTTGTGACTATGTGGGGTTGTCTACTTTTTTTGAAGCAATGTGCCCAACTGATGGTTCTATGGCTAAAAGTTTTGCAAAACGCTTCAAGCAAGCAAAGTTTTAAGAAAAATGAAGATGGAGTAAAGTGAAGAAAGCGGTTTATTTCTAATAAATTGATAAACTTATACGACACAAGCTAAACATAGCAGACTACTCATTTAGCATTTTGGATGACCTTGGGCTCTCAAGTAGCCATCTTTCCCTTAGCAGCCACTTCGCACTTAGTAGTTTGCTCATCCGACACTCCATCTTCAGCAGCTCCATGTTGATTGCTCTATCAACGGCAGCTGAGAAATCAAACTCAAGCAGTTTCTTCTTTCTTTGAAAGCAGTATAGACTTGGTAACCCAAACCATGGTCCATGCCATGCTACTTCCTCGGGCCATGCCGAGCTAGCCCTTGGCTCTAGCCAAGCCGAGCAGCCCAAGCCGTGGCCCCTGCCATATCACCTTATCGGCCCATTCAGAGCCGACTCCTAGCCCCTGCCAACAGACGTGCTGCACCACCCAGACGGCTGCCTTGCGGTAGCACCACTGAAAAAAAAGACAAAGAAAATTAAGTTTTTCTTACCTTGGTATGGCACGAAGAAGACAAAGAAATCAACGAAAGTCGGTTCTTTGCATGGGCAAGCGAAGAAGAATGCTAGGGGAGGAGGAACAAATATCCTTTGACTTTCTTTCTTTCTTGTAGGGATAAATAATTGCCTTTCGAAGTTGATTTAATCCCCAACTTAAGGTAGGCTTAAATAGGCTTTGGTGGCGATTTATTTCCATTTCCTTGAAGAATCTAAGTCCAAGTTCAAGTGGGAATTTGCATAAAATATGGAGATCTCTACACCTACTGCCCTTTCCTGCAAGCAGCCTAGCAGGTGTGGGGGCATTTGTGGGGCCAAAAATAATCCAAAAAATTATGGTGGTGGCACGTGTACTTTTGGGTTAGAAGGACAAAATTACCCTTGAGGCACACCGGGATTCCCACACATATGCAACGGACAATAACGGCTCAATCAAGGAAGAGTCAAAGGTGATCAATATGGTATTTATTCAAATCCCTCTCATCACTCCTTATCAATCCCTTATTGATTTTATTCAAAGGGTAACTCCCAAAATTTCCTATTTAATTATTTCGCATAATATCTTGTAATTATTCTCCAAATACCACCATATGGCTGGTCATTCTCCACCTTCAAGCGCCAGCCACCCTCCTATAAATGCCCCTTTTTTCCCACTAAAATGTTGAGCCATTTGCTATCCACAAACTTCTAAACACATTCTTTTCAGAATTTTAACTTTGGCATCGGAGATTCTTCGGCCAAAGCCTCCCCACTCATCGTGGGCGCGTGAGACTTTTGGCCTTAATCTTAGGTGTTATTATTTTGCAGGTGCATGTTCAAGTCAAGTTTTCTCTAAATGTGATCTTTTTTGTTTCTTTGCGCTATATGGATAAATTACATAACATGCTTCTAAATTGACTATACTGTTGAATGTTCAAGTCAAGTTTTCTCCAAATGTGAAGTTTCTAAACGATATATGAAACATGTTTCTAAACTGACCCTATTGTTGAATGTTCATTTGGTGTCCTTGGCCACTAAATGTTTGTGAAGTCCATTTGGGATGTAGAAAAGGAAAAAGAGGACCAGGATCTAAGGAAGTTTAGAATGAAGAAGAGGTTGATCCCTCAAAACTTACCGAGGTAATTTCAAGTAGGTTTCTTGGATCAACAATTCTTAAAGTAATGGAGCCAATTATGGTTGTTTTTTTTTAATAGAATATCTCACAAGGAGAGAGATTATTTAAGTTTAGGTTTTTGACAACTAGTTCTAAGATATATAAACCAATTGTGATCTTGAATATTCTTATGGTAATTATTTAAGCATCACTCTCCTCATATTGTTTATAACGGCACACAAAAAGATCGTGATGTGTATATTTTTCAACTAAGTGGTATGGATGATGCTAAGAGGTGAATATAAGATTCGAATTGTTTTGTTTTGAATATTTGCTGAGGTTGACTGAAATTGTTTGAGTAGTGTAGAATACACAAAAAAAAGAATTTTGGGGTTCACACAAATCTTTTCCAGTAAAAAAGTCACTAATGGAGGACACTACACTCTCAGTGCACAACAAAAGACCATAAGTGTGGATGCAAATTTTCTCCTCCTCGATCTTGGACGATTTTGTACCTACAAAACAACTAGCACCTTAGGTTAAGGCCAAAAGCCTCACGCGCCCACGATGAATGGGGGGGGGGCTTTGGCCGAAGAACCTCCGATGCCAAAGTTAGAATTTTAGAGAGAAAGATTGTTTAGAGCATTTGGGATTTTTTGTAAGAGAATTGGAATGGCTTTTTGGTGGAAATGGGAGCCTATATATAGGGATAGGAGGTGGCCGGCCTAGCTATGGTTTTTAGGTTTAATTTAGGTTTAATTAGCCAATTTATTTGGCTAATTAAACATAAAATGAATGTTTTTATGGTATGATTAGCTAATCAATAAAATATTGGTTGAAAAGATTAGCTAATCAATGTAAAAAAGGCAAGTTATGGTGGGAAAACAAAAGAAATGGCCGGCTCCTATTTGGGAGAAGGATAACCGGCCTTTAGGGTGACTTTTAGGCTTAATTGATAATTTAATTGAAAATTAATGAGTTTATTAGGTAATAATCCCATTAATTTGTCAATTAACTAAATTTATGTGGAAGATTTGGCAGGTTATAGAATGACTAGCTAATTGTTTGGCTAAAAGAGGGAAAGTGAGGTAAAAAATATATGGAATGAAATAGGTTTTGAATTGTTACCTATTTTGGGCATTTCTGACTTGGTTGAAGATGATTACTCGCTGCTCGCGCGTAGGAATCTTGATACACCTCAAGGGTATTTTGGTCTTCTTCATCCAAAAATCCACATGTCGCCTTGTGAATATTTTTGGCTCCACAAATGCCCCCACACCTGTTGGGCTGCTTGCAAAAAGCGCAATAGGTGTAGAGATTCTCTTGCCTTAGGAAACTTTGAATTGCTTCCCTTTTTTTATGATCATTCTTTCTTTTAATAGGAAATTAGATCCTTCTAGGAAAGTGAAACAAATTTCTCTCAAAGCCTATTTAAGTCCACCTTAAGTGGGTTATTAAATCAACTTTGTAGAGCGATTTATTCTACCCTACAAGAGAGAGATAGCTTAGAGGATATTTGTTCCTTCTCCTCTAGCAATCTTCTACATCTTGCCCGTGCAAAGGACCGTCTTTCGTTGCTTTCTTCGTCTTCTTCGTGGATGGTGTTACTGCGGGTCAGCCGTCAGGGTGGTGTGGCACGTCGATTGGCATGGGCCAGGAATCGGCTTGGCATGGGCTGATAAGGTATTGTGGCAGGGACCACTGCTTTAAGCTGCTTGACTTGGCTAGAACCAAAGGCAGCTTGTGTGGTTGTGGTCGCGGATTGTGGCGCTGGGGTGCAGTGCTAGGCGCGTCACATGGCTCATGTCCTTTTAGGCTTTTGGACATGACGCTAGCTAGGCCGGTGATTGAGAGAAATGAAGAGGTTGCGGGCCTCATGAGCTGCTTGAATGTTGGGTTGAACTCCCCTGCTGGGTACCACGAATGGCGTTGGCTACTTTAGCTCTCTTCGTCAGGAGAAACGTGGGCTGCTCCCAACAGATGAGGTGAATAGGATCAAGCCGAATGCATTGGCTCGTCCAACCACTGTTGTGGATCTTGCTGCAAGTGAAGGTGGGAAAAGGGATCTTCCCTGCTTGCTCAGGAGATGCCGGCTGAGAAAAAACCAAAAAACTTCTTTCGGGCTTATGATTGACTTGACTGTAAGTGAAGGGGTTCGCCGACTGCTTCTAGGCTTGTGATTAACTTGACTATTTCCAAGGGGATGAAAAATGAGGCTACTGGATCTGAGCATGTGGCGCCTGTCCTGTCAAGAATGGCCAGTATAATTGCTGATATGATTGAGCTCCAATCCTTCCGGTTTGGCCCAACAGTCTTCTCCAAGAATTGCTTGATTTCTCTATTCCAGATTTCGGCTTGGCCACTTGTTTGAGGGTGGTATGGCGTGGAAATCCGATGCTTCACATTGTACTTTTTAAACAACGCCTCAATGGTGCGATTGCAAAAGTGGGAGCCTCTATCGCTTATGAACACCCTCGGCATGCCAAATCTAGAAAAGATGTTAGCCTTGATAAAATCTGCCACCACTCTAGAATCGTTAGTATGGGTGGCTTTGGCTTCCACCCATTTCGACACATAATCAACGACTAGCAAAATATAAGTAAAACCATATGAGGGCGGAAAGGGTCCCATGAAATCCATACCCCATACATCAAAGATCTCCACATTAAAGATGGGGGTTTGCGGCATTTGGTCTTTGGCACTGATTGTACCTGTTCTTTGGCATCTATCACAAGTTATAAAAAATGTTCTAGCATCCTTAAACAATGTAGGCCAATAGAAACCACTCTCTAAAACCTTAAAGGCTGTCCTTTGGGTGCCAAAATGACCCCCACATGCATAACTATGGCAAAATGCAAGAATTGAATTAAACTCGGAATTATGCACACATTTACAAATAATCTGGTCAGGACAATACTTCCACAAATATGGATCATCCCACACATAAAATCATGCATCATTTCTGAGTTTATCACGCTTGTATTTATCTAGAGTGCTAGAAACTTGTTTTGTGACCAAATAATTGACTAAATCAGCATACCAGGCTCACTTACCTCTTGGGACAGCAATTGCTCATTAGGGAAGGTTTCTAGAATGGGTAAGGAGTCCTCCTCATGCACCAAACGGCTGAGGTGGTCAGCCACCACGTTTTCACTCCTTTTTTTGTCTCTTATTTCAATGTTGAACTCTTGAAGTAGGAGCATCCAACGAATCAACCTTGGTTTGGCCTCCTTCTTGGTGAGGAGGTACTTCAACGCTGCATGGTCATAATATACAATCACTTTAGTGCCAAGTAAGTATGAACGAAATTTATCTAAAGCAAATACAACTACAAGAAGTTCTTTCTCAGTGGTAGAATAATTCAATTGAGCATCATTTAGTGTCCAGGAAGCGTAGTGGATGACGTGGGGCTGTTTGTTCCTCTTTTGGCCTAAAACAGCACCAATTGCATAATCAGATGCATCACATATTAGCTCAAATGGAAGGCTCCAATCTGGTGGCATGATGATGGGGGCCGACGTCAACATGTCCTTGAGGGTTTCGAAAACGGTCTCACACTCCTTGTTGAACTCGAAGGCTACTTCCTTTTAGAGTAAAAGGCAAAGGGGTTGGGCGATTTTTGAGAAATCCTTGATGAATCTCCTATAAAATCCTGCATGGCCAAGAAAAGAACGAACCTCCCTCACCGAAGTGGGAGAGGGTAAGTGACGTACAAGATCTATTTTAGATTTATCAACCTCAATCCCTTTTTCTGATATGATATGCCCCAAAACTATACCTTGTTTTACCATAAAATGGCACTTTTCCCAATTCAAGACAAGATTAGTTTCGATGCATCGTTGTAAGATCAGAGTAAGATTATTCAAGCACGCATCAAATGAGTCACCAAAGACACTAAAGTCATCCATAAACACTTCAATGATCTTTTCCACAAATTCTGAGAAAATACTTACCATACACCTTTGGAATGTGGCTGGTGCGTTGCATAGCCCAAGTGGCATGCGTCAATAAGCAAAGGTACCAAAGGGACATGTGAAGGTAGTCTTTTCTTGGTCATCGGGAGCTATCACAATCTGATTATAACCCGAATAGCCATCAAGAAAACAATAAAATGAATGACCGGCTAACCTTTCCAGCATTTAATTAATAAAGGGCAGCGGGAAATGATCTTTTCTTGTCGTAGCATTGAGCTTCCGATAGTCAATACAAACTCTCCATCTGGTTTGGATTCGGGTGGGCACAAGCTCAGTATGTTCATTTTTTACCACAGTGACTCCGGACTTCTTAGGAACAACTTGGACCGGCGAGACCCAATGGCTATCAGAAATTAGGTAAATCACTCCACAATCTAGTAGCTTGATGATTTCCTTCTTCACAACGTCCATCATGGGTGGATTGAGCCGGCGTTGTGCTTCTCTAGATGGTTTGGCTCATTCTTCCAAGAGTATTCGATGCATACAAGTGGTAGGGCTAATTCCCTTGATATCGGCCAATGTCCATCCAATGGCAGTTCTGTATTCCCGAAGCACCCTCACCAACTTGTCCTCCTCTTGTGCAGTGAGTGAAGAAGAGATGATGACGGGCAACGTCTCTTGCTCTCCCAAAAACACATATTTCAAATGGCTAGGCAATGGTTTAAGCTCTAGGGAAGGGGGCTGGATTACAGAAGGAAGCAACTTGTTAGTCGAAATGGGAATTGAAATTAGGTTAGGAGACTTACCAATATGCCTTGGATTTGACTCTAGGGCAACAACCATCTCCACTAATTCTTTTTGAATAGGCATGGCAAGATGTTCCTTGTTGTTGCCGTGTGCATGCCTAAGTGCTAACCCTTCGTTTTTTAGTCCAATGCTTTGCGTGAGAGTCTTTTCAAGTACATCCTCATTCAAATCATCAAGGAATTCCTGAGCCCAAGAGTCAATCACATCAATAGAGAAACAAGAGTGACCATCATAAGGATATCTCATAGCATCAGAAATATTAAAATCAATAACTTCCCCTTCAAATTCCATGGCCAATGTTCCCTTGAATACATCTATCTTTGTACAGGCAGTCTTCATGAATGGTCGGCCAAGTAATATTGGTAATTGAGAGGAATGGTTCGAGTCTTCCATTTCAAGCACCTAAAAGTCCAGCGGAAAGACTAGGTGATTCACCTACACTAAAACATCCTCCAAAACACCTTTTGGATACGCATTAGATCTATTGGCCAGTTGAATGATCACTCCATCATTTTTTAATTCTCCCAAGTTCATAGATGCATATATTGAATAAGGCATGACATTTATTGATGCACCTAGATCTAACATGGCAGATTCAAAGCGAGTATTTCCTATAACACAAGGAATTGTAAAACTGCCTGGATCTTTGCACTTAGGAGGTAGTTTTCGTTGCAACACAGCTGAGACATTCTCACTTACCCTTACCACCTCTTTGTTTGAAGCCCTCTTCCTTGTAGTGCATAGCTCGTTCAGGAACTTAGCATACTTGGGGACTTGTTTAATTGCATCTAGAAGTGGAATGTTGACTTGCATCTTTCTAAATGTGTCAAGGATGTCTTTGTCACTCTCATCCTTCTTTGATTGCATAAACCTGGGAGGAAAGGGTGCATTGGTTGGAATGGAATTAGAAGTCATGGAATTTGAACCCAACTTACCTTTGGTAGTCGAATTAGGGTGTGTAGGTGGTTGCGGCAACGATTACTCAATCCTTGCCGAGGGCAGGCCTTGTTATTTCTCCTTAGATTGCATCTTTTCGTCCTCCTTTTGATTGGATTTAGATGGGCTGGGATCAAATCCAACTTATTGTCCACTTCGCAAGGTGATGGCTTTGGCAGATTCGAAGCCTCCCTTTGGTTTCACATCCGTCGAACTAGGTAACTTACCTGGTTCTCTTCTAAATTGTCCCATGAACTCAGCCATTTGTCCCATCTGTCTCTTCAATTCAGTCACCTCTCGAGCTTGATTTTGCACTTCCTTGGCGTAATTGTGCATATCTTTGGCTTGATTTTCCTAACCCTTCACCAACGTAGTTAGTAACTGAATAACTTGAGCATTATCAAAAGATGAACCTGAGTTATTTTGGGTAGGTTGTGTTTGGAGTTGTGAGGGTGCATACGGCCTTTGATAGAATCCCGGAGGTTGTTGTCTGAATGCACTTTGTTGTTGGGTTTGTTGGGGCTCCCTCCATTTGAAATTTGGATGATCTCTCCAACCTAGATTATATGTATTCGAGAACGGATCATTCCTTGGTTGGTTTTGATTCCCAAAACCTACGGCGTTGGTAGATTCCCACCCTCCGTTCTCGATCACTTAAAGGCACTTATCCGTGAGATGTCCATTCATTGAGCACACGTCACAAGCAGCTACACTTTGTTCTTTTGGTTTTTCAACCACCTGTGAAAGAAGAGTAGTAAGATTAGCCATTTGATTTTGAAGTTCGGAAATAACACTTACCTCATTAACTTGTTGCTGCCATGGGTTGTCTCTTTGACCAACGCTTTCATATTGTTGAGCATTCAATGCTCAATTAGCAATTAAGGTCTTCGCAGCCATGGGTGTTTTGTCCACCAAAGCTCCTCCCGCTGAGGCGTCTAACATTTGGCGTTCAATTGGTAGAAGCCCTTCGTAGAAATATTGAAGAAGAAGCTCCTCCTTCATCTGGTGCTGTGGACATGAAGCAACAAGGGTTTAAAACGCTCATAGTAAGTGGGAAATGATTCACCTTGGTTTTGCTGAATGCCACTAATCCTTTTGCGTAGTAGAATGACTTGAGAAGTTGGGAAAAACTTCTCCAAAAATGCCCGTTTCATACTCTCCCATGATGTGACAGTTCCGGGGGCTAGCTCATACAACCAATCTTTAGCCTTTTCCAGGAGAGAAAAGGGAAAAGCCTTCATTTTCAGAATGCTCCCATCAACATTCACAGGGGTCATGCTCAAACAAACAACCTCAAACTCATTCAAATGTTTATTAGGATCTTCCATGGACAACCCATGGAACTTAGGAATATGATGCAATAAACTGGACTTTAATTCGAACTCGTCAGTTTTGTTTTAGGCTGCCCTTGGATATTGAATGCATAAAGGCAGAGCAGTGTCCAATCCCAAAGCGAAAAGCTCCTTGATTGTTCGATTGTCTACTGCCATATCTTAGACTTCTTCAAAAGTCCTTGTCGTGGCCTCCTCTTGCTCTTCTACTTTGTCTTCTTCAATATCTGATGCAGGTTGAGATGGTTGGGGGTCTTGTTGATTCCTTGCTCGTCTTAAAGTTAATTCAAAATCGTCGTCAAATTCAAAGATGTGCTTATGAACAGGTTGAGAACTTCGAGTCATAAACCACCTAAAACAAAAAAACAAGTAAAATCAGCAACTAGGAACAAAAATACATGAAAATAAACAAATTCAAAGATGTGCTTATGAACGGCGCCAAAAACTTGGTGCGAAAATTATCTTAACACACAAATTTAACCCTCTTTTAACAATTGTAGTACAAGTATAAGTAGGGATCGTTCTGGACCGAGGATTATGAGGGCTTGCTAATAACCTCTAAACTGACTCAAAAACATAAAACTAAACTTAAAAACACTTAACAAGACTCACAAGACTCAAAGCCAACTTAAAATACTCAAAACAGCTTAAAACAACCAAATAAACTTAAACTAGACACTAGAAATAACTTTGGACGAAAATTGACTTTTACTTAAATCAAAACACTTAAAAACACAAACTAAAACAGATTTGAAACACTTTGAAACAAGAAACTAAAAGGGGGGTTTTGATTTGGATGAAGTTGAAACAAACAAACAATTATGAAAAACTAGTCGGATTGTAAAACGGATGTGAGAAATAAGATGATGGATGGGATAGCTAGAGGCTTTTTCTCCACACATGACATGTATGCAAATAACTCGATTTCCAGTTACTACTTCATTGAATTATGAACGACAACGCTCCAAATTAACCGTGACATCACTAGTTAACTCTCAGATTTTCCTTGTTTTATTGGATTGGATGACATCATTCGACAACCCAAAACATTCTTCTAAAGTTCCCTACATGACATCATAATAGAGATACAATCAAAGATCATTACGTTTAATGAAAATCATAAGCATTGACAAAGCACTTGCAATTATGACATCATGTCACTCATGCTAAGAATTGAACTTAACGCGATTGTTTATAAGCGACCTTCACTACATGTGAATATAAGTTTGTAACAATTATGTGAAACTTCCTTATATTCTAGCAACGGATTTATGCATGCCAATTAAGTGTCGACCCTTAATTAACAAATACAAATAAGTTATCAATCAAATAGTTAAGCCAATTGCATTCACGATTCAAGAGTTCATAACTGGAATTTATCAAATTATATTGCACACATAATCATGGCTTTGAAATCACCCTTAGCCAAGTGGGGTTTAGCCACTCATATTTACAACAAAACGAAAGGAAATGAATTTAAACATTAGAAACAAAAGAAAGAAAACACCTAAACGCTCCAACGATCCAAGTTGGACAGCAAGCACGTCCAAGCACTTTCCTTCCCTTCCTTTGCTACGGCACAAGGTGTTGGTGAGTGTTTGAAGGTTTGTTTGTATGGAGGAATGGATGTGAAGATGAATGGATGCGTTTGGATGAATGTTGTGTTGAAATGGGAGTGAATGATCTAACCAAGTACGAACTCAATTTATGTTACACACACTTCTTTTTATAGAGGAAGTGCAAGGCAAAGCATGGGTAAAATGGAGTGGTGTTGAAATGATTCAAAGGTGAAAGTGAAGTAATGATGCAAAGCATGGGTAAAATGGAGTGGTGTTGAAATGATTTAAGGGTGAAAGTGAAGTCATGATGCAAAGCATGGGTAAAATGAAGTGGTGTTGAAATGATTTAAGGGTGAAAGTGAAGTGATGATTGATGCAAGAATTAAACATGGATGGAGTGCACGGCAAAGGTTTGTTATGGTACAAGGAACCTTTAATTTGTGTCCTAAAATACATAGGAAACCTTCAATGTTGCTGGAACTTAAGGACATTTAGGATTTAGGAAAGATCAAACCAAAATAGGAAATCTTGGCTTAACTTTCCTATTTCAAGTAGGAATCCTCATCTTTAGGTCTTCAATTTCGTCCATTCTTTTAGTTCCAAGCATGTGATATTTATTCCAAGCCCAAAATTGCTCCAAAAGGCTCCAAAATGCACATTTTTGCATACTTTGTCCTTAGAACCTGAAATTGCACAAAAATGACTTTAAACACTAAAACTACTAAGGAATAACAACATAAATGCATGAAAACAAGCTAACTCAGTCACATAAATATGCTCCTATCAGTTATCACTATGGGGACTCTCATCACGATGAGTCTTGCACGTGGGGTGGATCAAACCATAAAATTAAGGAAATTGACAGAAATGACCAATTTTTTTTTAAACTTGGGAAAAAAAAAAGATTTTTTGAATATGTACAGAGCATGACATGCCATGCATAACAATAGGACAAAAATATGATTTCTCCTACACCTTAGAATGACCTAATTGCCCTTGTACATAAATGGGTGATTTTGTCAAACCCAATCAACATTTGTCCGAAATTTCTCGCCCCCAACCCTTAGCTCCAAGAACCCTAACCCAAAATTGCACGACCCCTGCTCAACGAATAGCAAAGAGAACCCTTAAACTGCCTAATCATCCTCTTTCTGGTTCGTCTCTATTTCTCTCACTCTCTCTCATCTCTTTCTCTCTCTAACTCGATCACCGTCTCTATTTTTGCTTTTAATTATTTGTTTATTGAATTTAGGTTTTTTTGGAGTTGTTGAGATGGCAAGTCGAAGAAAAGAGGGGTGTATAAGAGAGAGCTTGGAATGTGTTCTCAATTTTTTGAATTGGGTTTTTTGTATTTCTTTATGGGTTTTGTTATTTTGGATTCTGCATTTGAATTTTTGGGTTTCAATTTTTGAGTTCTGTGGTTTAATTTTTGGATTATGGGTGTAGGAGCTTTCAGTGGCATTCAATCAACATAAACATACTTATGCTTCTGTGTTTGTGAGTGTGTGTGAATGTTTTAGTTAATACTTCCTATTTAGTTTGGCCAAATGTGTCGTGATGAAGTGATAAGAAGCTTGTTTTGAGACTCTAGAAACTCAGGCAACTTGCAATTCTTTGAAATGCAAAAGCATAAGGATTAAGTAAAAATTGTCCACTTGTTTCTGCATAGGATAGGTTGATCATATGGGTATTCGTTTTTAATACACTATTGTCTTCTTGATTTGATTTACCTTCCTTATGCTTCTTTATTGTTACGAGTACATACAAGGTGTTTGATCTGAAAAATTATACAAAGTAGCATTCCATATCGAATAAGCATGTCCATGAGATTAAGATTAGGTAAGCTTAGTTGAGACGCCTCTTCGTAATGATATTTTGTGGACACACTTGTAGTAGTTGTGGTTTATGCATTTGGTATTCCCTTTGTTATAGCTTGATGAATATATATATATATATATATATATGTGTGTGTGTGTGTGTGTGTGTGTGTGTGTGTGTATAGATTTTATGAAGCAAACTGAGGAGATTTATATTCATGAATTTGGTTTTTGGGAGGTGGGTGCTCTCTTGATTAGATTACTTACATCACTTTACTTGATGCTTAGGTAAGAAAAATTTCTATTAGTGACGCTTATGCGCTCTGAGGTCATTTAAGAGGGATGGTTTTGTTCTTGGACTCAATGTTCTTATTGATGGACTTAGTCTTTGTACAAGATGCATCTGTTATTTAGGTTCTGTTGACAATTTTTGAGAATTTATGAAAACATTGTTGGCAATTTTAATGTTTTAGCCTTTGTTGAAGGCTATTGTAAAAGCCAAACTGAAGAAAGTTTGAATAGTCTTTATTCAATTGAATGTTTTCGTTTATTTTCTTATATCTTCTGTAAATTCACTACTCGGTTCTTTTATGGTGTGTTCATGTCGATTTCGATTTCTTGTGTCTATTTTGTAGCCCTCATGATTGATTTATCAATGACGAATGCTGCCAAGATTAGTGAGATTTCAAAGTGTGTTATTTTCTGTACATTTCAAATGTGCATATTGTGTTTGCTCAAAACAATATATATATATATATATATATGTGTGTGTGTGTGTGTGTGTTTGTGTGTGTGTGTGTGCGCGTGTGTGTGCGCGTATGTTTATTGTGAGCGTCATGTGAGCATGGTGTGTACATGCTATGTGCATGGTATGTGGATGGCTTGATCATGTACTGCGCATTAAAGGAGGTCAAATTTCGGTTTTTTGCTCAATTATTTTAGTCTAATTTTGACCTAACGTGATTAATAAGAACACAGAATCACACGCTATAGGATTTGAACCTACGACATCGGGTTTTGGAGACTTAAGCATGCTTTGTTTTGTGCATCCTTTCATTCAAGAAAGTAAACATTGTCAATGTTACAAAAAACTTCTCCCTTTTCCATTGACTAACAAAAAAATACATCACAACTAAATTTGAAGAAAAGTAAATGAAAATAAACAAATTTAGTCCCTACTAGAACCATTTAACATATCACAAAAAGATGTTCACTTCCTGTTGCCATCTTCACGAGTTGCAGTTACTGAATTTGTCATGGCGCCAGTAATCCCAATGGGATTGAAGTGTGACAGGACCATGTGCACTTCCACAATTGGTGCATGCTTTTGACGGCATCATTGTCATCATGAAGTTGTATTATTCTAGTTCTAACTTCCCTGTCAGAAAGATATGGTTTAATGATTGCTACTTTAGCATGTTTATCTAAGATGGTCAAGTTAGCTGCCATCCCAAGAGGCGTGTCTAGGCAAGCAAATAAATTGAGTTAGACTGATATGAGAGCTTAGGGAAGATAGTAGACGACTACAATATATTATGTGATTCATTAGCTGGCCAACGTCTGTTTGATGTTTATTGTCAAACGTAAGACATGGATACATGTTGAACATGACATTGCTTTTTATATCAAAAGGAGGGATAAAGAATATCAAGTTTGATGTACGAGGAACTATCTGGGGTATAAAGCAACGAACTTCCAAGTGATGCACTCCTGTTAAGTTTGGTTATAGCTATGGCAGTGCTTTTGGATTTGTACGTTCATTCTCACAAGGTCGCGTGTCCCATATCCTGTATGAGGAGGTAAACTATAATGGATGAGAATTAGATGAGCTAATTAAGATGATGCCAACACCCTATGTGGGTGAGTAGGAGAAGTAGGATTTATACACCCAATATAGGGTGTGTTATCAATATGTGGTATTTGTCCAACATTGACCATTTGCATTTCTCTCTTCCCTCCTAGCCACTATAAAAAGAGGGCTTTGGGAAAAGGGGAATACACACCAAGAGATCCTCCTTTTATAGTGGCTAGGAGGGAAGAGAGAGATAGAAATGGTTAATGTGGGACAAATACCACATATCGATGACACACCCAATAATTGGTGTATTCTTGGGGTGTATTTTTCTTTCCCCAAAGCCCTCTTTATATAGTGGCTAGGAGGGAAGAGAGAAATGCAAATGGTAAAATGATTTTGGTTTCCTTGCTAGTCTGCAATGAAATCATAGGTTGTTGCTTGTTCAATGGTTTAGATTTACTTGTGGCCTATGGGCATGCCAGTTAGGTTGAAATGGCTTTCGGTTTGTATGACCGGGCCAGCACTCTGAAGTGGCTTTCGTTTTCTACATTGATCAAAATTCACAAGCAATCAAAGAATTTGATGAGTGATTGAATGTTTATGAGGAAATGAAAGCTATAAGGGCTAAGCCAAAGTTGGTTATTTATAACACTTTGTTGGATGCTTTGGGAAGAGCTAGGAGGCCTTGGCAAGCTAAGAAAATTTACAGAGAGATGATCAGCAAGGAGCTTTCATCAAATTGGGTAACCTATGCAGCTCTTTTAAGGGCTCACTACTGTGATGATGCTCTTAATGTTTATAAGAGATAGAAGAGGAGGGACTGGAGTTAAATGTAATTCTCTATAACACCCTTTTAGCTTTGTGTGCTGCTGTTGGTTACACTGATGAGTTGTTGAGATTTTTGAAGAAATGAAAATTTCTAAAACATTGAAGCTTGACAGTTTGACCTTTTTATCCATGATTACCATATATTCCTGTAGCAGGAAAGTCACTGAGGCAGAAGCAACATTGAATGAGATGTTGGAAACAAGTTTTGAGCCAAGTATCTTTATTTTGATATCACTCATCCAATGCTATGGTAAGGCAAACCACACTAATGACGTTGTTAGGATTATTAATCAACTCCTAGAATTGAGCATAACAACAGATGAGCGTTTATGTGGTTGTCTCCCAAATGTGATGACTCAAACACCAAAGGAAAAACTTTGCAAGCTTGCCAAGTCATGGTTAAAGTCTAGAAGTTTAGCTGAGTTAGTTACTGCTTAGATGTTTGGCAGTTTAGTTCACGGACAAAGCTCATCACACTGAAATGTAATGTAAAAAATTGGTATGTTCTGCATCTCAGTTCTCTATTTATATCCTTGGAATTTTTTCTCTTGGCGTAGAGAACAGTTTTGTACCATTAGAATTCAACAATTAAATATACTTCCATTAGTCTTATAGAGTTAATGAAGTTCTTAGAATTCTTGCATCTTACTCAATAGGAATGCACCTATATATGTACTGTGATTTGAGTAACATATTAGTTAGATCATAGTTGAATGAGTCTTAAGAAATCGAAGAAGTGGAAATGTCCAATTTCTTTTTGTATGCTACGAAAGCTTTGAAAATTCCTTTCGATCAAAGTCATTTGAAAGTTACTGCAACATGAGAGTGACATGAGGTACAAAACAAGTGCAATTTTGTAACTTCTGTTTCCATCCAACCTATAGGAAACGCCAATTGACACTGTTGTAGACTGAAGTGACCTTCAGTGCTTGCTTTCTGAGTCTTATTTTTCTGCAATTATCATTCTCGAGATATAAGTCATGTCATTTTGTTGGGATAAAATCATTTAGAAAGTTGGTTTCAACGTCTCTTTTGGTTCAAATCAATGAACAATCTCCACAATTTCCTCCCACACGAAATGATCATAACCACACACTATAAATTCGATGAGAGCCTGAAATTCCAAATTCTTCATTTGTACCTCCCTGCATAGCTCACACCAAACAATAGGAAACCACATAAACTTTATGTTCCATCCACCCCACATGCGAGACTCATTGTGAGGAGAGTCCCCACAATTTTCCCTTTTCTTTTCATTCAAATATAAATTTGTAAAGGTGAGTGAGGATTTAAATGAGGCTTTTGATGCCAATTACGAGCTGCTTTGTTTCAAATGCATCCGTCGAAGGCATCGGGTCCAATGGTATGTCTCCTGGATTCTAACAAAAGTATTGGCATATTGTTGGGTAAGATGTTTGTGATGGTGTGTGAGCTGCTTTGGTTTTAGGGGTAATGCTCCAAAAGATTAATTGTACCCATGTTTCTTTGATTTTGAAGTGCAAGGATCCTACAACGATGACTCAACTCCAACCAATTAGTATGTGCAACATAATCTATAAAATTGTGTCCAAAGTCTTGACGAACAAGTTAAAGCTAGTGCTACCTCAGTTAATTTCACCATCCCAAAGTTCTTTTATTCTTGGGCGACTCATTTTGGACAACACTTTAGTGGCATCTGAAATTGCGCACTATATGTACAAGAAAAAATGTTGTTGGTGTTAACTACATTGAAATATTTGAGAATTGAATAGAAAATCAAAAGAATGATGAAGAGAAGAAAGATGAACAAAGATAGTTTGGAGAGAGAGTTTAGAAAGAGAAATATGAGACTTATATTAACTGAAAAGAAAGATTACACAACTATGTTTTTATAAGAGAAAGGCTAACAACTCTAACCAAATACTAACAAACTTACTAACTATATTGTTGACTTGTAAAATCATTTAACTAGTCATCTAACTATTGGTGTGGAACCCTTAATACTCCCCTCAATCTCAACTTGGGAAACCCAGTTTGAGATTTGAAGAACATTTGCAGTCACTATTGTGAAACCTAGAAAAACAAAACAGACTTAAATCAACTGCAATCTTGCAATCCTTCTGGATGATTGAATTCATCCACCTCAGATTCATTCCATGTCACAATAGCTTCATTAGTTTCAACATCAATCAAATTTTGCATATGACTAACATAACTATTTGGCGTTTATATAAAACTCATTCAGTTTCTGTTGGAAGTATGCCCACAAAGCCACTCATTTGATGTAATAGCTTTTGGAATACTTATTGTATTAAACTATTATATGTTTAATGAAGGGCAAAGCTTATTGTTAATCACTATTTATTGTATCATGTGTTTAAGCAATAAGGGAATCCAAGGAATGTATTTGATCTAAGAGAGAAGTCATTTAAATAAGTTAGATTAACGAGACCTTTCTCTTATGTTCATTCCTAAAACGTTCCTGGCCATAGGATTGCCAATTGGGCATTGACAATCCGCAAAGGTTAGTATGTATTATGTCAACTCAAGCGTGAGTATGACTAGTCTCAAGTCATTTAGTGTTGGACACTAAGACAAACACATAGGTTCTTGAAAGAGTAATCGAGTACACTGAACAACGATCAAAAGAGAGTTCGAACATACATGTCATGTAAGAACTTGTAAGTTGCAATATGCAAAGTAGTCCTTTGACCTGAGGCATCATACACGTCTAATGGTTAAGTCCTTGATCTTTGATCATGTCAAAGGCATTCCATCGAGAGTGTCCACGGCATTGTTGGGGTCAAGCTATCTAGTCATGTAGACATATGAATGCACAACAAGGAATCTCTATGGTGGAAGGAGAATACTCTAAGATATGATTCGGGAGTCTTTGGCCAAAGCATACGAATATGACTTAGGAAGTATGTTCCAAATCATATTCAATTGAATCATATAGAGAAGTATCACATTGGATAGTAGACATGATACAAACTATCACTCAAACAATGTGATTAAGAGTATTGTATTAGAGAATGACCGTATTGCATTGTAATTGTAACTGGATAGGTTCTCCAACAAATTCTATTTAGCTTGGGTAGCCATGACATGCTGCTAGGTGTCACTCATGGTTTGTGGAAGCCCTGAAGATTAGCAAACACTAATCTTAATCAAAGGGAGAATTGAAATGTAGTTTCAATTCACAATCGATCGTTAAGAACTGCCTCGCTAATTGGAACCTAATGGATCGTACACCGAGTAAGGATGAAAGTGAAGAAAAATAAATGAAATGGATAAGCAATTAAATGGTTTAATTGAAATATGGTCAAGGTTAATTAATTAGTTAATTAATTATATGAAAGGTTCGTATTGGGCTTTTAAGTTAGTTTTGGGCTTCGGGGTCCAAAAGGGTTTGGTCCACTAGGCCCATTATGTTTAAGTTGTATGACAACTAAAACAAATATGGGCAAATAGCCCAATCACTTAAAAGAGCCCGGCCATAGTGAGGGAGTGGTGAGTTTTGCTTAATTGCAAGTTTGCCACTCACCTAAGAAAAGATATAAAAGCATCTTTATAGCTTTTACCTCATTAGGGTTTTCTTGAGGCAAAGATGAGAAACATTTTCTCTCTTTTTCTCTAAAGGAGGCCGGCCACTTAGAGAAGATATAGCTAGCAATCTTTTCTTCTCTAAGTCATCCATTTCATCTTCACACCTCATCCTTGGTGTGGAGACTTAGAGACACCAAATCTTTGGTGTTTTTGGAGATCCTTTCCTCACATCCTCAAGGAGCAAAGGAGCATCAAAAGGAAGAAAATCACAAGGAAGATCCAAGGAGCTAGGAGGTGACTTGAAGGCCCTCCACTTGGGTGAATCCCTTGTGTAAACAAGGATGAGCTTCAAGGGTAATGAATCTCTAAAACCTTCTTTCTCTTTAATGTTGTTAAAGAGTCTTGTGGTTCACCATTCACTAGGCTTTGAAAGTCATGGGTTTTAGAATTGTTTTTTAATGCATGCCTACTTTAATGTGTTAATAGTTTGCATATATGTTCAAATATTCTCACATGTTCTTAGCTAGGACAAAATTTTTTCTTCAGTTTCAAGTTCGGTGCCAAACTGCCCAGACCATGGAACATCCTCATCCACATTTCGGATAGAAGCATGGTTAATTAAACCATCTTCCTCACTTGAATGTATTTGCTACCGCCAAACCATCTCCCATTCATCATTTCTATGCACTTTTGAGCATCATTCCTTGAATCATAGTAAGAATGTGGCACATTAACTACCTTCCAGACATCTCCACTAGCACATAATTGTGCTCCCTCGTTTACTGGAGTATCTGCAGTATTCAGATTCTCCGTGTAGTTAGGTGCATTTGGAGGAAAATGATTTGATTCTATAATGATATGCTTTTCTGAATCATTATCCGACTTTGCATTGAAATGTTCATCTGAATCTATATCTGTGAGGTTGCACTCATGACCTCTAGTAAGCTTTTGTGGAGACTTGTCATCTTCTTCCATGTATGTGGGGTTGCACTCAGAATAACAATAGCTGGAATTGACACCCTTCCTCTGCCTCTAACAAGAGTTTCTCAAAGGACAGCCTTCTATAAGGTAGTCGTAGCACACCCTCATGCCAGTATAACAACTTCTTACGGGTTTACCCTTCATGGGATTTACCGTCAACAATCTCATTCAACTTGGCTTTTGCCTTTAATATTTACAAAAATACAAAATTAACAAACTATGGTTTGGCATCGGCCTTAACTATAGTACCACAGGATCGCCCTTTGTGGATTTTACCAAAAAAAAAACTACCCTTAACAATGCCATTGACCTTCACAATTTCAACAATAGAAAATCAACATCTATGTAGGATTACCCTTCGTGGGATTTACCTATTCACATCACGGAATTACCCTTCGTGGGATTTACTTACTCTCATCACGAAATTACCCTTCGTGGGATTTACCATTAACAACTTCTTCAAACTTCATCGTATAACTGGACTTACAATAGATACATGCTAACAACTGAGCTGGTTAGACTTGACATTATAGGCTGTAATAAGGAAAATACTACAACACTTCTCAGTTAGCTCCTGAACAATCTTCTCATACATTAAACTACTCATTTTGGTACAAACCATAAACTTGTACATGCCAGAATGCAAGACTTCACACCCATTTTCCAAACATATCAAGAGTTGCAGAAAAATAAAACCCAACAAAAGAAACATAGTAGAATTTCAATGAAGCAGAGAGACAAGAATCAAAACCCAACTTCAAAACCATCAACCCATCTTTAAGATCGCACCTTTCATTCACATTTCACTACAATTCACCTTGTTCAATACCCAAAAGAGTCTCAATTTTAACATTGCTTGATGCCATATCTTCACCAATGAACACAATTGCAACAAATGAACAACTTTTTCCGAATCTTGAACTAGTACGCTCTTGGCAATTGGCCTTCTTGAATGTAAAATAGCCAACAATCAATCAAAGAATCAATCTTTCAGCAATGGCAATCGGCCTTCATTTTCTTTTCAATCAATTAATGGCAATTGGCCTTCAAATTCTACTAATCAATCTTTCACTTAGAGGAAATGGCAATCGACCTTAATACACAAATTAACACCACTTTTTTTTTCTCTGAGACAATCAAACAAACAGTTGGAGTGCAGAAAGAAAGACAACACATGAATCTTCAGTTCTTGAGCGAAAAAGCCCAGAAAATACACTGGAGATCAGCAACCATTCAAGATAGCACAACAGAAGTAGCAATGACCAATATTCTTGAATCCAAATATCCCAAATATCACACTAATATCCTAGAAAAGATGAACAAGAAAGATGAACAAACAAAGTACAAATCAAAGAATTCAGCGACACATTTCTTCAAACAGTTAGAGAGCACAGAATCAGAACCTTAAGAGCTCCCAAGATTTGCAATCTTGAACAAACAAACACCACTAAAGAATTCAGAAAGTGATTTGAGCAGACCACCAAGAAGAAAGAACTATATCGAAGATGCCTCTGAATCTTGCACCAGAGCCAGCAGCGCAAATGGCCTCTTTGTCTATGATTTGCTATCCGACTTTGGAAAGAAAGAGGATTCATTGAGATCAGTGGAGAAATCTCTGATCACAGTCCAGAAAAATCAACCCAAAAGTAAAAGAATGATCGCGGAATCACCCAGAAATTTATCCGAACATCTAATGAAAATTTGGAAAGAAACTAAGCTAGAAACAGATGAAAAATAATGGTTAGTGGAACCACCAAAATCCATGGTGTGAGCCTGGTGGCTCTGATACCATGTTAACTACATTGAAATATTTGAGAATTGGAGAGAAAATCAAAAGAAAGATGAAGAGAAGAAAGATGAACATAGAGAGTTTGGAGAGAAAGTTTAGAGAGAGAAATATGAGACTTGTATAAACTGAAAAGAATGATTACACAACTATGTTTTTATAAGAGAAAGCCTAACAACTCTAACCAAATACTAACAAACTTACTAACTATATTGCTGACTTGTACAGTCATTTAACTAATCATCTAACTATTGCTGTGGAACCCTTAATAGTTGGAATGGTGTTATGGTGCTAAAACTAGACATTCGGAAAGCGTATGATCGCATTAAATGGCAGTTCTTAGAACAAATCATGAAGAAAATGGGGTTTGTCGATCAGTTGATTAAACTGGTGATGATGTGTGTTACTATGGTGTCGCACTCCTTCAACCTTAACAGAGAACCGGTTGGTTATTTTCATCCTAAAAGAGGGTTACGACAACGCGATCGACTTTCTCCATTCTTATTTGTGTTATGAGCGGAGGGATTATCTACTTTGGTAAATAAATGAGAAAGTCAAGAACACATAAAAGGTATAAGCATTTGCAAAGGAGGTCAGAGTGTGAATCATTTGTTGTTCGGAGACGATAGCTTCATTATTGCGAAAAGTTCTTTACAGGAATGCATCCGTGTGAAACGTTTGTTAAAAATCTACAAGGATGCCTCAGGTCAAACGATCAACTATGATAGGAGTTGTTTCACTTTTAATGGTAACCTTACAGACACTACTACAAAATAGGGCTTTCATGACACTTGGAAATTGTTTTAATGACATTCTTTTATTCATAGCGTCACTAAAATAAAATTATGACACAACTTATAAAAAATATAAATAAATTAAAATAAAAAGATAAGAAAACCAAGAGACAATTATCAAAAAGAGATCAGTTTCACATCTTCTACAATTGCACGTTTGAACAGTTAACCTCTTCAGCCTAAATCTCATCCTTTTTCTTTAATATGCTCGTAAAGAAAAATATAACATAAACGGTGGAGTGGGACTTCATTCCCCATCAGGACTTTGTTCTACCATTGGAGAGGACGATATTCAACAGCAAGGCTGCAAGCCAGCAAAAGTCCCTCCCGCGCTACCGCCATCCAGCCATCTGAACACCATGCGTCGTCGCCCCTCACGGCTCCACGCTTTCGTCAGCCATCACCGGCCATCGTCAAATTTTAGGTAAATCCCTTATTTTCATTTACATAAGTTAATTGATGATTTGAGATCTATGTGATATGGATTTTATATGATTTAGTGTGCGTTTATCTGGGTTTGGTGCTATTTGTGGTTTTCATGTTCAATCTGTTGTCTAGTTTGAATTGGGTATTTTGTTGTTTGAGTAGGTTTGGATGGATTTGGAGCCAATTCTGTAGTAATGTCGATTCACATTTTATTTTTCTGTGAACTTATATTGGTTTTGTTTTTCTAATTGTTAATTTACTGGGGCTGGCACTGGTGGGCAGTTTAATTATGTAAATTGTAGGTTTCAACAACTGCTGGTGCAAAACGTGTGAAGTAAGGCTCATTAGTCCCAGAGATTTCAGCATTAAGTAGTCAGACAAATAAAGAGTCTGAGGCCTCATCCAAATCAAGTGCCTTTGCCCTTGCTACCGGTCAATCCTCCGTTCATGCAGATCCTATGCAAGTGAGATTCTCTCTCTTCTTGCCTTTAATTTTTTGTGCTATTTTTTTATGAAAAAAAATGATTACTGGATGCTTTTGTTACTTGTATGTACAACTGTCCTATTTTCTAGATTATGACAAATTAATGGATGCCTTTTTTTATTTTTATTGCACGGTTACTTTAAATCAACCATTGATTTTATACTAGAATGGTTCGAGAGAATTTATTGTATTCGTTTATTTTCTTCCATGTGATCTTAAAACTACTCTGCACTTTTGTTGATATTTTTGTTTGACCTGATTCATCTGTGCAGGATACGGAAATAATGATTTTAAGTTCAAATTTTCCAAGATTCTAGAGATAATCAGAATGACCCTTTGCAGTTTATTTTTTGGTTTTAGCATGTGAAAGTAAGAATTGTTATTCTTATTGATTTTTTTAATTAATGTTGATAATTTTTGTGTAGAAAAGGTGGGAGTCTCTCCTGCGTCAAGGGAGGAGGATATTTGTTGTTGGTGATCTTATGCTGAACCAGATTTTGAGAAGAACCAGATTTCAAATTAAGGGATTAGTGGCTACCATGGTTAGGCGAGTTGAAGGAATATCGTCGCCTTTGCAGGCGAAACTGGAAGCTGCTTGTGGAGTTTTGTTGGCTCGAGAAATCGGTGCTGCTGAGGTGGAACTCGAAGGAGATACTGCGATGGTTCTCTCAGCCATTAACATGCTTGTTAATGATGATACATCCTCAATGGGGCATATAATTAATGATACAAGACATTTTCTCCGTTTAATCCCCAAACAAGAGTTTTACATACCAGAAGAGAGGCCAGTGGCTCATCGATTGGCTCGTTTGGGACTTTCAAGTGAGCAATGAAGATTGTGGTTTGAAGAACTCCTTGATATCATTATAGATCTCCTTATGGAGGATAGTTGTCTTTGTAACTAAGGTGCGGGATTCTTTTTTTCTCTTCGATCGGGTTGAAATCCCCAGCAAAGTTTTTATCGAGGCCATTTTATTTTGCACCATATCTTCCATGTATTGTACAAATTTCAAATTCCTTTATAAATGAATATTGTACTTTGAAATAAATAAAAAAAAAAAAATATATATATATATATATATATATATATGTATATATGTATATATGAGATAGGATCAAGGGACATATATTTTTACATATACTTTTACACTCTTTTTAAGCCTTTTGATTACATGACATCCAGTGGTTTTTATTTATTCATTAAATGACATGGATGCTTATGTGGTTTTTAACTAATATTAAAGATAAAATAAAACTGAAAAAAAAAACCTAAAATCTGGATAATTAAAACTAAAATAAAAAAAGGAAGAAACTTTAACTGAAATTGGTTCTCCCATTCCCATTTCGATCAAGACTTGGATTTAGACTTTGAACCCTAATAAAAAAAATCATGAAACTTCTTTGCCGATGAGGAAGTTTGATGGAATTTCATTAGGTAACCAAAATGAAACCCTAAATTCTATATTGTTGTTTATATATGCGGGGTGATTAAATTAGATTTTGCAAAAATAAAAAATTTGTTTTGTCCGTTTATGTGTTTCTATTGAACTCGAACTTATGTTCTAGGGTTTTAAGTAAGAAAGAAACAAAGTACGGACGAAGCCAAAGACGACAAAGCCGACAAGAAGACGACGATAAACAACAAACCTCAAGAAAATGTGACTCAATTGTCGTCTTCCGGTCAGTCAATCTTTTGAATGCGATTGCGTTTCTTTGTTTCTGGTTTAATTTCTTGGTTTTTACCAATTTGAATAATGCCATGTTGAATTATAAGTCTCTAGCTGATTGAGTATTAGAAATAAGTTGAGTTTAATGTGTGTATTCACTTGAGCATATCTGTCAAGTGTAAAGTTACAAGTTGTAAGGCCATGAGAGCCATGTGGTGTGTGATCCATGTAATTAGATAGATGAGTGACTAAGATTAAAAGTTGAGTCTTGTGTGGTCCTAAAGCTAAGGCCACCAATTAATGTAAAGGAGAGTTAGTGCTCTTTGTTTTTGTTGGAGCATTGAAAATATTCCTCTGCAGCATTTTGCAAGAGAGAACAAAAAAAGGAAAAACGTTCGTTTCAGCTTCTTCCATCTCTGTTTTCATTTTTTTCTGTTCAGCTCTTCCCCCTCTGAAAAAATCTATCAAATTCAAGTTACACTAACATGGTCTCAGAGCCAGGTTTGATCATTTGAGATCTGGGCGTAAACTGTGAAGAATTTGAACTACACTTAAGCTCGTTCCGGCTCAAGCGAAGTTACCGAAACTCCATAGATTCCGATTTCGATTTGTGTTCGTCTTGTCTAAGCTAAGAGATGGCTGGGTCTGGAAGTTCTGAGGTGAGAACTCCGATCTTCTCCGGTGAGAACTACGAGTTCTGGAGGATTAAGATGATGACGATTTTCAAATCTCATGGGTTATGGAGATTGGTTGAAAAAGGGGTTACGATCTCAGAGTCAAAGAAGAAGAAGACTGAAGGAAGCTCAGAAGAAGAAGACGATGAGAAAATGGTCGCAGCATATATGCAAGATGCAAAGGCTCTAGGTATTATACAAAATGCGGTTTCTGATCAAATTTTTCCTAGGATCGCCAACGCCGACTCAGCTAAGGTGGCATGGGATCTACTGTATGGAGAATATCATGGTGGTGATCAGGTTAGATCCGTAAAACTTCAGAATCTTAGAAGAGAATTTGAGTATGCTAGAATGTGAGATGATGAATCTCTGTCTAGTTATCTTACAAGATTGAATGAGTTAATTAATCAGATGAGAACATTTGGTGAATCCCTTTCTAATGAGAGACTTGTGCAGAAGGTTCTGATTAGTCTAAGTAAGCCTTATGATTCCATCTGTTTAGTTATAGAAAACACAAAGTGTCTAGAGTCTGTTGAGCTGCAAGAAGTTGTTGCGATTTTGAAGAGTCAGGAACAACGATTTGACTTGCATAATGTTGATACCACTGAGAAAGCTTTTGCATCATTCTCAGTAAGTCCAAAGGGGCAAAATAGAAGTGGAGTCAATCTGGCTCATCAAAATTCCAGAAGAATTGGAATGCTAAGGGAAAGAAATGGGATTCGAAACCTCGATTCCAACAGAAACCTTTCACTAGTCCTGCACCAAATCCATATCAGTCACAGTCAATGAGTCAAGAGACTGTCAAACCACAGTGTAGAGTGTGTTCTAAGTATCATTTTGGTGAATGTCGATATAAGGGGAAGCCTAAGTGTTATAATTGTGATAAGTTTGGTCATTGGGCTAGAGAATGCACTGTAGGGAAGATTGTGCAAAAGGCAAACTCTGCAAATCAGGTGGAAGTGTCAGGAAATCTGTTCTATGCTAATAGTGCAATCTCAGAAACAAATATCAATGGAAATTGGTATGTTGACAGTGGTTGTAGTAATCACATGACAGGGAATGCTGATCTCCTTGTTGACATAAATACAAATGTTGCTGGAAAGGTGCAAATGCCTACTGGTGTGTTAGTGAATGTGGCTGGAATGGGTTCATTGCAGATTGACACTAACAGAGGTAAAAGGTATATCAGGGAAGTCATGCATCTGCCAGGTTTAAAAGAAAACTTATTGAGTGTTGGACAAATGGATGAGCATGGATATTATCTAGTGTTTGGAGGAGGTTTGTGCAGCATATATGATGGACCTTCACTTGAAAACCTTATCATCAAGGTTAAGAAGAAGGAAAATCGATGCTATCCTCTTTCTCTGGTAAAAAATAATCAGTTAGTTTTGAAGGCTAGTTTGGAGCATTCTACTCAGTTTTGGCACAGAAGACTAGGCCACTTGAATCTCAAAGGGCTTCAGCAACTCAGTGAGAAGAATATGGTGCATGGTCTTCCATACCTAGAAGCAACCAAGGATGTATGTCAAGGATGTCAATTTGGAAAACAGCACAGAGAATGGTTTCCAAAAGATCAAGCCTGGAGAGCAAGCTGTCCTCTGGAACTTATACATGTTGATCTCTGTGGTCCTATGCAGAATGCATCATTGGCTGGAAACAAATTTTTCATGTTATTCGTTGATGACTGTACAAGGATGATCTGGGTGTATTTTCTCAGATACAAATCTGATGCATTCAATTACTTCAAAAAATTCAAGTCAATGGTGGAGCTGCAGAGTGGTTTCAAAATTAAAAGTCTAAGGAGTGACAGGGGTGGAGAATTTTTATCTTCTGAGTTTACTAAATTCTGTGAAACTGAGGGCATTCAGAGGCAACTCACCATGGCTTATACTCCTCAACAGAATAGAGTAGTGGAGAGGAAAAATCGAATTGTGGTTGAAATGGCAAAGACTATGCTTCATGATAGAGGTATGCCATATGTTCTTTGGGCTGAAGCTGTACACACAGCTGTATATATTCTAAATAGGTGTCCTACAAAAGCACTAGAAAATACAACCCCTTTTGAAGCCTATAGTGGCAGAAAACCAGGTCTTGCACATCTCAAGATTTTTGGTTCCCTGTGCTATGTCCATATACCTATTGAGACAAGACAGAAGCTAGATGCTAAGAGTGTTAAAGGTGTATTTGTGGGTTATGCTACATGTGAGAAGGGATACATAATATTTGATCCATGTACCAACAAGTTAATCTTGTCAAGAGATGTGGTTTTTGATGAATCTATGACCTGGAATTGGAAAGAAAGTTCACAAAGTTCAGCTGCTGCAACTTACATTCAGGATCAACCTGAGAATGTAGTTTGTGAGAATCCATATGAGATGAGTGTGATTGAAGGAAGTTCTCTCAGTCCTAGTTCTTCTTTTCATACACAAGAACAAGAAAGTGGCACTCCTAAGTCTGCACAAATTTCAGAGGCTTATGATCACTCACCTCTAAAATGGAGAAATTTGAATGATGTTCTTGCTCAATGCAACTCATGCATTCTGGAACCAGAAAGATATGCAGATGCAGCTCAGGATGAATCATGGTTAAAGGCAATGGAAGATGAATTAGCCATGATTGAGAAGAATGGTACCTGGAAGCTTGTGGATAGACCAACTGAACAGCCTGTTATTGGAGTTAAATGGGTCTATAAGACCAAGTTGAATCTTGATGGATCAGTTTTAAAAAACAAAGCTAGATTAGTGGCAAAGGGTTATGCTCAAAAGCCAGGTCTAGACTACAATGAAACGTATGCTCCAGTGGCAAGATTGGATACTATCAGGACCCTTGTAGCCTTGGCAGCACATAAGAACTGGAAATTATATCAACTTGATGTAAAATCAGCTTTTCTGAATGGTGTATTGGAAGAAGAGGTTTATGTGGATAAGCCTGAAGGATATGTAGTCAAGGGAAAGGAAGATAAAGTCTATCGATTGCATAAAGCCTTGTATGGATTAAAGCAGGCTCCAAGGGCTTGGTATGGAGAAATCGATACATATTTCTCACAGTGTGGTTTTGAGAAAAGTTTGAGTGAACTAACACTGTACATCAAAGCAAGGGGACAAGACATTCTGATTGTCTCTATTTACGTGGATGACATAGTTTATACTGGAAGTGATAGACTGATGCTTGATGAATTCAAAGAAGACATGAAGAGAAAATATGAAATGACAGACTTGGGTCTTCTCCATCATTTTCTTGGAATGGGAGTAATTCAGACCAATTCTAGCATTTTCATTCATCAGAAAAATTATGCAAGTTCTTTACTAAGCAAGTTTGGTCTGAATGAGTGCAAATCTGTGATCACACCACTTGTGGCAACTGAGAAATTAACTAAAGATGAGGGAAGTGGAGCAGTAAGTGAAGAGCTATACAGAAGCATTGTGGGGAGTCTTCTATATCTCACAGCTACTAGGCCTGACATAATGTATGCATCCAGTTTGCTTGCCAGATTTATGCACTGTCCCACTAGCAAGCATTTTGGAACTGCCAAACGTGTGCTCAGATACATCAAAGGAACTCTAGATTATGGTTTAGAGTATACAAAAGGCAAGGAGGCAATGTTGATTGGCTATTGCGACAGTGACTGGAGTGGATCACCAGATGATAGCAGAAGTACATCTGGATATGCTTTTTCGTTTGGAAGTGGAGTTTTTTCTTGGGCTTCAGTTAAGCAGAGTTGCGTGGCATTATCCACTGCAGAAGCAGAGTACATAAGTGCATCAAATGCCACTGCACAAGCAATCTGGCTTAGATTTGTCTTAGAAGATTTTGGGGAACTTCAAACTGAAGCAACTCCATTACATTGTGACAACACCTCAGCAATTGCAATCACCAAGAATTCTGTCTTTCATCAGAAGACCAAACATATAGACAGAAGATATCACTTCATTAAAGATGCACTGCAAGAAGGAATCATTGATTTGATTTATTGTCCCACAGAAGAACAGATGGCAGATATTTTCACAAAACCTTTGGCTAAAGATCGGTTTAATTATCTCAGGAGCATGCTTGGAGTGAAATCAGCTCAAGACTTAAAGGGGAGTGTTGAATTATAAGTCTCTAGCTGATTGAGTATTAGAAATAAGTTGAGTTTAATGTGTGTATTCACTTGAGCATATCTGTCAAGTGTAAAGGTACAAGTTGTAAGGCCATGAGAGCCATGTGGTGTGTGATCCATGTAATTAGATAGATGAGTGACTAAGATTAAAAGTTGAGTCTTGTGTGGTCCTAAAGCTAAGGCCACCAATTAATGTAAAGGAGAGTTAGTGCTCTTTGTTTTTGTTGGAGCATTGAAAATATTCCTCTGCAGCATTTTGCAAGAGAGAACAAAAAAAAGAAAAACGTTCGTTTCAGCTTCTTCCATCTCTGTTTTCATTTTTTTCTGTTCAGCTCTTCCCCCTCGGATAAAATCTATCAAATTCAAGTTACACTAACATGCCATGCGAGTTTAATCCGATCATAAAACTTTAGACGTAAAGAAAAGACTTGGTGATGATTATGTTTCGTTCTTGTTTTCAGAATTTGGGATCTCATTGTATGCATTGTAACTGAATTAAGTGAGAATTGATGGATTGAAACCCTAAAGTTTAGATTTAATAACTTAACATGAAGCGGTTAAAAAAAAAATAAGAAAAAAGAATCTTGGCGTGAAGATGGCGATATAGGAAGAGTGTTGCCAATAGAATGTGTGAATGTGAAATCCTAAAGTGAGAAAGCTAGAAATATTATGACTGATTGCTTTTGTTAGTGCAAGTCTTGTAGATTGAATTTGAGGAGCGTATAATGTTTTGCTAACCGAACTTGGTCACTGCTTGCAGGTTGAGCAGCGAGGGTAGTTGTGATTTCTGGTTTTTGATATGTTGGTACCCATGAGAATGTATGTTTTTGGTTCCAGATTATAACTTAGATATTGAATTTCTTGCCTCATTTTGTTTCAATTTTCCAAACTTATTTTTTTTTTCTAGTATACAGGCCAATCTCTAATCTTTCTAACGAGCTTACTGTGGAAATAGGAGCATCAAGCTTTACACTTCACAAGGTGAGTGAAACTAGTTCAGAGTAATAGATTAAGACATAATAGTTGGTATTTTATTTTTAAGTAATAGGATGTTAGTATTTTTAAGTTTATTTTTCTAGCCTTAATGGATCCTCCACTTGAGGATGTCGAGTTTGCACCAGTTCAAGAAATGAGTGACGCAGGCAATTGTCACACTCCAAAGAGAACTGATGAAGCATTGGAAACGCCGTATGTGGGTATGATTTTTGAAACAATGGAAGCGGCAAGAAATTATTATGAAGATTATGGCCGACAAGAAGGGTTTTGGATTCATATTCGAAGTTCATCAAAGTCTAGATGATGTTCAAATGAGGTGACAAATGCACAATTTGTTTGTTCACATCAAGCAAAATACAAGAAACTATCCAAAGACAAAAAAAGATTGATTCAGCAAATTAAACCAAGGCAAGTGAACTTATTTACTTTGAATTAGTTTTAGTTTATTGGATACACCATTTTTCATACTTTTCATGTTTTAGTCCAACTCATATTATCTTTTTTCGATATCTTATAGTGTCTTTACCCCATGATGAAGAATGTTGTTGATCAGAAGATTCAAAGAATGACAACCATGAAGAATGATGCTATGTCACGATCGAAATAATAATCAAGTTTTTAATTTGTAGGGCAATTACATGAAGTTGAATATATTACCCTTGTTCATATTTCAGTTTGAATTGTATTTCGGTTGTTGAATGATGGGGATTTAGTTTTTTTTTTCTTGGAAGGTACTTGAATATTTGAATGATTATTTTGCAAAATTACTTGTCTAAAAAACTGTCTATAAATATAAACTCGAGCTTGTTTTTATCAGACCAATTCAAAAACAAGATGATAAATGCGATAAAAGCTCCAAGGAAGGAAAAGAGTATGTTGTTTAGTTATTATTAGGGTTTATATTTGATAAAAATAATAACTCAATCCTTGTTTACGCTGGGTATTACCTATGCCTGGTATCATGTTTTTTTAATTTAAAAGTATGTTGTTTCAGAGTTTCTTCCTTCTTTAATTTTAGTTTTAATTTTCTAGATTTTATGTTTTTTTTTTCCAGTTTTATTTTATCTTTAATATTAGTTAAAATCCACATAAGCATCCATATCATTTAATGAATAAATAAGAACCATTGGATGTCATGTAATCAAAAGTCTTAAAAAGAGTGTAAAAGTATTTGTAAAAATATTTGTCCCTTGATCCTATCTCTATATATGACACACTCCGAAACTAGAACTAGAACTTATTTAAACTAATAAAGTAACCAAAAGTATAAGTGATGTAACAATGTGAATAAATTAAAACCGAAACTATAACTTATTTAAACTAATAAAGTAAGTGGCCAGTAGTGGGTAGAACCCATAGAATACAAATGTTCAAAGCATAGATGACATGACTAGTGCAGTCGGAACTACTTACTTGGTACACAACCGGGAAAAGTCCCTACATTATTTATGGATATGTCAGAACCGCCGGATATTCCTCGTACGCCACAGAGTAAATCAGCTAACTACGACTTAAAGGGGCGAAAACAGAAGGGTGAGTGGGCAAAAGCAAAAGTTTATAAAATCCATTTATTTTCTGGACATACTAACCCCTTGCCATAAAACATGTATAGTTTCTAGAAAATCATACTACGTATAGGTATGAAATCAAATGCAAATCAATAGTAAATCTAGAAGTATGCCACATCACAATATCTCAATAGTAATATAAGTAAAATCAGGTGCTCAACAACCTATGCTAGCACACAAGTCAGAGTCACCTAATGCGACCGATACAACTGAACTGATGCTCATCAATCTATGCTAGCACACGAGTCGGAGTTGCCTAATCACTTGTATGACATAATTGGGTGTAATCATAATATATGCTCTAGTGCTACAATCACATGAGGATTGATGATATTCACGGTCACATACGAGTCGGAGTTGCCTATTGCAACCTGTACGACAGGAATGGCACCTGCTTGGATCCAAGGCGAGCGTTCAATCCTAATGTGAACACATATGTGAAAAACTGGCCCTGGCCCTTGGCGAGCACTAACACCAGGATGCATCAATGATTAGCAGACTACACAAAAATAAGCATGCTATAACGATTCAATAATTCTAATCAACATAATAAACTTACCTGCGCAACCCGTAAGATTATTTTAACATTTCACAACAATACAACATTTCTTATAACATTATTTAATCATGGCATGACATGCATAAATCAATTCAAAAGCATTTGTGGAAACTATAAAGTTTATATATATATATATATATATATACGAAAACAAATGCCCACTCACTGATACGTCAATGAATCGTAGCCCCCTAGCCTCACTTGTCCTCATGCTTCCTTGAGGTAAGTCTCCCCTGAAGGCAAAATTTGTGAAAACAAGTTCATTTGAGTGACATCTATGCATGCAATTAACAATTAAAGGGAGAATCATGCTTGTATGCACTCAAAAACAAAACTGTACCCATGAAATTTAAGGCCTAGTAGTTATGGTGAACCAAGACTCAACTCAAATCTTAAAGAAAAGAGTTGAGAAACTTTTATACCTTTAAAGCACCTATTTGATTAGCAAAGGATATTCACCCATGTGAGGACCTTCTTTCCTTAGTCTCCTTGCTTCTTGGCTCCATGGATGTGGATGGAGGAACTTTGATTCTTAGCTCCATGACTTCTTGGATATGGATGAAGGAATGGATTCTCCAAGTTCCCAAGAAAGGAACCGCTAAGTTTCCACACTAAGGAGAGCATTGAGGAAAAGATGAGTGACCTAGGAAGAAATGGATGCTAGTCCATTCTTCCTAGGGTGGCCAGCTCCTAAGAGAAGAGAGAGCTTTTGTGTTTTTCTCTTTTCTCTCTAGAAAACCCTTATGAGGGAATGGGTTATAATTTCCTTTCTGTAGCCACTTACATTGAGTGGCATAATTGCAATTAAAACCAATTCTCCCTCACACTCTCTATGCCCGGCCATGTGGGTTCATTCGGCTTTCATATCCTTTGTGTTTTCAAGTTGTCATACAACTAGAGTTATTGGACTTGACATTCGAAGCCCATTGGGCCTTGAGGTCTAAAACTAACCTGAGGTCTAAAACAACCTTATTTGTTTGATTAATTAACATATTAATTAATCCTAGCCATAAATAACTAAACCATTTAATTATCCTGACTCATCTCTGTTGTTTCTTCAATCTCTACCTCACTCGGTGCACGATCCATTAGTGAGGCAGTGGGTGATTAGAACTCTTCAAATTGATTGTGAATTGAAACTTACTTTTCAATTCTCCCTTTAGTGATTATACACCTTTAGGGCTTCCACAAACCATGAGTGACACCTAGCATTATGTCATGGCTACCCAAGCTAATCAAAAGAGGTAGATAACCTATTCAGTTTGGGATTGCAATGCAATATGGTCTTTCTCTAAGACAATACTTTTGACCACATTGTTTGATTTGATAGTTTATTCATGTCAACTATCCAATGTGATTTTTAATGAATTCCTAAATCTTATTCATACTCTAGCCAGAGATTCTTAATTATATCATAGAGTATTGTCCCTCAAACAGTTTGAAGGTTAGAGATCCCTTGTTGTGCATTCACTTGTCTCCATGGCTAAGTGGCTTAACCCCAACTATGCCATGGACACCTTTTGACAGAGTGACTTTGACATAGTCAAAGATCAAGGGCCTAAGCATAAGACAACTATGATGCCTCGGGTTAAATGACTACTTTGCATTATCCCAACCATGAGTTTTCATGTGACATGAGTATGAGAACTCCTTGTTGATCACTTTCAATGGACCCATTCTCTATTAAGCACCTCCATGTTTGTCTTGGTGTCAGTCACACCAATGACTCGAGACCAGTCACTCTCTCTAATAGAAGACATAACACGTACTGATCTTAATGGACTGTCAATGCCCAATAGGCAATCCTATGATCAGGAACGTTTAGGATATGTATACGAAAGAGAATGGTATCATGAATCTAACTTCTTTAGATCACATTCTCCCAATTACATATTCCTCGGACTTATCGTTTAAGCATATAACATTTATATGAGACAGCTTTAAATAATAATATTTGCCCTTTATAATAAACTAGATTAGTTTAACATGTGAAATGTCCATCAAGTATCATCATATGATTGGTTTTAGGGCACATTTCCAACATCCCCTATATGCGAAACAACTAATAATAATTAATTAATAAGGACACATACGAAAAAGCTAGGAAAAATCCCCATAGTTTGCTCAAACGGAGGGTTTAAATCTACCAAAACATTCTACTTGACGTCACGGACCCGCACATGTCAAGCACTCGTCGGCCGACGGCCGGACGCACCCTCAGGCACAACCTGGCCCGCGGCCACGCGCAGGCCACGTGCCTGGCAAAACTGACAAAACCCAAGGAATATTTTGTCAGACTTGACGGAATATTCCGTTAAATAATAGCGAAGTCTAATGGCGTTACCTAACAACATCGGAATATTCTGTCAACTTTGACAGAATATTCTCCTTCTTTTCTGGTGATCCTCTGCCATCCAGCACCGACGTATGGTTCGTCAAAAATTGGGAAAATCTCGCCGATTTCTGGAGAAATTTCAAAACACCATAACTTCTTCATTTTTCAACCATTTTGAACGAGCTTCATTTGGATTTGAAACCCGAGAAAAGGAGAATAAGATTTTACCTCTTAAAAGTCCAAGAGGTGGATGGAAGTGGATTAAAATCCACTTGACACTCTCGGCCTTACTTTCGTTGTCTCAAACCAGAGGGTCTTCTCGTCGACTCCACTTCAAAACTAGGCTGGTGACCTTGGGGAGTCACCTAGAAGCTTCCAAAACTCCCAAAACCGTGTGAATCGAACATAATCTCGTTGGGGAAAACTCCACCCGAGTTGGAGGTTCAAATCTCAATCATTTCATGTTCGGTTGGTATAGATAAGTTCGTGAGGTTGAGAGGATCATAATGGTGGTAGTTTTAAGCTCGATATGTGAGTGTTTGATGAAGGTCCTTACAGTTGCAAAGAAGAGAGAGTGATAGGTGGCGAGAGAGAGAAAGAGAGAGAATGTGATTTCTGAATTGTTGAGAAAAAGAGAGAGGGATTTCTGAATGGTAAAAAAGACAGGGTGTATGATTGGCTGAAAGAAAGTGGGAAATGAATTGATTGGTGAAGGAGATAGGGCATGGACAGGTTTTAAAAAGAGGAGAAAAGATAAGGTTTGAACAATTTGGAAAATCAAACATAATCTAACGTACCCTATCAAAAACAGTAGTCTCGAGTACTAAATAATTAACGCGCTCGTGTACAAATCCACTCGTTGTTAACGCACTTTAATTTAACGTAACTTTTTCGTTACAAGTTTGTTTCGGGTCTAACTCACACTCACGCATTCGTAACAACGAGTACTATTTATTATGATAACAAGAAAAATAATTTAAAGTCGAATAACCACGTCCACGTCACTTTGCCAACAAGGGCATAAATGTCAATTTACATGCTTGGGTAGAAAATTAGTGACATGTTGCAACAATCTACCTCCCTTAAGAAAATTTCATCCCTGAAATTTCAACACTTCTACATATCATAATTAAGGAACAGACGTGGATAGAGATCGCTCATATGCTATTCTGTCTCCCAAGTAGCTTACTCAACAAAGTTGTTTCTCCATAAGACGTTCACCATACAAACGGTCTTGTTCTAGAGAACTTTGTCTTTCTAGTCAAGAATCGTCAATGGAACCTCATCATAAGTCAAATCCGAATTAATCTCGAATGGCTGAGGAGGAATCACATGTGACGGAGCGGAGACATATCTCCGTAGCATGGACACGTGGAATACATTATACACTCTCGACAACTCTGGAGGTAGATCAAGTCGGTAAGCAACTTCACCAACTTGCTCAATGATCTGTTATGGTCCGATGTAACGAGGGCTTAGCTTTCCTTTCTTCCTGAATCGTACAACGCCTTTCTATGGCGACAACTTTAAAAATACCCAGTCTCCAACCTTATATACTCTGTCGGTCGAATGTCTACTATACTTTTTTGTCGATCCTGGCCTACTTTCAGGTTAGCCTTTATCACCTAAATGTTCCGTGTCGTCTCATCCACAAACCAACTCTTTCACCAACTTTGGACCAACACAGTGGGGTATGACATGGTTTCCCATACAACGCTTTAAATGGTGACATACCAATGCTGGAGTGAAAGCTGTTATTGTAGGAGAATTCTATCAAAGATAAGCGTTTGTGCCATACGTCTCTGAACTGCAAGACTAAAGATCTCAACATGTTTTCTAGCATTTGAATAGTTCCTTCTGACTGCCTATCAGTTTGAGGATGATAGGCGGTGCTGTAGAGTAACTTTAACCCTAGAGCTGCTTGAAAAGCTACATAAAATTTTGAAGTAAATCTGGGATCTCGGTCAAAAATGATACTAACTGGAACACCATTATACTTGACGATTTCAGAGATGAAAAGTTCAGCCAACCGACTTAGTGAGTAATTCTCACAAACAGGTAGGAAGTGCACTGACTTGGTAAGTCGATCTACTATCACCCAAATACCATCATAGCCATTACGTGTATGAGGCAACTTGTACATGAAATCCATTGTGATATCTTCCCATTTCCACTGAGGTATAGGAAGTGGTTGCAGTAACCCAAATGGTTTCTTTCTTTCAGCCTTGACCTGCTGACAGACTAAACAACGACTCATGTACTCTGTAATTTCTCTTTTCCTTCTTGGCTAGTAGCAGAATGGTTGGATAGTATGATACATCTTAGTACTTTTGGGATGCATCGCATAAGCAGAGATATACACCTCATCAAGTATTTATTTTTGCAGTTCTTCCACATTTGGTACATACATCTGATCGCCTTGCATAAACATACCATTAGGCCTTCGAATCCTGAGATCTGTGGGTTATGGGCACACATCACGCTTCCACTGCACCACTTTGATACGGCGTGTTACACCCTTGGTATGGTGGATAGCTGCCCTGGTAATAGGGAACCTCAGGCAGGTACTAATATGTTCCTAATGATGACAATGATAAAGAACATAATAACAATAATGCACAGCAGAAGCCTGTGGACCCTTAACCCATAGGTCCTAGGATTGAAACCTAGCTCTGATACCAAACTGACACACCCCGACTGAAGTCAAGGCATGATGGCTGTCACCCGAAGGTGGCGTAACCAAAAGTGTAACTGATGTAACAATTTGAATAAATTCAAACCAAAACTAGAACTTATTTAAACTAATAAAGTGAGTGCGTAGTAGTGAGTAGAACCCATAGAATACGAATGTTCAGAGCATAGATGACATGAGTAGTGCAGTAGGAAAAGTCCCTACATTATTTGTGGATATGTCAAAACCGCCAGATATTCCTTGTACGCCACAAAGTAAATCAGCTAACTATGACCTGGAAGGGCGAAAAACAGACAGAAAGGTGAGTGGGCAAAAACAAAAGTTTATAAAATCCATTTATTTTCTAAACATACTAACCCCTTGCCGTAAAACATGTATAGTTTCCAGAAAATCATACTACGTATAGGTATGAAATCAAATGCAAATCAACAGTAAATCTAGAAGTATGCCACATCACAATATCTCAATAGTAATACAAGTAAAATCAGGTGCTCAACAACCTATACTAGCACACAAGTCGGAGTCGCCTAATGTGACCTATACGACTGAACTGATGTTTATCAATCTATGCTAGCACACAAGTCGAAGTTGCCTAATACAACCTGTCGACATGACTGGGTGTAATCATAATATACACTCTAGTGCTACAATCACATAAAGGCTGGTGCTATTCGTGATCACATAAGAGTCGGAGTTGCCTATTGCAACTTGTATGATAGGATTGGCACCTACTTGGATCCAAGGCGAGCGTGCTGTGCAGATATGAACATACACGTGAAAGACTAGCTCTGGCCCTGGGCAAGCACTAACACCGGGGTGCAACAATGATGAGTAGACTACACAAATATAAACATGCCATAACGATTCAATAATTCTAGTCCACATAATAAACTTACCTACGTATCCCGTATGATTATTTTAGCATTTCACAACAGTACAACATTTCTTATAACATTATTTAATCATGGCATAATATCCATAAATCAATTCAAAAGCATTTGTTGAAATATATATATATATATATATATATATACACACATACACGAAAATAAATGCCTACTCACTGATACGTCGATGGATCGTAGTGCCCTAGCCTTGCTTATCCTCGTGTGCCTTCAGGGTAAGTCTCCCCTATATGTGAAACAACAAATAATAATTAATTAATAAGGACATATATGAAAAAGCAAGGAAAGACCCCCATAGTTTGCTCAAACGGAGGGTTTAAATGTACAAAATCATTCTACTTGAAGTCACGGACTCGCACATGTCAAGCACTCACTGGCCAAAGGCTGGACGTGCCCACATGCAAGCCACGTGCTTGGCAAAGCTGATAGAACCCAAGGAATATTATGTTAAATGGTAACTGCATTACATAACGACGTCAAAATATTCCGTCAACTTTGACGAAATATTATCCTTCTTCTTCGGAAACTGGGAAAATCTCGCCAGTTTCTAAAGAAATTTCGAAACACCATAACTTCTTCATTTTTCAACCATTTTTAGCGAACTTTATACGAATTTGAAGCCCGGTAAGAGGACCTCTTAAAAGTCCAAGAGGTGGATAGAAGTGGATTAAAATCCATTCGACACTCTCGGGCTTACTTTCGTTGTCTCAAACCCCGAGGTCCCATCGTCGGCTCCACTTCAAAACTAGGCTAGTGAACTCGGGAAGTCACCTAGAAGCTTCCAAATCTCCTAAAACCGTGTGAATCAAACGAAATCTCATCGCTGAAAACTCCACCCAAGTTGTAGCTCTGAGTCGCTCTGAGTCGGAAATTTAAATCTCTATCAGTTCATGATCGGTTGGTACGGAAGACTTCGTGAGGTCGAGAGGATCACAATGGTGTTAGTTTTAAGCTCGATCTGTGAGTGTTTGATGAAGGTTCTTATAGTTGCAAAGAAGAGAGAGTGACAGGTGAGGAGAGAGAGAAGGAGAAGATGAGAAAGAGAGCGAAAATGTGAGTTCTGAATTGTTGAGAAGAGCAGAAAGGGATTTCTGATTGGTCAAAAAGACAGGGTGTCTAATTGGTTGAAAGAAAATGGGAAATGAATTGATTGGTGAGGGAGATAGGTCCCAGACAGGTTTTAAAAAGAGGAGAAAAGATAAGGTTTGAATAATTTGGAAAATCAGACGTAATCTAATGTACCCTATCAAAAATAGTAGTCTCCAATACTAAATAATTAACGCACCCATGCACAAATCTACTCGGTGTTAACGCACTTTAATTTAACGTAACTTTTTCGTTACAAGTACGTTTCAGGTCTAACTCGCTCTCATGCGTTCGTAACGAGTACTATTTAATTACGATAACGAGAAAAATAATTTAAAGTCAAATAACCATGTCCACATCACTTTGCCAACAAGGGCATAAATGTCAATTTACACACTCAGGGAGAAAATTACGTAGAAAATTAGGGACGGGTTGTCACAATAATTGACACACCTCGACCGGAGTTGAGGTATGCTGGCTGTCACCTGAAGGTGACGTAACCAAAAGTGTAAGTGATGTAACAATGTGAATAAATTAAAACCAAAACTAGAACTTATTTAAACTAATAAAGTAAGTGCGCAGTAGTGGGTAGAACCCATAGAATACAAATGTTCAGAGCATAGATAACATGAGTAGTGCAGTCAGAACTAATTAAAGTACTTGGTACACAACCAGGAAAGTCCCTACATTAATTATGGATATGTCAGAACCACCAGTTACACCTCGTAAAGTGCCACATGTCCCTTCTGAGACTAATTTTCTCAATTTTGGGCAACTCATTGAGGCAATCGCCAATGCCATTCAGTCCACACTTTGTCCTCCCCAAATGACTACCTTAGAAACCGTATCCCATCTTCAAATAAAATAATTTATTTGGCAATGAAGGACCTGAGAAATCCGAGGTTAGAATTGACCATGTTGAGAAGACTTTCCGAGTTATGCAGCGACAGGGGAATCTTCCAGAGGAGATATGGGTCTAGACATCGACTTGGTTCTTCCATCTGGCAGCTGGATCATGGTGGGCTCAGGTGTCACGCCCGTTGTCTGCTCAAGATGCCATGAATTGGGATGCTTTCAGGTGTCTATTTGAGGCTATGTTCACACCTCCAAAGTACAAGGATAGAAAGAGAGAGGAATTCACAAAGCTAAAGCAAGGCAAAATGTTGGTCATATCATATTTCAAGATGCTCAGGCTAACTTACACTTGATTATGGGTGCATTGAATTGTCTCTAGAAGATTGTCACCTTCCATTGACTGAGCATGCCTATGGTACCTTTTGTCGGTGAACGTAGCGGTCTGAAACATGGAGTTATCTCTGCCATGAGGGCAAAGCGGATGTTGAGGAAGAGTTGTCAAGGCTACTTAGCTTATGTAGTAATGACTGAGGAGACTTTTACTTGTGTGGAAGACGTTCGGGTAGTCAAGCACTTTCTTGATGATTTACCTGGCCTACCACCATATCGTGAAGTGGAGTTCACCATCGACCTAATTCCAGGTACCGATCATATTTCTCTAACTCCTTATCGTATGGCTTCTCTAGAGTTGAGAGAATTAAAAACCCAGTTGCAAGAACTTGTTGAAAAAGGGTTTATTCAGTCAAGTACTTCCCCTTGGGGAGCTCCAGTCTTGTTTGTGAGGAAGAAAGATGAAACGTTGAGGCTATGTATCGATTACAGACAGCTGAATCGGGTGACAATTAAAACTCGTTATCCATTCCCTTGTATCGATGATCTTTTTTATCAGCTCCATGATGCTTGAGTTTTCTCAAAAATCGATCTCAGGTTTGGCTATTATCAATTGAAGATCATGAGTGATGATGTTCCAAAAACACTTCCGAACTCGATATGGTCATTATGAGTTTCTTGTAATGCCATTCAGGTTAATTATTCTCTTGCAACTTTTATGGAACTAATGAATCAGGTATTCCGTCCGTACCTAGATACGTTCGTAATTGTCTTCATTGATGACATTCTGGTATATTCTAAGAGCGAGGATAACCATGTTAGACATCTACGTCTGGTTTTGAAGAAGTTAAGGGAGAATAAACAATATGCTAAATTTAGTAAGTACCAGTTCTGGCTGGATCAGGTATCTTTCTTGGGATATCAGCTTAGGGTGTTCTCGTGGATCCCCAGAAAGTAGCAGTAGTGGAAAATTGGGAGCAACCTCAGGCTGTCACTGAAGTACGGAGTTTTCTAGCGGTTTGAAACATGGAGTTATTCTGCATGAGGGCAAAGCGGATGTTGAGGAACGATTGTCAAGGCTACTTAGCTCATGTAGTAATGACCGAGGAGACTTCTGCTCGTGTGGAAGACGTTCGGGTAGTTAGACACTTTCCTAATGTTTTTCCCGGCAATTTACTCTGTGGCGTATGAGGAATATCCGGTGGTTCTGACATATCCATAAATAATGTAGCAACTAAGTTAAGAGCATTATCTACTAATGATGGAAGTTGGCTATATCTAGTTTTTGGAATGACAATCTAATCCATTATGGTTTATAGCCCTTTTCTCTTGTAGTGCTAGTCATCATGTGGGAATTGAGGATTTTGGTCTTATTGTTTTTTAGGAATGGTTTGTTCGGGTTCGGTTTTAATTAAATTTTGACACATCTTTGTTATTTGCCTTACTTTCCTTGGCAAAAAATTGAATTATACAGAGCTAGAATTTGTGCACTTTGAGTATAGATTAATTGAGTGAGTTTGTTATTTGTTACACGTGGGATAGTACTCAGTTTTTTATTTTTTTTTTCTCTTGTATCTCCACAGGTTTCTGAAATTTTTTTGTCAGAGAACTTACCTGCGCTTTCCAACCAATAGTAGCAACAGAGTGAGAGTCTTTCATGGCCCAATCGGGTTTCATGTAGTCTTATTGTGCATGACAATGGGAGACTTAGGTTGTTTTAGGGCTTTTTTCTTCAGTTTAATGTTTTTAAACCACATATGTTCTCTTGTACATGTTTAAATTGTAAATGTCATTACGAGGTAATTCATATTATTCATCTTCTTGGTTCACTAAAATTAAAGTTTCAATTATAGATCAATCATCAAGCAAAATTATAAAAATAATTAAATGGGAAAAAGCAATCTAGAAAAAAAAATAGAAATTCAATACAGTTTGTGATGAAAGCATTAGTCATCACATATTCTAATAATAAGTGACGCCCAAAGCATCAAATTTTTGTTGAAGTATGGAGTTTGAGTTGCGAATATGTGAGGGAAAGAAGTGTCACATATAGATATAATAGGTGATGAATGGTAAAGTTCATCACGTAAGTTATAGGTGACACTACATAGGTGACGCCTCTTGTGATGCAAGAAGTTCGTAACATATAAGCATATGTGTCAAAATCTATTGTCTATGTAACGAAACCCGTTCGTCACAGAATCCATGTGTTCTTGTAATGAGTCCCTTTAGTTTTCTCTTTTCTTTTCATTCAAATATAAATTTGTAATCAAAGAAATGTCCTCAGAAAAATCCATCAATATCATAAATCAAATCCATAGAAATCTTTAAAGATCCATATAGATATCCTTAAAAATCTTCCTAAATCCTAGGTTGACTACACCTTGACTACACCCTTCTAAGTCTTCGCCTTGGCATCTAGGATTGAGGAGGATTTTTAAGGATTTCTATATGGATTTTTAAAGATTTCTAGGGATTGGTTTATGATTTTGATGGATTTTTGTTAGGACATTTGTTTGATTACAAATATATATATATATATATATATATATATATATATATATATATATATATATATATATATTGACACACCCCGACCGGAGTTATCTAAGGTACATAATGTGTTTCATGTCTCGATGCTTCGACATTATGTTTCAGATCCTTCACATATGATTCCTCCTTAATCTTTGGAAGTTAATCCGGATTTGATTTATGATGAGGAACCAGTGATTATTTTGGATTGGAAGGATAAAGTTCTGAGGTTTAAGATCGTGCGTTTTGTGAAAGTTTTATGGAGGAATCATTCAGCAGAAGAAACTACTTGGGAGACAAAGATCGAATGAGAGAGATGTGTTTCAGGTTGTTTTATGGATATTGATGGATTGTAAAGATTGTGTAAATTTCGAGGACGAATTTTTTTTAAGGTGGGTAGATTGTGATAGCCCGTCCCTAATTTTTAAGAGTTTTTAAAGTTTTAATTAAGGATTTTACAAAAATGCCCTTTTAGGCACGCGCATTATTCGAGGTTAATCGTTGTGTCATGCCATCTAAGATTTGTTTTCTTGACATATCCTCGTAATACTCGTCGCTATGAAAGCGTGGGCGCAGACAGTTCGTTATTTGGAGTTACAACGAAAAAGATTTTAAAGTTTGAAGTTTGGACATTTTATGAATTTTATTATTAAAATTTGGATGGCCCAGATTAAAGGAAATTTGAAATGGATGGCTTGGATGTAAGGGAAAGAAAATAAAAAAAAAAAAAAAGATGTTGAAAGGTTTTTGTGTGTGTGTATGTGAAGAAAAAGAAGAAGAAAAGAAAGAAAGAGGAGAGAAGGGCAAAGATGCCCAATCAGAACAGGAGAGAGGGAGGAGTTGGGCCAACCAGAAAGAAGAGAAAGTCGAGGACCAATCAGAGGGAGAAGAAAGGAGCGAAAGGAGGGAGAGTGATGAATGGGGGAAAAGGAGGAAACGGGTCATCCTTGACCCGTGAGACCCATGCCTTCAAACCGGCGGTTTCTTGCCGTTCTCGTTCAATTTTCCGACGAATTGGATCAAGGTACCACTCCCAATCAACACCTAGGCCTTCCCTCTTCATGTTTAACCCAAAAATCAACACCTAGGCCTTCAAATTCTCCAAATCTTGAAATGTTTTTTTTTCAATTACTAACACCATTAGCATTCCCTTAGGACCTGGAACAAAGCCCAAGCATTAGTTGGGACGGCGGAGTTGATTTGAAGGTCGAATTGAAAACACCCAATTCTAGGGTTCTTCACGGTTTTGGTGGAATTGGAGCATTTCTAGGACAAATTGAACTTGGCCTCAGGTATAAAGTTTGCTCTACTCTTTGAGATATTCATTTCTGTATTTTTTGAGAATTTTTGGAAATAGTTGGATTTTCCGGCGAGCCGGGCGGCCCGTGCGGCGGCGCGTGGCCAGTGGCCCGCCAATGTTATTCTTAGCATGTGTTTAATGTTCTAGGTTCAGTTTGGTAATTGATTGACGTAAATTGAGTAATTGAACCTAAGTTAGTTACGATTCGTGGTGAGGTGAAAATGTGAATTGACGATCTGACCGTTTGATCGTCACCAAACTTTGATACGTTGTAATACGTAATATTTGAGGATTATGGGAACTTACATATTGGGAATCTGATTTACGGATCTTCCGGAATTGGAGTTGTAAGTTCGTAAAATATAATGTTAACCGTCACTTGGTTTCGACAATTGACGGAGATCCGACTGTTGGATGGTAAAGAAATTTTAGGATGTTGTTCCAGAGATATACTGTGGACCTCTGAAAGTTATGGATTGGAAATCTGAGTTGCAGATCTTCCGGATCGAACTACGTAGTGACGTGTTTTATATAAATTATATATTCTATCGATATGAATTCTGAGGTTTGATTTGATTATTGTTCTAGGCGCCGATCGTCATGACGCCTTGATGTGTTGTGCTAGAGAGTTGTAGGGCGAACTCCAGGTGAGTGGGCAGTATTTTCTGTATTTACCTATATACTATTGATTTTCCCAGAAATTGAATTTAAATGAAAGTATGTTTTAAGATGCCATGCATGCATATATAGGAATTATATGAATTAATATTTGATGTATATATGTTAAATGGTGCTGTGGACGCACAGGTGAGTATCAGGTGAGTTTTATGCTGTGCATATGATTTATTGTGGATGTGAATTGTGTTGAGAGCTCATAACCTGCACCCCTGGTGTAAGTGCTTATATTATTCACCCCGCACCACATGCTCACCTTGGATCCAAGTAGGTGCTAGTCGTATAGACCACTAGAGGTGGTTCCGGCATACTAGTAGTACAGGCCACTAGAGGTGGTTCCGACTGGTAGGTGACCTTAGATTATGTGCACAGATGATTGATGAGAGAAGCACTAAAGCGTATTATTACACCATCCTAGTCGAACAGACTACTATAGGTAGTTCCGATTTATGTGCAAAGTAGTGCCGTACAGGTCACAGTGGTGACTCCGGTTGGATGGGATTTTGAGCTATAGAATTAACCGTACAGGACCAACTGCAGGGTCTCTGGTTGATTTCTTACTTCACCTGTTATATCGTTGCATCTTTATATTATTGTGAGGCATAACATGGCATATGCATAGTGGCATGTTGATAGCATAACTTGAGATATGTTTGAAATGGATATATATGTTTATATATGCTATTTTCTGGGAAAGTATACAGGTTTTACAGCGAGGGGTTAGAAATGTTGTTAAATGAAATATTTTCAAAAAACTTTGTTTTACTGACCCACTCAACTTTGTTTTGCGCCCCTCTAGGTTCAAGATAGTAGAGCTTTGGTGGCCACAAGGAATCCAACGGTGTTCTAACAGAATTCACAAAAGTAGGACTCACCCTTGGGTGTTACATCTTAGTAATTGTATCTTTAAAGCTTCCGAACTGTGTAAATGGTTACGTCACTCTCACGTGACGACCAGCATGCCCTCCTTCGGGACGAGGTGTGTCACGAGGCATATCACCCGAGGATGACGTAATCAAAAGTGTAAGTGATGTAACGATGTGAATAAATTAAAACCGAAACTAGAACTTATTTAAACTAATAAAGTGAGTGCGCAATAGTGGGTAGAACCCATAAAATACAAATGTTCAGAGCATAGATGACATGAATAGTGAAGTCGGAACTAATCAACTAACAAAGCTTTAGAGAATGAGAGATTACCAAAATCAAAGATATTAAGATTTGGAGTTAGCTTTATGAAGAGATTACATATATCATAAAAATGAAATAAGATCAATCAAAAGACAGCAAATAAAAATGGATTTCATGAAAACACTACAAGACTAATTATAGAGTAGTAGCAAGCAAAGATGATAAGAAATTATCAGTGTTTGGCTCCAAAATAGGAGACCCTATTCTTATTGTTGCCATGATCCCTCAATCAGCTTTCTCTCACCTTGAAACATATTAAAGACAACAAATCAACTTTACTTAACCTTGAAGCATATTTCAAGCATAAAAAACATTTAAATTCACAGATAGTAACAATTAACTTTCCAGTTTCCAATATCTAAACATAGAGTACAAGAAAAGCTCTCAGACATTTCACATATATTAAATATTCCTCAACAATGTAAATTTATATTTCAATAATAATTATAGCTACTGGAAACAAGTAACAAATCAAGGCAATAAAATATTTATACGAAGCTCTCAGACATTGATAAGTATCCATATATTATGGAGACAAGTTCATAGCACATACCCGGAAAACAAACAACAAATGTCTTTCAAACTAACAACTAAAAAAATCAAATTGACCTCAATAATATACGATAACTTTTAGGAGGAACATGTTTGATTTAATTTTCAAAGTGCAACTATAAAGCCCAAACTGCATCAAATTTTCTTTCCTTTGTTCATTAATGTGTATAAACAACCAACCAAATTGTTCTACCTTAAGTCATCAAGAAAAACCTAAGCAACTCAGGAAAATTCCAACTTGCAAGTTCATACAACAACAACAATAACAACAAAGCATTTTCCCACTAAGTGGGATCGGCTATATGAATCCTTGAACGCCATTGCGCTCGATTCTGTGTCCCGTCTTCCCGTTAGATCCAAGTATTCTAAGTCTAACCTGCAAGTTCATACCAAACAAAAAAAATTCTAGAAAAAAAAAATCAAATTATTAAAAACAAAAAACTACACATGTATAAATTAATCAGGTAAATAATTTCAACATTTACCCATAATGAAAGAATTAACAAAAAAACAATTTTACCTAAACAAAGACTTTGGAGGGTGGATCCGTGGATGTGGAAGTGAAGGGCTACTGGAAGCTCAATGAGGCACGTACCAGTGCATCCAACACAAAAATCATAATTAGAGCAAAAAGAGAAGTATTGGACGACAGATAGAGGTAGTTTGGGTTGGTGCGGGCTGTGGATTTGGCTTGTTGGTTGAGTGGGTTTCTAGTGTTTTTTGTTTTGGAGAGTGATAGAGAGCAAAAGGATGAGATAGGGTTTGAGCGGTTGGTCCGGAAGATCCTGGTACTGTCATAGTTAAGAGAGAAGAAGATTGAGAGATGAGACTGCGATGGTTGCCATGATGTTGGGTCATGGTGATGGAGAGAGGGGAGAAGTCCGAGAGAAAGAGAGGGAGAGAGAGAGAGAGAGAGAGAGAGAGAGAGAGAGAGAGAGAGAGAGAGAGAGAGAGAGAGAGAGAGAGAGAGAGAGAGAGAGAGAGAGAGAGTATTCTAAAACAAATTAACACTTGATTCACTGTTTTTTTTTTTTGTTGGAACTTTCCCCGTTCAAAATGTGATGACCACTTTCGTCACAAAGGATACAAATATGTGACCCACTTTGAAATTTCTCACATATCGTATTTCGTAGGCACCATTCTTCCCTACCATGTCATTACTCTCTTCTAAAAGCCAGAGGATAGGTACTATTATTAACAGTGCTCATCCGGTTTTACCCCTCTTTCTCTTCATGTTTTTTAGGCTTTAGTGGGGTTGTATGGTGAATTGGCCATTTTACTCGTCTCTCATTTTTTTTCCCCGTGCGTGCGTGTTGTGCTTTCTAAGGAAGATACTTTCCAGCATTTTCCACTTTTCACTTTCCTCTTCAATTCTTCTCTCTGTCTTTCTGTTTCTCTTTATTTCTCCATCTGCCTTTTGGTTTCGATTCTGATAGGATCGTGTGGAAGGGTGTTTGGCCTGTTTTTCTCGTTGTTTTCCACGGTTTAGGTGTGTTTGTTCATGGATTGCCTTATTTTCTGTTTGGGCTTTATTTTTTGTTTGGTTAGCAAGAAATTTTTTGAATTGATTACTGTAAAAATTCGACTCTTCACTTTTTTTGCTAAGCGTTTTCTTTATTTTTATGTACTTTGCGTGTCATTGTTTCATTTGATTTCATTTTTTGGTGTAGGAAACATTCATCTTCCAATTTTAGGGTTTTATTGTGCGAGCTTGCAAGCCCTTTTTGAGTCATATATGATTTGGTTCTTTTTTATTTTTAGGAAGAAGTGGTCATCATTTTTTGTGTAGGGTTCAAGGTGCTTAAGGTATTTACTTCCAAGTTGTTTAATTTTTTTTTTCGTTGAGTTTGTACTGAAATTTGTGACTTTTTGTGCATAGGTTAATTTGTGAATTTCAAGAGGATTAGATTACCCAGATTACCCCAATATACATATGTATTGTTTGAAAATGAAATTGAAAATTCACTTATTTCTAGAATTCAAACAATTTATAGGACTCAAAGAAAGGGGTCCTACACCTAGTGGACTCAAAGATACTGATACAGGAATGCCTCAACGTCAAGATCGATCGAACGCCTCATTTCTAAGTCCTGAAGGGGGTGTAAAGCAAAACATGAGTGGACCAAGTTTGATATTAATAATACTAAAGTCAACTACTCTTCAAACGTACTAACCCCCAATTTTTAGAAAACTCATATAGCATAATAGGCAGTAGGTTTTCCGAAAACCTTAGCATGCCATAAAACCTTCATAAATCATATATCATATATAGTGTGCTTAGTAGTGGGATGATAATCGCTCGAAGGCACATCTATCACCCGCTCGAAGGCACATACATCATCTGCCCTAAGGAACTACATCGCCCGCACAAAGACACATATATCATCCGCCCGAAAATGAATGCATGAGTGCAGTGAAAATAGAAGCATGCCATGCCACAATATCTTAGCAATAATAAGCATAAGCCAGGTGTGAAATCAGTCTAGCTAGCATGCCAGTCGAAGTCATCTAATGTGACCTGTACGACTGAACTTATTGCTCATCACTTTATGCTAGCTCACGAGTCGAAGTCACCTAATGTGACCTATACGACAGGCTGGGTGTAAATATGTATGCTCTAGTGCTATGATCACGTGATGGTTAGCGATAAATTGCGGGTCACCTACTTTTTGTAAATGCCTAATGTAGTCTGTACGATAGGCTAGCACCTACTTGGATCTAAGGCGAGCTTGCGGTGCGAGAGGTGAACATACACTTGAAGGCTGGGCCCTGGCTTAGGGATGGAGCACTAACACCAAAGTGCAGCCTGATGAGCTCTAAATGAATATATGCATGCTCATATAATGCAACCATTTCAATCACATAATAACTTACCTGAACTTACCTGCGCCTCCGTAAGATAATTTGACATAATCACAAATCTCGTCATAATGCAATATTTAAATATAACACATTTAAATCATGGCATGCTATGCATAATCAATTTAAAACATTTCTGGAAACCGTAAGATATATATATATATATATATATATATATGTGTGTGTGTGTGTGTGTATGTATGTTTGAAAACAAATGCCCACTCACTGATCTTATCATAATGCAATATTTAAATATAACACATTCAAATCATGGCATGCTATGCATAATCAATTTAAAACATTTCTGGAAACCGTAAGATATATATGTATGAAAACAAATGCCCACTCACTGATCATGTCACCAAGTCAAACCTGCCTCGTAGCATCGAGAATCCTTGCGATGCATTTAGTCCTTAGGAGGCCCAATGGAGATCAGAGTTGACCGGAAAAATGGCTAGAAAGTGGCTAAATGACCACGGATTGGAAATTTCTAGAATGAGCAGTGACCATCCTTTGTTTTTTCCGAGCTCTTACACCACCAAAACCACCCAAAAACTTACCAATCATGAACCTAGACATGATCTACAATGTTAGGGACCAATTTTGAGGCTTACCTTGGTCAGAAATGGTCAAAATTAACTGGAGAAGAGTGATGCACAATGATGGTACTGTGCAGTGTGGGGTGGTTGTTTTCAAGGTGCTTTTCTCCTATTTCTAGGTCCAATGGCTCACAAGGATTGCAAGGGATGATGGTGGGGGTGTTGCCTTGTTGTGGTTGCAGGTGTAGAGGTATGGGTGTGTGTGTCTCGGAAAAAGAGGAGGAGCAAAAGAGGAGGAGAAAGAGTGAAGGTGACTGAGGGTGAAAGAAGAAGAAAATAGAGAAAGTGAAAGAGAGATCACTGGACAGAAAAGAACCCCCCCCCATAAAAATGGGGAATCTTGGCACCTGTCAGCGCAAGTGTGCTCCAAAAATGTAGAAATATCTCCAATGCAAAAATTACCCAAAATGCCCTTATTGTTCCGAGTTCCGTAAAATCTTCATTTTAGCTCCAAATTCAATTTTGCTTGCACTCATGTGTTATTATCGTCGAGTACTATACAAATATGCTAAAACAATACTTCGTATGTCTCACTATACGCTAGTAAATGAAAGTCAATGCTTTCGCCTCTAGGGACATTTTCGTAAATTCACATCTTTAAAATTTATAAAATGTAAAATTAGGGACAGTTGTCACAATCTACCCACCTTAAAAAAATTTAGTCCCCGAAATTTGAAATCATTTTTTATACATAAAAACTCCAAAAGGTAGGGAGAAAGTATATATATAAAGAAGAAATCAAGCTAGAGCAGTTGTATAAAAGAGAACTCCATTCGTCGTGATCGGAGTGCAGTGATTCCTCTTTTATGCCTCCAAACTCCTACTTTCTTTCTCCTTCAGTTCAATACTAAAATTTTCTCAAAACATAAAGTTGAAGATAGATATATGGTAACATGTCGTCAAAATACATATATAATAGAATGAAGTTAAAATAATAGTACTGAAATCAAAACCGAACATAGAAAGATTTCACTTAAACACTCGTAGCATATCGTACTTCGAGAATAAGTGCATAGCATTTTTGGGTTAAGTCCAAACAATAAATAAATAACTAAACGTATAAATAGCTAAAATACTAACGTAGACGGACCTAAATGTCTACTTACTTAACGAGTTCAACAAATAAGTTCTCAATATTACGGTTTGCAGCCCGCAATACCAACAACTCACTGTTGTTTCGATAAGTAAGTAACAAAATCTCAAGGGTGCAATATTACCATCATGCCCCCCATTGAGAAATACACATAAATCGTGTAATCAAAGCCTTGATTATGCTCACGAACTACCCTCTCGGGCAACATGGTCGATAATATAAAATTTTCTATATCATAATCTCGAACATTCAAATATTAGATCGTAATACTCACCTGCCAATTATGCATTGGGCATAAAGTCCCCATACAATGTCTTAAGCTATGTCATACCCAAAAATCAAAAGTGTAACCGCAATTACACACAACCCTAATAAAAATAAATGTCTGCTACAAACTTACCAAGGATGTAGAACGAATAAAATGCAACACGTACATGAAGGTTTGTGTAGCTTGTTGAGACTAACCATCAGTCTAAGGATGGCATGCAGTAACGGGTAACACTTCGTATTCATAGCCTTCAAGAAGACTTCCCAATGCTTTGAAGTGAACCATGCGTCGTGAGATACAAAAGTGACAAACGTACCATGTAATCGTACAATGTAGTCCATAATGCCTTAGCGAACAGCTTCATATTAAATTCCTCTCGAATTCAACAAAAAATTAAGTCGAGAGGCCAAAAGAACACTCAAGAGTTTGAGAGTCAAAACAAGTCCAACAAATCTAGAATATAAGGTAACTAGGATTAATGCATAACATTTTGCTACCTTGGTAGTTTATGGAGCATTCAATCACCAATGGTTAAGATTCGATTAGCAGAGTATTTGTTGGGTGATTAAGAAATTAATGATCACAACTAGATTTCAATGTCTGAGCAACTCTTTTAGACGGTTTGTCTATTACAAGAATAATACAAAGTGTAGTAGAGTAGACACGGACCCAAGATTGACTAGGGTACCTTCCAACATAAAGAGGTGAATATGGAATCCTCGTCAGAATAAACTCTGGTCTAAACGCTCGAGAAATCTAATAATTTCAAGAATGAGGAATTTTACCAAGTGGTCTAAAATATAGTACCTCTGGACCAATGGAAAGTGGGCTAACTTGTTGCTTCAGTCAATGGTCACTAAAACATCATCATAACTCCACATGCACACGATAGTTTGCATAGGGAGCTTATGATGATATCTCCCATCCTTATACAGATACAGGAAGTGATTATAACCATCCAAACAATTTATTGATATCTCACGAGTAACATCAAAATAATACTTGTGAATTCCAACTAAGGTGGGATATGACAAGCTAAAGGTTCTCAGTAACTATGTTTACACCTCTGGGATAATACACGTTAGTGCAATCGTAGGTGTTGATTTGGTTCTTCCATCGTCGCTATCAGAAATTTTAGCTTATCACAAATGAAGATGTACTTGAGAAATCTAAGGTTGGTAAAGGTTCTAGACACGTTTCTCACCAAGAAGTGTCATCCGATATTTCAAATGAAGATGATAACAATTGACTCTAAGTCATGAATAAGATGGTTCGTTTCGAACGATTTTTACCGTTGGAAAGTATAAGCGATTCTCCGTCATGTTGTGTCAACACAGTTGAAACATCCAAAGAACATGTCATCATGGATTTCCAAATGATCAATGTCATCGAAAGGCATACGTTGAGAGAACAATTCGGTTTTCAGAAACTTTATTCATATCTAACATCACAACTAAACTAACTTTCCTTGGTCGAGTGAGGAAAAACACTATAGCCGAAAAATCGCTAACCAATTGTCGATAAAATCGACAAGACCAAAGATATCTCGAAATTCACAATACTTTGTGAGAATTTCCACTTTCTTTCGCTACAATATTTTTGGGAAAGGAAAGGAATATTGTCTATGGAGATCATGTCTCCCAAGAAAAGTACCAATTTAATCAAAGTTAACAATTGAGGAATTTGATATAAAGCTGACTGTCAATATCTAAAGATTAAATTTTAACGCTGGAGTAGGGAAGAAAGTAGGCTACAAGGCTACTACAAATTCGTTAGGTTATGGAAGAAAACTCGAGTTACCAAGGTTAGTCGGCTAGATCATCAACTCGAAATAGGGGATAACGGTTTTTAATCGTAACCTAAGGTTTGACCTTTCACCTTCGTGGATAGGTTTGAGGTTTCCAAGATAAAGTGTTTAGTCCCTTGTTGGTAAATTCCTAATTGGTAAGCTTTAGTAACTAAGTTATCTCAATGAAGTAGGACTTGTTCGAAAAGTCATATGGAAAACTGATATAAGAGTTGTTCGATTAGAAATATGGAGAATAAATGCGGTGTTAACAAGGTGGATCAATGGTGTATTCTACTACTCTCATTCGATGGCATCCCAAGTAGAATTTTGAGAATTGAAGCCGATGGTATACATCCTCGAAACGTACTATACTACTAACCAACTCTACGACGCGAACTAAAAGGTCTTCATAGTTTTCTCGACACTCAAAACATTATAACAATGAAATATCATTTCGAATTTCTATCCTACTGTCTACCTGTGGAAGTGATCGAGAGGTGGCTAGTTGAATAGGTTTTGATTACCTAAATAGGTAATATGGATAACATAACCGTGAGTTTACTGTCTTAATACAAGGTCTGCTCCTAAGTTTCCACGATTTAGTTTCTTCGGCTCAAGTAGTCACTATTAATCAGTCTATCAGTCGCATCGCTAATTAACACATATACAATATTTTGATATTGTTCGTTACCTTAAAACTGTAAACCGACGTCCTGGCATAAGGGTAGCACTCATGGATACTAGCATGTATCCTGTATCAGAAATCATACCACTTGAATACTGGTTGACAGTTCCTGGATATTGGACAATATCGTCAATTAATAACGCCACCATAGGCTGATTAGAGGCTAGAGCCCGTTCAGATTGTTGGTTTTGGACGATTGGTAAGCAACTGGTCCTATGAGGTTGTTTCATTAATTCTAAAGAAAATACTTATTACCTCGAGGATTTCTACTAACTAAAGGTATAACAATTCATACTCGGTTTCCTATGATCATCGAAATGACAAGTACATCACCAAAAGAAAACGAGAACTAGTGTTGGCTGGAACGTCCTAAGGCTGGAAAAAGAATTTCCTAATAATCTACTTTAGGATGGATTTAAATGGAAGTTGATTTTCCTCCTGAATATCTAGAATGATCACTAGTTCGCTTGGAAATATTAGTGCTATTAGGGACCAAAAGTGATTGTCCCCCTAATGTTCTTACATCGAGTGCAACCACTTTAGCACTAGGTTGTCGCTCAAGACAATTTTGGAATCTTGACGAAGTAAACTTCGTAGGAATCGTAATAGATGGTATGCTAACGGGTATTGCCAAGGAATCAAAATTAATTATGGTTTCCTATCTCGCAAAGGTTGATAATGATGGCATGAAAATAATGATGGGATTGATTTATAGATCCCTGATGATACACCGTTATCAATACATTAGCCTTGATTTAGGGTCATCAACTTGTCTCAAATCTACATCTTTCCTTGGCAGGGAAGCTCTTTGCTTTAAGTCTAAAAGCGTTCGCCAAAGTGATCTTCTAAAATGTCGACAAGTTAACAAAACAGCCCAAAACATAAGAAAAGCTAATACATTTTTAGTATTCGATGAGTTGGCAAGATTCAAACATTAGGCTCAAGAACTAAGAATGCTTACATCATGAGTGTGATGAACGCAATACTTCCCAACTTATGATCTGATACCAAATTGACACACCATGACCCAGAATGTCCATTGGGACTCCGAATTAAGCTGTGCTAGCCAACTCCTAGAAGGTGATGAAGCCATAAAGTGTAGAGATATGGAAAATGTGAATAAATTTAAAACTAAAAGTGCCTAAATATAGGAGTGCACGATGAGCAGGAATGAACCCATTTCACACGTGATTACATAGCATAAGCAAAGCTTTAGAAAACACATTTCTCTTTTTTGAAAGTAATAACCCCTCACTGTAAAACCCGTATAGTTTCCAAAAAATAATACTACATAAGCAAAAAAAACGAATGCATGAGTGCAGTGAAAATAGAAGCATGACATGCCACAATATCTTAGCAATTATAAGCATAAGCCAGGTGTGAAATCAGTCTAACTAGCATGCTAGTCGGGGTCACCTAATGTGACCTGTATGACTGGACCTATTGCTCATTAGTCTATGTTAGCACACGAGTTGAAGTCACCTAGTGTGACCTGTATGACAGACTGGGTGTAAATATGTACACTCTAGTGCATGATCACGTGATGGCTAGCGATAAATCGTAGGTCACCTACAAGTCAAAATTGACTAATACAGTTTGTACGACAGGCTAGCATCTACTTGGATCTAAGGTGAGCGTGCGGTGTGGGAGGTGAACATACATGTGAAGGCTGTGCCCTGGCCCAGGGTGGGAACACTAACACCGGGGTGCAGAAATGATGAACTCTAAATGAATATATGCGTGCTCATATAATGCAACCATTTCAATCACATAATAACTCACCTGAACTTATCTGCACCTCCGTATGATCATTTGACATAATCAAAAATCTCGTCATAATGCAATATTTAAATATAACACATTTAAATCATGGCATGCTATGCATAATAAATTTAAAACATTTCTGGAAACCGTGAGATATATATATATATATATATATATATATATATATATATATATATATATATATGAAAACAAATGCCCACTCACTGATCATGTCGCCAAGTCGAACCCACCTCGTAGCATCGAGCATCCTTGCGATGCATTTTGCCCTTAGGAGGCCCAATAGAGATCGGAGTTGACCAAAAAAATGGTTGGAAAGTGGCCAAACAACTACGGATTGGAAATTTCCAAAATGAGTAGTGACCATCCTTTGTATTTTCCGAGCTCCTACACCACCAAAACCACCCAAAAACTTATCAATCATGAACCTATACATGATCTACAATGATAGGGACCAATTTCGAGGCTTACCTTGATTAGAAATGGTCAAAATTCACAGGAGAAGAGTGATGCACAATGATGGTACTGTGTAGTGCGGGGTGGTAGTTTTCAAGGTGCTTTTCTCCTATTTCTAGGTCCAATGCCTCACAAGGATTGCAAGGGATGATGGAGGGGGTGTTGCCTTGTTGTGGTTGTAGGTGTAGAGTTGTGGGTGTGTGTGTCTGAACAAAAGAGGATGAGAAGGAAGAAAGGTGAGTGAGTGTGAAAGAGAGATCACAGGACAGAAAAGAACCCCCCAAAAAAAGGGGGAATCTTGCCACATGTCAGCGCAAGTGTGGTCCAAAAATGTAGAAATATCTCCAATGCAAAAATTACCCAAAATGCCCTTATCGTTCCAAGTTCTGTAAAATCTTCATTTTATCTCCAAATTCAATTCCACTTGCATTCATGATTTAGTATCGTCGAGTACTACACAAACATGCTAAAAGAATACTTTGTACGTCTCACTATATGCTAGTAAACGAAAGTCAATGCTTTGGCCTCTTGGGACATTTTCATAAATTCACATCTTTAAAATTTATAAAATGTAAAATTAGGGATGGGTTGTCACAATACTTCACCTTAGTTATTATTTGAACAAGTAAAAGATATGTCTTGGTTTGAGTGGGGGTAGCATTTCTTTTCTACATATCCATGGAGTTTTGAAAAATCCAAACCACACTCCTTCGTATATGTTAAGAGTCCATTTATGAGAAAGGGCTGGGGAAAACTTGAACCCAATTCCTACAATGATGAATATATGCGCAATTCAAATTCCTGGGGAGTTACACATTTGTGTGCATACCATAATAGAAAAGCTTGCCCCACCCATGAGTAAATACTTCATAGTAGCCTCATTAGACCGTACATCTTTCTTGGTATATCCAAATAATAGGCAAGAGTGTAAACCGAAACATTCTAGAGCTACAAAGATAGTCATTAAATCATTATCACTACATAAAAACATTCCTCCTAGAGTAGGTATTAATAGGAATAACAGAAACTCTGTTATAGCCATTTATGTACATTCAATGTACTCTACAGGTAGAGGAATGCATAGAGTTGCACATAGTGTAATAAGAAATTAAAAGATTTCGTTGAAATTGTTCGTTTGGAAATTTCCCCAAAAGCTAATTGTAGGTTCTTTTCTCCATCGGAACAATAGGGGCGTTATGCTCATTATTAAACTTGTTGAAAAGATGAAATTTAACCAAGGTATATCTTTTTTATCAAAGGTTGAATCAATCATCAGAGGAAGAATTAGGCCAAAAATTAGAATACATTCTTGGAAAATTAAACTTCCATCGAAGAGAAGGAAATGAAAGGCCTTCATAAAAATTCTCGTAGAATCGAGATTAAAGTTTTCATTATGTACATAAAAATTCTCGTAGAATCAAGATTAAAGTTTTCATTATGTACATGCAAGATCATGAATTAGTAATTGCATCCAATCTTCAGAAAATCCCAATTCTTTCGAACTTTCTCTTTTTGGAATAGAATTTTTACAGAGTCCACATGAATAAGATCAAACCTTATTCTAGGGTATTTACATGAGATTCCTCTTTCTTAATCTTAAACAAGTCCCCGAGAGGGCTTAGTTGATCCATGATTTATGTTTCGAGAAATATATCGATCAATTCCGATTTTTTCTTTTCTATTGATTCTTTTCCAATTGAAATGTATGGGTGCATAGGTCTATATAGATCCTATTCATGGATTAAAAAAATGTTCAAAAACTCTATATGCCTCTGCCATTCTTCGAGTCTTTTCCTTTTTGTGTATGGCATTGCCATTCCTGTTGGCAACATCCACTAATTCGGAACTTAATTTGAAAACCATATTTCGACCTGGACGTTTTTAGATGCTCCGAATAACCAACGAATGGCAAGTGCTTTTACTTGTATGGATCCTATTTCAATGGAAACTTGATCAATCAATCTACCTACACTTCTTGCTTTTGCTGCTATATCGGGAGTTACTCCACGTATTACTTGACGTAAAATAAATAACAGATTTGTTTCTGTCTTTTGTTGAATCCTTTTCATGGCTTGATATTAAATTTGATAAGCCAATGATCTTTTTTTGTGTTTCAGAATACAGTTAACCAACATGGTAACTAATTGATTACGATAAATTGGATGAAATTTTGCAAATTTTTTCTTTTGCAGTACCTCAACATGACATGAGTGTGAAGGGGTTCAAGAATCAGTTTTTTATTTTATTTTATTTTATTTATTTTATTTTTTTATAAGGGCGAAAATCATTTATTTTGGCTTTCCGACCCCATATTATAAGGTGAATCTCGAAAGATATGAAAGATCTCCCTCCAAGCCGTACATATGACTTTCATCGAATACGGCTTTCCACAGAATTCTATACGTATCTATGAGATAGAGTATGGAATTTTGTTTACTCACTTTAAATTGAGTGTTTGTTTCCTCCTTTTCCAACTAGGATTGAAAATCTTGTATTTTACATATCTATACGATTGAGTCCTTGGGTTTCCAACATAGTGTATAAAATAAAAAAGTATTTGGAATCATTACAATTTGACTCAGGCCTGTTCTAAAAAAGTCAAGGCATTTCGAATTGTTTGTTGACATAGACAAAGTCAAGGAAAACCTCTGAATTATTTCAATATTGGACCTTGGACATATAATAGTCCGAATAGAATCTCTTTAGAAATATCATTTTTTGTCTCATGGTAGCCTGCTATGGCTCCCTTACGAAACTTTCATTATTAGGTTATCTGTACACTTTACATGTTTCTAGCGATTACATGTTTCTAGCGATTCACATGGCATCGTCTAATGATACAAGTCTTGGATAAGAATCTACAATGCACTAAAATGCCCTTGTTAACGATCCTTTACTTCGACAACATCTAAGGTTCCTCGAACAATGTGATATCTCACATCAGGTAAATCTTTAACCCTTCCCCCTCTTACTAAGACTACATAATGTTCTTGTAAATTATGGCCAATACTAGGTATATAAGCAGTGATTTCAAATCTAGAGGTTAAGCGTTCTCTGGCAACTTTACGTAAGGTAGAGTTTGGTGTTTTGGGGATGATAATGGAAAAGTTGACAGATAAGTCACCCTTACTGCCATTCTACAGAACTGTACATGAGATTTTCACCTTATGCGGCTCCTCATTCAATTATTTTGAAGTCATTGGATCCTTTCCTCATTCGAGAATTTCTTTCCTTCTTCTACTCCGTTCCGAAGAGTAACTACGTTTTCATTCATTTAGAATCTGGGCTCTTCTACTTCATTTTTTTTTATTACTTTTCCCTTTCTTTTTTTATTTCTTTTTTTTTAATTCCCTTCCATCATTCCTTAAATCCCATATATAGATTTAATCTTGTAGAATCTGACCTTTCATCATTGAGCAAAAGGTACGAAATAAATCAGATTGATTTTTCGATCAAAAGTAATTTGTGGAATCTTTGTTTTTTTTTCCTCTTTCTCTTTCCCTATCCCTTAGGTACAACTTTTGAATCAAAAGAGAACCTTTTTTTTTTTTTTTGTATCTATATTAATGTATATGTATAAATCGATATTATTACATTCCAATTCCTTCCCGATACCTCCCACGGAAAATTCTGAATTTTATCTTAGAAACAAGTTCACATGGTTATTTTAATATTCATTCTTAGTTTAAATTAGAGTCGTTAGATCATAGTCCTTGTGGCTGCTCTTGCTTGTGTGTAGCTTAAGTGATAGATTATAACAAGTGGCATCATCTCAGAGGGTGATAGCAATTAAGGGTTGAGATTAGTTTTGTTGTAGTTGAGTGAAAGATCTCACTTCCTCTGCCTATTCTAATGGTAACAACCTCACATGTTTGTTGTGAGGAATATATTGCAATTAATGCACATGTCACTCCCTCCAATTCTCTCTTTACCATTATTGAAATTCCCAGATCATCATCAAGCTTTCATATAAGCTTATCAAAAATATCAATACACTAACATGACCTCATAGCTAGGTTTCATCGTCTAAACTGGGCGTGAATCTGTGCAAATAACTTACGAGTGATTAAGTTACGATTTGAGCTCAAATTAATTCTAGGAGCTGTGGGATTTCTTGAATTCATGGTCTAACATTGTTGGATCAAGTACCGATGAGCTTAGAGCTCAGGTTTTCAATGGAGAGAATTATGAATTTTGAAGGATTCATATGACGACCATATTGAAATCTTATGGTCTATGAGAACTGGTGGAAAATGGGTTCGAACCTCCAAATCTGAAGAGTGAGGAGGCTGTGCTTGATGAAATGAAGAAGGGAACTTTGAATGTGATGTCGTTCAGTGAGATCCTAATGAAGGATGCTCGTGCACTTGGGATGATCCAAGGAGCAGTCTCAGACCAAAATTTCCCCAAAATCGTGAATGAAGAAACATCCAAATGCGCTTGGAAGATCTTGAAGAGCAAATTTAAACAATTCAGAAGTGTGAAATTGCAAGGTTTGCATAGATATTTTGAATATTCTCGCACGAAAGAAAATGAATCTTTATCTATGTATCTCACTAGACTGTTTGATATTACAAATGAAATGAGAAGTTATGGAAATGAGTTGTCTAAGGAAAGAATTGTACAGAAACTGTTAATCAGTCTTCCTAAAACATATGATGCTATTTGCTCTATGATTGAACATTCTAAGGATCTTGAAACCCTTGAGGTCCAAGAAGTTGTAGCTTTACTTAGGGGATTTGAGCAAAGAATTGTTATGCATGCTAAAATCTTTACTGACAGAGCATTTGCTGGCTTAAATGTAGCATTTAAGGGTCCTAAGGCTGGTGGATTCTTTGGAAATCAAAAGTTGTAGAAGAACTGGAAACCAAGAGGGAAAAAGTGGGATCGTAGGCCAAACTTTGTACCTAGACAAATAGTAGTCAGGGAGATTGCAAATGGTGTGATAGGTTCCATTATGCAAAATGTTGGTGTGAAGGTAAACCAAAGTGTACTGGTTGTGGTAAACTAGGTCATGCAGTTAGAGATTGTCATGGTAATAAAGACATACAAAAGGCAAATTATGCAGAGCAAATTGAGGAGACATGGTCACTATTCTATGCATGCAGTGATGTGACAGATGTGAAGGTAAATCACTCATGGTACATTGATAATGGTTGCGAAAACCATATGATAGGTGATGAAAGACTGCGGGTGAATATACAAAGAAACCAAACTTCAAAAGTGAAAATGGGAATTGGAGAAATTGTTAAAGTTAAAGGAAATGGAACCTTGGTGTTTAAAACCAAACCTGGAAGGAGGCACATTCGAGAAGTAATGCATGTTCTTCGACTTGAAGAAAATCTCCTAAAGTGTTGGGCAAATGATGAAGCATGGTTAGTACTTGTTATTTGGAGGAGGTGCTGTACATATCTTTAATAGATGGTCACTTGATAATCTTGTTGCCAGAATACCAATGACCAACGTGACCAGCAATAGGTGTTTTCCATTGACAATGATGCTTGCCAATCAACTTGTTTTAAGAGCAAGTATTACTCATTGTTCTCAGATATGGCATAAAAGACTAAGACAATTGAATGAAACAAGTCTCGGAGTACTAGAAGAACAGGAGATGGTACATGGATTGCCACATTTGGAGATGTCAACAAATGTATGTGAAGGGTGTATGATGGGAATGCATCATAGAGTCTCATTTCCATCTTAGTCCTCTTGGAGAGCTAAATATCCAGTAGAATTAATCCATACTGATATTTATGGACCAATGCAAGATGATTCTGATTATGGAAACAAGTATTTTCTATTGTTCATAGATGATTCTACCAAAATGACAGATGCACTTAAGTGTTTTAAGAAATTCAAGGCAATGACTAAGTTACAATGTAATTATGAGGTGAAATGTCTTAGAAGTGAGAGGGGGAGAATTCCCATCTGCAAAATTTGATAAGTACTACAGTGAGCTTCGAATCCACACGGCCCAGGGATCTTAGAGAGCTCGACCTCTTTTGAGAAGTCGAGTGGAAAGGTCACTAATGAAGATTTGAAAGCCACCATGATGCAACTATTGAGGAGTATGCAAAAGATCTCTCTGGAAACCAGATTAGAGGTTAGCAGGCTGTGTTTCTTAACAGGAACATTACAAAGAAAGTTGGAGTTGGACTACTTCACACCGAAAGATGGTTATGCCAATGAAAGAATCATGGAGGCAAGCCCATAAAAGGAACCAACAATTCCCCAGTTTCTCTTACTTGAAGAAAAGAAGAACAAAGGGAAAAGGAAAGAAGGGGCTGAAACAGTTGGCAAGAAGACCCTAAAGAAGAGTTTCAAAAGACGGGCTTGCCCGATCCTCTGCCATGCTGGAGATATGCCCTAAAAGTCAATTTTTGGAAGAAACATTTCCAGACAATGTCTATATGTATAGATAACTCTAAGACAGCAAAAGGGAAAAATCACTCATTCGGACTGTCTCAATAAAATGATATAAGTCCAAAATAGTGAATCCATAGACAATGGATCGATAGAAGAAGTAATCTAATGATGTTAGACTGCAGAGACCTTCTTCACATAACCATAAATTCCCAAAGGTTTCTGGTCATAGGATTGTCAGAGGGACATTGACAATACATAGACGAGTACATACTATGTCCCTTTCAAATGGGAAGGATGGAATGTCTCAAGTCATTCATGTAGTGATACTAAGACAAGCATGTAGGTTCTCATTAAGGGAATGAGTTCACTGAACACAATCAAACGAGAGTACTTGCATGGAGGTCTACTCATATTTCAAGCAAGTAACTTTATTGGTTGGAATGATGTAAGTAATCCTTTGACCTGAGACATCATTGTGGTTTTGGGGATACGCTGCTGATCATTTGATTATGAGACGTGACCATATTTCATCTTGGATATGCTATATGCATTGTTGGGGTCAACGATTTATTCTCAGAGGCATGTGAATGATCAACAAAGGATCTCTAATCCTCGTTATGAGAGGAAGAATACTGTTAGATATGATTCGGCAATCTTCAGTCGAAGTATCGAGCGTAATGATAGAAGGCATTCTTATATGACTCAATTCAATCATATAACTTGGTATAATCACATTAGGGGTTTGACATTAAGTATCCATACCCTAGTAATGTGATTGTGAGTATTGTATTAGAGAAGGATCAAATTACATTGTGATTCCAACTAAATAGGTTCTCCGACCAAATTCTACATTGGCTTAGGTAGTTATGATACATGGCTAGATGTAACTCATGGTTTGTGGGTTCTTCTAGATGATTAAATAAGTAGTCATCAAACAAGAAGGAGAATTAAAAGTAAGTTTTAATTCACTGAGTGATTGGATAAATACTAATCAATTGGATTGGTACCAATCATCCCACTACCTTGCTAATTAGAACCTAAAAAGATTGTACACTTATACACTCTTGTGGTGAGACAACTAAAGGATGATGGAATTAATTAATTACATTAATTAAGTGTTATGATTAATTAGAAAGTCTAAAGAAATCATGGAAGCGATGAAAGATCGTTTCTGGTTCAAAGAAAAGTTCAAGTTCATTCGGGCCCATCAGGCCCAAACCCATTGGGCTTTTTATTCAAGCATAGGATGACTTGAAATGATAAAAACCAAAAGTCCAAACTTACACTAAGGGGCCGGCCAAAGATGAGGAAAGAAGAGAGAGAAAGAGTCAATTAGTTGACTTACTTCTTTTACCTTTATAAAGGGAGTTTAATGAAAAAGTTTCATTAGGGCTTTTGTGTGTTCTTTTTCAACTAGAGAAAAACAAGTCTATCTATCTCTCCACATACACACATAGCCGGCCACCAAGAGGGGAAATAGCTAATCATCTCTTCTCCTTTTGGTTATTCCAACATCCATCTCACTACACTAGTGGGTGTGGATCTTTAGAGGTCTTCTACTTTGGAGACTAGAGGAGAATCAAAGGAGTTCCAAATCTATCAAGGTGGAGGAAACAAGGAGGGAGGCTAGACTCAAGGAGTTCCAAGAACAAAGAGCTTGAAGGTGGTCCATCCTTGGTCTAAAGTCTAGATCAAGAGCTATAAAACTCAACCTTCACTTTGTTCTTCAATATTTTGTTTGATACATCATACATGAACCTATGTTTCTTGAAGGTGAGTTGCATGACTATAGCTTTGATAATATGTGATAATATGCACCCATTGCTTATGTATATAAATTTAGAGTAGTATATGCATGTTGGTCACTAGAAATCCCACTATAAATCTCACTTCATGCCACCACCACCAGATGTGAAGAGGCAGATCGGGCAGGAAGGAATAAATATTAGTGTGTCTAACTCGGTGGGAGAAACAAGTGGAAAAGGCTTATCCACAACTGAGGCAAGCGTTTTCCTTACAGGCCACCACCATTGGTTAATAAGGGAGGAGGAGAAGCTAGATAGTGGCAACTAGATCATGGCTCGAAGTGGGGGACTTCTTATCCCCTACATAATAATAGGACCAATCAATAACTCAGGAATGAGTTGGCAGAATTGAGAATGATAGTGGTACAGAATACCCAACCTTAAGCCCGCCCGATGTTTAGGATAACCTATCAGAAGCTTTACCATGAGTACATTGATAAGCAATATCCTTTCCCTCTCAATTTCAAAATGCATGCGTTCCTAACTTGCAGCATGGAATACTATAATGTATCTTTCAGAGATCACATTTTCAAATTTTCAAATAACTGTGTGGCATTCGAGGACAACCCCAACTACAAACTAAGATTGTTTGGGAACTCACTAGTGGGCCTGGCTTCCCAATGGTACTCTCTGTTACCCCCTAATTCCATGACTAACTGGGGCAAATGGAGATGGCCTTTCATGAGCAGTTCTATAGGGTGGAACTTGAAATGGCCATTAATGATCTGGTAGAAATGAAACAATATGAACATGAGTCTATAAAGGATTTTGTAATGAGGTTTAGAAACACCAGGATGAGATGCCAGTTCAAAAATTCCTTCTATTTCAAAAATTTCTGATAATCTTAAGTTTAAAGAGTTTACCCAAGGAGGAGAGATACAACCTAGTTGGAGAAGCAAAAAAGAAGTAGAGATGGTGATGGTATCTACACCTGGTTAGAATCCCTTATCTAGGGAATTACAGTGTATTAAAAAGAATGCAAGAGAGCATGGTGATGGTATCTACACCTGGTTAGAATCCAGATCCTATTTGTTTTGGAACCATTTCTCCTGGAAAAGGGGTGGAGGGCCACATAATTTCAACATAATAGAAGAAAAGGAAATGCCTGAGTTGATGTTAACCAAAGATGCCCAAGCATGGATGGATCAATTTGTCTGCTAGATTGGAGAGAAGAAAGAAGGAACACCTGGACCTAGCAACTTTCATGTCAACATGACTTCTGTATTGTCCTCCATGTTCTATGCAGAACCAAATTAACCAGCTGTAATGGAAGATGATTATTTCACACAAGAGCCAATGATGGCTCTTGTAAACATTAAAAAGGTCAGCAATGAAGGGTCAAGCTTGGTAGACTTGCTTGATCCCACACAGAAAGAGCCCGAGAAAGAGTTTATTTTGATAAAATGGTATTAAAAAAACCAAGTATGGCCTTAGCAAACCACCTAAAGCCTATATATGTGACAACTCATTTGGAAGGGTTTTTTTTTTTTAAATTGTGTTGATCGATATGTTGGAAATGTGCCCTAAAACCAATCATATGATGATACTTTACGGACATTTCGCATGTTAAACTAATCTAGTTTAACTATAAAGGGCAAAGATTATTGTTTGAGCCGTCTCATATAAATGTTATATGCTTAAACGGTAAAGTCCAAGGAATATGTGATTGGAAGAATGTAATCTAATGAAGTTAGATTCATGAGACCATTCTTTCGTAGACACATCCTAAATGTTCCTGATCATAGGATTGCCAATTGGGCATTGACAGTCCATCAAGATCGGTACGTGCTATGTCTTCTCTCAGGGAGAGTGACTAGTCTCGAGTCATTGGTGTGTGTGACATCAAGACAAGTACGTAGGTGCTCAGTAGAGAATGAGTTCACTAAACGTGATCAACGAAGAGTTCTCATACTCATGTCACATGAGAACTCATGTTTGGGATAATGCAAATTAGTCATTTGACCTGAGGCATCAAAGTTGTCTTGTGGTTAAGTCCTTGATCTTTGATTATGTCAAAGTCACCCCATCGGGGTGTCCACGGCATCGTTGGGGTTAAGCCACTTAGCCATGGAGGCAAGTGAATGCGCAACAAGGGATCTCTAACCTTAAAACTGTTTGAGGGAGAATACTCTATGATATGATTTAGAATCTCTGGCCAGAGTATGAATGAGATTTAGAAAAGTCGTTCTAAATCACATTCAAGGAAATCATATAAGCACACGAATCACATTGGATAGTAGACATGAATAAATAAACTATCAAACCAAACAATGTGGTCAAGAGTATTGTATTAGAGAAAGACCGTATTGCATTTGTAATCCCAAACTGAATAGGTTTTCTCTACCTCTTCTGATTAGCTTGGGTAACCATGATATGCTGCAAGGTGTTACTCATGGTTTGTGGAAGCCCTAAACGTGTGTAATCACTAAAGGGAGAATTGAAAGTAAGTTTCAATTCACAATCGATATAAAATGGTTTTAATCGCCCACTGCCTCACTAAAAGGAACCTAATGGATCGTGATAGGAGCATATTTATGCGCCTTAGTTAGCTAGTTCTTATGCATTTTCGTTATGTTTTCATCGTTAAAGTAGTCTTTTGAGCTACTTTCATGTGTTTTCAGGCTTAAAGGGCATATGACATAAAAGGATGCAAATTGGAGCCTTTTGGAGCAAAATGGAGCTTAGATTGGAAAGTACATGCTTGGAGCACAAGGAATGGACGAGTTTGAAGGGCAAAGGAGCTTAAGAAATGAAGAAATGAATGAGAAGAACAAAGAATTCAGAATTAGAAACCAAAGTTTCTAAAGTTGGAAGTTTCTATTCTTGGAGGTTTCCATTTTCGAGAGTTTCTATTCTTGGTTTTGGGCTTTCTAGAAGCCCTATCTACAAACCCTAACCCTAGCCCACTAATTTGCCGCACCTAGGCCTTTCAAATTTCTGATTTCCTTGCCTTGCAAGGCATTCTAGAAGCCTAAACCCTAGCCCACTAAACCAGCCGAACCCTAGGCCTTTTCCCTTGCAAATTCTGATTGTTTTAACCTATTTTCTGGTGGATTTGGGTTTCTAGAAACCCTAATCTGATTGCTAGGGTTTTTAAGTGCCTATATATACTCTCTTAAACCTCTTGGCCGAACCTACCAGCCCCCATATCATTCATTCACGCCAAAAACCCTAGTTCTCTCTTTGCCGCAACCTTCCACCCCCAAACCCCCATATTTCTGCCACAATTCACCAGTGCCGTGCCTTCCCACCACCATCACCACCTTGTGCAGCCACTAAAGGAGGAGAAAGAAGGAGTGCCGTGCAGTCCAAAGGAAGGAGAAGCCTTGCACATGCAATCTGCCATTAGTGGAGTGTTTGGAGTTCTTTCTTTCTTTGTTTCTGTTTTCATGTTTAATTTAACTTGCCTTTCAATTATGTTAGACATGTGGAACTAATTTCTTTTTAGTTAGAGGCGAATTTGAAGCCATGATCATATGTTTTATATGACTTGATTTCTTCCAATTATGATTTCATAAATCGTGAATGTGGTTTACTTATCTATTTGATTGATAACTTGTTTATGTATGTGGGTTGAGGGTCGACACTTAATTTGCATGCCTAAACTTGATGCTAGGATATAAGGGAATTTCACCTAATCGTTATTAACTTATATTCATAAGTAGTAAAAATCGCTAGTCACGATTGCGTTAAGTAAATCCTAGGCAAGAGTAACATGCGTATCCCATAGTTATGAATGCCTCGTCAATGCTTATGATTTCCATTGAACTTAATGATCTTTGATATGTGTCTCTATCATGCGTATTCCATAGTTAGGGTCTTTGATAAGAATAATTTGGTTGTAATGCGTATTCCATTCAATTCAATGAATCTAGGGAAATCTGAGAATTAATTGGTGCAATCTAGTTAATTTGGGGCATTGTCATTCATGGTTTGTTGAAAGAGTAATTGGAAATCGAGTTGTATGCATATGTTCATGTGTGGATAAGGAACCCTCTAACTAGTTTCTCATCATTCTATTTCATCACAATCTGTTTTGCTTTAAGTTTGTTTTCAAAGTTTAAGTTTTAAAGTTTTAAGTTCGTCAAAATCAATCCCCCATTTATTTTAAAGTGTTAGATTAGTTAGAAATCAATTTAGTTTGTGTTTTTAAGTGTCTTGAGTCAAGTTTTAGTCCAATTCCGTCCAAATTAGTGTTAGGTACTCAAAACTGCCCAGAAAGTGGTTTTAAGGCAGTTTTGAGTCTTTTAGTTGCTGTTTTGAGTTTTTGGTTGATTTAAGTGTTTTAAACTCTAGTTTTGCATTAATTGAGTCTAGTTTAGTGTTCTACATTATGTTTTTATGTTCTTAAGTCAGTTTCACATTGATTAGCATCCCTAGTTAATCCCCGATTTAGAACGATCCCTATTTGCTCATATACTACAATTGTCATCCATAGGGTTTAATTTGTGTGTCAAGTTAATTTTCACATCAGATCGCACACCGTGTAAGGTGGAGATTGAAGAAACAATGGAGATGAGTAAGAATGATTAAATGGTTTAATCATTTATTTATGGCAAGGATTAATTAATATGTTAATTAATCAAACGAATAAGTTCGTTAAAGACCTCGGGATAGGTTTTGGACCTTAAGGCCCAATGGGCTTCGAACGTCAAGCCCATTGACTTAAGTTGTATGACAACTTAATGAATAATGATTCACTAAGACCCAAAAGCCCAAACAACACCCCATGGTCGGCCATTTAGAGGAAGGGTAGTGAACTTGCTTTAATTACAAGTTTGCCACTCAAATGAATAAAGGTATAAATATGACTTTATAGCCTTTTATTCATTAGGGTTTCTTTTAGAGAAAATTGGTGAGAACTTGTCTCTCCATTTTCTCTCTAGGAGGCCGGCCCCTTGGGGGGTACATCTTGCAATCCCACTACTCCAAGGTCACTCATTTCTTCTCTAATCTCTCCTTGGTGAAGAGACTTAGAGGTTCTCAATTTTGGGAACTTGGAGAAACCTATTCTTCCATCCAAATATATAGATTTAAGATGCAAGGAATGAAGGCCCTCTCTTTGGGTGATTAGCCTTTGCTTATGCAAAGAGGAATCTACAAAGGTATAAATCTCAACTCACTTTGTTTTGAGTTGAATAATGGTTCACCAATCTACTAGGCTTTGAATTTCTTGGCTAATGTTTTGTTTTTAAGTGCATGCTAGCATGATTCCGCCTTTAATTGTTAATTGCATGCTATATGATGTTGCTTAAATGAACATGTTTTCACAAAATATTCCTTCACGATAAGGGGCATCAATTAATGTGCTACCACTTAAACAGATAAAAAGACTTTGCAGAGGTGAAGAATACCTTATTCCTATTGATCTCACTGTGTCTAAATTTTCTGGGGCCATCACCAAAACACATGGGATACTGCCTTCAGAAGTAGACTTGGGATCCAAGAAGATTATGTTGGCATTCTTTGTAGTAGACAACAACTCAACTTATAGGGCAATGCTGGGAATTGATTGGATACACTAGAGTTTGTCTATACCATCTACCTTGCACCAACAACTTGCTGTCTATCATGAACCCACTACTGTAGAACAAGGATTTTGGGAGATGGTGGAGACCGAGTCACGGCCATTTCTCGCCCGCAGTTAATGTTGTTGAGGCTAATCTCTACAATCCTAATGTTGGGATCCTACAATGTTTAGGTGTTGATCAGAACGACCACCCTACCAAGGTGATGGACCAAAAGCTCTTAGAACAAGACTTTCTCTCAATCAGGAGGAATGGGACAAGCCTTATATTATCCTTGCTCGATAACACTAATGATGACAGACCAAAAGAGAAAGGACTAGGTGATAGCAGTCAAGTCTTTAATTAAGAGACAACTGGATTATGGAAGAGAACGAAGAGAGATTAAGGAAAGCTCAGCCAAAGAAATGGTAGAGTAAGGTGAGGGAACTTCAGGCACCAAAGATGATCCAAGAAGAGAAATCTTGGAAGAAGAAATGAAGGCAGCCATGCACATGGTAGAATGTATATATAACTTGGATTGGCTAGAGGATGAGCCTGAGGCTCCAAAGTTAGTAGAATTTTTGTATAGATAACCCGATAAACTAGCACCCAAAGTTCAAGACCCCTTAGAAACCATTAATTTGGGAACTGAGGAGGATCCAAGGCCAATACAACTCAATGGCCTACTAGAAACAGTAGATCGGGCAAAGATAGTTAATCTTTTGCACGAATTCAAAGACTGTTTCTCATAGCATTACACATAAATGCTTGGATTAGACTCCAGCTTAGTAGAACATAAAATGCCTATAAAAGAAGGGTATATACTTCTAAAGCAAGCACCAAGGCGGATGTCAAAAGAAATAGAAGAAAAAGTCAAAGAAGAAATTGAGAAGCTAGTAAAGGCAGGTTTTATTAGGCCTGAAAAATATGTAGAGTGGTTAGCCAACATTGTACTTGTATTGAAAGTTGTAACTAATGCCATCTAATGTTGTGTTAATTATAGAAATACTAATGAAGCAACTCCCAAGGATGAATACCTTATGCATATGGCTGGCCTATCCATTGATGCAGCTGTAAAACACAAAGTTTGTCTTATAGGGATGGAAATGCTGGATATAATCAGATAAGAAGACATACATAAGACATCATTCAGATGCCTAAGACATAGGAGCTTATGAATATGTTGTCATGCCCTTTGGGCTGAAAAATGTTGGTGCTCCTGATCAAAGGGCGATGATGCTATTTTTCATGATTTGATCAGACATAGCATGCAGGTATACATTCATGACATAATGGTGAAGTCTAGAATTGAAGATTAGCACCTGGAAAACCTCAAGCAAGCCTTGCTGAGAATGACAACCCACAAGTTGAAAATGAATCCTACAAAATGCACCTTTAGGATTAGATCGGGCCACTTTCTGGGGTTCTTGGTCCATCAAAGAGGTGTGGAAGTGGACAAGAACAAGGCTAGGGCTATAATGGAATCACCTACCCCTACTAACAATGTGCAATTGCAGAGGTTTCTAGGGAAGATTAACCTTTTTAGGAGATTCATTGCTAATCTTGCAGGTAAGATCCAACCTTTGACTCATTTGTTGAGATTAAAGAATCAAGACAAGTTTGAGTGGGGCCCTCAACACCAGGAGGCCTTTGATGAAGTGAAGACTTGTCTAGCCTCTCCTCCAGTGCTGATGCCTCCCCAAAGGGGGACGCTTTTGAAGCTCTACATTTCGGCATCCGAGAAATCAATAGGGAATTTATTGCCCCAAAATAATAAAGAGGGAAAGGAGCAAGCGATACACTACCTCAGTAGGATCCTTACCAAGGTAGAAACAAGATATACCCCAATTGAAAAAGTATGCTTAGCCTTGTACTTCAATGCCAGCAAATTAAGGCACTACATTTTGCCTTGCCATATCCATATAATCACCAAAACTGATGCGATTAAATAAATGTTGTCCAAGCCAATGCTAATTGGAAAGATTGGGAAATGGATCCTAGCACTATCAGAGGTCAGTTTTCAATATGTACCTCATAGGGCAGTAAAGAAACAAACAATTGCAGACTTCCTAGCTGAGCACCAAGAATCCAAGGAGGATCTCGTCAACATCCCTGGAACTCTGGAAATAGCCAACCTTTGGATCCCACCTAGTGAGGCTAATTCGGGCAAGGAAGAATGGATACAACAAGAAGTAAAAAAGAATAACTAGCTTATGGATCACTCTTTGGAGATTATATTTCGATGGATCCCTTGCACACAACATGTTGTAGGAGCAGGAATTGTCATCATTGATCCAAAGGGAATCCAGCATTGCTACTCATTTCTTATAGATTACAAGGATACCACCAATAATAAGACAGAGTATGAAGCACTGATTATTGGCTTAGATATTCTAATAGAGTTGGGAGTGGCTGAAATAGAAGCATATGGTGATTATGAGTTGGTGATTAATCAATTAAATGGATAGTACAAGTGTAAACTTATCACAATGGCAGGGTATTACTTGGCAGCTACTCAATTATCAAATTATTGGGGTAATGAAGCAATAATTAGCCATATTCCCAGAGAAGTAAATTTGATTGCCAATGAAATGGTACATAGGGCTTCTTGACCAACTATGTGGTGCCACCGTATTCAGTAAAATTGAATTGAAAAGTAAGTATCATTAGATTGGCATTAGAAAGGGCGATGAATGGAAAACAGCTTTTAAGACCTGAGAAGGCTTATACGAATGGTTGGTCATGTCATTCAAGTTGACTAATGCTCCCAATCAGGTACTTCAGCCTTTTATTGGAACTTGTGTGGTGGTATATTTATATGACATTCTTGTCTATAACACATGTCATGCCTTACATGTTCAGCACTTGTTGTTCCTTGGATATGTTGTATCTAAAGATGGAATTTCTGTGGGTAATAAAAAGTTGAAGTAGTCACCACATGGCCTACTCCACAATCCATACATGATGTATGAAGTTTTCATGGATTTGCCTCATTTTTACTGGAGGTTTATTCCGCACTTTAGCACCATTATGGCTCTGATCACTGATTGTATGAAAGGTGGAAAGTTCTCTTAGAATGGAGAAGTAGCATATGCCTTTAATCAAATCAAGAAAAAGTTGAGTTCAGCTTCGTTGCTCATGTGAAGCATCTCATTCCATTCAAAGGGGACAATGAGGATATTGGAACTGCAAATTTGGGGACAAATTTTCTCCAACCCGGAGAGGATGATGCAGATATGATGGCTAGTTCATTTATGGATCGTTAGGATAAATTGAATGCTTAACATTATTATAGGACTTAATAAATTCAATAATAGCTTGGGGCATTTTTTTTTGGTTGCTCATAACAACCATGACGTTTTTATGGCTAACAATAGCCTTTCTTCATGTAATTTTCAATTTTCAGTGTTATTAAGTTTAAGGCCCTTTTTGAATTCTGAATATAAGTTACAAATTAGTGATAAAACCCACTTCTTGCTAGAAGGTTGGGGAGTTGAACGTTTTTGTTGGTGAAGGAAATATTCAGAGAGATTTCTAACTAATATTTGTGCCTTTCTCTTTGTAAGAGTTTGCTGCTTTGTTATTTCTAGTGTTTACGTTGTAGGCTGGTAGTAGAACCAAAGTTTATAGGGTTTTCAGGCCTTTCCTCGCACTAGGAGATAGTGGACTCTACCTATCAATCCTATCTGTCATTTTATTTCATTTTTATCCGTTGCGCCCTGCATCAATCAGGCAACTAAGTTTGTTATGTGGGATAAAACTTTGCTAAGAAAAACTCGAGATGGGCTTTTGTTGAAATGCTTGGGTTTGAAAGAATCAATAAGGGTAATGGTTGAGGTACATGAAGGCATTTGTGGAGCATACCAAGCAGGAACAAAGATGAGATAGTTGCTGAGAAGATATGGCTACTTCTGGCTCGACATGGAAAAGGATTACAAAGCTTATGCTAGAGGATATGAGGAATGTCAAAGGCATAGACATCTCCAGCACATACCATCAGTGCCCTTGAATCCAGTGGTAAAGCCATAGCCTTTCAGATGGTGGGCCTTAGACTTTATCAAGCAAATATACCTAAGTTCCAGCAAATGCCACACACTCATAATTGTGGCAACTGATTACTTTACTAAATGGGTTGAGGCTTCAGCTGTGAGGACCATTAATTCCATTGATGTGAAAACGTTCATTGAGACCAAAATCCTACACAGATATGGGGTGCCTGGAATGATTGTTACAGAAAGAAGGCCATCATTTATCTCAAAAGAAGTAGAAGAGTTTGCAGCTAAGTTCAAGATAAAGATGATCCAGTTTAGCCATTATTATCCCCAATCTAATGGTCAAGCAGAAGCTAGCAACAAGATATTAGTGAACATCATTAAAAGAATGGTGGCAGATAGCCTAGAAAGGTAGAATGAGAAGTTGAGAGATACTCTTTGGGCTTACAGAACCTCAAAAAGAGCAGGAACTAGGACTACTCTTTATGCATTGACATTCAGGCAAGATGCAGTGCTTGAAGGAAAAATTTTGTCCTAGCTAAGAACAAGTAAGAACATTTGAATACATATGGAAACTATTAACACATTAAAGTAGGCATGCATTAAAAAACAATTCATAAAACCCATGACTTTCAAAGCCTAGTGAATGGTGAACCAAAAGACTCTTTAACAACATTAAAGAGAATGAAGAATTTAAAGATTCTTTACCCTTGAAGCTCATCCTTGTTTACACAAAGGATTCACCCAAGTGGAGGGCCTTCAAGTCACCTCCAAGCTCCTTGGATCTTGCTTGTGATTTCCTTCTCCTTTTGTGCTCCTTTGGTCCTTGAGGATGTGAGGAAAGGATCTCCAAAACACCAAAGGTTTGGTGTCTCTAAGTCTCCACACCAAGGGTGAGGTGTGAAGATGAAATGGATGACTTAGAGAAGAAAAGATTGCTAGATAAATCTCCTCTAAGTGGCCGGCCTCCTTGTTTAAAAAGAAAGAATAGGTTTCACCTCTTTTCTACAAGAAAAACCCTAATGAGAAAAATAGCTATAAAGTTGCTTTTATAACACTTTTCTTAGGTGAGTGGCAAACTTGCAATTAAGCAAACCTTCACCCTCTCCTCACCATGGCCGGCCTATTTGTTGTGATTGGGCTTATTGCCCATTTTGTTTTAGTTGTCATACAACTTAAACATAATGGGCCTTGTGGACCAAAACACTTTTGGGCCCCGAAACCCAAAACCAACTTAAAAGCCCAATACGAACCTTTCGTAAAATTAATTAACTAATTAATTAATCTTGACCATTCTTCAATTAAACCATTTAATTGCATATCCATTTCATTTAATTTCTTCACTTTCATCCTTACTCGGTGTACGATCCATTAGGTTCCATTTAGCGAGGTAGTGGGCAATTGTTACTCTTAACGATCGATTGTGAATTGAAACCACATTTCAATTCTCCCTTAAAATTAGTGTTTGCTAATCATCAGGGCTTCCACAAACCATGAGTGACACCTAGCAGCATGTCATGGTTACCCAAGCTAAGTAGAATTGGTTGGAGAACCTATCCAGTTACAACTACAATGCAATATGGTCCTTCTCTAATACAATACTTTTAATCACATTGTTTAAGTGATAGTTTGTTTCATGTCTACTATCCAATGTGATACATCTCCATATGATTCTTTTGAATAAGATTTGGAACAGACTTCCTACGTCATATTCATATGCTTTGGCCAATGACTCTCGAATCACATCTTAGAGTATTCTCCTTCCACCATGGAAGGTTAGAGATCCCTTGTTGTGCATTCATATGCCTACATGACTAGATAGTTTGACCCCAACAATGCCGTGGACACTCCAATGGAATGCCTTTGACATGATCAAAGGTCAAGGACCTAACCATTAGACATCTATGATGCCTTAGGTCAAAGGACTACTTTGCATATTGCAACTATCGAGTTCTTACATGACATGTATGTTCGAACTCTCTTTTGATCGTGATTCAGTGTACTCGATTACTCTTTCGAGCACCTATGTGTTTGTCTTAGTGTCCAACACCAAATGACTTGAGACTAGTCATACTCACGCTTGAGTCGACATAACACATACTAACCTTAGCGGATTGTCAATGCCCAATTGGCAATCCTATGGCTAGGAATGTTTTAGGAATGAACATAAGAGAAAGGTCTCGATAATCTAACTTAGTTAAATCACTTGTCTCTTAGATCAAATACATCCCTTGGATTCCCTTATTGCTTAAGCACATGATACAATAAATAGTGATTAACAATAAGCTTTGCCTTTCATTAAACATATAAAAGTTTAATACAATAAGTATTCCAAAAGCTATTACATCAAATGAGTGGCTTTGTGGGCATACTTCCAACAGTGCTCCCAATGGAGATTAATGTAAGTTTTGCGAGGCTTCAAAACAAATTTGGTCCACATAGTGATGAATTTATTGAGGCCATGTGTCAAGGAATTGAGGATTTGGATGTTGCCCGAATTGAAGCTCTAAATAAGATCCAAGAAAGGAAAAAGGTTGTTGCTCGAGCTTACAACAAGAGAGTAAGACTGAAGACTTTTAAAGGATGAGGATTGGTGTGGAAAGCAGTTTTGCCCTTGAAAGCTTAAGTTAGAGGTTTTGGGAAAAGGAGTTGATGCGAGAATTACTTGACACACAAATTAAACCCTCTTTTTGACAATTGTAGTATAGATGTAAGTAGGGTATCGTTCTAGGCCGGGGATTAGGAGGGATTGCTAATCTATTCTAAATTAATTTAAAAATATTAAACAAGACTCAAAGACTCAAAACTAGGCTAAAAACTCTAATAACTCGAAACACACTTAAAATGACTCAAAATAATGAAAACAATCAAATTAGACACTAGGAATTGAAATGGACGGAAATTGAATTAAAAGACTAACAACAAAGAAAACTAACTAAATAATATAATTTAATAATGGATGGGTGTTTGGTTTTGATGAAAAGTAAAATAAACTTAATTAAATTACAGAATTGATAAAAACATAAAATTAAGGTAAAATGATAAATGACGGACTAGCTAGAGGGTTCTTCTCCACACATGTTATACTTGCATACAAAATGATTTCCAGTTGTTCGTTTAATAAATTGTGAATTTCAATACTCCAGATTAACCGTGAACAGCACTTTTTTAATCTTCAAGTTTTCCTTAAGTTATTGAATTGGACGGGAAAACGCATACAACAATTCAAAACATTCTTCAAAAGTCCCCTACGTGAAAAGCACAATAGAGATACAATCAAAGATCATTAAACTTTGTGAAAACTATAAGCATTGACGAGGCATTCGTAACTATGAAAAGCATGATACTCTTGCCAAGAATTTACTTAACGTGATTGTGACTAGCAACCTTTACTACTTGTGAAAATAAGTTCATAACGATTAGGTGAAATTCACTTATATTCTAGCATCAAATTCATGCATGTAAATTAAGCGTGCACTCTCAACCAACATACACAAATCAGTTTTTATACGAACGGATAAGTAAATTGAAATCACAACTTATGAAATCACAACCGAAGGTAATCAATTCATATTACAAATATATTCATGGTTTCGAATTAACCTCTAGCCAAAATAAAATTAATTACACATTATTAAAACAAAAATAAAATATAAGTTTGGAAAGATTTAACCGGAAGATAAAGGAGTTTTGCTCTGTCCTTTCCGAGGTGTGCTGCGCAGGCAGCTTTCTCTCCGTGCCGAGGCTCTCCTCTGCCTCTCTCTGCAAAGCCCTGCTATATTTCTATTCTTTTTCGCCCAAAACAGCCTTTGACTTCTCTCCTTCTGACTTCATGTCTTCTCTTTTTTTATTTTCTTTTTCTCCCCGATGCTGCTCTCTCTGCACGTCCTCACCTCGGTTTCTGCTGCCGCAAAGCAGCCTTCTGCTGCTTCTTCCCGTGCGCTGCCAAGGGCAGCTTTTTCTTTCCCAGCTGCTGTCTTTCCTTGCGTCAGTCCTCACTTCCCTCTGACTTCTTCTCGCTGACCCCGTGCTGCCAAAGGCAGCTCCCTCTCTCGTCAGTCACCTCTCCACTCTCACGCTGCCCAAAAGGGCAGCTCCCTGTGCTCACCCTGTCCCTTGCGTCTCTGCGAGCTGCCCAAAGGCAGCTCCCCTTTTTTCTTCTATTCTTTCCTTGGATCCCATCTTTTCTTTCCTTCCTTTTAATTATGCCGTGTCCCTCTTCCAGTTTTCTGCCTTCTTTTTCCTGCTTTGACTCCCCCAGCGTGCTGTCCACTTTGACTTGCAGTCCTCCCCGCGTGTCACGCTGTCTCCCGCACTCCTCTCTTGGATTCCCTTTATTTTATTCTTCTTTCTTCTCTTCCTTTGCAAACATCATAATAATGAGAGGGACAAACATTGTTTATAAAATGTAAATTAGTATTATCATGTGACAATAAAGGGTAAATTTGCATAACAGATCCTATAAACACAAAAATAACGTAAATAGCTCAAAAATATAAGGAACTAACCAAGAAAAGACGAGTGAATTCGAAGTAAAAATATATATAAATATGATCCGATCAAATACCCCCACACTTAACTTTTGCTAGTCCTCGAGCAAAACAAAGAAAATAAGAACAAGAAGTAACAAGAAAAACATTAGCTTCCCCCTATGTGACCCTCATAGAAATTCATTTAAGAAAACAAATCATCAAGAACCATAGCTAACATCAAGGAACTAATCCAAGTTCATCTTCCTTATTCAAATATTAGCAGTAATCTTTGAATCATCCTTGAAGTGTAGTGTGTGAGATAGCCATGCTAATGCAATTTCAAGTTTTTGTTTTTAAAAACATCATATGCAAACTAGCAACCTTCTCACGGGATATACACTCAATCACACATGTGTTTAGTTTTAATGTGTTTCGCTCAAAGAAACAAATGTGAAATTTCTACCATAAGCTTGCATAAAGATCACTTCTCCACAATCATAATTGCAAAACTTAAATCAAGAGGACTTTTATTGGATGTAATGAGGCTTAGGGATAGGGTTATTGAAACGAAAGAATAGGAAAACACAAGTTCCAAGCTACATTGCAAGCAATTCTTTTCTTTAGATTTATAAGAACTCAAGCTCTCCAACGATTCTTCTAGCACCTCCAACCACACCCTTAAACTGAAACTTTAAAAACTTTTTATTTCATTTGTATACAATCTTTCTTTTTCTTTTTCTTATTTTTTTTTATTTTTTTTTATTTTTTTTTATTTTTTTTTATACAAACATGAAATACCCCCACACTTATTCTTTTGCCAAACACCTTCAAAGTACTTCACAAACATTTCTCATAAGACAATCTCACATTGCTCACTAGCTTGCTTGGAAAGGGTAAGGAAAAAATGTTTCAGGTATAAGGGTAGACATATCTGGTGATAAGAAATAAAAGGCTCAACATACACGGCTCAAATTGGCAATCTAATGATATCATTCTTATTTGGGAAACATGGTTATTTGGGCCATAGTGGTAAACCTAATGCCTCTATCATTTCCAAGTTCATGCAATCAATGACAAACATTTCGAAAGATCTTTACGCAAGTTCTAGAGATGTATCTCACATAAGTTCATCACACATGAAAGAATAGGAGTGTATGAAAAATGCACACACTTTCAATAGGCTCAAAAACTCACATAGGATGTATATGGTCACTAAATTCACATATAAAGCTTTAAGTCATGCTTTAGTTTCACATTAACAAGGCTATGTGCATTTGGTTTTTCAAAGATGATCAAACATGTACAAAACTAACAAGAGAATTAGGAATTTCACAAAACACATGTTAACTAAGTTCTTGATGATCATGGTTCAAATTTGATCCAATTATATCATTGGGTTGGGAAACTAATAAAAATCTAATTCAAAACAATAAGGGAAACAAGACAATATTTTTGGATTTTTAAATTTTCTGAATTTTTAATTTTTTTAATTTTTTTTTTTTTAAATTTTTTTTTTTTTTAAAGAAAACAAAACTAATTACACAGAAACAAATGAAATTCTTTAATTTTTTTAATTTAATTTTTTTTTTTTTAATTTTTTTTTTTTTAAAGAAAACAAAACTAATTACACAGAAACAAATGAAATTCTAGAGATTTCTACCCCCACACTTAAACTTGACATTGTCCCCAATGTCAGAAAACACTATAACGCAAATAAAAATAAAATAAAATAAATAAATAATAAGAAACAAAATAAAGCAATTAGACTGAAAACTTCCCTAATTTGCAGTAAAATCAAGCGATGACCCCCAAGCTAAAATTCTGCAATCAACTTCAAGGGTGGAAATAACCAAAAGTTCCTGCAAAGAAAAGAAGTAATTCAGTTAAGTAACGCAAGAAAATTAATTAAAAAAAATTGCAAACGAAAAATTGAAAATTACGATAAAAGATAATGAATAAAACTAATAAGTAATCATTGGTCGTGCTTGTTGACTTTCCACAGCTTTCCTCTTGAACAGGGTGACACTTAGCTTTTCACTTGCAAGTGATGATTTTATGCTATTGTACTGCAAGGCTTTGCTCTTTGGGAATGTTGCAGTTCCTTATTTGTTCTCCAAGCAGATATGGCAGCTTCTCTAGTTCCTCAGCTCGGACTCCTTCCGCTGGGATGATTGTGCAAGCTGCATTCTTCTCTGCTTGTTTCTTCTGTACGGCGGGCAGGCACGAGGTAGAGGTATTGGTCTGTTTCTTTCTTCAATCTTTCCAAGTGCCCACCTCTTGCTCTCTTTCTCCTTGTCCTTAGTTGAGGATGAATCAGCACGTTGTCTCCACATGCTTCGAGGTATCATCTTCACTTCCCTTATAAGTGAGAAACAAAGCGAAAGCACAAGATGATGAGTACTCGAGAGCAGGTGCTGGCTGGAGAAAGGACAGGGAGAAAGCATGATATGAGATACTCTTGCTTTCAACCTTCATGATATGAAATACTTTTGCTTTGAATGGGTTGTTCGCAGGAGTATCCCAAGGAATGAGGAACACAGAGTAACTTAGGAGGATTCTTTGGGAATGCATTTTCGGAGATGAAGAAGTGTTGAGAGGGTGTGCTGAGAGAGTGTGCTTTTGCTGTGGAAGGCGAAGGTAGAAACTTATAGGACTTGTCTTCACAACCGGAACTGTTATCTCACTTAGTGTCGGCAGCCGGTAGATGGATGAATAGTACAAATTACGCGCTTTCTGACAAAGCTGCCCGTAATTTCCGCAAAGCAGATTCCTCATTGATATCTGGAATCGGCGTTTCGAGCTCTGAGCATCGTCGATTGTAGAGGTAGCATGTGACACGTGCGGATAAATCTGGAAAAGAAGATTTGCCCGTGGGTTGAAGCCCAGCTTTTGAGAAAGCTAGCGTGTCTTTGACTGTTGAATTTCCCTCTTCGATTTCTGAATTGGTGCTTCGACAAACTGCCCGAGAATTTCGCAAAGCAATTTGCGTGTGACAAGTGACGACACGTCTGGACAAATTGATCTTTTGAAATCCGGGGTTCGGCTCGTGGTTTCTGAGCAAGCCCAGCCTTTAAGAAATGAAACGCCTCTTTTGAGAAAAGAATCCGGCTTTTGAGAAAGGAGCCCCGCCTCTTCGATTTGCGAGAGGACGCTTCATCGATTTCTGAGGAGCGCCTCTTTGATTTCTTCCTTTTTATAGAGGCGTTAATCTTGCTCCACAACACACTTATCCCTCCAGTAAACACTCCCTTCTTGCACTTCCGAAATCTTAACCTGTCCGATCTCTTCTTTCTCAACACCACCTCTGAAAAATGTCTGGCCCTTCTGATCGTCGTTTTGACTTGAACATTGGTGAAGAGGCAGCTCCGCCTTCACCAGACAACATATGGCGGCCATCCTTCATATCCCCTACCGGTCCTCTTACCGTGGGGGATTCGATGATGAAAAATGACATGACTGCTGCGGTGGTGGCCCGGAACCTTGTCACCCCTAGAGATAACAGACTGCTCGCTAGGCGGTCTGATGAATTGGCGGTTAAGGAGTCTCTGGCTCTTAGCGTGCAGTGTGCCGGTTCCGTGTCCAACATGGCCCAACGCCTATTTGCCCGAACCCGTCATGTTGAATCGTTGGTGGCTGAAATACAGAGTCTCAAAGAGGAGATTAAAGGACTCAAGCATGAAAATAAACAATTGCACAAGCTTGCACACAATTATGCCACCAGCATGAAGAGAAAGATTGACCAGATGCAGGACACCGATGGTCAAATTTTACTTGATCATCGGAGGTTTGTGGGTTTGTTCCAACCGCATCTGCCTTCGTCTTCTGGAGCGGCACCGCGTAGTGAAGCTCCAACTGATCAACCTCTGCCGCCTCCTCCTTCTGTGGCCCCGCCGACTGCTGAAGCCCCGCCTACTACTGAAGCACCACCCGACCAATGAATACTATTAGTTTACATCATTGTAAAATATTTGTACTTTTTTTTTTTTTTTTTTTTTATTATTATTATTTTTTTTTTAAATTTTTTTATGTTTTTTTTTTTTTTTTTATGTTTTTTTTTTTTAAATAAATTTTAAATTTTAAGATTTATTTTTTTTTTTTTTTTTTTTTTTTTTTAAATTGTATATATGTAAATTAATGTAAAGAGACTTGGTTAACCTTCCCCACACTTAAACTAAATAACACAAACTCACAGAAATCAACCAAATAACACAACTAACTAAACAAAACAAAATGAAAGCAGTAAAGATAAGGGTGGAAGAATGCAAAGCTGATTGGGTTAGTGATTCCAAAGTCTCCCTTCGTTGAATGCTTGGGTTGCCTCCCAAGAAGCGCTTGATTTAACGTCTTTAGCCGGACGCATCTTTCCTTTAAATTTCCCTCGGCTCCATTTGAACCTAAAATCAAAGAAAGAAAAATAAATCAAATATCAAAAGTAAAATACACAAACACCAATATAAACATAAACAAAAACAAAAATAAAAGGATTAGCAAAGTTGCTAATCCCCGGCAACGGCGCCAAAATTTGATGCGAGAATTACTTGACACACAAATTAAACCCTCTTTTTGACAATTGTAGTATAGATGTAAGTAGGGTATCGTTCTAGGCCGGGGATTAGGAGGGATTGCTAATCTATTCTAAATTAATTTAAAAATATTAAACAAGACTCAAAGACTCAAAACTAGGCTAAAAACTCTAATAACTCGAAACACACTTAAAATGACTCAAAATAATGAAAACAATCAAATTAGACACTAGGAATTGAAATGGACGGAAATTGAATTAAAAGACTAACAACAAAGAAAACTAACTAAATAATATAATTTAATAATGGATGGGTGTTTGGTTTTGATGAAAAGTAAAATAAACTTAATTAAATTACAGAATTGATAAAAACATAAAATTAAGGTAAAATGATAAATGACGGACTAGCTAGAGGGTTCTTCTCCACACATGTTATACTTGCATACAAAATGATTTCCAGTTGTTCGTTTAATAAATTGTGAATTTCAATACTCCAGATTAACCGTGAACAGCACTTTTTTAATCTTCAAGTTTTCCTTAAGTTATTGAATTGGACGGGAAAACGCATACAACAATTCAAAACATTCTTCAAAAGTCCCCTACGTGAAAAGCACAATAGAGATACAATCAAAGATCATTAAACTTTGTGAAAACTATAAGCATTGACGAGGCATTCGTAACTATGAAAAGCATGATACTCTTGCCAAGAATTTACTTAACGTGATTGTGACTAGCAACCTTTACTACTTGTGAAAATAAGTTCATAACGATTAGGTGAAATTCACTTATATTCTAGCATCAAATTCATGCATGTAAATTAAGCGTGCACTCTCAACCAACATACACAAATCAGTTTTTATACGAACGGATAAGTAAATTGAAATCACAACTTATGAAATCACATCCCCTTTTTTCTTCTATTCTTTCCTTGGATCCCATCTTTTCTTTCCTTCCTTTTAATTATGCCGTGTCCCTCTTCCAGTTTTCTGCCTTCTTTTTCCTGCTTTGACTCCCCCAGCGTGCTGTCCACTTTGACTTGCAGTCCTCCCCGCGTGTCACGCTGTCTCCCGCACTCCTCTCTTGGATTCCCTTTATTTTATTCTTCTTTCTTCTCTTCCTTTGCAAACATCATAATAATGAGAGGGACAAACATTGTTTATAAAATGTAAATTAGTATTATCATGTGACAATAAAGGGTAAATTTGCATAACAGATCCTATAAACACAAAAATAACGTAAATAGCTCAAAAATATAAGGAACTAACCAAGAAAAGACGAGTGAATTCGAAGTAAAAATATATATAAATATGATCCGATCAGGAGTCCCACTTGGGAAGGCTCTTTTACAATTACCAAAGTATTAGATAAAGGGGCATTTTACTTGGCAAATTTAGAGGGAGATTTACATAAACATCCAATCAATACTAAATTTCTAAAGAAGTACCACCCAACTCTTTGGGATGTTAGAAACAGTTATATTAGTGAAGTTTAATACTTAGAGAATGGGTGAGGACCCTTTTGTACTTTTAAAGCAGTTGTTTCTATTAGAGAACTGTAAATAAGTAAGTAAAATAGTTAAGCAGTAAGAGATCTTTTCATTCAATAATTGGGGGAAGTACAGAAGCCCTAAGTTAACAAGTTTACATCTTTAGCCAAGGTAGCTATCCTAGAATGATAAGTTTGCATGATGGTGAAAATATGACCCGGCTCTTCTAAAACTATATTGTTGTTGGCTAACTAAGTTTTCTCCACTTCATGGCTTACTCTTTTCACCTCCTCGATCTTCTTGTATAGCTTGCTCGAGAGGGTCATTGCTTAGCCTTTAAAGTACAAAGTTGTTCCTCCAACTTTTGGATCTTGGCAGCTACCATCATTCTCCAATCCTCCATGGTCGAGCCCATCTCTACCAGCTACTACAGAGTAGTAGAGGCCCTAGTGTGCTTCTCCTTGTAGCACATTTCCTTGTTGGCTTGCCTCTCTACCTTAAGATGATGATCCTTTAAAGCCCTCAAATTTTCAAAGAATGAGATGAAGGACTCATATTGCTCCTTAAGGCTTGATATAAATCAATGAGAGCTCTCTCAGCATCTTGAAGAGCCTTAAGGCTAAAGGAGGCAGAAAAGTCCTTTTGCATCCATTCTCTAAAGACCTTGGGCTGATCATGAAGATGTTGAGGCTCAAAAAGGTGCCTTGGGGATCTCAACTTCGTCCTAATTTGCTCGAACTGTCTGACTAGTTCAGGCAAAAATGTTATGGGTGGAAGAGAAGCCAGAGGGGGATGTATCATGCCAGCACCACCAGAAGCAGCAGCAGTGGCAACTTCAGTAGGGATAGATTTGAAAGGTTTCAGCAGTTACAGCAATTTTTTTAGGCTGAGGGATTGGGATCCCTGACACTCCAGTAACTCTAGGAGGTCAAAGAGGAACTACCCTACTCGCAGCAGGCTGAGAAAACTTGCGCGAGCCTTCACCAGATGCTGTTAAAATACAAAGAAGACAAGTTAATGGAGCAATCTGGACCTGAATGAGGAAAAGATAATATTGCAAGTATGTTTGTACTCAAGAATAGCTTTTTGCTTTGGGAAAATGATGTGTTGCTATAGCTGCCTTGGAAGAAGTTAGTTGGCTTGCCTGATTAGGTGCATGAGAAACCTTGGACTAGTCACCTTTAAGGCAACTGGTATCTCAAGGACTATGGGCTCCTTAGTAGTTGAAGTGGGATGATTAGTAGTCTCTAGCAGAGAGGAAGACTGGCAAAGACAAAATACAAAGTATAAGTTCAAAGTAAAAAGATATCAAGAAAATTTTCAAATTGCTTAAGAAAAAAAGAACTTACAAAGGCACAGTCATCCTCTACGAAGTGGAGCATCTCTCCAGTTGTTGGATTGAATTTGGAGGTGGGGTTCACTACTATTGCTAGAGGAATGGAAAAGGAAGAATGAACTAGTGCTTGCCCTACTTGAGGTGCTGGGGTGCCTCCCCTTACCTAGAAAATAGTAAAAGTAAAGTCAATGCCTAAAACTTAGAAATACAAAGTTGATGAGCTTTGAAAAGAAGAATTTTACCTTTGAAGGCTCAGCATGAGGAGAAGAAAGACGCACAGGTCGGGCTAGAGGTGAAGAATGCTCGGTTTGAGAAGTCTCTTAAACTTTGGAAGCCTGTTTTGGAAGACAACAGAACTAGCTAAGTACAAGAGATGAATTTCTGAAATAATTAAGTGCCCAAAGATTCAAGAAAACTACCTTTAACTCCTCCAAGATCTTGGCACTTAGAGGGCAACTCACCCCCAGCAAAAAAGTACTTTTCAAGGGCATGGATAGTTAAATAAATGGCGACTCACCATACTCTGTAGGCCATCACCAAAAGGCGAGGATTGAACAGTTAGGCTAGAGAGTCTATAAAAGCAACGAGGGACATAAGGAAGAAGAACACTCAACCAATCAATAAAAAACATCCAACTTTGCTCTCAAACAAGCAAAAAACCAAAAAGCTTTAGTTTGTCCAAACTTTACCCTCTTAGTCGTAGGTTCACTATAGAAAGCCATCTTTTGTCAAGTTTTAGAAGCTCTACTACCTTTCCCCAGTGTTGTAGTATCAAATCCCTTTAGTAAACCCAATTTACATTTCATTCTCCAAAGATTACAACCCCTATAAAACACAAAGAGAAGTGGTTGCAAGAAGACGAACCTTGCCTGACAAGGTCACAACTTGCCCGAGTCTCTTTTATTTGTACTTACATAAAGTAGATATGTTGTTTAATGCATCTTTCGTTATATCTTATATCATTTTCGACTACTTTTTGTTCAAAGTTTCATCTATGATTAATCTGGCTAAACTAATTAACCTTGCTTCTTTAGTGTTAACTGTAACCAAAGAAGTAATTGGAAGGGCCATGAACTCCCTTTATTTGGACATATAATATTATGAGTAAAAGTCCTTGTTTACAACGCAAGAAAAAAAAACTTTATATAGACTTAACCCATCTGTAAACAATTCAATCGAACTAAGAAGTCTAAGTAACTTGTGGCGCAAGTAATCAACCCATTTAATAACCAAAAAAAAAAACAATCTGTTATACAAAGATAACGGTGGCATGCTCAAACCCATATTAGTTTTGATTGTGAGCCTCAAGGCCTAACGAAGGCCCCACAAAGGCACCATTCAAACTATTAACAAACTCATATTGCAGTACACCAAGTAGCAAACCTTGCCCGATAGGCAAGACCCAGAGGAGTTGTACGAGGGACAGATTTCGCCTGAACAGAAGCCTAAATAAGATCATGGCTTAATGCAATATCTGGGTTGTTGAACTTGAGAGTTATGATGATGTAGCAAAGACTGATTCCTGGAAGAAAGCTATGCAATCAAAGTTGGAGATGATACAAAAGAACAATACATGGAAGTTAGTTAAGAGACCATTTGATAAGCCAATCTGACACACCCTGACCTGGAAAGGTCGAAGCATGCTGGCCATCACTGTGAGCTGACGTAACCATAAGGGTAAGTGATGCAAAAAGTGAATAAAATTAAAACTAAATAGAACTAAACAATGAAAGAGTGCGCAATCGTGGGATGAACCCACTATAATTATTCAGAGCGTAATAGACAGTGAGACTACAAAAGAGTAGTCAAAACAACCAAAGTACACTTATTACATAATAGTGATAAGTTCGTACATCTAAGATAGAAGGAAATGTCAGAACTGTCGGGATTCCTCGAATGCCACAAATAGTACAGCTATCTAGGTCCTGGAAGGACGTAAAACAAAGTTGAGTTCCTAGGACTGAGATGAATGCAATGGTGTACTTGGTTTGTCATGTTTGTGAGTTTTGGTGTGGTTTTGTGATGGTTGCAGAGAGGAAGAATAAGAGAGTTCGGCAAGGGAGAGGGAGAAGATAGAGAGAGATATGGGATGCTTTTCTGATTGGGGGGACAAAAAATAAAGAAAAGATGGGATGGTGAGAGTGAATCATGAAGAAGAGGTGCACATGTAGGATAAAAAGGGGATCCTTCGGATAGATTTTGATTTCCTATTGTAAGATCCCACATTGCCCAGGGGAGTGATCCTTATATGTATATTCCCATCCATACCTAGCACGAGGCCTTTTGGGAGCTCACTGGCTTCGGAGTTCATCAGAACTCGGAAGTTAAGCGAGTAGCGCACGATAGCACTCCCATGATGGGTGACCTATTGGGAAGTTCTCGTGTGAGTTCCCAGAAACAAACCGTGAGGGCATGGTCGAGGCCCAAAGCGGACAATATCGTGCTACGGCAGAGTAAAGCCCGGGAAGTGGTCATGCTCGAGCCGAGATGTGACACAATCATTGGTGTCAAATAGGTTTACAAAACCAAACTTAATATGGATGGCTCAGTGCAACAAAAAAAAAAAGCCAGATTAGTAGCCAAAGGCTACTCACAAAAGCCCGAAATCGACTACAATGAGACTTTTGCTCCTGTGGCAAGATTAGATACCATAAGAACCTTGACTGCACTTGCTACACAGAAGAAATGGAATTTGTATCAACTAGATGTGAAATTAGCCTTTCTGAATGAAGTCTTGAAGGAAGAAGTCTATGTTGAGCAACCACAGGGTTTTGTGAAGGAAAATGAAGAAACCAAGGTGTATAAGTTGAATAAGGCACTGTATGATTTGAAGTAGGCACGAAAGGCATGGTATGGTATGATGAGATTGATGCTTACTTCAACTATGTTGGATTAAGGAATAGTTCAAGTGAAGCAACTCTGTATGTTAAAACAAGTGAAAGCTCATTTATCATTTTATTGTCTCCTTATATGTAGATGTTATTGTATATACTAGTAGTTGTCCAAAAATGCTTGAGGAGTTAAAAAAAAAAAAACATGATGAATCACTATGAGATGACTGATTTGGGTTTGTTACATCACTTTCTTGGAATGGGTGTACTTCAAACTAAGGGAAACATTTTCATACATCAAAAGAAGTATGCAATGAAGTTGATTGAAAAAATTGGGTTGAAAGATTGCAAAACCGATGATACTCCACTTGTAATGACTGAAAAACTGAGTAAGGTTGATCGCAGTGAAGCTACAGATGATGGAGAATATAGAAAACGTGTTGGAAGCTTATTGTATTTGACAACAACCATACCTAACATAATGTTTGCTGCAAGCTTACTAGTAAGATTCATGCATAGTCCCACAAAGAAACACATGGGAACAACAAAGAGAGTGCTGGGATACATTCAGGAAAATTTATTTTGGGATTGTCTTTGAAAAGGGAAAAGCCATTACTTTGATTGGATACTGTGATATTGACTGGGCTAGAAGTGAAGATGATATAAGATGTATTTCAGGCTATACATTCACATTAGGATCAGGAGTGTTTTCATGGGCACCAATTAAGCAAAGCAAAGTAGCATTACAAGCAGCTGAATAAGAATATGTAAGAGCTGCAGAAGCTACATCTCAAGCAAAATGGTTAAGATTTGGTCTTGAAGATTTTGAAGAAGAACAAGTGGAAGGAACTCAAATCAACACATCAACCATTGCTAAGGTAAAGAATTCTGTCTTTCGCCAAAAGACAAAGCATATCAACAAGAAGTTCATTTCATCAGAGAAGCAATTTAAGGCAAAGCGCTTGAGTTGGTGTATTGCAAGACAAAGGACCAGATTGCTGACATTCTTACCAAAGCTTTGCCTAAAGATCGATTTTCTTATCTAAGAGAATTATTTAGAGTCAAATTGGCGAAAGGGTTAGAAATGAGTGTTGTAGTATAGCCCTCCAGCCCATACTTAAAGGCAAAGAAACAAATTCAAATGGTTATTTTAAAATTGGTTCTTATTTTAAATAACAGTCATTGGATCATAGTCTATGTGGCTGATCTTGCTTGTATCTAGCTTAAGTGATAAATATAACAAGTGGCAATATCTCATTGGTTGATAACAATTCAAGCTGAGATTAGTTTTGTTGTGGTTGAGTGAAGGATCTTCCTTCCTTTTCCTATTCTACTAGTAGCAACCTCACATGTTTGTTGTGAGGAATATTGCAATCAATACACGCATCACTCTCTCCAGTTCTCTCTATCCCACTACTGAAATTCCCAAATCATCATCAAACTTTCATAGAAGCTTATAAAAAATATCCATACACTAACAGTGAGAAAGGTCAAAATCTTCAATTCCTCTCAAATAGCTCAAGGATTTAGGAATTGTCCCCTGCAATAAATTTTCTCTCAGAGACAGAGTCGTCAAACTTGTGCAACTCCTTATGCTTAGTGGAATCCCACTAGATAACTTGTTTTAAGAAACATTCAAGAAAACAAGATGTTGTATGTTAGCTACTTCCATGGGAATGGATTCAGTAAGTTGGTTTCTAGATAGATCCAAGGAAAAAAGTAAATTGACGAGTTGTTTTGGAATTGGACTGCTAATATTGTTTTCGGAAAGATCCAAATCTAACGAAAACCTACAGTCTCTGAGACTTTGTCGTATGTTTCCATTTAAATTGTTTGAGCTGAGAATTAGGCTGCTTAATGAAGTAAGTTTTCCTTGTTTTTCTTTTCTCTCTTTCCTTTTCTTTCTCTCATCTGTTTCCTTTTGCCCGAAAGTGGGTCTCTGATCCCTCCCTTCTTTCTTTTTCTTTTTTATTATTTCTTTCTCTTTCTCTCAGTGTCTTTCTTTCACTTTTCCAGAATGGGCTTTATATATATATATTATACTGTCACATCCCAGGCTCGACTCCGCCATAGCACGATATTGTCCGCTTTGGGCCCCGACCACGCCCTCATGGTTTTCTTTATGGGAACTCACATGAGAACTTCCCAGATGGTCACCCATCCTGGGAATGCTCTCGCGCAATCTCACTTAACTTCGGAGTTCTGATGGAACCCGAAGCCAATGAGCTCCCAAAAGGCCTCGTGCTAGGTAGAGATGGGAATATACATATAAAACTTACAGGATCCATTCCCCTGGGCGATGTGGGATGTTACAATCCACCCCCCTTAGGGGCCCGACATCTTCGTCGGCACACATTCGACCAGGGATTGGCTCTGATACCAAATTGTCACATCCCGGCCCGAGCCCCCACCATATCCCGGGCTCGACTCCGCAGTAGCACAATATTGTCCGCTTTAGGCCCCGACCACGCCCTCACAGTTTTGTTTCTGGGAACTCACACGAGAACTTCCTAGTGGGTCACCCATCCTGGGAATGCTCTCACACGATCTCGCTTAACTTCGGAGTTCCGATGGAACCTGAAGCCAGTGAGCTCCCAAAATGCCTCGTGCTAGGTAAAGATGGGAATATACATATAAGGCTTACAAGATCCACTCCCCTGGGCGATGTGGGATGTTACATATATTATATTATATTATAAGAGGCAATGAAAAGAACATTGCCCGAAAGGGTTATATATATATATATGCTGTAAGCATAATTTACTGAACAATTATGGAGGCCATAGAGAGAGGGAAGGTGCGACATAGAGAGAGAAGAGAGAGATGCGTAATTGTGAGGTGTGTGTTATTCCACCTCATTGTGCCTTTATTTATAGTAGTATGGAAGGTTAATTCCTTACCCTTTAGGATTACAACATTTAATAGGTAATCTACTCCTAATATCTACTAGGATTTACACAATCACATTCATAATCTAATAGGACTACAACACTCCCCCTTAAGTGTGTAAATACTCAAGTAAATGGCGCATCATGTCTTTAGCGATGAAGTAAGTACAGTTGATGAAGTCGTCGGCATAACGAGCAAATGCAAGTCTCAAATCAATGGAAAAATGCATAAAAAAATAAAACTCATAAAACCACGCTATGGTAAAACCCATAGTCTAAAGAGAAACATGAAAAGTTGTATTAAGTCAAAACTATACGTGTTTTGGATGCAAGTAGAAGAGCTCACAAGGGTATGATCATCCCAGAATGGGTGCCTCGTTAAAACCTAGTTAGGTAGCAAAAACTCAGTGGGAAAAATGCTCCTAATCGTAGCGAAAAAAAGTACATTAAGATTAAGTGAGTATACTTCTGGATACTCTCCCTAAGTTTGACATAACTTCCAAATGAGAACTACAAGCATTGCATATGAATAGTTAGGCATACCAATTCCTCAGACAAGCTTCTGGAAGGTTGACTTCGGCAATGACATTGTGTAGAGGTCGGCAAGGTTGTCTGGGATCGGCTTTCATGACTTCAATCTCTTGATGCTTTGCTGATGTAAACGCAATATGTCTTGGCGTTGACTTTATTGATGTATCATGGCTTGGTCGGGTTGATACATGAGGCATAATCTTTATGGATTGTCATCGGTACTCAATGATGGATGAAAACACAGCAAGTACTACGAAATATGCTTAACAAGAACTCCAAACCATGTCTTACTTGTGGTGTAGTGAAGTGAGGTGAGTCTTGGAACGATTCGAAGATTCGCAACTAAGGTCATATTGTGGACCTTCAAGATATTGTGATATCCCTAATGGTAAAGACATAACCATTCAGGAATTTTGCCTTGTGCGGGTTTGATAAGTAACCTGCGTCAGCATAACAAACAAGGCAAACATCATTCCAAGGATCAAGGGGATTGGATCTGCTCAAGATGCATTGGGATTTGATTTGTCCAAATTCGTAGTACCTTCAAGGTACGTCTTTAATACCAATTCAGTGGTTACGTGTAGGCGCGGTGCTGCATCTTTACCAAGATCAACAACGAAGGAGATGTCCTGTCTAAATACCATAAGCTAAGTACAATGAAGCGCAAAGTTGAACTTAGATATGCAATTTCGAATTCCATAACCTCTTTAAAGGTCTCATTTGCATATAACGTATGGACGATCAAAGGTATACTCAAGTGACACATTTAGGGTGTAGTTTGACTGGTAGACCAAAATACTTTCAAAATAATGCTTCCACTTCAGGTCAAGGCATAAACGAGTTTTCCCAAGATCCTTCATCTCAAATTCCATTTTTCGGTGCGAGGCAATTTTCTCATGCTCTACCGGAGTCTTAGTGAGATTCGTATTAACGACATAAACTATAACTCTAGAAATTCAAAATAAGACTTCATAGTTTAACAAGCAAAGGCATAATTCATCCTTGACTAATCAAATAATCACTTAGACGGGTGTACCACATCCGCCAGATTGTAAGTGAACGCCTCAAACAAGTTAAGAGGGTGTTCCGTGGTTTGGAACTATTTGAACCAGTCCATGTAATTCTTTAGGAACTTACATGTAAATCTCCGTATCAATATCCCTATGGAGAAACACCAACCACATTTCATAATGCTGCTATCAATCACAAGATGTTTGAGAAAAACCTTGCGTCGTAAGGCGTGCATCATATCGCATTATTTCATTCATCTTATAACGCTTCCTTTCCCACTTGTAACACAACAAGGTTACCTTGGGCAGTGTAGGAATGACAGGTACAATACACACTTTGGTAAGGAATTAGACAAGAGAGTGGAGAAAGGACGTGGGCCCACGACGGCAATCCTCGAGGCTCAATGCGATGGTAAGAGGAGCCCCACAGCCACAAAGCAACACCACCACCACAACCGCAACCAAGTAACCACGGTAAAGCCACTAGGCCACAGCCCAGGTAGCTACACAGCTACCCTTGTAGCATGCCAACCTTCAAAACCCTAGGGAGAGGCCCAAGTCCATGGAATGGCCCACAGGTAAGAGGCCGAACATGTGCAGTTCGTGTATCTATCACATGCATCATATCCTCAACACATAAACACCTTAAAAAAAACCCCTATTTTACCCAATTGGTTTTCATCCACATCAATGCTACACCATGCATAAGCATACCTCATGCACATGATGTGAAAAGAAAAAAAAATCATTTGTGTTTTGGAAATAATGGGGTAGTCTCACTGAGCACGACACAAGAATATTTTAAACTCTGCACATTTCAGGCAAGAAACTTGTGGAAGCCAACAATCGTAGGATTGATTTCCTTAACTATTCGTCGTATTGGCCAAAACTCAAGGAAATTTGGGGGCAATAGGCCTGAAATTGACTTTCTCGGCCAAGTTGATGTTGGTACCTGATTTTGGACACACTTAGTCCATATACTCTAAGTTGTTGGATGAGAGAAATATTAAGGTGGTTTCCAATTACTTTCAATTATTATGGTTTTGATAACCATATTATCTTTCAAATAATTGGAATTATCCTGATATTATTGAAAATTACATACCCAAGGATCAGGATTGGTTTCGGGATAAAGGTTGAATTCATTATTTAATGCTACTAGGTTCGGATCCTAGTTTGAGTAACACTCGGCGGTGATGAGGTTTTGGTGGTAGTTACTTATGGAGAGTTCCAAATGATGTCAGATAATGCCGAGAAACTACAATGTTGTTAGACAATGAAAAAGTTCCTTTAACTCAACGAATATTTAGTTTGGTTAAACATCACTAGGTTGATAGTCAGCATATATTCAATTTGGTTAAACAACATTGGGTTGACAACCGGTGAAAGTGATAATTTGGTTAAACAACACTAAAGTCGTATAATTAACTCGGTCCAAAAGTCTAGATAGTTTGGTTAAATAACTGGCTCTCATATTTCAATTGATTATCAATCTCGAGTCTCCGCCAGCCAAGGGTTTATGATTCTTTCACCGAAAAAGTTCACTTCATCAACTTTCTTGACGAAGTGGAGTGTTCTATGATCGGTTATTCACAAGTGACATTCATAATTCGGCATTCAGACAGCCAAATCACTTTCACCATAAAAACAATTATCTCCATTGAGTATCTTTGTCCCTATAGCTTGATACCAATTCGGGTTACTAGGTGGTTTAGAGAGAAAGGTTGGGATGAATTTAGGTCATGTTGTTGTTCCTTGTAGTTATTATGTTCTGCATAAGTCCTCACTAAGAAAGTATTTTAATTGCAGTTGACTAGCTGAAGAAAATCTCTCTGTCAAAGTAAAAGGAGCTCCAGTTGGTGGTCATCGCCTCCCTGTGCTCGGAAGAACTCTTTGCTGCCATTATCCTTACCGAACGTCGATTAAGAATTGTCGATCTTTTAAGTGGTAAACTATAATGAGCTTTAATACCTTAATTCTTTCATCCTTTATTGATGCTATTAATGATGATTGATAGGAGCATATTTATGCGACTTAGTTTGCTTGTTTTCTTGCATTTACATAGTTAGTTTCTACTTATTATAGTGTTTGAAGCTATTTTCATGTGTTTGTAGGTCCAAATGAGAAAGTTGGCAAGAAAGTGCAATTTGGAGCATTTCAAAGCAGTTTTGGGCCAAGAATGGATAGCATGCGTGAGGAGCACTTTGGATGGACGTTTTTGAAGTTCAAGAGGCTAGAAATATGCTGAAGAGATGAAGAAAATAAAGTCAAGACAAAGAAGATAAGGAATCAGCTAAAAAGAAGGAACATTATCCAAAACCTTATCCAACCTTATCTTATCCAAACTAACCTTATCTTAGATTATCCTATCCTAATCTTATCATACGTTAATTCCAACTGCAAGGGGGAATCAATTGCATATTAGATCACCTAAAAACATGGTTCTAGAAGCCCTATCACCTGTCCTAGATTGGTGCCGCACCCCTTATCCCTTTCTTTCTAGAAACCTGCCACAAACCCTTTCTAGAAGCCTTATCTCTTATCCCTAAAAGTGTGCCGCACCTAGCCCTTCTAGAAGTGATATTTCCTGTAGCAAAGACCAATCCTTTTTCTCCCTGGAATCTGAAATTGAAGAGTCCTTATTCCTTGATGATTTGGAGTCCTAATTCCTCTCCTACTCACCCTAATCGTGCCTTACTTTCTCCTTATAAATATATAGTGCCGCAACACTCAGAAATCATCCACCTTTCACCACAAATTCGTACCATACATCCCCTCATATACATACATCCCTCAAGTGCTGCAGTTTTGCAAGGAGAAAGGAGAGGAGACCCTTGGATTGTTGGAGCGTTTCTAGGTGTATTCTATCTTTTGTTTCAATGTTTAAATTTAATTGTCTTTGTTTAATTGCAAACATGTGGAACTAAATTCGTTTTAGTTAGAGGTGAATTCAAAGCCATGAATATATATGTGATATGAATTGATTACTTCCAATTATGATTTCATAAATCGTGAATGAAATTTACTTATCTATTTGATTAATAACTTATTCTTGTGTGTTAATTGAGGGTGCACACTTAATTTGCATGCAGGGATTTGATGCTAGAATATAAGGGAATTTCACCTAATCGTTATGAACTTATATTCACAAGTAGTCAAAGTCACTAGTCATGATTGTGTTAAGTAAATTCTTGGCAGGAGTACCATGCAATTCATAGTTACGAATGCCTTGTCAATGCTTATGATTTTCATAGAACTTAATGATCTTTGATATGTATCTCTATTATGCAGTTCATGTTGGGAACTTGATAAGAATAATTTGGTTGTGTCGCTGAGTCCAATTCAATGAAATTAGGAAAATCTGAAAGTTAATTTGTGCTTCTCATGATTAATTTGGGGCATTGTCATTCATGGTTTATTGAAAGAATAACTAGAAATTGATTCATATGCATATGTGTGGTGTGTGGAGAATGACCCTCTAACTAGTCATTCACCCTTAAAATCAAAAATTTCGTCCAAAGTATTTAGAGTCTTTAAACCTGTTTAGTTTTAAGTCTTAAATTCGTCCAAAACAAACCCCCCCCTTTCTATTTTGTGTTCTTAGGTTAGAATATGTCTAGATTGGCTATTTTACATTGTTTTGAGTCTTTTGAGTTCAATTTTTGTCCAAATTGCTATCTAGTTATTGTTTTGAGTCAATTCAACTTTGTTTGTGTGTTTTGAGTCAGTTTAGCTTGTTTTGAGTTGTTTGAGTCGAATTTTCAATTTTTAAGTGCAGTTTGTGTTGATTAGCATCCCTAGTTAGTCCCTGGCCTAGAACGATCCCTACTTATCTATACTACATCTATTTTAATAGGGTTTATTTTGTATGCTAGTTTATATCACATCAAATTTGGGTGCCGTTGTCCGGGATTAGCAAAATTGCTAATCTTCCCTTTGTTTCTATTTTTGTTTGTGTTTCTGATTTGGTTTTGTTTTGTTTTCTTTGTTTTAGGTACTAGTTTATGACTTGAAGTTCTCAACTTATTCGTGCTCATATCTTGGAGTTTGACCTTGGAGTTTGACGATGATTTTGAAGGAACTTTGAGAAGAAAGAGGAAGCAGCCATAACCTAATCCACCTAGTTCTAGCTCTGAATCCGAAAGTGAAGAAGAAGAAGGGGAAGAGGAAGAACTAGCCATGGCTGTGGATAATTGAACAATCAAAGAACTTTCAGCCTCGAGATTAGACAATGATGTGCTCTTATGCATTTAATATCCTAGGGCAGCTGGCAAGACCGATGAGTTCGAATTGAAGTCTAGTTTGCTGCATCACATTCCCAAATACCATGGGTTGTCCATGGAAGATCCTAACAAGCACTTGAAGGAATTTGAAGTGGTGTGCTCGAGTGTGACACCAATCAACGTAGATGGCAATATTCTAAAGATGAAAGCCTTTCCATTCTCTCTTATGGACAAGGCTAAAGATTGGCTTTATGAATTAGCACCCGGAACCGTCACTTATTAGGAAAGCATGAAGAAAGCATTCTTAGAGAAATTCTTCCCAACTTCAAGAGTTATTCTTTTGAGGAAGAAAATTAGTGGAATTCAACAGAGCCAAGGAGAATCAATTCCAGCGTATTATGAGCGTTTTAAGAAGTTAGTTGCATCTTGCCCACAACATCAAATGAAGGAAGAGCTTTTAATTCAATATTTCTATGAAGGACTACTTCCAATTGAGAGACAAATGCTAGATGCCTCGGCAGGTGGTGCTTTGGTTGACAAAACCCCAGTTGCAGCCAAGATCTTAATAGTAAATCGAGCCTTGAATGCACAACAATACGAATGAATTGGACAAAGAGACCCGCCACGGCAACACCAAGGTAATGAGGTAAGTTTAATGGCCGAAATTCAATCTCAATTGGCTAATCTCACTGTTCTTGTGTCACAGGTGGCGGAAGGATCAAAAGTACAAAGAACAAGCACTTGTGGTGTGTGCTTTATGCAAGGACATCTCAATGATCAATGCCCTCAGTTGATAGAGAATGGGGGATGGGAAAGTGCCAATGTCATAGGTTATCAAAAACATTTTTCCTTAAACATTTTTCCTTACCGTTTCCAAGCTAGCTAGTGAGCAATGTGAGATTGTCTATGGGAAATGTTTGTGAAGTACTTTGAAGGAGTTTGGCAAAAGAATAACTGTGGGGGTATTTCATGTTTGTATTTAGTTATGTGCAAAATGGGTTCAAAAAAACAAAAACAAAAACAAAATTGTATACAAAGCAAATAAAAAGTTTTTTTTTAAGTTTCAGTATAGGGGTGTGGTTGGAGGTATTAGCAAAGTGGTTGGAGAGCTTGAGTTCTTATAAATCTCAACAAGAGAATTGCTTGCAATGTAGCTTGGAACTTGTGTTTACCTATCCTTTCATTTCTATAACCCTCTCCCTAAGCCTCATTACAACCAATAAAAGTCCTCTTGATTTAAGTTTTGTAATTATGATTGTGGAGATGAGATCTTTATGCAAGCTTATGGTAGATCTTTCACATTTGATTCTTTGAGCGAAATACGTTAACCTAAATATATGTGTGATTGAGTGTATGTCCCGTGAGAAGGTAACTAGTGAGCATGTGGTGTTTTTTTTTTTAAAAAAAAAAATTTAAATTGCATTAGGATGATTACACACACTACACTTCAAGGATGATTAAAAGTTTCCTGCTAACATTTGAATAAGGAAGATGAATTTGGATTAGCTTGTTTGGTGATAGCTAAGGTTCTTGATGATTTGTTTTCTTGAATGAAATTCTATGAGGGTCACATAGTGGGGAACTAATGTTTTTCATGTTGCTACTTTTTCATGTTTTCATTGTTTTGCTCGAGGACTAGCAAAAGCTAAGTGTGGGGGTATTTGATAAGCTCATATTTATATATATTTTACATCAAATTCACTTCTCTTTTCTTAGTTAGTTCCTTATATTTTTGAGCTATTTACTTTGTTTTTGAGTTTTGTGGGATTTGTCAAGCAAAGAAAAGAAAAATAGCACAAGTGGGATTTTAAGTGACAAATTCGTCAAAACTGCTTGTGCAGATCAGCTGACTTTGGAAGCAAGTTGCGAACAGCTCAGAATGAATTAGAGAATGAGCCTTATATTCTTGGAAAGCTACGGATGTCTATTTTTCTGAAACATTTCACAGATTGTTAATATCATTTGTTTAGAAAAAGTTATGGTCGTTTTAACACTGAAAGGTTACCAAGAGGCTGAGCAATTTGTAACTACAATGGAAGCAATAAACCCAATAAATCTAGCAGCCAAAACTGATGCAGCCAAGAAAAAGTCAGCTGACACTTATTCAAATATAAAAGGGAATGGAATTAAAGATGAGGATTAAGAGGGAGTAATTGGCATAAGGGCTACCCAAAGAGTTACAATTGTTTTACCATTTCCTCACACTTATTGTCATCATTAAATTGCTTTAGTGGGTGAGTTAAGGAGAAGAAAATGATGCAGCAAGAATTGGTTTAAAAGCAGCGTTGGGGAAGGAATGAATTAGAGGAGGAGGCCTCGGTCGATTTATTTCGGTTTTATCTTCTCAAACTCATGTCTATCTTTTGTTTTAACTTAAGGATTGTGTGTAACTAAATTGTTTGTAGTTAGGGGCTGTTTTGAAGCCCCGAATATGATTGCAAGTTTGTTATGACATTTCGTTTGAATTATTTTTATGAATGGATGAAAATTGGTTCACCACTTGTCTCATTGATGAATTCTTTATTTGTTTTCTATGGATGCATACGTAGTAAGCATATCTAGGATTCTAACGCTATGAATATGTGTGTGCCTGCCCTTGTGAAATGAGGACCTACATATGTTCTATGGTAGTACTTGTTAATTGCGATTAACATGTGAACTAATTTCTAGGATAACTAAGACAACACCAGTAGTTACGATGCCTTGTGATGAATCAAACTCTTTTCGTTCTTAATGATTTCTACTTCTTAAATCTATGAACACGCCATTCTAGATTGCATGCTAGGAACTAAGTTAAGTTGAAAGCGCCATTCTCTTAACATACTACATAAGAAAGAGTAATAGGTTGAGTTCTAACATTGAGCCAACTTGAGCATCTTCATCCGGAAATAAAAGGAATTTGAATGAAACATAACATGTTTGCATGATTATTTGGTGGTGGATAGCAATTCCCCTAACTCGTTTTTCTTAATTTGTGAACTACTTCAAATTTGTTTCTGTCATTTTTTTGTTCGATTTAATTTAAATAGCAAATCAACTCCAAAAATCCTAAAAATTTGTGTGATGTAGCTCTGTGTGTCTAGTGTGTTCATATAAAATTTCGTAGACTTTAGATAAGTGTAAGTCAGTCTAATAATTATTTTTTGATGGCTGGTCAGTAGGGACAGCAACCAGTTTTTGTGACATTTTAAGTAGTTAGATAAAACAATCTTCTACGGGAAAGACCCTAATTTTCATATGCTACAATTGACAAATCTTAGTGTTAATAAGGAAAATCAATAGGACATTTGTGTGCTACTTTGTGGTGTGCATTTAATCCTATCAATATGGAATCCCTGGTTCTCGCTTCTAAGTAGTGGCATTCCGTTCATAAGATCATATATATACATGTTGTATTAATAATTCCAGAAAGTGCCTTCTTTGATTATAAACGTATGTGAGTGGCTAGTCTACATGTTTACATCAATCTTCTCACATATACCTAGTATAGGGAGTGTAGTCAGAAAATATGTGTGAAGGTCATTTCTTAACCATTTTTCGCACAAGATGTATCAAAATGAAGCTTAGAACCAGGAGAACGTTTCTATAACTCTATGGGAACCAAAAGTTGGGCGGAGGTGATCAGAAAATGGCCTAGGGCTCTCAGCCAAGCTTGAGTTTCACCCTAACTTAGCAGATTCGAGCATGCAATACTTGAACCTAGTACTCTAGACCTCAGTAAGGAATTCTGTAATTTCAAACTCGACCAAATCAACGTGATTTGGCCAGGTTCCACTCAAGGACCTACGAAACTCGTCGAAAAGATGGTGGTTAGTTAAACACACTTCAAAACGCACATAAACTTGCATGCAAGCTTGTAAAACGCACTAGAAAAGTCCAGAAATTAAGTTTTAGAGGAGGGAGGTTCACCTTACTGAGATGGAGGACTTCGGTTCGCCGGGTTTCCTCATTTTAAGATCTTAGAATTTCTTCATTTTCTCTAGATTTCTTGTTTTCTCGAGTATAAGGTCGAGTTCTAGAAGCTTAGGTGATTTTTCATTGAGTTTGGGTTGTGTTTGGAGGCGGTATGGTAGCTGCCTGGGTTGAGTCGAGAGGAAGAAGATGAGTTGCAGAGGAAGCTACGGGAGAGAGTTTGAAATGTGAGGAAAAGTTGAGTGGGTAGAGAGAACGAGAGACTGAATGAGTGAAAAAGTGAAAAAAGAGAGTGAGTTGGCTTTGTAATCTTGACAATTTACTAAATCCTAATTAAAGGAATATTGAACATGTTGTCATGGTCCAACTGACATGTCCAACCTCAACTAGACATGTTGCCTAATGTGGCCCATGGCGTCCTTTAGCATGAGAGATTTTTCAATGTGATCAGTACACGGGGTGGAACACCACGTGTCACTATACAAATGATGGGATATGTGTGCTAAAAAGTTAATAACTTAAAATATAAAATTTCCCACCACTCCTATTAAAATACGTGGTGTACTACTTGTGTTCCCGTCACAACTAAAAATTTCTCCTTTAGCATATAAGGTAGTAGAAGCTTATAGAAAGTGACCTGAAAGGTAAAGAGAGACGTGAGGGAAAAGTGATGGGATATGGCATGTGTGTGTGTATAAGAGAGAGAGAGAGAGAGAGAGAGAGAGAGAGAGAGAGAGAGAGAGAGGCCGGCTGAAAATGGGGGAAAAGGAGACAAAGTGAGGCATGAGAGAGCTAGAGAGATGTGAGGGAAAAGTGATGGGATATGGCGTGTGTGTGTGTGTGTAAGAGAGAGAGAGAGAGAGAGAGAGAGAGAGAGAGAGAGAGGCCGGCTGAAAATGGGGAAAAAGGAGAGAAAGTGAGGCATGAGAGAGCTAGAGACATGTAAGGGAACCGGCCAAAAAGAAAGAAAAATGATGAAGTGATGTGTGTGATGAAACAAGTGTAGGTTTCTAAAATCCAAAATAATTATTTGTTTAATATAACTTGCATGGCCATCCCTCATCATTAAGCCTTTTTTTTTTAAGGCTGATTTTTGTTTTCCCAAGGTCGGATCAAGCAGTGATGTACACTGCAGGGGGTCAGTTTTTAGAATTTAAATTTGCCTTAGGTATTTTTACACGGTTTCAAACATAAATTTTTGTTATAACTTCGAATTGAGTTCCGTCAAAGGTGTGTTCATAAAAATGAGTATTTTTTGAAAATAGTAAAATAAGATTGGAAAAGTGAAAGGAAAATTGAGGCCTACGTGAAAGGCCTACATGGCATCTCAGGGGTATTTTGATAATTTCATTACTACTGAGAATAAAATATAATAAATCTTGGGATGGGATGTCACAAAGAAGTAAAAAGGAGTATGTGTTTATGATTTTCCAAAAGATATAACAAGATTGGGGTTGTTTGGTGCTTAAGAAGTGTTTCAAATACAAGGGTAATTGTGGAATATTGAAAATATTTTGCATATATAAAATTTTTATTGGAAGTGATTTTAACATATCATTTTTCACCTTCTACACACCACCTCTTAATTTTAACTATTTATTTTCTTGGAAAAATTAGTATACGGCCCCTACTTACTAATGTTTATTGACTGAGACTTTATTATGATCAAAATCCCTAGCAGTGATGAATTTACATGCCAGTTACATAAATTTAAAAAAAATAGTAATTGATTAGGTTTTAATACTCACACACTTATTAAACTCCTAATTAATTTTCAATTCAAAACATTTTCAAAATAAATAAATAAAATTAGAATAAGTTTGTACCCATTAATTGTTTTTTTATAAAAATGATTTTCAATTTTTTATTCTTAAATGTACCATTTTCTAATATAAAATGTACCCCTTTTTTAATAAAATTCATTCATTTTTTTTTTCTAATTCATTTTTAAACTTATATGGGTACATTATATTTCATTGATTTGAGAATGTATCCATGTGAAGTTTGACGGAATAAATTTAATAATGCTACTAAGCCTAATATCTTCTTTTTTTTTTGTGTGGTTTTGAAAAATGTATCCATGTTTTGGTTCAACAATTTTTTGGTTAATTTTAATGAATGTACCCATGTATGTATATATATATATATATATATATATATATATGTGTGTGTGTGTGTGTGTGTGTGTGTGGTGTGTGTGTGTGTGTGTGCATACAAAATATATTGGAGAGTATAATTTATCTTTGATATTTTTAATCCACTAATTACGGATTTTATTTAAAATCTTATTAATATAAACAACTACAAATTCCAATTTTTAATTTAAAAATGTAATAACCTGCATAGAAACACACCATTAGATTAATGTCAAGAATTTTGATCAAAAATTGAAAACTAATAAGATTTCAATCAAATAATATTGATACCTAGAGACCGCATCAAAGTCTCCCTATTTTCTTTTAGTTGTTCAATCTAACCGCTAATAATACAAAAAGAGTGTACGACGTGAAAAAATGGGTAAGAGGGAAATGCACATGGAGGGAGCGTTTGCAATGTAATGTCTTTTATTTTTATTTTATCAGCAAGAATATAATCTCATTTATACATGTGTATACCGAATTTTGATTATCGACATGGCTCCGATGGCAGCAAAGTGATACGAGGTACGAAGGTTCCCACTACTAGAATTTTGGCTAAAGGACATCCTTTTTATTGGTGTCTATTATAAAGAATGGGCACTAACATTGATGGCAAACCCCAATTGCCACCAAACAGCCACTAAAGAGAAGTACATGTCCTATATAGAAGTTTCTAATGTTACAATCACCACCAATTAGATAACGGTGGCACAATGAGTAGTTACACCTTTGAAATATTATATAATTTTTATACATTGGTGTCTATGTTGTAATATGTTTTTTTTTAAAGGGGGGCCCAGTAGTCTGGGCACCCAAATTATAATCTCATTCCCATTGATGATGACAAATCCTTTTTTATATACCATGTTGATCCCAAAAAAATAGGGTCTCTGATGATGTATAATGTACAAGTACAATGGTTACATAAAATGTATAAGCACAGTGGTTATACAAAAGTATTCAATTATACAATAAAATTATCCTATCCTACTCTCAATCTCCCAAATATCACCAACTAATGATCAAGGCAGCTACAAAACGGAAAGCAAAAAAGTGAGCTCTACTTGAATTCATTTACATATACCCTACACCATTAAGACTAAGCAATAATTTATATTCCTGTATTCCACAAAGAAAAGAAACTCGTCATATAGAACAATTATAGGTACATAATGATTTGATAAGATAACACTTCAACTGTGCAAGACCTTGCTATTGCACCAGCATGGTAGCAAAGCGTAAATTATTTTAATCAGGTACATACCAATCGGTTGTGAATTTTCTTACTGCAGGTTGTTGAAATACCAGCCACAACAATCTTAGCATCAACCTCGTCCTGCAAGGAAATGAAGTTAAACTTAAAACAAATCAATATGTGCTTCCAAGCATATATTATATATGACTTGTCATGGATGTTCTTCTTATATTAAAGAAACCATGATTATTGTTGCGTATACCTTAAGCTCTGATAGTAGCATAGATACAGCCCGATAAGCAGGGTCTTCTGTGCTTTCCACGATAAACATAAACTCTAACAGACTACCATAGAGAGAAGAAACCTGTTTTTGTTAATTAAACAAAATAGTTCAGACCATATTGGAAGAAAACCTTGGATACAGATTCAACCTATTAAATCAGTTAGCAAAAGGATTTTGAACACTTCACCAAATTAGACATCCCTACAACGCAAATACAGAAATTCGAACATGCCCACCAAAAGAAAATATAGTTTAACTATGTTAATCTAATATCACAACATATTGAGTTTCCAAGTCTCAGACCCAATAGAGTCTAATTTGAACTTCTTATGAAAAAAAAACCTAATCTTTCAACTCGAAAATTATACAAAGAATCGCCTAAGAAATTGCGAAATCGAGGAGTAATGTAAGCCCATTTTTGAAGTGCCAATAACAGCTACCAATCTCAAAGCAGTCTAATTTTTTCAGTTCAAACGTCATTTTCTGGATTTTTGACTTCTCTCACCCAAAAATCATATATTTGACCTCCATTATGCAACTATAACGAAAATTACTTTTAAGCCAGAAAGCATGATGCTTTAATTTTGATTCTTTTAATAATAAAAAATAAAAACTTCCGCCATAAATCAAAATTGAAGAATTCAAACTTCAAATCGAAGAATTTCACAATCCCAGAAGCCGAATTCAACCACAAAAAATAGAGATAAATTGAATAATATAAATAAAAAATAACCTGGAGAAGGGGCTAAAAGTTGAGCTTTGATGAGGGTTGAAGGTCATGACTTAACACACATTGACTTTTTTTTTTTTTTTTTTTTTTTTTTTTTTTTTTTTATAAGAAGCGATAGATTGCCCAGATTGACTTGAATCTACTGTCGAGGGGTCTTCATTGGTGGCACCCTATCCATGAACTTGCTGCAGTTGCCTTTCGTCTTCTCCTCCCTCCCTCCCTCCTCTTTGCAAGCCGCATGCCTTCCCTTCACCGAATCCCTCTCTCTCTCTCTCTCTCTCTCTCTCTCTCTCTCTCTCTCTCTCTCTCTCTCTCCCTCACCCTCTATCTCTCCTCTTCTTTGTAAGCCGCATGCCTTCCCCTCACCGAACCCCACATTGAGCCGTCGATCCCATCGAAAGGGTTAGGGAGGGGGCGAGGAGTTGAGCTCAGGGAGGGGAGAGAGAGGGAGGGAGAGAGAGAGAGAGAGCGGGGCTGGGTTGAAAATTAGGCTTGTCTAACTTTGTATTTATATGGGGGTGAAAGTACTGTAGAATAGGATTATTAAATGAAAAAAAAATATTTGACCGAAAAAAAAAGGAGAAAACGGTTGGTTTTATAGTGTTGTGCTTTGAAAAAAAATTGTTTCTAATGTTCTGTGAGAATAAGTTCATTTTTGCTGTTTCATGTTTTCAGCTTTTTTCATCCAAAATTGTGAAAATAAGCTGTTTTAAAGTGTTTACTAAACACATTTTTGAGCTCAACTTTTTTTGATACCCATTTTTTATAAAAGCACCTCAGTACCAAACCAGTACGAAGACTGAAAAAGAAATAAAAAAAATAGGCCCCAAAGTTGAAAAAACATGTAAAAAGTCTTTGGTGTAAAATTTTTTGTAGTTTGACGCTAATGAGTGGTGTTTACAAAGGTTAAACCCACCATAATCGGTGTTAGGCAAGTTAAAGACACCAAATTTTGACAATGATGATAGTCCAATTTACAAAGCCACTGATGAAGAATAGTGCTCTTAAAATGGTGCCCTATAGCACATTTTCTTGTAGTGTCTCCAAACACATGATCGTGTCGTTTGGATAATGATTTATGCAATTCTTAAAATAGTCAAGCTACCAAACAGCAAACCACAGGCCACAGACACGAAATAACCCAAATGGGGCGGTCAACCATCAAAAAATTTCCTGGATTTACCTCCTCCCGTCCCATTCCATCATCATTTTCCTACAACAATTTTTCGTAATTTCTGTAATCTCACATGTCCTATCTTGTAACCAAGGAATAGAAACGATGGAAATAGTGATAAAATTTCATGACACAAATTGAAGAAAAGAGTAGGAGGAATTGGAGAAGCTAGCTTGGTACCTCAGATTGTTTTCGCGGTTGTGGTTGCATCGGTGGTTGTGGTAAATATATAGGAGGAAAACTGGTAGGAGATTAAAAAATGGCGGCGGCAGTGGCTGCAGCAACTGGTGCGACGAATAATTCATCAGATGGTTCAATAGTATGTTACGCTCCAACCATGATCACTACCAACGGTATATGGCAGGGCGACAATCCTTTAGATTACTCCCTCCCGCTCTTCATCTTGCAATTAACAATGGTCGTCGTCACCACTCGAATTCTCGTTCTCATTCTCAAACCCTTTCGCCAACCTCGTGTTATCTCAGAAATCCTGGTATGTATGTACGTGCGTACGGACGTACGAGGAAATTTATATATAAATTAACATCCAGCTAGATAAATGTCCTTTTTATCTAGAATATAAACATAATCGTTTGAATCTGCATGCATGCATGCATGGTTTTAACTAATCAATCAACAATTTAATTGTTGTAATTGCAGGGTGGAGTATTATTAGGGCCATCGGTGCTTGGAAAGAGTGATAAATTCGCCAACACAATCTTCCCTCTAAGAAGTGTGATGGTGTTGGAGACAATGGCAAACGTGGGTCTCCTCTACTTTCTCTTCCTCGTCGGATTGGAAATGGACATTTCAGTGATTCGTCGAATGGGGAAAAGGGCTGTTGTCATTGCCATTTCCGGTATGATCCTCCCCTTTCTCATCGGCGCCGCCTTCTCCTTCCTTCTCCACAAGCGAGAACAATCCATGAACCAAGGCACTTTCATCCTCTTCCTTGGCGTCGCCCTCTCCGTCACCGCTTTTCCTGTCCTGGCCCGTGTCCTGGCTGAGCTCAAACTCATCAACACCGAGCTTGGCAGGATTGCCCTCTCCTCCGCTCTCGTCAACGACATGTGCGCTTGGGCTCTCTTGGCTATTGCCATTGCCCTGGCCGAAAATGACTCCACTTCCTTGGCTTCCCTCTACGTCGTCCTCTCCAGCGGCGCCTTTGTTCTAGTTTGTATCTTCATCGTCCGCCCTGCCATTTGTTGGCTCATTCGAAGAACCCCCGAAGGAGAGACCTTCAGTGAGTTCTACATCTGCCTCATCCTCACCGGCGTCATGATCTCCGGCTTCGTCACGGATGCTATCGGGACTCACTCCGTCTTCGGTGCATTTGTGTTTGGGCTGGTGATTCCCAATGGGCCTCTTGGAGCTACCCTGATTGAGAAGCTTGAGGATTTTGTCTCGGGGCTTCTGCTTCCTCTTTTCTTCGCAATCAGCGGTCTCAGAACCAATATAACCAGCATTACTGGCCCCGGCACGTGGGGGATTCTGCTGCTCGTCATATTCCTGGCCTGCATCGGCAAAATAGCCGGCACCGTCATCGTCTGCTTGTTTTACCAGATGCCGTTCGACGAAGGGTTTACTCTAGGGCTCCTCATGAACTGCAAAGGCCTCGTCGAGCTCATTGTTTTGAATGTCGGCAAAGACCAAAAAGTTTTAGACGACGAGGCGTTTGCCATCATGGTAATTGTGGCGGTTGTCATGACTGGAATCATTACGCCAATCGTGACCACCGTCTACAAGCCAGCCAGAAGGTTTATACCTTACAAACGAAGAAGCATTCAGAGGTCGAAGCCGGATGCAGAGTTACGAATACTTGTTTGCGTCCACACTCCTCGAAATGTGCCGACTATGATCAATCTCCTTGAAGCTTCCCACCCGACGAAAAGATCCCCGCTTTGTGTCTACATTCTCCACTTGGTGGAGCTGAGCGGCCGCGCTTCCGCCATGCTCATTGTCCACAACACCAGGAAATCCGGGAGACCTGCTCTCAACAGGACACAAGCTCAGTCGGATCACATTATCAACGCATTCGAAAACTACGAGCAGCACGCGCCGGGCAACTGCGTTTCGGTGCAGCCGCTCACGGCCATTTCCCCCTACTCCACCATGCACGAAGACATCTGCAACTTGGCCGAGGACAAGCGCGTCGCCTTCTTAATCATTCCTTTCCACAAACAGCAAACTGTGGACGGGGGAATGGAGGCAATGAACCCAGCTTTTAGGACAATGAACCAGAACGTGCTTACAAATGCACCTTGCTCCGTTGGAATCCTTGTGGACAGAGGCCTCAACGGCTCCAGTCGCTTGGCTGCTGCAAATCAAATCTCGCATCACGTGGTTATTCTCTTCTTTGGAGGACCCGACGACAGAGAGGCCTTGTCCTATGCGTGGAGGATGTCGGAGCATCCCGGGATAAACCTCACCGTCATGCGGTTTGTTCCAGGGGAGGAAGCTGGACTGGAGAGAGCTGCTTCTACTTCCACTAGTAATGTGGACGGCATCGGGAATAATTCGAGGATACTGTCGGTGGAGATGGACATTGGGTGGGAGAAGCAGCTCGACGAGGAGTTAATCAATGATTTTAGAATGAAAAATGCCAACGAAGAGTCGGTTGTTTACACAGAGAAGGTGGTGAATAACGGAGAGGAGACGGTGGCGGCAATTAGGTCCATGGACAACGTTCACGATCTCTTCATTGTTGGGAGAGGGCAAGGGATGGTATCGCCTTTGACGGCGGGACTGACGGACTGGAGTGAGTGCCCGGAACTTGGTGCCATTGGAGATTTGTTAGCATCTTCAGACTTTGCTGCCACGGCGTCGGTGTTGGTGATGCAACAATATGTTGGAGATCATGATCAAGGACCAGCAGAAGTTGACACCCTCGACACGCCCGACACTCCTCCCGACCAACAAAACCCACAATTTAACAGCGTCCACAACATTAACCGCCGCCCACAACCACCCAGCAGGCCCAACGATGGCTTTAAGCCCTAATCGTTTCACCACTTTTCACATTTTGAAAACCATTTTTTCCCGTCTTTTCTATATTTTAAGTGAACAATATACACAAGATATGTACAACTTATGATATTGTAGGTACATGACACTGCATATCTTTGCTTGCTATCTTTTACAGTGAACAATATATACAAGATATGTACAACTTATGATATCGTAGGTATATGACACTGTATAGTATATCCTTGCTATTTTTTACAGTGAACAATATATACAAGATATGTACAAATTATGATATTGTAGGTATATGACACTGCATATCTTTGCTTGCTATTTTTTACAATGAACAATATATACAAGATATGTACAACTTATGATATTGTAGGTATATGACACTGCATATCTTTGCTTGCTATTTTTTACAGTGAACAACATATACAAGATATGTACAACTTATGAAACTGTAGGTATGTTACACTGCATATCTTTGCTTGCTTATGGCACGAATTAAATTTTGGGTTGCATTGAGGCTTCTTTTGATCCCGTTGATACTATTGACATGTATGGATATGAAAAATTCGGGGAGCTAGTGCTCTTATACAAGTCACAATTCATCATGACAGCTGGCCAGTTATAACAAACGTCACTAAAACAAGAATAAGCCTAATAATCCCAAGATTAAAACCTTTAATAGTGATTAAGCTAACACTAATTACATGTTTCACCGTGGGATGCAAATCTGGAAGAAGCTTCTCTCTGTATGGTTCAGTATACGCAGCTTTCATCTCAGAGATTACATCTTCTTTGGGAGGAAAATACTCAGCTTTCATCTCAGAGACCAACTGAAAAAGTGTGTCATTTGAAACCCCATGAAATAAGTACACCATATCCACAAGAGAGTAAAAAAGATAATGTGAAATACTCGAGCGGATGGCTTTAGAATGGGAATCAAGGGGTTCTTGTTGCTGCAGTTCTTCCACGTCTGTTCTGAACTTCAGACACAAGTGTGCAAGCATCTCATCCTGCCGGCTTTGAGGCAGTTGGTAATATTTGACATCGAAGTCACTTGGCACACCATTTACAGTAGCTCGTAATTTTGCAATATTGACGTCGGAATCCTTTTCATGTGAGACATCAACTTCATCCAAAATTGGAAAGCTTATGCCTTCTTTCTTATATTTCTCAACAACTTTACGATATGTTGATCTGAAAGCATCAGAAGACCCACTAGTGAAGTTCAGAAACAACATAGCCCTCTTATTTGGATTGTTAAAGAATTCAACCCCATCATCATCTCATTCCTACTCATTTGGATTGACTCCCCTTGGCGCAATACTCGTTCACCATCACATTCGAGCTTCCCAAATTCACAGTCAACTGCCTCGGCAAGTTATTCTCCTAGATCATCCTATCAAACAACCTCAATGTCTCATAAAACTTGCCATTCTTGCTTAAGGCATCCAAAACCGAATTATAAGCCACGGCACTCATCTTCACCTTGGAATACATGTAATTATCATAAGTCAAAGCAATCGTGGTATTTTCATGGGATAAGCAAAGAGGGTTCAATTGAACAATTGGAAGCAGCCGCAGAGTTGTGGTCTTCATCGAAGCATGAATCACAATGTTCGATCCCGGATGCAAAACTGTGGCTGCAACTGAATTTTCCAAGTGTGGCTTGACGGGCAACATTAGGTCTGGAGTTGAGTCTCACCCGACACCAAGGGCCCAAGTCACGGCGTAATAGAGCAAGCTCATGGCGGACGACTGCGAGTGCAGAGTCCATAGCTTCATGGACCGCAGCACATGTCAAAGCTTCAAAGGAGTCTAACGCAGCTGAAACGCGTACGTTCATGGCAGCAAGACGAGAGGTATTGGATTGGGCGGCAAACATGAGGGAAACCAGGAACGAGATGGCTGATACCAATGATAAAGCCTAAATCTCAATGCCCTATTTTCAGATAAAAGTGTTCACGGTTTGAATTGTGTGTTTATTCTTCTCTCTAGGAGTTAAATATAAAGTTGTACAATATCCCACATAATAAGGAATAAGAATCCCAATTATACAAGGAATAAATTATAGGATTACATTCCTAAATTAAATGGTTGACTCATGATGCGAAAATTAACTTAACACACAAATTTAACCCTCTTTTGACAATTGTAGTATAAGTATAAGTAGGGATCGTTCTGGACCGGGGATTAGGAGGGCTTGCTAATAACCTCTAAACTAACTCAAAAACATAAAACTAAATTTAAAAACACTTAACAGGACTCACAAGACTCAAAGCCAACTTAAAATACTCAAAACAGCTTAAAACAGCTAAATAAACTTAAACTAGACAATAGGAATGACTTTGGACGAAAATTGATTTTTACTTAAATCAAAACATTTAAAAACACAAATTAAAACAGATTTGAAACACTTTGAAACAAGAAACTAAAATGGGGGTTTTGATTTGGAGGAAGTTGTAACAAACAAACAAGTATGAAAAACTAAACAGATTGTAAAACAAATTTGAGAAATAAGATGATGGATGGGATAGCTAGAGGCTTTTTCTCCACACATGACATGTATGCAAACAACTCGATTTCCAGTTACTACTTCATTGAATTATGAACGACAATGCTCCAAAATAATCGTGACATCACTAGTTAACTCTCAGATTTTCCTTGTTTTATTGGATTAGATGACATCATTCGACAACCCAAAACATTCTTCTAAAGTTCCCTACATGACATCATAATAGAGATACAATAAAAGATCATTACGTTTAATGAAAATCATAAGCATTGACAAAGCACTTGCAACTATGACATCATGTCACTCATGCTAGGAATTGAACTTAACGCGATCGTTTATAAGCGACCTTCACTACATGTGAATATAAGTTTGTAACGATTATGTGAAACTTCCTTATATTCTAGCAACGAATTTATGCATGCCAATTAAGTGTCGACCCTTAATTAACAAATACAAATAAGTTATCAATCAAATAGTTAAGCCAATTGCATTCACGATTCAAGAGTTCATAACTGGAATTTATCAAATTATATTGCACACATAAATGAATGGCTTTGAAATCACCCCTAGCCAAAAGGGGTTTAGCCACTCATATTTACAACAAAACGAAGGGAAATGAATTTAAACATTAGAAACAAAAGAAAGAAAACACCTAAACGCTCCAACGATCCAAGTTAGACAGCAAGCACATCCAAACACTTTCCTTCCCTTCCTTTGCTACGACACAAGGTGTTGGTAAGTGTTTGAAGGTTTGTTTGTATGGAGGAATGGATGTGAAGATGAATGGATGTGTTTGGATGAAGGTTGTATTGAATGTGGCAAAGAGTGGAGAATTGTGTAGATGATGTGTGTGTGTGTTTTGGATTGATCTTTTCTTTGATGAAGGGTGGATGAATGTATTTATAGGCTAGGGAAAGGATGTAGTGGGAGTTGGTAATGAGTGGATGTGGTGGTAGGTGAATGTGTTGGGTGGTTGAAATGAGTGGATGTAGTGGTAGGTGAATGTGTTGGGTGAAATGAGTGGATGTGTTGGGTGAAATGAGTGTATGTAGTGGTAGGTGAATGTGTTGGGTGAAATGAGTGTATGTAGTGGTAGGTGAATGTGTTGGGTGAAATGACTGTGCTAAAATGGTTATTTATAGGGAGAGGATGATGCACAAACTTCAAATTTCATCAATTCCTTTTGCTCCAAGCATATGCTATCCATTCCATGCCCAAAAATGCTCCAAAATGCACTTCTTTTCCACATTAACCCTTTGGACCTACAAACACATGAAAATAGCTTAAAATACATAATTAACTAAGAAATAACAACATAAATGCATGAGAACAAGCTAACTCAGTCGCATAAATATGCTCCTATCAACTCACGCCAACACTCCCGCTTAAGTTGGCGCATAGATATCTCCTAAGCCCAACTTGTCAAGTGAGTCTTGAAACACCCTTGCTGAAACCACATGAGTTAACACATCTGCTAATTGTTCTTTAAACCTCACATATGGAATATCAATCAATTTGAAATCTATTGATGCACAAAATCAGTGAGGACTTTGGTACAACAGAAAGTGTTAAGTTTGTGACCTTCGCTAGATTGCTCCGGTCATTAGTGTGGATAAGTATGTAAATGGATAGAGACAGGGAAGCAAACACAAGATGTACGTGGTTCACCCAGATTGGCTACATCCACGGAGTAGAGGAGTTCTCATTAATTGTGAAGGGTTTACACAAGTACATAGGTTCAAGCTCTCCTTTTGTGAGTACTAGTGAATGATTTAGTGCAAATGACATTAGGAAATATTGTGAAAGAATGATCTCTATTTATAGAAGAGAGTTTCTAGTTTCATTCTGACATCGACACGTGTCGTGTTGTGATTGGCTTCTGATGTTGACACGTGTCGCGCTATGATTGGCTTCTGATGTCGACACGTGTCGCGTTGTGATTGGCCTCTTGGTTGGAGGAAAACTCTTCTGGGTCCTTGACGGTATAACGTTGACCGGTGCTCAGTAGTTTTGGGATTGGACAAGTATGGTACAAACAGTGGTCCCTTAAGTTCCCGAGTGAGGGAAACTCCTCGGTTGGGGACTTGCAAGATCCAAGCCATTAAGTAATCACAAAACTTCTAAGTACCGAAGTGTGGTATCATTTTCACTTGCCTTATTTGTCTCATATGTAGATGTGGCATCTTCTCTGGAAGTATTTTCCTCCATCCAGGGGGTGGTATCTTTAACCGATGAAAATGCACAAGGTAATGTATCAATTTCACTTGAAGCTTACTTGTAGTTTCTGGCTTGGTCAAGTGCGATACAAACCCTATGGTAAGAGTCCCCCAAGTCGCCGAGCTAGGAGATTTGTCGAATGAGGTAACAGACAAGGTAAGCAATCAAACTTCTAAGCAAGCAACCTGGATCGGAGTTTAGACTTCGGCTTCCGATTGATTGTTCTCCTTCTCCTTGTGTCGTAAATAGCAACAAGGATAAGGAGAAGCAAATGGAGAAGAGATGATATGAGATACTTTTGCTTTTGAAGAAGTAACTTTCCACAGGCTTATTCTTGAACTGGGCTGGAGGGTTTTCTGGTTTCCTCCAGAGTATAAGGCCAACTCAAGAATTTGAGGGTCAAAATAAGTCCATCAAATCTAGAGTATGTTTAACCCTGATGATATGGGATACTTTTGCTGTTTGACAAAGTAGTGGATGTATCAGCACGTATTCTGTTACGCTTGTCTCCACATGCTTCCTTGTATCCTTCTCACTTGTCCTATCTGTTCCTCAGGCAGATGTGGTATCTTCTCTGGAAGCATAAGATGTTGAAGATGAGTACTCGAAAGTAATGGGCAAGGGGTTCCAGGTAGTTAGTTCTTGACTGGAAGCTTGATTCCAAGTGCTAACTGATTGCTCTCTTTCTCCTTGTCTTGCAGGTAAGAACAAGGCCAAAGGAAAAGATAGGGAAAAAGCATGATATGGGATACTCTTGCTTTTAACCCTGATGATATGAGATACTTTTGCTCTGGTGTGGCTTGTTTGCAGAGGTATTATCGTGAAGAAAAGAAGCTAAGTATTTCGAGAGACTCTGCTGAGAGTGCCCTCTTGGATGTGAAGAAAAGTTGAGTTTTTTTTTTTTATTTGCAGGTCTGCCTGGCTATGGAGGATGGAGGTCGACATATATAGGAGTCTCCCAAACAAGAAGTAGTAGTGCTATTCCTTTACCCTTCTTGGTCATAGCAATGTAGTGGGAGTTGCAAGCTTCACATGTTTTAACTTTGTCAGAGCATTTTGAAAAAGTGGTATGTGGTATCTGGAAAGCTGATGTTGCGTGTGAAGATTGCAGACAAGCTTTATTGAAGGAAATCTAGCTCTCGAAGTTCGGAGAGCGGTGCCTCTTCGGTTTTCGAATAAGCAATCTTGTCAGGGATTTGGCTCTCGATATTCAGATAAAGGTGCCTCTTCGATTTTTGAGAAAGCAATCCTGTTGGGAGTCTGACTCTTGAGATTCGGAGAGTAGTGTCTTTTCGATTTTTGAGAAAGTAATCCTGTTGGGAGTCTGGCTCTCGAGATTCGGAAGGCGGTGCCTCTTCGATTTTTGAGCACGTAATCCTGTTGAGAGTCTGGCTCTCGAGATTCGGAGAGTGATGCCTCTTCAATTTTTGAGCAAGCAATCTTGTTGGGAATGTTTTCTCGAATGTGAGTAAAGGTTGGGCATTTTTGCCAGTCTGTCTTGCCACGGAGCACGGAAGTTGACACATATTAGGACTTTCTAGTTTTCAAGCAGTGGTGCTTGATAACTAGAAAGTCCTAATATGTGGTACCCGAGGAAGTGAAGTTGCGTGTGGAAAGTGGTGCCTCTTCGGAATCCGGAGAGTGGTGCCTCTTCGATTTTTGAACTAACGACCGTGTTGCCCTTTCTTTTATAAGGGCACCAATTGTGTGCAAAAATTACATTCAGAGAGTTATTGCTTGTAGGAATTTTCCCCTTACTTCAGAGATTTATTGCACTTCATTTCTCCTTCATCATTTCTAATAATGTCTGGCCCATCCGACTGTCGTTTTGACTTGAACTTTGGTGAAGAGGCAGCCATGCCTTCTCAAGACAACATATGGTGCCCATCCTTCTTATCCCCTACTGGTCCTCTTACCGTTGAGGACTATATGATGAATAATGATATGACCGCTGCGGTGGTGGCTAGGAACCTTCTCACTCCCAAAGATAACAGACTACTTTCCAAACGGTCTGATGAGTTGGCTGTTAAGGATTCTCTGGCTCTCAGTGTTCAGTGTGCAGGTTCCAACGCCTATTTGCTCGAACCCGCCAAGTTGAATCATTGGCGGTTGAAGTGATAAGTCTCAAACAGGAGATCAGAGGGCTCAAGCATGAGAATAAATAGTTGCACAGGCTCGCACATGACAATGCTACAAACATGAAGAGGAAGCTCGACCAGCTACAGGAATCTGATGGTCAGATTTTACTTGATCATCAGAGGTTTGTAGGTTTGTTCCAAAGGCATTGATTGCCTTCGTCTTCTAGGGCTGTACCGCGTAATGAAGCTCTAAATGATCAACCTTCGGTGCCTCCTCCTTTTGGGGTTCTGCCTAGTACTGAGGCTTCGAATAATCACCCTCTGGTGCCTCCTCTTTCTGGGGCTCTGCCGACTGCTGAGACTTCTGCTGAGCAACCTTTGTGAAGGCTCCCTCTTATTTGTTTATTTTGATTCATGTATATGTACATATTTGTAACTTATCGGAGATATCAATAAACAAGCTTTGCTTCATTTCAACGTATTGTGTTAAATACACCAAGGCTTTCTTCACTAAGTTCTTTGAATTTTTCCTTTTGTTGAAGCTTGTATGTTGAAGCTTTATGAATGAAGCATGTAGGTTGAGGTAGTGCTCCCTTAATTTCCCAAGTGAGGAAAACTTCTCGTTTGGAGACTTGAAAAATCCAAGTCACTGAGTGGTCGTGAGACTTCAGAGTATCAAGGTGCAGTAGCATATGGTAGGAGTCCCCCAAGTCTCCGATCGAGGGAGTTGACGAATAAGGCATTTCCTTTCTAATTTCCGACTTTTTTCGATTTTTTTTTTTCGAATTTTTGAATTTTTGAATTTTTGAATTTTCAAATTTCCAAATATATATATATTAAAGCTTTGTAGGTGAAGCTTTGGTGTTGAAGCTTTGTAAGTGAAGTTTTGAGGTTGAAGCTTTGTTGGGTACCATGAATTGATTTTGCTTCACACTATCTTGATCAAGATAGTGTGAAGCTTTTGTAGGTGAAGCTTTTGTGTTGAAGCTTTGTAGGTGAAGCTTTTGTGGGTGAAGCTTTTGTGGTGGGTGAAGCTTTTGTTGGTGAAGCTTTTATGGGTGATGCTTTTGTGGTGGGTGAAGCTTTTGTTGGTGAAGCTTTTATGGGTGGTGCTTTTGTGGGTGAAGCTTTTGTGGTGGGGGAAGCTTTTGTGGGTGAAGCTTTTGTGGTGGGGGAAGGTTTTGTGGGTGAAGCTTTTGTTGGTCAAGCTTTTATGGGTGAAGCTTTTGTTGGTCAAGCTTTTATGGGTGAAGCTTTTGTAGGTAAAGCTATAGTGGGTGAAGCTTTTGTAGGTGAAGCTTTGGAGTTGAAGCTTTGTAGGAGAAGTTTTGGAGTTGAAGCTTTGTAGGTGAAAATTTGGAGTTGAAGCTTTTGTTGGGTACCATGAATTGATTTTGCTTCACACTATCTTGATCAAGATAGTGTGAAGCTTTTGAGAATTTGTAGTTATCCTCCATTGATGAAGCTTTTGTTGGTGAAGCTTTGGTTTTGCTTCACACTGTCTTGATCAAGAGTGTGTGAAGCTTTTGAGAATTGTGGTTGAACTCTTTTGATAAAGCTCTTGTTGGCACCATAAATTGGTTTTGCTTCACACTGTCTTGATCAAGAGTGTGTGAAGCTTTTGAGAATTGTGGTTGAACTCCTTTGATTAAGCTTTTGTTGGCACCATAAATTGGTTTTGCTTCACACTGTCTTGATCAAGAGTGTATGAAGCTTTTGAGAATTGTGGTTGCCCTCCATTGATGAAGCTCTTGTTAGCGCCATAAATTGGTTTTGCTTCACACTGTCTTGATCAAGAGTGTGTAAAGCTTTTGAGAATTATGGTTGAACTCCTTTGATGAATCTCTTATTGGCACCATAAATTGGTTTTGCTTCACACTGTCTTGATCAAGAGTGTGTGAAGCTTTTGAGAATTGTGGTTGCCCTCCATTGATGAAGCTCTTGTTGGCACCATAAATTGGTTTTGCTTCACACTGTCTTGATCAAGTGTGTGTGAAGCTTTTGAGAATTATGGTTGAACTCCTTTGATGAAGCTCTTGTTGGCACCATAAATTGGTTTTGCTTCACACTGTCTTGATCAAGAGTGTGTGAAGCTTTCTACGAGTTGTAGTGATGGGAAATGTCTGAAGTAGATGCAAGAGGGCTGAATAGCTTGATCTTCGTATGCCATGCACTGAAGTTGTTGTTGGCTTGCAATAAGACTTTGTTGGTGACTATAACTCTTGTTGGGCATAAATGCTCCCCTAGTTGAGCTGTCAAGCTTGAGGGTTTTTGATTATTTGTGAATGCTAGGAGTTCACATGTATAAGTTGTACCACTTGTCTTCTGGTAGGTGGAATAAATGGTGAGTTGCTTTCATCACTTGGTTGGTGGTACGAAGATGAGTTCATTCTTCACCTGGTTGGTGGCATGAGTGGCAAGTTGCCAAATGATATTAGAGTACTGGTTGTACATTTCATCACCTAGTTGGTGGCATGAATGAGAGTACGGGTTGTACATTTCATCACCTGGTTGGTGGCACGAAGATAAGTTTCTTCTTCACCTGGTTGGTGGCATGAGTGGCAAGTTGCCAAATGATATTAGAGTATAGGTTGTACATTTCATCACCTTGTTGGTGAGAATAAGGGCAAGGTGTCGAGGCACATTGTAGCAAGTGTCGAAGACATAAAGTATGTTGAACCATTTCGAAGCACAGTTGGCTTATGTATGGATGTGTTGGAATGTATGATGTTTATGTATGAATGTGTTGGAATGTATGATGTTTATGTATGAATGTGTTGGAATGTATAATGTTTATATTGATTGATATGAGTGATGCTTATGAATGTTTTGTTATGCATGAAGGGATCCATGCTTTTGATATGTGAACCATATTGGTTGTAACACTTAGTATCACATACTTTGTGCCAAAGTACGCATGTTGAAGCTCTGAGTTGGAGTATAAGGGTAGGTTAACATAGACCAAGTGTTCCAGTGCTAGGAACGCAAAAGACTCAGAAGAAGTTGTCTGAATTCCCTCTTCTTTAACTATTTGCCGAATGGCTTGTGTGACAAAAGATCTCAAGCGGTTGAGAGTCAAAACATTTGTAATATGTATGCCTTCTTATAATAGCATTTCCTTCAGTACCTAGTCCTCCACTTTGAAAGAGTGAGGCTTGGCCCCATAGTCATAATAGTTGACGGTACGTTCACCCCTGGTCGTCTTGATACGAACTTTTATCCCTCTTATTGTAATGGGCTTGCTGAGAGTAAAAATCCTTCCTCTTACCAAGAGATAGATACGTTTGGTGACTTAGCGAGTAGCTAAATGGGGTAGGAGATGATGCAATGGGTGTCTGAATGGCCAATATCTCCTCACTTGGTAGAACTCGACTTCCACTTCCCATTTGTTGATAGGGGTTAACCATATGGGGGTTCCCTTGGTATGTCTTTGCTTCGACGGAGGCGTGGTTGTAAGTCTGTGCCATCACCTCCGAGTAAGTCTTCCAAGTGTTGGCATTGATCATGTACATGAAGAAACAATCACGTATGCTTGCTGTGAAGGCCTTAAGGGCGGTCTTGTCATCTGCCTCAGCGCAGTGAGAATACTCATTGCTGAAGCGACCGGCATACTCTCGTAGTGACTCGTCCGGCTTCTGGCGAATAGTGTACAAGTTATCTGCAGAATGCAAGTGATCGGTCTGGAAGATGTGTTAAGAGACAAACAGTTTCCTCAATTCCTCAAATGAGTTTACTGTCTCAGGTGGAACATGGAAATACCAATTTAGAGCTTCGCCAGAGAGGGTGGAGGGGAAGAGAAGACATCGCTCTTCGTCGGTGTGCATTTGATATGCCATGGTGGACTCGAAGAGGATAAGGTGTTCAATTGGGTCCTCCCTTCCAATATAGAGTTGTAAACCAAGCTTTTGTTTTGTCTTCGCTTGAAGGGGGTGTCGAGGATCCTTCTTGTGAGAGGGCCAGGCCTGGGTTGGTTCCAGTTAGGTATCCCGACCTGACGTTCGGCCTTCAACTTGTTTACTTCCTCAATGAGCTGTAGGACAAGGGGGTCATGAGTGGAGTTATGTACCACTGGAATTTTCTTTCGTAAGTCTCCATCGCCTCTTGGAAGTAAGAAAGTTTGAACATGGGCGTGTGGTTTTTTCTTGGACTTGCCGTACTGATTTATAGGGCAAGTCTGTCGGAATACCTCGAGTCCCCTGTACCTTCATGTTCCTCTGAGACCTGTCGTTCATTCCCTAGATTTGCAGCTAGCCTAGGTTGTGGGAGGGGACCGAGTCTTTCAGAAACCCTTGGGTCATTAATCTTCGAGCATATGTGGAGGGGATTCTCTCGACGTTGCTTTAGGAAGTCTCGGCAGTTACGATAAACGGCTTTCGATCCTTCCAACCCTTCTGCAAAGAGGTGTCTTCCTCCACTTCTTCTACTTCGGGTCGAAGCATCTGGGTTGAGAGAGGTCTCATGTTGATCAATGTTTTGATGATTAGCTCACTCCTCATCAGGGATACCCATGTCGAAGGAAGGTGACCTCCGTGTTGGAGGGCACCCAGATGATGGTTGATGTCCACAGGGGCAACGCGCTCGCGTGTTTGAGTACACCTAGTTTCGTGGAACGTCTCAAAGAGCTTCTCATACTGCTCCTGGAGAACCTCATTCTTCATTGCTATCTTGTTGTTATGAGCTTTTAGCTCATCGACTTTAGCTTGAATAACAACCCTCTTTCCTTCCTTCGCACTAGGTGCAAGAGGGGTGTCATTCTGTGTGATGTGGCTTCCTTCGCTCCCCATGTTGGAAATGGATGCCTGGTCAAAAGAGAGTGTACGAATGGTAAAAACCAGCTTGGCAAAGCTGAAGAGAGTGGGAATAAGTGTCGTTCCCACAGACGGCGCCAAATGTTGATGCACAAAATCAGTGAGGACTTTGGTATAACAGAAAGTGTTAAGTTTGTGACCTTCGCTAGATTGGTTCAGTCATTAGTGTGGATAAGTATGTAAATGGATAGAGACAGGGAAGCAAACACAAGATGTATGTGGTTCACCCAGATTGGCTACATCCACGGAGTAGAGGAGTTCTCATTAATTGTGAAGGGTTTTCACAAGTACATAGGTTCAAGCCTTCCTTTTGTGAGTACTAGTGAATGATTTAGTACAAATGACATTAGGAAATATTGTGAGAGAATGATCTCTATTTATAGAAGAGAGTTTCTAGTTTCATTCTGACATTGACATGTGTCGTGTTGTGATTGGCTTCTGATGTTGACACGTGTCGCACTATGATTGGCTTTTGATGTCTACATGTGTCGCGCTGTGATTGGCCTCCTGGTTGGAGGGAAACTCTTCTGGGTCCTTGACGGTATAACGTTGACCGGTGCTCAGTAGTTTTGGGATTGGTCAAGTATGGTACAAACAAATATGAATAACGGGATTAGTTGGGATTGAGAATGAGGAACCTAATGTCCTAGTGCTTCCATATTTTAATCTTTTACAATTCATTCACTTTTACTTTGTGTTCGATTAATTGTTATTTGTACTTTCGTTTCGTTTCTTTGCATATTTGAATTTGTCAACATAATCCTTCTTTTATTTAAGTTTAGTTTGAAGTCAATCTCTTATTTGAACGACACTCTACTTATCACTATATTACTTAGACGATATTGTACACTTGCAATTATCAACGACAGGTAACCAAAACATTGACATAGCAATCCGATGTTATAGTTTTCAAACTAGTAAAATAAGGAAATCTTTAATTAATTTAAACAGTTTAACCAAACAAAAGAATATTTCCCATACCAAATTACAATTCCTCCAAAGGTCATGGTTAATAGACTTTAATGTAAATATTTAAAAATCAAGACACTGAAAATTTAAAAAAAAAAAACACTGAGAATTGCGGAAAAAAGAAGAATGCACTGAAAATAAAAATAAAAATAAAAAAAAAAGAAAAAGAAAAAGAGGAACATCCACCGAGTTGCTTGAAGCTTACCCCATTATTAAGTTATGGACTATGGGAAACTAAATTACTAAGTCTTCCCTACGAAAATACTCGATGAAAAAGTGATCAGCCCAAAGCAAGCTCTAAGATAAAACATTCCCCAAGATCCATGATCATCCTTCCCAAAGTTCAGCGACACTTACTCTGCAAATATACAGCCCAAGAATGTAACAGCAGAAACATAATAATCTACCTTTCAAAATACCTTATCATCCCCAAAGGTCTAAACAGTTGAAGCTTCAAATATTGAAAACAGAAAAGAAAGTAGGAGAAAGGTTCATGCTAAAAAGAGTTTAATCATAAGTTCAAAGTGAGCCCAGTTACAAAAGTTTTGAGCCATTTGAACAAAGAAAAAAAAAAAAAAAAAGAGAGAACAAAATTAAAATAGAAAGGGGTGTGATATCCACACACTCCTTTTTACTTCTCTAACACCCTTCTAATTTTTGGCCATTGGATCAGATGAATTGAAGCAGATCAAATAACATAAATTAACAAGGGGCATGTGAGAAGTAAAAAAAGATGTGTAGATAGCATACCCCAAATAGAAAATATACAGGAGGGAAGAAAAAAACTTAAACACTATGAAACATTAATATTTATAAATTATAGAGTGAACAGTACTGAAATTTGAAAAACAAAGCAATCAGGAAGGAACAAAAGGACTTAATCTGTGAAAATATTAAACTATTTCAAGTGAAAATCATTTAAGGAATTTTGGGAAACTGCAGATTTATTCATGAGTCCAAAAAATTGTAAAACTTATTGACATGATTATTAATCTGACATTAAAAACTAAGCAAGCAATTCTCCCAAATCCGATAAAATGGATAATGTGTATCTGTCCATTCAACGGGTTTGATATACAGATACGATGTATTGAGGGTAATTGTGTAAATGAATCAGTTGGATAATACTTAGAGTTAGTTAGATATTTGTTTTGTTAGTTGAGGTGTGTAGTTTATTGGTTAAGAGTGATTGGCGGTGACATGTGTAAATGAGTTGTATATATACAACAACTTTGTAATCTTATTATTCATTCAATGAAAGATATTCTTTCCAATATGGTATCGTCCATCTCTGTCTAGCGACTGGATCCACATCCACGCTTTTCATCTTCGCCTTCGTCGCTAAGTTTTCCTGCAAAGCTTCATCGCTAAGCTTCTCCTCTCTTGAAGCTTCTTGCACTCGTAAACCCTAATTTCTTCTGCGAATTTCAATGGCGATTTTGACTTCTCCCTCCTCTGACTCTGGTTCTCAGATTCATCCTCCTCCGATCATCAATTCAAGCCTTAATTTCTCTAGCGCTTCTCCGATTTCGTCCATTACGATTAAGAATATTGGATCTATGGTGCCGATCAAGTTGACCACGACAAAATACTTGACCTGGAGTGCCTTGTTTGCTCCAATTTTTCGTCGCTACAATCTTACTGGCATCATTGATGGCTCAGTTGCTTCACCGCCTCAATTTCTCACCGATTTAAATGGAAATCACACTCTGAATCTAGCTTATGTTACCTGGTTTGAGAATGACCATAACATTCTCATATAGATCAACTCCACACTTTTTGATTCATTGATACCTTATACTATTGGAGTTAATTCTTCTAGAGAACTGTGGGCCAAATTGGAATCAAGACTTGTGTCTGCTTCTCAATCACATATCCATGAGCTCCGATCTCGCCTTTGAAGCATCACTAAGGGAGATTCAATTGCTGCACAATTTCTTCAACAAATTGAAGAGATCGCTGATGCTCTTGCCAGTGCCGGAGCTCCGATGGAAAATTTCAAGTTGATTTCTGTCACACTTCACGGCCTTCCACTGGAATATGATTCGTTTGTTGATGCAATTCAATTTCATCTTGGATCCATAACAATTGATGAACTTCATGATCTTCTTCTCAGCAAGAAGATTTAGTTTACCAATCGGAAAAAAAACTACTCAGTCCTCGCTGTTTCAGGCCTACAAGTCTTCTTCTGGTATTCTTCCAACACCTAATTCTCAAGCTCTTGTGGTGTCACACAACTCCAATTCCAATTATGCACAAGGTTGTGGAATGGATTGCAATAATACTCAAGGTCGAGGCTCTTTCTCAAACCCTAGGAATTTTTAGGGTCAAGGCAATTTCCGATCCAACAATTTTCGACAGAATTCTTCTTGCCAAGGCTATCAAAGGTACATTGTGGTGGTCGCTCCAATTACAACTCATATGGCAAGAAAGTTCCATGTCAAATTTGTCAACAATTTGGGCATGAGGCATTTAACTATCCTCAGCGTATGAATCCAAATTTTTTTGGTCATTCTTCTCCTTCATCTATGGTTGCCAGTACCGATGCTTCTTCTCCAACTTGGCTTGTTGACTTTGGAGCTAGCAATCACATGACCAACTCGTACAACAATCTACAAAATCCAGAATCTTACACAGGCCCTGAGCAAGTTTATATTGGAGATGGCTAACGTTTACCAATTCTTCACTCTGGATCATCTCAATTAAATACTCCTCATTACAATTTTCAACTTAATAATGTGTTATATGTCCCTGATTTGAAACACAATTTTCTTTCTACGAATCAATTTCTTATTGATAACTAGTGTTCTCTTCATCTTTATCCTTTTCACTTCTTGTGAAGGATATTTCTTTGAGGAAAATGCTCTTTAAAGGGCCAGTGAGAGATGGCTTCTATCCCTTTCAACCTCTCAACTCTAGTTTTATGATTGACAATCATCATGCATTTGCTACTTCAGTTAATGCTTCAAGAGACATCTAGCATCAAAGATTAGACCACCCTTTTGTTAAGATCATAAATAAGTTGACTTCTAAGTCATGTATTTCTGTTTATGGTAGTACACACACTATTTTTTGTAATGGTTGTGCTTCAAGTAAAAGTTCTAAACTACCCTTTGTTTATGTACCTTGTCATACAAGTAAGCCTTTGGAACTACTTCACACAGATGTTTGGGGGCCATCATCTCTATCTTATGTACATCACCATAGGTACTATGTCATCTTTGTAGATGATTTTACAAAATATTGTTGGTTTTTTCCTATGCAAAACAAATCTGATGTATTCAGTAATTTTGTCAAATTCAAAGCTCATGTTAAGAATGTGTTGTGTATAAAAATTATGGCTCTGAGATTTGATCCTGGTGGTGAATATTTGAGTTCCCAATTTTCTAATTTTCTTGTTGAGCATGGCATCAATCATCAACTAAGCTGTCCTCACACACCATAACAAAATGGTTGTTCTGAGCGCAAGCACATACACTTAATTGAGACAACAAGGACCTTATTAATAGTATCTCAGGTTCCTCATACCTATTGGGATCATGCTTTTGCTACTACGGTTTATCTCATTAACAAAATGCCTACTGCATCTAAGGCTTCTCCATGGGAATTATTTTTCAATAGATCACGTTCTTATCATGCTTTGAAAATATTTGGATGCAATTGTTTTCCTTGGTTGTAGCCTTATTCTCAATCCAAGTTGGACCCCAAAAGCAAACAATGTATTTTTATGGGCTACAGTCTTAATCACAAGGGTTACAAATGTTTAGATCTCAGCTCACACAAGATATATGTTTCCAGACATGTTATTTTTGATGAATCAAGATTTCCTTTTCACAAGCAAGTCCCTACAACAAGCTCAACATCAATATTATCCAGTGTACCTCTTAGTTATTCTATTCCATCTCAGTTGAGATTCTCTACAAGACAATTCTCACCTGTCAATGCACCATCAAGTGTCTCTAATTAGGAGCATATTATAATAAATTGTGTCCTATTACAACTACCAGTCCAAAGTAAATGAAATTAGTAGCATATGATATCTCCACTATTCGTTTTCACAAAACAAATCAATATCAAAACAATTTTCAAAATATAGGAGATATATATTACTACTAATTGTGTCCATTTTAGTTTAGTGGCGTATGATACTCCCATTATTTGTTTCGAGAAAAACAAATCAATATCAAAAATGAATTTTTCAAATATTGGAAGAAACTACTACTACGAAGGTTTTTGCATTCCTTTGAATTTGGACTTTATAGTTATCTTAGGCTCTTTGGATGACTATAGACTTAAAAGGTTGATTCAACAACGAGCCAACATTGTTGAATAAGATCTAGGGAAGATTGCATCGTTTTAATTACGCGCTTTCAATCCAATTAAAACATTTTTCATTGATCCATTAGAAACGGAAAACAATCATTCATTGCTAATTAGGGCATTTGACCCAACAAATCTTTAATCTCATGAAAACCCCTTTTAATATGTCTCCTTACCAATAGTTAAAGAAAATCTAGTCTAGTACTAGAGGGAATCAACTAATTGAAAGAGATATAGAAGTAATAAGAATTACAAACCGATTTGTACATATTCCTACAAATTACATATATAAAGAGGGAGAGAAAGATTAAGGTCTAACGTGTTGCGGTCTAATTGAATTGATAATTAAAACACATTCCCAAGGTTCAAACAATTTGAATTTAGCGGCCTAACTCGTAGCTCAATTATCGTTTAAGGCACAAGTCCTGTTGGAAATGTGCCCTAAAACCAATCATATGATGATACTTTACGGACATTTCACATGTTAAACTAATCTAGTTTAAATATAAAGGGCAAAGATTATTGTTTGAGCCGTCTCATATAAATGTTATATGCTTAAACGATAAGTCCAAGGAATATGTGATTGGGAGAATGCAATCTAAAGAAGTTAGATTCATGAGACCATTCTTTCGTAGACACATCCTAAACGTTCCTGATCATAGGATTGCCAATTGGGCATTGACAGTCCGTTAAGATCAGTACGTGCTGTGCCTTCTCTCAGGGAAAGTGACTAGTCTCGAGTCATTGGTGTGTGTGACATCAAGACAAGTACGTAGGTGCTCAATAGAGAATGAGTTCACTGAACACGATCAACGAAGAGTTCTCATATTCATGTCACATGAGAACTCATGGTTGGGATAATGCAAAGTAGTCCTTTGACCTGAGGCATCACAGTTGTCTTGTGATTAAGTCCTTGATCTTTGATTCTGTCAAAGTCACCCCATCCGCGGGTGTCCACGGCATCGTTGGGGTTAAGCCACTTAGCCATGGAGGCAATTGAATGCGCAACAATGGATCTCTAACCTTCAAACCGTTTGGGGGAGAATACTCTATGATATGATTAAAAATCTCTGATCAGAGTATGAATGAGATTTAGGAAGGCGTTCCAAATCACATTCAAGGTAATCATATAAGTAAACGAATCACATTGGATAGTAGACATGAATAAACTATCAAACCAAACAATGTGGTCAAGAGTATTGTATTAGAGAAAGACCGTATTGCATTTGTAATCCTAAACTGAATAGGTTCTCCACCTCTTCTGATTAGCTTGGGTAACCATGATATGCTGCTAGGTGTCACTCATGGTTTGTGGAAGCCCTAAATGTGTATAATCACTAAAGGGAGAATTGAAAGTAAGTTTCAATTCACAATCGATGTGAAATGGTTTTAATCGCCCACTGCCTCGCTAAAAGGAACCTAATGGATCGTACACCATGTAAGGTGGAGATTGAAGAAACAATGGAGATGAGTAAGAAAATTAAATGGTTTAATTATTTATGGCAAGGATTAATTAATATGTTAATTAATCAAACGAATAAAGTTCGTTAAAAGACCACGGGTTAGTTTTGGGCCTCAAGGCCCAATGGGCTTCGAACGTCAAGCCCATTGACTTAAGTTGTATGACAACTTAATTCACAAAGGCCCAAAAGCCCAATAAAACCCTTATGGCCGGGCATGTTAGAGAGAATGGCCTTTTGGTTCTTTAGGTTACTTATTTGAAGTGACTATATAAAGGACTTTATAGCCTAAATTCATTAAAAGGGTTCTTTTGGAGAAAATTGGAGAGAACATGTCTCTCATTTTCTCTCTAAAGAGGCCGGCCCCCTTGGAGGGATTAGCTAGCAATCCAACTCCTCCAAGGTCACTCATTTCTTCTCCAATCTAACCTTGGTGTGGAAACTTAGAGGTTCTCAATTTTGGGAACTTGGAGAATCTATTCTTCCATCCAAATCCATGGATCTAAGAAGCAAGGAATGAAGGCCCTCTCCTTGGGTGATTAGCCTTTGCTTATGCAAAGAGGAATCTACAAAGGTATAAATTTCTCAACTCACTTTGATTTGAGTTGAGTCTTGGTTCACCAATCTACTAGGCTTTGAATTTCATGGGTAATGTTTTGTTTTTGAGTGCATGCTAGCATGATTCCGCCTGTAATTGTTAATTGCATGCTTATAGATGTTGCTCAAATGAACATGTTCTCACAAAATCATCCTTCAAGTGGTATCAGAGCCTAGGTCTAGTAGTTGGTGAATCCTTTTGGGTTTTGTAGTTCATAGTTTTGATTTAAAAGTTGTAATATGTTACAAGCTTTATTCTTGTTTCTTTGAATGTAAATTTTGTTAGAAAATTTGCCATCTCAAATGTTGTAGATGTAGTTCATATGAGCATGAATATTGGAGCTAAAATTTGGTGCCATGCTTTTGGGAAAATTCGGCCAAATCCAAAGGGTGGATTTTTGGGTTCTTGTTTGACTTGTTAAAAGTGTTTTCAAGTGACTTTTGGAACCCCTATGTACCCTAGTATGGTTGTATGTTATTTCCCTTAAGTTTGAATGTTTTTGGGATGTTTTTTTGAGTGAAAACATTCATGGAGCTCTTATGGGTTTTCATGGATGTTCTTCATTGTTCTTGATGTTCTTGCCAAGAACAAAAAGGTTTGATGTTTTGATTCAAAGTTTTGATTTATTTCATAAAGTCTTTGTTTTGTGTTGGTGGGTGTGACTTATCTATCATAAAAACATTTATTATTTTTGAAAGGTGATAGAAATGGTGATGGGTGTGTAAGAAGGACTTCTCTTACACACACACCACTTGCATGGCTTTATTCACATCAACCTATTTCCACTTGCATGGCTTTATGACTTAGTTGAAAAATTTCCAAATTTTTGTGGACTTATCTCCACTCCTTTTTTCTCCCTAAAACCGGCCACCCTATTAAAATAGGGTATTTTTGGGGCTTTTATGCAATTACATAAAGTTTTGATACTTTTGTGTATTTGTATTTTGACTCGAAAGTTTACGTTTTGACGTTAAGGCCTAAAACGCTAAAGGACAAATTGTTTTGCTCCTTTAATGAAGTTTTGAATTTATTGAAATTTTTGGGTTCTAGTTGTAATTACATGAAGTAGTGGGACTTTTGTGTTTTTACAAAGTGACCCCAAAAGTTTGTGTTTTCGCAATATAGCCCAAAAGTTGTGGTAATTGCATTTTGGCCCAAATTAGGTTGAGAACAAAATTGTTTTGTCTCTTTAAATGAGAATTGGATTTTCATTTTATTTAGCTCCATTTAAATCAATTTTATGGATACAAAAACCAAATGAAAATGTTGCATTCAATTTAATTAGTTAAAGTGTTAATTAATTAAAGGGTGATTATGAACCTAAGCCTACGATAATTGAGCTATGTGAAAGGCCATTTCAAATTTGTTTGAACCATGGGAATGTGTAGATTAGATTTTGGTTGTAATTTGATTTGATCAAATGTTGTAAAAGAGCATAAGCTCTTCTTTACTTTAAAGTAATTTGAATTATGCAAATGTTGTAATGAGCATAAGCTCACCTTTACTTTGAAGTACTTCTTTCTTGCTTTATTTGATATGCATGAAAATGAAGTAGTTGGGTCCAACGCCCCTAAGACAACACGCCTTAATGTGATTAAACGCGTAACTAAAATCAATCACCATCCCTAGACCGAGATTCAACACTAGACTCGTGTTGAATCTAAACAAAGGTTCATAGTCATCCTAAGGCCCTAAGGCAACTATATAGTCCATCAAATGAATGCAAAAGTTTATGTTAGTAGTATCATATACTCTTGCTTTAAAAACCGTTTTATAAGCATAGTGGGAGTATTATATACAACTAAAACAATCATATGGACCAATAGTTGTAATAGGACCAAAATTGTTTTAATAAGATTAAAATGTATGTTTATATATGATGAGACCTAAAACCCTCAACCAAACCATTATTAAGTTGATAAGCGTGAGAGTGCTTTGAACACTCTTTCATGGCCTTCCACCGTGGTAGGCTCCAATCGTTTATGACTTGTACACCGCCTTCACCCTATCATGGGGGAGTGCAAAGTGCATGCTTATACTCAGGATGAGTTTATTTAAAACATTTGATGAGGTTAAGGTAGGCAACGAGTGTGGCCAACATCGTATCATCGTGAGGTCATACTTGAACCCCTTTCTAAACCGGCATGGTGGGAAAGAACTTAACTAAGAGGAATGGAGCCAACATCATATCATTGTGAGGTAACATTCTCTAGAGGCCAAATAAGATGGGTACTTGCAAGAGATGCAAATGAGTAAGCGTACTCTCTCATTATTATTAATGCTAGCCAACATCATATCATTGTGAGGTGGGCTTGGTAGTAGTGAGTCTCCCATACCCTACTAAGAGTTTCCTCCAAAACTCTCGAATTCCAATGAGGGATATGGAATTTGCCAAAAATAGTGGGTGGTGCTATTTGATTTAAAGACCCGGATCAAATGGCTTAAAATCAATCAATTTATATTCGTTATGTATTTATTTACCAATATATTTGCAAACGCTATCCAACACTTGACAAATAAAAGCCGAAAGCTTTAGTTTCCGGACTTGGTACCACCCCAAAGATTGTCTTAAAAGGATTGCATATGTACCTAAGTAGTCTTATCCTAACAATCTTCCTATTGATAATGTATCATTGAAAGAACATGTTAGATAAGTCTATCATAAAGAGGACAACACTTTTAATGTCATAATTCTTCAATTACAAATTGTTGTATGAAGAAATAAGAGTTGCTTTGAACAACCCTTAGTCAATGCAAACACTAGTGCTTGTTTCTTTGTTAAATGAACAAAGAACTTGAGAAGAAAGCACAATGGCATGGACACTTTATGTGCCATGATTCTTCACTTACAAATTGTTGTATGAACAAATGAGAGTTGCCTTGAACAACTCTTGAAAGTTTGTAATTATGTTTAGAACATAATGGTTGGTTGACAAAAATAGTCCATCAACATGGACTTATGATGATTTTGAATCATTGAGTGTTGAAGTGATAAACCACTTAACGAGACGGAAACTAGGCAAGGACTTCACCTTTGTGTCCCTATCCTAATGGTTCACTAAGTTTATTGTAAACTATATAGTGAACAATAAACACATGATCTCCAAAATGTTTGATGTGTATAACACAATTGAAATAAGTTTCAAGAAAGATAGTGGGAGTTTAGGGACCATGACTATTGTAGTCAAAGGAGAAGTCAAAAGAAGAAGATAAAATTAACTCCAAGGGAACAAACTTTCTTTATGAAAGGATGGACATTGGAAGGGGTATGTGTAAGAAATGTCTTGCAAGTGTCAAGAACACACCTTTCGAAGGTGTTGTAAATTGTTCTTGAATAGTTCAAAACAGTTGGTTCTTCTACTTGAATGCTTGATTCTGTATTAGTAACTATGTTTTACAATCGTTGTAAAAGTGTGACTAATAAGAAGTAGAAGATATATGAGAGAAGAAAAGGTGCTTCACATTCGGAACGTGAATAAAATATAGATCTCTGCGAAAGCAGATAGTACTTACTTCCTCATATGAACTACCAAAGAAATTGGAAAAACCAAAGATAGTCTTTACATTCCAATTTTAAGGAACTTAATTCCGTCACTATAGTAGAAATGGATGAATGTTTTGTTTGACAAAACATTGTTCTTTATTAATTAATGATTGGATTATTGTAATCTAATTGATTGTCTCTATAGTAGAGATGATATGGTAGTGTTAACTGTTTAGAACATAATGATGCTTAAAACCCAAAAGGTTGCAAGGTAGTGACTAATCCCAACTGAGTTGTGATACCTCTAAAACATAAATTACGAGTTGGTCATAGATGGATGCTTTGGATCGTAAGATCCGGATCCAATACCTTCTTGTTAAAATTGTATACAGGCGAAATGTTCGAATCTTTATTCTTTTGGAAAGAAGAAAGAATCACAAAGTTGTTGAGGTTAATTCACTTAGATGTTAGTGGCACTTGTCCACAACATAATACTACTCATGTTGTATGACATTCACCGAAGATCACTCTCGGTTGGACTATAGTTTATTTTGAATAAACACAAGTCCGAATACTTTGCAAAAGGTTTCAAAGAATTCAAGAAATGTAAGTTGATGAGTAAGACATCTAAAGTATTGACCTCATTAGATTTGATCCAAGGAAAGGTAACACTTTAGATGAGTTTCCTTGAAAGATATCAAGGAAAGAAGCATCATAAGATAATAAATTTCTCCATTAGGAGAAGAACGAACTCGAATAAGATTTAGTTCATTAGATGTTATCTATTACCCATATATAAGATATATATACTTCTAAGACAATATGATTGTCAATTAGAAGATCTTCCAAAATTTTCATAACTCCATAAGATGTAGTTGGAAAGAAAGACAAATCTTAAGCATGTTAAGATTTGGGGTTGTGTGCTAATAAGCAATATTTGTTTGATAACAATCTTGTGGGATATCCTTAAATTAACTTTTGGATATCGCTTCTATAAACCAACTAACAAAGGTTGTTTTGTTGGATAGTTCATTGTAGTCTTACAATATGATTTGCCTAAGTGCAAATGAATGAGAGATAGAACTCAAAGAATGGGTTCTTTGAGAGAAAAGATAATAATCAACAAATATAACAACCTAGTTCCTATACCAAAAGCTCCAAGGTAGTCGAGAAGGATTTATAAACCGTCTCAGTTGAATGGTTTGAACTTTATGACTATGTCATAGAGTTACACCTCTTAATTCGAAAGAAATAAGAATGAAAATCCTTATGACTACATTGAGTGTATATATGATATATACTCAAGGAAATGGTAAAGTACCATTTGACCCGAAATAATGAAACCTTCATAAGCTAATTGGTAGCTTAAGGTGACTACAATCAAAGAGAATGGTTGACTTTGAAGAAACCATCTTTGAGATAGTCTTGGTTTCAATTAATTCGAAGATTGCTAGCTACAACTAAATGGTGATTCAATGTTTGAACATAATATGAGTTTCCGAAACCATTATTAAGATAGTCTTGATAATATATGTCTAAAACTATAAATCACAAGACATGTAAGTTGTAGAGATCCATCCATCATGAATCTTAGCAAGCTAGTGGGAGCTATAAGCATTTTATCGTTTGATTTCTCATAAAGATGTAAATGAATCTTTTGTTTACTAGGTTTACAAAAGATTAATGGGAGTTAATCATTTTCCTAAAATTGAAATATATATATGATATATTAATTTTGGAAATGAAAAGAATACTTCTTCTATATACATTGGATGGAAATCTATATTGATAGATTTTAGGATATAATTGGATTATATCATGCCCTAATAATAGACAGAATATGCTAGGAAGTTTCTCATATGATGATAAACTTCAATTAGGAGAACAACTCTAGTGAGACTAGGAAATTGCTCTTCTTAAAGGGAACGTACCCTTTGACTCCCAAAGAAATAATGCGTAAATAGAATCCTTTATGCGTAAGCAGAAAGCTGATTTATGTATTTCATATTGTATGAAAACATTGATATGAGTTGTACCTAGAACGATACAAGACGATATCAGTGCAAGCCCAGGATCAGAACCATGGCAACTGTCAAGTGAGTCCTTAAGTATTTAAGAAATACTAAAGGATAAATTCCACAAAGATCGAGGAAGAATTAGAGTAACGTAATGGAAGCGTAAATGTATTAGATTATGAATCTAATCCATCATTGGATGTTTCTTCATTATGAATGAAGAGATAAACATATATCTCTTTATTATGACTAAAGAGATATTTGGATGGAAACATTAAAGTAATGACTTTAGTGTGTTCCATTATGAATGCAAAATATATTGCCATATAGAAGCTTACAACAATGTTGTTTGGATGGGAAAGTTCATTTATGAACTCTCTATTCGATTCCAACCAGAAAGTGTATCTAGTGTATCGACACTATGACACTAATGGGGCGATAGCTCAAGCCAGGGAATCAAGGTCTTATCAAGATCCGAACACATATGAGAGACTGAACCACATGATTGAGAATCATGTATAATGGTGACGTCGTTATTCTCAAGGTTGCTTCTATGGATAACATATATATATCCATTGTCTAGGCCTACTACTCAGCCATTTATGAAATGACTACAGAAAAGGTATCATCACTGATGACCAAGCTGATTGGCTCTAGTGCAAGTGGGAGATTGTTGGAAATGTGCCCTAAAACCAATCATATGATGATACTTTACGGACATTTCACATGTTAAACTAATCTAGTTTAAATATAAAGGGCAAAGATTATTGTTTGAGCCGTCTCATATAAATGTTATATGCTTAAACGATAAGTCCAAGGAATATGTGATTGGGAGAATGCAATCTAAAGAAGTTAGATTCATGAGACCATTCTTTCGTAGACACATCCTAAACGTTCCTGATCATAGGATTGCCAATTGGGCATTGACAGTCCGTTAAGATCAGTACGTGCTGTGTCTTCTCTCAGGGAAAGTGACTAGTCTCGAGTCATTGGTGTGTGTGACATCAAGACAAGTACGTAGGTGCTCAATAGAGAATGAGTTCACTGAACACGATCAACGAAGAGTTCTCATATTCATGTCACATGAGAACTCATGGTTGGGATAATGCAAAGTAGTCATTTGACCTGAGGCATCACAGTTGTCTTGTGGTTAAGTCTTTGATCTTTGATTATGTCAAAGTCACCCCATCCGCGGGTGTCCACGGCATCGTTGGGGTTAAGCCACTTAGCCATGGAGGCAATTGAATGCGCAACAAGGGATCTCTAACCTTCAAACCGTTTGGGGGAGAATACTCTATGATATGATTAAAAATCTCTGATCAGAGTATGAATGAGATTTAGGAAGGCGTTCCAAATCACATTCAAGGTAATCATATAAGTAAACGAATCACATTGGATAGTAGACATGAATAAACTATCAAACCAAACAATGTGGTCAAGAGTATTGTATTAGAGAAAGACCGTATTGCATTTGTAATCCTAAACTGAATAGGTTCTCCACCTCTTCTGATTAGCTTGGGTAACCATGATATGCTGCTAGGTGTCACTCATGGTTTGTGGAAGCCCTAAACGTGTATAATCACCAAAGGGAGAATTGAAAGTAAGTTTCAATTCACAATCGATGTGAAATGGTTTTAATCGCCCACTGCCTCGCTAAAAGGAACCTAATGGATCGTACACCGTGTAAGGTGGAGATTGAAGAAACAATGGAGATGAGTAAGAAAATTAAATGGTTTAATTATTTATGGCAAGGATTAATTAATATGTTAATTAATCAAACGAATAAAGTTCGTTAAAAGACCACGGGTTAGTTTTGGGCCTCAAGGCCCAATGGGCTTCGAACGTCAAGTCCATTGACTTAAGTTGTATGACAACTTAATTCACAAAGGCCCAAAAGCCCAATAAAACCCTTATGGCCGGCCATGTTGAGAGAATGGCCTTTTCGTTCTTTAGGTCACTTATTTAAGGTGACTATATAAAGGACTTTATAGCCTAAATTCATTAAAAGGGTTCTTTTGGAGAAAATTGGAGAGAACATGTCTCTCCTTTTCTCTCTAAAGAGGCCGGCCCCCTTGGAGGGATTAGCTAGCAATCCAACTCCTCCAAGGTCACTCATTTCTTCTCCAATCTAACCTTGGTGTGGAAACTTAGAGGTTCTCAATTTTGGGAACTTGGAGAATCTATTCTTCCATCCAAATCCATGGATCTAAGAAGCAAGGAATGAAGGCCCTCTCCTTGGGTGATTAGCCTTTGCTTATGCAAAGAGGAATCTACAAAGGTATAAATTTCTCAACTCACTTTGATTTGAGTTGAGTCTTGGTTCACCAATCTACTAGGCTTTGAATTTCATGGGTAATGTTTTGTTTTTGAGTGCATGCTAGCATGATTCCACCTTTAATTGTTAATTGCATGCTTATAGATGTTGCTCAAATGAACATGTTTTCACAAAATCATCCTTCAAGTCCATAGTCAACCATTTATCTAACTACTTAATCACATTAAATAATTAAATTCGAATGCAACATAATCAATTAGATTTAGTATATATGGGCATAATTGTATGATGAGTTTAAACTACAAACAAAATTACAAAATCAAAATATTTTGTCCTCTAGAGGGGCCGAAATGCAAATATAGAAAGTTAGGGGTCAAACCGCAAATACTAGAAAGTATAGTCAACTTTTCAAATTGCAAAAAAGCCTACATGGGGCCCTTTGAAAGGGAGTGGCCGGCCTAGGTATGTTGGGTGAGGGAGAAGACCATACTTCTCCCTTTATGTCAAAATTAAAGGGCCATGCCTTTCCTTGTCGCCTTTTGTAGTTGTCGTACTTTTAGGTATGGCTTTAGGTATGGCTTCCTAGTCTTGTCTAGGATGGAGTAAATATAGGGTGGTTTTTAAAACAAATTTAACAATAGTCAACAAAGATTAAATCCTAAAACCAAAATAAATGAAGAACAGCAAGAATAAAAATATGAATACTAAGAACAAAACCATGAAAACAATTTCAAGATTTTAGCTTTCTTGGTGGTTTTTCAAACCAAAAACAAAAGTGACAAGGACTTGGCTTTTTAGCTTAAAAGTGTGTGTGTGTGTGTGTGTGACTCAAAAAGAAACACAAACACAAGCTAAACCCCCCCCCCCCCCAAAAAAAAAACGGTGCCCTCTCCATGGAAGAAAAACCCCAAATTTTGTTCAAAAACTCACTCTTCATTCATGCATCCAAAACACTTTTTGCATACATATCCTTTTCAACGCTTGAAACACATTTTTCAACACTTGAAAAACAAAAGATAAACATATCTAGAATGAAGAAATAATATGTCAAACATAAAAACAAAACCCATATGCATAAAATCCAAAAAGACACATCAAATACAAACCTTTGGCTCTGATACCACTTGAAGGGAAATTTTGAGATTTAAGTGGGATTTCTAGTGACTAGCATGCATATACAATTCTAAATTTCTATAATAAGCAACGGAAGCATATTATCACAGATTATCAAAGCTATAGCCATGCAAATCCCCTTCAAGAAGCATAGGTTCATATATGATGCATCAAATAAAATATTGAAGAACAAAGTGAAGGTTGAGTTTTATACCTCTTGATCTAGACTTTAGACCGAGGATGGACAACCTCCAAGCTCTTTGTTCTTGGAACTCCTTGAGTTTAGCCTCCTTTCTTGTTTCCTCCACATTGATAGATTTGGAACTCCTTTGATTCTCCTCTAGTCTCCCAAGTATAAGACCTCTAAAGATCTACACCCACTAGTGTAGTAAGATATATGTCGGAATAACCAAAAGGAGAAGAGATGATTAGCTATTTCCCCTTTTGGTGGCCGGCTATGTATGTGTGTAGAGAGAGAGAGAGAGAGAGAGAGAGAGAGACTAGTTTTTCTCTTGTTGAAAAGAACACACAAAAGCCCTAATGAAACTTTTTCATTAAACTCCCTTTATGAAGGTAAAAGAAGTAAGTCAACTAGTTGACTCTTTCTCTCTCTTCTTTCCTCATCTTTAGCCGGCCCCTTAGTGTTGGTTTCGACTTTGGATTTTTATTATTTCAAGTCATCCTATGCTTGAATAAAAAGCCTAATAGGTTTGGGCCCGATGGGCCCAAATGAACTCGAACTTTTCTTTAAGCCCAAAATGATCTTTCATTGCTTCTACGATTTCTTTAGACTTTCTAATTAATCATAGCACTTAATTAATCTAATTAATTAATTCCATCATCATTTAGTTGTCTCACCACAAGAGTGTATCGATGTACAATCATTTTAGGTTCTAATTAGCAAGGCAGTGAGGTGATTGGTATCAATCCAATTGATTAGTATTTATCCAATCACTCAGTGAATTAAAACTTACTTTTAATTCTCCTTCTTCTTTGATGACTACTTATTTAATCATCTAGAAGAACCCAGAAGCCATGAGTGACATCTAACCATATATCATGGCTACCCAAGCTAATGTAGAATTTGGCCGGAGAACCTATTGAGTTGGAATTACAATGTAATTCGATCCTTCTTTAATACAATACTCACAATCACATTACTAGGGTATGGATACTTAATGTCAAACCCCTAATGTGATTATACCAAGTTATATGATTCAATCGAGTCGTATAGGAAAGCCTTCCATCATTACGCTCGATACTTCGGCCGTAGATGCCTGAATCATATCTAAGAGTATTCTTCCTCTCATAACGAGGATTAAAGGTCCCTTATTGATCATTCACATGCCTTTGAGAATAAATCACTGACCCCAACAATGCATAGAACACATCCAAGATGAGATGTGGTCACGTCTCATTATCAAATGATCAGCAACGTATACCCAAGATAGCTATGATGTCTCAGGTCAAAGGATTACTTACATTATTCCAACCAATAGAGTTACTTGCTTGACATATGAGTAGACCTCCATGCAAGTACTCTCGTTTGATTGTGTTCAGTGAACTTATTCCCTTAATGAGCACCTACATACTTGTTTTAATGTCACTACACAAATGGCTTGAGACTTTCCATCCTTCCCATTTCAAGGGGACATAGTATGTACTGGTCTATGTATTGTCAATGTCCCTCTGACAATCTTATGACCAGGAACCTTCTGGACATTATGGTTATGTGAAGAAGATCTCTGCAGTCTAACATCTTTAGATTACCTCTTCCATCGATCCATTATCCATGGATTCACTATTTTGGACGTATATCATTTATTGAGATAGTCCTAATGAGTGATTTTGCCCTTTTGTTATATTAAAGATATCTACACATACATACATTGTCCTAAAAGGTTTTTTTTTTTCAAAGATTGACTTTCAGGGCATAGCTCCAACAATCAATCTCACTCATATCTGTCATCTCCACAAATCTCTCTATGGACTAAAACAAGCTCCAAGAGCTTGGTATGAGAAACTTCATGGAGCTTTGACATCTCTAGGGTTCACTAGTTCTCAGTCTGATCACTCTTTGCCAAAACAGGTCAAATGGTGTTTATCTTGGTTTATGTTGATAACATAATTGTCACCTGACCATCAATTGAAGCTTGCAAACAAGTAATAGCTCAACTCAATTCCATGTTTCCCATCAAGGATGTAGGTGTTCTCCACTACTTTTTTGGTATTGAGGTAAAAAGATCATCCAAAGATTTTACATTTCTCAAACCAAATACATACTGGATATGTTGAAGAAAGCACAAATGGATGGAGCTAAACCTTATGTCACTCCTTTGAGTACTTCCAAATTAGATCACACATCTCCTTTACTAGAGAATCCTACAAAATATAAATCTCTAGTGGGAGCTCTTCAATACTTAACTTGGACAAGGCCAAATTTTTCTTTTGCTGTGAATCTTGTCTGCCAATTCATGCATAGTCCTAGGAAATCTCATTTTCAAGCAATGAAAAGAATTTTCAAGAATCTTAAGGGCTTTATTGATATGGGTTTGTGGTTTTCTAAATGTTCCTCCACTCCATCAACTACAACATTCTGAGATGTTTATTGGGCAGGCTGCTTAATTGACAAAAACTCCACTTGAGGTTTCTGCATTTTTCTAGGCTTATCCATTATTAGTTGGAGTGCCTAAAAGCAACCCACTATTACTCACTCGTCTACTGACGCTGAATACTGATCATTTGCCAACGCTACTGCAGAAATCACTTGAATCTGCAAATTGCTGGTTGATATTGGTTACAAACCTTCTTCTATTCCTTCACTCTGGTGTGATAATGTTCTGCCATATCTTTGGCCACGAATCCATTGTTTCATGCTTGTACCAAACCTCTTTCTACGTTGAGATTGATTACCACTATATTCAAGAAAAGGTTTTGGCCGAAGAAATTTCTGTTCATTATGTTTGCACACCGAATCAACTAGCAGATATATGTACTAAAGCTCTCTCTGATTTCAAATTTCAGCTTCTAAGATCCAAACTCTCACTTCGATGTCCTCAGCTCAGTTTGAGGGGGGATATTGAGGGTAATTGTGTAAATGATTTAGTTGGATAATACTTAGAGTTAGTTAGATATTTGTTTTGTTAGTTGAGGTGTGTAGTTAATTGGTTAAGAGTGATTAGTGGTGACATGTGTAAATGAGTTGCATATATACAACAACCTTGTAATCTTATTATTCATTTAATGAAAGATATTCTTTCCAATATGATGTTCTATCATCCTCTGATGAAAGTACAAGGATGACTATCTTTAATCAATTTAAGGTAAAAAGAAATTTTTTTTAACACTCTTAAAATCTATATCATATTTTGCTACAACAAACATATGCAGTAAGTCTAATGATAAAGATAACAAATAAACCTTAGAGACTTAAAAGGCTCGTGACCTTTTGATTTCATTTACCATAACAGATCGATACATTTATTTTAAGGGTTTACAACCTCTTTTTGGAAAATTGCTCTTGGCTAACTGCCTTTATGCAGAAATTATTTATGTTCACCAAAATCATCTACTTTCACTGGATAACATAAGTTTAAAGTAATTTAACTCTTGCCATTTGCAATTTGATTCTAAAAATAAAGAATATACTTTAAACACTTGGAAAATGACCCTTTTTCTGTTTACCTAACAACAAACTAAAATCGTTACATCTATAAAAGGCGCTCTTTAGACTTGTGATTCATGCCTATTCTTGGCTTACTTCCTCTATGCTGATATTATTTGAGCCAAAATCATTTGGGTTCATTGGTAAGCATACCTATTTTAAGTTAACAGAACTAGTGGCAAGGTGAACCCCCCAATCTTTGAAATAATCACATTTCTGGAAAACCTATGTAGATTATGAAACTTATAAGAGAGCTATATATATAGACAAAAGTTACATAGAAGATTTATTTACCACAGTGGAAACTATGCCAAGAGATCTTTAACAAACTTGTTTCTGCTCCAAACACCAAATATTGAGAAAGAACAAGAATCCAACTAACTGTAACAAAATTTTCAAATCTATGTAAACCATAAAGAAACATAAGCATAAAACTAGGACATGGGAAATTGATACAGGGCGCAGCAACTAGAAACAAAATAAAAGAAAAAGGAAAACTAATATATAGTGTCCACTATCTCCTAGTGTGAGGAGAGACCTGAAAACCCCAAAACCCCATCTTTAGTACCAGCCTACAACATAGACAACTAGAAAAACAAAGCAGAACAATCTCACAAAGAGAAAGGCACAAAACTGAAACAGAGAAACACTCTGAGAATTTTCATTAATAAAAAATGTCCAACTCCTCATCTTACAGCAATAAATGGTTTTTATAACCATTTTGTAACTTACATTCAGAAATTAAAAAGGCAATAAACATAAAAACACACAAAACTGAAAATTACATAAACAAAGGCTATTGTCAGCCATAAAAACGCCCCAGCTGGTATGATTAACCAAAAAAATGCCTTGTAATTAACCTAATCAACTATTTGTATTAAAACCCTCTTTATTTCACCACATGAATTCATCTTTCGATAATCTATGTGCTTTATTTCAAATGCATCTGCTCTTTTCCCATCCTGCATCAGAAAGGTAATTGCAATATATCATACCACATATATGATGGAAACCCAGTGAATAGCCCACCAGCCCTGGAGGCCTACTAGGATCCAGTTGTTAAACCTGCATATTTTGATAATTTTCCTATAGACCTTCAGCATGGGATGTGATACAGTAGTTCCATATGCTCTAAGAAATAAGAGGTTACTCAACCCATGAGGACCCCCTTACTAAGACCGATCAGGCTTTGAGAACCCCAATGTACCCACCAACACTAGCACCCACCTAACCCATTTGGCTCACCAGAAAAATATATGGGTTTAATGCCCCTCCCATTTGGCCTGAGTTTAATGCTTGGGCCATCATACCCAAGTTAACAACCCTATGAATAAACCTACCACCCACATTGCCCATTAATCCATTGTACAGTAGATTAAGGCTAGGGTGCTGACTGAACATTGCCATATTCTGGGCCGCTACCACTATTGCAAGTGACGGCTGTTGAATTGGCGATTGTGGTAGCACCATAATTGAGTTTTTGTTCTTGAAACCCTCAGATGCCTTTTGACATTGAAATTAGTACCCTTCAAACACTTTGAAAGGCTTTTCAAGAGCCTTTTTGGTACCCTTCAAAGTCTTGTAGATGAACAATGCGTAATCCCTTGACTTTCGGGTCTGCGAATCTAACCCGACAGGCCCAGTCTCGATTTCTCCAAATTTCTTAATGAAAGCCCTCAATTTCTCACCATCAACATCATGGGGCACACTGTTAACGTAAACTTTCCTTGACCCAGAGTTCGATAGAGCAGAAGAAGAAGTCGTGGTGGTGGCAGTGTTGGTGGCCGAACTGACGGAGGCCAATTGGCAAGAAGCGATTCTATTACCAACATTTTTCTTAGGGTTCTTCAAGGCCTTGATGGCTCCACAGCATGTTTTGAACTGCACGAAGCCATAGCCTTTGGGCTTGCTAGTGGCTTTATCCAACACCAGATTGTAATCTTCAATTTCAACGAAGGGTTGAAAGCCGGCGACAAGAGCTTCACACGTGGTGAATGCGGTTAAAGAGAGGGAGTCCTTAGCGGTCCCTTCAGTGATGACGTTGATGAGTTGCTCCTTAGAATAGGGTTCAAGGAGTTAGGGAAGGTCCTCTATATCAAACTTTGACTCAGAAGCCGGCTGAAAATTGAAATCGAAATTGGATTGGGGTGGTGGTTGTGACCGTGGTTGTTGTATTTGTTTGAGTGTTTTGGGTTCGGGTGGTTTGTCAATTTTTTTTTGTCGAATGATTTGATGAGGCGGCGCTTCTTTATTGTGGTGATCTTTGCCATATAATTCAAGACTGGACTAGAGAGGGTCTTTGGGTAGAATAAAGGGCTAGATGGAGAAATTATTGAGTATATGGTATTACCATGTTTTGCCACTCTCCCTTGGATGCCCATAAATCAATATTAGCTGCCTCGTTAAAACCTTGCTCGAAAAAACCCAGTGGGAAAGTACCATAGCGAAGGAAAAAAAGAGTACAACTGCACTTGGATTGTTGATATAGTGTTAAGGATGCCTATGTTACCTTGTTAAAACCTTCATAGGAAAAATCCAGTGGGAAAAATTCCTAGTCGAAGGAAAAGAGTACAACATGCATGTATCATGGATGCCCCCTGATTCTGCATTCTTTAAATTTAACTGATTAGTGAGCTAACGTAATCCAATCCTATGCACTAGCTTCTGAAACGTGCACTTTGGTAGAGACTTGGTGAATAGGTCTGCTAGATTTTCATTGGAATGAATTTGTTTGACTTCAATAACTTTAGCCTTCTGAAGCTCATGTACACTGAAAAACTTTGGAGATATGTGTTTAGTCTTATCGCCCTTGATGAATCTTTCATTCATTTGGGCAACACACACTGCATTATCTTCATGAATGATAGTTGGAGTGTCTATCTTTGAAGTTAGACTGCATGAATTACAAATGTGATGGATCATTGATCTTAACCAAGAACATTCACGATTTGCTTCATGTAAAGCAAGTATTTCTGAGTGATCGAAAAATGTAGCAACTAACGTTTGCTTTGTTAAGCACCATAAGATGTCGTATCTCCATTAGTGAACACATATCCAACTTGTGAGTGGGCTTTATGTGGATCAAATGGAAAACCAGCATTTGCAGATACAACAAAGCTCTGGTCATTTGTGGAATTTCTCTTAGTAAAAGAGACCTATGTCTGTTGTTCCATGAAGGTATCATAAAACATCCTTGACTCCCTTCCAATGACGAATTGTTGGAGCAGAGCTACACCTTGCTAACAAGTTGATTGAAAAAGCTTTATCTGGTCTAGTACATTGTGCTAAATACAATAAAGCACCTATTGCACTTAGATTTGGTACTTTTGGATCAAAGACCATTTCATCATCTTATTTTGGACGAAATAGATCTTTCTTAATATTCAAAGAACGAACGACCGTTGGCGTGCTGAGCGGATAAGCCTTGTCCATGCCAAATCACTTTAGAATTTTTTCAATGTAAGCTAATTGATTGACCAAAATTCTATTAGCACAATGCTCGATCTGGAGGCCAAGACAATATTTTGTTTTCCCAAGGTCTTTCATTTCAAATTCGCTTTTCAAATATTCAGCAGTTTTATTGAGCTCTTCAGGGGTTCTAACTAAATTCATATCATCGACATATACTGCCACTATAGCAAATATAGAATTTGATTTCTTAATGGACACACAAGGGCAAATGGCATTGTTGGTATATCCTTTCTTGATCAAATACTCATTGAGACGATTATACCACATTTGTCCATATTGTTTTAGCCCATATAATGATCGCCTTAATTTAATTCAGGCAACTTAAGTCCTTCTGGGATCTTCATATATATGTCAGTATATAATTCTCCATATAGATATGCAGTGATGACATCCATAAGTCGCAAGTCAAGTTTTTTCTGAAATCGCTAAACTTATTAAGTAATGGAACATAATTGCGTCCATTACCGGAGAGTATGTCTCTTCATAATCAATTCCAGGTCTTTGTGAAAAACCTTGTGGAACGAGTAGTGCTTTATATTTTGCAGTCTCATTTTTCTCCTTGCGCTTTCTTATGAATACCCATTTGTAACCTACAGGGTTTACTCCAGGGGCGGTTTGGACTACCAGTCCAAAAAAACTTCGCCTTTCCAAGGAATTTAATTCTGCCTGGATTGAATCTTTCCAGTTTGGCCAATCTTGTCTCTGTTTACATTCATCAACAAACTGGGACTCAATATCATCGCTTAATATGATTTCAATGGCTACTGCGAAAGTGAACATGTTGTCGATGATTATTTCATTTCGATCCTACAATTCATTAGTACATGCATAATTTATGGAGATTTCTTTGCTTTCATGTACTTATTTCTCTTTAGGGACATGTGTGATAGGAGCATATTTATGCAACTTGATTAGCTTGTTTTCTTGCATTTATGTTGTTAGTTCATAGTTATTTTAGTATTTTAAGCTATTTTCGTGTGTTTGTAGGTCCAATGGGCTAAAGTTGCCAGAAAGTGCATTTTGAAGCATTTTTGGGCCTGGAATGGATATCTCATACATGGAGCAAGATGGATGGACGAAATTGAAGATCAAAAGAGGCTAGGATCATGCTGAAGTTATGAAGAAATTAATTCAAGAAAAGGAAGTTAAAGATGCAAGCAAGAAAGAAGGAATGTTAGCCAAAGTTTCCTTGTTTTGTCTTAAACCTTTCCTAATCCTAAATCACCTATGTTCCAGCTGCAAATGGGTGTTCTAAATACTTTAGGACACTTAATTACATGTTTTTAGAAGGACAATCCCTACCATAAAGGATGTATCAACTTACCTTTCCCTTGTCTTGCCGTGCACACTATCTTTGTCCCCTTCATTATCTTATTGCTGCACCATTCCACCACCTTTCCACTTTTCTTCCCTTTTCCTTGTCACACAACCAGCCTTTCACACCTTCCTTTGCCATGCACTCCATCCATGTTCCCATGTTGCAGCAACCTTTCACTTTATGTCAAAACAACCTTTCACTTTTTCCCTTGCCATGTGTCATACCTTTCCCTTTCACCTTTCACTTTGTGTCACAACTTACCTTTCACTCTTCTTCTTTGCCGTGCACTCCATCCATGTTCAATTGTTGCAACAACCTTTCACTCTTTCCTTTTCCATGTGTCTCCATCCTTGTCCCCTTAACTTTTTCCTTGTTACAGCACATTTCCCTTTCACTATTTCCTTTGCCTTGTGTTCCCTCCCATGTCCCCTTGCTGATTATCTTTTCTTTCCTTTCCCCTAGGATCCTGCTGCACTCCTAATTAACCTTTGCCATGCTTTCTTCTATCCCTATATAAATTACCCTTGCCGCACCATTCCATGCATTCATCATCATTCACTTCCATCACTCATCCACACCACCCCATATCCATTGTCTACCATTCATGCTTTTCAGCCACATTTCATCCATTAACACCAACCATTCTTCATCACAAATACACTTAGAAACACCCTTGCAATGCTTGCTATTCAAGTTGATTCGCGGGGCGTTTTAGGTGTAATCAATCTTTTGTTTTCAATGTTTAAATTCAATTTTGTTTCTTTTGCTGTGAACATGAGAGGCTAAACTTGTTTTAGCTAGGGGAGAATTTGAAGCCATGATTTTATATGCAATATGAATTGATTAAATCCAGTTATGAATTTGTGAATTGTGACTGCAATTTGCTTAATTATTTTATTCAGAACTTATTCTTGTATGTCGATTAAGGGTGCACACTTAGTTTGCATGCATGAATTTGATTCTAGAATATAAGGGAATTTCACATAATCGTTAGGAACTTATATTCACAAGTAGTGAAGGTTGCTAGTCACGATCGCGTTAAGTTAAATTCTTGGCATGAGTATCATGATGTCATAGTTACGAATGCTTTGTCAATGCTTATGATTTTCACAGAACGTAATGATTTTTGATTGTATCTCTATTATGATGTCATGTAGGGAACTTTTGAAGAATGCTTTGGGTTGTCAAATGATGTCATCCAATCCAATAACTAAAGGAAAATCTGAGGGTTAATTAGTTATTGACACGGTTAATCTAGGGCATTGTCGTTCATAATTCAACAAAAGAGTAACTGGAAATCGATTCATGTTCATATAAGTTATGTGTGGATAAGGAACCTCTAGCTAAGCCCATAAACCATCCAGAAATCCAAATTCGTACCAAACTTTGTCTAGTTTAGTTTCTGTCTTGTTTTAGTTCAAATTTGTCAAAACCAAAACCCCCCTTTGTTTTAAGTGTCAATTAGGTTAGAATCTGTGTTATTTTGTGTTGTTGAGTGTCTTGAGTCATAATCAAATCAATTTTCATTCAAATTCATCCCTAGTGTCTAGTTTGAGTCAATTTGATTGTTTGAAGCTGTTTTGAGTCTTTTAAGGTTGTTTGAGTCATATAACCTTGGTTAGAGTTTTAGAGTCTAGTTTTAATGTTTTTAGGTCAGTTTAGTTTAGATTAGCAATCCCTCCTAATCCCCGATTTAGAACGATCCCTACTTATACACATACCATAATTGTCAAAAGAGGGTTTTAATTTGTGTGCTTGTTTTACATCGCATCAATGTGTCTCATCAAGGACATTTTCTTTTTCTAGAAATACAGAATCATGGATTGTGGATTCATTATTCATTTTATTCTCCTAAATGATTTCATTTGGATTCAACTATGCCTTCAACTTCCTCTTTCAAGGGGCTGAATCTTTTGAACCTTGGGGTCTACCAAGCTCCAGGCATGCACCGGATGAATCATTTGCTACCACTTTATTTTGTCCAACAGGAACATCAATTCTCGCAGGTGCATTTGCAGCTAGTATATGTGATTTTGTCACTTTCTAGCATCATTAAATGCAACTAGCATTTGATTAGCAAACTTTGAAGATGAACGATCCTTTTCACTGCATTTTCACATTGAGTGTTTTGTGGTTCAAAATGAGATAAGGTGGGTACAACCCATGTCTAACACACTCCGACCCGGAATGTCCACCTAGACTCTGAATCGAGTTGTGTTGGCCGACACCAGGAAAGTGACGAAGTCATAAAGGGTAGTGATGTGGAAAAATATGAATGAATTTAAACCTAAAAGTGTGTCCACTCATAATGAGCCTTTGGGAGAATCATCGTTTTTTGGTGATTGTATCTATTTCTCAATGCCTTCTAGAGGGCTAATGGATCTTCAACTGTTAGGTACTCGATCTTCAACCGTAAAATAAATATAGTTTCCACATATAACATACTACGTATAGTATGAAAATACTTACTGTAGCCAGCAATATCTCAATAATAATGCAATATGTCACGACATTTCGTAAATAAACGCATAACGTCTGGTAATCCATAATTTCGTATAAACAAACATATCATATCGAGTGCTTATCAACGTATGCTGACACATGAGTTCATGCAGAGATATTCTGACATGAATAGGACTGGGTGTAATAATGATATACGCTCTAGTATTACAATCACGTGAAGACTGGCGCTATGCACATCACATACGAGTCCTATTTGCACCTACAATGGATCCAAAGTGAGCGCATGGTGTGATGTGAACATACACGTGAAAGACTGGCCATGGTCCTGGGCGAGTACTAACACCAGTGCAGCACACGATGAGTAGATAACGTAAATATGATCATGCAATGGTAAATCGATAATTCTAGTCAACATAATATTATTCATAACCACAAATATAATTAAGGCATCCCATAATAGTACGCATACATATGCATCCCGCAGGATTCAGAATAATTTCACAATTCTCAACATTACGACCTTTCTTATAAACATTAATTTAATTATGGCAATCACGTAGAAAATTCATTATATATATATATATGGAAACTAAATAAATTTATATACTATATAAAAGAAAAGCCCCACTCACAGATACTTGTAAGGTCGCAGCCGTTCCAACTAGAGAAGCCGAAGTCTCTGATAGTAATCACACATAAGTATAATATTAGGTCTCGTCAATAAAACTCAACCAAAATGTCTAAATTTGGGAAAACGGAGTGCAAATTTGGAATCAGGGTGTCGAAATACGCTAAGAAGGATCCCGGCAAATTTTCATAAAAAGTCAACGAAAGGTCAATCAACCCTAAAAAGTCAACTTAACCGCTAAGGCGGTCAAATATGTTAAAACTTTGGAATTTCACTAAATGGATGTCAAAAATGGACTTGGGCATTGATATTAGCATAGGAAATATGCTGACGAAAACCCAAAATAGTCAACATAAGGAAGATTCCCTCTTCACTACTCCGGTCGCCAGAGCCACGTTTTTTTTTTCGTCGAAAAACCTACTAGGACTTGGTTTGTTGGCCAGATTTTTGGAGAATTTTCAAATAGCTACATCTCTTTCATTCCTTAACCAAAATTGACCCATAATATATCAAAGAAGCTAGAGAGGAGTAGAACAAGATTTTACCTATTTAGAGTTCAAAAAGTGACCGGAGATGGTCGAAAAATGCCTGCAAAGGCGCGGAGGTCGTAAAAAACGTGGGAAATTTCAAATGGTTATAACTTCTTCCATACTAAACAAAATTGGGTGATTCAAAAACAAAAATCATACCTCTCAGTGAGACGAAGAGAATGGTACCTTTCTTAATGGTTAACTAGTTGTGGATTGACTGAAAAATGGCTTGAAAGTTCATGGCCTGACTGAGATTCAATCCCAACGATCCGGAAAGAATTTCAAGGTGAGGTTGGGTATTCTTAGCTTGTGAGGACGAGACAAAGCTCCTGGTGTCATATCCTGGCCCGAGCCCCCACCATATCTCAGGCTCAACTCCACCATAGCACGATATTGTCCGCTTTGGGCCTCCACCACGCCCTTACGGTTTTGTTTCTGGGAACTCGCACGAGCAGAACTTCCCAGTGGGTCACCCATCCTGGGAATGCTCTGGCCCTTTTCTCGCTTAACTTCGAAGTTCCTATGGAACCCGAAACCAGTGAGCTCCCAAAAAGCCTTGTGCCAGGTAGGGATGAGAATATACATATAAGGATCACTCCCCTGGGTGATGTGGGATCTTACAATCCACCCCCTTAGGGGCCCGACGACCTCGTTGTTGGAAATGTGCCCTAAAACCAATCATGTGATGATACTTTACGGACATTTCACATGTTAAACTAATCTAGCTTAATATCAAGGGCAAAGAATATTGTTTTAAGCCGTCTCATATAAATGTTATATGCTTAAATGATAAGTCCAAGGAATATGTAATTAGGAGAGTGTAATTTAAAAAAGTTAGATGTATGAGACCATTCTCTTTCGTATACATATCCTAAACGTTCCTGATCATTGGATTGCCAATTGGGCATTGACAGTCCGTTAAGATCAGTATGTGTTGTGTCTTCTCTCATGGAGAGTGACTGGTCTCGAGTCATTGGTGTGACTGACACCAAGACAAGTACGTAGGTGCTCAATAAGGAATGAGTTCACTGAACACGATCAACAAAGAGTTCTCATACTCATGTCACATGAGAACTCATGGTTGGGATAATGCAAAGTAGTCATTTGACCTGAGGCATCATAGTTGTCTTGTGGTTAGGTCCTTGATCTTTGATTATGTCAAAGTCACTCCATTCGTGGGTGTCCACGGCATAGTTGGGGTTAAGCCACTTAGCCATGGAGGCAAGTGAATGCGCAACAAGGGATCTCTAACCTTCAAACCGTTTGAGGGACAACACTCTATGATATGATTAAGAATCTCTGGCCAGAGTATGAATGAGATTTAGGAAGTCATTCCAAATCACATTCAAGGTAATCATATAAGTAAATGAATCACATTGGATAGTAGACATGAATAAACTATCAAACCAAACAATGTGGTCAAGAGTATTGTATTAGAGAAAGACAGTATTGCATTGTAATCCCAAACTGAATAGGTTCTCCACCTCTTCTGATTAGCTTGGGTAACCATGACATACTGCTAGGTGTCACTCATGGTTTGTGGAAGCCCTAAACGTGTATAATCACTAAAGGGAGAATTGAAAGTAAGTTTCAATTCACAATCGATTTGAAAGAGTTCTAATCGCCCACTACCTCGCTAAAAGGAACCTAATGGATCGTACACCGTGTAAGGCAGAGATTGAAGAAACAACGGAGATGAGTAAGGATAATTAAATGGTTTAATTATTTATGGCAAGGATTAATTAATATGTTAATTAATCAAACGAATAAAGTTCGTTAAAAGACCACGGGTTAGTTTTGGGCCTCAAGGCCCAATGGGCTTCGAACGTCAAGCCCATTGACTTAAGTTGTATGACAACTTAATGACAAATAATTCACAAAGGCCTTAAAAGCCCAATGAAACCCTATGGCCGGCCATTTTGTTAAAGGAGTGGGTTTTGGACTTAATTACAAGTTTGCCACTCCAATGAACAAAGGTATAAATATGACTTTATAGCCAAAATTCATTAAGGTTTTCTTTTGGAGAAAAGAGAGAACACAAAGCTCTCCTTTCTTTCTAAAGAGGCCGGCCACCCTTGGAGGGATTAGCTAGTAATCTTTCTCCTCCAAGGTTCACTCATCTCTTCTTCACATCTTACCTTGGTGTGGAGACTTAGAGGTTCTCTATTTTGAGAACTTGGGGAAACATATTCTTCCATCCAAATCCATGGATCAAAGAAGCAAGGAATGAAGGCCCTCTCCTTGGGTGATTAGCCTTTGCTTCTGCAAAGAGGAATCTACAAAGGTATAAATTTCTCAACTCACTTTGATTTGAGTTGAGTCTTGGTTCACTAATCTACTAGGCTTTGAATTTCATGGTTAATGTTTTGTTTTTAAGTGCATACAAGCATGATTCCGCCTTTTAATTGTTAATTGCATGCTATAGATGTTGCTTAAATGAACATGTTTTTCACTAAATTTCCTTCACTCTTCGGCACACCATGGCCAGGGTTAGGCTCTGATACCAAACTGACACACCCCGACCCAAAATGTCCACTAGGACTCCGAATCGAGCTGTGCTGGCCGACACCTGGAAGGTGACGAAGCCCTAAAGTGTGATGATGTGGAAAATTATGAATAAATTTAAACCTAAGAGTGCCTAAATACCAGAGTGCACTAACGAGCGGGAATGAACCCATTCCACACGTGACATTAGAGCATAAGCAATTACAGAAGAGTGAATTAAGAATCGTACCCTCGAAATATTCAAATTGTCACATTCTGGCCCGAGCCCCCTCCATATCTCGGGCTTAACTCCACCATAGTACAATATTGTCCGCTTTGGGTGCCGACCACGCCCTCACAGTTTTGTTTCTGGGAACTCACACGAGCAGAACTTCCTAATGGGTCACCCATTCTGGGAATGCTCTAGTCCCTTTCTCACTTAACTTCGGAGTTCCTATGGAATCCAATGTCAGTTAGCTCCCAAAAGGCCTCGTGCTAGGTAGAGATGGGAATATACATATAAGGATCATTCCCCTGGGCGATGTGGGAACTTACACCTGGTGCTCTTGGTTTGAGCAGTGGTGATCGGCAAATTGGTGCACCATGCATGAATAGTGAGTAGACAGAAGGCAGTCTTAGAGAGAGTGTTGTATGGGAGAGCAAGAGACAAAGTGAGGGAGAAGAGCTGAGAGAGTTCCAAGAGTATGGTGAAAGTGACACGGGGATGGGGAGAGTGACACGGGGACAAAGGGGAAAGGATACTCACGTGGGTGGGTCCCAAGGACATAGATATCCTATAAGAAAATAATAAAATAATAAGGATGAATATATAGAATTATGAATTTACTAAAATGCCCTTCTACTACGTAGTTCCATAAAATCTTCTTGGTAGCTCCAAATTCAATTCCGCTTGCACCCACACATTCGTATGGATGAGTACTACAAGAATACGGTAAAATAATAGTTCATACGCGTCATGAAATGACGGTAAATAAAAGTCAATGTTCTTGCCTCAAAGGGCATTTTCATCAATTCATTCTTTCAAAATTAATAAAATCATAAAAATTAGGGAAGAGTTATTGCAATGTCAGTTCTTGTTGTTCTTCTGAAATGATCATTTCTCCCCCTAACGACGAAAAAACTATCTCATCAAAGTGACAATCCGTAAAACGAGTTGTGAAAATATCACCTATCAAGTGTTCCAAATATCTAAAGATAGATGGTGAATCAAAACTTACATAAATTCCTAGTCTACACTGAGGTCCTATTTTAGTGCATTGTGGTGGTGCAATAGGCACATAAACAGCACAACCAAAAATTCATAAATGTGAAATGTTTTGTTAATTCCCAAACATGAGTTGTACTGAGGAGTATTGGTGGTTGGCTATAGGTTTCAATTGAACCAATGATGCAGCATGTAAGATGGCATGTCCCCATGCAGAAACTGGCAATTTTGTTTTCATAAGCAGGGTGCAAGCTATTAATTGAACTAGCTTGATAAATGCTTTTGCTAAACCATTTTGAGTATGAACATGAAGAACAGGGTGTTCAACATCAATGCGTAGTGTCATGCAATAATCATCAAAGGTTTGAGATGTAAATTCACCAGCGTTATCAAGTCGGATTCACTTAATAGGGTAATTTGGGAACTGTGCTCGTAACTTAATTATCTGAGCAAAAAGTCTCGCAAAAGCTACATTTCGAGTAGATAAGAGGCAAACATGTGACCATCGAGTAGATGCATCAACCAAAACAATAAAATATCAAAATCGTCCACAAAGTGGTTGAATAGGCTCACAAATATCCCCTTGAATTCTTTGCAAAAATGATGGGGATTCAACATCAATCTTTAATTGTGATAGTCTAATTACCAACTTTCCTTTAGAACAAGCCTTGCAAGGGTTATCATTTGATATATCAATGTGTCTGCTCAATGGATGTCCATTAGAGTTAGTAACGATTCTATGTATCATAGTGGATCCTGGATGACCTAGATAGTCATGCCAAAGCATGTAAATTTTTGGATCAATGAACTTTTGGTTTATGACAGTATGTGCTTCAATTATCTTTATGTATGTATAATACAATCCACTCGATAAACCATGGAACTTCTCCAATGTACTCTTCTGGGTATCATTAGAGGTAATGCATGATTCCACATTTTCTGCATTTTTCGTTTCAATGTGGTATCCATTTAAATGTATGTCTTTAAAACTCAGCAAATTTCAAGTAGATCGAGTAACATACAACGCATTTTGTATGGACAATATTGTTCCATTTGGTAACATGATATGGGCTTTTCCTAGGACTCTGAATCGAGTTGTGCTAGCCAACACCTAGAAGGTGACGAAGCCATAAAGTGTAGTAATGTGGAATATGTGAATAAATTTAAACCTAAAAGTGCCTAAATACGAGAGTGCGCTATGAGCAGAAATGAACCTATTTCACATATGACGCCAGAGCATAAGTAAAGTACAGTATAGTGGATTGAGAATCATACCATCGAAGGTAATCTCCAATACCAAGATTTTCCACGAATCCTCGTCGAAGAAAGCTCAACTATTAAAACCTGGAGGGGTGAAAAGAAAACAAGGGTAAGTGGGCCTGAAAATATATATATATATATATATATATATATATTATTATTTTTTTAATAAAGACCTTCTAAAACGTTATAACCCGTTACTGTAAAACCTATATAGTTTCTAGAAAATCATACTATGTATAAGTATGAAATCAAATGTAAATCAACAGTAAATCCGTAAATATTTCAAGCCATTACATATCAGCAGCAGTATAATAAAATCAGGTGCTCATCGATCTATGCTGACACACGAGTCGAAGTTTCCTAATGCAACCTGTATGACTCATAAATCAATCTATGATAACACATAAGTCGGAGTTGCCTAATGCAACCTGTACGACAATGTCGGGGTTGCATATAACATAAATCTAGTCATGCCATAACTCAATCATTTCAAATAACACAATAAACTCACCTGAACTTACCTGCACGTCCCACGTTCACCTTAGCACTTCAAAGCATTCACAGTAATTGTATGTAGGTAATATGTATATGGATATGCCATGATGCAATCTAAAACTCAACCATATCATAGTATTTTAGAATAATAAATATATATGACATGGCATAAAATGCATAAATCAATTTAAAAGCACGTGTGGAATTATCAGTCATATATATACGATAAAAAGGAAAGACCCACTTACTTGAGGTCCGCACTACGACTCCCTAGCACGAATATCGAGACATCACGAACCATCATCGCCTATAACAATTATCAAATCACGTCTCAGAGTTCTTATCGATAGAACATGTAACTTACATAAAACATATCCCCAAGGACGTTCTAGAATGATTTGTAACTCATTGACCAAAAGTCAACCGTCAATCAAAGGTCGACGGTACGGTCCATAACACTACATAACTCAATCCGGAAGATCCGTACCATGGATTTCCAATCTGTAACTTCCAGATATTGACATTATGCTTCTAGAATAACATACTAAAATCCTACCACGATCCGATGGTCAGATCTCCGCCAATTGCCAAAATGAAGTGAGGGACGACGTTTTATTTTATGAACTTACAAATCCAATTCGGGAAGATCCGTACGTCGGATTCCCGATCCATCAGTTCCTAATATCCTCAAATATTACTTACTATAACGTATTAAAGTTTGGTGATGATCCAACGGTCGGATCGCGAATTCATAATATGATTAAGTGGCGGTCTCTATCAAAACTATGTTCAATCAATGAAATTTCATCAATCGGCCTTCTTTAAGGGAATTGGGGTATTAAATTCAACCTAGGAAAGTCAGGGGTGCCTCTGCTGATAGGAGCATATTTATGCAACTTAGTGAGCTTGTTTCTTGGCATTTACTTAGTTTAATTCTAGTTATTTTAGTACTTTAAGCTATTTTCGTGTGTTTGTAGGTTCAAATAACAAAGTTGGCAACAAAGTGCTATTTGGAGCACTTTGGAGCATTTTTGGGCCAAGATTGGATAGTGCAAGCATGGAGACATAAGGATTGACGTTTTTGAAGATTAGAAGGCTAGAAATCAGCATGTGTGTGTGCAAGTGTGTTGACCTACAACTACAAACACTCATCCACTACACCAATTACATCCACTCATTACCAAACACTCATCCACTACACCCATTACATCCACTCATTACCAAACATCCATCCACTACACCTATTACATCCACTCATTACCAAACACTCACCCACTACACCCATTACATCCACTCATTACCACAACACTCATCACTACCACCTTAATTAGATGGTGGTCCTCTCCCTAGCCTATAAATACATCCGCCCTTCACCATAACAAGGGAGAAGAAAACCAGAGGAGAACACCATCCACCCATCCATCCTTCACCATAACTCACCTATATCAATCCACCACCATAATTTACCACTCATCCATCAAACCACACCTTGTGCCGCAACAAAGAGAAGAAGGAGGACCCTTGGACGTGCTTACCATTCAAGTTGGATTGTTGGAGCGTTTTTAGGTGTTTTCATTCTTTTGTTTTCAATGTCTAAATTTGTTTATCTTTGCTTTGTGAGTATGAGGAACAAAACCCCCCTTAGCTAGGGGGAATTCGAAACCATGTTCATGCTTGCAATATGATTTGATTACCTTCAGTTGTGATTTCATAAGTTGTGAATTCAATTTGTTTAACTGCTTGATTGATAACTTATTCATGTATGTTTATTAAGAGTGCACACTTAGTTTGCATGCATGAATATGATGCTAGAGTATAAGGGAGTTTCACCTAATAGTTACAAACTTATATTCACAAGTACCGGAGGTCACTTATAAACGATCGCGTTAAATGAATTCTTGGCAGGAGTTTCATGCTCATCATAGTAACGAATGCCTCGTCAATACTTATAGTTTTCATAATGCTTAATGATCTTGGATTGTATCTTTATTGTGCTGTTCACGTAAAGGACTTTTCAAGAATGCTTGAATTGTTGTATGCGCTTTCCCATCCAATTCAATAACTTAAGGAAAGCTTGAAGGTTAATTTAAGCGGACTTAATTAATCTGGGGTGTTGAGTTTCATGATTGATCGAAAGAACAACTGAAAATTGGTTTATGTGCAAGTATGTCATGTGTGGAGAAGAACCCTCTAGCTAGCCCATCATCCATAGTTTACCCAAATTCGTCCAAAATCTGTTTTAGTTTACAATCTGTTTGTTTTGTTTTCAAATTCGTCAAAATCAATTACGCCTTTACTTAAAAGTGTTTTATTAGTCAAAATCTGTTTTGATTTGTGTTTTTAAGTGTCTTGAGTCAAGTTAGAACCTAATTTCATCCAAAACCATCCCTAGAGTCAGTTTAGAGTCTAATTCATTGTTTTAAGCAGTTTTGAGTCTTTTAAACTAGGTTTGAGTCTTTTTAGTTTGTATTGCATCTTTTGAGTCTAGTTTGGTGTTTTAAACTTAATTTTACGTTTTTAAGTTAGTTTCAAGTGTTTAAGCAATCCCTCATAATCCCCGGCCTAGAACGATCCCTACTTACATTCTTTACTACAATTGACAACAAGAGGGTTTAATTTGTGTGTTAAGATAATTTTCGCATCAAATTTTTAGCGCCGTTGCCGGGGATTAGCAACTTTGCTAATCCCCTAATCCCCCGTTGTTTCTTTTTCATGTCTTTTGTTTTAGTTACTGACTTTGTTTCTATTTGTGTCTTTTATTTTTTCTTATGATAGTTGATTTAGTTTTGTTTCCTTGATTTCAGATACTAGAGAAGTAAGACATGGATTTTGCTACCATTCAAGCTCAATTGGCGAAACTTACTTCTCAATTGTCACAATATGCCAAAAAGACCACAATGCAAAGTGTCCCAACAGATGGTGTGTCCTATGGGCAAGGATATCCAACTCATCAATGTTCTCAATTCGCTACGAATGAAGATGCTTGGAGTTATCAAGGCCATAGCCAATCATGGGACAACATGTTTTCCAACGCTTACAATTCGGATTGGAGAGATTATTCAGATTACATGTGGGGAGAACCTCAACAATTCCAACAAGATGGGTATTGGCAGTAAGAAGAGGAATTTTATTCAAGACCTATGCAGCCACCACAACAATTTGCCCGATTCAATTCAGGATCATGCAATCCAAGGAAGAAGAGGGTGAGAAAGGCACCTTCGAAACCTTTCTAAAGAATCAAGAGTAAGAAGTGGATCGGGAATGTGTAGAATTCATCAAAGAAGATACATTTGAGACGAAAATTCCTAAAGAAGTTGGATTTTATGACACGGGACAAGTCATAACTCTCAAAACACCAAATCTGGCCAAGTCCCATATCCCTACAACCTTCAAAGATGTGGTGTTCGTAATTGAGTTTATGTTGGAGAAAGCAAGTAAGCCATCTTCTCCAACTTCGATTTTATTATATACTAACTTGCTGATTTTGATGATTCAGGCACCTATACTAGAATTTAAACCATTGCCGGATCACGTCAAGTATCACCTTCCATTCAAGGATCAATTCCATGCTATGGGCCCTATCCAAGTTTAGAAGGAAGTTTCGTCCGGCTAGAAAACGTTAAAGCAAGCGCTTCTTGGGAGGCAACCCAGGTATTCAAATAAGGAAGATTTTTGAATTGCTCCACGATTGGTTTTGCATTCCTAAAAACCTTCCCTTTTCTGTAGTTTTATTTTGCCATGATTGTCATTTTTATTTGTTGCTTATTTAATTATTTTTTGTGTGGGTTTATTTTTAAAGCACTGACAGTTATGCAAGGTATTTTTACATTCATTTTCATAAAAAAAGGAACATTAAGCAGAAAAAAAAGCTACAAGAGGGAGCCTTCACAAAGGCTGCTTAGGAGAAGTCTTAGTAGTCAGCGGAGCCTCAGTAGTCGGCAGAGCCTTAACAGTCGGCGGAGCCCCAGAAGGAGGAAGCATCGGAGGTTGATCATTTGGAGCTTCATTATGCGGTACAGCCCCAGAAGATGAAGGCAAATGCTATTGGAACAAACCCACAAACCTCTGATGATCAAGTAAAATCTGACTATCAGATTCCTGCATCTGGTCAATTTTCCTCTTCATGTTTGTAGCATAGTTATGTGCGAGCTTGTGCAATTGTTTATTCTCATGCTTAAGCCCTCTAATCTCCTGTTTGAGACTCATCACTTTAGCTGCCAATGATTCAACTTGACGGGTTCGAGCAAATAGGCGTTGGGCCATATTAAACACAGAACCTGCACACTGCACACTGAGAGCCAAAGAATCCTTAACAGCCAACTCATCAGACTGTTTGGCAAGTAGTCTATTATCTTTGGGAGTGACAAGGTTCCTGGCCACCACCGCAACTGTCATATCATTCTTCATCACTGAATCCCCAACGGTAAGGGGACCAGTAGGGGATATGAAGGATGGGCGCCATATGTTGTCTGGAGAAGGCAAGACTGCCTTTTCACCAAGGTTCAAGTCAAAACGACGGTCGGATGGGCCAGACATTTTTAGAGGTGTTAAAGAAAGAAGAGGTTAGACAAGTCAAGATCGTAGAAGTGCAAAAATGGAGTTTCTACAGGCAGAAATTCAAGTGTGCTTTGAACGTCCTGCATACCTCTATAAAAATCAGCACTCAACGAGATTTCAAAGATCAAAGAGACGAGCTTAGAAATCGAAGATGCCAACTCAAAAATCGAAGAGGCGCTAGCTTTCTCAAAAACTGGGCTTGCTCAGAAACCACGGCCAATCTTCTTTTCCAGATTTGTCCGCACTTGTCACGTGCAACCTCTGCACTCGACGGGATTTCAGAGATCGAAGAGGCAAGCTCAGATATCGGAGAGGCATCTACTTTTCCAAACGTGTCAGCATCTGTCACATACAGAGTCAGCTTTGCAGAAATCACAGGCAGTTTGTCGAAGCACCGATTCCAGATATCGGAGAGGCATTTGCTTTTCCAGACGTGTCAACATCTATCACATGCAGAGTCAGCTTTGCGGAAATCAAGGGCAGTTTGTCGAAGCGTCGATTCCAGATATTGAAGAGGCACTTGCTTTTCCAGACGTGTCAGCACTTGTCATATGCACACTCAGCCTTACAGAAATTACAAGCAATCTATCGAAGATCTCTTGTGAAGTAGAAAGCACATGAAGTTTACTATTAAATCATCCAACGGTTGCTGACAAGAGTGAAAGAATAATACCGGTTATTAATTCCTATAAATGTCACCCTTCACCCTCCATTGCAAGGTAGACATACATAACCCTTCTTCTTCTCCGAGAATGCCTTTCCAACAAACCCTCTCGAGTCACTCAGTGTTCCTTATTCCTTGGGGTACCTTTGCAAACAACTCATCCAAAGTAAAAGTATTTCATATCATGAAGGTTGAAAACAAGAGTATCTCATATCATGCTTTCTCCCTGTCCTTCTCATTGTCATTGTTTTAGGACAAGAAGAAAGAGAGCAATCAGCCAGCACTTGGTATCAATCTTCCGATCTGGAACCGACTGCCTGGAACCCATTCCTGATTGCTTACCTAGCCTTGCTCTCGAGTACTCATCTTCATCATTTTATGCTTCCTCTTCGTCTACCACATTTGTCTGGGGAACAGATAAGGGAAGTGAAAATGATACCTCGAAGCATGTGGAGACAATTTGCCAATTCATCCTCAGCTAGGGACAAGGAGAAAGAAAGCAAAAGGTGGGCACTTGAAAAGATTGAAGAAAGAAACAGACCAACACCTCTACCTCGTGCCTGCCTGCTGTGCAGAAGAAACAAGCAGATAAGAATGCAGACTGCACAATCAAATCAACCCAGCAGAATGAGTCTGAATTGAAACCAAGGAACTCTCATATTCCTCGCTCAGAATTTCAAACCAGTTTGAGATCAAAGCTGTGGAAAGACAACATGATCATCTATCTCCAAAACCAGATTTGCGTTCTTAAACTCTACTATGTCTGGTTTTTACTTTGCCATACTTGTCACGTTTATTCGTTGTTTGTTTGTTTGCTTTTTTTTTGTGTAAGTTTATGCTTGAAACATTGAGGACAATGTTTGATTTAAGTGTGTGGGGGGGGGGTAACCATGGTTTTGCATGAAATTCATAGGAGTTTATCATCCATTACTTCTAGTGTTGTTCCTTGCTGTTTTAAGTGTTTTTAAGCTGTTTTGGAGTGTTTCAGTGTGTTTTGACATAAAAATCCAAAAATCTCATAAAAAATTGAAAAATTGTTTTGAAAAGCCCAAAAAGATTTGTTTTTGTATGTTTATTTGTGTCTTAGGGTACCTTCCAACACAATGATAAGGATTTGGTTTTTATTAATGTCATTTTTTATCTTTTTTTTTCCTTGTTAAAAAAGAAAATTAAAAGGTTTATTCCACTTCACTTTTAAGTGAGAAGTCTTAGGTTAAATTGTCGCTAAAGGCGAATTTGAATCACATTATTGCTAGCCCATTGTGAGGCTTGAATGAAAAATTTGTGAAAACAAGTTCATTTGAGCAACATCTATGCATGCAATTAACAATTAAAGGCGGAATCATGCTTGTATGCACTCACAAACAAAACTTTACCCAAGAAATTCAAGGCCTAGTAGTTGTGGTGAACCAAGACTTAACTCAAATCTTAAAGAAAATAGTTGAGAAACTTTTATACCTTTCAAGCACCTCTTTGCTTAGCAAAGGATATTCACCCAAGCTTCATTCCTTACTTCTTAGCTCCATGGATTTCTTGGAGGAGGATGGTTGAATGGATTCTCCAAGTTCCCAAGAAAGGGAACCTCTATGTTTTAACACCAATGAGGGACTTGAAGGAGAGATGAGTGACCTTGGAAGAGGATTGCTACTAGTAAATCCCCTCCAAGGGGGCCGGCCTCCTCGAGAGAAAAAAGAGAGCTTTTGTTCCCTCCAATTTCCTCAAAAGAGAACCCTAATGAATTTCGGCTATAAAGTCCTTTATATACTCACTTCACTTAAATGACAAAAAAACCAAAAAACTTTCATCCATGATATGGCTGGCCTTCTAAAGGCTTTGGGTTGTTTAGGCCATTTTGAGTCTTTAGTCATTAAGTTGTCATAAAACTTAAGTTAATGGGCTTGATGGTTCTAAGCCCAATGGGCCTTAAGGTCCAATAATTACCCAAAAGTTAAAACGAACTTATTCAATTGATTAATTAACATATTAATTAATTCTAGCCATAAATAATTAAACCATTTAATTATCCTTACTCATCTCCATTGTTTCTTCAATCTCAAACTTACAAGATGTACGATCCATTAGGTTCCTTTTAGCGAGGCAGTGGGCGATTAGAACTCTTCAAATCGATTGTGAATTCAAACTTACTTTCAATTCTGTTGGAAGTATGCCCACAAAGCCACTCATTTGATGTAATAGCTTTTGGAATACTTAATGTATTAAACTTTTATATGTTTAATGAAGGGCAAAGCTTATTGTTAATCACTATTTATTGTATCTTGTGTTTAAGCAATAAGAGAATCCAAGGAATGTATTTGATCTAAGAGATAAGTGATTTAAGTAAGTTAGATTAACGAGACCTTTCTCTTATGTTCATTCCTAAAACATTCCTAGCCATAGGATTGCCAATTGGGCATTGACAATCCGCTAAGGTTAGTATGTGTTATGTCGACTCAAGCGCGAGTATGACAAGTCTCAAGTCATTTAGTGTTGGACACTAAGACAAACACATAGGTGCTCGAAAGAGTAATCGAGTACACTGAACAACGATCAAAAGAGAGTTCAAACATACATGTCATGTAAGAACTCGATAGTTGCAATATGCAAAGTAGTCTTTTGACCTGAGGCATCATAGATGTCTAATGGTTAGGTCCTTGATCTTTGATCATGTTAAATGGCATTCCATTGGAGTGTCCACGGCATTGTTGGGATCAAGCTATCTAGTCATATAGGCATATGAATGTACAACAAGGGATCTCTAACCTTCCATGGTGGAAGGAGAATACTCTAAGATATGATTCGGGAGTCTTTGGCCAAAGCATATGAATATGACTTAGGAAGTTTGTTCCAAATCATGTTCAATTGAATCATATAGAAAAGTATCACATTGGATAGTAGACATGAAACAAACTATCACTTAAACAATGTGATTAAGAGTATTGTATTAGAGAAGGACCGTATTGCATTGTAGTTGTAACTGGATAGGTTCTCCAACCAATTCTACTTAGCTTGGGTAACCATGACATACTGCTAGGTGTCACTCATGGTTTGTGGAAGCCCTAATGATTAGCAAACACTAATTTTAAGCGAGAATTGAAATGTGGTTTCAATTCACAATCGATCGTTAAGAGTAACAATCGCCCACTACCTCGCTGAATGGAACCTAATGGATCGTACACCGAGTAAGGATGATAGTGAATAAATAAATAAGATGGATATGCAATTAAATTGTTTAATTGAAAAATGGTCAAGATTAATTAATTAGTTAATTAATTATACGAAATGTTCGTATTAGGCTTTTAAGTTGGTTTTGGGCTTCGAGGCCCAAAAGCGTTTTGGTCCACAAGGCCCATTATGTTTAAGTTGTATGACAACTAAAACAAAATGGGCAAATTAGCCCAATAACAAGGTAAGGCCGGCCATAGGGTGAGGGGTTGCAAATTTGGATTAATTACAAGTTTGCCATTCACTTGAAATGAAGTATAAAATCAACTTTATAGCTTTATTTCTCATTAGGGTTTTTCTTGGTGAAATGAGGTGAAACACTTTCTCTCATTTTCTCTAAAGAGGCCGGCCACTTAGAGGGGATTTAGCTAGCAATCTTTTCTTCTCTAAGTCATCCATTTTCATCTTCACACTTCATCCTTGGTGTGGAGACTTAGAGACATCAAGCTTTTGATGTTTTGGAGAACTAATCCTCAAATCCTCAAAGAAGAAAAGGAGCACTAAAAGGAGGAAAATCACAAGGAAGATCCAAGGAGCATGGAGGTGACTTGAAGGCCCTCCACTTGGGTGAATCCCTTGTGTAAACAAGGATGAGCTTCAAGGGTAAAGAATCTCTAAATTCTTAATTCTCTTTAATATTGTTAAAGAGTCTTTTGGTTCACCATATACTAGGCTTTGAAAGTCATGGGTTTCATGAATTGTTTTTGAATGCATGCCTACTTTAATGTGTTAATAGTTTGCATGTGTATTCAAATGTTCTTACTTGTTCTTAGCTAGGACAAAATTTTTCCTTCAAATTCTCCCTTTAGTGATTATACACCTTTAGGGCTTTCACAAACCATGAGTGACACCTAGCAGTATATCATGGCTACCCAAGTTAATCAGAAGAGGTGGAGAACCTATTTAATTTGGGATTACAATGCAATACGGTATTTCTCTAATACAATACTCTTGACCACATTGTTTGGTTTGATAGTTTATTCATGTCTACTATCCAATGTGATTCTCTTACTTATATGATTACCTTCAATGTGATTTGGAAAGAATTCCTAACACTCATTCAAACTCTGGTCAGAGACTCTTAATCATATCATAGAGAATTCTCCCTCAAACGGTTTGAAGGTTAAAGATCCCTTGTTGTGCATTCACTTGCCTCCATGGCTAAGTGGCTTAACCCTAACTCTGTCATGGACACCCTCTGACGAAGTGACTTTGACATTGTCAAAGATCAAGGACCTAACCATACGACAACTATGATGCCTCAGGTCAAATGACTACTTTGCATTATGCCAACCATGAGTTTTCATATGACATGAGTATGAGAACTCCTTGTTAATCAAGTTCAGTGGACTCATTCTTTATTAAGCACCTACATGCTTGTCTTGGTGTTAGTCACACCAATGACTCGAGACCAGTCACTCTCTCTTAGAGAAGACATATCACGTATTGATCTTAACGGACTTTCAATGCCCAATTGGCAATCCTATGATTAAGAACGTTTAGGATATGTAAATGAAAGAGAATAGTCTCATGAATCTAACTTCTTTAAATCACATTCTCCCTACATATTCCTTGGACTTATCGTTTGAGCATATAACATTTATATGAGACGACTTTAAACAATAATATTTGCCCTTTTATATTAAACTAAATTAGTTTAACATGTGAAATGTTCGTAAAGTATCATCATATGATTGGCTTTAGGGCACATTTCCAACAAGGCTAAGCTCACCTCATCCCTTTAGCGTAGATAATATCATTTGTTCAAAACAAAAATTAAAAAAAAAAGAGTTCAAAAGTTAAATTAATAAATGCACAGTAGCCACCATTTGGCAGATCCCTAATCTCCAGCCACCACTCTCACACCTGCCATAGCAGGCATTCTGTATGGACCACGATCCTCTTCAAAGTTTTTATGTGCGGACCCTTATGATCACTTAGTCGTCCACCACAAATCGAATGGTTGGTCTTCAGTTGACTGCCTCTTTTTCCTATCATCCAATTTTTTCATACTTGTTTTGCAAATGCCCTGTAACATCCCACATCGCCCAGGGAAGTGGATCTTGTAAGCCTTATATGTATATTCCCATTTCTTCCTAACACGAGGCCTTTTGGGAGCTCATTGGCTTTGGGTTCCAATTGAACTCCGAAGTTAAGCGAGTTCGCGCAAGAGCATTCCCAAGATGGGTGACCCACTCAGAAGTTCTTCTGTGAGTTCCTAGAAATAAAACCATGAGGGTGTGGTCGAGGCCCAAATCGGACAATATCGTGCTATGACAGAGTTGAGCCCGGGATGTGGTGGGGGCCTAGGCCGGGATGTGACAATTTGGTATCAGAGCCAATCCTTGGCCAGAAGTGTGTCGACAAGGACGTTGGGCCCCTATGGGGGTGGATTGTAACATCCCACATCGCCCAGGGGAGTGGATTATGTAAGCCTTATATGTATATTCCCATCTCTTCCTAACACGAGTCTTTTTGGGATCTCACTGGCTTTGGGTTCCATCGGAACTCCAAAGTTAAACGAATTTGCATGAGAGCATTCCTAGGATGGGTGACCCACTGGGAAGTTCTTGTGTGAGAGCATTCCTAGCCCAGACCCCCACCATATCCCAGGCTCAACTCCGTCGTAGCACGATATTGTCGACTTTGGGCCCAGACCACGCCCTCACGGTTTTGTTTATGAGAACTCACACGAGAACTTCCTAGTGGGTAACCCATCATGGGGTTGCTCTCGCACGAACTCGCTTAACTTCGGAGTTCCGATGAAACCCGAAGCCAGTGAGCTCCCAAAAGGCCTCGTGCTAGGTAGAGATGGGAATATACATATAAGGCTTACATGATCCTCACCCCTGGGCGATGTGGGATATTACAATCTACCCCCTTAGGGTCCTAATGTCCTCGTCGGCACACTTCCTGCTAGGGATTGGCTCTAATACCAAATTGTCACATCTCGGCCCAGGCCCCCACCACATCCTGGGCTCGACTCCGTCGTAGCACAATATTTTCCACTTTGAGCCCCAACCACGCCTTCATGGTTTTCTTTCTGAGAACTCACACGAGAACTTCCTAGTGAGTCACCCATCCTGGGAATGCTCTCGCGCGAACTCGCTTAACTTCGGAGTTTCGATGGAACCGAAAGCCAGTTAACTCCCAAAAGGCCTCGTGCTAGGTAAAGATGGGAATATACATATAAGGCTTACAGGATCCTCACCCCTAGGCGATGTGGGATGTTACAATGGAACATGAAGCCAGTGAGCTACCAAAAGGCCTCGTGTTAAGAAGAGATGAGAATATACATATAAGGCTTACAGGATTCATTCCCCTGGACGATGTGGGATGTTACATGTCCTCTCCAACCTACGAGATTGTTGTGCTCAAACAAAGCCTCCAGATGTAGGACCATGATTTTCTAGGGCGGGTGTAAGGTTGATCCAAATATAGAATGGACTTTCCAGCTTTAGGCAAGCTTGATCAAACGAAGCAGCGGTGCCACCATCACCTTGTTCTAGGGCTATAGGAGAGGTCCTAGCGACTTTGATGCATGACTATACTTGTTCGGCAAGGCACGCGATATGATCGGATATGGACACAATCAGATCCTTTAAGTCGTGGAGTTCCTACAATCTAAGAATTAGTGTGCACTGCAAGTAATCATGACTCCTAAAAGGGTGCAATATCTACTCTTAGATATCATTTAAGATACTCCCAGTTTAGAATAAGAATTTTGTCCTAAAAAGGTCTCTGCTCGCTGTATAAGTACACTTATCTAGGTTCCATATCTGGTAATGCAATCTAAATACTTGAATTTTTTTGCCTACTACTTGAGTATGAAACAGTTCACCAACTTGACTATCGGAGAGCCTTTGGCCAACACACTCTTCACGGTCTTACGCTTACTTACGATTGTTTATTGTTTTGCAGGCAGTCGAGTTTGAGCACTTCCTCCACACACATTAGTGCATAAATTTGGTTATAATAATTAATTCTTTTATTAAGAGGGAACTCATATTCCTTTCGACTTGATCACTCTACCAACTGATATGTCTACCAAAGAAAGCTCGATTAATGGCCACATTAACCCCATCATAAGGAATAACCTACCTTCTAATGTGTCTGTTGTTCCTAGGCCAGAGAACCCGATACCCAAGTCATTACCATCTCAAGGTAAGTAACAGCCCACAAGGAGTGGCTGTTATACCATGGAACAATAAGGACTCAGTCAACAAGCCACCTCTTTACATGGACCAGATTTGGGAAATCCTGATGTCAACTCAAGCAGAAAGCCATTACAACTTTGTGGACATTAAGAGGCATATGAAGAATCTAGAAAATTTGAATGGAACAACTCCTCAAACCCAAATTTCTATTTTTAGTTATGGAAACATAAGCATCATAACCCTCAAATGAGAACCTATAATGTCACCTATTGTCCCAACTTCCACAAATGTCACTGGTTTGAGCAAGAGTCCCTTCCCGACGAATAAGTTACCAATGTAGTTTCTGGAGATAAACTTTAAGAACCACAAAATTCTCCCATCTGGAATGCAAAGGGAACATCGAGAGTGAAGCCTCGTCAGATGAGATTCAACGAACCCAAATTTCCTGAAGACCAAGAGCGCTGACACCCCTTGGATAGAGAGAACCCCAAGTTTGGTCAAGAATAACCATCCTCACATCCCCAGTAGGCCGACGTTCTAGGTCAAAGGTCTGGTTTCAATGGCGATCAAAATCACTCCCCCATCACGGAAGTTTTCCTAACCTTGTTTTAAGTCATTATGTGGTGATTTCGACCCAGACTAGCATGTTATGCATTATCAAAATGCCACCACCTTATACAACAACAACGATGCATGGATGTGCAAAATGTTCTCATTCATCTTGGAGAGGCAGTTATGAGATGGTACTCAGAACTGGAAATAGGTTCAGTGGTTATTTCAAGAGTTTGGTTGACATCTTCATGAACACCTATTCGGTGTACCGTGAAGTTCGCAAGCATCATGAAGCCATGTTCAGGATGACCCTTCAATCTAAAGACAAAAGTCTCAAGACTTATCTAAAGATCTTTCAAGCAGAGCTAGCAAAAGTGGAAAAACCTGATGATAAGTTGGCCACTATGGCGTTCAAACAAGAGAAAGCATGACTACGCCACTTTGGTTGAATGTTTTGATATCACGAGCGATTTGACTGACTGGATGAAGTGACTAAAAGAATGACACCTGAGCTAGATTACTAGGATGACTGACAGAAGAAAGGCTGACAAGGGCACCTTTCATCCTTCTCCATGACAAGCTACTAAAGAAGGACGTCGAGACAGGCAGTCATTACCAAAGCCAAAGCAGTATACTGCACGTGTACACAGTATCGGGATCATTGAATTTGTCCCTCATCATGTGACCGATAAGCTGCATGTTAACTTAAAGATAACGGTCTTTGAAAAAAATCAAATCACATTGGTGGCAAACTTTAACTTTTGCAATCCTAAACCTGTCACTACCATTCTGGTACACAAAAATCCGCCAAGGGCAACGGACATCCTTACAATTGACAACTAGACGCTTCTTCGAAGATGCATTGATCCTGTACTAAAAATTCCCTTCAGCCATTTTCAATTGAAGCCTTCTCGAGAGATCTTTCTTGTCAACAAAAAGGTCCCCCTTCTGAAATACTGCTGCAATTCCACATTTTCGTCGACAACATAGTTAAGCCTTTTCACATAGCCATCATAATTGCTGGTAGATTCACCAGTGTCTTCTGCACACGTATTTGTCCTCGCTTCAGGTTTTGGATACGTACACCTCCATTTCATTGTACCTCATAATTGTGAGGCATCGACATGACATGTTCACTTGTATAGATATTGACACGTTGAATCAAATTCGTACTGCCAGGAATAAAAATCCATCATTGTAACCCAATCTATGTCATCCCTGTTGGAAATGTGCCCCAAAGCCAATCGTATGATGATACTTTATGGACATTTCACATGTTCAACTAATCTGGTTTAATATAAAGGGCAAAGATTATTATTTAAAGTCGTCTCATATCAATGTTATATACTTAAACGATAAGTCCATGAAATATGTAATTGGGAGAATGTGATCTAAAGAAGTTAAATTCATGAGACCATTTTCTTTCGTAAACATATCCTAAACATTCCTAATCATAGGATTGCGCATTGACAATCTGTTAAGATCAGTACGTGCTATGTCTTCTCTTAAAGAGAGTGACTGGCCTCGAGTCATTGGTGTGACTGACACTAAGACAAGCATGTAGGTGCTCAATAGAGAATGAGTCCACTGAACGCGATCAACAACGAGTTCTCATACTTATGTCACATGAAAACTCATGGTTGGGATAATGCAAAGTAGTCCTTTGACCTAAGGTATCATAGTTATCTTATGGTTAGGTCCTTGATCTTTGACTATGTCAAAGTCACTCTATCAAAGGGTGTCTACGGCATAATTGGGGTTAAGCCACTTAGCCATGGAGGCAAGTGAATGCATAACAAGGGATCTTGAACCTTCAAACCATTTAAGGGATAATACTCTATGATATGATTAAGAATCTCTGGCCAGAGTATGAATGAGTTTTAGGAATTCGTTCCAAATCACATTCAAGGTAATCATATAGGTAAGAGAATCACATTGGATAGTAGACATGAATAAACTATCAAATCAAACAATGTGGTCAAGAGTATTGTATTAAAGAAAGACCGTATTGCATTGTAATCTCAAACTGAATAGGTTCTCCACCTCTTTTGATTAGCTTGGGTAGCCATGACATACTGTTTGGTATCACTCATGGTTTGTGGAAGCCCTAAAGGTGTATAATCACTAAAGGGAGAATTGAAAAGTAAGTTTCAATTCACAATCGATTTGAAGAGTACTAATCGCCCACTGCCTCACTAAAAGGAACCTAATGGATCTTACACCATGTAAGGTAAAGATTGAAGAAACAACAGAGATGAGTAAGGATAATTAAATGGTTTAATTATTTATGGCTAGGATTAATTAATTTGTTAATTAATAATCAAACGAATAAGTTCGTTTTAGATCTCGGGTTAGTTTTGGGCCTCAAGGCCCAATGGGCTTCAAATGTCAAGTCACAACTTGAAAACACAAAGGGCATGAAAGCCCAATGAACCCACATGGCCGACCATAAAGAGTGTGAGGGAGAATTGGTTTTAATTTCAATTATGCCACTCAATGTAAGTGGCTATAGAAAGGAAATTATAACCCATTCCCTCATAAGGGTTTTCTAGAGAGAAAAGAGAAAAACACAAAAAAGCTCTCTCTTCTCATAGGAGGCCGACCACCCTAAGAAGAATGGACTAGCATCCATCTCTTCTTAGGTCACTCATCTCTTCCTTAATGCTCTCCTTGGTGAGGATACTTAGAGGTTCCCTTTCTTGGGAACTTGGAGAATCCATTCTTTCATCCATATCCAAGAAGTCATGGAGCCAAGAAGCAAAGTTCCTCCATCCACATCCATGGCGCCAAGGAGCAATGAGACTAAGGAAAGAAGGCCCTCACATAGGTGAATATCCTTTGCTAAGCAAAGAGGTGCTTGAAAGGTATAAAAGTTTCTTTCTTTAAGATTTGAGTTGAGTCTTGGTTCACCACAACTACTAGGCCTTGAATTTCATGGGTAAAGTTTTATTTTTGAGTGCATACAAGCATGATTCAGCCTTTAATTATCACATCCCGGCCCGAGTCCACCACATCCCGGGCTCGTTCCACTACCGTAACACGATATTGTCCGCTTTGGGCTTACCATTCCCTCACGATTTTGTTTTTGGGAACTCAGTTTGGTATCAGAGCCTAGGTTGCAGTCCTGTATAAATTGTTAATGCTCTAATGATCTTTTGATGTTTTCTGTCAGAATTATACCGCCTCGTAGGGAATCACGCCGTGCTTCTGAGCCTAATTTCCCTGATATAACTCAATTAAGGGAAGCGATGGCCCATGCCTTTCAGAATGCAATCCGCCCTCCTCCTCCTCCTCAGAGGACATCCTTGGAGACTATGTATAAACTGAAATTGGATCATTTCATGGGTAATGAAGGCCATGAACGGGCAGAAAAGTGGCTAGACCATATTGAGAAGACTTTCCAGGTGATACAGAGTCAGGGGAATTTTCCTGCTAGTAGATGGGTGGAGAGCACTACTTGGTTTTTGGGGCGAGAGCCAGCGGCTTGGTGGGTAAATCAAACTAAGTTTATGTCCCCTGAGATGGCAACTGATTGGGAAGTATTCAAAGAGAATTTTAAGAAAAGATTTGTCGCTCCGGAGTACATTGATCGCAAGAAGCAGGAGTTCACTCGATTGAACCAAAAGAATATGTCGGTGCATGAGTATTACAGGAAGTTTACAGACTTATCTCATTATGATCTTGATATAGCTGGTAATCAGATAGAGATGCTTCGCCATTTTAAGCTGGGAACTAAGAGGAAATGGCAGACTTTTGCTAGTGCGCTTCCTTGCATCGATTATCATGAGTTTTTTGAGATTTTGGTTCGGATGGAGGATTCCGACAACCTTCCTAGTGACAGTGAGGATGATGAGGACAAGAATGATAATCAGAAGAAAGATGATAAGGGCAAGGGTATCTCCACTCAGGGACCCGTAAGACGCAGAATTTCAAGAAAAGTGGAGCGAGTTCGAGTTCTTCCAGTGGAGGATTTAGTGTCACAGGCCCGAGGAGAGGTGGAAGATTTGTTGGCGGGCCCAGATTTCAGAGGCAGAGAGATTTTGGTGGTGCTGGTGGTTCTGGTGCTCCATTGTGCCGCCGTTGTAATTTTAGACATCATGGAGAGTGTAGGATAAATGGTAGTGGTGGTGCTTGCTACACTTGTGGACAGATGGGACATAGGGCTGCTCAGTGTCCCTAGAGTTAGCAGAAATCTCAGCAGTTTGCTATGCCACCTCCAGCGCCGATTCAGCAGAACTTTGGATCAGGCAGTTATGGTCAGACAGGTCGTAGTGGTGCTTACCACTATCAGGGTGATGCTGCTTCTATGCTTCTGGACAGTATCAGTATTCCCAGGATCCTTATTCTCAGACTGGGTATTCCCAAGACCCTGGGGGTTATACTTCTTATTCTTCCATGCCAGCTAGCGGGTCGCAGTGGCATCAGGAAGGTCAGCCCCGACAGGGAGAGGTTGTTGCTAGCAGTGCAGGACCGTCTAGGCAGGCTAATCAGCCAGGACAGGGATGTACTTCTCAGGGGCGAGGTAACCAAGGCTACAAAGGTCACGGTGGACAACAGCAAGCTTAGGGACGTGTTAATCACGTATCACTGCAAGATGCTCAGAATCATCCGGACTTGATTATGGGTTTGTTAAATATCCTTGGTCACTTTGCTAGAGTTTTGATTGATTGTGGTGCTACACATTCTGTGATTTCTCATACGTTTGCTCAAATGACTCAACGTCACCCTACACCTCTAGGATTTGATTTAGAGTTTGCCATGCCTAGAGGGGACAAATGTTATGTTGATAGTGTTTATCCAGGATGTCCTGTAATGGTGGATGATGTAGTTATGCCAGCTAATCTTATCTCGTTAGATATTGTGGATTTTGATGTGATTTTAGGGGCAGATTGGTTGCATTATAATCGTGCCCATATAGATTGTTACGGGAAATCTATTACTTTTCATCGTCCTGGATTACCAGAGGTTACTTTTGTGGGTGAAAGCAGTGGGGTGAGACATGGTGTTATTTCTGCCATGAGAGCAAAGAAGTTGTTATCGAAAGGTTGTCAAGGATACTTAGCACATGTGGTGTTAAATGATGTTGTTCCTAGCAGTGTGGAGGAAGTTGGAGTAGTCAGGCACTATCCTGATGTATTCCCAGATGACTTGCCGGGATTACCGCCAGGTAGATATGTGGAGTTTTCTATTGATTTGCTTCCAGGTACAGATCCTATATCTTTAACTCCATACAAAATGACTCTAGCTGAACTGAGAGAGTTGAAAATTCAGTTACAAGAATTAATTGATAAAGGTTTCATTCAACCTAGTACTTCACCTTGGGGAGCTCTGGTATTATATGTAAGAAAGAAAGATGGAACTCTGAGATTATGTATTGATTATAGGCAATTGAATCGAGTAACGATTAAAAACCGTTATCCATTACCTCGCATCGATGATTTGTTTGATCAGCTGAAACGTGCGTGTGTGTTCTCTAAGATTGATTTGAGATCTGGCTATTATCAGTTGAAGATTAAAGATGAAGACGTACCTAAGACGGCTTTCAGGACCCATTATGGACTTTATGAAATTTTTGTGATGCTATTTGGATTGACTAATGCACCTGCAGCTTTCATGAGGCTATTGAATGAGGTATTCCAGCAATATCTTGATAGATTTGTCATTGTTTTTATCAATGATATTCTGGTATACTCTAAGTCTAAAGCAGATCATATTCGACATCTTAATTTGGTATTGAAGAAATTGAGAGAGCATCGGTTGTATGCCAAGTTCAGTAAATGTCAGTTTTGGTTGAATGAAGTGGCATTTTTTAGGCATGTAGTATCGGCACAAGGAATTCAAGTAGATCCTCAAAAGATAGCAGCAGTGGAGAATTGGGAACAACCACGAACCGTCACTGAGGTATAGAGTTTTCTTGGTCTAGCAGGTTATTATCGACGGTTTGTTCAAGATTTTTCTATGATTGCTTTGCCATTAACGAAGTTAACCAGGAAGGATGTTAAGTTCGAGTGGGACAAGAATTGTGGGCCAAGTTTCCAGCAATTGAAATATTGCCTCACTCATGCTCCAGTATTGGTACTTCCTGATGATAGCGGTAACTTTGAGATTTACAGTGATGCTTCTTTGAATGGTTTGGGATATGTTTTGATGCAACATAATAGAGTGATTGCCTATGCTTCTTGACAGTTGAAGATTCATGAAAGGAATTACCCTACTCACGATCTCGAGTTAGCAGCCATTGTTTTTGCTTTGAAAATTTGGAGGCATTATCTCTATGGTGAGAAGTGTAAGATCTGAAGGGAAATCTTAGAGATTGATATGGGATTTCGAAATGACTAGCATGCATATACAAATCAAAATTAATATACATTAGCAACGGAAGCAAGTTATCAAATAATATCAAAGCTATAGTCATGCAAATCCCCTTCAAGGTTCATAGGTTTATATATAATGCATCTAAAACATTTAAGTTAAGAACAAAGTGAAGGAATAGATCTATACCTCTTGATCTAGATTTTAGACCAAGGATGGACCACCTCCAAGCCCTTTGCTCCTTGAACTCCTTGAGCCTAGCCTCCTTCCTTGCCTCCTCCACTTTGTTGCTTTGTTGGTAAGAGTGCTCCTAGGTTCTCCTTTAGTCTCCAAAGGAGAAGACCTCTAAAGATCCACACCCACTAGTGTAGTGAGATGGATGGAGGAATAACCAAAAGAGTGAAAAAGGATTAGCTAAATCACCCTTAAGGTGGCCGGCCTTTGTGTAGTTTTAGAGAGATATTTCTTTTGCCTCTTTGTTGTTTTAAACACACAAAAACCCTAAGGAATAAATCTCTATAAAGTTCCTTATATAGACAAAAAGAAACCTAGTCAACAACTTGACTTAATATCTCTCCCTCTCCACTTTAAATGGCCGGCCCCTTTGTGTTGGTTTGGGCTTTGGGCTTTTATTTATTTCTAGTCATCCAATGCTTGAATAAAAGCCCAATGGGTTTAGGCCCAATGGGCCCAATTAAACCCAAACGTTTCTTTAAGCCCAAAACGATCTTTTATCGCTTTTATGATTTCTTTAGACTTTCTAAATTAATCACAACACTTAATTAATCCAATTAATTATTTCCATCATCCATTAATTACTCACCACAAGAGTGTATCGGTGTACAATCATTTTAGGTTCTAATTAGCAAGGTAGTGAGGTGATTGACATCAATCCAATTGATTATATTTAATTCAATCACTTAGTGAATTAAAACTTCCTTTTAATTCACCTTCTTCTTTGATGACTACATTTAATCATCTAGAAGAACTCACAAGCTATGAGTGACATCTAACCATATATCATAGCTACCCAAGCTAATGTAGAAGTTGTTCGGAGAACCTATTCAGTTGGAATTACAATGTAATTCGATCCTTTTCTAAAACAATACTCTTAATCACATTACTAGGGTATGGATATATTATGTCAAACCCCTAATGTGATTATTCCTTCTTATATGATTCAATTGAGTCATATAGGAACGCTTTCCTTTATTACGCTCGATACTTCGGCCGAAGATTCCCGAATCATATCTTAGAGTATTCTTCCTCTCTTATCGAGGATTAGAGATTCCTTGTTGCGCATTCACTTGCCTTCATGACTAAGTGGCTTAACCCCAATTATGCCATGGACACCCACGAATGGGGTGACTTTGACATAATCAAAGATTAAGTACTTAGCCACAAGACAACGACGATGCCTCAGGTCAAAGGACTACTTACATTATTCCAACTATTAGAGTTACTTGCTTGACATGTGAGTAGACCTCCATGCAAGTACTCTCGTTCGATTGTGTTCAGTGAACTCATTCCCTTAATGAGCACCTACATACTTGTCTTAGTGTCACCACACGAATGGGATGAGACTTTCCATCCTTCCATTTAAAGCAAACACAATATGTACCGGTCTAAGCATTGTCAGTATCCCTCCGACAATCCAATGACCAGGAACCTTTTTGGACATTATGGTTATGTGAAGAAGGTCTCTGTAGTCTAACATCATTAGATTACTTCTTCAATCGATCCATTGTCCATGGATTCACTATTTAGGACATATATCGTTTATTGAGATAGTCCTAATTAGTATATGTGCCATTTGATGTATAAGAATCATCTATACATCCATTCATTTGTCCTGAAAGGTTTCTTCCAAAGATTGACTTTCAAGGCATATTTCCAACAATCTCCCACTTGCACTAAAGTCAATCACTAGTGTATCTTATACATGCTAGTTGAGAGAGCTTATACTTGTAGGTTAACTCGGTTATGTATTAATCCCTTTTATTATTTAAAAGGGATTTACTTATCAAATGTTTCCAAAACATTTGATGATGTCTCTTTCTTGTGTTCGAATACTTTGATGAGACCTTGATTCCATGGCTTGAGCTATCGCCCCATTACGTCGTAGTATCCTACTAACGACCTTATGGTTTGGATTCAATCATTGGTTCTATAAGAACCCCTTCATTCAAAACACCTTTTTGAAGCAGTTTCTAAAACAATATATCGTCATATATTTCGTTTGTATACTTTATACAAACTTTGCTCCAACCTTGAGACCATTGTAGTACAATACTAACAATTCATTCATATGATTAGTACTTCATCCATTATGAAGTTCCATTTGTTAAAATGGCTTATTTTCACTTTGGTTAACAACCTAAGTGAATGCACGCTTCCAGAGTCCCACTATGATGTTTCTTTCTTTAAAGGCAATAATACTCTTTCAGTTGCTTTGGTTCTGATCCTGGGATTTAGTAATATCTTATAGTGACAACCCCTGTGGTTCTTCACTTTTGGATATCTACTTCACAAGTCCATACATGTGTCCCTTTTGTGATTTTGTGACACATTCATTATAAGGGTTATGAAAGTGATTTCCTATCACATAGGAAAATGCTTTCTTAAATCTACAACATTTGAGATTTAATTTCCCTATTTAATATCCTTGAGATAGCCTTGCTATATCAATAAGTCCAATTTCAAGTCTATACTTCAAAATTGACCGTGTCATGTTTTGTCATTTCTCGAGTAACATCTATGTTTTATCAAGTCTATCAAATAGACTTTATTCACATCTTGTTGCTCAAATTATGATATCACTCCCACTGGCCTTGTTGTAACTTAGCATTCATTCAAAAATAACAATTATATTTTCTTGATTTGAATGCATATTGCTCCCACTTAACTTAAATGAATCATACACAAAAGAATTCCTTCTCAAGTAATTCCATTTGAAATGTGTGACTTGTTTCATTAAGTCTATTCATTTAAATTATATGGTGTCATACACCATACTTCAAGTTTTAGTCATACTAAGACCTTTAATGTAGTCATATAAGAAGTATCCAAGTCTTTAGTGGAAGCATGGCTCCTACTAAGGATATAGAAACTCAACCATTCCTTCTAGGTGGTTGATATAATTCTTTATCAAAACTACATAGAGCGTTATAGTTACATGAGATGTTGAATTTGGATTGTCTTGTTGTTAAACCATATGTTGTGACTCATTTTGAAACTATTTCCCTTTTGTTTCATCAACTTGTCCATATGCTTAGTTATTTAGCTTGTTCTCATAAAAGAGAATGATGGACAACTCCCAACATACAACCATTTTATGCTAGGTTGACGAAACCAACATTCAAAGACTATTCTTTAGAATGTCACATAACATAGAATTTTAACGTTTGAAGAGCTTGAGTCCTTTTAACAATTAAAATTACAAACTTTTAATAATAGTCAAGTACTATTATTCTTTAGACAACTATAAACCAATCACATTCAAGTTTATATCCATTTTCACACCTCCCACTATTTCTCATGACTTTAATGAGAAATCATTTCATACATTCAAAATGTATAAAAGTGGAGTATATTGGAAGAAGACATTGTTTAGTAGCTTTAAAACATTTCAAGCTTATTTGTTTCAATCTTCACTAAGTTAATGTCTTGTTATTAAGTGACTAAAGTCTTTAAACATTTTATAGATTTAGACACTTCTTTCTTGGTTTAATCACTAACACAATTGACATTTTAAAACCTTTTAAAGAATGCCCAATTAGTTGTTCAAAACTACTAATTGAATCAAGAGTGATCTTGATCATTGTGTTTCAAGTGATAACCATATAAGAAATGTTTTTCTTATTACTTATATCATTATAATGTGATCTTCCTTTTCTTCAAGAAAGGATTCTCTAGACTTTTGTCAATTCATATAGAACTCATAGGTAGACAAGTGGAACCAAATCTAAAGATTCATTGTATCCTTTTATGTCCTACATGTGAGATCTATCCATAATTGATAAATCTAAAGTTTGGTTATCACATTACAATAAGTGATATAACTCTTGTATCTCATCTAGGATACAACAAGACAATTTTCAATTCATAACACTACTTTAAGGAAATAGTATATTAAAAAGGCATTCTTCACAATACATTAATATGATAATTCAAACATTCGTAATGTTTAATACAAAAAGTATTAGCTCTATACATTTAGAGACTAATTTAAATACCCTTATACATTTAGGCACTAATAGTGGTATTCCATCATATGAAGCCACATAATAAGTTCTTATCAAAATAAGAAAGTTTAAAGGCAATCTTTAATGCCTAACAAACTTCCTAAGTAGTGAGCAGGAACCTTTTTGGACATTATGGTTATGTGAAGAAGGTCTAAGCATTGTCAGTATCCCTCCGACAATCCAATGACTAGGAACCTTTTTGGACATTATGGTTATGTGAAGAAGGTCTCTGTAGTCTAACATCATTAGATTACTTCTTCAATCGATCCATTGTCCATGGATTCACTATTTAGGACATATATCGTTTATTGAGATAGTCCTAATTAGTATCTTTGCCATTTGATGTATAAGAATCATCTATACATCCATTCATTTGTCCTGAAAGGTTTCTTCCAAAGATTGACTTTCAGGGCATATTTCCAACAAGATCTTCACAGATCATAAGAGTCTTCAGTATCTGTTCACTCAAGATGATCTTAATCTTCGTCAACGAAGGTGGATGGAGTTACTAAGTGATTGACTGCACCATTAAATATCACCCGAGTCGTGCGAATGTGGTAGCTGATGCACTGAGTAGGAAACCTCAAGGTCGACTCAATGCTTTGTATGCTTGTCGTGTTCCTCTTCTTGCAGAATTGAGAGCTACTGGAGTAAAGTTGGAGTTAGAAGATCGAAGATAAGCTTTTCTTGCTAGTTTCCAAGTCAGGCCAGTTTTGGTTGATCGTGTACTTGAAGCTCAGATGGTTGATGAAGAAATTCAAGAAATGATTCAATTGAGAAATGAAGGGAAAAAGAAAGACCTCAGGATTCGAGAATCAGATGGCATGCTTATGCAGGAGAACAGAATATATGTGCCGAATAATAAGGAATTAAAGAAAGAGATTTTGGATGAAGCACATTGTTCAGCTTATGCGATGCACCCAGGAGGAACCAAGATGTACCATACCATTCGACCATTTTATTACTGGCTGGGTATGAAGAGGGAAATTGCAGAATATGTAAGTAGATGTATTGTTTGTCAGCAAGTCAAAGCAGAAAGAAAGAAGCCTTTTGGGCAAATGCAACCACTTCCCGGTTCTCAGTGGAAATAGGAAAATATAACCATGGATTTTGTGTATAAGCTTCCGCGTACACATAATGGATTTGATGGTGTTTGGGTGATTGTAGATCAACTTACCAAGTCAGCGCACTTCATTCCCATGAGGGAAAAGTATCCCCTGAATAAATTGGCTAAGTTGTTCATCACGAAGATTGTGAAGTATCATGGAGTTCCAGTGAATATTATTTCTGATCGAGATCCAAGATTTACTTTTAAGTTTTGGGTAGCTTTATAGGAAGCTTTTAGTACGAAATTGCTTTACAGCACTGCTTATCATCCCCAAACCGATGGACAATCAGAAAGGACTATTCAGACGTTAGAGGATATGTTGAGATCTTCAGTGTTACAGTTTGGTGATTCTTGGCATGACCGCCTAGACTTAATGGAATTTGCCTACAATAATAGTTTTCATTCGAGCATTGGTATGTCACCATTTGAGGCACTTTATGGTAGAGCTTGTTGTACGCCATTGTGTTGGTCAGAGGTTGGTGAAATAGTGTTAAAAAGCCCAGATATTGTGGATGAGACTACTCAAAATATTCAGGTGATTAAGTCTAACCTGAAAGCGGCCCAGGATCGACAAAAGAGTTTAGCAGATAGACATGCTACTGATCGAGTATATGTGTGGGTAATTTGGTATTCTTGAAATTGTCACCTCGGAGAGGTGTAGTGCGATTTGGAAAGAAAGGCAAGTTAAGTCCTAGGTATATAGGACCTTATGAGATCACTAAGAGGATTGGTGAGGTTGCTTATAGATTGGAGTTGCCTCCGGAGTTATCTAAAGTGCATAATGTGTTTCATGTCTCGATGCTTCGACATTATGTTTCAGATCCTTCACATGTGATTCCTCCTCAACCTTTGGAGATTAATTCGGATTTGTCGTATGATGAGGAACTAGTGACTATCTTAGATTGGAAAGATAAGGTTCTAAGGAATAAGACAGTGAGCTTGGTAAAAGTATTGTGGAGCAACCACTCAGTGGAAAAAGCCACTTGGGAGACGGAAGATCGAATGAGGGAGATGTATCCGAGGTTGTTTTATGAGTATTAAGTGTATTGTTTGGTCGTATGAATTTCGGGGATGAAATTCTATAGGGAGGGAAGATTGTCACAGCCCGTCCCGAGATTTTATTATTGAGGTGGTGAAATTGACGAAATTACCCTTGTCGGTTACTAAGGTACGTGTGGCGTTATTTGAATAAATACCTACTCTCCTAAAGTCTTGGAAAATAATTGGAGTTGGATTAAAAGTTTGGTATATATGTTTTATGTGGTTAGGGATTAAATACTTGGAATGTATGGTTTTGGTTGGACCACACACATGCACAGGACCCCCCATTTCCTTTCCCCGTGCTCTCTCTCTCCTTTCTGTTTCAGTCTCTCACTCCCTCTCGAAATTGTACGGACAAAGGGCCAAACCCTCGAACTTTCATGGATCGACGTTAAAAAGGTAAGATTCTTCATCCTTTCAACCTCCTGAGTCGTTTGGTACTAGTTTTAGAACGAGAAACCTTAGAAATCATGTTGAAAACCCGAGGTCTGATTTGAGTATTGTTCATGCATTCGTGATGTGTTGATTTTCAGGGAATTCTAAGCTTATAATGAGCTTAGTGAGGTCCTAAGGAAGCTCGGAGTGCTTAGTTTGAAGGTTTTGGATGTCGGGATCGTTGAGTTCGTTGGTTGGTTTTCTTGGAATTTCTCCGGTGAGATTTCGTAGTTTTTAGAGCCTTAAGGTGGTGTAACGTGGAACTACATGCTTAAGGCTTCATTTTGATATAAAATACGAAGAAATTGGTTGAGAAATGACGGAGAACAAAGAGATTGAAAAATCTCCAATTTTTCGGCCACTGGAAAAACCAGTCTGGCGAGCCCAAGGTAGGAGACGCGCGTGGGGGCGCGTGAACCTATGCCTGTCCAGGCACGTAGGGGCGCGTGACAAGCCCAAATTTTTTTCTAAAAATATGCCGACGTTCGTGACGTCGAGTAGGTCACTGTGGTATATTCATATACCCAAATTGAGCACCGTATGAGAAGTTATTACGAACTGTCGGTTATGTGCTTTAATTAACATTTTTATAGTTGTTTCGCATATAGGTGACACCTATCCGGAGGACGAGTGCATCCAGGGACGTCACGGGGGTTACGACCCATCGACTTACCAGTGAGTGGGCAGTATTTCTGTTTATACCTATATACTATTGATATTTTTCCCAGAAATTGAGTTTAAATGAAAGTACGTTTTAAAATGCCATGCATGCATATTATGAGATATATGAATTGATAATTGATGCTTATATATATATACATATGTGAATTGGTGTTGTGGACGCACATGTGAGTATCAGGTGAGTTTTATGTTATTCATGTGAATCATTGATGATGTGAATTGCGTTGAGAACTCATAACCTGCACCCCTGGTATTAGTGCTTATGTTATTCAACGCACCGCACGTTTACCTTGGATCCAAGTAGGTGCATGTCGTATAGACCATGAGAGGGTTCCGACATGCTAGTCGTACAGATCACTAGAGGTGGTTCCGACTGGTAGGTGACCTTAGATTATGTGCACATATGATTGATGAGAGAAGCATTAGAGCGTATTGTTATACCATTCTTGTCGTACAGACTACTTCATGTAGTTCCAACTTATGTGCAGAGTAGTACCGTACAGGTCACCGTGGTGACTCCGGTTGGTTTGGATATTGAGCTATGGAATTAACTGTACAGGACCAATTGCAGGGTCTCCGGTTGATTCATTACATCACCTGTTATATTGATGCATTCTAAATCTTTTATTGACATTTATGGCATAGCATATTTTCTGAGTTTTGATAAGAATTGTGATTTGAAATATTTGAAGATTATAAGTATATTATATACTATTTTTCTGGAAAAGTATACAGGTTTTACAGCGAGGGGTTAGAAATGTTTTAATTGAATTGTTTTAGAAAAGCTTTGGTTTTACTGACCCACTCTATTTTGTTTTGCGCCTCTCCTGGTTCTAGTTAGCAGCGTTGGTGGCCCACGAGGATCCCCACGGCGTACTGACAGACTATATAAATGTAGGACTCACCTGCGGGTGTTGTAATCTAGTTATGGTGCGGGTGTTGTAATCTAGTTATGGTCCTACTTGACTGCACTTAGTTCTTAGGCTCTGAATATGTGTGTTTCACACTTAAACTTATTCTAGCATGTTACTTGGTTATTACTGCTAACATTTGGTTTTTATTATTCATATGTTCTTATCTATTGCTTCCGCGTCACACTTTTGGTTACGTCACGCCCATGTGACGGCCAGCACGCCTTGATTCTAGGATCGGGGCGTGTCATTAATTGTTAATTGCATGCATAGATGTTGCTCAAAAGAACTTGTTTTTCATAATTTTTCCTTCAATCCCCGTCTTGAAAACAACACCTCCATAGTAACCAAAACCCTTACTTTCAATGTAAAAGTAGTCATTACTTCAAATGCTGCATCCGAGCATAGTGGGAGGAGTATTGATACATGTATATATAGGTGTCACCTTTGTATCAATAACTGCCCTGCTATACTCCAAAAAATACTACATGTCTCTATTGTCTCAAATCATCAAATGTTTGTTTGCATGCAACCCCCATTGGAACTGAGTAGGCAAGAGTTACCTTATCAATACCACTAGACGCGATATTAGAAACAATCTCCACAAACTCCCTGAATTTTATGGGATTAGACACAACAACTCCTTTTTCTTCACCGCTTATGTACTCTTTTCATTATTTGATGTATCCCACCTCCTAATATGACAAACCATTACAGGTACTTCCCCATGTTATGTTGCACAAACATGTAATTACATATAACATACTTGCAATCAGAACTAGTGAACATTCCCGCTTATTATATTGCACATAACAAGAAAAGTTTTCCAAATTTTTGCACTTTAACACTTGGAACAGAAATTGGAACATACATAGTATTTAGCACATAAAAAATCAAGTTTTTCCACAACCCATAGCCTCAACATGAAACACAAACTCTAATTGAACTTCTAAATCATTGATATAGGAACATGGAATTAAACACGCTACCTTAGGGCCTCCAAAATCGAGCAGATGCCTAGGGTGCCAAATATGCCTGCCAAAGCTTCAATCGCCGGAAAAAATGAAACTTTTCAGCAAAAATCAGAAAATATGGTACAAAAGTGTTATCTTTAAGGATGGAAGACCCCGACCTCAACTTAATCTAGAAACCCCGACTCAATCTTCTGAGCTCTTTCTCAACATCACTATGTACAAAATTAGAGCTCCCTCAACCTAAAACCCCTGACCTCTCTTTGGAGATCTCTCTCGACTTCCCTCTCTTTGAAACCTCTCTTCCAAGCTTTCTCTCAACTTCCCTCTCTTCGAAATCAGAGCTTAGATATTTGAGCTCAACCCAAAAACCCAAAGCTCACAACTCTCTCTCTACATCCCTTTCTCGACCCAAAAAATTAGAGCTCACAATTATGACACAATGAGTTGTGAGTTTTTAAAACTTATATGTGGGTGTTTTCATCATTTTGCTTTAGTGCATGGTGATCATGGAGTGTGTATGACCAATTTATCCTATTTTGATCACAAGAATAAGAAAATAACCTATTTGTATCAATTTCTCTAAAAGAAATGGCTCATTTCTATCAATTTCCCTTTTTATTTGAATGACGAAAAAATTAATAAATTGGTAAATTTCGATAATGAGTGGCATATATATTCAGAATGCAGTTGTTATCCATTTTCTAATATTTTAATGAAAATTTCCTCAAAAGGAAAATTAATAATAATAGAGTCCCCTGCACCTGCAGCAAAATAATTGGTGTGATACAATTACCGAGTAAGAAGAAAGAGAGAGAGAGATGGCTATAAATTGGTTTAGAGCAGTGCCCAAATTACGACATTCAGAGCCCGAATTCATCAGGTCACACGCATTCTCACTCTCTTTCTCACCTACCAAAAGGGCTTTCTCTGGAAGTGGAAGAATAGCAACAGCTTTATCATCTTCTTCTTCTTCAATGTCCTACGAAAAGGAGCTCGCTGCTGCCAAAAAGGCTGCCTCACTCGCTGCTCTCCTCTGCCAGGCAATACTCTCTCTCTCTGATTTCATCACTTTTTGTTTGAGAGTTGACTTTAAGAATGGAAACCCAGAGCATAAATTGTCGATTGAGTCCGCTTCGAATTCGGAGCATGATAATGTAATTTGCGACCAACTCAGAATGCAAAACATTTGTTTGAGCAAAACCCATGTCGTGAATTTGCCAATTCTTTTGCCATTTAAGCATTTATTGGACAATGAATCCGCCGTTGTATTTGTTTACCATCTCCAAGAAACAGAAAGCTTGTATTTCAACCCAGATTGCTCATTAAGTAGACCCATGGCCAATGTATGAATGTGTATACAAGTGAGTATGTGACTCATGTCTATACAACTCTGAGGAATAAAAGAGAGGATCTTTGATGTGAACACCACTATAATTCAAGTGTGATATACTATATGATTTTATAAGGAGCTCCTGGCGAGAAATATTCCTTTTCTAAAGTCATATGAAGGGCAAATTGAGAAATATATAATCCCGTCTTATAGCCTTATAATGTCTGTTGTCGTATGAAAATTGTTTCCCTTTGGCTTACGATTTGTGAGTTAGCACTGAGCACTGAAATTATCATTGTTATTTTCATTTCTACTACGCTTGTAGCAATATAATCTGTCATCCCAAGTTGACTTCAGTTATTGGTTTTCTCTGCTTCAGAAGGTGCAAAAGGCCCTATTGCAGTCAGATGTTCATTCAAAATCAGATAAAAGTCCAGTTACAGTGGCGGATTACGGTATGTTTACAAACTCTTTTGTTGATGATCGTCTTTTACACTTGATCTGTTTAGATATATATATATATATATATTGTTTTTTCTTTTTCTTTTGGGGGTGTTTTATAATGAATCACAGTCATCTGCAGTTTGCTTTGAAGCTATCTTGTAGCTCCACACTATGCTTTTAGTATTGCACAACTTTCTACTAATTCTCTTTTTGAAGAAAAGAAGTTTAATTATTTTGTATTACTAAATTGTCACTGCTGGCAAGATTCAAATCCATCGACTACTGCTGCTCCCCCGCCCTCCACCACTTGAACTAATATGTTAGGGAATTCGGTTTTCATTAGATGTTTCTCGAAAATAGAAAAAGAAAAGTTCTGCTCATATTTTCTTGCATATAGATAATATCCTAGGTTAAGCAGTTGATATTCCCTCCTTAGGAAGTGGCAAGGTTTTGCTGAATTATTTGATACTAGGTTTTCTTGCCTGGCTTATAAATCTGTCAGCCTGTATTTCTTTGACCAACATTTTAATGTGAAATATATATCTGGTCCCGAACCATTAATGGAAAACAAAGATAAATTGTTCATCACGTTGTTATAATATTTTAAGAAGAAAGTAATTACTTGTGAATAATGAAATGAAATATGTGCCATCTTGTTAATATGCATTGAGAAAGTAAACGTTGCAATACTACTTGGCTGGAAGTAAAGTTTCGCTGGCAAACAAATCTTTACATAATGGAATTTTTGTTCATGACTGAAGACCATAAATTCTGCACAATTATCCACAATGTTGGTTAACCAATCATTGACATTTCAGATGTTGTTGAGTCTAGAGACTCCAATGAGTCTCTCTTACCAAAAGAACTGAAAAGTTACTTTCTTGTTACTTAGATTTTATTGTGGAAAATATTTGAAACAGCAGATTTCTTACAATTAACTATAAGTAAATATAAAAGGTTGGACACAGTATGCATTTAGAAAATTTTCTTTAATATGTTGGCCTCAAGAATGCTTTTAAGTCACTGTAGAATTTTAATTATCCATTGTACTGAACTCCAACATCTTGCTTACTGGTTTTAACCATAGAAAGTAGCAAAAGATTTAGATCATTATTTGATGCCAATGAACCTGATACGAACTTCAATATATGGTCCACCTTGAATAATATTAGTACATACCAATACTTGTATTATCTTTTATCCATTGAAGAATTTTGGAAATGAAGAAGATGCCAAATGAGTGGCAAAAAAGCAATTTGGTGCCTATGTACAAGAATAAGAGCGACATACAAAATTGCATGAACAATAGGGTATTAAGTTAATGAATCATACAATGAAGCTTTGGGAGAGAGTAATTGAGCATTGATTGAGGCAAGACACACGGTTCTCAAACAATCAATTCGGGTTCATGCCAGGGCGCTCAACTATGAAGGCAATTTATCTCATATGAAAATCGATGGAAGGATATAGAGATGTGCAAAAGGATTTGCACATGGTCTTTATAGATTTGGAAAAAGCCTATGATAGTATCTTAAGAGAAATTTGTTGGAGGATTCTAGAGAAGAAAGGAGTGTGAGTAGCATATATCCAATCAATAAAGGACTTGTATGATGGAGCAAGGACTACAGTAAGAATTCATGAAGGACAAACTGAAAGCTTTCCCATAACCATAGGGTTACACCAAGGCTCACCTTTAAGTCCTTTCCTTTTTGCGTTGATTATGGACGAGTTAATGGGACGTATTCAAGATGATATCCCTTGGTGCATGCTTTTCATAGATGATATAGTATTGATAGATGAAATGCTTGAGGGAGTAATGTGAAACTTAATTTTTGGCGGGAAGTGTTGGAATCCAAAGGTCTTTGCCTAAGTAGGTCAAAAACAGAATATATGGAGTGCAAGTTTAGTAGGAATGGGGGTCCAAATGAAATAGGGGTGAGGATTGTAGATCATGAAGTACTAAAGAGTGTATCTTGCAAAAGAATGGAGAATTTGATGGAGATCTCAACCATACAATACAAGCTAGATGGATGAAGTGGAAGAGTGCATCAAGTGTGTTGTTCGACCGTCATATGCCACTAAAGCTCTAGAGAAATTTTACAGGACGACAATAAGGCCAGCAATGCTTTATGGAATGAAATGTTGGGCGGTCAAGCACCAACACGCACAAAAAATGAGTGTAGTAGAGATGAGAATGTCTCGTTAGATGTGTGGGCACATGAGAAAGGGCAGGATTAAGAATCAGGATACGATGTAAAGTAGGAGTGGCCGTAGTTGAAGATAAAATGAGAGAAAATCGGTTAAGGTGGTTTGGACATGTGAAACGAAGATCTACAAATGCTTCGGTTAGAAAATGTGATTTGAGCATTAGGGAAAACGGGGTAGAAGAAGACCTAGGAAGACTTGGAAATAGACTTTAGGAAAAGATATGAAGTGCTTGGAGCTAATGGAAGACTTGACGCAAAACCGAGCTCAGTAGCGTTCTAGGATTCATACAGTCGACCCCACTGAGTGGAATAAAGCTTTGTTGTTGTACGGATTATGGATTGCGGGTTCAATACTTGCATCATGGGTATTCTCCTTGCTCTTTGTATAGTGACCATTGAAGTCTGGTTGTGCTTTGTGGCCAAGAGTTTCAAATGTCTAGATATATGAATAGATGACGAGAATAATTTAATGCTTGTCAAACTTACATCACCTCAAACTTTCTACCGTCTCATTAAATGTTTCCCAAAAGTAGTTTTCATTCCATTAGCTGGTATGAAAGGAAGTCAAAATTTTTTGCTATACTAGACATACATGTCTGTATAGAACGGGAGAGAAGTAAATGCAACATCTGCACAGATGTCCATTTAATTCCTTATCCTTTACTGCACTGCAAGAAATTCTATATACTTTTAAGTTTTCCTGATCTGCCTCACCATGGTTAGTGTGCTGATGGAAGGTTGATATGATGCCCTAGGAAAGACAATTTTTTGTCACACCCAGATTTTAATGGTCAGGTTGTCTGAGCCTGTCCATAAATTTTCTCTTGCACACGTGAATGGTTATTATTACTTTAAATTGGCCATGATTATATCATAATTTGTAGTATAGACACTCCATTTCATTTTTCCATGTTTCACAGTAAGCTTTTATTGTTTCTCCCCCATATTTTTTTTTGGTTTTACATTCAATCTACGCTATCCTTGAATGTTTTGAAAGTGGAGCACGTTACGTTTCTATCAAAATGACTAGGTCCCTTAATTGGATTGCCCATAAGCCCCAGTGTTTTTGTCTCCACCTAATACCAAAAGCAGATGCTTGGGATGTTTTATAATTTTTTTCCTAGAAAAGTAGAAACAGTTGTTTGACATATAATTGAAACTCTCATTGCAATTGTCATATTTCTTATTGTTTCACTGTCAACAATCATTTGTTTCTATTTATAGTTTTATATTCATGATATCTGATAATGCTTTTTAGTCTGGATGCTGAAGCTGTGATTCAGTCTTGAGAGAAAAATCACATACACTAACTCAGAAATTAGGCTGAATATGAAAGGAACTGTAACTTTTTAATTTTAAATTTTTTTTTTGTCAATATGAAAGCAACTGTGATTGACTGCCTCTTTCTTTTTATTTTATGAACCTGTGATTCCCAGGTTCACAGGCTATTGCGAGTTTGGTACTGGAAAGGGAACTTCCTTGTGAATCGTTCTCGCTTGTGGCCGAGGAGGTGAGCATGTACTATTTTGCTGATAAAGTGACATTCAGATTCTGGGTTTTTTCTCCCTTGAATTGTTAATCCTACTTCTAACTTTTAAATCTCTTTAGGACTCAGGAGATCTTCGGAAAGAAAGTGGGCAGGAAACACTAGAGCGCATAAAAAAACTTGTTAATGATACTCTTGCCAACAGTGACTTTTCCAGTGTTTCTAATTTAACCACTGAAGATGTGCTCAGAGCTATTGACAATGGGAAATCTGAAGGTGGTTCTAGCGGCCAGCACTGGGTTCTAGATCCCATAGACGGAACCAAAGGGTAAGCTTCTGAACATATTTTGAGAGATCTTGTCATCGGTAAGATGGACGTCTCTTAAGTCATTAGTTAAGAAGAATGCTTTCTAAAGGTCCATTCCATTTAAAGTTGTAATTTTTGATGATTTGGAGATGATGTGACCATTTTGTCCTGTACCCATTTCATTTCAAATTATGTGATTATCCTTCTGTCATGTCTTGCATGTATGAGGGATGCATGTAACATGAATTGATGAAGTCTATATATGGTACTTCAATATATAAGCATGCATAGTTTTTTTACTTTTGTTTATGCATATTATATGTACGGAATTATCTCAAAGCTATTAATCATTTCCTTCAACATGCCGAAGTGTCAGGCTCCTAGTGTACGACCATGCATTCTTTTAAACTAAGCTGTAATCTTTCCATTTGGAGTGCGACAGAAGTCTTTCCTTGGCTATTCCTTTATAGAACATGGTATCTTTTCCGTTAACTGATCATTTCTGATCTCCGTTTTACTTTTTCTTTTTTGATGTTTCTCAAGCACCTTTTCTTTTTAATACGGCTATTTTCATACCGTGTTCAGTTTTGAATTTGAAAATTTAGGATGAAAAGCAAACTGTCTATTTCAGATGTTATTTGGCTTCCATCACTAAGAAGCAAGTCACCATGCAGAAAAGTTTGATACATAGTAAAATTTGAAATGTGACAGACAATAGGCATTGTGATCAAGTTGGTTGTTAAGGAAGCCCCACATACGCTCACACACACACACGGGTCCAATGGTTTGAACTGTCTAAATTTACATCCCTTTTAAGAACAATAAATGCAAAAAAGAAAAAAAAGAAGAAAGTAAAATGTTAAATCATTTGACCATTTAATTGTTGTGGTTATAGCTTGTTTGTTTGACTACTCTTCCCCTCCTATGTGATACATGGGCATCTCCGCTAGACCTTATTCTGACATTCCTTTGTATTTCTCATCAAACAAATAGCATCTTCTGTTGTCCATTATCCAACACTTCAGTTTCATCTGATTTATTTGATCAAGTTTAGGTGACTAAATGATTTCAGATGTAGTTGATTTTATGTAAGATGATCCTTGAATAAAGGATTAAGAAGTGGATGGTTTGGATCATTAAATCCACTGTGGGTTGGCAGTTATTATAATTTGCTGAAATTTTATTTGGTAGGGTGCAGCTTGTTTTAGTATTAGTTTATAGTTTTCTTCTTTGATTCATTTTTTTTTTTTTGTCAAACGTTTTCTTTGATTCACTTGCTAACCTGTTTTCTGTATTGATTTAATATGCTTATGAACCTGCCATGATAAATAGCTGATTCTGCTGTAGGTTTGTTAGAGGAGATCAATATGCCATAGCATTGGGATTGCTGGATGAAGGAAAAGTTGTGTTGGGTGTCCTGGCCTGTCCAAATCTTCCTCTTGCATCCATTAGTGGCAATAATCAGCATTCTTCATATGATAAAGTTGGTTGTCTTTTCTTTGCTACAGTTGGTACCGGAACATATATGCAGCCATTGGATGGTTCGTACCCGATAAAGGTTAGCACTTATAGATAACTCATTGCATTCTTTATTTGAACAGGTTTCACAGAATTAATGTTATTACTGTGCTTCAGGTGCATGTCAGCGCTACTGAAAATCCTGAAGAAGCTTCGTTTTTCGAATCTTTTGAAGCAGCACACTCCTTGCATGACTTGTCTAGCAGCATTGCTCAGGTACTGTGTTTGTCTGTTCCCCTTAAACGATTTAGGTTGTGTGTGTTTTCTATTGAATATTGGTAGTCAAACATTATTTTGTGAATAGAAACTTGGTGTCAAAGCCTCGCCAGTTAGAATTGACAGCCAGGCAAAGTATGGAGCACTTTCCAGAGGAGATGGAGCAATATATCTTCGTTTCCCCCATAAAGGATATCGTGAAAAAATATGGGATCATGCTGCTGGGTGCATTGTCGTGACTGGTAAACTGTTATTTCTTCTCTTATTATATATCAACATAGCTCTTGGACCATGCTTTATAGAATAGCCTGTAGGCCGTGACCTCCGAGCCCTCTCAGGAGGATGAAGTTGTAAGCGTTAGGGATGAGTTTGAGTTTATAAAGTTAAGGTGTGGACCTTTGGATGCAATGCAATCATGCAAACGATATTTGGATCACACATTCCCAGAGGCTGGTATGTTTAGACATGTCATTTGAAACTCATAGTTGTGGATATGTATTGTTAGGAATTTAGATAGAAACCTTAATCCTAAGGCCTAAACCCAATATATATATCCCCACATCAGTAATGAGCAATGTATTAAAAGCATGAGGCGTGGGCGAAGCCTCACGGGACCTAAATTTTTTAATATATACACTGAACTGAGCGTACACATATATTATATTAAAAAAAAAGAAGATTATTAATCAATAATCACCCTGAGCACACACATATATTATAAATACACACACACACACACATATATATATATATAATAGAGGATGAAAAGCACAATGAGCACACATATAACAATGCACACAGACAACACACACATCGATTATATAAAAAAATAAAAATCAGAAAAAAAAAAAAAGACAGAGAGACAATAGTGCAAGGAAGAGGTATGAGACAGTTAAAACCCTACCCAAAATTTGGGTGTGGGAGTCAAACAGACGCTTGGACCCCCTGAGGCACCGCCTCCGCCGCCTAGGCGGCTCCGGCGACACCTTCCGCCCACTCCCTCATAACAGAGGCAGCAATCCTCACGTCCAGCCTCAAAGGGCGCCTAGGCGCACCCTGAGGCGAGCCTTTTAAACCATTGGTTATGAGCTGAACAGAAGGGGCATTTCTCTGTTTTCAAAAAGGGATTCCTCTTGATTTTAATTTTATGCCCTTTAGTTGATCTTGTTTATCGATAGTCTCTGGTGTTATGCAAACATATAAGATGTATGCCCTTTAGTTGATCTTGTTTATCGATAGTCTCCAGTGTTATGCAAACATATAAGATGATGCTATGTGAAACATATGAACAATAAAGTAAACACGCAATACATAAACACAAAGAATTTAGCGAGGTTTGGCGAACTTTGCTTACTCCTCGTGTCTCGTGTAATCTCTCTTGAGAAATCACCTGGACTATGCACCATTTATATAGTTAATGAGGAAGCCTGGCCTATATAAAGGGCTTTAGGGGAGTTTTCTGTTGTTTAAAATGTGGTGTATTAATAAAAAGATAAGAAATAGGAGATTAGAGAAAAGGTTTTTTTTTCCCTTTTCTGTCATGAGTAGGACCGCTGCTACCCTGGGTAGATTGGTACTGGAAGTCTCTATGGATAGAAGATTAACAATTCTTCCATGGTACATTACCACTGAGTTTTGTCGTAAAAAATAAACGGTTAGATCTTGCATATAAGAATCTAATGGGTCTTGCGACCATCTGATCTTTGCATAAAACCCGTACCATTGAGTGGGACATAACAGTGTAGCCGGACCCGAAGATTAAACCATACATAACTTACCTTATGTTGGATTCAGTTAGTTTCATTCTGTATTTAGGTCAGGAAAGAAAAGATGTTTCATGAAATTACTTCATTGATTGTATATTTATCCAGTCACTTCAAAATTGCATGAGCGATCTTCTGAAAGTATTCCTCTCTTAGGAATCGTTGAGGAAAACTCTATTTTTATCCTTGTAATAGAAAAAGCTACTAATTCAAGAACAAGTTGATAGTTTTCTTGTTTTCGGGATGCAGTCTTAGGGTTTATATTTGGAAAACATTTTCTGCAATTCTGACGCTGGTTTTTGAATGAAACTTTTCAGAAGCTGGGGGTGTGGTCGCAGATGCTGCGGGGAACCCGTTGGATTTCTCAAAGGGGAAGTATCTTGATCTTGATACGGGCATAATCGTCACAAATCAGAAACTAATGCCATTACTATTGAAGGCAGTTAGAGAATCCCTCGAAGAAAAACTTTCATCTCTATGATTTTTTTATCAGGGCAATAGTAATTGGAGGATCTTCAAGGCAATGTTCCTAACAAATGTTTTCAGAAGCAATAACGTTCAGCGTTTGTATTGTGATACAGTGTTTTCTGTGTAGGATATTTGTCCTTTCACTTGCCTCATTGGTCTCCCGTATGTTTTTACATAATATTATATACGGAATTGATATCGGCCATTATGGGTATGCGTGCAATATCCTTGTGTACCCTGCCGCTTTATGGCCTGGGTCCTTGTTACAATTTCTTGGCCATCTCGCAATGTTGGGGTAATCGTATGCCACTAGTTTTAACTCATCGAGCGAGCATTGCTCGTGATTTGTGATTTGGAGTAAAATTCTTTGGTATACTTATTTTTAAAATAAAACGGGGTGACCCCGAGGGGGGCAATGTCGTACGTGTAACTCATCCATACCACTGCATGTTTTTCTATGCAAGTAATCCCAAGGAATTGTAACTAAAAATAAGAAAAGAGGTTTGCATTGGTAGACTAATAATAAGAAAATGGGAAAAGTGGGAAGGTAGTTGTACATATACGAGATCATATAAACCAATCTTAGTCTATCAACAATCTCAATTGTAAAGAAAAATGATCACAATATCCATTCCAAAAGCAAACAAATAAAGAAGCTCTTCCAAGTTCCATAGTCATCCAAAACTTTCTTCTATAACCAATGGAATATCCTCCCTAAATGAACCAAGTATGTCTAAACTTGGCAACAAAGTTTCACAAAAGAAACATCATGGGCAAACATTCATGAAATGTAAAGGGATTGGGTTTGGTTAGGTTTGGCTTAGTTTTCGAACCTCCAAAACGAAACAAAACCAATAAAGTTCGGTTCGGTCTTTTTTCGGTTTTCGATTTTTTAACTTTGGTTCTGTGTTCGGTTTTTTTGAACCCACCCCCTACTACTGAGCAATTTGCCGGGTCCGAATAGTATTTTCCTGCACTTCTGACACACCTCAACCCCAATAACACAAGTTACAAGGCCATGATGTTCTGACCATCATTAAATTGACCATGTGATCCCACCAGGAGATGACATCACAAGCCAATTCAATGACATAAGCCATAGAAAGAAATTTACGATGTGCAAAAATTTGAACAAAGTGTTCATTATTTATAAAATCCAAAACTGCTATAGAGTTCACTTATCAACCTCCCACTTGGGGACACAAAATCTTGGGATTAAATCTCGTTATTATCACATCACATTAGAGCAGCTAGAAGTTTCACACAACAGTAAACATATAAAAGTGCAATGTTGTGGATAATCAAAAGTATGACCATGCAATTATTACAATAAAGATAAAACTGTAGTAAATGAAACATCACCCTAAGTCCAGAGGATGAAAGCCTAATTGCCAAGCCCACTCATTACCACCGGTGTTCTCGTTATTCTCGCTACGTCCTGAGGGGTTGACAAAACAAAAGTTAAGTGGACCAGTTTTATCTCATCAAAATCATTCCAATATACTAATCTTCGTTTTGAAATCACATGTATAGTAAAAACTACATACATAATAATACTATAATAATAACAGTCAAGATCAATTCAATCTCGCTCATCATATCAAAGAAAGTAAATCAACCACAAATAATATATATATATATATATTGCAAGCAGGTGGAATGCCATCTACCTGATCGATATCTACCGTCTACTAGAAAATTCTAGCCTCTACTAGGATAGGAAATGTACCTGCAATAAACCTACGGTCATAGCTAGCTATACGATATGTACGATATGTGGTGAAAATAAATCACCAAGAATCTCAAGATATCATTTAAGTTATATAAGTTGTAAGCCTCGTTGAAGACTAACGATACTAATATGCATCAACATATAAATAAATAACGTAAAACATTTAGTTTTTCGAAAAGTTCAACTTATAGGTTAGAAGAGTGTCTGTTGTCAACATGCTCCTTGTTATAATCCTTTTAGGGGTAGGCATGGGACAGGTTGGGCCCAAATTTGGAAGAATCAGATGATACCCTATTTAAATTGTAATGGGGCGAGCCATGGCAGGTAAGTGGATTTTGAGTTTTGGAACAAGACTTAACTCGGCCCATTTAAAACGGGTTGGTTCCAACCCTTATTTTTTAATTTTTTTTCAAAAATACATAATTTTCATGAACTGCACTACAATGCACTACAACAACACAAATCCTCCTCAACAACCTAGATCCTCCTCGACAAGCCATCTTTGTCGATCTCAAGCCCACCGTCATCGACGAGGTCTACTATCGTTGTCACGACATCTTCATCTATCTTCGATCTCTACTATCTCTCAGGTCCCTCACAACACCTCCTGCATGAGCTTCTTGAAGACGGTGGTTGTATACGAGTTTGATTTAGATGTAGAAGAGACGTTATCAAGCTGCCCCTTTTGCTTCCACAAAGATATTGCCCAAAAATACCAACCATCTAAATTTAAAAAGAAAACAACAAATTATTCTCTTTAAAGAACAACAACAAAGCCTTTTCCCACTAAGTGGGGTCGGCTATATGAATCCTAGAACGCCATTGCGCTCGGTTTTGTGTCATGTCCTCCGTTAGATCCAAGTACTCAAGTCTTTTCTTAGGGTCTCTTCCAAAGTTTTCCTAGGTCTTCCTCTACCCCTTCGGCCCTGAACCTCTGTCCCGTAGTCACATTTTCGAACCAGAGCGTCAGTAGGCCTTCTTTGCACATGTCCAAACCACCGGAACCGATTTTCTCTCATATTTCCTTCAATTTTGGCTACTCCTACTTTACCTCGGATATCCTCATTCCCAATCTTATCCTTTCTCGTGTGCCCATACATCCCACGAAGCATCCTCATCTCCGCTACACCCATTTTGTGTACGTGTCGATGCTTCACCGCGCAACATTCTGTGCCATACAACATCGCTGACCTTATTGCCGTCCTATAAAATTTTCCCTTGAGCTTCAGTGGCCTACGACGGTCACACAACACGCCGGATGCACTCTTATACTTCATCCATCCAGCTTGTATTCTATGGTTGAGATCTCCATCTAATTCTCCGTTCTCTTGCAAGATAGATCCTAGGTAGCGAAAACGGTCACTTTTTGTGATCTTCGCTAGATTGCTCCGGTCATTAGTGTGGATAAGTATATAAATGGATAAAGATAGGAAAGCAAACACAAGATGTACGTGGTTCACCCAGATTGGCTACGTCCACGGAATAGAGAAGTTCTCATTAATTGTGAAGGGTTTACACAAGTACATAGGTTCAAGCTCTCCTTTAGTGAGTACAAGTGAATGATTTAGTACAAATGACATTAGGAAATATTGTGGGAGAATGATCTCGTAACCACGAAACTTCTAAGTACCGGAGTGTGGTATCGTCTTGACTTGCCTTATCTGTCTCATAGGTAGATGTGGCATCTTCTCTGGAAGTACTCTTCCTCCATCCAGGGGTGGTATCTGTAACTGGTGGAGATGCACAAGGTAATGTATCAATTTCACTTGAAGCTTACTTGTAGTTTCAGGCTTGGTCAAGCGCGATACAAACCATGTAGTAGGAGTCCCCCAAGTCGCTGAGCTAGGGGATTTGCTGAAAGAGGTGACAGACAAGGTAAGCAATCAGAGCTCCGGCTGATTGTTCACATTCTCCCTATCTTGCAGGCAGCATGAAGGATAAAGAGAAGAAAAATGAGAAGAGATGATATGGGATACTTTTGCTTTTGAATAAGTAACTTTCCACAGGCTTATTCTTGAACTGGGTTGGAGGGTTTTCTGGTTTCCTCCAGAGTATAAGGCCGACTGAGGAATTTGAGGGTCAAAACAAGTCCATCAAATCTAGAGTACGTTCGACCCTGCTGATATGGGATACTTTTGCTTTTGACAGAGTAGTGGATGTATCGGCACGTGTGCTGTTACGCTTGTCTCCACATGCTTCCTTGTATCCTTCTCACTTGCCCTATCTGTTCCTCAGGCAGATGCGGTATCTTCCCTGGAAGCATAAGATGTTGAAGATGAGTACTCGAGAGCAATGCCAGGTAAGTAATCAGGTAAGGGGTTCCAGGCAGTCAATTCCTGGCTGGAAGCTTGATTCCAAGTGCTGACTGATTGCTCTCTTTCTCCTTGTTTTGCAGGTAAGAACAAGGCTAAAGGAAAAGACAGGGAAAAAGCATGATATGGGATACTCTTGCTTTTAACCCTGATGATATGAGATATTCTTGCTCTAGTATAGCTTGTTTATAGAGGTATTATCGGGGGGAAAGAAAGCTGAATATTTCGAAAGGCTTCGTTGGGAGTGCCCTCTCAGATAAGAGGAAGGGTTGAGCATTTTTGCAGGTCTGCCTGTCCGTTGGGGATGGAGGTCGACATATATAGGAGTCTCCCTAACATCAAGTAATAATGCTATTCCTTTACCCTGCTTGGTCATAGCACGGTAGTGGGAGCTGCCAGCTTCACATGTTTTAACTCTGTCAGAGCACTTTGAAAAAGTGGTCTGTGGTATCTGGAAAGCTGATGTTGCGTGTGAAGATTACGGACAAGCTTTATCCAAGGAGAGCCAGCCCTTGAAGTTGGGAAAGTGGTGCCTCCTCAGTTTTCGAACAAGCAATCATGTCGGGGATCTAGCTCTCGAGATTCGGATAACGATGCCTCTTCGATTTTTGAGAAAGCAATCCTGCTGAGGGTCTGGCTCTCGAGATTCAGAGAGCGGTGTCTCTTCGATTTTTGAGAAAGTAATCATGTTGGGAGTCTGGCTCTCGAGATTCGGAGGGCGGTGCCTCTTTGATTTTGGAGCAAGCAATCTTGTTGGGAGTGTTTTCTCGAATGTGAGTAAAGGTTGGGCATGTTTACTAGTCTACCTTGCCACAAAGCACAGAGGTTGACACACAGGGACTTTCCAATTATCCAGCAGTGGTACTGTTCCTTTACCCTCTCTTCGATTTTTGAGAAAGTAATCATGTTGGGAGTCTGGCTCTCGAGATTCGGAGGGCGGTGCCTCTTCGACTTTGGAGCAAGCAATCTTGTTGGGAGTGTTTTCTCGAATGTGAGTAAAGGTTGGGCATGTTTGCTAGTCTACCTTGCCACGAAGCACAGAGGTTGACACACCGGGACTTTCCAATTATCCAGCAGTGGTACTGTTCCTTTACCCTTGTGGGTAATAATATGGTAGCTAGACCTTCAAAATTTATGTGTCTAAACTTTGTTAGTGTTGTTTCTTTGCTATTCTTTTACCCTTCTTGGTCAGAGCGATGTAGTGGAAGCTGCAAGCTTCACGTGTCTCAACTTTGTCAGAGAACTTTGGCAAAGTTATCTGTGGTACCCATGAGCTACTGTTGCGTGTGGGAAGTGGGTGATTGAACAGTACGATTCATGTGCTTTCTACTTCGCCAGAAATCTTCGACAGAATGCCCATAATTTCCGCAAAGCTGAGTGTGCGTGTGACAGGTGCTCACAAGGCTGGAAAAGTAGATGCCTCTTCGATTTCTGAGATCGGCCCTTGTGGTCTCTGAGCAGCCCAGCTTTTGAGAAAGCAAGCCTCTTCGATTTCTTAGATCGGCCTTCGTGGTCTTTGAGCAGCCCAGCTTTTGAGAAAGCAAACGCCTCTTCGATTTCTGAGATCGACCCTCGTGGTCTCTGAGCAGCCCAGTTTTTGAGAAAGCAAACGCCTCTTCGATTTCTGAGAAGGCGCTTCTTCGATTTCTGAAGCTTCGTCGAATGCAGATTTTTATAGGGGCTGACATTAAGTTCCAAAGCACACTTGAATATCCACCAGTAGAAGCTCCATTCTTGCACTTCTAAGATCTTGATTTGTCCGACCTCTTCTCTCTTCAACACCTTTGAAAATGTCTGGCCCCTCCGACCGTCGTTTTGACTTGAACCTTGTTGAAGAGGCAGCCCTGCCTTCTCCAGACAACATATGGCGCCCATCCTTCGTCTCCCCTACTGGTCCTCTTACCGTTGGGGATTTCGTGATAAAGAATGATATGACCGCTACGGTAGTGGCCAGGAACCTTCTCACTCCCAAAGATAACAGACTACTTTCCAAACGGTCTGATGAGTTGGCTGTTAAGGATTCTCTGGCTCTCAGTGTTCAGTGTGCAGGTTCTGTGTCTAATATGGCCCAACGCCTATTTGCTCGAACCCGCCAAGTTGAATCATTGGCGGTTGAAGTGATGAGTCTCAAACAGGAGATTAGAGGGCTCAAGCATGAGAATAAACAGTTGCACCGGCTCGCACATGACTATGCTACAAACATGAAGAGGAAGCTTGACCAGATGAAGGAATCTGATGGTCAGGTTTTACTTGATCATCAGAGATTTGTGGGTTTGTTCCAAAGGCATTTAATTTATTGCCTTCGTCTTCTGGGGCTGTACCGCGTAATGAAGCTCCAAATGATTAACCTCTGATGCCTCATCCTTTTAGGGTTCTGTCCAGTACTGAGGCTCCGAATGATCCCCTTCCGGCGCCTTCTTTTTCTGGGGCTCTACCGACTGCTGAGACTTCTCCTAAGCAACCCTTGTGAAGGCTCCCTCTTGTTTGTTTATTTTGACTCAAGTATATGTACATATTTGTAACTTATCGGGGATATCAATAAATAAGCTTTCCTTCATTTCAACGTATTGTGTTAAATACACCAAAGCCTTCTTCGCTAAGTTCTTTGAATTTTCTTTTGGTGAAGCTTGTATGTTGAAGCTTTGTGAGTGGAGCATGTAGGTTGAGGTAGTGTTCCCTTAATTTCCTGAGTGAGGAAAACTTCTCGGTTGGAGACTTGGAAAATCCAAGTCACTGAGTGGGATCGGCTATATGAATCTTAGAACGCCATTGTGTTCTGTCCTGTGTCATGTCCTCCGTTAGATCCAAGTACTCTAAGTCTTTTCTTAGGGTCTCTTCCAAAGTTTTCCTATGTCTTCCTCTACCCCTTCGGCCCTGAACCTCTGTCCCATAGTCGCATCTTCTAATCGGAGCGTCAGTAGGCCTTCTTTGCACATGTCCAAACCACCGTAACCGATTTTCTCTCATCTTTCCTTCAATTTCGGCTACTTCTACTTTACCCCGGATATCCTCATTCCTAATCTTATCCTTTCTCGTGTGCCCACACATCCAACGAAGCATCCTCATCTCCGCTACACCCATTTTGTGTACGTGTTGATGCTTCACCGCCCAACAATTCCTAAAGAAAATCCCAATTGAATTCGACGAAATGACTGTGTGAGATTGGGAAGAAGAAGAAGACTAAGATGGGGAGTCTAGGATTTGGGAAAAAGAATGTCTGGGTGGAAGAAACGAGAAACTGGAGAGAGAGGATTGGGAAGCTTAACACTTATGTTATACTAAAGTTTTGGACTCGTCCTGCCTCGTAAATATCAACACCCCATCCCGCCCCGCCCCGTTTCTTCTCTATTAAATTTGGATCCACCCCATACCCGTCTTGAATCGGTTGTAACCGCCCCACCTCGCCAATTCTAGACCCGTTTGCCCACCCCTAAATATTTTTATCCTTAAGTAAGCCTGTGAATTAAGTATAAAGCTAAGTTAAGCTTTAATCAAAAACCCAGGGGTAGGCCTCGGGTCCTGCACGCGCCGCCACACGCCTCCATGCTCTAGCTATACGTCGACACGTGTCGCCGCGGTGGTGTCACACATTATGACAGACGCGCCGCCGTGGGTCACCGTGGCTAACAAACACGAAGCCGTACTCATAGCCGTGGTTCAGTAAGTAGATGTCGCACTCGGCGTTGCCAGTGCCATGCGCCGGTCGTCGGGAAGAGTGTAAATATTTAAAGGAATATAACTGTTTTGTTAGTGGATTCCGTCAAAGTTAACGGAATTTCAGTTGTTGTCGTTAAGTTAATGACAACCATCGTCGGCCTTCATTTGCCGTCTCTGGAGTCACGCCAAAAGCTGTAAAGAGTTTTCCGAGAGCTTATAGAGCTCAAATCAGTCCAAAACTCATGATTTCACCATCAAAATCCTAGAAAATAACAAATAAGGTCTCGGGAACTCACCTAAAATCAATTTGGGATGAGGAGAGATCGAATCCACCTCGGATTCGATGAGGTTAACTTGGTTATGAAAACGAGATCCAAGGTGCATGTATGTTAAATCTTAGTAATTTCCATCTAAAATCCATATGCAAAAAGGTAGTTAATTACGTGGGACTGGTTCAAGTTGAGCTCGAGATCCAAAAACCCCAAACTCACCGGAATTTGCTCGGAGAAGATAACAGGAAACTGGCAAGGTTTCAGAGAAAATGCAGGGATTAAAGCCCTCCATTTCGAAGTAAAATTTATCACAAATCACTTCCCAAGCAAGGAGAAAGTACAGATAAGCAAGAATCAAGCCAAACCTCACATGGGTTTCGAGATTCGAAGCTTGAAGCTCTCAGCTTCAATGGCAAAGCACCACCCAAGCTTCGATCGCACATGCAATGGTACCACTGAGTTCCTCAAGTCCTAGGGATCCCAATTATGTGGTTTTGGGTCTCGATTTGTGATGGTAAGTGGGAGAGTGAGAGCTCTCGTCTCTCGGTGCTAGAGAGAGTGAGTTTGAGAGGAGAGCGAGGGTTTAGAGAGAGAGAGAGAGAGTGATATGAAAGTGAGGGAAGAGAGGAACCAAGAGAGAGTGTAAGCCAAATTAACCAAAGTTAAGTGAAATTACATTTTTGCCCTCCGTAATTATAAAAACTACAATTATGCCCTTGAGACTTCGATTTGAATTTTGTTTCCAATTTCACATTCCCGTCCATTAGTATATTTAGAAAAAAGTAAGAAAGTATAAGAAATTAGACTTAAAGTCAAGGCTTGAAAATTACTCAAGACACCCACTCAGGAGCAAAATGGTCCTTTTACATGTATTGGGAATAAAGTATAATATTTTAAGGAACATGTTGTAACAACTTCCTTGTACTTTAAATATTCTTTAACATTCCCCACTACTTTGATTATGTATTTAGCTTGTATGTTTGGATTATGATACAAATTAAAGGCTTGGCCTCGTTTGGCCTTTAGGGTTGGATTGGAATGAAAAATTCATTATATTTAAGGCATGTTGAACAAAGAAATGATAAAATTTCCAACTTAGATGTAGAACATAGATTTTATTGATGCAAATTTCCGTTGTCCTTTTCTTTGACAAAAATGCATATACAAAACAATCAACACCTTTGATCAAAGACCTAAGCCTCACACGCTCATGAAGTTTGGAGGGGGGGTGTTAGGCCAATTGATCTCCGATGCCTAAGTTAGTTTCTCTGTAAAGAGTATGTGTTTAGGGCTTTTAGGGGTAGCAAAAGCTTACCAAAATTTGGTGGAGATGAAGGTATTTATAGGGGAGTGGCCAGCCACTGTGTTAGGGTTTTTACCTTACACGTGGCGGCATCTTATTAGCCAAGTTGTATAGAAAGAATATTCTTAAGATATTAAATCCCTAGTTCAGTAAAATATGGATTACTTACTTGAATGCCTTTGACTTTTTCTTATCTTTAATGCCTTTTCCTTGCCATGGGCAAGTTAGCTGTGAGCAGTCATATTTAGCTGCTTTGACCTTCAAGTGTGCTGAGCTACACATGAGAGTATTTGAGAAGGCTACCCATCTAATGAAGGCAATCTTGTCTTTCTTGAGCAAAAGTCCACGTGCCACCTCTAATAATTTTGGGATTATTTTAGGCTCCACAAATACCCCCACACCTGTTGGGCTGCATGTAGGAAAAAAGGCAGTAGGTGTAGAAGTCCCAAGCTGCCTAGGTGTGTAGAGAGTTGTTTCCCAATTTGATGTAGATCTCATTCTTTGACTTGGAGATACACTCTTCTAGGAAAAGGAAACCAATTGCCCCCAATACCTATTTAATTGTTCCTTAAGCAGGGGATTAAATGAATTTAGAGAACAATTTTCATCCCCACAAGGAAGAGAGAAATCATAAGAAATTTGTTCCCCATTCCCTAGCTCTTTTCTCCTTTTGCCTTTGCAAAGAGTTGTTTCTCATTGTTGTTCTTCTTCTCTATACTACACCAAGGTAAGAAAATATTTAATTTTCTTTCTTCTTAATTTTATGGAGCCTTGGGGCTTGAAAAAAATGGCTCAGTAAGGCTGAGGGTGGTGACTTGACAGCCATGGGGCTGCTGTTGAATCAAGTAGCTCGGAGAACTTTTACAATGCGACACAGCTAGCTGGCAAAGGCCAAGAATCGGCTGGGCTAGGGCAAGGAGCTAGCGGCATGAGCATGGCTCAGTGCAAAGTTGGCGTACGCTAAGAATTAGGTGGCTGGGGTTATCGCTTGGGCGTGAGGAGCTAGCGTCCAGAGCTTGGCCCGGCGCACAATGGGCATGGGCCAAGAATTACGTGGCTAAGGTCACGACTTGGGTGCAAGACTCTGGTGGCACGAGCTTGGCTTGGCACATGACAGACGTAGGCCAGAAATTGCACAGTTAAGGCCACGGCTTGGGCTCAATGCGCTATGCTTGGCAGTCTGGGCACGGGCGTAAAGCGCTGGAGGAGAAAAGAGGACCAGGTCGTGGGGTCTGGTGTATGCTATTGAAAAGCTCATCATTGATCTGACTTCTCCCAAGGGGAAGAAAAAGACTGTTAAATCTGAGCCTGTAAAGCCTGCTGCTCTGAAGGTGGCCATGACTATTGCTGTGACGATTGCCTATCGTTAAGGTTATGTGTTGCCCTAGTGTCTGGATTTATACCGAAGCATGCGTCTGGAGCTAAGCCCAGTTTGGCTTTTGAGAGGCTCACTGTTATGAAAAGCGAGAAGGTGGATTTTGCTGCTAAAGTGGCTCCAGGGCCTATTCCTACTACTATAACCGGTTCGTCTGTTGGGAAGGGGAAGTCTGCTCACATGGGCAATTGTGAAAAGTTCACTTGATATGTTTATGACAAATTTTCTGATATTTGTGTGTTGCTGAATGCTAACTTGCTTGAGGACATCAATGCATGCACCAAGTTTGTTGATAGTGTTGGGAAAGTGATTCACTCAGACGCTTTTGTGAAGTGTCCTGCCTACTTGAGAATGTCCTCATTGTTTGCTACTATGTAGAAGACTTTGATCTTGGCAGTTGGGTCCATGTGGGTTGATCAGGATGCTGCTAAAAATGTTAATGAGGTCGAGGTGGCGTTGATGGCTCAACTTTGCTCAGCTGCTAAAAAGATTGAGAAACTCAAATCTGAACTCATCGTTTTGAAGGGGTTTGATATCTTTACCCCTACTTCTGTGTAACTAGAAACTGTGCATTAGGAGGTCGTCGATTTGAAAGCTAAACTTAGTGCAACTCAAGTGATGTTGGAAGCTGTAGAAAAGAAAGTCAGTCGTTTTGCATCGTGGTCTAAGACCTTGAGTGTGTTAATTCGAAGCTATGATCTACTTGTTTTGCCAAGGACGGGGAGCTTATCTTCATGCATGGTGAAGTGTCTTGTCTCAAGGATGTTACCAGTAAGCTTGAGTCCAAGGAAGTGGATCTACAAGGTGTGTTGTCTGTTGATGCGAAAATTATCTTAACACACAAATTTAACCCTTTTTCGACAATTGTAGTACAAGTATAAGTAGGGATCGTTCTGGACCTGGGATTAGGAGGGCTTGCTAATAACCTCTAAACTGACTCAAAAACATAAAACTAAACTTAAAAACACTTAACAAGACTCACAAGACTCAAAGCAAACTTAAAATACTCAAAACAACTTAAAACAACCAAATAAACTTAAACTAGACACTAGGAATGACTTTGGATGAAAATTGACTTTTACTTGAATCAAAACACTTAAAAACACAAACTAAAACATATTTGAAACACTTTGAAACAAGAAACTAAAATGGGGGTTTTTGATTTGGATGAAGTTAAAACAAACAAACAAGTATGAAAAACTAGACAGATTGTAAAACGAATGTGAGAAATAAGATGATGGATGGGATGGCTAGAGGCTTTTTCTCCACACATGATATGTATGCAAACAACTCGATTTCCAGTTACTACTTCATTGAACTATGAATGACAATGCTCCAAATTAACCGTGACATCACTAATTAACTCTCAAATTTTCCTTGTTTTATTGGATTGGATGACATCATTCGACAACCCAAAACATTCTTCAAAAGTTCCCTACATGACATCATAATAGAGATACAATCAAATGTCATTACATTTAATGAAAATCATAAGCATTGACAAAGCACTTGCAACTATGACATCATGTCACTCATGCTAGGAATTGAACTTAACGCGATCGTTTATAAGCGACCTTCACTACATGTGAATATAAGTTTGTAACGATTATGTGAAACTTCCTTATATTCTAGCAACGGATTTATGCATGCCAATTAAGTGTCGACCCTTAATTAACAAATACAAATAAGTTATCAATCAAATAGTTAAGCCAATTGCATTCATGATTCAAGAGTTCATAACTGGAATTTATCAAATTATATTGCACACATAATCATGGCTTTGAAATCACCCCTAGCCAAGAGGGGTTTAGCCACTCATATTTACACCAAAATGAAAGGAAATGAATTTAAACATTAGAAACAAAAGAAAGAAAACACCTAAACGCTCCAACGATCCAAGTTGGACAGCAAGCACGTCCAAGCACTTTCCTTCCCTTCCCTTGCTACGACACAAGGTGTTGGTGAGTGTTTGAATGTTTGTTTGTATGGAGGAATGAATGTGTTTGGATGAAGGTTGTGTTGAAATGGGAGTAAATGATCTAACCAAATATGAACTCAATTTATGTTACACACACTTCCTTTTATAGAGGAAGTGCAAGGCAAAGCATGGGTAAAATGGAGTGGTGTTGAAATGATTCAAAGGTGAAAGTGAAGTAATGATGCAAAGCATGGGTAAAACGAAGTGGTGTTGAAATGATTTAAAGGTGAAAGTGAAGTAATGATGCAAAGCATGGGTAAAATGGAGTGGTGTTGAAATGATTCAAAGGTGAAAGTGAAGTGATGATTGATGCAAGAATTAAACATGGATGGAGTGCACGGCAAAGGTTTGTTATGGTACAAGGAACCCTTAATTTGTGTCCTAAAATGCATAGGAAACCTTCAATGTTGCTGGAACTTAGGGACATTTAGGATTTAGGAAAGATCAAACCAAAATAGGAAACCTTGGCTTAACTTTCTTACTTCAAGTAGGAATCCTCATCTTTAGGTCTTCAATTTCGTCCATTCCCTTAGTTCTAAGCATGTGATATTTATTCCAAGCCCAAAATTGCTCCAAAAGGCTCCAAAATGCACATTTTTGCATACTTTGTCCTTAGAACCTGAAATTGCACAAAAATGACTTTAAACATTAAAACTACTAAGGAATAACAACATAAATGCATGAGAACAAGCTAACTCAGTTGCATAAATATGCTCCTATCAAATTCCCCCACAATTAGCTTTTGCTAGTCCTCGAGCAAAACAAAAGAAACAAACGAATCAAAACAAACAGAACACAACTTAACCTTCCAACATTTGCCTCAGGGATTTCCAATGCACATGACATGTTAAAAATCATCATTCCCATAGCTTTTAGTCATCTTCACACTTGAGCACATACTTAATTACAGTCACCACTTACTAGTTCACAATTAACCAATTAAAACGATATTTTGAATGTAGTAACATGCCTTAGAGAATTTGCTCAATTCCTTACAAGATACTCTCTATTTTCACACACATTTTCTGACTACACACCCTACACTAGTTATATGTGAGCAGATTGATGTAAACATGGAAGACTAGTACTCACATATGTTATAACAAAGAAAGCAATTTATGGAGTTAATAAGCATGTTTACATATGATCTCATGAATGGAATGCTACTACTTAGATGCGAGAACCAGTGACACCATATGCTCATACCAATTTCGAACTCCACAAATTGAAACACACAACACTCAAGATTGAAGTCATGGGTTGTAACAGGGCTTGGGGGTAATGGCTAATAAAGAAAGGATAGCAATAACAAACGTTCTTAAAGCGATAGCAAGCAAAGCAATGAAATAGACACTTGGAATTCACTTTAGAATGCAGAATCAACTTTTAAATACAAAGGGAAGATTCATGCAACACTTAGGGTCGAATTCAATGTTTTGGACCCTTTTTTAACAAACTTTTTTCTTTTCACTCTTTTTTTTTTCTTTCTTTTCTACCCATGCCTTATTAAGGACTTTGGTACACACACACACACAAGAATCACTTCCCCCACACTTGCTTTCTGCAACACATTGATAAAAAAGGAGTTCATTTTAAGTTATGCTTTACTATGCTTCAAGAACAAGGGTATGGATGGTCCTAAAACTAGGCTAGCTAAGGATAGTGTGGATTAACAAAGAACATAGGCTTAACAAGGTTCAACAGGGTTAAACTTAAACACATAATGAAATAGGGGCACGACAATTTGGCTTTGGTGGTCACTACACAACTTCATCTTGAATATGTGTTATGCAAATCAATAGCATGCTTTGAATGAAATAGGCATGAGTTCTAGCATTTGGAACTAAATGATGAAACGCCTTCTAAGTAGCAACCAAGCATAGAATAATGAGATCATGCAATGACTTTGGAAAACAATGATGCACAAATTATTAACTCTCCAAATAAACGTTTAGGCTCAAGTCTCAAGGTTGTAGCGTTCATTTGAGTTCCTTCCTTCAAGCATGTTACAAAAACTGATTTTTTCCTTTATGATTGCATGTGAATTCATAAATTATAACCACAACCAAGCATACACCAAAGAGTAAATCAAATTTTCATCCATGTTTATAACTCTTTTTAACAGTCATGTAATTAAAAACCAAATCCTCATCATTGTGTTGGAAGGTACCCTAAGACACAAATAAACACACAAAAACAACTCTTTTTGGGTTTTTTCAAAACAATTTTTCAAATTTTTATGAGATTTTCGGGTTTTTATGTCAAAACACACTAAAACTCTCCAAAACAGCTTAAAAACACTTAAATCAATTTGGTTACCCCCCCACATTTAAATCAATTTGGGTGATAAACTTCTACGAATTTCATGCAAATCAATTTGGTTACCCCCCCACATTTAAATCAAACATTGTCCTCAATGTTTCAAGCATAATCTCACACAAAAACAAGCAAACAAACAAACAACGAATAAACATGACAAGTATAGCAAAGTAAAAACCAGGCAGAGTAGAGTTTAAGAATGCAAATCTGGTTTTGGAGATAGATGATCTTGTTGACTTTCCACAACTTTGATCTCGAACTGGTTTGGAATTCTGAGTGAGGAATATCAGAGTTCCTTGGTTGTGCAGTCTGCATTCTTCTCTGCTTGTTTCTTCTGCACAGCAGGTAGGCACGAGGTAGAGGTGATGGTCTGTTTCTTTCTTCAATCTTTCCAAGTGCCAACCATTTTCTTTCTTTCTCTTTGTCCCTAGCTGAGGATGAATTAGCACATTGTCTCCACATGCTTCGAGGTATCCTTTTCACTTCCCTTATATGTTCCCCAGGCAGAAGTGGTAAACAAAGAGGAAGCATAAGATGTTGAATATGAGTACTTGAGAGCAAGGCTAGGTAAGCAATCAGGAAGGGGTTCCAGGCAGTCAATTCCAGATCGGAAGATTGATACCAAGTGCTGGCTGATTGCTCTCTTTCTCATTATCCCACAGATGAAAACAACGACAAGGAGAAGGACAGGAGGAAAACATGATATGAGATACTCTTGCTTTCAACCTTCATGATATGAAATACTTTTTCTTTTGATGGGTTGTTTGCAGAGGTATCCCAGGGAATAAGGAACACTGAGTGACTCGAGAGGCTTTGTTGGGAAGACATTCTAGGAGATGAAGAAGGGTTATGTATGTTTGCCTTGCAATGGGGGGTGAAGGTCGACATTTATATGAATTAATAACCGGTACTATTCTTTCACTCTTGTCGACAACCATTGGATGATTGAATAGTAATCTTCACGTGCTTTCTACGTCACCAGAAATCTTCGACAGATTGCCCGTAATTTTTGCAAGGCTGAGTATGCATGTGACAGATGCTGACACGTCTAGAAAAGCAAATGCCTCTTCGATATCTGAAATTGACGCTTCGACAAATTGCCCGTGATTTCCCCAAGCTGAGTGTGCATGTGATAGATGCTGACACATCTGGAAAAGCAAATGCCTCTTCGATTTCTGAGCTTCCCTCTTCGATTTCTGAGCTCCGTCGAGTGCAGAGGTTGCATGTGACAAGTGTGGACAAATCTGGAATAGAGGATGGCCCGTGGTTTCTGAGCAAGCCCAGGTTTTGAGAATGCTTGCGCCTCTTCGATCTCTGAAATCTCATCAAATGCTGATTTTTATAGAGGATAAGCAGTTCGTTTCTAAGCACACTTGAATTTATGCCCATAGAAACTCCCTTCATTGCACTTCTAAGATCTCGATTTGTCCGACCTCTTTTTTCTTCAACACCTTTGAAAATGTCTGGCCCCTCCGATTGTCATTTTGACTTGAACCTTAGTGAAGAGGCATTCATGCCTTCTCCAGGCAACATATGGCGCCCATCCTTCATATCCCCTACTGGTTCTCTTACTGTTGGGGATTCGGTGATGAAGAATGATATAACCACTGCGGTGGTGGCCTGGAACCTTGTCACTCCCAAAGATAACAGACTACTTTCCAAACGGTCTGATGAGTTGGCTGTTAAGGATTCTCTGGCTCTCAGTGTGCAGTGTACGGGTTCTGTGTCTAATATGGCCCAACGTCTATTTGCTCGAACCTTCAAGTTGAATCATTGGCGGCTGAAGTGATGAGTCTCAAACAGGAGATTAGAGGGCTCAAACATGAAGAGGAAGATTGACCAGATGAAGGAATCTGATGGTCAATTTTACTTGATCATCAGAGGTTTGTGGGTTTGTTCCAACAGCATTTGCGTTTGTCTTCTGGGGATGTACCGCTTAGTGAAGCTCCAAATGATCAACCTCCGATACCTCCTTCTTCTGTGGCTCCGCCGACTACTGAGACTTCTCCTAAGTAGCCTTTGTGAAGGCTCCCTTTTGTATTTTTCTACCTCCTGTTCATTTTCAACAAATTTTAATGTAAAATACCTTGCATATCTGTCAATGTTTAAAAAATAAACCTACAAGAAAAAACAATTAAACAAGCAACAAATAAAAATGACAATCATGGCAAAATAAAATTACAGAAAAGGGAAGGCTTTTAGGAACGTAAAACATGGGTTGCCTCCTAAAAAGTGCTTGCTTTAACGTCTTGCAGCCGGATGAAACTTCACTCTCATAGTATAGCTTCAGGCGATGCCGTTCACTTTGAATTCATCGCCGTTCCTTAAGCTTTTAACTTGGACTGCACCATGGGGAAAAATATTAGTGACAACAAATGGCCCAATCCACTTAGACCGTAACTTACCAGGGAACAATCGTAGACGGGAATTAAATAGTAGCACTTTTTGTCCAATTGAGAATGTTTTTCCCCGAATCATTTTGTCATGAAACGCCTTTGTTTTCTCTTTGTAAATTCATGCATTCTCATAGGCTTCGTTTCGTATCTCCTCAAGTTCATTCAGTTGGAGCTTCCTATTCATTCCAGCAACATCTAAGTCCAAATTGAATGTTTTCACAGCCCAGTGCACTTTGTGCTCCAGTTCCACAAGTAGGTGACATGGCTTGCCGTAGATTAGTCGAAATGGAGACATCCCTAGAGGTGTTTTGTAGGTAGTGCGATATGCCCACAGTGCATCATCTAAACGCAAGCTCCAATCCTTCCGGTTTGGCCCAACAGTCTTCTCCAAGATTTGCTTGATTTCTCTATTCGAGACTTCGGCTTGGCCACTTGTTTGAGGGTGGTATGGCGTGGAAACCCGATGCTTCACATTGTACTTTTTAAACAGTGCCTCAATGGTGCGATTGCAAAAGTGGGAGCCTCCATCGCTTATGAACACTGATAGGAGCATATTTATGCGCCTTAGTTAGTTAGTTCTTATGCATTTATGTTGTGTTTTCTTAGTTAAGTTAGTCTTTTAAAGCTATTTTCATGTGTTTTCAGGTTTTAAGGACAAAGTGAGCAAAAGGATGCAATTTGGAGCATTTTGGAGCAAAATTGAGCTAGAATGGAGCTCATGCATGTGGAGCACAAAGAATGGACGAATTTGAAGGATTGAAGAAGCTAGGAATGTGTTTCAAAGTTGAAGAATTGAAGATACAAAGTTTCCTAGTTGAAGTAGGAAAGGGCTTAAAGTGAAGGATTCCTAAATGAAGAAGGATTCCTAATCAATGTAGGAGTCCTAATTGAAGATGGATTCCTAGACGAATGAAGTTTCCTACTCAAGCAAGTATTCCTACATGAAGAAGAAGAGTTAAAGTCAAAGAATCAGCTCAAGAGAAGGATCTTATCCAAAACCTCATCCATAACCTTATCTTAGCTTATCTTATCCAAACAAACCTTATCCTATCCTATCTTATCCTAATCCTAAACTATCCACATTTCAGCCACTTAGGAGGGTTTCTAACTAGATTAGGATGTTTAAAATGGGATTTCTAGAAGACCTAATCTTATCCTACAAAGATGGCGCCTAGGAACCTTTCTAGAAGCCTAAAAATCTGCCTTGCATTGTCTTTCTAGAACCCTAGCTATGTGCCGCACCATATACCTTATTTCCCTTGGAATTTCAGATTTCTAGAAGCCTTATCATCTCCTATCTTTGTGCCGCACATTATTTCCCATTCCTTTTGGGTTTTTGACTTGTTTTCCTTATAGGATTGCATGTTATTATCCTATGCAGATTAGGCCTTTAAAACCTTGTCCTTTGCTATCTAGGAGTGGGGATTTTCAGCCTATAAATACAAGCCCTTGCCGCACCTTTTCACTCACCATCCTCTACCATATTTTCACTACATCATTCACCAAAAACCCCTCATTGTGCCGTGAGTTTGCAAGGAGAAGAAGGAAGGAATCTAGAGCCGTGCATGCCATTCAAGGAGCTTGGATTGTTGGAGCGATTCTAGGTGTTTTCTATCTTTATGTTATTGTTTAAATTTATTCATCTTTGTTTATTTGCGAACATGAGGAACTAATTTCTTTATAGTTAGAGGGGAATTCAAAGCCATGATCATATGTTTTATATGACTTGATTACCTCCAGTTATGATTTCATGAATCGTGAATGTGGTTTACTTATCTATTTGATTGATAACATGTTTATGTATGTTAATTAAGGATGCATACTTAATTCGCATGCATGAATTTGATGCTAGAGTATAAGGCAATTTCACCTAATCGTTATTAACTTATATTCATAAGTAGTAAAAGTCGCTAGTCACGATTGTGTTAAGTAAATCCTTGGCAAGAGTAACATGCGTATTCCATAGTTATGAATGCCTCGTCAATGCTTATGATTTCCATTGAACTTAATGATCTTTGATATGTGTCTCTATCATGCGTATTCCATAGTTAGGGTCCTTGATAAGAATAATTTGGTTGTAATGCGTATTCCATTCAATTCAATGAATCTAGGGAAATCTGAGAATTAATTGGTGCAATCTAGTTAATTTGGGGCATTGTCATTCATGGTTTGTTGAAAGAGTAATGGGAAATCGAGTCGTATGCATATGTTTCATGTGTGGAGAAGGAACCTTCTAACTAGCCTTTCACCATCTTAATCTACATCAAAATCGTTTTTGTCAAGTTTGTTTTCAAAGTTTTTTGTTTTAAAAGTTAAATTCGTCCAAATCAACCCCCTTGCTTTTAAATCTTGTTTTTAGAGTCAAAACGTGTTTTCTTTAAGTCTTTTGAGTCTTTGAAGTTCTATTTTCGTCCAAATCACTTGCTAGGTCTAGAATTGAGTCTTTTTTATTGTTTCTTGCTGTTTTTAGTGTTTTAAGTTAGTTTTGAGTCTATAGAGTCTAGTTTAGTGTTTTTGAGTCTTATTTGTGTTGATTAGCATCCCTAGTTAATCCCCGGTTTAGAACGATCCCTACTTGCATCATTACTACAATTGTCATCAATAGGGTTTAATTTGTGTGTCAACATAATTTTCACATCAAATTTTGGCGCCGTTGCCGGGGATTAGCAAAGTTGCTAATCCCTTGGATTGTTTTATTTTAGTTTGTTTAATTAATTCCAGATTCTGATTTTGTTTTTGTTTCTTGTTTTAGGCACTAGTTTATGACTCGGAGTACTCATCTGATTCGTGAACACATCTTGGACTTTGACGACGATTTTGAGCGAGAGTTGAGACGAAAAAGGAAGAATCCAGAACCCAGTGAATCAAGTTCAAACTCAGAAGCCGAAGTTGAGTTTGAGGAAGAGGAACCCACGGCACAAGTGGGTGAAGTTGAGACAGTCATGGCACAAGACAATCGTACAATCAAGGAGCTTTCGGCTTCGGGATTGGATAATGCCGCACCTCTATGTATTCAATATCCCGCAGCTGCCCAAGGAAAGACCGAGGAATTCGAGTTGAAGTCAAGTTTGCTACACCACATTCCGAAGTACCATGGGTTGTCCATGGAGGATCCTAACAAGCACTTGAAAGAGTTCGAAGTGGTTTGTTCAAGCATGACTCTAATCAACGTCGATGGGAGCATATTAAAGATGAAGGCCTTTCCCTTTTCTCTCTTGGAAAAGGCGAAAGATTGGTTATATGAATTGGCTCTCGGAACAGTCATATCTTGGGAGAGCATGAAACGGGCCTTCTTGGAGAAGTTTTTCCCAACTTCTCGAGTCATCCTCCTACGAAAAAGGATAAGTGGAATTCAACAAGAAGAAGGTGAGTCTTTTCCTACATATTATGAACGTTTTAAATCTCTTGTCGCTTCTTGTCCACAGCATCAAATGAAGAAGGAGCTTCTTCTACAATACTTCTACGAGGGACTTCTACCAATCGAACGACAAATGCTAGAAGCTTCGGCGAGAGGAGCTTTGGTGGACAAGACTCCCACGGCAGCAAAGACTTTGATTGCTAATCGAGCGTTGAACGCTCAACAATACGAAGGTGTTGGACAAAGAGGCACTCCACGGCAACACCAAGTGAATGAGGTAAGTGCCATAACCGAACTTCAAAATCAAATGGCTAACCTTACTACTTTGCTTTCTCAGGTGGTGGAAGGTCCAAAAGTGCAAACCGTGGCAGCGTGTGGCGTATGCTCCATGCAAGGACACCCTACGGACAAGTGCCCACAATTAATAGAGAATGGAGGGTGGGAGACCCTCAATGCCGTGGGTTTTGGGCAGCAGTACCAACAAAGGAATGATCCATTTTCGAATACTTATAATCCCGGTTGGCGTGATCATCCGAATTTCAAATGGCGGGAACCCCAACAAGGCCAACAACAAAGCACATTTCGGCAACAACCCCCGGGTTTCTATCAAAAGTCATTTGCACCCAATCAAACTCAAATGCAATCGGCCCCAACAAATTCAGGTACGTCCTTGGATAATGATACAATTCTTAAATTACTCAACACTTTGTCTCAGGGGCAAGAGAATCAAACCAAAGCATTGCAAAGCCAAGATAAAAGGGTGGATCACTTGGAAAAGCAAATTGGGCAGATTGCGGAGTTTGTAGGACAGTTTCGAGACCAAGGAAGACTCCCTAGTTCAACCGTTGCAAATCCAAAAGGGGGATTCGAAACCGCCAAAGCAATAACATTGAGGAGTGGTAAACAAGTTGGAAGTGAACCCCAAGCATCCAAATCAAGTCATGAAGAGGATGAAAAGTTGCAGTTTGAGAAGGACACACAAACCTCACCTACGGCAAGGATGGAATACCCTATGCCGCAACCTCCTTGCAATTCCAAACCATATAATTCGGCCAAGGTAAGCTCAAAACCGAATTCTTCTAGTTCTATTCCACTAAACGTGCCGTTCCTTAACAGGTTGAGGCAATCCAAGAAGGAGGAGACCGAGAAAGACATTTTGGAGACATTCCGGAAAGTGCAAGTCAATATACCTCTTCTTGACGCAATTAAGCAAGTACCTAGGTACGCCAAATTTTTGAAGGAACTATGTACAACAAGAAGGAGAATTTCAAACAAAGAGGTTGTCCAGGTAAGTGAGAATGTTTCCGCTGTTTTGCAAAGAAAATTACCCCCTAAATGCAAAGATCCGGGGAGTTTTACAATTCCATGTGTTATAGGCAATACTAAATTTGAACATGCTATGTTAGATCTAGGAGCTTCAATTAATGTCATGCCATACTCGATATATGCATCCATGAACTTAGGAGAACTTAAAAACGATGATGTTATAATTCAATTAGCCGATCGTTCTAATGCATATCTGAAAGGAGTTTTGGAAGATGTGTTGGTGCAGGTGGATAACTTGATATTTCCAGCGGATTTCTATGTTTTAGAGATGGAGGACTCACCAAATGTCACCCCATTGCCGATTCTACTTGGGAGGCCCTTCATGAAAACAGCACGCACCAAGATCGATGTGTTCAAAGGGACGTTGACAATGGAATTTGATGGGGAGATTATTAATTTTAACATTTCCGAAGCTATGAAATTTCCTAAAGATGATCATTCTTGTTTTTCTATTGATGTATTGGATGAATTGGCGCAAGATTATCTTGATATGTTGGAAGACGATCCCCTTGAAACGACGATTGCACAAGGACTTGGCATGAAGCCCAATCTGGCCGTACCTAAGGAGGAGCATGCCGAGCTTGTGGCTGCCTTTGATTCATTGCCACAACATCGTGGTAAGCCTTCTAACCCAATTCCAATTCCCGTTTCCACTAATACGTTGTTACCTTCTGTGATTCAGGCCCCTGTTCTTGAGCTTAAACCATTGCTGGATCATTTAAAGTATGTATTTTTGGGAGATGAAGAGACGTTGCCTGTCATTGTCTCCTCATCACTCACAGCATTAGAGGAGGAAAAGTTGATTCGGGTGTTGAAAGAGCACAAAACAGCCATTGGATGGACATTGGCCGATATTAAGGGGATTAGCCCTACAACATGCATGCATCACATATTTCTAGAGGAGGGGGCTAAACCAACTCAAGAGGCTCAATGCCGACTCAACCCTTCGATGATGGAAGTTGTGAAAAAGGAGATTATAAAGCTTCTCGATTGTGGAGTGATTTATCCAATTTCGGATAGCCGTTGGGTCTCACCGGTTCAAGTGGTCCCAAAGAAGTCCGGAGTCACTGTGGTGAAGAATGTCGAGGATGAGCTTGTGCCAACTCGTATTGAAACAGGTTGGAGAGTGTGCATTGACTATAGGAAGCTCAACAACACCACAAGGAATGACCACTTTCCACTACCATTAATCGATCAAATGCTAGAAAGGTTAGCCGGTCATTCTTTTTATTGTTTTCTTGATGGTTATTCGGGATACAATCAAATTGTCATAGCTCCGGACGACCAAGAAAAGACCACCTTCACGTGCCCATTTGGTACTTTTGCTTACCGGCGCATGCCATTCGGATTATGCAATGCACCGGCCACGTTCCAAAGATGCATGGTAAGTATCTTTTCAGATTTTATTGAGAAGATTATTGAGGTATTCATGGATGATTTTAGTGTCTTTGGCGATTCGTTTGATGGTTGCTTGGAAAATCTCACATTAATCTTAAAACGATGCGTGGAAACGAACCTTGTTTTAAATTGGGAAAAGTGTCACTTTATGGTAAAACAAGGCATCGTTTTAGGGCATGTCGTTTCTGAAAGGGGAATTGAGGTTGATAAGTTGAAAATAGATCTTGTACGCTACTTACCCTCTCCAACTTCGGTTAGAGAGGTTCGTTCTTTTCTGGGCCATGCAGGATTTTATAGGCGATTCATCAAGGATTTTTCAAAGATTTCCACACCCCTATGCCGACTTCTCCAAAAGGATGTGACCTTCGACTTCAACGAGGAATGTGAAAAGGCGTTCAAACACCTCAAAGCGATGCTAACTTCGGCCCCCATCATTCGGCCACCAGATTGGAGCATCCCCTTCGAGCTTATGTGCGATGCGTCCGATTATGCTCTAGGCGCTGTTTTGGGACAAAGGAAGGACAAACAGCCACACGTCATATATTATGCCTCTCGGACCTTGAACGATGCTCAATTGAACTATTCCACAACGGAAAAAGAACTTATTGCTGTTGTTTTTGCTTTAGATAAGTTTCGTTCTTATTTACTTGGTACTAAAGTAATAATTTACACTGATCATGCGGCGTTGAAGTACTTGCTCACGAAGAAGGAGGCTAAACCAAGGCTTATTCGATGGATGCTTCTCCTCCAAGAGTTCGATATCGAAATCCGAGACAAGAAAGGAAGTGAGAACGTTGTGGCTGATCACTTGAGCCGTTTGGTGCATGAAGAAGACGTCGTTCCTATTCCAGAGACATTCCCGGATGAACAATTGATGTCCATTGAGGTTAGTATGCCATGGTATGCAGATTTAGTTAATTATTTAGCATCTAAAGTCATTCCAAGTGAGTTCAATAAAAACCAACGTGATAAACTTAAGTATGATGCACGAAATTATGTGTGGGATGACCTTTATTTATGGAAATATTGCTCTGATCAAATCATTCGTAGGTGTGTGCATGATTCTGAAATACAGTCTATTTTAAACTTTTGTCACACTTATGCATGTGGAGGTCACTTTGGCACTCAAAGGACTGCACGAAAAGTACTTGAATGTGGTTTTTATTGGCCTACTATTTTTAAGGATGCTAGAACTTTTTGCATACCATGTGACCGTTGTCAACGAACTGGAAATATAGGACCAAAGGACCAAATGCTGCAAAATCCCATATTTAATGTTGAAATTTTTGATGTTTGGGGCATAGATTTCATGGGTCCTTTTCCTTCATCTCATGGTTTTGTTTATATTCTACTTGCGGTTGATTATGTTTCAAAATGGGTGGAAGCAAGAGCCACCCGTACTAATGATTCTAAAGTGGTTGCAGATTTTGTTAAGACTAACATTTTTGCAAGGTTTGGAATGCCGCGGGTACTTATAAGTGATGGGGGCTCCCATTTCTGCAACCGCACCATTGAAGCGCTACTCAAGAAATATGGTTTCACGCATAAGGTGACAACACCTTATCATCCTCAAACAAGTGGGCAAGCGGAGGTTTCAAATAGAGAAATCAAGCAGATTTTGGAGAAGACCGTAGGGCCAAACCGGAAAGATTGGAGCTTGCGCTTAAATGATGCATTATGGGCGTATCGTACGGCCTACAAAACACCAATCGGAATGTCCCCATTTCGGCTAATTTATGGGAAACCATGCCATCTTCCGGTTGAATTAGAGCATAAAGCACATTGGGCCATCAAAACCTTTAATATGGACATTGATGCCGCAGGTCTTCATAGGAAACTTCAATTAAACGAGCTTGAGGAAGTTAGGAATGAAGCTTACGAGAACTCTCGTATTTACAAGGAGAAAACGAAGGCATTCCATGACAGGATGATTCGAAGCAAGACGTTCTCTATCGGGCAGAAAGTGCTACTTTTCAATTCTCGCCTTCGGTTATTTCCAGGTAAGTTGCGTTCTAAGTGGATTGGACCTTTTATTGTTACTAATGTTTTTCCGCATGGTGCAGTTCAAATTCAAAGTCTGAAGACGCAACAAGAATTCAAAGTCAATGGACATCGTTTGAAGCCATATTTCACAACTTTTGAGGAGCAGACCGTGGAGGAAGTAGCTCTCCAACCCGTGGGCCCTATTCAAGCTTGATGGGAGGCATCGTCCGGCTGGAAGACGTTAAAGCAAGCGCTTCTTGGGAGGCAACCCATGCAAATAAAGAGGACCTAGGAAGCTCCGGTATCACAACCAGATTTGCGTTCCTAAACCCTACTCTTTATTGCTTTTATTTTGCCATATTTGTCATGTTTGCTAGTTGTGTTGTTTGCTTGTTTTTGTGTGTGTCTATGTTTGCAACATTGAGGACAATGTTTGGTTTAAGTGTGGGGGGGTAAACAAAGTATTTTATTGAAAAATTCGTAGGATTTTACCACCTAACATTTCAAAGGTTGTTTTTCACTGTTTTTAAGTGTTTTTAGTGTGTTTTGAAGCATTTTAGTATGTTTTAACATGAAAATCCGAAAATCCCATAAAAATTTGAAAAATTGTTTTGAAAAATCCAAAAAGAGTCGTTTTTGTGTGTTTGTTCGTGTCTTAGAGTACCTTCCAACACAATGATGAGGATTCGGTTTTTAATTGCATGACTGTTAAAGAGAGTTATAAACATGGATGGACGTTTGATTTACTCTTTGGTTTATGCTTGGTTGTGGTTATAACTTATGAATTCACATGTAATCACAAAGGAAAAAATCAGTTTTTGTAACATGCTTGAAGGAAGGAACTCAAACTAACGCTACAACCCTGTGAGACTTGAGCCTAAACATTCTTTGGAGAGTTAATAATCTGTGAATTTGTTGTTTTCTAAAGTCGTTGCATGATCTCATCATTCTTTGCTTGGTTGCTACTTAGAAGGCGTGTCATCATTATAGATCCAAATATTAGAACTCATACCCATTTCATTCAAAGCATAAAATTGATTAGCATAACTAATAAGATGAAGTTGTTTAGTAGTTACCATCAGAGCCAAAAAGCCTTCATACCATGCATTTGTTTTGTAGGTTTACCTTTTTGAGCCTTCGTTAGCCATCTTCTTTGTTAGCCACGTTATCCTTACCTAGCCTAGATTAGGACTATCCATACCCTTGTTCTTAAAGGATAATAAAGCATGACTTAGAGGGAATTCCTTTTGATCAACATTGTGCAGAAAAATAAGTGTGGGGGAAGGGGAATTTTGTGTGCCAAAAGAAGTAGAAGGGCACGGGTTAAAAAAAGAAAAAAAAAAGGGAGCAAAATTCGTAGAAAAAGAAAAAATGAAGAAAAAAGTGTGAAAAGAATGGAAAAAGAGTTGAAAAGAAGTGAGAATTACCTCACATGTGTTGGTTGTTGAAGAAAGGGTCCAAAAAGCTTGAATTTGGCCCTAAGTGTTGCATGAGTCTTCCCCTTAATCCCCTTTTCTGATATGATATGCCCCAAAACTATACCTTGTTTTACCATAAAATGGCACTTTTCCCAATTCAAGACAAGATTAGTTTCGATGCATTGTTGTAAGATCAGAGTAAGATTATTCAAGCATGCATCAAATAAGTCACCAAAGACACTAAAATCATCCATAAACACTTCAATGATCTTTTCCACAAATTCTGAGAAAATACTTACCATATACTTTTGGAATATGGCTGGTGTGTTGCATAGCCCAAATGGCATGCGTCGATAAGAAAAGGTACCAAAGGGACATGTGAAGGTAGTCTTTTCTTGGTCATCGGGAGCTATCACAATCTGATTATAACCCGAATAGCCATCAAGAAAATAATAAAATGAATGACCGGCTAACCTTTCCAGCATTTGATCAATAAAGGGCAGCGGGAAATGATCTTTTCTTGTCGTAGCATTGAGCTTCCGATAGTTAATACAAACTCTCCATCCGGTTTGGATTCGGGTGGGCACAAGCTCATTATCTTCATTTTTTACCACAGTGACTCCGGACTTCTTAGGAACAACTTGGACCGGCGAGACCCAATGGCTATCAGAAATTGGGTAAATCACTCCACAATCTAGTAGCTTGATGATTTCCTTCTTCACAACGTCCATCATGGGTGGATTGAGCCGGCGTTGTGCTTCTCTAGATGGTTTGGCTTCTTCTTCGAAGAGTATTCGATGCATATAAGTGGTAGGGCTAATTCCCTTGATATCGGCCAATGTTCACCCAATGGCAGTTCTGTATTCCCGAAGCACCCTCACCAACTTGTCCTCCTCTTGTGCAGTGAGTGAAGAAGTGATGATGACGGGCAGCGTCTCTTGCTCTCCCAAAAACACATATTTCAAATGGCAAGGCAATGGTTTAAGCTCTAGGGAAGGGGGTTGGATTACAAAATGAAGCAACTTGTTAGTCGAAATGGGAATTGAAATTAGGTTAGGAGACTTACCAATATGCCTTCGATTTGACTTTAGGGCAGCAACCATCTCCACCAATTCTTCTTGAATAGGCACGGCAAGATGTTCCTAGTTGTTGCCGTTTGCATGCCTAAGTGCTAACCCTTCATTTTTTAGTCCAATGCTTTGCGTGAGAGTCTTTTCAAGTGCATCCTCATTCAAATCATCAAAGAATTCCTGCGCCCAAGAGTCAATCACATCAATAGAGAAACAAAAGTGACCATCATGAGGATATCTCATAGCATTAGAAATATTGAAATCAATAACTTCCCCATCAAATTCCATGGTCAATGTTCCCTTGAATACATCTATCTTTGTACGGGCAGTCTTCATGAATAGTCGGCCAAGTAATATTGGTAATTGAGAGGAATGGTTCGAGTCTTCCATTTCAAGCACGTAGAAGTCCGCCGGATAGACTAGGTGATTCACCTACACTAAAACATCCTCCAAAACACCGTTTGGATACGCATTAGATCTATCGGCCAGTTGAATGATCACTCTATCATTTTTTAATTCTCCCAAGTTTATAGATGCATATATTGAATAAGGCATGACATTTATTGATGCACCTAGATCTAACATGGCAGATTCAAAGCGAGTATTTCCTATAACACAAGGAATTGTAAAACTGCCTGGATCTTTGCACTTAGGAGGTAGTTTTCGTTGCAACATAGCTGAGACATTCTCACTTACCCTTACCACCTCTTTGTTTGAAGCCCTTTTCCTTGTAGTGCACAGCTTCTTCAGGAACTTAGCATACTTGGGGACTTGTTTAATTGCATCTAGAAGTGGAATGTTGACTTGCACCTTTCTAAATGTGTCAAGGATGTCTTTGTCACTCTTATCCTTCTTTGATTGCATAAAGCTGCGAGGAAAGGGTGCATTGGTTGAAATGGAATTAGAAGCCATGGAATTTGAACCCAAATTACCTTTGGTGGTCGAATTAGGGTGTGTAGGTGGCTGCGGCAATGATTGCTCAATCCTTGCCGAGGGCAGGCCTTGTTCTTTCTCCTTAGATTGCATCTTTTCGTCCTCCTTTTGATTAGATTTAGATGGGCTGGGATCAGATCCAACTTTTTGTCCATTTTGCTAGGTGATGGCTTTGGCAGATTCGAAGCCATTTGGATTCACATCCGTCGAACTAGGTAACTTACCTGGCTCTCTACTAAATTGCCCCATGAACTCAGCCATTTGTCCAATCTATCTCTTCAATTCAATCACCTCTCGAGCTTGATTTTGCACTTCCTTAGCGTAATTGTGCATATCTTTGGCTTGATTTTCCTGACCCTTCGCCAATGTAGTTAGTAACTGAATAACTTGAGCATTATCAAAAGACGAACCTGAGTTATTTTGGGCAGGTTGTGTTTGGGGTTGTGAGGGTGCATACGGCCTTTGATAGAATCCTGGAGGTTGTTGTCTGAATGCACTTTGTTGTTGGGTTTGTTGGGGCTCCCTCCATTTGAAATTTGGATGATCTTTCCAACCTGGATTGTATGTATTCGAGAACGGATCATTCCTTGGTTGGTTTTGACTCCCAAAACCCACGGCGTTGGCAGATTCCCACCCTCCGTTCTCGATCAATTGAGGGCACTTATCCGTGAGATGTTCATTCATTGAGCACACGTCACAAGCAGCTACACTTTGTTCTTTTGGTTTTTCAACCACCTGTGAAAGAAGAGTAGTAAGATTAGCCATTTGATTTTGAAGTTCGGAAATAGCACTTACCTCATTAACTTGTTGCTGTCGTGGGTTGTCTCTTTGACCAACGCTCGATTAGCAATTAAGGTCTTGGCAACCATGGGTGTTTTGTCCACCAAAGCTCCTCCCGCTGAGGCGTCTAACATTTGGCGTTCAATTGGTAGAAGCCCTTCGTAGAAATATTGAAAAAGAAGCTCCTCTTTCATCTGGTGATGTGGACATAAAGCAACAAGGGTTTTAAAATGCTCATAGTACGTGGGAAATGATTCACCTTGGTTTTGCTGAATGCCACTAATCCTTTTGCGTAGTAGAATGACTCGAGAAGTTGGGAAAAACTTCTCCAAAAATGCCCGTTTCATACTCTCCCATGATGTGACAGTTCCGAGGCTAGCTCATACAACTAATCTTTAGCCTTTTCCAAGAGAGAAAAGGGAAAAGCCTTTATTTTCAGAATGCTCCCATCAACATTCACAGGGGTCATGCTCGAACAAACAACCTCGAACTCCTTCAAATGTTTATTAGGATCTTCCATGGACAACCCATGGAACTTAGGAATATGATGCAATAAACTGGACTTTAATTCGAACTCGTCGGTCTTGTTTTGGGCCGCCCTTGGATATTGAATGCATAAAGGCAGAACATTGTCCAATCCCGAGGCGGAAAGCTCTTTGATTGCTCGATTGTCTACTGCCATATCTTGGACTTCTTCAAAAGTCCTTGCCGTGGCCTCCTCTTGCTCTTCTACTTTGTCTTCTTCAATATCTGGTGCAAGTTGAGATGGTTGGGGATCTTGTTGATTCCTTGCTCATCTCAAAGTTCGTTCAAAATCGTCATCAAATTTAAAGATGTGCTTATGAACAGGTTGAGAACTTCAAGTCATAAACCACCTAAAACAAGAAAACAAGTAAAATCAGCAACTAGGAACAAAAATACATGAAAATAAACAAAAAGAAATAATAAGGGATTAGCAAAGTTGCTAATCCCCGGCAACGGTGCCAAAAACTTGATGCGAAAATTATCTTAACACACAAATTTAACCCTCTTTTAACAATTGTAGTACAAGTATAAGTAGGGATCGTTCTGGACCGGGGATTAGGAGGGCTTGCTAAAAACCTCTAAACTGACTAAAAAACATAAAACTAAACTTAAAAACACTTAACAAGACTCACAAGACTCAAAGCAAACTTAAAATACTCAAAACAACTTAAAACAACCAAATAAACTTAAACTAGACACTAGGAATGACTTTGGACGAAAATTGACTTTTACTTGAATCAAAACACTTAAAAACACAAACTAAAACATATTTGAAACACTTTGAAACAAGAAACTAAAATGGGGGTTTTGATTTGGATGAAGTTGAAACAAACAAACAAGTATGAAAAACTAGACAGATTGTAAAACGAATGTGAGAAATAAGATGATGGATGGGATGGCTAGAGGCTTTTTCTCCACACATGATATGTATGCAAACAACTCGATTTCCAATTACTACTTCATTGAACTATGAATGACAATGCTCCAAATTAACCGTGACATCACTAATTAACTCTTAGATTTTCCTTGTTTTATTGGATTGGATGACATCATTCCACAACCCAAAACATTCTTCAAAAGTTCCCTACATGACATCATAATAGAGATACAATCAAAGGTCATTACGTTTAATGAAAATAATAAGCATTGACAAAGCACTTTCAACTATGACATCATGTCACTCATGCTAGGAATTGAACTTAACGCGATCGTTTATAAGCGACCTTCACTACATATGAATATAAGTTTGTAACAATTATGTGAAACTTCCTTATATTCTAGCAACGGATTTATGCATGCCAATTAAGTGTCGACCCTTAATTAACAAATACAAATAAGTTATCAATCAAATAGTTAAGCCAATTGCATTCACGATTCAAGAGTTCATAACTGGAATTTATCAAATTATATTGCACACATAATCATGGCTTTGAAATCACCCCTAGCCAAGAGGGGTTTAGCCACTCATATTTACAACAAAACGAAAGGAAATGAATTTAAACATTAGAAACAAAAGAAAGAAAACACCTAAACGCTCCAACGATCCAAGTTGGACAACAAGCACGTCCAAGCACTTTCCTTCCCTTCCTTTGCTACGACACAAGGTGTTGGTGAGTGTTTGAAGGTTTGTTTGTATGGAGGAATGGATGTGTTTGGATGAAGGTTGTGTTGAAATGGGAGTGAATGATCTAACCAAATATGAACTCAATTTATGTTACACACACTTCCTTTTATAGAGGAAGTGCAAGGCAAAGCATGGGTAAAATGGAGTGGTGTTGAAATGATTCAAAGGTGAAAGTGAAGTAATGATGCAAAGCATGGGTAAAATGGAGTGGTGTTGAAATGATTTAAAGGTGAAAGTGAAGTGAAAGTGAAGTAATGATGCAAAGCATGGGTAAAATGGAGTGGTGTTGAAATGATTCAAAGGTAAAAGTGAAGTGATGATTGATGCAAGAATTAAACATGGATGGAGTGCACGACAAAGGTTTGTTATGGTACAAGGAACCCTTAATTTATGTCCTAAAATGCATAGGAAACCTTCAATGTTGCTGGAACTTAGGGACATTTAGGATTTAGGAAAGATCAAACCAAAATAGGAAACCTTGGCTTAATTTTCCTACTTCAAGTAGGAATCCTCATCTTTAGGTCTTCAATTTCGTCCATTCCTTTAGTTCCAAGCATGTGATATTTATTTCAGGCCCAAAATTGCTCCAAAAGGCTCCAAAATGCACATTTTTGCATACTTTGTCCTTAGAACCTGAAATTGCACAAAAAAGACTTTAAACACTAAAACTACTAAGGAATAACAACATAAATGCATGAGAACAAGCTAACTCAGTCGCATAAATATGCTTTTATCATTTGCTAGCGAGAACCTGAAAAAGGAACTGGATATATTGCAGGATGCTCACACTAGGCTAGATGAGGGAAATATACAGTTGAAGAATGAGAGGGTCGGTCACTAAATGGCACTTGCTTCTTGTTAGGCCGATTTCTACATGCTTGGCTATGTAGACCATCTCCAGGGTGGGCCATCAGATTGTGAATTTTTCGAGAAAGACTTCGAGACTTACTTCATTTCTCTAGTTGATCTGCTTGACTTCTCGTTTAAGGCTGCCTTTGGTGGAGCTGCTAATGGTCAGACTATCCAAGCAGGGGGGCTGAGGATAAGTTGATGGAATCTTTCGTTGCTGATAGCGGTGTGGTTGCCGAAGGCGTGGTAGTCGAGGAACTAGTGGTTGCACAAGTTGCTGATGAGTAGTCTTTTTGCTTAAACTTAGGATTTTTCTTCTTTTCCTTTTGTTCTTCTTTGTTTGAACTTTGTTGGCCTTCAAGCCAGTTTATCAATTTGCTAGAAATTTAATAAACTGCTTTCTTTTATTTGCTTCATCCTCACGATTTCGCTATGTCTTTTGCAATATTTATTGTAGGACGGGCGGCTGGGTGAGCTGCTTCAATGAAGCAGTCGATCTTACGTCGTGCTTTAGGTTCTAGTTTTAGCTTAGGGGTTTCAGAAGCCTTGCCTGCTTGAGGTGATTTGCAAGAATTTACCGTAGGATGGGCAGCTGGGTGAGCTGCTTCATCGAAGCAATCAATCCCACATCGTGACTTTAGGCTGCAGTTTTGGCTTTAATGCTCAAGGAGTTTTGCCTCAATGAGGCGTTTTGCTAAATTTTTCTAACTTATAGAGCCAGTAGCCAGAAGCGTGGCTTCTGTAGAAAGTAAATGAGTCCACGTTGCTACTATAGTTGTGAACTTCAGCTTCAGTGGCTTCACGAGCCTTGCCCTCTCGGGGTGAATTGTGAAATTTTTAACTTATAAAGTCAGCAGCTGGATGCGTGGCTTTCATAGAAAGTAGACGAGTCCACGTAGCTACTATAGTTACGCATCTCGGATTTGATGGCTTCACAAGCCTTGCCCTAATAAGGCAAATTGCAAAAATTTTAACTTATAGAACCGCCAGCCAGACGCGTGGCTTTCATTGAAAACAAATGAGTCTACATAGCTACTATAGTTGTATATTTTGGCTTTAAGTCTTGCAAACTTTTAACCATAGGCTGTCGGTCGGATGCACTACTTTTGAATAAGCAGACGATTTCGGGTAGTCATAGAAGGTGTAAATCTCAGTTTACAAATTGCCTAGGGTTGCTAGTCATTGTACTGTCGGCTGAGTCTCTTACTTACATAATCAAACAATTCGCGTGATGACTTTAGGCGTTACCCTTAGCTCTTAGAGGCAGTTTAAGGTTAAGTTGTGTGCGCGATTTAGACTCAGTGCCCTAGTCTTCCGGGGCACCTGTTCCCTAATCATCTAAGCTACGTTCAACTCGCTATGAATCTCATGGGTAGCAATGTAACTGATTCTGCAGGTTGCTTGACTAATATTCAAACACTTTAAAGTCGAGTTACGCTCATGAAGATTTCACACCATGGGTAGGCCATTCTGTCATGTGAATCTTTCATGGGCTAGGATCTTGCACTTAGTGTCTCTTTTAGTTAGAAACCTGGGCTCTTGCAAAATTGAATCCTTCAATCGGCTAAGACTTTGCGAAAAGATCCTACACTTAGTGTCTATTCTAGAGTAGTTTACCCTCTCTATATGGGAAAGAAGACCTAGATAGGTGTCGGAGAATTAGTTTACCCTTTCACACTGGAGAGCTTACCTAGATGGGTATCGGGAAATTAGTTTACCTTCTCACATTGGAGAGCATACCCAGATAGGTGTTGGGGGATTAGTTTACCCTTTCACACTGGAAAGCATGAAAGAGCATACCCAGATAGGTGTTGGGGGATTTGTTTACCCTTTCACACTGGAGAGCATACCCTGGTGGGTGTTGAGGAATTATTTTTTCCTCTATCACTAGAAAGCTTACCTAGATGGGTGTCGGGAAATTAGTTTACCCAAATAGGTGTCGAGGAATTAGTTTACCCTCTTGCACTGGAGTGCATGAAAGTCACTGTTGTAAGCGTAGTTTAGAAAAGCTAGATTGTTGGACAACTGAAATAATCCTCAACCTATGAAGTCATCATCCACGATCTGCTTGAGATTTTGAACTGCTTATAGAACCCACGTGAGAGTGTGAGTGGGGAGTGTCCTGAACTGCTCCTAAACTTGATCCAACTGTTACACCGTCCTTGAATGTTTCACCGTGTGCTCCCCAGAGGCTTGATTGGTGACTAGCTATGAATCTGAATGGATTGTAAGTTTCTTCACCTCTAAGTCTTTCACTAGCCAAAAGCTACTAGTAAAGCTTTGTATTCTACTCTGTCGTTGGATGCTTTGAAGTTTGGAATGTCGATGGCCTGATCAACACGATGAGGAACCGCAGAGCATCGGTCGGCTCTGTGGAAGCCGTATGACAAGTTTGGCACGGCTGGGATCTGTTATGCATGATAGATGTAATTAGGAGCCGCGGCGTTGAGGCCGACTGGGCTTAGCAATTTTTGACACAACTCGTTAGCCATACATGAAACGACACAAAATTAACAAGTTATCAGGTCCACAGGATAACGAATCGGGTCGTTATCGAGTAACCTGATAAGCACTTGTTAAGATAATGGGTTGGTCTCGATATACACATTGGTAACCTGATACACGAAAAGTAAAATATTAATTTAATAATTTTATACCCCTAAAAATACTATAATAATTATATATATCATATGTATATATATTATATACTATAACAATTATATATATATATATATATATATTAAATTTAGAAAATTTGGAAAAAATGAGGTCATATATTTTTATATGGTATAATACTATTGTTTTATTTCTTTTCATAATTATTTTGGTAAACTTCTAATAATTTGAATTGTTTATAATGTTTGTTTTTTCTATAATTAGTTTACGCGGAAGAGAGTTTTGATGTGGAAAAACATCATCAACATAACGATCAAACCAAAATTCCAATACAATTTCCTAATGATGATTGATAAAAATTGAAGGATTCTGTAAAAGGAATAACATGTAAGCTTTGAGTTTCATTGGTAAGGTTTTAACTTCTGAGAAAGGCATCACAACCTTGAAAAGAAAAACTCATTCATTTTGCATATGCTCACACATTTGATATTTTGTAGTAGACTAGTAGTGTATTGGTGCTTTTTTATTAGGCTCTTATTTTGGAGTGTAGATGTAGTACTTAATGACAAATGTGTTTTTATACTTTGAAGTAATATTTATGGGGCATGTGGTATGTGCAAATTTAAGAAAAAAAATATTTTTCCTAACGGGTCGGGTCATTTTACCTGTTGGGTAAAGTGACCTAACTTGTTAAGGACCCATTAAGATAATTGGTTTAACACGACAAGACCTGTTAAGATAACATATGTTAAACGAAACTGACATGAAACACGGAAAACACGACCCGTTTGCCAGGCCTAGTCGATGCTATGTGCAGCAGAAGGCGATGGTCAACTGCCGATATTGGGCTATTATAGGGCTGAGTTGCGCGCAGTGGGAGGTGGTGCTCGACTACTGGCGTTGGGCTACTCCATGTATGGAACTGTCTAGGTAATAAGGACAAGGCATGCTTCCGATCCCTGGTAGTTTGAGGAACTCTCCTGTAGGTCGGGCTAATGCGTTCTTCTAATGCTCGTCTGCCCTCAGCATGCCTTTGGGCTAAGTTGCTACATTCATTGGATTGTGCAAGATACTATGTCATGTCAATGACTACATGCTTCTGAAGGTATATTATGAGCTTCTGGATTGCAACAACTAGCAATAAATCAAAGTTTTGTTTTTCAGGTATTTGGTTTCCGCATCAAGAAGAGCTTTTAAACAGTGGAATAGAGGTGGTCGAGCCCTCAACTTTTCTCGTATGAGGATAGAGCTCATTTTTACTTTAGATATGGCCAGATAGATGTATAGGTCTCTACTTCTTTCAAGTTAGATAGCAGAGGGGGTCATGTTAGGTACTTCTTCAAGTCCTGGAATGTTTTCTCACACTTTGTCATTACATATATCTCGTTGCATCTTCATATCGCCTTCAAAAAGAGCTTACATCAATCAGTAAATCGTGAGAGGAAACAATTAAGTGTAGTTGCTCGCCTGGTCAAACCTTATATCTTTTTCAGAGTATTGGGGAACTTCATATCCAAGAATGCTCATATCTTCTTTGGATGTGCACCTGGCGGGGTTGAGCTTCGTCGATGGTTTCAATGTGCTAAAATTTGTGCAGTTGTTCTACTACGAGTCTTTGTACTTCTTTTTGGATTTGTCTCTGTTGGGACAAAGGAGCCTCTGGTCACCTAGTGCTAACCTGTTGGCTTGTGTTGCTCTTCTGCATGTCGTGCTCGCTGTCGCGCTTGCCGAAGCCTGCTAGTTGAACTCGAGCTGGATTGCTCTCGTGCTTCCCTAGATCCGTCATGCAGCAGCCTACTCTGGTGTCTCATAGAAGGATCTCCTCATGGGTTTATCCTCGTGTGAGCGTTGCGCTTGGAATTTCTAGAATGCTCGTTGAAGCATGGACCTAACCTCGAATGCATAATCACTCGTGGGCCGAGTTGGGAATGAATGATTTTTTTTTTGTATTAAGGCAGAAAAAGACGTTTTCCCTAGGGCCAAGCCGAAAGTGTACACTACCTAAAAGCACGGTTCGTGACAGGCTGATCGGCTACTTGTCGGGACATCGCTGGAAAGAGTCATGATCATCTACCCTTGTCCTGCTTCTCGACACCTTGTATGAGGTGTCTTGATGCGCTAAATGAGCTGATTCACCAAGGTTGATGGAACGGGTTAGGTCGGCGACCTGGTAGGACAGGTGATGTTCGCCATTTGGAGTGGAAAAATCTAATGATAGGTGTCTACACCATAGAGGTAAGGTCATGTACAACACATCTACACCACATTTACCCTATCTTATTAATAAGGTTATGAAGCCAACCAATCTAATTACCAACAAACCATGAAAGCTTGAAGTTGCTAACCAATTAGCACTTTTTAGTTAGGGATTTAAACTAATATGAGGTTGGTGCTTTTTTCTAGACAAGAAACCTTGAAATAATGGGGTAAGTGCCATCCCGTTTGGCGCCAAGTCTTTAAGAGAATCTCAAGGCCAACATGACATAGTTGTTTATCACAAATTGTTTCTTAAAAAAATAGGGAAAGTATCCCACTGGTCTGCTTTTGGGCACCATGTATCCATCTTTTGTGTAGGACAGCAAAATAATATTGTGGTGCCAAGTTTTGGCCCATTTTGCTAGGCAATCATGTCTTACTTCACCTATTAAAGCAACACATTTTACATGACTCACTCCACACATGTACGCGCGCGCACACACACACGCACACACAAACACACATTGCAAACTTTATCACATAAACAACCTCCATGCCTGCAATATTTCCATTGAAGGAAATATTTGTGAAAACAAGTTCATTTGAGCAACATCTACACCATGCAATTAACAATTAAAGGCGGAATAATGCTTGTATGCACTCAAAAACAAAACTTTACCCATGAAATTCAAAGCCTAATGAGTGTGGTGAACCAAGCCTCAACTCAGGAACAAAGTGAGTTAAGAAATATTATACCTTTATTGATTCCTCTTTGCATAAGCAAAGGCTAATCACCTAAGAGATAGGGTCTTCATTCCTTACTTCTTAGCTCCATGGATTTCTTGGAGGAGGATGGTGGAATGGATTCTCCAAGTTCCCAAGAAAGGGAACCTCTAAGTCTCCACACCAAGGAGAGCATTGATGAGGAGATGAGTGACCTAAGATGATTTAGATGCTAGTAAAACTTTCCTAGGGTGGCCAGCCTCTTAGAGAGAAAAGGGAGCTTGTGTTCTCATCTTTTCTCCAAAAGAAACCCTTAAATGAATTTTGGCTATAAAGTTCTTTATATAGTCACTTCACTTAAGTGACAAAAAGAACCAAAACCCTATTTCATCAATATGGCCAGCCTTCTATGGTCTTTGGGCTGTTTGGGCCCTCTTGAATCTTTATTCATTAAGTTGTCATACAACTTAAGTCAATGGGCTTGACATTCGAAGCCCATTGGGCCTTGAAGCCCAAAACTAACCTGAGGTCTAAAACGAACTTATTCGTTTGATTATTAATTAACAAATTAATTAATCCTAGCCATAAATAAGTAAACCATTTAATTAACCTTACTCATCTCCATTGTTTCTTCACTCTCTACCTTACACGGCATACAATCCATTAGGTTTCTTTTAGCGAGGCAGCGGGCGATTATTACTCTTAACGATCGATTGTGAATTGAAACAACATTCTAATTCTCCCTTTAATGAAGATTACCAAGGCTTCCACAAACCACGAGTGACACCTTGCAGTATGTCATGGCTACCTAAGATAATTTGAAGAGGTGGAGAACCTATTCAGTTTAGGATTACAATGCAATACGGTCTTTCTCTAATACAATACTCTTGACACCTAGCAGTATGTCATGTCTATTGTCCAAGGTGTTTCTCTTACTTATATGATTACCTCGAATGTGATTTGGAAAGACTTCCTAAATCTCATTCATACATTGGCCAGAGATTCTTAATCATATCATAGAGTATTCTCCCTCAAACGGTTTGAAGGTTAAAGATCTCTTGTTGCGCATTCACTTCCCTCCATGGCTAAGTGGCTTAACCCCAACTATGTCGTGGACACCCTCTGATGGAGTGACTTGGACATGGTCAAAGATCAAGGACCTAACCACAAGACAACTATGATGCGTCACGTCAAATGACTACTTTGCATTATCCCAACCATCAGTTCTCATGTGACATGAGTATGAGAACTCCTTGTTGATCGTGTTCAGTGGACTCATGATAGGAGCATATTTATGCGACTTAGTTTGTTTTTTTTCTTACATTTCATAGCTAAATTCTGCTTATTAGAGTGTTTTAAGCTATTTTCATGTGTTTTCAGGTTCAAATGACAAAGTTGATAAGAAAGTGCAATTTGGAGCATTTTCGAGCAGTTTTGGGCCAAGAATGGATAGCACATGCATAGAGCAAGGTGGATGGATGTTTTTGAAGTTCAAGAGGCTAGGAATATGCTGAAGAGATGAAGGAAATAAAATCAAAACTTGGAAGATAAGGAATCAGCTAAAAGGAAGGAACATTATCTTAACCAACCTTATCTTATCCAACATTATCCAAACTAACCTTATCTTATCTTATCCTATCCTAATCCTATCCTACCTTAATTCCAGCTGCAAGGGGGACTCCTTATCACATTAGAATACCTAATATCTGATTCTAGAAGCCCTGAAACAATGCAAATAACCTGATCCCTTTTTCCCCTAGAAATCTGACGAATTTAATCCCTTCTCTTCTAGAAGTTTGCCGTGCCCTATCTTTGTCCTCCAAGGATTGGTGCCATGAACGCTACCCTATATAAACCTATTTTTGCCGCATCTTTTGGGGGGATTTTAGAGAGAGATTTTAGAGAGAGGGTTTTAAAGAGAAATTTAGAGAAGCAAAATTAAAAGTGTGTCGTGTTAGTTTAGTTAAAATTCATTCAAACCAGTCCCCATTTAGTATTTTGAATCTTTTTAGTTTAATTTTCGTCCAAATCACCCTCTAGTTCTTATTTTGAGTCAATTTAACTTAGTTTTATGTTATTTGAGTCAGTTTAGCTTGTTTTGAGTTGTTTGAGTCTAGTTTTCAGTTTTAAGTTTAATTTGTGTTGATTAGCATCCCTAACTAATCCCCGGCCTACAACAATCCCAACTTACGCGTACTACGACTATCTTAATAGGTTTAATTTGTGTGTTAGTTTTTACCACATCAATTTTTGGCGCAATTGCAGGGGATTAGTAAAATTGCTAATCGCTTTATTTTTTTTTCTTATGATATTTGATTTAGTTTTATATCTTTGATTTCAGGTACTATAGAAGCAAGACATGGCAATTGCTAATATTCTAGCTCAAATGGTGAATCTTACTTCTCTTTTGTCGCGGTATATCGAAAGGACTGCAATGCAAAGTGTGGCTACATTTGGTGTGTCCTATAGGCAAGGATATCAAACTAATCAACATCCTCAATTAATTGAGAATGGAGGTTGGGATGGTGCCAATGCTTGGCGTTATCAAGGCCATAATCAATCAAGGAACGACTTGTTTTCCAACATGTACAACCCTGGTGGGAGAGATCATTCATATTTTATGTGGAGGGAACCTCAACAAGTTCAATAAGAAGGATATTGGCAGCAACCTGAGGAGTCCTATTCAAGACCTATGCAGCCACCACAATCTTCCCCACAACAATCCCAACCAAATTCAAGTTCGTTAATGGATAACGATAAAATTCTTTAAGTACTAACTTCATTAATGCAGGGCCTACAAAATCAAGCCAAGGAGATGGGCGAATTAAAAAATCAACTTGGAGAGATCGCAGAATTCATGAGGCTAATTCAAGAACAAAGTGAACTCTCTAACTCAACTACTGTAAATTCAACGGGAGGTTTTGAAACTGCTAATGCTATCACTTTGAGAAGTGGCAAGGAGATTGGAACAAATTAAAAAAACATCCAAACCAAGCCAAGAGGAGGACGAAAAGTTGCTGCAACAAGAAGAAAGAGCCACGGCAAGAGAAGAACACCCATTGCCGCAGCCCCCTAAGCACCCTATGTCGTCCAACTCAACTAAGGTAGGTCCAAATTCAATTCCTTCTAACGTTATTCCACCAAATGTGCCTTTCCCTAGCAGGTTTATGCAATCTAAGAATGAAGAGAATGAAAAAGACATTCTAGAGACCTTCAGGAAGGTGCAAGTCAATATCTCGCTCCTTGATGCGATAAAGCAAATTCAGAAGTATGCTAAGTTTTTGAAGAAGCTTTGTACAACAAAGAAACGAATTTGGGAGAAAGAGGTGGTACATGTAAGTGAAAATGCCTCTGCAATGTTGCAAAGGAAGCTACCATCTAAATGCAAAGATCCAGGTAGTTTCACTATCCCTTGTGTAATTGGTAATACAAGGTTTAACCATGCTATGCTAGATTTAGGTGCTTCCATTAATGTCCTGCCATATTCTGTTTATGCATCTATGAATCTAGGAGAGCTTAAAAATGATGGTGTCATTATTCAATTGGCTGATCGATCTAATGCATATCCAAAAGGAGTTTTGGAAGATGTTTTGGTGCAGATAGACCATTTGATTTTTTCGGCAGATTTTTATGTGCTTGAGATGGAGGATTTAGCCCACTCTCCACCATTGCCAATCTTACTTGGACGACCATTCATGAAAACAACCAAAACCAAGATTGATGTTCGTTCTTGTTTTGCCATAGATGTGATTAAAAATTTAGGGTAGGAACATTCAATCGCACCAATTAAGAAGGATGTATCTAGAACCACCATCGAAGAGGGAATTGGAGTGGAGCACAAGGAACATGCCATTACCCTCAAAATACCCAATCTGGTCGAGAGCACCCCTAGTGAATTTGTTGACAGTGCTGCTACTTTTGAGCCTTCGTCGCAGTATATTGGTGAGCCACCTATTATAATTCCAATTCCCATTTCAACTAATAGGTTGTTACCTTCATTGGTTCAGGTGCCTAATCAAATCCAAGCTGGTGGGAAAGTTTACGTTGACTTTAGGAAGCTCAACGACACAATCAGGAATGATCACTATCCCCTTTCGTTCATAGGTCCAATGCATGGAAGTTGTAAGGAGCATGTCATGGAGGAAATACCCCTCCATGCCGTGGACCCTAATGGAGCTTAAAAGAAGGTATCGTCCGGTTGGAAGACGTTAAAGCAAGCGCTTCTTGGGAGTCAACTCATTCTCTATTGAGCACCTACATGCTTGTCTTGGTGTCTACCACACCAATGACTCGAAACCAATCACTCTCCCTAAGAGAAGACATAACACGTACTGATCTTAACGGACTGTCAATGCTCAATTGGCAATCCTATGATCATGAACGTTGAAGATATGTATACGAAAGAGAATGGTCTCATGAATCTAACTTCGTTAGATCACATTATCCCAATTACATATTCCTTGGACCTATCGTTTAAGCATATAACATTTATATGAGACGGCTTCAAACAACAATCTTTGCCCTTTATTACTAGATTAGTTTAACATGTGAAATGTCCATAAAGTATCAACATATGATTCGTTTTAGGGCACATTTCCAACAATCTCCCACTTGCACTAGAGCCAATTAGCTTGGTCATCAGTGATGATACCTCTTTTGAATTTATTTCATAAATGGCTGAGTAGTAAGCCTAGACAATGGATATCTATATGTTATCCATAGAAGCAACCCTGAGAATAACGACGTCATCATCATACATGATTCCCAATCATGTGGTTCAGTCTCTCATTTAAGTTCGGATCTTGATGAGCTATCGCCCCATTAGTGTCATAGTGTCGATACACTAGAGACACTTTCTGATTGGAATCGAATGGAGAGTTCATAAACTTTCCCATCCAAACAACATTGTTGTAAGCTTCTATATGGCGATATATTTTGCATGTATGATGGAACACGATAAGTCATTACTTATAACGTTTCCATCCAAATATCTCTTTTAGTCATAATAAAGAGATATCCAATTATCTCTTCATTCAAAATGAAGAGACATCCAATGATGGATATGATATTAGATTCATAATCTAATACATTTACGCTTCCATTGCGTTACTCTAATTCTTCCTCATTCTTGAGGAATCTATCCTTGAGTATTTCTTAAATACTTAAGGACTCACTTGACAGTTGCCATGGTTCTGATCCTGGGCTTGCATTAATATCGGCTTGTACTGTTCTTGGTACAACTCATATCAATGTTTTTCATACAATATGAAATACGTAAATCACCTTTCTGTGTATGCATAAAGGATTCTATTTACACATTATGTTTCTTTGGGAGTCAAAGGGTACATTCCCTTTGAGAAGAGCAACTTCCTAGTCTCACTAGAGTTGTCCTTCTGATTGAAGTTTATCATCATATGAGAAACTTCCTAGCATCTTTTGTCTATCATTAGGGCTTGATATAATCCAATTATATCCTGAAATCTATCATTATAAATTTCCATCCCATGTATATAGACTATGTCTCCCATATATATTCTATCGTTATAGAATGTTTAAAATCATAACTTTAACGAAGAAGAATTCCTAAAATTAATATATCATATATATGTTCAAATTTAGGAATATGATTAACTCCCACTAATCTTTTGTAAACCTAGTAAACAAATGATTCATTTACATCTTTATGAGAAATCAATCAAAAATCATAACTTTAACGAAGAAGAATTCCTAAAATTAATATATCATATATATGTTCAAATTTAGGAATATGATTAACTCCCACTAATCTTTTGTAAACCTAGTAAACAAATGATTCATTTACATCTTTATGAGAAATCAATCAATTTGATCTTTCTCTCATAAGATGCTTATAGCTCCCACTAGCTTGCTAAGATTCATGATGGATGGATCTCTACAACTTACGTGTCTTGTGGTTCCTAGACTATCTTGATAACGGTTTCGGAAACCCATATTGTGTCCAAACATTGAATCACCATTTAGCTGTAGCTAGCAATCTTGAAATTAATTTAAACCAAGACTACATCAAAGATGGTTTCTTCCAAGTCAACCAATCTCGTTGATTGTAGTCACCTTAAGCTAGCATTTAGCTATTTAGGTTTCATTATTTCGGGTCAAATGGTATTGTACCATTTCCTTGAGTATATGTTATATATACACTCAATGTAGTCATAAGGATTTTCATTCTTATTTCTTTCGAATTAAGAGGTGTAACTCTATGACATAGTCATAAAGTTCAAACCATTCAACTGAGACGGTTTATATATCCTTCTCGACTACCTTGGAGCTTGTGGTGTAGGAACTAGGTTGTTATATTTGTTGATTATTATCTTGTCTTTCAAAGAACCCATTGTAGAGTTATATCTCTTGTTCATTTGCTCTATCTTAGGCAAATCCTAGTGTAGGATTACAATGAACTACCCAACAAACAACATTTGTTAGTTGGTTTGTAGAAGTGATATCCAAAGGTTAATATAAGGATATCACACAAGATTGTTCTAAAAACATATTGCTTATTAGCACACAACCTGAAATCTTAACACGCTTCTTTCCAACTACATCCTATGGAGTCATGAAAATTTTGGAAGATCTTCTAATTGACAATCATATTGTTTTAGAAGTATATATCCTATATATGGGTAATTGATAACATCCAACGAACTAAATCTTATTCGAGTTCGTTCTTTTCCCAATGGAGAAATCCATTATCTTATGATGCTACTTGTTGAACAAAAAAATAATAATAAAAAAAAATTAAAGAGAAGTTTGCAAACAAACAAACTTCTCAAAAGACAAAGGAAAGGTAGCACGTCACAGACTTGGAAAACCCAAGTCAACAAAGACGGGAGCAAAAATAATAATAAATATATATAAAGAAAAACATATATATCTCCCTACAGAAGAGATAAACGTGGAGCAAAAACTCCTCATTTTCTGCAAAACGTGGGAAGGTTACAGTCGTGGAAGATTGCTGCACAGATAGTGGGAGAAGTTAAGGGAAAGTGGAGGCCTCTACTCCCCCACGTAAAAACTCCAGAGCCTTCCAACCATGCCTATAAATAAGTGCTAGTTGCGGTGCAAGAGGGGGGAAACGGAAACAAGAGAGGAGATGCTGCAGAAATTGAGAAGCACAGAGAAGACAACAGAGAGGCAAAGCAAGAGAACAAAGTCACAACAAAGGAAAAGAAAGAAGAAGAAGAAATCAAGAGCTACACGCAAGAACAAAGAGCAGGAAAAGCAACACATCATTTGAAGGTATAAAGCCATCTCATTTAATTTTTTGGGTTGTTTCCTTCTTCTGCTTTGTAGGAAGAAAAGAAGCACGTTGCTTCTTCAACTTTTCCCACTCCCCAGCATTCTCGAGTTGCAGTCCAACAAAGCCAACAAAATCACCACTTCCATTCCCCGCCGCTACAGTTTAATCCCATGAATTTCTTCAGGGTCTAAACCACCCCATGAAGTTCTGATCAAATCCAAGAGCTCCGCTCTGTGCCGCTGCAGTTTAATCCCATGAATTTCTTCAGGGTCTAAACCACCCCATGAAGTTCTGATCAAATCCAAGAGCTCCGCTCCGTGCCGCTGCAGTTTAATCCCATGAATTTCTTCAGGGTCTAAACCACCCCGTGAAATTTTGATCAAATCCGAGAGCTCTGTTTGCTATCGTAGCCGTTGAGTGAAGAAGAAGAAACAAAGTCCACCAAAACTGGTGCTTTTGTTCCGCAGAGAAAATGACCATTGGGTTACTGAAGTAGGAGAAGGCACATCCGTTGTTCCCCCGTTTGAACAAAGTCTCATGTCAGTGCCGTTCACGGCCAGGAACTCTCTGCCATGATGCCTTTTTCAATTGCCAAAGAGTGATCACCTCACGTGGGAGTCTCCTCATATGGAAAAGAAAGAAGGTTTTGTTGAACTTTCAAAGTCTTACTGGAACTTGAAGGCCTGGAAAGTCATATAAAAAAGAAGAAGGGGAGAGAAATTAAAAGTTTGCTGTCAGAAACTTGGGAGTCCCAACTTTATACTTAAAGAAAAGACAAAAGTCTATTTCGCCTTGAACCATGCATCTCACGTGGAGAAGAAAATGAGTTTTGTGGAAAGACTTGGGTCAAATGGTTTCAAAATCCCATGGTTAGATGGGATTGAAAGTACAAAAGAAAAATATGAAACAAGGGGAAGGCTGTGTTCGACATAATCCGTATGGAATGGATCCTGTGAAGGAATTAAATGAAACATTTTCTCTATTCCAAGCATGGTTCTCTACAAAATTTTCAGGAGAAAGAAATTGCAAACGAGGAGGAAAAAAAGAAGATAATCTTTCATGTGGGCTTTATGTAGCTTTTGCCAAGTTAAAAATTGTTTCTTGAAGCCAGAAATGCGGAGATAAAAAATTAAGTACAAGCCAAAGTCAAATGCCAAATCTAAAAAAATAGTGGGATTATTACGAGTATACCCGTTAATTTCATTTGACAACAACATGGAACAAAACCATGGAAGCTCTTCAATGGTCATCCACAAAGCCACACCAAGACTTAAATGGCACGAAGCCACAACAAGATTCAAATGGCACGAAGCCACAACAAGACTCAAATGGCACGAAGCCAAAGGAAAATCTCAAATGGCATGAAGCCATATCAAATCCCAAATGGCACAAAGCCATATCAAATCCCAAGTGGCATGAAGCTATATCAAATATCAAATGTCACAAAGCCGCAACGAGTCTCAAAAAAATTATGAACTACGCCGGTTTGATTCCGTTAAGGATATGTAGGCAGTCTGATATCAAATTTTGGACACAACCAAGAAATCAAGACGAATCCCTGGTTTATATAAACTAAATTCACTTATGCTGCTTTGATCAAGTAAAAACAAATTCTACAAAGAGTAAAAGATAAGTCTTCAAGCACAAGTTCCTAGTGACGCTGCTCATGCAACAAAGTTCCTAATTTTATAGGGAATGTTGCTCCATGTGAGATCGAAGTAAAACAACAATTTTGTATTCACATGAGCTTTATATTTTTGGACTCCGTGAATAAAAATAAGGATGGACAACACAAAGCCATGTCAAGACTCAAATAGCATGAAGCCATATCAAATATCAAACGGCACAAAGCCGCAACAAGACTCAAATGGCATGAAGCCACATCAAGCTCAAATGGCTTAAAGACCTCATCTGCATGAGCTGAAACTGCACAAGGCATCAAACTCCAACAAAACACATAAGGAACTATGAGTGACTTGATCCCTCTACAAGGGTGTGTAGGCAATCTAGGGTTCGACCTAGGTGCAGTCACAAAATCAAATAGACACCCAAATACCCAAATTATGGTTTATTCGAATTAGAATCAAAGGGTATTTCTTTCCCAAAAGAAAGGTTGTAATTAATAGGCGCGTAGCCTAGAATGGGTCGAACTCGAATTAATAAAACCCTCTTCGGAAAAATGAACGAGGGTGAAATTGTGTCAAGTAAAATTATTATTTTTGCTCAACAGTACTTTCCTTGATATCTTTCAAGGAAACTCTTCTAAAATGTTATTTTTCCTTGGATCAAATCTATGGAGATAAATACTTTATACGTCTTACTCATCAACCTACATTCTTGAATACTTTGAAACCTTTTACAAAGTTTTTGGACTTGTGTTTATTTAAAATAAACTATAGTCCAACCGACAGCGATCTTCAGTGAATGTCATACAACATGAGTAGTATTATATTGTGGACAAGTGCCACTAACATCTAAGTGAATGAACCTCAACAACTTTGTGATTCTTTATTGTTTCCAAAAGAATAAAGATTCGAACATTTCGCCTCTATACAGTTTTAACAAGAAGGCATTGGATATGAATCTAACGATCCAAAGCATCCATTTGTGACCAACTTGTAATTTATGTTTTAGAGGTGTCACAACTCAGTGGGATTAATCACTATCTTGCAACCTTTTGGGTTTTAAGCATCGTTATATTCCAAACAGTTAACACTACCACATCATCTCTACTATAGAGACAATCAATTAGATTACAATAATCCAATCATTCATTAATAAAGAATAATGTTTTGTCAAACAAAACATTCATCCATCTCTTATAGTGAAGGAATTAAGTTCCTTATTCAAATTAGAATATAAAGTCAATCTTTGTTTTTCCAATTTATTTGGTAGTTCATATGAGGAAGTAAGTATTATCTGCTTTTGCAGAGATCTATATTTTATTCACATTCTGAATGTTAAGTACTTTCTCTTCTCTCATTAATTTTCTACTTCTTATTAGCCACACTTTTACAACTATTGTAAAACATAGGTACTAATACGGAATCAAGCATTCAAGTAGAAGAACCAATTGTTTTGAACTTATTCCAGAACAATTTACAACACCTTCGAAAGGTGTGTTCTTGACACTTGCAAGACATTTCTTGCAAATACCCATTCCAATGTCCATCATTTCATAAAGAAAGTTTATTCCCTTGGAGTTATTTCACCTTTTTCATTTGACTTCTCCTTTGACTACAATAGTCATGGTCCCTAAACTCCCACTATCTCTCTTGAAACGCATTTCAATTGTGTTTACACACATCAAACGATTTGGAGAGTGTGCGGTTAATGTTCACTACATAGTTTACAATGAACTTAGTGAACCATTTGGATAGGGACACAAAGGTGAAGTCCTTGCCTAGTTTCCATCTCTTGACGTGGTTTAACACTTCAACACTCAATGATTCAAAATCATCATAAGTCCATGTTGATGGACTATTTTTGTCAATCAACCATTATGTTCTAAACATAATTACAAACCTTCAAGAGTTGTTCAAAGCAACTCTCATTTCTTCATACAACAATTTGTAAGTGAAGAATCATGGAACATAAAGTGTCCATGCCCTTTGTGCTTACTTCTCAAGTTCCTTGTTCGTTTAACAAAGAAACAAGCACTAGAGTTTGCATTAACTAAGGGTGGTTGAAAACAACTCTTATTTCTTCATACAACGGTTTGTAAATGAAGAATTATGACACAAAAAGTGTTGTCCTCTTTATGATAGACTTATCTAACATGTTCTTCCAATGATACATTATCTATTGGAAGATTGTGAGAATGAGACTACTTAGGTACATATACAATCCATTCAAGACAATCTATGGGATTGTGGTACCAAGTCCAGAAACTAAAGCCTTTGGCTTTTCTTTGTCAAGTTTTGGATAGTGTTTGCAAATATATCGGTAAATAAATACATAACGAATATAAATTGATTGATTTTAAGTCATTTAATCTGGATCTTTAAATCAAATAGCACCACCCACTATTTTTGGCAAATTTCATATCTCTCATCGGAATTCGAGAGTTTTGGAGGCAACTCTTAGTAGGGTATGGGAGGCTCACTATTACCAAGTCCACCTCACAATTATATGATATTGGCTAGTGTTAATAATAATGAGAGAGTACACTTACTCATTTACATCTCACGTAAGTACTCATCTAGTTTGGCCTCTAGAGAATGATGCATCAGAATTATATTGTGTTGGCGTCATTGCATTTAGTTAAGTCATTCCCACCATGCCAGTTCATGTAGGGGTTCAAGCATAGCCTAAGAATTATATCATGTTGGCTAAACTCGTTGCCTACCTCACTTCATCATGTATGTATATAAAACTCCTCCTTAGTGTAAGCACATACTCTGTACTCCCCCATTATAGGGTGAAGTCGGTGTATAAGTCACAAACAATTGGAGCCTACCACGGTGGAAGGCCACGAAAGAGTGTTCGAAGCACTCTCATGCTTGTCAACTTAATAATGGTTTGGTTGAGGGTTTTGGGTCTCATCACATATAAGCATACATTTTAATCTTATTAAAACAATTTGGTCCTATTACAATTATTGGTCCATGTGATTGATTTAGTGGTATATGATACTCCCACTATGCTTGTAAAATGGTTTTTAAATCAAGAGTATATGGTACTACTAACACATGCTTTGCATTCATTGATGGACTATATAGTTGCCTTAGGACCTTAGGATGACTATGAACCTTTGATTCGATCCAACACGAGCCTAGTGTTGGATCTCGGTCTAGGAATGGTGATTGATTTTAATTACGCATTTAATCACATTAAGGCGCGTTTTCTTATTGGGCGTTGGACCCTACTACTCCAATTTCATGCATATCAAATAAAACAAGAAATTGAGTACTTCAAAGTAAAGAAGAGCTTTTGCTCTTTTACAACATTTGATCAAAACAAATTACTTTAAAGTAAAGAAGAGCTTATGCTCTTTTACAACATTTGATCATATCAAATTACAACCAAAATCTAATCTACTCATTCCCATGGTTCAAATAAATTTGAGAGACGGCTTTTCACATAGCTCAATTATCGTAGGCTTAGGTTCATAATCACCCTTTCTTCAATTAATTAACGCTTTAACTAATTAAACTTGAATGCAACATTGTCATTTGGTTTTTGTATCCATAGAATTGATTTAGATGGAGCTAAATGAAATGAAAATCCAATTCTCATTTAAAGATACAAAACTATTTTGTTCTCAACTAATTTGGGCCAAAAAACAATAACCTCAACCATTGGGCTATATTGCAAAACACAAACTTTTGAGGTCACTTTGTAAAAACACAAAAGTCCACTACTTCATGTAATTACAACTAGAACTCAAAAAATTTGAACAAATGCAAAAACTTCATTAAAGGAACAAAACAATTTGTCCTTTAGTGATTTTGGGCCTTTACATAAAAACGTAAACTTTCGGATCAAAGTGCAAATAGACAAAAGTATCAAAACTTTATGTAATTGCATAAAAGCCCCAAAAGTACCCTACTTTAATAGGGTGGCCGGTTATGGTAGTGTGAGTGGAGGGGTTGGTTTTTGTTGAAAAGGCAAAGTCATAAAGTATGGTTGAAAAAGTGATTGGTATGGTGTTGAAAAAATATGTATGGGTGTCCACACCAAGTGATGATTGAAAAAGGTCATACCACTTTATGTAAACAACCAAAAATTTTGAATCAAAATTCCCAACCTTTTTGTTCTGGCCAAGAACATAACAAGAACAATAAAGAACATCCCTGAAAACCCATAAGAGCTCCATGAACATTTTTCACCCAAAAACTCTCAAACTAAAGGGAAATATCATATTACCATACTAGGGTACTTAGGGGTTCCTAATGTCACTTTAAAGCACTTTTAACAAGACAAACATGAACCCAAAAAACCACCTTTTGGATTTGGCCGAATTTCCCCAAAAACATGGCATCAAATTTTAGCTCCAAAATTCATGCTTATATGAACTACATCTACAACATTTGAGATGGCAAATTTTCTAGCAAAATTTACATTCAAAGAAGCAAGAATAAAACTTGTAACAATAACAACATTTAAATCATAGAATATCAACTACAAAACCCAAAAGGATTCACCAACTACTAGACCTAGGCTCTGATACCACTTGAAGGAAATATTTGTGAAAACACGTTCATTTGAGCAACATTTACAACAAGCAATTAACAATTAAAGGCGGAATCATGCTTGTATGCACTCAAAAACAAAACTTTACCCATGAAATTCAAGGCCTAGTGAGTGTGGTGAACCAAGACTCAACTCAAGAACAAAGTGAGTTGAGAAATATTATACCCTTGTTGTTTCCTCTTTGCATAAGCAAAGGCTAATCACCTAAGAGATAGGGCCTTCATTCCTTACTTCTTAGCTCCATGGATTTCTTGGAGGAGGATGGTGGAATGGATTCTCCCAGTTCCCAAGAAAGGTAACCTCTAAGCCTCTACACCAAGGAGAGCATTGACGAGGAGATGAGTAACCTAGGAAGATTTAGATGCTAGTCAAAACCTTCCTAGGGTGGCCGGCCTCTTAGAGAGAAAAGGGAGCTTGTGTTCTCATCTTTTCTCCAAAAGAAACCCTTAAATGAATTTTGGCTATAAAGTTCTTTATATAGTCACTTCACTTAAGTGACAAAAAGAACCAAAACCCTATTTCATCAATATGGACGGCCTTCTATGGTCTTTGGGCTATTTGGGCTCTCTTGAATCTTTATTCATTAAGTTGTCATACAACTTAAGTCAATGGGCTTGAAATTCGAAGCCCATTGGGCCTTGAGGCCCAAAACTAACCCGAGGTCTGAAACGAACTTATTCGTTTGATTAATTAACATATTAATTAATCCTAGCCATAAAAAATTAAACCATTTAAATGTTCTTACTCAACTTCGTTGTTTCTTCAATCTCCACCTTACACGGTGTACAATCCATTAGGTTCCTTTTAGCGAGGCAGTGGGCGATTGTTACTCTTAACGATCGATTGTGAATTGAAACAACATTTCAATTCTCCCTCTAATGAAGATTACCATGGCTTCCACAAACCATGAGTGACACTGACCTAGCAGTATGTCATGGCTACCCAAGCTAATCAGAAGAGGTAGAAAACCTATTCAGTTTAGAATTACAATGCAATACGGTATTTCTTTAATACAATACTCTTGACCACATTGTTTGGTTTGATAGTTTATTCATGTCTACTATCTAATGTGATTCTCTTACTTATATGATTACCTTGAATGTCATTTGGAATGACTTCCTATATCTCATTCATACTTTGGCCAAAGATTCTTAATCATATTATAGAGTATTCTCCCTCAAACCGTTTGAAGGTTAGAGATCCCTTGTTGCGCATTCATTTCCCTCCATGGCTAAATGGCTTAACCCCAACTATGTCGTGGACACGCTCTAATGGAGTGACTTTGACATAGTTAAAGATCAAGGACCTAACCACATGACAACTATGATGCCTCAGGTCAAAGGACTATTTTGCATTATCCCAACCATGAGTTCTCATGTGACATGAGTATGAGAACTCCTTGTTGATTGTGTTTAGTAAACTCATTGTCTAGTGAGCACCTACATGCTTATCTTGGTGTCTGTCACACTAACTCGAGACCAGTCACTCTTCCTGAGAGAAGACATAACACATAGTGATCTTAACGGACTGTCAATGCCCAATTGGCAATCCTATGATCAGGAACGTTTAGGATATGTATACGAAAGAGAATGGTCTCATGAATCTAACTTCTTTAGATCACATTCTCCCAATTACATATTCCTTGGACTTATCATTTAAGCATATAACATTTATATAAGACGGCTTCAAACAATAATATTTGCCCTTTATATGAAACTAGATTAGTTTAACATGTGAAATGTCTGTAAAGTATTAACATATGATTGGTTTTAGGGCACATTTCCAACATCCATAATGTTTGATTATGCAACACTGACCGGGAAATCCAAACAAGAGAATGAAGTCACTAGCAGCTTCGATTTCAATGCGGAAAACCTCGTGGCTAGGGAACAAACAACATTTTTCAAGAGCCGGATCGCCAACATTGAAAAGGAGAAAGTGGTATGTCGAGCAAGAATTGAATTGTTGAAGTCCATCGAGGATGGCCATAGACTCCGAGCTTGCAGGAACCGCATCAAGGTGAGACACCTAAAACACGAACTGAAACACTATTGGTATGAGGATAGTTTTAGGTGGTTCAATGCCTTCGATGAGCTAGAGATGAAGAAGAAGAAGGGCTACGAGGGAGATGTTGAGTTGTTCCAGGCGTACGGCATTCTTCACAGTGGCACCAAGGCCAACATGGGTTGGCTTGATATCCACGTTACCGACAAGTATAGCCTTTTTCGTAGGTGTTTGTTCTAGGCGTGGCATGGTACAAACACATGACAATTACTGGACAATGTATTTTAATGGCTCTAGTACTTTTGTCTCTGCTAGTGTTGGGATCGTTATTCAATCCCCTAATCACAGCTGTTGGTATTTTTCTCTCAAGCTTAGGTTCGGGTGCACGAATAATCAGGTTGAATACGAAGCCCTCATCATCAGCCTTGGTGTCCTTCATGATTTGCAGGCAACTCGAGTCCTTATTCTCGGTGATTCCGAACTTGTGATTAACCAACTTAATGGGACTTTTCATTGCATGAGTTATACTCTAGCGCGATATCACATGGTTGCCAGCTATTTGGCCGAGTCCTTCGATGACGATACCTTCAAACATATTTCATGGGTTTGAAACACTGACGCCGACAAATTACCTCAAATAGCCTCCGGAGCACAACTCTTGGGGGGCAAACTAGGCCGAGAAATACCTGTGACACGATAAGCATACCCGACCTTGGTTAACCAGCAGGTTCTCTAACGTGATTACGTGATCCGTACACGAGTCATGTCATTACCATCGTTGTTAGAGCGGAAGGACCCTATAGAGGTTTGCATAGTCGAGGCGATGCTGGATGACTAGAGAAAGTTAATTATATGGTATCTTAACAATCGCAATGGCAAACACGAACGTAAGACAAGGGTTCACGCCACAAATTATGTAATGTACCAAAATGAATTGTATCGAACGGGTGAGGACAGTCTATTATTATTATGCCTTGGCCCGCAGAAGGCTGCTCATGCAATAATAGAGGTTCATGAAGGTATTTGTAGGGCTCATCAATCTGGACGAAAGATGCGTTGGCTGCTTCGGCGACATGGCTATTTCTGGCCGAGCATTCTGAAGGATTGTATCGAGTACGCAAAGGAATGTGTACAATGTCAAATTCATGGGCCTATACAAAGAGTTTCGGCCGAATCACTTTATTCGGTCACCAAACCATTGCCGTTCAGGGGATGGGCCATGGATGTAATCTGTCACATCTCGGCCCAAGCGGGACCACTTCCAGGGCTCGACTCTACTGTAGCACGATATTGTCCGCTTTAAGCCCCGACCACACCCTCACGGTTTTGTTTCTGGGAACTCACATGAGAACTTCCCAGTGGGTCACCCATCATGGGAATGCTCTCGCGCGAACTCGCTTAACTTCGGAGTTCCGATGGAACCCAAAGCCAGTGAGCTCCCAAAAGGCCTCGTGCTAGGTAGAGATGGCAATATACATATAAGGCTTACAGGATCCATTCCCCTGGGCGACGTGGGATGTTACATAATCGGCAAAATCATACCATTTTCCGGGTTAGCAAAGCATGCATGGATACTTGCCGCATTGGATTAATTCACCAAATGGGTTGAAGCCAAGTCATATGCCAAGTTAACTTCTAAAGAAGTTTGTAATTTTGTAAAAGAAAACATTGTTACTAGATTCGGCATACTAGAAACAATCATAACAGATAATGGTACGATCTTTACATCCGGCAGGTTTCAGGAGTATAAAACAAATCTAATGATTTGACTCAAGCAATCTACACTGCATTACCCACAGGCGAACGGACAGGCCGAAGCAAGTAATAAGGTTTTAATTGGTATTCTCGAGGAAATGGTAAAAGAAAGGCCTGGTATGTAGCATTTAAAGTTAAACGAAGCATTATGGGCTTATCGAACGTCACCCTAATCGGCCACTATAACGACTCCATATACGTTAACTTATAGCCACGATGCTATGTTACCAGTCGAGCTAAGTATAAACTCGTTGCGAGTGATTGAACAAAGTAGTTTGTTTAGTGCCGAGTACACTCAGGCCATGCGACAAGAGTTAGAAGATTTGGAAGAAAATCGGCTTGACGCTTATAATTTATTGGTGGCATAGACAAAGATTGCCGAGCGAGCTTATAATCAGCGAGTCAGACAAAAAATATTCAGAGAGGGCAAGTTGGTTTGGCAAACTGTGTTGCCCGTAGGAATTGGGAAGGACCGTTCATCGTTCACAAAGTTGTCGGCAAGGGGCATACCACCTCAAGGATCGAACTGGTTTAATTCACAAGTTGCCAATCAACGAGAAATTTTTAAAGAAATGCTATCCAGTCACTTGGGAGATGCGAGAATAAAAGATAATTTCATGGATTTTGCAAAGAGACGTACAAGAAAAGTTACAAAAGATTCCTAAAGACCAAAATCCTAAGGGGTCGAAGGAAGGAAGGCTTCAAGAGTGACCTTCAGTTTCAACCACCTTACTTCACCCATGGTGACTTCGGCTTGGCTCGTCCTTTTATTAAGATGAAGTTGCTGGATTTGCCTTGTGCTAGCCGTGAAGTCCATTAACTGAGCCTTATTTGCTTCAAAATTCTTTTCAAGGTCCGAAGCAACGGCCAATCTTTGCCTTTGAAGTTCAGCAATTTGACGTTGCAACTCAGTGATTTGATGATTAAAGTCGGCCAACTGCGTTTTCTTTTCTTTAATGGCCTTAACCTTTGATCAAATGGCTTCGGGAGCGGTCTTGGCAGCTTTTAGGTTGTCTTCAGCCTGGAGAGCCCGTTCAAAAGTAATAAAGAACTATCGAGTCTGCTTCAGGATATCGAATAGGTGGACGACATTCTTGGTACTCAGCAAACCACTAGTTGTATGAGCATTTAGGCACTCTCATACGAAGTCGAGGCCTTTGCATTGAAGGATTTATGAAGCAGAGAGGGATAGGAGTTCTTGCAACTTGGTAAGGGCATTGGATTCGACCTCGGTTGCCGAAGGCTCGGCTGACGTAATAAATGATCCGGCTACTCCAGCAATATTTGAAATGGGAACGTCGAGCTCGGCTTCCCATGAAAGCTGCACATGAAAAGGTTTTAGGCAAAAACAAAATTGTAAAGAATATAACAGAGAGAATTTGCTTTAGACATACCAGGATGAGACTTCGGCCATGTCCTCTGGTTCATTGCTCGAACCTAGAGAGCTTAATGGCCGAGCCCAGTATTGAATACTGCTTCTCAATTCACGCGGCCGATGAAGGTTATCTACATTTGACGGCCACTGAGGTGGCCAGGAAATATAGATAGCACCTTTCGGTGCATAGAATTTTTGGTGAAATGAATAATCGGGCACCTGACATCTAATATTATTCTCGGTTCAGACTTGTTATAGTAAAATCAGCGAAAGAAAGGGATCGAGCCTTACAAAAGCTGAAGTAACTTCTTGAGGAGGAATGCCAAAGTCTTGATCCTGTTGATGAATTAGTGTCTCCTCCGTCACTTCAGGCTCGACAAGGGGCCATTTTCTGCGGTCAGCTGCAGGAGGATCAACCTGGTCAGTCACCTCAACCACAGGTGGAGGATTGTTAGTAAGGAGTCTAGTTGGTCGAGGGTGACTCATCAGTAGGGTTTCTTCGTTGCCGTTGTCCTGAAATAAGAGTTGTTAGTATTCAGAATCTAATTGAAAAGAAAACGACGCCAGCAATGTAATCATACCTTCCCCAAAACGACCACTAGTTTGGGTTTTAGATGAAGAGGGATATTGTTCTCGGCCAAGGTGGCCATTTCCTCCAAGACAGGAACAATGGCCAACTTTGTTAGTGTAGGTTCCTTGACCACCGAGTTATTGGTTAGTTCGACCACGACTTGTCGAACAGGTTGAACCTCAGGTGCTCGACCAGTGGAAGGGTTTGGTTGCATGTCCATCGAGGCTCGAGCAACAAGAGCACGAGGAGACTCAACATATGCTCTTATGGTTTGGCTAGAGATGACATGAATTTCCTGCTCCCTTTTTTTGCCAATTGCTTGACTCATTTTTTGGGACGGGGAGCATCGCCAGCTGTTACAGCCTCTGGGCAAGACCGTTTGCCCGGCAAGGTCGGTGAGACTGTAGCGATTTTCTTTAACGAAGGAGCAGGGTTTTTCTTCGCCACAACCGCAGCTGCCACGTCTGTATGAATGCCTAAAAAAAGCTAAAATCAAATCAAAAGGAAGTTTGAGCAAATGACCAAAAGAGAACGATAAACGAAGATTAATACCTTGAGCTGTCTCTTTGGATTTTAGCGCAAGGACTTTCTTTGGGCGATCACTGAAAGTTTTTTTTATGGCGTTCTCGACCGATGTGTGAAAGAAGTCCTGAGTGTATGTTTCCCACCAGTCGACGAAAGTGGCGGTGCTAAGGGTTTCAGGCACGTTAGCCCGGAGATAGAATTTTTGCCACCTTTCTTGAAATTCATGAACTGTTTCCCTGCATTCTCTTTCCAAAGAACCAGATAAGCGTCCTCAGCTTAAAAGGGAGCGGGAAGTGAGTAAAGGCACCAGGCAACCTTGGAGGTAACTGAGTTGCCGAGCAGTGAAATGAGGATGGTATACTTCCCAGCTCGCTCGACAAGCATGGCAGCCGAAGGGAAGGTTACGTGTTAACATGAACAACCCCAGTTTTGACAAAGATTAGCATCTTCAGCTTCACTCCATGCTAACCATGGAAGCTTGATGGAAAGGGGATACTCTTGATAAAGCCATATCAGAAACTTGTCGTCAGAGAGGTCTTCTAGGCCGAAGAAGTATTTGAAGACTTCTTCGGCTCAGTGAGGAGGCATCGGTCGAGACGCTAACTAAGGGCCGAGCGCCTCGATGGGTTGGAAGCTAAGGATCTCTGGTTGAAGAGTTGCAAAATAGACCTGCAGGCAAAGTTGGAAAACCCAGAGCGGACCATTCTAGTGCGAATCAATTTTGTTGATGGTCATCTTGGGCAGGAGGTTGGCAAGAATGGCCGAACTAAGGGCCAAGGTGTGACCACTTGCTATGGTTTCGGCAACCGGCATATTCTCGACCAAGCACTTATTCGATTTGGTATTTGTTGTACTAGTAGAATAGGAAGGCTTCGTGTTCCCCCTTCCGAATGTTTTCTTCTCCTCGGCCAGTGAAATGGAGGATGAGAGTGTTGTAATTGAAGAAATTCTTATATAGTTTTTGAATCTCTTCTCTTGAGGGTTCTTGACCCTTTTTACTCAGCACTTCAATAGCTCACTCGTCGAATATAGTTTTGAGGTCAAGGATAGACGGATGCCCAGAGAGGGCGGCATCAACAGAGAGGCCAGAAAGAGATGTCCCAGGGATAGCTGAGGCGTCGAGGATGGTGGGGCCAATAGGGCCGAGGGGAAGGACCATGGTGTTGGTGGCCGAGCACCAAAAGCACAAAGCTGCCACATGAAGTTCTTTATCCATGATAATTTCCACGGTCAAGAGTTTAATGAAATCATAGATGCCAAGAGTCTTCCATTCTTGGCTGAATTTGTTTCCATCCATTCAAACCAAGCTACCCAAACTGTGGTGGTTGAGGGTCAGGCTCATTGGGGCTTGGTCAGGTCGCATTTCGACCAATCCAACCCTTGCAACAAGGGTGTCAGGCAATGATGCTTGAGGAGAGTGGTGATGGACGATGGTACGACATCCTTGAAAAGTGGCCCCAAGATCTGGTGGGAGGCAGTCAAATCACTTTCAAAACGCAAAGTTTTGATGGCGCTTCGATCGATGAAGCCTTGGAATTTGTTGCATTCATCGAAAAGCTTGGAAATGAAGGAAGCCATTGATGAGGAATCAAAGAATTTCTGGGTTGAGAGTTTTCTAGGTTTTCTAGGAACTCGAGAGCCAGGAGTAAGAGGGGTTTGGGAGTTAGTAAAGCGTAGAGTTTGAACGAAGAAAAGATGGGTATTTATAGGGTTTTAGGTTGAAACCCAATGGTTTAAAGTTCCGAATAAAGGATAAGACTAGTCGGATAGTTTAACAATCATCATGGAGATTCGGGAAACCCATATGAAGAAGCCAAGAAATTAGCAGATCGAGGCTACATGATGACATGTGATGGCGGATTCAATGTAGAGGAGACGTTTGATTATGTGCATGACTCAAACAGATCGAGAAATTCATGGATCGAGGTTGCACGATGGCGTGTTGCGGTGAATTTAATGATGAAGAGATGTTCGGGTATCTACACGTCTCGAAAAGACTACAATTTCGCAAATCAAGGTTGTAATGATGGTGTGTGGAAGGCTAGGTGTTTTAGTGTCAAGTAAGGACAAGCATGCTAGGAAGTTGCCACGTGGCAGGGTGTCTGACAAAATTAAGATTGTGCAATCGTGCTTCATAAATGCGCTGGATAAATGGAATATTCGAGTTGTTTTAGAAAATATACCTTGGTTTGTTTTCACTTCTTCAAGATCGAAATTCGGCTAAGGAATTCTGAGCCGAAAACCTCAGAAGCGAGGGGGCAATGTTTGGGTCCAAAACATTATTTTAGGCTGAAGGTAACAAATGGGCCGGCTGGGTACTGGGAGTTGTGTAGTTGTTTGTCAGTCGAGTCCCTTTGTGAGAAGGATTGATTTGGATAAAGATGAATCCTTAAACCCCTAGGAGTGTTAAAGCTAAAGGCACTATGGAACACATAAAGAATTTGGCTCATTGTGGAGATGTGTTCAAAGTCATAATTAAAGTAGGAGTGGCTGAGTTTTAGAGTTGTTGGCTCCCAAAAGTCGCGACTTCTTCCCCAAAAGGGAATGAGATGGAATTGTCAGTCACTCTATCCTTAATAGCCGTAAGGATAGCGTAGTGGTTGAGCTGGCCAAACCAATCGATGCGGTCCACGTCAACCAAATGACCGAAACAAGAATCCTCGAATTTCTTCACCTGATCCTTTGAGAATCAGCTTCTAATAATATCCAAACACCCCGAGATGTATGACAGAAACAAAAATCATTAAGAATTTTTTATTTAAAATTAAACACAAACAATACCTATAAAAAACTGACCGTACAATGTACGATGAACAAATAAGATGTTAAGGTCCCTAGGATACTCATAAAAAAATTTCGGAAAGGATCTTATCCCTCGAATCACCCATCAGAATCCCTATGGTATCCACTAAAGTCCTCATCGGTAGTCACGGAATCTATTTTGAGTTATACCACCAAATTTTCCCTACCGCAATCAGCTCTCCCACAACTCAAAGAACGTCTCAACATCCCCACCGCCCCACTCAATCTCACCACCACTTATCTTCCAAGAAACACCCAAACGTAGTCCTTCAACATTACAACTTTAATTTTAGATTTGGTTTTGTAGAAAGAGAGGAAAAGGAGTTGGAAATCTTTTGAATTTTCTGAATTATTATTCTTTTATTTTCCTAATTTTATTTTGTTAACGCTGTTATGTTTAGGGGTTAACTGTTTAGTCACGTGTCAATATAAGAGGTTGACACTTATCTGGCATAAGGGCATGGTACAGAAGATTTGAAGCCATCTTTTTACTTGTTCATTTTGGACAATACAGTTCGCACCTGTCATATGAAGAACAATTTATATGGCATGTGTACATCACTATGTGGTTTCATATGTCAATCAAATAAGGATGCGTGTATAAAAATTCACACATATCTTTATTTTAATGGCACGAGACGATACTGTAGCAGTGTACTCATGTCATGTAAGTCATTCTCGTGTTGTTCAGTTTCAGTGATCTCCAAATAAGGTAATTACACTTTTGACGTGGTACTGGTTTGCTTTGTCCAATTAAAATAGTTCCAATGATTTGTTGCTCACCTCTAAAAGCTTATATAAGTCACATTATTGCTAACCCATTATATGACTATGCACACTCTCTACCCCTTGGTATAGATAATTTCGTTTGTCCAAAAAAAAAAAACAAAGTTATATATTGCCACTTAGTACTATAGTACAGTGATATTCTTCTTCACTTTGTAAGTGAGAGTTCGTCGATTCTCGCCAAAGGAGAATTTGAACTACATTATCATAGCTCGCTCATTGTGAGCCTCAACCACTCCTTCACGTCCTTGGTATAGATAACATCTCTTGCTAAAAAAAAAATTATATATTAATTGTAAGGTTAATTGAAATTTTTTTTTAGTTTGATTCATAACAATGAAGAGTGATAATATGGTCCTTGAGTTTATATATTGCATATTAATGTGGTCATTTTCTTAAAATTATGTAAATAGCTATGTTAGTGTGCTGATATAGCACACATAAGGTCCCATAAATTCATAATATGGTGCCCCATGAATTATATAAATTAAAATATCTCTATAATTAATTCATATGATGCATTTTCTAACCCCTCTTGTGTATGTTTTCTTTATAATTTTGCTTTAAATATCATAACTTGAAAATTTCTTGCTCAAACATTATGTAATTCAAGTTTAACTTCCTTGTTCTAAATACAATTTTATCATGCTATAGGCAGTTTGGGTATTTTCAAACAGTTCAAATCGAACTGAATCGAAGGTTTGAACGATTGTTTTGTTGACCCATCAAACAAGGGAGACCAAAATTATGTTAGTTCTTGTCGTCATTGTACCTTTGACTATGACTATGACTAACAAAAGGCTAGCAAATGAAAGTGATAATAAAAGCAGAGCTTGTCCCGTTCACCAACATTTAGCTTTGTTGAATTTTATACCATTCGGTGGATAAATTTTTCAATATGCCTGAAACACATTAAGTTTCAAAATACAAAAAATTGAAATTTTATTTTTTAAATATCCAATTACTTATATTATGATGTATGGTATACTGAGTCGTATTTCTAATACATTGAATAATCTCTCCATCCAATGAATTCCTCTGAATCCTAATCATCTAATTCAGGTCCTTGAAATTTGATCAAACAACTAAAATTATTATAACTTTTAAAGGAAACCTTGTTTGTAGCTGTTAATTGCCACTCTCATGATCCTTGTGACTAAATATATTCATCTCTCCCACATAGCATGATTTTATTGATTTGACATTCTTATTCATGGAGAACGACTTACATTAGGATTTATCGTTACCGTAGCATGCTGCGCATTTGGATAACTGTAGCAATGTAGTTCTTCTTCTAACATTTTGTTATGTTTGTCCGGCTTTGACCCTTCTCGCCTTGGTTTTTTTTTTTTTTTTTTTGTAATAATATAATTTAAATTCGTTTTCGTGATAATCGAATCTAAAACATTTCTCTTATAAATGAAAAAGAATATCACTAGGCTGTAATACAACTACTAAGTGGCTCGTCTTGGTAATTATTGAATTCCTTACTAATGTTGTTTTCACTTTTACTTAAATAGGTGAGGAAAAGTCTATATATAATAACTTATGGAATAATAATTATCAGACTATTATATAGATATATGAATTTATTATAAACAATTATGAAAATTTGTGAAAAGCTAAAATAAAAAACAATAGAGATAATGCACAATCGAAGATTATATATTACTATTTAAGATATATACTGTTTAAGAATGTATACTTTTTGTTTGAAGAAATTAGGTTCTCATCTCTCTTTTTTTAACTTCATTGATTGATTGAAATCTTATGCCTTTTCAATTTTTCATCAAGGTCCCTTGATTTTAATAAACGTCATTAATTATTTTAATAATAAATTATTTTACATGTCAAGATAATTAAATTTTATTTTTAAACACAGAAGTGTTATTGGCACTTCAAAAATCTCATTATACAGTCTTCACAAGTGTATTTTTCCTTTTAAATATAGAAAGTTTGGAGTGTAGAATGTGAATTTTGGAGTGCCAATAACAATTCCCTTTAAATATAGAGAAATGTTATTGCCACTCCAAACATCTCATCCTACACTCCTCACAAGTGTATTTTTCTTTCCAAATATAGAAAGTTAGGAGTGTAGAATGAAAATTTTGGAGTGCTAATAACAATTCCCTAAATATATTCATTTAGTGTTAAAAAAGTTACATTTTGTTGCAGTCCTATTAGATTAAGAATGTGATTGTGTAAATCCCAGTAGATCTAGGAATATCTCTTTCTGAATTAGGAGTTGATTACCTACTAAGAGTTGTAATCCTAAAAAGGCAAGGAATTAACCGACCCTACTATTATAAATAAAAATACAATGGGATGGAATAGAACAGACCTCACAATTACACATCTCTCTCTTCTCTATACTATTGTCGGACCCCTCTTTCTATGGCCTCCATAATTGTTTAGTAAATTATGCCTACGACACGTTATCAACACGCTATTGACGCTGCACTAAAAAGAGTTCGCTCTTCAATCAGGGGAGCATTACGTTTTAATTATTCTTTTTTTTATTAATTTATTATTTTATTGAATTGATCTACATGCTATTGATTCAATTTAATTTTTCTTTGTTGAACATGATACAACGCATTAAAGATGAAATTCTAGCTTTTCGAGAAGGATCTTCAACAAATTCAAAGGCTTTTGTTGTTTTCCGCCAATCAAGTACATATAAAATAAAGGAAGATATTTGAAATGACCATAAAGCATGAAAACATTCCCCATGATGCAGGATCCCCCTACATTTATATTTACCTTCCGATATATATGTTGATGCACAAAACCGGAGGTCTTGGAACAACATAAATCCGACCGTGAATCTGCAAGAAATATAAATAACACAAGATGTATCGTGGTTCACCCTAAGGTTTGGGCTACGTCCACACTGAATATGTATTTATCTGAGGGAGAGAGAGCTCTGAGAGTGAGAGCTTTGAGAGGGGGTGAGAGGGCCTAGGAATTGGCCTCCCCAAATTGTGAGGGTGAGGGGTCATTTTATAGAATAAGGACTCCTCACTTATTACATATTTGCCCCGTCCTTTATTACATAATTACATTTAAGTCCCCCGAGTATTTATACGAGGTCTAAATACGGAGGCCCTAAGTATGGTATAAACAGTAGTCCCCCAAGTCTTCAGTTAAGAGAGTCTTTTGGCTGGAGACTTGAAATTCAGTCTATGTGTAGGCCGAAGTAACTAGATGTCGTCTTGAACTAATACTTGATATGAGGCGATGCTCAAAGTGAAATGATGCTCAACTAGAAGTAGCACATGTTGTGAGGCTGCTCTGCTTGTGGCTTATGTTGCCTTGGTTGGCTCGGCTTGTGGGTTTTGAAGGTGAGGGAGTCCCTTTTATAGAATAAGGGATCGCTCCTCAATGCATAAATGATGGGCTAGAGTTGATGCTCGCGGTGAGGCGGTTGCTCAGTAGGCGACGATGCTCTCTAATGGTGGTGAGGGAGTCCCTTTTATAGAATAAGGGCTCGCTCCTCAATACATAAGTGATGGGTTAGGAGTGATGCTCGCGGCGAGGTGGTTGCTCAGCTGGCGACGTTGCTCTCTAATGAAGGTGAGGGAGTCCCTTTTATAGAATAAGGGCTCGCTCCTCAATACATAAGTGATGGGTTAGGAGTGATGCTCACGGCGAAGGGGTTGCTCAGCTGGCGGCGTTGCTCTCTAATGAAGGTGAGGGAGTCCCTTTTATAAAATAAGGGCTCACTCCTCAGTACATGAATAATGGGTGCTCTCTAATGAAAGTGAGTGAGTCCATTTTATAGAATAAGGGCTCGCTCCTTAATACATAAATAATGGGCTAAGTCCCTAAAGTATTTTTCATGAGGCCCAGTTGAGGCCCAATATATGGTACATAATGTAGTCCCCCAAGTCTTCGATCAATAGAGTCTGTTGGCTGGAGACTTCAAATTGAATCCATGTATGGGCCGAAGTGGCAGTTGTTCGGAGGCGGTATTTGTATACCCTGCACTGAAGCTTTGCAAGTGAAGCTTTGAAGCTAGAGCTCTGTAAATGACGCTTTTGAAGCTAAAGCTCTGTAAATGAAACTTTTGAAACTAATTGACATGAGTGATGCTCATGAATGTTTATGTTGATTGACATGAGTGATGCTCATGGATGTTGTCATGAGTGATGCTCATGAATGTTAACATGAGTGATACTCATGAATGTTAACATGAGTGATACTCATGAATGTTGACATGAATGATGGTCATGAATGTTTATGTATGATTGTCATGAGTGATGCTCATGAATGTTTATGTATGAATGACATGAGTAATGCTTATGTATAATTTGGAGTACTGGGCGTACTTTTGATCACCTGGTTGGTGGCATGAAGAATAGTACGGGTTGTACATTTCATCATCTGGTTGGTGGCATGAATGGCTAGTTGCCAAATGATATTAGAGTACGGGTTGTACATTTCATCACCTGGTTGATGGTAATAGCGGCAGGTTGCCGAATAATTTTTGGAGTACTGGGCGTACTTTTGATCACCTGGTTGGTGGTAATAGCGGCAGGTTGCCGAATAATTGCGAAGTACTAGGCGTACTTTTAATCACTTTGTTGGAGCTATTTTGGGCTTATGGGCCTTCGCCCTCTACACAACATTCCAGCCCATTATTTTAAGCTTGACGTTTTTTTTTTTTTTTTTTTTACCCTCTGATGGGGTTATACATATATTTCCGAAAGATACGAAAAATAAATTACATCATTCAAAAATAAATCCGACCCTCTGCTTACTGGGTCATGCCCATAATTCTTTTTTCTGCTTTTGTTTCCCACTCTTCCTCTTTTTCTTTTTTTCTGAAACATTCTCTTAACAACATCATGATTTTTTTTTCTTTTTCTATTCTATTCTTTTTCCTTGATCTCTCCACCTCCAGACACACTCACTTGCTTTTTCTTTTACTTTCCCTTTTCTGCTTTGCTTTTGCTTTTGTTGGAGTGATGGGCCTTTCTTTTTCTTTGCTTGGTGGTTGAGCTGGCAGGGATGGCTTCCACTTGGTGACGCAGTTCCTTTCCACTTTGGAAAGCAGTCAGCTCATCCACTCCTCGTTTGTAAAAGCAAGACGATACCGTAGGGAAATGATGTAGCTGCTTCTAAAATCGTTTCCACGCACCATTATCAGGAAAAGCAATGGATATTGTCGGAATCAGGGAGCTGCTGGAGCCTATTTTTGAGCAGAAGGATCTCGCTTATTGTCAACCCGTAGGACAAACCTAGTGTGCTCTTCCCCAACCACTTGACAAAGTAGGTGGCATTCCGATCCCCCAAGCCCGTCTTCACGAACCCACGAGCGAAAAGAAAGAAAAAATTGGGTTTTTCTAAGAGAGATGCCACTGCTGAGCAAATCATTGGCCAAAATTTGGTTTGCAAGCTCTGAAGGATGAAAGCTATTCCAAAAGACATATTCAGACGCATTGGCGCAGGTCCCTCCTAACTTTGCATTGTACAGTATTGCTGTTTCTGAGGGGGATGGGTTTTGCACCTTGAAGCGGCGGCGGTGGCGTGAGAGTGGTTCCGGGTTCTGCGGATTTAGAGGCTTAGATTGGGAAGTGGGTTTTTCTGGGTTTTTGTAGATCTTGGGTTTTTTTTTGCAGAATCGACTTCCAAAATAGCAACAAGATAATTATGCCCCAACGTCCCATACATCTGGTCAAGCAAGATGACGAGGTACATGGCCACCGCCGTGTCCATATCGTGCTGCACGATGAGGTGGAAGACGTCGACTCCTATCGCCACTCCGCCCACTGCCACCTTCATCTCAATCTCGGCCACCCTCCTCCTTTTGCTGTCGTACACCGCGCAGCACCGCGTATGACCCTTCCATCTGATAAAACACCGCGTCCTTGTTATCGTAGTTCTTTTTTTTTTGACGAGCCACTACCTTTGTAGTTGTTGGCTGAGGTCATGTGCACCAAACACTTGTTCTTAAGGATGTTCACGTGCTTCGTCGCGCATAACCATGGATTAACCTCGGTTTCTCCGTCGTACACCACGCAGTTGTCCCCCCTGAGGAAGATAGTGTATGATTGTTTTTCTGTGTGGGTTAGTGATATGAGAGAGAAGGAAGGAATGTGATTGTGTTTCCACCGATGCCGCCATGACCAGGAGCTGAAGAGGAAGACATGGGTTTTGCAGTAACTGTGCAAGTGTTTGGTTCTTGGGTTTCTACAGATTCACGGTGGAGGTGAAGAAATGAAAGAGAACCAACATAGTTTTTCGTGTCGTTTCCCACAGACGGCGCCAAATGTTGATGCACAAAACCGGAGGTTTTGAAACAACGTAAATCCGACCGTGAATCTGCACGAAAGTAAATAACACAAGATGTATCGTGGTTCACCCCAAGGTTTGGGCTACGTCCACATTGAATATGTATTTATCTAAGTGAGAGAGAGCTCTGAGAGTGAGAGCTTTGAGAGGGGGTGAAAGGGCCTAGGAATTGGCCTCCGAGGGTGAGAATGAGGCTCTCCCTAATTGTGAGGGTGAGGGGTCATTTTATAGAATAAGGGCTCCTCACTTATTACATATTTGCCCCTTCCTTTATTACATAATTACATTTGAGTCCCCGAGTATTTATACGAGGTCTAAATACGGAGGCCCTAAGTATGGCATAAACAATATATATATATATACACACACGTTTCATGCATTACGCAATTTTTACTATGTGGAATTTGTGAGTCAAAGAATTGAAAGAAATTAGAAGCAATTTAGGGTTTGTCAGTCTAGGTGCAGTCCAGTAGGACAAGTACGAGTTATACAGTACCATAAGATATCCTACGAATATATTATTTTGTCAGAACTGCCAAGATCCTCAAGGCCACCAACAGCAAGTCTACCTAAAACCTGGAGGGGCGCAAAACAGAAAACGTGAGTGGGCAAAAACAAAGCTTTTCAAAAATCATTTCATTGACAAATGCTCTAACCCCTCACCGTAAAACATGTATAATTTTCCCAGAAATAGAATATAAACATATGCATAATATATATATATATATATATATATATATATATATATATATCTCAATTCAAATCATGCTTCACATAACCATTTTCATAAGTATGCCATACCAAAACATAAAATAGAATAAGTAACTCAGTTGAGAATAAATTCATGGAAAATAACATATTAGCCGGAAGTGCGGCTGAATTCATAGCTTATTAGTCAATCTAGCCGGAGTCACTACAATGACCTATACAGAACTACACTGCACACAAGTTGGAACCACTAAAAGGGTTTGTACAACAAGACTGGGTGGAATATAATTATGCTCAATATTGTGCTTTCATGATAGCTGGGAGATGAATCGCTAGTCACCTACGAGTCGGAACCACCTATGATGGTCTGTACGACAAGACTATGCACCGAAATTGGATCCAATGTGAGCATATGGTGCGGGAGGTGACATTATATATAGGCCTGTGTCATATCGCTGGCTCATCACTAACATCGGGGTGCAGGTTTATGAGCTCTATGCTTCTCAATTAATCATAATCGTTATTCACATTTACAATTCATAAACTCACATGGGCTTACCTGAGCGTCTACAGCACCACAATTATATATTATGCATCATATACTAATTCATATACTGAACATAATTTATATGCATGGCATTTCAAGGCATACTTTCATTTAAACACATTTTCTGGGAAAATACCAAGTATATAAGTATATACTGAAAACCAAAAGCCCACTTATTGGTATGTTGAAGGGTCGTAACCCCCGAGTCACCCTTGACTGCGCTCGTCCTTGGGATAAGCCTCCCTTATATGCGAAACAACTATAAAAACGTCAATTTAAAGCACATAAACAATACTAGCTAATAACTTCTCATACATTGCTCAAATGGGATGTTTGAATATACCAACGTGATTTACACAACCTAACGAACATCCTAATATTTTTAGAAAAAGTTTCCTACCACCCACGTGCCGCCCATGCACGGGCACGTGCCTGGCACACTGACGGTGGCAGTAACAACGTTAGGGAATATTCCGTCCAAAAGCAAGCATATTCCGTTAAAACTAAACTGATGCCGTTAACTTCTGTTAGGAACATTCTGTTAATTTGACGGAATATTCTTTTATCTTCTCCGGCACTCCTCCGGTGCCGTCGCCGTCGTCGGAAACTGGAAAATTATTCAAAGTTTGATATCTCACTCATTTTTCATCCAAATTTCATGAAACCAGTACCAAATTGAAGCTCTTAACTTGAAGAACATTTTCTTACCTATTTAAAGCCCTAAAGATAACGGGATCTCGCCGAAGAGATTCGAGAAAAACCAGCCAAACTTGAAACTCACAATCCCGACGTCCAAAACTACCCAGCAAGCTACCCTGAGCTTCGTGAAGACCTTCTAAAGCACCTTGTGAGCTTAAAATCTTCTAAAAACTCATCGTTTGAACATGCATGAACAGTGCCAATTTCGGGGTAGGGTTTTTCACAGGTTTTCTGAAGCTTCCAAGTCCTAAAAATGGTATGGTTGAGTTCATGATGACAAGATGAAAGTGATGGTACTACTCACGAGCTCGATCTGTGTAGAAATGGGTTGGTTTGAGGTTCGTTCGTACGTTTGTACGGATTTTCTGCAAAAATTCGAGAGGACGAAGAGAGAGAGAAGGCACGGGAGAGAGGGAGAGTTTGTGGGTATGTATGTGGTCCACGTAGGTCACCAACCAACCAAAGAAAACACTTTGAGTCCTAAGTGTTCCAAAACTTAGGAAAAATTTTAGAATTTTTCCAAATAAAACTCCACCCACATAACCACATAAAACGTCCAAGGGTAAGTAATCTCACGCCATCGAAATTATATATCTCAAGACGGGCTGTGACAATCTACCCACCTTATGAAAATTTCATCCTTGAAATTTATACAATCATACAATCCACTATTAATCATAAAACAAGTGTGGATACATCTCTCTCATCCGATCCTCTGTCTCCTATGTAGCCTCTTCCACTGAGTGATTTCTCCATAATACTTTCACCAAACGCATTGTCTTATTCCTCAGCTTGTTATCTTTCCAATCAAAAATAGTTACTGGCTCCTTGTCCTAAGTCTAATCCGAATTAATTTCTAGAGGTTGATGAGGTATTACATGAGATGGATCTAAGACATAATGTCGAAGCATCAAAACATGAAACGTATCATGCACTTTGGACAACTCTGGAGGCAACTCAAGCCTATAAGCAACCTCACCAGCTCGCTCGGTGATCATATATGGCCCAATGTACCTAGGACTCAACTTGCCTTTCTTTCCAAATCGCACAACACCTTTCCAAGGTGATAGCTTCAGAAATACCCAATCACCTACATTATACCTCCGGTCAGTGGCATGCTTGTCTGCTAAGCTCTTTTGTCGATCCTGGGCCGCTTTCAAGTTAGACTTAATCACATGAATATTTTGGTAGTTTCATCTACAATCTCCGGGCCCACCAAAACTCTTTCGCCAACTTTTGCCCAACATAATAGCGTTCGACAAGACTTGCCATAGAGTGCCTCAAAAGATGCCATACCAATACTCGAATGGTAACTGTTGTTGTAGGCGAATTCTATCAAATCCAAACAATCATGCCAACAATCGCCAAACTGCAGCATTGAAGATCTCAGTATATCTTCTAATCATGCCAACCATCGCCATCATAACCATTCTGTGTACGAGGAAGCTTGTATACAAAATCCATGGTAATATTTTCCCATTTCCACTGTGGAATGGGAAGTGGCTGCATCAGCCCAAACGTTTTCTTCCTTTTAGCTTTAACCTATTGGCAAATGGCACACCTACTCACATACTTGGCAATTTCCCATTGCATATGCCGAAATATGTGCTTCATCAAGAATTTCTTTCTTTAACTCCGCATTATTCGGCACATACTTTCTGCTTTCCTGCATAAGCATACCATCAGTTTATCGAATTCTGAAATCTTTCTTCTTCCCCTGATTCCTTGCTTAAATTATTTCCTGGGTCTCTTCATCATTCATCTGAGTCTCGAGCACACGATCAATTAAGATTGGCCTAACTTGAAAACTAGCAAGTAAGGCTTCCTCTCTATCTTCCACTCCTAACTCCACTCTAGTTGACCTCAAATCCGTAAGAAGAGGAACATGACAATCATAGATGGAATTAAGTCTAGCTGGAGTCTTCCTATTAAGTGCATCTGCCACTGCATTTGCACGACTAGTATGATATTCAAAGTTTGATATCTCACTCATTTTCATCCAAATTTCATGAAACCAGTACCAAATTGAAGCTCGTAACTTGAAGAATATTTCCTTACCTGTTTAAAGCCGCAAAGATCACGGGATCTCGTTGGAGAAATTCAAGAAAAACCAGCCAAACTTGAAACTCACAATCCTGACGTCCAAAACTAACCAGCGAGCTACCCCGAGCTTCGTGAAGACCTTCTAAAGCTCCCTGTGAGCTTAAAATCTTCTAAAAACTCATCGTTTGAACGTGCATGAATAGTGCCAATTTCGGGGTAGGGTTTTTCACAGGTTTTCCGAAGCTCCAAGTCCTAAAAATGGTATGGTTGAGTTCGTGATGACGAGATGAAAGTGATGGTACTACTCACGAGCTCAATCTGTGCAAAAATGGGTTGGTTTGAGGTTCGTCCGTACGTTTGTACGGATTTTCTGCAAAAATCCGAGAGGAAGAAGAAAGAGAGAGAAGGCACGAGAGAGAGGGAGAGTTTGTGGGTGTGTGTGTGGTCCACGTGGGTCACCAACCAACCAACGAAAACACTTTGAGTCCTAAGTGTTCCAAAATTTAGGAATTTTTTTTTAATTTGTCCAAATAAAACTCCACCCACATAACCACACAAAACGTCCAAGGGTAAATAAGTAATCTCACGCCATCAAAATTATATGTCTCGGGACGGGATGTGACACTACATCTCTGCAGGAATTTCATATATATAGGGGAAAATGACTGAATCCAAGGAGGAAAAGGTTTTGGCATTTTGAAATATTTAAGGACTCTAAAAATCAAGTAGAGAGTGTTGGAATGTGATTAGGATTTCTCCTTGCAACTAGAGATAAGAGAAGATAAGGTTGGATAAGATAAGAAAAGGTTGGATAAGATAATGTTCCTTTCCAACTAGGATTCTTCTTTTTTGTGTAATTCCTTGCCTTCCAAGCCCCAACTTTAATTTCTCTAAATTTTAGCACATGTCTAACACCATTTAAACACCAAAAACGTCCAGTCGATATGCTATCCACGCTTGCTATCCAATCCAAGTCCAAAACTGCTCCAAATTGCTCCATTTTGCCATTTATTGTCATCTTTAACAACTGGACGTACAATAATACGAAAATAACTTAAATTACTACAATAAATAGAAATTAACTAAATAAATGCAAAGAAATAAGATAACAAAGTAGCATAAATATGCTCTTTTCACATTGTTTTTTTATATAAAATGTACCCATTTTCTTTTTATATAAAACGTATCACCTTTTTTTGTATAAAATGTACCAACTTTTTGTTTGGAAAATGTATGTATAAAATTACCTATTGTTTGTATGTAAAATGTCATTAATATAAGTAATTACAAATCATGGGTGTTATTTAAGTATAATTTATTTTTTAATATTTTCAATCCGACAAATGATGGATTTTATTTAAAATCTTATTAATATAAATAAATAAAAATATCAAATGTTAATTTAAAAATTATAATAACCTACATAGAAAATGCATTATTGCATTAATTTTAGGGACTTCAATCAAATCTCAAAAACCAACAAGGTTTCAGTCCAAGAATGTTGATAAATAGGGACTGCATCCAAAATCACCTTTTTTTTTTTTTTTTTTTCCTATTTTGATGTACAATAATGAGTTCAAATTTTTAGCACTAATCACATTTAGTTGAAAGTGAGATGTTTTAAATTTAATTCTCAGCTCATTGTGCAAAATAAAATATCGTTGTATAAAGAAATGGATTTTATACTCATTTAAGTTTGACCCTCATAACAAAATCTCTGACTCGTCATTGTATGTAAGTTTCCCTTCACATGATATTTATCATTACAAAAAAATGTCATGCTAGCTACCGTGACTGTACGATAATACTGTGTCTATCTGTAAGTTTTTCTTTTCCACACAACATTACATTATTAGATAGAAAATATTGGCGAATTCATGCTTTGAATGACATTAACAATTCCAGTGGTGGGTCGGTTTGACTGAAGTAATAACAAATGGAGAGAGACGTGGGGTGGACCCGTGGAGGGGACCATTTGCCCAATTATTCTATATTTTCAGTTGCAATCTCGTACTCTTTCTTTAACAATTCAGAAACACAGGATAAGACCACCTCTCTTCTCCCTCTTTTTTCTTTTCGTGTGTTGGTAATGCTGTTCCTCCCCCCATATTATATACATAAACACACACACACAGATATATATCTGCATTTGTAAATTTTTTTGAGTTGGGAGTTTTCATCAATTATCCATATATGAAAAACCAAGTTGATGAAATGAGCATTCCCCATTTGTTCAAATGCCCAATCAGTCTGGACTTGTTCAAAGACCCAGTCATTCTTTGCACAGGCCAAACGTACGACAGGTCGAGCATCGAAAAATGGCTGTCCGCAGGTAATCTCACATGTCCTGTCACAATGCAGAATCTTCACGATCCATCCATGGTGCCGAATCACACTCTTCGTCATTTCATCAATCAGTGGCTGCAGATGGGCAACCAATTTGATCCTCATTACTTGCAAACAATTGATTCTTTATCTTCACTCAAACGTGGCCTCGAATCTAGTGATGTGGGTACCTTGGAGAGCAAGGTTCAAGCGCTCGAGAAGATTCGAGCTTTTTCCCAGCTAGAATCGCCATCGAGAAATAATTTGCTGCTCCAGTTGGGATTCCTACCTTTACTATTGGAACTTGTGCTTGGAGGAGGACAAGCCGAACTGAAACAGAAACTCCGCAAGCAGTGGTACCACTATATAGAGTTTGTGGAGCAAGCGCTTTGTTGCATCGTAGCATTGCTGTCTCTCGGCGAATTGGAGTCGCTCAATATGCTTAGAGAAGAGAGTAAATTAGCAGCCTTCCAAGATTTATTCGCGCACGGGACCACCTTGATCAGGATGAGTTTGTGCCGGCTCATAGAGGCAGCATCAACGTCTCCAGAGACAAAAGGAGTGTGTTCTATGTTGGGAAAGAACAGCGAACTCTTGCATCAGTTATTGGCTCAGCTGCTTCACCAGAACTCAAATTCGGAGGATGGAGATGCTGCAATTAAAGCTGTATCAGCATTTTCTTCACTCGAAGAGAACAGAGAGTTTCTGGTCGAACAAGGCACAGTGGATGGACTCATTTCATACATAATTTCTAGCACAGAAAGACATGAAAAATCCTTGGCACCGTTGGCAATGGCCACACTGGAGAAGCTTTTAGGACTAGAGAGTGCAAGAGAGGCAGTGACTAGTAATCCGAACGGCATTCAAGCTCTTCTTAAGATGGTTTTTAGGGTATCAGATGATCATGGAGGCAGTGAGAGTGCCGTTGGCTCGCTCATAATTCTATGCAACGACTCTTTGCTGGCACGAGAAGAAGCAATTAGTGGCGGAGTGTTGACTCAGTTGCTATTGCTTCTTCAGAGCCAGTGCAGTGGTGGTACCAAAACAAAGGCGAGAAAGCTGCTCAAGCTCCTCAGAATTAAGTGGTCTCAGGAAGCAAACCAGCTTCTGTAGCTTCTGTTTTACTTGGTCTCCATCTCCATGTGCAGACATTAAACTATCAAAGTACCAATATGTGTAATTCATAAAGCATGGAGACTAATGCAAATGATTCTCTGTTATTCCTTCTTGAATTAAGTTTTCTTTTAGTGTTCATATTTTTATGCTGTTTAGGGAAGTCTTTCGTAATAATATTATTTTGATTATTGATCTTTGCGTGGCTGAAGGATCCTTGCAGATCTCGTTTGCTCGTTTGTTTTGATGTGAGGGCATTTGGATCCACAACAAAATCCCAATGCTTACACATCTCAAGCATACACTAAATGGAAGAATAATTTATCACTTTGTGTTAAAACGACTCACAAAGGACATTTGTATTGAATATTTGAAAGTTCATGGTCAAACAACAAACACTCATAGGTCCACATTTTGCATGATGAGATGGTGTACCTTTTTACACAAAAGTAGGCGATGCTACATTACCTCCCAATACCAAACAGAAGCACTCCATACTTCTTTCACTAGAGTCAAAAGTGGAGCACCTACATTTTTCGGTATTTTTTACAATGACTTAAGTTTTCTCAAACCTACTACATCCTGGGTTCAAACCCTCTCTTCTCCATTTAGTGTAGAATATCACTTGTATTAAAGTATGGTTATTGAAAGTAATTTTAGAAAATAGTCTCAAACAAAACAATTTCATATCATAAGTTTATTGAAATGATTTCGGCACACCTTTTTCTCCCCATTATAGGATTTATTTGATAAATAAATCAAATATTAATCAACCCAAATTTGGGTGATGGATTGATATAACATCTCGTAATTATCTTTATGATAATTAAAGGAAAATCAAGAGATATTCAGATTGGAATATGCTTGAGATTTTCATGGGCGTTTTAGTCATTGTTCCTTTTTCTCAACATATATATAAGGAGGCTTTGGGGAAGAGAGACACACAAGAAAATACAAGCATTTTCATGATTCATAATATTCTAGTTAGGTCTCTAGGGTGATCACCACAGCCCTAGGTCTTGGGAGGCGAAAAGCAAAGGGGCAGCTCAACATACCGTAGCGAACCCAACGACCTTCGAGGTTCTAGACGCACAAGGAGGTTTTACGCCTTGATTCATATTCGTAGGAGCGTGTTGAGATCCAAGCTTCCTCACGAGAGGTATAATTGTCCCTATACTTAGTTCATACTCTTCCAATAGTGGTAACAGAGCCACTCACACTATCCTCGCACAATTGCACAATGTATTTATATATATTCTATGTTAGAAAGGTTGAAAACCCTCAAAAAATCAAAGAAATAATCAATTCCAACACAATTAGAAGCCCATAATTTGAAGGAAGGGAAATAATCTCACCTGAGATTGAGAACTAGAGCTCGAAGCTCTAGGGTTCCATGGTAGGTCGTTGCTCAATGCTTTGACGGTGCATGCAAGGGTATCACTAGGTTTCTCTCATCTCAGGGATTAAGATTTCAGGGTTTTAAAGTTCGATTCGCTTCGGTTTTGAAGAGAAAAGGGAGCGAGAGCTCTCAGAGCTCTAGAGAGAGAGAGAGTGAGAGTTTCCAAGAGTTGAAGAGAGAAGAATTTCAGAAATGAAGAGGGAGAGAGAGTGGGCCGGATGTGGGTTAAGTCCCACTTAAAATTATTTAAGTGAAATTACCCAATTGTCCTCCAAAGTTGTAAAATTAACAATTAAGCCTTCATGGTCTCAATTCATGGTTCGTTTTCAACGTTAAACTAATAGATGAAAAATAAAATTATGAAACTTAAGAAAGTACGACGATTAAACATAAGGCATTTAATTGCCTACTACTAGAGTGGTGGTGGTGCCATGAGATGGGTTGCCCTTGACCTATGAGACAAAGACATTTAGAGCAGGGTTGTTGTTAGATGTCTAGTTAATTTTAGTGTTGAATATGATTTCTTCTGCACTCATGATTTTGGTAGAGTGATCTAGTTAGGAGGAATATGAGTTCACTCTTAATGAAAGCACCAATTGTTGGAACCAAATCTGTGAGTGGATATGCTTAAATCTGTGTACCTGTAAACAAACAAACAATTGTAGGTAAGCCAAAGATTGAGAGTGTGTTGGTTAAAGGCTCTCTAACGCTTAAGTTAGTAAGTAATATTAAGACTCAAGCAGTAGGCTATGGAATAAGTGTGCAGAATTGCATTACCAAAGATGAACCCTAGAATGATTTATTTATACAGTCGAGGAAGGGACCTTCTAGGTTAGGATAGTAGAATCCTTATTAAACCAAGGGAATTCTAGAGGATATCTAGGAAGTAGATATTGCAGCGTCTTAGGATTGTGATTACTTGCGGCGCACACTAAACCTTAGATTCTAAGGACGCCAAGATTATAGGAAACCCGCTGATTCCTTACTAGATTGGGTTTCTGTATCTTGCGGAACAAGCATGGTCAATCTCAGTAATGTAGTTAGACTTCGCCCACTGATTCTGGAATAAGATCATAGCGGCATCTGGAAAAGTATGGTCCCACATATAGGAAAACTAGATGATTTCATAGTGCATCAGGTTTTTGTATCTTGCGGAACAAGCATGGTTAATCTGAACGAAGCACTTTGCCCACTGCTCCAGAATCGAATGATGGTAGTATCACTAATCTGTCTGTGCAACTTCGTTATGAAAGTTGTTGAGTCCATGATAAGACTTCTGAGGTAGTCGTATTCCGATCACCTTACTCCGTATCTAGAAAATCATGCTCTTACAATTACTTTATTATTTGATCTGGCATCAAGGAAGGATCTTTAAGGAGTCACCTTGGGTGTTTACAAGGGTTGGTTTTTAAAGGCTTAGCACTGCAACCCTTCTTGAATATAGACCTGGCCACACTTTTATCGAGCCCATTTTGTAAAACTCTAATTTAAATCCAAAGGAAAGGCCTGTTATGCATAGAAGCGATACGATTGTTTGGGCTTTTACCCAATATTTTTTTTTTTTTGCACTCTTTTGGATAATGTATGAAAAGGAGTTTAAAACATAACCACATTTTAAATCAAATTTATTTCAAAAATAATTAGAAAGTATGATCTTGACTCTTAGAATTTAGTTGTAGTTACGAGCGACTTAACAGATTCTTCGATCTCAATCTATGACAAAAGTGAAATGTTTTCTAATGGATTTTTGAAATAAATGGTATAAGATGTGTAAACAATAATGTCAAAAACTACTTCACCCTTGTAGAAAATGGCTACCAAAAATGTTGTTGCTGATTTGACCAAAGGTGAAAAGTTGGTTGGAACCAGTTATGATATTTGGCATAAGAAGATCCAATATCTTCTCAATGAACAAGAGCTCTTGAAGCCCTTAGATGTTGTGATGGTTGAGCTTGACATTGAGAGAGATGGAACCACTACAGCTCAACATAAAGCTAGAGTAAGGTCTTATGAATCTTGGTTTAAGAAAGATTAAATTGTTCGTTTTACTATGTTTTACTATGTTAAGTAGCATGCATGATGATTTAATTGGTGAGGAAGAATCATACTTGACTGCAAAGAAGATGTGAAACTAGCTAAAATTTTCTTTCAGTGGCACCTCAACCACTATGCTGCAAAGTTTAGTGTTGAAGTTTGAGGTGTATAAGATGTGGTTTCCAAGCACTCTATATCTGAACATCTGAGAAAGATGTCTAGCATGATATAAGATTTGAAAGCTATTGGAAGTGTCATCACCAATGAGCAGCAATTTCAAGCTGTGATTAGGTTCATCTAGACTCATAGGGTGCCCTCCAACAGACCATGACACAATGATCAAATTAAGAACTTCTATGGCATATTGCGTCATGTTGAACTAGAAGGTGAGCGCCAAGATACTACCCAAGCTACAAACTTTTTGACTCAAGGTGAGTCTAAAATGGGGGGACCGGTTCAAGGGGAAAGGCAAAACCAAGATTGAGAGAGAGAAAGTAAAGCTTGCTCCTTAATCTAATAAGAGGAAGGCATGCAGAGGTACACATGGCAAGAAAGATGTATGCAAGTTAACTTCCTTTAACTATAAGAAGAAGAGACATTTTGCTCGTAATTGCATTAAGCTGAATAAAACGATCAACCCTTACCCTAGATCTGTCATTGTTTGTGTATGTTCGTACATACATGTTGCTCACACGTCCATTGATTGGATTGTAGGCACTGGAATAACCATACATGTGATGAGAGAGAAAGCAGGGTTAAAAAATTATCAATGCTTTCCAACTAAGTTACATTGGGTGTATGTGGGGTAAAGGAAGTCATACATAAGCTTTAGGAGTTGGTTCTTATTGACTTCAATTCACACTGGGTGCAAATTGTTTTTGCATAATACCTTGCACACATTTGGGATTCAATTTAATTTATGAATTGTTTTTGCATAATACCTTGCACACACTTGAGATGCAATTTAATTACCGCACTTTTCAATTAAGGATATTGTTTTAACTTAAGCTAACATACTCGACCCTGATATTCCCCGAACACCAGGGTAGGCACGTGCTGACCCTGATATTCCAAAATATTCTCCTAAGCATGATAAACATCAAGTGTAAATCTAATTTACTCATAAAACGTAACCATTAAATCATGCTTTTGATGTATGCATTTCTACTATTAAAACATGCATATTATAATAGGTCCACTCACAGATGCTTCGTCGTCGAAGAGCCACGCAAACTAGCGAAGACAGAAACGCCACAAATAATTGCCCCTAAGCCCATAAAGGGTCCAATTAATAAAACTCTATTCAAACGATTGAATTTAGGAAAATGGATGTTAAAAACGGATTCAGGACGTCGAATTACCCTAAGAAGAGTCCACGGTAAATTTCAAAAAAGTCAACAAAAGCCAACACAAGAATATTCTAGAGATTATTCCAGGAATATTCCTTGGAACATTCCAACTGGGTCAAACAGGCCAAGTCAAACAGATCCGGGTCTAGGGTTTAGGTAGGACCGGGATGGGTTCCTAGGTTGGACCTAGGGATTCTTTTTTTGGGTTGTAGGCTCGTGGCTTGGCCTGAGTTCAGAAGGGCCTAAGGCCCGAGTCAAAACGGCCCAAGGGCCAGGGTTTGAAAGGGTTTGGACTTGGGTTTGAAGTGGGTTGGGCTTGCCGATTGGGCTGCTTCCATGGCGTAATCCTTTGGGTTTGAAAGAGTTCTAATCGCCCACTGCCTCGCTAAAAGGAACCTAATGGATCGTACACCGTGTAAGGTAGAGATTGAAGAAACAACGGAGATGAGTAAGGATAATTAAATGGTTTAATTATTTATGGCAAGGATTAATTAATATGTTAATTAATCAAATGAATAAAGTTCGTTAAAGACCTCGGGCTAGTTTTGGGCCTCAAAACCCAATCGGCTTTGAACGTCAAACCCATTGACTTAAGTTGTATGACAACTTAATGACTAATAATTCACAAAGGCCCAAACAGCCCAATAAAACCCTATGGCCGGCCGTATTGATAAAGGAGTGGGTTTTGGACTTATTACAAGTTTGCCACTCCAATGAAGGTAGGTATAAATGTGACTTTATAGACTTTTCTTCATTAGGGTTTCTTTTGGAGAAAAGATGAGAACACAATGTCTCTCCCTTTCTCTCTAGGAGGCCGGCCCCATTGGAGGAGATTAGCTAGCAACCTTCCTTCCTCCAAGGTCACTCATCTCTTCTTCGAGTCTCTCCTTGGTGTGGAAAAATTAGAGGTTCTCAACTTTGGGAACTTGGAGAATCCTTTCAACCATCCTCATCCTAGAAATCCATGGAGCTAAGAAGTATGGAATAAAGGCCCTCTCCTTGGGTGATTAGCCTTTGCTTATGCAAAGAGGAATCAACAAAGGTATAAAATTTCTCAAGTCACTTTGTTTTGAGTTGAGTCTTGGTTCACCCTTCTACTAGGCTTTGAATTTCATGGGTAATGTTTTGTTTTTGAGTGCATACAAGCATGATTCCGCCTTTAATTGTTAATTGCATGTCATAGATGGTGCTCAAATGAACATGTTTTTCACAAAATTTCCTTCAAAACCAAAGGTGGGCCCCTCTTGGGCACACCTATTTAAGACCCAAAAACAATATTTTAAACAAATAAAACCCAACCAAAGTGAAAATACAAAAATACCCTTCCGTTCCATAAATTTACGGAAGAGGCTGTTACATAAGCCTATCTAGACTGGTGATCTATATGGATCAAGTTGAAATTGGATATGATCCAATAAAGAATGATTTTGTATGCTTGGATTTAGTTGTTTCTTGTTCTCTATTTCTTTAGTAACTGTTGTAAAACATGTTAATTTTGAAACATGGCATTCTAGACTAGGGCATATGTGAAGTCTAGTCTTATTATTTGGCTGCCCTTGTCAAATGTTGTAAATTGTACCACACATGCTCTAGTTAGATTTAGGATTAAATTCCTACTATGGGATCATGCTGCTAGAAATATCACTTTAAGAACTTAACTTCTCTTATCAAAAGGTTTGTTCATTCAGATGCCTTTCATGCTATTATTTCTAGTTCATTTTGTCTAGTGGTTCTATCTAGCCAAAACTTCTCGTTGCTTTCACGCGAGTTGGGCACACACTTTAAGACAACCCGCATAAGCTTTCTGACAACTTTTCATCCAAGAGTGTTTTTCAACCCTAGATCTTTCCAAATTGATTTTGCACATGAAACGTGGCTTTTCTGGTACCCTTTCTGTTTGAACATCAAACCCTCTTGAAAAGATCAATCTAGGGTTCATTTGTTTTTAGGGTTTGAGATTGGAAAATTTTTGAAAGCTTTATTTTTCATCTCCATCTCATATCTCCTAGGAGCATCAAGCATATTTTATGGGTAATGTTCTTCATCTAATATTTCTAAATCTATCTTTGAAATTGCTTGCTTAAATTCGTTTTATATGCTCATTTGTTTAGCTTTAAGCTACCTCTTGTGTTCTTCATTGAAACCCTAGCCACAAAACCATGTTCATAAATCAAACACCCAATTATTGCATATTAGGGTAGCATTGTCTTCATGGTTTTGTTTTAATTTTGTGGTCACGTTTTTCAAGTTTCAAATCTTTAAAATGGCCTCTTTTTGGATTCGCGTCAGTTGCATCTTTCAAGTGTTTGACTAGTGAAACTGACTAGACATCAAATCCAGATTTGCATCAACTTCATCCTAACAACATTTACATAAGTTGATTTGATTTTAGTGCCACAAGGTGAAGAGCTCAGGATGACCTGCCACTTCGTGAAGGCCGAAGGAATCCATCTCGTGAAAGGTAAGGTTGCACAAAGGTAAAGCTGCTCCGTAGATAGGGATCTAGGAATTGAGCTTGTGTGGTCTTTGTATGAACCTTGATTTCACTAGTGGATTGGACTCGGTGGAGAGTCCCCAGTTTCTTAACCTAGAGGTGGGTTTTTTTCCGGCAAAAGAACTTCATGCGTTCTTTGTCTCTTAAGCTTGTCCACATATCTTATTTACTGGCATATGTTTCATGCACCCTATTAATTGTTATTTGATATGTGTTAGAGACTAAGTTTACACTGCATATTATGAGCAATGAACTAATTTGTTGTTGACTAAGATAACTCGTAGTGAACTAAGTTTCATTCATAGGTTTGCGTTTGATTAACTGACGAATCCGTACTGAGTTGACTGGTGGGCTTGACCAGTCAAACCAACACACTTTAATTCATAATTGCTTTGTTATTGTTGTTCGGATAATGAACCAATATGTAAATGTGTTCAAGCTTAGGAATTATTGTTGTGAAACTAATCTGGGCATACTCTGATTAGTTGAACGTATTGGTCAATTAGGTTTTGTTCTTACAACTGCACTTTATATCACAGACTAACTTGTGACTAGTTGACTAGCTCATTTGACTAGTTTAATGTGCAAAGTTAATTTTTATTTGCAGGATATTCCGCCTAATACCCAATTTCAGCATATAAGACTAAGATAGAATGACTAGGTTAGTTAAAGAATGCCTCATGAGCTCACTTACTATTATCAATCTACTTGTATGTGAGCCTTGTTTGGTTGGAAAAATAGTTAGAAAGCCTTTTGAAAAGGTTATTTGAGCTACTCAACCATTAGAGTTGATCCACTCTAACATCTGTGGACCAATGAGTGTGAAGGCCTGTCATGGTACCTCTTGCTTTTGAACTGTGATCGACATTACACACAATATGGTTATGTGTATTTGATGACTCATTGGTATGAAGCTTTGGATTGCTTCAAACGTAGCTGAGGTTGAGAATAAAAAAAGGAAGACTGTAAAACTCTCCAGACTGATTGTGGATGAGAGTATTATTCTGATCAATTCAAGGTTTTTGTTGAAAGTAAAGGGATACACAGATAACTTTTTGTTCCCTACACACCATAACAAAATGATGTGGCTGAAAGGAGAAATAGAACTTTATTAGAGATGTTGAGGTTTATGACGGCGCAAGAAAATCTCCCCTTATCTTTCTAGAGTGATGCATTGTTAACTACGATATATACTTAACGGTGTGCCTTCAAACGGTTTTCTCGACCCCATATGAACTTTGGAATGGTGAAAAACCCAATCCAGTTTTGCATGTATGGGATTGTGCTGGTTTGTTCATTATTCATCATATAAGTTCGGATAGTTAGGTTCTATAGCAAATAAACATACCTTTATAGATTTTGTGAAAATTCAAAAGGTTATGTGATGTATGGTGAACACCCAGATGGAGGGATAACCAAGATCAAGTGACAAGATGTAGAATTCATAGAGAATGACTTCCCAAAGCATCGAGATACTATCAAAAACCTTGGAGAAAGATGAACTCACGACATCTTTAAACAAATGAGGGAAATTAATTTTCAATTCGTTGGTCATTGAAGAAGATGTGTGAGCACTTCGTCTGAGTAGGTGTACACAACCTAGTCGGAGTGTACCCATGGACGCTAAAGAGAATACACCCACCTATGGAAGCGTACCCTCTAGAACTCAAGGTCATACAGTTTGAAGGAGCTAAAGAGGCCACATTCCCAAGCGTCATTTTGAGGTTGATGGGGAAGTCTACATTTCCATACCTTCAGAGGAAGATGAAGCTTCTTCTTATAAAGAAGCGTTGTCTTCAACTGCCAAAGGTTTGGTTCCTTCAATAGATTGCGGCCCCAACACAACCAATTTCACTGAAAAAGCCCGGATGCTTACCTAAGTACATATTTACTCATCAGGAGGTAGAATCCTTCTCGGATTCGCAGATGATTCACAAGAAAGCCTAGCTGGATTCTGGGGACTAAGACAGGGACGAATTAAAGGTTAAAACCCTGGAATTTCTCGCTCAAATTTAATATGCATGGTACATAAATTGTACCTAATATTTAATGGAGGCTAAATCGAGTCCAAGGCACCTCAATTTTGTCGAGTTTTAGCTCAGATTTGATGAGACCTTGCCGGATTTATTCACAGAAAACCGGGGGTTCAACAACAAAGATACGAACACATCATAGAATTCACGATTTTAACTTGATTTAACACTAATAGGTTCAGAGATTTAACACCAATAGGTTCGGAGGGTTACCTAAACTCAGACATCACCACCTAAGGTGGATTCACACTCGAACTCGACGGAACAAGCCGGAGTTCACTACCGGATATCTTGTTATCAAGCTTAGAAACATGCATGGGTTATTAACGTTCGATTTCTAACCTAATTTCACACAAAGAAGCAGTATTCCTCACCTAGGATTGCAGATAGTCAAGCCCACGTACGATTGACGGCACGGTTGCCAGATTTTGACTTGAGTTCACCGGAGAACTCACTGAGCATAGAGGGCTCAGTTTTCCCCTCTCGCATGCCACTATTCAAACATGCAATTATAGTACTATGATTGTCAGGTTTCATAGAGTAAGAATTTGTAAGTATTGGTATGAGATTTGAATTGGCAAATTGGGTGGTAGCGAGTATGGTTTCACAGTGGTGTTCGAAACTAGAAAGAGAAATGGAGATGGTTGCAAAGGAAATGGGTTAGATAGAGGAGTGCTTCAGCAAATGGTGGAAAAGATTGGACCGAGAGTGGAGTTAGCTCACTTGGTCACATGGAAATTACCCATTTGCCCCCTAACATTTGAAAATCATAATTAAAGTTCCACAACTTTGAATTCAATTCTACTTTTGCCTATGTACCCATAAGTACAGAAACTAATTTAATAAAATAGGAAAAATATGAGAAATTGAAATTTAGCTCAGAGGTCCATAATTACTCAAGGCACCCAACTTGGGGCATTTTGGTTATTTCGCATCCTTTAGAAATAAAATATGATATATTAAGGTATGGTTGTTGTAACACATGTGGTGAAATTTGACTCTATTTGCCTCATTTTAGCTATTGTGGCTCAACTAGATTTGAAACTTTACCAAATGAATGTTAAGACAACATTTCTTAATAGTGAACTAGACGAGGAGATCTACATGAATCAACCTCTAGGCTTTGAGGTTAAGGGACAAGAGCGTAAAGTAGGGATCGTTCTAGGCCGGGGATTAGGAGGGATGCTAATCAACACAAATTAAACTTAAACACTGAAAACTAAACTAGACTAACACAAAATACGAACTGAGGGGGTTTTTGACGAATTTTAAGAAACAAAAGTAAATAGCAGCAATTAAATTGAGTTGTAAAGGGAATATGGGTGAAAAGCTAGCTAGAGGATTCTTCTCCACACATGAAACATATGCATACAAATCAATTTCAGTTATTCTTTCTATAAACCATGAATGACAATGCCTCAAATTAATTGTGAACAGCACTCATTAACTCTCAGATTTTCCTAAGTTCATTGAATTGGACTCAGCGACGCAACCAAATTATCCTTCTCAAGTTCCCTAACTATGAAAAGCATGATAGAGACACATATCAAAGGTCATTAAGTTCTGTGAAAATCATAAACATTTGACAAGGCATTCGTAATTATGAATTGCCTGATACTCCTACTAAGAATTTACTTAACACAATCATGACTAATGACTTTTACTACTTATAAATATAAGTTCATAACGATTAGGTGAAATTCCCTTATATTCTAGCATCAAATCCCTGTATGCAAACTAAGTGTGCACCTTTAATCAACACACAAGAATAAGTTCTTAATAAAACAGATAAGTAAATCACATTCATGTTTTATGAAACAATAACTGGATGTAATCAATTCATATAAAACATATGTTCATGGCTTCGAATTCTCCTTTAGCCAAAAAGAAATTTAGTTACACATGTTCGTCATAGTTGAAAAGCAATCTAAAATAAACATGGAAACTAAAATAAGGATAGAAAGAACTCTGGAATCCCCATCACTCCAATGGCAGATTTAGCACAATCCTTAGATGCAGGTGCACGACACTCCTCATCCTCTCCTTCCTTGCAAGCACAAGTCACTCTTTCCCCCAAAAAACTTGCGACACTCTCTATATTTTTCTCCTCTCCCCCCTGAAAGTTGCGGCAATAAGTAGTATTTATAGGTAGGGGGCACGACACAATTTGTGGAAGAAAATGATTTGGTTATTTGCAGGAAGTGGTTTAATGTGATAAGGAATCCCCCTTGCAGCTAGGGATAAGGTAAAGTAGGATTAGGATTAGGATAGGATAAGATAAGGTTTGTTAAGGATAAGGTTGGATAAGATAAGATTGGATAAGGTTTCCCTTTAATTTCTGATTCCTTGTCTTCCAAGCCTCAATCCTAATTCTTCCAGATTGCAGCACATTCCTAGCCTCATTTGACCACAAAAATGTCCATCCCAAGTGCTCCCTTTAGCCACGCATGCTATCCAATCCAAGTCCAAAACTGCCCCAAATTGCTCCATTTAGCCATTTATTGTCATCTTTCCCAATTGGACCTACAATAATACGAAAATAACTTAAATAATGATAATAAATGGAAATTAACTAAGAAAATGCAAAGAAATAAGATAACAAAGTCGCATAAATATGCTCCTATCAAATTCCCCCACACTTAGCTTTTGCTAGTCCCCGAGCAAAACAAAGAAAACAAAACAAAACCTAAACCTTCCAACAATTGCCTCAGGGATTTCCAATGAAACATGACATGTTAAAAATCACTACCCTCATAGATTTTAGCCATCCTTACCATTGAGCTTATACTTAACCACAGTAACCACTCACTAGCTCGCATTTAATCAATTAAAACAACATTTTGAATGTAGTAACATGTCTTAGAGAATTCACTCACTTCCTCATCGGATATACTCTATATTTTCACACAGATTTTCTGACTACACTCCCTATACTAAGTATATGTGAGAAGAATGATGTAAACATGTAGACTAGCACTCACATATGTTATATCAAAGAAGGCACTTTCTAAAATTATGAATACAAACATGTATATGATCTCAATAACGAATGCCACTACTTAGAAGCGAGAACCAGGGATTCCATATGCTCGTACTAATTTCAAACTCCACATATTGAAACATATAACAATCAAGATAAAAGTCTAAGGGTTGTAATGGGGCTAAGGTATTGGCTAACAAAGAAAGGTCAGAGATAAACAAAGGTTCTTAAAGTGATAGTAAGCAAAGTAATGAAATCAACAACTAGAATTCACTTTTGATTGCAGCATCCAACTCTAAACACAAAGGGAAGATTCATACAACTTTAGGGTCAGATTCACATTTTTGGACCCTTCTTCAACAACCAACACTTATGAACTCATTCTCACTTGTTTCAACCTCTTTTTTTTCTTTTCTCAACTTTTTTTCATCTTCTTTCTTTTCTGTTTCTTTTTCAACGTTTTTCTTCTTCCTTTTTTTTAAAAAAAAAAAAAACATAAAACATAAGCACTACTTCACCGAATTCAAAAGAACAAATCCTTCCCCCACACTTATTTTTCTGCAAATCGTAGATCAAAAGGAATTCCCAATAAGTCGTGCTTCACTATTCTTTAAGAACAAGGGTATGGATATTCCTATACTAGGCTAGGTAGGGATAATGCAGGCTAACAAAGAAAATAGGCTTAATAAGGCTCAAAGGGGTTCAACCTACGATACATATGCAAGGGATAAGGCTTTTTGGTTCTGGTCGTAACTAAACAACTTCATCTTCTAATTTGTTATGCAATCAATATTATGCTTTGAACGAAACTGGCATGAGTTCTAGTATTTGGAACTAAAATTATGAAAAAGCATTCTAAGTAGCAACCAAGCAAAGAAATAATGAGATCATGCAATGACTTTAGAAAACAAGAAATCACAGATTAATAACTCTCTAAACAAAGAATAGGCTCAAGTCTCACAAGGTTGTAGCATTAGTTTGAGTTTCTTCCTTTAAGCATGTTACAAAAACTGATTTTTTCTTTGTGATTGCATGTGAATTCGTAAATGATAACTACAACTAAATATTAACCAAAGAGCATATCAAACTTCCACCCATGTTTGCAACTTTCTTTAATAGTCATGCAATTAAAAACCAAATCCTCATCATTGTGTTGGAAGGTACCCTAAGACACAAACAAGCAACAAAAAACGACTCTTTTTGGTATTTTCTCAAACATTTTCCGATTTTTTTTATGACACAAAAACACTTTAAAACAGTGAATAACAACATTAGTAGTGATAGGTGGTGAAATTCGAAAATAAGTCACGAAAAGCAATCTGTTTAACACCCAAAACTTAAACCAAATATTGTCCTCAATGTTTCAAAAATAAACTTAATCAAGAAAGCAACAAAACATAACTAGCAAACAAGACAATTATGGCAAAGGAAATATAAGAAAGAAAAGGATAAAAGAGAGCAAATCTGGTTGTAGGAGCCGAAAAGTCCATTGTTTCTTTGGTTGAACACATGGATTGTGACACATCTCGACTCGGAATGTCCACTAGGATTCCGAAACGAGCTGTGTTGGCCGACATATGGAAGGTGACGAAGCCATAAAGTGTGATGATGTGGAAAAATGTGAATAAATTTGAACCTAAGAGTGCCTAAATACCAGAGTGCGCTGGTGAGCAGGAATGAACAAACTTCACGCGTGACGTTAGAGCATAAGTAAGTACAGTAGAATGGATAAGGATTATACCCTCAAAAGTAACCACCTATCCTGAGATTTGCCAAGAATCCTCGTCGATACGATCTTCCAGCAAATTAAACCTGAAGGGGCGCAAAACAGAAAGTGTGAGTGGGCAGAAGCAAAGCCTTTAAAAAACCATGTCAATTATTAAAGGTTACTCTCGCTGTAAAACCTGTATAATTTCCCATAAAATAGAATATATACATATATCGAAACCATAATCAAATTAGCAAAATCCATATATATGCCATGTCAAATATCTCAGCATCAATAACGAGCAGACCAGGTGAAGTAAATCAATGAAAGTAATATGTCAGCTGAATCCACCTATTATGGCCTGTACGGCTAAACCCATAGCTCATCAAGTATACCTGCACACGATTCGGAACCATCTATAGTGGTCTGTACGATATGACTGGGTGTAAATAAATACGCTCAAGTACTACGATCATTTTGAAGGAGGGTTTAAATGGGTTCTAATTAACACCGAATCAAGTTGCCAAAGTCTAGGTACAAACCTAGGGTTCATTCTTCCACCTTGGCAAAAGGTTTGAAGTTCACTAACTAAATGATTGATTGGCTAATTCCCTACTCGATACACGTTAAATTCTTCCAATTCTTCCAAATGGTCGAAATTATTCGAAAAGACGCAAGGAAACTAGTGCATATGAGAAAGTATACCTACACACGAGTCGGAACCATCTATAGTGGTCTGTACGACATGACTGGGTGTAAATAAATACGCTCAAGTACTATGATCATTTAGAAGTAGGTTTTAAATGGGTTCTAATCGACATCGAATCAAGTTGCCAAAGTCTAGGTACAAACCTAAGGCTCATTCTTCCACCTGAGCAAAAGGTTTGAAGTTCCCTACCTAAATGATTGATTGGGTAATTCCCTACTCGATACGCTTTAGTAACTAAATTCTTCCAAATGGTAGAAATTACTCTAAATGACACAGGGAAACTAGTGAATATGAGAAAGTATATCGATGATAATATCTCAGGTGAGGCTTTGGAATACGACGCCTGAATGTACGTCCTCAAAACATACCATAATATTTCCTTTCACCATGCCACATGCTAATAGGTCTTCACAACTTTCTCGATACACCACTCACTATAATAGTGAGAAGATAACTCGTACTTTAACTCTCTTATCTACCTGTAGAAGTGATCCAGAAGGTGGCTAGCCGAAAAGATTCCATTTACCTAGATAGGTGATAAGGTAGAAACAACTATGAGTTTACTGTCTAAATACAAAGCCTACTCCTAACTTTTCAAAATTAGTTCTTCGGCTTCAACAGTCAATGTTAATCAATCTATTAGTTGTGCCCTTAATTGACGCATATACGATAATTTTTAATATTGTTCGCTACACTGGAACTGTAAATCGGGGTTCTGGCACAAGGGTATCACTTCCAAATACTAGCATGTCTCCAGTATCATAAATCATACCGCCTGAATCCTGGTTGACAGTTCATGGATATCGGACAATATCGTCACTTAGTAGCACCACTATAGGCTGATCACAGACTAGAGCCCCGCTTAGGTGATGGTTTTTGGACAACTAATAAGGAATGGGTCCTCTGATAGGGTTCCATAATTCTAGGGGGAAAAATACTCACTATCTCAAAGAGTTTGCACCACTCATCGGTCTAACAACTCGCACTTCGGTGCCTATACTCATCGAAATGACGAGTATATCACCAAAAGAAATTCGAAAACTAGAATTGGTTAGGATTCCTAAAGCCAGAAAGGGAAATTTACTAATACTCTACTTTAAAATGAGTTTAAACGAAATTGACCTTTCTCCTAAAGATCTGAAATGATAACTAATGGTTAAGGAAATTAGTACCATCGGGGACCAAAAATGGTTGTTCCCCTGGTGTTCTGATGTCAAGTGCTATCTTTTTAGCACCCTACTGTCCCCCAAGACAATTTTGGAATCTTGACGAAGTAAGCTTTGTAGAAATCCTACTAAATAGTATACTGATGGGTAATGCAAAGGAATCAAAATCATTTATGGTTTCCTATCTTGAAAAGATTGATAATGATGGTTCAAAAATAATGATGGAATTGATTTATAGCTCCCTGGTGATACACCGACATTGATACATTAATCCTACTTTAAGACCATAAACCAGTCTCAAATCTCCATTTTCCTTGGCAGGAAACTTATGCTCTGATACAAAACTAACACACCCCAACCCGGAATGTCCACTAGGACTCCAAAACGAGCTGTTCTGGCCGACACCTGAAAGGTGACGAAGCCATAAAGTGTGATGATGTGGAAAAATGTGAATAAATTTGAACCTAAGAGTGCCTAAATACAAGAGTACGCTGGTGAACAGGAATGAACCAACTTCACACGTGACGTTAGAGCATAAGTAAGTACAGTAGAATGGATAAGGATTATACCTTCAAAAGTAACCACCTATCCTGAAATTTGCCAAGAATCCTCGTTGATACGAACTTTTAGCAAATTAAATCTGGAGGGGCGCAAAACAGAAAGTGTGAGTGGGCAAAAACAAAGCTTTTCAAAAACCATTTCAATTATTAAAGGTAGTAACCCCTCGGCATAAAACCTGTATAATTTCCCAGACAATAGAATATATATACATATATCGAAACCATACTCGAATTAGCAAAATCCACATATATGCCATGTCAAATATCTCAGCATCAATAACGAGTAGACCAGGTGAAGTAAATCAATGAAAGTAATATGTTAGCCAGATCCACCTTGCATAGCATGTACGGCTGAACCCATAGCTCATCAAGTATACATGCACACGAGTCGGAACCACCTATAGTGGTCTATACGACAGGACTGAGTGTAAATAAATACGCTCAAGTGATATGATCTGTTCGAAGTAGGGTTTAAATGGGTTCTAATCGCAACCTGATCAAGTTGCCAAAGTCTAGGTACAAACCTAGGTACAAACCTAGGGTTCAGTCTTTCACCTTAGCAAAAGGTTTGAAGTTCCCTAAGTAAATGATTGATTGGGTAATTCCCTACTCGATACACGTTAGTAACTAAATTCTTCCAAATGGTAGAAATTACTCGAAAGGACGCAAAGAAACTAGTGAATATGAGAAAGTAGATCGATGATAATATCTCAGGTATGGCTTTGGAATATGATGCCTGAATGTACGTCCTCAAAACATACCATAATATTTCCTTTCACCACTCCACATGCTAATAGGTCTTCACAACTTTCTCGATACACCACTCACTCTAACAATGAGAAGTTAACTCATACTTCGACTCTCCTATCTACCCGTGGAAGTGATCCAGAATGTGGCTAGCCGAAGAGATTATGTTTACCTACATAGGTGATAAGGTAGAAACAACTATGAGTTTACTGTCCTAATACAAAGTTTGCTCCTAACTTTCCGAAATTTACTTCTCCGGCTTCAACAATCACTGTTAATCAATCTCTTAGTCATGCTGCTAATTGATGCATATACTATAATTTTTAATATTGTTCGCTAACCTAAAACTGTAAATCGGCGTTCCAGAATAAGGGTATTACTTCGAGATACTAGCATGTCTCTAGTATCATAAATCATACCGCCTGAATACTAGTTGACAGTTCATGGATATCGGACAATATCGTCACTTAGTAGCACTACTATAGGCTGATTACAGACTAGAGCCCGCTCGGGTGATGGTTTTTGGACAACTAATAAGGAATGGGTCCTTTGATAGGGTTCCATAATTCTAAGGGGAAAAATACTCACTATCTCAAAGATTTTGCATCACTCATTGGTCTAACAACTCGCACTTCGGTGCCTATACTCATCGAAATGACAAGTATATCACCAAAAGAAATTCGAAAAATAGAATTGGTTAGGATTCCTAAAGCCAGAAAGGGAAATTTACTAATACTCTACTTTAAAACGAGTTTAAATGGAAATCGATCTTTCTCTTAAAGATCTGAAATGATAACTAATGGTTAAGGAGATTAGTACTATCGGGGACTAAAAACGATTGTTCCTCTGATGTTCTGATGTTAACTGTCCCTCAAGACAATTTTGGTATCTTGACAAAGTAAGCTTCGTAGAAATCGTACTAAATGGTATACTAATGGGAACTGCCAAGGAATCAATATCAATTATGGTTTCCTATCTCGAAAAGATTGATAATGATGGTTCAAAAATAATGAAGGAATTGATTTATAGGTCCCTGGTGATACACCATTCATTAACCCTACTTTAAGACCATCAACCAGTCTCAAATCACCATCTTCCTTGGCAGGAAAGTTCTTCGCTTTAAGTCTAAAAACGTTCGCCAAAGTGACCTTGTAAAATATCGTCAAGATGGCAAAACTGCCCAAAACTTAAGAAAAGCTACCACATTTTTTGTAATCGACGAGGTGGCATGTTTCGAAGATTAGAATCAAGAACATAAAGTGCTTTCATCATGCGTGTGATGAATGCAATACTACCCAACTTATACTCTGATACCAAACTAACACACCCTGACCCGGAATGTCCACTACGACACCATAACGAGCAGTGTTGGCCGACACCTGGAAGGTGACGAAGCCAGCCATAAAGTGTGATGATGTGGAAAAATGTGAATAAATTTGAACCTAAGAGTGCCTAAATACCAGAGTGCGTTGGTGAGCAGGAATGAACCCACTTCACGCATGACATTAAAGCATAAGTAAGTACAGTAGAATGTATAAGGATTATACCCTCAAAAGTAACCACATATCCTGAGATTTGCCAAGAATCCTCGTCTATACGAACTTTCAGCAAATTAAACCTGGAGGGGCGCAAAACAGAAAGTGTGAGTGGGCAAAAACAAAGCCTATCAAAAACCATTTCAATTATTAAAGGCATTAATCCTTCGCCGTAAAACCTGTATAATTTCCCTTAAAATAGAATATATACATATATCAAAAACATACTCGAATTAGCAAAATCCACATATATGTCATGTCAAATATCTCAGCATCAATAACGAGTAGACCAGGTGAAGTAAATCAATGAAAGTAATATATCAACTGGATCCACCTATTGTGACCTGTACGGCTGAACCCATAGCTTATCAAGTATACCTGCACACAAGTCGGAACCACCTATAGTGGTCTGTACGGCAGGACTAGGTGTAAATAAATACGCTCAAGTGCTACAATCACATGAAGACTGTGCGAATAATCACGGGTCACCTACGAGTCGAAACCACCTATAGTGTGGTGCAGAAGGTGAACATCACATGAAGGCATTTGCACCGGGGTGCAGGTTTATGAGTTCTCAATGCATCTCAACATACTCATCAATTCACATAAACAATCTACAACTCACATGGTACTTACCTGAGCATCCACAGCATCAAATCACATTTATGCATACTATACTAATTCATAGTCTAAGCATAAATCAATAGGCATGGCATTTCAAAGCATAAACACATTTTCTGGGAAAAATACCAAGTATATAAGTATATACTGAAAACCAAAAGCCCACTCACCTGGAGTTCACACTACAACTCCCTAGCACAACCATAGAGGCGTCACGAACGATTGGCGCCTAGAACAATTATGAAATCATAACTCAAAATTCTTATCAATAAAATATGTAACTTACATAACACACATCCCTACGTCGTTCAATTCGGAAGATCCGCATCACAAATTTCCCATCCCTTACTTCCAAAGATCCACATTATACTTCTAGAACAACAACTTAAAGTTCCCTTATGATCCAACGGTCGGATTTCTGCCGATTGCCAAAACCAAGTGGCGGTTAACATTTTATTTTATAAACTTACAAATCCAATTCGGGAAAATTTGTATATCATATTCCTGATCCGTAAGTTCCTATGGTCCTCAAATATTACGTACTATAACATATTAAAGTTTGGTGACGATCCGACAGTCGGGTCATCGATTCATATAATAACCTATTAATGTAACGTAGAGAATTTAGGTTCCAACAATCAATCTACGTCATACAATTACCAAAACTAAGCTTAAGGCATCTAATTTAGCCTAAGGATAACATCGATGGCCCATTGGCCACGCTCTGCCGCCCCGACTCGCCACAAAATTCAACTATTTCTAAACATTACCAAATGTTACAGAATTGTAGATTTAAATGAGTAGAGTAAACTTTATACCTGTGGCCAAGTCTAATTTGGCCTGGAAAGGCTTTAACTTACCTCAAACCCGCTGGGACTCGATTCGACCTCCAAACTTGCTCCGACTCCTCAACCACTGCTTGGGCCTTATTCCTAGGTTCTAGGAAAGTCTAATGGTTGTGGTAATTGAAGGAAAACATTTCACAAATTGTGGATTTCGAGCAAAAGTCTCACTGCACCCACCACCGATTTTTGAACAATTTACCACCAAATTCATCCTAACTGTGGGTGGAACTGGAAGAGGGAAGGTTATGGAGTAGGTTGTAAGTAGTGGGAAGGTTTGAATTGCCGAAAAAATGACGGTGAACCGTTGAGAAATGGGCAGAACGAGTCAGGTCGAAGGCTTGCACGGGCCAACCTGTGTCACCCCCTTCTTCTTCTCTTCTTTCCCCACCTTTCTTCTGTTTCTGATTGGTGACTCCCATCACTCTCTCCTCCCAATTGGTATGTCCCTCTCTTCTCTGATTGGGCAACCAATACCCTTTCCTCTTTCTCCCATCTTCCTCCCGCTTCTTCTTCTCCTTCTTTTATTCCTTCATTACTCTCAAATAAACTTATAGTAATAATAATAATAATAATAATAATAATAATAATAATAATAATAAATGGAAATCCCTTAGAAACATAATTTTCAAATTTGTGACTCCATGAAACCTCACGGATCATTTGGCGTCTATGCGTTCGTATCATTGAGTACTACGCAAATACATTAAAAAAATAAGTCGTATGTCTCACTAAACGTTGGCCAATGGAAGTCAAAACCCTCGCCTCTAAGGGCATTTTTGTAAAATCATGCTTTTAAAATTTGTAAAAACATAAAATTAGGGACGGGTCATCATAATCTACCCACCTTCAAAAAATTTCGTCCCCGAAATTTGAAATCAATTGTCATACATAAAATTGACACACCCCGACCTGGAAAGGTCAAAGCATGCTGGCCGTCACCGTGAGGTGACGTAACCATAAGGGTAAGTGATGCAAAAAGTGAATAAAATTAAAACTAATTAGGACTAAATAGTAAAAGAGTGCGCAATTCGTGGGTTGAACCCACTGCAATTATTCAGAGCGTAATAGACAGTGAGACTACGAAAGAGTAGTCAAGGCAACCAAAGTACACTTATTACATAGTAGTGATAAGTTCATACGTCTAAACAGAAGGAAATGTCAGAACTGCCGTGATTCCTCGAGTGCCACAGAGAGTACAACTATCTAGGTCCTGGAGGGGCAAAAAACAAGGTTGAGTGGGTCAGTAAAACAATGTTTATAAGAAAACCTTTATCTTTGAATATACTAACCCCTCGCCGTAAAACAAGTATAGTTTCCTCAAAACATACTACGTAAGTATGAAAATCCAATATATATCAACCATATAACCAGAATTATGCCAAGTTAATGATGTATCATATGCCACAATAATAATCAAGTGATAATCAATACAACTAAGTGCTCATCCATCTAAGCTGACACACAAGTTCGGACAGATGGTTTCTGACACAAACAGGACTGGGTGTAATCAATATGCTCTAGTACTACGATCACGTGAAAACTGGTGCAAAAGCACATCACATACAAGTCGGATCGCCTAATGCAATCTACCTGACAAGACTGGCACCTAAACTTGGATCCAAGGTGAGCGAACGGTGCAGATGTGAACATACACGTGAAGGACTGGCCCTGGCCCTGGGGCGAGTACTAACACCTGGTGCAGCAAGATGAGCATGTACACAAGCACGTATGCATGCCATGACAGTAATATCACAACCATATAGCAGCATTTATCACAGTTTTATATCACAATAATGATACTAGGCAATGTAAGCGTAAAAGTGACATAAATATGCATTTATGGAAACTATAAATATATATAGGTATAAAGCAACTGTCCACTCACAAGTATGTCACTGGGTTGTAACCCCCGAGCCTAGCTTGGCTTCGAAAATCCTCGGAATAAGTTTCCCCTATATGTGAAATAACTAAATAACATTAATTAAAGCACATAGCGGAAACCTAAATAAAACGCCCATAGTTTGCTCAAACCTAGGGTATAAATATATGAAATCGATCTACTCGACGACACGAACGCGTACGTACCATCCACGCGCCGCCTAAAGTCGCGGTCCACGCGCGCCCATGCGCCCCCGCGAGTACACTGTACTCGACTTCTTCGCGAAAATCTGCAGTTTTGCAGATTTTTGGGTCAACTTCCAGAGCCCATAACGAGCTCGATTCTCAACCAAATTCACTTCTACAAAAACCAAATTAAAGCTAAGAATGTGATCTACCGATCCCAATTTACAGAAAGTTCGAATATAGTCCGTGTTGTTCAGAAATTTGGTCTGAAAGTGGCCAAACGACCACGGCTAAAATTTTCCAGAAAACTAAAATTTTCTTCCCAACTTCCAGAGTTGATTTCTAACTCGTTACTTAACCAAACTCAGTGATTCAAAAGCCATTTTGAAGTTAGGAATGTAGAGAACAAGTTGGTACCTAGAAGAAGTCCAGTTGTGGTCGAGGTTGACCAGAAAAATGGTTTGAAAATGACTAAATGGCCACGGTTCTTGTACGAAAACTTCGGGTTCTCCTTCTTCTCGAGTTTCTGGGTAAAACCACACTTTCAAAACACAAACAAAGGATCAATAACAACCCATAGAAGTGAAATGAAGGTTCTAAGGGTTTCTTAAGGCTTACCTTAGCCATGCATGGCTTGAAAACCGTAGTATCGAACTCACCGAGTCGAACCTTCCGAGTTGGACGTTCAAAACTCGGTCAACACGCAAACCAAGGGTATGGTTGTGATCGTGGGGCTGAGATGAGCATGATGATGTAGTTTGTTTGTTCGATCTATGAGTTTTGGAGCTTGCTCATGGAGTTGCAGAGGGAGAGAGAGCTCACGGGATAGGGAGAAGGAAGAGAGAAGTTTTCAAATTTTCTTTGCTTTTTCTGATAGAGGGGGGACAAAACATACAGAAAAGATGGGATTGAATAGCTGAAAGTGGAGTGCTGTAGAGAGTGCACTGGATGGGTTTTAAAAGGAATCCAAGGGATAGATTTCTATATTTCCTACAGTAAAAGGAAATCGAAATCTATCCGAAGTAGATATTTTTACACTTTAAAATCTACGTCTACTCGTACTAGCGTGTACAATTTAAATGCGATAGCGAGAAATAAAATGGAAAGCGATAAGAATAAGTCCATGTCACTTGCCAGTAAGGCATAGTCGTCAAAACACATACTCGGAGAGAAATTACATAGGAAAATTAGGGATGGGTCGTCACAAAATGCTCCAAAAGATTGTAAGAAAATGTACACATAAAGAAGAAATCAAATTAGAGCGGTTGCATAAAAGAGAATGTCATTCCGTTGCGATTAGAGTGTAGTGATTCCTCTTTTATGCCTCCAAGCTCAAACTATCCTTCTCCTTCATTACCATGCCAAAAATATAATATTTTATCAAAACATAGGGTCCAAAAATAGACGTAGAAAACATAACATCAGAATATGTATGTAGTGAAGTAAAGTTAAAATAGTTGTACTGAAATAAAAAATGAGCATAAAATATTTTTCACAAACACACTCGTAGCGTAACGTACTTCGAAAATAAGCATGTATTATCTTTGGGTCAAGCCCAAACAACACATAACTATTTAAATAAGTAAATACAAATACTAACGTAGAATGACCTACTTGTTTACTTGCTTATCGAACCCAACGAATAAGTTATTGATATTACGGTCTGCAGCCCGCAATACCGACAACCCACTGTTATCTCAAATGATGCCATACTCCTAATCAGGAATATAACCGTAGTTACACATAACTCTAACAAAAGTGAGCATCTATCAAATATGCATTGTGCATAAAGTCTGTATGTCAACTCCAATGGTACCATAGCTAAACCAAAATTGTAACCGTGGTTACAAGCAACTAAAATAGAGATAATGGTATGTTGTAACCAAGCTAATAGTGGAACGAACAATATGCAATTCGTCCACTAAGATCTGAGTAACTTGTTTCAGGCTAGTCGTTAGTCTAGGGGTAGAAATGCGAACTAATAACATCTAATACTCATAATCTTCATAAAGACTTCCAAAGGTTTGGAAGTGAAACATATAGCACGATAAAATATAAATACATCAACATGATAATCTTATCGGGTTTCTGTTTGCCTGAACTTGTATAGAAGTCTAGAAGTAGCTTTCTCATAATGCCATTATCCTCTGGACGCAATTAGAAAAACTGTGGTCATCCAGGACGTTTGAACTCCATATCCTCAAAATCCTCTCAACGTTAATCAAAAGCGAGGTGTATCTAGAATGAAGATTCTCTTCAAACGCATCAAAGGGAGCCTCAATTTTATTCCTTTCCTACCTCCACATTTGATCATGCCACAACGAGAACTTCTTGATCACACCACATGGAGAAATTAACAGCGTCCCACTTCTATCTTAGTTGTCTTCACAAGTGTTTTGTTGTTGAAATTCCAATGCCCATTTTCAGGAATAAAATCATCGCCAATACTTAAAGCCTTGGAGCTGGAAGAATACGGCTTCCCACTTAAATAAAGCTACCACCAATTGAAACATTACCTAAGCATAACCTTGGTTCGGCATCAAGATTATTGATTTTCACATTCACTACCCGTACAAAAAACCTCGTACTGAGAGCGTATAATGATACTTCCTAACTCCAGTCATATAACAAAAGTGATTTACCATTCGAACTATTCTTGATATGTTAAAAGTAACTCCATAATGATACTCGAATTCTCTTACTACAATAGGATAGGACAAGCTAAAAATGATCAAGGATAGCTATATCATTTTTACTGCCGCCATGAAAACTTAGCTCATTCCAAGAGTAAATGTATTTAGGAAATTCTAAGGTTGATAAGGATTTTGGACCCATTCTCCACAAAGCAATGTCATTTGATTTTCACGCAAAGATGGTAAATGTCGACTCTAAGTCATAAATGAGATAACAGTTAAAAACCCTTTGTGAAAATGTTAACTTTCTTCCGTTACAAGCTTTTTGGGAAAGGAAAATAATCTCGTCCATTGAGATCACGTCTCATATGAAGAGTATCAATTGAATCAAATTTTACAATCTAGGAATCTAGTATATAGTTGACTAACAGAGCTTAAAGAATTTGGTCTCGCTATCAAGGAAGATAAGAAGGTCATCGATAAAACCATTATGAATTTGTCAGACCATGGAGGCAAACTCAGATTTATAAAGGTCAGTCAACTTGATCATCAGTTCGAAGTAAGGTTTAAATGGGTTCTAATCGCCACCCGATCAAGTTGCCAAAGTCGAGGTACAAACCTAGGGTTCAGTCTTTCACCTTAGCAAAAGGTTTGAAGTTCCCTAAGTAAATGATTGTTTGGGTAATTCCCTACTCAATACGCGTTAGTAACTAAATTCTTCCAAATGGTAGAAATTACTCGAAAGGACATAAGGAAACTTGTGAATATGATAAAGTAGATCGATGATAATATCTCAGGTAAGGCTTTGGAATATGACGCCTGAATGTACGTCCTTAAAACGTACCATAATATTTCCTTTCACCACTCCACATGCTAATAGGTGATGTGAAATATATAAGCACTCAAATTAAACCCTCTTTTTATCAATTGTAGCAATGTATGTAAGTAGGGATCGTTCTAGACCGGGGATTAGGAGGGATTGCAAAATCACTTGGACATGACTCAAAAACGTAAAAACAAGTTTTAAACACTAAAATAGACTCAAAGAATGCAAAACTAAACTTTAAAACACCAAAACAAACCAAAAGACTCAAAACAGCACCAAAACACTCAAAACTGCCTTAAAAACACAATCTGGGCAGTTTTGGACACTAAGCACCAAATTGGACGAATTTGGGTTTTAACTTGAATCAAAACACTTAAAAACACAAAGTAAAACACTTACTAACTAATTTGACACTTTAAAACAAAGGGGGATTGGTTTTGGACGAATTTAAAAACAAAACAAAACTTTGTAAATTGACAAGACTCTAAAACGAATTTGGTTTAAATGGATGATGGAAGGCTAGCTAAGGGGTTCATCTCCACACATGTTATACTTGCATACAAAACGATTTCCAATTGCTTTTCAATAAACCATGAATTCTCAATGCCCCAAGTTAATTAGGTCCACTTAAATTAACCCTCAGATTTTCCTAACGTTATTGAATTGGATGATTGCATACGACAACCCAAACATTCCCCACAAGTTCCCTACATGATTGCATAATAGAGATACAAGCAAGAATCATTAAGTTCTATGAAAACCATAAGCATTGACGAAGCACTTGTTACTATGATTGCATGAAACTTATGCCAAGAATTTACTTAACGCGATTGAGATCATCAACCTTTACTACTTGTGAATATAAGTCCATAACGATTAGGTGAAATTTCCTTATATCCTAGCATTCAATTTATGCATGATAATTAAGCGTGCACTCTCAACCAACACACACCAATCAATGTAATGCACATAGATAAGTAAATTGAATTCACAACTTATGAAACGCAATTAGAAGTAATCAAATCATAACACAAGCATAAACATGTATTTCGAATCCCCCCCTAGCCAAGGGGGGTTTAGTTCCTCATACGCACAAAACAAAGAGAATTGAATTTAAACATTGAAATCAAAGGAAAAGAAACACCTAGAAATTCCACGACGCGAACTTGAATTGCATGAACTTCCGAGCTTCCTTCTCCTCCTCCTTGGTGCGGCAAAGGACTTTAGGGACAGGTTGGGACTTTAGGTGTATGGATGCATGGTTATGGATGGATGTAGTAGTGTTTAGGGGTTGGGGATGGTGCGGCAAGACTTAGAACTAGGGGGAATGGTGTTTGGTGGGTGCGGCAAGAGTGTGGAGAAGGTTGGACGAATTTTTGGAGTGAATTGTGAATTGTGGTGAGTGGTGATCTGATTTAGGGGTTAATAGGAGTATATATAGGCACTTAAAACCCTAGGGTAATCAGATATGGACTTGGATAACCTAAATCCACAAGGAAATAGGTCTAAACAATCAGAAATCCTAAGGGATAAGGAGTAGGGGTGCGGCAGGATTTATGGGACATGGATAGGCCTTCTAGAATGCCTTGCAAGGCAAGGAACTAGGGCATCTAGAAGCTAGGGTGCGGCACCAATGTAGGGATTAGGGATAGGGCTTCTAGAAAGCCCCAAAACTGATAGGAAATGTAGAAACTCACGGCAAGGAGGGGAATTCTTCTAGAAACTTCTCATTTGTGTCCTACAACACTTAGGAGTCCTTCTAGCATTAGGAAAACATGTCTCAATCCTCCCTTGACTTGGAATTCTTCTCCTACTTCATCTTGGAAACCTTTCCTTCTGGGACTTGGAAATCTTCTTTGTTGCTGAAACTTGATGCCATTTGGATTTAACTTTCGTACTTCGAGTAGGAAACCTTGTTTGAGTAGGAATCTTCATCTTCAAGGAATCCTAATTCAACTAGGAAACCCATTTTGACTAGGAATCCTAATTCAACTAGGATTCTATCTTCACTTAGGCGCTTTCCTACTTCGACTAGGAAACCTTGTTCAAGTAGGAAATATCATCTTCAAATCTTCAATTTCGTCCATCCTCTTGGCTCCAAGCATATGACATCCATTCCAAGCTCAACTTTGCTCCAAAAGGCTCCAAAATGCATCCTTTTTCATATTTTGCCCTCAGAACCTGAAAACACATAAAACTAGCTTAAAAGACTACTTTACTAAGCAAAAACACTATAAATGTACAAGAACAAGCTAAACTAAGGTGCATAAATATGCTCCTATCAATAGGTCTTCATAACTTTCTCGATACACAGCTCACTCTAACAGTGACAAGTTAACTCGTACTTTGACTCTCCTATCTACCCGTGGAAGTGATCCAGAAGGTGGCTAGCCGAAGAGATTCTGTTTACCTAGATAGGTGATAAGGTAGAAACAACTATGAGTTTACTGTCCTAATACAAAGCTTACTCCAAACTTTCCGAAATTTAGTTCTTTGGCTTCAACAGTCACTGTTAATCAATCTCTTAGTCGTACCGCTAATTGACGCATATACGATAATTTTTAATATTGTTCCCTACCCTGAAACTGTAAATCAGCATTCCGGCACAAGGGTATCACTTCCAGATACTAGCATGTCTCTGGTATCAGAAATCAAACCGCCTGAATACTAGTTGACAATTCATGGATATCGGACAATATCGTCACTTAGTAGCACAATTATAGGTTGATTACAGACTAGAGCATGCTTAGGTGATAGTTTTTGGACAACTAATAAGGAACGGGTCCTTTGATAGGCTTCCATAATTCTAGGGGGAAAAATACTCACGATCTCAAAGATTTTGCACCACTCATCAGTCTAACAACTCACACTTCGGTGCCTATACTCATCAAAATGACGAGTATATCATCAAAAGAAATTCAAAACCATACTCGAATTACCAAAATCCACATATATGCCATGTTAAATATCTCAGCATCCATAACGAGTAGACCAGGTGAAGTAAATCAATGAAAGTAATATGTCAGCCAGATTCACCTATTGTGACCTGTACATCTAAACTCATAGCTCATCCAGTATACCTACACATGAGTCGGAATCACCTATAGTTGTCTATGCGAAAGGACTAGGTGTAAATAAATACGCTCAAGTGCTACGATCACGTGAAAACTGTGCAAATAATCATGAGTCACCTACCAGTTGGAACCACCTATAGTTGTATGTACGACAGGCCTGTGCACCTAACTTGGATCCAAGGTGAGTGTGCAGTGCGGGAGGTGAACATCACATGAAGGCCTGTGCCCTGGCCACGAGCGGGAGCACTAACACCGGGGTGCAGGTTTATGAGCTCTCAATGCATCTCAACATACTCATCAATTCACATAAACAATCTACAACTCACCTGGCACTTACCTGAGCACCCACATATCAAATCACATTTATGCATACTGTACTAATTCATAGTCTAAGCATAAATCAATAGACATGGCATTTCAAAACATAATTTCATTTAAACACATTTTATGGGAAAAATACCAAGTGTATAAGTATATACTAAAAACCAAAAGCTCACTCACCTGGAGTTCATGCTGCAACTCCCTAGCACAACCATAAAGGCGTCACGAACGATTAGTGCCCAAAACAATTATCAAATCACAACTCATAATTCTTATCAATAAAATATGTAACTTACATAACACACATCCCTACATCGTTCAATTCGGAAGATCTACATCACCGATTTCTGATCCCTTACTTCCAAAGATCCACATTATACTTCTAGAACAACATCCTAAAGTTCCCTTACGATCCAAAGGTCGGATCTGCACCGATTGCCAAAACCAAGTGGCGATTAACATTTTATTTTATGAACTTACAAATCCAATTTGGGAAGATCTGTATATCGGATTCCCCATCCAGAAGTTCCTATGGTCCTCAAATATTACGTACTATAACATATTAAAGTTTGGTGACGATCCAACAATTGCGTCGTCGATTCATATAATGACCTATTAACGTAACGTAGAGAATTTAGGTTCCAACAATCAATCTATGTCATAAAATTACCAAAAATGAGCTCAAGGCATCTAATTTAGCCTAAGTAGAACATCGACGCCCCCCCTGGCCATGTGCCACTATGGGTGGTGGTCGACTGCCCCAACTCTTCGGAAAATTCAACTATTTCTAAAAATTACCAAATTTTACAGAATTGTAGATTTCAATTAGTAGAGTAAACTTTATACCTGTGGCCAAGTCTAATTTGGCCTGGAAGAGCTTCAATTTACCTCAAACCCGCCGGAACCCTGGAATTTGGTGTGACTCGATTTGACCTACAAACTTTCTCCGACGCCTCAACCACTGATTGGTCTTTATTCTTGGGTTCTAGGAAAGTCTAATGGTTATGGTAATTGAAGGAAAACGTTTCACAATTGGTGGATTTCGAGTAAAAGCCTCACGGCACCCACCATCAGTTTTTGAGCAATTTACCCCCAAATTCATCCTAAATATGGGTGGAATGAAGAGGGAAGGTTATGGAGTAGGTTGCAGGTAGTGGGAAGGTTTAAATTGCCGAAAAAATGATGGTGAACCGTCGGGAAATGGGCGAAACGGGTCGGGTCCGAAGGCTTGCATGGGCCAACCCATGTCACCTCCTTTTTCTTCTCTCCTTTCCCCACTTTTCTTCTGTTTCTGATTGGTCACTCCCATCACTCTCTCCTCCCAGTTGGTCCATCCCTCTCTTCTCTGATTGGGCAACCAATACCCTTTCTTCTTTCTCCCATCTTCCCCCCGTTTCTTCTTCTCCTTCTTTTATTCCTTCATTACTCTCAAATAAACTTATAATAATAATAATAGTAATAATAATAAATGGAAATCCCTTGGAAACATACTTTTCAGATTTGTGACTCCTTAAAACCTCACCCATAGCTCCAAATTCACTTCCTCTGGTGTCTATGCGTTAATATCATCGAGTACTACACAAATACGTTAAAAGAATAAGTCGTACATCTTACAAAACGTTGGTCAACGGAAGTCAATACCTTCGCCTCTAAGGGCATTTTCGTAAAATTACGCTTTTAAAATTTGTAAAAACATAAAATTAGGGACGGGTCGTCACAGGTTGCCTCCCAAGAAGCGCTTGCTTTAACGTCTTCCAACTGGACGATACCGTCATTTAAGCTTCACTAGGGCCAACAGCATGAAAAGGTACATCCTCCACGACATGCTCCTCAAAACACTCATAGTAAGGCTTCAAACAGTGTCCATTCACTTTGAATTCATGTCCTGTCTTTAAGCTTTGAATTTGGACTGCACCATAGGGAAAGACATTAGTAACAACAAAAGAACCAATCCATTTAGAACACAACTTACCTGGAAACAATCGAAAGCAGGAGTTGAAAAGTAACACTTTCTGCCCTACAAAAAATGTCTTACTACGAATCATCTTGTCATAGGCAACTTTTATTTTTTCCTTGTAAATATGAGCGTTCTCATAAGCCTCATTTTGAATTTCTTCAAGCTCATTCAATTGTAACTTCCTATGACGGCTAGCAACATCAATGTTCATGTTGAAAGTCTTGACTACCCAATGTGCACGGTGCTCCAACTCAACTGGAAGATGGCATGGTTTTCCATAGATTAGTCAAAAATGACACATTCCAATTGGTGTTTTGTAGGCTGTACGATATGCCCACAACGCATCATTCAAATGCAAGCTCCAATCCTTCCGAGTTGGTCCAACTGTCTTCTCCAAGATTTGCTTGATTTCCCGGTTAGAAACTTCGGCTTGCCCACTTGTTTGAGAATGATAAGGTGTCGAAACCTTATGTGTGATATTATACTTCTTGAGCAGTGCCTGTATGGTCTGATTATAGAAGTGGGAACCCCCATCACTTATAATAACTCTCGGCATCCCAAATCTAGAAAAGATGTTAGTTTTGACAAAATCTGCAACCACTTTGGAATCATTAGTATGGGTGGCTTTTGCTTCCACCCATTTCGAAACATAATCGACCGCAAGTAAAATATAATTAAAACCATGAGAGGAAGGAAAAGGACCCATGAAGTCAATGCCCCAAACATAAAAAATCTCAACAGAAAATATAGGCGTCTGCAGCATTTGGATCCTTTGAACCTATATTTCCTGTTCTTTGACAACGATCACAGGTCATGCAAAAAGTTCTAGCATCCTTAAATATAGTAGACCAATAAAATCCACATTCTAAAACTTTAAGTGTTGTCCTTTGAGTACCAAAATGACCTTCGCATGCATAAATGTGATAGAAATTTAAAATTGAATTAAATTCAGAATCATGCATCAGGGCAATATTTCCACAAATAAGGGTCTTCCTATACATAAAACCATGCCTCTTTCTTAAATTTGTCACGTTGGTTTCTGTTTAGGGTGTTTGGAACCTGTTTAGACACTAAGTAATTCATAATATTAGCATACCATGGCTCACTTACCTTAATGGTCAGCAGCTGCTCGTCTGGGAATGCCTCTGGGATAGGTAATGGATATTCATTATGCACCAAATGACTCAAGTGATCAGCTATTACATTTGCACTTCCTTTCTTGTCTCGGAGTTCGATTTCAAACTCTTGGAGAATAAGCATCCAGCGAATAAGCCTTGGCTTGGCTTTTTTCTTCGTAAGTAAATACTTCAAAGCTGCATGGTCAGAATAGATTATGACTTTAGTGCCAAGTAAATAAGAACGAAACTTATCTAAAGCAAAAACAATGGCAAGGAGTGGTTTTTCAGTGGTGGAGTAATTCAATTGCGCATCATTCAAGGTTCGAGAAGAGTAGTAGATGACATGTGGCTGCTTGTCCTTTCTTTGTCCCAAAACAGCCCTATGGCATAATCTGAAGCATAGCACATAAGCTCAAAAGGAAGACTCCAATATGGTGGAACTATGATAGGTGCCGAAGTGAGCATCTCCTTGAGGTGATTGAATGCCTTCTCACATTTGTCGTCGAACACAAATGGCACATCCTTCTGTAGGAGTCGACACAAGGGTGTTGAAATCTTCGAGAAATCTTTGATAAAACGTCTATAGAATCCTGCATGTCCAAGGAAAAAATGAACCTCTCTCACCGAAATGGGAGAGGGTAAGTAGCGTACAAGATCTATTTTTGATTTATCAACTTCAATTCCCTTTTCTGAAACTATATGACCTAAAACTATTCCTTGTTTTACCATGAAGTGACATTTTACCCAATTTAAAACAAGGTTAGTTTCAATGCAGCGTTCCAAAATCAAAGTGAGATTAGCTAGACAATCATCAAACAAATCACCAAAGACACTAAAATCATCCATGAAAACCTCAATAATCTTCACAACAAAATCTGAAAAGATACTTAGCATGCATCTTTGAAAGGTGGCTTGTGCATTACATAAACCAAATGGCATTCGACGATATGCAAAAGTGTCAAATGGACAAGTAAAAGTAGTCATTTTTTTTATCATCTGGAGCTATAACAATCTGATTATATCCTGAATAACCATCAAGAAAGCAATAAAAAGAGTGACCAGCTAACCTTTCAAGCATTTGATCAATGAACAGTAGAGGAAAGTGGTTTTTCCTTGTGGTGGCGTTGAGCTTCCTATAGTCAATGCAAACTCTCCAACTTGTTTGGATTCGAGTGGGCACAAGTTCATTCTCTGCATTCTTTACAACAGTGACTCCAGATTTATTTGGTACTACTTGAACCGGTGAAACCCAACGACTATCCGAAATTGGATAAATCACTCCACAATCAAGAAGCTTGATAATCTCCTTTTTCACAACTTCTATCATCAGAGGGTTGAGTCGGCATTGAGCCTCTCGAGTTAATTTAGCCCTCTCCTCTAAAAGTATGCGATGCATGCATGTTGTAGGGCTAATTCCCTTAATGTTGGCTAAAGTCCATCCAATGGTTGTTTTGTGCTCTTTCAACACCCGAACCAGTTTCTCCTCCTCTACTGCCATGAGTGATGAAGAGACTATGATGGGCAACGTCTCTTTATCTCCCAAAAAGACATACTTTAAATGATTTGGTAATGGTTTAAGCTCAAGAATGGGTGCCTGAATCACTGAAGGTAACAACTTATTAGTAGAAACGGGAATTGGAATTAGGATTGGAGGCTTACCAATGTGTTGTGGCAAAGACTCAAGGGTAGCCACCATATCGACGATTATTGTAGGATTAGGCTCGGCCACATTGGTTTTGAGTCTCATTCTTTTAGCAATGGTTGTTTCAAGGGTATCCCTCTCCAAGGAGTCAAGATATTCCTGTGCCAAAGAATCAAATACGTTAATAGAGAAACAAGAATGATCATCAATAGGATACCTTATAGCTTCAGAAATGTTAAAATCAATGATATCGTCATAAAATTCCATTGTTAACGTCCCCTTAAACACATCTATCTTGATTCGGGCTGTTTTCATGAAAGGTCTTCCAAGTAAGATTGGCAATGGTGTAGAATGGGCTGAATCTTCCATGTCAAGCACATAAAAATCTCCTGGAAATATCAAGTGGTTAACCTGCACCAAAACATCTTCCAAAACTCCTTTTGAATATGCATTAGAACGATCTGCTAATTGAATAATAACACCATCATTTTTAAGCTCTCCTAGATTCATAGATGCATAGATAGAGTATGGTATGATGTTAATGGAAGTACCTAAATCTAACATAGCACGTTCAAACTTGGTATTACCAATAACACAAGGGATTGTGAAACTACCTGGATCTTTGCATTTAGGTGGCAGTTTTCTTTGCAAAACTCCAGAGGCATTCTCACTTACCTGTACCACTTTCATGTTTGAAATCCGTCTCTTTGTTGTACAAAGCTATTTAAAAAATTTGGAACTTGCTTTATTGCATCAAGCAGTGGGGTATTGACTTGCACCTTCCTGAAGGTCTCTAGAATGTCTTTTTCATTCTCTTCTTTCCTAGATTACATAAACCTGCGAGGAAAAGGCACATTTGGTGGAATAGGGTTAGAAGGAATTTGATTCGAACCAACCTTACCTAAGTGGGATTGCGTGGGATTCTTAAGGGGCAAGGGTTGTTCTTCCTTTGTCATGGCTCTATCCTCCTCATCTTCTTCTTGCAGTAGCTTTTCGTCCTTTATTTGCCTTTGTTTGGATGATTTTGGGTTGGTTCCAATCTCCTTGCCACTTCTCAAGGTAATAGCCTTAGCAGTTTCAAAACCTCTCTTTGGATTTACAATGGTTGAACTAGGAAGCTTGCCTTGTTATCTGAATTGTCCCATGAATTCTGCTATCTGCCTTATTTGATTCTTCAATTCGCCTACCTCATTGGCTTGATTTTGTAAGCCATGCATCAAAGAAGTTAGTACTTGAAGAATTTAATCATTATCCATTAACGAACCTGAATTTGGTTGGGTAGATGGTGAGTAAGGCTGTGGTGGTGCAAATGGCCTTTGATAGTGCCCAGGAGGTGGCTGTCTATATCCACCATGTTGTTGAGTTTGAGGTTCCCTCTACTTCATATTTGGATGATCTCTCCAGCCCAGATTGTAGGTGTTGGAGAATGGGTCATTCCTTGGTTGATTTTGGCCTTGATAACCTATGGCATTGGCACTTTCCCATCCCCCATTCTCTATCAATTGAGGACATTGATCAGTGGGGTGTCCTTCCATAGAGCACACGCCACAAGCACTTGTTCCTTGCACCTTGGATCCTTCAACAACCTGTGATAAAAGAACAGAGAGATTAGCCATTTGGGATTGAAGTTCTAAAATAGCACTTACCTCATTAACTTGATTGTGCCATGGGGGGGTCTCTTTGTCAAACTCCTTCATATTGTTATGCATTCAAGGCTCGATTTGCTATTAAGATATTTGCAGCAACTGGTGTTTTGTCAACCAAAGCACCTCATGCAAAGGCATCAAGCATTTGTCTCTCAATTGGAAGTAGTCCTTCATAGAAATATTGAATTAAGAGCTCTTCCTTCATTTGATGTTGTGGACAGGATGCAACTAAAAGTCTCGAAACGCTCGTAATATGTTGGAAAGGATTCTCCTTGGCCTTGTTGAATTCCACTAATTCTCTTCCTCAAAAGAATGACTCTTGACATTGGGAAGAATTTCTCTAAGAATGCTTTCTTCATGATTTCCCAAAAAGTGACGGTTCTAGGTGCTAATTCAAAGAGCCAATCTTTAGCCTTTTTCAAAAGAGAGAATGGAAAGGCTTTCATCTTCAGAATGTTCCCATCTACGTTGATTGGTGTCATGCTCGAGCACACCACTTCAAATTCCTTAAGATGATTGTTCGGATCTTCTATAGACAGCCCATGGTATTTGGGAATGTGATGCAGTAAACTAAACTTCAATTCAAACTCATTGGTCATGCCTTGAGCTGCTCTAGGGTATTGAATGCAAAGAGGGACGACATTGTCCAATCCCGAGGCTGAAAGTTCCTTAATTGTTCGATTGTCTACATCCATGTCTTGTTCCTCTTCCTCTTCCTCTTTTTCAAATTCAGATTCAGAACTAGAACTAGGTGGATTGGGTTCTGGCTGTTTCCTCTTCCTTCTCAAAGTTTATTCAAAATCATCGTCAAACTCCAATATATGCCCACGAACTGGTTGAGAACTTCTAGTCATAAACGAGTACCTAAAACAAAGAAAACTAAACTAAACTAAATTAGAAACACAATGAAAACAAAAATAGAAATTGTTTGTACCATACTTGACCAATCCCGAAACTACTGAGCACCGGTCAACGTTATACCGTCAATGACCCAGAAGAGCTTCCCTTCAACCAGGAGGCCAATCATAATGCGACACGTGTCGACATCAGAAGCCAATCACAGCGCGACACGTGTCAACATCAGAAGCCAATCACAACACGACACGTGTCAAAACAAAACTAGAAACTCTCTTCTATAAATAGGGATCATTCTCCCACAATAATCTCTAATGTCATTTTGTACTAAACTATTCACTAGAACTCACAAAAGGAGAGCTTGAACCTATGTATTTGTGTAAACCCTTCACAATTAATGAGAACTTCTCTACTCCGTGGACGTAGCCAATCTGGGTGAACCACGTATATCTTGTGTTTGCTTCTCTGTCTCTATTCATTTACATATTTATCCTCACTAGTGACCGAAGCAACCAAGCGAAGGTCACAAAACCTGACACTTTCTGTTGTACCAAAGTCCTCACTGATTTTGTGCATCAACATTTGGCACCGTATGTGGGAACGACACTTATTCCCACTCTCTTCAGCTTTGTCAAGCTGGTTTCCACCGCTTGTACACTCTCTTTTGACCAAGCATCTCTCTCCGACATGGGGAGCGAAAGAAGCCATAACACACAGAATGACACCCCCGTTGGACCTAGTATGAAGCAGCGAAAGCAGAAAGGAAATAGAGTTACTCTTCAAGCTAAAGTCGATAAGCTAGAAGTTCAGAACAACAAGATAACGATGAAGAATGAGGTCCTCCAGGAACAATATGAAAAACTTTTCGAGATGCTTCATGAGGCTAGGCATGCTCAAACACACAAGCACGTCGTCCCTGTTGAGGTCAACAATCATCTGAATGCCCCCCAACACGGAGGGTCACCGATATCCAACACGGACATCCCTGATAGGGATCGAGCTACACATCAATGTGATAATCAACAGGAGACTTCTCTCAACCCAACTGCTTCAACCCGAAGCAGAAGAAGTAGAGGAAAGCACCTCTTCACAGAGGGAGTGGAAGGATCAAAAGCCGTCTATCGCGATTGTCAAGACTTCCTAAAGCAACGTCGAGAGAATCTCATCCACATAAGCTCGAAGATCAATGACCCAAGAGTTTCTGAAAGACTCGGTCCTCTTCCACGACCCAGGCCAGTAGCCAATCTAGGGAATGGGCAACAAGTCCCAGAAGAACATGAAGGTACAGGGGACTCGGAAATATTCCGACATACTCACTCTAGGAGTCAGTGTGGCGAGTCCAAGGAAAAATCACGCTATCTTGATCAAACTTTCCTACTTACAAGAGGCGATGGGGACTTACGGAAGAAAACTTTAGTGGGGCACGACTCCACTCAGGACCCCCTTGTCCTACAGCTCCTGGAGGAAGTAAACAAGTTGAAGGCTGAACATTAAGCCGAGATACCTGACTGGAACCAACTCAGGCCTGGCCCCCTCACAAGAAGGATCCTCAACACCCCTTCCAAGCAAAGACAAAGTAGAAGTTTGACTTACAACTCTATACTGGAAGGGAAAACCCGATTGAACACCTTAACCTCTTTGAGTCCACCATGGTATACCGGAGACACACTGACGAAGAACGGTGCCTTCTCTTCCCCTCCACCCTCTCTGGCGGAGCTTTAAACTGGTATTGCTGTCTTCCACCTGAGACAGTAGACTCATTTGAAGAGTTGAGGAAGCTGTTTGTCTCTCAACACATCTTCCAGACCGATGGCTTGCATTTCGCAGATGACTTGTACACTATTCGCCAGAAGTCGGACGAGTCATTACGAAAGTATGCTGGCCGCTTCAGCCATGAGTATTCTCGCTGCGCTGAGGCAAATGACAAGACCGCCCTTAAGGCCTTCACGGCAGGCTTACGTGATTGTTTCTTCAAGTACATGATCAATGCCAACACTTGGAAGACTTACTCTGAGGTGATGGCACAAGCTTACAACCATGCCTCCGCCGAGGCAAGGACATATCAAGGGAAACCCCCTACAGTCACCCCTTATCAACAAGTAGGGAGTGGAGGCCAAATCCAACCGAATGAGAAGACCTCAACCTTCCAAACGGTAGCAGCACACCCCCTGCCTCATTTAATGCTTCGCCAAGTCAGAAAACATATCAATCCCAAGGCAAAATGAAAGATTTCCATCCTCACCAATCTCATTTTAATAGAAAGAATAAAGGGCACTATCGCGATAACTCAGGATATCGTCACAATAACGCCCGTCCCCAGGCAGTCAACGCAGTGGGCCAATCACGTGTCAAGACAGGCCCTACCCCGAGGTATGAGACATACACGCCTTTGAACGCTACATGCACGGCCATCTACCCCAGTATAGCTCACCTGATACCAAAGCCAAAGCCAAGACAGCCGGATTACAAGTCCACAAAGAACACAGGCATGTTTTGTTGCTACCATGAGTATAATGGCCATGATGGCGAGAAGTGCATCATCCTCCGTGATCATATTGAAGCTTTGGCCCATGAAGGAAAAATTGATCAGTTCCTCCTTCACCCTCCAAGGGATAACCGTAACCAACGCCAGGTGAATGTGATATATTCCATAAGCGGCGGCACACCCATGTCTGAATCTTCCAATAGGGCCATGAAAAACAGTGAACGAACTTTAAGACCTGGCCATCAAGTGTTTCACGTGGAAGACATCAGGGGAGGCAAGTATCGAAAGCCTAACTGGGATCCAATATGTTTCTACCCTGAGGAAGAAAGAGGTATCATCTACCCTCACAACGACCCGTTGATCGTGGAGGCTCACATAGCAAATTTTGATGTGAAACGAATCCTGATAGACACAGGTGCTTCAGTCAATATCATGTTTGCTGAAGCTTTCAAGGCACTTAATGTAGCTGAACACTTGCTCGATCGCTCGATTTCTCCTCTGATAAGCTTCTCTGGCAATATCGTACAACCTTTAGGGAGTATACACTTACCCCTCACCATTGGTACAGGCCCCTACACAGCTACTATTACCACTAACTTCCTAGTGGTCAATTGCCTGACGGCATACAATGTCATCTTTAGGCACACAAGCATCAATGATCTCAAGGCCATGGTATCCACACATATGTTGTTGATGAAGTTTCCAACCCCTTTCGGCAATGGATACATCATGGGAGATCAACTCAGTGCTCGATCATGTTACAACACTTCAGTTAAGCAACAACACCTGTTTGTCCCCAAGGAGACCCTCTTTATACATAAATAGGTAGTAAAGACCAGTCCAGATGAAGCCAACACGGATCTTCATGATGGCAACAGTCAACCTGACGACCCTCGAGATGACTCCTTCACCCAGCAAGCACAACCCGTTGAAGAGTTAGAGAATGTCTCTATCTCCAAAGACCATCCAGATCGCATGGTGAAGATTGGCACCACTTTGTCACCACCCCTTCGATTGTCGCTGATCTCCTTTTTGCAAGAGAACGACGAGGTCTTTGCTTGGTCATATAAAGATATGTCGAGCATCTCTCCTGATATCATCTGTCACCACTTGAGTATTGATCCCAAGACCAAACCAGTAAAACAGAAGCGAAGATCTTATGATGTTGAGCGATATGAGGCGATGAAAGCAGAAGTTGAAAAACTCAAAGACATAGGCTTCGTTCGTGAAGTCAATTACCCAACATGGGTAGCAAATGTTGTCCTTGTTAAGAAAAATCCGACCAAGGAAAGTCTCTTGCTTCAAAAGGTCTTGTGGAGAATGTGTGTTGACTACACCTACCTAAACAAAGGATGCCCGAAGGATAGTTTCCCCCTTCCTCTCATTGATAGACTTATAGACTCTACGGCAGGGTGTAAGCTCTTGAGCTTCATGGACGCTTATTCAGGATACAACCAAATCCTCATGAACCCCTCAGACCAAGAACACACAGCCTTCACTACTGACAGGGGACTATATTGCTACAAAGTCATGCCTTTCGGTTTAAAAAATGCAGGGGTAACTTATCAGAGGCTAGTTAATTCAATGTTTACCGAACAAATCGGGAAGAGCATGGAAGTTTATGTTGACGATATGTTAGTCAAGAGCAAACATGCCGACCAGCATATCACCAACCTATATGAAACCTTCACCATTCTGAAGAGGTATCGAATGAGGTTGAACCCCAACAAATGTGCCTTCGGCGTGGGCTCTGGCAAATTCTTAGGCTTCATGATTAGCCAACGAGGCATTGAAGCTAACCCCGAAAAGATCAAAGCAATCCTCGACATGAAAGAGCCAGTAACTTCAAAAGACATCCAAAGCCTTACTGGCAAGGTGGCAGCCTTAACCAGATTCATCTCTAAGGCCACAGACAGATGTGCTCATTTCTTCAAAGCACTCAAGGGAAATAAGAAGTACATTACATGGACGGAGGAATGTGCCAAGGCATTCAGGAACCTCAAAGAGTACATGAGTAAAGCCCATCTACTCTCCAAACCAGAAGTTGGTGATACTCTCATTATCTATCTATCGGTTTCGACTTCAGCAGTCAGTTCTGCTCTTATTCGAAAGGACAGTGGGGTCGAAAGGCCCGTCTACTACGCTAGCAAGGCCCTACAAGATGCGGAGACACGATACTCCAACATTGAGAAATTAGCTCTAGCATTGGTCATGTCTGCTCAAAAACTTCGCCCTTATTTCCAAGCACACGCCATCATCGTGCTTACCAATCACCCTCTGTTGGAAATGTGCCCTAAAGCCAATCATATAATGATACTTTACGGACATTTTACATGTTAAACTAATCTAGTTTAATATAAAGGGCAAAGATTATTGTTTGAGCCGTCTCATATAAATGTTATATGCTTAAACGATAAAGTCCAAGGAATATGTGATTGGAAGAATGTAATCTAATAACGTTAGATTCATGAGACCATTCTTTCGTAGACACATCCTAAATGTTCCTGATCATAGGATTGCCAATTGGGCATTGACAGTCCGTCAAGATCGGTACGTGCTATGTCTTCTCTCAGGGAAAGTGACTAGTCTCGAGTCATTGGTGTGTGTGACATCAAGACAAGTACGTAGGTGCTCAGTAGAGAATGAGTTCACTGAACGTGATCAACGAAGAGTTCTCATACTCATGTCACATGAGAACTCATGTTTGGGATAATGCAAATTAGTCCTTTGACCTGAGGCATCACAGTTGTCTTGTGGTTAAGTCCTTGATCTTTGATTATGTCAAAGTCACCCCATCGGGGTGTCCACGGCATCGTTGGGGTTAAGCCACTTAGTCATGGAGGCAAGTGAATGCGCAACAAGGGATCTCTAACCTTCAAACCGTTTGAGGGAGAATACTCTATGATATGATTTAGAATCTCTGGCCAGAGTATGAATGAGATTTAGAAAAGTCGTTCTAAATCACATTCAATGAAATCATATAAGCACACGAATCACATTGGATAGTAGACATGAATAAATAAACTATCAAACCAAACAATGTGGTCAGGAGTATTAGATTAGAGAAAGACCGTATTGCATTTGTAATCCCAAACTGAATAGGTTTTCTCTACCTCTTCTGATTAGCTTGGGTAACCATGATATGCTGCAAGGTGTCACTCATGGTTTGTGGAAGCCCTAAACGTGTGTAATCACTAAAGGGAGAATTGAAAGTAAGTTTCAATTCACAATCGATTTGAAATGGTTTTAATCGCCCACTGCCTCGCTAAAAGGAACCTAATGGATCGCACACCATAAGAGGTGGAGATTGGAGATTAAATGGAGATGAGTAAGAATGATTAAATGGTTTAATCATTTATTTATGGCAAGGATTAATTAATATGTTAATTAATCAAACGAATAAGTTCGTTAAAGACCTCGGGATATGTTTTGGACCTTAAGGCCCAATGGGCTTCGAACGTCAAGCCCATTGACTTAAGTTGTATGACAACTTAATGAATAATGATTCACTAAGACCCAAAAGCCCAAACAACACCCCATGGCCGGCCATTTAGAGGAAGGGTAGTGAACTTGCTTTAATTACAAGTTTGCCACTCAAATGAATAAAGGTATAAATATGACTTTATAGCCTTTTATTCATTAGGGTTTCTTTTAGAGAAAATTGGTGAGAACTTGTCTCTCCATTTTCTCTCTAGGAGGCCAGCCCCTTGGGGGGTGCATCTTGCAATCCCACTACTCCAAGGTCACTCATTTCTTCTCCAATCTCTCCTTGGTGAAGAGACTTAGAGGTTCCCTACTTTGGGAACTTGGAGAAACCTATTCTTCCATCCAAAAATATAGATTTAAGATGCAAGGAATGAAGGCCCTCTCTTTGGGTGATTAGCCTTTGCTTATGCAAAGAGGAATCTACAAAGGTATAAATCTCAACTCACTTTGTTTTGAGTTGACTAATGGTTCACCAATCTACTAGGCTTTGAATTTCTTGGTTAATGTTTTGTTTTTAAGTGCATGCTAGCATGATTCCGCCTTTAATTGTTAATTGCATGCTATATGATGTTGCTTAAATGAACATGTTTTCACAAAATATTCCTTCAAGTGGTATCAGAGCCTAGGTCTAGTAGTTGGTGAATCCTTTTGGGTTTTGTAGTTCATAGTTTGTGATTTAAAAGTTGTAATTGTTACAAGCTTTATTCTTGCTTCTTTGAATGTAAATTTTGTTAGAAAATTTGCCATCTCAAATGTTGTAGATGTAGTTCATATGAGCATGAATATTGGAGCTAAAATTTGGTGCCATGACTTTGGGGATTTTCGGCCAAATCCAAAGGGTGGATTTTTGGGTTCTTGTTTGACTTGTTAAAAGTGTTTTAAGGTAACTTTTGGAACCCCTATGTACCCTAGTTTGGTTAGATGTTATTTCCCTAAAGTTTGAATGGTTTTGGAATGTTTTTGGGTGAAAAATGTTCATGGAAAATTTTGAGTTTTTTCATGAGTGTTCTTCATTGTTCTTGACATTTTTGCCAAGAACAAAAAGGTTTGTGTTTTGATTCAAAGTTTTGATTTATTTCATAAAGTCTTTGTTTTGTGCTTTATCAAATGTTTTAATGTGATAGAAATTGTGTAAGGTGATGGAAATGGTGATAGGTGTGTAAGAAGTACTTCTCTTACACACACATCACTTGCATGACTTTAAGTCACAAACCACTTGCAAAGCTTTATGAATTTGTTGAAAAATTTTCAAAATTTTTGTGGACTAACACTCCAAAACCGGCCACCCTATTATTAGGGTTCTTTTGGGTCTTTTATGCAATTACATAAAGTTTTGATACTTTTGTGTATTTGCACTTTGGCCCAAAGGTTTACGTTTTTACGTTTAGGTCCAAAAACGCTAAAGGACAAATTGTTTTGCTCCTTTAATGAAGTTTTTGCATTGATTAAATTTTGGGTTCTATTGTAATTACATGAAGTAGTGGACTTTTGTGTCTTTACAAAGTGACCCCAAAAGTTTTGCAATATAGCCCAAAAGTTGAGGTTAATTGCTTTATGGCCCAAAAGTTGTGGTTATTGCATATTGGCCCAAATTAGGTAGAGAACAAAATTGTTTTGTCTCTTTAAATGAGAATTGGATTTTCATTTTGTTTAGCTCCATTTAAATCAATTTTATGGATACAAAAAAAAAAACCAAATGAAAATGTTGCATTCAATTTAATTAGTTAAAGTGTTAATTAATTAAAAGGGTGATTATGAACCTAAGCCTAATATAATTGAGCTATATGATAGGCCGTTTCAAATTTGTTTGAACCATGGGAATGTGTAGATTAGATTTTGGTTGTAATTTGATTTGATCAAATGTTGTAAAAGGGCTTAAGCTCTTCTTTACTTTAAAGTAATTTGTTTTATGCAAATGTTGTAATGAGCATAAGCTCACCTTTACTTTGAAGTACTTCTTTCTTGCTTTATATGATATGCATGAAAATGAAGTAGTTGGGTCCAACGCCCCTAAGACAACACGCCTTAATGTGATTAAACGCGTAACTAAAATCAATCACCATCCCTAGACCGAGATTCAACACAAGGCTCGTGTTGAATCTAAACAAAGGTTCATAATCATCCTAAGGCCCTAAGGCAACTATATAGTCCATCAAATGAATGCAAAGGTTATGTTAGTAGTATCATATACTCTTGCTTTAAAATCGTTTTATAAGCATAGTGGGAGTATTATATACAACTAAATCAATCAAATGGACCAATAGTTGTAATAGGACCAAATAGTTTTAATAGAGATTAAAATGTATGTTTATATGTGATGAGACCTAAAACCCTCAACCAAACCAATATTAAGTTGAAAAGCGTGAGAGTGCTTTGAACACTCTTTCGTGGCCTTCCACCGTGGTAGGCTTCAATCGTTTGTGACTCATACAACGTATTCGTCCAGTTCTGGGGTTGCAAAGTATGTGCTTACATTCAGGAGAAGCCTATAAACATATGATGAAGTGAAAGTAGGCAACGAGTATGGCCAATATGGAGTTCTTCTGAGGCCATTCTTGAACCCCTACTTGAACTAGCATGGTGGGAATGACTTAACTAAGTGCAATGATGCCAATATGGAGTTCTTCTGAGGCATCATTCTCTAGAGGCCAAATAAGATGGGTACTTGCATTAGTTGCAAATGAGTAAGCGTACTATCTCATTATTATTGTTGCTAGCCAATATGGAGTTCTTCTGAGGTGGGCTTGGTAATAGTGAGCCTCCCATAACCTACTAAGAGTTTCCTCCAAAACTCTCGAATTCCAATGAGGGATATGGAATTTGCAAAAATAGTGGGTGGTGCTATTTGATTTAAAGACCCGAATCAAATAGCTTAAAATCAATCAATTTATATTCGTTATGTATTTGTTTACCAATATATTTGCAAACGCTATCCAACACTTGACAAATAAAACCGAATGTTTTAGTTTCCGGACTTGGTACCACAATCCCAAAGAATGTCTTAAAAGGATTGCATATGTATCTAAGTAGTCTCATCCTCACAATCTTCCTAATGATAATGTATCATTGGAAGAACATGTTAGAAAAGTCTATCATGAAGAGGACAACACAAACAACCAATGCTTATTCCTTCGTTATATGAACAAAGGAACTTACGGAGATTAGCATAAAGAAAATGACACTTTTAGTGTTATTAGTTCTTCACTTACAAATCGTTGTATGAAGAAATAATGAGTTGTTTTGAACAACCCTTAGTCAATGCAAACACTTAGTGCTTGTTTCTTTGTTAAATGAACAAAGAACTTAAGAAGAAAGCACAAAGGCATGGACACTTAATGTGCCATGATTCTTCACTTACAAATTGTTGTATGAAGAAATGAGAGTTGCTTTGAACAACTCTTGAAAGTTTGTAATTATGTTTAGAACATAATGGTTGGTTGACAAAAATAGTCCATCAACATGGACTTATGATGATTTTGAATCATTGAGTGTTGAAGTATTAAAACACTTCTAGAGACGGGAACTAGGCAAGGACTTCACCTTTGTGTCCCTATCCTAATCGTTCACTAAGTTTATTGTAAACTATGTAGTGTACAATAACCACATGCTCTCCAAAATGTTTGATGTGTATAACACAATTGAAATAAGTTTCAAGAGAGATAGTGGGAGTTTAGGGACCTTGACTATGGTAGTCAAAGGAGAAGTCAAATGAAGAAAGCAAAATAACTCCAAGGGAACAAACTTTCTTTATGAAAGGATGGACATTGGAAGGGGTATTTGCAAGAAATGTCTTGCAAGTGTCAAGAACACACCTTTCGAAGGCGTTGTAAATTGTTCTTGAATAGTTCAAAACAGTTGGTTCTTCTACTTGAATGCTTGATTCCGTATTAGTAACTAAGTTTTACAATCGTTGTAAAAGTATGGCTAATAAGAAGTAGAAGATATATGAGAGAAGAGAAAGTACTTCACATTCGGAAAGTGAATAAAATATAGATTTCTGCGAAAGCAGATGGTACTTACTTCCTCATATGAATTACCAAAGAAATTGGAAAAACCAAAGATTGTCTTTACATTCCAATTTTAAGGAATTTAATTCCGTCACTATAGTAGAGATGGATGAATGTTTTGTTTGACAAAACATTGTTCTTTATTAATCAATGATTAGATTATTGTAATCTAATTAATAATCTCTATAGTAGAGATGATATGGTAGTGTTAACTGTTTAGAATATAATGATGCTTAAAAACCCAAAAGGTTGCAAAGTAGTGACTAATCCCAACTAAAGTTGTGATACCTCTAAAACATAAATTACGAGTTGGTCATAGATGGACGCTATGGATCATTAGATCCGGATCCAATACCTTCTTGTTAAAATTGTATAGAGGCGAAATGTTCGAATCTTTATTCTTTTGGAAAGAAGAAAGAATCACAAAGTTGTTGAGGTTAATTCACTTAGATGTTAGTGGCACTTGTCCACAAACATAATACTACTCATGTTGGATAACATTCACCGAAGATCACTCTCGGTTGGACTATAGTTTATTTTTGAATAAACACAAGTCCGAATACTTTGCAAAATGTTTCAAAGAATTCAAGAAATGTAAGTTGATGAGTAAGACGTCTAAAGTATTTACATCCTCATATTTGATCCAAGGAATGTTAACACTTTAGAATAGTTTTCTTGAAAGATATCAAGGAAAGAAGCATCATAAGATAATGGATTTCTCCATTAGGAGAAGAACGAACTTGAATAAGATTTAGTTCGTTGGATATTATCAATTACCCATATATATAGGATATATACTTCTAAAAACAATATGATTGTCAATTAGAAGATCTTCCAAATTTTTCATGACTCCATAAGATGTAGTTGGAAAGAAAGACAAATCTTAAGCATGTTAAGATTTGGGGTTGTGTGTTAATACACAATATTTGTTTGATAACAATCTTGTAGGATATCCTTAAATTAACTTTTGGATATCGCTTCTATAAACCAACTAACAAATGTTGTTTTGTTGGGTAGTTCATTGTAATCCTACAATGTGATTTGCCTAAGAGCAAATGAACGAAGGATAGAACTCAAAGAATGGTTCTTTGAAAGACAAGAAAGTAATCAACAAATATAACAACCTAGTTCCTATACCATAAGCTCCAAGGTAGTCGAGAAGGATTTATAAACCGTCTCAGTTGAATGGTTTGAACTTTATGACTATGTCATAGAGTTGCACCTCTTAATTCGAAAGAAATAAGAATGAAAATCCTTATGACTACATTGAGTGCATATACGATATATACTCATGGGAATGGTAAAGTACCATTTGACCCGAAATAATGAAACCTTCATAAGCTAATTGGTAGCTTAAGGTGACTACAATCAAATAGAATGGTTGACTTTGAAGGAACCATTTTTGACGTAGTCTTAGTTTCAATTAATTTGAAGATTGCTAGCTACAACTAAATGGTGATTCAATGTTTGGACATAATATGGGTTTCCGAAACCATTATTAAGATAGTCTTGATAATATATGTCTAAAACTATGAATCACAAGACATATAAGTTGTAGAGATCCATCCATCATGGATCTTAGCAAGCTAGTGGGAGCTATAAGCGTCTTATGAGAGAAAGGTCAAATCGTTTGATTTCTCATAAAGATGTAAATGAATCTTTTGTTTACTAGTTTTACAAAAGATTAGTGGGAGTTAATCATATTCCTAAATTTGTATATATATATATATATAAATATATATGTGATATATATGAATATATGTATGATATATTAATTTTGGAAATGAAAAGAATATTTCTTCGTTAAAGTTATGACTTTAAACATTATATGAAGATAGAATGTATATGGGAGACATAGTCTATATACATGGGATGGAAATCTATATTGATAGATTTTAGGATATAATTTGATTATATTAATCCCTAATAATAGACAAAAGATGCTAGGAAGTTTCTCATATGATGATAAACTTTAATCAGAAGAACAACTCTAGTGAGACTAGGAGGTAGCTCTTCTCAAAGGGAACGTACCCTTTGACTCCCAAAGAAATAATGCGTAAATAGAATCCTTTATGCGTAAGCAGAAAGGTGATTTATGTATTTCATATTGTATGAAAAACATTGATATGGGTTGTACCTAGAAAGGTACAAGACGATATCAGTGTAAGCCCAGGATTAGAACCATGGCAACTGTCAAGTAAGTCCTTAAGTATTTAAGAAATACTAAAGGATAAATTCCTCAAAGAATGAGGAAGAATCAGAGTAACGTAATGGAAGCGTAAATGTATTAGATTATGAATCTAATCCATCATTGGATGTTTCTTCATTATGAATGAAGAGATAAACGGATATCTCTTTATTATGACTAAAGAGATATTTGGATGGAAACATTAAAGTAATGACTTTAGTGTGTTCCATTATGAATCCAAAATATATTGCCATATAGAAGCTTACAACAATGTTGTTTGGATGAGAAAGTTCATTTATGAACTCTCTATTCGGTTCCAACCAGAAAGTGTATCTAGTGTATCGACACTATGACACTAATGGGGCGATAGCTCAAGCCAGGGAATCAAGGTCTCATCAAGATCCGAACTCATATGAGAGACTGAACCACATGATTGAGAATCATGTATAATGGTGACGTCGTTATTCTCAAGGTTGCTTCTATGGATAACATATAGATATCCATTGACTAGGCCTACTATTCAGCCATTTATGAAATGACTACAGAAGAGGTATCATCACTGATGACTAAGCTGATTGGCTCTAGTGCAAGTGGGAGATTGTTGGAAATGTGCCCTAAAGCCAATCATATGATGATACTTTACGGACATTTTACATGTTAAACTAATCTAGTTTAATATAAAGGGCAAAGATTATTGTTTGAGCCGTCTCATATAAATGTTATATGCTTAAACGATAAAGTCCAAGGAATATGTGATTGGAAGAATGTAATCTAATAAAGTTAGATTCATGAGACCATTCTTTCGTAGACACATCCTAAATGTTCCTGATCATAGGATTGCCAATTGGGCATTGACAGTCCGTCAAGATCGGTACGTGCTATGTCTTCTCTCAGGGAAAGTGACTAGTCTCGAGTCATTGGTGTGTGTGACATCAAGACAAGTACGTAGGTGCTCAGTAGAGAATGAGTTCACTGAACGTGATCAACGAAGAGTTCTCATACTCATGTCACATGAGAACTCATGTTTGGGATAATGCAAATTAGTCCTTTGACCTGAGGCATCACAGTTGTCTTGTGGTTAAGTCCTTGATCTTTGATTATGTCAAAGTCACCCCATCGGGGTGTCCACGGCATCGTTGGGGTTAAGCCACTTAGTCATGGAGGCAAGTGAATGCGCAACAAGGGATCTCTAACCTTCAAACCGTTTGAGGGAGAATACTCTATGATATGATTTAGAATCTCTGGCCAGAGTATGAATGAGATTTAGAAAAGTTGTTCTAAATCACATTCAATGAAATCATATAAGCACACGAATCACATTGGATAGTAGACATGAATAAATAAACTATCAAACCAAACAATGTGGTCAGGAGTATTAGATTAGAGAAAGACCGTATTGCATTTGTAATCCCAAACTGAATAGGTTTTCTCTACCTCTTCTGATTAGCTTGGGTAACCATGATATGCTGCAAGGTGTCACTCATGGTTTGTGGAAGCCCTAAACGTGTGTAATCACTAAAGGGAGAATTGAAAGTAAGTTTCAATTCACAATCGATTTGAAATGGTTTTAATCGCCCACTGCCTCGCTAAAAGGAACCTAATGGATCGCACACCATAAGAGGTGGAGATTGGAGATTAAATGGAGATGAGTAAGAATGATTAAATGGTTTAATCATTTATTTATGGCAAGGATTAATTAATATGTTAATTAATCAAACGAATAAGTTCGTTAAAGACCTCGGGATATGTTTTGGACCTTAAGGCCCAATGGGCTTCGAACGTCAAGCCCATTGACTTAAGTTGTATGACAACTTAATGAATAATGATTCACTAAGACCCAAAAGCCCAAACAACACCCCATGGCCGGCCATTTAGAGGAAGGGTAGTGAACTTGCTTTAATTACAAGTTTGCCACTCAAATGAATAAAGGTATAAATATGCTTCATTACCATCGGAAGCTCAAAAGATAGAATCAACAACCCCAGCATGGAGTCTGTATGTTGATGGCTCATCCAACCAACAGGGTTGCGGAGCAGGATTAGTCCTCACTACCCCCGACAAAGTGGCGATGGAATACGCTTTTCGTTTCAAATTCAAGGCATCGAACAACGAGGCCGAATATGAAACCCTTCTAGCAGGCTTACGTTTGGCCAAGCACCTCGGGGTTAAACGAATTGATATCTTCAGTGACTCTCAATTAGTGGTCAACCAAGTCACAAACAACTTTGATGCTAAGGATAGCTCCATGGCAGCATATCTTGCGCAAACGCGACTTTTGCTCAAGCACTTCCACTACCAGATCACCCAAGTTCCACGAACGGCAAACAGTCATGCAGACGCTTTGGCTCGCCTCGCCTCGGCAATGGAAGACAAAATAGGGAGAAAAATTCATGTCGAATTGTTGGCAGCACCAAGCACCATGGTCGCGGAAGTGTGCAATTTACAACAAGGAGATAGTTGGATCACCCCAATTTATAAATTCCTTGCTCATGGCACCCTCCCAATTGACAAAGTCCAAGCTAAGCAGATTCGATACAAGTCTGCCCGCTACCTGATCATTAATGACCAACTCTACAAGCGCGGTTTTACCCTGCCATACCTAAGATGCCTTACACCTGAGGAGGCGGAAATTATCCTTCGGGAAATACATGAAGGAGTCTGTGGAGATCATGCTGGGTCTCGATCCCTAGCACACAAGACTTTTCGCCAAGGATACTATGGGCCAACACTCCACCAAGATGCCATCAGAATATCTCGTTCATGTGATAAGTGTCAACGCTACGCAACTATCCCTCACTCCCCTCCCGAGCCGTTCACTCCTATGATCAGCCCTTGGCCCTTCACCCAATGGGGACTTCATTTGATCGGCCCAATGCCTGTAGGGAAGGGCAAGGTCCGCTATGCAATCATTGCAGTTGACTACTTCATAAAGTGGGCTGAAGTAGAACCCTTGGCAACCATTACTGAGGCAAAAATAGAAGACTTCGTATGGAAGAACGTCCTCTACAGATTCGGCATTCCCAATGCGATAGTCACGGACAATGGGCGGCAGTTCGACAACAAGAAATTCAGGATGTTCTGCTCTAAGTTCAACATCAACTTATGTTTTGCCTCTCCAGCCCATCCCTAATCTAATGGACAAGTCGAGGCCGTTAACAAAATAATCAAGCGCACTCTGAAAACTAGCTTGGACAAAGCTAAAGGTTGTTGGCTAGAATTCGTACCCCAAGTTCTTTGGTCATACTGTTGGAGATATGCCCTGAAAGTCAATCTTTGGAAGAAACCTTTCAGGACAATGAATGGATGTATGGATGATTCTTATACATCAAATGGCAAAGATACTAATTAGGACTATCTCTATAAACGATATATGTCATAAATAGTGAATCCATGGACAATGGATTGATGGAAGAAGTAATCTAATGATGTTAGACTACAGAGACCTTCTTCACATAACCATCATGTCCAAAAAGGTTCCTGGTCATAAGATTGTCGGAGGGATACTGACAATGCATAGACCGACACATACTATGTCTGCTTCAATTAGAAGGATGGAAAGTCTCATCCTATTCGTGTAGTGACACTAAGACAAGTATGTAGGTGCTCATTAAGGGAATGAGTTCACTGAACACAATCGAACGAGAGTACTTGCATGGAGGTCTACTCACATGTCAAGCAAGTAACTCTAATGGTTGGAATAGTGTAAGTAGTCCTTTGACCTGAGGCATCATCGTTGTCTTGTGGTTAAGTACTTGATCTTTGATTATGTCAAAGTCACTCCATCCGCGGGTGTCCACGACATAGTCGGGGTTAAGCCACTATGTCATGAAGGCAAGTGAATGTTCAACAAGGAATCTCTAATCCTCGTTTTGAGAGGATGAATACTCTAAGATATGATTCAGGAATCTTCGGCCGAAGTATCGAGCGTAATAAAGGAAAGCGTTCCTATACGACTCAATTGAATCATATAACATGGAATAATCACATTAGGGGTTTGACATATTATATCCATACCCTAGTGATGTGATTGAGAGTATTGTTTTAGAGAAGAATCGAATTGCATTGTAATTCCAACTGAATAGGTTCTCCGAACAACTTCTACATTAGCTTGGGTAGCCATGATATATGGTTAGATGTCACTCATGGCTTGTGAGTTCTTCTAGATGATTAAATGTAGTCATCAAAGAAGAAGGTGAATTAAAAGTAAGTTTTAATTCACTAAGTGATTGGATTAAATATAATCAATTGGATTGGTGCCAATCACCTCACTGCCTTGCTAATTAGAACCTAAAACGATTGTTCACCAATACACTCTTGTAGTGAGTAACTAATGGATGATGGAAATAATTAATTGGATTAATTAAGTGTTGTGATTAATTAGAAAGTCTAAAGAAATCATAAAAGCGATATAAGATCGTTTTGGGCTTAAAGAAACGTTCGGGTTTAATTGGGTCCATTGGGCCTAAACCCATTGGGCTTCTATTCAAGCATTGGATGACTTGACATAAATAAAAGCCCAAACAACACTAAGGGGGCCGGCCATATAGAGTGAAAAGGAGAGATAGGAAGTCAAGTTGTTGGCTAGGTTTCTTTGTGTTATAAAAGGAACTTTATAGTGAAAAAGTTTATTAGGGGTTTTTGTTGGAAATATGCCCTGAAAGTCAATCTTTGGAAGAAACCTTTCAGGACAATTGAATCGATGTATGGATGACTCTTATACATTTTGAATGTATGAAGTGATTTCTCATTAAAGTCATGAGAAATAGTGGGAGGTGTGAAAATGGATATAAACTTGAATGTGATTGGTTTATAGTTGTCTAAAGAATAATAGTACTTGACTATTATTAAGAGTTTGCAATTTTAATTGTTAAAAGACTCAAGCTCTTCAAACGTTAAAATTCCATGTTGTGTGACATTCTAAAGAATAGTCTTTGAATGTTGGTTTCGTCAACCTAGCATAAAATGGTTATATGTTGGGAGTTGTCCATAATTCTCTTTTATGAGGACAAGCTAAATAATCAAGCATATGGACAAGTATATGAAACAAAAGGGAAAAAGTTTCAAAATGAGTCACAACATATGGTTTAACAACAAGACAAACCAAATTCAACATCTCATGTAACAATATTGCTCTATGTAGTTTTGATAAAGAATTATATCAACCACCTAGAAGGAATGGTTGAGTTTCTTTATCCTTAGAAGGAGCCATGCTTCACTAAAGACTTGGATAATTCTTATATGACTACATTAAAAGGTCTTAGTATGACTAAAACTTGAAGTATGGTGTATGACACCATATAATTTAAATGAATAGACTTAATGAAACAAGTCACACATATCAAATGGAATTACTTGAGAAGGAATTCTTTTGTGTATGATTCATTTAAATTAGTGGGAGCAATATGCATTCAAATCAAGAAAAATATAATTGTTATTTTTGAATAAATGCTAAGTTACAACAAGGCCAGTGGGAGTGATGTCATAATTTGAGCAACAAGATGTGAATAAAGTCTATTTGATAGACTTGATAAAACATGGATGTTACTTGAGAAATGACAAAACATGACACGGTCAATTTTAAAGTATAGACTTGAAATTGGACTTATTGATATAGCAAGGCTATCTCAATAATGTTATATGGGAATTAAATCTCAAATGTTGTAGATTTAAGAAAGCATTTTCCTATGTGATAGGAAATCACTTTCATAACCCTTATAATGAATGTGTCATAAAATCACAAAAGGGACACATGTATTGACTTGTGAAGTAGATATCCAAAGGTGAAGAAACCACTGAGTTTGTCACTTTAAGATATTACTATATCCCAGGATCAGAACCAAAGCAACTGATAGAGTATTATTGCCTTTAAGAAAGAAACATCAGAGTGGGACTCTGGAAGCGTGCATTCACTTAGGTTGTTAACCAAAGTGAAAAATAAGCCATTTTAACAAATGGAACTTCAAAATGGATGAAGTACTAATCATATGAATGAATTGTTAGTATTGTACTACAATGGTCTCAAGGTTGGAGCAAAGTTTGTATAAAGTATACAAACGAAATATATGTCGATATATAGTTTTAGAAATTGCTTCAAAAGGTGTTTTGAATGGAAGGGGTTCTTATAGAACCAATGATTGAATCCAAACCATAAGGTCGTTAGTAGGATACTACGATGTAATGGGGCGATAGCTCAAGCCATGGAATCAAGGTCTCATCAAAGTATTCGAACACAATAAAGAGACATCATCAAATGTTTTGGAAACATTTGATAAGTAAATCCCTTTTGAATAATAAAAGGGATTAATACATAACCAAGTTAACCTACGAGCATAAACTCTCTCAACAAGATGTATAAGATACACTAGTGATTGACTTTAGTGCAAGTGGGAGATTGTTGGAAATATGCCATGAAAGTCAATCTTTGGAAGAAACCTTTCAGGACAATTGAATCGATGTATGGATGACTCTTATACATCAAATGGCAAAGATACTAATTAGGACTATTTCAATAAACGATATATGTCCTAAATAGTGTATCCATGGACAATGGATCGATTGAAGAAGTAATCTAATGATGTTAGACTATAGAGACCTTCTTCACATAACCAAATGTCCAAAAAGGTTCCTGGTCATTGGATTGTCGGAGGGATACTGACAATGCGTAGACCGGTACATACTGTGTCCCCTTCAATTGGAAGGATGGAAAGTCTCATCCCATTCGTGTTGTGACACTAAGACAAGTATGTAGGTGCTCATTAAGGGAATGAGTTCACTGAACACAATCGAACGAGAGTACTTGCATGGAGGTCTACTCACATGTCAAGCAAATAACTCTAATGGTTGGAATAATGTAAGTAGTCCTTTGACCTGAGGCATCGTCGTTGTCTTGTGGTTAAGTACTTGATCTTTGATTATGTCAAAAGTCACTCTATCAGAATGTCAACGGCATAGTTGGGGTTAAGCCACTTAGTCATGAAGGCAAGTGTATGCGCAACAAGGAATCTCTAATCCTCGATAAGAGAGGAAGACTACTGTAAGATATGATTCGGGAATCTTCAGCCGAAGTATCGAGCGTAATAAAGGAAAGCGTTCCTATACGACTCAATTGAATCATATAAGAAGGAATAATCACATTATGGGTTTGACATAACATATCCATACCCTAACGATGTGATTGAGAGTATTGTTTTAGAGAAGGATCGAATTACATTGTAATTCCAACTGAATAGGTTCTCCGAATAAACTTCTACATTAGCTTGGGTAGCTATGACATATGGTTAGATGTCACTCATAGCTTGTGAGTTCTTCTAGATGATTAAATGTAGTCGTCAAAGAAGAAAGGTGAATTAAAATGAAGTTTTTAATTCACTAAGTGATTGAATTAAATATAATCAATTGGATTGATGCCAATCACCTCACTACCTTGCTAATTAGAACCTAAAAGATTGTTCACCAATACACTATTGTAGTGAGTAACTAATGGATGATGGAAATAATTAATTGGATTAATTAAGTGTTGTGATTAATTTAGAAAGTCTAAAGAAATCATAAAAGCGATAAAGATCGTTTTAGGCTTAAAGAAACGTTTGGGTTTAATTGGGCCCATTGGGCCTAAACCCATTGGGCTTTTATTCAAGCATTGGATGACTTGAAATATATAAAAGCCCAAAGCCCAAATCCAACACAAGAGGCCGGCCACTTTAAGTGGAAAGGGAGAGATATTTAGTCAAGTGGTTGACTAGGTTTCTTTTTGTCTATATAAGAAACTTTATAGAGATATTGTTCATTAGGATTTTTGAAGTGTTAAAACAACAAAGAGGCAAAAGAAAAATAGCTCTCTAACACTACAAAGGCCGGCCACCTTAGGGGTGTTTTTACTAACACATCTTTCACCCTTTTGGTTATTCCTTCATCCTTCTCACTACACTAGTGGGTGAGGATCTTTAGAGGTTTCCTACTTTGGAAACTTGAAGAGAACCTAGGAGCACTCATACTATCAAAGTGGAGGAGGCAAGGAGGGAAGCTAGGCTCAAGGAGTTCAAGGAACAAAGGGCTTGGAGGTGGTCCATCCTTGGTCTCAAGTCTAGATCAAGAGGTATAAGACTAAACCTTCACTTTGTTCTTCTCTATAAATTGTTTTGATGCATTATATATAAACCTATGAACCTTGAAGGGGATTTGCATGACTATAGCTTTGATAATTTGTTATAAATGCTTCCGCTGCTTTCGTATATTAAAATTTATTTTGTATATGCATGATAGTCATTTAGAAATCCCTATATGTGAAAACTCATAATTTTCTTTTTCAGTTTTGTGTGTTGTTTTTCACAAAAAGAAGAAACCATCTCTCTCTCTCAAAACTCACACAAGGCCGGCCACCATAAGGGTGATTTAGCTAATCATTTTCTCACCCTTTTGGTTATTCCTTCATCCTTCTCACTACACTAGTGGGTGAGGATCTTTAGAAGTTTTCAATTTTGGAAACTTGAAGAGATCCTAGGAGCACTCATTCTAAACAAAGTGGAGGAGGCAAGGAAGGAGGCTAGGCTCAAGGAGTTCAAGGAGCAAAGGTCTTGGAGGTGGTCCATCCTTGGTCTAAGATCTAGATCAAGAGGTATAAAACTACTCCTAAACTTTGTTCTTTTATATGAATTTGTTTTTTATGCATCTTACATAAACCTATGCATCTTGAAGGGGATTTGCATGACTAGAGCTTTGATATTATTTGATAACATGCTTCCGTTGCTTTCGTATATAAATCTTGAATTGTATATGCATGCTAGTCACTAGAAATCCCACTTGAAATCTCATAAATTTCCCTTCACATACCGCACTTCATATCGGACTTCCACAGGAGAAACTCCATTCTCACTTGCTTTTGGTACAGAAACAGTTGTCCCGGTTGAGCTTGAGCAAGCAACATACCGAATCCAGAACTACATGCAGAGTGAGAACGACAAACAACTCACCCTCAACCTGGATCTAGTCGAGGAACACAGAAATCAGGCTCACCTGAGGAATGTCGCCTACAAGCAGCGCATCTCCAACTACTACGACTCAAGGGTCAAACCTCGCTCTTTCAAAGTGGGAGATTGGGTACTGAAGAAAAGATTACTCTGTGATAGAGTCCCGAGTGAAGGAACACTCAGTCCTAACTGGGACGGACCGTTCGAGGTCGTCGGCATCAGCCGCCCTGGCTCCTACAAGCTCAGAAGCTCCGACAACAAGACCCTTGGCCATCCATGGAATGCTGACCACTTGAACTACTATTACAAATAGACTCACATTGTACAAGTGTTAAGCTACAGCCGTTCGACATCCTATGTAACAAAGACCATTTGGTATGAATTCAATAAAGAGGTGATTTAGCCAACTCGGCCCTAAACTCTTTTACATTCTGAGCAATGAAACACTCAAGTGTTCAAGCTTCAATGCAAATGTTTCCAATACAAAATAAAATCTAAGTATGTGTCAACAAGACTATACAAAGGATCTATGCAAACATAGCCAAACATTCATCAATGATAGGGCAAGCACTTGAAGCTTGATAATGCAAACACTTGAAGCTTGATAATACAAACACTTGCTTGATAATGCAAACACTCATAAACATGCAAAACAAAAAAAAACTCGCAGGCTTATAACATGGCACGTGCCATACAAACAACAAACTAGTGCAGGTAGAGTACATGCAGAAAGTGAAAGCACTTCTAGTCATCCTCATCTGAGGTTGAACCCCTGATCATATCACTTTGAGTCCTACCGCCATTTTCTACATCTCCAAACTCATCATCACCCTGATGACTCTGCTCATCAGCACTGGCCTCATCGCCAAACTCATCTGCACTGCTAGAATAAACTGCAAGGTCAAAGGTTTCACCTTTTCGATGATGCTCATCTATTTCTTCACGGTATTTTCGAAGAACGCTTCCATCATCATAACGATCAAAGACAGCCATCCACTTCTTTTTTTTCAAAGTGAACTTCCCGGGTACAGTGATGTCTAAGGACATGGAGAAAGGCCTGGGAACCCAAGAACTCCTTCACAACAGCTTCCTTCTCAGTCGGGATACTACTCTTCAGCTCAGAAACCTCAACCAAGGCACTATCCAACTCCCCTTTAACCTTGGAAACCTCGACCATAGTTGTCTCCAACTGTTTCTTAGTCGCCTCCAACTGTACCTTGAGTCTTAAGTTCTCACCATTCCGCCTCTTCAAACTCTCAAAATGTTGATCCTTGACTTGGATGGCCTCAGCCAAAGCTTTGCTCGTCTTCCTGGCATCATTCACAAGCTGCTTATTCTCTTTTAATTTCACCTTGCACCGCTCAGCTTCTCGCAGTCTGTCGTGATACTCAGCCATGACCTGCATGAGAAGACGATCATCGCTACCAAAATAATGCTAATAAAGAGGAGAAAACAAGAAAATGACAAAGTAACACTCACATATGAAGACAGCTTCAACATCCGGTCGCAATCCGATTCATCTTTAGCTAAGGGCTCTCCGAGTTCATCGAAAGTGAATCGACGCCCTGCCAGGCAATTGTTGATATACCCAAATCCTTCCAAGGGACACTGCCAATCTCTTCCTTATCTTTACCCTCGCTGCTAGAACTAGGATCACCTTTCTGCCCAATGTGCTCCCTAACTGGAGGAAAGATAGGATTGATAGTAGGAAGATGAGGCAGCAATCGCCTATCTTCCCCGGCAACTATGGCAGCAGCATATCCAATGGCCTCAGCTTCAGCTTTCTTCGAGGCAGCAACCTTGAGGACTTCTTCTCGAGACTTAGTTTTAATGATTGGTCTCACTCGGTGCTTATGAGCTTCCTTGTGAAACAGGATGTCTTCTGAAGGAACTAAGATGGGCACTCTCCTTTTCTTGGTGCTGGTCTCCACTTTCTTGCCCACCTTCTCCACTGAACAAGGAAAATCAAAGTAAGGAATACCACATTATATATCTATATATATATATATATATATATATATATATATATAAAAAGGAGGGAAGAACAAGGATCAAGTGAAGGATACAACTTACTCGCTCGTCTCTGGCACTCGGAAACTAAGGGCTGGAAACCGTACTTTCGAAACAAGGGTCGTAGCTTACCCAAGTGTCTATCTTCTTTGGGCACCCTTAGCACTTTCTCTACATCAACTAGCTCCTGTCCGGAGAGTTTGATGGTGCCTCGTGTCACTGCATAAAGAAAAATCTTAGAAGCAAGAGAAAATCACAACAATAGCAAATAATGAGAAAATGGATACATTACAACCTACAGTCTGGAAGTGAGTAGAAACACGTCGCTCAGGTGTGACACCCTTAGCATGCTCCCAATCATTATAAAGAAAGCACCAACGTTTCTTCCATGTGCAGTATGCCTTTCTCTAATCAAAGACAACACGCTTTCTCTCGCTCCGACATGCACATTCGGCATAACCAGTACATGCTTTCACCGGGCGCATCTTATAACAGTAGCGCCACTGATGGAAGGAAGGCTCACCTAATCCACACTCCATCCAAATAATATAAAACCCGATCAAGGTATCCCAGAAACCAGGGTTAAGTTTCCCAGGTGCATAACCAATAAAAGACAGCATCCGTTGCAACCACGGATGCAAAGGTAAATTTACCCCCAAGGTCACTAATGTCTGGGTATAGAACATAACATGACCTTTGAGCGACTCAGAAGGCAATTCTTCACAACGCACCAAACGTATTCCTACACTACGGGGGATACTACATGATCGCCTTAGGGCCTCAAGCTGCTTTTCGCTATCTAACAAGTTATTTTCTAAATGGTCCGCTGTGAACTCAGAGCGAAATATGGGTATGGCGTCACAAACAACCCCCTCACCCACTAGCATGGAGGAAGAACCAATATTGGCTAAGGTTTGACAATTGTGAGGATCAGAACGAAATATGGGTATGACGTCACAAAGAACCCCCTCACCCACTAGCATGGAGGAAGAACCAATATTGGCTAAGGTTTGACAATTGTGAGGCTCATCCAACGTTTCTTTCGTACCAGACTCTAACAAAGGCCATGAAGACCCTGACATTGCAGGCTCAAACCTAGAGCTAGAGCTAGGGGAGCCCTCATCACTAAGACTTCCAGACTCCGACATCTATAACAAACAGAAACAAACTCTATCACTACATGAAGGATCAAAACATAAGGAAGCTCATAGGGCATGAAGAAAAGCTCAACCAGTTCATTATGTTCTTAACAAAATACATGAACACGCAAACAATTCAACAAGAATGAAAACATTCGATCTAGTGGAGAAGACTACCAACCTGAAGATGATGTAGCAAAGCAATGCCAGAATCCCTCTTAAGTAAAGAGCACTATGTCTTCAAAAATCACTACAAGATGAGCAAATGAAGGTAAGGTAAATAATGGAAACTTATCCTTCTTATATATAGTTCAACATGGCTATTGACATTCAAATTTCAAATTCAAACCATGAGAAAGCCCCACATGGAAAATCTTCAAACTTCTAACACTAGGGAGTTTCAAATTTCAAATGTTTCAGTTCCCCCCTTCACAAAAAAAAAAAAAAAAAAGGATCCAAAAAAATAAATAAATAAATAAAAAAGGATCCGAAAAACAAAAAAAAAAGGGGGAAGGGGGAACACAGCAGCTTCATCAATGGGATTCAACTACCAATCTCAAAAAACTTCGCACTGTCTTCATCAAGATAGTGCGAAGCACAATCAATTTATGGTGCCAACAAAAGCTTCATCAATGGAGGACAAATATCAATCTCAAAAGTTTCGCACTATCTTCATCAAGATAGTGTGAAGCAAAATCAATTTATGGTGCCAACAAAAGCTTCACCTATAAAGCTTCAGCCCCAAAGCTTCACCTATAAAGCTTCAACCCTTCAACACCAAAGCTTTACCTATAAAGCTTCACCACCAAAGCTTCACCTATAAAGCTTCAACCCTTCAACACCAAAGCTTCACCTATAAAGCTTCAACACCAAAGCTTCACCTATAACGCTTCAACACCAAAGCTTCACCTATCAAGCTTCAACCTTAATGCTTCACCTACAATACAAAATTTCAACACCAAAACATATAAAAGATTCACACACTCTTCATCAAGATAGTGCAAAGCTAATTCAAGTTTTGTGTCCTAAAAATAGCTTCAACTAGTCACGCTATATACCCAAACAAAAATCTATAGTCAATAACCCTTACCGATTAAACTATTTTCCAAACACAAAACCTTGTGGCAAATAAACAAATTTTGTTCATAAACCCAAGATTCCCTTGAACCTGTACAAAAACACGGGTCAACGCAAACATTTGTTTTGTTCTACACCCACAACATCCCTGTCATAAACAAACAGGCAATTATGTATATGTTTCCAAACATATTATAATAAATCAAACAACAAACCAAAGTCCCAAGTTTAACAATGGACAAAAGTACAAGCAATTCACCAGTAAGGAAGGTGCTACAAAAACATGAATCCCCCAGACTAAAATCCAACCCAAGCATCCTTTTTCTCCCTCTCCCTCTTCCGCCTCTTTCTATCTATCAAATTTCTGCAACTCCTGCTCTTCCTCAGTAGAGCTGAATTTTGGACATCTTATAGTTCTTGAGCAGATGAACAACTTTCACGAAGGAAATGTTTTTATTTGAGCGACGGAAGTTAGAGTGTTGAAGCTCCAAACATGACGGTCAGATTTCTGCAGGCTTCAAAACTGCCGTAGTGTTTCGAAGATCTGGAAATATTCAACCGTTAGTTTGTTCTGAATTTTTTATATGCTATGGAAAAGATGATGCGGAACAACTTCTATGAAGAAAGTATGTTGATCTGAACAAGAGAAAATGGAGTTTCGAAGCTCACAACAAGTCTGACAGGTTGACAGAAAAATGATGAACAGTTACTCATCATACCTGAATTTCTGGTTTTGTACTGCTCCAATGGATCTATAATTTGGATATGTTGTATTTCACAAGGTGAGGAACAACTTCAATGAAGAAAGTATGTTGCGATGAACAAGAGAAAATGGAGTTTCGAAGCTCACAACAAGTCTGACGGGTTAACAGAAAATTGATGAACAGTTACTCATCATACCTGAATTTCTGGATTTTTACTACTCCGATCGATCTCAAATTTGGATATGTTGTAGTTCACAAGGTGAGGAACAACTTCGATGAAGAAAGTATGTTGAGCTGAACAAGAGACAATGGAGTTTCAAAACTCACAACAAGTCTGACGGGTTAACAGAAAATTGATGAACAGTTACTCATAATACCTGAATGTCTGGAGTTGTACTACTCCGATGGATCTCAAATTTGGATATGTTGTAGATCATAAGATAAGGAACAACTTTTATGAAGATGACTTTGCGATCTGAGCTATAGAGAATGGTGTTATATTGCAGCAACTCAGGCTGATTAGTGGAAACGAAAAGCAATTCCACCAAAAAAAAAGTAAACAGCAACAAGGGCAAGCTCCCATACACCAAAGAAAAGATGAAAAAGAAGAATAACACAGAAAAGGGAGCTGGGTAGGACACAGGGTGCTCATCAAAAAGAGAGAAAAGCTACTAATTGCACTTGATCTTGTCTAGTCAGCAACATGCAGCATCAAACACACAAAAGTTGGAAATATTTTTAGATAAGGCATATATGAAGGTGTGACATCAAAACAAGGCTTCGTTACTTTGACAAATTAGTAACAAGCAAGACACCTCATTCGGCAACTCTCCTCGCCTGAAGACTTGGGGGACTCCCACCATATGCTACTGCACCTTGATACTCGGAAGTCTCACAACCACTCAGTGACTTGGATTTTTTCAAGTCTCCAACCGAAAAGTTTTCCTCACTCGGGAAATTAAGGGAACACTACCTCAAACTACATGCTTCACTCACAAAGCTTCAACAATACAAGTTTCAACAAACGAAAAAATTCAGAGAACTTTCTGAGAAGGCTTTGGTGTATTTAACACAATACGTTGAAATGAAGCAAAACTTATTTATTAATATTTTCAATAAGCTACAAATATGTACATATACATGAGTCAAAATAAACAAACAAGAGGGAGCCTTCACAAAGGTTGCTTAGGGGAAGTCTCAGCAGTCGGTAGAGGCCCAAAAGGAGAAAGCACCGGAAGGTGGTTATCCGGAGCCTCAGTACTGGACAGAACCCCAGAAGGAGGAGGCATTGGAGGTTGATCATTTGGAGCTTCATTATACGGTACAGCCCCAGAAGACGAAGGTAATAAATGCCTTTGGAACAAACCCACAAACCTTTGATGATCAAGTAAAGCCTGACCAGCAGATTCCTGCATCTGGTCAAGCTTCATTTTCATGTTTGTAGCATAGTCATGCGCGAGCCTGTGCAACTGTTTATTCTCATGCTTGAGCGCTCTAATCTCCTGTTTGAGACTTATCACTTCAACAGCCAATGATTCAACTTGGCGGGTTCTAGCAAATAGGCGTTGGGCCATATTAGACACAGAACCTGCACACTGAACACTAAGAGCCAGAGAATCCTTAACAGCCAACTCATCAGACCGTTTGGAAAGTAGTCTGTTATCTTTGGGAGTGAGAATGTTCCTGGCCACCACCGCAGCGGTCATATCATTCTTCATCACAGAATCCCCAACGGTAAGAGGACCAATAGGGGATATGAAAGATGGGCGTCATACGTTGTCTGGAGAAGGCGTGGCTGCCTCTTCTCCAAGGTTCAAGTCAAAACGATGGTCGGAGGGGCCATACATTTTCAAAGGTGTTGAAGAGATAAGAGGTCAGACAAATCAAGATCTTAGAAGTGCAAGAAGGGAGCTTCTACTGGTGGAGATTCAAGTGTGCTGTGGAACTTAATGCCAGCCTCTATAAAAATCTGCACTCGACGAAGCTTCAGAAATCGAAGAGGCGTTTGCTTTCTCAAAAGCTGGGCTGCTCAGAGACCACGAAGGCCGATCTCAGAAATCGAAGAGGCACCTGCTTTTTCAACCTCGTCAGCACCTGTCACATGCACACTCAGCTTTGCGGAAATTACGGGCAATCTGTCGAAAATGTCTGGTGAAGTAGAAAGCATGTGAATCTTACTGTTCAATCACCACTCTCTACACACAACATCAATTCCTCAGGTACCATATATAACTTTGCCAAAGATCTCTGACAAAGTTTAGGCACGAAAATTTCGAAGTTCCAGCTACCCTACTATTACCCACAAGGGTAAAGGAACAGCACCACTGCTTGACAACTGGAAAGTCCCTATGTGTGTCGACCTCCGTGTTCCGTGGCAAGACAGACTGGAAAGAACGTCCAACCTTTACTCACATTCGAGAAAAGACTCCCAACATAATTACTTTCTTAAAAGCCGAAGTGGCACCGCTTTCCGAATCTCGAGAGCCAGATCCCCGACGGGATTGCTTGTTCGAAAACCGAAGAGGCACAGCTCTCAGAACTTCGAAAACCAGATTTCTTTAGATAAAGCTTGTCTGTAATCTTCACACGCAGCATCAGCTTTCCAGATACCACATACCACTTTTTCAAAGTGCTCTAACAAAGTTAAAACACGTGAAGCTAGCAGCTCCCACTACATTGCTGTGACCAAGAAGGGTAAAGGAATAGCAGTACTACTTGCTATTGGGAAATTCCTATATATGTCGACCTCCTTCCTCCACGGACAGGCAAACCTGCAAAAATGCTCAACCCTTTCTTGCATTCGAGAAGGCACCCTCAACATAACCTCTCGAAATACTCAGCTTTATTTCCCCCCGATAATACCTCAGCAAATAAGCCACACCAAGAACAAGAGTATCTCATATCATCAGGGTTGAAAGCAAGAGTATCCCATATCATGCTTTCTCCCTGTTCTTGTCTTTGTCCTTGTCCACACCTGCAAGACAATGAGAAAGAGAGCAGTCAATCGGAACCTGAAATCAAACCTCCAATCTGGAACTGACTGCCTAGGACCTTTGCCTGGTTGCTTACTTAGCATTGCTCTCGAGTACTCATCCTCAACTGTTGTCAAGGTCATGAATTCCTCCGGCAAATACCTCATGACAGTTGATCAGATATTGGCTCTTTACACTGAAGCTGCCAAGCATAGATGAGTCAATATGAAGGAATATTCTGAATGACCATTTAAATGCAAAGGTTACACACCACTTCTGCCATGCAAAAGATTGAAGCAGAAGGTTCAACGATGAGCTGAAACAGATCACTACAGCACGACACCTTTCCATACCACATTCACTATTATGTCAACAGGAAGAGTATCCCATATCATCAGGGTTGATCATACTCTAGATTTGATGGGCTTGTTTTGACCCTCAAATTCTTGAGTCGACTCACTAAGGTGTCGTGAACTGCACGTGCCGATTTACCACTCTTGAATCAAATCCTTAAAGATCAAGCCACCAACGGTCCTTGAAGATATCACAAGCCCGATTCAAGATCAAGTGTCCACCACCCTGAATCAAATCCAGCCTAGTTCAAGAATAAGCCTGTGGAAAGTTACTTCTTCAAAAGCAAAAGTATTTCATATCATCTCTTCTCCATTTGCTTCTCCTTATCCTTGGTGCTATTTACGACACAAGGAGAAGGAGAACAATCAACAGGAAGCCGAAGTCGAACCTCCGATCCAGGTTGCTTGCTTGGAAGTCTGATTGCTTACCTTGTCTGTTACCTCCTTCGACAAATCTCCTAACTCGGCGACTTGGGGGACTCCTACTATAGGGTTTGTATCGCACTTGACCAAGCCCGAAACTACAAGTAAGCTTCAAGTGAAATTGATACATTACCTTGTGCATCTTCATCGGTTAAAGATATCACCCCTGGATGGAGGAAAAGTACTTCCAGGGAAGATGCCACATCTACATATGAGACAGATAAGGTAAGTGAAAATGATACCACACTTCGGTACTTAGAAGTTTCGTGATTACTCAATGGCTTGGATCTTGCAAGTCCCCAACCGAAGAGCTTCCCTCACTCGGGAACTTAAGGGAGCACTGTTTGTACCATACTTGACCAATCCTGAAACTACTGAGCACGGGTCAACGTTATACCGTCAATGACCCAGAAGAGCTTCCCTTCAACCAGGAGGCCAATCATAATGCGACACGTGTCGACATCAGAAGCCAATCACAGCGCGACACGTGTTAACATCAGAAGCCAATCACAACACGACACGTGTCAAAACAAAACTAGAAACTCTCTTCTATAAATAGGGATCATTCTCCCACAATAATCTCTAATGTCATTTTGTACTAAACTATTCACTAGAACTCACAAAATGAGAGCTTGAACCTATGTATTTGTGTAAACCCTTCATAATTAATGAGAACTTCTCTACTCCGTGGACGTAGCCAATCTGGGTGAACCACGTATATCTTGTGTTTGCTTCTCTGTCTCTATTCATTTACATATTTATCCTCACTAGTGACCGAAGCAACCAAGCGAAGGTCACAAAACCTGACACTTTCTGTTGTACCAAAGTCCTCACTGATTTTGTGCATCAACAGAAATAAAGGGAAGATTAGCAATTTTTCTAATCCCCGGCAACGGCGTCAAAATTTGATGTGGTAAAAACTAGCACACAAATTAAACCCTATGATTTAGACAATTGTAGTATGAGCAAGTAGGGATCGTTCTAGGCCGGGGATTAGGAGGGATGTTAATCAACACAAATTAAACTTAAAAACTGAAAACTAAACTATACTAACACAAAATAAGAACTGAGGGGGTTTTTGATGAATTTTAAGAAACAAAAGTAAATAGCAGCAATTAAATTGAGTTGTAAAAGGAATATGGGTGAAAAGCTAGCAAGAGGATTCTTCTCCACACATGAAACATATGCATACAAATTGATTTCCAATTATTCTTTCTATAAACCATGAATGATAATGCCCCAAATTAATTGTGAATAGCACTCATTAACTCTCAGATTATCCTAAGTTCATTAAATTGGACTTAGCAACGCAACCAAATTATCCTTCTCAAGTTCCTTAACTATGAAAATCATGATAGAGACACATATCAAAGGTCATTAAGTTCTGTGAAAATCATAAGTATTGACAACGCATTCGTAACTATGAACTACATGATACTCCTGCCAAGAATTTACTTAACACAATCATGACTAGCGACTTTTACTACTTATAAATATAAGTTCATAATGATTAGGTGAAATTCCTTTATATTCTAGCATCAAATCCCTACATGCAAACTAAGAGTGCACCTTTAATCAACACACAAGAACAAGTTCTTAATAAAACAGATAAGTAAATCACATTCATGTTTTATGAAACAATAACTGGATGTAATCAATTCATATAAAACATATGTTCATGGCTTCGAATTCCCTCTAGCTAAAAAGAAATTTAGTTACACATGTTCGTTATAGTTGAAAAGCAATTTAAAATAAACATCGAAACTAAAATAAGGATAGAAAGAACTCTCGAATTCCCCAGCACTCCAATGGCAGATTCGGCACAATCCTTAGATCCAGGTGCATGGCACTCCTCCTCCTATCCTTCCTTGCAAGCACAAATCACTCTTTCCCCCCAGAAACTTGCGGCACTCTCTATATTTTTCTCCTCTCCCCCCCTGAAAAATAAGTAGTATTTATAGGCAGGGGGCACGACACAATTTGTGGAGGAAAAGGAATTGGTTATTTGCATTGTTTTAGAACCCCTTAAATCAAATAGGAAGTGGTTTAATGTGATAAGGAATCCCCCTTGCAGTTGGAGATAAGGTAAAGTAGGATTAGGATAGGATAAGATAAGGTTTGTTAAGGATAAGGTTGGATAAGATAAGATTGGATAAGGTTTCCCTTTAATTTCTGATTCCTTGTCTTCCAAGCCTCAATCCTATTTCTTCCAGATTGTAGTACATTCCTAGCCTCATTTGACCACCAAAAACGTTCATCCCAAGTGCTCCCACGCATGCTATCCAATCCAAGTCCAAAACTGCTCCAAATTGCTCTGTTTAGCCATTTATTGTCATCTTTCCAAATTAGACCTACAATAATATGAAAATAACTTAAATTACGATAATAAATGGAAATTAACTAAGAAAATGCAAAGAAATAAGATAACAAAGTCGCATAAATATGCTCCTATCAACAGTGAAACATTAGATTCCATAATTCAATCACTTCATTTGGTTTTGAGATGATCAAGGAAGACCATTGTGTGTATCTTAAGAAATTTGAGAAAAATATTATACTTTCTCTGTATGTTGACGACATCCTCATAACGAGAAATGACAAGACCTCCATACAAATCACAAAAGTGTGGTTGTCATCCCATTTTGAGATGAGGGATATGGGAGAAGCACATTATGTGCTTGGAGTTAAGATCACCAAAGGTCATTCAAGGAAACTTCTAAGTTTGTCTCAAAAGACTTACGTCAAGAAGGTACTTGAACGGTTAAAGATGAAAAACTCTAAACCCCATAGACACTCATATGGAAAGAGTGCAAAATCATCCTTAGAACAGTGTCCTGAGATCAAGAAAGAGAAAGAACAAATGACAAACATACCATATGCCTCTGTGGTAGGAAGTTTGATGTACGCAATGCTTTGCATGCGTCCGGACAAGCTCACTGGCAAGTTGTCAAGAGTACTGTGAGAGACCTACAAGGAACAAAAGACTTAGCTCTATGTTATCAAGGATGTGATTACAAGATAAAAGGATAGAGTGATAAGGACTAGGCAAGTGATGGAGATGAACGCAAGTCCACCTCAAGTTATGCTTTATTCTTGGAAGTGGAATAGTTTCCTCAAGTAGCAAGAAACAAACTTGTGTTGCTCTACCAATGAGGGAGTCAGAATATGTTACCCTTAGATCAGCTATTCAAGTAGCTATTTGACTTCGGAGGTGCTTACGACACATGGGTATTACATCACATTCCCATGAAGTTGTATTTGTCTACTGTAATAATACCTCGGCCTTAGCATACACTAAAGATCCCAAGTATAATGCAAAATCTAAGCACATAGATGCACGATACCATTTCCTTAGGAACAAGGTTACCATGGGTGAAGTAGTAATGTTGAAACATATCTCGACAAGCATGCTTGCTGATCCCATGACTAAACGCATAATTAGAAAATGTTTTTTGACTCGTGTAAAGAATATGGGTTTACGTAGGGTTTAATGTGCTTTTCTTTATATAACATTATTATTGATTGAATAAAGCATTGAAGTTTTCATTTCATATTTCCTTTTGGAATGATTGTTTACACATCTTTACAAGTGTCAACAAGCTAGAATTTGTTCTTTACACGAACAATTCGCCCTGACACTGTGGTAGTGAGCAGGATGAGAAATATGTGTCCTCGATGCATTTGAGTGTGAGACTTGTATTTGCACGTACCTATATACACTAGATATATGTATGTATGTCACTTTAAAAATGTCTAAGCTGAGACCTAATAGAGGTCAAACATGAAATTTATTTTGAAATTCATGGTTAAGCTTGTAAAGCCGGATGTGAGTATCTAGATGGGCGCCAACAGGGCGACTAGGATAGAATGCTCAAGTTAGGCACTTGTGTAGTAAATAGACTAAAACCCGTACGGTGTATGCTCAATGGACATGTGACACACACATTGAATTGAGGATACACCATAGCATACAAATTATATTGTATGTGCTATTACGAATGGATAGTGAAAGTGATGAATTGATCACTACTTCAATCATTGTGTGAACAACAAGGGATCTATATGATTCCACCCTTATGCCCTTTTGGACTATAGTCTATGTCAGAAAGATGAGGTTTTATGATCACTACTTTAGCATGTTTATCTAAAGCAGTCAAGTTAGCTATTGTTCCAAGAGGCGTGTCTAGGCAATAGTTAAACCAAATTAGGCTGACGTGAGAATTTAGGAAGACAGTTTGAAGACAACACCATGTCATGTGGTTCATTCGTTGTGCAGTGTCTTTTGATATTTGTTATTTAACATAAGACATGGATACATGATGCTTGTGAAACATGACATTGCTTTTTATTTCATAACGAGGGATAAAGAATGTCAGGTATGGTGTATGACAAACAGTATGAGGTATAAAGTGATAGACTTCCGAGTGATGCACTCTTGTTAGTTTGGTGATAGCTTAATAACCGTTCTAGTGGATATGTACGTTCTTTTCTCGCAAGGTCGCGCATTCCACTTCCTGTACGAGGAGATAAACTAGAATGGCTGTGAAGTATGTGGGTTGATTGAGATTATGCCACACCGTAAGTGGATGAGTGAGAGATGTAGGATTTATGTAATAAATAAATCAAATAGTGATCCACCCACCCAAATTAGGGCGATGGATTGATATAAATCTCTTAATTATCTTTTGTGATAGTTAGAGAAAAATCAAGAGATATTTAGATTGGAGCATACTCGGGATTTTTATGGGTGTTTTAGTCACTGTTCCCTCTTCCCAACCACTATATAATAAAGCTTTGAGGAAGAAACACAAAAGAAAATACAAGCATTTTCAAGGTTCACAATATTCTAGTTAGGTCTCTAGGGTGATCTCCACAAGAGGAGAAAACTAAAGGGGTAGCTCGACATATCGTAGCCAACTCAACGATCTTCGAGGTTCTAGATACACCTTGGTTCATGTTCGTATGATCGTGTCGAGATCCAAACTTCCACACAAGAGGTATAAACGTTCCTCTACTTAATTTATAGTCTTCCAACACCCGTATACACACTTGTTTACTTTTGGTCTTTCGAATTACGAAAAGGAGGCTTTCAAGTCTTCACATACCCTTTCGTTTTAGCATGACAAAATAACAATGTTTTACAATTGCACTTACAAACGTTTGCACTCTGTACACTGACTAATAATGATGTTCAGCAATAATTGATACATAATCTAGCGTCAAAATTATGAATAAAGTAGAAAATACAAAGAAAAAGGAACGAACTGTGTGTTCAATCGCTAAGATACAGACGATGTTAGAAGCCCGCAGCCAAAGAGTTAGGACTGGTAGCCAAACGAAAACGAGAAGCCTTTGTATAAGAAAGATTCATTTGTTTTCACTTGGTTTATCACAGGAAACCGTATCGTAAGTTACAATGATAATATTTCTTAGCGTAAGTATTTGCAATTTGCAGGTGACCAATAGATACCAAACATCGCCGTGACTGTTGAGTAGTTCGTAACAGAATTACATAAAACATAATTCTACTAGGAAAGTGTGATGAAGTGCTGCAATGAACTAACCAAACTTGGAGGCCAATGCTTCGTTTCTTTGACGTATGAGAGGTCCGTATAGTGAGGATCAAGAAGCGTTGCAATTGTGAACTGATTTTCTGCAAGCAGGGGGGCGTGTTTGTCGACATACAAGGCTGCTGCTAGAGCTGCATGCACTTCTGTAGAAAAACCAAACAACAAAAATGAATTCGTTAGAAATTGAGAGAATTTTGTCGGGATTAGCTTAGGCAAGGAACGTAATATCTACTCAAGTAGGTACCTGGATATCCCTTCAAAGATATGGAAACATCCTCCATCTCTGCAACTGCATCTTCTCTGTTGCCAACCTCATACAAAACCAAGGATCTGCCTACTCTTGCATAGTCTGAAAAGGCAAAGTCATTGTACTTCTCAATCACCTGAAATGAGATAAAGACGATGTTAACTGTGAAACTCGTTTCTTCTACCCGTCTGTCTCTCCGAGTATAGTAATGGCTAGGTGCAAAGATGTTCCTTGATTAGAGAACTGAAACAATGCACAAAAGCACCAAAGACGATGCGACTTTTAAACAAGGAACCAAACCATCATGATTCATGATGATGACAATGACATAAAGTAGTTGGTTATTACTGAAACACAAGATATGCACATTTCAAATTGTCGAGAGGATTCAAAAAGGCAGAGCAATAATGATTATTAGACACACAGCAAAACCATATAATTCTGAGAGTTAACTGACCCAACACTCCTAATTTCTCTAATTTGTAGGCAGCGGAAGATTATAAAATAGAACACAAAAACAGGTGAACTACTTAATCCATCCGTTGTGCAGCTTATCTAAAGCTGGAACAGCTGTCTCTCTTCTCCTTTTTTTTTTTTTGTCGGTGAGGTCCATCGTAGCTAAGCACATTCCATGGAACCCAAGGGAAGATCAATTTAAAATATGAGAAATATGTTTCTTACATGCTATGTAATAACAAAAACACCATGGCATGGCAGGAGCTGTATCCTATCCAGTTCCGGCCATACACGCATTCAAGGAAATAATTGACTAGTTTTTGAAAGCTTCGATTTATTCGGACATAAAAATTAATTAAGAAAACCTTGTCATACAATCCAGCCCCACTCTCTCTAGTGCACCACTCTGTTGCATTTCCAATAACCACATCCACACACAAATGCACACAGGCATACACTCATACGCCAAAACAAGAGAAGAGAAGCATGCACGAGACCAAATCAATTCCAGTTGGAAGATTGTAAGGTTGGAGGCTATTGGAAGAAGCTACTCTCGGCTGGAATGCTGGAAATCAATCACAGTCATACCTTTTTGGAGCTAGCTGTTATATCCATTGTATAACTCTTGGCTAGGGCTAGGTACTTTATTCAAGAGATTGTTTACTTTAGCCTACAATTAAGGGATCCTGTTTCCTAGTTATTGTAAAATAGTTAGTTGTCTTCCAAGGAGTAAATTAGGGAGTTGATTGGGAACTGATTGGAGGCTGTGTCCTCCGTTCCTTTCTCTATATATGTTCCAACTTGTAAATGATTTACACATGAAATATACATAAAAAATTCAATAATTCCACATAGCTTTAACAGGTGAGTCATGTCCGTACCGGAGTTTCAAGTCCACCATTGGCTTCATTCAATCAAGTTAACGGTTTATTTGGTTCATTCAATCAGGTGAGTCATGTCCGTACCGGAGTTTCAAGTCCACCATAGCTTAAAAGAAATATAATGCCCACGTTTCCTTGGGAAAGAAATAACCCCAAATCCAAATGTCCACCATTACCAATATATAAAGACAAAACTCAGGAAACAGGCAACAGGCAAAACGTAGTAGTGGTAAAGTGAGTGATTGAGTACCTGAGTAAAACAGACAAGAGCTTGGTCAAAGTCACCCAGAGCCTGCAGTTCCCTCCCTTTCTCCAACAACTCCAAGGCATCCGATATTCTTCGAGAAATTGCATCGCTTGCGTCTCTCTCAGCAGCGCTTATCGGGTTGAAGCTTGTGAGAGCAGAAGAAGTGGAACCAGAAGGGGTTGTTGAATTTACATTGCTACTGTTGGTGTCACTACAGCTAGCTTTACTTGGGAGCAGAAAAGTAGCCAAAGGAAGTGACAAGAGAACCAAGCGCCTGCTCAGCAATGGCCATTTTACGTTTGCTGGTTGAGTTGAGGAAGAAGAGGTCGGGAGAAGATGGGGAATGGGTGGTGCTTTACATGCCCTCATATTGTTTTGATTTAATTTTGTGGGCAAAGCCTTTCTGCCTCCTAACTTTATACTCTTTTTTATTTTTATTTTTTTTGTAAATCCAATTTTATTAGACTATTTCCAACCCTTTGAGTTAAAACCTAAAAATTTAACACATAAAATTTAAGTTTTAACCTATAAGCAGTTTTTTTGCTCCAACCATTCTAGGTTAAATTCTTGACCCGAGATTATTAAAGAATGAATTTAGGCTAATTTTTTTTGTTGAAGTAGGTTTTTTCAAAAAATAAAAAAAAAATTATGTAGACTATCCTAATTTAATTTTATGAACATTTTAACCTAAAAATATCTAAATTCCGATAAATATTGAAAAATTACTAAACCGACACCACAAAACTCATGAAATGCTATGAAACAATATTTTTTTAATTAATTTAGCTGTTGGATTTAATTTTGGACCATTAGATCTTTTTTTTACCATTAGATTTGATCATATTAGATCTCAACCATTAGATTCAAAAAAAATTATAAATATAAAACCATTAATTGAATAAATTAAATGTGGACCGTTGGATAACCAATGGTCCATTTGAATTGTGACCATCAGATCAGAAAATGAGTCGTTGGGCTCGTGTCACGAGGCGAGATGATGGCTGACACACATGGGTGGGCCAGCAAAATGCTGAGGTTGCTTAATGCGTGGGCCGTGCGAACTTCTAGGCTTCGGCAACTCAACTTCACTTCCCTCATCCCACTCGCACAAGTGGGTTACATCACCAAGAGTAGCTCCAGCATACGTTGGAGCCCGATGGACAAGTGCTCGAACAGCGCCACATTGCCCTAGCAACGAAGTCTAGCCCACGTTGGTGATTGTGCTTGAGGGAGAGGCCCGACATGAATAGCTAGACCGAGAGCCCGATGGCCAAATGACGCAAGGCTGACGTCAAGGCGATGTCAGCCACGTTTATCTTTTTTTGCGTCAGGCACATGCGCTTCAAGCGTCCGTGGTGGCGCGTCGTCCAACATGTTTTCAGACGTGGGGCTCGCGGCGCTTTTCTGAAATGTTACCGTTGGGGAGGCCACGTGGCTTCTCCACATCCGTTGGATTTCAACAACTACATTTTATGGACCATTGGATTTCAAATGGTAAAAAAAAAAAATTAAACCTTTATTAATTTCAACCATTGGATTTGAGATCAACGGTCCACATTATTCGCCTTTATAAATTGAAAAAAAAAAGTAAAAAATTCTGAAATGTTACCGTTGTGCCACGTGGCACAATCTAGAGGGTTGGAATTTGTTGATGCACAAAATCAGCGAAGACTTTGGTACAACAGAAAGTGTCAGGTTTTGTGACCTTCGCTTGGTTGCTTCGGTCACTAGTGAGGATAAGTACGTAAATAAATAGAGACAGAGAAGCAAACACAGGATGTACGTGGTTCACCCAGATTGGCTACGTCCACGGAGTAGAGGAGTTCTTATTAGTAGTGAAGGGCTTACACAAGTACAAAGGATCAAGCTCTCAATTTAGTGAGTTCTTGTGAATGATTTAACACAAATGGCATTAGCCAATATTGTGGGGGAATGACCCCTATTTATAGAAAAACTTGTAGCTTTGTCACATTGACATGTGTCATGTTATGATTGGTTCTTGATGTCGACACGTGCTGCGCTCTGATTGGCTTCTAATCTTGACACGTGTCGAGTAGTGATTGGCCTCCTGGTCGAAGGGGAACTCTTCTGGGTCCTTGACAGTATAGCGTTGGCCGGTGCTCGGTAGTTTCGGGATTGGTCAAGTATGGTACAAACAGTGCTCCCCTAAGTTCCCGAGTGAGGGAAACTCCTCGGTTGGGGACTTGCAAGATCCAATCCCTTGAGTAATCACGAAACTTCTAAGTACCGAAGTGTGGTCTGATCTTCATCTGCCCTTCTCTGGAAGTACCTTTCCTCCATCCGGGAATGGTGTATTTAGCTGATGAAGATGCACAAGGTAATGTATCAATTTCACTTTGAAGCTTACTTGTAGTTTCGGGCTTGGTCAAGTGCGATACAAACCCTATAGTAGGAGTCCCCCAAGTCGCCGAGCTAGGAGATCTGCCGAAAAAGGTGACAGACAAGGTAAGCAGTCAAACTTCCAAGTAAGCAACCCAGGATCAGAGGTTTGACTTCGGCTTCCGGTTGATTGTTCTCCTTCTCCTTGTCTCTCATTCAACTGCCAGGATAAGGAGAAGCAAATGGATAAGAGATGATATGAGATACTTTTGCTTTTGAAGAAGTAACTTTCCACAGGCTTATTCTTGAACTGTGCTGGAGGGTTTTCTGGTGCCCTTCAGAGTATAAGGCCGACTCAAAAATTTGAGGGTCAAAACAAGTCCATCAAATCTAGAGTACGTTCGACCTTGATGATATGGGATACTTTTGCTGTTGACGGAATAATGAATGTGGTATGGAAAGGTGTCGTGCTGTAGTGATCTGTTTCAGCTCACCGTTGAACCTTCTGCTTCAATCTTTTGCATGGCAGAAGTGGTGTGCAACCTTTGCATTTAAATGGTCCTTCAGAACATTCCTTCATAGTGACTCATCCACGCTTGGCAGCTTCAGTGTAAAGAGCCAATATCTGATCAACTGTCATAAGGTATTTGCCGGTGGAATTCGTGACCTTGACAGCAGTTGAGGATGAGTACTCGAGAGCAATGCTAAGTAAGCAACCAGGCAAAGGCTCCAGGCAGTCAGTTCCAAATTGGAGGTTTGATTTCAGGTTCCGACTGACTGCTCTCTTTCTCCTTGTCCTGCAGGTGTGGACAAGGACAAAGACAAAGACAGGGAGAAAGCATGATATAGGATACTCTTGCTTTCGACCCTGATGATATGAGATACTCTTGTTCTTGGTGTGGCTTATTTGCTGAGGTATTATCGAGGGGAAATAAAGCTGAGTATTTAGAGAGGTTATGTTGAGGGTGCCTTTTCGAATGCGAGAAAGGGTTGAGCATTTTTGCAGGTTTGCCTGTCCGTTGAGGAGGGAGGTCAATGTATATAGGGATTTCCCAATAACAAGTAGTAATGTTATTCCTTTACCCTTCTTGGTCACAGCAATGTAGTGGGAGCTGCCAGCTTCACGTGTTTTAATTTTGTCAGAGCACTTTGAAAAAGTGGTATGTGGTATCTGGAAAGCTGATATTATGTGTGAAGATTACAGACAAGCTTTATCTAAGGAAATCTGGCTCTCGAAGTTCTGAGAGTTGTGCCTCTTCGGTTTTCGAACAAGCAATCCCGTCGAGGATCTGACTCTCGAGATTCGGAAAGCGGTGCTACTCCGGTTTTTGAGAAAGTAATTATGTTGGGAGTCTTTTCTCGAATGTGAGTAAAGGTTGGACGTTCTTGCCAACCTGTCTTGCCGCAAAACACGGAGGTCGACACACATAGGGACTTTCCAGTTGTCAAGCAGTGGTGCTGTTCTTTTACCCTTATGGGTAATAGTAGGGTAGCTGGAACTTCGAAATTCTCGTGCCTAAACTTTGTCAGAGATCTTTGACAAAGTTATATGTGGTACCCGAGGAGTTGATGGTGCATATGGAGAGCGGTGATTGAACAGTAAGATTCACGTGCTTTCTACTTCACCAGAAATCTTCGACAGATTGCCCGTAATTTCCACAAAGCTGAGTGTGCATGTGACAGGTGCTGACGAGGCTGAAAAAGCAGGTGCTTCTTCGATTTCTGAGATCGGCCCTCGTGGTCTCTGAGCAGCCCAGCTTTTGAGAAAGCAAACGCCTCTTCGATTTCTGAGATCGGCCCTCGTGGTCTCTGAGCAGCCCAGCTTTTGAGAAAGCAAATGCCTCTTCGATTTCTGAAGCTCCGTCGAGTGCAGATTTTTATAGAGGCTGGCAGTAAGTTCCACAGCACACTTGAATCTCTACCAGTAGAAGCTCATTTCTTGCACTTCTAAGATCTTGATTTGTCTGACCTCTTCCTTCTTCAACACATTTGAAAATGTCTGGACCCTCCGACCGTCGTTTTGACTTGAACCTTGGAGAAGAGACAGCCACGCCTTCTCCAGACAACATATGGCGCCCATCCTTCATATCCCCTACTGGTCCTCTTACCGTTGGGGATTCTGTGATGAAGAATGATATGACCGCTGCAGTGGTGGCCAGGAACCTTCTCACTCCCAAAGATAACAGACTACTTTCCAAACGGTCTGATGAGTTGGCTGTTAAGGACTCTCTGGCTCTTAGTGTTCAGTGTGCAGGTTCTGTGTCTGATATGGCCCAACGCCTATTTGCTAGAACCCGCCAAGTTGAATCATTGGCTGCTGAAGTGATGAGTCTCAAACAGGAGATTAGAGGGCTCAAGCATGAGAATAAGCAGTTGCACCGGCTCGCCCATGACTATGCTACAAACATGAAGAGGAAGCTTGACCAGATGAAGGAATCTGATGGTAAGGTTTTACTTGATCATCAGCGGTTTGTGGGTTTGTTCCAAAGGCATTTATTGCCTTCATCCTCTAGGGTTGTACCTGGTAATGAAGCTTCAAATGATGAACCTCCAATGCCTCATCCTTCTGGGGTTTTGTCAAGTACTGAGGCTCCGGATAACCACCCTCCGGTGCTTTCTCTTTCTGGGGCTTTACCGACTGCTGAGACTTCCCCTAAGCAACCTTTGTGAAGGCTCCCTTTTGTTTGTTTATTTTGACTCATGTATATGTACATATTTGTGGCTTATCGAAAATATTAATAAATAAGCTTTGCTTCATTTCAACATATTGTGTTAAATACACCAAAGCCTTCTTCATAAAGTTCTTTGAATTTTTGCTTTTGTTGAAACCTGTATTGTTGAAGCTTTGTGAGTGAAGCATGTAGTTTGAGGTAGTGTTCCCTTAATTTCCCGAGTGAGGAAAACTTCTCGGTTGGAGACTTGAAAAATCCAAGTCACTGAGTGGTTGTGAGACTGCCGAGTATCAAGGTGCAGTAGCATATGGTGGGAGTCCCCCAAGTCTTCAGGCGAAGAGAGTTGCCGAATGAGGTGTCTCGCGTGTTACTAATTTGTCAAAGTAACGAATCCTTGTTTCGATGTCACACATTCGTATATGCTTTATCTAAAAATATTTCCAACTTTTGTGTGTTTGATGCTGCATGCTATTGACTAGACAAGATCAAGTGCAATTAGTAGCTTTTCTCTCTTTTTCATCTTTTCTTTGGTGGAATTGCTTTTCGTTTCCACTAATCAGCCTGAGTGGATGCAAGCTAACACCTTTCTCTATAGCTCAGATTGCAAAGTCGTCTTCATGAAAGTTTTTCCTTATCTTGTGAACTACAACATATCCAAATTTGAGATCTATCGGAGTAGTACAACTTCAGAAATTCAAGTATGATGAGTAACTGTTCATCAATGTTCTGTTAATCCGTCAGACTTGTTGTGAGCTTCTAAACTCCATTTTCTCTTGTTTAGATCAACATACTTTCTTCATCGAAGTTGTTCCTCAGCTTGTGAACTACAACATATCCAAATTTGAGATCCCTCGGAGCAGTATAACTCCAGAAATCCAGGTATGATGAATGACTGGTTATTATTTTTCTGTCAACCCGTCAGATTTGTTGTGAGCTTCGAAACTCCATTTTCTCTTGTTCAGATCGGTATGCTTTCTTCATTGAAGTTGTTCCTCAGCTCGTGAACTACAACATATCCAAATTTGAGATCCCTCGGAGCAGTATAACTCCAGAAATCCAGGTATGATGAATGACTGGTTATTATTTTTCTGTCAACCCGTCAGATTTGTTGTGAGCTTCGAAACTCCATTTTCTATTGTTCAGATCGGCATGCTTTCTTCATTGAAGTTGTTCCTCATCGTCTCTTTCATAACATATCAAAAATTCAGAATGAACTAATGGTTAAATATTTCCAGATCTTCGAAACATCACAGCAGCTTCGAAATCTGCAAGAATCCGACTGTCATGTTTGGAGCTTCAACACTTTAATTTCCGTCGCTCAAACAGAAATGGTTCCTTCTTGAAAGTTGTTCATATGCTCAAGAACTATAGGGTGTCCAAAATTCAGCTCCATTGGAGAAGAGCAGAGGTTGTAGAAATTTGATAGATGAAAGGAGGCGGAAGAGGGAGAGAGAGAAAAAGTCTCTTGGGTTGGATTTCTATTTTGGGGCATATTCCAATTTTTGTAGCACCTTCATTATTGATGAATTGCTTGTACTTTTGTCCATTATGAAACTTGGGACTTTGGCTTGTTGTTGGATCTATTATAATATGTTTGGGAACATATATAAGTGAATAAATAAGAAGGAAAATTTTGGGCCCTTGTGGGTGTAAAACAAAAAATGTTTATGTTTACCCAAGTGTTTTTGTACAAGTTCAAGGGCATCTTGGGTTTTGTGAACAAAATTTGTTTATTTGGAGCAAGGTTTTGTGTTGAAGCTTTGTAGGTGAAGCTTTGGTGTTGAAGCTTTGTAGATGAAGCTTTCGAGGTGAAGCTTTGATGGTGAAGCTTTGTAGATGAAAGTATGTAGAGGGAGCTTTCTAGGTGAAGATTTTTTAGGTGAAGCTTTGTAGGTGAAGCTTTTTTAAGTGAAGCTTTTCGGGTGAAGTTTTTTTTGGGTGAAGCTTTGTGGGTGAAGCTTTTTAGGTGAAGCTTTGTGGGTGAAGCTTTTTAGGTGAAGCTTTGTAGGTGAAGCTTTTTTAAGTGAAGCTTTTCGGGTGAAGTTTTTTTTTGGGTGAAGCTTTGTGGGTGAAGCTTTTTAGGTGAAGCTTTGTGGGTGAAGCTTTGGAGGTGAAGCTTTTCGGGTGAAGCTTTTTGGGTGAAGCTTTTTAGGTGAAGCTTTGTGGGTGAAGCTTTGGAGGTGAAGCTTTTCGGGTGAAGCTTTTTGGATGAAGCTGTTTTTTTTTTTTTTTTTTTTTTTTTTTTGCGCTTGACACGGTCTTCATTTGCTTGTTTTGTAGTGACTGTGGAAGACGGATTGCTTTCTGATTGAGAAGGGTTCCGGCATCGCTTGCTATGAATGTAAAAGAGTGAGGGCTGAGTTGGCTAAATTACCTCTTTATTGAATTCATTGCCAAATGGCCTTCATTACATAGGATGCCGAACGGCTATAGCTCAACACTTGTACATCGTGAGTCTATTTGTAGTAGTACTTCAAGTGATCAGCGTTCCATGGATGGCCAAGGGTCTTGCCATCGGAGCTTCTAAGTGTGTAAGAGCCAGGGCGACTGATGCCAATGACTTCATACGGTCCATCCCAGTTTGGACTAAGTGTGCCTTCACTCGGGACTCTGTCGCAGAGTAATCTTTTCTTTAAGACCCAGTCTCCTATTTTGAAAGAACGAGGCTTGACCCTAGAGTCATAATAGTTGGAAATGCGCTGCTTGTAGGCGACATTCCTCAAGTGAGCTTGGTTTCGGTGTTCCTCGACTAAATCCAAGTTGAGGGTGAGTTGTTTGTCATTTTCACTTTGAATGTAGTTCTGGACTCGGAATGTTGCTTGCTCGAGCTCAACAGGGACAACCGCCTCTGTGCCAAAGGCAAGTGAGAATGGAGTTTCTCCTGTTGAAGTCCGATATGAAGTGCGATATGACCAAAGAACTTGGGGTACAAATTCTGGCCAACAGCCTTTAGCTTTGTCCAAGCTGGTTTTCAAAGTGCGCTTGATTATTTTGTTGATGGCCTCAACTTGTCCATTAGACTGGGGATGAGCTGGAGAGGCAAAGCATAAGTTGATGTTGAACTTAGAGCAGAACAACCTGAACTTCTTGTTGTCAAACTGTCGCCCATTGTCAGTGACTATCGCATTGGGAATGCCGAATCTACAAAGGATGTTCTTCCACACGAAGTCTTCTATCTTTGCCTCAGTAATGGTTGCCAAGGGTTCTACTTCGGCCCACTTTGTGAAGTAGTCCACTGCAACAACTGCGTAACAGACTTTGCCCTTCCCTGCCGGCATTGGGCCGATCAAATCAAGTCCCCACTGGGCGAAGGGCCAAGGGCTGATCATAGGAGTAAGAGGCTCTGGAGGGGAATGAGGAATAGTTGCATATCGTTGACATTTGTCACATGAGCGGGATACTTTGATGGCATCCTGGTGGAGTGTTGGCCAGTAATATCCTTGGCGAAAAGTCTTGTGTGCTAGGGACCGAGATCCAGCATGATCTCCACAGACTCCCTCATGTATTTCCCGAAGGACGATTTCCGCCTCGGCAGGCGTAAGACACCTTAAGTATGGCAGGCTAAAACCTCGCTTATAGAGTTGATCATTGATGATCAGGTAGCGGGTAGACTTGTATCGAATTTGCTTAGCCTGGACTTTATCATTTGGGAGGGTGCCATGAGCAAGGAAATTATAGATCGGGGTGATCCAACTATCCCCCTGTTGTAAGTTGCATACTTCTGCGGCCATGGTGCTTGGTGTTGCCAACAGTTCGACATGAATTTTTCTTCCAATCTTGTCTTCCACAGCTGAGGCGAGGCGAGCCAGGGCGTCTGCATGACTGTTTGCCGCTCGAGGAACTTGGGTGATCTGGTAGTGGAAGTGCTTGAGCAAAAGTTGTGTTTGCGTAAGATATGCTGCCATGGAGCTGTCCTTAGCATCAAAGTTGTTGGTAACCTGGTTGACCACTAATTGGGAGTCACTGAAAATATCAATTTGTTTAACCCCGAGGTGTTTGGCCAAACGTAATCCTGCTAGAAGGGCTTCATACTCGGCCTTATTGTTTGATGCCTTGAATTTGAAACGAAGAGCATACTCCATTGCTACTTTGTCGGGCGTAGTCAAGACTAGTCCCGCTCCACATCCCTGTTGGTTGGATGAGCCATCAACATACAGACTCCATGCTGAGGTCGTTGATTCTACTTTCTGAGCTTCCGATGGTAATGAAGCTACTGCTTCAGGTGTAGAAGCAATGTCAACAGGATATGTGAAGTCGGCGATGAAATCTGCTACTGCTTGACCTTTTTCGGCTGGTTTTGGTTGGTAGGAGATGTCAAACTCACCCAATGCTATCGCCCATTTGATCATTCGCCCAGACGTGTCAGGACTCTGGAGTATCTGTCGAAGAGGGTGATTGGTAAGCACGATGATGGCGTGTGCTTGGAAATAAGGGCGAAGTTTCCGAGCAGACATGACCAATGCTAGAGCTAATTTCTCAATGTTGGAGTATCGTGTCTCCGCATCTTGTAGGGCCTTGCTAGCGTAGTAGACGGGCCGTTCGACACCACTGTCCATTCGAATAAGAACAGAACTGACTGCTGAAGCCGAAACCGATAGATAGATGATGAGAGTGTCACCAACTTCTGGTTTGGAGAGCAGAGGGGCTTTACTCATGTACTCTTTGAGGTTCCTGAATGCCTTGGCACATTCCTCCGTCCATGTAATGTACTTCTTATTTCCCTTGAGTGCTTTGAAGAAAGGAGCACATCTGTCTGTGGCCTTAGAGATGAATCTGGTTAAGGCTGCCACCTTGCCAGTAAGGCTTTGGATGTCTTTTGAAGTTATTGGCTCTTTCATGTCGAGGATTGCTTTGATCTTTTCAGGGTTAGCTTTAATGCCTCGTTGGCTAATCATGAAGCCTAAGAATTTGCCAGAGCCCACGCCGAAGGCACATTTGTTGGGGTTTAACCTCATTCGATACCTCTTCAAAATAGTGAAAGTTTCAGATAGGTTGGTGATGTGTTGGTCAGCATGTTTGCTCTTGACTAACATATCATCAACGTAAACTTCCATGCTCTTCCCAATCTGCTCGACGAACATTGAGTTGACTAGTCTCTGATAAGTCGCTCCTGCATTCTTTAGGCCGAAAAGCATGACTTTATAGCAGTATAGTCCTCTGTCGGTAGTGAAGGTTGTGTGTTCTTGATCCGAAGGGTTCATGAGGATTTGGTTGTATCCTGAGTAAGCATCCATGAAGCTCAGGAGTTCACACCCGGCCGTAGAGTCTATAAGTCTGTCAATAAGAGGAAGAGGGAAGCTATCTTTCGGACACCCTTTGTTTAGGTCGGTGTAGTCAACACACATTCTACACAAGACCTTTTGAAGCAAAAGACTTTCTTTGGTCGGATTTTTCTTAACAAGGACCACATTTGCTACCCATGTCGGGTAATTGACTTCGCGGACAAAACCTATGCCTTTGAGTTTTTCAACTTCTGCTTTCATTGCCTCGTATCGTTCAGCGTCATAAGATCTTCGCTTCTGTCTCACCGGCTTGATCTTGGGGTCAATACTCAAACGATGACAGATGACATCGGGAGAGATGCCTGGCATGTCCTCGTATGACCAGGCGAAGACTTCAGTGTTCTCTTTCAAAAAAGATATCAATGCTAACCGAAGGGGTGGTGACAATGTGGTGCCAATCTTCACCATGCGATTTGGATAATCTCTTGAGATAGGTACCTTCTCCAACTCTTCAGCAGGTTGGGCTTGCTGGGTGAAAGAGTCATCTCGAGGATCATCGGGTTGATTGTTGCTATCAGGAAGATCCAAGTTCGCTTCATCTAGGCTGGTCTTTGTGACTTGGTCATGTACAGACAGGGTTTCCTTGGGTCCGGGCAAGTGTTGTTGCTTAACTGAAGTGTTGTAACATGATCGTGCACTAAGCTGATCTCCTCTGATGTAGCCGTTGCCATGGGGGGTTGGAAATTTCATCAATAGCATATGCGTGGATACCATAGCCTTGAGATCATTGATGCCTGTGCGCCCAAAGATGACATTGTATGCCGTTGGGCAGTCAACCACTAGGAAGTTAGTGGTAATGGTAGCCGTGTAAGGGCCTGTACCAATAGTAAAGGGTAAATGTATGCTCCCTAAGGGTTGCACGATATCACCGGAGAAGCTTATCAGAGGAGAAATCGAGCGATCGAGCAAGTGTTCAACTACACTGAGTGCCCTGAAAGCTTCGGCAAACATGATATTGACCGAAGCCCCTGTGTCTACGAGGATTCGTCGAACATCAAAGTTGGCTATGTGAGCCTCCACGATCAATGGGTCGTTATGAGGGTAGATGATGCCTCTTTCTTCCTCAGGGTAGAAACATATCGGATCCCAGTTAGGTTTTTGATACTTCCTTCCCCTGATGTCTTCCACGTGAAACACTTGGTGACCAGGCCTCAGACTTCGTTCACTGTTTTTCATGGCCCTATTGGAAGATTCAGATATGGGTGTGCCGCCGCTTATGGAATATATGACATTCACCTGGCGTTGGTTACGGTTATCCCTTTGAGGGTGAAGAAGGAATTGATCAATTTTTCCTTCTCGTGCCAAAGCTTCAATACGATCACGGAGGATGATACATTTCTCGCTATCATGGCCGTTATGCTCATGGTAGCAACAAAACATGCCCGCGTTATTCGGGGGCGTGTAATCTGGGTGCCTCGGCTTTGGCTTTGGTATCAGGTGAGCTATGCTGGGGTAAATGGCCGCGCATGTGGCATTCAAGGGCGTGTATGTCTCATACCTTGGGGTAGGGGGTATCTTGACGCGGGTTTGACCCACTGCATTGACTGCCTGGGGGCGAACGTTATTGTGGCGATACCCTTGGTTATCGGGATAGTGTCCCTTACTCTTTTTACTGAAAGGAGAGTGGTGAGGATGGAAATCCTTCCTCTTGCCTTGAAATTGATATGTCTGTTGATTCGGTGAAGCATTATGCAAGGCATGGGGAGGTGCCACTGCTGTTTGGAAAGTCGAGGTCTTCTCATTTAGGTGAGTCTGGCTTCCACCTCCCACTTGTTGATAAAGGATGGTTGTAGGGGGTTTCTCCTGATATGTCTTTGCCTCGGCGGAGGCATGGTTATAAGCCTGCGCCATCACCTCAGAGTAAGTCTTCCAAGTATTGGCATTGATCATGTATTTAAAGAAACAATCACGTAGGCCTGCCGTGAAGGCTTTGAGGGCAGTCTTGTCGTCTGCCTCGGCACACCGGGAGTATTCATGGCTGAAGCGGCCAGCATACATACGTAATGACTCGTCTGGCTTCTGGCGGATAATGTACAAGTCATCTGCAGAGTGCAAGCGATCGGTTTGGAAAATGTGTTGGGAAACAAATAGTTTCCTCAATTCCTCAAATGAGTCTACCGTCTCAGGTGTAAGACGACAATACCAATTTAGAGCTCCACCAGAGAGGGTGGAGGGGAAGAGAAGACATCGCTCTTCGTCGGTGTGCATCCGGTATGCCATGGTGGACTCAAAGAGGTTAAGGTGCTCAATCGGGTCCTCTTTTCCAGTATAAAGTTGCAAGCCAAGCTTTTGCTTTGTCTTTGCTTGAAGGGGGGTGTTGAGGATCCTCCTTGTAAGAGGGCCAGGCCTGGGTCGGTTCCAGTCAGGTATTTCAGCCTGACGTTCAGCCTTCAACTTGTTTACTTCCTCAAGAAGTTGTAGGACAAGGGGGTCCTGAGCGGAGTTATGTGTCACTGGAGCTTTCTTTCGTAAATCTCCATCTCCTCTTGGAATTAGGAAGGTTTGATCAAGGGCATGTGATTTTTCCCTGGACTCGCTGTACTGGCTTCCAGGGTATGTCTGTCGGAACACCTCTGAGTCCCCTGTACCCTCATGTCTCTCTAGGACTTGTTGCCCCTTCCCCAAATTGGTGGCCGGCTTGGGCCGTGGCAAGGGACCGAGTCTCTCAGAAATCCTTGGGTCATTAATCTTTGAGCTTATATGGATGGAATTCTCTTGACGTTGCTTCAGGAAATCCCGACAATCGCGAAAGACGGCTTTCGATCCTTCTGCCCCTTCAGCAAAGAGGTGTCTCCCTCCACTTCTCATGGTTCGGGTCGAAGCAACTGGGTTAAGAGAAGCCTCATGTTGCTTATCAAGTCGAGGGGTAATCTGTTCCCTATCAGGGATATCTATGTCGAATGCATGTGACCCTCCATGTTGGAGGGCACCCAGTTGATGGTTGACTTCCACGGGGGCAACAAGCTCGCGTGTCTGAGCTTGCCTAGCTTCGTGGAGTGTCTCGCAGAGCTTCTCATATTGCTCCTGGAGGACCTCATTCCTCATTGCTATCTTGTTGTTCTGAGCTTCCAACTCATCGACTTTAGCTTGAAGAAGAACTCGTTTTCCTTCCTTCTTTCGTTGTTTCGCACTATGTGCAAGGGGGGTGTCATTCTGTGTGCTGTGGCTTCCTTCGCTTCCCATGTTGGAGAGGGATGCCTGATCAAAAGAAAGTGTACGAATGATAGAAACCAGCTTGACACAGCTGAAGAGAGTAGGAATAAGTGTCGTTTCCCACAGACGGCGCCAAATGTTGATGCACAAAATCAGCGAAGACTTTGGTACAACAGAAAGTGTCAGGTTTTGTGACCTTCGCTTGGTTGCTTCGGTCACTAGTGAGGATAAGTACGTAAATAAATAGAGACAGAGAAGCAAACACAGGATGTACGTGGTTCACCCAGATTGGCTACGTCCACGGAGTAGAGGAGTTCTTATTAGTAGTGAAGGGCTTACACAAGTACAAAGGATCAAGCTCTCAATTTAGTGAGTTCTTGTGAATGATTTAACACAAATGGCATTAGCCAATATTGTGGGGGAATGACCCTTATTTATAGAAAAACTTGTAGCTTTGTCACATTGACATGTGTCATGTTATGATTGGTTCTTGATGTCGACACGTGCTGCGCTCTGATTGGCTTCTAATCTTGACACGTGTCGAGTAGTGATTGGCCTCCTGGTCGGAGGGGAACTCTTCTGGGTCCTTGACAGTATAGCGTTGGCCGGTGCTCGGTAGTTTCGGGATTGGTCAAGTATGGTACAAACAGAATTCAAAATTTTTTTTATCCAAAGGCAGAGATTAATTATGTGAATAAAAAATTAATAAAAATTTGGAAAAAAAAATTTGAAAAATTTTGAAACAAAAAAAAAATTGATTTTACTTTTCTATAAATACCTTCTCATTATCTTCTATCTTACACCACAATTTCATATTTTCTCAACTACTTTCAACCACATTCCTATCTTTCTCTCAAAGTTTCATTCCAATTTTTTTCCAACAAAATGACTAATTATGCAGGTACAAATTGGACGCTTATTGAAGATGTTACGTTGTGTGCTAGCTGGGTTGAAGTTACTCATGATCCGATTACAGGTAATGAGATGCAATTGCAAGAAATGTGGAGTCTTATTCATACCAATTATGTTGAGAAAATTGGTGGGAAAAGAACCAGAGAATCGATGTCCAGTCGTTGGAGAATACTCAGCCAATCGTTTAGTATGTGGAGAGACGTCTTGGCACAAGCTAGTAGTAATCTTCAAAGTGGGGTTGTAATTTCTTATTTATTGAATAGAGTACTTTATGTTGTTTCCAATTTATTGAATTTAGTACTTTATTTAAACTAAGAGTATATTTATTTAATTTGGTAATTTATTTATACTAAGAGAATCTTTATTCAAAGGACATAAACACACCAAATAAAATTACATAAACATACCATAATAAAAAAAAATCACTAAATGAACTAAAAAAAACACACCAAATAAAATTAAATAAACAAACCAAATAAAAACAAACACACTAAATGAACTTAAGTATCTTAAGCTTGTTTCAAGTCAATTTGCCGGTCATTGTGCATATATGGGTCATGAAGTGCAGTATATCATTGAATGAGCCTTTCATTGTAACATCCATCCCTTTCTAATGGCTCGTGTTGCACAGGTTCTTCAATGGCGTCATGAGAACAATATATTTGTGTTCTTGAATTGTTCATCGTGTCTGACTCATATTCATCAACGGCATCATAATCGTACTCATCTTCCACAATCATGTTGTGAAGAATCATGCATGTCATCATGATGGATCAAAGCGACTCTAAATCAAACATTTTGGCAGAACCCCTGACAATCGCCCAACGAGCTTGGAGGATACCAAAACAACGCTCCACATTCTTCATGCACCCCTCTTGACAGCTTGTAAAGTGTTTTTCCTTCACACTTCGCGGACGTGGCATTGTTTTGACAAACAACGACCACCTTGGGTAAATTCCACCTGCTAGGTAGTAAGGCCTGTGGTACTTATGTTCGTTGACCCAGTACATGACTCTTGGTGCTTTTCCTTGCAGGACATCGTTGAACATTGGGGATTGAGGAAGGACATTGAGGTCATTTTGAGCTCTCGGAACCCCAAAAAGGCGTGCCAAATCCATGTATCAAAAGATGCCACCAGCTCCAAAATGATACTTTTTGCTCATTTTCTGTCCCCATAAACTCCTTGCCATGCACTTGGACAGTTTTTCCAAGTCCAGTGCATACAGTCGATGCTTCCAATCATCCCTGGAAAACATCGCATCTCGCCCTTCTTCAGAAGCTTTTGCAAGTCCATCTCAGTAGGTCTCTGGAGGTACTATGCAGTGTAGATAGATTCGATTGCAGAGCAAAACCGCATCAGGGACTCAATAATTGTTGATTTTCCCATCCTCGCTATCTCATCCACTTGGTCTATAGATGCTCCATATGCAAGCATCCGCAAGGCAGTAGTAATTTTTTGCTCAAGCAGGAGACCCATAACACCAAAAGCATTCTTCTTTTGCATAAAGTAAGAATCATGGTGGCAAACAACGCCCATGATTTTGTTAAACAAATGTCGTTCCATTCTAAAACGACGTTTAAAGTACGTATCAGGGAATGCACTGTTACGAACAAAATAATCGTCCAAGAAATCCTTACCTCATCGTTGCCTGCTTCTATCAGTGTTTGCAAAACGGCTAGGCCTGGAGATCTGAGCCACAACTTGGATGGCTCGACGGGAATGTGAGGCTCTTGCCATTCTTGCTTCGTCATCTCTCCTTCTACGCTCCTCATCCTCTTCCTCTTCCATCTCATTTTGGGCCACCTGGAGATTGAACATTCCTTCTGATTGGTTAAACAATTCTTCCTCTTGCTGATCGATTTCCCACATCATCCTTGAAGAAGAAGACATTGTAAGAAGGAAGCAAAAACTATGAATAATGATACAGATTTTGATTATGGTAAAGAAGGAAGCAGAAACTATGAATAATGATAGAGATCTTGAGAAAATTGGTGTGAGATTTCTAAGGATGGATGGTGGATTATATGGAGGATTCAAAAAGGATTAAATTCTATATAATGCCACATGGCATGTCGTCATTCGTTAAAAATCTAATCGAAATCTATCCTCAAATATTGTAAGCAGATTGTGACATGTGGCGCGACGTTATTGGTTAAAAATCTTATCAGAAATCTACCCTCAATGATTCTGAAAAGGTAACGACACATGGCATGACGATATTGGATAAAAATCTTATCGAAATCCATCACCAATAATTGTCTTTTCGAATAATGACATGTGGCACAACGAGAACGATTAAAAATCTTATCCAAAATTACAAATAAAATTATTTTGTATTAGTTTATAAATAAAAAAAATACTAATATTTATTACCTATTGCCAGGGCTATTCAGTGTAGAGGTGGAGATGCAAAAAGGCAGTTACTGTTCATTAAGGGCAGTTACTATTCACTAGGTGGATTAAGTAGTGAATAGCCCTAGGGGGCCTTTGCAACGGTGGAGTTGCTCTAACCTTGGCTAAATTTGGAAGGAACTGCAAACAACAAGACTAGCTGAGGAAAGCTCTCAAAGGACCAACACGAAGCTTCATGAATTAATAAGTTTATGTTGTAAAAATATGGTGGATGCTTTAAATCAGGATGGGGATCGTGCGGACAAAATTAGGACTTGTTTGGAACAACTTCTTTAAAAAGCAATTTTGCTCATAAGCACTTTGAAATTTTTTCACAAAAAAAAATGCAAGTGCTCTCTTGCTTTTTTGAAGCCAGAAGCACGTCTCATTTGTTTTGACAAATATGGTCATAAGTGCTTTTGGTGATTTGTAAGTACTTTTAGTTATTTTATTAACACTTCCAAACAGATCCTTAGATTTGGATATTCGGTGCAAGTACTTGCAAGACAACTACCAAATTAGCAACATCGATCTCTGCTCGTCTTTTTATAATTGCAAACTATATCATTATTTAATATGCACCAAAAACAAAAGGAAGAACTTAAACTCAAATGCAATGAGTTAAAAAAGAATGTCCTATTCGCCGAAACTTTTTTTTTAAGTTGTTCTTATATTACTTCATGCTGGTATTATATCAGTAATTCTTCAGGCCTGTGACAATATATTAATTTTAATTCTGTTTGTACACATAAATTAGTCCAAAAGAAACCAAAAAGATGAGGAAGAAATCAGATAAGCTATATTTTACAAGAGAATTGCAATTCATACAATGAGTAATTCCTTGAGTGACAGAGGGACCAATTTAGTGCTAATTAGAGATCTGAAATGCTTGAGACAGGTGTTTAAGCTTCAGCAACAACCGCTGGTCGATGCATCGGACTGTGGCGGTTTCTCCTTAAAGATGTTATGCTTCTTCACCCCTTTAGAACCCTCGGCTAAGAGACTAGGAGTATCCAGAATCTGCATTAGAATATCAGGCCATCATTTCATTACAATATCATTCGTTTTTGTTAAATAAGATTATTAGAAATTTAATCAATAATGCTTTGTGCAAATTAAATATCAACGATTGCCTTTGCGAACAATTGTGCTTTCTTTCTTCTTTTATATTTTTTTTCCAAAATATTTATTCTCAATTAATGAGTTTCATAGATTGATACAGACACGATAAATGAGATTACGAGATTGAAGTTCTCCAAACCTTTAAAACAAGCTCTTCGAAGCACTGCTGCACATTAACTCGAGTTTTAGCACTGCACTCAATAAAGAGGCACCCAGATTCCCTAGCAAAATTTATTCCCTCTTTCTTTGTTACAACCCTGTCGCTTTCCTGGGAAACAAGGATTGAGAATTAGGTGCATATACATAGGGACCTCACATCAACTTGACCTGTAATCATGCCTGTGTTTATCAACTCAAATGTTCACCAAACATACATGCCAAGTACCTAATAAGTGAGGGAGCTGTACAATAGAAAACTGGACATCTTGTGGTAATGCAACAGTCGCACAAGACAGAATAGATACGCAATTACAATTTAAAATCAAAATCAAATAAGAGAGGCGGAACAGCCTCTAAAACCCTCATTTAGTATGTAACAGTAGCATGATACGGAACAGGTTGTAGTAAGTAAACCAGACGCTGAAGACATTATTTCCAACTATAACTATCCTGAAAATCTGATTTAAATTCTACCACTAATCTGTTTATCTCCTTAGAAAGAAGGATAATGTCTTGATCCTTTTCGCTTTCTTTAACTACAACCTAATATGCAAGGACGACCCCAAGCCAACAAGGCTTCCCCCTGCTTCCCCCAAAATGATTAAACAAAACTTCTCATGAGAAATTCAAATTGGAACAGTGAACATACCTTGTCAACTTTGTTCCCAACAAGCATCTTGATGCAGTCTTGATTTGTTGAATAGAGTTCTATTTCTTTGGCCCATACATCACAAAGGTTTGTAAATGTTTCTCGCCTCGTTACATCGTAAACTGTTGGGGTAACAAAAAACAAATTAATACTTGTAACTGTTACTATTATCCTTGAATCACCATATACGACTAATGTGTTAGTACGATTAACTTCAAAGTGATAAGACCCATAACCTATCCCCTAAAAGTTTCACCAAAAAGTTCCACCAAAGTTCTGAATGTGCTATCTTTCATCTAAATGAAATTAGAGGGATAACAGGCCAAACAAAATTCTTTCCACAAACTACATTTAAAATTACGGAATAGCCACTGCTTTCCTCTAATTACACTTAAAATTTGTTTGTTCCACTAACTAGATTTAAAATATGCTATCTTTCATCTCTTTTGTAGCCCAAGATTAAGACCACTTTGCCAAAATCTAACAAAAATTTTTAATTCTAGAAAGAAATATCCACTCGAGTGAAATAAAATACAAGCATAAGTTTAAGAGTTAATCTACAAGTTTCTATTAAGCCAAAGAGTCAACCTAAGCATCAATTCTTTAATTCTTAACAATTCAATGTCTTTAAGTTTTCTAAGAGAGTCCTGTTATGTTGTAGGAGTGTTCAGTCATACATTACATTAATATCTGCTATCGCCATTTTCTGCTCTATACAGAACCCAATAAGCCTCTTTGTCATGGCATGAGTGGACCATTTTCTGCTCGCACAAAAGCCAGGTTCTCACCAGGTGGACATATATTTTTAAGGGCAGATACATTTTACCACCTCAACTTTGGTCACGTAACAAACTCATACCCCATCTTTTAAACATTGCAATATCATACATCCACTTACGAATTCGTTGCAATGTCATACCTCCATTGAAAGATCTGCAATTTGTCGGTTAACTGCAGAGATGGCATGCACAGGGTTCGTAACCTTGCCCAACTAGACTAAAAAATTAATTAAATATTAACATTTTAAAAATTTCTCCCAATTCAATTCGCTTTCTCCTAATCTGTTCCAATGGTGCCGTCTCATTTCTTTTCCAAGACCACCATTCCCTTCTCCTCCATCTCGACCTCTCTCCCATGGCACCCCTCCCCCGCCTCCTCCTCCACCACATTCCGCTCTAATCCCCACCACCGCACCCTCACCGTCCTCTCCAAAGGTGAGAGTGTCGTCGTTGTTGAGTCCGACCAGACTGACATGGACATTGAGACCTTACAGCATCCTCGCCACCATCATTGTCAGGGAAGGTGAGACCGTGGTGGGCACTTGCCCATTTGGCCGAATTAGGCTTGCTAATGTGGGGGATGGAGACGTCGATGGGCGGAGGTGGAGCCCATGCGCACGATTGGGTCGAGTTGCTTCGCGGTCAGGGGATCAATTTCAAGTGAATCCAAGATTGAGGGGTGGACTCGATTGGGTTCGGGAAGCTGATGTTGTCATCGGGGCTCATCTGCAACGACATCGTTAATGGTAAATAGGCCTGAAGGAAAATAGACCTCTTCAGGCCTCGTCGAAAAATAGGCGTGTGGGGTGGCGGTGGTTAGCCTAGCCTTCGACGTGGTTGATTGGCAATATGAGGTCATTGGCGGCTGAGGGTGCGCGGTGGGGAGTGGGTTGCAGTTTTGCTCGTGAAGGAAGGAAGGGGGAGACAGACGGACTGGGGAAGAAGGGGGAGACGGATGGACTGGGGAAGAAGGGTGAGGGTAATGGGTTTGTAGAGGGTGGGTGCCACATTTACAAAAAAAATTATATGATTACGAGTAGCATATATCCAAGCTATACAGGATATGTATGAAGGAGCAAAGACTGCCGTAAGAACTCATGAAGGACAAACCGAAAGCTTTCCCATAACTGTAGGATTACATCAAGGCTCATCCTTAAATCCTTACCTTTTTGCGTTGGTAATGGATGAGTTAACAGGACATATTCAAGATGATATTCCTTGATGTATGCTTTTCGCAGACGATATAGTGTTGATAGATGAAACTCAGGAAGGGGTAAATGCAAAGCTTAACCTTTGGAGAGAAGTCTTCGCCTAAGCCGATCAAAGACAGAATATATGGAGTGCAAGTTCAGTGCAAATGGAGGCCAAAACGAGTTAGGGGTGAGGATCGGAGATCAAGATATACCAAAAAGCGACCGTTTTCGTTACCTAGGATCTATCTTGCAAAAGAACGGAGAATTAGATGGAGATCTCAACCATAGAATACAAGCTGGATGGATGAAGTGGAAGAGTGCATCCGGCGTGTTGTGTGACCGCCGTATGCCACTGAAGCTCAAGAGAAAATTTTATAGGACGGCAATAAGGCCGGCGATGCTGTATGGCACAGAATGTTGGGCAGTGAAGCATCAATACGTACACAAAATGGGTGTAGCGGAGATGAGGATGCTTCGTTGGATGTGTGGGCACACGAGAAAGGATAAGATTAGGAATGAGGATATCCGGGGTAAAGTAGGAGTAGCCGAAATTGAAGGAAAGATGAGAGAAAATCGGTTACGGTGGTTTGGACATGTGCAAAGAAGGCCTACTGACGCTCCGATTAGAAGATGCGACTATGGAACAGAGGTTCAGGGCCGAAGGGGTAGAGGAAGACCTAGGAAAACTTTGGAAGAGACCCTAAGAAAAGACTTAGAGTACTTGGATCTAACGGAGGATATGACACAGGACAGAACACAATGGCGTTCTAAGATTCATATAGCCGATCCCACTCAGTGACTTGGATTTTCCAAGTCTCAAACCGAGAAGTTTTCCTCACTCGGGAAATTAAGGGAACACTACCTCAACCTACATGCTCCACTCACAAAGCTTCAACATACAAGCTTCAACAAAAGAAAATTCAAAGAACTTAGCGAAGAAAGCTTTGGTGTATTTAACACAATACGTTGAAATGAAGGAAAGCTTATTTATTGATATCCCCGATAAGTTACAAATATGTACATATACTTGAGTCAAAATAAACAAACAAGAGGGAGCCTTCACAAAGGTTGCTTATGAGAAGTCTCAGCAGTCGGTAGAGCCCCAGAAAGAGAAGGCACCGGAGGGGGATCATTCGGAGCCTCAATACTGGACAGAACCCTAGAAGGAGGAGGCATCAGAGGTTGATCATTTGGAGCTTCATTACGCGGTATAGCCCCAGAAGACGAAGGCAATAAATGCCTTTGGAACAAACCCACAAATCTCTGATGATCAAGTAAAACCTGACCATCAGATTCCTTCATCTGGTCAAGCTTCCTCTTCATGTTTGTAGCATAGTCATGTGCGAGCCGGTGCAACTGTTTATTCTCATGCTTGAGCCCTCTAATCTCCTGTTTGAGACTCATCACTTCAGCCGCCAATGATTCAACTTGGCGGGTTCGAGCAAATAGGCGTTGGGCCATATTAGACACAGAACCTGCACACTGAACACTGAGAGCCAGAGAATCCTTAACAGCCAACTCATCAGACCGTTTGGAAAGTAGTCTGTTATCTTTGGGAGTGAGAAGGTTCCTGGCCACTACCGCAGCGGTCATATCATTCTTCATCACGGAATCCCCAACGGTAAGAGGACCAGTAGGGGAGACGAAGGATGGGCGCCATATGTTGTCTGGAGAAGGCGGGGCTGCCTCTTCAACAAAGTTCAAGTCAAAACGACGGTCGGAGGGGCCAGACATTTTCAAAGGTGTTGAAGAGAGAAGAGGTCGGACAAATCAAGATCTTAGAAGTGCAAGAATGGAGCTTCTACTGGTGGATATTCAAGTGTGCTTTGGAACTTAATGTCAGCCCCTATAAAAATCTGTACTCGACGAAGCTTCAGAAATTGAAGAGGCGTTTGCTTTCTCAAAAGCTGGGCTGCTCAGAGACCACGAGGGTCGATCTCAGAAATCGAAGAGGCGTTTGCTTTCTCAAAAGCTGGGCTGCTCAAAGACCACGAAGGCCGATCTCAGAAATCGAAGAGGCTTGCTTTCTCAAAAGCTGGGCTGCTCAGAGACCACGAGGGCCGATCTCAGAAATCGAAGAGGCACCTACTTTTCCAGCCTTGTCAGCACCTGTCACACGCACACTCAACTTTGCAGAAATTATGGGCATTCTGTCGAAGATTTCTGGCGAAGTAGAAAGCACATGAATCGTACGGTTCAATCACCCACTTCCCACACGCAACAGTAGCTCATGGGTACCACAGATAACTTTGCCAAAGTTCTTTGACAAAGTTGAGACACGTGAAGCTTGCAGCTCCCACTACATCGCTCTGACCAAGAAGGGTAAAAGAATAGCAAAGAAACAACACTAACAAAGTTTAGACACATAAATTTTGAAGGTCTAGCTACCATATTATTACCCACAAAGGTAAAGGGACAGTACCACTGCTGGATAATTGGAAAGTCCCGGTGTGTCAACCTCTGTGCTTCGTGGCAAGGTAGACTAGCAAACATGCCCAACCTTTACTCACATTCGAGAAAACACTCCCAACAAGATTGCTTGCTCCAAAATCGAAGAGGCACCGCCCTCCGAATCTCGAGAGCCAGACTCCCAACATGATTACTTTCTCAAAAATCGAAGAGAGGGTAAAGGAACAGTACCACTGCTGGATAATTGGAAAGTCCTTGTGTGTCAACCTCTGTGCTTCGTGGCAAGGTAGACTAGCAAACATGCCCAACCTTTACTCACATTCGAGAAAACACTCCCAACAAGATTGCTTGCTCCAAAATCGAAGAGGCACCGCTCTCCGAATCTCGAGAGCCAGACTCCCAACATGATTGTTTTCTCAAAAATCAAAGAGAGGGTAAAGGAACAGTACCACTGCTGGATAATTGGAAAGTCCCTGTGTGTCAACCTCTGTGCTTCGCGGTAAGGTAGACCAGCAGGATTGCTTTCTCAAAAATCGAAGAGGCATCGTTCTCCGAATCTCGAGAGCCAGATCCCCAACAGGATTACTTGTTCGAAAACCGAAAAGGCACCACTTTCCCAACTTCAAGAGCTGGATCTCCTTGGATAAAGCTTGTCTGTAATCTTCACACGCAACATCAGCTTTCCAGATACCACAGACCACTTTTTCAAAGTGCTCTGACAGAGTTAAAACATGTGAAGCTGGCAGCTCCCACTACCGTGCTATGACCAAGCAGGGTAAAGGAATAGCATTATTACTTGATGTTAGGGAGACTCCTATATATGTCGACCTCCATCCCCAACGGACAGGCAGAACTGCAAAAATGCTCAACCCTTCCTCTTATCTGAGAGGGCACTCCCAACGAAGCCTTTCGAAATATTCAGCTTTCTTTCCCCCCGATAATACCTCTGTAAACAAGCTATACTAGAGCAAGAATATCTCATATCATCAGGGTTAAAAGCAAGAGTATCCCATATCATGCTTTTTGCCTGTCTTTTCCTTTGGCCTTGTTCTTACCTGCAAGACAAGGAGAAAGAGAGCAATCAGTCAGCACTTGGAATCAAGCTTCCAGCCAGGAATTGACTGCCTGGAACCCCTTACCTGATTACTTACCTGGCATTGCTCTCGAGTACTCATCTTCAACATCTTATGCTTCCAGGGAAGATACCACATCTGCCTGAGGAACAGATAGGGCAAGTGAGAAGGATACAAGGAAGCATGTGGAGACAAGCGTAACAGCACACGTGCCGATACATCCACTACTCTGTCAAAAGCAAAAGTATCCCATATCAGCAAGGTCGAACGTACTCTAGATTTGATGGACTTGTTTTGACCCTCAAATTCTTCAGTCGGCCTTATACTCTGGAGGAAACCAGAAAACCCTCCAGCCCAATTCAAGAATAAGCCTGTGGAAAGTTACTTCTTCAAAAGCAAAAGTATCCCATATCATCTCTTCTCATTTTTCTTCTCTTTATCCTTCATGCTGCCTACAAGATAGGGAGAATGTGAACAATCAGCCGGAGCTCTGATTGCTTACCTTGTCTGTCACCTCTTTCAGCAGATCCCCTAGCTCGGCGACTTAGGGGACTGCTACTACATGGTTTGTATCGCGCTTGACCAAACCTGAAACTACAAGTAAGCTTCAAGTGAAATTGATACATTACCTTGTGCATCTCCACCAGTTACAGATACCACCCATGGATGGAGGAAGAGTACTTCCAGAGAAGATGCCACATCTACCTATGAGACAGATAAGGCAAGTCAAGACGATACCACACTCCGGTACTTAGAAGTTTTGTGGTTACGAGATCATTCTCCCACAATATTTCCTAATGTCATTTGTACTAAATCATTTACTTGTACTCACTAAATGAGAGCTTGAACCTATGTACTTATGTAAACCCTTCACAATTAATGAGAACTCCTCTATTCCGTGGACGTAGCCAATCTGGGTGAACCACGTACATCTTGTGTTTGCTTTCCTATTTCTATCCATTTATATACTTATCCACACTAATGACCGGAGCAATCTAGCGAAGATCACAAAAAGTGACCGTTTTCACTACCTAGGATCTATCTTGCAAGAGAACGGAGAATTAGATGGAGATCTCAACCATAGAATACAAGCTGGATGGATGAAGTGTAAGAGTGCATCTGGCGTGTTGTGTGACCGTCGTAGGCCACTGAAGCTCAAGGGAAAATTTTATAGGACGGCAATAAGGCCAGCGATGTTGTATGGCACAGAATGTTGGGCGGTGAAGCATCAACACGTACACAAATTGGGTGTAGCGGAGATGAGGATGCTTCGTGGGATGTATGGGCACACGAGAAAGGATAAGATTGGGAATGAGGATATCCGAGGTAAAGTAGGAGTAGCCAAAATTGAAGGATCGGTTCCGGTGGTTTGGACATGTGCAAAGAAGGCCTACTGACGCTCCGGTTCGAAAATGTGACTACGGGACAGAGGTTCAGGGCCGAAGGGGTAGAGGAAGACCTAGGAAAACTTTGGAAGAGACCCTAAGAAAAGACTTGAGTACTTGGATCTAACGGAGGACATGACACAAAACCGAGCGCAATGGCGTTCTAGGATTCATATAGCCGACCCCACTTAGTGGGAAAAGGCTTTGTTGTTGTTGTTGTTGTTGATTAATTTTTCATTGGGCGAGGGGGTTGGCCCTGCGTATGCCTCATCAGCAGTTAATAGACAAAATTCACAAATTTTTTACCAAAGGTCCAACATTGCAGCGAATTTATAAGTTGATGCATAACATAACGATGTTTAAAAGATAAGGTATGAGTTTGTTATGTGACCCAAAGTTGAGGTGGTAAAATTTCACTTTTAGCAGTATTAAAACAAAATTGGAAATTCATTTACAAGCACTAATTTAATATATAAATCTTGCTAATGGCCTTTGTCTTCGAACATTCCATCAAATGCATCATAGGGAAGCTATACAGATCATGTTCCAAAGATTATTCTATTTAATGCATCACACATAAGAGTTCAAGAACAGAGGCAGCATCCTTTATGCAACAATGCAATAAGTCATGATCTGCATTTTTCACTTGAAAGAATAATAAAAACCGATGTAGGTAACACTTACCCATAATGATCCCTTGTGCACCTCTGTAATATGAACTCGTCAAGGTTCTAAACCTCTCTTGACCAGCTGGGAAAATAAACATTTAGAACCTGTTAGAAATTGACATCCAAGCCCTACTCTTTCTAAACAAATTGATGAAGGAGCCATGTAAAACCAATTTACAAGAAAATTGAATGCTAAGCAAAATAAGCAGGGAAGGATATCAAATATTATGGGGCTTATACATGCATTAATAACAATAAGATCATATAGAACAAGTCTCAATGCCAAAAACAGAGATCAACTGTAAAGGAAAATGGGGTAAGGGCTATGCGGGCTAGGCGGTGGCTAGCTGGCCTATGCAGTGGCTAGGCAATTCAGGGTATAGGGTACCATTATTTTTTTATTTTTTTATTTTTTCAAAACACATCTTATATCTCTCGTTGTTTCGTGTTTCCCTTCTCCCTATCTCTTCGCATAGACGGGTGTGATGATGTCAATGCCATAATGGCTTAAATTTTAACTTTCCCAAATTCTCAATAAAGTACAACTTTTTTAGAGTGTAAGTAGGCATCTATTTATATGTTATATAAGAAATTGTATTAAATCCGCCTTAGTCCACCTAGCCGCCTAGGCGCTACGCCCCAACCCACCGCCCGACTAGCACCTAGTGTTTTTCAGAACCTTGGTCAACACGGCAAAAAATGAATAGATACACATGTATCAAAGTTCTTTATTCATAGTTTTCGTGTCAACACTTTGATCTCTTCATTAAGTAAGGACAATGTGATCTAATAATATAACAACCCTATAAAACACTATAGTTTCGATTAATTCAACCCTTTTCTTTTGATAAATGATCCGAAATTTCGCTAAGTTTATCGTGCAATTTTGGGTAATGACAACATACAAAATTAATTAAACAAGGCCCCTAAATCATGTCACATAGGAACCCTAAATCATATCACATAAGAAGGATCACTACAAATATATAAATCTCCATAAAATTAGGATGCAAACCAGTGAGGGAATTGGGATTTACCTGTATCCCAAATTGCAAGCTTGAGTTTTTTGCCTCCGAGAGTAACATATTTGACCTTAAAATCAACACCTGCACCCGCCAAAAGGAAACGATGAAGAATCTGCAAAGAAAAACGAAACGAATGAAGAAATTGCAAAGGAGGAAACTGGGAATGCAAACCAATGGTGGGCGAAAGGTCTTCAAAGGAGTCGGAGGTGAAGCTGAGGAGTAGGCTGCTCTTGCCGACGCCTGAGTCGCCGATCATCAACAGCTTGAACAAGTAGTCGAACTCCGCCGCTTGATTCGAACCCACCGCTGATTCCATTCACCCTCCCTCTATTCAATCTTCTATTACACATCCAATGCAATGCCCAGATCTATCAATCAATCAAGCAACCGAGGATGCAACCGGAATTCCGTACTTCCACCCAGTTTGCTCCCAATTCGGAACTTTTCCTTCTCTCTTCTTCTTTCCTTCGCTCTCAATACTCAATGCACGCTATTTGGACATTTTGGCCTAGGAAAAAAAAAAGAATACTAATTTTAGAGGAACTATTATTATTATTATTACTCCTTTATGCTGTGAAATTTTTTATTTTCGTTTTTTAAATTGAAAAAGAGATGAAGTGTGTGAGAGAGAACATGCCAGTGGAGAGTGAGAGGTTGAATTTTTATTTTTTTATTAGAAATATTAAAATCATCTATAGGTAATGCTTAACAAAAAAACAAAATTTTGTTTTGTGAAACTACATTACTGCCTTTACTATTTTTGTTGTGAAACAAGATTAAATAGTATTTTCACTCTCTTTTAGTTGATAGAGAGGGTTCTATTAATATTAGTTTAGATTCGAGTTTTTATCACAAATAATTCTTGAAATTGACCCACATTATTAAGATGGTCTTTGAAATTGAAAATCGATCCATGTAGTCCTTGAAAATAGGTATCGCAAATCAATGTGGTCCATTCGTCACAATTCTGTCAAAAATTCTGTTATGAGCTGATATGGCACATAAATGGGCTCCACAAGTCTATTTTTTTTTTTTTATCACAAATGGTTCTTAAAATTGACCTACACCATCTAGTTGGTCCCTAAAAATAAGAATCAATCAATTTAGTCCTAGAAATAGGTGTCTCAAATCAATGTGGTCCTTCCGTCACAACTTTGTCAAAAAGAATTTATGTGCGGATGTGACACATAAATGGATCTCACAAGTCTAATTAAATTAAAAATAAGTTTGAAATATGTTTAATAATGTAATCAAACACACAAATCTCTAGGCAAAACTTCAAACGCTAAATTCATCTGAAACTACATTGAGAGAGATTCAAGCACGCGATCTTAGATACAAAGGCATATGTTGGAACCAAATTCACGCACTGCACAAATCCAAGTAACTTGTAAAAGAGTAAACAACCATGAGCAATCCAGATAATGGGATGGTGTATCGGTCAAAGGCTCTCCAAAACTTTTTAGATTCAACGATGAGTTCTCTTGGTACCTTGCCTTTAAATAGCTCTTTCACAATTGTGATTTCTCGGACCAACTTCACTTCTAGCCTTCAGCTCATGTCATGAACCTTTTTTTCTGTATCGTTACCTACCTTCTAAACCCATTTTTATTTTTAGTCTTCGATTATTAGGATTTCCAATCATGAAACTTACCTTAACCATATCTGTTTTTGCCAAGAAAAACTAGGCAAGAAGAAGATGAACCATAATCTTATTATAGCCTCCCTTGCTTCTTGAAGCATCTTCCATGACATTAATCCCTTGCTTTCCCATACGCGACATCTTTTGTGTAGCCTTTGCGTATGGGTTCAACTTCAGGATGGTGTTGAGATTCTTGAGTGGGTTCTGTTCCATTGGTCCATTGGAGCCCTTTGTAGGAGGCATGGAAATGATGATTTGGTTGTAGATGATGCGGATTTGAGCATTATCCTTCCAGGAGGCATGGAAATCAAACTGGAATAAGACCCTTCTACTGATTATAAGATGCGGGGAATGGGGTCTTCTTTTCACGCCTCAGCCATTTCCCCTCTCATCCAAACAAATCTCTCCTCCATCACCACCGCCCTAATCTCCCACCACTCACTTTCCTCATTGATTCTCCACCAAGCCATCACTGCCTCCAAGATCCTCGCCATGGTTGAGTACACTTCTAGCAACCCAAATCTACCCCCAAGATCCTCGCCACAGTTGAGTCCTCACATGCATATTTTTTTTGTCATGCTGACCTCAACATGAAGACAGATCTACTAGGTCATAGGGTCGGTCAATTCTGGCCTGATTGCTTAGTCCGGTTATACTAGGCCCACGAGTAGCCTAACTAATTGGGTTGGGTGGAGAGGATTTTTTTAGTTTTGGAGATTCAATTGCCATTTGCATGGGCAAATAGGATGAGGGGGAAATGCTCTTAGGATTATGATTACTTTTGTGGCATGCCAATCCTTAGATTGTAAGAATCTGGTTAGGCTTCCATGTCTTGTGGAGCAAGCATGGTCAATCTTAGCGAGGCCAAGCCTTGCCTACCATTTTTGAGCCCAACTGGATGTGGTGACATCGTTAGTCTGTTTAGGCGGCTTATTCTAATTAGAGTCGTTAAGTCCATGGTTGGACTTTTGATGTAATTGTATTCTGATCCACCTTACTTTGGATCAGAAAAATTCATGATCCCATACTTGATTTGTTTGAGGTGTAGATTCGTGGCTTTCTTTATAGGTGTAGTTGTGGACGATTTGGATCTCTAAGGCTTGATTTTGGCCATCACTTGAAGATTTGATGTATTCAGGGTATGTTTTGGGATTTGTGCTTTTTGTTGGACTCAACTTGAAAGTTGTTTCCCTTTTGGCAGGTGCAACATGAAGGATTTATTTTGAAAAACATGTTCATTTGAATAACATCTATAGCATGCAATTAACAAATTAAAGGCGGAATCATGCTTGTATGCATTCAAAAACAAAACATTACCCATGAAATTCAAAGCCTAGTAGATTGGTGAACCAATAATCAACTCAAAACAAAGTGAGTTGAAATTAATACCTTTGTAGATTCCTCTTTGCATAAGCAAAGGCTAATCACCCAAAGAGATAGGGGCCTTCATTCCTTGCTTCTTAGATCCATGGATTTGGATGGAAGAATAGGTTTCTCCAAGTTCCCAAAATAGGGAACCTCTAAGTCTCTTCACCAAGGTTTGATTGTAGAAGAAATGAGTGACCTTGGAGTAGTAGGATTGCTAGATGTACCCTCCAAGGTGTTGGCCTCTTTAGAGAGAAAATGGAGAGACAATTCTCACCAATTTTCCCCCAAAATAAACCCTTAATCACTTAATGAATATTTAGTTATAAAGTCATTTATATAGTCACTTCTTTAAGTGACCTAAATAACCAAAACCCTAATTCATCACACTATGGCTTGCCATTTAGGGGATTTTGGGCTTTTGGGCTTTAATGAATCTTCATTCATTAAATTGTCATACAACTTAAGTTAATGGGCTTGACGTTCGAAGCCCATTGGGCCTTAAGGTCCAAAACTATCCCGAAGTCTTTAACGAACTTATTCGTTTGATTAATTAACATATTAATTAATCCTTGCCATAAATAAATGATTAAACCATTTAATCATTCTTACTCATTTCCGTTTAATCTTCAATCTCCACCTTTTATGGTGTGCGATCCATTAGGTTCCTTTTAGCGAGGTAGTGGGCGATTAAAACCATTTTACATCGATTGTGAATTGAAACTATTTTCAATTCTCCCTTTAGTGATTACAAACGTTTAGGGCTTCCACAAACCATGAGTGACACCTAGCAGCATATCATGGTTACCCAAGCTAATCAGAAGAGGATAGAGAACCTATTCAGTTTGGGATTACAAATGCAATACGGTCCTTCTCTAATCTAATACTCTTGACCACATTGTTTGGTATGATAGTTTATTTATTCATGTCTACTATCCAATGTGATTCGTGTGCTTATATGATTTCCTTGAATGTGATTTGGAACGCATTCCCTAATCTCATTCATACTCTGGCCAGAGATTCCAAATCATATCATAGAGTATTCTCCCTCAACTGTTTGAAGGTTAGAGATCCCTTGTTGCGCATTCACTTGTCTCCATAGCTAAGTGGCTTAACCCCAACGATGCCGTGGACACCCCGAGGGGGTGACTTTGACATAATCAAAGATCAAGGACTTAACCACAAGACAACTGTGATGCCTCAGGTCAAAGGACTACTTTGCATTATCCCAACCATGAGTTCTCATGTGACATGGAATATAAGAACTCTTCGTTGATCACGTTCAGTGAACTCATTCTCTATTGAGCACCTACGTACTTGTCTTGATGTCACACACACCAATGACTCGAGACTAATCACTCTCCCTGAGAGAAGACATAGTACGTACTGATCTTAACGGACTGTCAACGCCCAATTGACAATCCTATGATCAGGAACGTTTAGGATATGTCTACGAAAGAATGGTCTCATGAATCTAACTTCATTAGATTACATTCTCCCAATCACATATTCCTTGGACTTTATCGTTTAAGCATATAACATTTATATGAGACGGCTCAAACAATAATGTATGCCCTTTATATGTAAAACTAGATTAGTTTAACATGTGAAATGTCCGTAAAGTATCATCACATGATTGGCTTTAGGGCACATTTCCAACACAACAATGGTTACGGGCTACTCTCCAGTAAAGGATATTGTTTTGTTGTTCTTGTTGGGCTATGTTTTCATGGGTCTCCTTAAATGTATTGAATTATTGTTCTGTTTTTATATTTTATTTTATTTATTTAATACTTTTGTGCGATACTTGAATGTGCCTAATATGCAAAAGAGTAGTGTTATTCATATGTGACTGTCAACATCAAATGCCACCTAAAGTGGTATGAAAATGCGGTACAAAAATATGGTATGAATAACATTAATCTATACAAAAATTGTGATATCATGATGTATACTTTTTCTAACATTTGATATTTGCCTCTTAGGTTCATCTATAAAAACAATTTTATTTTTAGTCTCATTAATGAAGTTTAATTATTTTGCATGAATTGAATTTTCCAAAAAAAAATAACAAAAAAAAAAAAAAAAATAGAACGACACATGTTGAGTACAGGATATTTCCATCCAGCAAAACTAAACTCCTGGTAGTTGAAATAACATATCCCCAGAAAGTCTTGTGAAGAAACTGTTGACTTCCGGGTAATGGTACGACATGTGTCAAATAATAGATAGGGGACATGGAAGGAAAGAGACACAGTAACCTACATCTAGTTTGGAGACGCACACAATGCAGATGAAAAGTTACAACCATATCATCCACCTCACCAGATTCTCGCCGAACAAATCAAATCCAGCACGCTATACAGACAGAGCACGCTAATACAGACAATGGGCGTAGTGTGAAAACTTCCTTCCTCGATCTTACGCACCCCCATCCCTCCCCTCATGCGCCCTACATACCCCGCACGTAAGAAATTGATGGATTCAGATAACTTAGTAGCTTATTGAAGAGCTCGTGGGCATCTTTGCTCCTCGTATTCACCATCATGTCCGGCCTTCCCATATGGGCCGATTCCATTTGGCAGGAGGATTCGAAACCCGTTCAGATGCCCCGGCCAAGAGTTGTGTCGGGTTCTTCAGGGATGTGCCAAAGAGGAAGGTGGTGATATCCGTCGAAGCTTTCGGTGGCGTTGGCGACGGAACCACCTCCAACACGGAAGCGTTCTGGAGAGCGATTCTACACATGCAGAGTTTTGTCAATACTGGTGGGTCCCAATTGAATGTTCGCAAGGGCAGATGGCTGATGAGAAGTTTCAACCTCACTAGTAATTTCACGCTTTTCCTTGAACAGGGCGTTGTAATTGGCGGCTCCCAGGTAATCTGTAATTCTCCACATTGCAGAATAATTATGTTATACTCATCTAGCCCGCCGCAGAAATAGATTCACATTTGAGCACAATTTGTAAAAATTGGTTATTTTTGGTTAATTACGTTCATGCTTTAGGAAAGCCCAATTTGTAAAAATTGGTTATTTTTGGTTAATTATGTTCATGCTTTAGGAAATGGCTTTTGTTTGTTTAACTATTTTACCATATTCTAAACTAATCTAGCGGAAAGTTTGAACGCGGGGCATAATGTCGACTTTTGAACATCTAAAAATAGATTCAAGAGAGTTAAATTAAATTTCTCACAAATGTACTGTTCAGGCAAAGATTTCTCTTAAAAAGGTTCCTCGGTCCTCAACATAGCTACCTAAGGGATTGACACTTTGGATGTGTAGTCGGACTCTTGCTTGTTGATGTGCTACAAGAAGAAACAAAGTTAGTTCTGAAAGGTGCCTTTGTGGGGTCTTAGGTGTAGGCCTTGAGGCTCACAATTAAAACTAACTATGTGCTAGGCGTGCCACTGCTATCTCAGTATAGTAGATGTAGAACAAGTGTGTTTTAAGTTGATTATTTGTATCCCAAGTTACTTTAAACTTCTTGTAATCAAAGGATTGTTATGGGTTAAGTCCACATTAAGTTCTTTTTCTTGCCTTGTAAACAAGGACTTTTAGTTCATAGTCTTGTATGTTTAAATGAAGAGAGTCCAAAGCCCCTTAAATTACTAGTTTGGTTCCAGATTACATTTAATGAAAACATATTCATCAAGCTAACTAGATCCAGATGCAAAGGGAACTCTTAAAATAGAAAAACAAGTGGAAATAACTTGAATACATGCTGGAGAATGCATTAAGCAATAGATCTACTAATTTAGAAAACAAACAAAGAGCTTTGGGCAAGATTTCACCTTGTCTGGCAAGGTTGAACTTCTTGTAGTCACTTCTCTTTGAATTTACAGGGTTTATATGCTAAAAAGGGATGGATGGTAAACAAGTTTACATGGGGAGAATTGATACTACACCACTAAGAGAGATAGCAGAGCTTTTATACTAGACGAGAGATAGCTTTTCTTAAAGAACTATTGCTAAAGGGACTGAATCTGGGTTGATTTTAGCTTTTGAATGCAAATCTGGCTTGAGAGCAGAGTTTGTAAGTTTGTTTGTTTGATTGGTTGAGTGTCCTTGTCTCTGGGGTCTGTCCTTCCTTTTATAGACAATTTGGCCTGACTGTTGTAACTTTTGCTCTTGCCTGAAAGCACTTGGAGGGTAGTGAGTCATCAACTTTTTAGTTGTAATGCCATTGGAAAGTAGTTTTTGGCAGATAGTAGGTTAGTCTCCATCACTTGTCATTTCAATCATAAACATGTGGCTTGTATCTTGGCTGAGAAGGTTTCAATTTGCTTCTGGACTTGATGCCGGACTTCAGGTAGATCTCCTTTAATTGGCATCCTTGGGCTCTATTTTCTTCAAACCCAACATTCAAATATTAACCCAAACATGTATGAATCAATAGTATATAGATATGCAAGCACGAGATTGTATACACAAAAATTGCTTTAAACCCAACTAACTACCACGCACCTTAAGTTTTGCTGCATAAATACCCATTGCAAGCAACCCAAATAGAGTGGTCTCCTCTTCCAAAGTTTGCATATATGGTTATTTGTCAAGAGCAAATGCACTCAACATTTGCTCTGATTGACTAACACATGAGAAAGTAAAAAAATTTGGTACAACGGTTAGCATAGTCCATCTTCAACACTCCATATGCAGTGGATGAGAAACTAAGAAAATATCAAAAGAAAAATTAAATGGCATGAACTCTATGTTGAATGAACACATAACCGAACCCATTTTAGTCTTACCTCATGATCGTTTGCCCAAATAATTATCAGATTTCAAAGTGATAAATCAAATATATAACCATTACTATCATGCACTACCATTCCATATTACCATGTCAAGAGAAGGGAAAGGAACATTGTGAGGTGAAAATTATAAACAAGGGCAGAGTAGAATTAACCATTTTGATGTTCCTGTTAATTATGTCTAAAAGAATTTCCATATCCAATGCATTCTTTCTAATAATTGACACAAAAGAAATAAATATACAGCCATGTTCATGTAATTCAAAGAGGAACAACCATATACCTGAGTTTTTAGGGTGATTAGTCACCTTCTCCCCAAATCCCCTAAACATAAAATTCTCTTGTGCTCGTTTGTTTCATGTTGTGCCTTGCTCCCATTAAGATCCTTCTTTCTCCTAGTTGGAGACTTTGATTCAAGAAAATCAAACATTCAAACAAGTCATCTTTCACCTGATTGAATGGTACCAAATGAATGCCATTAATACTTATTTGTAATTTAATTAGCAAAAAAATAAAAAACGCTTGAATGAATTTAACAAATCGGTGAGCTAGAGTATGTAATTAATTAGTACTCTTGACAAATATATACTTGATGCTTATCCAAGATATAATTCAATGTCAAATCGAAATCAATATTCATATGAACTAATTTAAATAAGTGCAAGCATTGATACCTCAATTGAATTTCTAGCTTAATTTTCTTGTCGAAAAACCTTGACCTACAAAACCAAATTACCTTTATCAACAAAAATGAATCAATTTAAGAAAGCAAATACAATGTAGAAAAATAGCTATTCAATTCAGTTGTATTTAGATTATACAAAGGTCCATTCAAACAACCATAAAGACAAAAATAAAAAATTGAACAACCAACCTTTTCCAAAAACCATTGGTTGCACCCTTCTAACCTTTGATTGATCCAGTAAGAACCAAATTAATCTGAAATGAAAAGAAACCCTGTAGACATCAAAATTTCGGTGAAATAAATGTTGACCAATGCATTAAAATTTCAACATTCACGTGTCACATAAATTTTCCATGCAACGTGTGACTCAACAAAAATTGAAAAAGTCATCAAAAAGGACACGTGTCAATACTTGGCAAAAATGATTTATTTCATCTTATTATTATATTCAAAATTAAGCCTTGAAAAATTCTATAAATAGAAGGCTAAGCCTTTCATTTCAAGGCACCAATTCACTTCACAAAATCCTTGAAGCTTTGAAACTCTAAAGCTCTCAAGCATCCAACCCCCCAAATTCCCAAGAATTCCGAAGGATCAAGAAAGCTTTCTTCGTTCTTTGCCAAATCTACATCTTACAAAGATAGAATAAGATGATCAAATTGTAAAAGAGATTGTAATCCCTAAATTAATACAAAATATTATTTTGTACACGTGTTCTTGTCTTATATCTCTCAGGAATTTTCCGTGTTTACAAACCCTATTAATTAAATCAACCCAGAATGTAAAATAAGTACAAACAACAGAGAAAAACCAAGAGCAAAAACTCTCTAAAACAATGAAAAAAAAACACAATTAGGACAGTTAAATACTGAAACCAGTAGCGACCAAGAAAAGCTTAATTAAGAAGAAATAAGGATTGGTATAATTAATAAATAAGAAAGAGGATAGAGGTACAAACCAATGATGACACACTGACCGAGATCAAGGCATAATCTCATTTAAACATATTTTCTGGGAAAATATCAAGTATATAAATATATACTAAAAACTGAAAGCCAACTCATTGGTATGTCGAAGGATCGTAGCCCCCGAGTCGCCCTTAAATGCCCTCGTCCTTGGGATAAGTCTCACCTATATGCGAATTAACTATAAAAACGTTATGTAAAGCATATAGACAAAACTAGCTAATAACTTCTCATACAATGCTCAAATGGGGTGTTTGAATATACCAATGTGATCTACACAACTCCACGAACATCCCCCTATTTTTAGAAAAATTTTCCAACCACCCACGTGCCGGCCAAGGCACGGCCAAATGCGCCGCCCACGGGCGGGCACGTGCCTGGCACACCAACAACAACAGTGACACCATTAGGAATATTTAATTAAATAGTAACAGAATCCGTTAAAGTTAACTAACGCCATTGGAATATTCCGTCATCCCTAACCTCGAACCTCCGGCAACTGTCGCCGGCGTCGGAAACTGTGTAAAACTTAAAACCTTGATATCTCGGTCGATTTTCATTCAAATTTCATGAAATTAGTGCCGAATTAAAGATCTCAACTTGTAGAACATCCCCATACCTGATTTAAGACCTAAATCTCACGGAATCTTGTCGGAGAATTTCGAGAAAAATCGGCTAAGTTTGAAACTGACGATCCTGACGTCCAAATCGCTTGGTTTTTCTTCTTCGAGCTTCGTAGGGATGTTTTAAAGCTTCCTACAAGCTTCAAATCACCTGAAACCTTCACATTTACGTGTGCATCAACAATGCACCAAATAAGAGGTTAGAGTTCTCAGGGTTTTTTCACGGTTTCAAGTCCTAAAAATGACATATACGAACTCAAGGACAAATAAGGAGTTCAATTCTTACCTTCTTAACGTCGATCTGTGCGTGAAATGCTTGGTTCCAAGCTCGTTCGTACTGTTTGTACGAAAAATAGAAGGAAATCGTGAGGCAGGAGAGAGAGAGAGCACGGGAAAGAGAGAGAAAGTGTATATGTGTGTGGCACAAGTGGTCCTCATCCAAAACCAAAGAAAATACATTTAACTCCCAAAGCATGACACACACACACTACAATCTCAACGTCCAAGGATAAAACCGTCATTTCACATCGTCGAAATTAAACATTCGGGATAGGCTGTGACAATCTACCCACCTTATAAAATTTTGACCTCGAAATTATACACAACAATTACATCCATTAATAATCATAAAACAAGCGTGGATACATCTCTGTCATCCGATCCTCTGTCTCCCAAGTAACTTCTTCCACTGAATGATTTCTCCATAATACTTTCACCAAACGCACCGTCTTATTCCTTAGTTCCTTATCATTCCAATCCAAAAGAGTTGTTGGTTCCTCATCGTAAGTCAAATCCGGATTAGTCTCCAAAGGTTGAGGAGGAATCACATGTGAAGGATCTGAGACATAATGACGAAGCATCGAAACATGAAACACATCGTGTACCTTGGACAACTCTGAAGGCAACTCAAGCCTCGATGATCATATAAGGTCCAATGTACCTAGGACTCAACTTGCCTTTCTTTCCAAATCGTACAACACCTTTCCAAGGTGATAGCTTCAAAAATACCCAATCACTTGCATTATACTTCCGATCAGTGGCATGCTTGTCTGCTAAGTTTTTTTGTCGATCCTGGGCCGTTTTCAGGTTAGACTTAATTATCTGAACATTTTGAGTAGTCTCATCCACAATCTCAGGGCCCAACTAAACTCTTTCACTAACCTCTGGCCAACATAGAGACGTACAACAAGATTTCCTGTAAAGTGCCTTAAATGGTGCCATACCAATACTCGAATGATAACTGTTGTTGTAGGCAAACTCTATCAAATCCAAACAATCATGCCAACCATCGCCAAACTGCATCATTGAAGATCTCAACCTATCTTCTAGTGTCAGAATAGTCCTCTCAGATTGTCCATCTGTCGGAGGATGGTATGCCGTACTATAAAGTAATCTCGTACCAAGAGCTTCTTGAAATGCTACCCAGAACTTGGAAGTAAATCTAGGATCCCAATCTGAGCTAATATTAACTAGAACACCATGGTACTTCACAATCTTCGATATAAATAACTTAGCTAATCGGCTTAACGAATATTTTTCCCTCACTGGAATAAAGTGTGCTAACTTAGTAAGCCGATCAACTACTACCCAAATGTCGTCATATCCATTCTGTGTATGAGGAAGCTTGTAGACAAAATCCATAGTAATATTTTCCCATTTCCACTGTGGAACAGGAAGTGGCTGCATCAACCCAAACGGATTCTTCTTTCCATCTTTAACTTGTTGGTAATGGCACACCTACTTACATATTCGACAATTTCTCTTTTCATACCCGGCCAATAATAAAATGGTCTAATGGTATGATACATCTTAGTGCCTCCTGGATGCATCGCATATGCTGAAATATGTGCTTCATCCAAAATTTCTTTCTTTAACTCTGCATTATTCAACACATACATTCTGCTTTCCTGCATAAGCATACCATCAGTTTCTCGAATCCCGAAATCTTTCTTTTTGCCTTGATTCCTTGCTTGAATTATTTCCTGGATCTTTTCATCAATCATCTGGGCCTCGAGCACAGAATCAATTAAAATTGGCCTAACTTGAAAATTAGCAAGCAAGGCTCCTCTTGATCTTCCATTCCTAACTCTACTCCAGTGGACCTCAAATCCACAAGAAAAGGAACATGACAATCATAGATGACATTAAGTCTAGCTGGAGTCTTCCTACTAAGTGCATCCGCCATTGCATTTGCACGACCAGGGTGATACTCAATCGTGCAATCATAATCACTAAGTAACTCAATCCACCTTCGTTGTCGAAGATTAAGATCTCTCTGAGTAAAAAGATACTGAAGACTCTTATGATCCGTGAAGATCTTACATTTCTCACCATAAGATAATGTCTCCAAATCTTCAAAGCAAAAATGATAGCCGCTAACTCCAAATCATTAGTAGGGTAATTGTTCTCATGAGGTTTCAACTGTCTCGAAGCATAAGCAATCACCCTACCATGTTGCATCAATACACAACCCAAACCATTTAAACAAGCATCACTATAAACCTCAAAATTACCGCTATCTCTGGGAGTGCTAGAACAGGTGCATGAGTGAGATAATACTTCAACTTCTGAAAACTTTGCTCACAATTATTATCCTACTCAAACTTAACATCCTTTCGAGTCAACCTCGTCAATGGCAAAGCAGTCACTGAAAAATCCTTAACGAACCGTCTATAATAGCCTGCTAGGCCAAGAAAACTCCGTACTTCGGTGATGGTTCGAGGTTGCTCCCAATTCTCTACAGCTGCCACTTTCTGAGAATCCACTTGAATGCCTTGAGCAGAAATAACACGTCCCAAAAATGCCACTTGATTCAACCAAAAATCACATTTGCTAAACTTAGCATATAGCTGGTGTTCCCTTAAATTGTTCAACACCGATTTAAGATGTTAAGCATGCTCAACCTTAGACTTAGAGTATACCAGAATATCGTCAATGAAGACAATAACAAATCTATCCAAATATGGCTGGAATACTCGATTCATCAAATCCATAAAAGCGGCTGGTGCATTAGTTAACCCGAATGGCATTACAAGAAATTCATAATGATCGTATTGAGTCCTAAATGCGATTTTAGGGACGTCTTCATTTTTAATCTTCAACTGGTAGTAACCCGACCTCAAGTCAATCTTATAAACTATACAGGCACCTCGGAGTTGATCAAATAAATCATCTATACAAGATAACGGATAACGGTTCTTAATTGTTACCCGATTCAATTGCCTGTAATCAATGCATAGCCTCAAAGTTCCATCTTTCTTCCTCACAAATAAAATTGGAGCTCCCCAAGGTGAAGTACTAGGTTGAATAAAACCTTTATCCACTAATTCTTACAATTGAACTTTCAATTCCCTTACTTCAGCAGGAGCCATTCTATAAGGAGTCAAAGATATAGGATTCGTACTTTGAAGCAGATCAATAAAAAACTCCACATCTCTATCTGGCAGCAATCCAGGCAAATCCTCAGGGAAGACATCCGGAAAATACCTAACTACCCGTACATCATCCACACTATTAGGAGCATCATCGTTCAGTACCACATGAGCCAAATATCCCTGACAACCTTTCGACAACAATCTTTTGGCTTTCATGGCAGAAATAATACCATGCCTCACCCCACAAGGCTCTCCTACAAATGTAACTTCAGGTAATCCAAGACGATGGAATGTGACTGTCTTTCCATAACAATCTATCTTGGCACGATTATAGTGCAACCAATTAATGCCTAAAATCACATCAAAATCCATAATATCCAATGGCATAAGAGTAGCTGGCATAACAACATCCTCTACCATCACTGGACATCCTAGATATACCCAATCCACAAAACATCTAACCCCTCTAGGCATAGAAAACTCTAAATCATATCCTAGAGGTGTAGGATGAAGTTGCGTCACTTGAGCAAATGTATGAGAAATAACAGAATGCATAGCACCACAATCAATCAGTACTCAAGCAAAATGATCAAGAATATTTAACGTACCCATAATTAAATCAGGATTGTTCTGAGCGTCTTGCAGTGACATGTTATGGATATGACCCTGATTCTGCTGTCGGCCACCGCGACCTCTGTTAGCATGAACGCCACGTCCCTATCTTGGTTGACCAGACTGCCTCAAAGATCCTGCACTGTTAGCAAAAATCTCGACTTGCTGAGGCTGTCCCCCTTGGTACCACTGTGATCCATTGGCTGAATGTGGATGATATGACATAGAACCTCCCTGATACTGAGGGTCCTGAGAGTACTGATACTGCCCTAAAGTATAAAGAACGGCGTAACCCTGATAATGATAGGCATCTCCTCATCCAATTTGGGCATAACCACTAGATCCTAAAGCTTGCTGGGTCGGTACATGTGGTGGGAAGGAAGGCTGCTGGGGTCTTTACTAATTCTGAGGGCATTGAGCAACCCTATGACCCATCTTTCCACAAGTATAGCATCCACCGCTCCCTCGCTTACACTCCCCAAAATGCCTATTATTACACATGCGGCATAAAGGAGCACCTGAACCACCTGAATTACCAAAGTCTCTTTGTCTCTGAAATCTAGGGCCTCCAGTAAATCTACCACCTCTTCTCTACATATTAGAACTTAAACCTCCACTAGAAGAGCTGGAATTGCCACCACTTCTCTTAAAATCTGGGTCTTACGACGTCCCTGAGATGCTTGCCCTTTTCCTTTATCATATCGCATCTGGTTCCCATTCTTTTCTTCCTCATCCTTACTTTCACTGGGCATGTTCTCTGAGTCCTTAATCCGCAGTAAAACCTCATAAAACTCCTGGTAAGTGGCACAGGGAGTCGATGTAGCTATAGAATGCCATTTCTTCTTAGTACCCAACCTGAAGCGACGAAGCATCTCAACCGGATTAGCAGCAACCTCTGAATCATATCGCGACTAATTAGTGAACCTTCTATAATACTCATTAGCTGACATCTTTCGTTTCTTCAAATGGGTAAACTCTTGTTTCTTACGATCAATGTACTCAGGAGGAATGAACCTTTTCTGAAACAACTTTTTAAATACTCCCCAGTCCGCAATCTTCGCTGGGGTCAACTGGTAAGACTCCTGTCTCCACCAGGATGTAGGCTGCTCCCTTAAAAACCAAGTAGTCATCTCAACCGACCTATTAAGAGGAAGATTCCCCTGACTCTGCATTATAAGAAAGGTCTTCTCGATATGATTAAGCCATTTTTCCGCTCCCTCATGTCCCATTTCCTATGAAGTGATTCAGCTTCAGCTTCAGATTTACTATGGTTCCGACTCGTAGGTGAGTGGTGAATTATCACCCAACTATTATGTGAGAGTAGTATTAAGCATAATTATATTACACCCAATATTGTTATACAGACCTTTCCATTTGGTTCCAACTCTTGTGCAGTATAGTGTCGTATAGGTCATCGTAGTGACTCCGACTAGTTTGACTTTGGAGCTATGAATTTAGCTGTACAGACTACCACAAGGGTTCTGGCTAATATGTCATATTTCTATGAAGTTATTCTCACCTGAATTAGTTACTTTGTTATATCTTGACATGGCATACATATGAATATGATTATGTGAAGCATGATTTGAATTGATATATTTACATATATATTTATGTATATGCTTATATTCTAATTCTGGGAAAAATTATACATGTTTTACAGCGAGGGGTTAGAGATGTTGATAAATGAATTGGTTATGTAAAACATTTGTTTTTGCCCACTCACGTTTTCTGTTTTGCTCCCCTCCAGGTTTTAGGTAAGCTTGCTATTGGTGGCCTTAAGGACTTCGGCGGTTTAGACATAATAAAATAAGTGTAGGACATCTTATGGTATTGTATAACTAGTACTTGTCCTACTGGACTGCACCTAGACTTGTTATGCTCTGATTAGGAGTAATTACTTTTGTATCTTACTCCTAACACTTCCTGTTTTCTAGTGCACTCTAGTAGTTTCGGTTTTTAATTATTCATATATTTCTTATTCTTATTGCTTCCGCACTGTGTACATGGCTACGTCACCCTCACGTGATGGCCAACATGCCTTGATCTCGGTCGGGGTGTGTCACCATACCAACCGAACTATTTGGTATACCGATATTCGGTATACCGAAAGTTTAGTACGGTAATGGTAATAGATTTTGCCGTACCAAATATTTGGTATGGTAATTGGTACAGAGGTTTTGGTAGCAAAACCCCCTCAAAGGATAACAATGTTCTTTAAAGAGAGAATGTAAGAGATTTCTGCTTTCGTAAAAGCACCATTGGGAGGTGGTTCCTCTGAAATTTTTATGCACGCATTGCTATCGGTGAAGCTGGCCCTTTCCATTAGTTAAGCAGATTGGACAAAGCTGCATTGAAATTGAAAAAAGGAAAATAATTCAATAATCTTAATTTTAGGGAACTTAAAGATATTTCACAACTTACTTGTTTTTCTTGCCAGAAAAATTATAAGCATATAGGGTGATGGATATTTCTCAACCAGTAATGCAAAAGGCAAGTACACAAGTTTCTTTTAAATGAATTTGTTGTAGTTAATGTGTGTAGTAATTGCATCACGAAACAAACATTCAATAACGCTCATAATACGATGGAAAAGACTCTCCTTGGCTTTGTTGAATTCCACTAATCCTTTTCCTCAAAAGAATGACTCTTGAAGTTGGGAAGAATTTCTTTAAGAATGCTCTCTTCATGCTTTCCCAAGAAATGACGGTTCCAGGTGCCAATTCGAATAGCCAATCCTTAGCCTTTTCAAAAAGAAAGAATGGAAAGGCTGTCATCTTCAGAATGTTCCCATCCACATTGATTGGGGTCATGCTTGAACATACTACTTCAACTTCCTTCAAATGCTTGTTTGGATCTTCCATAGACAGCCCATGGTATTTAGGAATGTGATGCAGCAAGCTAGACTTCAATTCAAACTCGTCGGTCTTGCCTTGAGCCGCCCTAGGATATTGAATGCATAAGGGCATGGCATTGTCTAATCCCGAGGCTGAAATTTCCTTGATATTCTGGCTACCTCCTCTTTCTTCTCAACGTTCGTTCAAAATCGTAGTCAAACTCCAAGATATGTGCACGAACAGGTTGAGAACTTCGAGTCATAAACTAGTACCTAAAACAAAGAAAACAAAACAAAACAAAATTAGAAGTCAAAATAAAAGACACGAACAAAAACAAAGGGAGATTAGCAATTTTGCTAATCCTCGACAAGGGCGCCAAAAATTTGATGTGATATGAAATAGCACACAAACTTAAACCCTCTTTGTGATAGTTGTAGTATGTGTAAGTAGGATCGTTCTAGGCCGGGGATTAGGAGGGCTGCTAATCTACACAAATTAAACTCTAAATCACTAAACTAGACTAAAAAAACAGAAAACTAAACTTAAACTACTCAAAATAAGCTAAACTGATTCAAAACACACAAACTAAGTTAAATTGACTCAAAATAGGAACTAAAGGGAAGTTTGGACGAAAATGAAACTAAAAAGACTCATAATACTAAATGGGGGGTTGTTTTGACGAATTTAAGATTTAAACAAACAAACTTGCAGAAACAAACTTAAGGGGGTGAAAGGCTAGCTAGAGGGTCATTCTCCACACATGACACGTATGCATACAAATCGATTTCCAGTTATTCTTCCTATAAACCATGAATGACAATGCCTCAAGTTAACCGTCAACTGTACAAATTAACCATAAGATTTTCCTAAATTCATTGAATTGGACTCAGCGACGCAACCAAATTATTCTTATCAAGTTCCCTACATGAACTGCATAATATAGATACATATCAAAGATCATTAAGTTCTGTGAAAATCATAAGCATTGACTTGCCATTCGTAACTATGAACTGCATGATACTCCTGCCAGGAATTTACTTAACGCGATTGTGACTAGCAACCTCCACTACTTGTAAATATAATTTCATAATTATTAGGTGAAACTCCCTTATATTTTAGCTCAAATTCATGCATGCAAACTAAGTGGGCCCCCTTAATCAACACATAAGAATAAGTTATCAATCAAACAGTTAAAGTAAATTGCACTCATGATTTATTAAATAATAACTGGATGTAATCAATTCATATCACATACATGTTCATGGCTTTGAATCCACCTCTAGCTAAAATGAAATTAGTTCCTCATGTTTGCCATTAAAAAAGACAATTAAAATTAAACATTGAAAACAAAAGATAGAATACACCTAGAAACGCTCCAACAATCCAAAGGTCTTGAATGGCAGGCACGGCTCCAAGCTTATTCTTCTCCTTCCTTGCAAAGCTGTAGCACAAGTGTGTTTTTCTGATTTTAGGCTCTTGTGTGTGGTGTTCCAATTATGCGACACCTTTGATTGTATTTATAGGCTGAGGGCATGACAAAAAAGTTGTTTTGGAGAAGGATTTGGCACCACAATCCCACAAGGAAAAGGCTAGTTATACGGCAGAAACCAGGGAGGATAAAGACTAGAATACTCGGTAGGTTCCTAGAAGAAAGGATAGGGGCCTATGCGGCACCTTTTTAGGAAAAGGGTGTGGCTTCTAGGAACTAGGTTTTTAGGTGTCCTAATATGAAAATAATTGCCCCTTGCAGCTGGAATTTAGGTAGGATAAGATTAGGATAGGATAAGATAAGATAAGGTTAGTTTGAGATAAAACAAGACTGGATAAGATAAGGTTGGTCAAGATAATGTTCCTTCTTTTTAGCTGATTCCTTATCTTCTATGTCTTTAATTAATTTCTCCATCTCTTTAGCACATTCCTAGCCTTTTTTGAACTTCAAAAATGTCCATCCACCTCGCTCTATGCATGTGCTATCCATTCCAAGCCCAAAACTGCTTTACAATGCTCCAAATTGCCTTTTCTTGCCATTTTTTCCATTTGAACCTACAAACACACGAAAATAGCTTAAAACACTCTAAAAAGTATAAACTAACTACGTAAATGCAAGGAAACAAGCTAACTAAGTCGCATAAATATGCTCCTATCAGCTCCACACCAAAAGGAATCTTGGTGGTGGAATGAGGAGGTACAAACAAAGGTGAAGGCTAAGAAGGAATATTGTAAAGCCCTATACAAGGATAGGACCAATGAAAATGGTGAAAGGTATAGAATAGCGAAGCAAGAGGCGAAGAAGGCTGTGAGAGAAGCTAAGCTACCGGTTTATGATGATATGTATAAGCGACTAGATACCAAAGAAGGAGAGTTGGATCTATAAATTAGCTAGAGCAAGGGAAAAGAAGACAAGGGACCTAAACCAAGTGAAGTTCATCAAAGATGAGGATGGAAAGGTTCTTGCTATAGAGAACGCGATCAAAGACAGATGGAGAGGTTATTTTCATCATCTTTTGAATGAAGGACATGAAAGGAGTACTTTTTTGGAGGAGTTGAGTAAGTCAGAAGAGTGTAGAAACTACTCTTTTTACCGCCGAATCAGGAAGGAAGAACTGGTTGAAGCTTTGAAAAAGATGAAGCATAGAAAAGCAGTGGGCCTAGATGATATACCGATCGAAGTGTGGAAAGTCTTGGGAGAGACAGGTATAACATGGCTCACAGACCTTTTCAATAGGATTTTGAAAACAAAGAAGATGCCAAATGAGTGGCGAAAGAGCACTTTGGTGCCTATCTACAAGAATAAGGGTGACGTACAAAATTGCATGAATTATAGGGGTATTAAGCTAATGAGTCATACAATGAAGCTCTGGGAGAGAGTAATTGAGCATAGATTGAGGCAAGAGACACGAGTTTCAGACAACCAATTCGGGTTCATGCTAGGGCGTTTAACCATGGAGGCAATCTATCTTTTACGAAGATTGATGGAAAGATATAGAGATAAGAAAAAGGATCTACACATGGTCTTTATAGATTTGGAAAAAACGTATGATAGGGTCCCAAGAGACATTCTTTGGAGGATTTTAGAGAATAAAGGAGTACAAGTAGTATATATCCAAGCTATAAAGGATATGTATGATGGAGTAAAAACTGTCGTAAGAACTCATGAAGGACAAACCGAAAGTTTCCCCATAATTGTAGGGTTACATCAAGGCTCATCTTTAAGTCCTTACCTTTTTTGCATTGGTAATGGATGAGTTAACGAGACATATTCAGGATGATATTCCTTGGTGTATGCTTTTCGCAGATGATATAGTGTTGATAGATGAAACTCAAGAAGGGGTAAATGCGAAGCTTAACCTTTGGAGAGAAGTGTTGAAATCTAAAGGTCTTCGCCTAAGCCTATCAAAGACAGAATATATGGAGTGCAAGTTCAATGCAAATGGAGACCAAAATGAGTTAGGGGTGAGGATCGGAGATCAAGAAGTATCAAAGAGTGATCGCTTTCGCTACCTAGGATCTATCTTGCAAAAGAACGGAGAATTAGATAGAGACCTCAACCATAGAATATAAGCTGGATGGATGAAGTGGAAGAGTGCATCAGGCTTGTTGTGTGACTGCCGTATGCCACTGAAGCTTAAGGGAAAATTTTATAGGACAACAATAAGGCCAGTGATGCTATATAGCATGGAATGTTGGGCGGTGAACCATCAACACGTACATAAAATGGGTGTAGTGGAGATGAGGATGCTTCGTTGGATGTATGGGCACACGCTAAAGGATAAGATTAGGAATGAGGATATCCGAGGTAAAGTAGGAGTAGCCAAAATTGAAGGAAAGATGAGAGAAAATCGGTTACGATGGTTTGGACATGTGCAAAGAAGGCCTACTGACGCTCCAGTTAGAAGATGCGACTACGAGATAGAGGTCCAGGGCCGAAGGGGTAAAGGAAGACCTAGGAAAACTTTGGAAGAGACTCTAAGAAAAGACTTAGAGTTATTGGATCTAATGGAGGACATGATACAGAACCGAGCGCAATGGCGTTCTAGGATTCATGTAGCCGACCCCACTTAGTGGAAAAATGATTTGTTGTTGTTGTTGTTGTATTTATATGATTATGCTGGCACATTTCAAAGTTAAGCCCTTCACGAAAGTTGTAAAGCTTGTCATTATGAGCGTTTATATATATTTTTCTATATTTTTCACAGTTCTACATTAATTAAAAAACTATTAAAGACTATACTTAAACAATAGCCATAGGATAAATGAGTAGAAAGTGCTAATGTAGAAAGCCTCACTGAAAATATCATCAATATAACTCTTGAAGACAATATATTAAGCCAAAGTTCCAATACCATTTCCCATGGTGATTGATGAAAATTGAAGAGTTTGATTGTAAGAAAATGTGCAAGGTTCCAAACCTTGAAACATAACTCCCTTAATTTTGCAAATCTTTTGAACATTTGATATTTTGTGATGTTTAAATGCTTTTTTTTATAGTTTTATTATGCTCTTATTTTGGGTATGTAATATGTAATACTTGAAAGACAAATGCGTTTTTATGTTTTACATGTGATAATATGGTATGTATATACTTATTTAGTATTATATTTTTCAATTGATTATTTATTGGTTTAAAATATATTTTCCTTAACGGGTAACTGTTGGAAATGTGCCCTAAAACCAATCATATGATGATACTTTACGGACATTTCACATGTTAAACTAATCTAGTTTAATATCAAGGGAAAATATTATTATTTTAAGCCGTCTCATATTTATGTTATATGCTTAAACGATAACTCCAAGGAGTATGTAATTAGGAGAATGTAATTTAAACAAGTTAGATTCATGAGACCATTCTCTTTCGTATACATATCCTAAATGTTCCTGATCATTGGATTGCCAATTGGGCATTGACAGTCTGTTAAGATTAGTACGTGCTGTTGGAAATGTGCCCTAAAACCAATCATATGATGATACTTTATGGACATTTCACATGTTAAACTAATCTAGTTTAACTATAAAGGGCAAACATTATTGTTTAAGCCGTCTCATATAAATGTTATATGCTTAAACGATAAAGTCCAAGGAATATGTGATTGGGAGAATACGATCTAAAGAAGTTAGATTCATGAGACCATTCTTTCGTAGACACATCCTAAATGTTCCTGATCATAGGATTGCCAATTGGGCATTGACAGTCCGTTAAGATCAGTACGTACTGTGTCTTCTCTCAGGGAGAGTGACTAGTCTCGAGTCATTGGTGTGTGTGACATCAAGACAAGTACGTAGGTGCTCAATAGAGAATGAGTTCACTGAACACGATCAACGAAGAGTTCTCATATTCATGTCACATGAGAACTCATGGTTGGGATAATGCAAAGTAGTCATTTGACTTGAGGCATCACAGCTGTCTTGTGGTTAAGTCCTTGATCTTTGATTATGTCAAAAGTCACTCCAAAAGGAGGGTGTCCACGACATCGTTGGGGTTAAGCCACTTAGTCATGGAGGCAAGTAAATGCACAACAAGGGATCTCTAACCTTCAAACCGTTTGAGGAGAATACTCTATGATATGATTAAGAATCTTTGGCCAAAGTATGAATGAGATTTAGGAAAGCGTTCCAAATCACATTCAAGGTAATCATATAAGCACACGAATCACATTGGATAGTAGACATGAATAAATAAACTATCAAACCAAACAATGTGGTCAAGAGTATTGTATTAGAGAAAGATCGTATTGCATTTGTAATCCTACACTGAATAGGTTCTCCACCTCTTCTGATTAGCTTGGGTAACCATGATATGCTGCTAGGTGTCACTTATGGTTTGTGGAAGCCCTAAACGTGTGTAATCACTAAAGGGAGAATTGAAAGTAAGTTTCAATTCACAATCGATGTGAAATGGTTTTAATCGCCCACTGCCTCGCTGAAAGGAACCTAATGGATCGTACACCGTGTAAGGTGAAGATTGAAGAAACAATGGAGATGAGTAAGAATAATTAAATGGTTTAATTATTTATGGCAAGGATTAATTAATATGTTAATTAATCAAACGAATAAGTTCGTTAAAGACCTCGAGATAGTTTTTGGACCTTAAGGCCCAATGGGCTTCGAACGTCAAGCCCATTGACTTAAGTTGTATGACAACTTAATGACTAAATATTCACAAAGGCCCAAACAACCCAAATACACCCTAAGGCCGGCCATATTGTTAAGGGTAGTGAACTTGGACTTATTTACAAGTTTGCCACTCAAATGAATAAAGGTATAAATATGACTTTATAGCCAAAATTCATTAAGGGTTTGTTTTGGAGAAAATTGGAGAGAACATGTCTTTCCATTTCTCTCTAAAGAGGCCGGCCCCTTGGAGGGTGCATCTAGCAATCCCACTACTCCAAGGTCACTCATTTCTTCTCCAATCTAACCTTGGTGAAGAGACTTAGAGGTTCTCAATTTTGGGAACTTGGAGAAACCTTTTCATCCATCCAAATCCATAGATTTAAGATGCAAGGAATGAAGGCCCTCTCTTTGGGTGATTAGCCTTTGCTTATGCAAAGAGGAATCTACAAAGGTATAAATCTCAACTCACTTTGTTTTGAGTTGATTAATGGTTCACCAATCTACTAGGCTTTGAATTTCATGGTTAATGTTTTGTTTTTGAATGCATGCAAGCATGATTCCGCCTTTAATTGTTAATTGCATGCTATATGATGTTATTCAAATGAACATGTTTTTACAAAATAATCCTTCAAGTGGTATCAGAGCCTAGGTCTAGTAGTTGGTGAATCCTTTTGGGTTTTGTAGTTCATAGTTTTGATTTAAAAGTTGTAATATGTTACAAGCTTTATTCTTGTTTCTTTGAATGTAAATTTTGTTAGAAAAATTTGTCATCTCAAATGTTGTAGATGTAGTTCATATGAGCATGAATATTGAAGCTAAAATTTGGTGCCATGCTTTTGGGAAAATTCGGCCAAATCCAAAGGGTGGATTTTTGGGTTCTTGTTTGACTTGTTAAAAGTGTTTTCAAGTGACTTTTGGAACCCCTATGTACCCTAGTTTGGTTAGATGTTATTTCCCTTAAGTTTGATTGGTTTTGGAATGTTTTTGGATGAAAAATGTTCATGGAAAAATTTTGGGTTTTTCATGAGTGTTCTTCATTGTTCTTGACATTTTAGCCAAGAACAAAAAGGTTTGTGTTTTGATTCAAAGTTTTGATTTATTTCATAAAGTTTATGTTTTATGTTTTTCAAATGATTTATTGCATTAGATATTTATTTGAATGGTGATGGAAATGGTGATGGGTGTGTAAGGATTAATTTTCTTTCACACACACCACTTGCACCACTTGTTGCTTTATGTCTAAAACTCACAAATCAACACACACATCACTCTATCTTCTTCCAAAACCGGCCACCCCTAGTGGAGGTACTTTTGGGGCCTTTTATGCAATTACATAAAGTTTTGATACTTTTGTGTATTTGCACTTTGGCCCAAAAGTTTACGTTTTTACATTTAGGTCCAAAAACGCTAAAGGACAAATTGTTTTGCTCCTTTAATGAAGTTTTTACATTGTTTAAATTTTGGGTTCTAGTGTAATTACATGAAGTAGTGGACTTTTGTGTTCTTACAAAGTGACCCCAAAAGTTTATGTTTTCGCAATATTGCCCAAAAAGTTGTGGTTATTGCATGATGGCCCAAATAGTTTGAGAACAAAATTGTTTTGTCTCTTTAAATGAGAATTGGATTTTCATTTCATTTAGCTCCATTTAAATCAATTTTATGGATACAAAAACCAAATGAAAATGTTGCATTCAATTTAATTAGTTAAAGTGTTAATTAATTAAAGGGTGATTATGAACCTAAGCCTAATATAATTGAGCTCTGTGATAGGCCGTTTCAAATTTGTTTGAACCATGGGAATGTGTAGATTAGATTTTGGTTGTAATTTGATTTGATCAAATGTTGTAAAAGGGCATAAGCCCTTCTTTACTTTAAGGTAATTTGTTTTATGCAAATGTTGTAATGAGCATAAGCTCACCTTTACTTTGAAGTACTTCTTTCTTGCTTTATTTGATATGCATGAAAATGAAGTAGTTGGGTCCAACGCCCCTAAGACAACACGCCTTAATGTGATTAAACGCGTAACTAAAATCAATCACCATTCCTAGACCAAGATTCAACACAAGGCTCGTGTTGAATCTAAACAAAGGTTCATAATCATCCTAAGGCCCTAAGGCAACTATATAGTCCTTCAAATGAATGCAAAGGTTATGTTAGTAGTATCATATACTCTTGCTTTAAAAACCGTTTTATAAGCATAGTGGGAGTATTATATACAACTAGAAACAATCATATGGACCAATAGTTGTAATAGGACCAAAATTGTTTTAATAGAGATTAAAATGTATGTTTATATGTGATGAGACCTAAAACCCTCAACCAAACCATTATTAAGTTGATAAGCGTGAGAGTGCTTTGAACACTCTTTCGTGGCCTTCCACCGTGGTAGGCTCCAATCGTTTATGACTTGTACACCGCCTTCACCCTATCATGGGGGAGTGCAAAGTGCATGCTTATACTCAGGAGGAGTCTATATACATACTTGATGAGGTGAGTGTAGGCAACGAGGATGGCCGAAATCGTATCATCGTGAGGCTATTCTTGAACCCCTTCACGAACTAAGCATGGTGGGAATGACTTAACTAAGTGCAATGGAGCCAACATCATATCATTGTGAGGTGACATTCTCTAGAGGCCAAATAAGATGGGTACTTGCATTAGTTGCAAATGAGTAAGTGTACTCTCTCATTATTATTAATGCTAGCCAACATCATATCATTGTGAGGTGGGCTTGGTAATAGTGAGCCTCCCATACCCTACTAAGAGTTTCATCCAAAACTCTCGAATTCCAATGAGGGATATGGAATTTGCCAAAAATAGTGGGTGGTGCTATTTTGATTTAAAGACCCGAATCAAATGGCTTAAAATCAATCAATTTATATTCGTTATGTATTTGTTTACCAATATATTTGCAAACGCTATCCAACACTTGACAAATAAAAGCCGAAAGTTTAGTTTCTGGACTTGGTACTACAAAACCATAGATTGTCATTAAATGGCTTGTAGATGTACCTAAATAGTCTCTTCCTCACAATCTTCCTATTGATAATGTATCATTAGAAGAATATGTTGGATAAAGTTTTTCATAAAGAGGACTACACTTTTAATGTCATAATTCTTCAATTACAATTTGTTGTATGAAGAAATAGGAGTTGCTTTGAACAACTCTTAGTCAATGCAAACACTTAATGCTTGTTTCTTTATTACATGAACAAGGAACTTGAGAAGAAAGCACAAAGGCATGGACACTTAATGTGCCATGATTCTTCACTTACAATTTGTTGTATGAAGAAATAAGAGTTGCCTTGTACAACTCTTGAAAGTTTGTAATTATGTTTAGAACATAATGGTTGGTTGACAAAAATAGTCCATTAACATGGACTTATGATGATTTTGAATCATTGAGTGTTGAAGTGATAAAACACTTAACGAGACATAAACTAGGCAAGGACTTCACCTAAGTGTCCCTATCCTAATGGTTCACTAAGTTTATTGTAAACTATGTAGTGAACAATAACCACATGCTCTCCAAAATGTTTAATGTGTACAACACAATTGAAATAAGTTTCAAGAGAGATAGTGGGAATTTAGGGACCATGACTATTGTAGTCAAAGGAGAAGTCAAATGAAGAAGATAAAATTAACTCCAAGGGAACAAACTTTCTTTATGAAAGGATGGACATTGGAAGGGGTATTTGCAAGAAATGTCTTGCAAGTGTCAAGAACACACCTTTCGAAGGTGTTATAAATTGTTCTTGAATAGTTCAAAACAGTTGGTTCTTCTACTTGAGTGCTTGATTCCGTATTAGTAACTATGTTTTACAATCGTTGTAAAAGTGTGACTAATAAGAAGTAGAAGATATATGAGAGAAGAAAAGGTGCTTCACATTCGGAACGTGAATAAAATATAGATCTCTGCGAAAGTAGATAGTACTTACTTCCTCATATGAACTACCAAAGAAATTGGAAAACCCAAAGATTGTCTTTACATTCCAATTTTAAGGAACTTAATTCCATCACTATAGTAGAGATGGATGAATGTTTTGTTTGACAAAACATTGTTCTTTATTAATCAATAATTGGATTATAGTAATCTAATTGATTGTCTCTATAGTAGAGATGATATGGTAGTGTTAACTGTTTAGAATATAATGATGCTTAAAACCCAAAAGGTTGCAAGGTAGTGACTAATCTTAACTAAATTGTGATACCTCTAAAACATAAATAACGAGTTGGTCATAGATGGATACTATGGATCATTAGATCCGGATCCAATACCTTCTTATTAAAAATTGTATGGAGGCGAAATGTTCGAATCTTTATTCTTTTGGAAAGAAGAAAGAATCACAAAATTGTTGAGGTTAAGTCATTTAGATGTTAGTGGCACTTGTCCACAACATAATACTACTCATGTTGTATGACATTCACCAAAGATCACCCTCGGTTGGACTATAGTTTATTTTAAATAAACACAAGTCCAAATACTTTGCAAAAGGTTTCAAAGAATTCAAGTAATGTAAGTTCATGAGTAAGACGTCTAAAGTATTTACCTCCTTAGATTTGATCCAAGATAAGGTAACACTTTAGCATAGTTTCCTTGAAAGATATCAAGGAAATAAGCATCATAAGATAATTGATTTCTCCATTAGGAGAAAAACGAACTTGAATAAGATTTAGTTCGTTGGAAAGAAAGACAAATCTTAAAGCATGTTAAGATTTGGGGTTGTGTGCTAATAAGCAATATTTGTTTGATAACAATCTTGTGGGATATCCTTAAATTAACTTTTGGATATCGCTTCTATAAACCAACTAACAAATGTTGTTTTGTTGGGTAGTTCATTGTAATCCTACAATGTGATTTGCCTAAAAGAAAATGAACAAGAGATAGAACTCAAAGAATGGGTTCTTTGAGAGACAAGAAAGTAATCAATAAATATAACAACCTAGTTCCTATACCAAAAGCTCCAAGGTAGTTGAGAAGGATTTATAAACCGTCTAAGTTGAATGGTTTGAACTTAATGACTATGTCATAGAGTTGCACCTCTTAATTCGAAAGAAATAAGAATGAAAGTCCTTATGACTACATTGAGTGTATATATGATATATACTCAAGGAAATGGTAAAGTACCATTTGACCCGAAATAATGAAACCTTCATCAGCTAATTGGTAGCTTAAGGTAACTACAATCAAAAGGATGGTTGACTTTGAAGAAACCATTTTTGACGTAATCTTGGTTTCAATTAATTCGAAGATAGCTAGCTACAACTAAATGGTGATTCAATGTTTGGACATAATATGGGTTTTCGAAACCATTATTAAGATAGTCTTGATAATATATGTCTAAAAACTATGAATCACAAGACATGTAAGTTGTAAAGATCCATCCATCATGAATCTTAGCAAGCTAGTGGGAGCTATAAGCATCTTATGACAAAAAGGATCAAATCGTTTGATTTCTCATAAAGATGTATATGAATCTTTTGTTTACTAGGTTTACAAAAGATTAGTGGGAGTTAATCATGTTCCTAAAATTTAAATATATATGATATATTAATTTTGGAAATGAAATGAATACTTCTTCGTTAAAGTTATGACTTTAATACATTATATAAAGATAGAATGTATATGGGAGTTAATCATGTTCCTAAAATTTAAATATATATGATATATTAATTTTGGAAATGAAAAGAATACTTCTTCGTTAAAGTTATGACTTTAAAACATTATATGAAGATAGAATGTATATGGGAGACATAGTATATATACATGGGATGGAAATCTATATTGATAGATTTTAGGATATAATTGGATTATATCAAGCCCTAAATATAGACAAAAGATGATAGGAAGTTTCTCATATGATGATGAACTTCAATCAAATGGACAACTCTAGTAAGACTAAGGAGTTGCTCTTCTCAAAGAGAACGTACTCTTTGACTCCCAAAGAAATAATGCGTAAATAGAATTCTTTATGCATACGCAGAAAGGTGATTTATGTATTTCATATTGTATGAAAAACATTGATATGAGTTGTACCTAGAAAGGTGCAAGACGATATCAGTGCAAGCCCAGGATCAGAACCATGGCAACTGTCAAGTGAGTCCTTAAGTATTTAAGAAATACTAAAGGATAAATTCCTCAAAGATCGAGGAAGAATTAGAGTAACGTAATGGAAGCGTAAATGTATTAGATTATGAATCTAATCCATCATTGGATGTTTCTCCATTATGAATGAAGAGATAAACAAATATCTCTTTATTATGACTAAAGAGATATTTGGATGGAAACATTAAAGTAATGACTTTAGTGTGTTCCATTATGAATGCAAAATATATTGCCATATAGAAGTTTACAACAATGTTGTTTGGATGAGAAAGTTCATTTATGAACTCTCTATTCGGTTCCAACCAGAAAGTGTATGACACTAATGGGGCGATAGCTCAAGCCAGGGAATCAAGGTCTCATCAAGATCCGAACTCAAATGAGAGACTGAACCACATGATTGAGAATCATGTATAATGGTGACGTCGTTATTCTCAAGGTTGCTTCTATGGATAACATATAGATATCCATTGTCTAGGCCTACTATTAAGCCATTTATGAAATGACTACAGAAGAGGTATCATCACTGATGACCAAGCTGATTGGCTCTAGTGCAAGTGGGAGATTGTTGGAAATGTGCCCTAAAACCAATCATATGATGATACTTTATGGACATTTCACATGTTAAACTAATCTAGTTTAACTATAAAGGGCAAACATTATTGTTTGAGCCGTCTCATATAAATGTTATATGCTTAAACGATAAAGTCCAAGGAATATGTGATTGGGAGAATATGATCTAAAGAAGTTAGATTCATGAGACCATTCTTTTGTAGACACATCCTAAATGTTCCTGATCATAGGATTGCCAATTGGGCATTGACAGTCCGTTAAGATTAGTACGTACTGTGTCTTCTCTCAGGGGAGTGACTAGTCTCGAGTCATTGGTGTGTGTGACATCAAGACAAGTACGTAGGTGCTCAATAGAGAATGAGTTCACTGAACACGATCAACGAAGAGTTCTCATATTCATGTCACATGAGAACTCATGGTTGGGATAATGCAAAGTAGTCCTTTGACCTGAGGCATCACAACTGTCTTGTGGTTAAGTCCTTGATCTTTGATTATGTCAAAAGTCACTCCAAAAGGAGGGTGTCCACGGCATCGTTGGGGTTAAGCCACTTAGTCATGGAGGCAAGTGAATGCGCAACAAGGGATCTCTAACCTTCAAACCGTTTGAGGGAGAATACTCTATGATATGATTAAGAATCTTTGGCCAAAGTATGAATGAGATTTAGGAAAGCGTTCCAAATCACATTCAAGGTAATCATATAAGCACACGAATCACATTGGATAGTAGACATGAATAAATAAACTATCAAACCAAACAATGTGGTCAAGAGTATTGTATTAGAGAAAGACCGTATTGCATTTGTAATCCTAAACTGAATAGGTTCTCCACCTCTTCTGATTAGCTTGGGTAACCATGATATGCTGCTAGGTGTCACTCATGGTTTGTGGAAGCCCTAAACGTGTGTAATCACTAAAGGGAGAATTGAAAGTAAGTTTCAATTCACAATCGATGTGAAATGGTTTTAATCGCCCATTGCCTCGCTGAAAGGAACCTAATGGATCGTACACCGTGTAAGGTGAAGATTGAAGAAACAATGGAAATGAGTAAGAATAATTAAATGGTTTAATTATTTATGGCAAGGATTAATTAATATGTTAATTAATCAAACGAATAAGTTCGTTAAAGACCTCGGGATAGTTTTTGGACCTTAAGGCCCAATGGGCTTCGAACGTCAAGCCCATTGACTTAAGTTGTATGACAACTTAATGACTAAATATTCACAAAGGCCCAAACAACCCAAATACACCCTAAGGCCGGCCATATTGTTAAGGGTAGTGAACTTGGACTTATTTACAAGTTTGCCACTCAAATGAATAAAGTATAAATATGACTTTATAGCCAAAATTCATTAAGGGTTTGTTTTGGAGAAAATTGGAGAGAACATGTCTTTCCATTTCTCTCTAAAGAGGCCGGCCCCTTGGAGGGTGCATCTAGCAATCCCACTACTCCAAGGTCACTCATTTCTTCTCCAATCTAACCTTGGTGATGAGACTTAGAGGTTCTCAATTTTGGGAACTTGGAGAAACCTTTTCATCCATCCAAATCCATAGATTTAAGATGCAAGGAATGAAGGCCCTCTCTTTGGGTGATTAGCCTTTGCTTATGCAAAGAGGAATCTACAAAGGTATAAATCTCAACTCACTTTGTTTTGAGTTGATTAATGGTTGACCAATCTACTAGGCTTTGAATTTCATGGTTAATGTTTTGTTTTTGAATGCATGCAAGCATGATTCCGCCTTTAATTGTTAATTGCATGCTATATGATGTTATTCAAATGAACATGTTTTCACAAAATAATCCTTCACGTGCTATGTCTTCTCTTAGGGAAAGTGACTAGTCTCGAGTCATTGGTGTGATTGATACCATGACAAGCATGTAGGTGCTCAATAGAGAATGAGTCCACTGAACACGATCAACGAGGAGTTCTCATACTTATGTCACATGAGAACTCATGGTTGGGATAATGCAAAGTAGTCCTTTGACCTGAGGCATCATAGTTGTGGTTAGGTCCTTGATCTTTGACTATGTCAAAGTCACTCCGTCAGAGGGTGTCCACGACATAGTTGGGGTTAAGCCACTTAGCCATAGAGGCAAGTGAATGCGCAACAAGGGATCTCTAACCTTCAAACTGTTTGAGGAAGAATACTCTATGATATGATTAAGAATCTCTGGCCAGAGTATGAATAAGATTTAGGAAGTCGTTCCAAATCACATTCAAGGTAATCATATAAGTAAAAGAATCACATTGGATAGTAGACATGATTAAACTATCAAACCAAACAATGTGGTTAAGAGTATTGTATTAGAGAAAGACCGTATTGCATTGTAATCCTAAACTGAATAGGTTATCCACCTCTTCTGATTAGCTTGGGTAACCATGACATACTGCTAGGTGTCACTCATGGTTTGTGGAAGCTCTAAACGTGTATAATCACTAAAGGGAGAATTGAAAGTAAGTTTCAATTCATAATCGATTTGAAAGAGTTCTAATCGCCCACTGCCTCGCTAAAAGGAACCTAATGGATCGTACACTGTGTAAGGTAGAGATTGAAGAAACAATGGAGATGAGTAAGGATAATTAAATGGTTTAATTATTTATGGCAATGATTAATTAATATGTTAATTAATCAAACGAATAAAGTTCGTTAAAGACCTCGGGTTAGTTTTGGGCCTCAAGGCCCAATGGGCTTCGAATGTCAAGCCCATTGACTTAAGTTGTATGACAACTTAATGACTAAATATTCATAAAGGCCCAAACAGCCCAATAACACCCTATGGCCGGCCATATTGATAAAGGAGTGGGTTTTGGACTTATTACAAGTTTGCCACTCCAATGAAGGTAGGTATAAATATGACTTTATAGCTTTTTCTTCATTAGGGTTTCTTTTGGAGAAAATTGGAGAGAACATGTCTCTCCCTTTCTCTCTAAGAGGCTAGCCCCCTTGGAGGAGATTAGCTAGCAATCTCTCATCCTCCAAGGTCACTCATCTCTTCTTCATGTCCCTCCTTGGTGTGGAAAATTAGAGGTTCTCAACTTTGGGAACTTGGAGAATCCTTTCTACCATCCTCCTCCAAGAAATCGATGGAACTAAGAAGCAAGGAATGAAGGCCCTCTCCTTGGGTGATTAGTCTTTGCTTATGCAAAGAGGAATCAACAAGGGTATAAAATATCTCAACTCACTATGTTCTTGAGTTGAGTCTTGGTTCACCTTTCTACTAGGCTTTGAATTTCATGGGTAAAGTTTTGTTTTTGAGTGCATACAAGCATGATTCCGCCTTTAAATGTTAATTCCATGCCATAGATGTTGCTCAAATGAACATGTTTTTCACAAAATTTCCTTCAGTAACAGGTCGGGTCATATTACTTGTTAATATTATTGGGTCGATTTCGGGTTGGGTCATTTTACATGTTTACTTTAACGGATGTTACACGACACGACCTGTTAAGATATCAGGTATGACATGAAAATGACATGAACATGGGAAACACGACACGAATGCGAGGTCTAGCCCTAGAAACATACAAGTCAACAACTCAAAATTTTCATATTTGTAAAATTTATGTTAGCTTTTATTTCAATAAAGGTCCAATCGATGAGAAGGTGACACACCCCGACCCTAATCGAGGCATGCTGGCTGTCACGTGAGGGTGACGTAGCCATGTGCACTGTGCAGAAGTGAACGTGATATAAAAATGTGGGTACACAAAAACCAACTAACTAATTTACACTAGATTAGCATATAAGTATGAGTGAAAGTGTTTAGAGTGTAGATAAACACACAACTAGAGCGTAGGTATTAGAATATAGTCCAGAAGTCTAATTACTAATTATACAGATCATAAAAGAAACCCTACACTGATGGATGTATGTTAGAATCACCATGAAATCCTCGTGAGCCACCAACAAGAACTTCTATCTAGAACCTGGAGGGGCGTAAAACAGAAAGTGTGAGTGGGTAAAAAAAAAATTTTTCAAAAGTAATAACCCCTCACCGTAAAACCTGTATAATTTTCCAGAAAATAGTACTACGTACGTATATAAGAACCATGCTCGAGAGTAGCAAAACCCATATGTATGCCTAAACCCTAAACCAAGTGAAATGAATCAATATAAAATGACATATCAGTCGGAGTCACCTAATGTGACTTATATGATTGAGTCTATAAATCATCAGTCAAGTCCTGCACACGAGCCGGAACTACCTAATGTGGTCTGTACGATAGGCTAGGTGTAAATGAATACGCACAAGTGCTACGATCATGTGAAGGCTATGCGAAGTATCGCAAGTCACCTACGAGTCGGAACCACCTAATGTGGTCTGTACGACAGGCTGGCACCTGTCTTGGATCCAAGGTGAGCGTGTGGTGCGGGAGGTGAATGACCCGTGAAGGCTAGCCTTGGCCTCGGGCGGAGCACTAACACCGGGGTGCAAGACAATGAATTCTACACACAAAACTTATCACTAACTACTATGTAATCATACCAACAATGTGTACTCACCTGAACGTACCTTGGCCTCCGTAATAGCATGCAATATTATGCAAAGCTACACTAAATCATATGCTAAAATATAAAGCAAATATAACATGGCATTTTAAAACATAAAACCATTTAAAACTATTTATGGGAAAACGTAAAGCATATATACGTATATATAGAAAATCAAAAGCCCACTCACTGGTATGTAGCTAGGTCGTAACCGCCAAGTCATGCCTAGTTGCACAAGTCCTCTGGGAACGTTTCGCCTATATGTGACACAACTGTTTTAACGTTAATTTTAAGCTCATAACTAAAACCATGTAATAATTTCTCATACGTTGTTCAATTTGAGTGTTTGAATATACCATCGTGGCCTACTCAACACTACAAACATCCCCATATTTTTAGAAAAAAATTTCGATGTCTGATGCGCCGTCACGCGCTGGCCAAGTCATGGCCACACGCTTCTGCCATGCGTAGGCACGTGCCTGGCACGCTGATGGTAACCCTAACACCGTTATGGAATATTCAGTTAAATAATAAAATATTCTGTTAAATATACTTGATGCCGTTAGTAATATTCCGTCAAAGTTGACGGAATATGCTCTGTCTTCTCCGGTAGTTCGCCGGAATTCGTCGCCGGCGGCCGCTGTACAACCCGTTTCTGGAAAAACTTTGAATCTCAATATCTCAATCGTTTCAACACCAAATTTCATGAATTTTATATCAAATTGAAGTCTTCAACTAAAAAACACGATCTTACCTATTTGGGGTCCTAAATTCGACGAGAAATCGTTGGAAAATCTCTTGAAATTCCGACTAAACCTGCAATTCGACTAACAAGCTTATTCTGGCGTTTGACCTTAACCAAAACTAATCTAAAACACTAGAGATGTTGCATGATACCTTTTTGAGTCTCAAAACCAAGAAAAACCTCGACGATCATGTCAGGAAAATGGAGTACCCCACCACAGCTCCTAAGTTCTCGGTTCCTATGAACCATTCTTCATTCCAAAGGTGTCACTAGACTCGAGAGACCACGAAAAACATGGTGACATGAAGCTCGTGTTCGATCCATGAAGTTTTGGAGGTGATAGTGAGCCGCAGGTCTCGGGTATACGGACGAGAGAGTGTTCGAGAAAAAGGGAGAGGGATGGTGAGGTTGTAGACGTGTGGTTGTGTGTATGTTTGTCACGGGATAGGCCAAAATAAAAGGGAAACAAGGCCTTGATTGGGCCATAGGATTCTAGGGCTAAAACTAACCCCAAAATAATTTAAAATCATATGCATACATCCACATCACATCGCCTTGAGGGCATAATCATCATTTCCACGCTTTTGAGGTTAAATTATATTTTAATTCAGGACAGGTCGTCACAACCTACCCCCCTTAAGAAAATTTTGTCCCTGAAATTTCATACACAACATAACAAACCACTAATATCCATAAAATAAGTGTGGATACATATCTCGCATATAGTCCTCCGTTTCCCACGTGGCTTCCTCCACTGAGTGGTTCCTCCACAAAACTTTCACCATTCAAACAGTTTTGTTCCTCAGAACCTTATCCTTCCAATCCAAAATCATCACTGGCTCCTCGTCATATGTTAAATCTGGATTAATTTCTAACAGCTGAGGAGGTAATACGTGTGATGGATCAGCAACATAATGGCGAAGCATAGATACATGAAAACCATTGTGCACCTTAGCCAATTCTAAAGGTAACTCAAGTATGTAAGCAACTTCAACAATTTTCTTGGTGATCTAGTACGGTCTGATGTATCAAGGACTTAGCTTACCTTTCTTACCAAACTGTACTATGCCTTTCCATGGGGATAACTTCAAAAGTACCCAATCTCCCACATTATACACTATCAGTAGCATGCTTATCAGCCAAACTCTTTTGTCGATCTTGAGTTGCTTTTAGGTTAGATTTAATTACCTGAATATTCTGAGTAGTCTTCTTTACAATCTTTGGCCCCACTAATGCTTTTTCACCAACTTCTGACCAACAAAGAGGAGTACGGCAAGATTTACCATATAATGCCTCGAAAGGTGACATCCCGACGCTATAATGGTAGCTATTATTATAAGCAAACTCCATCAAATCCAAACGCTTATGCCAAACGTCACCAAACTGTAGTACCGATGATCTCAGCATATCTTCTAATGTCTGGATAGTCCTCTCGGATTGCCCGTCTGTCTGGGGATGATATGCCATACTATAAAACAATCTCGAGCCAAGAACTTCTTGGAACGCCACCCAAAACTTAAAAGTGAACCTAGGATCCCGATAAGAAATAATACTAACCGGAACCCCGTGATATTTAACAATCCCCGAAATAAACAACTCAGCCATTCGGCTTAAGGAATAATTCTCCTGAACTGGTATGAAGTGTGCTTACTTAGTAAGCCGATCCACTATGACCCATATGCCATCATATCCATTTCGCGTACAGGGAAGCTTGTACACAAAATCCATAGTAATATTTTCTCATTTCCACTGGGGAATAGGAAGTGGCTGCAGTAATCCAAAAGGTTTCTTACTTTCAACTTTAACTTGCTAGCAAATTGCACACCTACTCACATATTCAGCAATCTCCCTTTTCATGCCTGGACAATAGTAGAAAGCTTTAATAGTGTGATACATCTTGGTACTCCTAGGATGCATCACATACGCCGATATGTGCGCATCATCAAGGATATCTTTCTTTAGTTCTGCAATATTCAGTATGTACATCCGGCTTACTTGCATAAGCATGCCATCAGATTCCCAAATTCTAAGATCTTTCTTCTTCCCTCGTGACACTGCCTCTATTAACTCCTGAGACTCTTCATCCTCCGCTTGAGCTTCTAACACACGATCCATCAAAATTGGCCTCACCTGGAAACTAGCAAGTTAAGCTTCCTCTCTATCCATTACTCCTAAATAAACTCTGTAAGAAAAGGGACACGACAAGTATATAAGGCTTTAAGTTGGCCTTTAGATTTCCTACTAAGCACGTCTGCCACCATATTTGCACGACCAGGGAATACTCAATTGTGCAATCATAATCGCTGAGCAATTCTTTCCACCTTCGATGGTAAAGATTAAGGTCTTTCTGGGTGAAAAGATACTGAAGACTTTTATGATCCGTGAAAATCTTACATTTTTCTCCATAAAGATAATGTGTCCAAATCTTCAAGGCAAATACAATGGCTGCTAACTTAAGATCATGAGAAAGATAATTCATCTCATAAGGCTTCAACTGTCGCAAAGCATAAGCAATCACCCTAACATGTTGCATCAACACACAACCTAAACCATTCAAGGAGGCATCACTGTAAATCTCAAAGTTACCACCATCATCTGGAAGTGCTAACACCGATGTGTGAGTGAGACAATACTTCAGTTGCTGAAAACTCCACTCATAATCATTATCCCACTTGAATCTTACATTCTTTCTAGTCAACCTCGTCAAGGGCAAAGCTATAGTAGAAAAATCCTTAACAAACCGTCGATAATAACCTGCTAGGCCAAGAAAACTCCATACCTCGGTGACGGTTCGTGGCTACTCCCAATTTTCAATTGCAGCTATTTTCTGTGAGTCCACCTGAATGCCCTGAGCTGATATTACATGCCCCAGAAATGCTACTTGGTTTAACCAAAACTGACATTTGCTAAACTTAGCATATAATTGGTGTTCCCTCAATTTCTTCAAAACCAAAGTGAGATGTCGAGTATGCTCCGCTTTAGACTTAGAATACACCAAAATATCATTAATGAAGATGATAACAAACCTATTGAGATACGACTTAAGTACTCAATTCATTAAATCCATAAAACATGCGGGTGCATTTGTTAGCCCAAATGGCATCACGAGGAATTCGTAATGACTATACCGAGTCCTGAAAGCCGTTTTAGGAACATCTTCACTTTTGATCTTTAATGGTAATACCCAGACCTCAAATCAATCTTAGAGAACACGCTGGCACCTCAAAGTTGGTCAAACAAATCATCAATACGCGGTAATGGATAATGGTTTTTAATCGTTACCCGATTCAACTGTCGATAATCAATACACAACCTTAAAGTCTCATCTTTCTTTGGTACAAATAAAACTGAAGCTCCCCAGGGTGAAGTACTAGGCTGAATAAAACCTTTATTAACCAATTGCTACAACTGAGTTTTCAATTCCCTCAACTCCGCAGAAGCCATTCAATATGGAGTTAAGGAAATAGGATATGTACTTGGAAGTAAATCAATGGTGAACTGCACTTCTCTGTTTGGTGGTAACCCAGGTAAATCATCAGGAAAAACATCAGGGAAATGTCTAACTACCCGAACATCATCCACACGAACAAGCGTATCTTCGTTTAACACCACATGAGCCAAATAACCCTGATAACCTTTCTTTAATAACCGTTTGGCTCGCATGGCAGAAATAACGTCGTGTTTCACACCACTATGTATACCCACAAAGGTAACCACATGTAATCCCGACCAATGAAAAGTGACTATCTTCTCATAACAATCCACCTTGGCACGATTATAGTGTAACCAATCCATGCCAAGGATAACATCAAAATCCACTATATCCAATGGAACCAGATTAGTCGGCATAATGATGTCCACCACCAAAATAGGACATCCATGACACACACAACTAACATAACACATCTCACCTCTAGGCATCGAATACACTAACTTATACCCAAGTGGTGTAAGGTAGGGTTGCGTCGTCTGAACGAACATATGAGAAATAACAGAGTGTGTAGCACCAGAATCAATTAATACTCTAGCAAAGTGACCTAGGATATTTAATGTACCCATAATCAGAACAGGGTTATTCTTAGCGTCCTGTAAGGTGATATGGTGAACACGGCCTTATTGTTGTTGCTGTCCTCCATGACCTCTGTTAGCTTGATTTCCATGTCCTTGTGCACCTCGTCCCTGACCAGGCTGGTTAGGCTGCCTCAATGATCCTGCACTGCTAAAAGCAACTTCAACATTCTGGGATTGTCCTTCAGGATACCACTATGATCCATCAGCTGAATATGAAGGATATGACATGTAACCTTCTGGATACTAAGAATAACCTCCCTATTGATATAGGTTGTGTGGATAAAGATACTGTCCTCCAGAATATAGAGCTATATCATCCTGATAATGGTTGCTCCACCATAACCCGTCTGGGTATAACCACTAGACCCAAGAACCTACTGAATAGGAATTGGTGGTGGCAAGGCAGATGGGTGAGATTTCTGCTGATTCTGTGGGCACTGAATAGCCCGATGTCCCATCTAGCCACTAGTAAAACATCTCTGTTACCTTGTTTGCACTTTACAAAATGTCGACTGTTACATCTACGGCAAAATGGACCACCAGAGCCACTAGAACCTTTCTATCCCTAGAAGTGAGAACCGCCTGAACAATCACCCTTCCGCTGCACCGTGGAACACAAACCCCCACTTGAAGAACTAGAACTAGTACCACTTCTCTTAAAACTCTACGTCTTTCGAGGTTCTTGAAATGACAGACCTTTATCTTTATTATTGTTTATCTTCTGATTATTATTTTTTCTTCCTCTTCTTCACTGTCACCGGGCCTGTTTTCAGAATCTTCAACTCGCAATAGAATCTTATAAAACTCCTAATATGTAGAGCAGGGAGTCATGGTCGCCATAGAACACCATTTCTTTTGCGTGCCCTACTTAAATGGTCGAACCATCTCGACAGGATTCTCAGCAATCTCTGGACAATACCGAGATAAGTTAGTGAACTCTTGCTTCTTATGTAGTACTCATTATCTGACATCTTCCTTTGCTTTAGAGGAGTGAATTCTTGCGTCTTACGATCTATATACTCTGAAGGTATAAATCTCTTCTGGAATAACTGCTTAAAAATCTCCCAGTCTACAACTTTGTTGGGTGATAACTAAAAAGATTCCTACCTCCACCAGGATGCAGGCTCCTCTCCTAAAAACCAGGTAGTCGTCTCTACCCACCTATCCTCAGGGAAATTCCCTTGCCTCTACATCACCTGATAAGTTTTCTCAACATGATTGAGCCAATGCTCAGCTCCCTCGGGCCTCTCAGTACCAACAAAATTATTCAACTTCAATTTATATACCGTCTCCAAGGGAGTCCCCTGGGGAGGATGGAGTGAGGACTGAATGGCACTAGCAATAGCCTCCCCAAGTTTGGTAATATAGGAAAAACTAGACTGAGCTGAAGTATGTGGCTCTCTACGAGGCGGCATAGTTCTAAAATAAGACATCAAAATGATTAGAATACTCACAAAATATGCAGGACTGCCAAACCTAGGCTTTGATACCAAACTGACACACCCCGACCCCAATTAAGGCATGCTAGCCGTCATGTGAGGGTGACGTAGTCATGTACGTTGTGCGGAAGTGAACGTGATATAAAAATGTGGGTAAACAAAAACCAACTAACTAATTTACACTAGACTGGCATATAAGTACGAGTGAAAGTGTTTAGAGTGTAGATGCATACACAACCAGGGCGTAGGTATCAAAATACAGTCCAAAAGTCTAATTACTAATTATACAGATCGTAAAAGAAACCCTACACTGATGGATATCTGTCAGAACCGCCGCGAAATCCTTGTGAGCCACCAGCAAGATCTTCTATCTAGAACCTGGAGAGGCGTAAAACAAAAAATTTTAAGTGGGTATAAACAAAGCTTTTCAAAAAAATTTATCTTTACAAAAAGTAATAACCTCTCACCGTAAAACCCGTATAATTTCCTAGAAAATAGGACTACGTATGTATATAAGAACCATGCTTGAGAGTAGCAAAATCCACATGTATGCCATGTCAATCATCTCCACAATGCATAAGTAAGCCAAGTGAAATGAATCAATATAAAATGACATATCAGCCAGAGTCACCTAATGTGACCAGTATGGTCAGTCAAGTCCTGCACATGAGTCAGTGATAGGAGCATATTTATGCGACTTAGTTGGCTTGTTCTTGTGCATTTATGTTGTTTTTCTTTAGTTATTTTAAGTGTTTAAAGTCATTTTCGTGCAGTTTCAGGTTTTAGAGACAAAGTATGCAAAGAAGTGCGAAATGGAGCATTTTAGAGCAAAATTGAGCTGGAATGTTGTGTATGCTTATGGAGCACAAGGAATGGATGAGTTTGAAGGTCAAAGGAGCTTAAGAAATGAAGAAATGAAAGTGAAGAACAAAGAATTCGGAATTGGAAACCAAAGTTTCTAAAGTTGGAAGTTTCTATTCTTGGAGGTTTCCATTTTCGAGAGTTTCTATTCGTGGCTTTGGGCTTTTAGATGACCCATCCTTACCCTCTTAGATTGGAGCCGCACCTACCTAGCCCAATCTCTCTTGAATTCTGACTTGTTAGGCCCTTTCCTTGTGGATTTGGGTTATACACATCCCTTTCTACAACTAAGTGGACCTAAACCCTAATTCCTTGTGGATCTTCACCCTTTGCCGCACCTAAACCCTAGCCCATTGCCTAATCTGATCACCCTAACCCTTGCCGCACCTAGCCTTCTAGAATACCTGATTTCCTTGCCTTGCAAGGCATTCTAGAAGGCCCATCTCTAACCCCTAGCAAACCAGCCGCACCCTAGGCTTTTTTCCCACTAAAAATCTTATTGTTTTAACCTAATTTCTGATGGATTTGGGTTTTAGAGGCCCTAATCTGATTGCCCTAGGGTTTTGGATGCCTATATATACACATTATAACCTCTTGGCCGAAGAACCATCTGCCATATTCATTCTACATTCCAGAAACCCTAGTCTACAATCTGCTGCACCCATCCACCATTCTTGCCGAGCTTTCCACCATCTTCCACCCATCAAACACTCATCCACACTCATCCTACACCCCTTGCCGTGCCTCTACACCCCCCAAATTCCATTCTACATCATCAAAACAATCCAGGAAGCACCACCACCCAATCTGCCGCAAGCAAGGAAAAGGGGACAGATTCTCTACAATTGTTTGGCTCTTCATTCTGAGTTGTTGAACGATTTTAGGTGTTTTCTATCTTATATTTCAATGTCTAATTCATGTAATCTTTGTTTTGCTTTAAGTATGATTGGCTAATTTCGTTTTGGCTAAGGGTGGATTCAAAACCATGATTATATATGTGAAATAAGTTGATTACTTTCAGTTATCGTTGCATAAGTCGTGAATACAATTTGCTTAACTGTTTGATTTAGAACTTATTCTTGTATGTTGATTGAGAGTGCACGCTTAATTTGCATGCTTGAATTTGGTGCTAGGATATAAGTTTGTTTCACCTAATCGTTATGAATTTATATTCGCAAGTAGTGAAGGTCGCTAGTCACGATCATGTTAAGTAGATTCCTGGCAAGAGTATCATGCTTTTCATAGTTACGAATGCCTTGTCGATGCTTATGATTTCCAAAGAACGTAATGATTCTAACTTGTGTCTTTATCATGCTGTTCATATAGAGAACTTGTTAGGAATAATTTGTTTGCGATGCATATTCATCCAATTCAATGATTCTAGGGAAATCTGAAGGTTAATTTAAGCAGACCTAATTAACTTGGAGTGTCGAGGTTCATAACTTATTAAATTGATAACTGGAAATTGATTTACGTTGCATATATTTCATGTGTGGAGAAGAACCCCTTAGCTATTCCATCATCCATTGATTCATCACAATTTTGTCTTACAATCTGTTTTCTTTACAATTTGCCCATTTAATTTAATTTCATCCAAACACAATCCCCCCATATTTTGTTGAGTCTTAATCATTCAAATCTGTTTTATTTTGTGTTTGTAAGCATTTGGAGTCATAAACACTTTCAAATTCATCCAAATCAAGTTCTAGTTTCTTTTTTAGTCAATTTGATTGTTTTAGGCAGTTTTAAGTCTTTTAGTTGCTGTTTTGAGTTTTTGGTTTGTTTTAGTATTTTAAACGTTAGTTTTGCATTCTTTGAGTCTAATCTAGTGTTTTAAACTTTGTTTTTGCATTTCTAATTCAGTTTTCAAGTGATTAGTACCCCTAGTTAATCCCCGGTTAGAATGATCCCTACTTACATCGTTACTACAATTGTCACAAATAGGGTTTAATTTGTGTGTCAACATAATTTTCACATCAAATTTTGGCGTCGTTACCGGGGATTAGCAAAGTTGCTAATCCCTTGTCTTGAGTCTTGTTTAAATTGTTTCGTTTCTGTTTTGTTTTTGAATTTTGCACCGTGTGTGTGTGTTTTGTCTTTGTGCCGTGTATAGGCACCTTATTTCTTTACTTGTGCCGAGTCTATTAAGTTGGTTACTAACCTTGTTTGCTCTTGTGTGCAGGTACTAGTTTATGACCCGTAGCTCACAACCTGTTCGTGAGCATATCTTCGACTTTGACGGTGATTTCGAGAGGACTTTGAGAAGGAAAAAGAAAGTGCAAGAGTCTAATCCTCCTAGTCCCGAACCTGAATTAGAAAAGCAAGAAGTTGAGGTTGAAGAGGAGGCCACGGCAAGGTTTGAAGAGGAAGTACCAACCATGGCAGCCGACAACCGAACTATCAAGGAGCTTTCTGCCTCGGGTTTGGCCAATGCAGCCCCTCTTTGCATCCAATACCCTAGGGCAGCCCCTGAGAAGACCGATGAATTTGAGTTGAAGTCAAGTTTGCTACATCATATACCCAAGTTCCATGCGTTATCAATGGAGGACCCCAATAAGCATTTAAAGGAGTTCGAAGTAGTATGCTCGAGTATGACACTGGTGAACGTGGACGGAAACATATTGAAGATGAAGGCTTTTCCCTTTTCTTTGTTGGAAAAGGCCAAGGATTGGTTGTATGAGTTGGCTCCCGGAACTGTCACATCGTGGGAGAGTATGCAGCGAGCTTTCTTAGAGAAGTTCTTTCCGACATCACGAGTCATTCTTCTTCGCAAGAAGATTAGTGGAATTCAGCAAAGCCCAGGTGAATCTTTTCCATCTTATTATGAATGATTTAAATCACTTGTTGCTTCTTGTCCACAGCATCAGATGAAGGATGAGTTACTTCTTCAATACTTTTACGAAGGTCTTTTACCACTTGAACGGCAAATGTTTGATGCATCCGCGGGAGGAGCTCTAGTGGACAAGACACCTAGGGATGCTAAAACTCTCATTGCTAATCGAGCACTCAATGCACAACAATATGAAGGTGTTGGGCAAAGAGACACCCCACGGCCACATCATGTAAATGAGGTAAGTTCTATTTCTGAGTTACAATCCCAAATGGCTAACCTTACGTCTATGTTATCGCAGTTGGTTGAAGGCCCCAAACCGCAAGGAATTACAATCTGTGGTGTATGCTCCATTCAAGGACACCAATCTGATCAATCCCCTCAATTAATTGAGAATGGAGGATGGGAATCGGCCAATGCTGTGGGTTATGGGAATCAAAACCAACCAAGGGGTGATCTTTTCTCCAATACATACAATCAGGGATGGCGTGACCACCCCAATTTCAGGTGGAGAGATGCACCACAATATGGCCAACAAAGTGGATTCCGACAACCTCCGGGTTTCTTTCCAAGGCCAATGGCACCACAACCACCTCCTTAAGCACAATCATCCCAAACCAACCCAGGTACGTCTATGAATGACGATAAAACATATCAGTTACTAACCACCATGGCGCAGGGAATGCAGAACCAAGCAAAGGAGGTTAATGAGCTAAAGAAGCAAATGGGCCAAATGGCAGAATTTTTGGGACAATTCCGTGAAAATGGTAAGTTACCAAGCACTACGGTGGTCAATCCCAAGGGTGGTTTCGAATCTGCAAAGGCTATCACACTACGAAGTGGAAAAGAAGTGAGAAACAAGGAAGATGAGAAGATACAAATCGAAGAGGAGGAACAAACCTACCCCACGGCAAGGGTAGCATCACCCATGCCGCAGCCATCTAAGACTTCCCATCTGCCCACCTTAGGTAAGAATGTCCCAAATGTTGTGATTTCAAACACTAATCTGCCCAATGTTCCTTTCCCTAGCAGATTTGCACAATCGAAGAAGGAAGAAAGCGAAAAGAACATTTTGGATACCTTTCGAAAAGTCCAAGTAAACATTCCTTTACTTGATGCTATTAAGCAAGTGCCCAGGTATGCAAAGTTTTTAAAAGAGATATGCACAACTAGGAAAAGAATTTCAAACAAAGAAGTTGTGAAAGTCAGTGAAAATGTATCCGCGGTTTTGCAACGAAAGTTACCTCCCAAGTGTAAGGATCCAGGGAGCTTTACTATCCCGTGTGTAATTGGAAACACTAGATTTGAACAATGCATGTTAGATTTAGGTGCTTGTATTAATGTTATGCCATATTCCATTTATGCATCAATGAACCTTGGTGAGTTAAAACAAGATGGCGTTATAATTCAATTGGCCGATCGTTCTAACGCTTATCCCAAGGGAGTCCTTGAGGATGTTTTAGTGCAGGTCAATCATCTTATATTTCCTGCAGATTTTTATGTCTTAGAAATGGAGGATTCGAGCCATGCTCCATCATTTCCAATCTTGCTAGGCCGACCATTCATGAAAACAGCGAGAACAAAGATAGATATGTTTATGGGAACATTAACCATGGAGTTTGATGGGGACATTATTCGCTTTAATCTTTCTGAAACCATTAAATATCCAATGGAGGACCATTCTTGTTTCGCTATTGACATTGTTGATTCTTTGGCACAGGTACACTTGGATCGAATGAACGACGATGCACTTGAAATAGCCTTAGTGCACGACATAGGAGCAAGAAACAAGTGTGGGGGAATCCATGCAACCCACGGCATGGAATTTGACCCTATGGCCGTGCCCCCTTGTGGTGAAGTGGTTGATATGGTCGCGGCCCTCGAGTCATTGCCCTCACAATCTGGTAAGTCTCCACTCTCAATTTTAGATTCGGTTTTGGCTAACAAGTTACTTCCATCCATTGTGCAGCCACCTACACTTGAGTTGAAGCCATTACCTAGTCACTTGAAGTATGTTTTCTTGGGAGAAGATCAAACACTACCCGTCATCATATCTAGCTCACTCACGGCCCAAGAAGAAGACAATTTGATAAGGGTGTTAAAGGAGCACAAATCGGCCATTGGATGGACCTTGGCGGATATCAAAGGCATTAGTCCCACCACGTGCATGCATCGCATCCTTTTGGAGGAGGGAGCCAAGCCATCTCGGGAGGCTCAACGTCGCCTTAATCCGCCTATGTTGGAAGTAGTCAAAAAGGAGGTTATAAAATTGCTTGATTGTGGTGTTATATATCCTATTTCTGATAGTCGTTGGGTGTCACCTGTGCAGGTTGTTCCAAAGAAGTCCGGAGTCACGGTGGTGAAGAATGAAGAACAAGAGCTTGTACCCACTCGTGTTGTGATCGGTTGGCGTGTTTATATTGATTACAGGAAGTTAAATGCTATGACAAGGAAGGATCACTTTCCTTTGCCATTCCTGGACCAAATGTTAGAAAGGTTAGCCGGTTATCAATTTTATTGCTTTCTTGATGGATATTCCGGATATAACCAAATTGTGATAGCTCCGGAGGACCAGGAAAAGACAACCTTCACTTGCCCATTTGGCACCTTTGCATATAGGCGCATGCCATTTGGTTTGTGCAATGCCCCTGCGACATTTCAACCTTGCATGGTAAGTATATTTTCTGATTATGTGGAGAAGATTATTGAGATATTCATGGATGATTTTAGCGTGTTTGGTAATTCATTCAATCATTGCTTGAATAATCTGACCTTAATTTTGAAACGTTGTGTTGAAACGAATCTAGTGCTTAATTGGGAAAAATGTCACTTCATGGTTAAGCAAGGTATTGTTCTAGGACATATTATTTCTGAGAAAGGCATTGAAGTGGATAAATCTAAAGTAGACCTTGTTCGTCACTTACCCTTTCCAACTTCGGTTAGAGAGGTTCGTTCGTTTCTTGGTCACGCAGGTTTTTATAGGCGTTTCATAAAGGATTTCTCCAAGATTGCACAACCACTATGCCGATTGCTTCAAAAAGAGGTGGCTTTCGAGTTTGATGATGCATGCTCCATGGCATTCAAGCACTTAAAGGAAGCTCTCACTTCGGCTCCCATTATCACACCTCCAGATTGGAGCCTTCCATTCGAGTTGATGTGCGATTCTTCGGACTATGCGATTTGTGCTGTTTTGGGGCAGCAAAAGAACAAACAACCTCATGTTATTTATTATGCATCTAGGACACTAAATGATGCTCAATTAAATTACTCAACCATTGAAAAAGAATTACTTGTTGTGGTATTTGCATTAGATAAGTTCCGATCATACTTACTTGGTACTAAAGTTACTAAATGCAGCTCTCAAGTTTTTGCTCACGAAAAAGGAGGCCAAGCCTAGACTAATTCGTTGGATGTTGCTTCTACAAGAGTTTGACATTGAGATTCGGGATAAGAAGGGCGTGGCGAATGTGGTGGCTAACCACCAAAGTCGAATGGTGCATGAGGAAGCATCGCCAATTTCTGAAACCTTCCCCGATGAGCAACTAATGTCTATCCAGGTAAGTGAGCCTTGGTATGCAGATTTAGTGAACTTTTTGGTGTCTAAACATATCCCTAGCACACTTAATAGGTGATAGGAGCATATTTATGCGCCTTAGTTAGCTAGTTCTTATGCATCTTTGTTATGTTTTCTTCGTTAAAGTAGTCTTTTAAGCTACTTTCATGTGTTTTCAGGTTTAAAGGACATATTACATGAAATGATGCAATTTGGAGCTTTTGGAGCAAAAAGTGAGCTTGGAATGAAAAGGACATGCTTGGAACACAAGGTTGGGATGAAATTGAAGAGTTCGAGATTTAAGGTTTCCTACTTGAAGTAGGAAAGCTAAGCCTAAAAGTTTCCATTTTGGGTTGATCTTTCCTAAATCGGAATTGGCAACCAAAGTTTCTAAAGTTGGAAGTTTCTATTCTTGGAGGTTTCCATTTTCGTGAGTTTCTATTCTCGGCTTTGGGCTTTTAGATGACTTAAACCCTAATTCCTTGTGAACCCTAAGTCCATGCCGCATCCTAGGGCCTAATCATTCAATTTCTGCCATGTTAAACCCTAATCCATTTCTCCTAAGCCCATGCCGCACATGTCCATCCTAGAAGCCCTATTTCACAAACCTTAACCCTAGTCCACTTAAGTGCCGCACCTAAACCCTAGCCCATTGTTTCAATCTGATTTAATTAGGGTTTTAGGTGCCTATATATAGGTGTTTTACCCCCTTTGCCGCACATCACATCCCTCTCCACAAATCAGAAATCATCTAAACCCTATTCCCCCACCTTGCCGCAGCCACCATCACCCATACACCTCCTTGCCGCAGCCTTCATCCATTCCAGCCACTTCCCAACCTTTCCGCAGCCACCATCCACCTCCATACACCATTCTACACTTCCATACACCACCCACACACCTTGCCGCACCACCATATCATCCTAACTCCATTCTTAAACCAAAACCACATCCAAAAACCCCCAAAACCATCTCTGCCGCAGCAAGGAGAAGAGAAGAGGAGCTTGACGTGCAGAAATTCAAAGTGGAATTCTTGGGCGTTTTAGGTGTAATCTTTCTTATGTCTTCGATGTTTCAATTCAATAAACTTTATGTTGTGAGTATGAGAAACTAAACCCCCTTGGTTGGGGGGTGATTCGAAACCATGTACATGCTTGCAATTTGATTCGATTACATTCAGTTGTTATTTCATAAGTTGTGGATTCAATTCGTTCATCTATTTGATTGATAACTTATTTGTGTATGTTGATTGAGAGTGCACGCTTAGTTTTCATGCATGAATATGATGCTAGATTATGAGGGAGTTTCACCTAATAGTTACAATCTTATAATCACAAGTAGTGAAGATCGCTTGAAAACGATCGCGTTGAATGAATTCTTAGCATAAGTTTCATGCAATTCATAGTAACAAATGCTTCGTCAATGCTTATGTTTTTCATAGAACGTAATGATTCTTGCTTGTATCTCTATTATGCAATTCATGTAGGGAACTTGTAGGGAATGTTTTGGGTTGTCGTATGCAATCATCCAACTTAATAACTTGTGGAAAAACTGATGGTTAATTAGTGCAATTCACGGTTAATTTGGGGCATTGAGTATTCATAGTTTATCGGAAGAACAACTGAAAATCGTTTTGTTTGCAAGTGTGACATGTGTGGAGAAGAACCTCCTAACTAGCCTTTTAACCATTGATTTCACAAAAATCGTTTTTACAATCTGTTTAGTTTCAAGTTTCTGTTTTGTGTTAAATTTTCGTCCAAAACAAATCCCCCTTTAATTTGAAGTCTTAGATTAGTTAGAAAGTGTTTTGATTTGTGTTTCTAAGTATTTTGATTCAAGATTTCATCAAATTTCGTCCAAATTAGTGTAGGTGCTCAAAACTGCCCAGAAAGTGGTTTTTAGGCAGTTTTGAGCCTTCTAGTTGCTGTTTTGAGTTTTAGGTTTGTTTAAGTGTTTTAACCTTTACTTTTGCATTCTTTGAGTCTAAGTTAGTGTTTTTAAACTTTTTTTTTGAGTTTTAAGTCAGTTTCCAAGTGTTTAGCAATCCCTCCTAATCCCCGGTTTAGAACGATCCCTACTTACATCTTTGCTACAATTTGACAAAAAGAGGGTTTAATTTGTGTGCTTATCTATTTCGCATCAATAGGAATCAACGTGATAAGCTTAAAAAGGATGCTAGGTTTTATGTTTGGGATGATCCATACCTTTGGAAATTTTGTCCCGATCAGATTGTACGACGTTGTGTGAATGAATCTGAGTTTCAATCTATTTTAACATTCTCTCATTCATATGGATGTGGGGGACATTTTGGCACCCAACGCACTGCCCTTAAAGTCTTAGAATGTGGGTTTTATTGGCCAACCATTTTTAGGGATGCTAGGACATTTTGCCTTACATGTGATCGTTGTCAACGAATGGGTAATATAAGTGCTAAGGATCAAATGCCACAAAACCCTATACTTTCTGTTGAAATATTTGATGTGTGGGGAATTGATTTTATGGGTCCTTTTCCTTCCTCACATGGTTTTCTCTATATCTTGTTGGCGGTGGATGATAGACGCATATTTATGCGACTTAGTTAACTAGTTTTCTTGCATTTACGTTATTAGTTCTTAGTTATTTTAGTACTTTAAGCCATTTTCGTGTGTTTGTAGGTCCAAAGGGCTAAGGTAGCAAGAAAGTGCATTTTGGTGCATTTTGGAGCAGTTTTGAGCTTGTAATGGATTACATATGATATGAGCAAGATGGATGGACGAATTTGAAGACAAAAGAGGCTAGGAACATGCTAAAAATATGGTGAAACAAATACAAGTTGCAAGAAGGGATAAATTTCTAGAAGGATTGGCCAAAACTTTACTCAAAACCATGCATACCCCATAAAATTCATCAATGCCGTGGCCTTCCCTTTGTTTTACTTCCACCAGATTTTTTAGTGATGATGCAATGCCTATCTCACTATGACATTTGAGTGGATGATGTAATGCTTAACTCACCATGACATTTGAGTGGATGATGCAATGCTTAACTCACCATGACATGTGAGTGGATGACTCAAAACCTACCCTCACCAACAATTCTCCACTTTGCCATGCCTTACCTACTTCATTCCACCAGATTTTTGCATTAAACATGTCCATCCTCTTCCTATAAATACCATGGCAGCAACCTCATTCAAATCATCCAGAAATTAACCATTCTCCAAGCCTTTCCTTGCCTCTCCTACATATCTAAACCCCTTCCCATCCATTCCTCCAAATAACCAACCCTTCAACATCATTCCAACCTTGTTGTGGCGGCAAGGAGAAGGAGAAAAGTCCTTGGACGCGCTTGCTATCCAACATGGATCGTTGGAACGTTTAGGTGCTTTCTTCCCTTTGTTTTTCAATGGTTAAATTTGTTTATCTTTGTTTTGTAATAATGAGGAACTAAACCCCCCTTGGCTAGGGGGGGATTCAAAACCATGTTTATGCTTGCTATATGATTTGATTACTTCCAATTGCGTTTCTTGAATTGTGAATTCAATTTACTTATCCATTCGTATAAAAACTAATTTGTGTATGTTGGTTGAGAGTGCACGCTTAATTTTCATGCATGAATTTGACGCTAGAATATAAGGGAGTTTCACCTAATCGTTATGAACTTATATTCACAAGTAGTGAAGGTTGCTAGTCACAATCACGTTAAGTAAATTCTTGGCATAAGTTTCATGCAAATCATAGTAACGAGTGCCTCGTCAATGCTTATGTTTTTCATAGAACTTAATGATTCTTGCTTGTATCTCTATTATGCAATTCATGTAGGGAACTTGTAGGGAGTGTGTTGGGTTGTCATATGCAATCATCCAATCTAATAACTTGTTGAAAAACTGAGAGTTAATTAGTGCAATTCACGGTTAATTTGGGGCGTTGAGTATTCATAACTTATCGAAGAGCAATTGGAAATCATTTTGTATGCAAGCAAGACATGTGTGGAGAAGAACCCCTTAGCTAGCCTTCCATTATCCATTCAACCCAAATTTGTTTAAAATCTATTTAAGTTTTTAGTTTATTCGTTTTTACTTTCAACTTCACCAAACTCAAATCCCCCTTTTACTTTCTTGTTTTAAAATCTTTTGTTTACATTTTTAACTTTGTTTCTTTTTGTTTTTGAGTCAGTTTAGAGGTTTTAGCAAGCCCTCCTAATCCCCGGTTTAGAACGATCCCTACTTACATACTTTGCTACAATTGTCAAAAAGAGGGTTTAATTTGTGTGTCAAGTAATTCTCGCATCAAATTTTGGCGCCGTTGCCGGGGATTAGCAACTTTGCTAAATCCCCATTGTTTCTTTTTATTTCTTTTTTGTGTGTTTTAATTTTAGTTGTAATTTTATTTGATTTTGTTTATTTCAGGTACTAGTTTATGACTCGTAGTTCTCAACCAGTTCGTGCACACATATCGGAGTTTGACGACAATTTTGAACGAACTTTGAGAAGGAAAAGGAAAGAACCAGAACCTAATCCACCTAGTTCTAGTTCTGAATCCGAATTTGAAGAAAAGGAGGAGGCAGAAAAAGACATGGAGGTGGACAATCGAACAATCAAAGAACTTTCAGCCTCAGGATTGGACAATGCCGCGCCTCTATGTATCCAATACCCCGCAGCAGCCCGAGGAAAGACAGAAGAATTTGAATTGAAGTCAAGTTTGTTACACCACATTCCGAAGTACCATGGGTTGTCCATGGAAGATCCTAACAAACACTTGAAAGAATTCGAGGTAGTGTGTTCGAGCATGACCCCCGTCAATGTCGATGGGAGTATTTTGAAGATGAAAGCCTTCCCTTTTTCTCTCTTGGAAAAGGCGAAGGATTGGTTGTACGAATTGGCGCCCGGAACCGTCACATCATGGGAAAGCATGAAACGGGCCTTCTTGGAGAAGTTTTCCCAACTTCTCGAGTCATCCTCCTACGGAAAAGGATAAGTGGAATTCAACAAGAGGAAGGTGAATCTTTTCCTACTTATTATGAACGTTTTAAATCTCTTGTTGCTTCTTGTCCACAGCATCAGATGAAGGAGGAACTTCTTTTGCAATACTTCTACGAGGGGCTACTACCTATCGAACGTCAAATGCTAGATGCCTCGGCGGGAGGAGCCTTGGTGGACAAGACCCCCACGGCAGCAAAGACTTTAATTTCCAACCGTGCGTTGAATGCTCAACAATACGAAGGCGTTGGACAAAGGAGTAACCCACGACCACATCAAGTCAATGAGGTAAGTGCCATAACCGAACTTCAAAATCAAATGGCTAACCTTACTACTTTGCTTTCTCAGGTAGTGGAAGGTCCAAAAGTGCAAAACGTGGCAGCTTGTGGCGTGTGTTCCATGCAAGGCCACCTTACGGACAAGTGCCCACAGTTGATAGAAAATGGAGGGTGGGAGACCCTCAATGCCGTGGGATTTGACAACCAATACCAACCAAGGAATGACCCCTTTTCCAATACTTACAATCCCGGTTGGCGTGATCATCCAAATTTCAAATGGCGAGAACCCCAACAAGGCCAACAACAAAGCGGATTTAGGCAACAACCCCCGGGTTTCTATCAAAAGCCGTTTGCACCAACTCAACCCCAAGCACAACCTGCCCAAAAATCAAGTTCGTCTATTGATAATGATCAAATTTTTAATTTACTAACTTCTATGGCGCAGGGAATGAAAAATAGGGACAAAAAGGTGGACGAGTTGGAGAAACAAGTAGGGCAAATTGCCGAGTTCATGGGGCAGTTTCGAGAGCAAGGCAAGTTGCCTAGCTCAACCATTGCAAATCCAAAAGGAGGCTTTGAAACCGTCAATGCAATCATGTTGAGAAGTGGTACACAGGTTGGAGCCAAACCAAAATCATCCAAATCAAGTCACGATGAGGATGAAAAGTTGCTACAAGAGGAAGCACAGGGACCAAAACTCACGGCCAAGGATGAACAATCCTTGCCACCACCATCTATCCCTCCTAAGCCGTCCCAAACCACCAAGGTAAGTCCAAATTCGACTTTTTCTAGTTCCATTCCACTAAATGTGCCCTTTCCTGGCAGGTTTAGGCAATCAAAGAAGGAAGAAGCCGAGAAGGACATTCTAGAGACCTTTCGGAAAGTTCAAGTCAATATTCCGCTCCTTGATGCAATTAAGCAAGTCCCGAGTTATGCTCAGTTTTTAAAAGAACTTTGTACATCAAGGAGAAGGATTTCGAACAAAGAGGTGGTCCAAGTAAGTGAGAATGTTTCTGCCATGTTACAAAGGAAATTACCCCCTAAATGCAAAGATCCGGGTAGTTTTACAATTCCGTGCGTTATTGGCAAGACTAAGTTTGAACAATGCATGTTAGACTTAGGGGCTTCGATTAATGTTATGCCATACTCTATTTATGCATCTATGAACTTAGGTGAGCTTAAAAACGATGGTGTGATTATTCAATTAGCCGATCGTTCTAATGCATATCCAAAGGGTGTTTTGGAAGATGTGTTGGTGCAGGTGGGCAATTTGATTTTTCCAGCGGACTTTTACGTGCTTGACATGGAGGATTCACCCTATTCTACCCCATTGCCGATACTATTAGGGCGGCCCTTCATGAAGACAGCCCAAACCAAGATTGATGTGGCTAAGGGAGAGTTATCGATGGAGTTTGGTGATGAATTGATTAAATTCAAAGTTCCTGAATATGTTAAGAATCCTCATGATGTTCGTTCTTGTTTTGCAATAGATGTGATTAAACATGTGGGGAAGGAACATTCATGCGCACCAATCAAGAAGGATGTCCCTAGATGCATCATCGAAAAGGGTATTGGAGTGGAGCATACAAAGCATGTCATGGAGGATGTACCCCTCCATGCCGTGGCACCTAGTCAAGCTTAAACGGAGGTACCGTCCGGTTGGAAGACGTTAAAGAAAGCGCTTCGTGGGAGGCAACCCATGCATTCGACAAAGGAAGGCCTAGAGAGCACTCCAATTCCAGATTTGCGTTCCTAAACCCTTCTCTTTGTTGTTTAATTAGTTTCTGCCATATTTAGTTTGTTAGTGTTTGTTTGTTTGTTTATGTGTTTTTGTGTTAGTAATGGTTTGAAACATTGAGGACAATGTTTGGTTTAAGTGTGGGGGGGGTAACCAAAGTGTTTTGATGCAAATTCGTAGGGTTTTCTTACTCATACTTCCCAATGTTGTTTCTTGCTGTTTTTAGGTGTTTTTAGGCTGTTTTGGTGAGTTTTAGTGTGTGATGACTTATAACTCCGAAAATCACATAAAAATTTGAAAAATTGCTTTGCAAAACCCAAAAAGAGTTGTTTTTGTGTGTTTGTTTGTGTCTTAGGGTACCTTCCAACACAATGATGAGGATTTGGTTTGTAATTTCATGGCTGTTAAAGAGAGTGATTAACATGGATGAAAGTTTGATTTACTCTTTGTTTATGCTTGGTTATGGTTATAACTTATGAATTTACATGCAATCTTAAAGGAAAAATCAGTTTTTGTAACATGCTTGAAGGAAAGAACTCAAACTAACGCTACAACCTTGTGAGACTTGAGCCTAAACGTTTATTTGGAGAGTTAATAATCTGTGATTTATTGTTTTCTAAGTCGTTGCATGATCTCATTATTCTTTGCTTGGTTGCTACTTAGAAGACGTTTCATCATTTAGTTCCAAATGCTAGAACTCATACCCATTTCATTCAAAGCATGTCATTGATTTGCATAACACATATTCAAGATAAAGTTGTGTAGTGACCACCACCATAACCAAAAAGCCGTGAATCCCCTATGTCATTATGTTTTGTACGTTTTAATCCCGTTGAGCTTTGTGAGCCTTTTCTTTGTAACCCACATTACCCTCACCTAGCTTAGATTAGGACCATCCATTAACCTTGTTCTTAAAGCGTAGTAAAGCATGATTCAAATTGAATTCCTTTGTGGCAAAAAACAAATGTGGGGGAAGTGTTTTTCATAAGGAATTATGTGCCATAGGCACGGGTAAAAAGAAAGAAAAAAGAAAAGAAAAATATGAAAAGAATGCGAAAAGAGTTGAAAAGAAGTGAAAAAGAGTTCTAAAGTGTTGTTTGATGAAGAAGGGGTCCAAAACAATGAATTCGACCCTAAGGAGTTGTTTAAATCTTCCCCTTGTGTTTTAAAGCTAATTTCTGCAATCTAAGTAAATTCTAAGTCTCAATTTCATTACTTTGCTTACTATCACTTTAAGAACGTTTGTTTTCCTTATCCTTTCTTTGTTAGCCAATACCCCAAGCCCCGTTACAACCCTTGACTTCTATCTTGAGTGTTATGTGTTTCAATTTGTGGAGATTGAACTTGGTATGAGCATATGGTCACTGGTTCTCGCATCTAAGTAGTAGCATTCCATTCATGAGATCATATCTCAACATGCTTATTAACTCTAGAAATTGTGTTCTTTGTTATACATATATGTGAGCATTCGTTTTTATATCTACATCAATTCTCTCACATATAACTAGTATAGGGTGTGTAGTTAGAAAATCTGAGTGAAAATAGAGTGCGTATCTTGTAAGGATTGAGGGAATTCTCTAAGGCATGTTACTACATTCAAAACATTGTTTTAATTGGTTAATTGTGAATTAGTAAGTAGTAACTATGATTAAGTATGTGCTTAAGTGTTAAATTGACTCAATTCTGTGGGAATGATAATCTTTAACATGTCATGTGCATTGGAAATCCCTAAGGCAAATGTTGGAAGGTTAGGTTATGTTTTATTTGTTTTATTTTGCTCGAGGACTAGCAATAGCTAAGTGTGGGGGAATTTGATAGACGCATATTTATGCGACTTATTTAACTAGTTTTCTTGCATTTACGTTATTAGTTCTTAGTTATTTTAGTACTTTAAGCCATTTTCGTGTGTTTGTAGGTCCAAAGGGCTAAGGTAGCAAGAAAGTGCATTTTGGTGCATTTTGGAGCAGTTTTGAGCTTGTAATGGATTACATATGATATGAGCAAGATGGATGGACGAATTTGAAGACAAAAGAGGCTAGGAACATGCTAAAAATCTGGTGAAACAAATACAAGTTGCAAGAAGGGATAAATTTCTAGAAGGATTGGCCAAAACTTTACTCAAAACCATGCATACCCCATAAAATTCATCAATGCTGTGGCCTTCCCTTTGTTTTACTTCCACCAGATTTTTTAGTGATGATGCAATGCCTATCTCACTATGACATTTGAGTGGATGATGTAATGCTTAACTCACCATGACATTTGAGTGGATGATGCAATGCTTAACTCACCATGACATGTGAGTGGATGACTCAAAACCTACTTCATTCCACCAGATTTTTGCATTAAACATGTCCATCCTCTTCCTATAAATACCATGGCAGCAACCTCATTCAAATCATCCAGAAATTAACCATTCTCCAAGCCTTTCCTTGCCTCTCCTACATATCTAAACCCCTTCCCATCCATTCCTCCAAATAACCAACCCTTCAACATCATTCCAACCTTGTTGTGGCGGCAAGGAGAAGGAGAAAAGTCCTTGGACGCACTTGCTATCCAACATGGATCGTTGGAACGTTTAGGTGCTTTCTTCCCTTTGTTTTTCAATGGTTAAATTTGTTTATCTTTGTTTTGTAATAATGAGGAACTAAACCCCCCTTGGCTAGGGGGGGGGGATTCAAAACCATGTTTATGCTTGCTATATGATTTGATTACTTCCAATTGCGTTTCTTGAATTGTGAATTCAATTTACTTATCCGTTCGTATAAAAACTAATTTGTGTATGTTGGTTGAGAGTGCACGCTTAATTTTCATGCATGAATTTGACGCTAGAATATAAGGGAGTTTCACCTAATCGTTATGAACTTATATTCACAAGTAGTGAAGGTTGCTAGTCACAATCACGTTAAGTAAATTCTTGGCATAAGTTTCATGCAAATCATAGTAACGAGTGCCTCGTCAATGCTTATGTTTTTCATAGAACTTAATGATTCTTGCTTGTATCTCTATTATGCAATTCATGTAGGGAACTTGTAGGGAGTGTGTTGGGTTGTCGTATGCAATCATCCAATCTAATAACTTGTTGAAAAACTGAGAGTTAATTAGTGCAATTCACGGTTAATTTGGGGCGTTGAGTATTCATAACTTATCGAAGAGCAATTGGAAATCATTTTGTATGCAAGCAAAACATGTGTGGAGAAGAACCCCTTAGCTAGCCTTCCATTATCCATTCAACCCAAATTTGTTTAAAATCTATTTAAGTTTTTAGTTTATTCGTTTTTACTTTCAACTTCACCAAACTCAAATCCCCCTTTTACTTTCTTGTTTTAAAATCTTTTGTTTACATTTTTAACTTTGTTTCTTTTTGTTTTTGAGTCAGTTTAGAGGTTTTAGCAAGCCCTCCTAATCCCCGGTTTAGAACGATCCCTACTTACATACCTTGCTACAATTGTCAAAAAGAGGGTTTAATTTGTGTGTCAAGTAATTCTCGCATCAGTGGATTATGTTTCCAAATGGGTGGAAGCAAAAGCCACCCGGACTAACGATTCTAAAGTGGTTGCAGATTTTGTGAAGTCTAACATTTTTGCTAGGTTTGGAATGCCTCGGGTCCTTATAAGTGATGGAGGTTCACATTTTTGTAATCGCACAATCGAGGCACTGCTCAAGAAGTACAACGTTACACATAGGGTTTCGACACCCTATCATCCTCAAACAAGCGGGCAAGCCGAGGTGTCGAATCGGGAGATAAAATAGATTCTTGAGAAGACAGTTGGGCCTACAAGAAAAGATTGGAGCTTGAGGTTAGAAGATGCATTGTGGGCTTATAGGACCGCCTACAAAACACCCATAGGAATGTCCCCCTTTCGGCTTGTGTATGGCAAACCATGTCACTTACCTGTGGAGTTGGAGCATAAGGCTCATTGGGCCGTGAGGAAGTTCAACATGGATATAGATGAGGCGGGACTTCACCGTAAGCTACAATTGAATGAACTTGAGGAAATACGGAATGAAGCTTACGAGAATGCTCGCCTTTACAAGGAAAAGACAAAGGCCTTTCATGACAAGATGATTCGCACCAAGTCCTTCGCTGTTGGACAAAAAGTGTTGTTGTTTAATTCTCGTCTTCGTCTATTTCCGGGTAAGTTACGTTCACGTTGGATTGGACCCTTTGTTATTACTGATGTTTTTCCTCATGGTGCAGTCCAAGTTCGTAGTTTCAAAACAGGTCAAGAGTTCAAGGTGAATGGGCATCGCTTGAAGCCTTACTACGAGAGCTTTGTAGAACATGATGTGGAGGAGACAACCCACTATGCCATGGGTTCCCATGAAGGTTGATCAATGTGGCATCGTCTGGCTGCACGACGTTAAAGAAAGCGCTACTTGGGAGGCCACCCATGCATTCGACAAAGGAAGACCTAGAGAGCACTCCAATTCCAGATTTGCGTTCCTAAACCCTTCTCTTTGTTGCTATTTCGTTTCTGTCATTTAGATTGTTTAGTTGCTGTTTTCTTTGCTTGTTGGTTATTTGTGTTAGTTTATGCTTGAAACATTGAGGACAATGTTTGATTTAAGTGTGGGGGGTAACCAAAGTGTTTTGATACAAATTCGTAGGGTTTTATCACCCATAATTTCAAATGTTGTTCCTTACTGTTTTTAGGTGTTTTTAGGCTGTTTTGATGTGTTTTTAGGCTGTTTTGATGTGTTTTAGTATATGTTGTTCTAAAAATCCGAAAATCCCAGAAAAAAAAATTGAAAAATTGTTTTGAAAAAAAAAAAAACCAAAAAGAGTTGTTTTTGATTTGTTTGTGGGTGTGTGTTTGTGTCTTAGGGTACCTTCCAACACAATGATGAGGATTCGATTTGTAATTGCATGGCTATTAAAGAGAATGATTAACATGGATGAAAGTTAGATTTACTCTTTGTTTATGCTTGGTTATCGTTATAACTTATGAAGTCACATGTAATCATAAAGGAAAAAAATTAGTTTTTGTAACATGCTTGAAGGAAGGAACTCGAACAAACGCTACAACCTTGTGAGACTTGAGCCTAAACGTTTATTTGGAGAGTTAAAATCTGTGCATTGTTGTTTCTAAAGTCGTTGCATGATCTCATTATTCCTTGCTTGGTTGCTACTTAGAGGGCGTTTCATCATTTAGTTCCAAATGCTAGAACTCATGCCAATTTCATTCAAAACATGTTATTGAATTGCATAACACATATTCAAGATGAAGTTAGTAGTTACCACCATAGCCAAAAAACCTTCATTCCATGCAGTTGTTTTTGTAGGTTTAACCTCGTTGAGCCTTGTTTAGCCTATGTTGTTTGTTAACCCACATTATCCTTACCTAGCCTAGTTTAGGATCATCCATACCCTTGTTCTTAAAGCGTAGTTAAGCATGATTCAAATTAAATTCCTTTTGATTAATGTATGGCAGAAAACAAGTGTGGGGGAAGTGTGAATTAGTGCACCATAGGCACGGCATGAAAAAAAAAAAAAAAAAAAGAGAAAAGTTGTGAAAAGAATGAAAAAAAAAAAGAGTTCTAAGATGTGTTTGTTGAAGAAAGGGTCCAAAAATTTTGAATTCGGCCCTAAATATTGCTTGAATCTTCCCTTCGTGTCTAAAAGTTGATTTCTGCAATCTAAGTGAATTCTAAGTTTTAATTTCATTACTTTGCTTGCTATTGCTTTAAGAACGTTTGTTATCCTTATCCTTCATTTGTTAACCAATACCCCAAGCCCCATTACAACCCTTGACTTCAATCTTGAGTGTTATGTGTTTCAATTTGTGGAGTTTGAATTTGGTATGAGCATATGGTGTCACTGGTTCTCGCATCTAAGTGGTAGCATTCCATTCATGAGATCATATCTAAACATGCTTATTAACTCCAGAAATTGCTTTCTTTGTGATACATATATGTGAGCGTTCGTTTTCATATCTACATCAATCTTCTCACATATAACTAGTATAGGGTTGTAGTTTGAAAATCTGAGTGAAAATTGAGTGCATATCTTGTAAGGAATTGAGCGAATTCTCTAAGGCATGTTACTACATCAAAAACATTGTTTTAATTGATTAATTGTGAACTAGTAAGTGGTGACTATGATTAAGTATGTGCTCAAGTGTAAAGATGACTTCAATCTGTGGAGATAATGATTTTTAACATGTCATGTGCATTGGAAATCCCTGAGGCAATTGTTGGAAGGTTTAAATTGTGTTTTGTTTTGTTTTGTTTCTTTGTTTTGCTCGAGGACTAGCAAAAGCTAAGTGTGGGGGAATTTGATAGGAGCATATTTATGCGACTTAGTTGGCTTGTTCTTGTGCATTTATGTTGTTTTTCTTTAGTTATTTTAAGTGTTTAAAGTCATTTTCGTGCAGTTTCAGGTTTTAGAGACAAAGTATGCAAAGAAGTGCGAAATGGAGCATTTTAGAGCAAAATTGAGCTGGAATGTTGTGTATGCTTATGGAGCACAAGGAATGGACGAGTTTGAAGATCAAAGGAGCTTAAGAAATGAAGAAATGAAAGTGAAGAACAAAGAATTCGGAATTGGAAACCAAAGTTTCTAAAGTTGGAAGTTTCTATTCTTGGAGGTTTCCATTTTCGAGAGTTTCTATTCGTGGCTTTGGGCTTTTAGATGACCCATCCTTACCCTCTTAGATTGGAGCCGCACCTTCCTAGCCCAATCTCTCTTGAATTCTGACTTGTTAGGCCCTTTCCTTGTGGATTTGGGTTATACACATCCCTTTCTACAACTAAATGGACCTAAACCCTAATTCCTTGTGGATCTTCACCCTTTGCCGCACCTAAACCCTAGCCCATTGCCTAATCTGATCACCCTAACCCTTGCCGCACCTAGCCTTCTAGAATACCTGATTTCCTTGCCTTGCAAGGCATTCTAGAAGGCCCATCTCTAACCCCTAGCAAACCAGCCGCACCCTAGGCTTTTTTCCCACTAAAAATCTTATTGTTTTAACCTAATTTCTGATGGATTTGGGTTTTAGAGGCCCTAATCTGATTGCCCTAGGGTTTTGGATGCCTATATATACACATTATAACCTCTTGGCCGAAGAACCATCTGCCATATTCATTCTACATTCCAGAAACCCTAGTCTACAATCTGCTGCACCCATCCACCATTCTTGCTGAGCTTTCCACCATCTTCCACCCATCAAACACTCATCCACACTCATCCTACACCCCTTGCCGTGCCTCTACACCCCCCAAATTCCATTCTACATCATCAAAACAATCCAGGAAGCACCACCACCCAATCTGCCGCAAGCAAGGAAAAGGGGACAGATTCTCTACAATTGTTTAGCTCTTCATTCTGAGTTGTTGAACGATTTTAGGTGTTTTCTATCTTATATTTCAATGTCTAATTCATGTAATCTTTGTTTTGCTTTAAGTATGATTGGCTAATTTCGTTTTGACTAAGGGTGGATTCAAAACCATGATTATATATGTGAAATAAGTTGATTACTTTCAGTTATCGTTGCATAAGTCGTGAATACAATTTGCTTAACTGTTTGATTTAGAACTTATTCTTGTATGTTGATTGAGAGTGCACGCTTAATTTGCATGCTTGAATTTGGTGCTAGGATATAAGTTTGTTTCACCTAATCGTTATGAATTTATATTCGCAAGTAGTGAAGGTCGCTAGTCACGATCGTGTTAAGTAGATTCCTGGCAAGAGTATCATGCTTTTCATAGTTACGAATGCCTTGTCGATGCTTATGATTTCCAAAGAACGTAATGATTCTAACTTGTGTCTTTATCATGCTGTTCATATAGAGAACTTGTTAGGAATAATTTGTTTGCGATGCATATTCATCCAATTCAATGATTCTAGGGAAATCTGAAGGTTAATTTAAGCGAACCTAATTAACTTGGAGTGTCGAGGTTAATAACTTATTAAATTGATAACTGGAAATTGATTTACGTTGCATGTATTTCATGTGTGGAGAAGAACCCCTTAGCTATTCCATCATCCATTGATTCATCACAATTTTGTCTTACAATCTGTTTTCTTTACAATTTGCCCATTTAATTTAATTTCATCCAAACACAATCCCCCCATATTTTGTTGAGTCTTAGTCATTCAAATCTGTTTTATTTTGTGTTTGTAAGCATTTGGAGTCATAAACACTTTCAAATTCGTCCAAATCAAGTTCTAGTTTCTTTTTTAGTCAGTTTGATTGTTTTAGGCAGTTTTGAGTCTTTTAGTTGTTGTTTTGAGTTTTTGGTTTGTTTTAGTATTTTAAACGTTAGTTTTGCATTCTTTGAGTCTAATCTAGTGTTTTAAACTTTGTTTTTGCATTTCTAATTCAGTTTTCAAGTGATTAGTACCACTAGTTAATCCCCGGTTAGAACGATCCCTACTTACATCGTTACTACAATTGTCACAAATAGGGCTTAATTTGTGTGTCAACATAATTTTCACATCAGTCAGAACCACCCAATGTGGTCTGTACGACAGGCTAGGTGTAAATGAATATGCTCAAGTGCTACGATCACGTGAAGGCTCTGCGAAGTATTGCAAGTCACCTACGAGTCGAAACCACCTAATGTGGTATGTACGACAGGCTGGCACCTGCCTTGGATCCAAGGTGAGCATGTGGTACGGGAGGTGAACGATCACGTGAAGGCTAGGCCCTGGCCTCAGGCGAAGCACTAATACCGGGGTGCAGGACAATGAATTATACGCACAACAACTCATCACTAACTACTATGTAATCATACCAACAATGTGTACTCACCTGAACGTACCTTGGCCTTCACAATAGCATGCAATATTATGCAAAGCTATACTAAATCATATGCTAAAATATAAAGCAAATATGACATGACATTTTACAACGTAAAACCATTTAAAACTATTTCTGGGAAAACGTAAAGCATATATACGTATATATAGAAAATCAAAAGCCAACTTACTAGTATGTAGCTGGGTCGTAACCCCTGAGTCTCGCCTGGCTGCGCTCATCCTCTAGGAACGTCTCGTCTTTATGTGACACAACTGTTTTCATGTTAATTTTAAGCACATAACTAAAACCGTGTAATAATTTCCCATACGTTGTTCAATTTGAGTGTTTGAATAAACCATTGTGGCCTATTCAACACTACAAACATCCCCATATTTTTAGAAAAAAATTTCAATGTCCCACGCGTCGTCCAAGGCACGGCCACACGCGCCTGGCATGGTGACGGTAACCCTAATGCCGTTATGGAATATTCAGTTAAATAATAGAATATTCCGTTAAAAATATCTGACGCCGTTAGTAATATTCCGTCAAAGTTGATGGAATATGCTCTGTCTTCTCCGCTAGTTCGCCGGAATCCGTCGTCGACCGCCGCTGCACTAGCCGGTTTCTGGAAAAGCTTAGAATCTCAATATCTTAGTCGTTTCAACACCAAATTTCACGAATTTTATATCAAATTAAACTAGAAGAACATGATCTTACCTATTTAGGGTCCTAAATTCAACGAGAAATTGTCAGAAAATCCCTCGAAATTCCTGCTAAACCTGCAATCCCACTAACGAGCTTATTCTGGCATTCAACCTTTTTGAGTCTCAAAACCAAGAAAAACCTTGACGATCACATAGGGAAAACAGAGTACCCCACCGGAGCTCCTAAGTTCTCGGGTTCTCGTGAACCGTTCTTCGTTCCAAAGGTGTTAATAGACTCGAGAGACCATGGAAAACACGGTGACGTGAAGCTCGTGTTCGATCCGTGAAGTTTTGGAGGTGATAGCGAGCTGCAAGTCTCGGGTGTACGGACGAGAGAGTGTTCGAGAAAAAGGGAATGGGATGGTGAGGTTGTACACGTGTTGTTGTGTGCATGTTTGTCACGGGATAGGCCAAAATAAAAGGGAAACATGGCCTCTATTGGGCCATAGGATTCTAGGGCTAATACTAACCCGAAAATTCTAATTGGGTCCAAAGTTATGGGAGATATGATGATTGGCCAATCATTTGGCCCGATAACACATTTGTTTATTCATAACATTTTCGTTACGAACCCAACGTCGAGTATGATTTAATTACTTCAACGGAAAAATAATTTAAAATCATATGCATACATACACATCACATCGCCTCAAGGGCATAATCGTCATTTCCACGCTTTCGAGGTTAAAATATATTTTAATTTGGGACGGGTCATCACAGAAGGACCATGCCTTGAGAATAATACATACAAAATCAAATTTGAACATATACAAATATGCAATATAATTTTATAAGGGTCAATTGACTACAGTAAAAGCATCTCCAAAGGAGATCTAAAAAATATGTCAAAATTATGTTTGATGGTTGATGTGGCAAATTGAATATAAGTGCTAAATCCTCTTTTTTTTCTTCCAATAGATGTGTCAAATATGCATTTTATTATTTTATTGCACGCAGAGTTACATTAACAATTAAAAATAATCAAAATTAATTTTTGTTTTTATTCTATTGGTTGTTAATGGGACCTATGTATTAAAAAATAAAATTAAAAATATTTGACTCCTTCTGAAATTCGGTAAAATTGGAAAATTTAAGCATGAGAATTTCCTGAAAATTACTTAATGGGCATCATATACAGATAAGATCCCTAGTTAGATAATTTTGTGTAACAATTTATGTTCTGGGATTTACATATACCCATAATTGCAGTTATAATTGAAATTGAGAAGGATTTTGATTTTAGAAAAAAATCAATACTGATTTGATTGGTTATGTATCAATTTGTATTTTGTTATATCATTAAGGAAACACAATTTTTTATTCAACGGAGGCGGAAGAGGTGATCAAGATCTTGGGGGAATATGGGACGGTGTCTAGCCAGACTATTAATTTAGGGAAGAGTTCTTTATTTTTTAGTAAGGGTTGTCCGAAGAAGGTAAAAAAGCAAATTGTGTTGCGAATGGGTATTCAGGATCGAGATGGTTTTGGCAAATATTCGGGGATTCAAGATGATTTTGGGCATTCTAAGAAGGCCGTGTTTGAATCTGTTCGGCGAGGGATTGAGAGTCATATTGATGGTTAGGCTGAGCAGTTCTTATCACCGGCGAGGAAGGAAATTTTGATAAAATCTGTTGCCATGGTGATGCCAAATCATGTTATGGCGTGTTTTAAATTGCCGGTGGGTACTTGTAAGGAAATGGAGCGTGTCATCGCTCAATTCTGGTGGAGAGGACAAGCGAAGACTAAAGGGTGTCATTGGGTAGCATGGGAAAAATTGACTACAAGTAAGAAGTTGGGAGGGTTGGGGTTCCATGATCTTATGGGTTTTAATATGGCTATGCTTGCTAAAATAAGTTGAAGGATGATACATAATCCAGATTCTTTGCTTTGTGTAGTACTTCATGATAAGTACTTCCCTAATTCCTCCTTCTTGGCGGCACTCAATCAAAATAAGTCATCATGGGGCTGGAAAGGTGTGTTATTGGGACGACAAGTCCGTAACCGTGGGTTTCAGTGAAGGGTGGGAATCGGGAATCTATTCAGATTGCTAGTGATCCATGGATCCCTAAACCGTATTCGTTTAAACCCAGGGTGTGTAATGGAGGTCCTAATATGAAGGTGTGTAAGTTGATGACTACTGATAGGAAACAGTGGAATTTGGCTGAGGCTGCAGCGTTAGGGCTACGAAGGATGTAGATCTGATTCAGACTATTCCAATTAGTAAAAGTGGATGTCTGGATAAATGGGTATGGCATTACACGAAAAATGGGAGCTATTCTGTGCGGTCAGGATGCTATGTTGCCATGGAAATGATGAAGAATGGAGAGTTTGGCCGAAAAGGTGGGGGTATGCCGAGTTCCTTGGCTGTCAAGGGAGGGAAGTGGAAGAGTATTTAGGAACTAGGGGTCCCGAATAAAATTCGATTTTTCATTTGGAAGGCCTGTCGCAAGGCGCTACCGGTGCGGCATAATCTAGAGAGAAGGTGAATTTCAGTGGTGAATAAATGTGAGTTGTGTGGTTCTCCTGATGAAACTGAGACGCACCTATTTATTGGGTGTGAATTTAGTCGTGTATTTTGGTTTGGAATGGCGTTACAAATAAATATGGGGGCTATGGGGGCACGAGATTTTTTGGAAGGATGGCAATTTTTAGTGGAAAGGTTAGAAAAAGAGAAGGATATGGACTTTCTTTTACATCATGTGGCGTTTGGGTTATGGAGACTCTAAAAGTGTAGGAATGTAGCGGTATTTACAGCAACTTATATTCCCCTGCAGGTTGCTGTTGATTTGTGGCGGTAGCAAGTGGAGGAGTATCGAGAGGTTATGGCAGCGGACAGAGAGGAGGATCTGTAACAATAAGAGGCATGGGAGAAGGAGAAGATGGTGATAGAGTTGGAAGGTGGGCGTTTTCAATGGCGGAAGCCTTTGTTTGGTGAGTTAAAATTGAATTGTGATGCTGCTTGGAGAAGTGACTCGAAGAGGAAGAGAATTGGTTGGGTCCTTCGGGATTTTGCTGGGATTCCGAAGCTTGCGGGGGGGGGGGGGAGTAGGGGGTGACCGGTATGGCTCAGTGATGATGGTGGAGGCTGAAGCGGTTAAGGAAGGGATGAAGGTGATTATTAACTATGAGATTATGGAAGATGGCATTCGGCTGATGGTGGAATCGGATTCGAATGGGTTGGTTCAGTGTTTGAACAAAGAGGCCATGGCTAATGTGTCTCTTGAGGTTTATCTCCATGATATTTGGAGAATGATGAGGTTCTTCCAGTTGGTAAAGTTTTGCTTTACCCCTCGGCAATGTAATCGTGCAGCTTATTCGGTGGCAGCGTACGTTGTTAAGCATGGCGAGAGGTTTGGCTGGGATGAGTTAGGTCCTGAGTTTCTTTTTAATGTTTTAGCAGAAGATGCAAATGTAGCTATTTGTATTTAATTCAATAAATTTCTATCTTTCAACAAAAAAAAAAAAAGAATCATTCATTAATTAATAGTTAACTGTTCTAGTTTGTTTTGCTTTTGTGAATGGAAAATCCACTTTGCTGTTTTAATAAAATCAATTGAAAAAGGGTAAGGTATTATGTGTTTTAAGAAACTACACAATCAATCGAAGGGGTGGATCCAACCCAAACAAAAAAAGAAAGATTTATTTTAAACAAGGAATTAAGGAAACGGGGTTCAAATTCAAAAGACAAGGCAGAAGGAATTTTTTTTCATAAATTTTGTATCAATTTGGCGACATGGATGAGTAGAAAGGTAGGGGATTGCAAATCCTCTTTCCCCAATTCAAATCCGATGTCGCCTGATCAACAAAAAAAATATAAATACCTTCTTATGTTTTGCTGATATAGTTTGCAAAATTTTTTACAGCAGAAGCATGTAACATCCCACTTCTCCCAGGGGAGTGGATCTTGTAAGCCTTATATGTATATTCCCATCTCTACCTAGCACGAGGCCTTTTGGGAACTCACTGGCTGTGGGTTCCATTGGAACTCAGAAGTTAAGCGAGTTTGCGTGATAGCAATCCCACCCACTGGGAAGTTCTCGTGTGAGTTCCGAGAAACAAAACCGTGAGGGCGTGGTCGGGACCAAACGCTGACAATATTGTGCTACGATGGAGTTGAACCCAGGATGTGGTAGGGCCCAGACCAGGATGTGTTAATTTGGTATTTGAGCCACTATGCCGTGTGGTGCGAGTGTGTTGACGAGGACGTCGGGCCCCTAAATGGGGTGGATACTGTAAGCTTTATATGTATATTCCCATCTCTACCTAGCACAAGGCCTTTTGGGAACTCACTGGCTTTGGGTTCCATTGGAACTCCGAAGTTAAGCGAGTTCGCGCAAGAGCAATCCCATTATGGGTGACCCACCGGGAAGTTCTCGTGTGAGTTCTTAGAACCAAAACCATGAAGGCGTGGTTAGGGCCCAAAGCGGACAATATCGTGTTACGGCGGAGTCAAGCCCAGGATGTTGTGAGGCCTAGATTGGGATGTGTCAAAGCAAGTGGAGGAAAACAATTTTTGATACTTGCTTGATTCTAAGTATCTGGGGGGTTTTGTTGTCTAAAAGCTTGTAATAAGGACAACAAGCACACGTGCGACCAAAGTGTGGAAGCGTCAACCAAAACCATAAAATATCTAAATGGTCAGCATGGAGGGTGAATCGGTCCACAAATTTCCCTTTGAATCCATTGTAGAAAAATGGAAGGATTCGAACGAATCTTGTCATAAGAAGGCTTAGTAATAAGCTTTCCCATAGAACATGTTTGACATGCAATTCCTTAAATTGAACCTAAACTTCAGGTTAGTAGATGCATGTGTGATGATTTGAGGGTACGACGCATCACTATTCATCTAGGATGTCCCAAAGGATCATGCCAAAGTGTAATTTCGTGTTTGGTCAAGAGGTGGGGCCAACCACAGTGGCATTCTATGAGGCATATGGTCATAGTATACATACCACTTGAGATACACTCTATCTTTTCTATAATACGCTTTTGGTCATATTCGTAGGTAGTTATGCACAAAAATTCAACTCCATTTTCTACATGGGTTTTAGCATGGTAATTGTTATCTCTAATGTCCTTAAAGCTCAACAACGTTCTTCTGGAACGTGGAGAATAAAAAGCCTCATCAATGGTCAAGATTGTACCAATGGACAACATTATACGTGCCTTACCGTATCCTTCGATCAAGTTGGATGGTCTTGAGAGGGTTGTTAGAGGTGCATTCTTAGGTATAAAGTTAATGAAATAGATGTGTTCACACAAAATGGTGTACATGGTTGCACTATATGGCAGACAACTAACTTCCCCGCTAGTCATACCTAGAATGAAAAATTAATTTGAATTGGTCACATGCATAAAAGTTCTAAAAACAAATATCTATTCAAAATAATTTTAAGTATTCAAGGATGAAAATTAATTAAAACTTAATATCCAAAAAATAAATCACCAACAAATAATCGAAACATAAAGAAAATTGTTCAAAATTTAACCAAAAAACAAGGGGGTTCGGCCACTAATATGGAATTCAGCCCCATGGTCTTATTTTAACTAAAAATAAGTTTATGTCTAAGATTCTAATCTTCCATAGGTGTGATAGCGTTCTGAAAATTAGAAACCACCATCTTTGTACTCTCCGGATCATCCACTTGCACAAAGTTTGATTCAAACTTCTTACGACGACAATGATATTCAGCTAAAACCTTCTGGGGAGCTCAGAAAACACGGGGGCAATGGTCATTTGAACCACAACGATAGCACATATCCGCATTCATGGTTTCAGGTGCTTTGCCTTTATTCTTCAGGTTTAGGGCCTTGGGAGTGAGGTTAGGGAGTTTCTAGTCTTTGTTTCCTCCCTTGGATGGGCCTTGACTCTGTTGACCTTGGTGGGATGGCTTCTCGCCACCCCTACCACACCTCTTTTGGCATTTTTGGGTGTTGGTTTGTGCTATAGTGTGCTTTAGGCACAGCAGTCACTCCAGTAGGTCGAACTTGATGACTCTTTATCAATAGCTGGTTCTGCTTTTCAGCAAGAAGTAAAACAGAGATTAAATCAGAGAACTTAGTGAACTTCTGAGCCCTATATTGTTGCTGTAGGGCAATATTAGTAGTAGAGAAGGTCAAATAGGTCTTCTCCAGAAGATCATCTTCGGTCAGAATTATATTAATTCACAGACTTAAAGGGACCCGTTAGTGCTTCATGTAAGAAGATGTCCTTTTGGTGATCAAAACGATTAGCCACAGCGACCCATTAATGCTCATGGATCATCCTCAGCAAGATATTCAATTTGCAAGGCGTCATGGGTATGTCTTCGGATGAAGATCATAGCGGTGGCTTTCTCAACTTTGCCAACAAGGTTGTCTATCTCATCTTCACATCTTGGACCCACTTGAGGTTAGAGACCTTCAAAGCGATGAAGTCGAGTTTGTTCAAATTCGACATGTTCCTATCACAAAATAAAGGACAAGATGTGATTAGTGCAATGGAGAAAAAAAAATCAATCATTCACATAGGAGTAGAACATTCATGTTCTAATAGATATGTATTGGTTAATATTTGCATGAAAAAGCTTCGGTTTTTCATGGGTGATGTTTTTTAAGTGAAAAACTTCAGGTTTTCAAACAAGGCATGTTTATAGAAACTTTAGGTTTCAAAATAATTATGAACTTCAGGTTCATATGTTCTTGCAGACAAACGCAAATATATACACCGAAATATGCGACAAGAAAATATGGAAATAGAACTTCAGGTCTAAAATTATAATTGAATTAATTATTTGGACTTCGGACCAAATTTAAAGTGTGGGTGAAAAAAAAAAAAACCCATCGGGCCTAAAAATAATCAGGCAATTAAACTCAGGGCCCAAAATATGGCTTAAGCCCATGAGTGGGCTGAGTGGTGTGAAATATGCGACCCAGGCCCAAAAATTGGGCTTGAGTGGTCATGGGCTAATCAAGCCTGAATATTCATAGTAGGCTACATGCCCAATATAGTAAACCAGTTGGAGAAAAGGAGCCGGGCCTAAAAGGATGGCCCAGATGGGGGCTGGATCATGGGGGAACACAAATACGCTAGCGGGGCTGGGATCTAATGCGGCATACATCACCGGGACACCATGGCCCTTCGGGTCAATGTTGGGTTAAGCCAGGTATTGGGTCGCATTTGCGAGCCCATTCTAGAAGAGAAAAAACATTTCTTCTTTCTCTGCGGGCCGAGAAGGCCATCCCAAATATTGGGCTGAGGGTTTCAACCAAGAACGGAGCTGGGTGTAGTCATCAGGGACAAAGGTCGGCATCGCCACTACAGGCGACCGTGTTTTGGAAGAAATTTATCGGTGCAAGGTCATAGGTTCGACGGCAAGCAGTTTCCTAAGGATGGAGGGAGTACCTCAGCATCGGGGGAAAAAGGAAACCTAAGAAATTCAAACTGGAATATCACCCAAATTCGATGAAATTCTTCAAGAATTTCAATGATATTGGATCAAAAATCACGACACCATGTCGGATTTAGGCAGAAAATTACACGGCATGGCCATGGCCTTGCTTTAGGCAATGTGGGTTTTCTAGGTTTGGACGCCATAGGCATCGGGTTCTAAAGGAGCTTGATGCTCCATGCTTGCTCAGGGTCATGGGTTCAAAGAACCCAGATGGTGATTTCAATGTTTTTTTTTTCAATTCAATTCATAGTATATTCAATTTAATATTTTAATTCATGTACTTATATCAAATTCACATAATTCAAAAATTATTAATATAATGCTTATACAATTTATGTAGAATCTAAAATTTGAAAAATGTAAAGTTGGGTCATGCATTATGGTGAATGTTTATGCTACTAGGGCTGCAAAAATATCGAGATAAAAAACATTGTTTTGAAAGAACCTAAACGCGTGATGATATGGATGAACTGGTTTGATGCAGAAAAATCTTCAATGTTAGATTTCTAAGCGCAGCGGTAAGAGCACGCTGATAACGTGTTGTAGCCTATTTTATCTGACAAGGAGAAAGGGGCCAGCGGCAAGGGTAAAGAGAGGAGATGTGTTTGTAGAATCGTAGGGGAATTGTGTATTGAGGATATGTTATCCCCCGTACGTAGTGCCTTTATTTATAGTAGTAAAAGGAGAGAAGAAATCCTTCTTGCCTAAAGAATACAAGTCCATATAGGAAAGAATAACTAGAATAAAATCTAATCTAGGATTTATACAATCACACTTAAACTTGGAAAGTTCACAACATATAAGAGCTTGTTATAATTGGATTGTTTGATCAACGTTATTAGGGTCAGAATAACTTTTTGACTTTGTGCCTGTGATTCCCTTATTATTTATTAATGAAAAATAATTGCATAATTCCTTCATAGAAATAGAAGACATAATTCACATGGATATAGTAAATCTCGCCTAGGCTGCTTTAATGGTAGTCTTTACGCTTTCCCTTTCACTAGTAGTAGAAATGAAAAATATCTTCATTTCGAAATTCTCTTGGATTTTGAAAGTAAAAAAAAAGTAAAGGGAATACATATGGTAGGAAATTTATTCCAACTGAATTCTTCATAAATTTTCTATTTCAATGAAATGACTCTTACTTGTCAAATCCCAATCTCGGCTCCGCTATAGCACGATATTGTCCACTTTCGGCCCCGGCCACGCCCTCACGATTTTGTTTTTGGGAACTCACACGAGAACTTCCCAATGGGTCACCCATCCTGGGATTGCTCTCGTCCAAACTCGCTTAACTTCGGAGTTCCAATGGAATCCGAAGCAAGTGAGTTCTCAAAAAGCCTTGTGATATATAGAGGTGGGCATGTACATATAAGGCACATCATCCCCTCTCCGTTGGTCGATGTGGGATGTTACATTACCAAAGTTCGATATGGACCATGAGGAAGAGCGGAACTTTTTTTATTTTAGTTTTTTTTGTTTACTTTACCACTTTAGTGTTCAAAGATTAAAGAGAAAACAATTTGGTCCATTATGTGGATACACATTAGGAAACAACATAGTAGTTGTCCAACGAGATACGGCACATCCTAAAATATTGTCTTGGACGAGTCACATATTGCGCCGCTCATTTTGGTTTTACTATTTTATAAATTTTATTTATGTTTTGTTTGTTTTATGGAACCCATTTCATATCTTGGTTCAAACGTTAAACGTCGAAGGGTTTTACTAATCCCTTTCAAAATCTGAAGAGGTTCCCATGGATCATTTGTCAACTCCTCAATCAATGACTTCTTCGATGCGTATAATAAAATAATTTTTTTGTTAGCATTCCAACGAAGAAGTGATTGTGTCTTTCAATGAGGATTCATATTGAAAATAATTAGAAACCTAGGAATTCTAATCGTAGAAGTCATTTCGGTTATTTAAATTAATTTAATTGAAATCAACACAAATTAAATACAAATAGATAATGCAAAGAAATAGAATTGGGATACTAATATAGAATTGGGATACTACAATAAACATTGTCACTGTATATATTATATATACGTAATTGAATAGATTTCTGCACATATAGAAAAAGGAATATGATACTATTGTAGATTGATCTATATTAATCTATATTAAATTAACATGCATTACAATACAACTTTATACACTACAATAACAAAACTAGATAATATGGTAGAAAGACTCAAAATCCTCCAGTTGATCTTCAATCTGTAGAACAACCTGCCCAATCAGCATCTGAGAATTCTTACAAAATCCTTCAGTTGATCTTTAGTCTATAGAACATCCTGCCCAATCAGCATCTGAGAATTCTTGAAGATAGAGAAAGGAAGAACACTATGGTTTGGTCTATGTAAGATATTGAAAAGCACCACCTAATGCTCTGTACTCTGTTGCATCTTCAAGTAATGGAGATTCATGACCAAGTTTAGAAGTGCTAATAGGTGTGTTGCAGAGTTTAGCTCCATCCATTTTAGTCTTTTGTAAGAGATCCAGAATATATTTAGTCTAGGAAATGAAAATACCACATGAGGAGCTCTTTACTTCTATCCAAAGAAAGTAGTACAGTGGTCCAAGGTCTTCGAAGTAATTCTGATGTTGAACTGCTCCAAGAACAGTGCAGTTGTGTGGTTTCTTGTTGTGTTCCTTTCAAGTGCAAATATAAGGATAGTATAATGGCACAAGTAAGGGTGTCGAACCACAGGAACTGATTAGACCTCTATAAATTACTAGCTTTATGTGAACCCTAACTAACCAATGAAAATGCAAACTGAATTTAGATTTTTGTTTTGAAAGCTAAAGTAACTTAAAATGCAAGACAAGATAAAGATAAATGATAGATTGATTCAGAAACGATGGGAATGGAACTAGGGATATCAATTTCACCATTACAAGTCAATTTCATGAAAATTAAGTCAAAATGCATTCAACTCTCCAATCTACAACTAGGGTTCGTTTTACTTATTTATGATCATCCATTTGATGTGTGGTTGTGATCAAGTACTCCTAATCTGCAACCTAGTTGTGATGTTCAACTTAGATTACCAACTAAGAATCCATTAAGAACAAGAAAACTTCAAAGAATCAAAAAAATCACATGACAGGATGTATGCATAGCAATTTCTTCATTCATTCACAAGTCTACCAAGATTAAGCATGATGTGTACTATAACCTTGATCAAATAATTCATAAGCAGCCTTAATGGTAATAAAAAATTAAGATTAACAAACAAATTATACTATAAAATTAGTGAATGAAACAAGAATACAGATTGGTAATTTGAATACTTTAACTTAACAACATAGAACAGGTTTGCAACGCTACATCGAATTCCCCAACTATGAACTCAATTACACAACATGATTACAAAATATATAAATATCAAGAACAACATGAGTGAAATTAAACTTCATAGGAACCCCCTTGAAGCAATATTGGTGTTGAACTTCTCCAAGAACAGCGCGAGCGACCCCAATGGGGGCTTGTGTAGCAGATTGGAAAGTGCAGCTGGTGCGAAATGGGGCTGTAGCTTATTGGAAGGTGATCCCAACCATTAAGCCAAAGTTTTGAATGTTTTTCCTTATTTGGCTCTTCCAAATCAAGCTAGATATTCCAATTCCTTTCCTATTCTGGTCCTGGTCTTCTAACAAGCCAGATTCGTCATGGATTCTTTATTTGGGCCTCAAAACAGGCTACTAAACTTCTCTCCAATTTGAATAGGGTCAGCTACAAAAATGGCATGTTTTCACTTCTTTTGCCTTCAAATTGATCCTAAAGTACAAGTAACTGCACATTAACACAAAATAAGGTAAAACGCAACCAGTTTAACCCAAAAACATCACAAAGAGAGTAGAAATGGATGGTATAAATGCATGAAATATATGAGTTATCATTTCTTCGGTAGCAGTGGATGGTGAATAGAGAAAAGACTTTGTTTCTGGAAGAAAGGCTAAAGAAAAAGAAGAGAGATATCTATGGGCGACCCCAAGGGGAAGCTTGTGTAAAAATGGCTCAAACTCTCAGTTTTATAAAGTTAAATAGGCTGTTACAGATTGCCAATACATCCCAGTAATTGGGCATTTAATTCCCACCTTTTTTTGCTATTATTGGTCTTATAAAGAGCCATATTCATTACCATATTCAGTTTCCACTTTTAATTCTTTGTCTACATCAGCATTCTTATTCAATTCTCCACTTTTAACACCATTTTGACTTATCTGTCCTCAACTGAGCTCCAAAATACGATTAGCTGCACACTAACACAAAAGAGGGTAAAATGCAACTAGTTTAACTCAAAATTATCACAAAGGGACTATTAATGGATGGTATAAATGTATGAAATATATGAGTTATCAATGGAAACATGTTACTATGCAGAGAAATAACCTTTTGACACTCGCTAGTTGATGGTCCAGTGGCCAATATACCCTCCACATACAATTATTTAACTAATTTGGCATTATTCCCAACTACTTGGAGAGTTCCCCCTTGGAAAATTGGAACCTTTCATTTAACGATTTTGAAGGTGCAGTACCAATCGAAGGAGTTTTCAAGAATGCATGTGCAGTATCTATTGTAGGAAACACATAGCTTTGTGGAGGTATACCTCACTTAAGATTGCCTAAGTGCATCTCCACTCAAGCTAAGTGAGGGTTATCTCCTAAGCTGAACTTAATTATCTCAGTTTCATGTGGGGTTGTTGGCTTGATCTTGGGGTTGTTACTTGCACTTCTTTATCGATCAAGAAAAGCTAGAGCACTTAAGTCAACTTTGGGATCATCACTTGAGTTTTCACTCTTGAAATTGTCCTATGGAGATCGCCTCAAAGCAACTTATGGGTTCTCTGCTTCAAATTTGATCAATGCTGGAAGTTTTGGATCTATGTACAAGGGAATTATCAATCAACTTAAAGAAAGATTTGTTGTGATGAAAGTACTCAATCTTTAAACTTCAAGAGCTTCTAGAAGTTTCATAGCTAAATGTGTAGCCTTGAAAAGCATTAGGCACCGAAATCTTATCAAGCTACTGATTGCTAGCCGATTTTATGGATTATTTAGCTTAAATCGTAGCGGTACTGCACCGTCCAACTCCTAGGCGCTGCCTAGGCTGATTTTTAGAACACTGATGTATATATGTATACAAGCCTTTCCGTACATAGCCCACAAAAATGAACGTTAAGCACACCTCTTGCATTGTTAATAAATTTATTCAAATTGCTCATTTGGTAGTTTTGGTAGCCAAGTATCAGGCTGTGTAGGCAGAGAAAATTTATTTTTGGGAGTTTGTTTAGGGCGTGTTTGGTATCGTACTTAAATGTTTTCATAATTTTTTAAAATATTTCTTAAGAACATCTTTTAAGAACAATTTTTATTAAGATTCAAGAACTTGTTTGGTATGTAATTTAAAAGTGTTTTTTAATTTTAATAATTAAAAAGAAAAGGAAAAAAATACGCTACAACAACTCCCCATGGATTAAAGAATTACTACTAATTTAATTAGACAGATGGAGAGATCCAAAGATAGGGTCGAAGGCAAGGGTGAGAGCTAAAGAGAACATAAAGCGTGTGAAGTTAGGTGTACAACTCAAGCAGGTTAGGCATTTTGCATGGTCAAACCAACCCTAACCCTACTTTGACAATTCGGGTTAGGTTCGGGTCGTTTGGACCCAAAATGACATTTTGGGCCAAGGATAATTATGGGCTCGGCCTAGTATATGAGGGTTAGGTGTCTCAAAAAATTCTCAACAAGAGCCTGACCTAGTGAGGTTCACCTAAATCTTATTAAGAAACAATCTTATCTGAATAGAAGTCCTCAAAGACCAGTTATACTTCGAATAAGGAAAGATGCCTAGAATCAAGGGTTGAATTTAAAGTCATACATGAACTAGGACTAGCCAAAGCCCATTAGGATTTGATCAAGGTGTTGTAGTCCAAGTAAGACACTACTTTGGCCATGTAGGAATTGCCACTATAAATAGAGGGGGGAGTACAATATTCAAAAGCCCCCTCAAAATCAACACATAAAACTGCCCTACACGAACTCTCTCTCTACGTAAAACCTCTCAACATCTTGAGATTTTTTATTTTACCCTTTTTCCTGCCAACATACCTTCAGTTTGGATAAACAGCACTGTGTTGGCAACCAGCAACATCTTCAACTTGGATAAACAACACTGCTTTGAGACCAATTGGTTATCTATCCAAGTCTCGATCAACAAGGATTTCTCGAGTCCTTGTTGTAAGAGGTCATCTTATTAGCCCTCTTGGCAAAGTAAGGTGTTACCAGGTTACATAGTTCAGCACACTAAAAGCCAAACTTATTTTATGATTGGATACTCATAAGTGCATTTTAGAGTTCAGCACTCAGACGGCCCAACCCTATTTACAATCAAGATACACATCTCTTTTGAGTACTTATGTCCATATAGTCTCGTACCGATTCGGCGCACTTAAATTCTCATGACTATAATTACAGTTGTGGAACCTGGTGCAGATGATTCGTGAACTTCATAAAATTAGTAGCCTTGTCTTCAGGCTCTAGAATGATAGGAGCAGATTTATGTGACTTAGTGAGCTTGTTCTTGTGCATTTACGTTGTGTTTTATTAGTTAAATTACTCTTTTAAGCTAGTTTCATGTGTTTTCAGGTTTTAAGGGCAAAGTATGCAAAACAATGCATTTTGGAGCCTTTTGGAGCAAGATTGAGCTTGGGATGGATATCACGTGCTTGGATCAACGAAGGAGTCCTAATTGAAGAAGGATTCATAATCAATGGAGGAGTCCTAGTTAAGGATGGATTCCTAGTCAAAGATAGATTCCTAGAAGAATGAGGATTCCTACTTAAACAAGGTTTCCTACTTGAAGTAGGAAAGTTAAGCCTAAAGTTTCCTATTTTGGGTTGATCTTTCCTAAACCTAAATGGCCTTAAGTTTCAGCAACATTGAAGATTTCCTAAGCATTTTTTGACACAAAGAAGGTTCTAGAACAATTTCCCATAGGTGCCGCACCAAATTCTGTAAGGGAACCTATTTTCCTTGCCTTGCAAGGCTTTCTAGAAGCCTTATCCTTCCCTCCCTATCCAGCCGCACCTCTTGGCCTTTTCCCTTGAGTATTCTGATTTTCTAAGCCTTTTTCCTGGTGGATTTGGCTAGGGGGGGATTCGAAACCATGTTTTATGCTTGCTATATGATTTGATTACTTTCAATTGCGTTTCATAAGTTGTGAATTCAATTTGCTTATCTATATGAATTAAAACTGATTTGTGTGTGTTGGTTGAGAGTGCACGCTTAATTTTCATGCATAAATCTAATGCTAGGATATGAAGGAGTTTCACCTAATCCTTATGAACTTATATTCGCAAGTAGTAAAGGTTGTTGATCACAATCGTGTTAAGTAAATTCTTGGCATAAGTTTCATGCAATTCATAGTACAAGTGCCTCACCAATGCTTATGGTTTTCATAGAACTTAATGATTCTTGCTCGTATCTCTATTATGCAATTCATGTAGGGAACTTGTGGGGAATGCTTTGGGTTGTTGTATGAAATCATCCAATCCAATAAGTTTAGGAAAATCCGAGGGTTAATTAGTGCAATTAACAGTTAATCTGGGGCGTTGAGAATTCATAATCTATTGAAAAGCAATTGGAAATCGTTTTGTATGCATGTGACATGTGTGGAGAAGAACCCCTTAGCTAGCTTTCCATCCATTCACTTTAATCAAATTCGTTTGGAAATCTGTTTTAGTTTACAAAGTTTCTGTTTTGTTTTCAATTTCGTCAAAACCAAATCCCCATTTATTTTGAAGTGTTAGATTAGTTAGAAATCAATTTAGTTTGTGTTTTTAAGTGTCTTGAGTCAAGTTATAACCTATTTTCGTCCAAAATTGTGTTTTGTGTTCAAAAATGCCTAGATTGTGTTTTTAAGGCAGTTTTGAGTGTTTCTGTGCTGTTTTGAGTTTTTTAGTTTGTTTTAGTGTTTTAGAGTTTAGTTTTGCATTCTTTGAGTCTAGTTTAGTGTTTTAAACTTTGTTTTTACGTTTTGAGTCAGTTTTCAAGTGATTTAGCAATCCCTCCTAATCCCCGGCCTAGAACAATCCCTACTTACTTACTTTGCTACAATTGATAAAAAGAGGGTTTAATTTGTGTGCTTATATATTTCACATCAAATTTTTGGCGCAGTTGCCGGGGATTAGCAAAGTTGCTAATCCCTTGGATCTGTTATTTTGTTTTGCTTTGTTTTAATTAATTCCAGATTCTGACCTTGTTTTGTTTTCTTGTTTTTAGGTACTAGTTTATGACTCGGAGTTCTCATCCGATTCGTGAACACATCTTGGACTTTGACGACGATTTCGAGCGAGAATTGAGACGAAAAAGGAAGAATCCAGAACCTAGTGAATCAAGTTCAAATTCAGAAGTCGAAGTTGAGGTTGAAGAAGAGGAACCCACGCTCCATTCCCACAGATTTTAGTCATCTTCACACTTAAGCACATACTTAACCATAGTCACCACTTACTAGTTCACATTTAACCAATTAAGACGATGTTTTGAATGTAGTAACATGCCTTAGAGAGTTTCCTCAATTCCTTACAAGATATGCACTCAATTTTCACTTGGATTTTCTAACTACACACCCTATACTAGTTATATGTGAGAAGATTGATGTAGACATGAAAACGAACACTCACATATATGTATAATAAAGAAAGCAATTTCTGGAGTTAGTAAGCATTTAGATATGATTTCATGAATGGAATGCTACTACTTAGACGCGAGAACCAGTGACACCATATGCTCATACCAACTTCAAACTCCACAAATTGAAACACATAACACTCAAAATAGAAATCAAGGGTTGTAACGGGCCTAAGGGTAATGGCTAACAAAGAAAGGATAGGGATAACAAACGTTCTTAAAGCAATAGCCAGCAAAGTAATGAAATTGAAACTTAGAATTCACTTTAGAATGCATAAATCAACTTTTAAACATAAAGGGAAGATTCATGCACACTTAGGGTCGAATTCAATGTTTTGGACCCTTTCTTTAACAATCAACACTTAAGAGCTCTTTTTCACATCTTTTCAACTCTTTTTCAAACTTTTCACAACTTTTCTTCTCTTTTTTTTTTCTTTTCTTATTCACGAATTTTTCTCTCTCTTTTTTCTTTTTTTCCTCTTTTCTACCCGTGCCACATGAAAATCTTTGGCATGCACACACATCCCTTCCCCCACACTTGTTTTCTGCAATACATTGATCAAAAGGAATTCATCTTGAGTCATGCTTAACTATGCTTCAAGAACAAGAGTATAGATGGTCCTAATCTAGGCTAGGTGAGGATAGTGTGGGTTAACAAAGAATATAGGCTACACAAGTCTCAACAGGGTTAAAACCTACAAAACAAATGAACATGGGGGACACGGAAATTTGGCTTAAATGGTGGTCACTACACAACTTCATCTTGAATATGTGTTACGCAAATCAATAGCATGCTTTGAATGAAATGGGCATGAGTTCTAGTGTTTGGAACTAAATGATGAAACGCCTTCTAAGTAGCAACCAAGCAAAGAATAATGAGATCATGCAACGACTTAAGAAAACAACAATGCATAGATTATTAACTCTCCAAATAAACGTTTAGGCTCAAGTCTCATAAGGATGTAACATTAGTTTGAGTTCCTTCCTTCAAGCATGTTACAAAAACTAATTTTTTTCTTTATGATTGCATGTGAATTCATAAGTTATAACCACAACCAAGCATAAACCAAAGAGGAAATCAGACTTTCATCCATGTTTATAACTCTCTTTAACAGTCATGCAATTAAAAACCGAATCCTCATCATTGTGTTGGAAGGTACCCTAAGACACAAACAAACACACAAAACAACTTTAAAACGACTCTTTTTGGGTTTTTCAAAACATTTTTTCAAATTTTTATGGGATTTTCAAATTTTTATGTCAAAACATACTAAAACACACCAAAATAGCCTAACAACACCTAAAAACAGCATGGAACAACATTGGAAGTTATGGGTGATAAAACCCTACGAATTTGCTTTAAAACACTTTGGTTACCCCCCCCCCCCGCACACTTATCAAACATTGTCCTCAATGTTTCAAGCATAAACCAACACAAATAACAAACCAACAAACAAATAGCAACTAACACACTAAACATGGCAAAAACGAAACAATCAACAAAGAGAAGGGTTTAGGAACGCAAATCTGGAATTGGAGTGATGCCTAGGTCTTCCTTTGTTGATTGCATGGGTTGCCTCCCAAGAAGTGCTTGCTTTAACATCGTGTAGCCGGACGAAGAACTCATTCACTCCTCATTGGAGCCCACGACATGCAGGGGGATGTCCTCCACGGCATGCTCCACAAAGTTGTCATAGTAGGGCTTTAATCGATGCCCATTGACCTTGAATTCGTGTCCCGTTTTCAAGCTTTGGATTTGGACTGCACCATGAACAAAAACATTAGTAATAACAAACAGTCCAATCCACTTAGAACGTAACTTATCGGGAAATAACCGTAAACAGGAGTTGAACAATAACACTTTCTGCCCTACGGAGAATGTTTTGCCTCGTTTCATCTTATCATGGAAAGCCTTGGTCTTCTCCTTGTAAATGCTAGCATTCTCGTACGCCTCCTGCCTTATCTCATCAAGTTCATTTAATTGGAACTTCCTATGACTTCCCGCGGCATTTAGGTCCATATTGAACTTCTTGACGGCCCAATGAGCTTTGTGCTCCAATTCAACGGGGAGATGGCACGGCTTGCCATAGATGAGCCTAAATGGGGACATTCCAATGGGTGTCTTGTACGCCGTACGATACGCCCAAGGTGCATCATCTAACCGTAAGCTCCAATCCTTCCTTGTAGGTCCAACGATCTTCTCTAGAATTTGTTTGATCTCACGATTGGAAACCTCGGCTTGGCCATTCGTTTGAGGATGGTAAGGTGTAGAAACCTTATGGTTGACATTGTATTTCCTCAATAACGCCTCAATGGTCCGGTTGCAAAAGTGAGACCCTCCATCACTTATGATTACAAGTGGCATGCCAAACCTTGCAAATATGTTAGTTCTAATAAAATATGCAACCACTTTAGAATCATTAGTTCGGGTGGCTTTTGCTTCCACCCACTTCGACACATAATCCACCGCAAGCAAAATATACATGAAACCATACAAAGAAGGAAAGGGACCCATAAAATCAATACCCCAAACATCAAAAATTTCAACATTAAGGATAGAAACTTGCGGCATTTGATCCCTAGCACCTATGTTACCCATTCTTTGGCATTTATCACATGTTAAGCAAAAAGTTCTAGCATCCTTAAAAATACTAGGCCAAAAGAATCCACATTGTAACACCTTAAGTGCTGTTCTTTGTGTGCCAAAGTGCCCACCACATGCATATGTATGACAAAAGCTTAGAATTGAATGAAATTCAGAATCATGCACACATCGACGTACAATCTGATCAGGGCAAAATTTCCATAAATAGGGATCATCCCATACATAAAACCATGCATCATGCCTTAACTTATCACGTTGGTGCCTAGTGAAAGTGCTAGGAATTCGTTTTGACACCAAAAAATTTACCAAATCGGCATACCAAGGCTCACTTACCTTTATGGACAACAATTGTTCATCGGGGAATGTCTCGGCAATGGGTAGGGACTCCTCATTATGCACCATTCGGCTTAGGTGGTCAGCCACCACGTTTTCACTTCCCTTCTTGTCCTGAATCTCAATGTTAAACTCTTGAAGTAGCAACATCCAACGAATTAGCCGTGGCTTGGCTTCCTTTTTAGTGAGCAAGTACTTCAAAGCTGCATGGTCAGTGAAAACAATTACTTTAGTACCAATTAGATATGATCTAAACTTATCTAAAGCAAAAACAACGGCAAAAAGTTCTTTTTCCGTAGTGGAATAGTTCAATTGGACATCATTCAACGTCCGTGAGGCATAGTAGATGACATGCGGCCTCTTGTCCTTCCTTTGTCCTAAAACAGCTCCTAAAGCGTAATCAGACGCATCACACATAAGCTCGAAAGGTAGGCTCCAATCCGGCGGGACAATGATTGGTGCCGTGGTCAACAACTCCTTGAGTTGGTTGAATGATGCCGTGCATTCCTCATTGAACTCAAACGTCACATCTTTTGGTAAGAGTCAGCAAAGAGGTTGGGCAACCTTTGAGAAGTCTTTGATGAACCTACGATAGAAACCTACATGGCCAAGAAAAGAACACACCTCTCTAACCGAAGTAGGAGAGGGTAAGTGACACACAAGATTTATCTTCGACTTATCAACCTCAATGCCGTTTTCAGAGATAATATGACCTAAAACTATGCTAACCATGAAATGACATTTTCCCAATTAAGAACAAGGTTAGTTTCAATGCAACGTTTTAAGATCAAGCTAAGATTATGCAAGCAACCATCAAAATAGTCACCAAAGACGCTAAAATCATCCATAAAAACCTCAATTATTTTCTCAACATAATCAGAAAATATGCTCATCATGCATCTTTGAAATGTGGCAGGTGCATTACATAAACCAAAAGGCATGCGATGATAAGCAAATGTACCAAAAGGGCATGTAAAAGTGGTTTTTTCTTGGTCCTCGGGTGTTATGATAATTTGATTATAACCAGAATAACCATCAAGAAAACAATAGAAAGCATAACCCGCTAACGTCTTAAGCATTTGGTCAATGAACGGCAATGGGAAGTGATCCTTCCTTGTAGTGGCGTTTAGCTTTCTATAGTCGATACACACCCTCCAACCAGTTTGAATGCGAGTAGGCACAAGTTCATTCTCGGCTTTTGCTACCACCATCACTCCGGATTTCTTCGGAACGCATTGAACTGGCGAAACCCACCTACTATTCGAGATTGGATGGATAACTCCACAATCTAAAAGCTTGATGATTTCTTTCTTCACAACTTCCATCATAGGAGGGTTGAGTCAGCGTTGAGCCTCTCAAGATGTTTTAGACCCCTCCTCCAAAAGTATGCGATGCATGCAAGTTGTGGGGCTAATTCCTTTGATGTAGGCCAACGTCCACCCAATTGCTGTTTTGTACTCCTGTAACACCCTCACTAACTTACCTTCTTCTTATGCCGTGAATGAGCATGAAATAATGGCGGGCAGCGTTTCATCTTCTCCCAAGAAGACGTCCTTTAAATGACTAGGCAATGGCTTAAGTTCAAGTGTAGGTGGCTGCACAACTGAGGGAAGCATCTTTTTAGCCGAAACTGAACTTAAAATAGGGTAAAAAAACTTACCGGATTGTGGTGGCAACGACACAAGGGCAGCCACCATCTCAATGATATCTTCACTAGGGGGCACGACAATGGGAAATTCATGCATGCCGTGGGTGTGCATGGTGGTTGCTTCAATGTTTTGCTTGTCCATTCCTCGTGCAATGACCAATTCAAGTGCATCGTCGTTCAATTTGTCAAAATGGTCCTGCGCCAAAGAGTCAATTACATCAATAGTAAAACATGAATGATTCTCACTAGGATACTTCATAGAATGATTCTCACTAAGATAATTTATCAAATTATATTGCACACATAATCATGGCTTTGAAATCATCCTTAGCCAATAGGGGTTTAACCACTCATATTTACAACAAAACAAAAGGAAATGAATTTAAACATTAGAAACAAAAGAAAGAAAACACCTAAACGCTCCAACGATCCAAGTTGGACAGCAAGCACGTCTAAGCACTTTCCTTCCCTTTCTTTGCTACGACACAAGGTGTTGGTGAGTGTTTGAAGGTTTGTTTGTATGGAGGAATGGATGTGTTTGGATGACGGTTGTGTTGAAATGGGAGTGAATGATCTAACCGAGTATGAACTCAATTTATGTTACACACACTTCCTTTTATAGAGGAAGTGCAAGGCAAAGCATGGGTAAAATGGAGTGGTGTTGAAATGATTCAAAGGTGAAAGTGAAGTAATGATGCAAAGCATGGGTAAAATGGAGTGGTGTTGAAATGATTCAAAGGTGAAAGTCAAGTAATGATGCAAAGCATGGGTAAAATGGAGTGGTGTTAAAATGATTTAAAGGTGAAAGTGAAGTAATGATGCAAAGCATGGGTAAAATAGACTGGTGTTGAAATGATTCAAAGGTGAAAGTGAAGTGATGATTGATGCAAGAATTAAACATGGATAGAGTGCACGGCAAAGGTTTCTTATGGTACAAGGAACCCTTAATTTGTGTCCTAAAATGCATAGGAAACCTTCAATGTTGCTGGAACTTAGGGACATTTAGGATTTAGGAAAGATCAAACCAAATAGGAAACTTTGGCTTAACTTTCCTACTTCAAGTAGGAATCCTCATCTTTAGGTCTTCAATTTCGTCCATTCCTTTAGTTCCAAGCATGTGATATTTATTCCAAGCCCAAAATTGCTCCCAAAGGCTCCAAAATGCACATTTTTTCATACTTTGTCGTTAGAACCTGAAATTGCACAAAAATGACTTTAAACACTAAAACTACTAAGGAATAACAACATAAATGCATGAGAACATGCTAACTCAGTCGCATAAATATGCTCCTATCAAATTCCCACCACACTTAGCTTTTGCTAGTCCTCGAGCAAAACAAAAGAAATAAACGAATCAAAACAAACAGAACATAACTTAACCTTCCAACATTTGCCTCAGGGATTTCCAATGCACATGACATGTTAAAAATCATCATTCCCACAACTTTTAGTCATCTTCACACTTGAGCACATACTTAATTACAGTCACCACTTACTAGTTCGCAATTAACCAATTAAAACGATATTTTGAATGTAGTAACATGCCTTAGAGAATTTGCTCAATTCCTTACAAGATACTCTCTATTTTCACACACATTTTCTGACTACACACTCTACACTAGTTATATGTGAGCAGATTGATGTAAACATGGAAGACTAGTACTCACATATGTTATAACAAAGAAAGCAATTTCTGGAGTTAATAAGCATGTTTAGATATGATCTCATGAATGGAATGCTACTACTTAGATGCGAGAACCAGTGACACCATATGCTCAAACCAATTTCGAACTCCACAAATTGAAACACACAACACTCAAGATTGAAGTCAAGGGTTCTAACAAGGCTTGGGGGTAATGGCTAATAAAGAAAGGATAGCAATAACAAACATTCTTAAAGCGATAGATAGACACTTGGAATTCACTTTACAATGCAGAATCAACTTTGAAATACAAAGGAAAGATTCATGCAACACTTAGGGCCGAATTCAATGTTTTGGTGCACACACATACACACACACAAGAATCACTTCCCCCACACTTGCTTTCTGCAATACATTGATAAAAAAAGAGTTCATTTTAAGTTATGCTTTACTATGCTTCAAGAACAAGGGTATGGATGGTCCTAAAACTAGGCTAGGTAAGGATAGTGTGGATTAACAAAGAACATAGGCTTAACAAGGCTCAACGGGGTTAAACTTAAACACATAATGAAATAGGGGCATGACAATTTGGCTTTGGTGGTCACTACACAACTTCATCTTGAATATGTGTTATGCAAATCAATAGCATGCTTTGAATGAAATAGGCATGAGTTCTAGCATTTGGAACTAAATGATGAAACGCCTTCTAAGTAGCAACCAAGCAAAGAATAATGAGATCATGCAACGACTTTGGAAAACAATGATGCACATATTATTAACTCTCCAAATAAACATTTAGGCTCAAGTCTCACAAGGTTGTAGCGTTCATTTGAGTTCCTTCCTTCAAGCATGTTACAAAAACTGACTTTTCCTTTATGATTGCATGTGAATTCATAAATTATAACCACAACCAAGCATACACCAAAGAGTAAATCAAATTTTCATCCATGTTTATAACTCTCTTTAACAGTCATGTAATTAAAAACCAAATCCTCATCATTGTGTTGAAAGGTACCGTACCGTAAGACAAATAAACACACAAAAACAACTCTTTTTGGGTTTTTCAAAACAATTTTTCAAATTTTTATGAGATTTTCGGATTTTTATGTCAAAACACACTAAAACACTCCAAAAACAGCTTAAAAACACTTAAAAACAGCAAGGAATAACACTAGAAGTAATGGGTGATAAACTCCTACGAATTTCATGCAAATCAATTTGGTTACCCCCCCCCCACACTTAAATCAAACATTGTTCTCAATGTTTCAAGCATAAACTCACACAAAAACAAGCAAACAAAAAAATAACGAATAAACATGACAAGTATAGCAAAGTAAAAACCAGACAGAGTAGAGTTTAAGAACGCAAATCTGGTTTCGGAGATAGATGATCTCGAACTGGTTTGGAATTCTGAGTGAGGAATATCAGAGTTCCTTGGTTGTGCAGTCTGTATTCTTCTCTGCTTGTTTCTTCTGCATGGCAGGCAAGCACAAGGTAGAGGTGATGGTCTGTTTCTTTCTTCAATCTTTCTAACTGCCGACCATTTGCTTTCTTTCTCCTTGTCCCTAGCTGAGGATGAATTAGCACATTGTCTCCATATGCTTCGAGGTATCATTTTCACTTCCCTTATCTGTTCCCTAGGCAGAAGTGGTAGACGAAGAGGAATCATAAGATGTTGAAGATGAGTACTTAAGAGCAAGGCTAGGTAAGCAATCAGGAAGGGGTTCCAGGCAGTCGGTTCCAGATCGGAAGATTGATACCAAGTGCTGGCTGATTGCTTTCTTTCTCCTTGTCCCACAGATGAAAACAACGACAAGGAGAAGGACAGGGAGAAAGCATGATATGAGATACTCTTGCTTTCAACCTTCATGATATGAAATACTCTTACTTTCAACCTTCATGATATTAAATACTTTTGCTTTTGATGGGTTGTTTGCAGAGGTATCCCAGGGAATAAGGAACACTGAGTGACTGGAGAGGCTTTGTTAGGAAGGCATTCTCAGAGATGAAGAAGGGTTATATACGTCTGCCTTGCAATGTGGGCTGAAGGTCGACATTTATATGAATTAATAACCGGTATTATTCTTTCACTCTTGTCGGCAACCGTTGGATGATTTAATAATAATCTTCACGTGCTTTCTACGTCACTAGAAATCTTCGACAAATTGCCCGTAATTTTCGTAAGGCTGAGTGTTCATGTGACAGATGCTGGCACGTCTGGAAAAGCAAATGCCTCTTCGATACCTGAAATCGACGCTTCGACAAATTGCTCGTGATTTCTACAAGCTGAGTGTGCATGTGACAGATGTTGACATGTCTGGAAAAGCAAATGACTCTCCGATTTCTGAGCTCCGTCGAGTACAGAGGTTGCATGTGACAAGTGCGGACAAATCTGGAATAAAGGATGGCCCGTGGTTTCTGAGCAAGCCCAGCTTTTGAGAAAGCTAGCGCCTCTGTGATTTTTGAATTGGCCTCTTTGATTTCTGAAATCCCGTCAAGTGTTAATTTTTATAGAGGATAAGCAATTTGTTTCTAAGCACAGTTGAATTTTTGCCCATAGAAACTCCCTTCTTTGCGCTTCTAAGATCTCGATTTGTCCGACCTCTTTTTTCTTCAACACCTATGAAAATGTCTAGCCCCTCTGTTCGTCGTTTTGACTTGAACCTTGGTGAAGAGGCATCCATGCCTTCTCCAGACAACATATGGCGCCCATCCTTCATATCCCCTACTAGTCCTTTTACCGTTGGAGATTCGGTGATGAAGAATGATATGACCGCTGCGGTGGTGGCCCGGAACCTTGTCACTCCCAAAGCTAACATACTACTTTCCAAACGGTCTGATGAGTTGGCTGTTAAGGATTATCTGGCTCTGAGTGTGTAGTGTGCGGGTTCTGTGTCTAATATGGCCCAACATCTATTTGCTCGAACCCGTCAAGTTGAATCATTGGCGGCAGAAGTGATGAGTCTCAAACAAAAGATTAGAGGGCTCAAGCATGAGAATAAACAGTTGCACAAGCTTGCACATAACTATGCTACAAACATGAAGAGGACGATTGACCAGATGCAGGAATCTGATGGTCAGATTTTACTTGATCATCAGAGGTTTGTTCCAACTGTTTTTGCCTTCGTCTTTTAGGGTTGTACCGCGTAGTGAAGCTCCAAATGATCAACCTCTGATACCTCCTCCTTCTATGGCTCTGCCGACTGCTAATACTTCGCCGACTACTGAGACTTCTCCTAAGCAACCTTTGTGAAGGCTCCCTCTTGTATTTTTCTGCCTCTTGTTCATTTTCAACGAATTTTAATGTAAAATACCTTGCATATTTGTCAATGTTTCAAAAATAAACCCACAACAAAAACAATTAAACAAGCAACAAAGAAAAATGACAATCATGGCAAAATAAAATTGCAAAAAAGGGAAGGTTTTTAGGAACGCAAAACATGGGTTGCCTCCCAAGAAGCGCTTGCTTTAACGTCTTGCAGCTGGATGAAACTTTCTTCTAAGCTTGGATAGGGCTCACGACACTGAGTGGGATTTCTTCCACAATCTGCCCCACATCACTCTCATAGTATAGCTTCAGGTGATGCCCGTTCACTTTGAATTCGTCGTCGTTCCTTAAGCTTTTAACTTGGACTGCACCATGGGGAAAAACATTAGTGACAACAAATGGCCCAATCCACTTAGACCGTAACTTACCAGGGAACAATCGTAGACGAGAATTGAATAGTAGCACTTTCTGTCCAATTGAGAATGTTTTTCCCCGAATCATTTTGTCATGAAACGCGTTTGTTTTCTCCTTGTAAATTTGTGCATTCTCATAGGCTTCGTTCTGTATCTCCTCAAGTTCATTTAGTTGGAGCTTCCTATTCATTCCAGCATCATCTAAGTCCAAATTGAATGTTTTCACAGCCCAGTGCGCTTTGTGCTCCAGTTCCACAGGTAGGTGACACAGCTTGCCGTAGATTAGTCGAAATAAAGACATCCCTATAGGTGTTTTGTAGGCAGTGCGATATGCCCACAGTGCATCATCTAAACGCAAGCTCCAATCCTTCCAGTTTGGCCCAACAGTCTTCTCCAAGATATGCTTGATTTCTCTATTCGAGACTTCGGCTTGGCCACTTGTTTGAGGGTGGTATGGCGTGGAAACCCGATGCTTCACATTGTACTTTTTAAACAGCGCCTCAATGGTGCGATTGTAAAAGTGGGAGCATCCATTGCTTATGAACACCCTCAGCATGCCAAATTTGGAAAAGATGTTAGCCTTGATAAAATCTGCCACCACTCTAGAATCGTTCGTATGGGTGGCTTTGGCTTCCACCCATTTCAACACATAATCAACGGCTAGCAAAATATAAGTAAAACCATATGAGGGTGGAAAGGGTCCCATGAAATCCATACCCCATACATCAAAGATCTCCACATTAAAGATGGGGGTTTACGGCATTTGGTCTTTGGCACTGATTGTACCTGTTCTTTGGCATCTATCACAAGTAATACAAAATGTTTTAGCATCCTTAAACAATGTAGGCCAATAGAAACCACTCTCTAAAACCTTAAGGGTTGTCCTTTGGGTGCCAAAATGACCCCCACATGCATAACTATAGCAAAATGCAAGAATTGAATTAAACTCGGAATTGTGCACACATCTACGAATACTCTGGTCAGTACAATACTTCCACAAATATGGATCATCCCACACATAAAATCGTGCATCATTTCTAAGTTTATCACACTTGTATTTATCTAGAGTGCTAGGAACTTGTTTTGTGATCAAATAATTGACCAAATCAGCATACCAGGGCTCACTTACCTCTAAGGACAACAATTGCTCATCAGGGAAGGTCTCTAGAATGGGTAAGGAGTTCTCCTCGTGCACCAAACGGTTGAGGTGGTCAGCGACCACGTTTTCACTCCCTTTTTTGTCTCTTATTTCAATGTTGAACTCTTGAAGTAGGAGCATCCAACGAATCAGCTTGGTTTGGCCTCCATCTTGGTGAGGAGGTACTTCAACGCTGCATGGTCAGAATATACAATCACTTTAGTGCCAAGTAAGTATGAACAAAATTTATCTAAAGCAAATACAATTGCAAGAAGTTCTTTCTTAGTGGTAGAATAATTCAATTGAGCATCATTTAGTGTCTGGGAAGCGTAGTGGATGACGTGGGGCTGTTTGTTCCTCATTTCGCCTAAAACAGCACCAATGGCATAATCAGATGCATCACACATTAGCTCAAAGGGAAGGCTCCAATCTGGTGGCATGATGATGAGGAATAAGTCATGAACAAAATTTGGGGTTTTGTTCAAAAGGGTAGGCACGGTTTTGGGGGTGGTTTTGGGTTGTGTTTGTGTTTTATTGTAAACCACTCACACATCCTATTAAAGCTTAAAAGAAGTGTTCTTGTCACTTTTGTTTTTGGGTTTGAAAAAAACACCTAGAATACACAAATCTTGGAAAAGTGTTCATGGTTTTGTTCTTGGTGTTCATAGTTTGGTTTTGGGTGAAAATGGTTTTATTTGGTTTTCATGCATGGTCTTATGGTTTTGGATGATGTTCTTACCATCCATAACCATATTAAAACTTATTAAAACCCTAGACTTGTCTAGGAGATTTCCATCAAATTTTCATTAAAGCCATTTAATGCCAAAACCAAGTGACAAGCAAAATTGTGATTTTTTCTACTTTGCATTAAATTGTTGCATGTGGGTGAGACTTCCCACCCTCCCATTGAATGGCCGGCCTCCCTAGTGGATTTATCCACTTGTGGGGCTATTTTGTAATCTTTGAAAAGTTGATATTTATTTTGAAATATTTACGGTTTTACCCCTAACTTTTCATATTTACATTTAGGCCCCTACTAACTAGAAAGTTAAAATATTTGATTTTAATTTTGTTAGTTGTTTAAACTCATAATACTATTATGCCCATATGCAGTAAATCTAAATGTTTATGTTGCATTCCATCATGATTATTTACATGTGTTTAAGTAGTTATGAAATGGATGACTTTGGACTTATGCCTTAAACGATAATTGAGCTATATGATAAGGCGCTAAAATCAAATTGTTTGAACCTTGGGAATGTGTTTTAATTACTGTTTAATTGGACCTTGTCACGTTTGACGTTAATCTTTCTCTCCCCTTTTTTAGTATATGTAATTTATAGGAATTTGTACAAATCGGTTTGTAATTCTTATTACTTCTTAATCTCTATTCATTAGTGGATTCCCTCTAGTGCTAGACTAGAGTTTCTTTAACTATTGGTAAGGAGACATAACTAAAAGAGAGTTTTGACATGAGATTAAAGATTAAAAGGGTCCAATGCCCAAATTAGCAATGAATGATTGTCTTTCATTTCTAATGGCTCAATGAAAATGGTTTTAATTGGATTGATAAGCACGTAATTAAATTGACACAACCTCCCCGAGTTTATATTCAACAATGATGGCTCGTTGTTGCAATACCCTAATAAGTCCATAGTCATCCAAGAGCCTAAGATAACTATAAAGTCCAATTTCAAAGGAATGCAAAAACCTTAGTAGTAGTAGTTACTTCCAATATTTGAAAAATTCGTTTTTGATATTGATTTGTTTTCTTCAAAACAAATAGTGGGAGTATCATACGCTACTAGACTATAATGAATACAATTAGTAGTTATATATATCTCCAATATTTTGAAAAATGTTTTGATATTGATTTGTTTTATGAAAACGAATAGTGGGGATATTATATGCTACTAATTTCATTAACTTTGGACTAGTAGTTATAATAGGACATTATTTATTTGATTGTGATTAAATAAATAAAATTGATGAGACCTTAAAATCCCTCAACCAAACAAATATTAAGTTGAAAGCGTAAGAGTGCTTAGAACACTTTTTCGTGGCCTTCCACCGTGGTAGGCTCCAAGCGTTTATGACTTGTACACCGCCTTCACCCTATCATGGGGAAGTGACAAAGTGCATGCTTATATTCAGGAGGAGTTTATTTAAAACATTTGATGAGGTTAAGGTAGGCAACGAGTATGGCCAAACATCGTATCATCGTGAGGTCATGCTTGAACCCCTAGCTAAACCGGCATGGTGGGAAAGAACTTAACTAAGAAACATAATGCCAACATCGTATCATCGTGAGGTATTATTTTCTAGAGGCCAAAAAGATGGGTAATCACAAGAGGTTGTTGTGAATGGGTAATTGTACCCTCTCATTATTATTGTTGCTAGCCAAACATCGTATCATCGTGAGGTGGGCTTGGTAATAGTGAGCCTCCCATAACCCGCTAGGAGCTTTCTTTGAAATCTCCCGGATTCCATTATGGGGGATATGGAATTTGCCAAAAATGGTGGGTGGTGTCATTCGGTTTAAAGACCCGAATCGTTTGACTTAAACAACAATCAATCTAATTATTTTATTTGTTTATGTATATAGATATGGTTGGAAGCACACTCGCGAAAATACTCGACAAACATTGCCTAGAGGGGCAAAATTTCCCATCATGGTATCGTAATGTCAAGATTCTCCTAACCTTGGAGAAGATTGTTTACGTACTAGACAAAGCTCCACCTCACATACCTCTTGGCCCTGACGCCACTGAGGATGAACGTGCTAAGTATGACAAGCACGTTGAGGATGATACACAAGCCAAGTGCTATCTGTTGGCTTCCATGAATGAGGAGCTACAGAGACAGCACGAGGGCATGGACAGTGCATCTTCCATAATACTCCATCTTACGGAGTTATATGGTGAAGGGACGCGCAACCGTCGCTTTAGCACTGTCTGTGAACTTGTGAAGACCAAAATGGTCAAGGGGGCTCCAGTGCATCAACATGTACTGAAGATGATAGGATTCATTGAACAATTGGAGAACCTTGGTACTCCACTTGACGGGGAATTGGCCCAGGACTTCATATTGGCTTCTCTTTCTGATTCATTCTCGCAGTTCGTAATGAACTACAACATGAATAAGATGGATAGTACTCTCTCCGAGTTACTAAATATGTTAGTGACTGCCGAGAAGACTATGAAGAAAGAGAACGTTGTAGGGACTGCTGCAGTAGCCTACAATAAGCCATCCTCTTCCAAGGCCAAGCCGCAAGGCAAAGGCAAAGGGAAGGAGAAGAAGTCCCCCACTCCTAAGCCGAAAGGAGGAGTGAGGAAAAAGAAGGCAAAGGAGCCCAAAGGGACTTGCCACCACTGTGGAAATGAGGGGCATTGGAGGAGGAATTGCAGGTTATACCTTGCAAGTCTTAAGGACAAGCCACAAGGTATGGTTTATGTTCTTATCTTCAATTCTAAATGTTAGATCTTCTAAATATTTATATTTGATATAAAGAGCTAATCACTTGTATAATTGTATATAGGTGGAGAAGCCAAGTAGAAGAGGAACAAGCAAGGAAAAGTGTGGAGAAGAGTTCGGCCACCATGTTTTTTGCTTACTACTTAGGAAGTTTGTTAGGCATTTAAAGATTGTCTTTAAACTTTCTTATTTTGTTAAGAACTAATTATATGGCTTCATTTGATGGAAGGCCACTATTAGTGCCTAAATGTATAAAGGCATTTATATTAGTCTCTAAATGTATAGAGCTAATACCTTTTGTATTAAACATTATGAATGTTTGAACTATCATATTAATGTAATGTGATGTATGCCTTTTTAATATACTATTTCCTTAAAGTAGTGTTATGAATTGAAAATTGTCTTGTTGTATCCTAGATGAGATACAAGAGTTATATCACTTAATTGTAATGTGATAAACCAAACTTTAGATTTATCAATTATGGATAGATCTCACATGTAGGACATAAAAGGATACAATGAATCTTTAGATTTGGTTCCATTTGTCTACTTATGAGTTCTATATGAATTGACAAAAGTCTAGAGATTCCTTTCTTGAAGAAAAGGAAGATCACATTATAATGATATAAATAATAAGAAAATTGTTTCTTATATAGTTATCACATGAAACACAATGATCAAGATCACTTTTGATTCAATTAGTAGTTTTGAACAATTAATTGGGCATTCTTAAAATTGTTTTAAAATGTCAATTGTGTTAGTGACTAAACCAAGAAAGAAGTGTCTAAATCTATAAAAGGTTTAAAGACTTTAGTCACTTAAATAACAAGACATTAAACTTAGTGAAGATTGAAACAAATAAGCTTGAAATGTTTCAAAGCTACTACACAATGTCTTCTACCAATATAATCCACTTTTATACATTTTGAATGTATGAAATAATTTCTCATTAAAGTCATGAGAAATAGTGGGAGGTATGAAAATGGATATAAACTTGAATGTGATTGGTTTATAGTTGTCTAAAGAATAATAGTACTTGACTATTATTAAGAGTTTGTAATTTTAAGTGTTAAAAGGACTCAAGCTCTTTAAAATGTTAAAATTCTATGTTGTGTAACATTTAAAGAATAGGCTTTGAATGTTGGTTTCGTCAACCTAGCATAAAATGGTTATATGTTGGGAGTTGTCCATCATTCTCTTTTATGAGAACATGCTAATAACAAAGCTTATGGACAAGTTGATGAAACAAAAGGGAATAAGTTTCAAAAATGAGTCACAACATATGGTTTAACAACAAGACAATCCAAATTCAACATTTCTTGTAACGATATTGCTCTATGTAGTTTTGATAGAGAATTATATCAACCACCTAGAAGGAATGGTTGAGAATCTATATCCTTAGTAGGAGCCAAGCTTCCACTAAAGACTTAGATAATTCTTATATGACTACATTAAAGGTCTTAGTATGACTAAAACTTGTAGTATGGTGTATGACATCGTATAATTAAATGAATAGACTTGATAAAACAAGTCACATATTCAAAAGGAATTACTTTAGAAGGAATTCTTTTGTATGTGATTCGTTTAAATAACTTGTGTTAGCTAGGGTTGTTGATGGTCTCAAAATTGTTGAGAACATCATCAATAAGCTAATGGATCTCAATGGATCCAAGACAAGTTAGTGGGAGCAACACGCATTCAAATCAAGAAAATATAAGTGTTATTTTTGAATGAATGCTAAGTTACAACAAGGCCAGTGGGATTGATGTCATAATTTGAGCAACAAGATGTGAATAAAGTCTATTTGATAGACTTGATGAAACATAGATGTTACTCGAAAAATGACAAAACATGACACGGTCAATTTTGAAGTAAAAACTTGAAATTAGACTTACTGATATAGCAAGGCTATCTCAATAATGTTATATGGGAATTAAATCTCAAATGTTGAAGATTTAAGAAAGCATTTTCCTATGTGATAAGAAATCACTTTCATAACCCTTATAATGAATGTGTCATAAAATCACAAAAGGGACACATGTGTTGACTTGTGAAGTAGATATCCAAAGGTGAAGGAACCACTGAGTTTATCACTTTAAGATATTACTATATCCCAGGATCAGAACCGAAGCAACTGATAGAGTATTATTGCCTTTTAAGAAAGAAACATCAGAGTGGGACTATGGAAGCGTGCATTCACTTAGGTTGTTAACCAAAGTGAAAAATAAGCCATTTTAACAAATGGAACTTCATATTGGATGAAGTACTAATCATATGAATGAATTGTTAGTATTGTACTACAATGGTCTCAAGCTTGGAGCAAAGTTTGTATAAAGTATACAAACGAAATATATGTAGATATATAGTTTTAGAAACTGCTTCAAAAGGTGTTTTGAATGAAAGGTGTTCTTTTAGAACCCATGATTGCATCCAAACCATAAGGTCGTTAGTAGAGTACTACGACGTAATGGGGAGATAGCTCAAGCCATGGAATCAAGGTCTCATCAAAGTATTCGAACACATTAAAGAGACATAATCAAATGTTTTGGAAACATTAGATAAGTAAATCCCTTTTGAATAATAAAAGGGATTAATACATAACCAAGTTAACCTACGAGCATAAACTCTCTCAACAAGATGTATAAGATACACTAGTGATTGACTTTAGTGCAAGTGGGAGATTGTTGGAAATATGCCCCGAAAGTCAATCTTTGGAAGAAATCTTTCAGGACAAATGAATTGATGTATGGATGAATCTTATACATCAAATGGCAAAGACACGAATTAGGACTATCTCAATAAACGATATATGTCCTAAATAGTGTATCCATGGACAATGGATCGATTGAAGAAGTAATCTAATGATGTTAGACTACAGAGACCTTCTTCACATAACCATTATGTCCAAAAGGTTCCTGGTCGTTGGATTGTCGGAGGGATACTGACAATGCTTAGACCGGTACATACTGTGTCCGCTTCAATTGGAAGGATGGAAAGTCTCAACCCATTCGTGTTGTGACACTAAGACAAGTATGTAGGTGCTCATTAAGGGAATGAGTTCACTGAACACAATCGAACGGGAGTACTTGCATGGAGGTCTACTCACATGTCAAGCAAGTAACTCTAATGGTTGGAAAGATGTAAATAATCCTTAGACCTGAGGCATCGTCGTTGTCTTGTGGTTAAGTACTTAATCTTTGATTATGTCAAAGTCTCCCCATTCGAGGGTGTCCACGGCATAATTGGGGTTAAGCCACTTAGTCATGAAGGCAAGTGTATGCGCAACAAGGAATCTCTAATCCTCGATAAGAGAGGAAGAATACTCTAAGATATGATTCGGGAATCTTCGGCCGAAGTATTGAGCGTAATAAAGGAAAGCGTTCCTATACGACTCAATTGAATCATATAAGAAGGAATAATCACATTAGGGGTTTGACATGATATATCCATACCCTAATGATGTGATTGAGAGTATTGTATTAGAGAAAGATTGAATTACATTGTAATTCCAACTGACTAGGTTCTTCGAATAAACTTCTACATTAGCTTGGGTAGCTATGACATATGGTTAGATGTCACTCATAGCTTGTGAGTTCTTCTAGATGATTAAATGTAGTCGTCAAAGAAGAAAGGTGAATTAAAATGAAGTTTTAATTCACTAAGTGATTGAATTAAATATAAGCAATTGGATTGATGCCAATCACCTCACTGCCTTGCTAATTAGAACCTAAAAGATTGTTCACCACAACTCTATTGTAGTGAGTAACTAATGGATGATGGAAACAATTAATTGGATTAATTATGTGTTGTGATTAATTTAGAAAAGTCTAAAGAAATCATAAAAGCGATAAAGATCGTTTTGGGCTTAAAGAAACGTTCGGGTTTAATTAGGCCCATTGGGCCTAAACCCATTGGGCTTTTATTCAAGCATTGGATGACTTGAAATAACAAAAGCCCAAAGCCCAAAAACAACACAAAGGGGCCGGCCACTTTAGGTGAGGAAAGGTGAGATATTTAGTCAAGTTGTTGACTAGGTTTCTTTTGTCTATATAAGCAACTTTATAAGATATTGTTCATTAGGGTTTTTTGTGAGTTTTGAACAACAAAAGAGGCAAAAGAAAATAGCCATCTTGAACCACAAAGGCCGGCCACCAAAGGGGGTTTTTACTAACATCTCTTACACCCTTTTGGTTATTCCTTCATCCTTCTCACTACACTAGTGGGTGAGGATCTTTAGAGGTTTCCTACTTTGGGAACTTGAAGAGAACCTAGGAGCACTAATTATAACAAAGTGGAGGAGGCAAGGAGGGAAGCTAGGCTCAAGGATTTCAAGGAGCAAAGGGCTTGGAGGTGGTCCATCCTTGGTCTCAAGTCTAGATCAAGAGGTATAAGACTAACCTTCACTTTGTTCTTGATTCTAAAATTTGTTTTGATGCATTATATATAAACCTATGAACCTTGAAGGGGATTTGCATGACTATAGCTTTGATAATATGTTATAAATGCTTCCGCTGCTTTCGTATATTAAATTTTGATTTGTATATGCATGATAGTCATTATGAAATCCCATGCTAGAATCTCATAATTTCCCTTCATTATTCGGGCCCATTGGGCCTAAACGAATTGGGTCCTTTTATTCAAGCGTAGAATGACTGGAGATGATGAAAGCCCAAAGTCCAAACCCACACTAAGGGGCCGGCCAATACAAGTGAAAGGAGAGAGAGGGAGTCATGTGGTTGACTCACTTCTTTGACATTTATAAAGGAAGTTTAGTGAAAAAGTTTCATTAAGGTTTTTGTGAGTTCTTTTTCACAAAAGAGAAAACAAGTCTCTCTCTCTCTACACACAAATAGCTGGCCACCAAAGGGATTTTTAGCTAATCATCTTCTCTCCCTTTTGTTATTCCATTATCCATCTCACTACATTAGTGGGTGTGGATCTTTAGAGGTCTTCTACTTTGGAGACTAAAGGAGAAAGGAGCTCTAAATCTTTCAAGGTGGAGGAAGCTAGGAGGGAGGCTAGACTCAAGGAGTTCCAAGAACAAAGAGCTTGGAGGTGGTCCATCCTTGGTCTCAAGTCTAGATCATGAGGTATAAAACTATACCTTCACTTTGTTCTTAAATATTTTCTTAGATGCATCATATATGAACCTATGCTTCTTGAAGGGGATTTAAATGACTATAGCTTTGATATTATGTGATAACATGCTTCCGTTGCAAATGTATATAAATTTTGAATTGCATATGCATGCTAGTCATGAGAAATCCCACATAAATCTCATTATTTCCCTTCACGTTGTACATTTGATACACATCTTTGCAAGCACATTTGTAGCTGGTATATGTGATATTGTCACTTTTTACTAGATCAAAGGAAGTGCCTAGTTATACTCTGACGATCTAGATTGGGATCGAAATGAGAAATAGTGAGGACGTCCACGATAATTCGCATCATTCTTTAGGAACCTTGACGTTCTTATCTTCCCCCTAACAACAAGAAGACTGTCTCATAAAAGTGAGAATCCACAAAACGAGCGGTAAAGACATCGCTTGTCAAAGGTTCTAAGTAACAAATATTAGAAGGAGAATCATAACTAATATAGATTTCCATCCTTCCATAAAGACCTTTTTTTTCTTTTGTATGTAAAGGCACACAAAATGGCACATAGATCGCACAACCAAAGATGCGTAGAACGATATTTTGGGTTCATATCTGGTAACCAACTGACATGCACTTTATAAGGTTGGGTCGTGACGGGCCTCGGGTGGAGCAAAATGGTTGCTTGCAATATTGTATGGCCCCAAACAGAGATTGAGAACTTGGTATGTATGACCAATCGATCACGCAATCATTTAAAGGCGTTTAATGAATGCTTATGCTGGGTCGTTCTGGGTATGAACATGGGGTACTGGATGTTCCACTTCAAAACCTAATCGACATGCAATATCCATCGAAAGTTTTCGATGTAAATAATCCAACTTATCCAATCAAATAGATTTGATCAGATAATCAGGGTGCTGAGCCCTGAGCTTGTTAATCTAAGCCACCAGTGTGGAGAATCTAGCTTGTTGACAACAGCCACACGTGTGACCAACATGTAGAAGCATCAACCAATACCATAAAGTATATAAATAGTCCGCAGGGTGGTTGAATCAGTCCACAAATGTCCGTTTTGAATCCTTTGTACAAAAGATGGAGGGTGCTAAGGCATGATACGCTTCCAGGTATGATGTCTTTACTTCTGGTAAAAGAATCCCTAAAATCGCACATCACTGATCATCCTAGATATCCCAAATGTACATCCATAGCGAAAATTCCTTTGGAATCACAGGTTTCTAACCGGCCACATAGTGGGCTTGAATGGGTGTAATCCACTCGTTAAGCATTCCATCTTCTCTATAATATGCTTCTAGCTATATTCGTAGGAAGTACAATATGGTAATATACTAAGGAATTTTATTCCATTTTTTACATTGGTTTCAATATGGTAATAATGCTATCGAATATCCTTAAAGCTCAAAGAGGCGTTCTTTCAGAACGAGTGATTATAAGGCTCACTTTATGGTAAAATTAGTACCATTGGACAATATAGGGCAGTGCCATGCCCCACAATCAAATTGGATATGCTTTAAGGGTTGTCATGGGATGACTAGGTATGAAGTTAGCATAGAACCAGACTGCTAACTTCCCCACAAAACATACCTAAGCATGAGTTAATTGTATTAGTCACATGTGGTAATTTTCGTTAATTAACTCTTATTTGAGAATAACAGTGACATCCAAACACCAATCTTAAATCCAAGAACAAAATAAATTATTCATAAAGTAAACTGAATGTACAAAAGGATTCGGCCAATAGGCCTTACATGTCAAATTTTGCTCTTCCAAATGTGTTAGGTGGAGAAACATTAGTCTCACTGATTGACTACTGGAATGGTACTCTTCAACAACATTGGTAGAGGCACATACAAGTGCATAACCAATGATCTATTTCATCAAAACAGAATTAGATTATGTAGGGTTGAGGTTCGGGAGTACTATATCTTATTCTTGAAGTTTTAGGTACAATGGATCATGCTTCGGGCATGATACCACCTCTTGGCAGGCCTGATTTTACCATTTGTTGTAAAACAAACTTGAAATAAGATTGTGAGAGAGAGACAGACCCATACTCGGGTTTGATAGGCTCCAGCTGAAATTGGAGGGGTTTGTTTGGTAAGGCCCTGTGGAAGTAGAGCAATACCGTTCGGTGCACCTTTGCCGAAGCAAAGCATACATGTCAGTGTATCCCTGCCGAAGCAGGGCACCACCATTTGATAGACTCTAGCCAAAACTAGGTCTATACTGTTCAGTAGCTCCTAACCGAATTGTTGGGGTACCACTCTTTCACAAGTGTTGTAGTAATTAGATCTGAGAATTTGGTAAACTTCCGCACTCTATATTGCTACTTCAAGAGTAATTTAGACATAAAAGGACAAGAAAAAATTCTTCCAGTCAAAATTTGATCACATGTAAACTTCAAAGTTGTACGTAAAGGTTTCAATCATGTTTTGCTTCAGGCAAGAATTTATCTTTGCATGATGTGAAATGGTCCATAGCGAGTCAAAGAGCCATGAAGTCCTCGGCACCGAGGTACTTCCATTTGATATGCTTCAGGCATAAATCTTCAAATGAAGATCATGGCGGAGACTTATTCAGCTCTTCTACACCATAACTGGCTACAATGATTTCGCAACTAGTTATAGTCGGATGCGAAAATTATCTTAACACACAAATTTAACCCTCTTTTGACAATTGTAGTACAAGTATAAGTAGGGATTGTTCTGGACTGGGGATTAGGAGGGCTTGCTAATAACCTCTAAACTGACTCAAAAACATAAAACTAAACTTAAAACCACTTAACAAGACTCACAAGACTCAAAGCAAACTTAAAATACTCAAAACAGCTTAAAACAACCAAATAAACTTAAACTAGACACTAGGAATGACTTTGGCCGAAAATTGACTTTTACTTGAATCAAAACACTTAAAAACACAAACTAAAACAGATTTGAAACACTTTGAAACAAGAAACTAAAATGGGGATTTTGATTTGGATGAAGTTGAAACAAACAAACAAGTATGAAAAACTAGACAGATTGTAAAACAAATTTGAGAAATAAGATGATGGATGGGATAGCTAGAGGCTTTTTCTCCACACATGACATGTATGCAAATAATTCGATTTCCAGTTACTACTTCATTGAATTATGAACGACAATGCTCCAAATTAATCGTGACATCACTAGTTAACTCTCAGATTTTCCTTGTTTTATTGGATTGGATGGCATCATTTGACAACCCAAAACATTCTTCAAAAGTTCCCTACATGACATCATAATAGAGATACAATCAAAGATCATTACATTTAATGAAAATCATAAGCATTGACAAAGCACTCGCAACTATGACATCATGTTGCTTATGCTAGGAATTGAACTTAACGCGATCATTTATAAGCGACCTTCACTACATGTGAATATAAGTTTGTAATGATTATGTGAAACTTCCTTATATTCTAGCAACGGATTTATGCATGCCAATTAAGTGTCGACCCTTAATTAACAAATACAAATAAGTTATCAATCAAATAGTTAAGCCAATTGCATTCACGATTCAAGAGTTCATAACTGGAATTTATCAAATTATATTGCAAACATAATCATGGCTTTGAAATCACCCCTAGCCAAGAGGGGTTTAGCCACTCATATTTACAACAAAACGAAAGGAAATGAATTTAAACATTAGAAACAAAAGAAAGAAAACACCTAAACGCTCCAACGATCCAAGTTGGACAGCAAGCACGTCCAAGCACTCTCATTCTGATGCGAAAATTTACTTCACACACAAATTAAACCCTCTTGTATCAATTGTAGTAAAGAATGTAAGTAGGGATCGTTCTGGAAGGGGAATAGGAGGACTTGCTAACAACCTCTAAATTGACTTCAAAACATTAAAAAAAAGTTAAAAACACTAAACTAGATTCAAAGAACTCAAAACAAACTCCAAAGGCTCAAAACAAGCTAAAAACGCTCAAATCTGCCTAAAAACACAAACTTGGCAGATTTGGACTCTAAACACACTTTTGGACGAACACACTTTTGGACGAATTTTGGTTTAAACTTGGTTTGAAACACTTAAAAACACAAACTAAATCAGTTTCTAACTAATATGACGCAACAAGGTAAAGGGGGTTTTGGTTTTGACGAAATTGAAAGCAAAACAAGTAAATTAAAGAACTAATGAAATCTGCACGAATTTGAGTAGATTGAATGGATGGAAGGCTAGCTAGGAGGTTATTCTCCACACATGACACACTTGCAAACAAAATGATTTCCAGTTGCTTTTCAATAAACTACGAATTCTCAACGCCCCAGATTAACTATGAATTATACTAATTAACCCTTAGATTTTCCTAATTTCATTGAATTGGATGATTGCATACAACAACCCAAAGCATTCCCCACAAGTTCCCTACATGAATTGCATAATAGAGATACAAGCAAGAATCATTAAGTTCTATGAAAATCATAAGCATTGACGAAACACTTGTAACTATGAATTGCATGAAACTTATGCCAAGAATTTACTTAACACGGTTGTGACGAGCAACCTTTACTACTTGTCAATATAAGTTCATAACGATTAGGCAAAACTCCCTTATATCCTAGCATCAGATTTATGCATGAAAATTAAGCGTGCACTCTCAACCAACATACATAAATCAATTTTAATTCAAATGGATAAGTAAATTGAATTCACAACTTATGAATCACAACTGAAAGTAATCAAATCATATTGCAAGCATGAACATGGTTTTGAATTCCCCCCTAGCTAAAGGGGGTTTAGTTCCTCATACTCACAAAGCAAAGATAAACAAATTTAGACATTGAAAATAAAAGAATGAAAACACCTAAAAACGCTCCAACAATCCAACTTGAATGGCAAGCACGTCCAAGGCTCCTCCTTCTTCTCTTTGTTGCGGCACAAGTGTCTAGGATATGTATGGATATATGGAAAGGTTAGGAATGTATTTAGGATTGGTGAATGTCTCAGCCAATGGAAGGAAAATGTATTTGTGTTTGTGAAATGTGGGATTTATGGATGTATGGATAGAATGGATCTCATGGCATGGAAAATGGAAGTGTATGGAGATGTGTTTGAATGTATGGATGAAATGGAATGGAGCTCACGGCAAGGGACTTGTGTTTGTGAATGAAGCTCCTTTTTTTTTTATGGATCAAGATTGTTCTCCATTAAGAATGGGAATGGTGGATGCATTTATAGGCTAGGGAGAGGACCACTCCATTTCCTTTGCATGTGCAGTTTGCATGGGTGTGAGCTGTCCATGTTTCCCTCTACATTTGCACACACATGCACTCATCATTTCAGCCACAAATCACTACACTTTCTGCCCATGCCGTGTGTCTTTCTTTCCCTTTGCATGTATTTGTTCCATGTTCTTGTGGCAGAAATGTTAAGTAATGATGAAGGGTAGCTGCTGCATAAGTGTGAAGGATGGTGCTCAAGGCCTCTTTGCATGTGTGTATCTCCACTCCTTCATTCTTCATTTTTTGATTTCCTGCTACCCATGTGCCTTCATTCTATGTTTCCTGCTGCCCATGTTGTGCCTTTCCATGTTGTCTCTCCTTTATTTTTCCAAATTGTCCATGTAGAGTGTGTGTATGCTCTCCAACTTGTGCAGTTTGCATGTGTGTAGCTGTCCATGTTTCTCTTTTGCATGTGCCGTGCCTTCTCTTTCTAGCTGTGCATTTCCACTTGCTCCAAAGCCAAATGAGTGCAATCATAACCCCATTTGCTGCTGAGTGTTGATGACAAAGCAAAACACAAAACAAGTGCCTTTACTTTCTCATTTTATTAGCCAAATCTGCTTAGCCCTTTTCCGAACCTTTTAGTGTTACAATGCCCATAACTTCTTCTAGAAAGATGATATTAACAATCTGTAAATTTCTCCAGAAAATAGACATCCGTAGCTTTCCAAGCATATAAGGCTCATTCTCTCATTCATTCTGAGCTGTTCGTACCATACTTCCAAAGTCAGCTAATCTGCACAGGCAGTTTTGACGAATTTGTTACTTAATATCTCACTTGTGCTACTTTTCTTTTCTTTGCTTGATAAATCACACAAAACACAAAAACATAGTAAATAGCTCAAAAATATAAGGAACTAACTAAGAAAAGACAAGTGAATTTTATGTAAAATATATATAAATATGAGCTTATCACCTTCCCTTCCTTCGCTACGGCACAAGGTGTTGGTGAGTGTTTGAAGGTTTGTTTGTATGGAGGAATGGGTGTGAAGATGAATGGATGTGTTTATACGATGGTTGTATTGAAATGAGGATGAATGATCAAACTCAAACTGAACTATATGGCTGCCACAAACACTTCCTTTTGTAGAGGAAGTGCACGGCAATGGAGGGAATTTGGTGGTGTTTGCAATAATTCAAGGTAAAAATGAGGTAATGATGCAAAGCATGGGGGGTAAAATGGAGTAGTGTTGCAGCAATGAGTGCATTGAGTGGTGTTTGAAATGATTCAAAGGTGAAATTGAAGTAATGATGCCAAGCATGGTGGGTAAAATGGAGTGGTGTTGCAGCTAGGGAACATGAATGATTGTGTACATGGTAGAGAAAGGAAAGGGATGTGGAATGGTGCAGAAATGAGTCAAAGGTGCAGCAAGACTCATGATGCACGGCGTGGGATTCCAATTGTGATGGATGGTGCATCAATGAGTGCATGTAGTGGAGGTAAAAGTTGTATGAAATCTGATGGGTGAAGGGGACAAGAAATGTGCAGCAATTGAGTGCAATGATTCAATGTTTTGATGCATGAAATCAAAAATAATGAAGGAGGCAAGGGTGGTGCATGGCAATGAAGTGTAATGAGTGTAATGGTGCATGAAATGAGTGTAAGAAATCTGGTGCATGAAGGGGACAAGGGTGATTATGCATGGCATGGGTGGAAAGGTGAGTAAGTGGTGAATCAATGAGTGCAAGGAGGTGAAAGGATATTGTGCACATGGTACACAAAGGAAAGGAAGTGGAATGATGCAACAAATGAGTCAATAGAGGGAACATGGATGATGATGCACGACATAGGAATCCAAAGGGAGTGCAATGGTGGTGCACGGCAATGATGGAAAGGTGAATGGTGGAGTGACACCTCTTTGTGGCTTAGCTTTTTGTCCTTTTTACACTAATTCTTCTTTCTATTTAATACATTCCTAGCCTCAAAAAACTTGATGTGAAAATTATCTTAACACACAAATTTAACCCTCTTTTAAAAATTGTAGTACAAGTATAAGTAGGGATCGTTCTGGACCGGGGATTAGGAGGGCTTGCTAATAACCTCTAAACTGACTCAAAAACATAAAACTAAACTTAAAAACACTTAACAAGACTCACAAGACTCAAAGCAAACTTAAAATACTCAAAACAACTTAAAACAACCAAATAAACTTAAACTAGACACTAGGAATGACTTTGGCCGAAAATTGACTTTTACTTGAATCAAAACACTTAAAAACACAAACTAAAACAGATTTGAAACACTTTGAAACAAGAAACTAAAAGAGGGGTTTTGATTTGGATGAAGTTGAAACAAACAAACTAGTATGAAAAACTAGACAGATTGTAAAACAAATTTGAGAAATAAGATGATGGATGGGATAGCTAGAAGCTTTTTCTCCACACATGACATGTATGCAAATAATTCAATTTCCAGTTACTACTTCATTGAATTATGAACGACAATGCTTTAAATTAACTGTGACATCACTAGTTAACTCTTAGATTTTCCTTGTTTTATTAGATTGGATGACATCATTCGACAACCCAAAACATTCTTCAAAAGTTCCCTACATGACATCATAATAGAGATACAATCAAAGATCATTACATTTAATGAAAATCATAAGCATTGACAAAGCACTTGCAACTATGACATCATGTCGCTTATGCTAGGAATTGAACTTAATGTGATCGTTTATAAGAGAGCTTCGCTACATGTGAATATAAGTTTGTAACGATTATGTGAAACTTCCTTATATTCTAGCAACGGATTTATGCATGCCAATTAAGTGTTGACCCTTAATTAACAAATACAAATAAGTTATCAATCAAATAGTTAAGCCAATTGCATTCACGATTCAAGAGTTCATAAGTGGAATTTATCAAATTATATTGCACACATAATCATGGCTTTGAAATCACCCCTAGCCAAAAGGGGTTTAGCCACTCATATTTACAACAAACGAAAGGAAATGAATTTAAACATTAGAAACAAAAGAAAGAAAACACCTAAATGCTCCAACGATCCAAGTTGGACAGAAAGCACGTCCAAGCACTTTCCTTCCCTTCCTTTGCTACGGCACAAGGTGTTGGTGAGTGTTTGAAGGTTTGTTTGTAATGAGGAATGTGTATGAAGATGAATGGATGTGTATATAAAGGTTGTATTGAAATGGGGATGAATGATCAAACTCAAACTGAACTATATGGCTGCCACACACACTTCCTTTTATAGAGGAAGTGCATAGCAATGGAGGGAATTTGGTGGTGTTTACAATGATTCAAGGGTAAAACTGAAGTAATGATGCAAAGCATGGGGGGTAAAATGGAGTGGTGTTGCAGCAATGAGTGCATTGAGTGGTGTTTGAAATGATTCAAAGGTGAAAATGAAGTAATGATGCAAAGCATGGTGGGTAAAATGGAGTGGTGTTGCAGCTAGGGAATATGAATGATTGTGCACATGGTAGAGGAAGGAAAGAGAGGTGGAATGGTGCAGAAATGAGTCAAATGTGCAGCAAGACTCATGATGCATGTCATGAGATTTTAATTGTGGTGGATGGTGCATCAATGAGTGCATGTAGTGGAGGTAAAAGTTGTATGAAATCTTATGGGTGAAGGGGACAAGAAATGTGCAGCAATTGAGAGGGCCTTCATTCCTTGCATCTAAAATCTATGGATTTCGATGGATGAATAGGTTTCTCCAAGTTCCCAAAATTAAGAACCTCTAAGTCTCTTCACCAAGGAGAGATTGGAGAAGAAATGAGTGACCTTGGAGTAGTGGGATTGCAAGATGCACCCCCCAAGGTGGCCGGCCTCTTTAGAGAGAAATGGAGAGACAAGTTCTCACCAATTTTCTCCAAAACAAACCCTTAATGAATTTTGGCTATAAAGTCATATTTATACCTTTATTCATTTGAGTGGCAAACTTGTAAATAAGTCCAAGTTCACTACCCTAAACAATATGGCCGGCCATTAGGATATTTTGGACTAATTGGGCCTTTGTGAATCATTATTCTTTAAGTTGTCATACAACTTAAGTTAATGGGCTTGATGTTCGAAGCCCATTGGGCCTTAAGGTCCAAAACTATCCCGAGGTCTTTAACGAACTTATTCGTTTGATTAATTAACATATTAATTAATCCTTGCCATAAATAAATGATTAAACCATTTAAGCATTCTTACTCATCTCCATTGTTTCTTCAATCTCCACCTTACACGGTGTGCGATCCATTAGGTTCCTTTTAGTGAGGCAATGGGCGATTAAAACCATTTTACATCGATTGTGAATTGAAACTTACTTTCAATTCTCCCTTTAGTGATTACACACGTTTAGGGCTTCCACAAACCATGAATGACACCTTGCAGTATATCATGGTTACCCAAGCTAATCATAAGAGGTAGAGAAAACCTATTCAGTTTGGGATTACAAATGCAATACGGTCTTTCTCTAATACAATACTCTTGACCACATTGTTTGGTTTGATAGTTTATTTATTCATGTCTACTATCCAATGTGATTCGTGTGCTTATATGATTACCTTGAATGTGATTTGGAACGCATTCCTAAATCTCATTCATACTCTGGCCAGAGATTCTAAATCATATCATAGAGTATTCTCCCCCAACGGTTTGAAGGTTAGAGATCCCTTGTTGCGCATTCACTTGCCTCCATGGCTAAGTGGCTTAACCCCAACGATGCCGTGGACACTCCAATGGAATGACGTTTGACATAATCAAAGATCAAGGACTTAACCACAAGACAACTGTGATGCCTCAGGTCAAAGGACTACTTTGCATTATCCCAACCATAAGTTCTCATGTGACATGAGTATGAGAACTCTTCGTTGATCGCGTTCAGTGAACTCATTCTCTACTGAGCACCTACGTACTTGTCTTGATGTCACACACACCAATGACTCGAGACTAGTCACTCTCCCTGAGAGAAGACATAGCACGTACCGATCTTGACGGACTGTCAATGCCCAATTGACAATCCTATGATCAGGAACATTTAGGATGTGTCTACAAAAGAATGGTCTCATGAATCTAACTTCATTAGATTGCATTCTCCCAATCACATATTCCTTGGACTTTATCGTTTAAGCATATAACATTTATATGAGACGGCTCAAACAATAATATTTGCCCTTTATATTTAAACTAGATTAGTTTAACATGTGAAATGTCCGTAAAGTATCATCATATGATTGGCTTTAGGGCACATTTCCAACAATCTCCCACTTGCACTAGAGCCAATCAGCTTGATCATCTGTGATGATACCTCTTCTGTAGTCATTTCATAAATGGCTGAATAGTAGGCCTAGACAATGGATATCTATATGTTATCCATAGAAGCAACTTTGAGAATAACGACGTCACCATTATACATGATTCTTAATCATGTGGTTCAGTCTCTCATATGAGTTCGGACCTTGATGAGACCTTGATTCCCTGGCTTGAGCTATCGCCCCATTAGTGTCATAGTGTCGATACACTAGATACACTTTCTGGTTGGAACCGAATAGAGAGTTCATGAATGAACTTTCACATCCAAACAACATTGTTCTAAGCTTCTATATGGCAATATATTTTGCATTCATAATGGAACACACTAAAGTCATTACTTTAATGTTTCCATCCAAATATCTCCTTAGTCATAATAAAGAGATATCCGTTTATCTCTTCATTCATAATGAAGAAACATCCAATGATGGATTAGATTCATAATCTAATACATTTACGTTTCCTTTACGTTACTCTAATTCTTCCTCGTTCTTTGAGGAATCTATCCTTTAGTATTTCTTAAATACTTAAGGATTCACTTGACAGTTGCCATGGTTCTGATCCTGGGCTTGCACTGATATCGTCTTGTACCTGTTCTAGGTACAACTCATATCAATGTTTTTCATACAATATGAAATACATAAATCACCTTTATGCGTATGCATAAAGGATTCTATTTACGCATTATTTCTTTGGGAGTCAAAGAGTACGTTCTCTTTAAGAAGAGCAACTTCTTAGTCTCACTAGAGTTGTCCTTCTAATTGAAGTTTATCATCATATGAGAAACTTCCTAGCATCCATTGTCTATTATTAGGGATTGATATAATCCAATTATATCATGAAATATATCATTATAGATTTCCATCCCATGTATTTAGACTATATCTCCCATATACATTCTATCTTCATATAATGTTTAAAGTCATAACTTTAACGAAGAAATATTTTTTTTTTTTTTCATTTCCAAAATTAATATATCATATATACATTCATATATATCACATATATATTTATATATATATATATATATACAAATTTAGGAATATGATTAACTCCCACTAATCTTTTGTAAACCTAGTAAACAAAATATTCATTTACATCTTTATGAGAAATCAAACGATTTGACCTTTCTCTCATAAGACGCTTATAGCTCCCACTAGCTTGCTAAGATCCATGATGGATGGATCTCTACAACTTACATGTCTTGTGATTCATAGTTTTAGACATATATTATCAAGACTATCTTAATAATGGTTTCGGAAACCTATATTATGTCCAAACATTGAATCACCATTTAGTTGTAGCTAGCAATCTTCGAATTAATTGAAACTAAGACTACGTCAAAAATGGTTCCTTCAAAGTCAACCATTCTCTTTGATTGTAGTCACCTTAAGCTACCAATTAGCTTATGAAGGTTTCATTATTTCGGGTTAAATGGTACTTTACCATTTCCTTGAGTATATATCATATATACACTCAATGTAGTCATAAGGATTTTCATTCTTATTTCTTTCGAATTAAGAGGTGCAACTCTATGACATAGTTATAAAGTTCAAACCATTCAACTGAGACGGTTTATAAATCCTTATCGACTACCTTGGAGCTTTTGGTATAGGAACTAGGTTGTTTATATTTGTTGATTACTTTCTTGTCTCTCAAAGAACCCATTCTTTGAGTTCTATCTCTCGTTTATTTGCTTTTAGTCAAACCACATTGTATGATTACAATGAACTACCCAACAAAACAACATTTGTTAGTTGGTTTATAGAAGCGATATCCAAAAGTTAATTTAAGGATATCCCACAAGATTATTATCAAACAAATATTGCTTATAAGCTCACAACCCCAAATCTTAACATGCTTAAGATTTGTCTTTCTTTTCAACTACATCTTATGGAGTCATGAAAATCTTGGAAGATCTTCTAATTGACAATCATATTGTCTTAGAAGTATATATCCTATATATGGGTAATAGATAACAACCAACGAACTAAATCTTATTCGAGTTCGTTCTTCTCTTAATGGAGAAATTCATTATCTTATGATGCTATTTTCCTTGATATCTTTCAAGGAAACTCATCTAAAGTGTTACCTTTCCTTGGATCAAATCTAAGGAGGTAAATACTTTAGATGTCTTACTCATCAACTTACATTTCTTGAATTCTTTGAAACCTTTTGCAAAGTATTCGGACTTGTGTTTATTCAAAATAAACTATAGTCCAACCGAGAGTGATCTTCGGTGAATGTCATCCAACATGAGTAGTATTATGTTGTGGACAAGTGCCACTAACATCTAAGTGAATTAATCTCAACAACTTTGTGATTCTTTCTTCTTTCCAAAAGAATAAAGATTCGAACATTTCACCTCCATACAATTTTAATAAGAAGGTATTGGATCCGGATTTAACGATCCAAAGCATCCATCTATGACCAACTCATAATTTATGTTTTAGAGGTATCACAACTTTAGTTGGGATTAGTCACTACCTTGCAACCTTTTGGATTTTAAGCATCATTTTATTCTAAACAGTTAACACCACCATATTATCTCTACTATAGAGACAATCAATTAGATTACTATAATCCAATCATTGATTAATAAAGAACAATGTTTTGTCAAACAAAACATTCATCCATCTCTACTATAGTGACGGAATTAAATTCCTTAAAATTGGAATGTAAAGACAATCTTTGTTTTTCCAATTTCTTTGGTAGTTTATATGAGGAAGTAAGTACTATCTGCTTTCGCAGAGATCTATATTTTATTCACGTTCCGAATGTGAAGCACCTTTTCTTCTCTCATATATCTTCTACTTCTTATTAGTCACACTTTTACAACGATTGTAAAACATAGTTACTAATACGGAATCAAGCATTCAAGTAGAAGAACCAACTGTTTTGAACTATTCAAGAACAATTTACAACACCTTCGAAAGGTGTGTTCTTGACACTTGCAAGACATTTCTTGCAAATATCCCTTCCAATGTCCATCCTTTCATAAAGAAAGTTTGTTCCCTTGGAGTTAATTTTATCTTCTTCATTTGACTTCTCCTTTGACTACAATAGTCATGGTCCCTAAACTCCCACTATCTCTCTTGAAACTTTATTTCAATTGTGTTATACACATCAAACATTTTGGAGAGCATGTGGTTATTGTTCACTACATAGTTTACAATAAACTTAGTGAACCATTAGGATAGGGACACATAGGTGAAGTCCTTGCCTAGTTTCCGTCTCGTTAAGTGGTTTATCACTTCAACACTCAATGATTCAAAATCATCATAAGTCCATGTTAATGGACTATTTTTGTCAACCAACCATTATGTTCTAAACATAATTTACAAACTTTCAAGAGTTGTACAAGGCAACTCTCATTTCTTCATACAACATATTGTAAGTGAAGAATCATGGCACATTAAGTGTCCATGCCTTTGTGCTTTCTTCTCAAGTTCTTTGTTCATTTAACAAAGAAACAAGCACTAGTGTTTGCATTGGCTAAGGGTTGTTCAAAGCAACTATTATTTCTTCATACAACGATTTGTAAGTGAAGAACTAATAACACTAAAAGTGTCCTTGTCATTATGCTAATCTTCGTAAGTTCATTTGTTCATTTAACAAAGGATTAAGCATTGGTTGTTTGTGTTGTCCTCTTCATGATAGACTTATCTAACATGTTCTTTCAATGATTGTGAGGATGAGACTACTTAGGTACATTTACAAGCCATTAAAGACAATCTATGGTTTTGTAGTACTAAGTCCGGAAACTAAACTTTCGGCTTTTATTTGTCAAGTGTGGGAAAGCGTTTGCAAATATATTGGTAAATAAATACATAACGAAAATAAATTGATTGATTTTAAGCCATTTGATTCGGGTCTTTAAATCAAAATAGCACCACCCACTATTTTTGGCAAATTCCATATCCCTCATTGGAATTCGAGAGTTTTGGATGAAACTCTTAGTAGGGTATGGGAGGCTCACTATTACCAAGCCCACCTCAGAATTATATCATGTTGGCTAGCGTTAATAATAATGAGAGAGTACGCTTACTCATTTGCAACTAATGCAAGTACCCATCTTATTTGGCCTCTAGAGAATGATTGCCTCAGAATTATATCATGTTGGCGTCATTGCACTTAGTTAAGTCATTCCCACCATGCCTAGTTCGTGTAGGGGTTCAAGCATAGCCTCAGAATTATATCATGTTGGCTAAACTCGTTGCCTACCTCACTTCATCATGTATGTATATAGAACTCCTCCTGAGTGTAAGCATGCACTTTGTACTCCCCCATTATAGGGTGAAGCCGGTGTACGAGTCACAAACGATTGGAGCCTACCACGGTGGAAGGCCACGAAAGAGTGTTCAAAGCACTCTCCGCTTATCAACTTAATAATGGTTTGGTTGAGGGTTTTAGGTCTCATCACATATAAATATACATTTTAATCTCTATTAAAACAATTTTGGTCCTATTACAACTATTGGTCCATATGATTGTTTTTAGTTGTATATAATACTCCCACTATGCTTATAAAACGGTTTTTAAAGCAAGAGTATATGATACTACTAACATAAACTTTGCATTCATTTGATGGACTATATAGTTGCCTTAGGGCCTTAGGATGACTATGAACCTTTGTTTAGATTCAACACGAGCCTTGTGTTGAATCTCGGTCTAGGAATGGTGATTGATTTTAGTTACGCATTTAATCACATTAAGGCGTGTTGTCTTAGGGGCGTTGGACCCAACTACTTCATTTTCATGCATATCATATAAAGCAAGAAAGAAGTACTTCAAAGTAAAGGTGAGCTTATGCTCATTACAACATTTGCATAAAACAAATTACCTTAAAGTAAAGAAGGGCTTATGCCCTTTTACAACATTTGATCAAATCAAATTACAACCAAAATCTAATCTACACATTCCCAAGGTTCAAACAAATTTGAAACGGCTTTTCACATAGCTCAATTATATTAGGCTTAGGTTCATAATCACCCTTTAATTAATTAACACTTTAACTAATTAAATTGAATGCAACATTTTCATTTGGTTTTTGTATCCATAAAATTGATTTAAATGGAGCTAAACAAAATGAAAATCCAATTCTCATTTAAAGAGACAAAACAATTTTGTTCTCTACCTAATTTGGGCCAATATGCAATAACCACAACTTTTGGGCTATCTTGCAATTAACCTCAACTTTTGGGCTATATTGCAAAACTTTTGGGGTCACTTTGTAAAGACACAAAAGTCCACTACTTCATGTAATTACACTAGAACCCAAAATTTAATCAATGCAAAAACTTCATTAAAGGAGCAAAACAATTTGTCCTTTAGCGTTTTTGGACCTAAACGTAAAAACGTATACTTTTGGGCCAAAGTGCAAATACACAAAAGTATCAAAACTTTATGTAATTGCATAAAAGGCCCCAAAAGTACCCCCACTAGGGGGTGGCCGGTTTTGGAAGAAGATAGAGTGATGTGTGTGTTGATTTGTGAGTTTTAGACATAAAGCAACAAGTGGTGTAAGTGGTGTGTGTGAAAGGAAATTAATCCTTACACACCCATCACCTTTTCCATCACCATTCAAATAAATATCTAATGCAATAAATCATTTGAAAAACATAAAACATAAACTTTATGAAATAAATCAAAACTTTGAATCAAAACACAAACCTTTTTGTTCTTGGCAAAAATGTCAAGAACAATGAAGAACATTCATGAAAAACCCAAATTTTTTCCATGAACTTTTTTCACCCAAAAACATTCCAAAACCATTCAAACTTAAGGGAAATAACATCTAACCAAACTAGGGTACATAGGGGTTCCAAAAGTCACTTGAAAACACTTTTAACAAGTCAAACAAGAACCCAAAAATCCACCCTATGTATTTGGCCGAAAATCCCCAAAGTCATGGCACCAAATTTTAGCTCCAATATTCATGCTCATATGAACTACATCTACAACATTTGAGATGGCAAACTTTCAAACAAAATTTACATTCAAAGAAGCAAGAATAAAGCTTGTAACAATTACAACTTTTAAATCACAAACTATGAACTACAAAACCCAAAAGGATTCACCAACTACTAGACCTAGGCTCTGATACCACTTGAAGGATTATTTTGTAAAAACAAGTTCATTTAAGCAACATCAATAAGCATGCAATTAACAATTAAAGGCGGAATCATGCTTGCATGCACTTAAAAACAAAACTTTAACCATGAAATTCAAAGCCTAGTAGATTGGTGAACCAAAACTCAACTCAAAACAAAGTGAGTTGAAATTTATACCTTTGTAGATTCCTCTTTGCATAAGCAAAGGCTAATCACCCAAAGAGAGGGCCTTCATTCCTTGCATCTAAAATCTATGGATTTGGATGGATGAATAGGTTTCTCCAAGTTCCCAAAATTGAGAACCTCTAAGTCTCTTCACCAAGGAGAGATTGGAGAAGAAATGAGTGACCTTGGAGTAGTGGGATTGCAAGATGCACCCCCCAAGGTGGCCGGCCTCTTTAGAGAGAAATGGAGAGACAAGTTCTCACCAATTTTCTCCAAAACAAACCCTTAATGAATTTTGGCTATAAAGTCATATTTATACCTTTATTCATTTGAGTGGCAAACTTGTAAATAAGTCCAAGTTCACTACCCTAAACAATATGGCCGGCCATTAGGATATTTTGGACTAATTGGGCCTTTGTGAATCATTATTCTTTAAGTTGTCATACAACTTAAGTTAATGGGCTTGACGTTCGAAGCCCATTGGGCCTTAAGGTCCAAAACTATCCCGAGGTCTTTAACGAACTTATTCGTTTGATTAATTAACATATTAATTAATCCTTGCCATAAATAAATGATTAAACCATTTAATCATTCTTACTCATCTCCATTGTTTCTTCAATCTCCACCTTACACGGTGTGCGATCCATTAGGTTCCTTTTAGCGAGGCAGTGGGCGATTAAAACCATTTTACATCGATTGTGAATTGAAACTTACTTTCAATTCTCCCTTTAGTGATTACACACGTTTAGGGCTTCCACAAACCATGAGTGATACCTTGCAGCATATCATGGTTACTCAAGCTAATCATAAGAGGTAGAGAAAACCTATTCAGTTTGGGATTACAAATGCAATACGGTCTTTCTCTAATACAATACTCTTGACCACATTGTTTGGTTTGATAGTTTATTTATTCATGTCTACTATCCAATGTGATTCGTGTGGTTATATGATTACCTTGAATGTGATTTGGAACGCATTCCTAAATCTCATTCATACTCTGGCCAGAGATTCTAAATCATATCATAGAGTATTCTCCCCCAACGGTTTGAAGGTTAGAGATCCCTTATTGCGCATTCACTTGCCTCCATGGCTAAGTGGCTTAACCCCAACGATGCCGTGGACACTCCAATGGAATGACGTTTGACATAATCAAAGATCAAGGACTTAACCACAAGACAACTGTGATGCCTCAGGTCAAAGGACTACTTTGCATTATCCCAACCATGAGTTCTCATGTGACATGAGTATGAGAACTCTTCGTTGATCGCGTTCAGTGAACTCATTCTCTACTGAGCACCTACGTACTTGTCTTGATGTCACACACACCAATGACTCGAGACTAGTCACTCTCCCTGAGAGAAGACATAGCACGTACCGATCTTGACGGACTGTCAATGCCCAATTGACAATCCTATGATCAGGAACATTTAGGATGTGTCTACGAAAGAATGGTCTCATGAATATAACTTCATTAGATTGCATTCTCCCAATCACATATTCCTTGGACTTTATCGTTTAAGCATATAACATTTATATGAGACGGCTCAAACAATAATATTTGCCCTTTATATTTAAACTAGATTAGTTTAACATGTGAAATGTCCGTAAAGTATCATCATATGATTGGCTTTAGGGCACATTTCCAACAACACCCCTTTGTGGTTGAGCTCCTTTTGTCATTTTTACACTAATTCTTCTTTCTCTTTAACACATTCCTAGCCTCTTTAGTCTTTAATTTCGTCCATCCACCTTGCTCCATGCATGTGCTATCCATTCCAAGCCCAAAAATGCTCCAAAATGCACCAAAATGCATCTTATTGCTTTATAAGGCCTATGGACCTACAAACACACGAAAATAGCTTAAAATACATAATTAACTAAGAAATAACAACATAAATGCATGAGAACAAGCTAACTCAGTTGCATAAATATGCTCCTATCATAGTCAAGTGGGGTGTCACGTCTTGTATCCACATAAACTAGTTTCTTAATCGAAACTTCCAAATTAATGAAATTGAACTTGTTACGGTTCGACAATACGCTGAATGACAAAAATAAGAATGTGATTTGCGTTTTAGGAAATAAAATTTCCATAAACATCAAAGTTAGAACATTCAGGTTCTAAGACATGGTTTGGTTTAAACGGATTTAAGCATCGAGAACTTCAGGTCTCAACATGATTGTTCCTTGTTACGAAACTTCAGGTTTCTATGGCACTTTTTCGAAATTTCGGGTTCAAAAGTTTGAACTTCAGGTTCACAATACCTGCAAACAAACGCAATATATACAAGGCATAATATATAAAGCAAAAAAAAGCAAATATATTAATAGTGGGTAACTTCGAGACCCTTTGTGTGAAAGTTTTAGGGAAACGGCCCTAAAAAAAATATGGAGTTGTAGGTCCAAAAACTATTATTTTAATTGGCTTGGTTGCAAGCCAGCGAGAAAAAATATTGGGTTAATAAAACCCAGAACCAAATATGGGCTAAGAAAAAAAAAGGTGAAAAATCCCATTAAATGGGGTAGTTTTTCATGGGCTAAAGTAAATAGGCCCAAAAGAAAACATTTTTTTTTTTCACACGAATTGGACTCCAAGTCCAATTTGAAAAAAAATAGGCTAAAAGCCTAAAAAAAAATAATTGGACAATGAGCCCAAGCTTAGAATGGGCTACTAGGCAGGCTGCAAATGTAACATGTCAAAGGTTTCGTCGGCCGAGAGCAATGAAGGCCTAGGGCCACCAAGGCGTGAGATTCGAACCCATCTACGATGGGTGAAAGGTTTCGTCGAGAAACAATGTAGGCCAACAGTGTCATAGGGGATGGGGGTGAGCATGGATCACGAATGGCAAAAGGTGTCTAAGAAATTCGAGCATACTCACAGGGGATGGGGGTGAGCATGGATCTAGAATGGGTGAAAGGTTTCGTGGGGAATCGAGGATGACTTCCTAAATCTCATTCATACTCTAGCCAGAGATTCTTAATCATATCATAGAGTATTCTCCCTCAAATGGTTTAAAGGTCAGAGATCCCTTATTGTGCATTCACTTGCCTCCATGGCTAAGTGACTTAACCCCAACTATGCCATGGACGCCCTTTGACGAAGTGACTTTGACATGGTCAAAGATCAAGGACCTAACCATAAGACAACTATGATGCCTCAAGTCAAAGGACTACTTCATGGGTTCGTATATGACATGAGTATGAGAACTCCTTGTTGATCGCATTTAGTGTACTCATTCTCTATTGAGCACCTACATGCTTGTCTTGGTGTCAGTCACACCAATGATTCGAGACCAGTCACTCTCCCTAAGAGAAGACATAGCACGTACTAATCTTAACGGATCATAGAAGCATATTTATGCGACTTAGTTAGCTTGTTCTTGTGCATTTAGATAGTTATTTCTTAGTTAAATTAATATTTCAAGCCATTTTCGTGCGTTTGTAGGTCCAAAGGGTTAAAGAGGCAAAAATTGCATTTTGGAGCTTTTTGGAGCAGTTTTGGGCTTAGAATGGATAGCACATGCTTGGAGCAAGGTGGATGGACGAAATTGAAGATCAAAGGAGGCTAGGAATGAATAATGAGATGAAAGAAATGAAGAAATGAAAATGAAGAGCAAAGAGTTCAGAATTGGAAGCCAAAGTGTCTAAAGTTGGAAGTTTCTATTCTTGGAAGTTCCCATTCTTGAAAGTTTCTATTCTTGGTTTGGAAGTTTCCTAATCCTTCCTCACCGATGTTCCAGCCACAAAAGGGTTCCAAAATATGTTAGAACATTTAATTACATGTTTTGGAAGTCCTAAGCTTGCCTTAAAGTCCAAGTCGCACCACCCTAGGTCTTTTCCTTTTCTTGCCTCACAAGGGAACCTCTCCTTGCCTAAATTCTGAACCAAAATCACATTCCCTTTTCAATTTAAAGACAGCCGCACCTTCCTTCCCTTTTCTCTTTTAAATTCTGACCTTCAATACCTTTTGTATATTGTGCCGCATCTTTGTTACCTAATTCTCTTTAATTTCTGATTCTTTCTTACCTATTCAATTGTGGGACAATTTAGTTAAGTATTTAAAACCCCTTTTCTGAACACATGGATTCATAATCCCTGAACCCTAAACACATCTCATACAATCCATCCACCTTTGTGCCGCAACAAGAAGAAAGAAGGAAGGACTCTTGGATGTTCAAGCTTGATTGTTGGAGCATTCTAGGTGTAATTCGCTCTATATTTACAATGTTTAATTTCTTTTCCTTTCATTTTGCTGTAAACATGAGTGGCTAAACCCCTCTTGGCTAGTGGTGATTTCAAAGCCATGATTATGTGTACAATATGAGTTGATAAATTCCAGTTATGAATTCTTGAATCGTGAATGTAATTAGCTTAACTGTTTGATTGATAACTTATTTGTGTTTGTTGATTGAGGGTCGACACTTAATTAGCATGCATAAATCTGATGCTAGAGTATAAGGGAATTTCACATAATCGTTACAAATTTATATTTATATGTAGTGAAGGTCGCTAGTCACGATCGTGTTAAGTTTAATTCCTAGCATGAGTGACATGATGTCATAGTTGCAAGTGCTTTGTCAATGCTTATGATTTTCATTGAATGTAATGATCTTTGATTGTATCTCTATTATGATGTCATGTAGGGAACTATTGAAGAATGCTTTGGGTTGTCGAATGATTTCATCCAATCCAATAATACAAGGAAAATCTGAGGGTTAACTAGTGATGGCACGATTAATTTGGGGAATTGTCGTTCATAATTCAATGAAGGAGTAACTGGAAATTAATTTGTTTGCATACATGTCATGTGTGGAGAAAGAACCTCTAGCTACTTGTTTTTAGTTACTTGTTTTTATTTTAAATTCATCTAATTCAACCAAATTCGTCCAAAATCTGTCTTAAGTTTTAGTTACTTGTTTTTATTTTAAATTCATCCAAAACAAACCCCCCCCCCCTCTTTACTTTCTTGTTTCAAAGTGTTTAAAATCTTTTTTTTTTTTTTTGTGTTTTTGAGTGTTTTGAGTCAAGCCAAAACCCTAAATTCGTCCAAAGTTGTGTTTAGCGTCAGAAACTGTCTAGTTGGTGTTTTTAGGCAGTTTTGAGTATTTTTAAGTTGTTTTGAGTCTTGTGAACCTGTTTTGAGTCCTTTGAGTCTATTCAAACGTTTTTAACTTTGTTTTTATGTTTTTGAGTCAGTTTAGGGGTTTTAGCAAGCCCTCATAATCCTCGGTTTAGAACGATCCCTACTTGCATTTATACTACAATTTGACAACAAGATGGTTTAATTTGAGTGCTTATATATTTTCACATCAACAGACTGTCAATGCTCAATGGCAATCCTATGATCAGGAACATTTAGGATATGTATACAAAAGAGAATGGTCTCATGAATCTAACTTCTTTAGATCACATTCTCCCAATTACATATTCCTTGGACTTATCGTTTAAGCATATAACATTTATATGAGACGACGTTAAACAACAATCTTTGCCCTTTATATTAAACTAGATAGGTTTAACATGTGAAATGTCCGTAAAGTATCATCATATGATTGGCTTTAGGGCACATTTTCAACAATCTCCCATTTGCACTAGAGCCAATCAGCTTGGTCATCAATGATGATACCTCTTCTGAATTCATTTCAAAAAATGGCTGAGTATTATGCCTAGACAATGGATATATATATATATGTTATCCATAAAAGCAACCTGGAGAATAACGACGTCCATTATACATGATTCCCAATCAGGTTGTTCAATCTCTCATTTGAGTTCGGATCTTGATGAGACCTTGATTCCCTGGCTTGAGCTATCGCCCCATTAGTGTCATAGTGTGGGTACACTAGAGACACTTTCTAGTTGGAACCGAATGGAGAGTTCATAAATGAACTTTCCCATCCAAACAACATTGTTGTAAGCTTCTAGATGGCGATATATTTTGCATGATGGAACACACTAAAGTCATTACTTTTAACGTTTCCACCCAAATATATTTTTAGTCATAATGAAGAGATATCCAATTATCTCTTCATTCAAAATGAAGAGACATCCAATGATGGATACGATATTAGATTCATAATCTAATACATTTACACTTCCATTGCGTTACTCTAATTCTTCCTCATTCTTGAGGAATCCATCCTTTAGTATTTATTAAATACTTAAGGACTCGCTTGACAGTTGCCATGGTTTTGATCCTAGGCTTGCAATGATATCGTCTTGTACCTATCTTGGTAGAACTCATATCAATGTTTTTCATACAATATCAAATACGTAAATCACCTTTCTGCGTATGCATAAAGGATTCTATTTACGCTTTATGCTTCTTTGGGAATCAAAGGGGTACATTCCCTTTTAGAAGAGCAACTCCCAGTCTGACTGGAATTGTCCTTTCATTTGAAGTTTATCAATCAAGAAACTTCCTACATCTATCGTCTATCAATAGGGATTAAGATAATCCAATTATATCTTGAAATCTATCATTATAGATTTCCATCCTATGTATCTAGACTATGTCTCCCATATACATTCTATCGTTATAGAATGTTTGAAGTCATAACTTTAACGAAGAAGAATTCCTTTCATTTCCAAAATTAATATATGATATATATGTTCAAATTTAGGAATATGATTAACTCCCACTAATCTTTTGCAAACCTAGTAAACAAAAGATTCATATACATCTTTATGAGAAATCAAACGATTTGATCTTTGCCTCATAAGACCCTTATACTCCCACTAGCTTGCTAAGATTCATGATGGATGGATCTCTACAACTTACACGTCTTATGATTCCTAGTCTTAAAATATATTATCAAGACTATCTTGATAATGGTTTCAGATACCAATATTATGTCCAAACATTGAATCACCGTTTAGTTGTTGCTAGCAATCTTCGAATTAACAGAAACCAAGACTAAGTCAAAGATGGTTTCTTCCAAGTCAACCAATCTCATTGATTGTAGTCACCTTAAGCTACCAATTAGCTATTACTGTTTCACTATTTCAGGTCAAATGGAACTATACCGTTTCCTTGAGTATATGTCATATATACACTCAATTTAGTCATAAGGATTTTCATTTTATTTCTTTCGAATTAAGAGGTGTAACTCTATGACATAGTCATAAAGTTCAAACCATTCAACTAAGACGGTTTATAAATCCTTCTCGACTACCTTGGAGCTAGTGGTGCAAGAACTAGGTTGTTATATTTGTTGATTATCATCTTGTTTCACAAAGAACCCATTCTTTGAGTTCTATCTCTTGTTCATTTGCTCTATCTTAGGCAAATCCTATTGTAGGATTACAATGAACTACACAACAAATAACATTTGTTAGTTGGTTTATAGAAGTGATATCCAAAGGTTAATTTAAGGATATCCCACAAGATAGTTCTCAAACAAATATTGCTTATTAGCACACAATCCCAAATCTTAACACGCTTAAGACTTGTCTTTCTTTCCAACTACATCCTATTGAGTCATGAAAATTTTGGAAGATCTTCTAATTGACAATCATATTGTCTTAGAAGTATATATCCTATATATGGGTATTTGATGCTACTTTCCTTGATATCTTTCAAGGAAACTCTTCTAAAGAGTTATGTTTTCCATGGATCAAATCTAATGTGGTAAATACCTTAGACGTCTTACTCATCAACTTACATTCTTGAATTCTTTGAAACCTTTTGCAAAGTATTCGGACTTGTGTTTATTCAAAATAAACGATAGTCCAACCGAGAGCAATCTTCGGTGAATGTCATACAACATGAGTAGTATTATGTTGTGGACAAGTTCCACTAACATCTAAGTGAATTAACCTCAACAACTTTGTGATTCTTTCTTCTTTTCAAAAGAATAAAGATTCAAACATTTCGCCTCTATACAATTTTAACAAGAAGGCATTGGATCTGGATCTAACGACCCAAAGCATCCATCTATAACCAACTTGTAATTTATGTTTTAGAGGTGTCACAACTCAGTGGGATTAGTCACTACCTTGCAACCTTTTGGGTTTTAAGCATCGTTATATTCTAAACAATTAACACTACCACATCATCTCTACTAAAGAGACAATCAATTAGATTACAATAATCTAATCATTCATTAATAAAGAACAATGTTTTGTCAAACAAAACATTCATCCATCTCTTATAGTGATGGAATTAAGTTCCTTATTCAAATTGGAACGTAAAGACAATCTTTGTTTTTCAAATTTCTTTGGTAGTTCATATGAGGAAGTAAGTACTATCTGCTTTAGCAAAGATCTATTTTATTCACGTTCCGAATGTGAAGTACTTTGTCTTCTCTCATTAATCTTCTACTTCTTATTAGCCACACTTTTACAACAATTGTAAAACATAGTTACTAATACGAAATCAAGCATTCAAGTGGAAGAACCAACTGTTTTGAACTTTTCAAGAACAATTTACAACACCTTCAAAATGTGTGTTCTTGACATTTGCAAGACATTTCTTGCAAATACCCCTTCCAATGTATGTTTCATAAAGGAAGTTTGTTCCCTTGGAGTTATTTCGCCTTTTTCATTTAACTTCTCCTTGGACTACAATAGTCATGATCTCTAAATTCTTACTATCTCTCTTGAAACTTAATTCAATTGTGTTATACACATCAAACGATTTGGAGAGCGTGCGGTTATTGTTCATTATATAGTTTACAATAAACTTTATGAACCATGTGGATAGGGACACAAAGGTGAAGTCCTTGCCTAGTTTCCATCTTTTGAAGTGGTTTAACACTTCAACACTCAATGATTCAAAATCATCATAAGTCCATGTTGATGGACTATTTTTTGTCAATCAACCATGTTCTAAACAGGATTACAAACTTTCAAGAATTGTTCAAGGCAACTCTCATTTCTTCATACAACAATTTGTAAGTGAAGAATCATGGCACATAAAGTGTCCATGCCCTTGTGCTTACTTCTCAAGTTCCCTGTTCATGTAACAAAGAAACAAGCACTAGTGTTTGCGTTAACTAAAAGTTGTTCAAAGCAACTCTTATTTCTTCATACAATAATTTGTAATGGAAGAATTATGACACTAAAAGTGTCCATGTCTTTGTGCTAATCTTCTCAAGTTCCTTTGTTCATGCAATAAAGGAATAAGCACTAGTTGTTTGTGTTGTCCTCTTTATGATAGACTTATCTACGATGTTCATCCATTGATACATTATCAATAGGAAGATTGTGAGGATGAGGCTACTTAGGTACATATACAATCCATTCAAAACAATCTATGGGATTGTTATACCAAGTCCGGAAACTAAAGCCTTCAACTTTTCTTTGTCAAGTTTTGGATAACGTTTGCAAATATATCGGTAAATAAATACATAACAAATATAAATTGATTGATTTTAAGCTATTTGATCTGGGTCTTTAAATCAAATAGCAACACCCACTATTTTTGGAAAATTCCATATCCCTCATCGGAATTCGAGAGTTTTAGAGGAAACTCTTAGGGGAGGCTCACTATTACCAAGCTCACCTCGCAATGATATGATGTTGGCTAGCATCAATAATAATGAGAGAGTACGCTTACTCATTTACTTCTCATGTAAGTACCCATCTGTTGGAAGTATGCCCACAAAGCCACTCATTTGATGTAATAGCTTTTTGGAATACTTAATGTATTAAACTTTTATATGTTTAATGAAGGGCAAAGCTTATTGTTGATCACTATTTATTGTATCATGTGTTTAAGTAATAAGGGAATCCAAGGGATGTATTTGATCTAAGAGACAAGTGGTCTAAGTGAGTTAGATTATCGAGACCATTCTCTTATGTTCATTCCTAAAACGTTCCTAGCCATAGGATTGGCAATTGGGTATTGACAATCCGCTAAGGTTAGTATGTGTTATGTCGACTCAAGCTTGAGTATGACTAGTCTCAAGTCATTTGGTGTTGGACACTAAGACAAACACATAGGTGCTCGAAAGAGTAATCGAGTACACTGAACAACGATCGAAAGAGAGTTCGAACATTCATGTCATGTAAGAACTCGAAAGTTGCAATATGCAAAGTAGTCCTTTGACCTGAGGCATCATAGATGTCTAATGGTTAGGTCCTTGATCTTTGATCATGTCAACGGCATTCCATCGGAGTGTCCACGGCATTGTTGGGGTCAAGCTATCTAGTCATGTAGGCATATGAATGCACAACAAGGGATCTCTAACCTTCCATGGTGGAAGGAGAATACTCTAAGATATGATTCGTAAGTCTTTGGCCAAAGCAAATGAATATGACTTAGGAAGTTTGTTCCAATTCATATTCAAAGGAATCATATAGAAAAGTATCACATTGGTTAGTAGACATGAAACAAACTATCACTTAAACAATGTGATTAAGAGTATTGTATTAGAGAAGGACCGTATTGCATTGTAGTTGTAACTGGATAGGTTCTCCATTCTCCAACCAATTCTACTTAGCTTGGGTAACCATGACATACTGCTAGGTGTCACTCATGGTTTGTGGAAGCCCTAATGACTAGCAAACACTAATCATAAAGGGAGAATTGAAATGTGGTTTCAATTCACAATCGATCGTTAAGAGTAACAATCGCCCACTACCTCGCTAATTGGAACCTAATGGATCGTACACCGAGTAAGGACGATAGTGAAGAAATTAAATGAAATGGATATGCAATTAAATGGTTTAATTGAAGAATGGTCAAGATTAATTAATTAGTTAATTAATTATACGAAAGGTTCGTATTGGGCTTTTAAGTTGGTTTTGGGTTTCGGGGCCCAAAAGTGTTTTGGTCCATAAGCCCCATTATGTTTAAGTTGTATGACAACTAAAACAAAATGGGCAATAAGCCCAATCACAACATATAGGCCGGCCATGGTGAGAAGATGGTGAAAGTTTGCTTAATTGCAAGTTTGCCACTCACCAAAGAAAAGTGTTATAAAAGCAACTTTATAGCTATTTTCTCATTAGGGTTTTCTTTGAGGCAAAGAGGTGAAACATTTTCTCTCTTTCTCTCTACAAAGAGGCCGGCCACTTAGGGAGATTAATCTAGCAATCTCTTCTTCCCTAAGTCATCCATTTCATCTTCACACTTAACCCTTGGTGTGGAGACTTAGAGACACCAAACCTTTGGTGTTTTGGAGATCCTTTCCTTACATCCACAAAGTCCAAAGGAGCACAAAAGGAGAAGGAAATCACAAGCAATATCCAAGGAGCTAGGAGGTGACTTGAAGGCCCTCCACTTGGGTGAATCCCTTGTGTAAACAAGGATGAGCTTCAAGGGTAAAGAAACTCTAAATCTTTACTTCTCTTTAATGTTGTTAAAGAGTCTTTTGGTTCACCATATACTAGGCTTTGAAAGTCATGAGTTTTATGAATTGTTTTTGAATGCATGCCTACTTTAAAGTGTTAATAGTTTGCATATGTATTCAAATGTTCTTACTTGTTCTTAGCTAGGACAAAATTTTTCCTTCACCATCTTATTCGGCTTCTAGAGAATGATGCCTCACAATGATATGATGTTGGCTCCATTGCACTTAGTTAAGTCATTCCCACCATGCAAGTTCAGGTAGAGGTTCAAGAACAACCTCACAATGATATGATGTTGATCATTCTCATTGCCTACCTTCACAACATCATGTATGTGTATAGAACTCATCTTGAGTGTAAGCACGTACTTTGTACTCCCCCATGATAGGGTGAAGTCGGTGTATGAGTCACAAACGATTGGAGACTAACACGGTGGAAGGCCACGAAAGAGTGTTCAAAGCACTCTCACACTTGTCAACTTAATAATGTTTTGGTTGAGGGTTTTTAGGTCTCATCGCATATAAGCATTCAATTTAATCTTATTAAAATGATTTGGTCCTATTACAACTATTGGTCCATGTGATTGATTTAGTACTATATGATACTCACACTATGCTTGTAAAACGGTTTTTAAAGAAACAGTATATGGTACTACTAACATAAGCTTTGCATTCATTGATGGACTATATAGTTGCCTTAGGGCCTTGGGATGACTATGAACCTTTGATTCGATCCAACACGAGCCTAGTGTTAGATCTCAGTCTTGGGATCGTGATTGATTTTAGTTACGTGTTTAATCACATTAAAGCATGTTTTCTTATTGGGCGTTGGACCCTACTACTCGAATTTCATGCATATCAAATAAAACAAGAAAGGAGTACTTGTAAAGAAGAGCTTATGCTCTATTAAAACATTTGACCTAATCAAATTACTTTAAAGTAAAGAAGAGCTTATGCTCTTTTACAACATTTGATCATATCAAATTACAACCAAAATCTAATCTACACATTCCTATGGTTCAAACAAATTTGAGAGACGGCCTTTCACATAGCTCATTTATAGTAGGCTTAGGATCATAGTCACCCTTTCTTTAATTAATTAACACTTTAACTAATTAAACTTGAATGCAACATTGTCATTTAGTGTTTTTATCCATAGAATTGATTTAGATGGAGCTAAATGAAATGAAAATCCAATTCTCAGTTAAAGATACAAAACTATTTTGTTCTCAACTAATTTGGGCCAAAATGCAACAACTTCAACTTTTTGGGCTATATTGCAAAACACAAACTTTTGAGGCCACTTTGTAAAAACACAAAAGTCCACTACTTCATGTAATTACAACTAGAACCCAAAAATTTCAACAAATGCAAAAACTTCATTAAAGGAGCAATACAATTTGTCCTTTAGTGATTTTGGGCCTTTACGTAAAAACGTAAACTTTTGGGTCAAAGTACAAATACACAAAAGTATCAAAACTTTATGTAATTACATAAAAGCCCCAAAAGTACCCCCATTATAGGGGTGGCCGGTCATGGTGAGCAGTGATGGTGTGTGTGAGTTGATTTGTGTGTTTAAAAGGTGATTGACAGTTGTAAGTGATTGGTATGGTGCGAATAGTAAAAGAAGTATGGGTGTTGTTTGAAAAATCATACCATCCATCACTAACAAAAACAAATAAACAACCAAACACCATTTTTAAATCAAAATAACAAACTTTTTGTTCTTGGTATGAACAACAAGAACAAAGCAACCACCGACAGAGCCAAATTAAGGGCTACCCTGGGCTGTAGCCCAGGTAGCTTTTGGTAGAAAATAAAATTTTACATGTAATTTTTATTGATTTTCGAATGTAGCCTATCATATATTTAGTTACTGATTTGAATTCTCTCGCTTTAAGTATATTTAGTCATTGATTTTCGATGTAGCCCATCATATATCGCTTCTTGTACATGTACAAGTTTGAATTTGTTTGAATAACAAAATTTCTTGGCTCACTTAATGAAAATTTTCTTAAGTTGGCTAATGCTGTAAAAAATATAGTATCAAGTTTCTTTGTTTATAATGATTTAAATCTTTATGCCAGCCCACCCAGTGAAAAATTTCTAGCTCCGCCATTGAAAGCAAGAACATTGAAAGAGCATCCATGAAAACCCATAAGAGCTCCATGAATGTTTTCACTCAATAAAACTCAAATTTTCACTACTCAAAAGAGGGTTAACATCCTAGGGTACTTAGGGGTTTCAAAAGTCACTTTAAAACACTTTTAACAAGACAAACATGAACCCAAAAATCCACCATTTGGATTTGGCCGAATTTCCCCATAAACATGACATCAAATTTTAGTTCAAAATTCAAGCTCATATGAACTACATCTACAACATTTGAGATGACAAATTTCCAAGCAAAATTTACATTCAAAGAAACAATAATAAAGCTTGTAACAATTACAACATTCAAATCAAAAACTATGAACTACAAAACCCAAAAGGATTCACCAAAAACTAGACCTAGGCTCTGATACCACTTGAAGGAAATATTTGTAAAACTAGTTCATTTGAGCAACATCTATGCATGCAATTAACAATTAAAAGGAGGAATCGTATCATAGAGTATTCTCCCTCAAACGGTTTAAAGGTCAGAGATCCCTTGTTGTGCATTCACTTGCCTCCATGGCTAAGTAACGTAACCCCAACTATGTCGTGGACGCCCCTTGACAAAGTGACTTTGACATATTCAAAGATCAAGGACCTAACCACAAGACAACTCTGATGCCTTAGGTCAAATGACTACTTCATGAGTTCTCATGTGACATGAGTATGAGAACTCTTTGTTGATCGTGTTCAGTGGACTCATTCTCTATTGAGCACCTACATGCTTGTCTTGATGTCAGTCACACCAATGACTCAAGACCAGTCACTCTCCCTAAGAAAAGACATAGCACGTACTGATTATAACGGACTGTAAATGCCCAATTGGCAATCCTATGATCAGGAACATTTAGGACATGTATACAAAAGAGAATGGTCTTATGAATCTAACTTCTTTAGATCACATTCTCGCAATTACATATTCCTTGGACTTATCATTTAAGCATATAACATTTATATGAGATGACTTTAAATAATAATCATTGCCCTTTAATTAAACTAGATTAGTTTAACATGTGAAATGTCCGTAAAGTATCATCATATGATTGGCTTTAGGGCACATTTCCAACATGGCAATCCAGTCAAATTTGTATTTATTTGCACTTCATGATAACAACTTTGGAAATAATGAGGAAGGTGACTTGGATTTCATCTCCTCTCTAGTTAATTGCGCCAATTTAGAAGTTGTATCTATCAGTGCCAATAATTTTGGAGGAGTGCTAACTGAATCTATCAGCAATCTCTCAAGAAAGCTCAGGAGAATAGATTTTCGAGGGAATCAGATAAGCGGAAACATTCCTGTCGGAGTTGGAAATCTCATCAACTTGGAGACAATAAACTTTGACGACAACCGATTGACAGGCACTTTACCAAGTTTGATAGGTAAATTGAATAAGGCAGATTGCTTCTCAAGTCAAGCCAGAGTTACAAGGCAGCATACCATAAAGCCTTGGAGTATGCAAGAATCTAATAGTTTTGAGTTTTTCTCAAACTAATCTTAGTGGTCCAATTCCAAAACAAATCATTAGTTTATCATCATTACCATTTTCAAAGGATCTATCCATCAATCAGCTTACTGGATCCATCCCCATGGAAGTAGGTAACTTATAGCATCTTGTTTTCTTGGATGTTTCTAAAAACAATTTATCTCGTGAGATTCCACAAAGCTTAGGGAGTTGCAGAAGTTTGGCAGCTCTGTGTTTGAGAGAAAATTTATTGCATGGGACGATTCCTAAATCCTGGAGCTTTTTGAGAGGGAATTGAAGATTTTGACCTCTCTTGCAACAACTTGTCTGGCATAATTCCCAACTACTTGGAGAATTTCCCCTTCTTGCAGAATTTAAACCTTTCATTTAACAATTTTGAAGGTGCAGTACCAATCCAAGGAGTTTTCAAGAATGCAAGCTATTGTGGGAAACACACGGCTTTGTGGAGGTATACCTCACTTAAGATTGCCTAAATGCATCTCCAAACAATCTATGAGAAGGTTATTGCCTAAACTGAGCTTAATTATCTCAGTTTCTAGTGGTGTTGTTGGCTTCGTCTTAGTGTTGTTACTTACTCTTCTTTTTCGATCAAGAAAAGCTAGAGCGCTTAAGTCAACTTCAGGATCATCGTTGGGGAAATTGTCCTATGGAAATATCCTCAAAGGAACTGATGGGTTCTCTGCTACAAATTTGATTGTTCATAGAAGTTTTGGGTCAGTGGACAAGGGAATTCTCAATCAACTTGAACAAAGAATTGTTGCAGTGAAAGTACTCAATCTTCGAACTTCAAGAGCTTCTAGAAGTTTCGTAGCTTAATGTGAAGCCTTGAAAAGCATTAGGCACCGAAATCTTGTCAAGCTACCGACCGCTTGTTCAAGCATTGATTTTCAAGGAAACAATTTCAAAGCACTGGTGTATGAGTTCATGGTGAATGGAAGCCTAGATGAAAGGTTGCACATTTCAGCTCAAGGAGTAGATAGGCCAGCTAATATGCCAAAGAATCTGAATCCTATTCAAAGAGTTAACATTGCCATCGATATAGAGTGTGCTCTGGATTATTTGCACAACCGCTCACATGCCAATAGTTCATTGTGATATAAAGCCCAACAACATTTTGTTAGACAGTGACATGACTGCTTTTGTTGGTGATTTTGGTTTAGCAAGGTACCTCCGGGATGCTTCTTGCCCATCTCCTTTGCACGAAAGCAATTCTAGTGTCATAAAAGGCACCATAGGCTATACTCCCCCACGTAAATTTTCTTTATATACATTTTATTTGTGCTTGCACTATGTTATTGTATATAGCAGGAGCTTTTTGTAGTCACACATAAGAATAAAGCTATGTTTTTGTGTATATAACTTGAGAGTATGGAATGGGATGCGAAGTGTCAACATATGGGGACGTGTATAGCTATGGAATACTATTGTTGGAAATGCTAACTGATAAGAGGCTGAGAAATGACATGTTTAAAGATGGTATGGACTTGCACAATTTTGTTATGATCGCTTTACCAGAACGTGTGGGAGAAATATGTGATCCACTACTTGTTCAAATAGAAGAAAGCAGCAGCAGTATTAATCCCAGAAGTAATAGGGGGAATCATGCCCCAAATGATCAAAGACAAAAGGTTGTGGAGTGCTTGACTTCCATTGCAAGAATAGGAGTTGCTTGTTCTGTAGCGATGCCGAGAGAGCGAACAGACATGTGTTGTGTGGTAGCTGAACTGAGTCTTATAAGGGATGTGCTAATTGGAACTAGGATGCCCAGAGAGAATCCATAATCACGACCCAAGTGGTGAGTAATAATACACTGTTATTATTATTTAAAATCCCAGAACAGTGCCTTTGAGTTTTGCATGGTGATCTTCTGAATGATGACGAGGACTGGAACAAGTGAAGTTGATTTTCCCGTTTTGCAATTTCATTGTGTATGTTTTGTGAATGGTCTTTATTTGTAACATCATCATTATGTTTCTTTGGAAATTTGGAATTTGTCAATGTAAGTATGGTTCATTTTCTTATTAATTACGCAAGCCTCGCCTTATGGGACATAAAACACTTGTTTATAAGCTTTCACATTTTGAAATGCTGATCACAAGTATGTGGTCGCTGTTTGTGTGCGTGACTCGTGATGGCATCCAATCTTAACACTAAGACCTGCGTATGATCATTGAGCGTAGGCCGTGGAGGCCTTTCCGTACACAGCCCGCATAAATGAATGTTGATTGCACCTCTTGCATTGTTAATAATTTACTTAAAATTGCTCATTTGGTGGTTTTGGTAGCTCAAGTATCAGGCCAGGTAGGCACAAGAAATCTTATTTTCGGGTTGTTAGGTTCCAGAATGTTTTTTCTAGTGGTATGGGAAGATTTTGGGGTTGATGTGAAAGGACTAGATTAGTCCCAAGTGTTTGAGCACTGGCATATCCAGATTTGTCTGCAAGAAATATGAATACAATTTAGAGATGAAATACACTATGCATGATGGCGCGCATGAACCTCGTTGGAGTAGCAACAACCATGGATTCTCAAAAGTTGCAAAACGTCGGACAATAGGAAGAAAAGAGGTACCACACTCAGAAACCCACTATGACTGCAGCTTAACGTACAGAAGAAAATAAAATAGGGCATCACCCTTTCTCTTTATATAGCTCCGCCTAAATGGAGTTCCCAATCCCAGATATCCAGATTATTATTAGTATTTGGTCTATTTTCGTGCAACTACTCTTTCGTTTTATGGTTAAATGTGAAACCTTGAAAAATATTAGGCACCGAAATCCTGTTAAACTACTGACTGTGTGCGGAAGTATCGATTTTCAAGGAAATGATTTCACAGCTTTGGTTTATGAATTCATGACCAATGAAAATCTAGGGGAGCGGCTACATTTTTTCAGCTCATAGACTAAGCCTAATTTTAATATTCTAACAGACTATGATATATAAAAATTACTGTGCGTCATAAAATGAAGGCAACGACAATGAGATCCACGAAATTTCCTAAGACTTTGAACAACTGATTTGGACTCCAAAGTTTACTCCTGCTTTTAAGTCTTTGCGTCAACTCACAATGTCTTTCATCAGCAAGTTTTTGTATTGTTCAATTCATGCATATGCACTTCTGCTTCAAAACTTGAGTTTTATTTTTCAGCTTCAATGGAGCGTGTGTGAGACTAAAAAAGGTATGTATCCCTGTCAACAATATCAACAATAACATCATCGTTATTTAAGATTTATCTATTATGAATGTAAAGAAAGATGTCAAAGCAAATTTCCACCATCCTTCGCTTTGATGAAAATGTACCTATGAAACAATCAACGTGTCGCGAAGACTTAAAAATGGAGGTATTTATAGGAGGGGGGGTTTAGGCCAATGGATCTTTGATGCCTAAGTTAATTTCTCTGAAAAGATTATGTGTTTGCTTTTAGGGGTAGCAAAAGTTTACTGAAATTTGGTAGAAATGGAGGTATTTATAGGAGGAAAGGTGTCCAGCCATGGTGTTAGGGTGTTGCCCTATGCATGGCAGCGTCCTATTGGCCAATGTGTATAGAAAGAATATTCTCAAGATATTAAATATGAAATAATATCTTGAGATAACGGTGGAAGTATCCCTAGTTGATTGAAATAGGGATTACTTACTTGATGAAGTCAATTTTCAATTAGGAATGTGTTAAATATGAGATTTGGTAATTAATCCTATCCTTAATGCCTTTGACTTTTCCTTGCTGGCCAAGTGAGTTGTGAGCAGTCATATTCAGCTGCTTAGACCTTCAGGGGTGTTGAGCTGTGCGTAAGAGTATTTGAGAAGCCTGCCTATTTAATGAGGGCAATCTTGTCTTTCTTGACCAAATTCCACGTGTCGCCTCTAGGAATTTTGGGATTATTTTAGGCTCCAAAAATGCCCCCACAACTGTTGGGCTGCATGTAGGAAAAGGGCAGTGGATGTAGAAGTCACAAGCTGCCTAGGTGTGTAGGGAGTTGTTTCCCAATTTAATGTAGATCCCCTTCTTTGACTTGGAGATAGACTCTTCTAGGAAAAGGGAAACCAATTTCCACCCATACCTATTTAATTATGCCTTAAGTAAGGGATTTGTTCTCCCTTCCCTAGCTTTCTTCTTCTCTTGCCCTTGCAAAGAGTTGTTTCTCATTCTTGTTCTTATTCTCCACGACATAAGGTAAGGAAAAAATCTAATTTTCCTTCTTCTTAATTTTTTGGAGTCTCAGGGCTTGAAAAATTGGCTCGGTAGGGCCGAGGGATGTGACTTGGCAACCACATGTCTGCTCTGTAAATCAGGCAGCTCTGGGAGCTCCTGCAGTACGACATGGCTTGTTGGCAAGGGCTAGGAATCGGCTTGGCTTGGGCTAAGGAGCTGGCGCCATGAGCTTGGCTCGGGGCATAACTGGCATGGGCCAGGAATTATGTGGCTGGGGCACAGCCTAGGCCTGAGATGCCGTGCTTAGCAAGCTGGGCACAAGCTCATGTTGCTGTGGAGAGAGAGAGTTGTGGGCCGAGGCCTATGTGGGTCAGGCGTCAGCTCGAGAGAATGAGGCAGGCATGGGCCTCTTTCCTATTTGGGCCGTGAGGCTTGCTAGATTGGATCTCTACAGGCTGCACATTGAAGGATAAAATTGGACCAAGTTGTGAGGCCTAACGTATGTCGTTGAAAATCTTGTCATTGATTTGACTCTCCCACAAGGAAGAAAAAGATTGTTGAGTCTAACCTTGTGAAGCTTGCTGCTCCAAAGGTGGCTACGACTATTGTTGAAAAGATTAGCCAGTGTAAAGGTTCTATGGTGCCGCCAATGTCTGGGTTTGTATCGAAGTGCGCGTCTGGAGCTAAGTCTAATTCGGCTTCTAAGAGTCTTACCGTTATGAAGAGCAGGAAGGTGGATTTTATTGCTAAAGTGGTGCCAGGACCTGTTCTTCCTGAAGGGAAAAAATATGAGTTTAACACATGGGATTTCTAAATGACTTGCATGCATATACAATTCAAAAATTATATACATGAGCAACGGAAGCAATTTATCAAATAATATCAAAGCTATAGTCATGCAAATCCCCTTCAAGGTTCATAGGTTTATATATAATGCATCTAAAACATTTAAGTTAAGAATAAATTGAAGGTATAGATCTATACCTCTTGATCTTGTTTTTAGACCAAGGATGGACCACCTCCAAGTCCTTTGCTCCTTGAAGTCCTTGAGCCTAGCCTCCCTCCTTGCCTCCTCCACTTTGTTAGTAAGAGTGCTCCAAGGTTCTCCTTTAGTCTCCAAAGGAGAAGACCTCTAAATATCCACACCCACTAGTGTAGTGAGATGGATGGAGGAATAACCAAAAGGGTGAAATATTGTTAGCTAATTCACCCTCTAGGTGGCCGGCCTTTGTGTTGGAAATATGCCCTGAAAGTCAATCTTTGGAAGAAATCTTTCAGGACAAATGAATCGATGTATGGATGATTCTTATACATCAAATGGCGAAGATACTAATTAGGACTATCTCAATAAACGATATATGTCCTGAATAGTGAATCTATGGACAATGGATCGATTGAAGAAGTAATCTAATGATGTTATACTACAGAGACCTTCTTCACATAACCATTATGTCCAAAAGGTTCCTGGTCATTGGATTGTCGGAGGGATACTGACAATGCTTAGACCAGTACATGCTGTGTCCGCTTCAATTGGAAGGATGGAAAGTCTCAACCCATTCGTGTTGTGACACTAAGACAAGTATGTAGGTGCTCATTAAGGGAATGAGTTCACTGAACACAATCGAACGGGAGTACTTGCTTGGAGGTCTACTCACATGTCAACCAAGTAACTCTAATGGTTGGAAAGATGTAAGTAATCCTTAGACCTGAGGCATCGTCGTTGTCTTGTGGTTAAGTACTTAATCTTTGATTATGTCAAAGTCTCCCCATTCGAGGGTGTCCACGACATAATTGGGGTTAAGCCACTTAGTCATGAAGGCAAGTGTATGCGCAACAAGGAATCTCTAATCCTCGATAAGAGAGGAAGAATACTCTAAGATATGATTCGGGAATCTTCGGCCGAAGTATCGAGCGTAATAAAGGAAAGTGTTCCTATACGACTCAATTGGATCATATAAGAAGGAATAATCACATTAGGGGTTTGACATGATATATCCATACCCTAATGATGTGATTGAGAGTATTGTATTAGAGAAGGATTGAATTACATTGTAATTCCAACTGACTAGGTTCTTTGAATAAACTTCTACATTAGCTTGGGTAGCTATGACATATGGTTAGATGTCACTCATAGCTTGTGAGTTCTTCTAGATGATTAGATGTAGTCGTCAAAGAAGAAAGGTGAATTAAAATGAAGTTTTAATTCACTAAGTGATTGAATTAAATATGAGCAATTGGATTGATGCCAATCACCTCACTGCCTTGCTAATTAGAACCTAAAAGGTTGTTCACCAATACACTATTGTAGTGAGTAATTAATGGATGATGGAAACAATTAATTGGATTAATTATGTGTTGTGATTAATTTAGAAAAGTCTAAAGAAATCATAAAAGCGATAAAGATCGTTTTGGGCTTAAAGAAACGTTCGGGTTTAATTAGGCCCATTGGGCCTAAACCCATTGGGCTTTTATTCAAGCATTGGATGACTTGAAATAATAAAAGCCCAAAGCCCAAAAAACAACACAAGAGGGCCGGCCATATTATGTGGGTTTTGGAGAGATATTTAGTCAAGTGTTGACTAGGTTTTCTTTTTGTCTATATAAGCAACTTTATAAGATATTGTTCATTAGGGTTTTTTGTGAGTTTTGAACAACAAAAGAGGCAAAAGAAAATAGCCATCTTGAACCACAAAGGCCGGCCACCAAAGGGGGTTTTTACTAACATCTCTTACACCCTTTTGGTTATTCCTTCATCCTTCTCACTACACTAGTGGGTGAGGATCTTTAGAGGTTTCCTACTTTGGGAACTTGAAGAGAACCTAGGAGCACTCATTGTAACAAAGTGGAGGAGGCAAGGAGGGAAGCTAGGCTCAAGGATTTCAAGGAGCAAAGGCCTTGGAGGTGGTCCATCCTTGGTCTTAAGTCTAGATCAAGAGGTATAAGACTAACCTTCACTTTGTTCTTGATTCTAAAATTGTTTTTGATGCATTATATATAAACCTATGAACCTTGAAGGGGATTTGCATGACTATAGCTTTGATAATATGTTATAAATGCTTCCGCTGCTTTCGTATATTAAATTTTGATTTGTATATGCATGATAGTCATTATGAAATCCCATTCTAGAATCTCATAATTTTCCCTTCACTTTGTGGTTTTAGAGAGATGTTTTCTTTAGCCTCTTTACTGTTTTAAAACACACAAAAACCCTAAGGATTAAAACTCTATAAAGTTCCTAATATAGACAAAAAGAAACCTAGTCAACAACTTGACTAAATATCTCTCCCTCTCCACTTGCAAGCGCCGGCCCCTTTGTATTGGTTTGGGCTTTGGGCTTTTATTTATTTCTAGTCATCCAATGCTTGAATAAAAGCCCAATGGGCCCAATTAAACCTGAACGTTTCTTTAAGCCCAAAACGATCTTTTATCGCTATTATGATTTCTTTAGACTTTCTAAATTAATCACAACACTTAATTAATCCAATTAATTATTTCCATCATCCATTAATTACTCACTACAAGAGTGTATCGGTGTACAATCATTTTAGGTTCTAATTAGCAAGGCAGTGAGGTGATTGACATCAATCCAATTGATTATATTTAATCCAATCACTTAGTGAATTAAAAACTTCCTTTTAATTCACCTTTCTTCTTTGATGACTACATTTAATCATCTAGAAGAACTCACAAGCTATGAGTGACATCTAACCATATGTCATAGCTACCCAAGCTAATGTAGAAGTTGTTCGGAGAACCTATTCAGTTGGAATTACAATGTAATTCGATTCTTCTCTAAAACAATACTCTCAATCACATTACTAGGATATGGATATATTATGTCAAACCCCTAATGTGATTATTCCTTCTTATATGATTCATTTGAGTCGTATAGGAACGCTTTCCTTTATTACGCTCGATACTTCGGCCGAAGATTCCCGAATCATATCTTAGAGTATTCTTCCTCTCTAATCGAGGATTAGAGATTCCTTGTTGCGCATTCTCTTGCCTTCATGACTAAGTGGCTTAACCCCAATTATGTCGTGGACATCCACGAATGGGGTGACTTTGACATAATCAAAGATTAAGTACTTAGCCACAAGACAACGACGATGCCTCAGGTCAAAGGACTACTTACATTATTCCAACCATTAGAGTTACTTGCTTGACATGTGAGTAGACCTCCATGCAAGTACTCTCGTTCGATTGTGTTCAGTGAACTCATTCCCTTAATGAGCACCTACATACTTGTCTTAGTGTCACTACACAAATGGGATGAGACTTTCCATTCTTCCATTTGAAGTGGACACAGTATGTACCGGTCTAAGCATTGTCAGTGTCCCTTCGACAATCCAATGACCAGGAACCTTTTTGGACGTAATGGTTATGTGAAGAAGGTCTCTGTAGCCTAACATCATTAGATTACTTCTTCAATCGATCCATTGTCCATGGATTCATTAATAAGGACATATATCGTTTATTGAGATAGTCCTAATTAGTATCTTTGCCATTTGATGTATAAGAGTCATCCATACATCGATTCATTTGTCCTGAAAGGTTTCTTCCAAAGATTGACTTTCAGGGCATATTTCGAACACTTCCTACTGCTGTAACTGATTCGTCTACGGAGAAGGGGAAGTCTCCTTGCAAGGTACGAAAGAAAATTTTTGTCCTAGCTAAGAACAAGGGAGAATATTTGAACATATAAGCATACAAAAACTCTTTGCAAAAAGAAGGAGGAAAGTTTGAGTTGTTCTCACCCTTGAAGCTCATCCTTATCTGCACTAGGAATTCATCCAAGTGGAGCTTCAAGTCTCCTCCTTTGCTCCTTGGTTCTTTCCTTTCTTCTTGGATCTTTACTTCTTGAATCTTTGCTCCTTTGCTTCTCCTTTTCTCCTTGAGGATATGAGGAAGGATCTCCAATAAGCACCAAAGGCTTGGTCCTTCTAAGTCTCCACACCAAAGATGTAGTGTGAAGAAGATGGATGACTTAGAGAGACTTTTAATGCTAGTAAAAGTCTCCCTAAGTGGCTGGCCTTTGTAGAGAAAAAGAGAGAAATTTTTTTTCTTCTTTGCCTCAAGAAAACCCTAGTGAGAGAATGGTTATAAAGATGCTTGCATTGGGTTTGTTTTTTTTTTTTTGGGGGGGGCGGGGGCTATTTTCCATTAAGTTTTTAGTTGTCATACAACTTAAACTCAGTAAGCCTTATAGACCAAAAACCCTTTTAAGCCTCGTAACCCAAAACTAACTTAAAAGCCCAATACAAACCTTTCGTATAATTAATTAACTAATTAATTAATCTTGACCATTCTCAATTAAACTATTGAATTACTTATCCAACTCATTTATATTTCTTGACATTCATCCTTAGTTGGTGTACGATCCATTAGGTTCCATTTAACGAGGCAGTGGGCATTTGTTACTCTTAACGATCGATTGTGAATTGAAACAACATTTCAATTCTCCCTTTTATGAGGATTAGTGTTTCCTAATCTCTAGGGCTTCCACAAACCATGAGTGACACCTAGCAGTATGTCATGGCTACCCAAGCTAAGTAGAAGTGGTTGGAGAACCTATCCAGTTACAACTACAATGCAATACGGTCATTCTCTAATACAATACTCTTGATCACATCGTTTAAGTGATAGTTTGTTTCATGTCTACTATCCAATGTGAGAAATCTCTATATGATTCAATTGAATAATGAATTGGAACATTCTTTCTAAGTCATATTTATATGCTTTTGCCAAAGACTCTCGAACCATACCTCAGAGTATTCTCCTCCCACCATAGAAGGTAAGAGATCCCATGTTGTGCATTCTCATGCCTACATGACTAGACAACTTGACACCGACAATGTCGTGGACACTCTCAATGGAATGCCCTTGACATAGTCAAAATCAAGGACCTACCCATCAGACAACTATGATGCCTCAGGTCAAAGGACTATTTGGCATGTTGCAACTTATGTGCTCTTACATGACATGTATGTTCGAACTTTTTTTTTTATCATTGTTCAATGTACTTGATTATCCTTTTGAGAACCTTTGTGTTTATCATTGTCCAACACTAAATGACTTGAGACTAGTCATATTCACATTTGAGTCAATATAACACATACTAACCTTAGCGGATTGTCAATGCCCAATTGGCAATCCTATGGCTAGGAACATTTTAGTAATGAACATAAGATAAAGGTCTCGTTAATCTAACTTACATAGGTCACTTCTCTCTTTGAACAAATAAACACATGATACAATAAGCAATGATTAACAATAAGCTTTGCCCTTCATTAAACAAATAATAGTTTAACATAATAAGTATTCCAAAATCTATTACATCAAATGAGTGGCTTTGTGGGCATACTTCCAACAGTGTAGTTGTGAGAAGTTCACTGAGTCTATTTCTGAGGAATTTTTCGAGATTTGTGCGCTGCTAAAGCCTGACCTTCTTGAGGACATTAATGCATGCGCCAAGTTTGTTGATAATGTCAGGAAGGTGATTTACTCAAACACTTTTGCGAAGCGTCCTGCCAACTCGAGAAGGTCTTCAATGCTTGCAACTATGCGTAAAACTTTGATCATGGCAACTGAGTCTATGCACTTTGATCAGGATGCTGCTAGAGCTACTAAAAAGGTTGTAGCGGTGTTTTGAAATGATTGAGAAACTTGAATCTGAACTCGCTGTTTTGAAATGATCCGATGTCTATGCCCCCACTTCTCTGCTATTGGAGACTGTTCATCAAGAGGTCCTCAATTTGAAAGCTAAACTTAGTGTGACTCAGGCTATGTTGGAAGCTGTAAAGAAGGAAGTCTTACGCTTGCACCAGTAGTCCAGAACCTTAACCGTGTCAATTCGGAGCTATGATCTGCTTGTTTTACCAAGGATGACGAGCTTATCTTCATGGATAGTGAAGTGCCTAACCTTCAAACCGTTTAAGGGAGAATACTCTATGATATGATTAAGAATCTCTGGCCAGAGTATGAATGAGATTTAGGAAGTCGTTCCAAATCACATTCAAGGTACTCATATAAGTAAGAGAATCACATTGGATAGTAGACATGAATAAACTATCAAACCAAACAATGTGGTCAAGAGTATTGTATTAGAGAAAGACCATATTGCATTGTAATCCTAAACTGAATAGGTTCTCCACCTCTTCTGATTAGCTTGGGTAACCATGATATATTGCTAGGTGTCACTCATAGTTTTTGGAAGCCCTAAACGTGTATAATCACTAAAGGGAGAATTGAAAGTAAGTTTCAATTCACAATCGATTTGAAAGAGTTCTAATTGCCCACTGCCTCGCTAAAAGGAACCTAATGGATTGCACACCGTGTAAGGTAGAGATTGAAGAAACAATGGAGATGAGTAAGGATAATTAAATGGTTTAATTATTTGTGGCAAGGATTAATTAATATGTTAATTAATCAAACGAATAAAGTTCGTTAAAGACCTCGGGCTAGTTTTGGGCCTCAAGGCCCAATGGGCTTCGAACGTCAAGCCCATTGACTTAAGTTGTATGACAACTTAATGACTAAATATTCACAAAGGCCCAAACAGCCCAATAACACCCTATGCCGGCCATTTTGATAAAGGAGTAGGTTTTGGACTTATTACAAGTTTGCCACTCCAATGAAGGTAGGTATAAATATGACTTTATGGCTTTTTCTTCATTAGGGTTTCTTTCTCCCTTTCTCTCTAAGAGGCCGGCCCCCTTGGAGGAGATTAGCTAGCAATCTCTCATCCTCCAAGGTCACTCATCTCTTCTTCAAGTCCCTCATTGGTGTGGAAAAATTAGAGGTTCTCAATTTTGGGAACTTGGAGAATCCTTTCTACCATCCTCCTCCAAGAAATCGATGGAACTCAGAAGCAAGGAATGAAGGCCCTCTCCTTGGGTGATTAGCCTTTGCTTATGCAAAGAGGAATCAACAAAGGTATAAAATATCTCAACTCACTTTGTTCTTGAGTTGAGTCTTGGTTCACCTTTCTACTAGGCTTTGAATTTCATGGGTAATGTTTTGTTTTGAGTGCATACAAGCATGATTCCGCCTTTAAATGTTAATTGCATGCCATAGATGTTGCTCAAATGAACATGTTTTTCACAAAATTTCCTTCAAGTGGTATCAAGAGCCTAGGTCTAGTAGTTGGTGAATCCTTTTGGGTTTTGTAGTTCATAGTCTTTGATTTGAATGTTGTAATTGTTACAAGCTTTATTCTTGCTTCTTTGAATGTAAATTTTGTTAGAAAATTTGCCATCTCAAATGTTGTGGATGTAGTTCATATGAGCATGAATTTTGGAGCTAAAATTTGGTGCCATGTTTTTGGGGAAATTCGGCCAAATCTAAAGGGTGGTTTTTTGGGTTCTTGTTTGTCTTGTTAAAAGTGTTTTAAGGTGACTTTTGGAACCCCTAAGTACCTTAGGATGTTAACCCCCTTTTGAGTATTGAAATTTTGAATTTTATTGAGTGAAAACATTCATGGAGCTCTTATGAGTTTTCATGTCTGTTCTTCAATGTTCTTGATGTTCTTACCAAGAACAAAAAGTTTTGGTGTTTTGATTCAATATGTTTGTTGCTTTGAATAAAGTTTTGGTTTATTATTGATTGGTAATAGATGATTGGTGATGGATGATTTATGCCTTTATTGTTTGACAAAACATTTTTCTTACAACCCATCCCAATCAACTTTTCCTCACCTACCTATCCACTTGCACAAAACCTTTTCCTCACCTACCTATTCACCAAAACCTTTTCCCCCCTCCTTTTTCACTCTCACCAACCAGCCACCCTATTAAAATAGGGTACTTTTGGGGCTTTTATGCAATTACATAAAGTTTTGATACTTTTGTGTATTTGTACTTTAACCCGAAAGTTTACGTTTTTACGTAAAGGCCCAATAACACTAAAGGACAAATTGTTTTGCTCCTTTAATGAAGTTTTTGTATTTGATGAAATTTTTGGGTTCTAGTTGTAATTACATGAAGTAGTGGACTTTTGTGTTCTTACAAAGTAAATTCAAAAGTTTGTGTTATGCAACATAGGCCAAAAAGTTGTGGTTATTGCATTTGGCCCAAATTAGTTGAGAACAAAATAGTTTTGTATCTTTAAATGAGAATTGGATTTTCATTTCATTTAGCTCCATTTAAATCAATTCTATGGAAACAAAAACCAAATGAAAATGTTGCATTCAAGTTTAATTAGTTAAAGCGTTAATTAATTAAAGAAAGGGTGATTATGAACCTAAGCCTACGATAATTGAGCTATGTGAAAGACTGTCACAGCCCGTTCCAAATTATTATATTCGTGACTGTGAATGGACGAAATTGCCCTTAAGAAATACTAAATTTGTGAAGCTCAGGTTGCTAATTATCTAGGTTCCTAAGTTTGAAAATAAAATGAAATTTAATAAGGATGGAACTTAGATTTTTAGGTTAAAATGTTAAAGTTTGGTGTTTGGAGATTGGAATAAGGACCACGTGGGATCCCCACATCCCTCAAAACCCTCCTCATTTCCCGTTCACTGTCTTTCTCTCTCCTCCTTCACGATTTCTCACTCTCTCTGTCTCTCTCCTTCGAACTCACACGGACCACCACTAAAACCACCCTAAATCTATACCAACGTCAAGTTTGAGACCACCATTGGAATCCTGAGGACTTCACGATCACGTTGGTATCCATTTCAGGTAAGTTTTACTTCGGAAAACCTAGATTCTAAACTCCCCATGAAAGTGTACTGTTCATGAGCTTTGAATTGGTTGATTTTTAGGACAATCCAAGCTCATAGTGAGCTTAGTGAGGTCCCAAGGAAGCTCGGAGTGCTTCGTTGGAAGTTTTTGGACGTAAGAACACGGAGATTGACAAGTTCAAAGTTTGGCCGGAGATTTCGAGGCATTTTCCGGAGAATCCCCGGCGAGTTAGGAGTCGAGGTAGGTATCAATATCTTCGTCTCGTCAAGTACTACAACTTTCCTTTTTGTTTCACTCAATTTCGTTGAGTATTGAAGAAGTTATACTCATTTGAAAAATACCCAGTTTCCGGCGACCTCCGAAGCTTTCGAGGAATTTTCCGGCCAAAATACGGCGAACTAGGTGTTGTACAAGGTACCATTCTATTTGTCTCTTCAAGGGCTACAACTTTAGTTTTTGAATCACTTGATTTCGTTGAGAAATGACAAAGTTATGGCAATTTGAAAAACTGTTCAGAAAACGGCCGCCGGAAAAACCAGTCCGGCGACCCAAGGAAGAAGAAGGTGCTACAGTAAAAATAAAAAAAATAAAAATAAAATTATTTTAAAAATATGTCGACGTCCGTGACGTCGAGTAGATCACTGTGGTATATTCATATACCTAAATTGAACACCGTATGAGAAAGTTATTGAGGATTGTTGGTTAGGTGTTCAAATAACGTTTTATAGTTTTCACATTTAGGTGAAAATGTGAATTGATGATCCGACCGTTGGATCGTCACCAAAACTTTGATACGTTGTAATACGTAATATTTGAGGATTATTGGAACTTACGGATTGGGAATCCGAGTTACGGATCTTCCGGAATTGGAATTGTAAGTCCATAATATAAAATGTTAACCGTCACTTAGTTTTGGAAATTGACGGAGATCCGACCGTTGGATGGTAATGAAATTTTAGGATGTTGTCCTAGAGGTATAATGTGGACCTCTGGAAGTTATGGATTTAAAATCTGAGTGGCAGATCTTCCGGATCGATCAACGTAGTGACGTATTTTATATAAGTTATGTATTCTATCGATATGAATTCTGAGCCTGGATTTGATTACTATTCTAGGCGGCGATCGTCATGACGCCTTGATGTGTGGTGCTAGGGAGTTGTTGGACGAACTCCAGGTGAGTGGGCAGTTTTGTTTTCCGTATATATATATACTTGACGTTTCCCAGAAATTGAATTGAAATGAAAATATGTTTAAAATGAAATGCATATGAGTTATGTGGAAAAAACGGGAAGTGAAATACCATGCATAGAATTGATATGAAAAGTATATAGAAATGTGAGTTGAAATGCCATGCATGAATTAATATATGATGCATATGTATGAATTGGTGCGGTGGACGCACAGGTAAGAATTGATTTATGATGCATATGTATGAATTGGTGCGGTGGACGCACAGGTAAGAATTGATTTATGATGCATATGTATGAAATGGTGCGGTGGACGCACAGATGAGTATTTAATTACTGTTATGATGATGATGATATATATTGAGCTCAAATCCTGCACCATGGTTTAGTGCTTATAGTATTCACCGCATCGCACGCTCGCCTTGGATCCAAGTAGATGCTAGTCGTACAGTCCACGCGGAGTGGGTACGACAGACCAGTCGCGAGAGTGTTAGTGAGATTCCGACTGGTGGGTGACCTTAGATTATGTGCACAGATGATTTATGAGAAGCACTAGAGCGTAACTTGCGTGCAGAAGGCCGGACGGGTCACAGAGGTGACTCCGGTAGAGTGATAATGATAGATTTTGAGCTCTAGGTTCAACCGTATAGGGCTATTAGAGGGCCTACGGTTGATTACTTTCTTGCACCTGATATGATTATGTTGATGCATTCATACCTTATTACTGTTGAGATGATGTGGCATGGCATAATTAATATGAGAAATGTTGAGATGACATGGCATGGCATGATTGATAAAGAGATAATGTTGAGATAGTAAAAATGAAGTTTTGAGAATATATATGTATATTTATATTTTACATTTCTGGGAAAGTATACAGGTTTTACGGAGAGGGGTTACAACGTTTTGAGAAATGTTTGGATTTGGAAAAGAATTGTTTTACTGACCCACTCAATTTTGGTTTTGCGCCCCTCCAGGTTCAGGAATCACAAAGGTGTGGTGACTACGAGGAATTCGACGGTGTTCTGACAGATTGGACAAAATTAGGACTCACCTTCGGGTGTATCAATTTAAATTGTATCTTAAAGCTTCCGTACTGTGCAAATGGTTACGTCACTCTCACGTGACGGCCAGCATGCCCTCCTTCGGGACGGGGTGTGTCAAAGACCGTCTCAAATTTGTTTGAACCTGATAGGAGCATATTTATGCGACTTAGTTAACTTGTTCTTGTGCATTTGTGTTGTTATTTCTTAGTTAATTATGTATTTTAAGCTATTTTCGTGTGTTTGTAGGTCATAATAACAAAGTTGGCAAGAAAGTGCATTTTGGAGCATTTTTGAGCATTTTTGAGCCAAGATTGGATAGTGCAAGCATGGAGACATGAGGATGGACGTTTTTGAAGATTTGAAGGCTAGAAATCAGCATGTGCGTGTGCAACTGTGTTGACCTACAACTCCAAACATCCATTCACTACACCCATTACATCCACTCATTACCAAACATCCACCCACTACACCCATTATATCCACTCATTACCACAACACTCACCCACTACACCCATTACATCCACTCATTACCAAACACTCATCCACTACACCCATTACATCTACTCATTACCAAACATCCACCCACTACACCCATTACATCCACTCATTACCACAACACTCACCCACTACACCCATTACATCCACTCATTACAACTTCATACACTCCTCTCCCTAGCCTATAAATACATCCACCCTTCACCATAATTTTGGGGGCCATCATCCAAAGACACTACATTTCACATCTCACAACTTCATTCACAAACACAATTTCCTTGCTGTGACCTCCATCCTTGCAATATGATTTGATTACTTTCAGTTGTGATTCATAAGTTGTGAATTTAATTTACTTATCCATTTGAATTAAAACTGATTTGTGTATGTTGGTTGAGAGTGCACGCTTAATTTCCATGCATAAATATGATGCTAGGATATAAGGGAGTTTCACCTAATCGTTATGAACTTATATTCACAACTAGTAAAGGTTGTTCGTCACAACCGTGTTAAGTAAATTCTTGGCATAAGTTTCATGCAATTCATAGTTACAAGTGTTTCGTCAATGCTTATGATTTTCATAGAACTTAATGATTCTTGCTTGTATCTCTATTATGCAATTCATGTAGGGAACTTGTGGGGAATGCTTTGGGTTGTTGTATGCAATCATCCAATTCAATGAAATTAGGAAAATCTGAGGATTAATTTAAGCGTACCTAATTAATCTAGGGTGTTGAGGTTCATGGTTTATTGAAAAGCAACTAGAAATCGTTTTATATGCAAGTGTGTCATGTGTGGAGAAAGACCTTCTAGACAGCCCATCATCCATTCAAATCACCAAATTCGTCCAAAATCTGTTTTAAGTCTTTAGTTACTTGTTTTTACTTAAATTCATCCAAAACCAAATCCCCCTTTACTTTAGAGTGTCTGATTAGTTAGAATCTGTCCTAGTTGTGTTTTTAAGTGTTTTGAGTTAAGTTAAAACCAATTTTCGTCCAAAGTCATTCTTAGTGTCTAGTTTGAATCTAATTAGTTGTTTTCAGTTCTTTGAGTCTAGTTTAGAGTTTTTAACTTTGTTTATATGTTTTTAAGTCAGTTTAGAGGTTATTAGCAAGCCCTCCTAATCCTCGGTCCAGAACAATCCCTACTTACATTCTTTACTACAATTGATACAAGAGGGTTTAATTTGTGTGTTAAGTTAATTTTTGCATCAAATTTTTGGCGCCGTTGCCGGGGATTAGCAACTTTGCTAATCTCCGTTGTTTCTTTTTCATGTTTTTTGTTTTAGTTACTGACTTTGTTTCTATTTGTGTCTTTTATTTTTACTTATGATATTTGATTTAGTTTTATTTCCTTGATTTCAAGTACTAGAGAAGTAAGACATGGATTTTGCTACCATTCACGCTCAATTGGCGAAACTTACTTCTCAATTGTCACAATATGCCGAAAGGACCACAATGCAAAGTGTCCCTACAGATGGTGTGTCCTATGGGCAAGGATATCCAACTCGTCAATGTTCTTAATTCGCTGCGAATGAAGATGCTTAGGGTTATCAAGGACATAGCCAATCAGGGGATAACATGTTTTCCAACGGTTACCATTCAGATTGGAGAGATTATTCAGATTACATATGTGGAGAACCGCAACAATTCCAACAAGATGGATATTGGTAGCAAGAAGAGGAGTTCTATCACTGGCCATATGAACCATCACAACCACCACAACAATCTGCCCAATTCAATTCAGGTACATCTTTGGATAATGATATGTTTAATAAGTTACTCACCTTTTTGAACCAGGATGTAGAAAACCGAAACAAAGAGGTGAAAAATCAAGCCAAGAAGACGGGCGAATTGGAAAAGCAATTTGGGCAAATTATGGAGTTCACGGCACAAATTCAAGAGCAAAGTGAATTCTCCAACTCAATTGTTGAAAATTTGAAGGAAGATTTTGAAATCCATGATGCTATCACTTTGGGAAGTGCTATGGAGGTTGGAGGTGAACCCAAGACATCCAAACAAAGCCAAAACATGGATGAACAGTTGATGCTCGAAGAAGAGGAGAATAACAAGGCCACAGCAAGGGAAGAACCACCTTTGCCGCAGCCCCATATGCCATCTATACCGTCCACTACAACCAAGGTAAGCCTAAATTCAATTTGTCCTGACCCCGTTTCACCAAATGTCCTTATTCCTTGCAGGATCATGCAATCCAAGGAAGAAGAGGGTGAGAAAGCATCTTCAAAACCTTTCCAACGAACCAAGAGCAAGAAGTGGATGGGGAATGTCTAGAATTCATCAAAAAAGAAACACTTGAGACGAAAATTCCCAAAGAAGTTGGATTTTATGACACGGGACAAGTCATAACTCTCAAAACACCAAATCTGGCCAAGTCCCATATCCCTGCAACCTTCAAAGATGTGGTGTTCGTAATTGAGTTTGTGTTGGAGCAAGCAAGTAAGCCATCTTCTCTAACTTCGATTTTAGTATATACTAACTTGCTGATTTTGATGATTCAGGCACCTACACTAAAATTTAAACCATTGCCGGATCATGTCAAGTATCACCTTCCATTCAAGGATCAATTCCATGCTATGGGCCCTATCTAAGTTTAGAAGGAAGTTTCGTCCGGCTGGAAAACGTTAAAGCAAGCGCTTCTTCGGAGGCAACCCATGTATTCAAATAAGGAAGATTTTTGAATCGCTCCACAATCAGTTTTGTGTTTCTAAAAACCTTTCTTTTCTGCAGTTTTATTTTGCCATGATTGTCATTTTTATTTATTGCTTGTTTAATTGTTTTTGGTATGGGTTTATTTTTGAAACACTGACAGATATGCAACGTATTTTACATTCATTTTCATGAAAAAAGAAAAGAAACATTAAGCAGAAAATACAAGAGGGAGCCTTCACAAAGGCTGCTTAGGAAAAGTCTCAGTAATCGGCGGAGCCTCAGCAGTCGGCGGAGCCCCAGAAGGAGGAGGCATCAGAGGTTGATCATTTGGAGCTTCAGTACGTGGTACAGCCCCAGAAGATGAAGGCAAATGTTGTTGGAACAAACCCACAAACCTCTTATGATCAAGTAAGATTTGACCATCATATTCCTGCATCTGGTCAATCATCCTCTTCATGTTTGTAGCATAGTTATGTGCGAGCCTGTGCAACTGTTTATTCTTATGCTTGAGCCCTCTAATCTCCTGTTTGAGACTCATCACTTTAGCCGCCAATGACTCAACTTGACGGGTTCGAGCAAATAGGCGTTGGGCCATATTAGACACAGAACCTGCACACTGCACACTGAGAGCCAGAGAATCCTTCACAGCCAACTCATCAGACCGTTTGGCAAGTAGTCTGTTATCTTTGGGAGTGACAAGGTTCCTGGCCACCACCGCAGCTGTCATATCATTCTTCATCACCGAATCCCCAACAGTAAGGGGACCAGTAGGGGATATGAAAGATGGGCGCCATATGTTTTCTGGAGAAAGTGGGACTGCCTTTTCACCAAGGTTCAAGTCAAAACGACGGTCGGAAGGGCCATACATTTTCAAAGGTGTTAAAGAAATAAAAGGTCGGACAAGTCAAGATCGTAGAAGTGCAAGAAGGGAGTTTTTACAGGCAGAAATTCAAGTGTGCTTTAAACATCCTGCATACCTCTATAAAAATCAGCACTCAATGGGATTTCAGAAATCGAAGAGGCGAGCTTAGAAATCGAAGAGGCCAACTCAAAAATCAAAGAGGCGCTAGCTTTCTCAAAAGCTGGGCTTGCTTAGAAAGCACGGCCAATCTTCTTTTCCAGATTTGTCCGCAGTTGTCACATGCAACCTCTGCACTCGACTGGATTTCAGAGATCAAAGAGGCAAACTCAAAAATCGGAGAGGCATCTGCTTTTCCAGACGTGTCAGCATCTGTCACATGCAGAGTCAGCTTTGCGGAAATCACGGGCAATTTGTCGAAGCGCTGATTCCAGACATCGGAGAAGCATCTGCTTTTCCAGACGTGTCAGCATCTGTTACATGCAGAGTCAGCTTTACGGAAATCATGGGTAATTTGTGGAAGCGTTTTTCCAGACGTGTCAGCATTTGTCACATGCAGAGTTAGCTTTGTAGAAATCACGGGCAGTTTGTCAAAGCGCCGATTCCAAATATCGAAGAGGCACTTATTTTTCCAAACGTGTCAGCGCCTGTCACATGCACACTCAGCCTTGCGAAAATTACGGGCAATCTGTTGAAGATCTCTTGTGAAGTAGAAAACACGTGAAGTTTACTATTAAATCATCCAATGATTGCTGACAAGAGTGAAAGAATAGTATCGGTTATTAATTCCTATAAATGTCACCTTTCACCCTCCATTGCAAGGCAGATATACATAACCTTTCTTCTTCTCCGAGAATGCCTTTCCAACAAACCCTCTCGAGTCACTCAGTGTTCCTTATTCCTTGGGGTACCTCTGCAAACAACTCATCCAAAGCAAAAGTATTTCATAGCATGAAGGTTGAAAGCAAGAGTATCTCATATCATGCTTTCTCCATTTCCTTCTCATTGTCGTTGTTTTGGGACAAAGAGAAAGAGAGCAATCAGCCAGCACTTGGTATCAATCTTTCGATCTAGAACCGACTGCCTGGAACCCCTTCCTGATTGCTTACCTAGCTTTGCTCTCGAGTACTCATCTTCATCATTTTATGCTTCTTCTTCATCTACCACATCTGCCTGGGGAACAGATAAGGGAAGTGAAAATGATACCTCGAAGCATGTGGAGACAATTTGCCAATTCATCCTCAACTAGGGACAAGGAGAAAGAAGGCAAGAGGTGGGCACTTGGAAAGATTGAAGAAAGAAACAGACCAACACCTCTACCTCGTGCCTGCCTGCCGTGCAGAAGAAACAAGCAGAGAATAATGCAGACTGCACAATCAAATCAACCCAGCAGAATGAGTCTGATTTGAAACCAAGGAACTCTCATATTCCTCGCTCAGAATTCCAAACCAGTTCGAGATCAAAGTTGTGGAAAGACAACAAGATCATCTATCTTCAAAACCAGATTTGCATTGTTAAACTATACTCTGTCTGGTTTTTACTTTGCCATACTTGTCATGTTTATTCGTTGTTTGTTTGTTTGATTGTTTTTGTGTGAGTTTATGCTTGAAACATTGAGGACAATGTTTGATTGAAGTGTGGGGGGGGTAACCATTGTTTTGCATTAAATTCGTAGGAGTTTATCACCCATTACTTATAGTGTTGTTCCTTGCTGTTTTAAGTGTTTTTAAGCTGTTTTGGAGTGTTTCAGTGTGTTTTAACATAAAAATCCGAAAATCTCATAAAAATTTGAAAAATTGTTTTGAAAAACCCAAAAAGAGTTGTTTTTGTATGTTTATTTGTGTCTTAGGGTACCTTCCAACACAATGATGAGGATTTGGTTTTTAATTACATGACTGTTAAAGAGAGTTATAAACATGGATGCAAATTTGATTTACTCTTTGGTGTATGCTTGGTTGTGGTTATAATTTATGAATTCACATGCAATCGTAAAAGGAAAAATCAGTTTTTTTTGTAACATGCTTGAAAGAAGGAACTCAAACTAACGTTACATCCTTGAGAGACTTGGGCCTAAATGTTTATTTGGAGAGTTATTAATATGTGCAATTTTTTTTTGTTTTCTAAAGTCGTTGCATGATCTCATTATTCTTTGCTTGGTTGCTACTTAGAAGGCGTTTCATCATTTAGTTCCAAATGCTAGAACTCATGCCTATTTCATTCAAAGCATGTTATTGATTTGCATAACACATATTCAAGGTGAAGTTGTTTAGTGAGCCAAGAGCTAAAAAGCCTATCCCGTTCATTATGTGTTTAAGTTTAACCCCGTTGAGCCTTGTGTTGCCTATGTTCTTTGTTACCCACACTATCCTCACCTAGCCTAGATTAGGACCATCCATACCCTTGTTCTTGAAGCATAGTAAAGCATAATTTAGAAGGAATTCCTTTTGTTGAACTCTTGCAGAAAAACAAGTGTGGGGGAAGTGATTCTTGTGTGTGTGTGTGCCAAAGTCCTTCATAAGGCACGGGTAGAAAAGGAAAAGAAAAAGAAAAATTCGTGGAAAATAGAATGAAAAGAAGAAAAGTTGTGAAAAGAGTTGAAAAATTTATGAGAAAGAGCTCTAAAGTGTTGTTTGTTGAAGAAATGGTCCAAAGCATTGAATTCGACCCTAAGTGTTGCATGAATCTTCCCTTTGTGTTTAAATGTTGATTTTTGCATTCTAAAGTAAATTCCAAGTGTCGATTCCATTACTTTGCTTGCTATCGCTTTAAGAACGTTTGTTATTCCTATCCTTTCTTTGTTAGCCATTACCCCCAAGCCCTGTTACAACCCTTGACTTCAATCTTGAGTGTTGTGTGTTTCAATTTGTGGAGTTTGAAATTGATATGAGCATATGGTGTCACTGATTCTTGCATCTAAGTAGTAGCATTCCATTCATGAGATCATATATATACATGAATTAATAATTCCAGAAATTGCTTCTTTGTTGAAAAACATATGTGAGTACTAGTTTTCATGTTTACATCAATCTTCTCACATATACCTAGTATAGGGAGTGTAGTCAGAAATTCTTGTGTGAAAATAAGAGTGTATCTAGTAAGGAATTGAGGAAATTCTCTAAGGCATGTTACTGTATTCAAAATGCTGTTTTAATTAATTAAATGTGAGCTAGTGAATGGTGACTATGATTAAGTATGCTCGAGGGTAAGGAATGCTTAATTCTATGTAAGTGGTGATCTTTGGCATGTCATGTTTCATTGAAAATCCCTGAGGCAAATGTTGAAAGGTTAGGTTATGTTTTGTTTGTTTTGTTTCGTTTTGTTTCTTTTGTTTTGCTCGAGGACTAGCTAAGTGTGGGGGAATTTGATAGGAGCATATTTATGCGACTTAGTTAGTTTGTTCTTGTGCATTTATGTTGTTATTTCTTAGTTAATTATGTATTTTAAGCTATTTTCGTGTGTTTGTAGGTCATAATAACAAAGTTGGCAAGAAAGTGCATTTTGGAGCATTTTGGAGCATTTTTTAGCCAAGATTGGATAGTGCAAGCATGGAGACATGAGGATGGACGTTTTTGAAGATTTGAAGGCTAGAAATTAGCATGTGCGTGTGCAAGTGTGTTGACCTACAACTCTAAACATCCATCCACTACATCCATTACATCCACTCATTACCAAACATCCACCCACTACACCCATTACATCCACTCATTACCACAACACTCACCCACTACACCCAACACCCATTAAATCCACTCATTACCACAACACTCACCCACTACACCCATTACATCCACTCATTACAACTACATACACTCCTCTCCCTAGCCTATAAATACATCCACCAAACATCCACCCACTACACCCATTACATCCACTCATTACCACAACACTCACCCACTACACCCATTACATCCACTCATTACCAAACACTCATCCACTACACCCATTACATCTACTCATTACCAAACATCCACCCACTACATCCATTACATCCACTCATTACCACAACACTCACCCACTACACCCATTACATCCACTCATTACAACTCCATACACTCCTCTCCCTAGCCTATAAATACATCCACCCTTCACCATAATTTTGGGGGCCATCATCCAAAGACACTACATTTCACATCTCACAACTTCATTCACAAACACAATTTCCTTGCTGTGACCTCCATCCTTGCAATATGATTTGATTACTTTCAGTTGTGATTCATAAGTTGTGAATTTAATTTACTTATCCATTTGAATTAAAACTGATTTGTGTATGTTGGTTGAGAGTGCACGCTTAATTTCCATGCATAAATATGATGCTAGGATATAAGGGAGTTTCACCTAATCGTTATGAACTTATATTCACAACTAGTAAAGGTTGTTCGTCACAACCGTGTTAAGTAAATTCTTGGCATAAGTTTCATGCAATTCATAGTTACAAGTGTTTCGTCAATGCTTATGATTTTCATAGAACTTAATGATTCTTGCTTGTATCTCTATTATGCAATTCATGTAGGGAACTTGTGGGGAATGCTTTGGGTTGTTGTATGCAATCATCCAATTCAATGAAATTAGGAAAATCTGAGGATTAATTTAAGCGTACCTAATTAATCTGGGGTGTTGAGGTTCATGGTTTATTGAAAAGCAACTGGAAATTGTTTAATATGCAAGTGTGTCATGTGTGGAGAAAGACTTTCTAGCTAGCCCATCATCCATTCAAATCACCAAATTCGTCCAAAATCTGTTTTAAGTCTTTAGTTACTTGTTTTTACTTAAATTCATCCAAAACCAAATCCCCCTTTACTTTAGAGTGTCTAATTAGTTAGACTATGTCCTGGTTGTGTTTTTAAGTGTTTTGAGTTAAGTTAAAACCAATTTTCATCCAAAGTCATTCTTAGTGTCTAGTTTGAATCTAATTAGTTGTTTTGAGTTCTTTGAGTCTAGTTTAGAGTTTTTAACTTTGTTTATATGTTTTTAAGTCAGTTTAGAGATTATTAGCAAGCCCTTCTAATCCCCGGTCCAGAACGATCCCTACTTACATTCTTTACTACAATTGATACAAGAGGGTTTAATTTGTGTGTTAAGTTAATTTTCGCATCAGAACCATGGGAATGTGTAGATTAGATTTTGGTTGTAATTTGATATGATCAAATGTTGTAAAAGAGCATAAGCTCTTCTTTACTTTAAAGTAATTTGTTTTGATCAAATGTTGTAAAAGAGCATAAGCTCTTCTTGTTGGAAATATGCCCTGAAAGTCAATCTTTGGAAGAAATCTTTCAGGACAAATGAATCGATGTATGGATGATTCTTATACATGAAATGGCAAAGATACTAATTAGGACTATCTCAATAAACGATATAAGTCCTGAATAGTGAATCCATGGACAATGGAACGATTGAAGAAGTAATCTAATGATGTTAGACTACAGAGACCTTCTTCACATAACCATTATGTCCAAAAGGTTCCTGGTCGTTGGATTGTCGGAGGGATACTGACAATGCTTAGACCGGTACATACTGTGTCCGCTTCAATTGGAAGGATGGAAAGTCTCAACCCATTCGTGTTGTGACACTAAGACAAGTATGTAGGTGCTCATTAAGGGAATGAGTTCACTGAACACAATCGAACGGGAGTACTTGCATGGAGGTCTACTCACATGTCAAGCAAGTAACTCTAATGGTTGGAAAGATGTAAATAATCCTTAGACCTGAGGCATCGTCGTTGTCTTGTGGTTAAGTACTTAATCTTTGATTATGTCAAAGTCTCCCCATTCGAGGGTGTCCACGGCATAATTGGGGTTAAGCCACTTAGTCATGAAGGCAAGTGTATGCGCAACAAGGAATCTCTAATCCTCGATAAGAGAGGAAGAATACTTTAAGATATGATTCGGGAATCTTCGGCCAAAGTATTGAGCGTAATAAAGGAAAGCGTTCCTATACGACTCAATTGAATCATATAAGAAGGAATAATCACATTAGGGGTTTGACATGATATATCCATACCCTAATGATGTGATTGAGAGTATTGTATTAGAGAAGGATTGAATTACATTGTAATTCCAACTGACTAGGTTCTTCGAATAAACTTCTACATTAGCTTGGGTAGCTATGACATATGGTTAGATGTCACTCATAGCTTGTGAGTTCTTCTAGATGATTAAATGTAGTCGTCAAAGAAGAAAGGTGAATTAAAATGAAGTTTTAATTCACTAAGTGATTGAATTAAATATAAGCAATTGGATTGATGCCAATCACCTCACTGCCTTGCTAATTAGAACCTAAAAGATTGTTCACCACAACACTATTGTAGTGAGTAACTAATGGATGATGGAAACAATTAATTGGATTAATTATGTGTTGTGATTAATTTAGAAAAGTCTAAAGAAATCATAAAAGCGATAAAGATCGTTTTGGGCTTAAAGAAACGTTCGGGTTTAATTAGGCCCATTGGGCATAAACCCATTGGGCTTTTATTCAAGCATTGGATGACTTGAAATAACAAAATCCCAAAGCCCAAAAACAACACAAAGGGGCCGGCCACTTTAGGTGAGGAAAGGTGAGATATTTAGTCAAGTTGTTGACTAGGTTTCTTTTGTCTATATAAGCAACTTTATAGAGATAAAGTTCATTAGGGTTTTTTGTGAGTTTTGAACAACAAAAGAGGCAAAAGAAAATAGCTCTCTTGAACCACAAAAACCGGCCACCAAAGGGGGTTTTTACTAACATCTCTTACACCCTTTTGGTTATTCCTTCATCCTTCTCACTACACTAATGGGTGAGGATCTTTAGAGGTTTCCTACTTTGGGAACTTGAAGAGAACCTAGGAGCACTCATTATAACAAAGTGGAGGAGGCAAGGAGGGAAGCTAGGCTCAAGGATTTCAAGGAGCAAAGGGCTTGGAGGTGGTCCATCCTTGGTCTCAAGTCTAGATCAAGAGGTATAAGACTAACCTTCACTTTGTTCTTGATTCTAAAATTTGTTTTGATGCATTATATATAAACCTATGAACCTTGAAGGGGATTTGGATGACTATAGCTTTGATAATATGTTATAAATGTTTCCGCTGCTTTCGTATATTAAATTTTGATTTGTATATGCATGATAGTCATTATGAAATCCCATGCTAGAATCTCATAATTTCCCTTCAAGTGGTATCAGAGCCAATGGTTTATGTATAATGTGTCCTTTTGGATTTTATGCATATGGGTATTAATGTTATGTATGACATATTATTGTTTCATTCAAAGTATGTTTATCTTTTGTTTTTCAATAGTTGAAAAATGTTAGTCAAAAGTTGAGAAAGATATGTTTGCAAAAGTGTTTTGTATGCATGAATGAAAAATGAGTTTAGAACTAGTATGACATATTATTTCTTCATTTAAAAGTATGTTTGTCTTTTGTTTTTCAATGGTTGAAAAATGTAAATCAAGAGTTGAAAAAGATATGGATGTAAAAGTTGTTTTGTATGCATGAATGAAGAATAAGTCATGAACAAAATTTGGGGTTTTGTTCAAAAGGGTAGGCACGGTTTTGGGGGTGGTTTTGGGTTGTGTTTGTGTTTTATTGTAAACCACTCACACATCCTATTAAAGCTTAAAAGAAGTGTTCTTGTCACTTTTGTTTTTGGGTTTGAAAAAACACCTAGAATACACAAATCTTGGAAAAGTGTTCATGGTTTTGTTCTTGGTGTTCATAGTTTGGTTTTGGGTGAAAATGGTTTTATTTGGTTTTCATGCATGGTCTTATGGTTTTGGATGATGTTCTTACCATCCATAACCATATTAAAACTTATTAAAACCCTAGACTTGTCTAGGAGATTTCCATCAATTTTTCATTAAAGCCATTTAATGCCAAAACCAAGTGACAAGCAAAATTGTGATTTTTTCTACTTTGCATTAAATTGTTGCATGTGGGTGAGACTTCCCACCCTCCCATTGAATGGCCGGCCTCCCTAGTGGATTTATCCACTTGTGGGGCTATTTTGTAATCTTTGAAAAGTTGATATTTATTTTGAAATATTTACGGTTTTACCCCTAACTTTTCATATTTACATTTAGGCCCCTACTAACTAGAAAGTTAAAATATTTGATTTTAATTTTGTTAGTTGTTTAAACTCATAATACTATTATGCCCATATGCACTAAATCTAAATGTTTATGTTGCATTCCATCATGATTATTTAAATGTGTTTAAGTAGTTATGAAATGGATGACTTTGGACTTATGCCTTAAACGATAATTGAGCTATATGATAAGGCGCTAAAATCAAATTGTTTGAACCTTGGGAATGTGTTTTAATTACTGTTTAATTGGACCTTGTCACGTTTGACGTTAATCTTTCTCTCCCTTTTTTTAGTATATGTAATTTATAGGAATTTGTACAAATCGGTTTGTAATTCTTATTACTTCTTAATCTCTATTCGTTAGTGGATTCCCTCTAGTGCTAGACTAGAGTTTCTTTAACTATTGGTAAGGAGACATAACTAAAAGAGGGTTTTGACATGAGATTAAAAATTAAAAGGGTCCAATGCCCAAATTAGCAATGAATGATTGTCTTTCATTTCTAATGGCTCAATGAAAATGGTTTTAATTGGATTGATAAGCACGTAATTAAATTGACACAACCTCCCCGAGTTTATATTCAACAATGATGGCTCGTTGTTGCAATACCCTAATAAGTCCATAGTCATCCAAGAGCCTAAGATAACTATAAAGTCCAATTTCAAAGGAATGCAAAAACCTTAGTAGTAGTAGTTACTTCCAATATTTGAAAAATTCGTTTTTGATATTGATTTGTTTTCTTCAAAACAAATAGTGGGAGTATCATACGCTACTAGACTATAATGAATACAATTAGTAGTTATATATATCTCCAATATTTTGAAAAATGTTTTGATATTGATTTGTTTTATGAAAACGAATAGTGGGGATATTATATGCTACTAATTTCATTAACTTTGGACTAGTAGTTATAATAGGACATTATTTATTTGATTGTGATTAAATAAATAAAATTGATGAGACCTTAAAATCCCTCAACCAAACAAATATTAAGTTGAAAGCGTAAGAGTGCTTAGAACACTTTTTCGTGGCCTTCCACCGTGGTAGGCTCCAAGCGTTTATGACTTGTACACCGCCTTCACCCTATCATGGGGAAGTGACAAAGTGCATGCTTATATTCAGGAGGAGTTTATTTAAAACATTTGATGAGGTTAAGGTAGGCAACGAGTATGGCCAAACATCGTATCATCGTGAGGTCATGCTTGAACCCCTAGCTAAACCGGCATGGTGGGAAAGAACTTAACTAAGAAACATAATGCCAACATCGTATCATCGTGAGGTATTATTTTCTAGAGGCAAAAAAGATGGGTAATCACAAGAGGTTGTTGTGAATGGGTAATTGTACCCTCTCATTATTATTGTTGCTAGCCAAACATCGTATCATCGTGAGGTGGGCTTGGTAATAGTGAGCCTCCCATAACCCGCTAGGAGCTTTCTTTGAAATCTCCCGGATTCCATTATGGGGGATATGGAATTTGCCAAAAATGGTGGGTGGTGTCATTCGGTTTAAAGACCCGAATCGTTTGACTTAAACAACAATCAATCTAATTATTTTATTTGTTTATGTATATAGATATGGTTGGAAGCACACTCGCGAAAATACTCGACAAACATTGCCTAGAGGGGCAAAATTTCCCATCATGGTATCGTAATGTCAAGATTCTCCTAACCTTGGAGAAGATTGTTTACGTACTAGACAAAGCTCCACCTCACATACCTCTTGGCCCTGACGCCACTGAGGATGAACGTGCTAAGTATGACAAGCACGTTGAGGATGATACACAAGCCAAGTGCTATCTGTTGGCTTCCATGAATGAGGAGCTACAGAGACAGCACGAGGGCATGGACAGTGCATCTTCCATAATACTCCATCTTACGGAGTTATATGGTGAAGGGACGCGCAACCGTCGCTTTAGCACTGTCTGTGAACTTGTGAAGACCAAAATGGTCAAGGGGGCTCCAGTGCATCAACATGTACTGAAGATGATAGGATTCATTGAACAATTGGAGAACCTTGGTACTCCACTTGACGGGGAATTGGCCCAGGACTTCATATTGGCTTCTCTTTCTGATTCATTCTCGCAGTTCGTAATGAACTACAACATGAATAAGATGGATAGTACTCTCTCCGAGTTACTAAATATGTTAGTGACTGCCGAGAAGACTATGAAGAAAGAGAACGTTGTAGGGACTGCTGCAGTAGCCTACAATAAGCCATCCTCTTCCAAGGCCAAGCCGCAAGGCAAAGGCAAAGGGAAGGAGAAGAAGTCCCCCACTCCTAAGCCGAAAGGAGGAGTGAGGAAAAAGAAGGCAAAGGAGCCCAAAGGGACTTGCCACCACTGTGGAAATGAGGGGCATTGGAGGAGGAATTGCAGGTTATACCTTGCAAGTCTTAAGGACAAGCCACAAGGTATGGTTTATGTTCTTATCTTCAATTCTAAATGTTAGATCTTCTAAATATTTATATTTGATATAAAGAGCTAATCACTTGTATAATTGTATATAGGTGGAGAAGCCAAGTAGAAGAGGAACAAGCAAGGAAAAGTGTGGAGAAGAGTTTGGCCACCATGTTTTTTGCTTACTACTTAGGAAGTTTGTTAGGCATTTAAAGATTGTCTTTAAACTTTCTTATTTTGTTAAGAACTAATTATATGGCTTCATTTGATGGAAGGCCACTATTAGTGCCTAAATGTATAAAGGCATTTATATTAGTCTCTAAATGTATAGAGCTAATACCTTTTGTATTAAACATTATGAATGTTTGAACTATCATATTAATGTAATGTGATGTATGCCTTTTTAATATACTATTTCCTTAAAGTAGTGTTATGAATTGAAAATTGTCTTGTTGTATCCTAGATGAGATACAAGAGTTATATCACTTAATTGTAATGTGATAAACCAAACTTTAGATTTATCAATTATGGATAGATCTCACATGTAGGACATAAAAGGATACAATGAATCTTTAGATTTGGTTCCATTTGTCTACTTATGAGTTCTATATGAATTGACAAAAGTCTAGAGATTCCTTTCTTGAAGAAAAGGAAGATCACATTATAATGATATAAATAATAAGAAAATTGTTTCTTATATAGTTATCACATGAAACACAATGATCAAGATCACTTTTGATTCAATTAGTAGTTTTGAACAATTAATTGGGCATTCTTAAAATTGTTTTAAAATGTCAATTGTGTTAGTGACTAAACCAAGAAAGAAGTGTCTAAATCTATAAAAGGTTTAAAGACTTTAGTCACTTAAATAACAAGACATTAAACTTAGTGAAGATTGAAACAAATAAGCTTGAAATGTTTCAAAGCTACTACACAATGTCTTCTACCAATATAATCCACTTTTATACATTTTGAATGTATGAAATAATTTCTCATTAAAGTCATGAGAAATAGTGGGAGGTATGAAAATGGATATAAACTTCAATGTGATTGGTTTATAGTTGTCTAAAGAATAATAGTACTTGACTATTATTAAGAGTTTGTAATTTTAAGTGTTAAAAGGACTCAAGCTCTTTAAAATGTTAAAATTCTATGTTGTGTAACATTTAAAGAATAGTCTTTGAATGTTGGTTTCGTCAACCTAGCATAAAATGTTTATATGTTGGGAGTTGTCCATCATTCTCTTTTATGAGAACATGCTAATAACAAAGCATATGGACAATTTGATGAAACAAAAGGGAATAAGTTTCAAAAATGAGTTACAACATATGGTTTAACAACAAGACAATCCAAATTCAACATTTCTTGTAACGATATTGCTCTATGTAGTTTTGATAGAGAATTATATCAACCACCTAGAAGGAATGGTTGAGAATCTATATCCTTAGTAGGAGCCAAGCTTCCACTAAAGACTTAGATAATTCTTATATGACTACATTAAAGGTCTTAGTATGACTAAAACTTGTAGTATGGGGTATGACATCGTATAATTAAATGAATAGACTTGATAAAACAAGTCACATATTCAAAAGGAATTACTTTAGAAGGAATTCTTTTGTATGTGATTCGTTTAAATAACTTGTGTTAGCTAGGGTTGTTGATGGTCTCAAAATTGTTGAGAACATCATCAATAAGCTAATGGATCTCAATGGATCCAAGACAAGTTAGTGGGAGCAACACGCATTCAAATCAAGAAAATATAAGTGTTATTTTTGAATGAATGCTAAGTTACAACAAGGCCAGTGGGATTGATGTCATAATTTGAGCAACAAGATGTGAATAAAGTCTATTTGATAGACTTGATGAAACATAGATGTTACTCGAAAAATGACAAAACATGACACGGTCAATTTTGAAGTAAAAACTTGAAATTAGACTTACTGATATAGCAAGGCTATCTCAATAATGTTATATGGGAATTAAATCTCAAATGTTGAAGATTTAAGAAAGCATTTTCCTATGTGATAAGAAATCACTTTCATAACCCTTATAATGAATGTGTCATAAAATCACAAAAGGGACACATGTGTTGACTTGTGAAGTAGATATCCAAAGGTGAAGAAACCACTGAGTTTATCACTTTAAGATGTTACTATATCCCAGGATCAGAACCGAAGCAACTGATAGAGTATTATTGCCTTTTAAGAAAGAAACATCAGAGTGGGACTCTGGAAGCGTGCATTCACTTAGGTTGTTAACCAAAGTGAAAAATAAGCCATTTTAACAAATGGAACTTCATATTGGATGAAGTACTAATCATATGAATGAATTGTTAGTATTGTACTACAATGGTCTCAAGCTTGGAGCAAAGTTTGTATAAAGTATACAAACGAAATATATGTAGATATATAGTTTTAGAAACTGCTTCAAAAGGTGTTTTGAATGAAAGGGGTTCTTTTAGAACCCATGATTGAATCCAAACCATAAGGTCGTTAGTAGAGTACTACGACGTAATGGGGCGATAGCTCAAGCCATGGAATCAAGGTCTCATCAAAGTATTCGAACACATTAAAGAGACATAATCAAATGTCTTGGAAACATTTGATAAGTAAATCCCTTTTAAATATAAAAGAGATTAATACATAACCAAGTTAACCTACGAGCATAAACTCTCTCGACAAGATGTATAAGATACACTAGTGATTGACTTTAGTGCAAGTGGGAGATTGTTGGAAATATGCCCTGAAAGTCAATCTTTGGAAGAAATCTTTCAGGACAAATGAATCGATGTATGGATGATTCTTATACATGAAATGGCAAAGATACTAATTAGGACTATCTCAATAAACGATATAAGTCCTGAATAGTGAATCCATGGACAATGGAACGATTGAAGAAGTAATCTAATGATGTTAGACTACAGAGACCTTCTTCACATAACCATTATGTCCAAAAGGTTCCTGGTCGTTGGATTGTCGGAGGGATACTGACAATGCTTAGACCGGTACATACTGTGTCCGCTTCAATTGGAAGGATGGAAAGTCTCAACCCATTCGTGTTGTGACACTAAGACAAGTATGTAGGTGCTCATTAAGGGAATGAGTTCACTGAACACAATCGAACGGGAGTACTTGCATGGAGGTCTACTCACATGTCAAGCAAGTAACTCTAATGGTTGGAAAGATGTAAATAATCCTTAGACCTGAGGCATCGTCGTTGTCTTGTGGTTAAGTACTTAATCTTTGATTATGTCAAAGTCTCCCAATTCGAGGGTGTCCACGGCATAATTGGGGTTAAGCCACTTAGTCATGAAGGCAAGTGTATGCGCAACAAGGAATCTCTAATCCTCGACAAGAGAGGAAGAATACTCTAAGATATGATTCGGGAATCTTCGGCCGAAGTATTGAGCGTAATAAAGGAAAGCGTTCCTATACGACTCAATTGAATCATATAAGAAGGAATAATCACATTAGGGGTTTGACATGATATATCCATACCCTAATGATGTGATTGAGAGTATTGTATTAGAGAAGGATTGAATTACATTGTAATTCCAACTGACTAGGTTCTTCGAATAAACTTCTACATTAGCTTGGGTAGCTATGACATATGGTTAGATGTCACTCATAGCTTGTGAGTTCTTCTAGATGATTAAATGTAGTCGTCAAAGAAGAAAGGTGAATTAAAATGAAGTTTTAATTCACTAAGTGATTGAATTAAATATAAGCAATTGGATTGATGCCAATCACCTCACTGCCTTGCTAATTAGAACCTAAAAGATTGTTCACCACAACACTATTGTAGTGAGTAACTAATGGATGATGGAAACAATTAATTGGATTAATTATGTGTTGTGATTAATTTAGAAAAGTCTAAAGAAATCATAAAAGCGATAAAGATCGTTTTGGGCTTAAAGAAACGTTCGGGTTTAATTAGGCCCATTGGGCCTAAACCCATTGGGCTTTTATTCAAGCATTGGATGACTTGAAATAACAAAAGCCCAAAGCCCAAAAACAACACAAAGGGGCCGGCCACTTTAGGTGAGGAAAGGTGAGATATTTAGTCAAGTTGTTGACTAGGTTTCTTTTGTCTATATAAGCAACTTTATAGAGATAAAGTTCATTAGGGTTTTTTGTGAGTTTTGAACAACAAAAGAGGCAAAAGAAAATAGCTCTCTTGAACCACAAAAACCGGCCACCAAAGGGGGTTTTTACTAACATCTCTTACACCCTTTTGGTTATTCCTTCATCCTTCTCACTACACTAGTGGGTGAGGATCTTTAGAGGTTTCCTACTTTGGGAACTTGAAGAGAACCTAGGAGCACTCATTATAACAAAGTGGAGGAGGCAAGGAGGGAAGCTAGGCTCAAGGATTTCAAGGAGCAAAGGGCTTGGAGGTGGTCCATCCTTGGTCTCAAGTCTAGATCAAGAGGTATAAGACTAACCTTCACTTTGTTCTTGATTCTAAAATTTGTTTTGATGCATTATATATAAACCTATGAACCTTGAAGGGGATTTGCATGACTATAGCTTTGATAATATGTTATAAATGCTTCCGCTGCTTTCGTATATTAAATTTTGATTTGTATATGCATGATAGTCATTATGAAATCCCATGCTAGAATCTCATAATTTCCCTTCACTTCTTTACTTTGAAGTACTCCTTTCTTGTTTTATTTGATATGCATGAAATTGGAGTAGTTGGGTCCAACGCCTAATAGGAAAAACACGCCTTAATATGATGAAACGCGTAACTAAAATCAATCACCATCCCTAGACCAAGATTCAACACTAGGCTCGTGTTGGATCTAATCAAAGGTTCATAGTCATCCTAAGGCCTTAAGGCAACTATATAGTCCATCAATGAATGCAAACCTTATGTTAGTAGTACCATATACTCTTGCTTTAAAAACCGTTTTACAAGCATAGTGGGAGTATTATATACAACTAAATCAATCACATGGACTAATAGTTGTAATAAGACCAAATTGTTTTAATAAGATTAAAATGCATGCTTATATGTGATGAGACCTAAAACCCTCAACCAAACCATTATTAAGTTGATAAGCATGAGAGTGCTTTGAACACTCTTTCGTGGCCTTCCACCGTGGTAGGCTCCAATCGTTTGTGACTCGTACACTGACTTCACCCTATCATGGGGGAGTACAAAGTGCGTGCTTACACTCAGGAGGAGTTCTATATGCATACATGATGTTGTGAAGGTAGGCAACGAGAATGATCAACATCATATCATTGTGAGGTTGTTCTTGAACCCCTACTCGAACTTGCATGGTGGGAATGACTTAACTAAGTGCAATGGAGCCAACATCATATCATTGTGAGGCTTCATTCTCTAAAGGCCAAATAAGATGGGTACTTGCAAGAGATGCAAATGAGTAAGCGTACTCTCTCATTATTATTGATGCTAGCCAACATCATATCATTGTGAGGTGGGCTTGGTAATGATGAGTCTCCCATACCCTACTAAGAGTTTCCTCCAAAACTCTCGAATTCCGATGAGGGATATGGAATTTGGCAAAAATAGTGGGTGGTACTATTTGATTTAAAGACTCGGATCAAATGGCTTAAAATCAATCAATTTATATTTGTTATGTATTTATCTACCAATATATTTGCAAACGCTATCCAAAACTTGACAAAGAAAAGCCGAAAGCTTTAGTTTCCGGTCTTGGTACTACAATCCCATAGATTGTCTATAATGGCTTGTATATGTACCTAAGTAGTCTCATCCTCACAATCTTCCTATTGATAATGTATCATTGGAAGAACATGTTAGGTAAGTCTATCATAAAGAGGACAACACTTTTAATGTCATAATTCTTCAATTACAAATTGTTGTATGAAGAAATAAGAGTTGCTTTGAACAACCCTTAGCTAACGCAAACATTAGTGCTTGTTTCTTTGTTACATGAACAAGGAACTTGAGAAGTAAGCACAAGGGCATGGACACTTTATGTGCCATGATTTTTCACTTACAAATTGTTGTATGAAGAAATGAGAGTTGTCTTGAACAACTCTTGAAAGTTTGTAATTATGTTTAGAACATAATGGTTGGTTGACAAAAATAGTCCATCAACATGGACTTATGATGATTTTGAATCATTGAGTGTTGAAGTGTTAAACCACTTCTAGAGACGGAAACTAGGCAAGGACTTCACCCTTGTGTCCCTATCCAAATGGTTCACTAAGTTTATTGTAAACTATATAGTGAACAATAACCACACGCTCTACAAATCGTTTGATGTGTATAACACAATTGAAATAAGTTTCAAGAGAGATAGTGGGAGTTTAAGGACCATGACTATTGTAGTCAAAGGAGAAGTCAAATGAAGAAGGGGAAATAACTCCAAGGGAACAAACTTTCTTTATGAAAGGATGGACATTGAAAGGGGTATTTGCAAGAAATGTCTTGCAAGTGTCAAGAACACACCTGTCGAAGGTGTTGTAAATTGTTCTTGAAAAGTTCAAAACAGTTGGTTCTTCTACTTGAATGCTTGATTCCGTATTAATAACTATGTTTTACAATCGTTGTAAAAGTGTGGCTAATAAGAAGTAAAAGATTAATGAGAGAAGAGAAAGTACTTCACATTCGGAACGTGAATCAAATGTAGATCTCTGTGAAAGCAGATCGTACTTACTTCCTCATATGAAATTGGAAAAACCAAAGATTGTCTTTACATTCCAATTTTAAGGAACTTAATTCCGTCACTATGAGAGATGGATGAATGTTTTGTTTGACAAAACATTGTTCTTTATTAATGAATGATTAGATTATTGTAATCTAATTGATTATTTCTATAGTAGAGATGATATGGTAGTGTTAACTGTTTAGAATATAACGATGCTTAAAACCCAAAAGGTTGCAAGGTAGTGACTAATCCCAACTGAGTTGTGATACCTCTAAAACATAAATTACGAGTTGGTCATAGATGGATGCTTTGGATCGTTAGATACTTATCCAATGCCTTCTTGTTAAAATTGTATAGAGGCAAAATGTTTGAATCTTTATTCTTTTGGAAAGGAAGAAAGAATCACAAAGTTGTTGAGGTTAATTCACTTAGATGTTGGTGGCACTTGTCCACAACATAATACTACTCATGTTGTATGACATTCACAAAGATCGCTCTCGGTTGGACTATCATCTATTTTGAATAAACACAAGTCCGAATACTTTGCAAAAGGTTTCAAAGAATTCAAGAAATGTAAGTAGATGAGTAAGATGTCTAAAGTATTTACCTCCTTAGATTTGATCCAAGGAAAGGTAACACTTTAGAACAGTTTCCTTGAAAGATATCAAGGAAAGAAGCATCATATGATAATGGATTTCTCCATTAAGAGAAGAACGAACTCGAATAAGATTTAGTTCGTTGGATGTTATCAATTACCCATATAAATAGGATATATACTTCTAAGACAATATGATTGTCAATTAGAAGATCTTCCAAAATTTTCATGACTCCATAGGATGTAGTTGGAAAGAAAGACAAATTTTAATCATGTTAAGATTTGGGGTTGTGTGCTAATAAACAATATTTGTTTGAGAATTATCTTGTGGATATCCTTAAATTAACCTTTGGATATCACTTCTATAAACCAACTAACAAATGTTGTTTTGTTGGGTAGTTCATTTTAATCCTACAATATGATTTGCCTAAGCGCAAATGAACGAGAGATAGAACTCAAAGAATGGGTTCTTTGAGAGACAAGATGATAATCAACAAATATAACAACCTATTTCCTACAGCACAAGCTCCAAGGTAGTCGAGAATGATTTATAAACTGTCTCGATTGAATGATTTGAACTTTATGACTATGTCATAGAGTTACACCTCTTAATTCGAAAGAAATAAGAATGAAAATCCTTATGACTACATTGAGTGTATATACGACATATACTCAAGGAAATGGTAAAATACCATTTGACCCGAAATAATGAAACCTTTATAGCTAATTGGTAGCTTAAGGTGACTACAATAAAAAAAGATTGGTTGACTTTGAAGAAACCATCTTTGACGTAGTCTTGGTTTCAATTAATTCAAAGATTGCTAGCTACAACTAAATGGTGATTCAATGTTTGGACATAATATGGGTTTCTAAAACCATTATTAAGATAGTCTTGATAATATATGTCTGAAACTATGAATCACAAGACATGTAAGTTGTAGAGATCCATCCATCATGAATCTTAGCAAGCTAGTGGGAGCTATAAGCATCTTATGAGAGAAAGATGAAATCAATTGATTTCTCATAAAGATGTAAATGAATCTTTTGTTTACTAGGTTTACAAAAGATTAGTGGGAGTTAATCATGTTCCTAAATTTGAATATATATATATACACATATATGATATATTAATTTTGGAAATGGAAAGAATACTTCTTCGTTAAAGTTATGACTTTAAACATTCTATAACGATAGAATGTATATGGGAGACATAGTCTATAAACATAGGATGGAAATCTATAATGATAGATTTCAGGATATAATTGGATTGTATCAAGCCCTAATAATAGACAAGAGATGCTAGGAATTTTCTCATATGATGATAAACTTCAATCAGAAGAACAACTCTAGTAAGACTAGGAGGTAGCTTTTCTCAAAGGGAACATACCATTTGACTCCCAAAGAAATAATGCGTAAATAGAATCCTTTATGTATACGCAAAAAGGTGATTTATGTATTTCATATTGTATGAAAAACGTTGATATGAGTTGTACTAAGATCGGTACAAGACAATATCAATACAAGCCTAGGATCAGAACCATGGCAACTATCAAGTGAATCCATAAGTATTTGAGAAATAATAAAGGATGGATTCCTCAAGAATGAGGAAGAATTAGAGTAACGTAACGGAAGCGTAAATGTATTAGATTATGAATCTAATCCATTATTGGATGTTTCTTCATTATGAATGAAGAGATAATCAGATATCTCTTTATTATGACTAAAGAGATATTTGGATGGAAACATTAAAAGTAATGACTTTAGTGTGTTCCATTATGAATGCAAAATATATTGCCATATAGAAGCTTACAACAATGTTGTTTGGATGGGAAAGTTCATTTATGAACTCTCTATTCGGTTCCAACCAGAAAGTGTCTCTAGTGTACCGACACTACGACATTAATGGGGCGATAGCTCAAGCCAGGGAATCACGGTCTCATCAAGATCCGAACTCAAATGAGAGACTGAACCACATGATTGAGAATCATGTATAATGGTGACGTCGTTATTCTCAAGGTTGCTTCTATGGATAACATATAGATATCCATTGCCTAGGCCTACTACTCAGCCATTTTTGAAATGACTACAGAAGAGGTATCATCATTGATGACCAAGCTGATTGGCTCTAGTGCAAGTGGGAGATTGTTGGAAATGTGCCCTAAAACCAATCATATGATGATACTTTACGGACATTTCACATGTTAAACTAATCTAGTTTAATATCAAGGGCAAAGATTATTGTTTTAAACCGTCTCATATAAATGTTATATGCTTAAACGATAAGTCCCAGGAATATGTAATTAGGAGAATGTAATTTAAAGAAGTTATATTCATGAGACCATTCTCTTTCGTATACATATCCTAAACGTTCCTGATCATAGGATTGCCAATTGGGCATTGACAGTCCGTTAAGATCAGTACATGTTGTGTCTTCTCTCAGGGAGAGTGATTGGTCTCGAGTCATTGGTGTGATTGACACCAAGACAAGCATGTAGGTGCTCAATAGAGAATGAGTCCACTGAACACGATCAACGAGGAGTTCTCATACTCATGTCACATGAGAACTCATGGTTGGGATAATGCAAAGTAGTCCTTTGACCTGAGGCATCATAGTTGTCTTGTGGTTAGGTCCTTGATCTTTGACTATGTCAAAGTCACTCTGTCAGAGGGTGTCCACGGCATAGTTAGGGTTAAGCCACTTAGCCATGGAGGCAAGTGAATGTGCAACAAGGGATCTCTAACCTTCAAACCATTTGAGGGAGAATACTCTATGATATGATTAAGAATCTCTGGCCAGAGTATGAATGAGATTTAAAAAGTCGTTCCAAATCACATTCAAGGTAATCATATAAGTAAGAGAATCACATTGGATAGTAGATATGAATAAACTATCAAACCAAACAATGTGGTCAAGAGTATTGTATTAGAGAAAGACCGTATTGCATTGTAATCCTAAACTGAATAGGTTCTCCACCTCTTCTGATTAGCTTGGGTAACCATGATATACTGCTAGGTGTCACTCATGGTTTGTGGAAGCCCTAAACATGTATAATCACTAAAGGGAGAATTGAAAGTAAGTTTTAATTCACAATCGATTTGAAAGAGTTCTAATTGCCCACTGCCTCGCTAAAAGGAACCTAATGGATTGCACACCGTGTAAGGTAGAGATTGAAAAAACAATGGAGATGAGTAAGGATAATTAAATGGTTTAATTATTTGTGGCAAGGATTAATTAATATGTTAATTAATCAAACGAATAAAGTTCGTTAAAAACCTCGGGTTAGTTTTGGGCCTCAAGGCCCAATGGGCTTCGAACATCAAGCCCATTGACTTAAGTTGTATGACAACTTAATGACTAAATATTCACAAAGGCCCAAACAGCCCAATAACACCCTATGGCCGGCCATATTGATAAAGGAGTGGGTTTTGGACTTATTACAAGTTTGCCACTCCAATGAAGGTAGGTATAAATATGACTTTATGGCTTTTTCTTCATTAGGGTTTCTTTTAGAGAAAAGATGAGAACACAATGTCCCTCCCTTTCTCTCTAAGAGGCCGCCCCCTTTGGAGGAGATTAGCTAGCAATCTCTCATCCTCCAAGGTCACTCATCTCTTCTTCAAGTCCCTCATTAGTGTGGAAAAATTAGAGGTTCTCAATTTTGGGAACTTGGAGAATCCTTTCTACCATCCTTCTCCAAGAAATCAATGGAACTAAGAAGCAAGGAATGAAGGCCCTCTCCTTGGGTGATTAGCCTTTGCTTATGCAAATAGGAATCAACAAAGGTATAAAATATCTCAACTCACTTTGTTCTTGAGTTGAGTCTTGGTTCACCTTTCTACTAGGCTTTGAATTTCATGGGTAATGCTTTGTTTTAAGTGCATACAAGCATTATTCCGCCTTTAAATGTTAATTGCATGCCATAGATGTTGCTCAAATGAACATGTTTTTCACAAAATTTCCTTCATTACCCTCTCACACTTAAGAGCATACCCAGATGGGTGTCAAGGAATTAATATACCCTCTCACACTGAAGAGCATGGGAAAGTATACCTAGATGAGTGTCGGGGGATTAGTTTACCCTCTCGCACTGGAGAGCATGGAAAAGCATACCCAGATGGGTGTTGGGGATTGGTTTACCCTCTCGCACTAGAAAACATACCTAGATTGGTGTCAGGGGATTGGTTTACCCTCTCGTACTAGAGAGCATGAAAAGTCGCTATTATGAGTGCAGTTGAAGAAAGCCTCGTATTCTGCTCCGTCATTGGATGCTTTGATGTTAGGAATGCCACTAGTCTGATCGGCGCAGCTAAGCCGTGAATCACAGGTCGGCCCCGGTGAGGAGCCACAAGATATAGGTCGGCACAGCAAGGAGCCGCAGAACAAGTTTGGCTTGGTTGGGAGTCGTTGTGCATGTTAAGTGCAGCTGGGAGTGATGCTAAAATTAACTTAACACACAAATTAAACCCTCTTGTTGTCAATTGTAGTAAAGAATGTAAGTAGGGATCGCTTAAAAACACAAATCAAAACAGATTTTGACTAATAAAACACTTTAAAGTAAATGGGGATTGGATTTTGACGAATTTGAAAACAAAACAAATAGATTGTACGCTAAAACAGATTTTGGATGAATTTGGGTAAACTATGGATGATGGGCTAGCTGAGGGTTCTTCTCCACACATGACACACTTGCACATAAACCAATTTTCAGTTGTTCTTTCGATAAATCATGAAACTCAACACCCCAGGTTAATTAAGCCCGCTTAAATTAACCTTCAAGTTCTCCTTAAGTTATTGAATTGGATGGGAAAACGCATACAACAATTCAAGCATTCTTCAAAAGTCCTTTACGTGAACAGTACAATAAAGATACAATCAAAGATCATTAAGCATTATGAAAACTATAAGTATTAACGAGGCATTCGTTACTATGATGAGCATGAAACTCCTGCCAAGAATTCATTTAACGCGATCGTTTATAAGTGACCTCCATTACTTGTGAATATAAGTTTGTAACTATTCTAGCATCATATTCATGCATGCAACTAAGTGTGCACTCTTAATAAACATACACGAATAAGTTAATAATCAAGCAGTTAAACAAATTGAATTCATAACTTATGAATCACAATTGAAGGTAATCAATTCATATTGCAAGTATGTTCATGGCTTTGAATTTCCCCCTAACTAAATAGGGGTTTAGCCACTCATAATTGCAACAAAATTAGAAAATAACAAAGTAGACATTGAAAGCAAGAACGAAGTACACCTAAAATGCTCCAAAGTTCCAAGCTTGAAACACCAAGGACCTTTGTTTTCACCACCTTGTTGCAGCACAAGTGTCTAGGATGTGTATGGATATATGGAAAGGTTAGGAATGTATTTAGGATTGGTGAATGTCTCGGCCAAGGGAAGGAAAATGTATTTGTGTTTGTGAAATGTGGGATGTATGGATGTATGGATGGAATGGATCTCACGACATGGAAAATGGAAGTGTATGGAGATGTGTTTGAATGTATGAAATGGAATGGAGCTCAAGACAAGGGACTTGTGTTTGTGAATGAAGCTCTTTTTGATGGATCAAGATCGTCCTTTAGGAAGGGGAATGATGGATGTATTTATAGGCTAAGGAGATGACCACTTTAATTCATTGCATGTGCAGTTTGTATGGGTGTGTGTTATCCATGTTTCCCTTTACATTTGCACACACATGACCTCCATCATTTCAACCACAAAACAAACACATTTTTTGCCCTCCAACCTGTCCATTCAGTTTGCATGTGTGTGTATGTCATCCTTGCATGTGGGTGAGCTATTTGATGTCTCCTCCCTTTGCATGTGTTTGTGCTATCACCTTTGCACAAAAAGACCCTCACCTTGCCATGGGTTTGCATGTGTGTGTGTTGTCATGTTTACCTTTGCATTTGCACACACACATCTTCATCATATCAGCCACAATCAACACATTTTCTCCATCACATGGCAACTGTGCTGTTTGTTAGTTGTAGGTCAACACACTTGCACACACACATGCTGAATTCCAATCTTCCAAAAACGTTCATCCTCATGTCTCCATGTGCATGCAATCCATTTCAGCCCAAAATTGCTCCAAAATGCACCAAAATGCACTTTTCTTGCCAACTTTGTTATTAGGACCTACAAACATACGAAAATAGCTTATAATACATAATTGACTAAGAAATAACAACATAAATGAATAAGAACAAGCTAATCTTTCTAGTGCTCGTCTGCCCCAGCGTGCCTTCAGGCAAGTTGTTGCATTAGTAAGAATATTCGCTAATGTCTTCGCCTTTAACATTCTGCATCTGGATTGTGCATAATATTGCGTCATGACAATGATTGCATGCATCTAAAGATACAACTTGAGCTTTCTGTTTGCAACAACTAACGCCACAATTAATGTTTTGATTTTTGGGTATCTAGTATCTGTATCGATGAGAGCTTTTGAACTATGGAATATAAGTAGTTGAGCCCTCAACTTTTCTTGTATAAAGGTAGAGATCACAATTGCTTCAAATACTGCCAGATAGATGTATAGGTTCTCGTTGCTTTCAAGTTGGATAGAAAGGGTCATGTCAGGTACTTCTTCAAGTCTTGGAATATTTTCTCGCACTTCATTGTTACATTTGTCTCGTTGTGCCTTCCTGATGGCCTTAAAAAAAAATCTTCCATCGGCTAGTAAATCGCTAAAAGAACAATTGAGTACTGCTGCGTGCTTGATCAAACCTTATATCTTCTTCAGAGTAGTGCAGGACTTCATATCCAGGATCGTTGGAATATTCTTTGGATGTGCGCCTGGTGAGGTTGAGCTTCGTGAATGGTTTCATGCGTTTGAATCCGCACAGCTGCTCTATTATGAGCCTTTGTACTTTCTCCTAGATTTTCCTCTGCTGGGGTAGCGTAGCCTTCAGCTGCCCCCTAGTGTTGACCTGATAGTCCATGTTGCTCTTCTGCATGTCATACTCATCTATGTCAGGGCTGCAGTACACTTGGTTCGTCTCTGGCCGGTGAGCGAGCTGCTTGCTGTCGCACTTGGCGTGTGCTACCAGTTAATCTTGAGCCAGACTACTCTCATGCTTTCTTCAATCTGTTGTACAACTACCTACTCCGATGCCTCGTAAGAGGATCTTATTGTGGGCCTAGCCTTATGTGGATGCTTCGCCTAAAATATCCAGAGTGCTCGTCAAACCCAACCTCGAATGCACGTTGACTCGTAGGCTGAGTCAAGAATTAATGCTTCTCTATGCATTAAGGCAGGAGAAGATATCTTCCCAAGGGCCAAGCCGAGAGTGCATAATACCCAAACACTCAAAATTAACTAGAAAGAGTCATGATCATATGCCCTTGTTTACTTCTGGACACCTCGTCCAGGGTGTGCGATGTCTCAATGCGCTCGAGGAGTTAATTCATCAAGGTTATTTGCTGCGCAAGGGTGCTAGTTAGGTCGGCGATTGGCCAGGATAGGTGATGTTCACCATTTGGTGTCGAAAATCTGGATGATGATCATCTTCATGTGTAGTGGAAGTGTAATGAGCTGCATGTAAAAAACTTGGGCCCAAAATAAGCATACTTGGGAAAAAATAGGGTGTAAATATCCCTGGGTCGATTGTTATTCCAATGGTCAAAATCTGGATCGACTGAAGTGGTCCTGAATCAGTTTGGGCTATGGGATGAGTCATCGGAGCGGGTGCAGGGCAGGCCAACCCACCTACTTGGCTAAGCTGTGCACTGGCCTCACGCGTGGACCGCCTACCCTTGGGCTTACGCTGCTCACACAGTCTGCTGGGCTCAGGCTATATCTACAACGAGATAGGCTTGGGTCACTGCAACTTGGGTTGTTAGCTAGGCTCCAACTGCGGCAGCTTGGGTTACCTAGTTGGTGACTCTATGTGTTATGGCATGGGCCTCTTAGGCTAGGCTTGCAACTTAGAGGGCTTGAGCCTCCTGCTCTTAGCTCGTGTCTTGCACATGCTGGGCCTTTTACCCGTGGGCCATTGTATGGACTTGGGCCTCTTACAAGGGCAGCGGTGTAGCTACCTGGGCCATGACCTGGTGGCCTTGCCGTGCCTACTAGGTTGTCGTCGTCGTGGTGGTGTTGCTCCACGGCAGTAGGGCTCATCCTGCCGTCACGTTGAACCTCGGGGATCACCGTCGTGGGGACACATCAGGACTCTAAATTTCCATGAAACTTAGTCTAAGGAATGCAAAACAAAATTACATGGAGGTATCGGAAAAATATGAGTGGATTCAATACATTTAAGAGAACCTTCAGATGACTCCTTATAGTGATTGTGTAGTTTAGTATAGTGGTAGTGCATTTTTAACCATTGAGTTTAAAGTTCGTATGTTGAAAGTTGCTTATCAAAACATACAATAAGCACAAGTCATGAATGAGGACTTATTTATTTTAACCATTTTGTGTGGATCCATAAGTTTTATTCATCACTAATCTATCTTCTACCTTCAACTTAACAAAAAATAAAAAATAAAATAAATAAAAAAATAAATAAAAAAAAACAAAACTTCCCATCTATCTTCAACGTGTATTGAATTTGGTGAATAAAAAAAAAGATTACTTTGTACCTAGATTTATAAGCTTCAAAGGTTAAAAGATAATATGACACATAATTGACAAGAATAGAGTACTTCAAAATATGTAACTTCAATTGTTGGGATATGATGCAGATCTGATGGTCAGTGCATTTATGGAGCGTTGAAATAAAATGAATGCTTAACAACAATTAGTAGCACTTAGTAATAGCCATGGAATTTTTTGGCTGATCAAATTACTTCTTTATGTAATTTTTTAAGTTTTCTATGTTTTTAATTTTGTTGTCTTTTCAATTTCTGAATGTAAGTTACAAGTGCTTATAAAAACCACTTCTTACAAGAAGGTGGGAAGAGTTGGACATTTTGATTAATAAAGATTCAGAGTTTTTATCTCTATTAGTTCGGTGCCTTTGTCTTGTGAGATGTTTTGGTTTGTTTTCTAGTTCTCTGCAATTGTAGGGTGGTATTAGAATGGGCTCTCTTGAGGTTTTCAAGTCTTTCATCACACCAAGACATAGTGGGCTCTATACTTCATTCCTCATTTCCTTTTAATTTGTTTTTTTTTTTCACTATCATCATGCATCAGTTGGTTATCAGAGTTTGGTTACGGTCTTTATGATGTTTCCAAGGAAAAATGTTCATTCCTAGGGAGATGAAGTGGCACAAATCAAGAAATGGCTCGACATGACAATCAATTTGTGAAAATGATGTGTATGATGGAGGAAATTAGACATTGGCTCCCTAACAATCCACCACTAGATCACCGGGAAAGACAAAACCCTACACCACTACCAGAGGGTTACAAGGAAGATTATGAAGAACATGAAATTGTTAATCCATTTGCAGGTTATGGGCACCAAGGAGACCTTATATTCCACATAAAGCAGTTACTTGGGTGATTAAAAACAACAATAATTGTTGGGATTCTAAATTCAAAACTGAAATGTCGGAGTTTCATGGTGGGATGCAACCGAATGACCTCTTAGATTGGTTCACAGTGGTAGAGGACATCTTTAATTTCAAGGAGGTTCTCAAAGACAAAAAGGCAGGATTGGTAGCCACTTGTTTACCAAAGAGAGCATTAACTTGGTGGCAACAAGTTAAGGCCACTCAGATTCGGAAAAGGAAAAGAAAGATTGAAACATGGGAAAAGGTGAAGAAATACATGTGTGTTGAACTTTTGCCTATTAGGCAAAATCCTTATATATGCAGTTACAAAATCTTTGGCAAGTCAATAAGCCAGTGAGTTCTTATATGGAGGAATTTTACAATCTACTTGCATGAAATAACTTGGAAAACCCATGACAAATTTGTAATGACCCGTCCCCAATTTTTACGGGATTAGGAATGTTGACGGTGTTTTAGTAATTTCACATTGGTTGGAATATTTATTTTATGTTTTGTTAGCCACTAAGGCCGACAAGTTGTCCTGTATCCCCTCTATGTCTCCCCCTTCCCTATTAAACTCTCTCCTGCCCTACCAAGTTCTCTCAACCTCTACTCTCTTTAACTCCCTCATCTCTCTTAGCTCTCCCTCTCTAGTTACTCTATCTATAAATCTCTCTTTCTCCCTCTGAATTCACTTTTAGTCCCTCCCTTTCTCCGACTCTCATTTCCCTCAAACTCTCTCTCCCCTCTGTTGAACCACGAGCGATCTCCTCCAGCAAACTACATTACTAGGTAGCAATCTTAACGAAAGTTAACACCCTCGTAACCCAGAAACCAGAAACATGGGAAAAACACCCTAACTCCCCTTCTGCCTCATTGCATTGTGGCTGCCATGGCCACTGTTCAACATCTTCGGTGAACTCTCACCGATGCTGACATAGGTAAGCTTCAAAAACACTCTAAACCTTCTCTTTATGTCCCCATAGTTCGTTTTTGATCGTTTCTGTGTATTTTAGACATCGAAGCATTGCAGAAATAGCTTGGGGGAGACTTTTCAGATTCCGACAAGAACCCACAGCCTTCCAAGCCATTTTCCAACCAACTCTGGCCACGGCTGGCCACATGAGGTATAATACTCTTCCTTCTTCCTTGGGCTTCATTTTGGTATATTGGGTTGCTAATATTAGTTGAGATTTGGGGATGAACAAAGCTTTCCAAGCTCAGGATTTCTTCTTTGTGGAAGCCGGCCGACCCACGGCCTGAAATCAGGTTGACCCAAATCGACCACCCAGAATCGGATCTGATCCTGACCCGTTTACCCTAGGACCCGACTTGTTTTCTAACTGGATTTGGAATATTCTTTGTTTTGACTTTTACGAAATTTTCTCGAAAATCTTCCTAGACTAATTTTGACGTCTCGAGTCCATTTTTGACATCCGTTTAGTGAAATTCCAAAGTCTTAACGTAGTTGACCTGCTCGGCATCTTGGTTGACTTGTTTGTTGACTTTTTACGAAATTTTCCCATGGCCCCTCTTAAAGTAATTTGACGCCCTGATTCCAAATCCACACTTTGTTTTCCCAAATTCAATCATTTTAGTAGGGTTTTACTTATTATTCCCTTTTATGTGCTTAGGTGTGTTTGTTAGTGGCGATCCCATCCTCTTTAGTTTGCACGGCTCTTCGGCGACGGAGTATCTGTGAGTGGAACCCTTCGAAAATGCATGATTTTATTACTAGAAATGCATACGTGAAAAGCATGATTTTATGACTACATTTTATGAAACGTTTATTGAGTTATCAGATTTACGCTTTATGAAATATCATGCTTTATCGAATTTACGCTTACTGAGATATTTATGAACATGGGTTTATGATATGATGTTTGAGCTATTGAGCTCCGATGGTCTATATTTCGGGTGGATGATATATGTGCCTTCGGGCGGGCGATGTAGGTGCCTTCGGGGGGGGGGGGGGGCAATGTATGTGCCTTCGGGCGGGCAATGGTATATATTTCGGGTGGATGATATATGTGCCTTCGGGCGGGCAATGTATGTGCCTTTGGGTGAGCAATGTATGTGTCTTCGGGTGGGTGATGGATGTACCTTCGGCCGACTATACGCACACTTTATATAATATACGTTTCAAGAAGGTTTTACGGGATGCTAGGGCTTTTCGGAAGACCTACTACATATTATGCTATAAGAGTTTTCTAAAACTAGCGGTTAGTACATCAAATAGTAGTTTATATTATTATTATTATTTATATTAAATTGGTCCACTCACGATTTGTTTTGCGCTCCCTTCAGGACTTGGAATCGAGGTGTACGATCCCAGCATCAAGGCACTCCCGCATATGTATCTTCGAGTACTCTCGGTGTAAGACCTATTCCTTTGTTCGTACTTTTTCATAATATTCCTCCTACAGTATTCTTGATTAGTTGTATGCTCTGAACACATTCCCACATTTGCATATTCACTATAGTTAAATTTAAGTGTTTTATTTACATTCATTCCTTGTTCATAACTTACATCATGTTAATATGGCTTCGTCACTCTCAGGTGTCGGCCAGAACATGCCCATCTTGGTGTTTGGAGGATACCGGGGTTGGGCATGTCAATTTGGTGGCATGTTACATTGGAGGATTGAGCCAAAATTTTCAGAAGACTCTGAATCTATATGATCCTTATGATGTATCTGACGCACATCAAAATGCTCTCCAGATTGAGACACAAAGCAGTTGATGCAATATTTCTTCATGGGGCTCTACAATAGCAGCCCTACAGTGGCCTCCAAGACTATTATCAAGAACATATTGCCCCAAAAGTCACTTCTAGTGGAAGTTCAAATTCCAAGAATGCTCATACTTTTGGTGGGAAGTGTCATCAGTGTGGTGAACTTGGTCATAAGTCCAGCAAATGTTCAAAATCTGATCGTCCAGTAAAAAATTATTTGTTGAAAGTGAAGATAGAAATGATGATTTTTATGATTTCTCATAATAAGCAATTTATGACGGTGATGAAAAAGACAACCTAGACGATATATTATATGAGGACCAAGGGAGGCTCTGGTTGTTAAAAGAATGTGTTTTTCCTTGCATAATGAGGATGATCATTGGTTGCGTAACAACATTTTTCGTTCAACATGCACAATTGGAGATAGGGTTTGCAAGCTCTCTTGGCTTAAACGTGGCAATGAGGTAAAGGTTTCCAAACAATGTTTGGTCCATTTATCTATTGTAATGTTTCCCATGATTGGCGAAGAAACACCTACACTGGGATAATAAGCGTATTGTGCTTGCTTCTCTAAAGAGTTTGGGCCTAAACCATCGCATGGGGAGTTCTAATCTCTTTACTATCATCAGTTCTTAACTAAAATGAAATAAAGTGGCGTGGTCTATGTGTTGGTTGGTAAAGAGAAAGGGCACATTGAGAATCCAATTCCATAATTGGCTAAACCATTGTTAGAGGAATTTGCATACGTGCTTTCAGAAAATGTTCCAGATGGTTTGACTCTACTCTGAATCATTAAGCACCAAATTCTCTTGGTACCTAGATCAAGCATTCCAAACAAACCACAATACCGGATGAACCTTATTGAACGTGAGGAGTTGAGATGACAGGTAGGGGAGTTGCTCACGAAGAGTTTTATTCAGGAAAGCGTAACCATTGTGCAGTTCCTACCTCATTGATGCCAAAGACTCATCAGACATGAAGGATGTCACTAATAGTCAAAAGATCAACAGAATAAAAATTATTGATTTCTGATGCTAAGATTTGATGGTCTTCTTGACCAACTATGTGACGTCATCATGTTCAGTAAAATTGATTTGAAAGTGGGTATCATCAAATTTGCATTAGAGAAGGCGATGAATGGAGAAAAAAAAAAAAACTTTTAAAATTGGAAAGGCTTATACGAATAGTTAGTCATGTCATTCAGGCTGATTAATGCTCCAAGTACTTTCTTGAGAGTTATGATTCATGTTCTTTGGCCTTCTATTGGAACTTGTATGGTGGTATACTTTGACGACATTCTTGTCTACATCATAAGTCATGCCTTACACATTCAGTACATGTTGGAGGTGTTTCTTGCATTGTGAGAGGAGCAATTTTATGAAAATTTGAAGAAGTGTACATTCATAACCGACTATATGTTGTTCATTGGTTATGTTGATTTGGATTTGGAGATGCTGATTTGGAGAAATTTTTACTTGGATCATGAGAATTCAGGTATTGGGGTTTGACTCTTTGAAGGATTTATTAAAAACTCATCCTTCTTCTTTACAATTGTTGAAGATGTTGAGCGAGGAACTAGAACATATTATGTATTACATGATGAAGAGAAATCTTTACAAGGGTATCAACTTTGTATACCGGAGTCTAGATTGAGACTAAAGATCATACAAGAGTTACATAATAAAGGCCACGTTAGAAGGGACAAGACCTTTGAGCTTGTTTCTTCTCTTATTTTGGCCTACCATGCTCAAAAAGGTATATACAATGTTGAATCTATCAAGTTTCCAAAAGCATGGCAACGAGCCCTAGCTTGTACATGCAATTACCTATTCCTTCACAACCATGGGTGAATATAAGCATAAAATTTGTTTCGAGTTTGCATCGCACTCAGCGTGGTGTAGACTCAATTTTTGTTGAGATCGATTGATTTTCCAAAATGGCTCACTTTATTGTCTGCAAGAAGACAATAGATGCTTCGAAAGTTGCTGAGCTATTCTTTCGTGATGTGTACCGACTTCATGGGTTCCCCAACTCAATTGTTTCTGATTAGGACACAAAGTTTATAGTCATTTTTTTACGAGCCTCTAAAAATTAGTTAACACTAAATTGAATTTCAGCAGTGCCTATCATCCTCAAACAGATGGGCAAACTGAAGTTGCAAGTTGCTCATTGGAAGACCTTTTGCTTTGTTTAGTAGGTGATAATGGAACAATAGTTCCATTATCACTGGTCAATTGAAGGTCCTTAAATAAGTTATTTGAGTATTGTGCAATCATACTTGTTCAAGTTTTTGTCATGTGGAAACATTACAAATCTATGGTATCAATCTGCTTCTTGTGTTAAACGTTTGGCCTTTATTTGTTTTCCTTGTATGAATGAATCTGAAAATTCTTTTGAATGTAGCCAAGATGGAATGTTTGGGGTTGTGATGTTGGTCTTCATATGTGGAGGAAATTGGTGTGTTTTGGCGTTGGGTCTTCAATGGTCAAGTTTTTTTGGATCAATTTTGTGGAGTAACTCAGACCGTGAAGATTTTTATTTGAAAAGAAAAATGATGAATTGCAACACTACTGTTTCACATTCTTTTTTGTACTAGGGAAGCTATCTTAGCTATGAGTTTGGCTATTGTAGTTGATATGGTTTTGATAGCATGCCAAGCATTTTTTGGATATGGGACATGTCACATACACCATCTTGAACTCGCTACTATCTTGGTGCAGAATATCTTATTCGTGCAGCAGTTTGGGATCCTACGTACACTCGTCCTGTTGTTTGCACAGGAGGTCGTTTGTACATCCAGATCCAAAGAAGAAGAAGTAGGATTGAAAAAGAAAAAGAAGAATTGAAGAAGATTATTGAAGAACAAGAGGAAGTAGAAGCAAAACTAAAGAGATGAAAGAAGAAGAAGAATCTGGAGGATCCGGATGGGTTGGATCTAGAGAGGATATAAAAACCACTTCTTGTTAGAAGGTGGGGAAATTTGGACATTTTGATTAACAAAAAATCATAGTTTTACTCAATAATTTTAGCGCCTATCTTTTGTGTACTAGATCGGGCTCTTTTGGGAATTTCAGGTCTTTCCCTGCATCAAGACACTATTGCATTATTTTTTTTCAACTCTTATTCTTCAGTAGATTATGATACTGCATGTACATAAATAAATACACAATTAATTCTATATAAATCTGTCAAAATATACACACTTTATCGGTACACAACTTCCCCCTTGTGTATATGAGGAACCATAACAGGTATTGAATAATATATTCAGGGTTTGAGATAGACAAAGGGCAAATTTGGTATTATTATGCTGTAAAATAAAGTTGTTGAGTATTTGACAAACTTTCTTTTTATGGGAAAATGCTTTTAATTTTAAAAAATAAACAGCACTTAAGTGTTTGATAAACTTTTATATAAGTTGCTTTAAATATGTTAAATGATTACAAATGATATAGTATTTAATGTAATATAATAATTGTCGAAGATAGCAATGTAAGGGTAAAGATTGTAATTTTGTAAAACATGTGGGGGTATACTTGCTATTTAAAAATTTTATTAAATGAGCATTGATTAATTATTATGCTTTAAAAAAAGAAAAGAAAAAAAAACACATTTTTTTAATAGACTCTTCTTTTGTTTTTCTATACTTTTCTACTTTCATTGACAACAGTTTTTTATAAAAGCACTTTTTATTTTTTGTTTTATCAAACACATTTAATGTTCCAGGTTTTTTAATAAATAAGCTGCTGTATTTGAAAGAACCACAATCCCAAACCAAACCAAAGTAAATGGAAGGGAATCACAGTCAGCATTTTATTAGTAAGGAAAATATGCTTTATCTACACTTCTGCACTGCACATAAAGAAAAGTTACAAGTCAGAAGTTAGAGAGGCACGTCGGATGGGTAATCACAGGGATGTCTTCGAATTGTGTCTCTGAGCAATTTCTCTTGCTCGTGGAGATCGGAAGAGGGAGAGTCATATACATCTGTGAAAATGTCAGCAACTGGAGGTTTGTCAACTTTTTCTGCTTCTTGGATTGCATGTAATATCTGCATTGCAACAAAAACGCATAAAGAATAATTCAGAAAACACAATTCTTATATTTGGATCTTACACCTTCCATATCTGTTCAACATGTTTTGAAGGATGGATTAGGAGATTTCAAGTTAGAGAACAGAAATTTGCACGAACATTTTCCTTGTCGTCGTACCCAGTGCACAAGGCTCCCGCTTTACGCAGGGTCTGGGAGAGGTGAATGTCGGCTAGCCTTACCTCAATTTATGGAGAGGCTGCTCCCAAGAACATTTTCCTCATACAATAAAAAAAAAAAAAGGTTCCGGCTCTTGGGAAGCTACTTAGGAATATTGTTGAAAACAATCTCTCAAAAATTGATTTCCGTTATTTTAGAATCAAGTTCAACAAAAGTAGAAGTTAGGGGTTTTCTGGAAGTAGAGTTTAACGAGAAAATCAATTCCATGTCGATATTTTTCAAACCAACATATCTCATGGCAAGTTATTGCATAACAAGGTGCTCCAAAGTAAAGCATATCATTATATGACTATTAAAGATGTGTACTATGGAGTATTATAGTGCTCACTGTTCACAGATGATCCATGTAGAATGGGACAACGTAACTTCTACTCCCAAAATTCCTTTGTCAATAAAATTTTACGACAAAAAAAAATATCTATTTTTGTTTTCGAAAACATCTCTCTTAAAATTTAGCATAAAGCTAGTCATCCTAATCCTTGGTATCACTAGAAGTCATTAAACTGGAGAGAATATGATTAACAAAGACATGGAAGAAGAGTTTCTAATTTCTAATAGTTCGTCATTATTTCCCTTCATAAAATAATAGTACGTCTTACCTGCTTCCTCGCATCGTTTCTGGCCTCTAACTCTTGCTTATCACTCCACCAACCATTGTTTTCCATCCACTTTCTAAATCGAGATATAGGGTCTCGCTCCATTTTCCACCATTCAATCTCTTCGACTGGACGATACTTCGTCGAATCATCTGAAGTGGAATGGTGTCCTACTCGATATGTTAATGCCTATCAATGGAAAAGGTCAAAACCAAACATTAAAATTTGAAGACACAATTGGCTAACAAGGCCAGGAAACCAAATAAGAATCCTTTTCATTACCTCAATTAAGATTGGTCTCTGTTCTTTGATTGCCATGTCGCGGGCAGCATAAACTGCACCATACACAGCAAGTGCATCATTACCATCTACTCGGATGCTTCGAACTCCATAGGCCCGGCCTTTGACAACAACACCATCACCTGCCCAAAGAAAAGGAATAAATTATTACTTTGATTCTATGCATCAGCAGACTTCGGTTGATAGAAACTGTAAAGATACAAGCAGAGAGATAGAATACTCCGAAACTGGTCTGATGTAGGTGTACTGATAGCCCATCCATTGTTCCGACAAAAGAATATAACCGGAGCATCCTTAACAGCCGCAAAATTCAAAGCAGCATGGAAATCACCCTAACATAAATTGATTCATCAGAAGGGAACAACCAAAACCAATGACCTCTAAACTATAGGGACACCCCGCCACTGTTGATTGATTACACTTGATTTTGTTTTTATCATAGCCACAGAAAGCCTTCATCATTATATTACTAGACTCTGACCACGAAACATGGTGGCTATTGTAGGACTAACAAAAATATTGAAATGCTGGGCATCAATGGGATAAATGCATTTGAGGCTATAATAAGATTTTTGAATCAACAGAAACATTAGGGACTTAATAAACTTGTTCGCCGCTTTTAATTATATTCGCCTAAGGCTATTAAAAACGTTGGAGGCGTGAGCAGTTTTAGGATAAAATTCAGTGGTAGTTTACCTCACTTGTGCCGCCATCACCAACATACACAACCACACATGCATCTTTCCTATCCATCTTTAAAGAATACGCAGCACCAACAGCATGTGGAAGTTGTGAACTGGAAAGCAATATAAATTATTGGTGGTGTGACCTTAATCATTTTAGTGAAACATTTGAAAATGGTCAAAATATCAGCCAAAAATAATCTCCTACATAAAATCATTTATATCTTACGCCACGGTTGATGCTACAGTGACGTAATTGAGCTTGTTAGACCCATAATGGATTGGCATCTGCCTGCCTTTTCCATAATCAGATTTGTTACTGAAACACTGGTTTGCAAATTCTTGTAGAGTGAAACCGCGCCATAATAGCACTCCTGCCTCCCTGTACTGCATGCATGTCAAAGAAAACTTCTCTCAGCACCTCTCATGGTAAACCATTGAATCATCTGATAAGGAAAAAAGGAATTGAAATCTTAATGAGTAGGAATGTAGGTGTGGCGTATTTAACTAGAAAGGATAGTTATAGTATTGAAAGTTCTCATATATACATATATGTGGTGGAAACCTGAGGAAAGACAATGTCGTCAATGGTGAGTGCTGCCGCTGAGGCAATATTGATGGCCTCTTCACCGACTGTGGTCAAATAGAATGAAATCCTTCCTTGCCTTTGTGCTTCATAGAAAATGGTGTCCATGGTCTGAAGAGTAACCATGTTCGTATACATTTTCACAGCAACTTCCTCACTGACCTGTTTAAATTGGTAATCCATAAGTCACAAGTTACTTCCTACGGCTTATCTTGTATTCGTGTTTGTGAAAAAGAAAATGGAAACTCATTATTGGAAGCGAGACAGAGAGAATTTCTAGTACCTGTACATGGTTGCTAGACAAAATGTGGTTCCCATTGTCGTCAAGGATGCGATAACAGCACTCACGCTCCTTAGCAGTCTCAGATATGAACCTCATTTTAGGAGTGAACTTGACCTTTCCTTCTGGAAACTCTAAGGCCTGTAATGAAAAAGCGATATTCTTCAGCGATTATATGTGCATTGTGCAATGTGCAAGCTCATGGGGCGTCTCGGAAGCAAATTTATGAAATTATGCAAGAATGTCTCATCTTGTAATTCATCCAAGATACTTAAACACCACCTCAATTTCTCGGAGGTAATAACTCCATCGGAGTGAAAATAGCAAACTCTTGCACGGCTATACATAACAGATCCCGCCGACCTCTTATGTGTATATGCTTGTTTTGTTAATGAAGTATCGTTTGACCGAACAGACAGACACAATCAAACTGGAAATTGAAGATTAATAAGATACCTGATCGTGAGTGCGATGAGTATTATCCGAATCCCGCATCGTTTCTGCTTTGACGGATTCAAACCGGCGAGAGCAGAAATTACTTAAATCTCCGGCCGCCAGGATTCGGAGAATTTGAGGAAATGGAGGAGGAGGTGGAGTGAGTGGAGTGGGAGAGGTGAGAGCCAAGGATCCGATGATACTAGACGATGATGATTTGAAATGCTTGATAATGCTGCTACCTGATTTCCGCATCGTCGTCTTCTCCTTCTCTCTCTCTCTCTCTCTCTCTCTCTATCTATCTGGTTCTGGTTCTGGTTCTGCCTAACAACACTCCACTAATTTGCAGAATTAGAAGCCTTTGCACAATTCGCTTCTGGTCTCGATAAAGCTGCTCATAATCAACTGGCAAGACGTCAACGATTACTCAAGTTGCTTAAACAATCTCAATTATTCTCATTTTCGGTGGAAGAACAGATACTGACTATTTATATTACTTCATTTTTTTATTATTTTTCACAAGAAATGGTAGAAGAATGGAACTATTATGGGACACACAGCATTGAGACGCATGATCATTACACATATTAAGGTTATTAAAGTTCTAAAAGATATTAGGCGATAGTTGGACGGCGAGTTGGGGTTAGCACCTAGGCGGATTAGGAGCATTTTACTAAATGATGTGAAAATTAAGTTGACACACAAATTAAACCCTATTGATGACAATTGTAGTAATGATGCAAGTAGGGATCGTTCTAGACCGGAGATTAACTAGGGATGCTAATCAACAAATATAAGATAAAAAACACTAAACTAAACTCTATAAACTCAAAACTAACTTAAAACACTCAAAACAGCAAATAACAATAAAAAAAAAACTCAATTCTAGACCTAACAAGTGATTTGGACGAAAATAAAACTTAAAAGACTCAAAAGACTTAAAGGAAACAAGTTTTGACTCTAAAAACAAGACTTAAAAGCAAGGGGTTTGGTTTTGACGAAATTGAATTTTTAAAACATAAACTTTGTAAACAAACTTTAAAGACTCACAAAATTGATGAAATAGAATGGTGAAAGGCTAGTTAGAGGGTTCCTTCTCCACACATGAAACATATGCATACGACTCGATTTCCAGTTACTCTTTCAACAAACCATGAATTACAATGCCCCAAATTAACTAGATTGCACCAATTAATTCTCAGATTTCCCTAGATTCATTGAATTGAATGGAATACGCATTACAACCAAATTATTCTTATCAAGGACCCTAACTATGGAATACGCATGATAGAGACACATATCAAATATCATTAAGTTCAATGGAAATCATAAGCATTGATGAGGCATTCATAATTATGGAATATGCATGTTACTCTTGCCAAGGATTTACTTAACACAATCGTGACTAGCGACTTTTACTACTTATGCATATAAGTTAATAACGATTAGGTGAAATTCCCTTATACTCTAGCATCAAATTCATGCATGCAAACTAAGTGTCGACCCTCAATCAACATACATAAACATGTTATCAATCAAATAGATAAGTAAACCACATTCACGATTTATGAAATCATAACTGGAGGAAATCAAGTTATATAAAACATATGATCATGGCTTTGAATTCCCCTCTAACTATAAAGGAATTAGTTCCTCATGTTCGCAAATAAACAAAGATAAATAAATTTAAACATTGACATAAAGATAGAAAACACCTAGAAACGCTCCAACAATCCAAGCTCCTTGAATGGCATGCACGACTCCAAGAGTCTCCTTCCTTCTCCTTTGCAAACTCACGGCACAAGAGGGATGTTTGGGTGAATGGTGTAGTGAAAATATGGTAGAGGGTGGTGTGAATGAAAGGGTGCGGCACTACATATATATAGGCTGAAAATCACAGCCCCTAGGTAGCAAAGGAAAAGGATTTAAAGGCCTAAGTTGCATAGGAAAATAAAACACAATCCTTGAAGGAAAACAAATCAGAAATCCAAAGGGAATGGGAGGATAAGGTGCGGCACTTATCTAGGAAGGGATAAGGGCTTCTAGAAACCAAAATCCCAAGGGAATTGGGTAAAAACTCACGGCACAAAGTGGAGGTAGAGTGGCTGATTTGCAATGCAAGGCAAAGGTCTTCTAGAAAGGTTCTAGGCGCCATTTTTGTAGGAAAGGATTAGGTTTTCTAGAAATCTGATTTTAAGCATCCTAATATAGCTAGGAATCTTCCCAAGTAGCTGAAATATAAGTGGATTAGGATTAGGATAAGATAGGATAGGGTTTTGGATAAGGTGTCTTCACTTGAGCTGATTCTTTGGCTTTAACTTCCCTTCTTCAAGTAGGAAACCTTGTTTGAGTAGGAAACTTCAATCTTCTAGGAATCCAACTTCACTTAGGAATCATTCTTCAACTAGGAATCCTTCTTCAACTAGGAATCCATGCTTGACTAGGATTTCATCTTCAATTAAGCACTTTCCCACTTCAATTAGGAAACTTTGCATCTTCAAGTCTTCAACTTTGAAACACATTCCTAGCTCTTCAATCCTTCAAATTCGTCCATTCTTTGTGCTCCACATGCATGAGCTCCATTCTAGCTCAATTTTGCTCCAAAATGCTCCAAATTGCATCTTTTTGCTTACTTTGTCCTTAAAACCTGAAAACACATGAAAATAGCTTAAAAGACTAACTTATCTAAGAAAACACAACATAAATGCATAAGAACTAGCTAACTAAGGCGCATAAATATGCTCCTATCACTAAATCTATTATATTTCGTGTAAATAAGTGTCTATTTATATTTAAAATATATATAATTTCATCGTAAACTACAAAATAGAATGACATAAATGTTATGAAGTATTGGAACATAATGAAAATATAGGGAACAAGCATATAACGTGTGTTCATTTAAGTATTCAACAAGTCTTTTACAATTTACTAAAAAAAAAATAAAATACAAAATGAAAGCTATCTATTTTCCGTCTAAGTGAGTCGCAACTTAGGTGGGTGCCTAGGCAGATCCGGGCAGGCTAGGTGGGTCTGGGTAGGCTAGACGGGGTGAGTCGTAACTTAGGCGGGCACCTCAGCAGGTCTAAGCGTCATTTCTTAATTTTCAAATACCTAGGCATTAATTGGGGCGGTGGTTAGCCACCTAACACCTAGGCGGGGCTTAGGCGACACTAAGTAGGGATTTTAATAACAGTGACGCATATACGTTCAAGTTGCTGACGATGTTTAATTTAGGGGAGAATACACCTGACATTCGTGTCGTGTTTTTCGTGTTTATGTCATTTTCGTGTTATACCCGATATCTTAATGGGTCCTGTTGTGTTCCTTTTAAGTGCATAGTATAATAGCACAAGTAAGGGTGTCGAACCACATGGACTAATTAGAACTCTACAAATTACTTGCTTTATGTGAACCCTAAAGAAAATGCAAATGAAAACTGAATTTCCATGTTTGTGTTGAAAGCTAAAGTAATTTAAAATGCAAGACAAGATAAAGATCAATGATAGATTGATTCAGAAATAATGGGAATGGAACTAGGAATATCGATTTCACCATTGCAAGCCAATTCAATAAAAATTAAGTCAAAGCGTATTCAACTTTCCAATTTGCAACTAGGGTTCCTTTTACTTATTTATGATCATCCATTTGACGTGTGGTTGTGATCAAGTACTCCTAATCTTCAACCTAGTTGTGATGTTCAACTTAGATTACCAAATAAGAATCCATTAAGAATAAGAAAACTTCGAAGAACCAAAGAAATCACATGGCAGGATGTATGCATAGCAGTTTCTTCATTCATTCACATGTCACCAACATTAAGCATGATGTGTACTATAACCTTGATCAAATAATTCATAAGTAGCCCTAATGGTGATCAAACATTAAGATTAACAAACAAATTATACTATAAAATCAGTGAATGAAACAAGAACACAGATTGGTAGTGTGAATACTTTAACTTAATAACATAGAGTAGTTTAGCAAGGCTACATCGAAATCCCCAGCTATGAACTTAATTACACAACATGATTACAAAATATATAAATATCAAGAACAACATGAGTAAAATTAAAGTTCGTAGAAGAAACCCCCTTAAAGCAATTCTGATGTTGAACTTCTCCAAGAACAATGCGGCTGCGTGGTTTCTTCGGTGGTAGCGGATGGTGAATGCAGAAAGGATTTTATTTCCAGAAGAAAGACCAAAGACAGAGAAGAGAGTTGGGTGACCCCAAGGGGAAGCTTATGTAAAAGTGGTTAAAACTCTCTGTTTTATAAGGTTAAAGAGGCTGTTATAGAATGCCAAGACATCCCAGTAATGGAGCATTTATTTCAGACGTTTTTTACTGTTATTGGTTTCTTAAAAGGGCCATATTCATTACCATATTCAGTTTCCACTTTGAATTCTTTGTCTACATCAGAATCCTTATTCAATTCTCCACTTTTAGCACCATTTTCCCTTATCTGTGATGTGAAATATTTTAACACACAAATTAAACCCTATTAATATAGTTGTAGTATATGAAAGTAGGGATCGTTCTAGGCCGGGGATTAACTAGGGCTGCTAATCTACACAAATATGACTCAAAAACATAAAACTAGACTTAAAAACACTTAATTAGACTTAAAGAACTCAAAACAACACAAAACAATCAAATAGACTCAAATTAGACACTAGAGGGTGAATTGGACGAAAATTGATTTTAACTTGACTCAAAACACTTTAAAACACAAATTGGACATATTCTAACTAACTTGACACAGCAAAATAAAAGGGATTGGGTTTTTGACGAATTTAAAGTAAAGACAATTAAATTAAAAACTTAGACAAATTAGACACGAATTTGGGGGAAATATGGGTGATTGGCTAGCTAGAGGGTTCTTCTCCACACATGACACACTTGCATACAAAACGATTTCCAGTTGCTTTTCCAATAAACCATGAACCTCAACGCCCCAGATTAACCGTGAAAAACACTAATTCACCCTCAGATTTTCCTTAAGTCATTGAATTGGATGGACAACGCATCGGCAACCAAATTATTCTTCAATAGTTCCCTACATGACAGCATAATAGAGATACAATCAAAGATCATTAAGCTTTGTGAAAATCATAAGCATTGCCAAGGCATTCGTAACTATGAACATCATGATACTCCTGTCAGGAATTCACTTAACGTGATCGTGACTAGCAACCTCCACTACTTATAAATATAAGTTCATAATGATTAGGTTAAACTCCCTTATATTTTAGCATCAAATCCCTGCATGCAAACTAAGTGTGCACCCTTAATCAACAAACAAGAATAAGTTCTTTATCAAACAGTTAAGTAAATTGCATTCACGATTCATGAAATCACAACTGGAAGTAATCAATTCATATTGCAAATATGTTCATGGCTTTGAATTTCCCCCTAGCTAAAATGAGTTTAGCTCCTCATGTTCGCAATTAAACAAAGATAATTAAATTTAAACATTAAAACAATGGATAGAATACACCTAGAAACGCTCCAACAATCCAACGTCTTGAATGGCAAGCACAGCTCCAAGGGTCTCCTCTCCTTTCTCCTTGCAAATATGCGGCACAATGGGATGAATGTGTATAGGTGTATATGGCACGAATTTGTAGTAAATGGTGGTAGAGTGTGGTGATTTGAATGAATGCTGCAGCAATTATATTTATAGGGAGAAAAGGCACGGCCTAGGTAGCATTGGAAAAGGATTGGCACTCCAAAACCCAAGTGGAATGGGTTAAAACAATCAGAAACCAAGGGAAATTAGGATGACACATCAAAAACCATCATGAACAAGGATATAGGGTGCAGCACAACTAGGAAAAGGGGTTATAGAAGGGGTTGGGGCGCCACTTTTGTAGGGAGAGGAGATAAGGCTTCTAGAATCTGAAATATGTATTTTAAATGCATAATTATCCCTTATAAATGGCTGGAATTAAGGCACAAACTGATTTGGATAAGATAAGATTGGATAATGCTAGATTAGGAAAGGATAAGATAAGATAAGGTTAGTTTGGATTAGATAAGGTTGGATAAGGTTTTTGATAATGCCTCCTTCTTTTAAGCTGATTCCTTATCTTCTTTGTCTTGGATTTATTTTCTTCATCTTTTCAGCACATTCCTAGCCTCTTTAACTTCAAATTCATCTATCCATCTTGCTCCACTCATAAGCTATCCATTTGATGCCCAAAACTTCCTTAAAATGCGCCAAATTGCACTTTCTTGCCAACTTTATCATTTAGACCTACAAACACACTAAAATAGCTTAAAACACTATAATAAACACAAACTAACTATGAAAATGCAAGAAAACAAGCTAACTAAGTCGCATAAATATGCTCCTATCGAATTCCCCCACCCTTAGCTTTTGCTAGTCCTCGAGCAAAACAAGACAAACATAACAAACAAAACATAAGCTAAACCTTCTAACATTTGTCTCAGGGTTTCCAATGGAATATGACATGTTAAAAATCACTACTCACATAGATTTTAGCCATCCCTACCCTCGAGTGCATACTTAATCACAGTCACCACTCACTAGCTCGTATTTAATCAATTTAAAACATGGTTTTGATGGTGGTAACATGCCTTAGAGAATTCCCTCAATTCCTCACCGGATGTACTCTCTATTTTCACACAGATTTTCTGACTACACTCCCTATACTAGGTATATGTGAGAAGATTGATGTAAACATGTAGACTAGCCACTCGCATATGTTATAATCAAAGAAAGCACTTTCTGGAATTATCAATGCATGTATATATATGATCTCATGAATGGAATGCCACTACTTAGACGCGAGAACCAGGGATACCATATGCTCATACCAATCCCAAACTCCACATATTGAAACACATAACAACCAAGATAGATGTCTAAGGGTTGTAATAGGGCTAGGGGTATTGGCTAACAAAGAAAGATAAGGATAAACAAAGGTTCTTAAAGCAATAGTAAGCAAATCAATGAAATCAACTTAGAATTCACTCTTGAATGCAGCAAATAACTTGAAACACTAAGGGGATTTCGTACAACTTAGGGTCATATTCAAACTTTTTGGACCCTTTCTTCAACAACAAATACTTGTGACCTCATTCTCACTTATTTCACAACTCTTTTTTTTTATTTCTTTTTTTCTTATTTTCACGTTTTTTCTCTCTCTCTCTTTTTTTTTCCTACCCATATACATATCATTCCCCCACACTTGATTTCTGCAATATGTTTGATCAAAAGGAATTCCATCTAAGTCATGCTCCACTATACTTTAAGAACAAGAGTATGGATAGTCCTATTCTAGGCTAGGCGGGAAAAATGTGGCAAACAATGAAAATAGGCTAAATAAGGCTCAAAGGGTGTTAAACCTACAATACATTGAAGGATGATTTTATGAAAACATGTTCATTTGAATAACATCTATAGCATGCATTTAACAATTAAAAGGCGGAATCATGCTTGCATGCATTCAAAAACAAAACATTACCCATGAAATTCAAAGCCTAGTAGATTGGTGAACCAAGAATCAACTCAAAACAAAGTGAGTTGAGATTTATACCTTTGTAGATTCCTCTTTGCATAAGCAAAGGCTAATCACCCAAGGAGAGGGCCTTCATTCCTTGCATCTAAAATCTATGGATTTGGATGGATGAAAAGGTTTCTCCAAGTTCCCAAAATTGAGAACCTCTAAGTCTCCACACCAAGGAGAGATTGGAGAAGGAATGAGTGACCTTGGAGTAGTGGGATTGCTAGATCCACCCTCTAAGGGGGCTGGCCTCCTAGAGAGAAAAGGAGAGACAAGTTCTCACCAATTTTCTCCAAAAGAACCCTTTTTTTTTTGAATTTTAGGCTATAAAGTTCTTTATATAGTCACTTCTATAAATGACCTAAAGAACCAAAAACCCTAATTCAACACATATGCCCGGCCACATTAGGGATTTGGGCTTTTGGGCCTTTGTGAATCTTTATTCATTAAATTGTCATACAACTTAAGTCAATGGGCTTGACGTTCGAAGCCCATTGGGCCTTAAGGTCCAAAACTATCCCGAGGTCTTTAACGAACTTATTCGTTTGATTAATTAACATATTAATTAATCCTTGCCATAAATAATTAAACCTTTTAATTATTCTTACTCATCTCCATTGTTTCTTCAATCTCCACCTTACACGGTGTACGATCCATTAGGTTCCTTTTAGCGAGGCAGTGGGCGATTAAAACTCTTTCAAATCGATTGTGAATTGAAACTTACTTTCAATTCTCCCTTTAGTGATTATACACGTTTAGGGCTTCCATAAACCATGAGTGACACCTAGCAGCATATCATGGTTACCCAAGCTAATCAGAAGAGGTGGAGAACCTATTCAGTTTAGGATTACAAATGCAATACGGTCTTTCTCTAATACAATACTCTTGACCACATTGTTTGGTTTGATAGTTTATTCATGTCTACTATCCAATATGATTCGTGTGCTTATATGATTACCTTGAATGTGATTTGGAACGCCTTCCTAAATCTCATTCATACTATGGCCAAAGATTCTTAATCATATCATAGAGTATTCTCCCTCAAACGGTTTGAAGGTTAGAGATCCCTTGTTGCGCATTCACTTGCCTCCATGGCTAAGTAGCTTAACCCCAACGATGCCGTGGACACCCGCGGATAGGGTGACTTTGACATAATCAAAGATCAAGGACTTAACCACAAGACAGCTGTGATGCCTCAGGTCAAAGGACTACTTTGCATTATCCCAACCATGAGTTCTCATGTGACATGAATATGAGAACTCTTCGTTGATCGTGTTCAGTGAACTCATTCTCTATTGAGCACCTACGTACTTGTCTTGATGTCACACACACCAATGACTCGAGACTAGTCACTCTCCCTGAGAGAAGACACAACACGTACTGATCTTAACGGACTGTCAATGCCTAATTGGCAATCCTATGATCAGGAACGTTTAGGATGTGTCTACGAAAGAATGGTCTCATGAATCTAACTTCGTTAGATCGTATTCTCCCAATCACATATTCCTTGGACTTATCGTTTAAGCATATAACATTTGTATGAGACGGCTTAAAACAATAATCTATGCCCTTGATATTAAACTAGATTAGTTTTACTTGTGAAATGTCCGTAAAGTATCATCATATGATTGGTTTTAGGGCACATTTCCAACAATCTCCCACTTGCACTAGAGCCAATCAGCTTGTTCATCAGTGATGATACCTCTTCTGTAGTCATTTCATAAATGGCTGAGTAGTAGGCCTAGACAATGGATATCTATATGTTATCCATAGAAGCAACCTTGAGAATAACGACGTCACCATTATACATGATTCTCAATCATGTGGTTCAGTCTCTCATATGAGTTCGGACCTTGATGAGACCTTGATTCCCTGGCTTGAGCTATCGCCCCATTAGTGTCATACACTTTCTGGTTGGAACCGAATAGAGAGTTCATAAATGAACTTTCCCATCCAAACAACATTGTTGTAAACTTCTATATGGCAATATATTTTGCATTCATAATGGAACACACTAAAGTCATTACTTTAATGTTTCCATCCAAATATCTCTTTAGTCATAATAAAGAGATATCTGTTTATCTCTTCATTCATAATGAAGAAACATCCAATGATGGATTAGATTCATAATCTAATACATTTACGCTTCCATTACGTTACTCTAATTCTTCCTCATTCTTTGAGGAATCTATCCTTTAGTATTTCTTAAATACTTAAGGACTCACTTGACAGTTGCCATGGTTCTGATCCTGGGCTTGCGCTGATATCGTCTTGCACCTTTCTAGGTACAACTCATATCAATGTTTTTCATACAATATGAAATACATAAATCACCTTTCTGCGTATGCATAAAGGATTCTATTTACGCATTATTTCTTTGGGAGTCAAAGAGTACGTTCTCTTTGAGAAGAGCAACTCCTTAGTCTTACTAGAGTTGTCCATTTGATTGAAGTTCATCATCATATGAGAAACTTCCTAGCATCCATTGTCTATTATTAGGGATTGATATAATCCAATTATATCATGAAATATATCATTATAGATTTCCATCCCATGTATATAGACTATATCTCCCATAAACATTCTATCTTCATATAATGTTTCAAAGTCATAACTTTAAAGAAGAAGTATTCTTTTCATTTCCAAAATTAATATATCATATATATTTAAATTTTAGGAACATGATTAACTCCCATATACATTGTATCTTCATATAATGTTTTAAAGTCATAACTATAATGAAGAAGTATTCTTTTCATTTCCAAAATTAACATATCATATATATATTTAAATTTTAGGAACATGATTAACTCCCACTAACCTTTTGTAAACCTAGTAAACAAAAGATTCATTTACATCTTTATGAGAAATCAAACGATTTGATCCTTTTCTCATAAGATGCTTATAGCTCTCACTAGCTTGCTAAGATTCATGATGGATGGATCTCTACAACTTACATGTCTTGTGATTTATAGTTTTGGACATATATTATCAAGACTATCTTAATAATGGTTTCGGAAACCCATATAATGTCCAAACATTGAATCACAATTTAGTTGTAGCTAGCAATCTTCGAATTAATTGAAACCTAGACTATCTCAAAGATGGTTTCTTCAAAGTCAACCATTCTCTTTGATTGTAGTCACCTTAAGCTACCAATTAGCTTATGAAGGTTTCATTATTTCGGGTCAAATGGTACTTTACCATTTCCTTGAGTATATATCGTATATACACTCAATGTAGTCATAAGGATTTTCATTCTTATTTCTTTCGAATTAAGAGGTGCAACTCTATGACATAGTCATAAAGTTCAAACCATTCAACTGAGATAGTTTATAAATCCTTCTCGACTACCTTGGAGCCTTTGGTATAGGAACTAGGTTGTTATATTTGTTGATTACTTTCTTGTCTCTCAAAGAACCCATCCTTTGAGTTTTATCTCTCGTTCATTAGCTCTTAGGCAAATCACATTGTAGGACTACAATGAACTACCCAACAAAACAACATTTGTTAGTTGGTTTATAGAAGCGATATCCAAAAGTTAATTTAAGGATATCCCACAAGATTGTTATCAAGCAAATATTGCTAATTAGCACACAACCCCAAATCTTAACATGCTTAAGATTTGTCTTTCTTTCCAACTACATCTTATGGAGTCATGAAAATTTTGGAAGATCTTCTAATTGACAATCATATTGTTTTTAGAAGTATATATCCTATATATGGGTAATAGATAACATCCAACGAACTAAATCTTATTTAAGTTCGTTCTTCTCCTTAATGGAGAAATTTATTATCTTATGATGCTTCTTTCCTTGATATCTTTCAAGGAAACTCATCTAAAGTGTTACTTTTCCTTGGATCAAATCTAAGGAGGTAAATACTTTAGACGTCTTACTCATTAACTTACATTTCTTGAATTCTTTGAAACCTTTTGCAAAGTATTCGGACTTGTGTTTATTCAAAATAAACTATAGTCCAACCGAGAGTGATCTTCGGTGAATGTCATACAACATGAGTAGTATTATGTTTGTGGACAAGTGCCACTAACATCTAAGTGAATTAACCTCAACAACTTTGTGATTCTTTCTTCTTTCCAAAAGAATAAAGATTCGAACATTTCGCCTCTATACAATTTTAACAAGAAGGTATTGGATCCGGATCTAACGATCCAAAGCATCCATTTTTCACCAACTCATAAGTTATGTTTTAGAGGTATCACAACTCAGTAGGGATTAGTCACTACCTTGCAACCTTTTGGGTTTTAAGCATCATTATATTCTAAACAATTAACACTACCATATCATCTCTACTATAGAGACAATCAATTAGATTACTATAATCCAATCATTGATTAATAAAGAACAATGTTTTGTCAAACAAAGCATTCATCCATCTCTACTATAGTGACGGAATTAAGTTCCTTAAAATTGGAATGTAAAGACTATCTTTGGTTTTTCCAATTTCTTTGGTAGTTCATATGAGGAAGTAAGTACTATCTGCTTTCGCAGAGATCTATATTTTATTCCCGTTCCGAATGTGAAGCACCTTTTTCTTCTCTCATATATCTTTTACTTCTTATTAGTAACACTTTTACAACGATTGTAAAACATAGTTACTAATACGGAATCAAGCATTCAAGTAGAAGAACCAACTGTTTTGAACTATTCAAGAACAATTTACAACACCTTCGAAAGGTGTGTTCTTGACACTTGCAAGACATTTCTTGCAAATACCCCTTCCAATGTCCATACTTTTATAAAGAAAGTTTGTTCCCTTGGAGTTAATTTTTATCTTCTTCATTTGACTTTCACTTTTGACTACAATAGTCATGGTCCCTAAACTCCCACTATCTCTCTTGAAACCTTTTTCAATTGTGTTATACACATTAAACATTTCGGAGAGCATGTGGTTATAGTTCACTACATAGTTTACAATAAACTTAGTGAACCATTAGGATAGGGATATAAAGGTGAAGTCCTAGCCTAGTTTCCGTCTCGTTAAGTGGTTTTAACACTTCAACACTCAATGATTCAAAATCATCATAAGTCCATGTTGATGGACTCTTTTTGTCAACCAACCATTATGTTCTAAACATAATTACAAACTTTCAAGAGTTGTTCAAGGCAACTCTCATTTCTTCATACAACAATTTGTAAGTGAAGAATCATGGCACATAAAGTGTCCATGCCCTTGTGCTTACTTCTAAAGTTCCTTGTTCATGTAACAAAGAAACAAGCACTAATGTTTGCATTGATTAAGGGTTGTTCAAAGCAACTCTTATTTCTTCATACAACAATTTGTAATTGAAGAATTATGACATTAAAAGTGTTGTCCTCTTTATGATAGACATTATCTAACATGTTCTTCCAATGATACATTATCAATAGGAAGATTGTGAGGATGAGACTACTTAGGTACTTCTACAATCCATTTAAGACAATCTTTGGGATTGTTGTACCATGTCCGGAAACTAAAGCATTCGGCTTTTCTTTTTCAAGTTTTGGATAACGTTTGCAAATATATTGGTAAACAAATACATAACGAATATAAATTGATTGATTTTAAGCCATTTGATTTGGGTCTTTAAATCACATAGCACCACCCACTATTTTTGGCAAATTCCATATCCCTCATTGGAATTCGAGAGTTTTGGAGGAAACTCTTAGTAGGGTTATGGGAGACTCACTACTACCAAGCCCACCTCAGAATTATATCATGTTGGCTAGCGTTAATAATAATGAGAGAGTACGCTTACTCATTTGCATCTCTTGCAAGTACCCATCTTATTTGGCTTCTAGAGAATGATTGCCTCAGAATTATATCATGTTGGCGTCATTGCACTTAGTTAAGTCATTCCCACCATACCTAGTTCGTGTAGGGGTTCAAGCATAGCCTTAAAGTTATATCATGTTGGCTAAACTCGTTGCCTACCTCACTTCATCATGTATGTGTATAGAACTCCTCCTGAGTGTAAGCACGCACTTTGTACTCCCCCATTATAGGGTGAAGCCGGTGTACGAGTCACAAACGATCGGAGCCTACCATGGTGGAAGGCCACGAAAGAGTGTTCAAAGCACTCTCACGCTTATCAACTTAATAATGGTTTGGTTGAGGGTTTTTAGGTCTCATCACACATAAATATTCATTTTAATCTTTATTAAAACAATTTTGGTCCTATTACAACTATTGGTCCATTTGATTGTTTTAGTTGTATATAATACTCCCACTATGCTTATAAAACGGTTTTTAAAGCAAGAGTATATGATACTACTAACATAAACTTTGCATTCATTTGGTGGACTATATAGTTGCCTTAGGGCCTTAGGATGACTATGAACCTTTGTTTAGATTCAACACGAGCCTTTTGTTGAATCTCGGTCTAGGGATGGAGATTGATTTTAGTTACGTGTTTAATCACATTAAGGCGTGTTGTCTTAGGGGCATTGGACCCAACTACTTCATTTTCATGCATATCAAATAAAGCAAGAAAGAAGTACTTCAAAGTAAAGGTGAGCTTATGCTCATTACAACATTTGCATAAAACAAATTACCTTAAAGTAAAGAAGGGCTTATGCCCTTTTACAACATTTGATCAAATCAAATTAAAACCAAAATCTAATCTACACATTCCCATGGTTCAAACAAATTTGAAACGGCCTTTCACATAGCTCAATTATATTAGGCTTAGGTTCATAATCATCCTTTAATTAATTAACACTTTAACTAATTAAATTGAATGCAACATTTTCATTTGGTTTTTGTATCCATAAAATTGATTTAAATGGAGCTAAATGAAATGAAAATCCAATTCTCATTTAAAGAGACAAAAAAATTTTGTTCTCAACCTAATTTGGGCCAAAATGCAATTACCACAACCTTTGGGCAATATTGCAAAAACATAAACTTTTGGGGTCACTTTGTAAGAACACAAAAGTCCACTACTTCATGTAATTACACTAGAACCCAAAATTTAAACAATGTAAAAACTTCATTAAAGGAGCAAAACAATTTGTCCTTTAGCGTTTTTGGACCTAAACGTAAAAACGTAAACTTTTGGGCCAAAGTGCAAATACACAAAAGTATCAAAACTTTATGTAATTGCATAAAAGGCCCCAAAAGTACCCCCACTAGGGGGTGGCTGGTTTTGGAAGAAGAAATGGAGTGATGTGTGTATTGATTTGTGAGTTTTGACATAAAGCAATCAAGTGGTGCAAGTGGTGTGTGTGAAAGGAAATTAATCCTTACACACCCACCAATATCTCTTACACCATTTAAACAAATATCTAAAACATTTAAACATTTGAAAATCATAAAACATAAACTTTATGAAATAAATCAAAACTTTGAATCAAAACACAAAACTTTTTGTTCTTGGCTAAAATGTCAAGAACAATGAAGAACATTCATGAAAAACTCAAAAAATTTCCATGAACATTTTTCACCCAAAAACATTCCAAAACCATTCAAACTTTAGGGAAATAACATATAACCAAACTAGGGTACATAGGGGTTCCAAAAGTCACTTTAAAACACTTTTAACAAATCAAACAAGAACCCAAAAAATCACCCTATGTATTTGGCCGAATTTTCCCAAAATCATGGCACCAAATTTTAGCTCCAATATTCATGCTCATATGAACTACATCTACAACATTTGAGATGACAAATTTTCTAACAAAATTTACATTCAAAGAAACAAGAATAAAGCTTGTAACATATTACAACTTTTAAATCAAAACTATGAACTACAAAACCCAAAAGGATTCACCAACTACTAGACCTAGGCTCTGATACCACTTGAAGGATGATTTTGTGAAAACATGTTCATTTGAATAACATCTATAGCATGCATTTAACAATTAAAAGGCGGAATCATGCTTGCATGCATTCAAAAACAAAACATTACCCATGAAATTCAAAGCCTAGTAGATTGGTGAACCAAGAATCAACTCAAAACAAAGTGAGTTGAGATTTATACCTTTGTAGATTCCTCTTTGCATAAGCAAAGGCTAATCACCCAAGGAGAGGGCCTTCATTCCTTGCATCTAAAATCTATGGATTTGGATGGATGAAAAGGTTTCTCCAAGTTCTCAAAATTGAGAACCTCTAAGTCTCCACACCAAGGAGAGATTGGAGAAGGAATGAGTGACCTTGGAGTAGTGGGATTGCTAGATCCACCCTCTAAGGGGGCCGGCCTCTTAGAGAGAAAAGGAGAGACAAGTTCTCACCAATTTTCTCCAAAAGAACCCTTTTTTTTTTTGAATTTTAGGCTATAAAGTTCTTTATATAGTCACTTCTATAAATGACCTAAAGAACCAAAAACCCTAATTCAACACATATGCCCGGCCACATTAGGGATTTGGGCTTTTGGGCCTTTGTGAATCTTTATTCATTAAATTGTCATACAACTTAAGTCAATGGGCTTGACGTTCGAAGCCCATTGGGCCTTAAGGTCCAAAACTATCCCGAGGTCTTTAACGAACTTATTCGTTTGATTAATTAACATATTAATTAATCCTTGCCATAAATAATTAAACCTTTTAATTATTCTTACTCATCTCCATTGTTTCTTCAATCTCCTCCTTACACGGTGTACGATCCATTAGGTTCCTTTTAGCGAGGTAGTGGGCGATTAAAACTCTTTCAAATCGATTGTGAATTGAAACTTACTTTCAATTCTCCCTTTAGTGATTATACACGTTTAGGGCTTCCACAAACCATGAGTGACACCTAGCAGCATATCATGGTTACCCAAGCTAATCAGAAGAGGTGGAGAACCTATTCAGTTTAGGATTACAAATGCAATACGGTCTTTCTCTAATACAATACTCTTGACCACATTGTTTGGTTTGATAGTTTATTCATGTCTACTATCCAATGTGATTCGTGTGCTTATATGATTACCTTGAATGTGATTTGGAACGCCTTCCTAAATCTCATTCATACTTTGGCCAAAGATTCTTAATCATATCATAGAGTATTCTCCCTCAAACGGTTTGAAGGTTAGAGATCCCTTGTTGCGCATTCACTTGCCTCCTTGGCTAAGTAGCTTAACCCCAACGATGCCGTGGACACCCGCGGATGGGGTGACTTTGACATAATCAAAGATCAAGGACTTAACCACAAGACAACTGTGATGCCTCAGGTCAAAGGACTACTTTGCATTATCCCAACCATGAGTTCTCATGTGACATGAATATGAGAACTCTTCGTTGATCGTGTTCAGTGAACTCATTCTCTATTGAGCACCTACGTACTTGTCTTGATGTCACACACACCAATGACTCGAGACTAGTCACTCTCCCTGAGAGAAGACACAACATGTACTGATCTTAATGGACTGTCAATGCCCAATTGGCAATCCTATGATCAGGAATGTTTAGGATGTGTCTACGAAAGAATGGTCTCATGAATCTAACTTCTTTAGATCGTATTCTCCCAATCACATATTCCTTGGACTTATCGTTTAAGCATATAACATTTATATGAGACGGCTTAAAACAATAATCTATGCCCTTGATATTAAACTAGATTAGTTTAACTTGTGAAATGTCCGTAAAGTATCATCATATGATTGGTTTTAGGGCACATTTCCAACATACATATGCAAGGGATTAAGGCTGTTTGGCTCTGGTGGTAACTACTAAACAGCTTCATCTTGTTATATGTTATGCACTCAATTTTAAGTTTTGAATGAAAGGGGCATGAGTTCTAGTATTTGGAACTAAAGTGATAAAACGCATTCTAAGTAGCAACCAAGCAAAGAATAATGAGATCATGCAACGACTTTAGAAAACAAGGAATCACAGATTAATAACTCTCCAAATAAAGTTTAGGCTCAAGTCTCTCAGGGTTGTAGCGTTAGTTTGAGTTCCTTCCTTCAAGCATGTTACAAAAACTGATTTTTTTTCTTCTTCTTTGTGATTACATGTGAATTCGTTAATGACAACTACAACCAAGCATAAACCAAAAAGCATATCAAACTTCTACCCATGTTTGTAACTTTCTTTAACAATCATGCAATTAAAAACCAAATCCTCATCATTGTGTTGGAAGGTACCCTAAGACACAAACACACAAAAACGACTCTTTTTGGGTTTTTCAAAACATTTTCTATTTTGTTTTCAAATTTTCGTATTTTTCTTTCAGGACACATAAAACACTTCAAAACACACTAAAAACACTTAAAACTAGTGAGAAACAACTCTAGTGGTGCTAGGTGATAAAAACCCACGAATTTTCAATAAAAACACTTGTTTACCCCCCCCCCCCACACTTAAACCAAACATTGTCCTCAATGTTTCAAACATAGACTCACACAAAAGCAAGCAAACAACACAACTAACAATCACGACAATTATGGCAAAGTAAAAGCAATAAAGAGTAGAGTTTAACAACGCAAATTTGGTTATGGAGTCGGAGCTTCCTAGTGCTTCTTTATTCGCATGGGTTGCCTCCCAAGAAGTGTTTGCTTTAACGTCTTCCAGCAGGATGAAATCTTTTCTTAAGCTTTATTGGACCCCATGACATGGAATGGTACATCCTCCACGACATTTCCCTCGAAACACTTCCTGCTATGGATCTTTGAACGGAAGGGGATAGTGATCCTTCCTGATTGTGGTGTTTTGCTTTCTTAAGTCAACGTGAACTCGCCTACCACCTTGAATTCGATTAGGTATCTGCACCAAAGGAGGTAACAACCTATTAGTTGAAATGGGAATGGGAATTGGCGTAGGTGGCTTACCAATGTATTGCAATGAAATGGCAGCACTGTCAACAGATGCACAAGGGGTTCTCTCGGCCAGATTTGGTGGTATGAGGGTTGGGGCATGTCCCTTATGCTTTACTCCAATTCCCTCTTCATTTGTGCTTCGAAATTCATCCCTCTTAATTAGTGTTGAACATTCCTGCCCTACATCTTTAATTACATCAATGGCAAAACAAGAACGAACATCATTATGATTCTCAATAGATTCAGGAATTTTAAAGTTAATCATATCGCCACTAAATGCCATTGTTAATGCTTTCTTGGCCACATCAATCTTGGTTTGGGCTGTTTTCATGAAAGGTCGTCCAAGTAAGATTGGCGATGGTGAAGAGTGAGCTGAATCCTCCATGTTAAGCACATAGAAATCTGCAGGAAAAATCAAGTGGTCTACCTGCACCAAAACATCTTCCAAAACTCCTTTCGGGTATGCATTAAATCGATTAGCTAATTGAATAATAACACCATCATTTTTAAGCTCTCCTAAATTCATAGATGCATAAACATTGTCATGACATTAATTGATGCACCTAAATCTAGCATAGCATGTTCAAACCTTGTATTACCAATTACACAAGGGATAGTGAAACTACCTGGATCTTTGCATTTAGGTGGCAGCTTTCTTTGCAACATTGCAGAGACATTCTCACTCACATGTACCACCTCTTTCTCCCGAATCCGTTTCCTTGTTGTACAAAGCTTCTTCAAAAACTTAGCATACTTCGGGATTTGCTTTATAGCATCAAGGAGCGGGATATTCATGTGCACCTTTTCATCCTCTTCATTCTTGGCTTGGATAAATCTGCTAGGAAAAGGCACATTTGGTAGAATAACGTTAGAATTAACTGACTTGGAACCAACCTTACCTAAATTTATCGAATTGGAAGGTTTAGGGGGCTGCCGCAAGGGTTGTGCAATCCTTGCCGTGGGTTTGTCCAATTTTTCTTCTTCGAGCAGTAACTTATCTTCCTCTTCTAGACTTGTTGTGGTCATGTTTGGCTTGGTTCCAATCTCTTTACCACTTCTCAAAGTGATGGCCTTGGCAGTTTCAAAATCTCATTTTGGATTAACAATGGTTGAGCTAGGTAGTTTGCCTTCTTCTCGAAACTGCCCAAGGAACTCTGAAATCTGCCCTATTTGCTTCTTTACTTCACTCATCTCCTTGGCTTGATTTTGTTCGCCCTGCGTTAATGAAGTTAGTAATTGAAGAAGTGTATCATTATCTAATGATGAACCTGAGTTTGTTTGGGCAGATTGTGGATGGGGTTGAATTGGTGCAAATGGTCTTTGATAAAGCCCGAGAGGTGGTTGTCTATATCCTCCTTGTTGTTGAGGTTGTTGAGGCTCTCTCCACTTGAAGTTTGGGTGATTTCTCTAGCCCGGATTATAGGTGTTAGAGTATGGATCATTCCGTGGCTGATTTTGGCCTTGATAGCCCACGACATTTACACTTTCCCATCCTCCATTCTCTATCAACTGAGGGCATTGATCATTAAGATGCCCTTGCATAGAGCACACTCCACATATGGCCACACCTTGCACTTTGGATCCATCGACAACCTGTGACAAAAGAATAGTAAGATTAGCCATTTGAGATTGAAGTTCAGAAATTGCACTTACCTCATTCACTTGTTGTTGCCGTGGGATGTCTCTTTGTCCAACACCTTCATATTGTTGTGCATTCAAGGCTCGGTTTACAATTAAGATCTTGGCAGCCACTGGTGTTTTATCAACCAAAGCACATCCCGCTGAAGCATCTAACATTTGTCTTTCAATTGGGAGGAGTCCCTCGTAGAAATATTGAAGTAAAAGTTCCTCCTTCATTTGATGTTGAGGGTAAGATGCAACTAGACCCTTAAAACGCTCATAATACGCTGGAAATGATTCCCCTTGGCTTTGTTGAATGTCACTAATTCTTTTTCTTAAGAGAATGGCTCTCGAAGCTGGGAAAAACTTTTCTAAAAATGCTCGTTTTATGCTTTCCCAAGAAGTGACAGTTCCGGGTGCCAATTCGTATAGCCAATTTTTAGCCTTATCCATAAGAGAGAATGGAAAGGCCTTCATCTTTATAATGCTCCCATTGACATTGATGGGTGTCATGCTTGAGCACACCACTTCAAACTTCTTCAAATGCTTGTTTGGATCTTCCATGGACAGCCCATGGTACTTGGGAATATGATGCAGCAAGCTTGACTTCAACTCGAACTCATCGGTCTTTTCTTGGGCAGCCACAAGGTATTGAATGCAAAGGGGCATAACATTATCCAACACCAAGGCTGAAAGCTCTTTGATTGTACGATTGTTCGCTGCCATGACTTGTTCTTCTTCTTCTTCTTCTTGAAATTCAGATTCGGCCTCTGAACTTGAACTAGGTGGATTAGGTTCTGGTTGTTTCCTCTTTCTTCTCAAAGTTCGTTCAAAATCATTGTCGAACTCCAAGATGTTTACACTAATAGGTTGAGAACTACGAGTCATAAACTAGTACCTGAAATAAGAAAAAAAAACAAATAAGCAACCAGGTAGAGGGTACCGCAAAAACACACAAAAACACACTTTGACACTTAAAAGAAAACACAAAGACACGACACAAACAAGGGACTAGCAAATTTGCTAATCCCCAGAAACGGCGCCAAAATTTGATGTGAAATATTCTAACACACAAATAAAACCCTATTAATATAGTTATAGTATATGAAAGTCGGGATCGTTCTAGGCCGGGGATTAACTAGGGTTGCTAATCTACATAAAATGACTCCAAACACAAAACTAGACTTAAAAACACTTAACTAGACTCAAAGAACTCAAAACAAACTAAAAAGACTCAAAACAGCACAAAACAATCAAATAGACTCAAACTAGACACTAGAGGGTGAATTGGACGAAAATTGATTTTAACTTGACTCAAAACACTTAAAACACAAATTGGACATATTCTAACTAACTTGACACAACAAAATAAAGGGGATTGGGTTTTTGACGAATTAAAAGTAAAGACAATTAAATTAAAAACTTAGACAGATTAGACACGAATTTGGGGGAAATATGGGTGATTGGCTAGCTAAAGGGTTCTTCTCCACACATGACACACTTGCATACAAAACGATTTCTAGTTGCTTTTCCAATAAACCATGAACCTTAACACCCCAGATTCACCGTGAAAAACACTAATTAATCCTCAGATTTTCCTTAAGTCATTGAATTGGATGGACAACGCATCGACAACCAAATTATTCTTCAATAGTTCCCTACATGACAACATAATACAGATATAATCAAAGATCATTAAGCTTTGTGAAAATCATAAGCATTGACAAGGTATTCGTAACTATGAACAACATGATACTCCTACCAGGAATTCACTTAACGTGATCGTGACTAGCAACCTCCACTACTTATAAATATAAGTTCATAATGATTAGGTGAAACTCCTTTATATTTTAGCATCAAATCCCTGCATGCAAACTAAGTGTGCACCCTTAATCAACAAACAAGAATAAGTTCTTTATCAAACAGTTAAGTAAATTGCATTCACGATTCATGAAATCACAACTGGAAGTAATCAATTCATATTGCAAATATGTTCATGGCTTTGAATTTCCCCCTAGCTAAAATGAGTTTAGCTCCTCATGTTCGCAATTAAACAAAGATAATTAAATTTAAACATTAAAACAATGGATAGAATACACCTAGAAACGCTCCAACAATCCAACATCTTGAATGGCAAGCACGGCTCCAAGGGTCTCCTCTCCTTTCTCCCTGCAAATCTACGGCACAATGGGATGAATGTGTATAGGTGTATATGGCACGAATTTGTAGTGAATGGTGGTAGAGGGTGGTGATCTGAATGAATGCTGCAGCAATTATATTTATAGGGAGAAAAGGCACAGGCTAGGTAGAATTGGAAAAGGATTGGTACTTTGAAACCCAAGTGGAATGGGTTAACACAATCAGAAACGAAGGGAAATTAGAATGACACATCAAAAACCATCAGGAGCATGGATATAGGTGATGCGAAAATTAACTTAACACACAAATAAAACCCTCTTTTAACAATTGTAGTATATGTATAAGTAGGGATCGTTCTGGACCGAGGATTAGGAGGGATTGCTAATAACTTCTAAACTGACTCAAAAATATAAAACTAAACTTAAAAACACTTAACAAGATTCACAAGACTCAAAGAAAACTTAAAATACTCAAAACAGCTTAAAACAACCAATTAAACTTAAACTAGACAGTAGGAATAACTTTGGACGAAAATTAACTTTTACTTGAATCAAAACACTTAAAAACACAAACTAAAATAGATTCTAACTAATTAGACACACTAAAGTAAAGGGGGATTGAGTTTTGGACGAAGTTGGAACAAACAAACAAGTATGAAAACTAGACAGATTGTAAAACGAATTTGAGAAATAAGATGATGGATGGGATAACTAGCTAGAGGCTCTTTCTCCACACATGACATGTATGCAAACGAATCAATTTCTAGTTACTCCTTCATTGAATTATAAACAACAATGCCTCAAATTAACCGTGACATCACTAGTGAACCCTCAGATTTTCCTTGTATTATTGGATTGGATGACATCATTCGACAACCCAAAACATTCGTCAAAAGTTCTCTACATGACATCATAATAGAGATACAATCAAAGATCATTACGTTTAATGAAAATCATAAGCATTGACCAAGCAATTGCAACTATGACATCATGTTACTCATGCTAGGAATTAAACTTAACGTGATCGTTTATAAGCGACCTCCACTACTTGTAAATATAAGTTTGTAACGATTATGTGAAACTTTCTTATATTCTAGCAACGGATTTATGCATGCCAATTAAGTGTCGACCCTTAATCAACAAATACAAATAAGTTATTAATCAAATAGTTAAGCCAATTGCATTCACGATTCAAGAACTCATAACAGGAATTTATTAACTCAAATTGCACACATAATCATGGCTTTGAAATCACCCCTAGCCAAGAGGGGTTTAGCCACTCATGTTCACAACAAAATGAAAGAAAATGAATTTAAACATTGGAAACAAAAGAAAGAAAACACCTAAACGCTCCAACGATCCAAGTTGAACAGCAAGCACGTCCAAGCACTTTCTTTCCCTTCCTTTGCTACGGCACAAGGTGTTGGTGAGTGTTTGAAGGTTTGTTTGTATGGAGGAATGTATGTGAAGATGAATGGATGTTTATGGATGAAGGTTATATTGAAATGGGGATGAATCATCTAGCAAAAACTAAACTCTATGGCTGCCACACACACTCTTTTTATAGAGGAAGTGCATGGAAATTGAGGGGAAAATGGTGGTGTGTTGCAATGATTTAAGGGTGAAAGTGAAGTGATGATGCAAAGCATGGGGGGTAAAATGGAGTGGTGTTGTAGCTATGAATGCAAGTAGGGAACATGAATGATTGTGCACATGTTAAAGAAAGGAAAGGGAGATGGAATGATGCAGAAATGAGTCAAAGGTGCAACAATAGTCATGATGCACGGCATGTGATTCCAAAGGTGGTGGATGGTGCATTAATGAGTGCATGTAGTGGAGGTAAAAGTGCATGAAATCCGATGGGTGAAGGGGACAAGGAATGTGCAGCAATTAAGTGCAATGATTCAATGTAATGGTGCATGAAATCAGAAATAATGAAGGGGACAAGGGTGGTGCACGGCAATGAGGGATAGTGAGTGTAATGGTGCATGAAATGAGTGCAAGAAATCTGGTGCATGAAGGGGACAAGGGTGATTATGCATGGCATGGGTGGAAAAGTGAGTAAGTGGTAAATCAATGAGTGCAAGGAGGTGAAAGGATATTGTGCACATGGTAGACAAAGGAAAGGAAGTGGAATTATGCAGCAAATGAGTGCAAGGAGGGAACATGGATGAATGTGCACGGCATGGGTGGAAATTGGAGTGATTTATGGTAGAAAATAGGAGAGGGATGGCTCCTTTGCACGGCAAGGAAGAGAAATGGTGAAGGATGGTATGGCTTGGACTTTTAGGGCAGGTTTAGGACTTGTAGAACATGTAATGAAATGTCCCAAAGTATTTAGGAACCCTTCGTGTGACTGAATCTTTGGTAATTTAGGATTAGGAAAGGTAATGACAAGATAAGGCAAGTTTGACTAGTCTTTCCTCATTCTTAATGGTTTCCTTGTCTTCCTTGGTCCTCAATTTATTTTCTTCCTCTCCTTGACACATTCCTAGCTTCTTTAGATCTTTAATTTTGTCCAACCACTTTGCTCCATGCATGTGATATTCATTTCATGCCCAAAACTGCTCCAAAAGGCACCAAAATGCACTTTTTTGCCTTTTTAACCTTTTGTACCTACAACCACACGAAAATAGCTTGAAATACTAAATCAACTAAGAAATAACAACATAAATGCACAAGAACAAGCTAACTAAGTCGCATAAATATGCTCCTATCAATAGGGTGCAGCACAACTAGGAAAAAGGGTTCTAGAAGGGGTTGGTGTGCCACTTTTGTAGGGAGATGAGATAAGGCTTCTAGAATCTGAAATATGTATTTTAAATGCATAATTATCCCTTATAAATGGCTGGAATTAAGGCACAAATTGATTTGGATAAGATAAGATTGGATAATGCTAGATTAGGAAAGGATAAGATAAGATAAGGTTAGTTTGGATAAGATAAGGTTGGATAACGTTTTAGATAATGCCTCCTTATTTTGAGCTGATTCCTTATCTTCTTTGTCTTGGATTTATTTTCTTTATCTTTTTAGCACATTCCTAACCTCTTGAACTTCAAATTCGTCCATCCATCTTGCTTCACTCATAAGCTATCCATTTGATGCCCAAAATTGCCTCAAAATGCTCCAAATTGCACTTTCTTGCCAACTTTATCATTTGGATCTACAAACACACGAAAATAGCTTAAAACACTATAATAAACACAAACTAACTATGAAAATTCAAGAAAACAAGCTAACTAAGTTGCATAAATATGCTCCTATTAATCTGTCCTCAACTGAGCTGTAAATTATGATTAGCGGCACACTAACACAAAAGAGGATAAAATGCAACTAGTTTAACTCAAAAATATCACAAAGGGACTAGAAATGGATGGTATAAATGTATGAAATATATGGGCTATCAAATACCCCAAAGCCTGGTTTTTGCTAGTCCTCGAGCAAAACTATAACTAAAAACACACAAAAACAATAAAATCAAACTATACCACTTTCGCTAGCTAAATGATTGGATTGAGCATGTGCAACAAGCCTTTAAACCTCTAGGTGTCCCTAGTCGAAGGAGTTGTGTCTCCTGAGGGTTTACAGTGATTATGCCCACAAACATCTACAAACTTGACAAATAAATTGGTTAAAGCATACTTGAAACAAACTAATAAGAACCAATGAAAGCTTAGTCATACATTCAAACCAAAAGTCTACCACTTCAAAGAATCATATCATGTGTGTAGTGTAAAAGTATTGCTCCATGACTCATGACTTCAAAAGCACCATACTCAAAGACTAAAGATAGAATTCGCCTCAACTCTAATTCTCACAGATTGTCACTCAAATTTTCACTCAAATCCTAAGGTGTAGTCTCTCGACAAACATATGTGAGTGAAGTTATGTAAAAGGGAATCAAAATTCTCACATATGAAATATGAAATAAAAGCACATTTTTTTAACAAATCTCATGAAAGGAATCAAATACTAAGAATATGGATAACACATATACTTACCAACACCTTGAATACATCCCCAAAGATCAGCTAGGTCTTTCACAAGGTTCTAATGTAAGGCTTAGGCTATGGGCTACGAAAGAATGGATAGGAAATACTAGAGCCTGGGACATACTAAGGTGTCTTTGTTATGAAACCAGTAAGCTTTCCTCTTGAATTGATCTTTGTTGTTTGTTCTTGGCGTCCAAGAGCCATGGATTTAGAAATTGCATCTTTTTCTTTTATTTTTCTTAAAATGTTTTCTTTGTCCTTTTTTTTTTCTTATTTTGCAATTCCAGCCCATGTTACCTTGGTACACGCCACTTTCTTGATGTAGAGCTTAATCATTATCTTTGTCTTCATGACTTTGGTATTCCCCAAACTATAGGGTATTGTTGTAATGGCTAAGTATCTCTGATTGAGATGAAAGGGTAGGGAAATATAGTGGTGAGAAAAGAAAAAGGCCAAAAGTGTTTGGCTTCAAAACGGGGTAATGGCACATACATAAAGGTAGGGAATTTGGCCTTTTAGTGGTTACAACATGCATAGCCTAACATCATCTCATTGAGTTCATTCATGAGCGATACCAAACACATGGTATCTACAAAAGAGAATAATTCTTAGCATTCAATCACATAGAAATAATGAGATCTTTTAAAGTGAAATTGAAAGAAAAAGATAGGAGCATAAACCCTTTAAACCCTCTCAAAGAAGCAAATAGGCTCAAAATAACTCACAAGGGTAGTCTCCACTATTCTTCTTCTAGAATTTGAGCATGGTACTTTTACCATCATAATTCCAAGAGTAACAGCTTTGTAAAAGAAAATAAGATACGAAACTTTTTCATGACAACACTGTAGTTTTGTTTGTAAACATAGCTCTCATATACATTCACATTAGTAAGCAAAAGCAAACTTAACCAAAACTAAAAACAAACGAAAATTTTCAATCCCACACCCCCAAACCTAAACTAAGCATTGTCTTTGATGCTTAAAAATGAATGGAATGCATACAATGCTTAGTTTAGGTTTGGGGGTGTGGGATTGAAATAAAACAAAAACTAAGAGACAAAATAAAAGGTAAGAACACAAACCCAGCTAGGTTGCCTCCTAGCAAGCGCTTTATTTAACGTCTAAGTAAGACATGGTACCATGATAGATGAACACCTAGGGTGGCAAGAAGTCAAGGTACCTCCGAACCTTGGTCGGAAGGAGTGGTTTTTTTCGAGGGACCTTGAATATGGTGCATTTAATTTCCACAAGGACTTGATTGTGATGGGATTTTTGTCTTTCCCTGTGAATAAAATGCGAGACCATATCCTCTTCTTTTATTTGAGATGGCAGCAAGGTCTTGTTATCAAACTTCAATTTGTTTCCCTCTTGAAATTGTAGCAAATCATCTTCCAAAGGCTCTAAATATGGCACATGAAAAGATGTAAAACAACATGGAGAATCCAGCACAGATTTTGAAAAACATTCAATTAAATTAGAGGATATAGGAAGAGCTTCAAACACTATGTCCGGCACAGTTTCACCAAGCACATTTATGGGTGACTCATCATGCTTTTGTTTGACAAATCTCACTGGAAAATGAATTGGTGGAACATATGGCTTGGGGGAATGTAAGGCTCTTCATCTTTGTAAGGCTCAAGAACCTTATGAAAATATGCATAGCAGGCTTCCTTTGGTTGTTCTTCCTTCTCTTCTTGATCATCACCACCGGATTGATGTTCATTTAACACTTGGACAATCTGACCCACTTGAATTTCCAACTTAGTTAGAGCTAAAGAGTGGTTCTGAATAACGTTACTTGTTGATTATTGACATTGCAAATTGTTTTAAGCGAATAGCTTCAAAGTGTCCTCCAACGTAGTGTCAAAGGATTCTTGCTGTGGTGGAGGTGCAAATGCTTGATTTGGAGGTTTTATGTTGTTCCAAGAGTCATGATGAGAGTTTCTCCAAGCTGGGCTGTATGTATTTAGCAATGGTTGTTGTGGCCCTTTGTTAGAGAAACACATGTGGTGTGAGTGCTCTCGGACAAACATAGGAAACTCATCTCTCCTTGGGCAGAATTAAGGACGATGGCCAGTTTTAGCACATAACGGACATTTGACTTACATCTCTCTATACCATCTGAAATCAAACAACGTAAAATGTAAATTAAAGATCTAAACTAAGAAAAGAAAAACAGATAGGTTTTATGAAGCAAGCAATTATAGGGGATAAAAATGAGTCTCCTGCAATGGTGCCAAAATTTTGTCGTGTTCCTTTCAAGTGAAAATATAAGGATAGTATAATGGCACAAGTAAGGGTGTCAAATCACAGGGACTGATTAGAACTCTACAAATTACTTGCTTTATGTGAACCCTAAAGAAAATGCAAATGAAAACTGAATTTAGATTTTTGTTTTGAAAGCTAAAGTAACTTAAAATGCAAGACAAGATAAAGATGAATGATAGATTGATTCAGAAATGATGGGAATGGAACTAGGAATATCAATTTCACCATTACTAGCCAATTCAATAAAAATTAAGTCAAAATGTATTCAACTCTCCAATCTGCAACTAGGGTTCGTTTTACTTATTTATGATCATCCATTTGATGTGTGGTTGTGATCAAGTACTCCTAATCTGCAACCTAGTTGCGATGTTCAACTTAGATTACCAAATAAGAATCCATTAAGAACAAGAAAACTTCAAAGAACCAAAGAAATCATATGGTAGGATGTATGCATAGCAGTTTCTTTATTCATTCACATGTCCACCAAGATTATGCATGATGTATACTATAACCTTGATCAAATAGTTTATAAGCAACCCTAATGGTGATCAAACATTAAGATTAACAAACAAATTATATTATAAAATCAGTGAATCAACCAAGAACACAGATTGGTAGTTTGAAACTTTAACTTAATAACATAGAGTAGTTTTGCAAGGCTACATCGAAATCCCCAGCTATGAACTTAATTACACAACATGATTAAAAAATATATAAATATCAAGAGCAACATGAGTGAAATTAAAGTTTATAGAGGAAACCCCCTTGAGGCAATTCTGATGTTGAACTTCTCCAAGAACAGTGCAACTGCATGGTTTCTTCGGTGGTAGCAGATGGTGAATGGAGAAAGGATTTTGTTTCTGGAAGAAAGGCCAAAGACAAAGAAGAGAGAGAGAGCTCTGGGCGACCCCAAGGGGAACCTTATGTAAAAGTGGCTGAAACTCTCTATTTTATAAGTTTAAAGAGGCTACTATAGAATGCCAAGACATTCCAGTCATGGAGCATTTATTTCAGACGCTTTTCACTGCTATTGGTCTTTTAAAAGGGCCATATTCATCACCATATTCAGTTTCCACTTTTAATTCTTTGTCTACATCAACATCCTTATTCAATTCTCCACTTTTAGCACCATTTTGCCTTATTTGTCCTCAACTGAGCTCCAAAATACAATTAGCTGCACACTAACACAAAAGAGGGTAAAATGCAACTAGTTTAACTCAAAAATATCACAAAGGGACTAGGAATGGATGGTATAAATGTATGAAATACATGAGCTATCAGGTCGTATCGTGTAACACTCTTAAAATGAACGGGTAATATGACCCAGCCCAAACTTGACCCGTTAATATTTAATGAGATAATATGACGCGACCTGTTACCCGTTACATGTTAATATTAATAGTTCAGATGGTTGATATTACGTTCAGAGTTTTTCCTTTAGTGAAATTATTGCTTGAAGTCTCCAAAAACTATATCACATCGGCTCATATTTTAGTTAACCGTAAATGTCAGAACTTGATATCAACGATTTGAACTATTCATTTTTCTATATCTACTAAAATATTATATTTTCAAAAAAAAAATCTGAAAAACAAAATTCGGTGAGAGAATAAAACATAAATGACAATTGACGGATAAATATAAATCTAAAGTTTATGGATTTTGTGTCTGATTTGGAGTTGACCTCTTCACGAAAGTTGTAAAGCTTGTCATTACAAGTGATTGAATTTTTTTTTATTTTTTACATTTACCACATTTCTACAACAATTATTATGAATTTTATTAATTTTTACGCTCAAATAAAAACACTATTCATGAGGGTATGGAGGGTTTTAAAAATCTAAACAACGATATAACCATCTACTTGTAGAGGATGCAATCACGAGCGTTTGTATATTATTTCACATTTTTCACACTTATATATTAATTATTATGAATTTTTATTTATTTTGAGCTCTCCTAAAAATATTATTCACAAGGGTTTCTAAGGTTTTAAAAGTTCAAACGACGATGTACCCATTTCAAAGTGTAGAAAATACAATCACAAGCGATTGCATTTTTTCACATTTTTTCACATTTTTGCACTTGTAAATTAATTATTATAATTATTTTAATGTGTTTGATATTTTTAAATTAGGATGAACTATCAATTTAGTCCCTAAATTATCATTTGAGTGAAAATTAGGTTCCTAAACTAATTATTTTGATATTTTTATTTTTTTAATGTGTTTTATAATGTTTTAATCTCACTTTTAAGAAGATATAACATTTATGAATATGACTATATGAGAGAGTAAAAAACTTTGTCTGGTAAAATTGAAAGTCTATCTTTTTGCCTATACTAATATTATACTAGTTGATTACATTTTGAAAAGCAGTAAGTAATATTTATTCCAGCAATGATAATAAGAAACTCTCATGATAAAAATTATAAATAAATAAAACTGAATTTTTTCAACTTACATAGAATAATAATGCAATAATACATATTTAATATACAATATATACTCTATGACTATTGTATTTTATAGTAAGTTTTTTTAATAGTTTAACTTTAAATCATCAAAATAATTTTTGTTAGCGAGCCGAAATGGGTTACTCATGGGTTACCCGTGTGTACACTCGTTAAGGACTTGTTATTAACAAGTTCTTAACAGGTGACCCGATAACGACCCAATTAGTTATCGTGTTAACTCGAAACTCATTTTTTTCACGTCGTTGGAGAAAGAAGTTTGTTGGTTGTTAGTGCATGGAATACAATTCGGAAAGTAATTGTACGAAACGGGTACAATGTTATAGTGTTATGTCGTGCCATAGTAGCACACTTGAGTTACAATATAAGATAAGGTAAATTACACAAAACTACCTCAACTATAGGTTTCACCACAATATCATACCTCATGTTTTAGTGATACATCTTGACCCGGAATGTCCACCTAAATTCCAAATCGAGCTGTGCTGTGAACACTGGGAAGGTGACGAAGCCACTAAATGTAGTGATGTGGAAAATGTGAGTAAACTTAAACCTATACCTATAAGTGACTAAATGCAAGAGTGTGCATGTGAACGAGATTGAACCCATTTCACACATGATTTCACAGCATAAGTAAAGTACATTAAAAATAGAATGAGCATTATACCATTAAAGGTAATCTCTTATACCAACGTTTGCCAAGAATCCTCGTCAACACAAAAGCTCTGCCATTAAAACCTGGAAGGGCAAAATGTGATGACCCGTCCCTAATTTTCATATGTAATTTCTTCCCGAATATGTAATTTGACGATTATGCCCTTATTGGCAAGTGACGTGGATTTATTCTTGTTGCTTTCCTTTTTAGTTCTCGCTATCGCATTTAAATTGTACACGCTAGTACGAGTGGGTGTAGATTTTAAAGTGTAAAAATATCTACTTCGGCTAGATTTCGATTTCTTTTTACTGTAGGAAATCTGAAATCATACCCATGGGATTCCCTTTTTTATCCCATCCCATGCATCCCCTCCATTATTTCACTCTCTAACCAATCCCATCTCTCATTCATTTATGTCCCCCAATCAGAAAAGCAACCTCACATCACCCTCTCTCTCTCTCTTCCTTCCCTCCCTCTTCTTCTCTGCACTCTTCACAAAATCACACCAAAACTCACAAAAGTGACAAACAAACTACACCATTGTGCTCATCTCAGTCCTAGGAACTCAACCATGTCCTTGACATCTGGTGTAGATGAGTTTTGACTCACCAACTCGGAAGGTCGACTCGGCGAGTTCGACATAACGATATTCAGGCCATTCATGGCTTAGGTAAGTCTCAAGAAACTCTTAGAACCTTCATCTCAGTTATATGGGTTGATATTGATCTCTTGTTTGTGTTTTGAACGTATGGTTTTACCCAGAAAACTCGAGAAGAAGAATCTGCACATTTTTTCAGTCAAGGACTATGACCATTTGGTCAATTTCAACCCATTTTTCTGGTCAACCTTGACCACATCTAGGCTTCTACTAGGTACAAACTTGTTCTCCACATTCCTAACTTCAAAATGGCTTTTGAATCACTGAGTTTGGTTAAGTAACGAGTTAGAAATCAACTCTGGAAGTTGGGAAGAAAATTTCAGTTTTCTGGAAAATTTCAACCATGGTCATTTGGCCACTTTTAGACCAAATTTCTGATCAACACGGACCATATTCAAACTTTCTGTGAAGTGGGATCGATACATCACATTCCTAGCTTTAATTTGGCTTTTGTAAAAATGAATTTGGTTGAGAATCGAGCTCATTAAGAGCCCTGGAAGTTGGCCCAAAAATATGCAAAACTGCAGAAAATCGCGAGGAAGGCTAGTACCCCTGTACTTGCGTGCGCATGGGGCGCCCGTGGGCATTATGTGCAGCCCTTTTGGGCTGTGTGTGACTGCGCGTCTGGCCTTTGGCCGGCGTGTTGTCGACACATGTGTGTTCGTGTTGTCGAGTAGATCGATTTCATATTTTAAACCCTAGGTTTGAGCAATCTATGGGGGTTTTATTTAGGTTTCCGTTATGTTCCTTAATTAATGTTATTTTAGTTATTTCACATATAGGGGAAACTTATCCCGAGGATTTACGAGGCCAAGCTAGGCTCGAGGGCTACGACCCAGCAACGTATTTCTGACTGAGATGTTTTCAAACAGTTATTTCAGACCAGATTTGTTCCTCTGGAGCATTTGGATTGTAAGAATAATGAGTTCACATACCTGACGCAAGGTAATATGTCAGCCACTGAGTATCATCAAAGGTTCACAGACTTATCTCATTATTGCCCCGAGACTGCTGTTAATCCCCGAGAGATGCTTCGTTTGTTTAAGAGAGGAACTTGCAAGAAATGGCGTCCAATAGCAACCCCTACTCCCTGTGCTACTTACCAAGAATTCTTCAAGGTCTTGCTTCGAATTGAAGATTCGGAGAATGCTCTTGACGATGAGAATGAAAAGGATGTTGGCAGGAATGTCCAAAGATATAATAACAGGGGGCAATCATCACTTGGCCCAAGAAAGGCTCATAATTTTAAATGTAGGAAGATTTTGTGAAAACATGTTCATTTAAGCAACATCAATAAGCATGCAATTAACAATTAAAGGCGGAATCATGCTAGCATGCACTTAAAAACAAAACATTAACCAAGAAATTCAAAGCCTAGTAGATTGGTGAACCAAAACTCAACTCAAAACAAAGTGAGTTGAAATTGTACCTTTGTAGATTCCTCTTTGCATAAGCAAAGGCTAATCACCCAAAGAGAGGGCCTTCATTCCTTGCATAATAAATCTATGGATTTGGATGGATGAATAGGTTTTTCCAAGTTCCCAAAATAGGGAACCTCTAAGTCTCTTCACCAAGGAGAGATTGGAGAAGAAATGAGTGACCTTGGAGTAGTGGGATTGCAAGATGCACCCCCAAGGTGGCCGGCCTCTTTAGAGAGAAATGGAGAGACATGTTCTCTCCAATTTTCTCCAAAACAAACCCTAATGAATTTTAGGCTATAAAGTCATATTTATACCTTTATTCATTTGAGTGGCAAACTTGTAAATAAGTCCAAGTTCACTACCCTTAGCATCATGGCCGGCCCTAGGGTATTTTTGGGCTAATTAGGCCTTTGTGAATCATTATTCATTAAGTTGTTATACAACTTAAGTCAATGGGCTTGACGTTCGAAGCCCATTGGGCCTTAATGTCCAAGACTATCCCGAGGTCTTTAACGAACTTATTCGTTTGATTAATTAACATATTAATTAATCCTTGCCATAAATAAATGATTAAACCATTTAATCATTCTTACTCATCTCCATTGTTTCTTCAATCTCCACCTTACACGGTGTGCGATCCATTAGGTTCCTTTTAGCGAGGCAGTGGGCGATTAAAACCATTTTATATCGATTGTGAATTGAAACTTACTTTCAATTCTCCCTTTAGTGATTACACACGTTTAGGGCTTCCACAAACCATGAGTGACACCTTGCAGCATATCATGGTTACCCAAGCTAATCAGAAGAGGTAGAGAAAACCTATTCAGTTTGGGATTACAAATGCAATACGGTCTTTCTCTAATACAATACTCTTGACCACATTGTTTGGTTTGATAGTTTATTTATTCATGTCTACTATCCAATGTGATTCGTGTGCTTATATGATTACCTTGAATGTGATTTAGAACGACTTTTCTAAATCTCATTCATACTCTGGCCAGAGATTCTAAATCATATCATAGAGTATTCTCCCTCAAACAGTTTGAAGGTTAGAGATCCCTTGTTGTGCATTCACTTGCCTCCATGGCTAAGTGGCTTAACCCCAACGATGCCGTGGACACTCCAATGGAATGACGTTTGACATAATCAAAGATCAAGGACTTAACCACAAGACAACTGTGATGACTCAGGTCAAAGGACTACTTTGCATTATCCCAACCATGAGTTCTCATGTGACATGAGTATGAGAACTCTTCGTTGATCGCGTTCAGTGAACTCATTCTCTACTGAGCACCTACGTACTTGTCTTGATGTCACACACACCAATGACTCGAGACTAGTCACTCTCCCTGAGAGAAGACATAGCACATACCGATCTTGACGGACTGTCAATGCCCAATTGACAATCCTATGATCAGGAATATTTAGGATGTGTCTACGAAAGAATGGTCTCATGAATCTAACTTCATTAGATTGCATTCTCCCAATCACATATTCCTTGGACTTTATCGTTTAAGCATATAACATTTATATGAGACGGCTCAAACAATAATATTTGCCCTTTATATTTAAACTAGATTAGTTTAACATGTGAAATGTCCGTAAAGTATCATCATATGATTGGCTTTAGGGCACATTTCCAACAATCTCCCACTTGCACTAGAGCCAATCAGCTTGGTCATCAGTGATGATACCTCTTCTGTTGTCATTTCATAAATGGCTGAATAGTAGGCCTAGACAATGGATATCTATATGTTATCCATAGAAGCAACCTTGAGAATAACGACGTCACCATTATACATGATTCTCAATCATGTGGTTCAGTCTCTCATATGAGTTCGGATCTTGATGAGACCTTGATTCCCAGGCTTGAGCTATCGCCCCATTAGTGTCATAGTGTCAGTACACTAGATACACTTTCTGGTTGGAACTGAATAGAGAGTTCACTAAATGAACTTTCCCATCCAAACAACATTGTTGCAAACTTCTATATGGCAATATATTTTGCATTCATAATGGAACACACTAAAGTCATTACTTTAATGTTTCCATCCAAATATCTCTTTAGTCATAATAAAGAGATATCCGTTTATCTCTTCATTCATAATGAAGAAACATCCAATGATGGATTAGATTCATAATCTAATACATTTACGCTTCCTTTACGTTACTCTAATTCTTCCTCATTCTTTGAGGAATCTATCCTTTAGTATTTCTTAAATACTTAAGGACTCACTTGACAGTTGCCATGGTTCTGATCCTGGGCTTGCACTGATATCGTCTTATACCTTTCCAGGTACAACTCATATCAATGTTTTTCATATAATATGAAATACATAAATCGCCTTTGTGCGTATGCATAAAGGATTCTATTTACGCATTATTTCTTTGGGAGTTAAAAGGGCACGTTCCCTTTGAGAAGGGCAACTTGCTAGTCACACTAGAGTCATCCTTCTAATTGAAGTTTATCATCATATGAGAAACTTCCTAGCAACTTTTGTCTATTATTAGGGATTGATATAATCAAATTATATCTTGAAATCTATCAATATAGATTTCCATCCCATGTATATAGACTATGTCTCCCATATACATTCTATCTTCATATAATGTTTAAAGTCATAACTTTAACGAAGAAATATTCTTTTCATTTCCAAAATTAATATATCATATATACATTCATATATATCACATATATATATATATATATATATATATATAAATTTAGGAATATGATTAACTCCCACTAATCTTTTGTAAACCTAGTAAACAAAAGATTCATTTACATCTTTATGAGAAAGCAAACGATTTGACCTTTCTCTCATAAGACACTTATAGCTCCCACTAGCTTGCTAAGATCCATGATGGATGGATCTCTACAACTTACATGTCTTGTGATTCATAGTTTTAGACATATATTATCAAGACTATCTTAATAATGGTTTCGGAAACCTATATTATGTCCAAACATTGAATCACCATTTAATTGTAGCTAGCAATCTTCGAATTAATTGAAACTAAGACTACGTCAAAAATGGTTCCTTCAAAGTCAACCATTCTCTTTGATTGTAGTCACCTTAAGCTACCAATTAGCTTATGAAGGTTTCATTATTTCGGGTTAAATGGTACTTTACCATTTCCTTGAGTATATATCATATATACACTCAATGTAGTCATAAGGATTTTCATTCTTATTTATTTCGAATTAAGAGGTGCAACTCTATGACATAGTCATAAAGTTCAAACCATTCAAGTGAGACGGTTTATAAATCCTTATCGACTACCTTGGAGCTTTTGGTATAGGAGCTAGGTTGTTATATTTGTTGATTAATTTCTTGTCTCTCAAAGAACCCATTCTTTGAGTTCTATCTCTCGTTCATTTGCTCTTAGGCAAATCACATTGTAGGATTACAATGAACTATCCAACAAAACAACATTTGTTAATTGGTTTATAGAAGCGATATCCAAAAGGTAATTTAAGGATATCCTACAAGATTGTTATCAAACAAATATTGCTTATAAGCACACAACCCCAAATCTTAACATGCTTAAGATTTGTCTTTCTTTCCAACTACATCTTATGGAGTCATGAAAAATTTGGAAGATCTTCTAATTGACAATCATATTGTCTTAGAAGCATATATATCCTATATATGGGTAATTGATAATATCCAACGAACTAAATCTTATTCAAGTTCGTTCTTCTCCTAATGGAGAAATCTATTATCTTATGATGCTTCTTTCCTTGATATCTTTCAAGAAAACTATTCTAAAGTGTTACCATTCCTTGGATCAAATCTAAGGATGTAAATACTTTAGACGTCTTACTCATCAACTTACATTTCTTGAATTCTTTGAAACCTTTTGCAAAGTATTCGGACTTGTGTTTATTTAAAATAAACTATAGTCCAACCGAGGGTGATCTTCGGTGAATGTCATACAACATGAGTAGTATTATGTTGTGGACAAGTGCCACTAACATCTAAGTGAATTAACCTCAACAACTTTGTGATTCTTTATTCTTTCCAAAAGAATGAAGATTCAAACATTTTGCCTCTATACAATTTTAACAAGAAGGCATTGGATCCGGATCTAACGATCCTAAGTATCCATCTATGACTAACTTGTAATTTATGTTTTTAGAGGTATCACAACTTTAGTTGGGATTAGTCACTACCTTGCAACCTTTTGGGTTTTAAGCATCGTTGTATTCTAAACAGTTAACACTACCATATCATCTCTACTATAGAGACAATCAATTAGATTACTATAATCCAATCATTGATTAATAAAGAACAATGTTTTGTCAAACAAAACATTCATCCATCTCTACTATAGTGACGGAATTAAATTCCTTAAAATTGGAATGTAAAGACAATCTTTGGTTTTTCCAATTTCTTTGGTAGTTCATATGAGGAAGTAAGTACCATTTGGTTTCGCAGAAATCTATATTTTATTCACTTTTCGAATGTGAAGTACTTTCTCTTCTCTCATTAATCTTCCACTTCTTATTAGCCACACTTTTACAACGATTGTAAAACATAGTTACTAATACGGAATCAAGCATTCAAGTAGAAGAACCAACTGTTTTGAACTATTCAAGAACAATTTACAACGCCTTCGAAAGGTGTGTTCTTGACACTTGCAAGACATTTCTTGCAAATACCCCTTCCAATGTCCATCCTTTCATAAAGAAAGTTTGTTCTCTTGGAGTTATTTCGCTTTCTTCATTTGACTTCTCCTTTGACTACCATAGTCAAGGTCCCTAAACTCCCACTATCTCTCTTGAAACTTATTTCAATTGTGTTATACACATCAAACATTTTGGAGAGCATGTGTTTATTGTACACTACATAGTTTACAATAAACTTAGTGAACGATTAGGATAGGGACACAAAGGTGAAGTCCTTGCCTAGTTCCCGTCTCTAGAAGTGTTCTAACACTTCAACACTCAATGATTCAAAATCATCATAAGTCCATGTTGATGCACTATTTTTGTCAACCAACCATTATGTTCTAAACATAATTACAAACTTTCAAGAGTTGTTCAAAGCAACTCTCATTTCTTCATACAACAATTTGTAAGTGAAGAATCATGGCACATTAAGTGTCCATGCCTTTGTGCTTTCTTCTTAAGTTCTTTGTTCATTTAACAAAGAAACAAGCACTAAGTGTTTGCATTGACTAAGGGTTGTTCAAAACAACTCATTATTTCTTCATACAACGATTTGTAAGTGAAGAACTAATAACACTAAAAGTGTCCTTTTCTTTATGCTAATCTTCGTGAGTTCCTTTGTTCATATAACGAAGGAATAAGCATTGGTTGTTTGTGTTGTTCTCTTCATGATAGACTTTTCTAACATGTTCTTCCAATGATACATTATCATTAGGAAGATTGTGAGGATGAGACTACTTAGGTACATATGCAATCCTTTTTAAGACATTCTTTGGGATTGTGGTACCAAGTCCGGAAACTAAAACATTCGGTTTTTATTTGTCAAGTGTTGGATAGCGTTTGCAAATATATTGGTAAACAAATACATAACGAATATAAATTGATTGATTTTAAGCCATTTGATTCGGGTCTTTAAATCAAATAGCACCACCTACTATTTTTGGCAAATTCCATATCCCTCATTGGAATTCGAGAGTTTTGGATGAAACTCTTAGTAGGTTATGGGAGACTCACTATTACCAAGCCCACCTCACAATGATATGATGTTGGCTAGCATTAATAATAATGAGAGAGTACACTTACTCATTTGCAACTAATTCAAGTACCCATCTTATTTGGCCTCTAGAGAATGTCACCTCACAATGATGTGATGTTGGTTCCATTGCACTTAGTTAAGTCATTCCCACCATGCTTAGTTCGTGAAGGGGTTCAAGAATAGCCTCACGATGATACGATGTCGGCTATCCTCGTTGCCTACACTAACCTCATCATATGTTTATGGATTTCTCCTGAGTATAAGCATGCACTTTGTACTCCCCCATTATAGGGTGAAGCCGGTGTACAAGTCATAAACGATTGGAGCCACCACGGTGGAAGGCCTACGAAAGAGTGTTCTAAGCACTCTCACGCTTATCAACTTAATAATGGTTTGGTTGAGGGTTTTAGGTCTCATCACATACAAATATTCAATTTTAATCTCTATTAAAACAATTTTGGTCTTATTACAATTATTGGTCCATCTCATTGTTTTTAGTTGTATATAATACTCCCACTATGCTTATAAAACGGTTTTTAAAGCAAGAGTATATGATACTACTAACATAACCTTTGCATTCATTTGATGGACTATATAGTTGCCTTAGGGCCTTAGGATGATTATGAACCTTTGTTTAGATTCAACACGAGCCTTGTGTTGAATCTCGGTCTAGGGATGGTGATTGATTTTAGTTACGCGTTTAATCACATTAAGGCGTGTTGTCTTAGGGGCGTTGGACCCAACTACTTCATTTTCATGCATATCAAATAAAGCAAGAAAGAAGTACTTCAAAGTAAAGGTGAGCTTATGCTCATTACAACATTTGCATAAAACAAATTACTTTAAAGTAAAGAAGAGCTTATGCCCTTTTACAACATTTGATCAAATCAAATTACAACCAAAATTAATCTACACATTCCCATGGTTCAAACAAATTTGAAACGGCCTTTCACATAGCTCAATTATATTAGGCTTATGTTCATAATCACCCTTTAATTAATTAACACTTTAACTAATTAAATTGAATGCAACATTTTCATTTGGTTTTTGTATCCATAAAATTGATTTAAATGGAGCTAAACAAAATGAAAATCCAATTCTCATTTAAAGAGACAAAACAATTTTGTTCTCAACCTAATTTGGGCCATCATGCAATAACCACAACTTATTTGGGTCATTAAGCAATTAACCTCAACTTTTGGGCTATGTTGCAAAACTTTTGGGGTCACTTTGTAAAGACACAAAAGTCCACTACTTCATGTAATTACAATAGAACCCAAAATTTAATCAATGCAAAAACTTCATTAAAGGATCAAAACAATTTGTCCTTTAGCGTTTTTGGACCTTAACGTAAAAACGTAAACTTTTGGGCCAAAGTGCAAATACACAAAAGTATCAAAACTTTATGTAATTGCATAAAAGCCCCAAAAGTACTCCCACTTGAGGGAGGGCCGGTTTTGGAAGAAGAAATGGAGTGATGTGTGTGTTGATTTGTAGTTTGACATAAAGCATGCAAGTGCACAAGTGGTGTGTGTGAAAGGGTTTTAATCCTTTCACACCCACCATTATTTCTATTGCCATTTAAACAAATATCTAAAACATTTAAACATTTGAAAATGCATAAAACATAAACTTTATGAAATAAATCAAAACTTTGAATCAAAACACAAACCTTTTTGTTCTTGGCAAAAATGTCAAGAACAATGAAGAACATTCATGAAAAACCCAAAATTTTTCCATGAATTTTTTTCACCCAAAAACATTCCAAAACCATTCAAACTTTAGGGAAATAACATCTAACCAAACTAGGGTACATAAGGGTTCCAAAAGTCACTTGAAAACACTTTTAACAAGTCAAACAAGAACCCAAAAATCCACCCTTTGTATTTGGCCGAAAATTCCCAAAGTCATGGCACCAAATTTTAGCTCCAATATTCATGCTCATATGAACTACATCTACAACATTTGAGATGGCAAATTTTCTAGCAAAATTTACATTCAAAAAACAAGAATAAAGCTTGTAACATATTACAACTTTTAAATCACAAACTATGAACTACAAAACCCAAAAGGATTCACCAACTACTAGACCTAGGCTCTGATACCACTTGTGGGAAGATTTTGTGAAAACATGTTCATTTAAGCAACATCAATAAGCATGCAATTAACAATTAAAGGCGGAATCATGCTAGCATGCACTTAAAAACAAAACATTAACCAAGAAATTCAAAGCCTAGTAGATTGGTGAACCAAAACTCAACTCAAAACAAAGTGAGTTGAAATTGTACCTTTGTAGATTCCTCTTTGCATAAGCAAAGGCTAATCACCCAAAGAGAGGGCCTTCATTCCTTGCATAATAAATCTATGGATTTGGATGGATGAATAGGTTTCTCCAAGTTCCCAAAATAGGGAACCTCTAAGTCTCTTCACCAAGGAGAGATTGGAGAAGAAATGAGTGACCTTGGAGTAGTGGGATTGCAAGATGCACCCCCAAGGTGGCCGGCCTCTTTAGAGAGAAATGGAGAGACATGTTCTCTCCAATTTTCTCCAAAACAAACCCTAATGAATTTTAGGCTATAAAGTCATATTTATACCTTTATTCATTTGAGTGGCAAACTTGTAAATAAGTCCAAGTTCACTACCCTTAGCATCATGGCCGGCCCTAGGGTATTTTTGGGCTAATTAGGCCTTTGTGAATCATTATTCATTAAGTTGTTATACAACTTAAGTCAATGGGCTTGACGTTCGAAGCCCATTGGGCCTTAATGTCCAAAACTATCCCGAGGTCTTTAACGAACTTATTCGTTTGATTAATTAACATATTAATTAATCCTTGCCATAAATAAATGATTAAACCATTTAATCATTCTTACTCATCTCCATTGTTTCTTCAATCTCCACCTTACACGGTGTGCGATCCATTAGGTTCCTTTTAGCGAGGTAGTGGGCGATTAAAACCATTTTATATCGATTGTGAATTGAAACTTACTTTCAATTCTCCCTTTAGTGATTACACACGTTTAGGGCTTCCACAAACCATGAGTGACACCTTGCAGCATATCATGGTTACCCAAGCTAATCAGAAGAGGTAGAGAAAACCTATTCAGTTTGGGATTACAAATGCAATACGGTCTTTCTCTAATACAATACTCTTGACCACATTGTTTGGTTTGATAGTTTATTTATTCATGTCTACTATCCAATGTGATTCGTGTGCTTATATGATTACCTTGAATGTGATTTAGAACGACTTTTCTAAATCTCATTCATACTCTGGCCAGAGATTCTAAATCATATCATAGAGTATTCTCCCTCAAACAGTTTGAAGGTTAGAGATCCCTTGTTGCGCATTCACTTGCCTCCATGGCTAAGTGGCTTAACCCCAACGATGTCGTGGACACTCCAATGGAATGACGTTTGACATAATCAAAGATCAAGGACTTAACCACAAGACAACTGTGATGCCTCAGGTCAAAGGACTACTTTGCATTATCCCAACCATGAGTTCTCATGTGACATGAATATGAGAACTCTTCGTTGACCGCGTTCAGTGTACTCATTCTCTATTGAGCACCTACGTACTTGTCTTGATGTCACACACACCAATGACTCGAGACTAGTCACTCTCCCTGAGAGAAGACATAGCACGTACTGATCTTAACGGACTGTCAATGCCCAATTGGCAATCCTATGACCAGGAACGTTTAGGATGTGTCTACGAAAGAATGGTCTCATGAATCTAACTTCATTAGATTGCATTCTCCCAATCACATATTCCTTGGACTTTATCGTTTAAGCATATAACATTTATATGAGACGGCTCAAACAATAATTTATGCCCTTTATATGTAAACTAGATTAGTTTAACATGTGAAATGTCCGTAAAGTATCATCATATGATTGGCTTTAGGGCACATTTCCAACATTAAAAAGGAGTGGAAATAGCTCTGGATCCTCGAGCGGGGGTTCTAACTCTGGTACACCTCATAGAGGAGGCAAATTCGCTGGTGGTTCTCGTTTTCAGAATCAAGGAAACTCCAGCAGTTAAGGTGTTCAATTTTGTCGCAGGTATAACACTCGTCACTATGGCGAGTGTAAGAGAAGAAGCAGATGATATTTCACTTGCGGACAAACATGGTATATAGCCTATAATTATCCTCAGAATCAGTTTGCTAATCTACCACCTACAGTCCCACTATAACAGCTTCCAGCACCTGGTAACCGTCAGCAGATAGGCCACAGTGGAGCTTTCCACTACCAAGGGGGCGTAGCCCCGAGTCAGGAAGGACTATACCAGTATACACCTGAGGTTCCCTACTATTGGGGAGGCTATCAGCAGACTCAGGGAAGTTATCCACAGTTCCAAGGAGGATATACGCCGTATCAAGGCGGTGGAGCACATATGTATATTGGAGGGCAGTATCAGAACCTAGACGTAGCGTCTAGCAGTGGAGGTTCAGGCAGACAGAAAAATCCACCCCAGCAGGGCCGAGGTAATCAGGGTCGAGGTAATCAGACTCAAGCAAACATGGGTCTTGGAGGCAGATAGCAAGTTCAGGGAAGAGTTAACAACATCACCCTTCAGGATACTCAGGCTTATCCGGACTTGATCATAGGTACGTTGAATGTTCTAGGCCATTTTGCTAAAGTTTTAATTGATTTTAGCGCTACACATTCAGTTATTTCCCATAAGTTTGCTCAAACGACTCAACCACATCCTACTTTACTCAATTACGAGTTGAAGTTCTCAATGCCTATGGATGAAATCTGTTATGTTAGTTGGGAATATCAAGGATGTCCCATCCTTGTCGAAGATGTAGTCATGTCGGCTAATCTGGTTCCTTTGGATATCGTTGATTTTGACGTTATCTTAGGCATGGATTGGTTACACTACAATCATGCCAGGTTGGACTGTTATGAGAAAGTTGTTACTTTTCATCGACCGGGCATGCCTACTGTTACGTTTTTCGGTGAGCCCGGTGGTCTAAAGCACGGAGTTATCACTGCCATAAGGGTGAGACAACTGTTGAATAAAGGTTGTCAAGGTTACTTAGCTTATGTCGTGCTAGTGTAGGAGACTACTGCATCTGTGGAAGATGTCGAAGTAGTTAGGCACTTCCCCAATGTTTTTCCCGAGGAATTACCTGGTTTACCCCCAGATCGTGAAGTGGAGTTCACCATTGATCTACTTCCAGGTAATAACCCTATTTCCCTTACACCTTACTGTATGGCTCTTGCAGAGTTAAGGGAACTTAAAACTCAGTTGCAAGAGTTAGTTGATAAGGGTTTCATTCAGCCAAGCACTTCCCTGTGGGGAGCTCCAGTTCTGTTTGTAAGAAAGAAAGATGGAACTTTGAGGTTGTGCATCGATTACAGGCAGTTAAATCGGGTGACGATTAAAATCGTTATCTGTTACCTCGTATTGATGACCTCTTTGATCAACTCAAAGGTGCTTGTGTGTTCTCAAAGATTGATCTAAGGTCTGGTGACCAATTGAAGATCAGAAGCGACGACGTTCCGAAAACAGCTTTCAGAACTAGATATGGTCATTATGAGTTCCTACTGATGCCATTTGGATTGACTAATGCACCAGCAGCTTTCATGAACCTGATGAATCAAGTATTCCATCCATATCTCGACAGGTTCGTCATTGTTTTCATAGATGACATTTTGGTGTATTCGAAGAATGAAACTGATCATGTCAGGCATCTACGTTTGATTCTAAAGACACTAAGGGCAAATCGGTTGTATGCTAAGTTCAGTAAATGTCAGTTTTGGCTGGATCAAGTGTCATTTTTAGGGCACATGGTATCAACTCAGGGTGTGCTTGTGGATCCTCAGAAAATAGCAGCTGTGGAAAATTGGGAACAACCTCGGACAGTTACGGAAGTTCGAAGCTTTCTTGGTGTTGTTGGTTATTATCGACACTTCGTGAAAGACTTTTCGACCATAGCACTACCTATGACAAAATTGACTAGAAAAGACGTTCCTTTTTTATGGAGTAGTGAGTGTGAGCAGAGTTTCTAGCAATTGAAGTATCTTCTCACTCATGCGCCTGTCTTAGCACTTCCCGATAATGGTGGGAACTTTTAGATCTACAATGATACGTATCTGAATGGTCTTGGATGTGTGTTAATGCAGCATGATAAAGTGATTGCTTATGCTTTGCTGCAATTAAAGCCTCATGAGAAGAACTATCCTACTCACGATCTTAAGTTGGCAACGATCATATATGCCTTGAAAATCTAGAGGCATTATCTTTATGGGAAAAAGTGTAAGATCTTCACTGATCACAAAAGCCTTAAGTATATCTTCAATCAGCAGAACCTCAATCTTCGGCAACTGAGGTGGGTAGAGTTGTTCAGTGATTATGACTGCACCATTGAGTATCACTCAGGTCGTGCCAATTCGGTGGCTGATGCTCTTAGTAGGAAGTCTCATAGCCAACTTAATGCTCTTTGTGCTAGTCGTATTCCTCTTTTGATGACCTAAAATCCACAAGAGTAGCATTGAAAGAGGGACGTCGGGGGGCCCTAATTGCCAGTTTTCAGGTCAGACTGGTTCTGTTGGATTGTGTTCTTGAAGCCCAGATGAACGATATAGAATCTCAGTAATTGATACAGGCAGTGTCAGATGGGAAAAAGAGGGACCTCTGGATTAGAGATCCTGATGGCATGCTTATGCAAGGCGAACGGATGTATGTACTGAATGTTAAGGAACTGAAGAGAAACATTGGATGAAGCGCATATTTCTGCGTATGCGATGCATCCTGGGAGCACCAAGATGTATCATACCATCCGACATTTCTATTATTGGCCAGGTATGAAAAAAGAAGTTGCAGAGTATGTTAGTCATTGTGCAATTTGCCAGCAGGTTAAGGCAGAAAGGAAAAAGTCGTTTGGATTACTACAACCACACCCGATACCTTAGTGGAAATGGGAAGATATTACAAGGGATTTCGTGTACAAATTACCTCGTACGCGAAATGGTTACGATGGTATCTAGGTGGTGGTTGATCGACTTACCAAGTCAGCACACTTCATACCCGTTTGTGAGAATTACTCATTGAGTCAGTTGGCTGATCGGTCTCTAAAGTGGTTAGGTACCACAGAGTCCCAGTTAGTATCATTTCTGACCGGGATCCACGATTTACTTTAAAGTTCTGGTAGTTTTTTAGGAAGCTTTGGGATCGAGATTACTCTACAACACCGCCTATCATCCTCACACTGATGGGCAGTCAGAGAGAACTATCCAGACTTTGGAAGATATGTTGAGATCGTCAGTTCTACAGTTTAGTTACACTTGGCACAAGCACTTACCGTTGATAGAGTTCGTGTACAACAACAACTTCCATTCTAGTATTGGTATGGCACTATTTGAAGCGTTGCATGGGAAACCATGTCGTAATCCACTTTGTTGGTTTGAGGTTGGTGAGCAAGTTTTGGTGGGCCCTGAGATAGTGGATGAGATGACACAAAACATTCAGGTGATAAAGGCTAACCTGAAAGCTGCCCAGGATCGGCAGAAGAGTATCAACACAGACATTCTACCAACAGAGTTTATAAAGTTGGTGATTGGGTATTCTTGAAGTTATCATCGTGGAAAGGTGTTGTGCGATTCGGAAAGAAAGGGAAACTCAGCCCTAGGTACATCGGACTGTAACAGATCATTGAATGAGTCGATGAAGTTGCTTATCGACTTGCCTTGCCACCAGAGTTGGTGAGAGTGCACAAGGTGTTTCATGTATCGATGTTACGGAGGTATGTTTCTGATCCGTCACATGTAATCCCTCCTCATCCACTGGAGATCAACCCAGATGATGAGGTTCCAGTGACTATCCTTGATTGGAAGGATAAGGTTCTTAGGAACAAGACCATGCGGATGGTGACGGTTTTGTGGAGGAACCACTCAGTGGAGGAAGCCACTTAGGAGACAAAAGAGCGTATGTGAGATATATATCCACATCTATTTTATGGCTTTGATGATAGTCAGTATTGAAATTTTTATAAGGGGGGTAGATTGTGACGACCCGTCCCTAATTTTCATATGTAATTTCTCCTCGAATATGTAATTTGACAATTATGCCCTTATTGGCAAGTGACGTGGACTTATTCTTATTACTTTCCTTTTTAGTTCTCGCTATCGCATTTAAATTGTACACATTAGTATGAGTGGGCGTAGATTTTAAAGTATAAAAATATCTACTTCGGATAGATTTCAATTTCCTTTTATTGTAGAAGATCTGAAATCATATCCCTTGGATTCTCTTTTTATCCCATCCCGTGCATCCCCTTCATTATTTCACTCTCTCACCAATCCCATCTCTCCCTCATTTCTGTCCCCCAATCAGAAAAGCAACCTCACATCACTCTCTCTCTCTCTTTCTTCCCTCCCTCGCCGAGCTCCCTCTTCTTCTTTTCACTCTTCACAAAATCACACCAAAACTCACAAACATGACAAACAAACTACACCATTGTGCTCATCTCAGTCCCGGTAACTCAACCATGTCCTTGACATCTGGTGTAGATGAGTTTTGACTCACCAACTCGGAAGGTCGACTCGGCGAGTTTGACATAACGATATTCAGGCCATTCATGGTTTAGGTAAGCCTTGAGAAACCCTTAGAACCTTCATCTCACTTCTATGGGTTGATATTGATCTCTTGTTTGTGTTTTGAACGTATGGTTTTACCCAGAAAACTCAAGACAAAGAATCTGCACATTTTTTCAGTCAAGGACCATGACCATTTGGTTACTTTCAACCCATTTTTTCGGTCAACCTCTACCACATCTAGGCTCCTACTAGGTACAAACTTGTTCTCTACATTCCTAACTTCAAAATGGCTTTTGAATCACTGAGTTTGGTTAAGTAACGAGTTAGAAATCAACTCTGGAAGTTGGGAAGAAAATTTCAGTTTTTTGGAAAATTTCAACCGTGGTCATTTGGCCACTTTCAGGCAAAAAATTTTATCAACACGGACCGTATTCAAACTTTCTGTGAATTGGGATCGATACATCACAATTCTAGCTTTCATTTGGCTTTTGTAGAAGTGAATTTGGTTGAAAATCGAGCTCGTTAGAAGCCCTAGAAGTTGGCCTAAAAATCTGCAAAACTGCAGAAAATCACGAGGAAGGCGAGTACGCCTGTACTTGCGGGCGTGTGGGCATTCTGTGCAGCCCCTTTAGGTGGCGCGTGACGGCGCGTCTGGCTTCTGTCCAGCGTGTGGTCGACACGTGTGTGTTCGTGTCATTGAGTAGATCGATTTCATATATTTAAACCCTAGGTTTAAGCAAACTGTGGGGGTTTTATTTAGGTTTCCGTTATGTGCTTTAATTAATGTTATTTTAGTTATTTCACATATAGGGGAAATTTATCCTGAGGATTTATGAGGCCAAGCTAAGCTCGGGGGCTACAACCCAGCAATGTACTTGTGAGTGGGCAATTGTTTTATACCTATACATATTTATAGTTTCCATACATGCGTATTTACTTCACCTTTACGCTTATATTGAAAAGTATCGTTATTGTGATATATATTGTGATAAATGCTGCTATATGGCTGAGATATTACTATCATGACATTCATACATACTTATATACATGCTCATCTTACCGCACCCTGATGTTAGTACTCGCCCCAGGGCCAGGGCCAGTCCTTCACGTGTATGTTCACATCCGCACCATTCGCTCGCCTTGGATCCAAGTTAGGTGCCAGTCCTGTCGGGTAGATTGCATTAGGCAATCCGACTTGTATGTGATGTGTTTTTGCACCAGTCTTCACGTGATCGTAGTACTAGAGCATATTGATTACACCCAGTCCTGTTCGTGTCAGAAACTATATGTTCAAACTTGTGTGTCAGCTTAGATGGATGAGCACTTAGTCATACTTGATTATCACATGATTATTGTTGTGACATTTGATACATTATTGCTTGGCATATTCCTGGTTATGTTACTGCTATAATATTATCGAATTATTGTTTATATACCTGAATAGTATGTTCTAAGAAAACTATACTTGTTTTACGGCGAGGGGTTAGTAATTTCAAGGTTAAAGGTTTTCTTATAAGCATTGTTTTGTTGACCCACTCAACTTTGTTTTTTGCCCTTCCAGGACCTAGATAGTTGTACTCTTTGTGGCACTCGAGGGATCTCGGTAGTTTTGACATTTCCTTCTGTTTTAGACGTACGAACTTATCACTATTATGTAATAAGTGTACTTTGGTTGTTTTGACTACTCTTCTGTGGTCTCATTGTCTATTACGCTCTAAATAATTGTAGTGGGTTCAACCCACGATTGCACACTCTTTCACTATTTAGTTCTAACTAGTTTTAATTTTATTCACTTTTTGCATCACTTACCCTTATGGTTATGTCACCTCACGGTGATGGCCAGCATGCTTCGACCTTTCCAGGTCGGGGTGTGTCACAAAAAATAAGGGTGAGTGGGCTTAAAAATAAAGCCTTATAAAACCTTTTAGAAAACATAATAACACCCCGTTATAAAACAAGTATAGTTTCCAAATGTAACATACTACATATAGTATGAAAATACTTATTGTAAATAGTAATATCTCGAAATGCAATCATTCACAATATTTTTGTATATAAAACATATAACATCCAATAATCGCAATATCACACATAAACGAACAAATCATATCAAGTGCTCATCGACATACACTGACACATGAGTTCATGCAGAGATTTTCTAACATGAACAGGACTGGGTGTAATAATCGTGTACACTCTAGTACTACAATCACGTGAAGACTGGTGCTATGCGCATCACATACGAGTCCTAATTGTCTTCGCAATCTAGGACACCTACAATGGATCCAAAGTGAGGGTACGGTGCGATGTGAACATCCATGTGAAGACTGGCCCTAGCCCGACCAAGTACTAACACCAATGTAGCACATGATGAGCAGATAACGTAAACATAATCATGCAACGGTAAATCGATAATTCGAGTCGACATAATATTATTCATGGTCATAAATATAACTAAGGCATCCCGTAGGATTTACAATGATCTCATAATTCTCATCATTATGATATTTCTTATAAATGTTAATTTAATTATGGCATCACATAGAAAATGCATTATTAATGTATGAAAACTGAATAAATATATATACTATATAACATAAGAGACCCATTCACAGATACTTGCGAAGTTGTAGTCGTTCAAACTAGTAAATACGGATCGCTGATGCTAATCGTACCTAAGCATAATAGAGACCCATTAGAAAAACTCAATTTAAACATTTGAATTTGGAAAAACAGACGGAGAATTTAGAATCAGCACGTCGATATACACTAAGAAGGGTCATCGGCAAATTTTGTAAAAGGTCAACGGGGAAGTCAACGGTCAACTAAAAAGTCAACTGAGCTGCCCAGGTGGTCAACTACGTTAAAACTTTGAAATTTCACTAAATGGATGCCAAAAACAGACTCGGGCACCAAAATTAGCCTAGAAGGGTTTCGAAGAAAATTTAAAAAAAGTCAACAAAAGTCAACTAACAGTCAACGGTTAACTTTAACGAAATATTCCATCCTCATATGGAATATTCTATTAAAGTTAACGAAATATTCTCGCCAGATTCCAAAATGGGTCCGAGTCGGTTGGTTCGGATCCAGGTTCAGATCTTTTTGTTTGTTTTTTTTTTTTTGGTATTGGGTTAGGTAGACTCGTTTAGGCTTGTGGATTGCATCCGCCGGACCTAGCGAAGAAGAAGGTCAAAATTCGTAGGGGGAAAGCCGAAAAACTTTCAAGAGCCATAACAGGTTCATTGCTCAACCAAAATCAAAGATTTAAAAGTTAAAATGAAGCTAGGGAGATAAGGATTCGAAATTTACCTAAATGGGACTAAGTCGGGGCCAGAGTTGGTCGAAAAACGCCTGCAAAACTCTCGGAATCTCACCAGAAAACTAGGGAAACCTTCCCCAAGCTATCTCTACATCCAATCAACAACAAAACATCTCATAAGCATCCTAATCATACTCCTAAACATGATTACCGAAGATCTTGGGGGTTTTCGAGGCTTACCTTTGCTGGGAACGATGAGAAATCGCCAAAGAAAGTCTTGAACAGTGGCAGTGCCACTGTGCAGGGAAAGAGAACACATGAGGGACCTCTGCCAGGTCTAGGTTCATGATAAGGGTTGTCTGGTGGTGCGTGTGGTGGTTCTGCATTTTGGGAACTCGCTAGAGTATGACAAGTAAGGATGGTGTCGCAGTATACAGATGAGAAGGACGGGAGAAATGAGATAGTTTGAGAGTGCTGAGGGAAGAGAGAGTTCGAGAGAGTGGGGAAAGGGACACGGGACAGGGATGGGAAGAAGGAGAAATGGGTGTGGGCTCCACAGCCACAAAAATCCTACCTAAAATTATTATAATAATTAAATAATTAAAATAGTAATTTTACAAAAATATCTTTCAAATTCGTAGTTCTATAAAATCTTCTTTGTAACTCCGACTTCCATTCCACTTGTGCCCATGCGTTCGTAGCGACGAGTACTACAACAATATGCTAAGAGAATGGTCCATATATGTTACAATATGACGGCCAACGAAAGTCAAAATCCTCGCCTCTATGGGCATTTTAGTCATTTCACACTTTTAATATTAAAACATCATAAAAATCAAGGACGGGTCCTAACATTTAAACATTGCAATGTCATACCTTAATTTATGAATTCGTTGCAATGTCAAACCTCCATTAATTAATCTGTCAAATTGACTATTAAGCGATGACATAGCAAATGCAAGACCCATATTTTGCTAATGTGGTAGTCAAATTGTGCCAATAGTCAAACAACTAATAAAATACTTAATTATTAAAATAATTTTAATTTATTTAAATATTATTATTTTTTAATTAAAAAAATAAAAACCCCAGCCTAGCCTCATCCATCCCTTTCTTCCCTTCACTTTCTCTATCTCGCCATGCCTGAACCCATAACCACCATCACGTCATTCTCTCTCCTTTCCCTTCCGTATTCTCTCTCCATTTCTCCCTTTCACGCTGCAATAGCAGCCTCGTCAACTCTACCATAATCTCCAAGCTCTAAGCTCCTAACCCTAGGCTTCACGAACCTCATCCTCCGCACCCATGCCAAGCTTGACCTCACTTGCCAAGCCAAAGTCGAGTCCTTCTTCGCCATCGAGAAACACCAACTCTTGATCCCCGCAGCAGCCAAAGTCAACGACATTCATGCCAATAACACGTATGTAGCGGATTTCATCACTAACAATCTTCAAATCCAAACCAACATCATTGACGGTGCTTACCGATTAAGAGTTAACAAGCTCTTGTTCCTCGGTTCCTCCTACATTTACCCCAAATTCGCTTCTCAGCCCATTCTTGCTTGGTTGCTTAATTTGGTTTCCTTTTCTTCCTCTAAAGTGTAAATTACATGGCTTTCTTTGATTTTCTTGGCTGAATTTGTTGAAGTTGTTGGAATCTCCTAGCCGTTAGGGTTAGGGTTCCTTATTTTTAGGGTTTAGTTTTAGTCATGCAAATAATCTCTCCTATACTTGAGGGACAAGATTACATTTTCTGTTTCTGACCTAGTCATGCACCATGATTTTAGGCCTTGTAAATCATGGGTTGTTAGTTCCTTTCTTATCTCATTGTAACGCTATTTAATAGCCACAAGTGTTATTCAATTCAGTAAGAATTCTCCCAGTTTTCTAGTGCAATCAGGTCTTACGCTCACAAAAGCTTTCTATTATTTTCTTGGTTCCAACATCTGGTATTAGAGCCCTACCATGGGGCCTGATCAAAGCTTGCAACAAAGTAACTAGCGTGAAGGAACAAAGATATGACTTCTGAAAGCAGCTTCGTGCAACCTGCGATTCCGAGGTTTGATGGACACTATGATCACTTGAGTATGCTAATGGAAAACTAACATGCCCCAATCCCGATATTCCCCAATTACCAAGGTAGGCACGTGCTGGCCGACACCCGAGGGTGACGAAAGCCATTTATTGAATGCAAATGTTGAAAACAATGGATAGATAAGACTTATAAATATAAAAGAATAAAGAATGTGCATTAAGGAACGTGTTCAGAGCGTACAACTAACTAGAACACTAAAAGAAATAATATAAAAATTAAGTTAACAAAAGAGTGGGTCCTACACCGAGAGGACTCGAAGATGCCGATGCGGAAGTGGCTGGACGTTCGGATTTTATGCCTTGATTTTAAGTCCTGAAAGGGGGCGCAAAACAAAGGTGAGTGGACCAAGTTCATATATACAATAATAATAAAACAGTTATCAACGTACTAACCCCCAGGTTTATATAAAGAAAACTACAAGCATAATAAGTGATAGGTTTACTGAAAACCCTAGCATGCCAAAAACATCTCTAAAGATATATCGCTGAAATCAAAACATCAAACGTCTCACAAATCATCTCGTAAGCGCGGTGTACTGCCAGTAAGATCACTGAATAAATATAACTCCCGGCCCTATGTCAGCACCGTGGTCTCTGCACCCGTAGCCAGAGATTACCAACTCCCGGCCCAATGCCTGCTCCGTGTCCCTCAGCCCATTGCTAGGGATTATTTCTCTCGGCCTATCTGCCAACACTAGATCCTCGCCCTAGGCGGCATAGTGTCCACTAGGTACGCACAAATAGTTACGCCTCTCATAAATAACCACTTCATAGTATAAAGTCATCCATTGTCTATACTATAAAGAGGGGTTTCTAAAACATGTTATAGCATCCTATCAGCATCCATCATATAGTCTACCAGTTCATGATTTTTATAGAAAATACGATATATCAAACTATAGCTCAATATAGGCTAATAATTAATTCCTCACCAAAAATGAGACGATAAACAACATATTCCATAAACATGCTTAACATAAAATCAATTCATAAACTCGTAAGGCATGCTATTCATTTATGCAATTAAACTGTAAATCATGTAATTTTAGAAGGGGTCCACTCACAGATACTCCGTAGCAATAGAGTTGTGCGGATAAGGATTACGAATTTCCCCACTAGCAACTTCACCTAAGCACAACAAGGTAATAAATAAATAAAAGGGTTTTCTAAAGGATTTGGGCTTGAATTAAATAAAATAAAAGATTTGGGTTGGATGGTTAGAGCCTAATGGGTTTAGGGTAAAGGGTTTTTGGGTTAAAAAGGATTAGGGTGCAAAGGTGGTTTGGGCCACACAACCAACACACACATACACTACACAAACACACACACATGCACGACATGCACACCCACACATACACATACACACTACACGATGCACGCACACACACACAAACATACTACACAACATGTTGGAAATGTGCCCTAAAACCAATCATATGATGATACTTTACGGACATTTCACATGTTAAACTAATCTAGTTTAATATCAAGGGCATAGATTATTGTTTTAAGCCGTCTCATATAAATGTTATATGCTTAAACAATGAGTCCAAGGAATATGTAATTAGGAGAATGTAATTTAAAGAAGTTAGATTCATGAGACCATTCTCTTTCGTATTCATATCCTAAACGTTCCTGATCATAGGATTGCCAATTGGGCATTGACAGTCCGTTAAGATCAGTATGTGCTATGTATTCTCTTAGTGAGAGTGACTGGTCTCGAGTCATTGGTGTGACTGACACCAAGATAAGTACGTAGGTGCTCAATAAGGAATGAGTTCACTGAACACGATCAACGAAGAGTTCTCATACTCATGTCACATGAGAACTCATGGTTGGGATAATGCAAAGTAGTCATTTGACCTGAGGCATCATAGTTGTCTTGTGGTTAGGTCCTTGATCTTTGATTATGTCAAAGTCACTCCATTCGCGGGTGTCCACGACATAGTTGGGGTTAAGCCACTTAGCCATGGAGGCAAGTGAATGCGCAACAAGGGATCTCTAACCTTCAAACCGTTTGAGGGAGAATACTCTATGATATGATTAAGAATCTCTGGCCAGAGTATGAATGAGATTTAGGAAGTCGTTCCAAATCACATTCAAAGTAATCATATAAGTAAATGAATCACATTGGATAGTAGACATGAATAAACTATCAAACCAAACAATGTGATCAAGAGTATTGTATTAGAGAAAGACCATATTGCATTGTAATCCTAAACTGAATAGGTTCTCCACCTCTTCTGATTAGCTTGGGTAGCCATGACATACTGCTAGGTGTCACTCATGGTTTGTGTTAGCCCTAAAGGCGAGTAATCACTAAAGGGAGAATTGAAAGTAAGTTTCAATTCACAATCGATCGTTAAGAGTAACAATCGCCCACTGCCTCGCTAAAAGGAACCTAATGGATCGTACACCTTGTAAGGTAAAGATTGAAGAAACAACGGAGACGAGTAAGGATAATTAAATGGTTTAATTATTTATTCATGGCTAGGATTAATTAATATGTTAATTAATCAAACGAATAAGTTTGTTATAGACCTAGGGTTAGTTTTAGGCCGCAAGGCCCAATGGGATTTGAATGTCAAGCCCATTAACTCAAGTTGTATGACAACTTGAATAAACAAAGGGCTTGAAAGCCCAATAAACCCTTAAGGCCGACCATTTAGAGGAGGGTAGTGAACTTGCTTTAATTACAAGTTTGCCACTCCAATGAAGGAAGGTATAAATATGACTTTATAGCCAAAATTCATTTAGGGTTTTCTTTTGGGGAAAGGATGAGAACACAAGCTCTCTTTTCTCTCTAAAGAGGCCGGCCACCCTAGAGGAAAATAGTTAGCAATCTTACTTCCTCTAGGTCACTCATTTCTTCTTAAAATCTTACCTTGGTGTGGAGACTTAGAGGTTCTCAATTTTGAGAACTTGGAGAAACCTATTCTTCCATCCAAATCTATGGATCTAAGAAGCAAGGAATGAAGGCCCAATCTCTTGGGTGATAATCCTTTGCTTTTGCAAAGAGGAATCTACAAAGGTATAAATTTCTCAACTCACTTTCTTTTTAGTTGAGTCTTGGTTCACCTAACTACTAGGCTTTGAATTTCATGGGTAATGTTTTGTTTTGAGTTCATGCAAGCATGATTCTGCCTTTAATTTTTAATTGCATGCTATAGATGTTGCTCAAATGAACATGTTTTTCACAAAATTACCTTCACAACACACATACACATACGCACTACACAATGCACGCACACACACACAAACATACTACACAACCCACACAGCCCATACACACCCATAAAAGGCTCAGCCCGCAAGCCTAGTAACCAAAAGCCGGGCTTAAGCCCTAGGCTTTTAAAAAGAGAATTGGGCTTTAAGCCCTTTTTCTAAAAAGGAGCAGTCCAAGGCCCTTTGGGTCTCTAAAATAAGTAATGAAATTTAAAATAAAATGGGCTGGACTTTTGGATTTAATACACGGGCCCAAGGCCCTAAAGTATTTGGGTTTTTAAAAAAAAAAAGAAAAACAACTAAAAATAAAAAGTGAACGGGCCAGAGTATTAGGCTAGTTTTAAAACGGGCTAAAGCCCCGTGGGGATTTGGGTGGCCTGAATGGCCTACGTGCTGCTCGGAGGAGAAAGCCTAAGCTACTACAGCTCCGGCCGACGACTTTCTAGCAAACTAGGGTTCAAACATACACCAAAATGAAGAGGGGAGAGAGTAAAGTATTTCTATACCCTTTTTTCTCCGTGAAACGGTCGTGAGTGCTCGGAAAAAGCTCAAGAAAGTCACGGCTCGCCGGAAAGCTTAGGTGTGATTTCTCAAGGGATGTTTCCGCCTCAACCTTGAGGAAAATAATGTAAAAATCATCACATCATAACCACCAACGACAAAGAGGTTTTAAAAAGGGAGATCTAGGCCTCACCTAACCGGAAAATAGGAGAAAGTCGCCGGAGATCTTATCCTTTGTTCTTGGCCGATCTCGCTGCAACGAGAAAGAGAAGCCCGAGTGAGGATGATGATGATCAAGATCTTGAACTGGGAATGCAGCTGTAGATGTGGTTGGAGAGTCGCTACACAGGAGAGGAAAGAGAGATGGGAGAGAAAGAGATGAGGGAGTTCAGGGAGAAGAGACCAGAGAGAAAGAATGAGTGCCACATGGTACACGGACAAGAGGGAACTGGGGACAACAAAACAGGGGTGAGCCCTTTGGGCACACCATTTAAGACATAAAAACAATTTTAAAAGTAAGATAAACTCAAACTTAGTGAAAATACAATTTAAATTAGGGGTGGGTGTAACAAAAACTTTCTACGTTCCAAAGAGTATTGGAACTTGGTGGAGACGGGAATCACTGCAGCAGCAAAAGGAGTTGATTCAAGCGAAGCATAGAAGAAAGTGATTGAAGATCAGAAGTTGAAAGACTTGAAGTGCAAAAACTACTTGTTTCAAGCCATTGATTGTTCCATCTTGGAGGCAATATTGAAGAAGGACACTACGAAGGACATCTGGGATTCTTTGAAGCAGAAATATCATGGAACAACACATGTAAAACGTGCCCAATTGCAGGCTATTTGAAAACAAATTAAAGTGCTACACATGAAAGCCGGAGAATCGGTCAAGGACTATTTTGGAAGAACTCTCATCATTGCTAATAAGATGAGGATTCATGGAGAGCACATGGAGGATGTGGTGATCATTGAGAAGATCTTAAGGTCTATGATTCTGAAATATGACTACGTTGTATGTTCTATTGAGGAATCAAATGACTTGGATACTTTGTCCATCGATGAGCTTCAAAGTAGTCTTTTGGTGAATGAACAAAGAATTAGTCGCCATGTTGTAGTAGAAGAACAAGTGCTGCAAGTCACTTCAGGAGCCCAACAAGGAAGACGAGGTGGAGGTCAAAGTACCTATCGTGGAAGAAGAAGAGGAAGGGGCCGATTTGGGTTTCACAAATCAACCCTAGAGTGTTATAATTGTCATGAGCTCGGGCATTTTCAGTGGGAGTGCCTAAAGAAAGCAATGGATTAGAAGGAAAACTATGCAAAGACAAAAGAAGAGATGCTGTTAATGGCGCATGTTGATTTTAAGGAAGCTGAAACTGAGCACATTTGGTTCCTTGAGCACATTCAGTTTAAGGGAGGATGTTGAAGTTGTTGGAATCTCCTAGCCGTTAGGGTTAGGGTTCCTTATTTTTAGGGTTTAGTTTTAGTCATGCAAATAATCTTTCCTATACTTGAGGGACAAGATTATATTTTCTGTTTCTGACCTAGTCATGCACCACGATCTTAGGCCTTGTAAATCGTGGGTTGTTATTTCCTTTCTTATCTCATTGTAAGGCTATTTAATAGCCACAAGTTCAATTCAATAAGAATTCTCCCAGTTTTCTAGTGCAGTCAGGTCTTACGTTAACAAAAGCTTTATGCTATTTTCTTGGTCCAACATATTTTGGTTTTTGCTATGTTTTCTATGTTGCCATTTACAATTGAGAAATTGGATCTGATTACTTTTGCAGAAATGGTTTTGCAGTTGTGAAGTTGGGTCTTAAATATTTGAGGAATTTGTTATTTAATTTTTGCCTTTTACTCTATGAGTTTGCACATCTCTTCCTAAAGCGGAGCTGATGAGGCCGTTGTTGCAGAGTGAAAGGGAGAAAGATAGAGAGGATACGGGAGGAAAGGGGAGATAGAGAGGGGTGGGATGGTGGTTCTAGGTTCAGGCGTGGCAAGAGAGAAGTGGGGAAGGAATGAGATGGTGGGGTGAGGCTGGGTTTTTATTTATTTTTTATTTTTTTAAATAATATTTTATATTAAATGTTTTTATTAGTTGTTCGACCATTGGCAAAGTTAAGTTAGCAAAATATGGGCCCTGCATTTGCCACGTCATCACTTAACAGTCAATTTGACAGATTAATTAATACAGGTATGAGATTGTGCTACGACCAATAGTTGTGGTAATTTTATGTAATTTACCTTAAAAGATATAAGGACATGTATAGTTTTTCTCGATGTCCCATTGTATGATTAACATATAATATCATTATGGCTGAGTAAAACTTATATGAAATAAATTTACTGTTGGATGGCATCTCAATTGAATAATATCATGTCATTTGAAAAAAAACTTAAATGTGATATATGACATTATTGAACTGAAAGGATGCAGTGACGATAAACTCATTTTATATAAATAATTTTGATACCCGTGTTAAGTTCTCGTATTGTGTCGTGGAGTGGAGTGGAATGGAATGGTTTGTTCAATCTCGATGGTTGAAGATAAGAGTGCCAAATCAGTCGAAGAGCCGTTTCGGGACCGATACTTATTTGATTACTTTGTCCCCACTACCCACCTATGATGCTCGGCTTAAATCCAAAAAGGGATCAACACCCATCTTACAACTCATATCCGATGTCTCTCTTTCATCATGTATGATGTCTCTTTCCCCACTACTCACCTATACGTGTTACTTAAAATCACTTAAAACTACGGTTTATTAGTATTGTTTTTTATTTTTAAGTGAGAAATCTTAAATTCGAATCTTATTAACAACGAGTTTAAAACCAATTTACTTCCCGTCTTTAGTGTAAATATATAGTTGTATATAAAATAAAATAAAATAATTTTATTTTTAATAAATGATATTATTTACACTAAGAGGGTGGCGGAGTGGGCTAAGTCTTATGATAAGCTAGCAATAATGTAGTCCAAATTCGCATTTCGTGAAAATTGAAACTTCTCACTTACAAGTGAAGAAGAATACCATTAGACCGTAATATTAAGTGGCATAAAAATATTAGAATTAGCAACTAAATAATTATGTAATAAAACATTGGTGCATGTTTAATACCTTGAGTGGAGAATTTTTTTCTAATTGCGAGACATGTAAAACGTGTACTGTATGTTTCATCTTTAACCTGTGAGTGATGAAATTGTGTACCTGCCACAATAGTTCCATGATAATTCAGTTATTTTTCCCGAATGACGAGAAGTTTGCGTTGTTAGAATAATTTCGATTAATATGAGATTGTACGTATCACCTCTATTCGATTCAATAGGCGGTCGGTACAACAATGTAGTCTACAGCTCCATTACAAACAAAAGGTATTGGATTAAGTGGGATATTGCTGTTGTAGCGTGGCCCCTACACATAATTGACCGACAATTTCACATGAAACCAGGTAAAAAAAATATATGATATTTTCTTCACAAGGAATGTATTTGTTTCACCCTCTGAATTGCCTGCCTAACCCTGGTTGATGGCTCTTCATGCAAGAAGGCGGGGTTGTCAAACTCGGACGCCAAACTCGGTTCTCCAAGAAAGGCTCGGAATGAATCAGCCACTGAATATGAAAGCGACTCGAGGTTGTACCCTCCTTCCAAGAAAAACACGCATCGACCCCCACATACATCTTTTGCAAGTTGTTGAATATTGGATGCCAGCATGTAGTATGTTCCCGTCGTGAACTGCAGACTAGCTAGTGGATCCAATACATGAGCATCGTACCTAAAACAATTCCAGATACGATATGCATATAATGAGATGTCCATTCTAGAGTTTTTTAGAGTAATAAAAATGAATTCAATTGTGAAATCAATTGAGGCTTTGCGCATAACGTGATTTTCCCGGAACGTACACTCACCCGGCAGAGACAAGAATGATATCTGGCTTAAACCTCTGAGCACATGGTACAATTATTTCATCAAAGATAGCTCTCATGGCAGCATCACCTGAGCCTCCAGGTAGAGGAAGATTTAGTGTTGTTCCTTCCCCATCGCCATGACCTACCTCGTCAAACTTACCAGTTCCAGGGTAGCTTCCATCCTGAATCAACAAATAAACAAAGGAATAAATCTGTATTTCTCCAATGAACATCTAAAATTCACATTAATTCCAAGTGGCAATAAATAAATTCAAGGAAACAGATCTAATATTAGAACACCAAATAACGGTTGGCTCACATCCTAAGTTTCTAACAGCTTAAACTTTTCAGAGTAATGGTAAACCAGCAAACTCTACATGGTATCGGAGCAGGAGACCATTAGTTCAAATTCCTGCACTAGAAAAACCTCCTAATATAAGTTGAACTTCACATGTTAGAGGCTACTTGTGAAGAAGGACCAAGTGTGAGTGTTGATGTAAACAATTTCTGGCTGCAACCTAACAGCTATTACTTGGTCTTCCAATATTAACAATTTCAGATTTTTTTTTTTCTACTAAGAAACCATTGGGTACACAGTGGCTTCTTGTAAGAAAGTTTTTGTTTCTTCTCCCTCATTCTAACTTCCATAGCATTTAATCTGTAATGAAGTTGCTGCTGCAATATGGTCTTTGGTTCTGGTTCTGTCATTATTGCCACTGGTCATTCTTTTTATGCTTATGTTGTCGTTCTGCGTGGTATGCCTGAGTACCTTATTTTCTTTTTTGGCGAATAAAGATTCTGATTCAATACAAGAAAACAACTTCAAGCCGCATCATGCGGTCTCAGGGTAACTACTCCTTAATTCGCAAAACATATGTATGAGATTGGCACCAAACAAATTGACATTTAATTCTCTGAGCTCGCCCTGCACTTCAGCAAGCACCTTTTTGAGATTAGATACCCGATTCTCCATGATTTTCCTCGAGCCAATTGAGTCATACACGAGGAAGGATTAAGCTGGGTTGAATGCACTGGCTCGATACCAATGATAGAACCCTAACCTCACGTCTTACTCAATGTATAGCAAAGCAATGTACTACTAGAACAACCAATCTTTTCAACAACTTCTTCCTTACAATTCTTCTTTATATAGCACTAAGCTTCCGTGGCCGTCAAGCTAACCGCCAACAACCCTAACTACTTACTATATTTCCCGCCCATTATTAGTTATAACAACTAACTAATTGAGCTGAGTCACTAGCCCAGTCAGCAACCTATCAAGATGAGCATAACAAGTTTGACCCAAAAAAGAGATGAACATAACAAGAATACATGACTAGATATGAAGACAAAAATGCATCAAAGTAGTACAAACCGAATCCTTACTTGGTGAGTTGACAGGAAAAAAATATCTGGATCCTCATAGAAAGCATCGTTTGTCCCATTCCCATGATGGACATCAAAATCGATGATAAAGACACGCTTTAAGCCATGCACGCGCTGAGCATAACGAGCTGCAATTGCAATATTTCCAAAAACACAAAACCCCATTGGACCCTTTGGAATAGCATGGTGTCCGGGAGGTCTTATCAAAGCAAAACCTATAGGTGGACTCTTGCTGATCTTTGATTGTGCGACCTGAGATATGAAATAGGATGTAGTGTAAGATGGTACTTGTCACATCCCGGCCCGGGCCCCCACCACATCCCGGGCTCAACTCCACAGTAGTACGATTTTGTCCGTTTTGGGCCCCGGCCATGCCCTTACGGTTTTGTTTCTGGGAACTCACGCGAGCAGAACTTCCCAGTGGGTCATCCATCCTGGGTCATCCATCCTGGGAATGCTCTAGCCCCTTTCTCGCTTAACTTCGGAGTTACTACGGAACCCAAAGCCAGTGAGCTCCCAAAAGGCTTTGTGCTAGGTAGAGATGAGAATATACATATAAGGCTTACATGATCGACTCCCCTGGGCGATGTGGGATCTTATACTAATAAAAACCTTTATTTTCTCTCAAAGAAGGGGAGAATCAATTGAATATAAATGCAAATGTATTGCCTATACACTTCAGCACACATACTTAACATATATTACCAAGACACTGATTGAGGAATCACCACTGAATCGATTAAGGAAATTCCTGCTCCAGCTGCAACAAGGGACTCCTGGAACGTCTACATTATTAACAGGACAGTTGGATAAGCAAAATGGTAAACAGATGGGTTGCTTGGTATTCAACCGATAAATACAGTTCGTTAAATTTCCACGAGCTTGGAGAGAAATGAAAACTATTGAAATGTCCAACGCAACACTTACATCAACAGTTGCATATGTTGGTCCAGAACCTTCAATAAAAATAATTCCCTGTTGTGAGGCTTCATCCATAGCCTGTAAGTTGGCAGAAGGAAGAGGTCAAGTTCGGGTTAGAGAAAGAGAACAATAAGATGACAAATAAAAAAGGGGTACCATCAGAGTTGTCCATTCTAAGAAAATCCTCAACAACTAAGGCCCCTAGTCAATGTTAAAAAGGCAAAGGCAAAGCCAAAGCCAAAGCCAAGGCGTTTATGGATAGCCACGAGGCATGAGGCGATAGCCTCACAGTACCTAAAATATATATATATATAATATAATACTTTGTAAAACAATCAAGTAAGCATGCCAAGCAATCAAATATTTGACTATTATTATTATTATTATTATTATTATTATTATTCTATTTCACATCATAAAGTAACAATAAACTAATAAAAACTAAGTTAGAAACATAAAATTAGCATGACTTTTATAAAAACCCTGCCCAAAACGACGAATAAAATATCAAACGCCCAGGTGGCGCCTCGACGACGCCTCAAGCACCTAGGCGCGCCTCCAAATGCCTAGGCTAGTCTATAGCCCACTCCCACTTGGTAGATGCTGTTTTCTTGATAGCCCCACAATGCTAATTTTTTAATACATTGCACCTAGTAGACAAAAGGTCTTTGTATCCCTCCATAATATTACGATGGAAAAAGCCCTATATTATTAGCAAGTGAGCGCAGCCCTGTTTTTTTATTTTTTTTTAACCAATCAAGTTTCTCGCTTGTTAGTCTTGCCCCTACCTGTATTTATGGGATATTTGATGAAGCACAGGTTTGGAACCCTATACAAGGGCTTTTGTCCAATCTCTACAGGTGGGGACATCAGCAAACAAAACAAAATAAGTTCCAGTGCCAATAGATTTCCAGTACTGTCAATGTGGTATATTCACTTATAGAAAAGAAAGAGAAAATACCATATGCAAGGAAAGGTTGAGATAAGCAAAGACCTAAAATAAGGGATGCAATCCAGCCTCCACAAAATTTTCTAGTACAACTGAATAAGGAGTCTCTTTTGCAATGTAAGGCTTGCATGATTTTAGCAATACTAAGTTCTATACACTAACTTAGAAGCAATGTTTTAAAAGGCTCGCCTCAGGACGCGTCTAGGCGCCCTGTGAGGCTGGGCTTGAGGGTTGCCGCCTCTGTTTAGAGGGAGTGGGCGGAAGGCACCGGAAGGAATGCCTCAGGGGATTTTTTTTTTATTTTATTTTATTTTTATTTTTTTAAAACTCCCAAACCCAAATTTTGGGTAGGGTTTTAACTATACCTCATACCTCTTCCTTGCACCATCATCTCTCTGCCTTGTTTTCTGGTTTTTATTTTTTATATAATGGATGTGTGTGCCATTTGCGTGCATTGTTATATGTGTGCTCATTGTGTTTTTCATCCTCTATTATATATATATATATATATATATAAAATATATATATATAATATATATGTATATATATGCGTGTATATGTATTTCTAATATATGTGTGTGCTCAGGGTAATTATTGATTAATAATCTTTTTTAATATAATATGTGTACGCTCAGTGTATATATTAAAAAATTTAGGTCCTGTGAGGCTTCTCCTCACATCTAGGCTGGGCTATCCCTCGGACGTCTTGCCCACGCCTCACGCTTTTAATACATTGCTTAGAAGAATATAAGTTTTTACTGCTCCTCGATCATCTGAATGCATTCACTCAACACGCAAGCATGGTATTTAACAAAAAGAATGTCAAGTACAGCGCACTTCAACTTCAAGGACAAAACGAGCAATTACATAATAGAACAAGAAACATCTCCGTCAATTGCAAAATGTCAAGGAGCATGTTGGTGAATTAAATTCTTAAAATTTCAAGATGAAAGATGAAATTAATCTTTGCATTAACACCGTCCCCCTCCTCAAAGAAACACTAGCAACAGTAAACAAAAAAATTCTATCCATAATTCGGTCAGATTTCAGGCACATAATACAATCCAAGAGAGGGACAAATAAGGTGGGGTGGTGAAAAGGAGGGGGTAAAAAAATAGTGTATTAGAAAAATAAAACTGCAATGGGTAATTTAAAGATACCTTCTCCAGGCCTGATACATAAGCTCTTGTATGAACACTTGCTATGTCATCCAATGATGCTGACTTGAAAGTTTCAAGTTCAATAACATTTGAGCCACGAAACTGAGGTATGAAACAATATAGGATTTAAAAAGATCGGAATTTCAAATGCTTTATTTTTAATTAAGAAAATAGAACTTGAATCATAGGCATAAGGAACTCATTCATAGAGATACGCACATGGCCTAAGCCAATTCCTTCTTTATCTATCCATTGTGATAGTCAAGCAACTCTATCAGGAACTTAATTCCAAATCTACAATAAAAGTCAAGCAATATTGAATTGGCAAATAGCTATGTGAGGCAAATGATTATTGGTGGGTATTATTACCAAATGATATCATGAGTCATGTCAAAAAGTAGTAGATATGTTAACCAAAGGACTTGCAAGGGATTTGGTGTTGGAAATCAAAGGGGATAAGACTATAGCCATTTCCAATGATCACCAATGGTGGCACTTATCAGTTGAAACATCAATCAAATCCAGAGTAAAGCACATCATATGTACTGATTGGAAGAAGTATAAAAGGTTAATATTATCTCCATCCTAAGGTAAAAGTTCTTGGTACCTATAATGAACCGAGGAGGCTGAGTTATGGCTGTTAATAGGCATGTTTATAGGGGTAGTTCATGCCACCTATATGAGTTTAGGGAAGTAATGCCACTCCCAATCATCTGGGCTTGTCTTCTTTTCGGCATGAAGAAAATATGATATAGACGCAAGGCCCATGAACTGTCGGCTAATTGAACACCCATAAAAGAAAACGCTAGTCTGTGACTATGTTTAATTAGTTATCTAGGGCCACAAGATCAACGCATAGCTATTTCTCCAAGTTTTCGACTCAAACCCTGGTTTATTAGTTTAAGGTATACAGTCTCTGTTTTGAGCTTAGGCATTAGAGGTAATCTCTATTGTACTTTTTACACATTTTTTTATTCTAGTCTGAGCAGGGCTCATTTCATTAGTAAAGAAAACTATCGACCAAGGCTTAGGGTTTAAGGTCTAGCTTGTGAGCAGACTGATTGACGTTGACAAATAAACAAGCAACTGCTCGAGTGGCTGCTTAATCAGCTCAAGTGCATTGACGTCTGCACTTCTGAACCTTATAGGAAATCCAATTACAATGATAAGGAGATGGCCACTGATAGGAACATATTTATGCGACTTAGTTAGCTTGTTCTTATGCAATTATGTTGTTATTTCATAGTTAATTTAGTATTTCAAGCCATTTTCGTGTGTTTGTAGGTCCAAAGGGTTAAAGTGGCAAAGAAGTGCATTTTGGAGTCTTTTGGAGCAGATTTGGGCAAGGAATGGATAGCTTATGCTTGGAGCAAGGTGGATGGACGAAATTGAAGATCAAAGGAGGCTAGGAATGAATAATGAGATGAAAGAAATGAAGAAATGAAAATGAAGAACAATGAGTTCAAAATTGGAAGCCAAAGTTTCTAAAGTTGGAAGTTTCTATTCTTGGAGATTTCCATTTGTGAAGGTTTCCATCTTTGGCTCTACACTTTCCTAATCCTAATTTACCTATGTTCCAGCTGCAAGGAGGCTTCCTAAATATTTTAGGACACTAAATAAATGCTTCTAGAAGACCTAGACCTATCCCTAATCTTTGCCGCACCCACCTTCCTATTTTCCTACTTTACCTTCCTTGTTTCCCTTTCTTGTTTTCCTAGTTCCTGCAATTAAACACATTCCTGTTTTTGTCCAATGCCTTGCCGTGCAAGGGGATTGTTTTCTTCCCTATTTTGTGTCCCAAATCTCCTTTCCCTTTCTCCCTTATCCTATGCCGCACCTTATATCCTTTCTTGCCTATTTTCTGACCCGAAACACATTCCTAAAATTTGTCCTACAAATTCTGCCGAATTTCCCTTTCCTATTCTCTTTAATTCCTGCACCTTTCTTGCCTATTTTCCATTGATTTTTGACTTTTAATTATAGGACAAGATAGCTAAGTTATTTCTTTCCCTAAAACACATCAAAACCGTGCCTTACCCTCTCCTATATATATATGTTATTGCCGCACCATTCTAAAAAAATGACTCCACCCTTCACCATAACCAACCTATATCCATCCACCACCACAAATCACCACAAAAACCTTCACCCATCCCTTGTGCCGCAGCAAAGAAGAAGGAAGGAGACCCTTGGACGTTCTTGCCATTCAAGTTGGATTGCTGGAGCGTTTTGAGGTGTTTTCATTCTTTGTTTTCAATGTCTAAATTTATGTATCTTTGTTTTGCATTTATGAGGAACTAAGCCCTTCTTGGCTAGGGGGCTATTCAATACCATGATTATACTTGCATTATGAATTGATTACCTTCAGTTGTTATTTCATAAGTTGTGAATTCAATTTGCTTAACCGTTTGATTGATAACTTATTCTTGTATGTTTATTAAGAGTGCACACTTAGTTTTCATGCAAGGATTTAAAGCTAAAATATAAGGGAGTTTCACCTAATAGTTACAAACTTATATTTGCAAGTAGTGGAGGTCGCTTATAAACGATCGCGTTAAGTGAATTCTTGGCAAAAGTTTCATGCTTTTCATAGTTACAATTGCCTTGTCAATGCTTATAGTTTTCATGAAACTTAATGATCTTTGATTGTACCTTTATTGTGCTTTTCACATAAGGGACTTTTAGAGAATGTTTTGAGTTGTTGTATGTGCATTCCCATCCAATTCAATAACTTAAGGAAAACTTGAAGGTTAAAAAAGTGCTGTCACAGTTAACCTAGGGCATTGAGGTTCATGGTTTATTGAAAGAAGCAATTGGAAATCAAATTTGAATGTAAGTGTGTCATGTGTGGAGAAGAACCCCCTAGTTAACCCATCACCCATCAATTCACCTAAATTTGTCTAAGAATCTGTTTAAATTGTTTTTGTTTTGCTTTACTTATTTTCGTCCAAAACCAACCCCCACTTTACTTTATTGAGTCATATTAATTAGAACTTGTTTATTTTTGTGTTTCTAAGTCAGTTTAGAGTAGATTAGCAATCCCTCCTAATCCCCGGTGCAGAACGATCCCTACTTATCCATACTACAATTGTCAACAAGAGGGTTTAATTTGTGTGTTAAGTTAATTTTTGCATCAGCCACCAAGCATTCGTACCATAGTTTATCAAACTTTCTTATAGAGAACTGTAAGATATTCCGTGATTCGGCTTGTCAAACTAATGTTGATAAATAAACAGTCAATTATTCAAGTCACAGTGAAAAATGGCACAAAAATGACATAAAAATAGTGTATAGCGACTCACCTTAGGCGAGAGCTCCAACTTTTCAAGAGCATTCACTATTGCAGGAACTCTAAAATGAGATTCTGGATGAGCCTCCTGTTACGGTAATAAATTCAAAAAACAATTGGAGTTGTCGAGGAATATACAGTGACATGAAAGAAAGATACGAGCATAGAAACGTTACAACCATCAATGAAAGAGAAAAATATCAAGGAAAACTTTTTTATAATTTGGAGAGCTAATCAACCAACGGACTAATGGTTGGGATGGGAACAAAAAAATTCTGGTTAGAGAATCTACTTCCGCTAAACAGTTAAAAGCATCCAAATGTGGAAATACTAATGCAACACGAGACTAGTAGAAGTCTAGGGTCTCCATACAGTTTATCACCAACTAACATCATTCTAATGCGAATCTGTAGGGAAAAAAAGGGCATCCTCTTTAGAAGTTCTCTATATATGTAGGTAGGTATTAATGCATGTATCTCTGTATAGACTTATAAATGTACGAAACATGCTGCCATGTGCAACTAAACTAAAGGTTTTAGATTGAGTTGAACTCCATCTACAAGCGTTGTTGTGTGCCGCAAAATATAACTTGGAAGGAACATAATGCAATGCTAGCAAGTGTAAGAAAAACAAGAAGAGTTCTAAAGAAATGAACTAAAACAGCAAAACTGACCAGCTGAGTGGTACCTTATTATGGCCCATGGCAGGAGCTACAGCATAAATCACACGTGCATCACTTAATTTCTTATTAACAGGTATAAAGGGATCCTCCCCTGTACCATTCGAACAAGAAATAGGAGTTTCTGCTTTTTCAGAGAAACATCTCCTTCGTCGCCAACTCTTATTCAAAATTCTGTCTCTCACAAATTTTGCATCCAAGTCAAATCTACTATGGCTCTTCCACTTGCACAAATGCTTTCGTACCAAAAACAACGCATTCCCTAAGACAGTAGCAATCACAACTATCAGACTAAATACCACAGTACACATTTCGTGTAAGACAGCACAAGAGTGGCTTTCCCATTATTTAGAAGAATAATATATAATATACAAGGAAATGTAGGGGCCTATTGGTCGAACAGATACAAGCTCCTATTTAGCTTGTTATAAACTAGCTGGCCAGGCTCAAGCTCAAGTCTTGCACAAACTGTTTCATAAGCCCAACCGAACCATGATACACAATTCGATTGCCAGTTCAAAGCACAATCTGGACTAAATTTCACTCCATTCCAATGTAACACACAATATCAGTTCAAATTTATAAAACTTAATGAGATCTAGCAGTCCTGTGATTAACTATCATGTCCTGCACGTATCTCTTAACTACGACAGAGTGTAAAACGGTACAAAAGAGTTTCTGAAGCCTTCTTCCCATAAGAAAAATTATACCATTTACCTCATTTGACATTACAAAAGCATGCCACGGTTTGATTTATGTTAAATCCCCTAATTATCTCCATCGTCACCAGTCACCCTCTATCGGGCCTTGTTTACATAGTTGATTATTATTCGTAGCATGGGTAATTCCATTGGTTATTATTTCTCGTCATTTCCTATCATGCATCTTCTAGTTTCATGTATCTTGTATAAATATTAAGCTTTGCCCATGTGAATAAACACTAAATTTCGATGAACTATTCTCGATTATAACTTAGCATCCGTAGAATTAACAATATAATCAATGTTCCAACACAAAAAATTGTTCTGTTCCCCATTTGGAACTCGACTTAAGAATTAATAATTCCACAAATATAACTTGACCGTAGAAACACATGTAGTCAAGCTTTTCATTTGGTGTGGGAATTACAGACTAAACTAATGAAAAAATTAATACAACAACCCAATTTCGTTGCTACTCATTACAGAGAAATACACATCAATGCAACCAAACCAAAAATTAAGCAGCGTTAACCGTCACTGATGACATCAATTAATTCAACAGAGATTATCAGAAACCGACCGGAAAATGGTTACAAATTCAAAGAATTTAGAGTTATCTGAGCAGAGAAGCTATAGATTATGTTGCTTCCCGACTCTGTGTGTCTGTGTGTGTGTGTGGGCGCCTATGAGAGAGAGAGGCGAGGGAGAGAGAGAGAGGAGTACTACCAGTGGGTGATGACGAAATTGGGAATGAAAGGAGTTCCATTGCGATTAGCAATTGCCAAAAAAATCCGTATACTTAGAAATTATAAACATACTAAAACTCAACACAAAAGTTACTGTTCATTAACAGTGTACTTCCCTTTTTGCCCCGGCTTTTTTGTTGTTATTTCAACTTTGCTACTTTTGCTTTGCTGTCAAACGGAGAGCAGAATCGTTCTAGGCATTTCTTTGCCTTTCCTCTTTCCTCTCTCGCATACCTCGGGTTCCATCGTCTGCCGTTCTGATTTCTGTTTTCATCTTTCTTCGTTGGTTTTGTTGTTCAAAATCTTGAGCCCTTTGCTTTGCTGTTCTTCGATTCTTGTTATTTTATGCTTCTTTTGGGTTGGGTTCGAAATATTTTTCCGCTCATTCGATCAGTCTTTTAGAAGAAGTTTTGCATGTTTCTGACAGCGAGGGTTTTGATTTTGCATTTTTTTCGTGTGTGTTTTTTTTATTTTTTTGTTGATATCAGATATCAGAGATTTGTACCTATTTTGGATTCGATTGGGATTTGGTTGGAACCGATCTAATCCGGCGTTTCCAGGTCAGTTTTGCTCTGACGACGAGCCCGTAGCTTATTCCCTTGAGAGCGACAAGCTCAAAACGGGGAGTATTGAGAGCATTGGAGGAGAAGGAGAAGAAGACGAAGAGGAAGAGCCCGTGGACGAGCCCGACGATGCCATGGAGGAAGACGCAGTCAACCCCACCGCCGTCTTTTGCATCAGGCTCAAGCAGCCCAAGTCCAATTTGCAGCACAAGATGAGCGTTCCCGAGCTTTGTTACAATTTTTTTAGGTAAATTTTGAAATTCTTTTTATTAGGGGTGGGGGGCATTTGATTGAATTGTGTTTAGATATTGGTTTCGAAGCGGTACCACAAATAAAATGAGAATATTTGTATTGGTTTGAGCTTTGTACCTCTGTGTTCATGGATAAAAATTCAAAATTTTCTAAAATGAATCAAGAAATTGTTGTTATATAGTATATACAGAGATGGGAAGGAGAGAAAAGTTGTTGACTTTGAAAGGTGGAGAGAGAAGGATTGATATTGGGGGATTCTATAGTGGGTATTTCCAAAATTTTAGGTCTTTATTGATTTAGTTACGCCATGGCTCTATGAACCGTAGCCAATCAATAACTTTCTATGATGTGAATAAAGGTGGACATGAGAATTTTTGGTACCGGATAATGGCTACTTCATTCTTACAACTCAGGAGACCTTACCTCCTCTCTTCACTTTGTAATTCAATCGATAGCTTTAATACTAATTTCCTGCCTTAGTCTGACAGTTGTATGAGTTATCAGCTTTTTGCAATACAGGAATTGTTATATTTGGGTGCTCTTTCGTTTCTAGTTCAATTTTTTGCGTGAAAATTTAAAAAAGGAGAAATGATGATGGTTAATTTTTTTCCAATATTTGATTTTCGTGGTTTAACTCCGCCGTGTAAGTTTATCTTACATTGCCGGTCCCAAGCCCGGATAAAGGAGGAGGGGGAGGGCGTCAGGTAGTCGACAGCTGGCACTCCATGATTACGTCGAATCCTTATGAAAATGAATCCAGAAAGAAATCGCGCTAAAGCTAGGGCGTCACCCGTAAGTGGCGCGCTGTGTGGCCCGAGCACAGTGATAAGTGAGCAAGGGTCGCTGTATCTCCATCGGCACCCGGATGCAGTGTTAAATGAGCAAGGGGGTTATAGAAACTTCTTTTCGAACGACTCCACTCAAAGTTGTTTGGGAGCATATGCTCCTATCAACTTTACACGGGACACACAAAAGAAGTACTTTGATCCTATTAGACGGGGAAGGGTGAAGAAGCTAGGACAGAAGGGTAGAGTTCAAGAGAGCAAAATGCGTTTAGGAACGTGGAATATAGGAACCTTGATGGGAAAATCTATGGAAGTAGTAGAAGTTATGGTGAGGAGCAGGATAAATATTATGTGCCTACAAGAAACTAAGTGGGTTGGTCGTAAGGCAAAGGATCTAGAAAACTCAGGGTTTAAACTATGGTATTCGGGCACAAATAGAGCAAGAAACGGCGTTGGCATCATCGTGGACAAGACCTTGACACAAGATGTTGTAGATGTCAATAGGGTAGGAGATAGAATCATGGCAATCAAGATTGTAATAGGACAAGAACTTATCAATGTGATTAGTGCGTACGCACCTCAAGTAGGGTTGGATATGAGTTCGAAGGAGAAATTTTGGGAAGACCTTGGAGACTTGGTGCAAGGAATTGCTCAGACGGAGAAGTTATTTATAGGAGGAGATTTAAATGGACACGTGGGCAGGGAGACAGGCAACTATGAAGGTTTTCATGGTGGCCATGGTTTTGGGGAGAGAAACGAGGATGGGGAAGCTATCTTGGATTTTGCAATGGCATATGATCTCTTCTTAGCCAACACCTTCTTTAAGAAGAGAGAAGAACATGTGATCACCTACAAGAGTGGGTCGTCAAAAACACAAATAGATTTTCTTCTAATGAGGAAAGGGGATCGTATAACTTGTAAGGATTGCAAAGTTATACCATGAGAGAGCGTGGCTAATCAACATCGCTTGTTGGTGATGGATGTACATATCAAAAGAGTGAGAAAAAAGAACAAGACTTGGAAGTGCCCAAGGACTAGATGGTGGAATCTAAAAGAAGAAAAACAAGCCATTTTCAAAGAGAAAGTAATCACCCAGTGTGTGTGGGATAGAGAGGGGGAAGCTAACCAAATGTGGGATTCCATGGCTAGTTGTATCCGAAAAGTAGCAAAAGAGGTATTAGGAGAGTCCAAGGGCTTTGCCCCACACCAAAAGGAATCTTGGTGGTGGAATGAGGAGGTACAAACAAAGGTGAAGGCTAAGAAGGAATGTTGTAAAGCCTTATACAAGGATAGGACCGATGAAAATGGTGAAATGTATAGAAAAGCGAAGCAAGAGGCGAAGAAAGCTGTGAGAGAAGCTAAGTTAGTGGCTTATGACGATATGTATAAGCGACTAGATACCAAAGAAGGAGAGTTGGATATCTATAAACTAGCTAGAGCAAGGGAAAAGAAGACAAGGGACCTAAACCAAGTGAGGTGCATCAAGGATGAGGATGGAAAGGTTCTTGCTACAGAGAACGCGGTTAAAGACAGATGGAAAGGTTATTTTCATAATCTTTTCAATGAAGGACATGAAAGGAGTGCTTCTTTAGGGGAGTTGAGTAACTCAGAAGGGTGTAGAAACTACTTTTTTATCATAGAATCCGGAAGGAAGAAGTGGTTGTAGCTTTGAAGAAGATGAAGCATAGAAAAACAATAGGCCCAGACGATATACCAATCGAAGTGTTGAAAGTTTTGGGAGAGACAGGTATAACATGGCTCACTGACCTTTTCAATAGGATTTTGAAAACGAAGAAGATGCCAAATGAGTAGCGAACGAGCACTTTGGTGCCTATCTACAAGAATAAAGGTGATGTGCAAAATTGCATGAACTATAGGGGTATTAAGCTAATGAGTTATACAATGAAGCTCTGGGAGAGAGTCATTGAGCATAGATTGAGGCAAGAGACACGGGTTTCGGACAACCAATTCGGGTTCATGCCAGGGCGCTCAACCATGGAGGCAATCTATCTCTTACGAAGATTGATGGAAAGATATAGAGATGGGAAAAAGGATTTACACATGGTCTTTATAGATTTGGAAAAAGCGTATGATAGGGTCCCAAGAGACATTCTTTGGAGGATTTTAGAGAAGAAAGGAGTACGAGTAGCATATATCCAAGCTATACAGGATATGTATGAAGGAGCAAAGACTGTCGTAAGAACTCATGAAGGACAAATCGAAAGCTTTCCCATAACTGTAGGATTACATCAAGGCTCATCCTTAAGTTCTTATCTTTTTGCGTTGGTAATGGATGAGTTAACAGGACATATTCAAGATGATATTCCTTGGTGTATGCTTTTCGCAGACGATATAGTGTTGATAGATGAAACTCAGGAAGGGGTAAATGCAAAGCTTAACCTTTGGAGAGAAGTGTTGGAATCTAAAGGTCTTCGCCTAAGCCGATCAAAGACAGAATATATGGAGTGCAAGTTCAGTGCAAATGGAGGCCAAAAGGAGTTAGGGGTGAGGATCGGAGATCAAGAAATACCAAAGAGCGACCGTTTTCGTTACCTATGATCTATCTTGCAAAAGAACGGAAAATTAGATGGAGATTTCAACCATAGAATACAAGCTGGATGGATGAAGTGGAAGAGTGCATCCGGCGTGTTGTGTGACCGCCGTATGCCACTGAAGCTCAAGGGAAAATTTTATAGGACGTCAATAAGGCCGGCGATGCTGTATGGCACATAATGTTGGCGCGGTGAAGCATCAACACGTACACAAAATGGGTGTAGCGGAGATGAGGATGCTTCGTTGGATGTGTGGGCACACGAGAAAGGATAAGATTAGGAATGAGGATATCCGGGGTAAAGTAGGAGTAGCCGAAATTGAAGGAAAGATGAGAGAAAATCGGTTACGGTGGTTTGGACATGTGCAAAGAAGGCCTACTGACGCTCCGATTAGAAGATGCGACTATGGGACAGAGGTTCAGGGCCGAAGGGGTAGAGGAAGACCTAGGAAAACTTTGGAAGAGACCCTAAGAAAAGACTTAGAGTACTTGGATCTAACGGAGGACATGACACAGGACAGAACACAATGGCATTCTAAGATTCATATAGCCGATCCCACTCAGTGACTTGGATTTTCCAAGTCTCCAACCGAGAAGTTTTCCTCACTCGGGAAATTAAGGGAACACTACCTCAACCTACATGCTCCACTCACAAAGCTTCAACATACAAGCTTCAACAAAAGAAAATTCAAATAACTTAGCGAAGAAGGCTTTGGTGTATTTAACACAATACGTTGAAATGAAGGAAAGCTTATTTATTGATATCCCCGATCAGTTACAAATATGTACATATACTTGAGTCAAAATAAACAAACAAGAGGGAGCCTTCACAAAGGTTGCTTAGGAGAAGTCTCAGCAGTCGGTAGAGCCCCAGAAAGAGAAGGCACCGGAGGGGGATCATTCGGAGCCTCAGTACTGGACAGAATCCTAGAAGGATGAGGCATCAGAGGTTGATCATTTGGAGCTTTATTACGCCATACAGCCCTAGAAGACGAAGGCAATAACTGCCTTTGGAACAAACCCACAAATCTCTGATGATCAAGTAAAACTTGACCATCAGATTCCTTCATCTGGTCAAGCTTCCTCTTCATGTTTGTAGCATAGTCATGTGCGAGCCGGTGCAACTGTTTATTCTCATGCTTGAGCCCTCTAATCTCCTGTTTGAGACTCATCACTTCAGCCGCCAATGATTCAACTTGGCGGGTTCGAGCAAATAGGCGTTGGGCCATATTAGACACAGAACCTGCACACTGAACACTGAAAGCCAGAGAATCCTTAACAGCTAACTCATCAGACCGTTTGGAAAGTAGTCTGTTATCTTTGGGAGTGAGAAGGTTCCTGGCCACTACCGCAGCGGTCATATCATTCTTCATCACGGAATCCCCAACGGTAAGATGACCAGTAGGGGAGACGAAGGATGGGCGCCATATGTTGTCTGGAGAAGGCGGGGCTGCCTCTTCAACAAGGTTCAAGTCAAAACGACGGTCGGAGGGGCCAGACATTTTCAAAGGTGTTGAAGAGAGAAGAGGTTGGACAAATTAAGATCTTAGAAGTGCAAGAATGGAGCTTCTACTGGTGGATATTCAAGTGTGCTTTGGAACTTAATGTCATCCCCTATAAAAATCTGCACTCGACGAAGCTTCAGAAATCGAAGAGGCGTTTGCTTTCTCAAAAGCTGGGCTGCTTAGAGACCACGAGGGTCGATCTCAGAAATCGAAGAGGCGTTAGCTTTCTCAAAAGCTGGGCTGCTCAAAGACCACGAAGGCCGATCTCAGAAATCGAAGAGGCTTGCTTTCTCAAAAGCTGGGCTGCTCAGAGACCACGAGGGCCGATCTCAGAAATCGAAGAGGCACCTACTTTTCCAACCTTGTCAGCACCTGTCACACGCACACTCAACTTTGCGGAAATTATGGGCATTCTGTCGAAGATTTCTGGAGAAGTAGAAAGCACATGAATCATACTGTTCAATCACCCACTTCCCACACTCAACAGTAGCTCATGGGTACCACATATAACTTTGCCAAAGTTCTCTGACAAAGTTGAGACACGTGAAGCTTGCAGCTCCCACTACATCGCTCTGACCAAGAAGGGTAAAAGAATAGCAAAGAAACAACACTAACAAAGTTTAGACACATAAATTTTGAAGGTCTAGCTACCATATTATTACCCACAAGGGTAAAAGAACAGTACCACTGCTGGATAATTGGAAAGTCCTTGTGTGTCAACCTCTGTGCTTCGTGGCAAGGTAGACTAGCAAACATGCCCAACCTTTACTCTCATTCGAGAAAACACTCCCAACAAGATTGCTTGCTCTAAAATTGAAGAGGCACCGCCCTCCGAATCTCGGGAGCCAGACTCCCAACATGATTACTTTCTCAAAAATCGAAGAGAGGGTAAAGGAACAGTACCACTGCTGGATAATTGGAAAGTCCCTGTGTGTCAACCTCTGTGCTTCGTGGCAAGGTAGACTAGCAAACATGCCCAACCTTTACTCACATTCGAGAAAACACTCCCAACAAGATTGCTTGCTCCAAAATCGAAGAGGCACCGCCCTCCGAATCTCGAGAGCCAGACTCCCAACATGATTACTTTCTCAAAAATCAAAGAGACACCGCTCTCCGAATCTCGAGAGCCAGACCCCCAGCAGGATTGCTTTCTCAAAAATCGAAGAGGCATCGTTCTCCGAATCTCGAGAGTCAGATCCCCGACAGGATTGCTTGTTCGAAAACCGAAGAGGCACCATTTTCCCAACTTCAAGAGCTGGATCTCCTTGGATAAAGCTTGTCTGTAATCTTCACACGCAACATCAGCTTTCCAGATACCACATACCACTTTTTCAAAGTGCTCTGACAGAGTTAAAACATGTGAAGCTGGCAGCTCCCACTACCGTGCTATGACCAAGCAGGGTAAAGGAATATCATTATTACTTGATGTTAGGGAGACTCCTATATATGTCGACCTCCATCCCCAACGAACAGGCAGACCTGCAAAAATGCTCAACCCTTCCTCTTATCTGAGAAGGCACTCCCAACGAAGCCTTTCGAAATATTCAACTTTCTTTCCCCCCGATAATACCTCTGTAAACAAGCTATACTAGAGCAAGAATATCTCATATCATCAGGGTTAAAAGCAAGAGTATCCCATATCATGCTTTTTCCCTGTCTTTTCCTTTGGCCTTGTTCTTACCTGCAAGACAAGGAGAAAGAGAACAATCAGTCAGCACTTGGAATCAAGCTTCCAGCCAGGAACTGACTGCCTGGAACCCCTTACCTGATTACTTACCTGGCATTGCTCTCGAGTACTCATCTTCAACATCTTATGCTTCCAGGGAAGATACCACATCTGCCTGAGGAACATATAGGGCAAGTGAGAAGGATACAAGGAAGCATATGGAGACAAGCGTAACAGCACACGTGCCGATACATCCACTACTCTGTCAAAAGCAAAAGTATCCCATATCAGCAGGGTCGAACGTACTCTAGATTTGATGGACTTGTTTTGACCCTCAAATTCTTCAGTCGGCCTTATACTCTGGAGGAAACCAGAAAACCCTCCAGCCCAGTTCAAGAATAAGCCTGTGGAAAGTTACTTCTTCAAAAGCAAAAGTATCCCATATCATCTCTTCTCATTTTTCTTCTCTTTATCCTTCATGCTGCCTGCAAGATAGGGAGAATGTGAACAATCAGCCGGAGCTCTGATTGCTTACCTTGTCTGTCACCTCTTTCAGCAGATCCCCTAACTCGGCGACTTGGGGGACTCCTACTACATGGTTTGTATCGCGCTTGACCAAGCCTGAAACTACAAGTAAGCTTCAAGTGAAATTGATACATTACCTTGTGCATCTCCACCAGTTACAGATACCACCCCTGGATGGAGGAAGAGTACTTCCAGAGAAGATGCCACATCTACCTATGAGACAGATAAGGCAAGTCAAGACGATACCACACTCCGGTACTTAGAAGTTTCGTGGTTACGAGATCATTCTCCCACAATATTTCCTAATGTCATTTGTACTAAATCATTCACTTGTACTCACTAAAGGAGAGCTTGAACCTATGTACTTGTGTAAACCCTTCACAATTAATGAGAACTCCTCTATTCCGTGGACGTAGCCAATCTGGGTGAACCACGTACATCTTGTGTTTGCTTTCCTATCTCTATCCATTTATATACTTATCCACATTAATGACCGGAGCAATCTAGCGAAGATCACAAAAAGTGACCGTTTTCACTACCTAGGATCTATCTTGGAAGAGAACGGAGAATTAGATGGAGATCTCAACAGAAGAATACAAGCTGGATGGATGAAGTGTAAGAGTGCATCCGGCATGTTGTGTGACCGTCGTAAGCTACTGAAGCTCAAGGGAAAATTTTATAGGACGGCAATAAGGCCAGCGATGTTGTATGGCACAGAATGTTGGGCGGTGAAGCATCAACACGTACACAAAATGGGTGTAGCGGAGATGAGGATGCTTCGTGGGATGTATGGGCACACGAGAAAGGATAAGATTGGGAATGAGGATATCCGAGGTAAAGTAGGAGTAGCCAAAATTGAAGGAAATATGAGAGAAAATCGGTTACGGTGGTTTGGACATGTGCAAAGAAGGCCTACTGACGCTCCGGTTCGAAAATGTGACTACAGGACAGAGGTTCAGGGCCGAAGGGGTAGAGGAAGACCTAGGAAAACTTTGGAAGAGACCCTAAGAAAATACTTGAGTACTTGGATCTAACGGAGGACATGACACAAAACCGAGCGCAATGGCGTTCTAGGATTCATATAGCCGACCCCACTTAGTGGGAAAAGGCTTTGTTGTTGTTGTTGTTGTTGTTGTTGATTTGATTTTCGTGGTTTGTTTATACAGATATTTTGTTTCTTAGGCTGATTGCACTTCTTCTTCGTTATTTTTGGTACACATATGAAGAGGATTTGTGAAGTTGCTGTGATTTCATGGTAAGTTTCTTTGAACGGATTTGAGACTTGGGATCGTTTGGGGTGTTTTGGAGGTTTCTTTTTTATTTTTTTATTTTTTTAATTGGAGAAAAAATGGTTAACAGTGAATTGATTGTATTTTAATTTTTATTCAATTCATGTACTCATGTTCAGTTTTTGGATTTGATTTGAAGGAATTTCTAGGGTTTATTGGTGAGTTCTTCGAGATGTGAAATGGGTGGTTTTCTTTTGTTTATATCTGGGGCTTTTGTAGTTTGGGATTTGTAAATGAATTGAAATTTATTGTTTTATGGTTTGGTTCTCTTTTTGTTTTCAAGAAACAGTGGTCTTCATTTTTGGGGCTATTGTGTGTAGGCTTCCAATGTAATAGCCCGTCCCTAAAAATTATGATTTTTATAATTATAATAAGTGAGTTCACAAAAATGCCCTTCAAGGCAAAGTGTTGACTTTTGTTGACTGTTGTGTCGTGTCATGTCATGTAAGGTTCATTTTCTTGGCGTATCCTCGTAGTACTTGTCGTTATGAACGCGTGGGCGTAAACGGATAGTGATTTGGAGTTATAACGAAGGAGATATTAGCGAATGAAGCTAAGGGTAAAATTGTAAATTATTATTTTCTAGAAAACTCCAGATTTCTGGAGTAAAATCTGGTCATGCCACGTGTGTGGCCTAGATTAAAAGAAGCAAGAAATGGTTGGTAGAGATGGAGTATAAAGGAGAGAAGGGTGGGAGGAACTGGACCAATCAGAAAAGGAGAGATGTGAGGGTGACCAATCAGAGAAGAGAGAAAGGAGAGAAAGGAGAGGAAGGGAGAAGGAAAGGAACCCGACGGGTTCCCCTTGACCCGGTTCGGCCAACCCATTTCTCTTCAAGTTTTTCGACGGTTTTGTTCGATTTTCCTTCGATGTTCTGACAAATTGTAGCCAACCAACACCACCAATCAACATGGCGTCACCCTAGCTTCCATTCCCACCTAATTTTGATGGCCATTGGTCTTGATTTCATGGTGAAAGCTTGCGTCGGCCCCTAGGACACCCATGGTGGTGAATCCGCCATTCCTGAAATGATTTCTCTCGATTTCCACCATCAAATACTTCCCTTGAGCCTAGAAATAATGCCCAATCATTGGTTGGAGCAGCAGAGTTGAGTTGAGGACAAATCAAAGCACCCCAAACCTAGGGTTCAAGCGGATTTTCATGAAATTGAGGCTTTTCCTGGCCAAATTGGCCGTAATCACAGGTGTGAAAGTTTCTCCAATCATTGAGATCTTCATTCTTGTAAAATTTGGTAATTTTTAGAAATAGTTGATTTTTCCAGTGAGTCAGGGCGGCCGACCACTACCCACTGCGGCACGTGCGGTAGCGCGTGGCCAGGGGACTATTGATGTTACTTTTAGGCCAAATTAGATGTCTTGAATTCAGTTTTGATATTCGTATGACGTAAGTTGGTCGCTTGAACCTAAATTCATTACGATACGTTACTTGGTAAAAATATGAATCGACGATTCGACCGTTGGATCGTCACTAAACTTTGATACGTTGTAGTACATAATATTTGAGGATTTTATAAACTTACGGATCGTGAATTCGATGTACGAATCTTCCTGAATAGAATATGTAAGTTAAGTGTTTTATTGACAAGAATTCTGAGATATGGTTTGATAATTGTTTTAAGCGCCGATCGTTCGTAACGCCTCAATGTTTGTACTAGGGAGTTGTAGTGCAGACTCTAGGTGAGTGGGCTTTTGATTTTCTATGTATACGTATATATGCTTTACGTTTTCCCAAAAATTGTTTTAAATGGATTTACGATTTTAGATGCCATGTCAATTACATTACATTTTAGAACGTGCATTAGTATAGTTATGCATATCGTTGTTTGACGCTGTGGATGCTCAAGTAAGCTTCAGGTGAGTATATATTGATGGTAGGGATTGTAGTGTGTATGATTATGTTGAGATGCATTTAGAGCTCATTATCTTGCACCCTAGTGCTAGTGCTCCTGCCCGTGGCCAAGGCACAGTTCTTCACGTGATGTTCACCTCTCGCACCGCATGCTCACCTTGGATCCAAGTTTGGTGCACAACCTTGTCGTACAGACCACAATAGGTGGTTCCGACTCGTAGGTGATCTGCGATTTATCGCACATTCTTTACATGATCGTAGCACTTGAGCGTACTTATTTGCACCCAGCCCTGTCGTACAGACCATCTTAGGTGGTTCCGACTCGTGTGTAGGATTAGAGTGATGAGCTATAGGTTCAGTCGTACAAGTCACATTAGGTGACTCCGGCTGACATATCATTTTACATTGATTTACTTTACCTGGCTTACTTATTCTCATACTGAGATACTTGACATGGCATATACTTGGTACTCTTAAGCATAATTTCTATATACGTATGTATTAGTTTTTTCTGGAAAACTATACGGGTTTTACGGCAAAGGGTTATTATTTTTGGAAAGAGAAATGGTTTTTTAAAAGCTTTGTTTTTACCCACTCACGTTTTCTTGTTTTGCGCCCCTCCAGGTTCTAGTAGCAAAGTTTCTGTATCGACGAGGATTCTTGGCATATCCCAGTACAGATGGCTTCCTATGATGGTATAATCCTTATCTTACCTTACTGTACTTTACTTATGCTCTGACTTCGCATGTGAAATGGGTCCATACCCGCTCACCGCGCACTCATGTACTTAGACACTTTTAGGTTTAAATTTATTCATATTTTCCACATCACTACACTTTATGGCTTCGTCACCTTCCAGGTGTCGGCCAACACAGCTCGATTCGGAGTCCTAGTTAAATTTCCGGGTCGGGGTGTGTCATCCAAGCTATTTGTGCTTGAGGTATATAATTTCAGCTTTTCTCTTTGGGTTTTTTATTGAAGAATTTAAATTTTTATGTGCTCTGAAACTCAAAAATGTTGGGATTCATCTGATCTTATATTTTTGTGTATTTTAAGAATACCTGCTACTTTTTTACGGTTTTGTATGATATTGTGTGTGTGTTTGTATATTTGGCTCAAAACAGAAAGTTACTTGGTCCTAATGTGTTGTTCATTTAGCTGCAGCCAAAGTTCCGGTTATATCTAAATGCGGAAAAATTCGAAAAGCTTTCCACTCGAAAATGTTTACAAGTAAGCTTACATATATGATTCTGTTTGTGTATTATATTTTTTCTAGAATTCGGTTACTATGCACTCATCAGGGAAGTCAAATCTCATGTGATTTGTACATCCACATTCCTTACAATTTGCATCTCATTCTATGCAATCTGTTGGTGATCAATTCAATTCTCATCTTGAAGCTCTTCCTTCCAGATATGCAATCTTTGGCCCTCTTTTGCATCTCAGTATATGTGTACAGTAGAATCTTACTGCATGTATTAATAATCTATAATACATGAACATATTATAGTAACTAAGTTTAATCCCTTATTTTAGTATTTAACTGGGATGTAGATTTCATAATTAAAATAATGCTAGCATTATTAAATGTTAGTAATTACACTTCACTCAATTATATCAATCCCTTTCAATATGTAGATGTAAGTCCCTTATTAGTGCCATCAGGGGTTGATTAATCCTCATATGCGTAGCAATAATTATTAGTGCCATGCTATGTTAGTGCTTACATGAATGCATTTTCAAATGAATGTTAGTATATTCTTGGGTATGTTATCAACACTATTCTCCAATCCAAGTTCAGCCAGGTACCTACTAACCGATCTCTCAATCTCTTTACATCAATATATTGGTTTTTTCGTTTGCTCATCATATGCTTTGCACAATTACATATTTAAATTTTCCAGAATATATGTATGTATGCTAAATAACGAAAAGCTTCCGGTACTGTTCACTTTAATGAAAAACCACATTTTTACACTAAAAGGTCAATCCTGGTACTATTCACTTTACCCTTTATTTGTCTTTATCGTTAAAACTCAAAGTTTTTGAGCCATTTTCATTAGTTTTCCTAAATAATAATGGGTGAATAATGAATGTTCTGCCAAGTAGCATGTTATTACCAATCTTGGTAGATTTACAAAGCATATGAGAGAGTTCGTGTGAAATTTGCTTTGGTGGCTGAGGTAAAATCAACAAGCTATATTACACATTTAACCATTTACATGTATTTTATCACAGATGTTGAGAAACCTTAGAATTAATCATCTGTAACAATAAATGTTAATTATTCAAGCTTGGATTTTCTTGGCAGTGGCTTCCTTCGTTAACCTCTACAACTGAGTCTCTCTTTGCTTTCCCACTTTCTCCGGTACTCTCTCTCTTTCTAATCTCTATTGAGTTTTTTTTCAATTTGTCAATTTATATAATTAATTCTTTGATATCATATTTGATGCGTTTGATTTGGTTTTGTGAATGTCTTCCTAACTTTTCCACTTTGGATTCAAATAATAAATTCAATGTTTGTATACAAAACAGAATACTGATTTTTGAACAAGGCAATTCAAAGCTCGAAAATTTGTATGTTATGCATGAGCTGACTACTTTTTTTTCCCCACTTTTCGACTTTGAGAAATTGCAGTATTTTAGCCCAATTTGCTAAATTGTTTTGTTTATTTTTAAATTAATTATGTATGAATTAACATGGAAATGTTATATGAATTTGGTATAAACTTTAATAGAACTTATATCTGCAGGTTGAATATGCCATTTGCCAACTTATTTTTGGTATGAGAAAAAGATTACACTATATACACACAATGCAATATGATAGGTCTCTGGAAAATGAACTACATAATGATATTTACCCATCTGTTTATATACATGTTATTTTAATTGATATAATGTTATATATAAAACAGAGCAATATTTGCGAAGCCAAAAGCAAGAATGGGTACGAACATGGAATCCATGCCAAAATCTCACATTTGTTCTGAGTGGTCTTGATGGAACATGTGATGTGAAAAATAAGTTAACACACAAAATTAAACCCTCTTTTTATCAATTGTAGCAAAGTATGTAAATAGGGATCGTTCTAGACCGGGGATTAGGAGGGATTGCTAAACACTTGAAAACTGACTTAGAAATGTAAAAACAAAGTTTAAAGCACTAGATTAGACTCAAAGAATGCAAAACTCACGTTAAAATACTAAAACGAACCAAAAGAATCAAAACAGCAACCAAACACTCAAAACTGCCTAAAAACCACTTTCTGGGCAGTTTTGGGACTCTAACTCAACTTGGACGAATTTTGGTTTCCTAATGACCTAAAACACCTAAAAACATAAACCAACACACTTTCCAATTAATCTAGGAATTCAAAATAATTGGGGTTTGATTTGGACGAAAATAAACTTAAATGGCAGATTGTAAGAGAAACAGATTGTAATACAAAGTTATGAAGAATCAATGGATGATGGAATGGCTAAGGGGTTCTTCTCCACACATGAAATATATGCAACGTAAATCAATTTCCAGTTATCAATTCAATAAGTTATGAACCTCGACACTCCAAGTTAATTAGGTCCGCTTAAATTAACCTTCAGATTTCCCTAGGATCATTGAATTGGATGAATATGCATCGCAAACAAATTATTCCTAACAAGTTCTTTATATGAACAGCATGATAAAGACACAAGTTAGAATCATTACGTTCTTTGGAAATCATAAGCATCGACAAGGCATTCGTAACTATGAAAAGCATGATACTCTTGCCAGGAATCTACTTAACACGATCGTGACTAGCGACCTTCACTACTTACGAATATAAATTCATAACGATTAGGTGAAACAAATTTATATCCTAGCATCAAATTCAAGCATGCAAATTAAGCGTGCACTCTCAATCAACATACAAGAATAAGTTCTAAATCAAATGGTTAAGCAAATTGTATTCACGACTTATGTAACAATAACTGGAAATAATCAACTCATTTCACATATATAATCATGGTTTTGAATACACCCTTAGCCAAAAACGAAATTAGCCAATCATACTTAAAGCAAAACAAAGATTACATGAATTAGACATTAAAATCCAAAGAAAGAAAACACCTAGAATGCTCCAACTTGGCAGCAAGTGCATCCAAGATTCCTCCTTTCCCTTGCTTGCGGCAGATTGGGTTATGGACAGGTTTTGGGTAGTTTTATGGTGTAGAATGGATGGGGAATGGTATGGAAAGGTTTAGGGTGAGTGTGGAGGAGTGTTTGATGGTTGGAGGGTGGTGGAGAACTCGGCAAAAAGGGTGGAAGAGGGTGGAGTGGCTGTTATGTTTTCTAGGCACTAGAATGGTGTTTTTGGGGTGTTTTGCTGCCTAGGGTGAGTATGGACGAATTTTCTGCATGAATGATGAATATGGGAGGTTCAACCCTTTGCCAAGGGTTGTAAACATGTATATATAGGCCCCAAAAACCCTAGAGAATCAGATTATGCAGTGGGGAAATGCACAGCAAGGAGGGTGAATTTGTGGTGTGCAATGGTCCAAGGATGAAAATGGAGCAATGATGCAAAGTATGGAGGGTAAAATGGAGTGGTATTTCAGCTAAGGAGCATGAATGATTGTGTTCATTGCATGGAAATGAAAAGGGGAGGTGAAATGTTTCAGAAATTAGTTAAAGGTGCAGCAACATGTGTTGCACAAGGCATTGGATCCCAAATGTGGATGATGGAGCATCAATTGGTGCATGGAATGGTTGTGAAATCTGATGGGTGAAGGGAACAAGAGGTATGCAGCAATTGAGTGTGATAATTGAGTGTATTGAGGCATGAAATCAGAAAATATTTTAGGGGACAAGGATGATTAAGCATGCATGGGAATCCAAAGGGAATGCTATGTGGATTGCATGGCAAGGATGTGTGTCCTTTTGTGGCTGAGTTCATGATCCTTTGTACACTAATTCTTCACATTCTTAGCCTCTTTAAGTCTTCAATTTCGTCCAAACCTTGGTTCCAAATATGTGACATGCATTCCAAGCTCCATTTTGCTCCAAAATGCTCTAAAATGCATCTTCTTGCCTACTTTGTCCTTAAAATCTGAAAACACACGAAAATGACTTTAAACATTAAAATAACTAAGGAAACACGACATAAATGCACAAGAACAAGCCAACTAAGTCGCATAAATATGCTCCTATCAACATGGAATCCATATCACCATGCATACTAATTCAAGGTTTATTGTTTTAATTCTAAAATTAAAATAAATTGTCTTGACTCCAGTTCATGCATTTCTTAACTTCACATGCATAGATGTTGATAAAAAAAGAGCTTCAGGAGGGTCAGTACTAAACATCAACAAATTTGTTAAAGCCTCAGGCTTCCAATTATCAAACTACAGGTAACTACAGATTAGTAGATGTTTAGTAATGACCCTTCTGAAATGTTGGATATATTGTCGATATTATTGATCAATTGAGAATTGGTTTTTTGGGTTTATGAACTTGAATAAAATTCACGTTGAACAACTTAGTTCAGATGTGATTGGAATCTTAACTTCCAATTTGGTTTCAGTTCATGGCTGATATTGTATCTGTTCAATTACCTGGAATTTTCTTGCCAAAATGCCTTTGATTAGGGTTTTAAGATCCGGTTTATGATTCTCCACGTACATGAAGCAAGTTTGTATTACAAATCTTACTCTGTTGGATTTTGGTATTGTTCCTCAATCAATTTGAGAGATCTGTTTTATTTCTGTGAGTTATGGGAAAGAATAGGCAATTGCATTTTGGGTGGAATACAAATACTAATGATGCAAGCACCTGAAGCTATGATAATTCATATGCAATTTAGGGTGATTTAATTCTTAAGTAATCAAATTTTGTTTTTAATTTTGTTTTTATTTCAATTTTCATTTCAATGGTGACATACAAAATAAAGGAGGCGCCAATAACGCAGTTATGAACTTGGATATTTTTGGTGGAACAGAACAATTTTTATAGCTTTGTACAATTGGAAGTATAACACTATGGGATATGGAAATAGATTTTTAAAAATATTCCCCAAGGAGTACATTCCCAGTTTTGTTAGCATCCAACTCATGGCTGTAATTTTTGTATATAAACACATTTTTGGAGATTTTCATCTTTAACAATGTTTGAAATCTCACAGCAACGCGCGGGTACATTTGCTAGTCTCTTCTAATATACAGCCAGAGCTTGGTGAAACAAGGTTTTTGACAAATATAATTACACAAAATTTCCCGACACAAAAAAAAAAAAAAAAAGAAAGTGCTACTAAGCTCATTCTAACGTCTTATTCCTCCACCCATTTTAAATGATAATTTGGTCGACAATTTTATCCTTGTGTAAATGAACTTCAAAGACCTAAAGACCAACAAATCATATATTGCCACATCATTAGTTATTTTGACAAAAAAATAATAAAATTAAACGACTTTACAACAATGGGAAAAAATCGATGGAATTGATTTAGTGACAACACCGTTTCAAACTTGAACTTCTTGAATCAGGCATCGCGACGGTGACCCACCTAAAAATGGTGAACATATTGTGACAAATTAGGATTGTCTTTGAAATTTTAGGGGCAGTGCTAAATTTGTAAAAGAGACCCTCCTTAAGATAGTTTTAAGTTTTTTTTTAAAAAGTATGATAATGTATTGATACTAGAAAACATTCACTTAAATCAAAACAAAGCCACTTAGTACTACGGTTTAGTAGTATTCCTCTTCATTTGTAAATGAGAGTTATTAGGTTCAATTCTCATCAAAGGCGAATTTGAAACACATTATTATTAGCTCATTGTGAGGCTTAGTCCACTTTCCCACCCCGTTAGTGTAGATAATATCGTTTATTAAAAAAAAAATATATATATATATATATATATACATATATCAAAACAAACTTTAGCACTCATTGATTGCATGTTTACAAATGACTTTAATGATAAGTAAAGAGAGATACAAACATAACATTCACTAAATAATCAAAAGCAATTTTATCTTAAATAACCAAACATGGAAAGAAAAATTTCAAACATTCACTTGAATATATAACATTGTTATATAATAAAATTAAGAAACTGTCGTTTTTTAGGATGTTATTATTGACACTCAAAATATCTCATTGTACTCTAAGTTTTTATTAAAAAAAAAAAAAAAAAACTCTTTTAAGGAATGCACAATATGTTGTTTTAAAGTACTAACAAAAGTAATTTTTAAATATAGAACATTATTATAGATGTTAGATGGCAAAAATTGAGGGCCGTTTCAAATTTAGGGGCATGTGCGACTGCACTTTTTTCTTCTCCTCAACGCCCCCTCTACGGCAAATCCTTGTAGAAATCGATGGCAGTTGCAAACATTTGAGCGTTCAAAGAAGAAACTATGGTGAAAGCAAAGAATAAAAGGGAGGTGAAGGCATCAAAATCGCACTCGCGTTCGTCAGCGATTTCATCAGAATTTGGGAGAGGATTTAGTACAATAGTCTTATGTTAGTGTAGAGGATTTTGCAGAGTTTTCTATTCGCTGGAATTTGGGAAATGGTGGTGGTGGGATGGAACCGAGGAGAAAGCAGGAATGGGTGTTCAAAAGCTTTCACTGCTAAGTTTGCTGCAACATTAATATTCCTTTGCCTCTAGTAAGAGCTTCCTCTGATGGGTCTTTCCATTTGTCAACTACCCAAGCGTAACGGAAGTCGAACAAAAGGCTTTTGGAAGGGGAATTTGACGATGTTGTAAGCCTGTAACTGAGAGTGAGGGAGCAACTACGGACTCCATTATCTACCCCTACCACTCTCTCTGTTTAATGATAAATTTTTTTTAATTATAATAATTCTTTTAAAGTAAAGGAAAAATTGAAGAATAAATATATAGGGTTATTTTGGGAATAATGGTGGGTGGAAAAATAGTTATATGTTTTTTCACATTTTATGGTGGGTGTAGGTATAAAATGGGTGGGAAAATAAGACACGGGGGTAGGCATATCACCATCCAAAACTGACATGAAAAATAGGTTTATAGGGCTGGGCATTTAATAAAAAAACTAGAAACTAGTTTCTCTGTACGCGCTCAATAGCATGTGAGATGTATTTTTTCATCACAGTCTTTAAAATGTGTTACTTCAGTTGTTTTCTTATTTGCCCATCCTAAGTTTTTGATTTTGAATGACTAACACTTATTTTTTAACGAATTTGTGAGAGGCCAACACTAATATTTCCTCCTATATTTTCAATAGATACCTTGAACGTACATATTTTTTTTTTCTCTTTTGATTAGAAGTAGTAGGAAGAGGATTCTAGAGATCCTCGCATCCTAGTTTTCGTCAGATATTATTTGTGTTTAATTTTAAATAAAAAAAGTCAAATGATTTCTGACCGCACGATACACAATGAATGGCTAAGAAGTGGGGGTACCTAGGATCCCCACAAAATGGATCCGAATGAGATTTGTTTGTACCATACTTAGGGCCTCCGTATTTAAATCTCGTATAAATACTCGGGGGACTCAAATGTAATTATGTAATAAAGGAAAGGGCAAATATGTAATAAGTGATGAGCCCTTATTCTATAAAATGGACTCCTCACCCTCATAATGGGAGAGGCTAATTCCTAGGCCATGAGGATCCTCACACTCTCTCCTTCACAATCCTCTCATAAATACAATATCAGTGTGGACGTAGCCCAAACATTGGGGTGAACCACGATACATCTTGTGTTATTTACTTTCTTACAGATTCACGGTCGGATTTACGTTGTTCCAAGACCCCTCCGGTTTTGTGCATCAACATTTGGCGCCGTTTATGGGAATCGACACGAAAAACTATGTCGGTTCTCTTTCATTTTTTCATCTCACCACCGTGAAACCTTCACAACCTCACCACTGTCCACCGTTGATCTGTAAAACCCAAGAAACAACCAAAACTCTCTCTGCCTCTCTTTTGCTTCTGATCTCTTTCACCTCTTCAAACAAAACACCACAAAACTCTCTCTCTCTCCCCTTTCTCTCTGCACCTCAAAAACCAGCATCTTCTTCGATCTTCCAGGCCCATTTCCCCAATCTCAGCTGACTACGCAATCATGGGCTGCACCCAGTCCAAGATCGAAAACCATTCCAAGTGTTTACTTGAAAAAGAAAAAAAAAATATCTTGTCTATCTTCGAAGTGCATTTTGTGGGTTTTCAATGGCGTCATCCAAGCAAATGGAGGAGGAGACAGCTGCCCATGAACCAACAGACGTGAACAGAGGTGTTGTTAAGGAAGCGACGATCAGGGTGGAGACTACTTAGGTGGCTGATAACCTGGGGAGGCCAATAGAGTTTGGGGAGCGCGAGGAGAAGCTCGGTGTGCTTGGGTCAATGATGAAGGTGGTGACAGGGACTTTAGAGCATGCTAAGGAAGCTGTGGTGGGGAACCCCACGAAGAAAGTTAGGCTCAAGAGAAGGGCAGGGATGAGTTCTTCAAGTCCCGCATCCAGAAATACCAATCATCAGAAATCTCAGGTCGTCGCCCTCCTCAACTGCAAGAGCTTCCCGGTCTCTTCGACATGTCGAAATTCGAGAAGAATGACATTTTCATCGAAACCTACATGCCCTCCCTAGAGCTCACTGGCGGCTACCGCATCCTCTCCTACCTTGACACATCAGAACCCAAGCACGACAAGCTGAAGCGGGTCATTTTCTACCTCCTCAAGTCGAGTCGCGACTCCGTCCTACCCGAGTTTCACTTGTCCTTCACGGAGCTTTTTGAAACTCTGGAGACCGCTCTCATCGACAAAGGTAAAGCCAACTTTGTCGCATCCAACGATCAGGCTGCGTTTAACTTCCTAGCCCGGTCACTGCAGTTCTCTTCGCTTTACACTTCCACTTCCAACAACATCATCTGATTACGCACATGGAATCGAAAGGCGCTTCGTCTGTGTTGGTCTGCACATTTTTGGATAAACCATCGAGACGGAAGGTTGATTTTCAGCTTCCCAGCAAAGGAAAATTCTACCACGGTTTCGAGGTCAAATCCGTTTCTTCTTCCCCATTTTTAGTCTTTAGCTGCATTGAATCTGTTGCAAACAAAGATATATTACCCTGAAAGCTGTTTAGAGGAACCCCGCATTTGAGGCTTGATTGATTCGGAAACCAAAACAAAAAAAGAAACAAGAAACCATATGGGAATAAAGATTGAAGTTCTGGGTTGGCTAGGAATTGGTGTGGAATGCAGGGGCAGTGAGAAAGAAGCCATGGATGATAGCTCGACGATAACAACGTCTCGGTCCGGCGTTCCCATGGATGTCGGTGTTCTTTTCCAATACCTACTTTAGTACAGGGTGCACATGCATGACAGCTCAGAGTCAGAGATGAAAGTGAAAAGAAAAAGCAAAAGCAAAGATAGAGACAGAGAGACAGAGAGGCGCAGTGAAAAGAGAATATTTCAGACAGCAGAAAAAGAAAAAGAAAAGAGAAAAAAAGATGTCTGCCACCTGCTGGAAAAAGAAAAAAAAAAGAAAAAGAAAAAGGGAGGCTCTTCTCGAGAGCACATAGGGGATAACACAAAAGAAAAAGAAAAAAGGAGATCTTACTAAAGCCAAAGAAGATGCCCACACTTTCATCATGCATGTTCCTATTTTCTGAGAAAGCTACGGGAAGACCTAGGAGGAAGATAAGGGTTCCTTACTTTAAAGTGATGTAATTTACTTTTCTTATCTTTTGCAGACATCTGTATAAACCCCCATCAGAGGGTAATAATAATAATAAAAAAAAAAACGGCAAGCCCAAAATAATGGGCTGGAATGTTATGTGGAGGGCGAAGGCCCATATGCCCAAAAGAGCCAGGCCCTCTATTATCACCAACCAGGTGATCAAAAGTACGTCCAGTACTACAAAAAATTATTTGGCAGCCTACCGCTATTATCACCAACCAGGTGATCAAAAGTACACCCAGTACTCCAAAATTATTCGGCACCCTGTGAAGGAAATTTTGTGAAAAACATGTTCATTTGTGCAACATCTATGACATGCAATTAACAATTAAAGGCGAAATCATGCTTGTATGTACTAAAAAACAAAACATTACCCATGAAATTCAAAGCCTAGTAGAAAGGTGAGCCAAGACTCAACTCAAGAACAAAGTGAGTTGAGATATTTTATACCTTTGTTGATTCCTCTTTGCATAAGCAAAGGCTAATCACCCAAGGAGAGGGCCTTCATTCCTTGCTACTTAGTTCCATCAATTTCTTGGAGGAGGATGGTAGAAAGGATTCTCCAAGTTCCCAAAATTGAGAACCTTTAATTTTTCCATACCAAGGAGGGACTTGAAGAAGAGATGAGTGACCTTGGAGGATGAGAGATTGCTAGCTAATCTCCTCCAAGGGGGCCGGCCTCTTAGAGAGAAAAGGAAAGCATTGTGTTCTCATCCTTTCCCCAAAAGAAAACCCTAAGGATGAAATGTCTATAAAGTTGCCTTTATACCACCTCACAATGGAGTGGCAAACTTGCAATTAAACCAAGTTCACTACCCCTTTCGATATGGCCGGCCATTAAGGTTTCATTGGGCTTTCATGCCCTTTGTGTTTTCAAGTTGTCATACAACTTGAGTTAATAGGCTTGACATTCAAATCCCATTGGGCCTTACGGCCCAAAACTAACTCGAGGTCTTTAACGAACTTTATTCGTTTGATTAATTAACATATTAATTAATCCTTGCTATAAATAGTTAAACCATTTAATTATCCTTACTCATCTCCATTGTTTCTTCAATCTCTACCTTACACGGTGTACGATCCATTAGGTTCCTTTTAGCGAGGCAATGGGCGATTAGAACTCTTTCAAATCGATTGTGAATTGAAACTTACTTTCAATTCTCCCTTTAGTGATTATACACGTTTAGGGCTTCCACAAACCATGAGTGACACCTAGCAGTATGTCATGGTTACCTAAGCTAATCATAAGAGGTGGAGAACCTATTCAGTTTAGGATTGCAATGCGATACAGTCTTTCTCTAATACAATACTCTTAACCACATTGTTTAGTTTGATAGTTTAATCATGTCTACTATCCAATGTGATTCATTTACTTATATGATTACCTTGAATGTGATTTGGAATGACTTCCTAAATCTCATTCATACTCTGGCCAGAGATTCTTAATCATATCATAGAGTATTCTCCCTCAAACGGTTTAAAGGTTAGAGATCCCTTGTTGCGCATTCACTTGCCTCCATGGCTAAGTGGCTTAACCCCAACTATGTCGTGGACACTCTCGGATGGAGTGACTTTGACATAGTCAAAGATCAAGGACCTAACCACAAGACAACTATGATGCCTCAGGTCAAAGGACTACTTTGCATTATCCTAACCATGAGTTCTCATGTGACATGAGTATGAGAACTCCTCGTTGATCGTGTTCAGTGGACTCATTCGCTATTGAGCACCTACATGCTTGTCTTGGTGTCAATCACACCAATGACTCGAGACCAGTCACTCTCCCTGAGAGAAGACACAGTATGTACTGATCTTAAGGAACTGTCAATGCCCAATTGGCAATCCTATGATCAAGAACGTTTAGGATATGTATACGAAAGAGAATGGTCTCATGAATCTAACTTGTTTAAATTACATTCTCCTAATTACATATTCCTTGGACTTATTGTTTAAGCATATAACATTTATATGAGACGGCTTAAAACAATAATCTTTGCCCTTGATATTAAACTAGATTAGTTTAACATGTGAAATGTCCGTAAAGTATCATCATATAATTGGTTTTAGGGCACATTTCCAACACCCTGCCGCTATTATCACCAACCAGATGATCAAAAATATGTCCAGTACTCCAAAATTATACATGAGCATTACTCATGTCAATCATACATAAACATTTCATGAGCATCACTCATGTCAATCATACATAAACATTCATGAGCATCACTCATGTCAACATTCATGAGCATCACTCATGTCAACATCCATGAGCATCACTCATGTCAATCAGCTTGAAAAGCTTCATTTACAGAGCTCTAGCTTCAAAAGCTTCATTTACAAAAGCTCCATCTTCGAAAGCTTCATTTACAGAGCTCTAGCTTCAAAAGCTTCATTTACAGAGCTCTAGCTTCAAAGCTTCAACTTGCAAAGCTTCACCTACAAAGCTTCAGTGCATGGTCTACAAAAACCGCCTTCGAACAACCGCCATTTCGGCCCATACATGAATTGAATTTGAAGTCTCCAGCCAACAACCTCTATTGACTAAAGACTTAGGGGACTACACTATATACCATATATTGGGCCTCATGAAAAATACTTGGGGGACTTAGCCCATTATTTATGTACTGAGGAGCGAGCCCTTATTCTATAAAAGGGACTCTCTCACTTTCTTTAGAGAGCACCCATCACTTATGTATTGAGGAGCGAGTACTTATTCTATAAAAGGGACTCCCTCACCTTCATTAAAGAGCATCACCGCTAGCTGAGCAACCGCCTCGCCATGAACATCAACTCTAGCCCATCATTTATGTATTGAGGAGCGAGCCCTTATTCTATAAAAAGGACTCCCTCATCTTCAACGCCACAAGCCGATCCAACCAAGGCAACATAAGCCACAAGCAAAGCAGCCTCGCAACATATGCTACTTCTAGTTGAGCATCATTTCAGATTAAGCACCGCCTCATATTGAGTATCAGTCCTAGACAACATCTAGTTACTTTGGCCCACACATGAACTGAATTTTAAGTCTCCAGCCAAAAGACTCTCTTGATTAAAAACTTGGGGGACTACTGTTTGTACCATACTTAAGGCCTCCGTATTTAGATCTCATATAAATACTTGGGGGATTCAAATGTAATTATGTAATAAAGGAAGAGGCAAATATTTAATAAGTGAGGAGTTCTTATTCTATAAAAGAGACTCCTCACCCTCACAATGGGAGAGGCTAATTCCTAGGCCATGAGGATCCTCACAATCTCTCCCTCACAATCCTCTCAAAAATACAATATCAGTGTGGACGTAGCCCAAACATTGGGGTGAACCACGATACATCTTGTGTTATTTACTTTCTTGCAGATTCACTGTCGGATTTACGTTGTTCCAAGACCCCTCCGGTTTTGTGCATCAACAAGATTCAATTCCGAAGTAGTAAGCTCAACCCTGTAACCAAGGAATATGTTAGAAGCAGTAAGCATATCACGCCCTAAACCTCGAGGTCGGTGGAAAAATATGACCCCGCGCCTGGTGCGTGAGTAATAATAAAAACAAATACGAGAAATCAAACTTCTCTTATAAAAGATAACTCCAAAATCCTTATAGGTGCACAAAATAAATTAAAAACTTAAATCTCTCGTCTCTACCACAACCTCATCCCGTCTAACACCTATCTTGCCAAATAATTCATTTGTAAAATAAAAGGTGAGGTGTGAGCAACAACCACCGTCGCACAGTGAGTAGAATATATAATATACTAGTGAAGCGATGCCGTTTTACACACTCTAGAAAATACAATAGTAATATCAAAGCCTTAGCCATATAATTTCATATCACATCATCACTTCACATGTTCATTATATCCTTTATAAATTATAACTCACCACGTGATCCCTAATGACCATTCTGCCCTAATGTCCCCATGTGCGGTTTACATTTATCCCTTGAATTAATGCAACACTAAAGTTCTCCTACTCCATGAACATCTCAAACAATTCATTGATCAGATATACAATAATTCTGAAAGTACTTCACAAAATTTAACATGTTTGACTTGAAATAGAGAGATACTTAAAAATACCTCAAAACCCACGATATCTCATAATTTTCATTTATCAAAAAATAAGAATATTTTGAAACACATTACATGAACCACGATATCCCTTTCTTTTTCCCTCTCTACCAATTTGTATGCATTGCATGCGAACCGTAGCATTCATCAGTGCACTCATGTTTGGAAAAAGGATAAGGCACCACTCCTATTTATAGTGAAATAGGACGGCTCCAAAACTTGATCAATAAGTCAAAAACTAGTAAAATATATTTAAACCAAGGATAGGTTTAAAACTTGTTTGCAGGTGTCAAATGGAAGGCCAAAAAGAGAACAGTCAGCAGCTATAGTACTCAGGTGGAAGCTTACAATCACTACATACTGCCACCTCCTACTTGTAGCTTTACAACTCCAATTAACGACACCCACCTCAATGCCTCTAGGTATCCATACTCACCAACTTAGAATGCTTACAAGCACCTAAACAAGATAGCTACAAACCAAATTATGCCACCAACAAATTATATAGCTGCCAACACTCAACAAATAGAGTATTCGAAAAGCAGCTTACTTCTTTCTCTAGTCCTAGCATATGCCAAGTCCAAACTAAATCCACCTCATGCCAACCTAACTTGTACAATATGTATATATACATACTAGCCTCCATGCACGCGCTCACACGCATGGATAAGGATTTTTTTGAATTACGACGTGCTACGCATGATTTACATATTTTAAATGTATTTATTAATGTAGATGGAAATGAATAATAAAATATTAACGAATAGTAAATACATTTAATAAAAAGCGATCTTTTAACTAATCAAAACATTTGAATCCATATTAATAAAAGCAGTCTTTCAATTCTCATCTACATTTTATTGAATTTACATCAAGATTAGAAAAATAATATTTAATAAACAATTTATTGCTAGCACATTGTAAGGCTAAGCTCACTCCCTCCCCTTAGTGTAGATAAGCATGATTTATACATTTTAAATGTATTTATTTGCGTGAATTGCTTCAATATTTTTTTATTTCTTTATTTTCTTTTTTTATTACCAGCGCTACGTACCTCTTAAGATGTTTTGAACACATCATTCATGATTTTTCTTATTTATTATATTTTTCTTCCCCATTGTGTGGGCACCATCAACTTTATCATTTGTTTATTCTTTTCTCTCCTCCCTTTCATTTTTTTATTCTTTTCTCTCTTCCCACTTATATTTGTATTATATTTTATGATGATCAAATTACCAAATTGCCCTCGCATGATTTGACATATTATTTTGGATTGGTTTTGGATTTTTTTGGTTGAGGGGCTTTTGGTCCTATTTGTTTTTTGTTGAAGCCGCGTGACCCCAAAATTTTGTCAGTATGCGTGACCCCAAATTGGGGCTCTCGCTTTCTATATAAAAGATACATATATATAAAACACACATATACGTAATGTACTAAAGGGAAATCATTACAAACTCTTTAAATACAATATATATATATTTAAAATACGGAATCTCACAAAGCACAACCCTGGAACCAAAGAATATGTTAGCACAACCTTGCAAGTTCCTACCTATATGTTTTAATTTACTCATTTATTGTTGGATTCAAGAACAAAGATCACTCTTTGAACCTTTTTTTTTCTTAGAATGAAATAGCAAGAGGCATTTTTTTAATTAGCCATGCGCACCTCAAGATGACTTGCGTTAGTTGTTATTCATTATAATTGTGAAGAAATATTTGAAAAAAGTATGATATTGTATAGAGATGAGAAGTGAAATATGCCAAATGGCTGCACATAATTGGAAGCATAAAGTCGTAGCTATTGTTGTGGATACTCTATCACACATAGCAGTGCCTTTAACTATCTTCTCCACGTTACCTTCGCAAGCATGCACATATATTAACTTATCTTCTTTTTCCTTGTATTTTAAATTAACTGGCAGAGCTCATGATGTTTTCATTAGTCACTTTATAAAGAGGGAACTTTTTATAGTACATACAGGAAAACTAAAAAAATTATAAAATGGCTCAATTAATAGTCATCAACATTAAAAATTTCACAAAAAAAACCATCCTGATTCAAAGATGAAGAATATTACAAACTACAAACATAAAGTCTTCTTGCAATATCAACGCCATGGTATTCATCTTTTCCTATGAGGTTGCAACTTCTAAATTGAAAGGTTATAAATTCCAAACTGGTGCAAGTTTGCCAAGCAAGCAAAATCGATCTGACTTGTTGGTTCTCCTTAAAAAAAAAGCTCCACAATCTGCTGGAAACTTGCAACATTTATGCAATTAACATAAGTAAGCACAAAAAAATTATATATTCTGATGTGGTAAACACTAACACACAAATTAAACCCTATATATTATGCAATCGTAGTACGATTAAGTAGGGATCGTTCTATTCCGGGGATTAGAAGGGATGCTAATCAACACAAATTAAACTTATAAAACTGAAAACTAAATTAAACTAACAAAACAATGAGGGGGGAGTTTTGGGACGAATTTAATGAAAACAAAAATAAATGGCAGCAAGTAAATTAAATTGTGAATGAAATATGGATGAAAGGATAGCTAAAGGATTCTTCTCCATATATGAAACATATGCATACAAATCGATTTCCAGTTATTCTTGCTATTAACCATGAATGACAATGCCCCAAATTAACTGTGAACAACGCTAATTAATTCTCAAATTTTCCTAAGTTCATTGAATTGGACTCAGTGACGCAATCAAATTATTCTTCTCAAGTTCCCTAACTATGAAAAGCATGATAGAGATACATCTCAAAGATCATTAAGTTCTGTGAAAATCATAAGCATTGACAAATAATTCGTAACTATGAAAAGCATGATACTCCTACCAAGAATTTACTTAACTCAATCATGACTAGTGACTTTTACTACTTGCAAATATAAGTTCATAACGATTAGGTGAAATTCTCTTATATTCTAGCATAATGCATCCTTAATAAACATACAAGAATAAGTTCTCTATAAAGCAGATAAGTGAATTTCATTCATGTTTTATGAAACAATAACTTGATGTAATCAATTTATATAAAACATATGATCATGGCTTCGAATTCACCTCTAGCTAAAAAGAAACTTAGTTACAGATGTTCATCATAACTGAAAAACAATCTAAAATAAACATTGAAACTTAAAACAAAGATAGAAAGAACTCTGAAAATTCCAGCAACTTCAATGGATGAATGGTATGCATGGCACACCCTAAATCTCTGTAGGAATTTCATATATATATGGGAAAATGGCTGAATCCAAGGAGGAAAGTGTTTTTGGCATTTTTGAGTTATTTTAGGACTCTAAAAATCAGGTAGAAAGTGTTGGAATGTGATTAGGATTCATCCTTGCAGCTGGAGATAAGATAAGATGTTGGATAAGATAGGATAAGATAAGATAATGTTCCTCTCCAATTAGGACTCCTCTTTCTTGTGTAATTCCTTGTCTTCCAAGCCTCAACTTTAATCTCTCCAGATTTTAGCACATATCAAGCACCATTTAAACACAAAAAATGTCCAACCCATATGCTATCCACGCATGCTATCTAATCCAAGTCCAAATTGCTCCATTTAGCTATTTATTATCATTTTTACCAACTGAACCTACAATAATATGAAAATCACTTAAATTACCAAAATAAATGGAAAAAAATAAGATACCAAAGTCGCATAAATATGCTCCTATCAAATTCCCCCACACTTTGATTTTGCTAGTCCTCGAGCAAAACAAAGAAAACAAAACAAAACCTAAACCTTCCAACAATTGCCTTAGGGATTTCCAATGCAACATGACATGTTAAAAATCACTACTCATATAGATTTTAGCCATTCTTGCTCTTGAGCTTATACTTAACCGTAGTAACCACTCACTAGCTCGCATTTAATCAATTAAAACAACATTTGAAAGTTGTAACATGCCTTAGAGAATTCACTCATTCCTCATCGGTTATACTCTCTATTTTCACACAAATTTTCTGACTATATTCCCTATACTAAGTATATATGCTCATACCAATTTCAAACTCCACATATTGAATCACATAACAATCAAGATAAAAGTCTATGGGTTGTAATGAGGTTAGGGTATTGAATCACATAACAAAGAAAGGTTAAGGATAAACAAAGGTTCTTAAAGTGATAGTAAGTAAAGTAATGAAATCAACACTTAGAATTTAACTTTTGATTGCAGCACCCAACTATAAACACAAAGGGGATTTTCATACAACTTTAGGGTCAGATTCACAGTTTTGGACCCTTGTTCAACAACCAACACTTATAAACTCATTCTCACTTCTTTTCAACCTCTTTTTTTTTTTTTTCAATGTTTATCTTCTTTTTCAACACTTTTTTTTTCTTTGAAACATAAAACATAAGCACTACTTGATAGGAGCATATTTATGCGACTTAGTTACCTTGTTTTAGTGCATTTATGTTGTTATTTCTTAGTTAATTTAGTATTTCAAGCCAGTTTCGTGTGTTTGTAGGTCCAAAGGGTTAAAGAGGCAAAGAAGTGCATTTTGGAGCTTTTTGGAGCAGTTTTGGGTTTGGAATGGATAGCACATGCATGGAGCTAGGTGGATGGTGAAATTGAAAACCAAAAGAGGCTAGAAGTCAAGAGAAGTCAGAATGGAAGCTTGGAAGACAAGGAAAGACACAATTCAACCTTTTCTTACAAAGGTGGCGCCTTGTCTCCCCTTTGTCCCCTCTTTGTCCCTCCTTGTGCAGTATTTTCCCTTGCCATGTTTCCTTATTCCTAAACCATGTAAAACCTTTCCCTTCTTCTCTAGGACACTTTGGGACACCTAAATCCCAACCCTAGTGCCTTGCCGCACCTTTCCCTTCATTCCCTCTTCCTTGCCGCACAAGGGAGACCATTCCCTTTCCTATTTTCTGCCATAAATCACTTTCCCTTTCTCTAAAGATCCTTGCGCATATTCCTTAGCCTTTTCTCTTTAATTTCTGATTTTTACTCCTTGTGGGACAAAAATAGCTAAGTTCTAAACCTTTCCTATACTTTGCCGTGTTCCCTAGCCCTATTTATATTACTCTTTGCCGCTGCCAACCATCATCCATCAACACAATCTTTCAACCATTCACAACCATACATACTTTCAGCCATTCTCCCATACAATTCACCACTCAAACCTTCACCCATCCCTTGTGCCGCAACAAAGAGAAGAAGGAGGACCCTTGGAGTGCTTGCTATTCAAGTTTGGATTGTTGGATCATTCTTAGGTGTAATCTATCTTTTGTTTTCAATGTTTAAATTTGTTTGTCTTTGTTTTGTGAAAATCAGGAGCTAAACCCCTTTTAGCTAGGGGGAATTTTGAAACCATGAACATATTTTGCAATATGAATTGAATACTTCCGGTTGTGATTCTATGAATTGTGAATGCAATTTACTTAATTGTTTAATTGATAACTTATTCGTGTTTGGGGATTAAGGATGCATACTTAGTTTGCATGCATGAATTTGATGCTAGAATACAAGGGAGTTTCACCTAATCGTTATGAACTTGTATTCATAAGTAGTGGAGGTTGCTAGTCACAATCGTGTTAAGTAGATTCTTGGCAGGAGTATCATGCTCATCATAGTTACGAATGCCTTGTCAATGCTTATGATTTTCACAAAGCTTAATGATCTTTGATTGTATCTTTATTATGTTGTTCATGTAGGGAACTTTTGAAGAATAATTTGAGTTGCCGATGCATTCTCCGTCCAATTCAATGACTTAAGGAAAATCTGAGGGTTAATTAGTGCTGTTCATGGTTAATCTGGGGTGTTGAGATTCATGGTTTATTGAAAAGCAACTGGAAATCAATTTGTATGCAAGTGTGTCATGTGTGGAGAATGACCCTCTAGCTAGCCAATCACCTATATTTTTTCCCAAAATCGTCATAAATTTGTCTTAAGTCTTTAGTTACTTGTTTTACTTAAAATTCGTCCAAAACCCAATCCCCTTTACTTTAGAGTGTCAAATTAGTTAGAATTTGTCTTAGTTTGTGTTTTTAAGTGTTTTGAGTCAAGTTTAAATCAATTTTCGTCCAAATCACTCTCTTGTGTCTAGTTTAAGTCTATTTGATTGTTTTGTGCTGTTTAGAGTCTTTATAGCTTGTTTTGAGTTTTTTGAGTCTAGTTAAGTTTTTTTAAGCCTAGTTTTATGTTTTTGAGTCAGTCTTAAGTAGATTAGAAATCCCTCCCAATCCCTGGTCTAGAACGATCCCTACTTACATCTTTACTACAATTGTCAATAAGAGGGTTTAATTTGTGTGTTAAGTTAATTTTCGCATCAAAATTTTGGTGTCGTTCTCGATCTAGAATGCTCACAAACTCGTTGTTTCTTTTTATTTATTTTCGTGTGTTTTTGTTTCTAGTTTCTAACCTTGTTTTGGTTTCTTGTTTTTAGGTACTAGTTTATGACTCGAAGTTCTCAACTAGTTCATGAACATATATTTAACTTTGACGACGATTTTGAGCGGAGTTTGAGAAGGAAGAGGAATCAACAAGGAAGAGGAATCAACAAGAATCTAATCCACCTAGCCCTGACCCCGTGCTTGAAGAAGAAGGAGTAGAAGAGGAAGAATAGCCCACGGCTAGAGGAAGCACAAGTCATGGCAACAGATAATCGAACAATTAAGGAACTTTCCGGTTCAGGATTGGACAATGCCGTGGCCCTATGCATCCAATACCCCATGGTAGCTCAAGGCAAGACTGAAGAGTTCAAGTTGAAGTCCAGTTTGTTACATCACATTCCAAAGTACCATGGGTTGTCCATGTAGGATCCAAACAAACACTTGAAAGAATTTGAAGTGGTTTGTTCAAGCATGACCCTAGTCAACGTCGATGGAATCATATTGAAGATGAAAGCGTTTCCATTCTCTCTAATGGACAAGGCTAAGGATTGGTTGTACAAATTAGCTCCCGGAACTATCACATCTTGGGAGAGCATGAAAAGAGCATTCTTAGAGAATTTCTTTCCAACATCAAGAATCATTTTTTTGAGAAAATGGATTAGTGGTATTCAACAAAATCAAGGAGAATCCTTTCCGGCATACTACGAACGTTTCAAAGCTCTTGTTGCATCATGTCCCCAACATCAAATGAAATAAGAGCTTCTCATTCAATATTTCTACGAAGGACTTCTTCCCATTGAAAGACAAATGCTAGACGCTTCAGCGGGAGGTGCTTTGGTGGACAAAACACCCATTGCTGCCAAGACCCTAATTGCTAACCACGCCTTAAATGCACAACCATATGAAGGTGTTGGACAAAGGGAGCCCCCACGACAACAACCCCAAGTGAATGAGGTGAGTACAATTTCTAAAATTCAATCATAATTAGCTAACCTCACTGTTCTTGTGTCACAGGTTGTGGATGGATCCAAAATGCAAAGTGCAGCCATATGTGGAGTGTGTTCGAGGCAAGGACATCTCAATGACCAATGTCCTCAATTGATTGAAAATGGAGGATGGGAAACTGCCCATGCCATGGGTTATCAAGGACCAAATCAGCCACGAAACGATCCATACTCCAACACTTACAATACGGGGTGGAGAGATCATCCAAATTTCAAATGGAGAGAGCCACAACAACCTACCCAACAAGGAGGATTTCGACAACCACCCCCTGGGATGTTTCCAAGGCCATACACACCACCACAACCTCCACCACAATCTGCCCAAACAAACTCCGGTACATCTTTGGATAACGATACACTTCTTACATTACTAACTTCATTGACGCAGAGCCAACAAAGTCAAGCCAAGGAGATGAATGAAGTCAAGAAGCAAATTGGGCAGATGGCGAAGTTTATGGGGCAATTTAGAGAAGAAGGAAAACTACCTAGCTCCACCATTGTCAATCCAAAATGAGGCTTTGAATCTGCCAAGGCAATCACATTGGGAAGTGGAAAACAAGTAGGGACTGATCCACAATCATTCAATTTAAGCCAAAAAGAGGACGAGAAGTTGCAATTCAAAGAGGAGGAGCAAGACAAGGCCACGACAAGGAAGGAAACAATCTTGCCGCAACTTCCTACACTCCCTAATCCTTCCAATCCGTTCACCACAGGTAAGAAAGGTTCAAATTCTGTTAATTCTAACCTTATTCCACCCAATGTACCTTTCCCTCACAGATTCATGCAATCAAATAAGGAAGAAAGTGACAAGGACATTCTTGAGACATTTAGGAAGGTACAAGTCAATATCCCACTCTTGGATGCAATCAAACAAGTCCCAAAGTACGCCAAATTCTTGAAAGAACTTTGCACCACAAGAAAGAAGATTTCAAACAAGGAGGTGGTAAGGGTAGGTGAGAATGTTTCAGTCGTCTTGCAACGTAAACTGCCCCCTAAATGCAAAGATCTGGGTAGTTTTACAATTCCTTGTGTTATAGGCAGTACTCGTTTTGAACATGCCATGTTAGACTTAGGTGCATCTATTAATGTCATGCCCTATTCAATTTATGCATCTATGAACTTAGGTGAGCTGAAAAATGATGAAGTGATTATTCAATTAGCCGATCGAACTAATGCTTATCCAAAAGGAGTTTTGGAGGATGTTTTAGTGCAGGTTAATCATTTAATCTTTCCAGCTGATTTCTATGTGCTCGAGATAGAAGACTCGACCCATTCTTCCTCACTGCCAATCCTACTTGGAAGGCCATTCATGAAAACAGCCTGCACCAAGATAGATGTGTTCAAGGGGATGTTATCCATGGAATTTGATGGGGAAGTTATTGATTTCAATCTTTCTGAAACTATTAAGTATCCTAGTGATAATCATTCTTGTTTTTCTATTGATATAATTGATTCTTTGGCGTAGGAATATCTTGAAGATTTGAATGAGGATGCACTTGAAATGGCCATTACCAAGGGAGTAGGACTCGAAAACGAAGGGGAAGGTGATGTCCATGCCCATGGCAAGGAGGGAAACAACCTTGCCGTGCCTTTTAATGAGGAGTTGGCCGAAGTTACTACTACCCTTGAATCAATTCCAAAGCATGTTGGTAAGCCTTCCGAACCAATTTCAATTCCTATTTATACTAATAAGATGCTACCTTCAGTAATGCAGCCACTTTCCTTTGAACTTAAACCATTACCAAGCCATTTGAAGTATGTTTTCTTAGGAGACCATGAGACTTTGACCGTCATCATCTCTTCCTCACTCACGGCACAAGAAGAAGAAAAGTTGGTGAGGGTGTTGAGGGAGTACAAAATAGCCATTAGATGGAGCTTGGCCGACATCAAAGGTATAAGTCCTACAACTTGTATGCATCACATACTCTTGAAGGAATGAGCTAAACCATCATGTGAAGCTCAACGCCGACTTAACCCACCAATGATGGAAGTAGTCAAAAATGAGATTATCAAGCTACTTGATTGTGGAATGATCTATCCAATCTCTGATAGTCGGTGGGTTTCGCAGGTCCAAGTTGTTCCTAAGAAATCTGGAGTCACTGTGGTGAAAAACAAAGAGAATAAGCTTGTGCCCACACGTATCCAAACCGGTTGGAGGGTTTGCATTGATTATAGGAAGCTAAATGCCACTACAAGGAAGGATCATTTTCCTTTGCCATTTATTGATCAAATGCTTGAAAGGTTAGCTGGTTATGCATTTTATTGTTTTCTTAATGGTTACTTAGGTTATAATTAGATTGTAATAGCCCCGGAGGATCAAGAAAAGACCACTTTCACTTGCCCATTTGGTACATTTGCTTATCGTTGATGCGAAAATTAACTTAACACACAAATTTAACCCTCTTTTGACAAGTGTAGTATAAGTATAAGTAGGGATCGTTTTGGATCGGGGATTAGGAGGGCTTGCTAATAACCTCTAAACTGACTCAAAAACATAAAACTAAACTTAAAAACACTTAACAAGACTCACAAGACTCAAAGCAAACTTAAAATACTCAAAACAGCTTAAAACAACCAAATAAACTTAAACTAGACACTAGGAATGACTTTGGACGAAAATTGACTTTTACTTGAAACAAAACATTTAAAAACACAAATTAAAACAGATTCTAACTAATTAGACACACTAAAGTAAAGGGTGAGTGAGTTTTGGACGAAGTTGAAACAAACAAACAAGTATGAAAAACTAGACAGATTGTAAAACAAATTTGAGAAATAAGATGATGGATGGGATAGCTAGAGGCTTTTTCTCCACACATGACATGTTTGCAAATAACTCGATTTCCAGTTAGTACTTCATTGAATTATGAATGATAATGCTCCAAATTAACCGTGACATCACTAGTTAACTCTCAGATTTTCCTTGTTTTATTGGATTGGATGACATCATTCGACAACCCAAAACATTCTTCTAAAGTTCCCTACATGACATCATAATAGAGATACAATCAAAGATCATTACGTTTAATGAAAATCATAAGCATTGACAAAGCACTTGCAACTATGACATCATGTCACTCATGCTAGGAATTGAACTTAACACGATCCTTTATAAACAACCTTCACTACATGTGAATATATGTTTGTAACGATTATGTGAAACTTCCTTATATTCTAGCAACGGATTTATGCATGCCAATTAAGTGTCAACCCTTAATTAACAAATACACATAAGTTATCAATCAAATAGTTAAGCCAATTGCATTCACGATTCAAGAGTTCATAACTGGAATTTATCAAATTATATTGCACACATAATCATGGCTTTGAAATCACCCCTAGCCAAGAGGGGTTTAGCCACTCATATTTACAACAAAACGAAAGGAAATGAATTTAAACATTAGAAACAAAAGAAAGAAAACACCTAAACGCTCCAACGATCCAAGTTGGACAGCAAGCACGTCTAAGCACTTTCTTTCCCTTCCTTTGCTACGGCACAAGATGTTGGTGAGTGTTTGAAGGTTTGTTTGTATGGAGGAATGGATGTGAAGATGAATGGATGTGTTTGGATGAAGGTTGTGCTGAAAATGGGAGTGAATTATTTAACCAAGTATGAACTCAATTTATGTTACACACACTTCCTTTTATAGAAGAAGTGCATGGTAATGGAGGGGAACATGGAGTGGTGTAGCAATTAAGTGCAATGATGCATGAAATCTGAAATGATGGAGGGAACAAGGAATGGTGCAGCAATTGAGTGCAATGATTCAATGTAATGATGCATGAAATCTAAAATGATGGAGGGAACAAGGAATGGTGCAGCAATTGAGTGCAATGATTCAATGTAATGATGCATGAAATCTGAAATAATGAAGGGGACAAGGGTGATTATGCATGGCATGGGTGGAAAGGTGAGTAAGTGGTGAATCAATGAGTGCAAGGAGGTGAAAGAATATTGTGCACATGGTAGACAAAGGAAAGGAAGTGGAATAATGCAACAAATGAGTCAATGGAGGGAACATGGATGATGATGCACGGTATAGGAATCCAAAGGGAGTGCAATGGTGGTGCACGACAATGATGGAAAGGTGAATGGTGGAGTGACACCCCTTTGTGGCTGAGCTCTTTGTCCTTTTTACATTAATTCTTCTTTCTCTTTAACACATTCCTAGCCTCTTTAGTCTTCAATTTCATCCATCCACCTTGCTCCATGCATGTGCTATTCATTTGAAGCCCAAAACTACTCCAAAATACACCAAAATGCATCTTATTGCTTTATAAGGCCTATGAACCTACAAACACACGAAAATAGCTTAAAATACATAATTAACTAAGAAATAACAACATAAATGCATGAGAACAAGCTAACTCAGTCGCATAAATATGCTCCTATCAAATTCCCCCACACTTAGCTTTTGCTAGTCCTCGAGCAAAACAAAACAAACGAAACGAACAAAACACAACCTAGATCTTCCAACATTTGCCTCAGGGATTTTTAATGAAACATGACATGTTAAAAATCATCATTCCCACAGATTTTGGTCATCTTTACACTTGAGCACATACTTAATCATAGTCACCACTTACTAGTTCATAATTAACCAATTAAAACAATGTTTTGAATGTAGTAACATGCCTTAGAGAACTTTCTCAATTCCTTACAAGATACTCTCTATTTTCACACATATTTTCTTACTACACACCCTACACTAGTATATGTGAGAAGATTGATGTAAACATGAAAGACTAGGACTCACAATGTTATAACAAAGAAAGCAATTTTCTGGAGTTATTAAGCATGTTTAGATACGATCTCATGAATGGAATGCTACTACTTAGAGGCGAGAACCAGTCACACCATATGCTCATACCAATTTCGAACTCCACAAATTGAAGCACACAACACTCAGGATTGAAGTCAAGGGTTGTAACAGGGCTTCGGGGTAATGGCTAACAAAGAAAGGATAGGGATAACAAACGTTCTTAAAGCGATAGCAAGCAAAGCAATGAAATAGACACTTGGAAATCACTTTAGAATGCAGAATCACCTTTTAAATGCAAAAGGAAGATTCATGCAACACTTAGGGCCAAATTCAATGTTTTGAACCCTTTCTTTAACAAATAACACTTTAGAGCTCTTTTTCATACTTTTTTTTCAATTCTTTTTTTTTCTTTTTTTTTTCTTTTCTACCCGTGCCTTATTAAGGACTTTGGCACACACACACATACAAGAATCACTTCCCCCACACTTGCTTTCTACAATACATTGATAAAAAAAAGGAGTTCATTTTAAGTCATGCTTTACTACACAACTTCATCTTGAATATGTGTTATGCAAATCAATAGCATGCTTTGAATGAAATAGGCATGAGTTCTAGCATGTGGAACTAAATGATGAAACGCCTTCTAAGTAGCAATCAAGCAAAGAATAATGAGATCATGCAACGACTTTAGAAAACAATGATGCACAGATTATTAATTCTCCAAATAAACGTTTAGGCTCAAGTCTCACAAGGTTGTAGAGTTCATTTGAATTCCTTCCTTCAAGCATGTTACAAAAACTGATTTTTCCTTTATGATTGCATGTGAATTCATAAATTATAACCACAACCAAGCATACACCAAAGAGTAAATCAAATTTTCATCCATGTTTATAACTCTCTTTAACAGTCATGTAATTAAAAACCAAATCCTCATCATTGTGTTGGAAGGTACCCTAAGACACAAATAAACACACAAAAACAACTCTTTTTGGGTTTTTCAAAACAATTTTTCAAATTTTTATGAGATTTTCGGATTTTTATGTCAAAACACACTAAAACACTCCAAAACAGCTTAAAAATACTTACAAACAGCAAGGAACAACACTAGAAGTAATGGGTGATAAACTTCTACGAATTTTATGCAAAACAACTTGGTTACCCCCCCCCCACACTTAAATCAAACATTGTCCTCAATGTTTCAAGCATAAACTCACACAAAAACAAGCAAACAAACAAACAACGAATAAACATGACAAGTATTGCAAAGTAAAAACCAGACAGAGTAGAGTTTAAGAACGCAAATCTGGTTTTGGAGATAGATGATTTTGTTGACTTTCCACAGCTTTGATCTCGAACTGGTTTGGAATTCTGAGTGAGGAATATTAGAGTTCCTTGGTTGTGCAGTCTGCATTCTTCTCTACTTGTTTCTTCTGCACGGCAGGTAGGCACGAGGTAGAGGTGATGGTCTGTTTCTTTCTTCAATCTTTCCTAGAGGTGATGGTCTGTTTCTTTCTTCAATCTTTCCAAGTGCCCACCATTTGCTTTCTTTCTCCTTGTCCCTAGCTGAGGATGAATTAGCACATTGTCTCCATATGCTTCGAGGTATCATTTTCACTTCCCTTGTCTCCGCATGCTCGAACCCGCCAAGTTGAATCATTGACGGCTGAAGTGATAAGTCTCAAACAAGAGATCAGAGGGCTCAAGCATGAGAATAAACAGTTGCACAGGCTCGCACATGACTATGCTACAAACATGAAGAGGAAGCTCGACTAGCTGCAGGAATCTAATGGTCAGATTTTACTTTATTATCAGAGGTTTGTGGGTTTGTTCCAAAGGCATTTATTGCCTTCATCTTCTAAGACTGTACCGCGTAATGAAGCTCCAAATGATCAACCTTCAGTGACTCCTCCTTCTGGGGTTCTACCTAGTACTGAGGCTCCGAATAATCACCCTCTGGTGCCTCTTCGATTTGGGGCTCTGCCGACTGCTGAGACTTCTCCTGAGCAACCTTTGTGAAGGCTCCCTCTTGTTTGTTTATTTTGATTCATGTATATGTACATATTTGTAACTTATTGGAGATATCAATAAACAAGCTTTGCTTCATTTTAACATATTGTGTTAAATACACCAAGGCCTTCTTCACTAAGTTCTTTGAATTTTTCCTTTTGTTGAAGCTTGTATGTTGAAGCTTTGTGAGTGAAGCATGTAGGTTAAGGTAGTGCTCCCTTACTTTCCCGAGTGAGTAAAACTTCTCGTTTGGAGACTTGAAAAATCCAAGTCACTGAGTGGTCGTGAGACTTCCGAGTATCAAGGTGCAATAGCATATGGTAGGAGTCCCCCAAGTCTCCGGTCGAGGGAGTTGACGAATGAGGCATTTCCTTTCTAAGTGGTAGCCCAAAACTCCTTCTTCATATACATTTGTTATGAAAGTTGTTAGGCCCAAAGAAGAGGAGGCCTAGGCAAATTTTTTTTTTCAATTTTTTTTTTTTGAATTTTCGAATTTTTGAAATTTTGAATTTCCAAATTTTTGAATTTTCGAATTTCCAAAAAAAAAAATTATATATATATTTTAAAGCTTTGTAGGTGAAGCTTTGGTGTTGAAGCTTTGGTGTTAAAGCTTTGTAGGTGAAGCTTTGAGGTTGAAGCTTTGTTGGGCACCATGAATTGATTTTGCTTCACACTATCTTGATCAAGATAGTGTGAAGCTTTTGTAGGTGAAGCTTTTTTGTTGAAGTTTTGTAGGTGAAGCTTTTGTGGGTCAGGCTTTTGTGGGTCAAGCTTTTGTAGGTGAAGCTTTTGTGGGTCAAGCTTTTATGGGTCAAGCTTTTGTGGGTCAAGCTTTTGTGGGTCAAGCTTTTGTGTGTGAAGCTTTTGTAGGTCATGCTTTGTTGGGCACCCTGAATTGATTTTGCTTCACACTATCTTGATCAAGATAGTGTGAAGCTTTTGAGAATTTGTAGTTGTCCTCCATTGATGAAGCTTTTGTTGGTGAAGCTTTGGAGTTGAAACTTTGTAGGTGAAGCTTTGGAGTTGAAGCTTTTGTTGGGTACCATGAATTGATTTTGCTTCACACTATCTTGATCAAGATAATGTGAAGCTTTATAGAATTTGTAGCTGTCCTCCATTGATGAAGCTTTTGTTGGTGAAGCTTTGGAGTTGAAGCTTTTGTTGGTGAAGCTTTTATGGGTGAAGCTTTTGTTGGGTACCATGAATTGATTTTGCTTCACACTATCTTGATCAAGATAGTGTGAAGCTTTTAAGAATTTGTAGTTGTCCTCCATTGATGAAGCTTTTGTTGGTGAAGCTTTGGAGTTGAAGCTTTCGTTGAATTTTTTTTTTTTTTTTTTTAGGAAACTAGAAATTTGAAAATGTGGGAGAGACAACCACACCTTGAAGTAGTCGAAGGTTTGGATGAACCATATAAATTGAATTTGCTTCGAACAGTCTTGAATTTGCTTCGAACGTTTAAGAATTGTGGTTGCCCTCCATTGATGAAGCTTTTGTTGGCACCATAAATTGGTTTTGCTTCACACTGTCTTGATCAAGAGTGTGTGAAGCTTTTGAGAATTGTGGTTGCCCTCCATTGATGAAGCTCTTGTTGGCACCATAAATTGATTTTGCTTCACACTGTCTTGATCAAGAGTGTGTGAAGCTTTTGAGAATTGTGGTTGCCCTCCATTGATGAAGCTATTGTTGGCACCATAAATTGATTTTGCTTCACACTGTCTTGATCAAGAGTGTGTGAAGCTTTTGAGAATTGTGGTTGAACTCCTTTGATGAAGCTCTTGTTGGCACCATAAATTGGTTTTGCTTCACACTGTCTTGATCAAGAGTGTGTGAAGTTTTCTACGAGTTGTAGTGTTTGCATTGTTACAGAGGGGAAATGTTTGAAGCTGATGCAAAAGAGTTGAATACTTGATCTTCGTATGCCATGCACTGAAGTTGCTGTTGGCTTGCAATAAGACTTTGTTGGTGACTATAACTCTTGTTGGGCATAAGTGCTCCCCTAGTTGAGTTGTCAAGCTTGAGGGTTTTTTATTATTTGTGAATACTAGGAGTTCACATGTACAAGTTGTACCACTCGTTTTCTGGTAGGTGGAATGAATGGTGAGTTGCTTTCATCACTTGGTTGGTGGTATGAAGGTGAGTTCCTTCTTCTCCTCATTAGTGGCATGAATGGCAAGTTATCAAATGATATTAGAGTACGGGTTGTACATTTCATCACCTGGTTGGTGGCATGAATGAGAGTACAGGTTGTACATTTCATCACCTAGTTGGTGGCATGAAGATGAGTTCCTTCCTCACCTGGTTGGTGGCATGAGTGGCAAGTTGCCAAATGATATTAGAGTACGAGTTGTACATTTCATCACCTGGTTGGTAGGATGAAGGAGAGTACGAGTTGTACATTTCATCACCTGGTTGGTAGCATGAATGGTAAGTTGCCAAATGATATTAGAGTACAGGTTGTACATTTCATCACCTGGTTGGTGGCATGAAGGAGAGTACGGGTTGTACATTTCATCACCTGGTTAATGGCATGAAGATGAGTTCCTTTTTCACCTGATTGGTGGCATGAATCGTAAGTTGCCAAATGATACTAGAGTACGGGTTATACATTTCATCACCTGGTTGGTGGCATGAAGAAGAGTACGGGTTGTATATTTCATCACCTGGATGGTGGCATGAAGATGAGTTCATTCTTCACATTTCATCACCTGGTTGGTGAGAATAAGGGCAAGATGTCTAGGCACATTGTAGAAAGTGTCGAATGACACAAAATATGTTGAACCCCTTCAAAGCACAGTTGGCTTATGTATGCATGTGTTGGAATGTATGATTGAACGAATATACTATGAAGCTGTTCGTTTATTTGTATAGTCTTGTTGACATATACTTAGACTTTATTTCATGTTGGAAGCATTCATGTTAAAGCTTTGAACCTGAGTGTTTCATTGCTAGGAATGTAAGAGGATTATGATCAAGTTGTCTAAATCACCTCTTTATTGAATTCATGCCAAATAGTCTTCGTTACATAAGATGTCAAACGGCTGAAGCTTAACACTTGTACAATGTGAGTTTACTTGTAATAGTACTTCAAGTGATCAGCGTTCCATAGATGGCCAAGGGTCTTGCCATCGGAGCTTCTAAGCTTGTAGGAGCCAGGGTGACTGATGCCAACAACTTCAAACGGTCCATCCAAGTTTGGACTAAGTGTTCCTTCACTCGGGACTTTGTTGCAGAGTAATCTTTTCTTCAATACCCAGTCCTCCACTTTGAAAGAACGAGGTTTGACCCTGGAGTCATAGTAGTTGGAGATGCGCTGCTTGTAAGCGACATTCCTCAAGTGAGCCTGGTTTCTGTGTTCCTCGACTAGATCTAAGTTGAGGGTAAGTTGTTTGCCATTTTCACTTTGCACGTAGTTTTGGACTCAGAACGTTGCTTGCTCAAGCTCAACTGGGACAACTGCTTCTGTACCAAAGGCAAGTGAGAATGGGGTTTCTCCTGTTGATGTTCGATACGAAGTGCGGTATGACCAAAGAACTTGGGGTACAAATTTTGGCCAATAACCTTTAGCCTTGTCCAAGCTGGTTTTCAAAGTTCGCTTGATTATTTTGTTGATGGCTTCAACTTGTCCATTAGACTGGGGATGAGCTGGGGAGGCAAAACATAAGTTGATGTTGAACTTAGAATAGAGCATCTTGAACTTATTGTTGTCGAACTGTCGCCTGTTGTTAGTGAATATCGCATTGGGAATGCCGAATCTGCAAATGATGTTCTTCCATACGAAGTCTTATATTTTTGCCTCAGTAATGGTTGCCGAGGGTTTTACTTCGGCTCACTTTGTGAAGTAGTCAACTGCAACGATTGCATAGCGGACCTTGCCCTTCCATGCAGGCATTGGGCTGATCAAATCAAGTCTTCATTGGGCGAATGGCCAAGGGCTGATCATGGGAGTGAGTGGCTCGGGAGGGGAGTGAGGAATAGTTGCGTAACGTTGACACTTATCACATGAGCGGGATCTTCTGATGGCATCTTGATGAAGTGTTGGCCAGTAATATCCTTGGCGAAAAGCCTTGTGTGCTAGGGATCGAGATCCAGCATGATCTCCGCAGACTCCTTCATGTATTTCCTGAAGGACAGTTTCCACCTCTGCAGGTGTAAGGCATCTTAGGTATGGTAGGTTAAAACCCCATTTGTAGAGTTGGTCATTAATGATCAAGTAACGGGTAGCCTTGTATCGAATTTGCTTAGCTTGGACTTTGTCATTTAGAAGGGTGCCATGAGCAAGGAATCTATAAATCGGGATAATCCAACTATCCCCCTGTTGTAAGTTGCGCACTTCCGCATCCATGGTGCTTGGTGCTGCCAATAATTCGACTTGAATTTTTCTCCCAATCTTGTCTTCCACAACTGAGGGGAGGCGAGACAAAGCATCTGCATGACTGTTTGCCGCTCGAGGAATTTGGGTGATCTGGTAGTGGAAGTGCTAGAGCAACAATTGTGTTTGTGCCAGATATGCTGCCATAGAGCTATCCTTAGCATCAAAGTTGTTGGTGACCTGGTTAACCACCGATTAGGAGTCATTGAAGATATCAATTCGTTTAACCCCAAGATGTTTGGCCAAACGTAAGCCTGCTAGGAGGGCTTCATATTCGGCCTCATTGTTCGACGCCTTGAATTTGAAACGAATATCATACTCCATCGCCACTTTGTCAGGGGTCGTAAGGATTAGTCCTGCTCCACAACCCTGTTGGTTGGACGAGCCATCAACATATAGTCTCCATGCTGGGGCTGTTGGTTCTATTTTCTAAGCTTTCGAGGGTAATGAAACCACTTCTTTAGGCGTAGAAATGATGTCAACAGGATATGTGAAGTCGGCGATGAAGTCTGCCACTGCTTGGCCCTTCTCAGCTGGTTTTGGTTGGTAAGAGATGTCAAACTCACCCAATGCTATCGCCCATTTGATCATTCGCCCGGAAGTGTCAGGACTTTGGAGTATCTGTCGAAGAGGATGATTGGTAAGCACGATGATGGAGTGTGCTTGGAAGTAAGGGCGAAGTTTTCAAGCAGACATGACCAATCCTAGAGCCAATTTCTCAATGTTGGAGTATCGTGTCTCTGCATCTTGTAAGGCCTTGCTAGCGTAGTAGACAGGTCGTTCCACATTACCATCATTTCGAATGAGAACAGAACTTACTGCTAAAGCCGATACCGACAGATAGATAATGAGAGTGTCACCAACCTCAGGTTTGGAGAGCAAATGAGCTTTACTCATGTAGTCTTTGAGGTTCTTGAATGCTTCAGCACATTCAACAGTCCATGTAATGTACTTCTTACTTCTCTTAAGTGCTTTGAAGAAAGGAGCACATCTGTCTGTGGCCTTAGAGATGAACCTAGTTAAGGCTGCCACCTTGCCAGTAAGGCTCTGGCTGTCTTTTGAAGTTACCGGTTCCTTCATGTCGAGGATTGCTTTGATCTTCTCGGGATTAGCCTCAATGCCTCGTTGGCTTATTATGAAGCCTAAGAATTTGCCAGAGCCTACGCCGAAGGCACATTTGTTGGGATTCAACCTCATTCGATACCTCTTCAGAATGATGAAAGTTTCAGATAGGTTGGTGATGTGTTGGTCAGCATGTTTGCTCTTGACTAGCATATCATCAATGTAAACTTCCATGTTCTTCCCAATCTGTTCAGCGAACATTGAATTGACCAGTCTCTGATAAGTCGCTCCTGCAATTTTTAGGCCGAACGACATGACTTTATAGCAATATAGTCCCCTGTTAGTAGTGAAGGCTGTGTGTTCTTGGTCTAGAGGGTTCATGAGGATTTGGTTGTATCCTGAGTAAGCATCCATGAAGCTCAGGAGTTCACACCCTGCTGTAGAGTCCATAAGTCTGTCTGTGAGAGGAAGAGGAAAGATATCCTTCGGGCATCCTTTGTTTAGGTCGGTGTAATCGACACATATTCTCCACAAGACCTTTTGGAGCAGGAGACTTTCCTTGGTCGGATTCTTCTTAACAAGTACAACATTTGCTACCCACGTTGGATAATTGACTTCTTGGATGAAGCCTATGCCTTTGAGTTTTTCAACTTCTACCTTCATTGCCTCGTACCGTTCAGCATCATAAGATCTTCGCTTCTGTCTCACTGGCTTAGTCTTGGGGTCAATACTTAAACGATGACAGATTATATCGTGAGAGATGCCTGGCATGTCCTCGTATGACCAAGCGAAGACCTCAGTGTTCTCTTGCAAAAAAGAGATCAATGCCAACCGAATGGGTGGTGACAAGGTGGTACCAATCTTCACCATGCAATCCGGATAATCTTTTGAGATAGAGACCTTCTCTAACTCTTCAGCGGGTTGTGCTTGCTGGGTGAAAGAGTCATCTCGAGGATCGTCAGGTTGACTGTTGCCACCGTGAAGATCCAAGTTGGCTTCGTCTGGGTTGGTCTTTATGACTTGGTCATGTATAGAAAGGGTTTCCTTGGGCACATGCAGGTGCTGTTGCTTGACCGAAGTGTTGTAACATGATCGTGCATTAAGTTAATCTCCTCTGATGTAACCATTGCCATAGGGGGTTGGAAATTTCATCAACAACATATGTGTGGATACCATGGCCTTGAGATCATTGATGCCTGTGCGTTCGAAGATGGCATTGTATGCCGTTGGGCAATCAACCACCAGGAAGTTAGTGGTAATGGTAGCTGTGTAAGGGTCTGTACAGGTAAGTGTATGCTCCCCAAAGGTTGCACGATATCACCGGAGAAGCTTATCAGAGGGGAAATCGAGCGATCGAGCAAGTGTTCAGCTACATTAAGTGCCCTGAAAGCTTCATCAAACATGATATTGACCGAAGCCCCTGTGTCTACCAAGATTCGTCGTACTTCAAAGTTGGCTATGTGAGCTTCCACGATCAGTGGGTCATTGTGAGGGTAGATGATACCTCTTTCTTCCTCAGGGTAGAAACATATTGGATCCCAGTTAGGCTTTTGATACTTACCTCCCCTGATGTCTTCCACGTGAAACACTTGGTGGCCAGACCTTAAAGCTCGTTCACTATTTTTCATGATCATGTTGGAAGATTTAGATATGGGTATGCCACCACTTATGGAATATATCACATTTACCTGGTGTTGGTTACGGTTACCCCTTGGAGGGTGAAGAAGGAATTGATCAATTTTTCCTTCACTTGCCAAAGCTTCAATATGATCACGAAGGGTGATACACTTCTCGCCGTCATGGCTGTTATGCTCGTGGTAGCAGCAAAACGTGCCCGTGTTCTTCATGGGCTTGTAATCCGGGTGCCTCGGCTTTGGCTTCGGTATCAAGTGTGTTATGCTGGGGTAAATGGCCACGCATGTGGCGTTCAAAGGTGTGTATGCCTCATACCTCAGGGTAGGGGCTGTCCTAACACGTGCTTGACCCATTATGTTGACTGTCTGGGGTCGGGGATTATCATAGCGATACCCTTGGTTATCGCGGTAGTGTCCCTTACTCTTTTTACTAAAATGAGACTAGTGAGGATGGAAATCTTTCCTTTTGCCCTAAGATTGATATGTCTGTTGACTTGGCGAAGTATTGAGTAAGGCAAGGGGAGGCACCGTTACCGTTTGGAAGGTCGAGGTCTTCTCATTTGGTTAGATCTGGCTTCCACTCCCTACTTGCTGATAAGGGGTGGTTGTGGGGGGTTTCCCTTGATATGTCATTGCCTCGGCGAAGGCATGGTTGTAAGCCTGTGCCATCACCTCAGAGTAAGTCTTCCAAGTGTTGTCATTGATCATGTACTTGAAGAAACAATCACGTAGGCCTGCCGTGAAGGCCTTGAGGGTGGTCTTGTTATCTGCCTAAGTGCAACGAGAATACTCATGGCTAAAACGACCAGCATACTCTCGTAGTGACTCGTCCGGCTTCTGGCGAATAGTGTACAAGTTATCTGTAGAATGCAAGCGATCGGTCTGGAAGATGTGTTGAGAGACAAACAGTTTCCTTAGTTCCTCAAATGAGTTTACTGTCTCAGGTGGAAGACGGCAATACCAGTTTAGAGCTCCGCCAGAGAAGGTGGATGGGAAAAGAAGACATCGCTCTTTGTCGGTGTGCATCCGATATGCCATAGTGGACTCAAAGAGGTTAAGGTGTTTAATTGGGTCCTCCCTTCCAGTATAGAGTTGTAAACCAAGCTTTTGTTTTGTCTTCGCTTGAAGAGGGTGTCAAGGATCCTTCTTGTGAAAGGGCCAGGCCTGGGTTGGTTCCAGTCAGGTATCTTGGCCTGGCATTCGGCCTTCAACTTGTTTACTTCCTTAAGGAGCTGTAGGACAAGGGGGTCTTGAGTGGAGTCATGTACCACTGGGATTTTCTTTCGTAAGTCTCAATCGCCTCTTTGAAGTAGGAAAGTTTAAGTAAGGGCGTGTGATTTTTCCTTGGACTCGTTGTACTGACTTCTAGGGTGAGTCTGTCGAAATACCTCAGAGTCCCCTGTACCTTTATGTTCCTCTAGGACATGTCGTTCCTTCCCTAGATTGGCAGCTGGCCTGGATCGTAGGAGGGGACCGAGTATTTCCGAAACCCTTGGGTCATTGATCTTCGAGCATATATGGAGGGGATTCTCTCGACGTTGCTTTAGGAAGTCTCGGCAGTGACGATAAACGGCTTTCGATCCTTCCAACCTTTCTGCAAGGAGGTGTCTTCCTCCACTTCTCCTGTTTCGGGTCGAAGCAGCTGGGTTGAGAGAAGTCTCATGTTGATCAATGTTTTGATGATTAGCTCGCTCCTCATCAGGGATACCCATGTCGAAGAAAGATGACCCTCCTTGTTCGGGGGCACCCAGGTGATGGTTGATGTCCATAGGGGCAACAAGCTCACGTGTTTGAGTACGCATAGTTTCATGGAGCGTCTCAAAGAGCTTCTCATACTGCTCTTGGAGGATCTCATTCGTCATTGCTATTTTGTTGTTTTGAGCTTCTAGCTCATCGACTTTAGCTTGATTAAGCCTTGTCATTTGATTAAGCCTTGTCATTTTTCATTTGATTAAGCCTTGTCATTGTGTATATATCGGTTGTTCTGTTTCTTAAGATTGTGATTAAAAGACCTTTTTCAGATTACGTGAAAACTCATTTTGTGAAGGAATTTGATACTTAAATGTTTCTTCAGGTATGAATGGCTCCCAAAACAAAGAAAACACTGCAACTTCATTAACTGCCGGAATCAATCTCAACATAAAGGAAAGTTTCTGTAAGCATGCTTTATTCCTAGGGTGAGATTTCAGTTTAATAGAATTTTTTGTCTATGCGGGTTTTGAATTTTATCATAAGATTTTTTTCTTAATTGGTATGCAAAAGCGAATAAAATCTGTGTTATTTGGGTCTGACTTTTTAGTTGTTTTGTTATGAAATTGTTAATTGATTGCATATCGTTAATTTGATACATTTTTTTTTTTTATGTTAGCTCCAATTTCATGCTCTAAGAAAGTTATGGATTCATTTTTTGTAGCAAATATTAAAGTATCAATATCCAAAAGAGTTAAATTAGTTTCAATTCTTAAATTATCAGTATACAGAAGAAAGATCTATTAGTTTCAATTTAAATACTTTTGAAAAGTTAGAAATAGTTCTATTAGTTTCAATTTGTACACTTTTTGAAATTTAGAGATCTACTGAGCATGTTGAAAATTTGAAGTAGTACTTTTGCATACTCCAAACTGTGACCTATAGTTCCTTTAATATTTTTCATCCATTTGAATTGATACAAAATAACATACTGAATCCCACTACTATGTTTATGTCAATATTCTTCCACTTTCTTACACTGAATTTAACTTTTCTAACATTGGTAAGCTTCCCTCTCAAAAAAAAATTCTCTTCAGTAAATACGATTTATCAAATGCTTAATTTGGGTTTGGAGTTGCTTTTTTCTCATGGTAAAAATTGGTGTGTCCCATCCAGAACAATTAGTGGGCATTTTGAGGTTTGTTCCAGTAAAGGGTTTAAGGTTTTTTATAATGTCATATCGTGTTGGGATTTTTGAAAGTTGGTTTATTTTGAAATTAAAGATTTTATGCATCATTCAGTTGGTAAAGGACACTTTGAAATCAATTTTTTCCGCAGCTGAGACAATTGATTAGTTGATAAGAAAGCGACATTATACATATACTAAAACCCAGTTCCCCTAAGCACTGTTTTTCACTGTTCGTGAACAGTGAAAGGACGGTAATGCCCTCGGGTTTTCTTAGCTTTGCCCTTATGTTTGCAGTGAATTGCCGGTTTTACCCATTGATCCCAAGTGTTCTGTGTCGTTTCTTTCTCTCCTTCCATTCATCTCTTTCACTTCACCTTTCAGCTCTCCATTTTTTGCTTTCCTCAACTGGGTTTTCCTTCGTTGTCGTTGTGCGCTCTGATTTCTCTCAATTTCTTCCTTTTCGTTTCGCGAAATTATCTCCGGCGAGACACGATCTTTGATTTTTGCAATCATTGTTGGCTGTTCTTCTCTGTTTTTGGCTGCCATCCGTACGTTGGATCGATTTCGTCTTTTTCACCGTTTGTTTCAAGCCTCTCTTTTGAGAGAATTTATACGTATTAAGGTTAGTGATTTCTAAACTTTTGAGTTTTGCTTTGCAGTTTGATTTCATTTTTGGTTGTCTTGCCCAAATGTTAGAAGCTTTTAATTTTTTTGGGTTCCATTTTAAATGGGTTGTTGCTTTCGGAGTTTTCGTTTGATGACAGAGATGGGGGTTTTTGGGGAAAAACTTTTAATGAGTTTTTTAGTTAAGTTGTGTTGTGGGTCTTGACAAATGGATTTTTTGTTGAAATTGTTTCTCTTCTCTTTTTCTTTTTTTTTTTTTTTTTTTTGAACTTTTGTATGCAGCTTTGGAAGACATTTATGCTTGAGTTGAGAAACTTTGGTTGCTCGCTTTTAGGTTTTGTTGTAGAATTAATTTTTTTTTTTTTTTTTTTTGAAAGAGTTACATTCGTGGGAATTCATTTATTCGTCTTTTTTTCTGTATCTGGAAAATGCCACCTGATGTGAGTTTATAATTAAATATGAATATCAAAATGGGTTTTCTGTGCAAATTTTATTTTTCTGATTTTTGGGTTTTTGTTTTCAGGCTTTAGCGCCGTCGTTTTCCGAAGCCCTCTCAAGGTAAGCAATTTAAATTTCTGGTGGATTTAGTTTTTTGTTTTAAGTTTTATTATATTGGAGTTAAATTCGGTTGCACCTTCGAGTTGGTTTTGGGGTTGATTTTGGGGTTGATTTTGTTTATGTTTTTGTTTGGTTTTATTTATGCTTTTAACTTAAGGAGTAAATATGTCACAGCCCGTCCCGGAATTTTAATTCCGAGGACGTGAAAGTACTAAATTATCCCTAAACGTGACAGGGTGAGTAAAAATAATGTTGGATCTTATCTAAGTCATAGTTTTTGGTTAATTATTTTGTTATGTAGCTTAAGAACTTAGGCTTAGATTTTATTTTAGGTGTTAATATTATTGTATGGGTTGAGGTGGGATCCTTATACCCTCAAAACATTCCCTAAAACCCGTAACCTTTCCTTCTCTCTCTTCTTCTTCCATTTCAGACTTTCACTCTCTCTCTCTTACTCTCGAACATACGGACTCACACACAACCTCAATCAAACCTCCACGAACGTCCAATTTAAGACTACCATCGTGATCCTGAGGACTTCACGAACACGGGGATACCAAATTCAGGTGAGTTTCATTTCGAAAAACCCTAGTTTTTAAAGCACCGTGAAATGGCACTATTCATGATCTTCTAAATGTCTACGTTTTAGGCTAAAAAAATCTCAAAGTGAGCTTAGTGAGGTCCTAAGGAAGCTCGGAGTGCTTCGTTAGAAGTTTTTGGACGTAAGAACACGGAGATCGATAAGTTCAAAGTTTGGCCGGAGCTTTCGAGGCTCTTTCCGGCGAATCCCCGGCGATTTAGGAGTTGAGGTAGGTATCAATCTCTTCGTCTCGTCAATTACTACAACTTTCCTTTTTTTTCACTCAATTTCGTTGAGTATTGAAGAAGTTATACACATTTGAAAAATACCCAGTTTCCGGCGACCTCCGAGGCTTTCGAGGCAGTTTCCGGCCAAACCACGGCGAACTAGGTGTTGTGCAAGGTACCATTCTCTTTTTCTCTTCAAGGGCTACAACTTTTGTTTTTGAATCACTTGATTTCGTTGAGAAATGACAAAGTTATGGCAATTTGAAAAACGGCCGCCGGAAAAACCAGTCCGGCGACCCAAGGAAGAAGAAGGTGCGCGTGGGGGCGCGTAGGTCCGTGCCTTCCTTGGCGCGTGGGGGCGCGTGCTACAGTAAAAAAATATTTTAAAAATATTTCGACGTCCGTGACGTCGAGTAGATCACTGTGGTATATTCATATACCCAAATTGAACACCGTATGAGAAAGTTATTAAGGATTGTTGGTTAGGTGTTCGAATAACGTTTTATAGTTTTCGCATTAGGTGAAAATGTGAATTGATGATCCAACCGTTGGATCGTTACCAAAATTTGATACGTTGTAATACGTAATATTTGAGGATTATTGGAACTTACGGATTGGGAATCCGAGTTACGGATCTTCCGGAATTGGAGTTGTAAGTTCATAAAATAGAATGTAACCGTCACTTAGTTTTGGAAATTGACGGAGATCCGACCATTGGATGGTAATGAAATTTTAGGATGTTGTACTAGAGGTATAATGTGGACCTCTAGAAGTTATGGATTTAAAATATGAGTGGTGGATCTTCCGGGTCGATCAACGTAGTGACGTATTTTATATAAGTTATATATTCTATCGATATGAATTCTGAGCCTGGATTTGATTACTATTCTAGGCGGCGATCGTCATGACGCCTTGATGTGTGGTGCTAGGGAGTTGTTGGACGAACTCCAGGTGAGTGGGCAGTTTTGTTTTCCGTATATATATATACTTGACGTTTCCCAGAAATTGAATTGAAATGAAAATATGTTTAAAATGAAATGCATATGAGTTATGTGGAAAAACGGGAAGTGAAATACCATGCATAGAATTGATATGAAAAGTATATAGAAATGTGAGTTGAAATGCCTTGCATGAATTAATATATGATGCATATGTATGAATTGGTGCGGTGGACGCACAGGTAAGAATTGATTTATGATGCATATGTATGAAATGGTGCGGTGGACGCACAGGTGAGTATTTATTTCTGTTATGATGATGTTGATGTATATTGAGCTCAAATCCTGCACCATAGTTTAGTGCTTATAGTATTCACCGCATCGCACGCTCGCCTTGGATCCAAGTAGATGCTGGTCGCACAGTCCACGCGGAGTGGGTGCGACGGGCCAGTCGAAGAGTGTTAGTGAGATTTCGACTGGTGGGTGACCTTAGATTATGTGCACAGATGATTGATGAGAAAGCACTAGAGCGTAACTTGTGTGCAGAAGGCCGGACAGGTCACAGAGGTGACTCCGGTAGAGTGAGAGTGATAGAATTTGAGCTCTAGGTTCAACCGTACAGGGCTACTAGAGGGCCTCCGGTTGATTACTTTCTTGCACCTGATATGATTATTGTTGATGCATCCATACTTAACTGTTGAATTAGACATGGCATGGCATGATTGATAAAGAAAAATGTTGAGATAGTAAAAATGAAGTTTTGAGAATATATATGTATATTTATATTTTACATTTCTGGGAAAGTATACAGGTTTTACGGAGAGGGGTTACAACGTTTTGAGAAATGTTTGGATTTGGAAAAGAATTGTTTTACTGACCCACTCAATTTTGGTTTTGCGCCCCTCCAGGTTCAGGAATCACAAAGGTGTGGTGACTACGAGGAATTCGACGGTGTTCTGACAGATTGGACAAAATTAGGACTCACCTTCGGGTGTATCAACTTATAAATTGTATCTTAAAGCTTCCGTACTGTGCAAATGGTTACGTCACTCTCACGTGACGGCCAGCATGCCCTCCTTCGGGACGGGGTGTGTCAAAATAGGTCCTCATTACAACACCAATGTACCGCTTAGATACATATATATAAGTGAAAGGTCAGACTGATACATTTTGGAGACGTGTACCTCCGATCTGGAGGAGTTTCTCCATTGAAGTGTTTTAAGATATGCTCAAAGCATTTGACGTATCTCTGGGAAAATCATAGAAAAAATTGTTAATCACATTGATGTAGATAGATAAGGAACATCAAGCTTAAACGGGAAATCCAAAAATTTAACTGACTCACAATCTGACTTGGGACAACCAGAGTTTTTCCATCTATACACCTTATATGGTTATAGTAATTCATGGCCTCCTCAGCCGTAGGGAAGAACTGCAGATACATGGAAAAACAAACAAGAAAAAGTTATAGCCATAAGTGCAAGAAATATAAAGCCAAAAGAAGCACCAACATTTCCACCATACAACCCCAGGTCTTAAGGTGCTGATTATTGATCTTACCTTAAGAAATACGAGAAGGCTACAAATCGTCACTCCTGTCCTTGCCATACCAGCTTTACAATGAACCACCACAACATTTTCGATGCCCTCCTGTAACCATGAATGAGCACTTCGACAGAAAGATTCTATGAGTTCGCTTGGGGGGCAATTATGATCATCAAATGGGAAACTTGCAACCTTGAAACATTCAGAGAAGCCAAATATAGAAGAAGCTGTTAATCAACATGACTGAAAAACAGAATTACAGCAACGAAAAGTTAAACGTTTTAATCTATTTGACTATACTTTAAACTTTCTTCTTTCTCAATATATTAACACATGCAAGATAGCCCTCATTAAGTCATCACATCATTCACATAAATATCTTATGATTTCATCAACGGCCATTTTGTTATTTAATCGAGATGTTAAAGTGAAGAACTTTAATAGCTCCATCAATGATACATAATTCTTTTATTATTATTATTATTTTGCATATAAAAATGTGCCAAGCACTTCACCTAGCAACAATATCATACCTTATTTTTCAATTTACTTATAAGGTTTCACATTTTTGTAAATATCAAGAACAAAAACCTGGAACAGCCTCACAATTTGGTGCACTGACTAGGTAATTGACAGTTGGGTATAGGTATGGGTAGTTAAAAACTATGAGACATGAAAATTATTGTCAAATGCAAGGATAGAAGGTCGTGTATTTGCAAAGTTGAAGTGGCCCAAGGACTGAGTTGGTATGTTTGAGTAGATTACCTGATCTCCTTAGTTGAGTTTAGGTTTAATGCTCAGTAGTTGTTGTGCTTCTGCTGCTTTTTAGTTGTTGAGGATATGGAGGGAGAGCAAGTAAAAAGATTGTATTCATTGTGTTGACGCATTATTGAACAAGAGACCCAAAAGGAAGGACATATTCGATCTCAAGGTCTGTCAGCTTTCACTTCTTAATTTTATTATTATTAAATTTGTTTGCTCTTTGAAATTTGAATGCATGAGTTTTTTAATTTTTTTGCGATTAGTTTACCTGAGATGGGTTTTGGGTAATCATATGTTATTTTCCGATTTTGGTTACAGGATGCGAATCATTGCTTCTTTAGAAAAGATTAAGGAAGGTGAGCAATTTCAGAAAAAAAAAAATGCGATTATCATTTTCTAGAGATCATGGCATGCCCTTCCGTTATTTTTTGGTGGTTGTAAAATTATGAACCGACAGGGAAGTGGGTTTTTTGACAAGATTATTTATTTAATTTTTTTTTTACATCTATAGTGTCATGTTAGCATTATTGCTTACGTATAAATGTGTGTGTTTTACATTTATATAAGGGTTTTTATATTAACACCCCACAAAATGTTGAATGCACCCCACATTAAAATTTAATATTAAATGACTTATTTACTCCACTATGCAATGACAATTTTAACCTTATTAGGTTTAAAAAAAAATAAAGATTTATAAATACACCCCAAATCACTTTTAGCGTATTTTTTATCTTCTCAACTATCAAACATGTTGATTAAGAAAAATTGTTTTTGACGAATGGAACACGAAATCGATGTTTCAGGAGCTTCACATGATGTAAAACTTCATGGTTTTCATTGTTTTAGTGATTTCGATGACATCGATAATTATTTAATTTTGCGTTTGCTGCATTATTTAAACTTCTATATTCATATTCATCTTTTAGTGTTCATATGGTTAGATTCAATCCCTATAATTAAAAATGAGTGTTATAAGATTTGAGAAATGTGGGGTGTATGTACAAAATATAATATGTATATTGAGAATGTGGGGTGTGAGGGTATTATGGAAAAGTAAGTGGGTGTATTAAGATAATTTTTAAGTGAAAAAGCAAATGTGGGGTGTATTAAGTTTGTGGGGTTTATTCAACAATTTGTGAGGTGTTAATATAATTAGCCTTTATATAATGCCTTTAATTTTAACCTCAATGTTCACTAATGCCTTTAACTATCCTCTGTTTTACATCTCAGTGACGACACAAAAGCTCCATAGAAAAAGTTTCAGCTTTTGACTCAAATTTCGACGGTGCCCCTATCATTTCTTCGAAAATCAAAGCAACCCCAAGCAATTCCGGAATCATTTTTATTTGTCCCAAAATCCAGTATGTATTATCTTCATCTCAAATTTATTCATCTCACAAACGTTGATATCAAGTTCATAGTTTTTCATTGTTCGAAATTCTACACTACTCAATATTTACTAACACTTTTATTTTCCTCTATTTACCTTTTTATTAGTGATGTTGCAGCAAAGGAAATATCAGACACGACTCAGTCCAAAGGCTCCAACCAGAAATGTATCAGGTTCCCCAATCATTTCTGAAACCATATTTATGGCTGCAAAACAGAGTATGTATACCCTTTCATTGTTCTATACTTTTTGAATTATTAACGATCTATTAAACATGATCTCTTTATCCCATTCGCTTAAAACTCAAATAGTTCACTAGATTTCTTTATCATAGTATCTTTCGACCATCTTTTGTATGTAAGTCGGACAATTTTGTAAATCTTTTGTATGTAAATGTTATATACATATGCATCAAGCATTCTCTTTTGTATGTAAATAGGATTATCTACCAAATCTTTTGCACATAAAATAGTATGTACATATAGATCAAGTATTTTTGTATGTACATAGTGCTATACACAAAATTTCATACAGTTTTCAATCCCGCAGCATCGCGCGGGCATCTCTTACTAGTTTTCATTCTATTTGTAAGATTTAGCCAAAAGTATTTTTTAACAACTATGATATATTTTGATTTCAATTCATAATTACTTGTTTTGTTAAATTTAACCTCGAATCTGTTAGTAAATCTTTATACTTTGTGCAAATACATATATAATCATGTATGTATATTTTTATAATGTTGTTAAACATTTTTACTTTCATCTTTTTGTTCGTAGAGCGTGAAAACCGCGTTGTTCACAGATGCAAAACAGGGGACATCTTCTACTTCATATGGGAAGTAGAGATTTGTTCGATTGTGATTGTTTTTCTGATTTGGTTAAATTCGAAATTAGTTGGCTTGCGTCTAATTTAGTTGTTTGCATTGTTTGCACGTGTAGTCGTTTTTCTAACTTAGTTCATCAAAATATGTCATACATTTTCTAATACCGTAGTAACGTGTGAATCACATTTCCCGCAGCAACTCGCTGCCTACACTTTCTAGTTATCTATTCTAAAATTGAGGTAGGATTTACTGTTCATTTAGCTACAGTTAAATTTTTGCCCCTCGATTTCACCTTATTTACAAGAAACCCATCATATTTGGGTTGGGTTGGAAGGGTAATTATTAGAAGGGGCGTTTTGATATAGACCCCTCATTTTTAGGCTTCTTAGATTAAACATCTGTTCATTTGAACAATTTGATTAAACATTCTCCTACAATTTTGGTGTCATGTGTATTTTAATTAACCCATTGTAATGTACCTAAATTACATATTTTGCCATAGCCTTTAACATATCTCTTTGCCGTATCCAGATTCTTCACCCCAAAATGCACGCAAATTTCCTAGATTCTTGTTAACTAATGTCTCAGAGTTTTAATCCGAGAAGAATACTTGTTGAATATGAGAAGAATTTGAATTTAAGGATATTAATAATGTTATTTTTCTAGTGAATTTTATTTTCTTGCGGCATTTCCTTCCTATGAATGTACCATAAGTTTCAGAAGCCTTCTTTTTGTACCGAGGTCGATGTTGGTATTCAGGTTCCAGTTACTGATTTTTATTCAATTATCAGTTGGGTGCGTTGATTTTGATTGTCTTTCGAAGTCGAATGTTTTGATTAAACGGAAAAAATAAAAGATGAAAACTTGATTAATTTAGGTATATCTGAAGCTATTATCGAGTTAAAAAAATGATTCACACGTTAGGGTCGATGCATGTTGTGTATTAGCCAAATTGTTAATTAGGGTTTTAGTATCAATCGAATTAAGAATCCCATATGGAGCTTTGGTTGGATCTCAAATCCATCCAACTTGCTAGGAGTTACACCGCAGCAACGTACGTAGCTAGTATAAGAAGTAGAGGGCATGGCCGTCTTTGGCACTTTTATATTTATTTAAAAAAAAACATATTTGGTACATATATTTCCTCTTGATTAAACATATATTTTTCCTTGGTACATATTCGGTACGTTTAAATATATTATCTGAACGTACCAGCCTCATGCCTCCGAAAATAGAGAATATGTCTAATTATCACACATGATATCAATATAAAAAAGTGAAAACAACCACTAATTGAAATGGATAAGTCAATTCAAAATTAAAAGATGAGAATCACAGAATTCTAACGTGGGAGAAGAAACTGGCTTCAAAAAAAAGGCCAAGTACATAAATATATCAACCTAAAAGGATATATATGGAATTTAATAATTAACATTTTAAATTAAAAAAAACACAATAATTACATGTAATCTAAATAAATATAAAAATGCTGACATGATTATTGTTTAGGCATCCTAATCAAATTTCAAAATAGAACCAATGTTTAATCTAAAAAGTATTAAAAAAGTGCAGGAGATTCTAATTTTCCCTTATTAGAACTTAGAAGGATAATTTTGTCCATAGGGTATGGGACGGATTGGCCTTGATTTCACCTTATTTACAAGAAACCCATCAGATTTGGGCTTGATTTCACCTTAGAAGGGTAATTACCATATCTTTAATAATTCCTGACGACTACATTCGTTATTTAAACGTTTAGAGTGAAACTTTAATCATTCATGGCAGGGTATAAATACAGAGTGTAATATATACCCACTATCTCACTGTCTGGAAAAATTCATGAAGAAAATACGAGCATCTGTATCTTCCCTTTACAGCTCATTGTTTAATATTTTATTATTATGTGGACCTAAAGCATATCACATCACATACCATTTTATTATTTTAATCCATTAGACACATGGGTAGGCTGGTCACATTCACCTATTCCGTACACCCACTACATCATTTTGAGTGTTATTGTATTATTGCAACCACAATTTACAATCTGATCTGGGTTTTCCAAGAATAAGCCTTTCTGATTAAATTATTATTTTTGATAAACCCATTTAGAGTCTGATCTGGGTTTTGCCTGGATTCCGGGGTAAAAACCTTGAAACTTCAAGGTTGGTTTAATCTGGGTTTTCCAAGTAAGGTCTGCATGAAAGTGTTGGCTGCTGCTGCTCCGCTCCCTCAACGTTCATTTTTTACACCTCGCATCGTCGATCCGATCCCCGCTCCAATCCGCCAAACAGGTTCGTCCCCCTCCCAAATCCCTAATTCGTATTGTTTATTTCTGTCCGAATTTTGATCTGATTTTTTTTTTTTCATATTTCCAGTATATCCTTTGTTATTCATTCCTCCTCATCTCTCTGTCAGTGCTTTCACTGAAATTTTCAGTTCTTAGATCGTATTTTGTTTCTGATTTTTGTTTGCGTTCAGTGTGATTTTGTGTGAAAGAATCAAAGATGTTGGGAATTTTAAGGCAAAAAGTGGGAGCTGGAAGCTCATCAGCTATGGTACACACTCTACTTCTGCAATTTATGAACTTTCATTATATAAAACACTTGATTAATTTATTATTATGTGATTTATTGCCTAATCTTTGTGTTGGTTCAGACTTTGGGGCAGAGGATCCGCCCCGCCACGTCGGCAATGAGGGGTTTCGCATCTTCGGCGAAAGAGGTAATCTGACGCCTACCATCACCTAATCTTTGGCATATATAATCCATGCGATTGCTTAACAAAAAATTTGTGTTTTTTGCTTTTTTAGAAGATTAACTTTTGTATAAAATATAAATCTTATAAACATTCTACCCATTGTTTAGTTTAACGAATTTTGTAGTGTTAGTTCTGCACCATTCCAATTTGCCTTTGATTGGATAAATAATAGCATTGTTTAGCTAATTTGCAAATTTCCTCATATTCCTAAGTTAGCATTTTTAGTCAAAATTTTTAGATTTTACAGATTTTTCCTGTTCATGATGATAAAAATTTAGGGCTTTGATTTGTTGATGTGATTTCCACACTCTGAATTCAAATAGAAATGCAAGGATATATTAGATGTGTGAGTAAATTTTCAGTCTTCATATATTTGTTTACCCTTAACGATATGTGAATTATTGATTGATAATTTGAAAATATGTATGCTATTATTGATTAAGAAAAATTAGTTCATTAATTTTTAGTCAAAATTTTCAGTCTTCAAAATCTGCTTCAAATTTGTGATTTAATATAATTGGGCTTTAGAAAAAAATTCATGATTTTGTCTAATCCAATTGAGCGATTAGAAAAATTTTCATCAAATTTCTGGGTTCCCTGAATCTTGATGTTGAGAGAGCTTGGTTGCTTTAATTGCTAATGAAATTAGCTTCTAAACGTTCATAGTTTGCTTTTTTATTTTCGTTCTATATTTTCTTCGAGTTCTGATATATTTGTTTTTTTTGTTGTCATATATTGCCGATGCCAAAATATCATATTTACAAGGACAAAGATAGCAAGGTTCTAAATCAATTTTTTATCCTGGTTCTACTGCTGGGTTCACTATCAATAAAAGGCACATGAAATATGGTATTGATTTTAGAGCCTTTGATTTCTCAGATTGTCTTCATATATCGAATGTCATCTGAATTTAGTTGTAGTTAATTTGTCAAAGTTTGTTGTTGTTTAGCTTTTTCAAATGGCAGCCTTAGTATTTGCCCATTATTTTTTGTGAATTCCAAACTTTGCTTATAATTGTAGGTACGTAAAAGCTGCCAATTGGATTTGTTCCCCAGATGATAATGGCATACCTATATAATGGTTGTTCTTTTGCTTTGATGTAGAAGTAAGAAAATTGTTTTGCCCCTTATGTATCCTGCTTCTTTCTGTCCGTGTGTTCTTTGTTCAAAGGTTGGTTGGTTGTTAAACTTGCTGTTGTAGAAGAGTTAATTTCTGGTAGGCAGATGATTATAGTGTTGTTCCTACTATGCATAAGGTCGTGGTAATAATATTGTGAGATTTTGTGTCTGCATAAATCCAGTAATGGTTTTGATAATCAGAAAGTAATCTCTCAACCTCTTTGTGATTATAGTTGCTTTGATACTGTCATAGGGACTTTTATCATACTTACAAATTGATTTTGATATATCCATTTGTAGGTTTAAAATTTTTGTCAAACCCAAAAGTTACCTTGCTGGGTATATTTAAAAAGTAGTTTAAGTAATCAATATTACTATGGTAGTTTTCAAGTATATGTTAATTGGAATTAATCATTTTGGTTTTATTTTTAAAACTACATATCTGTGGTAAGGAGGGATACCTATTGAAGTTTTGAATTTCCAGTAAATCTGATCATCAGGTGTTTAAAGATTTGAATTTTTAAAGTGGTTCCACAAAACCTGCAAAGTGGTTCAACAAAACCTGCAAAGTGGTTCCACAAAAATCTGCAAAGTGGACGTTATGTTGCTTGCAGCAGTAGATTGTTTAGGGTTTAGGGTTTAGTTGAAAAAGATGTACAAAAAAAAACTAGGTAATGAGGCACTGAATTGGGTTTGAGAGTTTTGACATTATGAGAGAGGTAGGGAGTATATAGGGAGAGAGGGAGGTAGGTGATTTGCAGAAATGGAGGGTGAGAGAAAAACGGGAGAAAAGGGGTAGTACATTATATTTTGATTTTATAATTTTGGGGGTTTTGTGTTTAAACTTTTTTAGTACTTTTTTGTAGATATAGCCTACAAATGTTGGACATAATCATTACTTCCTCTTACAATTATTAAAGTTAATTATATTAACTAAAGTTGATTTGAATGTGATGATGATGGCAACCACTAACAACAAAACAACAATCTCCTTATATTAAGGAGAAAGAACCGAAAGGTGAGGAAGAAAAGAAAGGAAAGGAGGAAAGAGAGCTCTGCACATGCAAATGTCAGTGTACATGTAAAGCAGAAGTTTTACTCTTTCGTGTTGTTTATCTCGGTCTAGCTCTGGTATTTTGAGGGTCTACGAGAATACAATATACGAGTCAGGTCTCATAGCTTTCTTGCTATATGATATCATATAAATAAATGCTAGAATGCTAAATTTTAACCAAGACCATACTCACAAGCAAAATACAAATACAAAAGTCCATTTTAAAATGAAGGTTGTGATTTATCGAAAGATGTTCCGTAAACATAGGAATTATGGATATGTAGTCATATGTATTTTAGCATTATGTGATGAATAGGTTTATTTTTTCTTAAATTATTTTTCTTTGGGTAATGCATGTCGTGATCACCATAGTGATGTTTGATGTTCTTCAGGTGCTTCTTGGGGATGTTGGAGCTGGGAAATCAAGTTTGGTGTTGCGCTTTGTAAAAGAACAATTCGTTGAATTTCAGGTTTGTTCTATATCTTTCAAAGGACGCATTTTCTATTTTATCCATACCTTTACTTTTATAGTATGTTATTACAAGAATCAATTGCCACCCTTATTTGGTGGTATTATCTTTACAACACATTCAAAGCAGTGAATAAAATTGCACTTGCTATTTGTTCTGTCAACTGGACTACTAGAGTAGAACTATAGAAATATCTGGTGAAAGCAATGAAGAAATCACTATGATTGATCTGCAAAGAAGCTCTAATAAGTTACAAGAGAGTAGCAATGTAAATTGAACTGCTTATTTTATGGATCAATTCACCTACCTCTTGCTTTTTCTTTCATTTGGAGATAATTGTGTAAATGTGTGGTTTTGTGAGCGTTACTCATGTACAACGTGTGTTGTTTGAATTGCTATATTTAAGAATGTAATTGTATTCCTGTAGTATTTTCAGTTAATTTTTCTATGAATATTATTCATGGTTTGAAAACCCGCAGTAAAGCGCGGGCATTCATGCTAGTGATATCGATTCTGGAAGCATGCCGAAACAAGGCTGTTTGGCCACAATTCACAAGAATTGCTCCGCCTTTGCCCGAGCAATTCAAATTCAAACAACTCCAATTAGGCTTCCACAACATCAACAACCTTTGCGTTGATCTGTACTTCCACTACGCCAAGGGACAAGACGCCATGTCGCCCGTGGAATTCCAGGAAACTCTGATGAACCAAGTGCTTCATTCGGCTTGGTCGCACAATACTCTAACCAGCCTTAAACTCATCTGCAACTTCATAGACAGACGCGGCGACGGTGGAAAACGCAACCAAGACGAAGCTTTCTTCACGGTAACGATTTGGCTCCACCAGAACCACCCAAAAACCCTTGCCTACAATCTCGTGCCAATTTCCGGCTCCTTCGGACGTATCCTAGACCTTCCCTGCATTCTCTCGCAGGTTCTATGGGGCGAAGCTCACTTGAAATTTATTGGGAGGACAAGGGAGGAGGCAGATTCAAACAGAATGGTGAAGGTCAAGGAAAAGGACGCCAAGTCAAGGGCAAGCGAATTGTTGTTGAGGAGGAAGGCGATCCACACAGCCAACAAGGCGGCTCAGAGATACGAGCGCGACACTAATTACCGCTTCTTGCACAACTGTGTTTCGGATATTTTTGCCCAGTGCCTCAAGTCTGATATTGAAAAATTTCATCATCACAAGGACCATAACCATGACCATCATGATGATTACTGCTTGGAGATTACCCAAACGGCTACTTCTTTGCCTACCATCGCTGATCATCATATGTTGTTCGAAAACATTGCAAGGAAGGTTTTCTCGCCAGAATCATGCCTTTGAGAAGGGGATGGTAGTGTTTGTTGTATTGACCGACTAAGGCAGGAGGTTTTGTCGCCCTTGAGAAAAACTATGGCGCCAGAGGGCTGGGAACCTGCCAACCGGTGGGGTTATAGAGTGGAGTACAAGCAAGAGCAACTGGTTGCAGCCAATGAGATTGATCCTGGCTATGCTGCGCTGCTTTCGCATGACATATTAAGTTATATCAAGCATCCTGAGCTCGAGCAAGAGGCTGATGTTAAGTGGAAGAAAATGGTGGAGGTCTACTCAAAGCAGGTGAAGTTGAAGAATTGGTTAGCTGTGTGATGTTGACAACACCTTGTCGGCGGGTTTGGCTTTGGGGCTTTTGTTGCCTCAATTGAGTGACGAGCCAAGGAAGGGAAAAGTGGTCACCTAATGCAAAAACCCTCAGCTGCATTCGATACAAGGCGATGATCTTAATTCGAGGGCCGAATATATGCAGACTTTGATCAAAAGCCAGGATTGGACGACTGATTTCGGGAAGGTGTTCGATGTGATTCTAGAAGAGGCAATGAATGCGAATTTGAAGCCAGATAAGATGGTCAAGAAGGTGCTTGCCTTGCCAAATAAGATCGTCATTTTGTATGAATAAGTAGAATATACATCCATCTGCTAAGATACATTCAAATCTGGCATGCCAGTCCCCTGCCCACTACCAAAAGCCAAAGCTAAAGTACAATTACAATTAATTATTAAAATGTGTATTATAGAAAAGGAAAGGGTCCAAAACAAGTACAAGGGTGCACAAAGGGATAAAGGAGCAAGCGGAAATCATTTCCTGATATTTATCACCTTCCTTCTCTTCTAATGCCAGCGAGCAGTGATTGAGTCACGTTTACGGAAGGCGCAGGGTCAATCCAGGGAGTGTTAGCTCCACTTGCATTGCTGCCTCTCGGCTGACTGTTGAGGGGAACATTACTATCCTTGGATGCAGTTGATGGGGTATCATCCTCCGCCAATAATATTCCTGTTGAAAATGTTGTTACGTCTTTAAAATTATAATATGTCAAATAGCTTGGCTTCGACATGACCATGCCTATGTCCATGTCTCCAGAGAGCATTGCAACCACGCGTGACATAGATGGCCTCGCCATCGGTGATCCCTGCGTGCACATGAGAGCTGTTTTTATCAATCTAGTTGCTTTAGTTTCATCAAACTCTGTCAATCTCGGATCCACCAGCCCCAGAGTTTGGTCGTTTTCATGTAGAGTCCATACCTGAAAAACATTATGCCACGATCAAGGGAAAGTATAAATAAATTTTTTCACAACAATGCCTAAATGAAGCTAGGCGAATGCAATTCCTACCCATTCAAGAAGATAAATCTTTTCTGGATTCAAGTTATTGTAAGAGTTTGGTCTCCCGCTGAGGATCTCCAAAACGACGACTCCAAAACCAAACACATCGGCCTTCTCTGTCAAATGTCCAAACAATGCATACTCCGGTGCCAAATAGCCTCTGCAATGCAAGATAATCAAATGGTTGCACAATGTTGCTTGAGATCATTAGAGGCATTATTAACATGTGTTAAAATTTCATGCAAGTGTAAATGTGTGTGGCCATAATGTATGTATCCTCTGGAAAAACAATAAAGGATGGCTTACATTGTCCCTGCAACCTTGGTGCTGATGTGGGTTTTCTCGTCATCATAAAGCTTTGCTAGTCCAAAATCTGATATTTTTGGGGAGAGTTCTGCATCGAGCAAAATATTACTCGCTTTGACATCTCGATGTACAATCCTTGGCCTTGACTCCTCATGAAGGTAAGCAAGTCCTCTTGCTGTTCCCAACAATATATTGAATCGAGTACGCCAGTCAAGGTGCAAGTTACTTGTTCCTGAAATATTAGTGAACACATCCAATCAAAAACATTTCTGAACAATTTTAGAGTGCTTGAAACTGCAGACAATGTTGTTTCCATGCAACCTAAAAGTAGATAGGTTTGTACCAAAAAGTGCCTGATCAAGGCTCTTGTTTTCAAGATACTCATAAACCAAAATGCGGTGGTTGCCTTCGATGCAGCATCCATACAATTTCACTAGATTCTGATGTTGCACAGCATATATGGTAGCAATTTCAAATACAAATTGACTCTTCCCTTGGTGAGATGCTACTGAAAGTTGCTTCAAAGCCACTACTCTCCCATCAGAAAGTGTACCCTACAATGTACCCAGAAACACAATTTAGTGCCATGAAAAGAAAGAAAAAAGAAGCTTTATTTTCTTCTCTCGCTCACTCGCTCTCTCCCCCTTTCTCTTGTCATTACTTCAAGTACATGATACTGATGTAATACGGATTTCACCTTATAAACAGGGCCATATCCTCCCTCTCCTAACTTATTTGAAGGATTAAAATCTTCGGCTGCAGCTCTCAACTCAGCATAACTGAAAGTATTTAGTCGAGGGTCTAATCCTAGAATATCTGCACATTCACGAAATAGTGACAATAGTTTTACTTTCGTAAAAGCATTATTACTTGTGTGTGTTAATGTCAGAGCAGAGAAACCTGAATTGGATACCACTAATAATATGGTCGTTTACCTTCGTCGTCCTCTTTTTCTGATGTTTTCCTCCTCATATATAGAATCGCAAATATTAATAGCAGGCTCACAACTCCAACAGGAACTGCAATACCAACTGTCAATTCAGTCCTGCTCTTCTTAGTTGGTGGAAGCCAGAAAACTGTTGGGGTAAAATGTGAGTGATAAAATAGACGAATTCTTCAGTGTTAATTAACAGCAGAAAAATACATTTAAACCACTTATAGGAAATCTCTATAAGTCAACACATACTATACCTGAAGCAGCATGGACAGCCGCTATTAGTGGGCCGTAATCACCATAATCGGGTATGCAACAAGTCCCCTTACCAGCCCAGAACAGATGAATTTCAAGATAATTCTCTGACACGCTAACATTAAATTTTCTCACAACTGCTCGGTTAACACCACCTGCCTCCTTCGATATGTCAAAGTCCTTCGTCATGCGGGTACCCTAGCAACCAAATGAAGAGGTAGGTGATAATTCTAGTCTCCTTTAAATCACTGTCTTTAGTTAATGTAGCTTAAAACATCGAAAACCTGTCCAATGAGGTGTTTACTTCAAATAAGTTAGAATTTTTATTCTATAAGCAGTCTTACCTGAATATAGATATCAAATACACGCTGTCCTAGACTTTTCCAAGTTTGCGAAGTGCGACTTTCATAAACCGTCTCTGCAAAGTGCAATGTTACAGTGTATGGCCCATTCTCAAGGCCCATGCCATAATATCTCAGTGATCCTTGGGACACTCTTGAAGTCGAGAAAAGGTATGGGGTCACATCTGTTCCGGTGACTACTGCAGTGGTATCTACCAGAAACAATGGGTTCTTCCGTGTGTCATTAACCAAACCGGCATTGCTGACAGCCCATTTCTCTGTACTTGTTACATAGAATGCTGCTTGGCCAAGAGGTGAGTCGTCAGTCTCATACAATATGCCATCACCTCCCGTCAATTGTTTTCCACCACACTTGATTGAGAAGCTTGCATCTGTAAAGTTTCATGTAATACCAGAAGCTAGCCATGATTAGCGATGAAACGTCAAATTGAAGACTCATACAAATGTTATTCAGTCACAAATTTCTAACCAGTTATGCGTATTACTGAACTTATAAAAACATGCTTGCAATCTATACCCATATGTATACATAACTAGAGAAGCAATGCCTTTTCCTTTAACATGACGTTGCGTTAAAATAGTAAATGATGGGTGACATAAGAGCAGATTACATCGTGGGGTATTTCGATTGCATGGAAAATTTCTCTGGAGGCAATTCAATCCAGGAAGACTGCAAACACAGAGAACAATTATTAGTTATCCAAATAGAATCATGTAGTGGACGAGTAGTGATAGTATTGCTTGTCTAAAAACTAGTTAGAGAAACTTCAACTCACGTTATGTTTGAACTGTCAAATGTGAAGTTGTTGACCACTAAGTTCCTGCATAAAATCATTAATCAATCAACATATGAAGAACTATATCTTTATCAAATGAAATTTCCATGTACAAGATCAAAACTTAGTAGGCAAGTAGCACTGTGAAAACGAATCTCAACGATAATTTTTTGTCCAAACATATTCTGGTGATTTAAACTGTAAAATGAAGGTGAAAGATAAAAGGACACGTACAGTTGCAACCTTGTGGTCACCCACTGCGGAAAGCTTCCTGATAAAAAATTGTAAGACAAATCTCTGCAAATAACAAAATAGAATCAAAAGACACAATTATTAAGAACTTGTGTAAGATAGGATTAGAATGCTTACGATTATACACAAGCACATACATGCACTGTGCATTCTATATGACTACTTTAAGAAACGAGGACTTACATAGTCTGAAGTTGATCGCTCTTTTGGCTCGGAAGAGGTCCGGACAAACTATTGTTTCCAAGAAACCTAGCCATTTCGATTATAGTAGAAGGCACCCAGAAAAGAAAAAGAGATGAACAAACAAAAGGTCAGATGTGCACAAAATCTAGAAGGATTAGTCCAGATCTTCAATCAAAGTAGGGAATGTTAAAGATTTGATAACTTATGTATGATAAGGCAAGCAAAAGATAATATTAAGGACGGGGATTACAAGGAATCAAGATAACTCAGATTGTTGAACAAAGAACTTGGGAGTTGGCCTGCCAAATTGTTGAAACTCAGATCCCTGCAACACCAACGATAAGTTGAGAGGAGCAATCAGAATGAAAGAAAACTATTGGTCTCGTTGGGACTCAAGCTTATATTTGTTGGTACGTACAGTGTCTGTAGACTTTGATATTCTCCAATATCAGATGGGATGGTACCAGTGATTAATGCGTTTCGTAGTTTTCTGTATTCCAAAATCATAAAATTTGATAAAAAGTAGATGGAGTAAGATATCAAATTTCAAAAGGAAAAAGAAGTTAGATGAAAGTATCTGGATCGATGAGAATCTTCACTTACAAATCAATCAAGCTTTTCAGATTTTTTATGAAATCAAGAGAAGAGCTCCCATTGTGTATATCACTGATATACCTACATCATTATATGCAAAATAAACTGAAATCCCGTCTTCGGAGAAAGAGAGAGAGAATTACAATTTATGAAACATTTGTACTTACAGATAGTACAATGAGGTCAGTTGAGAAAAGCTGGTTGGTATTGGGCCTTCGAAAGAGTTCCCTTGAAATTGCCTACAGAAACATATAAGAAGCTTGTGAACAAATTATCCATCTCAGGTCTGCTTTCATAAACTGCAAAAGATAAAAGGTTTCTCTACTTACAAATAAGTGAGGTTTGTCCAACTCCCTATGAAATCAGGTATCTTTCCTGAGAAAGGACTGTCCGATGCCCAGCTAAAATTAAAAAAGTTGAATTATACTAAGCTCATCCAAGAAAAGCAATCTCAAAATATGATTTAAGAGCCGTTCTTACAAGGCTCGCATGTTGGTGAGCTTGGCAAATGTTGAAGGAATTTCACCACCGAGTCCACAGCTGTCCATGAAACTGTGAAAATCATAAGGCAACTGATTAATACCCATTTCATACAATAAAGTGCAATTTTTGCTCATCCGTAAGGAATTAACATGTAATTCAAATTTGATGATTTAACGAAGCACTACGTACAAGAGGGGTGTTATTCTGTGTGCTGTGGCTTCCTTCGCTCCCCATGTTAGAGAGGGATACCTGGTCAAAATAGAGTGTACGAATGGTGGAAACCAGCTTGACAAAGCTGAAGAGAGTGGGAATAAGTGTCGTTCCCACAGACAACGCCAAATGTTGATGCACAAAATAAGTGGGGACTTTGGTACAACAAAAAATGTTAAGTTTGTGACCTTCGCTAGATTGCTTATGTCACTAGTGTGGATAAGTATGTAAATGGATAGGGATAGGGAAGCAAACACAAGATGTACGTGGTTCACCCAGATTGGCTACATCCACGGAGTAAAGGAGTTCTCATTAATTGTGAAGGGTTTACACAAGTACATAGGTTCAAGCTCTCCTTTAGTGAGTACAAGTGAATGATTCAGTACAAATGACATTAGGAAATATTGTTAGAGAATGATCTCTATTTATAGAAGAGAGTTTCTAGTTTCATTCTGACATTGACACGTGTCATGTTGTGATTGGCTTCTGATGTTGACACGTGTCGCGCTTTGATTGGCTTTTGATGTCGACACGTGTCGCGCTGTGATTGGCCTCCTGGTTGGAGCGAAACTCTTCTGGGTCCTTGACGGTATAACGTTGACCGGTGTTCAGTATTTCAGGATTGGTCAAGTATGGTACAAACACATGCTATTGATTTGCATAACACATTTTCAAGATGAAGTTGTGTAGTGACCACCAAAGCCAAATTGCCATGCCCCTATTTCATTATGTGTTTAAGTTTAACCCCGTTGAGCCTGGTTAAGCCTATGTTCTTTGTTAATCCACACTATCACTACCAAGCCTAGTTTTAGGACCATCCATACCCTTATTCTTGAAGCATAGTAAAGCATGACTTAAAATGAACTCATTTTTTTATCAATGTATTGCATAAAGCAAGTGTGGGGGAAGTGAGAATTGAAAAGAGTATGAAAAAGAGCTCTAAAGTGTTGTTTGTTAAAAAAGGGTCCAAAACATTGAATTCGGCCCTAAGTGTTGCATGAATCTTCCCTTTGTATTTAAAAGTTGATTCTACATTCTAAAGTGAGTTCCAATTGTCTATTTCATTGCTTTGCTTGCTATCGCTTTAAGAACGTTTGTTATTCCTATCCTTTCTTTATTAGCCATTACCCCCAAGCCCTGTTACAACCCTTGACTTCAATCTTGAGTGTTGTGTATTTCAATTTGTGGAGTTCGAAATTGGTATGAGCATATGGTGTCACTGGTTCTTGCATCTAAGTAGTAGCATTCCAATCATGAGGTCATATCTAAACTTGCTTAATAACTCCAGAAAATTGCTTTCTTTGTTATAACATATGTGAGTCCTAGTCTTTCGTGTTTACATCAATCTTCTCACATATACTAGTGTAGGGTGTGTAGTCAAAAAATGTGAGTGAAAATAGAGAGTATCTTGTAAGGAATTGAGCAAATTCTCTAAGGCATGTTACTACATTCAAAACATCATTTTAATTGGTTAATTGTGAACTAGTAAGGGGTGATTGTGATTAAGTATGTGCTAAAGTGTAAAGATGACCAAAATCTGTGGGAATGATGATTTTTAACATGTCATATTTCATTAAAAATCCCTGAGGCAAATGTTGGAAGGTCTAGGTTGTGTTTTGTTTGTTTCGTTTGTTTTGTTTTGCTCGAGGACTAGCAAAAGCTAAGTGTAGGGGAATTTGATAGGAGCATATTTATGCGACTGAGTTAGCTTGTTCTCATGCATTTATGTTGTTATTTCTTAGTTAATTATGTATTTTAAGCTATTTTCGTGTGTTTGTAGGTCCATAGGCCTTATAAAGCAATAACGTGCATTTTGGTGCATTTTGGAGCAGTTTTGGGCTTGGAATGGATAGCACATGCATGGAGCAAGGTGGATGGACGAAATTGAAGACTAAAGAGGCTAGGAATGTGTTAAAGAGAAAGAAGAATTAGTGTAAAAAGGACAAAGAGCTCAGCCATAAAGGGGTGTCACTCCACCATTCACCTTTCCATCATTGTCGTGCATCACCATTGCACTCCCTTTGGATTCCTATGTTGTGCATCATCATCCATGTTCCCTCCATTGACTCATTTGTTGCATCATTCCACCTCATTTCCTTTGTCTACCATGTGCACAATATCCTTTCACCTCATTGCACTCATTGCTTCACCACTTACTCACCTTTCCAACCATGCCATGCATAACCACCCTTGTCTCCTTCACTATTTATGATTTCATGCATCAAAACATTGAATCATTGCACTCAATTGCTGCACATTTCTTGTCCCCTTCACCTATCAGATTTCATACAACTTTTACCTCCACTACATGCACTCATTGATGCACCATCCACCACATTTGGAATCCCATGCCATGCATCATGAGTCTTGTTGCACCTTTGACTCATTTCTGCACCATTCCACCTCCCTTTCCTTTCTCTACCATGTTCACAATCATTCATGTTCCCTAGCTGCAACTGTTGGAGATATGCCCTGAAAGTCAATCTTTGGAAGAAACCTTTCAGGACAATGTCTATATGTATGGAAAAACTCTAATACATCAAAAAGGCAAAGTCACTCATTAGGACTATCTCAATAATCGATATAGGTCCTAAAAGGTGAATCCATGGACACTGGATCGATGGAAGAAGTAATCTAATGATGTTAGACTACAAAGACCTTCTTCTCATAACCATGATGTCCAAAAGAGTTCCTGGTCATAGGATTGTCGGAGGGACACTGACAATACATAGACCAGTACATACTATGTCCCCTTCCCATGGGAAGGATGGAAAGTCTCATGCCATTCATGTAGTGACACTAAGATAAGTATGTAGGTGCTCATTATGGGAATGAGTTCACTGAACACAATCAAACGAGAGTACTTGCATGGAGGTCTACTCACATGTCAAGCAAGTAACTCTACTGGTTGGAATAATGTAAGTAATCCTTTGACCTGAGACATCATAGTTGTCTTGGAGATATGTTGCTGATCATTTGATAATGAGACGTGACCACATCTCATCTTGGATGTGTTCTATGCATTGTTGGGGTCAGTGATTTATTCTCAGAGGCATGTGAATGATCAACAAGGGATCTCTAATCCTCGTTATGAGAGGATGAATACTCTACGATATGATTTAGGAATCTTCGGCCGAAGTATCGAGCGTAATGATGGAAAGCGTTCCTATACGACTCAATAGAATCATAAAACTTGATATAATCACATTAGGGGTTTGACATTAAATATCCATACCCTAGTAATATGATTGTGAGTATTGTATTAGAGAAGGATCGAATTACATTGTAATTCCAACTGAATAGGTTCTCCGAACAAATTCTACATTAGCTTGGGTAGCCATGATATATGGTTAGATGTCACTCATGGCTTGTGGGTTCTTCTAGATGATTAAATAAGTAGTCATCAAAGAAGAAGGAGAATTGAAAGTAAGTTTTAATTCACTAAGTGATTGGATTAATACAAATCAATTGGATTGGTGCCAATCACCTCACTGCCTTGCTAATTAGAACCTAAAATGGTTGTAAACCGAAACACTCTTGTAGTGAGACAACTAAAGGATGAAGGAATAAATTAATTGGATTAATTAAGTGTTATGATTAATTAGAAAGTCTAAAGAAATCATAGAAGTGATGAAAGATCGTTTTGGACTTAAAGAAAAGTTCGGGTTCATTTGGGCCCATTAAGCCTAAACCCATTGGGCTTTTATTTAAGTATAGGATGACTTGAAATGATAAAAGCCCAAAGCCCAAACAACACAAAAGGGGCCGGCCATTGGAGAGAGAGAGAGAGTCAAGTTGTTGACTCACTTCTTAGACATTTATAAAGGAAGTTTAGTGAAATAGTTTCATTAGGGTTTTGTGTGTTCTTTTCACAAAAGAAGAAAACATCTATCTCTCTCTACACTCACACAAAGCCGGCCACCAAAGGGGATTTAGCTAATCATCTTCTCTCACTTTGGTTATTCCATTATCCATCTCACTACATTAGTGGGTGTAGATCTTTAGAGGTCTCCTACTTTGGAGACTAAAGGAGAAAGGAGCTCTAAATCTTTCAAGGTGGAGGAAGCTAGAAGGGAGGCTAGACTCAAGGAGTTCCAAGAACAAAGAGCTTGGAGGTGGTCCATCCTTGGTCTCAAGTCTAGATCAAGAGGTATAAAACTATACCCTCACTTTGTTCTTCAATATTTTCTTAGATACATCATATATGAACCTATGCTTCTTGAAGGGGATTTGCATGACTATAGCTTTGATATTATGTGATAACATGCTTCCGTTGCAAATGTATATAAATTTTGAATTGTATATGTATGCTAGTCACTAGAAATCCCACATAAATCTCATTATTTCCCTTCAGCAACACCACTCCATTTTACCCCCCTCATGCTTTGCATCATGACTTCACTTTCACCTTTGAATCATTTCAAACACCACTCAATGCACTCATTGCTGCAACACCACTCTATTTTACCCCCTATGCTTTGCATCATTACTTCATTTTTACCCTTGAATCATTGCAAACACCACCAAATTCCCTCCATTGTCGTGCACTTCCTCTATAAAAAGAAGTGTGTGTGGCAGCCATATAGTTTAGTTTTGGCTTGATCATTCATCCCCATTTCAATACAACCTTCATCCAAACACATCCATTCATCTTTATATCCATTCCTCCATACAAACAAACCTTCAAACACTCACCAACACCTTGTGCCGTAGCAAAGGAATGGAAGGAAAGTGCTTGGAAGTGCTTGCTGTCCAACTTGGATCGTTGGAGTGTTTATGTGTTTTCTTTCTTTTGTTTCTAATGTTTAAATTCATTTCCTTTCATTTTTTTGTAAATATGAGTGGCTAAACCCCTCTTGGCTAGGGGTGATTTCAAAGCCATGATTATGTGTGCAATATAATTTGATAAATTCCAGTTATGAACTCTTGAATCGTGAATGCAATTGGCTTAACTATTTGATTGATAACTTATTTGTATTTGTTAATTAAGGGTCGACACTTCATTGGCATGCATAAATCCGTTGCTAGAATATAAGGAAGTTTCACATAATCGTTACAAACTTATATTCACATGTAGTGAAGGTCGTTTATAAACGATCGCGTTATGTTCAATTCCTAGCATAAGCGACATGATGTCATAGTTGCAAGTGCTTTGTCAATGCTTATGATTTTCATTAAACGTAATGATCTTTGATTGTATCTCTATTATGATGTCATGTAGGGAACTTTTGAAGAATGTTTTGGGTTGTCGAATGATGTCATCCAATCCAATAAAACAAGGAAAATCTGAGAGTTAACTAGTGATGTCACGGTTAATTTGGAGCATTGTCGTTCATAATTCAATGAAGTAGTAACTGGAAATCAAGCTATTTGCATACATGTTATGTGTGGAAAAAAAAAAAGCCTCTAGCTATCCCATCCATCATCTTATTTCTCAAATTTGTTTTACAATTTGTCTGGTTTTTCATACTTGTTTGTTTGTTTCAACTTCATCCAAATCAAAACCCCCCTTTTAGTTTCTTGTTTCAAAGTGTTTCAAATCTGTTTTAGTTTGTGTTTTTAAGTATTTTGATTCAAGTAAAAGTCAATTTTCATCCAAAGTCATTCCTAGTGTCTAATTAAAGTTTATTTGGTTGTTTTGAGCCGTTTTGAGTATTTTAAGTTTGCTTTGAGTCTTGTGAGTCTTGTTAAGTGTTTTTAAGTTTAGTTTTATGTTTTTGAGTCAGTTTAGAGGTTATTAGCAAGCCCTCCTAATCCCTGGTCCAGAAGGATCCCTACTTATACTTGTACTACAATTGTCAAAAGATGGTTAAATTTGTGTGTTAAGATAATTTTCGCATCAGTGCTCGAGTATGACACCAATTAATGTGGATGGGAATATTCTGAAGATGAAAGCCTTTCCATTCTCTCTTACGGAAAAGGCTAAAGATTGGCTCTTTGAATTAGCACCTGGAACCGTCACTTCTTGGGAAAGCATGAGGAAAGCATTCTTAGAGAAATTCTTCCGCACTTGAAGAGTCATTCTTTTGAGGAAGAGAATTAGTGGATTTCAACAAGGCCTAGGAGAATCCTTTCCATCATGTTATGTGCATTTTAAGACTTTAGTTGCACCTTGTCCGCAACATCAAATGAAAGAAGAGCTTTTAATTCAATATTTCTATGAAATACTACTTCCACTTGAAAGACAAATGCTTGATGCTTCAGCAGGAGGTGCTTTGGTTGACAAAACACCAATTGCTACGAAGATATTATTTACGAGTCGAGCCTTGAATGCATAACAATACGAAGGAGTTGGAGGAAGAGATCATACATGGCAAAGTCAAGTTAATGAGGTAAGTGCAATTTCAGAACTTCAATCTCAAATGGCTAACGTCTCTACTCTTATTTCACAGGTTGTTGAAGGATCCAAGGTGCAAGGTATAGCTACTTGTGGTTTGTGCTCTATGCAAGGACATCTCACTGATCAATGTCCTCAATTGATAGAGAATGGAGGATGGGAAAGTGCCAATGTCGTAGGTTATCAAGGCCAAAATCAACCAAGGTATGACCCATTTTCCAACACCTACAATCAAGGTTGGAGAAATCATCCAAATATGAAGTGGAGGGAACCTCAACAACAAGGCGGATATAGACAGCCACCTCAGGGGCTTTATCAAAGGCTATATGCACCACCACAGCCTTCACAACAATCTTCCCAAGCAAACCCAGGTTCGTCAATGGATAATGATAAAATTCTTCAAGTACTCTTCTTTGACTCAGGGTTTACAAAATCAAGCCAAAGAGATGGGCGAAATGAAGAAGCAATTTGGGCAGATGGCATAATTCATTAGACAATTTAGAGAACAAGGCAAACTACCTAGTTCAACCATTGTCAATCCAAATGGAGGTTTTGAAACTGCCAAGGCCATCACTTTGAGAAGTGGAAAAGAAATTGGAACCAATCCAAAAATGTCCAAACATAGCCAAAAAGAGGACGAACAGCTGCTGCTCGAAGAAGAAGAGGTGGACAAGGCCAAGGCAATGGAAGAGCAATCCTTGCCATAACCATCTAAGGCTCATATGCCACCCAATTTAGGTAATGTTGGCTCGAATTCAATTCGTTCTAGCCCTATTCCACCAAATGTGCCTTTCCCTCATAGGTTTATGCAATCTAAAAAAGAAAAGAATGAAAAAGACATCTTAGAAACCTTCAGGAAGGTACAAGTCAATATCTCGCTTCTTGATGCAATAAAGCAAGTTCCGAAGTATGCTAAGTTTTTGAAGAAGCTTTGCACAACAAAGAAACGGATTCCGGAGAAGGAGGTGGTACATGTAAGTGAAAATGTCTTTGTAGTTTTGCAAAAAAAGCTGCCACCTAACTGCAAAGATCTAGGTAGTTTCACTATCCCTTGTGTTATTGGTAATACAAGGTTTGAACATGCTATGCTAGATTTAGGTGCTTCCATTAATGTCATGCCATATTCCGTTTATGCATCTATTAATCTAGGAGAGCTTAAAATGATGGTGTCATTATTCAATTGGTTGATTGATCTAATGCATATCCGAAAGGAGTTTTGGAAGATGCTTTGGTGGAGGTAGGCCATTTGATTTTTCCCGCAGATTTTTATATGCTTAAGATGGAGGATTCAGCCCACTCTATATCATTGCCAATCTTACTTGGAAGACCTTTCATGAAAACAGCGTAAACCAAGATTGATGTGTCCAAGGGAGCGTTAACTATGGAGTTTGATGGCAATGTGATTAATTTTAATGTTTTTGAATCTATTAAGTATCCTAATGATGTTAGTTCTTGTTTTGCCATTAATGTGATTAAAAATATAGGGCAGGAACATTCAACACCTATCAAGAAGGATGTATTTAAAACCACCATTGAAAAGGGAATTGGAGTGGATCACACGGAACAAGCCACTGCCCTTAAAAAACCCAAGGCTGAGAGCACCATCTCTGAAATTGTTGACAGTGTTGCTACTTTTGAGTCTTCATTGCAGTACATCGGTGAGCCACCTATTCCAATTCCAATTCCCATTTCAACTAATAGGTTGTTACCTTCTTTGGTTCAGGTGCCCAATCGAATCCAAGTTGGTGGGAGAGTTTACATTGACTTTAGAAAGCTCAACGCCACAATCAGGAAGGATCACTATCGCCTTCCGTTCATAGATCCAATGCATGGAAGTTTTGAGGAGCATGTCGTGAAGGATGTACCTCTCCATGCCATTGGTTCTAGTGAAGCTTAAATGGAGGTATCATCCGGCTGGAAGACGTTAAAGCAAGCGCTTCTTGGGAGGCAACCCATGTGTTCAAATAAAGAGACAATGGAATTTACGACTCCTACAACCAGATTTGCTCTCTTTTACCCTTCTCTTTATTGTTTTTACTTTGCTATGATTGTCTTTTTTGCTAGTTATCTTTTGTTGCTTTCTTGTTTAAGTTTATTTTTGAGACATTGAGGACAATGTTTGGTTTAAGTGTGTGGGGGTAAACAAATTGCTTTCCATGATTTCTCTGCGAATTTCACCAGCTATCACTACTAACGTTGTTATTCACTATTTTAAAATGTTTTCTTATGTGTCATATAAAAAATTTTTGAAAAAAAAAATCGAAATTTTTTGAGAAAATACCAAAAAAATATGTCGTTTTTGTTGCTTGTTTGTGTCTTAGGGTACCTTCCAACACAATGATGAGGATTTGGTTTTTAATTGCATGACTGTTAAAGAAAGTTACAAACATGGGTGGAAGATTGATATGCTCTTTGGTTAATACTTAGTTGTAGTTGTCATTTACGAATTCACATGTAATCACAAAGAGAAAAAAAATCAGTTTTTGTAACATGCTTGAAGGAAGAAACTAAAACTAACGCTAACAACCTTGTGAGACTTGAGCCTATTCCTTGTTTTGTAGAGATAATAATATGTGATATTCTTGTTTTCTAAAGTTGTTGCATGATCTCATTATTTCTTTGCTTGGTTGCTACTTCGAATGCTTTTTCATCATTTTATTTCCAAATACTAGAACTCATGCCCGTTTCATTCAAAGCATAAAATTGATTGCATAACAAATAACAAGATGAAGTTGTTTAGTTACCACTAGAGCCAAAAAGCCTTATCCCTTGCATACATATTGTAGGTTTAACCCCGTTGAGCCTTATTTAGCCTATTTTCTTTGTTAGCTTGCATTATCCCTACCTAGCCTAGTATAGGAATATCCATACCCTTGTTCTTAAAGAATAGTGAAGCATGACTTATTGAGAATTCCTTTTGATCTATGATTTGCAGAAAAATAAGTGTGGGGGAAGGATTTGTTCTTTTGAATCCGGTGAAGTAGTGCTTATGTTTTATGTTTCAAAACAAAAAAGAAAAAAAAAGAGAAAAACGTTGAAAAAGAAACAGAAAAGAAAGAAGAAGAAAAAAGTTGAGAAAAGAAAAAAAAAGAGGTTGAAAAGAAGTGAGAATGAGTGCATAAGTGTTGGTTGTTGAAGAAGGGTCCAAAAATATGAATCTGACCCTAAAGTTGTACGAATCTCCCCTTTGTGTTTAAAGTTGGGTGCTGCAATCAAAAGTTGAATTCTAAGTGTTGATTTCATACTTTGCATACTATCACTTTAAGAACATTTGTTGATCCTTAACCTCTCTTTGTTAGCCAATACCTTAGCCCCATTACAACCCTTAGACTTTTATCTTGATTGTTATGTTATTCAATATGTGGAGTTTGAAATTGGTACGAGCATATGGAATCCCTGGTTCTCGCTTCTAAGTAATGGCATTCCGTTCATGAGATCATATACATGTTTGTATTAATAGAATTCAGAAAGTGCCTTCTTTGTTATAACATATGTGAGTGCTAGTCTACATGTTTACATCAATCTTCTCACATATACTAGTATAGGGAGTGTAGTTAGAAAATCTGTGTGGAAATAGAGAGTATATCCGGTGAGGAATTGCGTGAAATCTCTAAGGAATGTTACTATTTTCAAATGTTGTTTTAATTGATTAAATGCGAGCTGGTGAGTGGTTATTGTGGTTAAGTATAAGCTTAAGAGTAAGGATGGCTAAAATCTATGTGAGTAGTGATTTTTAACATGTCATGTTTCATTGGAAATCCCTGAGGCGATTGTTGGAAGGTTTAGGTTTTGTTTTGTTTTCTTTGTTTCGCTCAGGGACTAGCAAAAGCTAACTATGGGGGGATTTGATAGGAGCATATTTATGCGACTTTGTTATCTTATTTCTTTGCATTTAGTTAGTTCATTTCCATTTATTATCGTAATTTAAATTATTTTCGTATTATTGTAGGTCCAATTGGTAAAGATGACAATAAATGGCAAAATGGAGCAATTTGGAGCAGTTTTGGACTTGGATTGGATAGCATGCGTGTGGAGTAGGGGGCTGGACGTTTTTGGTGTTTTACATGTGCTAAATATGTGCTAAAATCTGGAGGAATCAAATTTGGAAGCTTAGAAGACAAGGAAAGACATAATCTTATCTTACCTTATCCATACTTATCTTATCTTATCCAATTTACCTTATCCAAACATTATCCTACTTTATCCAACATTATCTCATATTATCTCCAGTTGCAAAAGGAGTCCTTATCCTATTCTAAATACTTCCCATCTGATTCTAGGAGTCATAATCCATTCAAACACCCTAATCCTTTTTCTCCTTGGTTTATGCCGAACCCTACCCTATATATATGTATTTCTGCCGCAGCAATTAGGGGAGAAAACTTGGTGTCGCACGTTCTATTCCAAATTGGTGCCGCAACCTGCAAGAGCCAAAGGAAAATGATTGTGCCGCATCTTGTCATTCAACCATTGGAGATTTCAGAGTTCTTTTTGTCCTTGCTTAGTTTCAATGTGTATTTTAGTTTGCTTTTCAATTATGATGAACATGTGTAACTAAATTTCTTTTTAGCTAGAGGTGAATTTGAAGCCATGACCATACGTTTTATATGAATTGATTACATCTAATTATTATTTCATAAAACATGAATGCGATTTACTTATCTGTTTTATAGAGAACTTATTCTTGTAAGTTTATTAAGGATGCATACTTAGTTTGCATGCAGGGATTTGATGCTAGAATATTGATGTGGTAAAAACTAACACACAAATTAAACCCTATTAAGATAGTTGTAGTATGTGTAAGTAGGGATCGTTCTAGGCCGGGGATTAGTTAGGGATGCTAATCAACACAAATTAAACTTAAAAACTGAAAACTAGACTCAAACAACTCAAAACAAGCTAAACTGACTCAAATAACACAAAACTAAGTTAAATTGACTCAAAACAAGAACTAGAGGGTGATTTGGACGAAAATTAAACTAAAAAGACTCATAATACTAAATGGGGCTTGTTTTGACGAATTTAAAGTAAACCTAAGTACTTGCAAAAACAAACTAAAGGTAATACGAAGTTGGATGTTTTTAGGGGTGAAAGGCTAGCTAGAGGGTCCTTGTCCACACATGACACATATGCATACAAATCGATTTCCAGTTATTCTTCCTATGAACCATGAATGACAATGCCCCAAATTAATCATGAAAAGCACAAATTAACTTTCAGATTTTCCTAAGTTCATTGAATTGGACTCAGCGATGCAACCAAATTATTCTTACCAAGTTCCCTACATGAACTGCATAATAGAGATACATATAAAAAATCATTAAGTTCTATGAAAATCATAAGCATTGACAAGGCATTCATAACTATGAACTGCATGATACTCCTGCTAGGACTTAACACAATCTTGACTAGCTACCTCTACTACTTGTAAATATAAGTTCAGAACTATTAGGTGAAATTCCCTTATATTTTAGCATCAAATCCCTGCATGCAAACTAAGTGTGCACCCTTAATCAACACACAAGAACAAGTTATCAATCAAACAGATAAGTAAATTGCATTCACGATTCATGAAATCATAACTGGATGTAATCAATTCATATCACACATATGTTCATGGCTTTTAATTCTCCTTTAGCTAAAATGAATTTAGTTCCACATGTTCGCCATTAAACAAAGACAATTGAAATTAAACATTGAAAATAAAAGATAGAATACACCTAGAAATGCTCCAACAATCCAAAGGTCTTGAATGGCAGGCACGGCTCCAAGGGTCTCCTCTCCTTTCTCCTTGCAAAGTTGCGACACAATTGTATTTTTATCTCTGAATTTCTCTCTTGTGTATGTTGTGCTCTGAATGGTGCGGCATTGGTGTATATATAGGGCTAGGGCATGGCACAAAGGTTGTAGAGAAGAAGGATTTGGCATGGCAGATTCCTAAGGGGAAAGGGATAGGGTGGTTCGGCACAAATCTTCTAGAACCAGATTTTTAGGTATCCTAATCTGAAAATAATTCCCCCTTGCAGTTGGAATTTAGGTAGAATAGGATTAGGATAAGGTTAGGATAATATAAGATAAGGTTTGTTTGGATAATGTTGGATAAGATAAGGTTTGGATAATGTTCCTTCCTTTTAGCTGATTCCTTATCTTCCAAGTCTTGAATTAATTTCTCCATCTCTTCAGCACATTCCTAGCCTCTTGAACTTCAAAAATGTCCATCCACCTTGCTCCATGCATGTGCTATCCATTCTTGGCCCAAAACTGCTCAAAATTACTCCAAATTGCGTTTCTACACCCTACTCTTTATTGCTTTTACTTTGCCATATTTGTCTTGTTTGCTAGTTGTGTATTTGCTTGTTTTTGTGTGAGTCTATGTTTGAAACATTGAGGACAATGTTTGGTTTAAGTGTGGGGGGGTAAACAAAGTGTTTTTGTGTCAAATTCGTAGGATTTTATCACCTAACATTTCAAAGGTTGTTTTTCATCGTTTTTAAGTGTTTTTAGAAAGTTTTGATGTGTTTTTATGTGGCTTTACCAGAAAATCCGAAAATTCAAGAAAAAAAAATAGAAAAAGTTTTGAAAAAAAACCCAAAAAGAGTCGTTTTAAAAGTTGTTTTTGTGTGTTTGTGTCGTAGAGTACCTTCCAACACAATGATGAGGATTTGGTTTTTAATTGCATGACCGTTAAAGAAAGTTACAAACATGGATGGAAGTTTGATATGCTCTTTTGTTTATGCTTGGTCATCGTTGTTGTTTACGAATTCACATGTAATCACAAAGGAAAAAATCAGTTTTTGTAACATGCTTGAAGGAAGGAACTCAAACTAATGCTACAACCCTGTGAGACTTGAGCCTAAACATTCTTTGGAGAGTTAATAATCTTTGAATTTGTTGTTTTCTAAAATCGTTGCATGATCTCATCATTCTTTGCTTGGTTGCTACTTAGAAGGCGTGTCATCATTATAGATCCAAATATTAGAACTCATACCCATTTCATTCAAAACTTAAAATTGAGTGCATAACATATAACAAGATGAAGTTGTTTAGTAGTTATCACCAGAGCCAAAAAGCCTTCAACCCATGCATTTGTTTTTTGTAGGATTAACCCCTTTGAGCCTTATTTAGCCTATTTTTGTTGTTAGCCACATTATCCGTACCTAGCCTAGAGTAGGACTATCCATACCCTTGTTCTTAAAGGATAATAAAGCATGACTTAGAGGGAATTCCTTTTGATCAATGTGTGCAGAAACCTAAGTGTGGGGGAAGGGAAAGTTTGTGTGCCAAAAGAAGTAAGGAGGGCACGGGTTAGACAAAGAAAAACAAAAGAAAAGAAAAAAAAGAAAAAGAAAATTCGTAGAAAAAGAAAGACAAAAAAGAGAAAAGTGTGAAAAGTATGAAAAGGAGTTGAAAGAGCATAAAATGAGCTCTAAGTTGTTGGTTGTTGAAGCAAGGGTCCAAAACATTGAATTTGACCCTAAGTGTTGCATGAGTCTTCCCCTTGTGTTTCAAAATCGATTTTTGCATGCAAAAGTGAATTCTAAGTGTCAATTTCATTACGTTGCTTATTATTCTTTAAGAATGTTTGTTTATCGTTACCTTTCTTTGTTAGCCAATACCTTAGCCCCGTTACAACCCTTTGCTTCTATCTTGATTGTTATGTGTTTCAATATGTGGAGTTTGGAATTCATATGAGCATATGATATCCCTGGTTCTCGCATCTAAGTAGTAGCATTCCATTCATGAGATCATATCTAAATGCTTATTAACTCCCGAAAATGCTTTCTTTGTTATACATATATGTGAGCGTTCGTTTTCATATTTACATCAATCTTCTCACATATAACTAGTGTAGGGTGTGTAGTCAGAAAATCTAAGTGAAAAATGAGTGCATATCTAGTAAGAAATTGAGGGATTCTCTAAGGCATGTTACTACATTCAAAACATTGTTGTAATTGATTAAATGTGAGCTAGTAAGTGATGACTATGATTAAGTATGTGCTTAAGTGTAAAGATGGCTAAAATCTATGTGAGTAGTAATCTTTGGCGTGTCGTGTACCATTGGAAATCCCTGAGGCGATTGTTGGAAGGTTTAGGTTATGTTTTGTTTCGTTGTTTTGCTCAAGGACTAGCAAAAGCTAAGTGTGGGGGAATTTGATAGGAGCATATTTATGCGCCTTAGTTAGTTAGTTCTTATGCATTTATGTTGTGTTTTCTTAGTTAAGTTAGTCTTTTAAGCTATTTTCATGTGTTTTCAGGTTTTAGAGACAAAGTGAGCAAAAGGATGCAATTTGGAGCATTTTGGAGCAAAATTGGGCTAAAATGGAGTTCATGAACATGAAGCACAAGGGATGGACGAATTTGAGGAATTGGTGAAGCTAGGAAGGCGTTTCAAAGTTGAAGAATTGAAGATACAAAGTTTCCTAGTTGAAGAAGGAAATGACTTGAATGAAGGATTCCTAAATGAATTGGGATTCCTAATCACTAAAGGAGTCCTAATTGAAGATGGATTCCTAGATATATGAAGTTTCCTACTCAAGCAAGGTTTCCTACATGAAGAAGAAGAATTAAAGCCAAAGAATCAGCTCAAGATAAGGAGTATTATCCAAAACCTCATCCATAACCTTATCTTAGCCTATCTTATCCAATCAAACCTTATCCTATCCTATCTTATCCTTATCCTAAACTATCCACATTCCAGCCACTTAGGAGGGTTTCTAATTAGATTAGGATGCTTAAAATGGGATTTCTAGAAGACCTTATCTTATCCTACCAAGATGACACCTAGGAACCTTTCTAGAAGCCTAAAAATCTGCCTTGCATTATCTTCTAGAACCCTAGATCCTTGCCGCACCTAATACCTATTTCCCTTGGGATTTTTGGTTTCTAGAAGTCTTATCTTTTCACACTCTTTCTGCTGCACATTATCTCCCAATCCCTTTGGGTTTTTGACTTGTTTTCCTTATAGGATTGGATGTTATTATCCTATGCAATTTAGGCCTTTAAAACCTTGTCCTTTGCTACCTAGGAGATGGGATTTTCAGCTTATAAATACAAGGCCTTGCCGCACATATCACACACCATCCTCTACCAGATTTTCACTACACCATTCACCATTCATACCTCTTGTGCCGTGAGTTTGCAAGGAGAAGAAGGAAGACAACTTGGAGCCGTGCATGCCATTCAAGGAGCTTGGATTGTGGAGCGTTTCTAGGTGTTTTCTATCTTTATGTCAATGTTTAAATTTATTTGTCTTTGTGTATTTGCGAACATGAGGAACTAATTTCTTTATAGTTAGAGGGGAATTCAAAGCCATGATCATATGTTTTATATGACTTGATTTCTTCCAATTATGATTTCATGAATCGCGAATGTGGTTTACTTATCTATTTGATTGATAACATGTTTATGTATGTTGATTGAGGGTCGACACTTAGTTTGCATGCATGAATTTGATGCTAGAGTATAAGGGAATTTCACCTAATCGTTATTAACTTATATTCATAAGTAGTAAAAGTCGCTAGTCACGATTGTGTTAAGTAAATCCTAGGCAAGAGTAACATGCGTATCCCATAGTTATGAATGCCTCGTCAATGCTTATGATTTCCATTGAACTTAATGATCTTTGATATGTGTCTCTATCATGCATATTCCATAGTTAGGGTCCTTGATAAGAATAATTTGGTTGTAATGCGTATCCCATTCAATTCAATGAATCTAGGGAAATCTGAGAGTTAATTGGTCAATCTAGTTAATTTGGGGCATTGTCATTCATGGTTCGTTGAAAGAGTAATTGGAGATCGAGTCGTATGCATATGTTTCATGTGTGGAGAAGGAACCTTCTAACTAGCCTTTCCCCATTCTATTTCATCAAAATCGTTTTCATTAAAGTTTGTTTTTAAAGTTTTTGTTTTAAAAGTTAAATTCGTCCAAAATCAATCCCCATTTACTTAGTTGAGTCATAGTAGTTAGAAATCACTTTAGTTTATGTTTTTAAGTGTCTTAGGTCAAGATAAAACCAATTTTCGTCCAAGATTGAGTCTAGTGTTCAAAACTGCCCAGATTGTGGTTTTAAGGCAGTTTTGAGTGTTTTTGGGCTGTTTTGAGTCTTTTGGTTTGTTTTGGTGTTTTAAAGTTTAGTTTTGCATTCTTTGAGTTTAGTTTAGTGTTTTAAACTTGTTTTTACGTATTTGAGTCCGTTTTCAAGTGATTTTGCAATCCCTCCTAATCCCCGGTTTAGAACGATCCCTACTTACATACTTTGCTACAATTGATAAAAAGAGGGTTAATTTGAGTGTCAACATAATTTTCACATCACATATAAATTATAGGGTTTAATTTGTGTGTTAGTTTCTACCATATCAGTTGCCAAGGATTAGTAAAATTGCTAATCACTCAGTTTTTTGTTTATTTGTCCTTTGATATTTAATTTAGTTTTATTTCTTTGATTTCAGGTACTAGAGAAGCAAGACATGGCCATTGCTAATCTTCAAGCTCAAATGGCGAATCTTACTTCTCTTATGTCGCAGTATATCAAAAGGTCCACAATGCAAAGTGTGGCTACATTTGGTGTGTCCTCTAGGCAAGGATATCAAACTAATCAACGTCCTCAATTAATTGACAATGGAGGTTGGGATAGTGTCAATGCTTGGGGTTATCAAGTCCATAATCAATCAAGGAACGACTTATTTTCCAACACTTACAATCCAGGTGGGAGAGATCATTCAAATTTTATATGGAGGGAACCTTAATAAGTTCAACAAGAAGGATATTGGCAGCCATCTGAGGAGTTCTATTTAAGACCTATGCAGCCATCACAACCTCCCCTACAACAATTCCAACCAAATTCAAGCATGTCCATGGATCATATTAAAATTCTTCAAACACTAAATACTTATTGTGCTTCTTTGACTCAGGATCTGGAAAACCAAGCTAAAGAGAATGTCGAATTGAAAAATCAACTTGGGCACATCACTGAATTCATGGGACAAATTCAAGAACAAAGCAAACTCTTTAACTCAACTATTGTCAATTCAACGGAAGATTTTGAAATCGCTGAAGCAATCACTTTGGGAAGTGGTATGGAGTTTGAAGCTAAACCAAAGGCATCCAAACATAGCCTAGAATTGGACAAAAAGCTGTTGTCCAAATAGGAGGATGAAGACTCAGCCACAACAAGCTTAGAAGAAGTGTTGCCGCAGTACTCAATCATCTTTAATCCTTGTGATTCAGCCACCCTAGCTCCACTGTTGAAGTTCCCTTCGAGTGAAAATATAAGGATAGTATAGTGGCACAAGTAAGGTTGTCCAACCACAAGGACTAAGAAACAACTTAGTAAAACCTTTGACTCTTACAAATTAGCATTAGTTAAAGACTCCTATAACTTAAAATGGGGGGTTTGAGTAATTTTGGAAAAGAAATAAAGACAGAAAGAAAAGTGAAAAATTAGAACTATCTAAAAACATACCTAAGACATGGAATAGTTTAGAAACGTTTTTAAGACATAAATCTGACTTCAAATAAACAAAGGCCTTCCCCTAAACATTCCTGAATCAGTGATATGATCTTTTAACTTATCCTTTTCAAATGCACAACTAAGATGTTCACATATCTAGCATGGCATATAACTAGATTGTATGAATCCTCTCTTACTTTGCATGTTAGATGCATGGCATATACATAAAACTTATATTTGTAGGTGCAACCTAGCATGGCATATACTTAGATTTAGCACCTAAAAACTCATTAAGAACAAAGAGGATTATGAACATCACATGAACCCTAGAACATGACATTTATCCTAGATTTTCATGGAATTAGCTTACATGATTAGTTCTGAACCTAACCACATGTTGCTAAGGAATGAAAGAAGATATGGCAGTCATCCTTATCATTCTCAACAGAAAGCAAACATAAACAAGGTAGCTAAGCTTGAAAATATGTGCTTGAAATGATTGAAACAGAAAACAGATTCTAGCTTGCAAATGAAATTGATAAACTAAAGCTGCATCATAACATTAATTCAATCATGTCTAGGGCTTCAAAGCAGCCCTAAGTATCCATAAACTAAATTAAAAACATAACAAAATACATAAAAAGTTAGGAAAGCTAGAACCTAGAAATTGCTCAAGGCTGAAGACTCCTGCTCTCTCCAGATTCTGTGTTTTTCTGTTTTTTTTCTCCTCTTCTTCCCTCCTGTTGTGTATTTGTCTCCTATTAAAAGGCTTAGGAGTTATCTAACATCTGACACATTTACAGCCTTAAATTGACTCTCATTTATAGCTCATTACAATCAACTTTTAGTATATGAGTAACTGAAAACTAGCTGTTATCAGAAGTTGTAACTGAGCAGCTCCTCTTTATTCTGTCCTAATTTCTTGTCGAAACCTCCAAATCACAAGGTGTAAAGACCATCAGAAAGAAGACTTCCAGGGCTTTCGAACCGTGTATGGCCCATTTTTTAATTCATTCTGAGCACTTCGGGCCAAAGTTCGCAAGTTGGCTGTTCTGCAAGGGCCTTTTATGGCGGATCATAGGCAACTTGTGGGCTATGGTCTAGTCTTGGGCGAGTTAGGCTTCAAACTATCCATTCTAGGCTCTAAAGATATTCAAAATAAGATGATTTCTTTAAGCCCTTACTTTCATCCTAAAATACAATATAAACAACAAAATACCTTGTGATGCATAGAGATTTTAAGTAAAAAAACCTAAGTAAAAGAGGGCATATAAATATAACTTTATGCACTCAACATCCACCACCACCCAATTCAGGTAAGGTTCCAAATTCAAGTCTTTCTAACCCCATTCCACCAAATGTACCTTTTCCTTGCAGGTTTTTGCAATCCAAGAAAGAAAAGGGAAAGAAAGACATCTTCAAAACCTTTCCAAAGATTCAAGAGAAAGAAGTGGCTAGGGAATATCTAGAATTCATCAAAGAGGATGTACTTGAGACAATCATCCCCAAAGAAGTCAGATTTTATAACATGGGACAAGTCACTGCCCTCACACCAAATCTGGTCGAGTGCAACATTCCTGAAACTTTCGAAGTGGTCTTTGTCCTTGAGTTCTTGTCGCAGCACACAGGTAAGCCACCTCCTCAAATTTCAATTTCGTTTTCTACTAATATGTTGATTTCAATGATTCAGGCACCCACTCTAGAATTTAAACCATTACCGGATCATTTCAAGTATCACCTTCCATTCAGAGATCAACTCCATGCCGCTGGTCCTAGTGAGGATTAATTGGAGGTGTTGTCTGGCTGGAAGATGTTAAAGGAAGCACTTTTTGAAAGGCAACCCACGTATTCAAACAAAGAGACATTGGAATTTCCGGCTCTTACAACTAGATTTGCTTTCTTTTACCCTTCTCTTTATTGTTTTTACTTTGCTATGATTGTCTTGTTTGCTAGTTATCTTTTGTTGCTTTCTTCTTTAAGTTTGTTTTTGAAACATGGAGGACAATGTTTGTTTTAAGTGTGGGGGGGGGGGGGTAAACAGATTTCTTTTCATGATTTATCTTCGAATTTCACCACCTATCATTACTAACCTTGTTATTCACTATTTTTAAGTGTTTTCTTGTGTGTCATATAAAAAACATTTGAACAAAAATAGAAGAAGATTGAGAAAATACCAAAAAGAGTCGTTTTTGTTGCTTTTTTGTGTCTTAGGGTACCTTCCAACACAATGGTGAGAATTTGATTTTTAATTGCATGGTTGTTAAAGAACGAACCTGAGTTTTGTTGGGCAGATTGTGGTTGAGGTTGAGATTGTGCGAATGGCCTTTGATATATCCCAGGGGGTGGCTGTCGAAATCCCCCTTGTTGTTGAGGTTATTGAGGCTCCCTCCACTTGAAGTTTGGATGATCTCTCTATCCCGGATTGTATGTATTTGAGTATGGGTCATTCCTTTGCTAATTTTGCCCGTTGATAACCTATGGCATTGGCACTTTCCCATCCTCCATTCTCTATCAATTGAGGGCATTGATCATTGAGGTGCCCTTGCATAGAACACACACCACACACACTTGGTGTATTTCCTTGCACTTTCGATCCTTTGACAAACGGTGACAACAGAACAGTGAGATTAGCCATTTGAGATTGAAGTTCTGAAGTTGCACTTACCTCACTTGTTGCCGTGGGATGTCTCTTTGTCCAACACCTTCGTATTGTTGTGCATTCAAGGCTCGGTTTGCAATTAAGATCTTGGCAGCCACCGGTGTTTTGTCAACCAATGCACCCCCTGCCGAGGCATCTAGCATTTGTCTCTCAATTGGAAGGAGTCCCTCGTAGAAATATTGAAGCAAAAGTTCTTCCTTCATTTGATGTTAAGGGCACGAGGCAACTAGAGCCTTGAAACGGTCATAATATGCTAGAAAGGATTCGCCTTGGCTTTGTTGAATGCCACTAATCTTCTTCCTCAAAAGAATGACACTCGAAGTTGGGAAGAATTTCTCCAAGAACGCCCTATTCATGCCTTTCCAAGAAGTGACGGTTCCAGGTGCTAATTCGTAGAGCCAATCTTTAACCTTGTCTATAAGAGAGAATGGAAAGGTTTTCATCTTCAAAATATTCCCATCGACATTGATGGGTGTCATGCTCGAACATACCACTTCAAACTCCTTAAGATGCTTGTTTGGATCTTCCATGGACAGCCCATGGTATTTGGGGATGTGATGCAACAAGCTAGACTTCAATTCGAACTCATTGGTCTTTCCTTGGGCAGCCATGGGGTATTTAATGCAAAGGGGCACGACATTGTCCAACCCTGAGGTTGAAAGTTCTTTGATCGTACGATTGTCCGCTGCCATGACTTGCTCTTCTTTTTCTTCTTCCTCAAATTCAGATTCAGCCTCTGAACTTGAACTAGGTGGATTAGGTTCTGGTTGCTTCCTCTTTCTTCTCAAACTTCGTTCAAAATCATCGTCGAACTCCAAGATGTTTGACTAATAGGTTGAGAACTACGAGTCATAAACTAGTACCTGAAACAAGAAACAAAATGACTCAACAACCAAGTAGAAGGTATGGCAAAAACACTAACAAACACACTTTAATACGAAATTAAAACACATAGACACAAGACACAAACAAGGGAGATTAGCAAGTTTGCTAATCCCCGGCAACGGCACCAAAATTTGATGTGAAAATTTACTTGACACACAAATTAAACCGTATTGATGACAATTGCAGTAGAGATGTAAGTAGGGATCGTTCTAGATCGGGGATTAACAAGGGCTGCTAATCAACACAAATAAGACTCAAAAACACTAAACTAGACTCTATAGACTCAAAACTGACTTAAAACACTCAAAACAGCAACAAACAATAAAAAACACTCAGTTCGAGACCTAACAAGTGAATTGGACGACAATAAAACTTAACTTGACTTAAAATATTGAAAGAAAACAGATTATGACTCAACTAACAAGACTCAATGAAAGGGGGACTGATGTGAAAATTAACTTGACACACAAATTAAACCCTATGGATGACAATTGTAGTATATGAGCAAATAGGGATCGTTCTAACCGGGGATTAACTAGGGATGCTAATCAATGTAAAACTGACTCAAGAACATAAAAATATAATGTAGAACACTAAACTAGACTCAATTAATGCAAAACTAGGGTTTAAAACACCTAAACAAACTAAAAACTCAAAACAGCAACTAAAAGGCTCAAAACTGCCTTAAAACCACTTTCTGGGCAGTTTTGAGTACCTAACACTAGTTTGGACGAATTTGGACTATGACTTGACTCAAAACACTTAAAAACACAACTAAATGGATTTCTAACTAATCTAACACTTTAAAATAGATGGGGGAATGATTTTGACGAAATTAAAACTTTAAAACTCAAACTTTAAAAACAAATGTAAAGCAAAACAGATTATGATTAAATAGAATGGTGAGAAGCTAGTTAGAGGATTCCTTATCCACACATGAACATATGCATACAACTCAATCTCCAATTACTCTTTCAACAAACCATGAATGACAATGCCCCAAATTAACTAGATTGCACCAATTAATTCTCAGATTTCCCTAGATTCATTGAATTGAATGGAATACGCATTACAACCAAATTATTCTTATCAAGGACCCTAACTATGGAATACGCATGATAGAGACACATATCAAAGATCATTAAGTTCAATGGAAATCATAAGCATTGACGAGGCATTCATAACTATGGGATACGCATGTTACTCTTGCCTAGGATTCACTTAACACAATCGTGACTAGCGACTTTCACTACTTATGAATATAAGTTAATAACGATTAGGTGAAATTCCCTTATACCCTAGCATCAAGTTTAAGCATGCAAATTAAGTGTCGACCCTCAACCCACATACATAAACAAGTTATCAATCAAATAGATAAGTAAATCACATTCACAATTTCTGAAATCATAATTGGAAGAAATCAAATCATATAAAACATATGTCCATGGCTTCAAATTCACCTCTAACTAAAAAGAAATTAGTTCCACATGTCTAACATAATTGAACAACAATTTAAATTAAACATGAAAACAGAAACAAAGAAAGAAAGAACTCCAAACACTCCACTAATGGCAGATTGCATGTGCAAGGTGTCTTCCTCCTTTGGTGGCTGCACAAGGTGGTGATGGTGGTGGGAAGGCACGGCTGTGGTAGATGAATGGTTATGGAAAAGGGTAGAAGGGTTAAAAGGACTAGGGAGGCACGGCAGGGGCTTAGAACTAGGGAGAATGAAGGGGTTGGTTGCGGCAAGGGTTTAGAATGAATTTCTGGAGTGCATGGATGATATGGGAGGTGGTATGTTCGGCCAAGAGGTTTAAAAGAGTATATATAGGCACTTAAAAACCCTAGCAATCAGATTAGGGTTTCTAGAAACCCAAATCCACCAGAAAATAGGTTAAAACAATCAGAATTTGCAAGGGAAAAGGCCTAGGGTTCGGCTGGTTTAGTGGGCTAGGGTTTAGGCTTCTAGAATGCCTTGCAAGGCAAGGAAATCAGATATTTAAAACCCTAGGTGCGGCATAGGGTTAGGGAGATCAGATTTGGAAATGGGCTAGGGTTTAGGTGCGGCATAGGGTGAATATCCACAAAGAATTAGGGCTTAGGTCCACTTAGTTTTAAACAGGGATTTGTATAACCCAAATCCACAACTAAAGGCCCTAATAAGTCAGAATTTAAGAGAAAATGGGCTAGGAAGTGCGGCTCAAGTCCAAGAGGTAAGGATAGGTCATCCAAAAGCCCAACGCCAAGAATAGAAACTCTCACAAATGGAAACCTCCAAGAATAGAAACTTCCAACTTTAGAAACTTTGGTTTCTAATTCTGAATTCTTTGTTCTTCACATTCATTTCTTCATTTCTTAAGCTCCTTTGCCCTTCGAACTCGTCCATTCCTTGTGCTCCAAGCATGTACTTTCCAATCTAAGCTCCATTTTGCTCCAAAAGGCTCCAATTTGCATCCTTTTATGTCATATGCCCTTTAAGCCTGAAAACACATGAAAGTAGCTCAAAAGACTACTTTAACGAAGAAAACATAACAAAAATGCATAAGAACTAGCTAACTAAGGCGCATAAATATGCTCCTATCAGGGACTGTTTTTGACGAATTTAAAAACTTAAAACAAAAACTTTGCATTTAAGAAAATGAATTTGGTGAATTGAAAAGGGTGAAAGGCTACTTAGAGGGTCCTTCTCCACACATGATATATGCATACAAACCAATTTCCAGTATTGTTCCTTTAAATCATGAATGACAACACCCCAAGTTAACCGTGATAGCACAAATTAACCATCAGATTTTCCTTATTTCATTGAATTGGACGGGATACGCATCACAACCAAATTATCCTTCTCAAGTTGATGCGAAATATATAAGCACACAAATTAAACCCTCTTTTTATCAATTGTAGCAAAGTATGTAAGTAGGGATCGTTTTAGACCGGGGATTAGGAGGGATTGCTAAATCACTTGAAAACTGACTCAAATACGTAAAAACAAGTTTAAAACACTAAACTAGACTCAAAGAATGCAAAACTAAACTTTAAAACACCAAAACAAGCCAAAAGACTCAAAACAGCAAACAAACACTCAAAACTGCCTTAAAAACACTTTCCGGGCAGTTTTGACACCTAACACTAAATTGGACGAAATTGGGTTATAACTTGACTCAAGACCCTTAAAAACACAAACTAAATTAATTTCTACTTAATCTAACACTTTAAAATAAATGGGGAATTGGTTTTGACGAAAATTGAAAACAAAAACAAAACTTGTAAATTGAACAGATTCTAAAACGAATTTGAGAAAAGTGAATGGATAGAAAGCTAGCTAAGGGGTTCTTCTCCACACATGTCACACTTGCATACAAAACGATTTCCAATTGCTTTTCGATAAACCATGAATTCCCAACACCCCAGATTAACCGTGAATTGCACTAATTAACCCTCAGATTTTCCTTAAGTTATTGGATTGGATGAATTGCATACGACAACCCAAAGCATTCCCCACAAGTTCCCTACATGAATTGCATAATAGAGATACAAGCAAGAATCATTAAGTTCTATGAAAATCATAAGCATTGGCGAAGCACTCGTTACTATGAATTGCATGAAACTTATGCCAATAATTTACTTAACACGATTGTGATCAACAACCTTTACTACTTTTGAATATAAGTTCATAACGATTAGGTGAAATTCCCTTATATCCTAGCATCAAACTTATGCATGAAAATTAAGCGTGCACTCTCAACCAACACACACAAATCAGTTTTAATTCATGTAGATAAGTAAATTGAATTCACAACTTATGAAACGCAATTGAAAGTAATCAAATCATATAGCAAGCATAAACATGGTTTCGAATCCCCCCCTAGCCAAAGGGGGTTTAGTTCCTCATACTCACAAAGCAAAGATACATAAATTTAGACATTGAAATCCAAAGAAAGAAAACACCTAGATGATCCAACTTGGACAGCAGGTGCATCCACAAGTCTTCTTTCCTCCTTGCTGCGGCACTTGGTCTAAAGTCAGGTTCTAGGGTGGTATTTGTATGGGAGAATGGGTAGGGAATGGTATGGAAGGGTTTAGGATTGATGGGGGGTACGGCTAGGGTAAAAAGAATCAGAAAAATATGGAAGAATGGTGAAGGAAGGCTGTGGCAAAGAGAGGGAATGATTTCTGGTGAAAATTCTGAATATGGAGGGGTGGTTGATGTGTTTTTGATGTAGTATCATGTCTAGTGTTCTTCCCTTCACTCCCTATTTATAGAAGCTCCAAAGCAAAGAATCACTCAAGTGGCTTCAATAAACAATACAAACAAAGACCAAAATGATGCAAAAACAGCTAGTTTACATGCTCTTTTATCATTGTGTCTTGCCTTTAACAAAAGGCAATCATTCCTCTTTTGCTAATTCAACTCCTTTGTAGCTGTCCATGTGCCTTCATTCTTCAATTTCTGATGCATTTGCCTTGTATTCCATCCCTTTTCCACATGTACTAGCTGTTAGACAACTTTCACACCCATGTTTTGCATCATTTCATCTTGAAAACATCAACTTTCGGCCACTTTACACCTCTACACACATGCTATGCATCATTTCAGCTTGCAATTATGTTTGTAGTTGCTGAAAATGTGAATACATCTTGTAAAGCAATCCAACAAATGGCATCTTTCACTTCTTTTCCTTTCAAATTGTTCCTTAAGTGTATGTATCTGCACACTTCCACACTTCAACTTCATTATTCAGATTTTTGCATGTGTTGAAACCCTTTTTAAAACACCAAAAACGTCCATCCCACTTGCTCCATATGCATGCAATCCATTTTGGCCCAAAATTGCTCCAAATTGCACCAAAATGCACTTTCTTTCCAACTTTGTTATTAGGACCTACAAACACACGAAAATAGCTTAAAACACTCTTATAAGCAATAACTAACTAAGTAAATGCAAGAAAACATGTTAACTAAGTCGTATAAATATGCTCCTATCAAATTCCCCCACACTTAGCTTTTGCTAGTCCTCGAGCAAAACGAAACAAACAAACAAAACAAAGTAAATAAAACACATTCTAATCCTTCCAACATTTGCCTCAGGGATTTCCAATGCACATGACATGTTAAAAATCATTATTCCCACAGATTTTAGTTATCTTCACACTTGAGCACATACTTAATCACAATCACCACTTACTAGTTCACATTTAACCAATTAAAATGATGTTTTGAATGTAGTAACATGCCTTAGAGAATTTGCTCAATTCCTTACAAGATACTCTCTATTTTCACACATTTTCTGACTACACACCCTACACTAGTTATATGTGAGAAGATTGATGTAAACATGGAAACGAACACTCGCATATATGTGTTACAAAGAAAGCAATTTCTGGAGTTATTAAGCATGTTTAGATATGATCTCATGAATGGAATGCTACTATTTAGATGCGAGAACCAGTGACACCATATGCTCATACCAAATTCAAACTCCACAAATTGAAACACATAACACTCAAGATAGAAGTCAAGGGTTATAACGGGGCTTGGGGTAATGGTTAATAAAGGAAAGATAGGGATAACAAACGTTCTTAAAGCAATAGCAAGCAAAGTAATGAAATCGAAACTTAGAATTCACTTTAGAATGCAGAAATCAACTTTTAACACAAATGGAAGATTTAAGCAACACTTAGGGCCGAATTCAATGTTTTGGACCCTTTCTTCAACAACCAACACTTTAGAACTCTTTTTCATACATTTTCAATACCTTTTTTTTCTTTTTTTTTCCCGACCCGTGCCTTATTAAGGACTTTGGCACACACACACACAAGAATCACTTCCCCCACACTTGTTTTCTGCAATACATTAATCAAAAGGAATTCAATTTGAGTCATGCTTTACTATGCTTCAAGAACAAGGGTATGGATGGTCCTAATCTAGGCTAGGTGAGGATAGCGTGGGTTAACAAAGAACGTAGGCTAAACAAGGCTCAACGGGGTTAAACTTAAACATATAATGAATGGGATAGGCTTTTTGGCTCTCGGCTCACTAAACAACTTCATCTTGAATATGTGTTATGCAAATCAATAACATGCTTTGAATGAAATAGGCATGAGTTCTAGCATTTGGAACTAAATGATGAAACACATTCTAAGTAGCAACTAAGCAAAGAATAATGAGATCATGCAACGACTTTAGAAAACAATGATGCACAGTTTATTAACTCTCCAAATAAACGTTTAGGCTCAAGTCTCACAAGGTTGTAGCGTACATTTGAGTTCCTTCTTTCAAGCATGTTACAAAACTGATTTTTCCTTTATGATTGCATGTGAATTCATAAATTATAACCACAACCAAGCATACACCAAAGAGTAAATCAAATGTTCATCCATGTTTATAACTCTCTTTAACAGTCATGTAATTAAAAACCAAATCCTCATCATTGTGTTGGAAGGTACCCTAAGACACATACAAAAACAACTCTTTTTGGTTTTTTTCAAAACAATGTTTCAAATTTTTATGAGATTTTCGGATTTTTATGTCAAAACACACTAAAATACTCCAAAATAGCTTAAAAACACTTAAAACAGCAAGGAACTACACTATAAGTAATGGGTGATAAACTCTTACGAATTTCATGTAAAACAACTTGGTTACCCCCCCACACTTAAATCAAACATTGTCCTCAATGTTTTAAGCATAAACTCACACAAAAACAAGCAAACAAACAATTAACGAATAAACATGACAAATATGGCAAAGTAAAAACCAGACAGAGTAGAGTTTAAGAACGCAAATCTGGTTTTGGAGATAGATGATCTTGTTGACTTTCCACAGCTTTGATCTCGAACTGGTTTGGAATTCTGAGCGAGAAATATGAGAGTTCCTTGGTTTCAAATCATACTCCTTCTGCTGGGATGATTTGATTGTGCAGTTTGCATTCTTCTCTGCTTGTTTCTTCTGCACGGCGGGCTGGCACGAGGTAAAGATGTTGGTCGGTTTCTTTCTTCAATCTTTCCAAGTGCCCACCTCTTGCTTTCTTTCTCCTTGTCCCTAGCTGAGGATGAATTGGTAAATTGTCTCCACATGCTTCGAGGTATCATTCTCACTTCCCTTATCTATTCCCTAGGGAGATGTGGTAGACGAAGAGAAAGCATAAGATGATGAAGATGAGTACTCAAGAGCAAGGCTAGGTAAGCAATCAGGAAGGGGTTCCAGGCAGTCAGTTCCAGATCGGAAGATTAATACCAAGTGCTGGCTGATTACTCACTTTCTCCTTGTCCTAAAACAACAACAAGGAGAAGGACAGGGAGAAAGCATGATATGAGATACTCTTGCTTTCAACCTTCATGATATGAAATACTTTTGCTTTGGATGGGTTGTTTGCAGAGGTACCCCAAGGAATAAGGAACACTGAGTGACTCGAGAGGGTTTGTTGGAAAGGCATTCTCGGAGATGACGATAGGTTATGTATGTCTGCCTTGCCATGGAGGGTGAAGGTCGACATTTATAGGAAATAATAACCGGTATTGTTCTTTCACTCTTGTCGGCAACCGTTGGATGATTGAACAATAAACTTCACGTGCTTTCTACTTCACCAGAAATCGTCGACAGATTGCCCGTGATTTCCGTAAAGCTGAGTGTGCATGTGACAGGCGCTGACACGTCTGGAAAAGCAAGTGCCTCTTCGATATCTGGAATCGGTGTTTCGACAAACTGCCTGTGATTTTCGCAAAGCTGACTCTGCATGTGATAGATGTTGACATGTCTGGAAAAGCAGATGGTTGGAATCGGCGCTTCGACAAACTGCCCGTGATTTCCGCAAAGCTTACTCTGCCTGTGACAGATGCTGACACGTCTGGAAAAGCAGATGCCTCTCGATATCTGGAATTACCTCTTCGATCTCTGAAATCCCGTCGAATGCAGAGGTTGCATGTGACAAGTGCGGACAAATCTGGAAAAGAAGATTGGCCGTGGTTTCTGAGCAAGCCCAGCTTTTGAGAAAGCTAGCGCCTCTTTGATTTTTTAGTTGGCCTCTTCGATTTCTGAACTCGCCTCTTCAATCTCTGAAATCCCATCACATGCTGATTTTTATAGAGGTACGCAGGACATTCAAAGCACACTTGAATTTTTGCCTATAGAAAACTCTCTTCTTGCACTTCTACGATCTTGACTTGTCCGACCTCTTCTTTCTTTGACACCTCTGAAAATGTCTGGCCCTTCCGACCATCGTTTTGACTTGAACCTTGGTGAAGAGGCAGTCCCGCCTTCTCCAGACAACATATGGCGCCCATCCTTCATATCCCCTACTGGTCCTCTTACCGTTGGGGATTCGGTGATGAAGAATGACATGACCGCTGCGGTGGTGGCCCGGAACCTTGTCACTCCTAAAGATAACAGACTGCTTTCCAGACGGTCTGATGAGTTAGTTGTTAAGGAGTCTCTGGCTCTTAGTGTGCAGTGTGCAGGTTCTGTGTCCAACATGGCCCAACGCCTATTTGCTCGAACCCGTCAAGTTGAATCGTTGGCGGCTGAAGTGATGAGTCTCAAACAGGAGATTAGAGGACTCAAGCATGAGAATAAACAGTTGCACAAGCTCGCACACAACTATGCCACAAACATGAAGAGGAAAATTGACCAGATGCAAGAATCTGATGGTCAGATTTTACTTGATCATCGGAGGTTTGTGGGTTTGTTCCAACAGCATTTGCCTTCGTCTTCTGGGGCTGTACCGCGTAGTGAAGCTCCAAATGATCAACCTCCGATACCTCCTCCTTCTGTGGCCCCGCCGACTACTGAGGCTCCGCCGACTACTGAGACTTCTCCTAAGCAGCCTTTGTGAAGGCTCCCTCTTGTATTTATCTGCTTAATGTTCCTTTCTTTTTTTATGAATGTAAAAATACCTTGCATAACTGTCAGTGTTTCAAAAATAAACCCACACAAAAAACAATTAAACAAGCAACAAATAAAAATGATAATCAAGGCAAAATAAAACTGTAGAAAAGGGAAAGTTTTTAGAAACGCAAAACTGATTGTGGAGCGATTCAAAAATCTTCCTTATTTGAATACATGGGTTGCCTCCCAAGAAGCGCTTGCTTTAATGTCTTGCAGCCGGACGAAGAACTCATTCACTCCTCATTGGAGCCCACGGCATGCTGGGAGATGTCCTTCACGGCATGCTCCTCAAAGTGCTCATAATAGGGCTTCAATCGGTGCCCATTCACCTTGAATTCATGTCCCGTTTTCAAGCTTTGGATTTGGACTGCACCATGAACAAAAACATTAGTAATAACAAACGGTCCAATCCACTTAGAACGTAACTTACCGGGAAACAACCGTAAACGGGAGTTGAACAAGAGCACTTTCTGGCCTATGGAGAATGTTTTGCCTCGAATCATCTTATCATGGAAAGCTTTGGTCTTCTCCTTGTAAATGCTAGCATTCTCGTACGCCTCATGCCGTATCTCATCAAGTTCATTAAGTTGAAACTTCCTATGACTTCCTGCGGCATTTAGGTCCATATTGAACTTCTTGATGGCCCAATGAGCTTTGTGCTCCAATTCAACGGGGAGATGGCACGGCTTGCCATAGATGAGCCTAAATGGGGACATTCCAATGGGTGTCTTGTACGCCATACGATATGCCCAAAGTGCATCATCTAACCGTAAGCTCCAATCCTTCCTTGTAGGCCCAACGGTCTTCTCTAGAATTTGTTTGATCTCACGGTTGGAAACCTCGGCTTGGCCATTCGTTTGAGGATGGTAAGGTGTAGAAACCCTACGGTTGACATTGTATTTCCTCAATAACGCCTCTATGGTCCGGTTGCAAAAGTGCGATCCTCCATCACTTATGATGACACGTGGCATGCCAAACCTTGCAAAAATGTTAGTTCTAATAAAATCTGCAACCACTTTAGAGTCATTAGTCCGGGTGGCTTTAGCTTCCACCCACTTCGACACATAATCAACTGCAAGCAAGATATACATGAAACCATACGAGGAAGGAAAGGGACCCATAAAATCAATTCCCCAAACATCAAAAATTTCAACATTAAGGATAGAAACTTGCGACATTTGATCCCTAGCACCTATGTTACCCATTCTTTGGCATTTATCACATGTTAAGCAAAAAGTTCTAGCATCCTTAAAGATACTAGGCCAATAGAACCCACATTGTAACACCTTAAGTGCTGTTCTTTGTGTGCCAAAGTGACCACCATATGCATATGTGTGACAAAAACTTAAAATTGAACGAAATTCAGAATCATGCACACATCGACGTACAATCTGATCCGGGCAAAATTTCCACAAATATGGATCATCCCACACATAAAACCGTGCATCATGCCTACATTTATCACGTTGGTGCCTAGTGAAAGTGCTTGGAATTTGTTTTGACACCAAAAAGTTCACCAAATCGGCATACCAAGGCTCACTAACCTTTATGGACAGCAATTGTTCATCGGGGAATGTCTCGACAATGGGTAGGGACTCCTCATTATGTACCATGCGGCTTAGGTGGTCAGCCACCACGTTCTCACTTCCCTTCTTGTCACGAATCTCTATGTCGAACTCTTGTAGTAGCAGCATCCAACGAATTAGCCGGGGCTTGGCCTCCTTTTTGGTGAGCAAATACTTCAACACTGCATGGTCAGTGAAAGCAATTACTTTAGTACCAATTAGATATGATCTAAACTTATCTAAAGCAAAAACAACAGCAAGAAGTTCTTTCTCCGTAGTGGAATAGTTCAATTGTGCATCATTCAACGTCCGGGAGGCATAGTAGATGACATGTGGCCTCTTGTCCTTCCTTTGTCCCAAAACAGCCCCTAAAGCGTAGTCAGACGCATCACATATAAGCTCGAAAGGTAGGCTCCAATCCGGTGGAACAATGATGGGTGCCGTGGTCAACAACTCCTTGAGTTGGTTGAATGATGCCGTGCACTCCTTGGTGAATTCAAACGCCACTTCTTTTTGTAGGAGACGGCAAAGAGGTTGTGCCACCTTTGAGAAATCTTTGATAAACCTACGATAGAAACCTGCATGGCCAAGAAAAGAACGAACCTCTCTAACCGAAGTCGGAGAGGGTAAGTGACGTACAAGATCTATTTTTGACTTATCAACCTCAATACCTTTTTCAGAGATTATATGACCTAAAACTATGCCTTGTTTAACCATGAAATGACATTTTTCCCAATTAAGAACAAGGTTAGTTTCAACGCAACGTTTTAAGATCAAACTTAGATTATGCAAGCAACCATCAAAAGAATCACCAAAGACGCTAAAATCATCCATGAAAACTTCAATTATTTTCTCTACATAATCCGAAAATATGCTCATCATGCATCTTTGAAATGTGGCAGGTGCATTACATAAACCAAAAGGGATGCGACGATATGCAAATGTACCAAAAGGGCATGTAAAAATGGTTTTTTCTTGGTCCTCGGGTGCTATGACAATTTGATTATAACCAAAATAACTATCAAGAAAACAATAGAAAGCATAACCCGCTAACCTCTCAAGCATTTGGTCAATGAACGGCAATGGGAAGTGATCCTTCCTTGTGGTGGTGTTTAGCTTCCTATAGTCGATGCACACCCTCCAACCGGTTTGAATGCGTTGAGGAACAAGTTCATTCTCGACATTAGCTACCACTGTCACTCCGAATTTCTTTGGTACGCATTGAACGGGCGAAACCCACCTACTATCCGAGATTGGAAAGACAACTCCACAATCTAGAAGCTTTATGATCTCCTTCTTCACAACTTCCATCATAGAAGGGTTGAGACGACGTTGAGCCTCTCGAGATGTTTTAGACCCCTCCTCCAAAAGTATGCGATGCATGCACGTAGTAAGGCTAATTCCCTTGATGTCGGCCAATGTCCATCCAATTGCCGTTTTGTACTCCTTTAGCACCCTCACTAATTTACTCTCCTCTTGTGCCGTGAGTGAGGATGAAATGATGACGGGCAATGTCTCATCCTCTCCCAAGAAAACATACCTCAAGTGACTAGGCAATGGCTTAAGTTCAAGTGTGGGTGGCTGCACAACTGAGGGAAGCATTTTATTAGCCGAAACCGAACTTAAAATAGGGTCCAAAAACTTACCAGTTTGCGATGGCAATGACTCAAGGGCAGCCACCATCTCAATGATATCTTCACTAGGGGGCACGGCAATGGAATCCTCATGCATGCCGTGGGTTTCCTTGGTGGCTGTTTCAATGTTTTTCATGTTCTTTCCTTGTGCAATGACCAATTCAAGTCCATCGTCCTTCAAATTTTCACACATTTTCTGACTACACACCCTACACTAGTTATATGTGAGAAGATTGATGTAAACATGGAAACAAACACTCGCATATATGTGTTACAAAGAAAGCAATTTCTGGAGTTATTAAGCATGTTTAGATATGATCTCATGAATGGAATGCTACTACTTAGATGCGAGAACCAGTGACACCATATGCTCATACCAAATTCAAACTCCACAAATTGAAACACATAACACTCAAGATAGAAGTCAAGGGTTGTAACGGGACTTGGGGTAATGATTAACAAAGGAAAGATAGGGATAACAAACGTTCTTAAAGCAATAGCAAGCAAAGTAATGAAATCGAAACTTAGAATTCACTTTAGAATGCAGAAATCAACTTTTAACACAAATGGAAGATTTAAGCAACACTTAGGGCCGAATTCAATGTTTTGGACCCTTTCTTCAACAACCAACACTTTAGAACTCTTTTTCATACATTTTCACAACTTTTCTTTTTTTATTTTTTTTTTTCCGACCCGTGCCTTATTAAGGACTTTGGCACACACACACACAAGAATCACTTCCCCCACACTTGTTTTCTGCAATACATTAATCAAAAGGAATTCAATTTGAGTCATGCTTTACTATGCTTCAAGAACAAGGGTATGGATGGTCCTAATCTAGGCTAGGTGAGGATAGCGTGGGTTAACAAAGAACGTAGGCTAAACAAGACTCAACGGGGTTAAACTTAAATATATAATGAATGGGATAGGCTTTTTGGCTCTCGGCTCACTAAACAACTTCATCTTGAATATGTGTTATGCAAATCAATAACATGCTTTGAATGAAATAGGCATGAGTTCTAGCATTTGGAACTAAATGATGAAACACATTCTAAGTAGCAACCAAGCAAAGAATAATGAGATCATGCAACGACTTTAGAAAACAATGATGCACAGTTTATTAACTCTCCAAATAAACGTTTAGGCTCAAGTCTCACAAGGTTGTAGCGTACATTTGAGTTCCTTCTTTCAAGCATGTTACAAAACTGATTTTTCCTTTATGATTGCATGTGAATTCATAAATTATAACCACAACCAAGCATACACCAAAGAGTTAATTAATCAGCTCAAAAGAACGCCTCTATGTGTCCAAGTCTGAAAATGAGCTGATTCCTTATCTTCTTTGTCTTGGATTTATTTTCTTCATCTTTTCAGCACATTCCTAGCATCTTGAACTTCAAATTCGTCCATCCATCTTGCTCCATTCATAAGCTATCCATTTGGTGCCCAAAACTGCTTCAAAATGCTCCAATTTGCACTTTCTTGCTAACTTTGTCATTTAAACCCACAAAGACACGAAAATAGCTTAAAACACTATAATAAGTAAGAACTAACTATGAAAATGCAAGAAAACAAGCTAACTAAGTTGCATAATATGCTCCTGTCAATGAACCTAGAAGGGTTTATTTATGCTAGTTGAGAAGGAAACCATTCAGGATAGTGAATCCTTATTGAACCGGGAATGAAGAATTGGATTAAAAAGATATATATATATATATATATATTCTATATCTCTTCCATTTACAAGGTGAATAGCTTAGCTTATAGCACATTGTGTTCGCCACCACACTGGTTGACTGGTGTATTGTCCTTACCCTAAACTAGGATCGAGACGAGAAGCATGACCCTTCGATTAGAAAGCTCCATATCTCGTGACTGTTCTAGTCTTAGTCTTGATGATAGGAGCATATTTATGCGACTTAGTTAACTTGTTTTCTTGCATTTATGTTGTTAGTTCCTAGTTATTTTAGTATTTTAAATTATTTTCGTATGTTTGTAGGTTTAAAAAGCTAAAGTGGCAAGAAAGTGCATTTTGGTGCCTTTTGGAGCAGTTTTGGGCTTGAAATAAATAGCACATGCATGGAGCATGGTGGATGGACGAATTTGAAGACCAAAGGAGGCTAGGATTATGCTGAAGTTATGAAGAAATTAATTCAAGAAAAGGAAGTAAAGGATGCAAGCAAGAAAGAAGGAATGCTAGCCAAAGTTACCTTATTTTGTCCTAAACTTTCCTAATCCTTCACCATTTAATTTCCAGCTGCAAAAGAGGATCCTTAATTATTTTAGGACACTTAAATCATGATTCTAGAAGACCTAAACCCATTCCTATAGGGTGCCGCACCAAATCTGCAAGGAATCCTTCCTTGCCGTGCAAGGAAGTCACATTCCCCTTTCTTTCTAGGCTTGCCGCATATCACTTACCCTTTTTCTCTTGGGATTTTGATTTGTTACCCTTTTCTTGGAGGATTTGGAATCTTAAACCTTTCCCAAATTAATTCCCAGCCGTGCCCTTTCCTTCCCCTATAAATAAGGCCCTTGCCGCACCATTCAATCCATCCACTCAGCCATCAACACATCCATTCACCACCATTCATACTTTCAACCATTCTTCCATACAATTCATCACTCAAACCTTCACCCACACCTTGTGCCACAACAAAGAAGAAGAAGAAGGACCCTTGGAAGTGCTTGCCATTCAAGTTGGGTTGCTGGAACATTTTTAGGTGTAATCCATCCTTTGTTTCTAATGTTTAATTTAATTTATCTTTGTTTTGCGAACATGAGGAGCTAAAGTCGTTTTAGCTAGGTGGAAATTCAAAGCCATGAATATATTTGCAATATGAATTGATTACTTCCAGTTGTGATTCTATAAATCGTGAATGCAATTTACTTAACTGTTTGATTCATAACTTATTCTTGTTTGTTGATGTGAAAATTAACTTAACACACAAATTAAACCCTATTGTTGACAATTGTAGTAAAGATGCAAGTAGGGATCGTTCTAGATTGGGGATTAACTAGGGATGCTAATCTACTAAAAACTGACTTAAAAACACAAAACTAAACTTAAAAATAGAAAACTAGACTCTAAGACTCTTAACTAGACTTAAATGACTCAAAACAAACTAAACTAACTCAAAACAGCACAAAAGAATAAAAAAGACTCAAAACTGACTGTAAAGAGTTATTTGGATGAATTTAAGACTTACTTGACTCAAAACACTAATTTGGACAGATTCAAATACTCTTCTAACTAATCTAACACACTTAATTAAAGTGGGGATTGACTTGGACGAAATTAACTAAAACAAATAACTTGCAGAAACAGAGCAAGGTAAAAACGAATTTAGGTTAATTCAAGGGTGAAAAGCTAGCTAGAGGATTCTTCTCCACACATGAAACATATGCAAAATAAATTGATTTCCAGTATTGTTTCTTTAAACCATGAACAACAATGCCCCAAATTAATCATGAAAAGCACAAATTAACTTTCAGATTTTCCTAAGTTCATTGAATTGGATGGAATATGCATCGGCAACCAAATTCAAGTTCCCTATATGAACAGCATGATAGAGATACAATCAAAGATCATTACGTTCTATGAAAATCATAAGCATTGACAAGGCATTTGTAACTATGACCTGCATGATACTCTTGTCATGGATTTACTTAACGCGATTGTGACTAGCAACCTCCACTACTTATAAATATAAGTTCATAACGACTAGGTGAAACTCCTTTATATTTTAGCATCAGATTCATGCATGCAGATTAAGTGTGCACCCTCAATCAACATACACAAATAAGTTCTCAATCAATCAAATAAGTAAACCACATTCATGTTTTACGAAACAAAAACTGAAGGTAATCAATTCATATCAAACATATGTCCATGGCTTCGAATTCACCTCTAACTAATAAGAAAATTAGTTACACATGTTCATAACAATTGAAAAGCAATTTGAAATAAACATGGAAACAAACAAGGGAAGAAAGAACTCTAGAAACTCCAAAGGATGCAGGTAGGCTTGCAGCACATTCCTCCTTCTCCAATGGAAGTCACAGCAAGGTCTTGTCTTCTCTCCTCTGCGCCAAAATATGGATTTCTGAATGGGTGGTGGTGTAGAATGAATTATGGTGTGGTGGGTGGTGTAGAATATATAGGTGTCAGTGGTGCGGCACACATATATATATAGCATGGCTGAAAACCCTCAGAATTAGGTCTAGGGTTTATAGGGTGCGGCACATATTGCTTGGGCCTCAAGAGAAGGGTCAAAGCCTAATTAATTTCTGAAAAGGCTTTGCACAATCCAAATCCAATAAGAAAAAAGCTAACACAATCAGAATCCAAAGGGGAAAAGGGATAGGAAGTTGCGGCAGACTTGGAGGGAAAAGGGAGTGGATTGCAAGGCAAGGAAAATGCCTTCTAGAAAGGTTTCTAGGTGATTTAAATTAGAAATTAACTCCCCCTTGCAGCAGGAATTAAGTTAGGAAAAGATTAGGATAGGATAGGATAGGATAAGATAAGGTTAGTTACAGTTTGGATAAGGTTTGGATAATGTTCCTTCTTTCTTGCTGATTTTTTGTCTTCCAAGTCTTGAAATAATTTCTCCAGATTTGTAGCACATTCCTAGCCTCATTTAAGCACCAAAAACGTCCATCCAACTTGCTCCATATGCATGCAATCCATTTCAACCCAAAACTGCACCAAAATGCACTTTCTTGCCAACTTTGCCATTATGACCTCAAACACACGAAAATAGCTTAAAACACTATAATAAGCATAAACTAACTAAGGAAATGCAAGAAAACATGTTAACTAAGTCGCATACATATGCTCCTATCATTTGTTGATTAAGGGTGCACACTTAGTTTGCATGCAGGGATTTGATGCTAGGATATAAGGGAGTTTCACATAATCGTTACAAACTTATATTCATAAGTAGTGAAGGTCGCTGGTCACGATCGTGTTAAGTTAAATTCCTGGCATGAGTAGTTACGAATGCCTTGTCAATGCTTATGATTTTCACAAAGCTTAATGATCTTTGATTGTATCTCTATTATAATGTTCATGTAGGGGACTATTGAAGAATAATTTGGTTGCCGATGCGTTGTCCATCCAATTCAATGACTTAAGGAAAATTTGAGGGTTAATTAATGTTGTTCACGGTTAATCTGGGGCGTTGAGGTTCATGGTTTATTGGAAAAGCAACTGGAAATCGATTTATGTGCAAGTGTGTCATGTGTAGAGAAGAACCCTCTAACTAGCCAATCACCCATATTTTCTCCCAAATTCGTGCTAAAATTGTTTGAGTCTTTAATTTACTTGTCTTTACCTTAAATTCGTCAAAAACCCAATTCCCTTTACTTTGTTGCGTCAAGTTAGTTAGAATCTGTCCAAATTATGTTTTTAAGTGTTTTAAGTCATTTTAAAATCAATTTTCGTCCAAATCACCTCCTAGTGTCTAGTTTGAGTCTATTTGATTGTTTTGTGCTGTTTTGAGTCTTTTTAGTTTGTTTTGAGTTCTTTGAGTCTAGTTAAGTGTTTTCAAGACTAGTTTTATGTTTTTAAGTCAGTTTTAAGTAGATTAGCAATCCCTCCTAATCCCCGGTCTAGAACGATCCCTACTTACATCTTTACTACAATTGTCAATAAGAGGGTTTAATTTGAGTGCTAGTTTATATCACATCACTTGACTTAGACTAAATACATCTTTGATCTGCTTACTTGCACTGCAAGACTCCAAGTCGTGTCCCACCATCCACCTAGACGCAATCATCATAAATGGTTCGTGCGACAGTGGCGGAGGCGGGTTCGCGATACTCCATTCGGTGGTCCCTCGGTGAATGATCCTCTTTTTCATTCTTTTCTTACACATACTATTAGCGTCAACACCCAAGACACCAACTTTTCTACTACCATAACAATGCTTATTTATAAGTTGGTTAATTAAAAGTCCATGAAAATCCACAGAATCTTAAAAAATTCTAGCATTGAAATCTCTACAAATCTGCTTAAGGCTATCATTGAATTCCTTTTTTTTCCATAAAAGTATATCATTAAAAGTCTGTTGAAAATACAGTGTAGAATAAGAGAGAAAACCAGAGAATAGAGAGAGACAAAAGAGAGAATAGGGAGAGAAAATAAGAGTACATTAGGCTGCCTATTTTTAGGCTTAGCATTTACACACACAGGTGCTAAACTATTGAGATATTGCATATTAGCCTCAAGTGAGCCGCACAATTAATTATATTTACAACACTAAAATTTTATGAAGATTATAATAGTTAGTGAAAATCCACTAAATTCGTAAAAGTCAATCACTTAAAAAACTCAACAAATTTCTATATAAATCTTAATACCCTACCCCTGCACTGCCCCAAGCATTGATGTTAGAACATGAGATTGGTGATTGTCGACCGAACATGAAATCTGTGACTATGGGCTTAAAATTCGTCCTTGACCACTAGATCACTACGTGGTGGTTACTGGTTACTGAAGAAGTTCTTTTAAAACAAGTAAAAAACAAGGTCCTATAAGATATGCTCTTCTGCTATTAAAAAAATGCGTGCACGTCGATATCCACAAGCAACAAGATGCCAATAGCTGCATAAACAACAAAACATGCACGACTAGTTCCAACTTTGCTACGAACCGAAAAAATTCCTCACTAACTTAGCAGCAACTCTTACTGTAATGTACAATGGAAATATTTTTGCTCACCGCACGAATACGATGGTAATGCCCACCACCCTATTGATCACCGTTAAATGAGTTTGATTTAATCTATTAACTACACAAATCTCGAAATTTAAACTAATCTAATGATAACTAATAGGATAGTGAGCAAAAATGTACTCATGGTATAATACAGTACAACAGGTCGGGTCCAAGGGTACAACTATTACAATCTCTTGGTATATTTTACTGACATTGTTGGAATAACACCTATGTGAACAACTAGAATTTGATTCTATCAGCACTGTGAAACTTACAAAACAAAAGAATTTCATACCAGAAAAAGTAGTTGGTCTTCTTATCAGACCATGAAGAATAGCAGGTTTGGTGTATACCACGTGGCAAGGCCGCTGCCTCCTATATTTGTGCAACAAGGAGTTCATTCCATGCATCTGGAATTCCCGGTAAGCACCAATGTAAGCAATCATTTATGCCTGCATTTCCTTTTCCTCTAATAGTATAGTGAGATATGTGACCTTCATCTCTAATTTGAGAAAGAGCAGTTATATCCAGTAACTTTATTTTTGTACCTTTGAAAGCACCCTCAGTTACTGAATCACTGGATCCTTCCTGGACTACTTCACTTCCTCCAGCCAACGGATTAGTATTGTCACAGGTACCCCCAGTATTCCAGTCACCATTGAAGAAATGTCTTGGTGAAATAGTCCGAAAGAAAGCTTTTAGGCGAGGATGTGATGGAAGTTGAGAATCAACCCACCTGGAAATACTGTACACAGTAAAATTCTTAGCATTCTCAATTTCTGCACGTTTCTTGTCTTCATTGGGCTTTCCGTCTACATACATTACCCACCGGTTTCCATTAATCTTTCCCCTGTTCCAATGATGCCCTGTATTAAGAACCAGCACATCAAACCGATGAAGGAATTGTCTCAAGAAAGCCGGGGGTCGATCCAAATGCATGGCAATATCACTGGCTCGGTCTGAGATGTTAATGGGCACTAGATCAGATAGGCTTGCTGACCAATAATATAATATAGTGGTATTGGTGTTCGGGAATCGATAAGCCCAGCCATCAGGACGAATGGCTCCACGATGTTTGACAAGACCATATTCCTTTCCAACGTTCTGAACTTCTAGGTTTTCTTCCCCACCAGTTGCCATACACATCAAAGACTGGAACTGTTGTCTGCCCAATGAATCTCCTATGAAAGCAATCGTTTTGTCCTGCATCCTGAAAGGCACATTCACATTTAGAACACTGACCACAGCAAGATAAACCATTTCTCTGTATTGCACCAAATCTTAAACTCGGGTGAACACTGTGGTCCATATTGTTAAAAGGATTTCAAAGTAAGACTGTATGAGAGGATTCATTCATGACTCGGGGACATATTTTAGACTTCTAGTTGAAAAATATAGGTGTGCTTGAAGTGGAAACCAAGGGAAATTATATGCTTTCAGTCCAAAATATTATAAATACAAATCAAAAAGTAAGTTGAAGCTTTTCACGAGTTAACCAGGCAAGAAGCCCTGATTAGACAACGACCGAGTTCTGTACCTGGGAAAAAGTAAGCAAACATAAATGCAAGTATAAAAAATGAGAAAAACAATCAAGGTGTTTTCTCTTCCAGCGGAATTGTCTTTTTAATGAATGATGAACACAACTGGCAACTTCACATCAAAATTTAAGTAAGTTCAAACATAAAAGAGTTACCTTCTCAAGAATGCAGAGCGTTCAAACTCTGGCATTTCACAATTTGCTGGCTTCCATCGGTAGCCCTCAAAAGAAAAATCTGTTCGTTGTGTCAGCCTACATGCCCACATTTGTGATAACCACTGTTTACAATTAAACCCCGAATATAAAGGGCGTGTGCTATCTGCAACCCATCTACCCTTGGCATAATTACACACTGCACAGTTGAAAACTCCACAAGCTTAGAAAACAATGAACCATGAAGCATGATGTGATAAATCTGTGTAACGGAAACCTTTCAACATAGCAGAGAAACAGTGTAAACAACAACTCTACATATGGAAAGACTTTCCAGTGAAAAATTATGTGCATAATGTATTTATATCAAACAAACTCTCCAATCAGCAAGAGTGCTATGCAATTGATGGCATGAAACAATTTTATGCCGTTCTAAACCATAACATGATGTTAAGAGTGATCATTTTTCACTCTTCTGTGAAATACATGCCATTATCTTTTTAACTCTTTATTTGTACTTCTGTTTTCTTTTCTAAAATTAGGGACTGCAGCGGATGTTTGTCTCCATTCATAATCCCACCAAGACCTCCTTCCCCGGAAGTTGATTTGGTTAATATTAAAAGTAGCAGCCTTTTCCATACCATTGTAGAGACTAGAGAGAGAGAGAGAGAGAGAGAGAGAGAGATTTTAGAGGTCGCACTTGGTGTGATGGCAAGTGCCTTCGCCCATGAGCGGTAGGTCTCGGGTTCGAGACTTGGGAGCAGCCTCTCCATAAATGGGGGTAAGGCTAGCCGACATTCACCTCTCCCAGACCCTGCGTAAAGCGGGAGCCTTGTGCACTGGGTACGACCTTTTTTTAATCATGCATCGCTATCTTGCTTTAACTTCTCTGTTTTCACTATCTTTTGCATTTGCTCTCTCAATGTCAGATGGACTTCTTTCTATACAAGAACATACCCTTTTAGTTAAAGCCTACACAAAACCAAATAAAAAGAACCAAAATACCTTCTCACTCCCCTCTTGCCAATCTCTTCACGAGTTCCTCAATATCATTTTCATCTCCTGAATCCCATTCTCCAAGAATCCATCAACCCGCACTCAACCCATCTTTAAATTCTCTCTTAACAACCATCATGTCCTGCCCAAGATTCTGCAAATTTTGGCAAACTTAAGATAGATTTTTTATTTTTATTTTTTTTGTCAATCAATCAGTGCAGCTGACCCCACTTGGTGGGATAAGGCTTTGTTGTTGTTGTTGTTGTTGTTGTTGTTGTATCAATCAATCAATGCAATGCTGATGATGCACAGAGATTTACCAATCTACTACCATCTGAAGCGAATAAAGGAATTTCTTCCAAAGGAGCACTATGGAGGAGGAATTTTTCCCAGGGGGGACACCTTATTTCAAGAGGGCATGTGATATTTATATCAGTTTAATTAACAAACTAGGGGGTCACCAACCAGAGTCGGAGGTGGGATGTGCACGCACTCATTTCAAGAGGGTGAAAAAGTTATCCGTTTGGGCCTCATATTTATAGTCCATTTATTGGCCCGTGTGCCTCCCATGTCATGAAGGTAAGCTGCACCATTTGGTGGGACCCTGACATATAACTTGGACAGAGGCATTCATGTTGCATTGGGTGAGGATGAGGGAAAAAAGGATGATGCAATGCTGATGATGCACAGAGCTTCACCAATTTACTACCATCTGAAGCGGATAGAGGAAATTTTTCCAAAGGGGGCATTGAGGGGGAGGAATTTTCCCTCGTTGGTTAATTATATCAGTTTAATTAACCAACTAGGGAGTCATTGATAGGAGCATATTTATGAGACTTTGTTAACTTGTTTCTTTGCATTTAGTGAGTTAGTTTCTGTTTATTATAGTGATTTAAGCTATTTTCGTGTGTTTGTAAGTCCAAATGGCAAAAGTGGCAAGAAAAGGCAATTTGGAGCATTTTAGAGCAGTTTTGGGCTTTGAATGGATAGCATGCGTATGGAGCATAATGGATGGACTTTTTGAAGTTTAAAGAGGCTAAAAATGTGCTACAAATCTGGAAGAATTAATTCAAGACTTGGAAGATAAGGAATCAGCTAAAAGGAAGAAACATTATCCAACCTTATCTTATCCAAACTAACCTTATCTTATCTTATCCTATCCTAATCTTATCCTACTTTAATTCCAGCTGCAAGGGGGAATTAATTTCACATTAAATCACCTAAATATCTGGTTCTAGAAGCCCTATCCTTTGCCCTAAATTGGTGCCGCACCCTCTTATCCCTTTCCTTCTAGAAACCTGCCATAACCCTTTCTAGAATCCCTATTCCTGGTCCTAAAAGAGTGCCGCACCACCCTTTCTAGAAGCCTAGAAACCTGTTGTGTATCCTATTCCCTTTCCTCTTAGGATTGTGCTATCCTTCTCCTCTACAAATTATTGTTGTGCAATCCTTTTCCCTTTAGAAATTGTGCTGAACCCTAGCCCTATAAATACACATCTTTGCCACACCATTCAGAGCACCACACGCAAGAGAGAAATTCAGAGAGAAAAATAAAAAGAGTGCCGCAGGTTTCTGAGAGTTTTTAGAGACATGTGCCGTGCTTGCAAGGAGAAGAAGGCCTTGTGTCGTGACCCTGCAGCCAAGGATTGTGCCAAATCTGCCATTGGAGTGTTGGAGCATTTCTGGGTTCTTTCTATCCTTAGTTTTAGTCCAATGTTTATTTTAATTTGGTCTTCAATTATGATGAACATGTGGAACTAATTTCGTTTTAGTTAGAGGTGAATTCAAAGCCATGAACATATATGTGATATGAATTGATTACATCCAGTTATTGTTTCATAAATTGTGAATGCAATTTACTTATCTGTTTTATGGAGAACTTGTTCTTGTGTGTTGATTAAAGATGCATACTTAGTTTGCATGCATGAATTTGATGCTAGAATATAATGGAATTTCACCTAATCGTTATGAACTTATATTCACAAGTAGTAAAAGTCACTAGTCATGATTGTGTTAAGTAAATTCTTGGCAAGAGTATCATGCAGTTCATAGTTACAAATGCCTTGTCAATGCTTATGATTTTTATAGAACTTAATGATCTTTGATATGCATCTCTATCATGATGTTCATATACGGAACTTGATAAGAATAATTTGGTTGCATCGCTGAGTCCAATTCAATGAACTTAGGAAAATCTGAAAGTTACTTTGTGCTTCTCACGATTAATTTGGGGCATTGTCATTCATGGTTTATAGGAATAATAACTGGAAATAGATTTGTATGCATATGTGTCATGTGTGGAGAAGGATGCTCTAACTAGCCTTACACCCCTAAAAACATCCAATTTCGTATTACCTTTAGTTTGTTTCCGCAAGTACTTAGGTTTACTTTAAATTCGTCAAAACAACCCCCATTTAGTATTCTGAGTCTTTTTAGTTTAATTTCGTCCAAATCACCCTCTAGTTCTTTTTTTGAGTCAATTGAACTTAGTTTTGTGCTGTTTGGAGTCATTCTGGGCAGTTTTGAGTCACTAGAGTCTAGTTTTCAGTTTTGAAGTTTAATTTGTGTTGATTAGCATCCCTAACTAATCCCCGGCCTAGAACGATCCCTACTTACACATACTACAACTATCTTAATACGGTTTAATTTGTGCGTTAGTTTTTACCACATCAGTCATCAACAATGGTCGGAGGTGAAATGAAGTGCACACACGTACCCTTTCAAGAGGGTGCAACAGCTCTCAGCTTGGGCCTCATATTTATCCTCGGTTTATAGGGGCATGTGACTCCATGTCACAAAGGTAAGCTCCTCTATTGGGTGGGACCCTGATATATGACTTGGACAGGGGCAGTCATGTTACATTAGCTGTGGATGAGGGAAAGTGGGATGAACCAAGGATGAATGAAGAGGCGCAGCAGCCTCCTGTCTCTCTTTAATTTCTTCTTTTTAATGAAGAGAAGGACAAGATAAAAGATAAAAGATAATAGATAAATCTAATCAAGATAATGCCAAATAATCAGACAACATTGACACAGTCAAGGCAAAAACAAAAGCAAACCTGGTTATCTGCGATATAACTCTAGGGAAATCCAGGGCCAAATTTTCTTATCCACTTTATTTTTATTAATTTTTTTTTAAATAGAGACAATCTTTTATCCACTCTTTATTCTCTCTATTAATTGGCTTGCACCTCAATCTGTTCTAATTTTTTCACAAAGTAATCAATACTGTATACAATTGTTTCTTTATTAAGAAAAACAATTCAGAGAGGCAGATTTAATGTACTATTCTATTCTATGAGCAACTAAAGCAATAAGATAACTATAGTTAACTACAAAATTTAACAATAAAGGGAACATACCTTTAGTTTGTAAAGATGTCACGATCCCATTACTTTCTTGCATTCTAGGAGAGAATGCATACATAGAATCTAGTGGGGCAGTGCCAAAATTCTCTACTACTTTTCTATCTTCTACTGTATTCAAAAATGAATCCTTCCCTTCAGCATTTCCATTTGTCTTCATAGGTTTTGAGGAATTATTTAAGAAGTCCCCAAGAAAATCTAAATATAACAGAAAAAATTCATCAGCAGGCAGACAAGGAAGCAGGTAAGATGGTTAATGATGTCAATAATATGCCATATCTTAATCTATATTAGTCAGTGCTTTCAGCATTGAAGAAAAAGATACTATTTCATTGCAAAGACAGTAAAACAGCAAGGAAAAAACACGAGTGGTCAAGAACACCACTAGGAAAGAAACCATAAACAAAGTTACAAAAAAGCTAAAACTAGACAATTCCAAACTAAAGAATTCCAGCCTGCCAAGTCAAGCCAATATACTAGAATAAGAGATTTGCTTAAACTCCTTAGAAAAAGAAGCCCAAAAGGCCGACCAAAACTGAACTCCTCTGGGCGCTGACTGATTAGGCAGGCAAAACTAGTGACAAGTAGCTGAAACTGCAGCCTTCAATCACTTGGCACACATTTTAGCATTACTATTGAGGTCAACTCTTAGGTCCTAATTACTTTGCCAGATACGGAAGTTAGCATTTACCATTTAGCTTTCAAGAGATGCTTAGGAAGTAAATAACAACGAATCATGTCATTCTCCTATCTTCATTTGGCTTTTCCTTCAGCACTGACCAATTAGACAGGAAAAACATTATTTCATCTCACCCTAATTTGTGACATTTTCATGCAAGCAATAGTTATCCACATATCCCACATAGCCACCAAAGTTCAACCATCATCCTATCCTAATTCTGACTTTTTTCTGTAATAAACAAGCCTTTTGACATTTAGTTTATCCTTATTTCGATTTTACTTGTACGGAAAATAAGTTTCTAAGAACCTGTGAGTTTCTCCAAAGAAGAGTCACTAGAGTATGTCATGTGCCATCCATCCATTCATTATCATATTTAACAGACGAATCATAGATAAATAAAACAAAAACCGCCTTCAGGTACTTTGTGGCCATCCCTTTTCTTGAGTAACTTTATTGTCATATGCAATCAAATTTTGTTTCCCCCTTAAATAATTGAGTAATAGAAATGCAAAAGATGATAGTATGGGGAGTTACATAGATTATCAAAATTTAAATAGGCAATGTAGAGTAGATAATGTTTTTGTACAGTTGCTTCTCATTTCTTATAACAACTTGTTAAGCTTTCTGCAGACAGGGAATCTTGTTTTCTTAATGGTAAGGGGTACCATTTAAAGTGCGATAGTTGAAAATCATCATGAGACGATAGAGCAAACTAATTTTTCACTGCCTTCTACCATTATCTGGCAAGTATGGGCTATGAAGGACTGTACTAAGCTAGTAGATTTAGTTCTTGATAGCAGCTACGTTGTACAAAAATGAAGTTATACGTTTCTATGCCACTGCAGTTTGGCAAAGAGGGTGTGGCACATGGGACTCTTGTTCAAATTAACGAAGAGAACCGGAGTCCATGTTGTGAACAAAAGTTTAGGCACATCAAAACATGTGGAATGTTATAGCAGGCACAATACGAACGGTATTAACACAATATGGTCGACAATCTTGTCCTAGACATTAAACCAAATAGTAATATACATCTCAAACTATTTAAAAAACCCAAGAACATTGTTCACCATTTTCTCTAAGTAAACGAATTTTCATGTTCATTTTAACCCTTAATCGTCACTTTTTTATTTTGTTTTATAAACTTAGAACAGTTAAAAAGTTTAATTGGTAACAAAAAATAAAAATAGAAACCACCACACACGTATTGAGGGGCAAACAAACCTATGGAAGGCATTGTAAACCGCTGGCCTTGCAATAGTAGAGTATCAGCAAAAGGATTTTTCTCCCAAGCCCAAAGTAATATTGTTGTGAATACAAGGGCAGCCAGAGTGAGAGAGATTGGTTTCCCAATCAATCTATAGTTATATCCCCCCTTCATCTCCCAAGCAAAAGGCAATTGCTCGACTTTTTGATAGCGGAATGCGTTCAGCAAAACTCTATCAGCCTTGAGCGTCCGATTGTTTAATTACTGGAAAGTTCAGCTGCAGGCAATGCAGAAAATGGAGAAAATTAAATAAACAAATTGGAGGGATGGAGGGGGAATCAAAAGAAATAAAACCCAGAAAAAAATTAATTAACCAATTTTTTTTTCTTAATTTTAGAGGGAATGAATTAACAAAGTAATTAACTAATCAGCATATATTTGGTCAAGAGTCCTGTATAAATAGTCCACAAAAAAGAAAAGATTGATACATAGAGAGGCATAGCATACATATATACAGAGATGAATAGATGGAAAATTCAAACCATAACTAACCCTTAATTTCCAACATTAAGCTAACGATGCACTAACACAGGTAATTAACAGCAAACAAAATCAATAGGAATCAAACATGATAGAGCACTCAGTACTCGGTTGTAGAAAAATGGAAAGAAAAAGAGAAGGCATAAGTGAATCAGCACCTCCTCTTTGAGTTGGTTGAGGCCATTTTTGCGGGCAATGTGAGTCGCCTAAGCATCTCTACCGACTACCATTCAACAGAGATCGCCACCGCAGACCACCACCGACCTTTTCCTTCCGATTGAAAAGCTCGGCTCTCTCTTACTCTCACTCTCCCGCAAATTTGAATTGTGGGTAAGAGAACGGTGTGAATTTAATTAATTTAGACAATTCGTAGGGAAGGGAAGATGGAAGAGCAAAAGCGATGAGAGAGACAGAGAGAGAGGGATCCCCGCACAGGGATGAAGACACTTTAGGAATATTGTTTTTGTTAAAATATTTATTCCCTCTCGTTACTATAAATATAAATAAAGGCATTACATAGAAAAAATAACACATCATCTACGTAACATTACAAACACATTTCTTTCTATATTCTCTTAGTGCTGCCGGCCTCCCTTCCCCTATCAGTTAAATATAGGCCATAACAACATATTTTATTAATAAATATTTGGAGCTCTAATTTCACAAATCTATTCATTTTAACAAAGTATAACTGTAAATTTGTTTGGTTCAAATCGAAGTATAACTGTAAATTTGTTTGGCTAAAATCCTTCAATTTGAAGATTCAAAGCTTTGTAGATGACTTAAGAAAACACACTTTAATAGTTGTCCATATCATCATTTAACGCCCTTCAACCTAACAAATGTGTCACATTCCAGCCGGGACGAACCATTTCCCGAGCCCGTTCCACCACAGTAGCACGATATTGTCTGCTTTGGACCCCGACCACCCCCTCAAGGTTTTGTTTCTAGGAACTTACGAGCAACTTTTTAGTGAGTCAACCATCATGGGAGTGACCTGGCCACCTTCTCGCTTAACTTCGGAGTTCTGATGGAATCCGAAGCCAGTGAGCTCCCAAAAGACCTCGTGCTAGGTAAAGATGAGAATATACATTTAAGGATCACTCCCCTGAGCAATGTGGGATGTTACAAATGTATATTTTTCAAAACATTTAGTAGTTGTGTATAATGTTTTAAAAAGTTATTACCAATGATCGGCACTTAACCCCTAATAAATTGATACACAGTATTTGTCCAAAATTCCAAATAACAGTCACTTGATTCGGTTTGGCTTGAAAGATATGTATCAATTAATATTACAAATTTAGCCACTTAGATTTGATTACAATTCTTATATCTTTTATTTGAAAGCACAGTTATTCACTTTTTGTATAATTCAATGCTGCATATCATCAAAGAAAAATCCCGCTTTATTTGCTTGATTAATTGTTGTTTCGTCATATTTTCATGGGATAAATCGCCAAAATGATCCTTAAGATTTGCATAACTCATCACTTTGGTCCCTAAGATTCTAAATCGATAAAAGTGGTCCCTGAGATTGTCCACCATCCATCATTTTGGTCCTTCCGTTAAGTGTCCCGAAGATCTTGACCGGAAGTTTGGGCAATTTTCAAAGTTTCGTAACTCAATCGTTTCTTTACCAAATTCGACCCATAATATATCAAAATGAAGATAGGAAAGTGTAGAATAAGATTATACCTATTTTGAAGCCCAATGGTTGCCAGAGATTGCCGGAAAATAGTCTCAAAGTTGACTGGTCCGAGTGAAAACTTCAAAACCCGCCGAAAATAGGTAAACTTTAAACGTTCATAACTTCTCCAATACTCAACGAAATCAAGTGATTCAAAAACAAAAATCATACTTTTCGATGAGACGAAGAGAATGGCACATTTTTGGATTGCTAACTCGCCGTGGTTTGGCCGGAAAACGGCTCAAAAATGGCTAACTTGAGACCAAGACAGCCACTTTCGAACCTTTTTCAAGCCAAACCAATCCGAGTTAGCTGTCAGAAAAGGTACCATTCTCTTCGTTGAAGGATGATTTTGTGAAAACATGTTCATTTGAATAACATCTATAGCATGCATTTAACAATTAAAAGGCGGAATTATGCTTGCATGCATTCAAAAACAAAACATTACCCATGAAATTCAAAGCCTAGTAGATTGGTGAACCAAGACTCAACTCAAATCAAAGTGAGTTGAGAAATTTATACCTTTGTAGATTCCTCTTTGCATAAGCAAAGGCTAATCACCCAAGGAGAGGGCCTTCATTCCTTGCTTCTTAGATCCATGGATTTGGATGGAAGAATATGGTTCTCCAAGTTCCCAAAATTGAGAACCTCTAAGTGTCTACACCAAGGTTAGATTGGAGAAGAAATGAGTGACCTTGGAGGAGTGGGATTGCTAGCTAATCCCTCCAAGGGGGCCGGCCTCCTAGAGAGAAAAGGAGAGACATGTTCTCTCCAATTTTCTCCAAAAGAACCCTTAATGAATTTTAGGCTATAAAGTTCTTTATATAGTCACTTCTTTAAATGACCTAAAAAACCAAAAACCCTAATTCAACACACATGGCCGGCCACATAAGGGATTTGGGCTTTTGGGCCTTTGTGAATCTTTATTCATTAAATTGTCATACAACTTAAGTCAATGGGCTTGACGTTCGAAGCCCATTGAGCCTTAAGGTCCAAAACTATCCCGAGGTCTTTAACGAACTTATTCGTTTGATTAATTAACATATTAATTAATCCTTGCCATAAATAATTAAACCATTTAATTATTCTTACTCATCTCCATTATTTCTTCAATCTCCACCTTACACGGTGTACGATCCATTAGGTTCCTTTTAGCGAGGCAGTGGGCGATTAAAACTCTTTCAAATCGATTGTGAATTGAAACTTACTTTCAATTCTCCCTTTAGTAATACACGTTTAGGGCTTCCACAAACCATGAGTGACACCTAGCAGCATATCATGGTTACCCAAGCTAATCAGAAGAGTTAGAGAACCTATTCAGTTTAGGATTACAAATGCAATACGGTCTTTCTCTAATACAATACTCTTGACCACATTGTTTGGTTTGATAGTTTATTCATGCCTACTATCCAATGTAATTCGTGTGCTTATATGATTACCTTGAATGTGATTTGGAACGACTTTCCTAAATCTCATTCATACTCTGGCCAGAGATTCTAAATCATATCATAGAGTATTCTCCCCCAAACAGTTTGAAGGTTAGAGATCCCTTGTTGCGCATTCACTTGCCTCCATAGCTAAGTGGCTTAACCCCAACTATGCCGTGGACACCCTCCTTTTGGAGTGACTTTTGACATAATCAAAGATCAAGGACTTAACCACAAGACAACTATGATGCCTCAGGTCAAATGACTACTTTGCATTATCCCAACCATGAGTTCTCATGTGACATGAATATGAGAACTCTTCGTAGATCGTGTTTAGTGAACTCATTCTCTATTGAGCACCTACGTACTTGTCTTGATGTCACACACACCAATGACTCGAGGCTAGTCACTCTCCCTGAGAGAAGACACAGCACGTACTGATCTTAACGGACTGTCAATGCCCAATTGGCAATCCTATGATCAGGAACGTTTAGGATGTGTCTACGAAAGAATGGTCTCATGAATCTAACTTCTTTAGATTGCATTCTCCCAATCACATATTCCTTGGACTTATCGTTTAAGCATATAACATTTATATGAGACGGCTCAAACAATAATCTTTGCCCTTGATATTAAACTAGATTAGTTTAACATGTGAAATGTCCGTAAAGTATCATCATATGATTGGTTTTAGGGCACATTTCCAACATTCGTCTCATCAAGGTTTTTTAATCACTTGATTTCGTTATGTATTGAAAAAATTATGAACGTTTAAAGTTTACCCAGTTTCCGGCGAGTTTTCAAGTTTTCACTCGGAACAGTTTCCAGGAACCATTGGACTTCAAAATAGGTATAATCTTATTCTACACTTTTCTATCTTCATTTTGATATATTATGGGTCAAATTTGGTTAAGAAACGATTGAGTTATGAAACTTTGAAAATTACCCAAACTTCCGGCTAAGAGCTCCAGGACACTTAACGGAGTTTTTAATGGAATGACCAAAATGATGGATGGTGGACAATCTCAAGAACCACTTGTTCGATTTGGAATCTCAGGGACCGAAGTTATGAATTATGCAAATCTCAGGGACCATTTTGGTGATTTACCCTATTTTCTTGCCGCTCCTAGTGTAAGTGAATTTGAATGAAAAGAACCATTATAGCGCATGTTTGAACCATGATTAAGGTACATAATCATCCAATTTTAAGTCAAATTAAAAAATTTAAACTTAGAATAAAAAACCCAAACAAGAACTCGAAAACAAAATCATTACGTACTCAAACTATCTCAAAGAACCAAATCATTTTTGACAATTATACACCTTAAAAAAAAAAAACAAACTTATACATATTGATTATGTTTGACTGATTTTATGTAATTTTCAGTTAAGTTTCTCAAAGAGGTGCATTCAATTAGTAGTTTAAAGGATTTTAAAAGAGTCTACAAATTCAGTTTTTCTCAATCAAGATTTTAAATCTATAAAAGTCTATAGGTATTTAAGTAAGCGTTTAAAAGATTTAATAAAACTCTAATCGTTGTCCATACATTCTCCCTTCTCCCTTCTCCCTCCATCTCCGGCCACCTTATCATTAGTTCCATTAATTTCGTTATTTCTTATGTTCTTAATAGAGGTGGCTGGTGAAGAGAGAAGATGGTTCTTTGTTTTTTTTTACTATGCATTTATTTCATCAGAAATTTGGTATATTACTAATTATAAATTTTAAATGGATTAACATATTCTAAAATACACAGTGTGTGACAGACCGTCCCAAATTTTACGATTTTATGAATTTTAAATGAGTGAATTGACGAAAATGCCCTAGAGGCGAGGGTGTTGACTTTTGTTGACCCATGTTTTGGAAGACGTAGGACCCATTCTTTTAGCGTATCCTCGTAGTTCTCGACAATACGAACGCCTAGGTGCAAATGTCTCAATTTGGAGCTAAAATGAAGATTTTATAGAACTACGAAGTTGGAGGGATATTTTTAAACATTGTTTAATTAATTTGGCTTGTGGGACCCATACCCACACAAACTCTACACCCATTCCTCGCCACGTGTCTCTCTCCCTTTCTTCCTCACTCTTCGAATCTCATCTCTCCCCTCACTCTTTCAGATCTTTCTCCCTCTTGAAACTCCCTCTTTGTCTCTCTCTTCCGTTCCCAATCGAACCCACACATGCTCGAGACCCTTACATGCACTGACGATGGTACACCCACCATCACTGGCATCTACTCTCTGTCCCTCCGTCTTTGTAGAACTCTAGAGCACCAGAGGGCACCCAGAATCCAGAGCCTGGCGAACAAGCACTAGCCTCTTCTCTCGATGAAACGAAGGTAATAAACTTCTTCCCCTCTCTTGTATCTTCATGTTTATATGTAGATTGGAGGGTAGATCGGTGAAATAACATCGACTGAAGCTTGGAAGGCTCCGACCTTCTTCCCCGGCGAGAAATAAAACTAGGCCCTTGGGCTGTTGTGACTCGGGCCTTAGGCCCGTTAGCTATTAAGCCCAAACCCTTTTTAGTTAGTTTTATTTGATTATTTCTTTTTCTATTAAAAACCCAAAACCCTTGGACTGGGCCTTCAAGCCCAGGGAAGTATGTGCAACCCAGGGCTTTTAGCCCTTTAGAACCCGGAGAGGGGCAAACCTTTAAGCCATCCAAGTTGGGCCTCCGACCTGTTACCTTTTAAACCCTAAAACCCTATTAGATCCCAGGCCTTTGGGCCTTAGAATCCAGCCCATTTTATCGCAGCCCAAGACCCAACCACGCCCAAACCCATTTGGGCCCAACTCTGTCCGACCCAAACCCTAGACCCAGGTTGACCCAGTTTGACCCGTGACCTATTGACTGACCCGATCTGACCGTTGACTCAATCAACGCTGACCGTTGACTTTAACCTGTCAATGTTGACCGTTACTTTTCAAGTTGACTTTTTCGAGTTTTTGTCCAAGACCCTTCTAGGCTAACTTCGACGTCCTGGACCCGTTTTCGACTTCCGTTTTCTCAAATTCAATTTTTTGGTTAGAGTTTTATTAATTGGACCATTTATGTGCTTAGGTTCAATTACTATCAGAGATTCCAGCTTCCTAGCTTGAACGGATATGACTTTATAGGTATCTGTAAGTGGGCAGTTTATTTTATACCTACACATAATTATAGTTTCCATGAATGCGTATTTACTTCATTTTTACGCTTATATTGCCAAGTATCATTATTGTGATATTAATTGTGATAAATGCTACTATATAGTTGGGATATTACTGTCATGACATTCATACATAGTTGTATATACTCATCTTACTGCACCTCGGTGTTAGTACTTTGCCCCAGGGCCAGGGCTAGTCCTTCAAATGTTTGTTCACATTCGCACCGTTCGCTCGCCATGGATCAAAGTTAGGTGCCTGTCCTGTCATACATATTGCATTAGGCAATTCCGACTCGTATGTGACCGCATCTCGGCGCCAATCTTCACGTGATCGTAGTTGATAGGAGCATATTTATGCGATTTAATTAGCTTGTTTTCTTGCATTTATGTTGTTAGTTCATAGTTATTTTAGTATTTTAAGCTATTTTTGTGTGTTTGTAGGTCCAAAGAGCTAAAGTAGCAAGAAAGTGCATTTTAGAGCTTTTTGAAGCATTTTTGGGCTTGGAATGGATAGCAAATGCATAGAGCCAGGTGGATGGACGAAATTGAAGACCAAAAGAGGCTAGGATTATGCTGAAATTATGAAGAAATTAATTCAAGAAAAAGAAGTAAAGGATGCAAGCAAGAAAGAAGGAATGTTAGCCAAGTTACCTTATTTTGTCCTAAACTTTCCTAATCCTAATTCACCTATGTTCGAGTTGCAAAGGAGTGTCCTAAATACTTCAGAACACTTAATTACATGTTTCTAGAATACCTAATCCCTGCCACAAAGGGTGTCGCACCTTTCTTCCCTTTCCTTTTTCCCTTTCCGTGCAAGGGATCCTCCTTTCCTCTTTTCCTACCCTTGCCGCATATCCTTTTTCCCTTGTCCCCTTGGATTCTGTTTTGACTTACCCTTTTTCCTTGTGGACTTAGAGTTAAAATCCTTCTAAAATAATTAAACTTTCTTTTCTCTTTCCCTTTAATTCTGCCGCACCCTAGCCTTAATTCCCTAGGGTTTTAACATACTTTGCTATTTTTATTTAAGTTCCTTGTCGCAGCCTTCATTCAATCATTCACTACCATTCATACTTTTAGCCATTCTCCCATACAATTCATCACTCAAACCTTCACCCATCCCATGTGCCGTAGCAAAGAAGAAGAAGGACCTTGGACGTGTTTGCCATTCAACATGGATTGCTGGAATGTTTTTAGGTGTTTTCAATCTTTTGTTTTCAATGTCTAAGTTTATTTATCTTTGTTCTGCAAACATGAGGAGCTAAACTCGTATTAGCTAGGGGGAAATTCAAAGCCATGAACATATTTGCAATATGAATTGATTACTTCTAGTTGTGATTCTATAAATCGTGAATGCAATTTAGTTAACTGTTTGATTCAAAACTTATTATTGTTTATGGATTAAGGATGCATACTTAGTTTGCATGCATGAATTTGATGTTAGATTATAAGGGAGTTTCACTTAATCGTTATGAACTTATATTCATAAGTAGTGGAGGTTGCTAGTCACAATCGTGTTAAGTGAATTCTTGGCAGGAGTATCATGCTCATCATAGTTACGAATGCTTTGTCAATGCTTATGATTTTCACAAAACTTAATGATCTTTGATTGTATCTTTATTATGCTATTCATGTAGGGAACTTTTGAAGAATAATTTGGTTTGCCGATGCGTTATCCATCCAATTCAATGACTTAAGGAAAATCTGAGGGTTAATTAGTGTTGTTCACGATTAATCTGGGGCGTTGAGGTTCATGGTTTATTGGAAAAGCAACTGGAAATTTTTTGTATGCAAGTGTGTCATGTGTGGAGAAGAACCCTCTAGCTAGCTTATCACCCATCCATTTACCCCAATTTCGTGCCAAAATCTGTTTAAGTCTTTAGTTTACTTGTTTTACTTTAAATTTGTCAAAAATCCAATCCCCTTTACTTTATTGTGTCAAATTAGTTAGAATCTGTCCAAACTTGTGTTTTAAGTGTTTTAAAGTATTCTGAGTCAAGTTAAAGTCAATTTTCGTCCAAATCACCTCCTAGTGTCTAGTTTGAGTCTATTTGATTGTTTTGTGTTGTTTTGAGTCTTTTTAGTTTGTTGTGAGTTCTTTGAGTCTAGTTAAGTGTTTTCAAGCCTAGTTTTATGTTTTTTAAGTGGTTTTATGTTTTAAGTTTTTTTCGTAATTTTCTTTCAAGACACATTAAAACAGCTCAAAATACACTAAAAACACTTAAAAACAGTGAGAAACAACTCTAGTGGTGCTAGGTGATACAAACCCACGAATTTGCAACAAAAACACTTGTTTACCCCCCCCACCTTAAACCAAACATTGTCCTCAATGTTGCAAACAAAGACTCACACAAAAGCACACAAATAACACAACGAACAAGCACGACAAACATAGCAAAAGAAATGCAGTAAAGAGAAGGGTTTAGGGACGCAAATCTGGTTTTAGAGTGAGAATTCCATCGTTCCCTAGTTGAATGCATGGGTTGCCTCCCAAGAGGCGCTTGCTTTAACGTCTTGCAGCCGGACGAAAGCTCCTCTTAAGCTTGATTAGACCCCACGGTATGGAGGGGTAGTTCCTCAACCACATGCTCCTTAAAAAGGTCGTAGTAAGGCTTCAAACGATGCCCGTTCACTTTGAATTCTTGGCCGGTCTTGAAACTTTGGATTTGGATTGCACCATAGGGAAAGATATTAGTAATAACAAACGGGCCAATCCATTTATAACGTAACTTACTCGGAAATAAACGAAGGCGGGAATTAAAAAGTAACACTTTCTGCCCAATGGAGAATGTCTTGCTACGAATCATCTTGTCATGGAATGCCTTGGTCTTTTCTTTGTAAATTCAAGCATTCTCATACGCCTCGTGCCTAATCTCTTCAAGTTCATTCAATTAAAGCTTCCTATGAATGCCAGCCGCATCTATGTCCAAATTGAATGTCTTAACAACCCAATGTGCCTTGTACTATAATTCAACGGGAAGATGGCACGATTTGCCATAGATGAGCCGAAATTGGGACATGCCAATGGGTGTTTTGTAGCCTTGACAACCCAATGTGCCTTGTACTATAATTGAATGTCTTCTCCAAAATTTGCTTGATTTCCCTATTTGAAGCCTCGGCTTGGCCACTTGTTTGGGGGTGATAAGGTGTTGCAACCTTATGTGTGACATTATATTTCTTGAGCAGCACCTCGATGGTTTGATTGCAAAAATGAGAACCTCCATCACTTATGAGAACTCTTGGCATTCCAAACTATGCAAATATGTTAGTTTTAATGAAATCTGCAACCACTTTAGAATCATTAGTACCGGTGGCTTTTGCTTCCACCCATTTGACACATAATCCACAGCAAGCAAAATATAAAGGAAACCATGTGAGGAAGGAAAAGGACCCATGAAATCAATGCCCCAAACATAAAAAATGTCAACAGCGAGAATGGATTAGTCTATTTGACCTATATTCCTGTTCTTTGGCAACGATCACAAGTCATACAAAAAGTTCTAGCATCCTTGAAGACAATAGGCTAATAAAATCCACATTCTAAAACCTTATGTGTTGTGCGTTGTGTGCCAAAATGACCACCACATGCATATGTGTGACAAAAAGTTAAAATTGAAAGAAATTTGGACTCACGCACACACCTACGCACAATCTGATCAGAGCAATATTTCCACAAATATGGGTCATCCCAAACATAAAACCGTGCATCCTTTATAAGTTTATCACGTTGGTGCTTGTTTAGGTTGCTTGGAAGTTGTTTAGACACCAAATAATTCACCAAATCAGCATACCATGGTTCACTTACTTCAATGGACAACAATTGCTCATCAGGGAATGTTTCTAGGATCGGCAATGACTCCTCATTATGCACCAAACAGCTCAAGTGGTCAGCCATTACATTTTCACTTCCTTTCTTATCCCTAATTTCAATATCGAACTCTTGGAGAAGAAGCATCCAGCGAATAAGCCTTGGTTTGGCTTCTTTCTTTGTGAGCAAATACTTCAAAGCTGCATGATCAGTGTAAACAATGACTTTAGTGCCAATTAAATAAGAACGAAACTTATCTAATGCAATCACAACAACAAGGAGTTTTTTTTCAGTGGTGGAGTAGTTTAATTGAGCATCATTCAAGGTCCGGGAAGCGTAGTAGATGACATGTGGCTGCTTGTTCTTCCTTTGGCCTAAAACAGCTCCAATTGCATAATCTGAGGCATCGCACATAAGCTCAAAAGGAAGGCTCTAATCTGGTGGAATTATGATAGGGGCCGAAGTGAGCATCTCTTTAAGGTGTTTGAAAGCCTTCTCACATTCCTCGTTGAAGTCAAAATGCACTCTCTTTTGAAGGAGACGGCAAAGGGGCTGTGCAATTTTTGAAAAGTCCTTGATGGATCGCCTATAAAATCCTGCATGTCCAAGAAAAGAATGAACCTCTCTCACCGAAGTGAGAGAGGGTAAGTACCGTACGAGATCTATTTTTGACTTATCAACCTCAATTCCTTTTTCAGAGATTATGTGACCCAAAACTATGCCTTATTTTACCATGAAATGACATTTCTCCCAATTTAGAACAAGGTTAGTTTCAACGCATCGTTTCAAGATTAAGGTCAGATTATCCAAGCAAGCATCAAATTACTTACCAAAAACACTAAAATCATCCATGACAATGATCTTTTCAACATAATCTGAAGAAAAAAATACTTACCATGCATCTTTGAAATGTGGCTGGTGCATTGCATAAACCAAATGGCATGCGACGATAAGCAAATGTACCAAATGTGTTGGAAATGTGCCCTAAAACCAATCATATGATGATACTTTACGGACATTTCACATGTTAAACTAATCTAGTTTAATATCAAGGGCAAAGATTATCGTTTGAGCCGTCTCATATAAATGTTATACGCTTAAACGATAAGTCCAAGGAATATGTGATTGGGAGAATGCGATCTAAAGAAGTTAGATTTATGAGACCATTCTTTTGTAGACACATCCTAAACGTTCCTGATCATAGGATTGCCAATTGGGCATTGACAGTCCGTTAAGATCAGTACGTGCTGTGTCTTCTCTCAGGGAGAGTGACTAGTCTCGAGTCATTGGTGTGTGTGACATCAAGACAAGCATGTAGGTGCTCAATAATGAATGAGTCCACTGAACATGATCAACGAGGAGTTCTCATACTCATGTCACATGAGAACTCATGGTTGGGATAATGCAAAGTAGTCCTTTGACTTGAGGCATCATAATTGTCTTGTGGTTAAGTCCTTGATCTTTGATTATGTCAAAGTCACTCCATCAGGAGGGTGTCCACGGCATCGTCGGGGTTAAGCCACTTAGCCATGGAGGCAAGTGAATGCGCAACAAGGGATCTCTAACCTTCAAACCGTTTTGGGGAGAATACTCTATGATATGATTACGAATCTCTGGCCAGAGTATGAATGAGATTTAGGAAGTCGTTCCAAATCACATTCAAGGTAATCATAAGCACACGAATCACATTGGATAGTAGACATGAATAAACTATCAAACCAAACAATGTGGTCAAGAGTATTGTATTAGAGAAAGACTATATTGCATTTATAATCCTAAACTGAATAGGTTCTCCACCTCTTCTGATTAGCTTGGGTAACCATGATATGCTGCTAGGTGTCACTCATGGTTTGTGGAAGCCCTAAACGTGTATAATCACTAAAGGGAGAATTGAAAGTGAGTTTCAATTCACAATCGATTTGAAATGGTTTTAATCGCCCACTGCCTCGCTAAAAGGAACCTAATGGATCGTACACCGTGTAAGGTGGAGATTGAAGAAACAATGGAGATGAGTAAGAATAATTAAATGGTTTAATTATTTATGGCAAGGATTAATTAATATGTTAATTAATCAAACGAATAAGTTTGTTAAAGACCTCGGGATAGTTTTGGACCTTAAGGCCCAATGGGCTTCGAACGTCAAGCCCATTGAATTAAGTTGTATGACAACTTAATGAATAATGATTCACAAAGGCCCAATTAGCCCAATAATACCCTAAGGCCGACCATTTACAGATGTAGTGAGTTTTGGACTTATTTACAAGTTTGCCACTCCAATGAATTAAGGTATAAATATGACTTTATAGCCAAAATTCATTTTGGGTTTTTCTTTTGGGGAAAGGATGAGAACATAAGCTCTCATTTCTCTCTAAAGTGGTCGGCCTCCTTGGAGGGTTTAGCTAGCAATCCTACTACTCCAAGGTCACTCATTTCTTCTCCAATCTAACCTTGGTGAAGAGACTTAGAGGTTCTCAATTTTGGGAACTTGGAGAACCATTTCATCCATCCAAATCCATAGATCTAAGATGCAAGGAATGAAGGCCCTCTCTTTGGGTGATTAGCCTTTGCTTATGCAAAGAGGAATCTACAAAGGTATAATTTCTCAACTAACAAATGTTGTTTTAAGTTGAGTCAAGGTTCACCAATCTACTAGGCTTTGAATTTCATGGGTAATGTTTTGTTTTGAGTGCATGCAAGCATGATTCCGCCTTTAATTGTTAATTGCATGCTATATAGATGTTGCTCAAATGAGCATGTTTTTTACAAAATTTCCTTCAAGTGGTATCAGAGCCTAGGTCTAGTAGTTGGTGAATCCTTTTGGGTTTTGTAGTTCATAGTCTTTGATTTAAATGTTGTAATATGTTACAAGCTTTATTCTTGTTTCTTTGAATGTAAATTTTGTTGGAAAATTTGCCATCTCAAATGTTGTAGATGTAGTTCATATGAGCATGAATATTGGAGCTAAAATTTGTTGCCATATTTTTGGGAAAATTCGGCCAAATCCAAAGGGTGGATTTTTGGGTTCATGTTTGACTTGTTAAAAGTGTTTTCAAGTGACTTTTGGAACCCCTATGTACCCTAGTTTGGTTATATGTTATTTCCCTTAAGTTTGAATGGTTTTGGGATGTTTTTGGGTGAAAAATGTTCATGGAAATTTTGAGTTTTTCATGAGTGTTCTTCATTGTTCTTGACATTTTTGCCAAGAACAAAAAGTTTGGTGTTTTGATTCAAAGTTTTGATTTATTTCATAAAGTTTTTGTTTTGTGCTTTTCAAATGTTTAAATGTGTTAGATATTTATTTAGAAAGGTGTAAGAAATATTGGTGGGTGTGTAAGGATTAATTCCCTTTCACACACACCACTTGCATGACATTTATGTCATGCACCACTTGCATGACTTTATGTCTAAAACTACAAATCAACACACACATCACTCCCTTCTCTCCAAAACCAGCCACCCTACAAGTGGGGTGTTTTTGGGGCTTTTATGCAATTACATAAAGTTTTGGTACTTTTGTGTAATTTGTAGTTTGACCCAAAAGTTTACGTATTTACGTAAAGGCCCAAAATCATTAAAGGACAAATTGTTTTGTTCCTTTAATGAAGTTTTTGAATTTGTTGAAATTTTTGGGTTCTAGTTGTAATTACATGAAGTAGTGGACTTTTGTGTTTTTACAAAATGAGCTCAAAAGTTTAAGTTTTGCCACATAGCCCAAAAAGTTGAGGTTATTGCATTTTGGCCCAAATTAGGTTGAGAACAAAATGGTTTTGTCTCTTTAAATGAGAATTGGATTTTCATTTCATTTAGCTCCATTTAAATCAATTCTATGGATACAAAAACCAAATGAAAATGTTGCATTCAATTTAATTAGTTAAAGTGTTAATTAATTAAAGGGTGATTATGAACCTAAGCCTACGATAATTGAGCTATGTGAAAGGCCGTTTCAAATTTGTTTGAACCATGGGAATGTGTAGATTAGATTTTGATTGTAATTTGATTTGATCAAATGTTGTAAAAGAGCATAAGCTGTTCTTTACTTTAAAGTAATTTGTTTTATTCAAATGTTGTAAAGAGCATAAGCTCATCTTTACTTTGAAGTACTCATTTCTTGTATTATTTGATATGCATGAAAATGGAGTAGAGGGTCCAACGCCCCTAAGACAACACGCCTTAATGTGATTAAACGCGTAACTAAAATCAATCACCATCCCTAGACCGAGATTCAACACTAGGCTCGTGTTGAATCTAAACAAAGGTTCATAGTCATCCTAAGGCCTAAGGCAACTATATAGTCTATCAAATGAATGCAAAGTTTATATTAGTAGTATCATATACTCTTGCTTTAAAAACCATTTTATATGCATAGTGGGAGTATTATATACAACTAAATTCAATCAAATGGACCAATAGTTGTAATAGGACCAAAATTGTTTTAATAAAGATTAAAATGAATATTTATATGTGATGAGACCTAAAAACCCTCAACCAAACCATTATTAAGTTGAGAAGCGTGAGAGTGCTTTGAACACTCTTTCGTGGCCTTCCACCGTGGTAGGCTCCGATCGTTTGTGACTCGTACACCGGCTTCATCCTATCATGAGGGAGTACAAAGTGCGTGCTTACACTCAGGAGGAGTCTATATGCATACTTGATGTTGTGAAAGGTAGGCAACGAGAATGATCAATATCATATCATTGTGAGGTTGTTCTTGAACCCTTACCCGAACTTGCATGGTGGGAATGACTTAACTAAGTGCAATAGAGCCAATATCATATCATTGTAAGGTTACATTCTCTAGAGGCCAAATAAGACGGGTACTTGCAAGAGATGCAAATGAGTAAGCGTACTCTCTCATTATTATTAATGCTAGCCAATATCATATCATTGTGAGGTGGGCTTGGTAGTAGTGAGTCTCCCATACCCTACTAAGAGTTTCCTCCAAAACTCTCGAATTCCAATGAGGGATATGGAATTTGCCAAAAATAGTGGGTGGTGCTATTTGATTTAAAGACCCGGATCAAATGGCTTAAAATCAATCGATTTATATTCGTTATGTATTTATTTACCAATATATTTGCAAACGCTATCCAATACTTGACAAATAAAAGCCGAAAGCTTTAGTTTCTGGACTTGGTACTACAAAACCATAGATTGTCTTTAATGGCTTGTAAATGTACCTAAGTAGTCTCATCCTCACAATCTTCCTATTGATAATGTACCATTGGAAGAACATGTTAGATAAGTCTATCATAAAGAGGACAACACTTTTAAAGTCATAATTCTTCAATTACAAATCGTTGTATGAAGAAATAAGAGTTGCTTTGAACAACCTTTAACTAACGCAAACATTAGTGCTTGTTTCTTTGTTACATGAACAAGGAACTTAAGAAGAAAGCACAAAGGCATGGACACTTTATGTGCCATAATTCTTCACTTACAAATTGTTGTATGAAGAAATGAGAGTTGCCTTGAACAACTCTTGAAAGTTTGTAATTATGTTTAGAACATAATGGTTGGTTGACAAAAATAGTCCATCAACATGGACTTATGATGATTTTGAGTCATTGAGTGTTGAAGTGTTACACCACTTCTAAAGACGGAAACTAGGCAAGGACTTCACCTTTGTGTCCCTATCCAAATGGTTCACTAAGTTTATTGTAAACTCTATAGTGAACAATAACCACACGCTCTCCAAATCGTTTGATGTGTATAACACAATTGAAATAAGTTTCAAGAGAGACAATGGGAGTTTAGGGACCATGACTATTGTAGACAAAGGAGAAGTCAAATGAAGAAAGCGAAATAACTCCAAGGGAACAAACTTTCTTTATGAAAGGATGGACAATGGAAGGGGTATTTGCAAGAAATGTCTTGCAAGTGTCAAGAACACACCTTTTGAAGGTGTTGTAAATTGTTCTTGAATAGTTCAAAATAGTTGGTTCTTCTACTTGAATGCTTGATTCCGTATTAGTAACTATGTTTTACAATCGTTGTAAAAGTGTGACTAATAAGAAGTAGAAGATATATGAGAGAAGAAAAAGGTGCTTCACATTCGGAACGTGAATAAAATAAAGATCTCTGCGAAAACAGATAGTACTTACTTCCTTATATGAACTACCAAAGAAATTGGAAAAACCAAAGATTGTCTTTACATTCCAATTTTAAGGAACTTAATTCCGTCACTATAGTAGAGATGGATGAATGTTTTGTTTGACAAAACATTGTTCTTTATTAGTCAATGATTGGATTATAGTAATCTAATTGATTGTCTCTATAGTAAAGATGATATGGTAGTGTTAACTGTTTAGAATATAACGATGCTTAAAACCCAAAAGGTTGCAAGGTAGTGACTAATCCCAACTAAAGTTGTGATACCTCTAAAACATAAATTACGAGTTGGTCATAGATGGATGCTTTAGATCGTTAGATCCAGATCCAATACCTTCTTATTAAAATTGTATGGAGGCGAAATGTTCGAATCTTTATTCTTTTGGAAAGAAGAAAGAATCACAAAGTTGTTAAGGTTAATTCACTTAGATGTTAGTGGCACTTGTCCACAACATAATACTACTCATGTTGTATGACATTCACTGAAGATCACTCTCGGTTGGACTATAGTTTATTTTGAATAAACACAAGTCCGAATACTTTGCAAAAGGTTCCAAAGAATTCAAGAAATGTAAGTTGATGGATTTCTCCATCAACTTTAGAACAGTTTCCTTGAAAAATATCAAGGAAAGAAGCATAAAAAGATAATGGATTTCTCCATTAGGAGAAGAACGAACTTGAATAAGATTTAGTTCGTTGGATGTTATCAATTACCCATATATAGGATATATGCTTCTAAGACAATATGATTGTCAATTAGAAGATCTTCCAAAATTTTCATGACTCCATAAGATGTAGTTGGAAAGAAAGACAAATCTTAATCATGTTAAGATTTGGGGTTGTGTGCTAATAAGCAATATTTGTTTGAGAATTATCTTGTGGATATCCTTAAATTAACATTTGGATATCACTTCTATAAACCAACTAACAAATGTTGTTTGTTGGGTAGTTCATTGTAATCCTACACCAGGATTTGCCTAAGATAGAGCAAATGAACGAGAGATAGAACTCAAAGAATGGGTTCTTTGAGAAACAAGATAGTGATCAACAAATATAACAACCTAGTTCCTACACCACAAGCTCCAAGGTAGTCGAGAAGGATTTATAAACCGTCTCAGTTGAATGGTTTGAACTTTATGACTATGTCATAGAGTTACACCTCTTAATTCGAAAGAAATAAGAATGAAAATCCTTATGACTACATTGAGTGTATATACGATATATACTCAAGGAAATGGTAAAGTACCATTTGACCCGAAATAATGAAACCTTAAATAGCTAATTGGTAGCTTAAGGTGACTACAATCAAAGAGAATGGTTGACTTTGAAGAAACCATCTTTAACGTAGTCTTGTTTTCAATTAATTCGAAGATTGCTAGCTACAACTAAATGGTGATTCAATGTTTGGACATAATATCGGTTTCCGAAACCATTATTAAGATAGTCTTGATAATATATGTCTAAAACTATGAATCACAAGACATGTAAGTTGTAGAGATCCAACCATCATGGATCTTAGCAAGCTAGTGGGAGCTGTAAACGTCTTATGAGAGAAAGAACAAAACGTTTGATTTCTCATAAAGATGTAAATGAATCTTTTGTTTACTAGGTTTACAAAAGATTAGTGGGAGTTAATCATGTTCCTAAATTTGAATATATATATATATATATATATATATATATATATATATACACACAAATATATGATATATTAATTTTGGAAATGAAAAGAATACTTCTTTGTTAAAGTTATGACTTTAAAACATTATATGAAGATAGAATGTATATGGGAGACATAGTCTATATACATGGGATGGAAATCTATATTGATAGATTTTAGGATATAATTGGATTATATCAAGCCCTAAATATAGACAAAAGATGATAGGAAGTTTCTCATATGATGATGAACTTCAATCAAAAAGGACAACTCTAGAACTCTAGTGAGACTAAGAAGTTGCTCTTCTCAAAGAGAACGTACTCTTTGACTCCCAAAGAAATAATGCGTAAATAGAATCCTTTATGCATACGCAGAAAGGTGATTTATGTATTTCATATTGTATGAAAAACATTGATAGGAGTTGTACCTAGAACGGTACAAGACGATATCAGTGCAAGCCCAGGATCAGAACCATGGCAACTGTCAAGTGAGTCTTTAAGTATTTAAGAAATACTAAAGGATAGATTCCTCAAAGAATGAGGAAGAATTAGAGTAACGTAATGGAAGCGTAAATGTATTAGATTATGAATCTAATCCATCATTGGATATTTCTTCATTATGAATGAAGAGATAATCGGATATCTCTTTATTATGACTAAAGAGATATTTGGATGGAAACATTAAAAGTAATGACTTTAGTGTGTTCCATTATGAATGCAAAATATATTGCCATATAGAAGCTTACAACAATGTTGTTTGGATGGGAAAGTTCATTTATGAACTCTCTATTCGGTTCCAACCAGAAAGTGTCTCTAGTGTACCAACACTACGACACTAATGGGGTGATAGCTCAAGCCAGGGAATCAAGGTCTCATCAAGATCCGAACTCAAATGAGAGACTGAACTACATGATTAAGAATCATGTATAATGGTGACGTCGTTATTCTCAAGGTTGCTTGTATGGATAACATATAGATATCCATTGTCTAGGCCTACTACTCAGCCATTTATGAAATGACTACAGAAGAGGTATCATCACTGATGACCAAGCTGATTGGCTCTAGTGCAAGTGGGAGATTGTTGGAAATGTGCCCTAAAACCAATCATATGATGATACTTTACGGACATTTCACATGTTAAACTAATCTAGTTTAATATAAAGGGCAAAGATTATTGTTTGAGCCGTCTCATATAAATGTTATACGCTTAAACGATAAGTCCAAGGAATATGTGATTGGGAGAATGCGATCTAAAGAAGTTAGATTCATGAGACCATTCTTTCGTAGACACATCCTAAATGTTCTTGATCATAGGATTGCCAATTGGGCATTGACAGTCCGTTAAGATCAGTACGTGCTGTGTCTTCTCTCAGGGAGAATGACTAGTCTCGAGTCATTGGTGTGTATGATATCAAGACAAGCATGGAGGTGCTCAATAATGAATGAGTCCACTGAACACGATCAACGAGGAGTTCTCATACTCATGTCACATGAGAACTCATGGTTGGGATAATGCAAAGTAGTCCTTTGACCTGAGGCATCATAGTTGTCTTGTGGTTAAATCCTTGATCTTTGATTATGTTAAAGTCACTCCATCAGGAGGGTGTCCACGGCATCGTCGGGGTTAAGCCACTTAGCCATGGAGGCAAGTGAATGCGCAACAAGGGATCTCTAACCTTCAAACCATTTTGGGGAGAATACTCTATGATATGATTAAGAATCTCTGGCTAGAGTATGAATGGGATTTAGAAAGTCGTTCCAAATTACATTCAAGGTAATCATATAAGCACACGAATCACATTGGATAGTAGACATGATTAAACTAGCAAACCAAACAATGTGGTCAAGAGTATTGTATTAGAGAAAGACCGTATTGCATTTGTAATACTAAACTGAATAGGTTCTCCACCTCTTCTGATTAGCTTGGGTAACCATGATATGCTGCTAGGTGTTACTCATGGTTTGTGGAAGCCCTAAACATGTATAATCACTAAAGGGAGAATTGAAAGTAAGTTTCAATTCACAATCGATTTGAAATGGTTTGAATCGCCCACTGCCTCGCTAAAAGGAACCTAGTGGATCGTACACCGTGTAAGGTGGAGATTGAAGAAACAATGGAGATGAGTAAGAATAATTAAATGGTGTAATTATTTATGGCAAGGATTAATTAATATGTTAATTAATCAAACGAATAAGTTCGTTAAAGACCTCGGGATAGTTTTGGACCTTAAGGCCCAATGGGCTTCGAACGTCAAGCCCATTGAATTAAGTTGTATGACAACTTAATGAATAATGATTCACAAAGGCCCAATTAGCCCACAAATACCCTAAGGCCGGCCATTTAGAGATGGAGTGAGTTTTTGACTTATTTACAAGTTTGCCACTCCAATGAATTAAGGTATAAATATGACTTTATAGCCAAAATTCATTTAGGGTTTTTCTTTTGGGGAAAGGATGAGAACATAAGCTCTCCTTTCTCTCTAAAGTGGCCGGCCTCCTTGGAGGGTTTAGCTAGCAATCCTACTATTCCAAGGTCACTCATTTCTTCTCCAATCTAACCTTGGTGAAGAGACTTAGAGGTTCTCAATTTTGGGAACTTGGAGAACCATTTCATCCATCCAAATACATAGATCTAAGATGCAAGGAATGAAGGCCCTCTCTTTGGGTGATTAGCCTTTGCTTATGCAAAGAGGAATCTACAAAGGTATAATTTCTCAACTAACAAATGTTGTTTTAAGTTGAGCCAAGGTTCACCAATCTACTAGGCTTTGAATTTCATGGGTAATGTTTTGTTTTGAGTGCATGCAAGCATGATTCCGCCTTTAATTGTTAATTGCATGCTATATAAATGTTGCTCAAATGAACATGTTTTTTACAAAATTTCCTTCAAAATGGGCATGTGAAAGTGGTCTTTTCTTGATCTTCTGATGCTATGACAATCTGATTATAACCTGAATAACCATCAAGAAAACAATAAAATGCATAACCAGTTAACCTTTCAAGCATTTGGTCAATGAACGGCAAAGGGAAGTGATCATTCCTTGTGGTGGCGTTGAGCTTCCTATAATCAATGCAAACTCTCCAACCGGTTTGGATACGTGTAGGCACAAGCTCATTTTCTTTGTTCTTCACCATAGTGACTCCAAATTTCTTGGGAACAACTTGGACCGGCGAAACCCAACGACTATCAGAGATTGGATAGATCACTCCACAATCAAGTAGCTTGATAATCTCTTTTTTCATTACTTCCATCATTGGAGGGTTGAGTCGGCATTGAGCTTCTCGAGATGGTTTAGCCCCCTCCTCTAAGAGTATACGATGCATGCAAGTTACAGGACTTATACCCTTGATGTCGGCCAATGTCGATCCAATGGTTGTTTTGTATTCCCTCAACCCTCACCAATTTTTCTTCTTCTTGTGCCGTGAGTGTGGATGAGGTGATGACGGGCAAAGTTTCGTGGTCTCCCAAGAAAACATACTTCAAATGGCTTGGTAATGGTTTGAGTTCAAGGGATGGTGCCTGAATTACTGAGGGTAGCATTTTATTAGTCGAAACTGAACTTGAAAGTGGGATAAAAAACATACCATTTTGTTGTGGCAATGACTCTAGGGCAGCCACCATCTCAACTATTTCTTCACTAGGGTGCACGACATAGATGTCTTCAAGCCTGCTGTGGGTGAGCACAGATTCTGCCCCATTGTTTTTTAAGCCTATTCCTTTCGTAATGGTTGTTTCAAGGGCATCCTCATTCAAATCTTCAAAGTATTGTTGTGCCAATGAATCAATTATATCAATAGAAAAACAAGAATGATTATCACTAGGATACTTTATAGTTTCAGAAAGATTGAAATCAATAACTTCCCCATCAAATTCCATGGATAACATCCCTTTGAACACATCTATCTTGGTGAGGGCTATTTTCATGAATGGCCTTCCAAGTAGAATCGGCAATGAGGAAGAATGGGCTAAATCTTCCATCTCGAGCACATAGAAATCAGCCGGAAAGATTAAGTGATTAACCTGCACTAAAACATCCTCCAAAACTCCTTTTGGATAAACATTAGATCGATTGGCTAATTGAATAATCACTCCATCATTTTTCAGCTCACCTAGGTTCATAGATGCATAAATTGAATAGGGCGTGACATTAATGGATGCACCTAAGTCTAACATGGCATGTTCAAATCGAGTATTGCCTATAACACAAGGAATTGTAAAACTACCCGGATCTTTGCATTTAGGAGGCAGTTTTCGTTGCAAGACAGTTAAAACATTCTCACCTACCTTTACCACCTCTTTGTTCGAAATCTTCTTCCTTGTTGTGCAAAGTTCTTTCAAGAATTTGGCATACTTTGGGACTTGTTTGATTGCATCCAAGAGTGGGATATTGACTTGAACCTTCCTAAATGTCTCAAGAATGTCCTTGTCACTTTCTTCCTTCTTTGATTGCATAAATCTGTTAGGAAAAGGTACATTGGGTGGAATAGGGTTAGAAGTAACAGAAATTGGACCTATCTTACGTGTGTTGGACAGATTAGGAAGTGTAGGAGGCTACGTCAAGGTTGTTTCCTTCCTTGTCGTGGCTTTATCTTGTTTCTCCTCTTCGAATTGCAACTTCACATCCTCTTTTTGGCTTGATTTGGATGGTTTTGGATCAGTTCCTACCTGTTTTCCACTTCTCAATGTGAATTGCCTTGGCAGATTCAAAGCCTCCCTTTGGATTGATAATGGCAGAGCTAGGTAGTTTCCCTTCTTCTCGAAACTGCCCCATGAACTCCGCCATCTGCCCAATTTGCTTCTTCACTTCATTCATCTCCTTGGCTTGATTTTGTTGGCCCTGCGTTAATGAAGTTAGTAATTGAAGAAGTTTATCATTATCTAAAGACGAACCTAAGTTTGTTTGGGCAGATAGTAAATAGAATGAAGGTTATACCACTGAAGATAACCATCTCCTGAGATTTGCCAAAATCCTCGTTCACATGTAAGCACAAATACTAAACCTAGATGGGCAAAAAGCAAAGTTGAGTAGGTCAGTAAAATAATTTTTGTAAGAAAACCTTTATTTTCGAACATAGTAACCCCTCGTTGTAAAACAAGTATAGTTTCCATAAAACATACTACGTAAGTATGTATCAAAAGTACAACAACAATATAATTAGAAATATGCCAAGTCAGGATATATCAAATGCCGCAGTAATATAATCATGTGAAATCAAGTATAACTATGTGCTCATCTATCTAAGCTGACACACGAGTTCGTACAGATAATTTCTGACACGAACAAGACTGGGTGTGATCAATACACTCTAGTATGCTGATGTGATAAAAACTAGCACTCAAATTAAACCCTTTTACTGACAATTGTAGTAAAGATATAAGTAGGGATCGTTCTAGACGAGGGATTAGGAAGGATTGCTAGTCTACTTAAAACTGACTTAAAAAACATAAAACTAGGCTTGAAAACACATAACTAGACTCAAAGAACTCAAAACAAACTAAAAAGACTGAACACAGCATAAAACAATCAAATAGACTCAAACTAGACACTAGGAGGTGATTTGGACGAAAATTGACTTTAACTTGACTCAGAACACTTTAAAACACTTAAAACAAAATTTTGGACAGATTCTAACTAATTTGACAAAATAAAGTAAAGGGGATTGGATTTTTGATGAATTTAAAGTAAAACAAGTAAACTAAAGACTTAAATAGATTTTGGCACGAAATTGGGTAAATGGATGGGTGATAAGCTCGCTAGAGGGTTCTTCTCCACACATGACACACTTGCATACAAAACGATTTCCAGTTGCTTTTCCAATAAACCAAGAACCTCAACGCCCCAAATTAACCATGAACAACACTAATTAACCCTCAGATTTTCCTTAAGTCATTGAATTGGATGGATAACGCATCGACAAACCAAATTATTCTTCAAAAGTTCCCTACATGAACAACATAATAAAGATACAATCAAAAGATCATTAAGCTTTGTGAAAATTATAAGCATTGACAAAACATTCGTAACTATGATGAGCATGATACTCCTGCAAAGAATTCACTTAACACGATTGTGACTAGCAATCTTCACTACTTATGAATATAAGTTCATAACGATTAGGTGAAACTCCCTTATATTCTAGCATCAAATTCATGCATGCAAACTAACTATGCATCCTTAATCCACAAACAAGAATAAGTTTTGAATCAAACAGTTAAGTAAATTGCATTCACGATTTATAGAATCACACCTGGAAGTAATCAATTCATATAGCAAATATGTTCATGGCTTTGAATTTCCCCCTAGCTAAAACGAGTTTAGCTCCTCATGTTTGCAGAACAAAGATAAATAAACTTAGACATTGAAAACAAAAGATTGAAAACACCTAAAAACGTTCAAGCAATCCAACTTGAATGGCAAGCACGTCCAAGGTCCTCTTTCTTCTTCTTTGCTATGGCACAAGGGATGGGTGAAGGTTTGAGTGATGAATTGTATGGGAGAATGGCTGAAAGTATGAATGGTAGTGAATGATTGAAGGAAGGCTGCGACAAGGAACTTAAATAAAAATAGCAAAGTATGTCTAGGTTATGTTTTGTTTTGCTCGAGGACTAGCAAAAGCTAAGTGTGGGGAAATTTGATAGGAGCATATTTATACGACTTAGTTAGCTTGTTTTCTTGCATTTATGTTGTTAGTTCATAGTTATTTTAGTATTTTAAGCTATTTTCATGTTTTTTTAGGTCCAAAGAGCTAAAGTAGAAAGAAAGTGCATTGTGGAGCTTTTTGGAGCATTTTGGGCTTGGAATGGATAGCACATGCATGGAGCAAGGTGGATGGACGAAATGGAAGACCAAAAGAGGCTAGGATTATGCTGAAGTTATGAAGAAATTAATTCAAGAAAAGGAAGTAAAGGATGCAAGCAAGAAAGAAGGAATGTTAGCCAAGTTACCTTATTTTATCCTACACTTTCCTAATCCTAATTCACCTATGTTCCAGCTACAAAGGAGTGTCCTAAATACTTTAGGACACTTAATTACATGTTTCTAAAAGACCTAATCCCTACCACAAAGGGTGTCGCACCTTTCTTCCCTTTCCTTTTTCCCTTGCCGTGCAAGGGATCCTCATTTCCTCTTTTCCTACCCTTGCCGCATATCCCTTTTCCCTTGTCCCCTTGGATTCTATTTTGACTTACCCTTTTGCCTTGTGGACTTAGAGTTAAAATCCTTCTAAAATAATCAAAACTTTCTTTTCTCTTTCCCTTTAATTCTGCCGCACCCTAGCCTTAATTCCCTAGGGTTTTGACATACTTTGCTATTTTTGTTTAAGTTCCTTGTCGCAGCCTTCCTTCAATCATTCACTACCATTCATACTTTCAGCCATTGTCCCATACAATTTATCACTCAAACCTTCACCCATCCCTTGTGCCGTAGCAAAGAAGAAGAAGGGGGACCTTGGACGTGCTTGTCATTCAAGTTGGATTGCTGGAATGTTTTTAAGTGTTTTCAATCTTTTGTTTTCAATGTCTAAGTTTATTTATCTTTGTTCTGCAAACATGAGGAGCTAAACTAATTTTAGCTAGGGGGAAATTCAAAGCCATGAACATATTTGCAATATGAATTGATTACTTCCAGTTGTGATTCTATAAATCGTGAATGCAATTTACTTAACTGTTTGATTCAAAACTTATTGTTGTTTGTGGATTAAGGATGCATACTTAGTTTGCATGCATGAATTTGATGCTAGAATATAAGAGAGTTTGACCTAATCGTTATGAACTTATATTCATAAGTAGTGGAGGTTGCTAGTCATAATCGTGTTAAGTGAATTCTTGGCAGGAGTATCATGCTCATCATAGTTACAAATGCTTTGTCAATGCTTATGATTTTCACAAAGCTTAATGATCTTTGATTGTATCTTTATTATGCTGTTCATGTAGGGAACTTTTGAAGAATAATTTGGTTTGCCGATGCGTTATCCATCCAATTCAATGGCTTAAGGAAAATATGAAGGTTAATTAGTGTTGTTCATGGTTAATCTGGGGCGTTAAGGCTCTTGGTTTATTGGAAAAGCAACTGGAAATCGTTTTGTATGCAAGTGTGTCTTGTGTGGAGAAGAACCCTCTAGCTAGCTTATCACCCATCCATTTACCCCAATTTCATGCCAAAATCTGTTTAAGTCTTTAGTTTACTTGTTTTACTTTAAATTCGTCAAAAATCCAATCCCCTTTACTTTATTGTGTCAAATTAGTTGGAATCTGTCCAAACTTGTGTTTTAAGTGTTTTAAACTTGTGTTTTGTGCTGTTTTGAGTCTTTTTAGTTTGTTTTGAGTTCTTTGAGTCTAGTTAAGTGTTTTCAAGCCTAGTTTTATGTTTTTTAAAGTCAGTTTTAAGTAGATTAGCAATCCCTCCTAATCCCCGGTCTAGAACGATCCCTACTTATATCTTTACGATTGTCATTAAAAGGGTTTAGTTTGAGTGCTAGTTTTTATCACATCAATTATAGTAGAGCGTATTGATTACACCCAGTCCTGTTCGTGTCAGAAATTATCTATACGAACTCGTGTGTCAGCTTAGATTGATGAGCACATAGTTATACTTGATTTCACATGATTATATTACTGCGGCATTTGATATATCATGACTTGGCATATTTCTAATTATATTGTTGATGTACTTTTGATACATACTTACGTAATATGTTTTATGGAAACTATACTTGTTTTACAACAAGGGGTTACTATGTTCGAAAATAAAGGTTTTCTTACAAACGTTGTTTTACTGACCTACTTAACTTTGCTTTTTGCCCATCTAGGTTTAGTAGATGTGCTTACGTGTAAACGAGGATTTTGGCAAATCTTAGGAGATGGTTATCTTCAGTGGTATAACCCTCATCCTATTTACTATATTGTCTTACACTCTGACATCATGCGTGAAATGGGTTCAATCCCTCTCACTCGCACAATCTTTTGATTAGGCACTTGTAGGTTTAAATTTATTCACATCCTTTTGTCCACTACACTATACTCTATGGCTTCGTCACCCTCCAGGTGTTAGCTCGCACAACTTGATTCGGAGTCCAAGTGGACATTTCGAGTCGGAGTGTGTCAGTTTGTTATCAGACCATAAGTTTGGGCAGTATTGCATTCATCACACGTGTGATGTAAGCATTCTTGGTTCTTGAACCTAATTTTCGAATCTTGCCACCTCATTGAGCATGAAAAACTTGTTAAGTTTTCCCTAAGTTTTGGGTACTTTAGATGATTTATCATCATTTTAGAAAATCGTTTTGGTAATTGTCCCTAGGCTTTGAACAATGAATCTTCCTACCAAGGAATTTCCATTTTGGGGAACGAGTTACTAGCTTCGCAGTCAGGCTAATGCATCAAGGGTTGAGTATCACCAAGGATTTATCGATAAATCCTATCGCTTTTCTTCCACCACTTTTACCAACCTTGCGAGTTAGGAAACCATAAATGGTTTTGTTTCTTTGGTAGCATCTAATAGTTTACCCTCTCTTAGAATCCCTGCGAAGGTTACTTCGTCAAGATTCTAGAAATGTCTGAAACGACAACCTGGTGCTAAAGTGGTAGCATTTGACAGAAGAACATATAAGGGACAATCACTTTTGGTCCCTTTTAGCACTAATATCTTTAAACGTACTAGTGTTCATGTTGGATCTTCAGGAGGAAGATCAACTCCCGATAAAGTCCTTTTCAAGGTAGATCTTTAGCAAGATCTTTTCCAGCCATGGGAATTTCCAACCAATGCTAAGTCGCAAACTTTCCTTTCGATGTTGTACTCATCTTTGGGGTGAGTATAGGGTCATGGGTATGAGTTATCATACCCCGGGAGTAACAAGAATCCCAAAAGCAGTAACCAAATCCTCCTAGAATCAACACTTCACTTGACCAGTTCCTTTCCAATTACCCTAAGCTTACACCTCGAATGGGCTCTAACCATACTCAGCCTACGGTGACGCTACTAATTAACGATGCTATCCAATATCCAAAGACCGTTGACAGTATTCGGTGGTATGATTTCTGATACCGGACACAAGTACTAGTATGGGGGAGTGATACTATATTAAAATATCGGTTCACAGTTTCGAGGTAACGAACAATATTAAAATATCGGTTCACAGTTTCAAGGTAACGAACAATATTAAAATATCTTAAGCGCGTTAATTAGCGACGCTACTGATAGACTGATTTACAATGGCTACTTGAGCCGAATAAACTAGAATCATGGAAGCTTAGGAGTAAGCTTTATATTAGAATGGTAAGCTTGTGGCCGTACTAACCACGCCACCCATTTAGGTAACAGGAACCTTTTCGACCAGCCACTTTTCCGATCACTTTCACAGGCAAACAGCTGAATCAAAGCTTAAGGAATTTTCACGTTGTTGGAGTGAAACGAGTTTTGAGAAGCTTACGAAGACCTTGTAGTGCGAGGGGTAGAGAAAAAAAGCAATATCATACAATCCATGGACGTGTATCTTTTGCATCATTTCTCAAAATTCTTTCGGAGCCATCACCAAGTAGTGAGGTGAGGTGCACCTCGATCCATTTTATGTACTACACCAGTTCTTCCTGGCATCTTTTCGAACTACAACTGTGTCCTTAAGAGTAGACAGTACGTAATTCTTATGGAGGGCCCTTGTCACCTATTGATAGGAGCATATTTATGCGACTTTGTTATCTTATTTCTTTGCATTTACTTCGTTAATTTCCATTTATTTTGGTAATATATGTTATTTTCATATTATTGTAGGTCTAGTTGGTAAAGATGACAATAAATAGCTAAATGGAGCAATTTAGAGCAGTTTTGGACTTGGATTTGATAGCATGCGTGGATAGCATATGGGCTGAACGTTTTTGGTGATTAAATGATGCTACACATGTGCTAAAATCTGGAGAAATTAAAGTTGAGGCTTGGAAGGCAAGGAATTACACAAGAAAGAGGAATCATAATTGGAGAGGAACAATATCTTATCATATCATATCTTACCTTATCTTATCCTATCTTATCCAACATTATCTTATCTTATCTCCAGTTGCAATGAGGAATCCTAATCACATTCCAACACTTTCTACCTGATTTTTAGTGTCCTAAAATAACTCAAAATCGCCAAAACCCTTTCCTCCTTGGATTCAACCGTTTCCCCATATATATATGAAATTCCTGCAGCGATTTAGGGGGTGCCATGCTTACCATTCATCCATTGAAGTTGCTGGAATTTTCAGAGTTCTTTCTATCTTTGTTTTAAGTTTCAATGTTTATTTTAGATTGTTTTTCAGTTATGATGAACATGTGTAACTAAGTTTCTTTTTAGCTAGAGGTGAATTCGAAGCCATGATCATATGTTTTATATAAATTGATTACATTTAGTTATTGTTCCATAAAACATGAATGCGGTTTACTTATATGCTTTATAGAGAACTTATTCTTGTATGTTTATTAAGGGTGCACACTTAGTTTGCATGCAGGGATTTGATGCTAGAATATAAGGGAATTTTACCTAGTCGTTATGAACTTATATTTGCAAGTAGTAAAATTCACTAGTCATGATTGAGTTAAGTAAATTATTGGCAAGAGTATCGTGCTTTTCATAGTTACGAATACTGTAAATGCTTATGTTTTTCACAGAACTTAATGATATTCGAGATGTATCTCTATCATGCTTTTCATAGTTAGGGAACTTGAGAAGAATAATTTGGTTGCGTCACAATCAATGAACTTAGAAAAATTTGAAAGTTAATTAGTGCTGTTCACAATTAATTTGGGGCATTGTCATTCATGGTTTATAGGAAGTATAACTGGAAATCGATTTGTATGCATTTGATTGATAGGAGCATATTTATGCAACTTTGTTATTTTATTTCTTTGCATTTACTTAGTTAATTTCCATTTATTTTGGTAATTTATGTTATTTTCGTATTATTGTAGGTCCAGTTGGTAAAGATGACAAAAGATGGCAAAATGGAGCAATTTGGAGTAGTTTTGGACTTGGATTGGATAACATGCGTGGATAGCTTATGGGATGGATGTTTTGGTGTTTAAATGGTGCTAGATATGTGCTAAAATCTGGAGGAATTAAAGTTGAGGCCTGGAAGATAAGGAATTAGACAAGAAAGAGCAATCTTATCCAACCTTATCTTAACTAATCTTATCTTATCTCCAGCTACGAAGAGGAATCCTTATCACATTCTAACACTTCCTATCTGATTCTAGGAGTCCTAAAATAAATCAAATAACCTAATCCTTTTCCTCCTAGGGTTAGCTGTGCCTTTACCCTATATATATGGTATTCATGCGTCAAAATTAAGGAAAAGAGAAGAGTGCCACAACCTGCATCTAGGGAGGAGTGTGCCGTAACCTGCAATCATCCATTGAAGTCGCTGGAATTTTCTGGGTTCTTTCTATCTTTATTTTAAGTTTCAATGTTTATTTTAGATTATTTTTCAGTTATGATGAACATGTGTAACCAAGTTTCTTTTTAGCTAGAGGTGAATTTGAAGTCATGATCATATGTTTTATATAAATTGATTACAACCATCTATTGTTTCATAAAACATGAATGTGATTTACTTATTTTCTTTATAGAGAACTTATTCTTGTATGTTCATTAAGGGTGCATATTTAGTTTGCATACAGGGATTTGATGCTAAATAAGGGAATTTCACCTAATCGTTACGAACTTATATTTGCAAGTAGTAAAAGTCACTAGTCATGATTTTGAGTTAAGTAAATTCCTGGCAGGAGTATCATGCTTTTCATAGTTACAAATGTTTTGTCAATGCTTATGATTTTCACAGAACTTAATGATCTTTAAGATGTATTTCTATCATGCTTTTCATAGTTAGGGAACTTGAGAAGAATAATTTGGTTGCGTCGCTAGAATTCAATGAACTTAGGAAAATCTGAGAGTTAATTAGTGTTGTTCACAATTAATTTGGGGCATTGTCATTCATGGTTTATAGGAAGAATAACTAGAAATCGATTTGTATGCATATGTTTCTGATGCGAAAATTAACTTAACACACAAATTTAACCCTTTTTTGACAACTGTAGTATAAGTATAAGTAGGGATCGTTCTTGACCGGGGATTAGGAGGGCTTGCTAATAACCTCTAAACTGACTCAAAAACATAAAACTAAACTTAAAAATACTTAACAAGACTCACAAGACTCAAAGCAAACTTAAAATACTCAAAACAACTTAAAACAACTAAATAAACTTAAACTAGACACTAGGAATGACTTTGGACGAAAATTGACTTTTACTTGAATCAAAACATTTAAAAACACAAATTAAAACAGATTCTAACTAATTAGACACACTAAAGTAAAGGGGGATTGAGTTTTGGACGAAGTTGAAACAAACAAACAAGTATGAAAAACTAGATAGATTGTAAAACAAATTTGAGAAATAAGATGATAGATGGGATAGCTAGAGGTTTTTTCTCCACACATGACATGTATGCAAATAATTCGATTTCCAGTTACTACTGAAGGAAAAATTTTGTCCTAGCTAAGAACAAGTATGAACATTTGAATACACATGCAAGCTATCAACACTTTAAAGTAGGCATGCATCCAAAAACAATTCATAAAACCCATGACTTTCAAAGCCTAGTATATGGTGAACCAAAATAAACTCTTTAACAAAATTAAAGAGAAGTAAAGATTTAGTGATTCTTTACCCTTGAAGCTCATCCTTGTTTACACAAGGGATTCACCCAAGTGGAGGGCCTTCAAGTCACCTCCAAGCTCCTTGAATCCTCCTTGTGTTTTCCTCCCTTTAGTGCTCCTTTGATGATTAGAGGAAAAAGGATTTGTTCTCCAAAAACATCAAAAGCTTGATGTCTCTAAGTCTCTTCACCAAGGTTGTATATTGTGAAGATGATATGGATGACTTAGAGAGATTTTAGATGCTAGTAAAAATCCTCTAAGTGGCCGGCCTCTATGTAGAAAAAGAGAGAAAATGTTTCACCCAATTTCTATTAGAAAAACCCTAATGAGAAAATTGCTATAAAGTTGCTTTTATAACATTTTCTTTGGTGAGTGGCAAACTTGTAATTAAGCAAGCTTGCCCATTCACCCTAATGGCCGGCCTCTCCTTGTTATTGGGCTAATTTGCCCATTTTGTTTTAGTTGTCATACAACTTAAACATATTGGGCCTTGTGGACCAAAACACTTTTGGGCCCCAAAACCCAAAACCAACATATAAGCCCAATACGAACCTTTCGTATAATTAATTAACCAATTAATTAATCTTGACCACTCTTCAATTAAACCATTTAATTGCTTATCCATTTCATATAATTTCTTCACTAACATCCTTATGTGGTGTGCGATCCATTAGGTTCCAATTAGCGAGGCAGTGGGCGATGTTACTCTTAACGATCGATTGTGAATTGAAACCACATTTCAATTCTCCCTTAAGATTAGTGCTTGCTAATCTTCAGGGCTTCCACAAACCATGAGTGACACCTAGCAGCATATCATGGTTACCCAAGCTAAGTAGAATTGGTTGGAGAACCTATCCAGTTACAACTACAATGCAATACGGTCCTTCTCTAATACAATACTCTTAATCACATTGTTTAAGTGATAGTTTGTTTCATGTCTACTATCCAATGTGATACTTTCCTATATGATTCCTTTGAATATGATTTGGAACATACTTCCTAAGTCATATTCATATGCTTTGGCCAAAGACTTTGGAATCATATCGTAGAGTATTCTCCTTCCACCATGGAAGGTTAGAGATCCCTTGTTGTGCATTCATATGCCTACATGACTAGATAGCTTGACCCCAACAATGCCGTGGACAATCCGAAGGAATGCCATTGACATGATCAAAGATCAAGGACCTAACCATTAGACATCTATGATGCCTCAGGTCAAAGGACTACTTTGCATATTGCAACTTTAGAGTTCATACATGACATGTATGTTCGAACTCTCTTTTGATCGACGTTCAGTGTACTCGATTACTTTTTTGAGCACCTATGTGTTTGTCTCAGTGTCCAACACCAAATGACTTGAGACTAGTTCATACTCACGTTTGAGTCAACATAACACATACTAACCTTAGCGGATTGTCAATACCCAATTGGCAATCCTATGGCTAGGAACGTTTTAGGAATGAACATAAGAGAGAGGTCTCGATAATCTAACTCATTAGATCACTTCTCTCTTAGAACAAATACATTCCTTGGATTCCTTTATTGCTTAAACACATGATACAATAAATAGTGATTAACAATAAGCTTTGCCCTTCATTAAACATATAAAAGTTTAATACAATAAGTATTCCAAAAGCTATTACATCAAATGAGTGGCTTTGTGGGCATACTTCCAACAACTACTTCATTGAATTATGAATGACAATGCTCCAAATTAACCGTGACATCACTAATTAACTCTCAGATTCTCCTTGTTTTATTGGATTGGATGACATCATTCGACAACCCAAAACATTCTTCAAAAGTTCCCTACATGACATCACAGTAGAGATACATTCAAAGATCATTACGTTTAATGAAAATCATAAGCATTGACAAAGCACTTGCAACTATGACATCATGTCACTCATGCTAGGAATTGAACTTAAAGCGATCATTTATAAGTGACCTTCACTACAAGTGAATATAAGTTTGTAACGATTAAGTGAAACTTCCTTATATTCTAGCAACAGATTTATGCATGCCAATTAAGCGTCGACCCTTAATTAACAAATACAAATAAGTTATCAATCAAATAGTTAAGCCAATTGCATTCACGATTCAAGAGTTCATAACTGGAATTTATCAAATTATATTGCACACATAATCATGGCTTTGAAATCACCCCTAGCCAAGAGGGGTTTAGCCACTCATATTTACAACAAAACGAAAGGAAATGAATTTAAACATTAGAAACAAAAGAAACACCTAAACACTCCAACGATCCAAGTTGGACAGCAAGCACGTCCAAGCACTTTCCTTCCCTTCCTTTGCTACGGCACAAGATGTTGGTGAGTGTTTGAAGGTTTGTTTGTATGAAGGAATGGATGTGAAGATGAATGGATGTGTTTGGATGAAGGCTGTGTTGAAAATGGGAGTGAATGATCTAACAAAGTATGAACTAAATTTATGTTACACACACTTCCTTTTATAGAGGAAGTGCATGGCAATGGAGGGGAACATGGAGTGGTGTAGCAATTGAGTGCAATGATGCATGAAATCTGAAATGATGGAGGGAACAAGGAATGGTGTAGCAATGATTCAATGTAATGATGTATGAATCTGAAATGATAAGGGGAACAAGAAATGGTATAGCAATTGAGTGCAACGATTCAATGTAATGATGCATCAATCTGAAATGATGGAGGGAACAAGGAATGGTGTAGCAATTAAGTGCAACGATTCAATGTAATGATGCATCAATCTGAAATGATGGAGGGAACAAGGAATGATGTAGCAATTGAGTGCAATGATTCAATGTAATGAAGCATGAAATCTGAAATGATGGAGGGAACAAGGAATGGTGTAGCAATTGAGTGCAATGAGTGGTGTTTGAAATGATTCAAAGGTGAAAGTGAAGTGATGATGCAAAGCATGGGGGTAAAATGGAGTGGTGTTGCAGCTAAGGAACATGAATGATTGTGCACATGGTAGAGAAAGGAAAGGGAGGTGGAATGATGCAACAAATGAGTCAATGGAGGGAACATGGATGATGATGCACGACAATGATAGAAAGGTGAATGGTGGAGTGACACCCCTTTGTGGCTGAGCTCTTTGTCATTTTTACATTAATTCTTCTTTCTCTTTAACACATTCCTAGCCTCATTAGTCTTCAATTTCGTCCATCCACCTTGCTCCCTCATGTGCTATTCATTCCAAGCCCAAAACTGCTCCAAAATGCACCAAAATGCATCTTATTGCTTCATAAAGCCTATGGACCTACAAACACACGAAAATAGCTTAAAATACATAATTAACTAAGAAATAACAACATAAATGCATGAGAACAAGCTAACTCAGTCGCATAAATATGCTCCTATCAGTTTCATGTGTGGAGAAGAATCCTTTAGCTATCATTTCATCCATGTTTCATTCACAACTTAATTTACATGATGCCATTTACTTTTGTTTTCATTAAATTCGTCCAAAATTCCCCCAGTCATTGTTTAGATGTTAGTTTAACTTAGTTTTTAGTTTTACTAGTTTAATTTGTTTTGATTAGCATAACTTAGTTTTTAGTTTTACTAGTTTAATTTGTTTTGATTAGCATCCCTTCTAATCCCCGGAATAGAACGATTCCTACTTACTCGTACTACGATTGCATAATTTATAGGGTTTAATTTGTGTGTTAGTTTCTACCACATCAATGATTCATGTGTGGAGAAGAATCCTTTAGCTATCCTTTCATCCATATTTCATTCACAACTTAATTTACTTGCTACAATTTACTTTTGTTTTAATCAAATTCGTCCAAAATCCTCCCAGTCATTGTTTTGTAGTTAGTTTAAATTAGTTTTCAGTTTTACAAGTTTAATTTGTGTTGTTTAGCATCCCTTCTAATCCCTAGAATAAAATGATCCCTACTTACTCATACTACGATTGCATAATTTATGGGGTTTAATTTGTGTGTTAGTTTCTACCACATCACCTATCCACAAGGCGAAAGGTCAAACCCTAGAGTCATACCTAGACTTCAACAACTGAGTTGGTTGATGACTAAAATCGTTAGTCCCACTTCGAGTTGTTGTTCTCTCCGATTAACTTTTGGAAATTTAAGTGTTTGGGAACACCGACACCCAGCCTCATACCATTTTCTCGAGTAATCATTGTTAAGTTGGTACTTTTTTGGGAGACGTGATCTCAGTAAACGACATTTTTTCCTTTTTCCAAGGGTTTAGCGGAAGAAGGTTGAAATTCTCCCAAAGTATTGCAAAACTGAGATATCTTTGATCTTGTCAATTTATCGACAAATTGTTGGCGAACCTTTCGGCTACAATGTTTTCCTTACTTACGAATGAGGAAAGTTAAATTAGGTTGGGTTGTTGAAAATGAGTAAAGTTCCTGACAACTGAAGTGTTATCTCACCTTACTCTTATTTTACACCTTTTGATGACCTGATCATTTCAAAATCCAGGAGGATGTATTCTTTAGATATTTTGGCTATGCAGAGACAGCATGATGGAGTATCACTTTTATTTTTCTACGATCAGAACCATTCGAAATGAACCATCTCATTCATGACCTAAAGCTAGCAGTCATCATCTTTATTCGAAAGCTGGATGACACTTCTCTGGGGAGAAACGTGTTCAAAATCTTCACCAACCTCACAAATTTCTCTAGTGCACTTTAGCCGGGAAGAAGCTAAATTTCTGATAGCGATGAATGGTAGAACAAGAGCAATGTCTACGATTGCACTATCGTGTATTATCCCAGTTGTGAAAACGTATTTACTGGTATAGCAACAAAAGACGTATCTACCCTTGAACATCCTTAACTTGTCCTATCCTATTCTAGCCGGGATTCACTAGCTACAATTTAATGATACTTACAAATAATCAAGAATCTTTCGAGTAGTTATAATCACTTGCTATGTCTGAGTAGAGATAGGAAAATATCGCCATACGCTCCTAGTACGAGTTTCCTGTACATGTGGAGATTTTGGTGATGTACGATGATTGTTGATTGACTTGACGAGTCAATTTGCTTTCCATTGGTTCAAAAGGACAATATTTTTATGCCTCTTGGTAAAATTGCCCAGTCTTGAAACCTATTGGGTCTCCTGACATTCCGATCAATACTTACTCTGACTATGATTCCATGGTTACCATACTCAGTTGAACGAATCTTATCGTGGTGATTAAATATTTTGAAAACTACTGTTGTAGTTTGACGTTATGTAGTCGATCTAGTTTTCTCATGCCCTAAGTTTGATGGACTTGCTTTGATCCTCAAATTCTCGAGTATTCTTCTGGCCTTCTTGACGTAGTTACTTTTCACTAAGTTTGAGAGAACTTCACTATGAATTTGCTTGCTAAGGCATTGCAGACAACGTTGGCTCAACTACATGGCAGGTGTGTCTCGTGATGCGAGTTTTACTACTAAGTTTTGGAGAAGTCTTCTTGAAGGCCACATGTAGTAAGTTTTGTCATCGACTACATTTCTCCCTCAAACTAATGGCCAGTCTGAACGAATTACTCGGACTTTCATGGCATGTTACGTTTATCTGCTCTATAGTTGTAGCATGATTGTAGTAGACACTTAGTTCTGTTAGAGCTGCGAGTAACTACGGTTACAATTTCTGGTCTTGGTTGTGTCACTGTTGGGACGTAGTATGGAGATTCTTTGCTTAGCACTTGTTTGACTGAGGAGTTTTACAAACAAGTGTTCAATTGTGCGAGTTCACAATATAGAAATGTTATTTTATTGTTGTTGTTCCCAAAGGGGTAGTACGTGAGCACGGTCGAGACTTGACTAGACGTTTGTGTAATTCTCAACGGGGGCATGATGGTAATATTGTTACTTACTTATCGTGACAACGGTGAGTTGTTGGCATTACGGGCTGCAGACTGTAATATCAAGGACTTATTCGTTGGATTCGCTAAGCAAGTAAATAGGTAGGTCCTTTTATGTTAGTACTTACTTATGTGTTTGTTGTATTTTTCCTATTTATTACTTGGGCTCGACCCAAGGATATTATGTACTTACTTGCGGAGTACACGACACACGGGAGCGTAGTAGAAAAATCCTATGTTCAATTTTACTATCAGTACGACTACTCTAAACCTTATGTTGTTATATATATGTATTTTCGATGCGACGTTAGTACATATAAATATTTTTGACGTTTTGTTTTTACGAAAACTATTATATTATAGTATTGTATTGAAAAAGAAGGAAATTATGAGTTGGAGGCATGAAAAGGAATTAATGCACTCTGAATTGCGACGGAGCGGTATTTCCCCCCTTTTCTACAACCACTTTGACTTGATTTCTTCATCACGTACATCTATTTTTATTCTTCCTAACTTTGATTTTTGTATAACAAATGATTTTAAATTTCGAGGACGACATTTTCTTAAGAGTGGTAGGTTGGGACAGCCCGTCCCAAATTTTACAATTTTATGAATTTTAAATGAGTGAAGTGATGAAAATGCCCTAGGGCGAGGGTGTTGAATTTTGTTGACCAGTGTTTTGGAAGATGTAGGACCTATTCTTTTAGCGTATCCTCGTAGTTCTCGATAGTACGAACGCGTATGCGTAAACGGATCTCAGTTTGGAGCTAAAACGAAGATTTTATGGAACTACGAAGTTGGAGGGATAGTTTTAAACATTGTTTTATTAATTTGGCCCGTAGGACCCATACCCACACACTCTCCAACCATTCCTCTCCACGTGTCTCTTTCCCTTTCTTTCTCACTCTTTGGATCTCACCTCTCCCCTCTCCTTTTCAGATCTCTCTCCCTTTTGAAACTCCCTCTCTATCTCTCTCTTTCATTCCCGATCGAACCCACGCACACTTGAGACCCCTACACACATCGACGACGGTACACCCACTATCACCAGCATTTACCCTCTGTCCTTCCGTCTCTGTGGAACTCTAGAGCACCCAGAATCCAGATCCTAACGAACCGTGGCTTGCGAGCCCAAATCCGGCCACCTTCGGTCTGCTCTCGATGAAACGAAGGTAATAAACTTCTTCCCCTCTCTTGTATCTTCACGTTCGTAAGTAGATCGAAGTGTAGATCGTTGAAATGACGTCGACCAGAGCTTAGAAGGCTCTAGCCTTCTTCCCCGACAAGAAATAAAACCAGGCCCTCGGGCCGTTGTGACTTGGGCATTTGGGTCGTTAGCTAATAAGCCTAAACCCTTGGGCTGGGCCTTTTAGCCCAAACCTCTGTGTGTGTAGCCCAGGGTTTTCAGCCCTTTAGAACTTAGAGAAGGGCAGGCCTTTGGGCCTTCCAAATTGAGCCTCCGCCTATTACCCTTTAAACCTTAAAACCCTATTGGATCCCAGGCCTTTAGGCCTTAGAATCCGACCCATTTTATCAAAGCCCAGGACCAACCAAGCCCAAACTCATTTGGGCCCAATCCGGTCCGACCCAAACCCTTGACCTAGGTTGACCCAGTTTGACTCGTGACCCGTTGACCGACCCGATCAACGCTGGTATTTGACAGTTGACTTTGACCAGTCAACGTTGATCGTTAACTTTTCAGGTTAACCTTTTTCGAGTTTTCTATCGAGACCCTCCTAGGCTAACTTCGATGTCCTAGACCCGTTTCCGACGTCCGTTTTCTCAAATTCAATCATTTGGTTAGAGTTTCATTAATTGGACCATTTATGTGCTTAGGTGGAATTATTATCAAAGATTCCTAGCTTCCTAGCTTATACGAATGTGACTTCACAATTACTGTTGTACTTTTGATACATACTTACATAGTATGTTTTTAGGAAACTATACTTGTTTTACAACGAGGGGTTACTATGTTCGAAAATAAAGGTTTCTTACAAACGTTGTTTTACTGACCCACTCAACTTTGCTTTTCGCCCCTCCAGGTTTAGTAGCTGTGCTTATGTGTAAACGAGGATTTTGGCAAATCTCAGGAGATGGTTATCTTCAGTGGTATAACCCTAATGGGTTCAGTCCCACTCACCCATGCACTATTTGGATTAGGCACTTATATGTTTCAATTTATTCACATCCTTTTTTTCCACTACACTACACTTTATGGCTTCGTCACCCTCCAGGTGTTGGCCAGCACAACTCGATTCGGAGTCCAAGTGGACATTCGGGGTCGGGGTGTGTCACAATGCAAAACAAATTTTGAGTTTGAAGGTGTACAATGGTGAGTTTTGAGTTTTAAGGAGTAAAGTGGGATCAAAATCGAGTTCTAAAAAGTACAATGGTGGCTTTTGAGTTTCAGGGGGAAAAATAAGGCCAAAATCGAATTTTAAAAAGTAAAGTGGCAACTTTTGAATTTCATGAGATAAAGTGAAATCAAAATCGAGATACAAAGAGCACAACTAAAAATAAGTCAAAGAATTATTTACTCAGTCATATAACAAAAACAAATTATATTAGTCGGTGCACATGGCACGTTGCTATTGCTCGTGAGAACAAATTTACTTTCCATTTATCTTTTTTACACCGACACTCTTCTCCTTAGTCATTATTCATAATTTCATCAGCCTAGGAAATGCACCCACTTTCACACTTGGACAATTCCAACCGGTGGGAAAAATATATTTCTTTCTTTTTTTATCTTTTTAATTGTTAGGGGAAAAAGCAAATGAATCATCTTTATATTCAACTAATGTGACTACCCTAATAATGTAAAATTGCAATGATAAAACACATCATGACAACGCAATGTAAAGCAAACATAACTCTCAAAATTTGGATCTAACCAAGTTGGATAGAGTAGTGTGTTTTACTCTCTGCATTAGAATTTAAATTTCTCTCTCCATAAATTATAATTAGGTAAATTTAGCATCTTTGTACTCAGTTTCGAGTGCGAGTCAAACTCCTTTTATATTGCATGCATACGTGACAAGGAAAAAAAAACATTCAATGTCTTTGTATGGGCTTATAATAAAGAATAAAAACATCATGGAATAAATTGAATGTGATATCCAATCCCAAATTTTCTAGTTATTTCATTCTAGACGAATTTCAGAGATTTAATTGAATATAGTTCGTTAAATTCTCCAGTTTTGAGAAAAACCCAATAAAAGGTTTTTTTTTTGTCATTTCCAATTTTTACTTGACCTTTTTGGTCAACTCTTGAGTTGATTAGATAGAGCTCGATCCCATGAGCACATAGGCTCAAACGGATCCTAATTTCGACACTGATTCTGGCCAATTTCGATGAAATTTTTCGACGCCACCACTACCATCTTGAAGCTCTCACTCTGCTCAACAGAACCCACTCAAGAACCAATTTAACCATCATATGTGGCGATGCAAGGCCACAAAACCCAACGTTTTTGTGATAGTTCCGACGACGTTTTCCCTTTTTCCTTTTTGTTCGATGAATCAACGAAGTGACGGTTGACGCCACCATCTACCTTTTGTAGGCCATCATGCCAGGAGTAAATCCTGACCAACCCCGACCCCATTGGATGACCGTAGGTGGCGAATCAACACCAGGAAGTTTTAAACACCCATTGGCTTAACCGCATGAATTGGTAGTCTTCCGTCCATTTTTTGACTCCGTGGCAGGTATAAAAGTTGTTCTTCTTGTTGAGATTACATTTTTGTAAATTTTGGTAGAATATGGAGCTAGTCAAACAATTAGGTTTGCTATATTTCATAGATTTTGGATAGTGAGATATTCTCGATGTCCTTAGTCCATGTCCAAGGTCTGTTTGTTGAAATTTGATACGATAGTTCGATTATTCACTTTTTAGGATAATCATTCCACTATACAATTTTCGTAGTGGATGAAGATTCGATTGTTGGATCGTTGTAAATTTTTAGTATGTTGGTATGGAAGCATATTGAGACCCTTACAAATCAAAAATCCAATTTGTGGATCTTCCGCATAGAATTACTATTGTTGTGGGCCTTACCGTTGATATTTCACTGACGATTGACTTTTTATTCAACATGTCCCGAATTATTCTAATGTGTCATTTATTTATAAAATGTTGTTAGTTGGCTTATCACAATGACGTGTCATTCCCGGTTGACGTGCATTTGGATTCACGTGCAAGTGTCACTTGGTCTCGTTTATGTATCAGTCATACTAAGTTTCCTAAGTGGGGTTTTGTGTACTGTATTAGGTTTCTTGGGGAGGTGTTGATGAATCTAGAAATGTTGAAAGAACCCGGGTGAGTAACTTTAATATTATGTGATATGGTTATTACATGAACACTTCCTTGTTATATACGATGTGGATATAACATGGATTTACAAATGATGTGGAAATGTGTGCTACTACTACATGTTTACTTGATGGTTTTATCAAGTATATATATATATATATATATATAGATATGCTATGTTTCAAATGATTCTAAAATATGATGGTGATAACTCATATATTTTATACATTTATATCATCCATTCCTAGTCTCTTTATGATATTTTTGAGTTAAAATGGTTGTGTTTTACCCTCTTTTGTGTTAATGTGCAGTTAATTGTATTTTAGACTTCATTTGGGGGTAAATGAGGCAAACTGGTGTTGAAAGTGGAGAATTGAATAAGGATTCTGATATAGAGAGAAAATCAAAAGTGCACAATTGAAGATGGTGATGCATATGGCCCTTTAAGAGACCAATTGTGAGAATCCGTATTTTATATTGGTGAAAGCCCTAGAACCATGCTTATGCTTAGTCATAAGTTTATAAGGTGGACATGTGAAGCTTACCATGCGGCCTTATCTCCTATCCTTTTTAAGGTGCTTGTAAGCACCATGCTAGGTTGGACGTGTAGCTTCACAATTCAAGTCTTGAATCCAATTGACACATCTTATTGCCACCGTTTAATCATTAGCTTAATCACCTAGTTAGACATCATCTCCTCATGTTATGATTCCATGCCAATTGACACGTGCCTTTATGAGTCACTAAGTTTTGGAGCCACTCGATACTATAAATAGGGACTTCATCTCTCTGTTTTAAGAATGTGAGTTGGATTGGCAATAAGGTCTATGGTTGCATGCATGTAAGGCATGCATGTTAATGAGAAAGGAACCATGAGAGTTTGACATGCAAAGTGTTAGTCCTAATATGTGTGTGTGTGTGTGTGGAGAGAGAGATTGGGTTACAGAGAGACAAGAAAGAGAGTTTGGGTTAGTATGCTGGTTGTGTGGAGATTGTTAGTTGGGTTGTCTTGCCAAAGCTTTGATTATCGAGGTGAGTGGTTTATGTAATGTGTTTCAAAATATTCTTATTTTCTGATAAACGAAAACCACGAGCTATCGTGGGTTTTATCTATTTATAAATCTCTATCTATTTTAAGTCAATCATGTTGGATTTGTTGAAATGCTTTTGGAATTATTAATATGGTGATAAGTGGATTATTTGGATATGTTCATGGAGCATGAGAACTTTAGTGTTGCTTTAATCCAAGGGATAAATGTAAACTGCACATAGGGACATTAGGGTGGAAAGGCCAGTACGGGTCACATGGTGAGTTACAATTTATGAAGGATGTAATGAACACGTGACTCAAATCAGGAACTAAAGGGTGATTTGGACGAATTATAAACTTAACTTGAATCAAAATACTAATGGGGGGTTGTTTCGACGAATTTAAGATTTAAACAAACAAACTTGCAGAAACAAACTAAAGGGTACGAAATTGGGTGAATGGTGAAAGGCTAGCTAGAGGTTCATCTCGACACATGATACATATGCAAACAAATTGATTTCCGGTTATTATTCCTATCGACCATGAATGAAAACACCCCAGATTAATAGTGGACAACACTAATGAACCCTTAGATTCTCCTAAGTTCATTGAATTGGACTCAACGTTGCAACCAACTTATTCTTATCAAGTTCCCTACACGAACAACATGATAGAGATACATATCAAAGATCATTAAATTCTGTGAAAATCATAAGCATTGACAAGGCATTTGTAACTATCAACAACATGATACTCCTGCCAAGAATTTTACTTAACGCGATCATGACCTGTGACCTCCACTACTTATAAATATAAGTTCATAACTATTAGGTGAAACTCTCTTATATTTTAGCATCAAATTCATGCATGCAAACTAAGTAGGCCTCCTTAATCAACATACAAGAATAAGTTTTGAATCAAACAGTTAAGCAAATTCCATTCACGATTTATGAAATAATAACTGAACGTAATCAATTCATATGCAATATATGTTCATGACTTTGAATTCGCCTCTAGCTAAAACGAGTTTAGTTCCTCATGTTCGCACTTAAACAAAGATAACTTAAATTAAACATTGAAAACAAAAGATAAAATACACCTAAGAACGTTCCAGCAATCCAAGCTTGAATGGCAGGACACAGCTCCAAGGGTTTCCTCTCCTTTCTCCTTACAAGGTTGCGGCACTAGAGGGATTTCTGTGTATGATGGATGTGTGGTGCGAACTGTGGTGAGAGATGGATGATGTATGATTGTTGCGGCATAATGTATTTATAGGGAGAAGGGAAGGCACGGCAAAGGGCTAAGAAGGAGGGGAATTAGGACTCCAAATCAACAAGGAAAAGGACACTTCTCATTCAAATTCCAAGGAGGAAAATGAATGGTCCTTGCGGCAGGAAACATAGTTTTTAGAAGGGCTAGGTGCGACATGATTTTAGGGAAAGGGCTTGGCTTCTAGAAACCTGATTTGTAGATATCCTAATGTCATTTACATGTCCTCCTTGTAGCTAGAAATTAGGTAAAATATGATTAGGATAAGGTTAGGATAAGGTTAGGATAAGATAAGGTTAGTTTGAGATAAAGCAGGACTGGATAAGATAAGGTTGGTTAAGATAATGTTTGGATAAGGTTTTGAATAATGTTCCTTCTTTTTAGCTGATTCCTTATCTTCTTTGTATTGACTTTATTTTCTTCATCTCTTTAGCATATTCCTAACCTCTTGAATTTAAAAAACGTCCATCCACCTTGCAACATGCATGTGCTATCCATTCTTGGCCCAAAATGGGCCCAAAACTGCTCCAAAATGCTCCAAATTGCACTTTCTTGCCAACTTTGTCATTTGAACATGAAAACACACGGAAATAGTTTAAAACACTATAATAAGTAGAAATTAGCTATGTAAATGCAAGAAAACAAGCTAACTAAGTCGCATAAATATGCTCCTATGATGTGAAATATTCTAACACTCAAATTAAAACCCTATGACTGTAGTATATGAAAGTAGGGATCGTTCCAGGCCGGGGATTAGAAGGGCTGCTAATTTACACAAATTAAACTCTAAAACACTAAACTAGACTTAAAAACACAAAACTAGACTCTTATGACTCAAAACTGACTCAAACTACTTAAAACAGCACAAAACAAGCAAACTGACTCCAAACTAACACTAAGGATGACTTTGGACGAAAATTGATTTAAAATTGACTCAAAACACTTAAAAACACTTGAAAACACAAATTGGACAGATTCTAACTAACTTGACACAGCAAAGTAAAGGGGATTGGATTTTTGATGAATTTAAAGTAAAACTAAACAGATTTAAGACTCTAAATAACTTTGGACGAAATTGGTGATTTAATGGGTGAATGGCTAGCTAGAGGGTTCTTTTCCACACATGACACACTTGCATACAAATCGATTTCCAGTTGCTTTTCCAATAAACCATGAACCTCAACGCCTCAGATAACCGTGAACAACACTAATTAACCCTCAGATTTTCCTTAAGTCATTGAATTGGATGGACAACGCATCGGCAACCAAATTATTCTTCAATAGTTCCCTTCACGAACAACATAATAGAGATACAGTAAAAAATCATTAAGCTTTGTGAAAATCATAAGCATTGACAAGCCATTCGTAACCATGACAGCATGATACTCCTGCCAGGAATTCACTTAACACGATTGTGACTAGCACCCTCCATTACTTGTGAATATAAGTTCATAACTATTAGGTGAAATTCCCTTATATTCTAGCATCAAATCCCTACATGCAAACTAAGTGTGCACCCTTAATCAACAAATTGCATTCACGATTCATGAAATCACAACTGGAAGTAATCAATTCATATTGCAAATATGTTCATGGCTTTGAATTCCCCCTAGCTAAAATGAGTTTAGCTGCTCATGTTTGCAATTAAACAAAGACAATTAAATTCATTGAAACAATGGTTAGAATACACCTAGAAATGCTCCAACAATCCAACGTCTTGAATGGCAAGCACGACTTCAGGAGTCTCTCTTCTCCTTTCTCCTTGCAAAGATGCGGCAATAGAGGGATGAATGTGTATGATGGATGAAGGGGACGGATTTGTGATGGAAGGTGGGTGGTTTATGAGTGCTACGACACTTTATATTTATAGGGAAAGAATGATGCACGACATAGGCTGAAAAGGAGAAGAATTAGGACTCCAAATCATCAAGGAATAAGGATACTTCTAATCAGATTCCAGGGAGGAAAATAATTAATGTGTTTAGATGGATTAGGACTCCTAAATTCAGATAGGAAGGATTTAAAATAGGATAAGGACTCCTTTTGCAGCTGGAGATAAGGTAGGATAAGATTAGGATAGGATAAGATAAGATAAGGTTGGATATGGTTTTGGATAATGTTCCTTCATTTTAGCTGATTCCTTATCTTCTTTGTCTTGAATTTATTTTCTTCATCTTTTCAGCACATTCCTAGCCTCTTAAACTTCAAAACGTCCATCCACCTTGCTCCATGCATGTGTTATCCTTTCTTGGCCTAAAACTGCTCCAAATTGCTCCAAATTGCACTTTCTTGCCAACTTTGTCATATGAGCCTACAAACACACGAAAATAGCTTAAAACACTATAATAAACAGAAACTAACTATGAAAATGCAAGAAAACAAGCTAACTAAGTTGCATAAATATGCTCCTATAAAAAATTAAGCAAATCTTGGAAAAGACAGTTGGACCAACTCGGAAGGATTAAAGCTTCCATTTGAATGACGCATTTTGGGCATATCGTACAGCCTACAAAACACCAATAATGTCTCATTTTTCTGCTCATCTATGGAAAACCATGCCATCTTCCAATTGAGTTGGAGCATCGTGCACATTGGGCAGTCAAGACTTTCAATATGAACATTGATGCGATTGGTCTTCATCGGAAGTTACAATTGAATGAGCTTAAGAAAATTCGGAATGAGTCTTATGAGAACGTTCATATTTACAAGGAGAAAACAAAAGCAGTCCATGATAAGATGATTCGTAGTAAGACGTTCTCTGTAGTGCAGAAAGTGTTACTTTTCAACTCTTGCCTTCGATTGTTTCCAGGTAAGTTGCGTTCTAAATGGATTGGTCCTTTTGTTGTTACTAATGTATTTCCCTATGGTGCAGTTCAAATTCAAAGTTTAAAGACAGGACACGAATTCAAAGTGAATGGACACCGTTTGAAGCCTTATTATGAGTACTTTGAGGAGCATGTCATGGAGGATGTACCCCTCCAAGCCGCGGGCCATAGTGAAGCTTAAATGATGGTATCATCCAGCTGGAAGACGTTAAAGCAAAAGCTTCTTGGAAGGCAACCCATGTGTTGAAACAAAGAGACAATGGACTTTCCGGCTCCTACAACCATATTTGCTCTCTTTTATCCTTTTCTTTCTTATTTTTCCTTTGCCATGATTGTCTTGTTGGCTAGTTCTCTTTTATTACTTTCTTGTCTAAGTTTATTTTTGAAACATTGAGGACAATGTTTGGTTTAAGTGTGTGTGTGGGGGGGGGGGGGGGGGGGTAAACAAAGTGCTTTTCATGACTTATTTTCGAATTTCACCACCTATCAATACTAATGTTGTTATTCACTATTTTAAAGTGTTTTTGTGTCATATAAAGAAAATTGAAAAAAAATAAAATAAAAATAAAAATCGGAAAATGTTTGAGAAAATACCAAAAGGAAGTCATTTTTGTTGCTTGTTTGTGTCTTAGGGTACCTTCCAACACAATGATGAGGATTTGGTTTTTAATTACATGACTGTTGAAGAAAATTACAAACATGGGTGGAAGTTTGATATGGTCTTTGGTTAATACTTAGTTGTAGTTGTCATTTACGAATTCACATGCAATCACAAAGAGAAAAAAAATCAGTTTTTGTAAAATGCTTGAAGGAAGAAACTCAAACTAACGCTACAACCCTGAGAGACTTGAGACTATTCTTTGTTTGGAGAGTTATTAATATGTGATTTCTTGTTTTCTAAAGTCATTGCATGATCTCATTGTTTCTTTGCTTGGTTGCTACTTAGAATGGTTTTTTATCATTTTAGTTCCAAATACTAGAACTCATGTCCGTTTCATTCAAAGCTTAAAATTGATTGCATAACGAATAACAAAATGAAGTTGTTTAGTTACCACCAAAGCAAACAAGCCTTATCCCTTGCATTCCTTAGCCTGCATTATCCCTACCTAGCCATACCCTTGTTCTTAAAGAATAGTGAAGCATGACGTATTGGGAATTCCTTTTGATCTACGATTTGCAGAAAAACAAGTGTGGGGGAAGGATTTGTTCTTTTGAATCTGGTGAAGTAGTGTGTATGTTTTATGTTTCAAAAAAAAAAAAAACGTTGAAAGAGAAAAAAAAAGAAAAAAAAACAAGAAAAAAAAAAGAAAATAAAAGAAAAGAAATGGAAAAGAAAGAAAAAAAGAAGTGAAAAAGAAGTGAGAATGTGTTCATAAGTGTTGGTTGTTGAAGAAGGGTCCAAAAATGTGAATCTAACCCTAAAGTTGTACGAATCTTCCCTTCGTGTTTTAAATTGGGTGTTGCAATCAAAATTTAAATTCTAAGTGTTGATTTCATTACTTTGCTTACTATCACTTAAGAACCTTTGTTTATCCTTAACCATTCTTTGTTAGCCAATACCTTTGCCCCATTACAACCCCTATACTTCTATCTTGATTGTTATGTGTTTCAATATATGGAGTTCGAAATTGGTACGTGTTGGAGATATGCCCTGAAAGTCAATCTTTGGAAGAAACCTTTCAGGACAATGAATGTGTGTATAGATGACTCTTATACATCAAAAGGCAAAGATACTAATTAGGACTATCTCAATAAACGATATATGTCCTAAATAGTGAATCCATGGACAATGGATCGATGGAAGAAGTAATCTAATGATGTTAGACTACAGAGACCTTCTTCACATAACCATCATGTCCAAAAAGGTTCCTGGTCATAGGATTGTTAGAGGGATACTGACAATGCATAGACCAGTACACACTATGTCCCCTTCAATTAGAAGGATGGAAAGTCTCATCCCATTCATGTAGTGATACCAAGATAGGTATGTAGGTGCTCATTAAGGGAATGAGTTCACTGAACACAATCGAACGAGAGTACTTGCATGGAGGTCTACTCACATGTCAAGCAAGTAACTCTAATGGTTGGAATAATGTAAGTAATCCTTTGACCTGAGACATCATAGTTGTCTTGGGGATACGTTGCTGATCATTTTGATAATGAGACGTGACCACACCTCATCTTGGGTGTGTTCTATGCATTGTTGGGGTCAGTGATTTATTCTCAGAGGCATGTGAATGATCAACCAAGGATCTCTAATCCTCGTTATGAGAGGATGAATACTCTAAGATATGATTCGGGAATCTTCAACCGAAGTATCGAGCATAATAAAGGAAAGCATTCCTATACGACTCAATTGAATCATACAACATGGAATAATCACATTAGGGGTTTGACATAATATATCCATACCCTGATAATGTGATTGAGAGTATTGATTTAGAGAAGGATCGAATTACATTGTAATTCCAACTGAATAGGTTCTCCGAACAAATTCTACATTAGCTTGGGGTAGCCATGATATATGGTTAGTCGTCAAAGAAGAAGGAGAATTAAAAGTAAGTTTTAATTCACTAAGTGATTGGATTAAATATAATCAATTGGATTGGTGCCAATCACCACACTGCCTTGCTAATTAGAACCTAAAATAATTGTACACCGATACACTCTTGTAGTGAGACAACTAATGGATGATGGAAATAATTAATTGGATTAATTAAGTGTTGTGATTAATTAGAAAGTCTAAAGAAATCATAAAAGCGATAAAAGATTGTTTTGGGCTTAAAGAAAAGTTCGGGTTCATTTGGGCCCATTGGGCCTAAACCCATTGGGTCCTTTTATTCAAGCATAGGATGACTTGAAATGATAAAAGCCCAAAAGCCCAAACAGCACAAAGGGGCTGGCCAAATAAAGGGAAAGTGAGAGAGAGGGAGTCAAGTTGTTGGCTAACTTTCTTTGAGATATAAAAGGAACTTTTAGTGAAAAGTTTTATTAGGGTTTTTGTGAGTTTACTTTCACCAAAAATAAAGAAAACACAATCTCTCTCTCAACTCACAAGGCTGGCCACCAAGAGGAGATTTTAACTAATCATCTTTTCTCCTTTTGGTCATTCCTCCATCCATCTCACTACACTAGTGGGTGTGGATCTTTAGAGGTCTTCAACCTTGGAGACTAAAGGAGAACCAAGGAGCACTCATTCTAGCCAGGTGGAGGAAGCAAGGAGGGAGGCTAGGCTCAAGGAGTTCCAAGAACAAAGAGCTTGGAGGTGGTCAATCCTTGGTCTCAAGTCAAGATCAAGAGGTATAAAACTACACCTTCACTTTGTTCTTCAATAAAATGTTTTGATGCATCTCACATAAACCTATGCTTCTTGAAGGGGATTTGCATGACCATAGCTTTGATATTATGTGCTAAAATGCTTCTATTGCTAATGTATATAGATTTTCAATTGTATATGCATGCTAGTCACTAGAAATCCCATATAAATCTCATTATTTCCCTTCAGTACGAGCATATGGAATCCCTGGTTCTCGCTTCTAAGTAGTGGCATTCCATTCATGAGATCATATACATGTTTGTATTAATAATTCCAGAAAGTGCCTTCTTTGATATAACATATGTGAGTGCTAGTTTACATGTTTATATCAATCTTCTCAAATATACTTAGTATAGGGAGTGTAGTCAGAAAATTTGTGTGAAAATAGAGAGTGTATTCGGTGATAAATTAAGTGAATTCTCTAAGGCATGTTACTACATTCAAAATGTTGTTTTAATTGATTAAATGCGAGCTAGTGAATGGTTACTAGGGTTAAGTATAAGCTCGAGGGTAAGGATGGCTAAAATCTATGTGGTAGTGATTTTTAACATGTCATGTTTCATTGGAAATCCCTGAAGCAATTGTTGGAAGGTTTAGGTTGTGTTTTGTTTTTTTTTTTTTTTTTTGTGTTTTGCTCGGGGACTAGCAAAAGCTAAGTGTGGGGGAATTTGATAGGAGCATATTTATGCGACTTTATTAGCTTATTATAGTGATTTAAGCTATTTTCGTGTGTTTGTAGGACCAATTGACAAAGGTGACAAAAAAGGGCAAAATGGAGCAATTTGGAGTAGTTTTGGACATGGATTGGATAGCATGCGTGGGGAGCACTTGGGATGGACGTTTTTGGTGGTCAAATGAGTCTAGGAATGTGGTACAATCTGGAAGAATTAGGATTGAGGCTTGGACGACAAGGAATCAGAAATTAAAGCGAAACCTTCTCCAACCTTATCTAACAAACCTTATCTTATCTAACCTTATCCAAACATTATCCCATTTTATACAACATTATCTCATATTATCTCCAGTTGCAAGGGGGATTCTTTATCACATTAAACCACTTCCTATCTGATGTAAGGAGTCCTAAAACAATGCAAATAACCAAATCCTTTTCCACCACAAATTGTGTCGTGCCCCTGCCTATAAATACTACATATTGCCTCAACTTTCAGGGGGGAGAGAGGAGAAAAATACAAAGAGTGCCACAAGTTTCTGAGAGGAAAAGAGTGATTTGTGCTTGCAAGGAATGAGAGGAGAATGAGTGTTGTGCACCTGCATCTAAGGATTGCGCCGAATCTGCCATTGGAGTGCAGGGGAATTCCAGAGTTCTTTCTATCCTTATTTTAGTTTTGATGTTTATTTTAGATTGCTTTTCAAATATGACGAACATGTGTAACTAAATTTCTTTTTAGCTAGAGGTGAATTCGAAGCCATGAACATATGTTTTATATGAATTGATTACATTCAATTATTGTTTCATAAAACATGAATGCGATTTACTTATTTGTTTAATAGAGAACTTATTCTTGTGTGTTGATTAAGGGTGCACACTTAGTTTGCATGCAGGGATTTGATGCTAGAATATAAGGGAATTTCACCTAATCATTATAAACTCATATTTACAAGTAGCAGAAGTCACTAGTCATGATTGTGTTAAGTAAATAACTGGCAAGAGTATCATGCAATTCATAGTTACGAATGCCTTGTCAATGCTTATGATTTTCACAAAACTTAATGACCTTTGATATGTGTTTCTATCATGCTTTTCATAGTTAGGGAACTTGAGAAGGATAATTTGGTTGCGTCGCTGAGTCCAATTCAATGAACTTAGGAAAATCTGAGAGTTAATTAGTGCATTCACAATTAATTTAGGGCATTGTCATTTATGGTTTATAGAAAGAATAACTAGAAATCGTTTATAAGCGACCTTCACTACTTGTAAATATAAGTTTGTAACTATTAGGTGAAACTCCCTTATATTTTAGCTTCAAATCCTTGCATGAAAACTAAGTGTGCACTCTTAATAAACATACAAGAATAAGTTATCAATCAAACAATTAAGCAAATTGAATTCACAACTTATGAAATAACAACTGAAGGTTATCAATTCATATTGCAAGTATATTCATGGTATTGAATAGCCCCCTAGCCAAGAAGGCTTAGTTCCTCATGTTCACAACACAAAGGAAAATAGATTTATACATTGTAAACAAAAGAAAGAAAACACCTAAACGCTCAAACGATCCAAATTGAACAGCAAGAACATTCAAGCACTTCTTCTTCCCTTCCTTTGCTGCGGCACAAGGTTTGGTAGTGAATTTAGGGGGTTATGGATGGTGTGCAAGGATGGGTTTATGGTTAGGATAGGTGTATGGTGCGGCAAGGGTTGATTTAGGTCAGAAACTATGGGGAATGGTGAAGGATGGATGTGGCACAGAGTAGGGATGGATTTCTGGCATGAATGGGTGAATGAATGGATGCTTTTAAGCTGCAAAAAGGAAGTCTATTTAAGGTTTTCAGAAATTCAAACCCTAACTTATTTAGGTTATCAGAAATTAAGTCAAAAGCTTCTAGAAAAAGGAAACAAAATCAGAAAACTAAGGGAAAGTGCAAGGGATATGCGGCAAGGACTTAAATTAAAAGGGAATGTGTTTTAAATGCAAGGAATAGGAAAGAAGGGCTTTCCCTTGCACGGCAATGGAAAGAAAAGGTCAAGGGAGGTGCGGCTGGATGTTTGGGAAAAGGATAATGTCCTAAAAAGAAAGGGAAAGAGATTTAAGGCAGAAATTAGGAAAGAAAAAGCCTTCCTTGCACGACAAGGAAGAGGAAAGGGGGACAACCCATGGCAAAGGTTTGTATGGTGCAAGGAACCCTTAATTTGTGTCCTAAAATGCGTAGGAATCCTTCAAGGTTGCTGAAACTTAGGGACATTTAGGATTAGGAAAGATCAAACCAAAATAGGAAACCTTGGCTTAACTTTCCTACCTCAAGTAAGAATCCGATGTGAAATATATAAGCACACAAATTAAACCCTCTTTTTATCAATTGTAGCAAAGTATGTAAGTAGGGATCGTTCTAAACCGGGGATTAGGAGGGATTGCTAAACACTTGAAAACTGACTTAAAAACGTAAAAACAAAGTTTAAAACACTAAACTAGACTCAAAGAATGCAAAACTAAAATTTAAAACACTAAAACAAACCAAAAGACTCAAAACAGCAACTAAAAGACTCAAAACTACCTTAAAAACACTTTCTGGGCAGTTTTGAACCCTAACATAAATCTGAACGAAATTGGGTTATAACTTGAATCAAAACGCTTAAAAACACAAACTAAAACACTTTCTAACTAATCTAGGACTTCGAAATAAAGGGGAGATTGGTTTTGACGAAATTGAAACCAAAACAAAAACTTTGTAATTAAAACAGATTGTAAAACGAATTGGGAGTTTAAATGGATGATGGATTAGTTAGAGGCTCTTTCTCCACACATGACATATATTCAAACGACTCGATTTCCAATTATTCCTTCATAGAACTATGAACGGCATTGCCCCAAATTAGCTGTGACATCACTAGCTAACTCTCAGGTTTTCCTTGTATTATTGGATTGGATGGCATCATTCGACAACCCAAAGCATTCTTCAAAGGTCCCCTACATGACATCATAATAGAGATACGATCAAAGATCATTACGTTCATTGAAAACCATAAGCAATGACAAAGCACTTGCAACTATGACATCATGTCACTCATGCTAGGAATTGAACTTAACGCGATTGTGACTAGCAGCCTTCACTACATATGAATATAAGTTTGTAACGATTATGTGAAACACCCTTATACTCTAGCATCATATTTATGCATGCCAATTAAGTGTTGACCCCTAATTAACAAACACAAATAAGTTATTAATCAAATAGTTAAGCCAATTGCATTCACGATTAAAGAATTCATAATTGGAATTTATCAAATCAAATTGCACACATAGTCATGACTTTGAAATCACCCCTAACCAATAGGGGTTTAGCCACTCATGTTCATAGCAAAACGAAAGGGGAAGAAATTACACAATGAAATCATAAAATGAATTACACCTAGAATGCACCAACAATGAAGCTTGAACATCCAGGGGTCCTTCCTTCTTCCATCTTGCTGCAGCACACAAGTGGTTTGTTGATGAGTTTTGGGGGTTATGAATGGTGTAGAAGGGTGGAATGGTGTTTAGGATGGATGTATGGTGCGGCTAGGAGTGTTTGGGGTCAGAAACTATGGAGATTGGTGAAGGATGGGTGCGGCAAGGATGGGTGAATGATTTCTGGCATGAATGGGAGTGAATGGAGATGTTTGTGGCTGAAACCAGCAAGTTTATTTAAAGGGATTCAGGAAATAAAACCCTAGGTTAATTAGGTAAACATAAATTAAGTCTAAAGCTTCTAGAATTAAGGAAACAAATCAGAAAACTAAAGGAAAATAGGCTAAAGGGTGTGGCAAGGCTTTAAAATAGATTAGGAAAGTGTTTAAATGCAAGGAATCAGGAAACTGAAGGAATTATTTTGTGAAAACATGTTCATTTGAGCAACACCATATAGCATGCAATTAACAATTAAAGGCGGAATCATGCTTGCATGTACTCAAAAACAAAACATTACCCATGAAATTCAAAGCCTAGTAGATTGGTGAACCAAGAATCAACTCAAAACAAAGTGAGTTGAAATTAATTCCTTTGTAGATTCCTCTTTGCATAAGCAAAGGCTAATCAGCCAAAGAGATAGGGCCTTCATTCCTTGCTTCTTAGATCCATGGATTTGGATGGAAGAATAGGTTCTCTAAGTTCCCAAAATTGAGAACCTCTAAGTCTCTTCACCAAGGTTAGATTGTAGAAGAAATGAGTGACCTTGGAGTAGTAGGATTGCTAGATGTACCCTCCAAGGTGTTGGCCTCTTTAGAGAGAAATGGAGAGACAATTCTCACCAATTTTCCCCAAAAATAAACCCTTAATGAATTTTAGCTATAAAGTCATTTATATAGTCACTTCTTTAAGTGACCTAAATAACCAAAACCCTAATTCATCACACTATGGCCGGCCATTTAGGGAGTTTTGGGCTTTTGGGCTTTTATGAATCTTTATTCATTAAATTGTCATACAACTTAAGTTAATGGGCTTGACGTTCGAAGCCCATTGGGCCTTAAGGTCCAAAACTATCCCGAAGTCATTTAACGAACTTATTCGTTTGATTAATTAACATATTAATTAATCCTTTCCATAAATAAATAATTAAACCATTTAATCATTCTTACTCATCTCCGTTTAATCTCCAATCTCCACCTCTTATGGTGTGCGATCCATTAGGTTCCTTTTAGCGAGGTAGTGGGCGATTAAAACCATTTTACATCGATTGTGAATTGAAACTATTTTCAATTCTCCCTTTAGTGATTACACACGTTTAGGGCTTCCACAAACCATGAGTGACACCTAGCAGCATATCATGGTTACCCAAGCTAATCAGAAGAGGTTAGAGAACCTATTCAGTTCGGGATTACAAATGCAATACGGTCTTTCTCTAATCTAATACTCTTGACCACATTGTTTGGTTTGATAGTTCATTTGCTCATGTCTACTATCCAATGTGTGTCTTGTGCTTATATGATTACCTTGAATGTGATTCGGAACGCATTCCCAAATCTCATTCATACTCTGGCCAGAGATTCAAATCATATCATAGAGTATTCTCCCTCAAACGGTTTGAAGGTTAGAGATCCCTTGTTACGCATTCACTTGTCTCCATAGCTAAGTGGCTTGACCCCAACGATGCCGTGGACACCCTCCTGATGGAGTGACTTTTACATAATCAAAGATTAAGGTCTTAACCACAAGACAACTATGATGCCTCAGGTCAAAGGACTAATTTGCATTATCCCAACCATGAGTTCTCACGTGACATGGAATATGAGAACTCTTCGTTGATCGCGTTCAGTGAACTCATTCTCTATTGAGCACCTACTGTACTTGTCTTGATGTCACACACACCAATCACTCGAGACTAATCACTCTCCCTGAGAGAAGACATAGTACGTATCGATCTTAACGGACTGTCAATGCCCAATTGGCAATCCTATGATCAGGAACATTTAGGATGTGTCTACGAAAGAATGGTCTCATGAATCTAACTTCATTAGATTACATTCTCCCAATCACATATTCCTTGGACTTTATTGTTTAAGCATATAACATTTATATGAGACGGCTCAAACAATAATCTTTGCCCTTTATATGTAAAACTAGATTAGTTTAACATGTGAAATGTCCGTAAAGTATCATCACATGATTGGCTTTAGGGCACATTTCCAACAGAAACAACCCTCTCCCTTGCACGGCAAGGAAGAGGAATGGGCAAGGTATGTGCAGCAAGGACTTTAGGAAGGTCTAAGTGTCCTAAAACTGATGGGAGATGGCTTCCTTGCACGGCAAGGAGATGGAAAATTGGGAAAGGTGCGGCAAAGGTCCTTAAGAGTTCTAGGGCCTTTGTTTTGTGTCCTCAAGTGCATATGAAGTCCTCAAAGTGGCTGGAACATAAGTACTTTTAGAATTAGGAAAGCTCAAACCAAAATAGGAAACCTTGGCTTAACTTTCCTACTTTAAGTAGGAATCCTAGTTCTTCTAGGAATCCTCATGTGATTAGGAGTCCATCTTCAATTAGGAATCCTTCGTTGATTAGGAAACCTAATTTCTTCAAGTCTTCAATTCATCCATTCCTTTTGCTCCGAAAGGCTCCAAATTACATCATTTTGCACATTTTGGCCTTAGAATCTGAAACACACAAAAGTGACTTTAAACACTAAAATAACTAAAGAAACACAACGTAAGAGCACGAGAACAAGCCAATTAAGTCGCATAAATATGCTCCTATCAAATTCCCCCACACTTAGCTTTTGCTAGTCCTCGAGCAAAACAAAGAAATAAAACGAAACAAAACAAATAAAACACAACCTAAACCTTCCAACAATTGCCTCAAGGATTTCCAATGCACATGACATGTTAAAAATCATCATCCCCACCGATTTGAGTCATCTTTACACTTGAGCACATACTTAATCATAGTCACCACTTACTAGTTCACAATTAACCAATTAAAACGATGTTTTGAATGTAGTAACATGCCTTAGAGAATTCGCTCAATTCCTTACAAGATATGCACTTAATTTTCACATCAGATTTTCTAACTACACACCCTATGCTAGTTATATGTGAGAAGATTGATGTAGATATGAAAACGAACGCTCACATATTTGTATCACAAAGAAAGCAATTTCTGGAGTTAATAAGCATGTTTAGATATGATCTCATGAATGGAATGCTACTACTTAGATGCGAGAACCAGTGACACCATATGCTCATACCAAATTCAAACTCCACAAATTGAAACACATAACACTCAAGATTGAAGTCAAGGGTTGTAACGGGGCTTGGGGTATTGGCTAACAAAGAAAGGTAAGGGAAAACAAACGTTCTTAAAGCAATAGTAAGCAAAGAAATGAAATTGAGACTTAGAATTCACTTTATGATGTGAAAATTAACTTGACACACAAATTAAACCCTATTGATGACAATTGTCGTATTTAAGCAAGTAGGGATCGTTCTAAACCGGGGATTAACTAGGGATGCTAATCAACACAAATAAGACTAAAAAACACTAAACTAGACTCTATAGACTCAAAACTAACTCAAAACACTCAAAACAGCAAATAACAATAAAAAAGACTCAATTCTAGACCTAACAAGTGATTTGGACGAAAATAGAACTTCAAAGACTGAAAAGACTTAAAGGAAACAAGTTTTGACTCTAAAAACAAGACTTAAAAGCAAGGGGTTTGGTTTTGACGAAAATTGAAAATTAAAACATAAACTTTGAAAACAAACTTAAAGACTCACGAAATAGATGAAATAGAATGGTGAAAGGCTAGTTAGAGGGTTCCTTCTTCACACATGAAACATATGCATACGACTCGATTTCCAGTTACTCTTACAACAAACCATGAATGACAATGCCCCAAATTAACTAGATTGCACCAATTAATTCTCAGATTTCCCTAGATTCATTGAATTGAATGGAATACGCATTACAACCAAATTATTCTTATCAAGGACCCTAACTATGGAATACGCATGATAGAGACACATTAAGTTCAATGGAAATCATAAGCATTGACGAGGCATTCATAACTATGGAATACGCATGTTACTCTTGCCAAGGATTTACTTAACACAATCGTGACTAGCGACTTTTACTACGCATAAATATAAGTTCATAACGATTAGGTGAAATTCCCTTATACTCTAGCATCAAATTCATGCATGCAAACTAAGTGTCGACCCTCAGTCAACATACATAAACATGTTATCAATCAAATAGATAAGTAAACCACATTCACGATTTATGAAATCATAACTGGAGGAAATCAAGTCATATAAAACATATGATCATGGCTTTGAATTCCCCTCTAACTACAAAGAAATTAGTTCCTCATGTTCGCAAATAAACAAAGATAAATAAATTTAAACATTGACATAAAGATAGAAAACACCTAGAAACGCTCCAACAATCCAAGCTCCTTGAATGGCATGCACGGCTCCAAGAGTCTCCTTCCTTCTCCTTTGCAAACTCACGACACAAGAGGGATGTTTGGGTGAATGGTGTAGTGAAAATATGGTAGAGGGTGGTGTCTAAATGGTGCAGCAAAGGATGGTATTTATAGGCTGAAATTCGCAACCCCTATGTAGCAAAGGAAAATGATTTAAAGCCCTAATTTGTATAGGATAATAATCAGGTTTGAAAAGGAAAAGGATTTAAAGGCCTATGTAGCAAAGGAAAAGGATTTAAAGGCCTAACTTGAAGGAAAAGGCTAAGGCTTTTAGAAACCAAGGGGGAAAGGAATAATCAGGTTTCTAGAAGTTCTAGAAAGGTTTGGGGCGCCAGATTTTTAGGAGAGGAGAGGAGATAAGGCCTTCTAGAAAGCTTGTTTTGTGGCTGATTTCCTAGAAAAACAAAGGATAAGGTGCAACACCTTTGTAGGAGTGGATAAGGGCTTCTAGAAACCTATTTTAATGTGTTTTAATATGAAAATAAATCCCCTTTGCAACTGGAATTAAGTTAGGATAGGATTAGGATAAGATAAGATAAGGTTGGATAAGATTTTGGATAATGTTCCTTCTTTTGAGCTGATTTCTTATCTTCCTTGACTTGGATTTATTTCTTCACTCTTTTCAGCACATTCCTAGCCTCTTGAACTTCAAATTCGTCCATCCATCTTGCTCCATTCATAAGCTATCCATTTGGTGCCAAAAACTGCCTCAAAATGCTCCAAATTACACTTTCTTGCCAACTTTGTCATATGGACCTACAAACACACGAAAATAGCTTAAAACACTATAATAAACACAAACAAACTATGAAAATGCAAGAAAACAAGCTAACTAAGTCGCATAAATATGCTCCTATCACTTTAGAATGCAGAAATCAACATTTAACACAAAGGGAAGATTTAAGCAACACTTAGGGTCGAATTCAATGTTTTGGACCCTTTCTTCAACAAACAATACTTTAGAACTCTTTTTCACATCTTTTCAACTTTTTTTTCATACTTTTTCACACTTTTCTCTCTATTTTTTTTTTTTTTTTCATAGCCGTCTATGGCACCCAAAATACCCAATTTGAATCCTTTCCCGCACACTTGGTTTCTGCAATGGATCAAAAGGAATTCATTTTAAGTCATGCTTCACTATCCTTTAAGAACAAGGGTTTGGATGGTCCTATTCTAGGCTAGTGATGTGTAAATTAACTTAACACACAAATTAAACCCTCTTGTTGACAATTGTAGTATGGATAAGTAGGGATTGTTCTGGACCGGGGATTAGGAGGGATTGCTAATCTACTCTAAACTGACTCAAATAGATAAAACTAAGCTTTAAAACACTTAACTAGACTCAAAAGACTCAAAACAAACTCAAAAGACTCAAAACAAGCTAAAAACACTCAAAACTGCTTAAAAACACAAACTGGGCAATTTTGAGCTCTAAACACAATTTGGACGAAATTTGGGTTATAACTTGAATCAAAACAGTTAAAAACACAAACTAAATTGATTTCTAACTAATCTAACACTTTAATATTGGGGGATTTGGTTTTGACGAATTTGAAAACAAAACAAAACAGATTTTAAACTAAGCAAAGTTTGAACGAATTTGAATAAAACTATGGATAAAAGGATAGCTAGGAGGTTCTTCTCCACACATGACACACTTGCATACAAAACGATTTCCAGTTGCTTTTCAATAAGCTATGAATTCTCAACGCCCCAGATTAACCGTGAATTGCACTAATTAACCCTCAGATTTTCCAAAAGTTATTGAATTGGATGATTGCATACGACAACCCAAAGCATTCCCCACAAGTTCCCTACATGAATTGCATAATAGAGATACAAGTAAGAATCATTAAGTTCTATGAAAATCATAAGCATTGAGGAGACACTCGTTACTATGAATTGCATGAAACTTATGCCAAGAATTTACTTAAAGCGATTGTGACTAGCAACCTTCACTACTTGTGAATATAAGTTCATAACGATTAGGTCAAACTCCCTTATATTCTAGCGTCAAATTCATGCATGAAAATTAAGCGTGCACTCTCAACCTACATACACAAGTCAGTTTTTATACGAACGGATAAGTAAATTGAATTCACAACTTACAAAACACAACTGGATGTAATCAAATCATATTGCAAGCATGAACATGGTTTCGAATCACCCCCTAACTAAGAAGGGCTTAGTTCCTCATAAACGCAAAACAAAGATACATAAATTTAGACATTGAAAACAAAGAATGAAAACACCTAGAAACGCTCCAACAATCCAACGTCTTGAATGGCAAGCACGTCCAAGGGTCTCCTTCCTTCTTCTTTGTTGCGGCTCAAGGGATGGTTGAAGGTTTTTTGTGGTGATTTGTGGTGGTGGATGGATATAGGTTGGTTATGGTGAAGGGTGGAATGTGGAATGGCTGATTAGAAGAGAAGAGAGAGAGGAGAGCTGCGGCATAAAGGAGTTTATTTATATGGATGGGAAAGTCCTAACCCTAATTAATTTCAGGAAACATAATTTCAGCCCAAATCCATAAGAAAAAGGCTAAGGAAAATCAGAAATCAAGATGGGAAAAGGAATGTGGGGTGTGGCAAAGCAAGGGAGAAAGGGAAAGAGGATATATGGCAGATTTTGGAAGAGAAAGGGAAAGGGAATTACGGCAAGGATTGTAAGGGAAAAAGGGAAAGGAGTTTTTGGTTCAGAAATTAGGCAAGGATGGAAGGTAGGGTGCGGCAATGAGAAGAAATAAAAGAGGAATGTGGTTTTAAGGCAGAAAATAGGAAAGGAAGCTCTCCCTTGTGCGGCAAGGAAGGGGATTCACCTAAGGTGGTGCGGCAATGTCTAGGGTAGGTTCTAGGACTTCTAGAAACATGTAATTAGGCAACCTAACATGTTTTGAAACCCTTTTGTGGCTGGAACATAGGTGAGGGAGGATTAGGAAACTTCCAAGCCAAGAATAGAAACTTTCAAGAATGGAAACCTCCAAGAATAGAAACTTTGGTTTCCAATTATGAACTCTTTGTTCTTCATTTCATTTCTTCATTTCATTATTCATTCCTAGCCTCCTTTGATCTTCAATTTCGTCCATCCACCTTGCTCCAAGCATAAGCTATCCATTCCATGCCCAAAACTGCTCCAAAAGGCTCCAAAATGCACAGGATTGCATACTTTGTCCTTAAAACCTGAAATTGCACGAAAATAGCTTAAAATACTAAAATTACTAAGTACTAGCAACGTGAATGCAAGGAAACAAGCTAATTAAGTCGCATAAATATGCTACTATCAGCTAGGTGAGGATAATGTGGTTAACAATGAATGTAGGCTAACAAGGCTCAATGGGGTTAACTTAAACATATAATGAAGTAAGATACACGACAATTTGGCTTTGGTGGTGGTCACTACACAACTTCATCTTGAATATGTGTTATGCAAATCAATAACATGCTTTGAATGAAATAGGCATGAGTTCTAGCATTTGAAACTAAACGATGAAACGCCTTCTAAGTAGTAACCAAGCAAAGAATAACGAGATCATGCAACGACTTTAGAAAACAATAATGCACAGATTTTAACTCTCCAAATAAACGTTTAGGCTCAATCCTCACAAGGTTGTAGCGTTTGTTTGAGTTCCTTCCTTCAAGCATGTTACAAAAACTAATTTTTCCTTTATGATTACATGTGAATTCATAAGTTATAACCACAACCAAGCATAAACAAAGAATAAATCAAACTTTCATCCATGTTTATAACTCTTTTTAACAGCCATGCAATTATGATAGGAGCATATTTATGCGACTTAATTGGCTTGTTCTCGTGCTTTTACGTTGTGTTTCTTTAGTTATTTTAGTGTTTAAAGTCACTTTTGTGTGTTTTCAGATTCTAAGGCCAAAGTGTGCAAAATGATGTAATTTGGAGCATTTTGGAGCAAAAGGAATGGATGATTTAAAGACTTGAAGAAATTAGGTTTCCTAATTAACGAAGGATTCCTAATTGACGAAGGATTCCTAATTGAAGATGGATTCCTAATCACATGAGGATTCCTAGAAGAACAAGGATTCCAACTCCAACAAGGATTTCTACTTGAAGTAGGAAAGTTAAGCCAAGGTTTCCTATTTTGGTTTGACCTTTCCTAATTCTAAAAGTCTTTATGTTCCAACCACTTTGAGGACCTCATATGCACTTGAGGACACAAAACAAAGGCCCTAGAACCCTTAGGGACCTTTGCCGAACCTTTCCCAATCTTCCATCTCCTTGCCGTGCAAGGAAGCCCTTCTCCCATCAGTTTTAGGACACTTAGACCTTCCTAAAGTCCTTGCCGCACATACCTTGCCCATTCCTCTTCCTTGCCGTGCAAGGGAGAGGGTTGTTTCCTGATTCCTTGCATGTAAACACATTCCTAATCTATGTTAACACCTTGCCGCACCTTTTAGCCTATTTCCTTTAAATTTCTGATTTGATTTCCTAATTCTAGAAGCTTTAGACTTAATTTCTATTTACCTAATTAACCTAGGGTTTTATTTCCTGAATCCCTTTAAATATACGTCCTTTTTGCAGCCACAATTCATTCACCCCCATTCACGCCAGAAATTAGTCACCCATCCTTGCGGCACCCATCCATCACCATTCCCCATAGTTTCTGACCCCAAACACTCCTAGCCGCACCATACATCCATCCTAGACACCATTCCACCCTTCTACACCATCCATAACCTCCAAAACTCACCACCAACCCTTGTGCCGCAGCAAAGAGGAAGGAAGAAAGCCCTTGAATGTGCTTGTCATTCGATTAAGGATTGCTGGAACGTTTTAGGTGTGATCTTTCTTTTGTGTTCAATGTTTCAATTCAATAATCTTTGTATTGTGAGTATGATGAACTAAACCCCTCTTAGTTAGGGGGTGATTCGAAACCATGTACTTACTTGCAATATGATTTGATTACATCCAGTTGTGATTCATAGGTTATGAATTCAATTTACTTATCTGTTCGTATAAAAATTGATTTGTGTATGTTGGTCGAGAGTGCACGCTTAATTTTCATGCATGAATATGACGCTAGAATATAAGGGAGTTTCACCTAATCGTCATGAACTTATATTCACAAGTAGTGAAGGTTGCTAGTCACAATCGCGTTAAGTAAATTCTTGGCATAAGTTTCATGAAATTCATAGTAACGAGTGCCTCGTCAATGCTTATGTTTTTCATAGAACTTAATGATTCTTGCTTGTATCTCTATTATGCAATTCATGTAGGGAACTTGTAGAGAATGTTTTGGGTTGTCGTATGCAATCATCCAACTCAATAACTTGTGGAAAAACTGAGGGTTAATTAGTGCAATTCACGGTTAATCTGGGGCGTTGAGTATTCATAGCTTATCGAAAAGCAACTGGAAATCGTTTTGTATGCAAGTGTGACATGTGTGGAGAAGAACCTCCTAGCTAGTCTTCCATCCATAAGTTTCATTCAAATTCGTTCTACAATCTGTTTTAATTACAAAGTTTTGTCTTGTTTTCAATTTCGTCAAAACCAAATCCCCCTTTATTTTAAAGTGTTAGATTAATTAGAAATCCATTTAGTTTGTGTTTTTAAGTGTTTTGACTCAAGTTGTAACCCAATTTCGTCCAAATCTGTGTTTGTGTTCAAAACTGCCCAGAAAGTGTTTTTAAGGCAGTTTTGAGTGTTTGTTTGCTGTTTGAGTCTTTTGGTTTGTTTTAGTGTTTCAAACTTGAATTTTACATTCTTTGAGTCTAGTTTAGTGTTTTAAACTTTGTTTTTACGTTTCTAAGTCAGTTTTCAAGTGTTTAGCAATCCCTCCTAATCCCCGGTCCAGAACGATCCCTACTTACATACTTTACTACATTTGATAAAAAAAGGGTTTAATTTGTGTGCTTATATATTTCGCATCAAAGTACAAACCGAATCCTCATCATTGTGTTGGAAGGTACCGTAAGACACAAACACACAAAAACGACTCAAAGCACTCTTTTTAGGCTTTTCAAAACACTTTTTTTCAAATTTTTATGTGATTTTCGGAGTTATATGTCAAAACACACCAAAACTGCTTAAAAACACTTAAAAACAGCAAGGAACAAGTCTATAAGTAATGGGTGATAAAATCCCGCTAATTTGCATAAAAAACACTTAGTTACCCCCCCACACTTAAATCAAACATTGTCCTCAATGTTCAAGCATAAAATCACACCAAACAAAATTAAACACACAACAGCAACTTAATCAACTAAATTGGGCAGATTAGAAAGAATCAACAAAGAGAAGGGTTTTAGGAACGCAAATCTGGAATTTGAGTGATTCTAAGGGTTTCCTTTGTTGAATGCATGAGTTGCCTCCCAAGTAGCTTTTTCTTTAACGTCTTGCAGCCGGACGAAGAACATGTTCAATCCCCATTGGAGCCCATTACATGCAGTGGGATCTCCTCCACGACATGCTCCACAAAGTTCTCATACGTTGCATCCTTGAACGGAAATGGATAGTGATGTTTGCTGATGGGTTCGTTGTGTTTCCTAAGGTTCATGTAAATGTGCCCACCATCGGGGATTTGCTTGGGTACCTGTACTAAAGAAGGGAACCACCTATCAACTTTAATGGGAATTGGATTTGGATTAGGTGGCTTACCTATGTGTTGTGATGAAGTGGCAGCAATGTGAACATTCTTCCCCATGGTGCTTTCGGCCAATTTGAGCACTTTGAGGGCAGTGGCCGTATGGTCCTTGTGCTTCACTCCAATTCCCTTGTCTTGCATGGTTCCTAATGCATCCTTTGTGCTTGGTGCTGAACGGTCCGGTCCTATCATTTCTATTTTATCAATGGCACAACAAGAATGAACAACATTAGTAGTCTCAATGGATTCAGAAATTTTAAAACTAATCTGTCACCACCAAATGCCATAGTTACTAATCCTTTGGCCACATCAATCTTGGTTTGAGCCGTTTTCATGAATGGTCGTCTAAGTAAGAGCGGTGATGGTGAAGAGTGGCCTGAATCCTCCATATCAAGCACATAGAATTCTGCAGGAAAAATCAAGTGGTCTACCTGCACCAAAACATCTTCCAATACTCCATTTGGATAGGCATTAGATCGATCGGCCAATTGGATAATCACACCATCATTTTTCAACTTACCTAAGTTCATAGATGCATAAATTGAATATGGCATGACATTTATAGATGCTTCTAAGTCTAACATGGCAGATTCAAACCGAGTGTTACCAATGACACAAGGAATTGTAAAACTACCCGGATCTTTGCATTTAGGGGGCAGTTTGCATTGCAACATGGCAGAGACATTCTCACTTACATGTACCACTTCTTTCTCCCGAAAACGTTTCTTTGTTGTACAAAGCTTCTTAAAAAACTTGGCATACTTCGGGATTTGCTTGATTGCATCCACAAGGGGTATGTTGACTTGAACTTTCCTAAATGTCTCTAGAACATCTTTTTCCTCCTCTTCATTCTTGGATTGCAAAAATCTGCTAGGAAAGGGTACATTGGGTGGAATAAGTAGGAACCGAATCAGACACATTCTTACCTTTGTTGGACAGATTGGATGGTGTTTGTGCTATGGGAACCTACGACAAGGATGTTTCTACCCTTGCCGTGGGTTGAGTTGCTTCCTCATCCTCCATTTTCAACATTTCATCATCTTTGTGACCTGTTTTTGATGAAGAGCCTGCTCCAACCTCCTTGCCACTTCTTAGGGTGATCGCTTTGGCTGATTCAAACCCTTCCTTTAGATTTGCAATGGTAGAACTAGGGAGCTTTCCTTGGTCTCTAAACTGCCCAACAAACTCCGCAATCTGCCCAATTTTCTTTTCCAATTGATCCACCCTAATGTTCGTGTTATGCATTGCTTGGGTTTGATTTTCTTGCCCCTGAGATAATTTTGTAAGTAACTTAAGAATTGTATCATTATCCAAAGTGTTACCTGAAGTGTTTTGGGCAGATTGTGGAGGAGCTTGTGTGTGTGCATATGGCTTGGTGTAGAAGACCGGGGGTTGCTGCCTAAAGCCTTCGTGTTGTTGGGGTTGTTGTGATTCCTTCCACTTGAAATTTGGGTGGTCTCTCCAACCGGGATTATATGTGTTGGAGTATTGATCGTGCCTTGGCTAATTTTAGCTTTGAAATCCAATTGCATTGGTGCTTTCCCATCCACCATTCTCAATGAGTTGAGGGCACTTTTCAGAGGCATGTCCTTGGATAGAACACACACCACACACCATTGGTCCTTGAATTTTCATTCCTTCGGCCATCTGAGACACAATGGAAGTAAGATTAGCTAATTGTGAATGAATGTCGGGTGTTGAACTTACCTCATGTACTTGTTGCCGTGGGGGTCCTCTTTGACCAACACCCTCGTATTGTTGAGCATTCAACGCTCGATTAGCAATCAAGATCTTAGCAGCCATGGGTGTTTTGTCCACCAATGCTCCACCCGCCGAGGCATCGAGCATTTGACGTTCAAGGGGTAGGAGCCCCTCGTAAAAGTATTGTAAAAGTAACTCCTCCTTCATTTGATGTTGTGGACAAGAAGCAACAAGTGATTTAAAACGTTCATAATACGTGGGAAAAGACTCACCTTCCTCTTACTGAATACCACTTATCTTTTTACGAAGAAGGATGATTCGAGAAGTTAAGAAGAACTTATCCAAAAATGCCCTCTTCATACTCTCCCAAGACGTGACCGTTCCGGGAGCCAATTCGTATAACCAATCCTTGGCTTTGTCCATCAAAGAGAATGGAAAAGCCTTCATCTTCAAAATACTTCCGTCAACGTTGACAGGAGTCATGCTTGAACACACCACTTCAAATTCTTTCAAATGTTTATTCGGATCCTCCATGGACAACCCATGGTATTTTGGAATGTGGTGGAGCAAACTTGACTTCAACTCGAACTCTTCGGTTTTACCTTGTGCAGCCGTGGGATATTGGATACACAAGGGTGTGGCATTATCCAATCCCGAGGCGGAAAGCTCATTGAGTGTACAGTTGTCCATGGCCATGCCTTGCTCTTCTTCACCCACCCTTGTCGTGGGGTCTTCTTCCTCTTCTAGGACTTGTTCTTCAAGGTCATGTTCCGGGCTAGGTGGGGTATGTTCTTGCTGGTTCCTCGTTCTTCTGAAAGTCCTCTCAAAGTTGTCGTCAAAGTCTAAAATATGCTCACGAATCGGATGAGAACTCCGAGTCATAAACTAGTACCTAAAACAAGAAAATAAAACAAGGTCAGAAACTTAAACAGAAACTTAAACAAAATACAATAAATGGAAAGAAAACAATCCAAGGGATTAGCAAAGTTGCTAATCCCCGGCAACGGCGCCAAAAAATTGATGCGAAATATATAAGCACACAAATTAAACCCTCTTTTTATCAATTGTAGCAAAGTATGTAAGTAGGGATCGTTCTAAACCGGGGATTAGGAGGGATTGTTAAACACTTGAAAACTGACTTAAAAACGTAAAAACAAAGTTTAAAACACTAAACTAGACTCAAAGAATGCAAAACTAAAATTTAAAACACTAAAACAAACCAAAAGACTCAAAACAGCAACCAAAAAACTCAAAACTGCCTTAAAAACACTTTCTGGGCAGTTTTGAACTCTAACATAAATCTGAACGAAATTGGGTTATAACTTGAATCAAAACGCTTAAAAACACAAACTAAAACACTTTCTAACTAATCTAGGACTTCGAAATAAAGGGGAGATTGTTTTTGACGAAATTGAAAACAAAACAAAAACTTTGTAATTAAAACAGATTGTAAAACGAATTGGGAGTTTAAATGGATGATGGATTAGTTAGAGGCTCTTTCTCCACACATGACATATATTCAAATGACTCGATTTCCAATTATTCCTTCATAGAACTATGAACGGCATTGCCCCAAATTAGCCGTGACATCACTAGCTAACTCTCAGGTTTTCCTTGTATTATTGGATTGGATGGCATCATTCGACAACCCAAAGCATTCTTCAAAGGTCCCCTACATGGCATCATAATAGAGATACGATCAAAGATCATTACGTTCAATGAAAACCATAAGCAATGACAAAGCACTTGCAACTATGACATCATGTCACTCATGCTAGGAATTGAACTTAACGCGATTGTGACTAACAACCTTCACTACATATGAATATAAGTTTGTAAAGATTATGTGAAACATCCTTATACTCTAGCATCATATTTATGCATGCCAATTAAGTGTCGACCCCTAATTAACAAACACAAATAAGTTATTAATAAAATAGTTAAGTCAATTGCATTCACGATTCAAGATTCAAGAATTCATAATTGGAATTTATCAAATCGAATTGCACACATAGTCATGGCTTTGAAATCACCCCTAACCAATAGGGGTTTAGCCACTCATGTTCATAGCAAAACGAAAGGGGAAGAAATTACACAATGAAATCATAAAACGAATTACACCTAGAATGCACCAACAATGAAGCTTGAACATCCAGGGGTCCTTCCTTCTTCCTTCTTGCTACGGTACACAAGTGGTTTGGTGATGAGTTTTGGGGGTTATGGATGGTGTAGAAGGGTGGAATGGTGTTTAGGATGAATGTATGGTGCGGCTAGGAGTGTTTGGGGTCAGAAACTATGGAGATTGGTGAAGGATGGGTGCGGCAAGAACGGGTGAATGATTTCTAGCGTGAATGGGAGTGAATGGAGATGTTTGTGGCTGAAACCAGCAAGTTTATTTAAAGGGATTCAGGAAATAAAACCCTAGGTTAATTAGGTAAACAGAAATTAAGTCTAAAGCTTCTAGAATTCAGGAAACAAATCAGAAAACTAAAGGAAAATAGGCTAAAGGGTGCGGCAAGGCTTTAAAATAGATTAGGAAAGTGTTTAAATGCAAGGAATCAGGAAACAACCCTCTCCCTTGCACAACAAGGAAGCAAGGGAGAGGAATGGGCAAGGTGTGTGCGGCAAGGACTTTAGGAAGGTCTAAGTGTCCTAAAACTGATGGGAGATGGCTTCCTTGCACGGCAAGGAGATGGAAAATTGGGAAAGGTGCGGCAAAGGTCCCTAAGAGTTCTAGGGCCTTTGTTTTGTGTCCTCGAGTGCATATGAAGTCCTCAAAGTGGCTGGAACATAAGTACTTTTAGAATGAGGAAAGGTCAAACCAAAATAGGAAACCTTGGCTTAACTTTCCTACTTCAAGTAGGAATCTTTGTTGGAGTAGGAATCCTTGTTCTTCTAGGAATCCTCATGTGATTAAGAGTCCATCTTCAATTAGGAATCCTTCGTTGATTAGGAAACCTAATTTCTTCAAGTCTTCAATTCATCAATTCCTTTTGCTCCAAAAGGATCCAAATTACATCATTTTGCACACTTTGACCTTAGAATCTGAAAACACACAAAATTGACTTTAAACACTAAAATAACTAAAGAAACACAACGTAAAAGCACAAGAACAAGCCAATGAAATTAGGAAAGAAAGTGCCTTCCTTGCACGGCAAGGAAGAGGAAAGGGGGACAACCCACGGCAAAGGTTTGTATGGTGCAAGGAACCCTTAATTTGTGTCCTAAAATGCATAGGAATCCTTCAAGGTTGCTAAAACTTAGGGACATTTAGGATTAGGAAAGATCAAACCAAAATAGGAAACCTTGGCTTAACTTTCCTACTTCAAGTAGGAATCCTCATTCTTTTAGGAATCCTCATTCAATTAAGAATCCTCACATCTTTAGGTCTTCAATTTCGTCCATTCCTTTAGCTCCAAGCATGTGATATTCATTCCAAGCCCAAAATTGCTCCTAAAAGCTCCAAAATGCACTCATTTGCTTCAGTAATCCTTTGGACCTACAAACACACCAAAATGCCTTAAAGTACTAGTTTAACTAAGAAATAACAACATAAATGCACAAGAACAAGCTAACTTAGTCGCATAAATATGCTCCTATCAAATTCCCCCACACTTAGCTTTAGCTAGTCCTGAGAAAAACAAAGAAACAAACGAAACAAAACGAACAAAACACAACCTAACCTTCCAACATTTGCCTCAAGGATTTCTAATGCATATGACATGTTAAAAATCATCATTCCCACAGATTTTAGTCATCTTCACACTTAAGCACATACTTAATCACAGTCACCACTTACTAGTTCACAATTAACCAATTAAAACGATGTTTTGAATGTAGTAACATGCCTTAGAGAATTTGCTCAATTCCTTACAAGATACTCTCTATTTTCACACACATTTTCTGACTACACACCCTACACTAGTTATATGTGAGAAGATTTATGTAAGCATGAAAGACTAACACTCACATATGTTATAGCAAAGAAAGCAATTTCTGGAGTTAATAAGCATGTTTATATATGATCTCATGAATGGAATGCTACTACTTAGATGCGAGAACCAGTGACACCATATGCTCATACCAACTTCAAACTCCACAAACTGAAACACACAACACTCAAGATTGAAGTCAAGGATTGTAATAGAGCTTGGGAGTAATGGCTAACAAAGGAAGGATAGGGGTAACAAACGTTCTTAAAGCGATAGCAAGCAAAGCAATGAAATCGACACTTGGAATTCACTTTAGAATGCAGAATAAACTTTTAAATACAAAGGGAAGATTCATGCAACACTTAGGGCCGAATTCAATGTTTTGGACCCTTTCTTCAACAAACAACACTTTAAAGCTCTTTTTCACATATTTTTCAACTCTTTTTTACTCTTTTCCAAATTTTTCTTCTTTTCATTCTATTTTCCACAAATTTTTCTTTTTCTTTTTCTTTCCTACCCGTGTCTTATTAAGGACTTTGGCACACACACATACACAAGAATCACTTCCCCCACACTTGTTTTTCTGCAAAAATTCAACAAAAGGAATTCCTTCTAAATTATGCTTTACTATGCTTCAAGAACAAGGGTATGGATAGTCCTAATCTAGGCTAGGTGAGGATAGTGTGGGTTAACAAAGAACATAGGCTACTTGAGGCTTAACGGGGTTAAACTTAAACACAAATGCACGGGATAGGCTTTTTGGCTCTTGGCTCACTAAACAACTTCATCTTGAATATGTGTTATGCAAATCAATAGCATGCTTTGAATGAAACGGGCATGAGTTCTAGCATTTGGAACTAAATGATGAAACGCCTTCTAAGTAGTAACCAAGCAAAGAATAATGAGATCATGCAACGACTTTAGAAAACAATGATGCACATATTATTAACTCTCCAAATAAACATTTAGGAGCAAGTCTCACAAGGTTGTAGCGTTTATTTGAGTTCCTTCCTTCAAGCATATTACAAAAACTGATTTTTCCTTTATGATTGCATGTGAATTCATAAACTATAACTACAACCAAGCATAAACCAAAAAGCATATCAAACTTGCATCCATGTTTATAACTTTCCTTAACAGTCATGCACTTAAAAACCAAATCCTCATCATTGTGTTGGAAGGTACCTTAAGACACAAATAAACACACAAAAACAACTCTTTTTGGGTTTTTCAAAACAATTTTTCAAATTTGTATGAGATTTTGGGATTTTTATGTCAAAACACACTAAAACACTCCAAAATAGCTTAAAAACACCTAAAAACAGCAAGGAACAACACTAGAAGTAATGGGTGATAAACTCCCACGAATTTCATGCAAACCAACTTGGTTACCCCCCCCCCCCCCACACTTAAATCAAACATTGTCTTCAATGTTTCAAGCATAAACTCACACAAAAACAAACAAACTAAGCATGGAAAAATAAAACAGCAAGGAGAACAATGTAGAAACACAAATCCATGAAAGTTCCATCTTCTTCTTAGTGAATGCATGGGTTGCCTCCCAAGAAGCGCTTTCTTTAACGTCTTGCAGCTGGATGAGTCGTCTTCAATCTGCATTAGAGCCCACGACACGAAGGGGTGTCTCTTCCACGACATGCTCCATAAAGTTCTTATAGTATGGCTTCAAGCGGTGCCCATTCACCTTGAATTCTTGCCCCATTTTCAAACTTTTGATTTGGACTGCACCATGAACAAAAATATTAGTGATAACAAATGGACCAACCCACTTTGAACGTAACTTACCAGGGAATAGACGAAGACGGGAGTTGAACAACAATACTGATGTGAAAATTAACTTGACACACAAATTAAACCCTATTGATGACAATTGTAGTATTTAAGCAAGTAGGGATCGTTCTAGACCGGGGATTAACTAGGGATGCTAATCAACACAAATAAGACTAAAAAAACACTAAACTAGACTCTATAAACTCAAAACTAACTTAAAACACTCAAAACAACAAGAAACAATAAAAAAAACTCAATTCTAGACCTAATAAGTGATTTGAACGAAAATAGAACTTAAAAGACTCAAAAGACCAAAAGAAAACAGGTTTTGACTTTAAAAACAAGACTTAATGAATGGGGATTTTGTTTTGACGAAATTGAAAGTTAAAACATAAACCTTGAAAACAAACTTAACAAAAACGATTTTGGATGAAAAAGAATGGTGAAAGGCTAGTTAAAGAGTTCCTTCTCCACACATGAAACATATTCATACGACTCGATTTCCAGTTACTCTTTCAACAAACCATCAATGACAATGCCCCAAATTAACTAGATTGCACCAATTAATTCTCAGATTTCCCTAGATTCATTGAATTGAATGGAATACGCATTACAACCAAATTATTCTTATCAAGGACCCTAACTATGGAATACGCATGATAGAGACACATATCAAAGATCATTAAGTTCAATGGAAATCATAAGCATTGACTAGGCATTCATAACTATGGAATACGCATGTTACTCTTGCCAAGGATTTACTTAACACAATCGTGACTAGCGACTTTTACTACTTATGAATATAAGTTAATAACGATTAGGTGAAATTCCCTTATACTCTAGCATCAAATTCATGCATGCAAACTAAGTGTCGACCCTCAATCAACATACATAAACATGTTATCAATCAAATACATAAGTAAACCACATTCACGATTTATGAAATCATAACTGGAGGAAATCAAGTCATATAAAACATATGATCATGGCTTTGAATTCCCCTCTAACTATAAAGGAATTAGTCCCTCATGTTCGCAAATAAACAAAGATAAATAAATTTAAACATTGACATAAAGATAGAAAACACCTAGAAACGCTCCAACAATCCAAGCTCCTTGAATGGCATGTACCGCTCCAAGAGTCTCCTTCCTTCTCCTTTGCAAACTCACGGCACAAGAGGGATGTTTGGGTGAATGGTGTAGTGAAAATATGGTAGAGGGTGGTGCCTAAATGGTGCAGCAAAGGATGGTATTTATAGGCTGAAATTCGCAGCCCCTATGTAGTAAAGGAAAAGGATTTAAAGGGCTAATTTGTATAGGATAATAACACACAATCCTTGAAGGAAAAGGCTAAGGCTTTTAGAAACCAAGGGGGAAAGGAATAATTAGGTTTCTAGAAGTTCTAGAAAGATTTGGGGCGTCACTTTTGTAGGACAAGGGATAAGGCCTTCTAGAAAGGTTGTTTTGTGGCTGATTTCTAGAAAAACAAGGGATAAAGTGTGGCACCTTTGTAGGAAGGGATAAGGCTTATAGAAATCAGGTTTTAAGCATCCTAATATAGTTAGGAATCCTCCCTCGCAGCTGAAATATAGGTGGATTAGGATTAGGATAAGATAGGATAGGATAAGGTTTGTTTGGATAAGATAAGCTAAGATAAGGTTATGGATAATGTTTTGGATAAGGTTTCTTCACTTGAGCTGATTCTTTGGCTTTAACTTCCCTTCTTCAAGTAGGAAACCTTGTTTGAGTAGGAATCTTCAATCTTCTAGAAATCCAACTTCAACTAGGAATCATTCTTCAACTAGGAATCCATTGTTGACTAGGATTTCATCTTCAATTAAGCACTTTCTTACTTCAATTAGGAAACTTTGCATCTTCAATTCTTCAACTTTGAAACACATTCTTAGCTTCTTCAATCCTTCAAATTTGTCCATTCTTTGTGCTCCACATGCATGAGCTCCATTCTAGCTCAATTTTGCTCCAAAATGCTCCAAATTGCATTTTTTTGCTTACTTTGTCCTTAAAACCTGAAAACACATGAAAATAGCTTAAAATACTAACTTAACTAAGAAAACACAACATAAATGCATAAGAACTAACTAAGGCGCATAAATATGCTCCTATCAAATACTTTCTGCCCTAATGAGAAAGTTTTGCCTCGAAGCATATTGTCATGGAATGCCATGTTCTTCTCTTTGTAAATTTGAGCATTCTCATAAGCTTCATGCCTAATCTCTTCAAGTTCACTCAATTGAAGCTTTCTATGAATTCCAGCTTGGTCCACATTCAAATTGAAGGTCTTGATAGCCCAATGTGCCTTATGTTCTAATTCCACGGGAAGATGGCATGGTTTGCCATAAACGAGCCGAAAGGGAGACATACCAATGGGGGTTTTTTAAGCCGTGCGATACGCCCATAGTACAACATCCAAACGTAAGCTCCAATCTTTTCTATTTGGCCCAACGATCTTCTCCAAAATCTGTTTGATCTCTCTATTAGACACCTCGGATTGACCATTTGTTTGGGGGTGATAAGGTGTGGAAACCTTATGCGTCACTTGGTACGTCTTAAGCAGTGCCTCAATGGTACGATTGCAAAAATGAGACCCCCCATCACTTATGAGCACCATAGGCATCCCAAATCTGGAAAAGATATTAGTTTTCACAAAATTTGCCACAATTTAGAATCGTTAGTTCGGGTGGCTTTTGCTTCCACCCACTTTGAAACATAATCAACCCGCAAGTAATATGTAATTGAAACCAAAAGATGAAGGAAAAGGACCCATAAAATCAATACCCCAAACATTAAATATTTCAACAACAAGGATGGGAACTTGCGGCATTTGATCTCTTTGGCCTATATTACCTGTACTTTGGCAACGATCACATGTTAAACAAAAAGTTCTAGCATCTTTAAACAAAGTACGCCAATAAAAACCACTTTCAAGAACTTTAAAAGCTGTCTTTGGGTGCCAAAATGACCCCCACAAGCATAGGTGTGACAGAAACTTAAAATTGAGTGAAATTCGGACTCATGAACACACCTTCTTAGAATCTGATCTGGGCAGTATTTCCACAAGTATGGGTCATCCCAAACATAAAATCTAGCATCCTTTTTAAGTTTATCACGTTGGAACTTGTTTAGACACCAAATAATTGACCAAATTAGCATACCTTATATTTTAGCTTCAAATAATTGACCATATTAACATGTTTATAAGCGACCTTCACTACTTGTAAATATAAGTTTGTAACTATTAGGTGAAACTCCCTTATATTTTAGCTTCAAATCCTTGCATGAAAACTAAGTGTGCACTCTTAATAAACATACAAGAATAAGTTATCAATCAAACGATTAAGCAAATTGAATTCACAACTTATGAAATAACAACTGAAGGTAATCAATTCATATTGCAAGTATATTCATGGTATTGAATAGCCCCCTAGCCAAGAAGGCTTAGTTCCTCATGTTCACAAAACAAAGGAAAACAAATTTATACATTGTAAACAAAAGAAAGAAAACACCTAAACGCTCCAACGATCCAAATTGAATAGCAAGAACATTCAAGCACTTCTTCTTCCTTTCCTTTGCTGCGGCACAAGGTTTGGTGGTGAATTTAGGGGGTTATGGATGGTGTAGAAGGATGGTTTATGGTTAGGATAGGTGTATGGTGCAGCAAGGGTTGATTTAGGTAAGAAACTATGGGGAATGGTGAAGGATGGATGCGGCAGAGAGTAGGGATGGATTTCTGGGGTGAATGGGTGAATGAACGGATGCTTTTAGGCTGCAAAAAGGAAGTCTATTTAAGGTTTTCAGAAATTCAAACCCTAACTTATTTAGGTTAACAGAAATTAAGTCAAAAGCTTCTAGAAAAAGGAAACAAATTCAGAAAACTAAGGGAAAGTGCAAGAGATATGCGGCAAGGACTTAAATTAAAAGGGAATGTGTTTTAAATGCAAGGAATAGGAAAGAAGGGTTTTCCCTTGCACGGCAATGGAAAGAAAAGGTCAAGGGATGTGCGGCTGGATGTTTGGGAAAAGGATAATGTCCTAAAAAGAAAGGGAAAGAGATTTAAGGCAGAAATTAGGAAAGAAAGTGTATTCCTTGCACGGCAAGGAAGAGGAAAGGGGGACAACCCACGACAAAGGTTTGTATAGTGCAAGGAACCCTTAATTTATGTCCTAAAATGCATAGGAATCCTTCAAGGTTGCTGAAACTTAGGGACATTTAGGATTAGGAAAGATCAAACCAAAATAGGAAACCTTGGCTTAACTTTCCTACTTCAAGTAGGAATCCTCATTCTTTTAGGAATCCTCATTCAATTAGGAATCCTCACATCTTTAGGTCTTCAATTTCGTCCATTCCTTTAGCTCCAAGCATGTGATATTCATTCCAAGCCCAAAATTGCTCCAAATAGCTCCAAAATGCACTTCTTTGCTTCATTAATCCTTTGGACCTACAAACACACGAAAATGGCTTAAATTACTAATTTAAATAAGAAATAACAACATAAATGCACAAAACAAGCTAACTTAGTCACATAAATATGCTCCTATCATTGATTAGCATCCCTCCTAATCCCCGGCCTAGAACAATCCCTACTTGCTCATACTACAATTGTCTAAATCATAGGGTTTAATTTGTGTGCTAGTTTTTTGCCACATCAATCCTACATGGTCTGGATGCTTCTTAATGAGTGATGAAATGAGCATTGGAACTTGGCCAATACATTTTAGTTTTCCGACCTTGCACGACGATAAAGGCCCAAGCCTTGGCGGACTTCATCGTGGAATTCACGCCTAGCCTAGGTGACGCAACAGAGCAACACAATGACGCCCTAGAGGTAGCCGAGCACACCTTAGTCCGGCTTGCTCCCCCCGATGGAGACTTCTGGCACTTGAATGTCGACGGCATATCCAACTACAAAGGCTCGGGAGTAGGCGTGGTCCTTGTCACCCCAGACGGTTTGATGCTCAAGCAAGTGATCACTCTAGGCATCAAAGAATCCAACAATGAAGTAGAGTATGAAGCCCTACTGGCAGGCATCCGAATGGCAAAATACTTGGCAGTGAAAATGCTCGCAATTCATTTTTATTCCCAACTAATCACTAGCCAGACTACTGGGGAGTACTGATAGGAGCATATTTATGCAACTTAGTTAGCTTGTTTTCTTGCAATTATGTTGTTAGTTCTTAGTTATTTATGTACTTTAAGCTATTTTCGTGTGTTTGTAGGTCCAAAGGGCTAAAGGAGCAAGAAAGTGCATTTTAGAGCAGTTTTGGGCTGGGAATGAATAGCACATGCTTGGAGCTAAGTAGATGGACGAAATTGAAGATCAAAGGAGGCTAGGAATGAATAATGAGATGAAAGAAATGAAGAAATGAAAATGAAGAACAAAGAGTTCAGAATTGGAAGCCAAAGTGTCTAAAGTTGGAAGTTTCTATTCTTGGAGGTTTCCATTCTTAAAAGTTTCTATTCTTGGCTTGGAAGTTTCCTAATCCTTCCTCACCTATGTTCCAACCACAAAAGGATTCCAAAATATGTTAGGACATTTAATTACATATTCTAGAAGCCCTAAACCTTCGCTAAAGTCCATGCCGTACCATCTTAGAGGATCTTCCTTTCTTGCCGCACAATGAGGTTGTTTCTTTCCTGTTTTCTGATCTTAAAACCACATTCCCTTTTCTTCAAGCAACCAGCCGCACCTTTGTCTCCTTTCTTGCCTATTTTCTAACCCAAAATCACATTCCTTTTCCTACATAAATTCATGCCGCATATCCTTTCTTATTCTCTTTAAATTATGTACCTTTCTTACTTATTTTGATGAATTGTTGACTTTTAATTCTCTTGGGACAAAATAGCTAAGTCTCATTCACTTTCCCTAAGACCTTTGCTGTGTCATTAGCCCTATTTCTGCCACTTTTGGCAGCACCATTAGGGGGTATTCATTCTCTACACAATCCCTAATCATCCACCCTTCACCATAACTCACCTATATCCATCCACCACCATAATTTGCCACTCATCCATCATCCCACACCTTGTGCCACAGCAAAGAAGAAGAAGGAGGATCCTTGGACGTGCTTGCCATTCAAGATTGGATTGCTGGGGCCTTTTTAGGTGTTTTCATTCTTTGTTTTCAATGTTTAAGTTTAATTATCTTTGTTTTGCGAGTATGAGGAAATAACCCCTCTTAGCTAGGGGGAAGTTCGAAGCCATGAACACCCTTGAGATATGAATTGATTTCTTTCAATTATGATCTGATAAGTTGTGAATGCAATTCAATTAACTGTTTTCTTCAAAACTGATTCTTGTATGTTGATCAAGGACGCATACTTAGTTTTCATGCATGAATTTGATGCTAGAATATAAATGAGTTTCACCTAATCGTTACAAATTTATATTCATGAGTAGTGAAGGTTGCTAGTCACAATCGCGTTAATTGAATTCTTGGCACGTATCATGCATTCATAGTTACAAATGTCTCATCAACACTTATGATTTTCATGGATCATAATGATATCTGATTGTATCTCTATTATGCATTCATGTAGGGGACTTTTGGAGAATGATTTGGGTTGTCGCATGCATTCAATGAGTAAAGGAAAATCTGAGGGTTAATTAGTGCATCACGGTTAATCTGGGGTGTTGAGCTTCATAATTTATTGAAAAGCAATTGGAAATCGATTCATGTACAAGTGTGTCATGTGTGAAGAATGGACCTCTAGCTAATCCATCAACCATCATATTCTTTCCCCCAATTTCGTGCAAATCTATCTAGTTCTAGTTTCTGTTTTGTTTTTACTTTATTTTCGTCCAAAACCCAATCCCTATTTACTTTAATGTGTCTAATTAGTTAGAATCTGTTTTGGTTTGTGTTTTTAAGTGTTTTGAGTCAAGTAAAAGTCAATTTTCGTTCAAAGTCATTCCTAGTGTCTACTTTGAGTCTATTTGGTTGTTTTAAGCTGTTTTGAGTATTTTAAGTTAGTTTTGAGTCTTGTGAGTCTTGTTAAGTGTTTTTAAGTTTATAGAGGAAGTGCATGGCAATGGAGGGGAACATGGAGTGGTGTAGCAATTGAGTGCAATAATTCAATGTAATGATGCATGAATGATGCGAAATATATAAGCACACAAATTAAACCCTCTTTTTATCAATTGTAGCAAAGTATGTAAGTAGGGATCGTTCTAGGCCGGGGATTAGGGGGATTGCTAAATCACTTAAAACTGACTCAAAAACGTAAAAACAAAGTTTAAAACACTAAACTAGACTCAAAGAATGCAAAACTAAACTCTAAAACACTAAAACAAACCAAAAGACTCAAAACAGCCCAGAAACACTCAAAATTGCCTTAAAATCACAACCTGGGTAGTTTGAACACCTAACACTAATTTGGACGAAATTGGGTTATAACTTGACTCAAGACACTTAAAAACACAACCTAAATTGACTTCTAACTAAGATGACTCAACAAGATAAAGGAGGATTGATTTTAGACGAATTTAAAAACAAAACATAAACTTTGTAACTTGAACAGATTTTAAAACGAAATTGGTTAAAGTGAATGAATGGAAAGCTAGCTAAGGGGTTCTCCTCCACACGTCACACTTGCATACAAAACGATTTCTAATTGCTTCTCAATAAACCATGAATTCCCAACGCCCCAGATTAACCGTGAATTGCACTAATTAACCCTCAGATTTTCCTAAAGTTATCGAATTGGATGAATTGCATATGACAACCCAAAGCATTCCTCACAAGTTCACTGCATGAATTGCATAACAAAGATACAAGCAAAGATCATTAAGTTCTATGAAAATCATAAGCATTGGCGAGGCACTTGTTACTATGAATTGCATGAAACTTATGCCAAGAATTTACTTAACACGATTGTGATCAACAACCTTTACTACTTGTGAATATAAGTTCATGATGATTAGGTGAAATTCCCTTATACTCTAGCATCAAATTCATGCATGCAAATTAAGTGTCGACCCTCAACCAACATACACAAATCAGTTTTAATTCTTATAGATAAGTAAATTGAATTCACAACTTATGAAACGCAATTAGAAGTAATCAAATCATATAGCAAGCATAAACATGGTTTCGAACCCCCCTAGCCAAGGGGGTTTAGTTCCCTATACTCGCAAAGCAAAGATACATAAATTTAGAAATTAAAATCCAAAGAAAGAAAACACCTAGAACGCTCCAACTTGGCAGCAAGCGCATCAACGATTTCTCCTTCCTCCTTGCTGCGGCAGAGAAGTTTAGAACAGGTTTTGGGTGGTATTTATGATGTAGAATGGATGGGGAATGGTATGGAAAGGTTTAGGGCTGATGGGTGGTGCGGCAAGGGGTTGTTTTTGGCAGAAATTTGGGAGAATGGTGGTGGAAGGCTGCGGCAAAGGGCAAGGCAGATTTCTGGCGTGAATTGTGAATTATGAGAGGTGGTGAATTCGGCCAAGGGGTGATTATGAATATATATAGGCACTTAAAACCGTAGGTAAATCAGATATGGACTTGGATAACCCAAATCCATCAGGAAATAGGCCTAGAAATCAGAATTAGGGAAGGAAAAAGTATAGGAGGTGCGGCAGGTTTGATGGGATAAGGTTAGGGCTTCTAGAATGCCTTGCAAGGCAAGAAAACATGTTCTAGAAAGGGTTATGCACGACATGGATTTAGGGAATGTGGATAGGGCTTCTAGAAAGCCCAAAACCAAGAGGAAATAAGGTCCAACCCACGGCAAGGATGAAAAAAATGTTCTAGAACCCTTCTTTGTGTCTTCCAACACTTAGGAACCTTCTAATGTTGCTAAAACTCAAGGCCATGTAGGTTTAGGAAAGAGCAACCCAAAGTGGAAACTTTTAGGCTTAGCTTTCCTACTTCAAGTAGGAAACCTCGTTTGAGTAGGAATCTTCGTTCTTCTAGGAATCCATCTTCAACTAGGAATCCTTCTTCAATTAGGAATCTCTCGTTGATTAGGAATCCTTCTTCAATTAGGACTCCTCCTCGGACTAGGAATCCTTCTTGGACTAGGAATCCTCAAATCTTCAAATCTTCAATTTTGTCCAAACATTGTGTTCCAAGCATGTACTTTCCAATCCACGCTCACTTTTGCTCCAAAAGCTCCAAATTGCATCATTTTAGGTAATATGCCCTTTAAACCTGAAAAGACATGAAAGTAGCTTAAACGTATATTTTAACTTAGAAAACATAACAAAAATGCATAAGAACTAGCTAACTAAGGCGCATAAATATGCTCCTATCAATGAATCTGAAATGATGGAGGGAACAAGGAATGGTGTAGCAATTGAGTGCAATGATTCAATGTAATGATGCATGAAATCTGAAATGATGGAGGGAACAAGGAATGGTGTAGCAATTGAGTGCAATGATTCAATGTAATGATGCATGAATCTGAAATGATGGAGGGAACAAGGGATGGTGTAGCAATTGAGTGCAATGATTCAATGTAATGATGCATGAAATCTGAAATAATGAAGGGGACAAGGGTGATTATGCATGGCATGGGTGGAAAGGTGAGTAAGTGGTGAATCAATGAGTGCAAGGAGGTGAAAGGATATTGTGCACATGGTAGACAAAGGAAAGGAAGTGGAATGATGCAACAAATGAGTCAATGGAGGGAACATGGATGATGATGCACGGCATAGGAATCCAAAGGGAGTGCAATGGTGGTGCACGACAATGATGGAAAGGTGAATGGTGGAGTGACACCCCTTTGTGGTTGAGCTTTTTGTCCTTTTTACATTAATTCTTCTTTCTCTTTAACACATTCCTAGCCTCTTTAGTCTTCAATTTCGTCCATCCACCTTGCTCCATGCATGTGCTATTCATTCCAAGCCCAAAACTACTCCAAAATGCACCAAAATGCATCTTATTACTTTATAAGGCCTATGAACCTACAAACACACAAAATAGCTTAAAATACATAATTAACTAAGAAATAACAACATAAATGCATGACAACAAGCTAACTCAGTCGCATAAATATGCTCCTATCAAATTCCCCCACACTTAGCTTTTGCTAGTCCTCGAGCAAAACAAAACAAACGAAACAAACAAAACACAACCTAGATCTTCCAACATTTGCCTCAGGGATTTTTAATGAAACATAACATGTTAAAAATCATCATTCCCACAAATTTTGGCCATCTTTACACTTGAGCACATACTTAATCACAGTCACCACTTACTAGTTCACAATTAACCAATTAAAACAATGTTGTGAATGTAGTAACATGCCTTAGAGAATTTGCTCAATTCCTTACAAGATACTCTCTATTTTCACACACATTTTCTGACTACACAACCTACACTAGTATATGTGAAAAGATTGATGTAAACACGAAAGACTAGGACTCACATATGTTATAACAAAGAAAGCAATTTTCTGGAGTTATTAAGCATGTTTAGATATGATCTCATGAATGGAATGCTACTACTTAGATGCGAGAACCAGTGACACCATATGCTCATACCAATTTCGAACTCCACAAATTGAAAGACACAACACTCAAGATTGAAGTCAAGGGTTGTAACAGGGCTTGGGGGTAATGGCTAATAAAGAAAGGATAGGAATAGCAAACGTTCTTAAAGTGATAGCAAGCAAAGCAATGAAATAGACACTTGGAATTCACTTCAGAATGCAGAATCAACTTCTAAATACAAAGGGAAGATTCATGCAACACTTAGGGCTCTTTTTCAAACTCTTTTCAATTCTTTTTTTTCTTTTCACTCTTTTTTTTTCTTTTGTACCCGTGCCTTATTAAGGACTTTGGCACACACACACAAGAATCGCTTCCCCCACACTTGCTTTCTGTAATACATTGATAAAAAAGGAGTTCATTTTAAGTCATGCTTTACTATGCTTCAAGAATAAGGGTATGGATGGTCCTAAAACTAGGCTAGGTAAGGATAGTGTGGGTTAACAAAGAACATAGGCTTAACAAGGTTCAACGGGGTTAAACTTAAACACATAATGAAATAGGGGCACGGCAATTTGGCTTTGGTGGTCACTACACAACTTCATCTTGAGTATGTGTTATGCAAATCAATAGCATGCTTTGAATGAAATAGGCATGAGTTCTAGCATTTGGAACTAAATGATGAAACGCCTTCTAAGTAGCAACCAAGCAAAGAATAATGAGATCATGCAACGGCTTTACAAAACAATGGTGCATAGATTATTAACTCTCCAAATAAACGTTTAGGCTCAAGTCTCACAAGGTTGTAGTGTTCATTTGAGTTCCTTCCTTTAAGCATGTTACAAATCCTGATTTTTCCTTTATGATTGCATGTGAATTCATAAATTATAACCACAACCAAGCATACACCAAAGAGTAAATCAAATTTTCATCCATGTTTATAACTCTCTTTAATAGCCATGTAATTAAAAACCAAATCCTCATCATTGTGTTAGAAGGTACCCTAAGACACAAATAAACACACAAAAACAACTATTTTTGGGTTTTTCAAAATAATTTTTCAAATTTTATGAGATTTTCGGATTTTTATGTCAAAACACTCCAAAACAGCTTAAAAACACATAAAAACAGCAATAAACAACACTAGAAGTAATGGGTGATAAACTCCTACGAATTTTATGCAAAACAACTTGGTTACCCCCCCCCCCCCCCCACACTTAAATCAAACATTGTCCTCAATGTTTCAAGCATAAACTCACACGAAAACAAGCAAACAAACAAACAACGAATAAACATGACAAGTATAGCAAAGTAAAAACCAGACGGAGTAGAGTTTAAGAACGCAAATCTGGTTTTGGAGTTAGATGATCTTGTTGACTTTCCATAGCTTTGATCTCGAACTGGTTTGGAATTCTGAGCGAGGGATATTAGAGTTCCTTGGTTGTGCAATCTGCATTCTTCTTTGCTTGTTTCTTCTGCAGGGCAGGCAGGCACGAGGTAGAGGTGATGGTCTGTTTCTTTCTTCAATCTTTCCAAGTGCCGACCATTTGCTTTCTTGCTCCTTGTCCCTAGCTGAGGATGAATTAGCACATTATCTCCTCATGTTTCGAGGTATCATTTTCACTTCCCTTATCTGTTCCCCAGGCAGATGCGGTAGACGAAAAAGAAGCATAAGATGTTGAAGATTGATACCAAGTGCTGGCTGATCGCTCTCTTTCTCCTTGTCCAGCACGTGAAAAAACAACGACAAGGAGAAGAACAGGGAGAAAGCATGATATGAGATACTCTTGCTTTCAACCTTCATGATATGAAATACTTTTGCTTTTGATGGGTTGTTTGCAGAGGTATCCCAGGGAATAAGGAACACTGAGTGACTCAAGAGGCTTTGTTGGGAAGGCATTCTCAGAGAAGAAGGGCTATGTATGTCTGCCTTGCAATGGAGGGTGAAAGTCGACATTTATATGAATTAATAACCGGTACTATTCTTTCACTCTTGTCGGCAACCGTTGGATGATTGAATAGTAATCTTTGCGTGCTTTCTACGTCACCAGAAATCTTCGACAGATTGCTCGTAATTTTCGCAAGCTGAGTGTGCATGTGACAAATGCTGACACGTCTGGAAAAGGAAACGCCTCTCCGATTTCTGAGCTTGCCTCTTCAATTTATGAGCTTGCCTCTTCGATTTTTCAATTAGCCTCTTCGATTTTTGAGCTCGCCTCTTCAATCTCTAAATCCCATCGAGTGCTGATTTTTATAGAGGCGCACAGTTCGTTTCAAAGTACACTTGAAGTTCCGCTTGTAGAAACTCCCTTTTTGCACTTCTAAGATCCTGATTTGTCCTACCTCTTCTTTCTTCAACACCTTTGAAAATGTCTAGCCCATCCGACTGTCGTTTTGACTTGAACCTTGGTGAAGAGGCATCCATGCCTTCTCCAGACAACATTTGGCGCCCATCCTTCATATCCCCTACTGGTCATCTTACTGTTGGGGATTCGGTGATGAAAAATGATATGACTGCTGTGGTGGTGGCCAGGAACCTTGTCACTCCCAAAGATAACAAACTTATTTTCAAACGATCTGATGAGTTGGCTGTTAAGGATTCTCTGGCTCTCAGTGTGCAGTGTGCAGGTTCTGTGTCTAATATGGCCCAACGTCTATTTGCTCAAACCCGTCAAGTTGAATCATTGGCGGCTGAAGTGATGACTCTCAAACAGGAGATTAGAGGGCTCAAGCATGAGAATAAACAGTTGCACAAGCTTGCACATAACTATGCTACAAACATGAAGAGGAAGATTGACCAGAAGCAGGAATCTGATGGTCAGATTTTACATATCATCAGAGGTTTGTGGGTTTGTTCCAACAACATTTGCCTTCTTCTTCTGGGGCTGTACCGCGTAGTGAAGCTCCAAATGATCAACCTCCGATACCTCCTCCTTCTGTGGCTTCGCCGACTGCTGAGGCTTCGCCGACTACTGAGACTTCTCCTAAGCAACCTTTGTGAAGGCTCCCTCTTGTATTTTTCTGCCTCCTGTTCATTTTCAACGAATTTTAATGTAAAATACCTTGCATATCTGTCAATGTTTCAAAAATAAACCCACACCAAAAACAATTAAACAAGCAATAATTAAAAATGACAATCATGGAAAAATAAAATTGCAGAAAAGGGAAGGTTTTTAGGAACGCAAAACATGGGTTGCCTCCCAAGAAGTGCATACTTTAACGTCTTGCAGCCAGACGAAACTTCCTGCTAAGCTTGGATAGGGGCCACGACACTGAGTGGTATTTCTTCCACAATCTGCCCCAAATCAGAATTGGAAATTGTTTTGTATACAAGTGTGACATGTGTGGAGAAGAACCCCTTAGCTAGCTTTCCATCCATTAACTTTAGCCAAATTCGTTTTAAAATCTGTTCAAGTTACAAAGTTTCTGTTTTGTTTTTATATTCGTCTAAAATCAATCCCCCTTTATTTTGTTGAGTCATCTTAGTTAGAATTCAATTTAGTTTGTGTTTTTAAGTGTCTTGAGTCAAGTTACAAACTATTTTCGTCCAAATTGTGTTTTGTGTTCAAAACTGCCCAGAAAGCAATTGGAAAATCTGAGGGTTAATTTAAGCGGACCTAATTAACTTGGGGCGTTGAGAATTCATGGTTTATTGAAAAGCAATTGGAAATCGTTTTGTATGCAAGTGTGACATGTGTGGAGAAGAACCCCTTAGCTAGCTTTCCATCCATCAAATTCGTTTTAGAATCTGTTCAAATTTACAAAGTTTTATTTTCGTTTTCAATTTTCGTCAAAATCAATCCCCCTTTATTTTGTTGAGTCATATTAGTTAGAAATTGATTTAGTTTGTGTTTTTAAGAGTCTTGAGTCAAATTAAAACCAATTTTCGTCCAAATTTGTGTTTAGTGTTCAAAACTGCCCAGAAAGTGTTTTTAAGGCAGTTTTGAGTGTTTCTGGGCAGTTTTGTGTCTTTTGGTTTGTTTTAGTGTTTTAGAGTTTAGTTTTGCATTCTTTGAGTATAGTTTAGTGTTTTAAACTTTGTTTTTACGTGTTGAGTCAGTTTTCAAGTGATTTAGTAATCCCTCCTAATCCCCGGCCTAGAACGATCCCTACTTACATACTTTGCTACAACTGACAAAAAGAGGGTTTAATTTGTGTGCTTAACTTTTATCACATCAAGCATGCAGTGGTTCATAGGACAGGTTGTAAAGGAAGCACCCATCAATGCCGTGGGGTCCAATGAAGCCTCAAAGGAGTATCGTCCGGCTGCACGACGTTAAAGCAAGCGCTTCTTGGGAGGCAACCCATGCGTTCAACAAAGGAAGACCAAGGAAGCACTCCAATTCCAGATTTGCGTTCCTAAAACACTTCTCTTTGTTGTTACTTCGTTTCTGCCATGTTTATTATGTTAGTTGCTGTTTGTTTGTTTACTTGTTATTTGTGTTAGTTTATGCTTGAAACATTGAGGACAATGTTTGATTTAAGTGTGGGGGGGGTAACCAAAGTGTTTTGATGCAAATTCGTAGGGTTGTATCACCCATAATTTCCAATGTTGTTCCTTGCTGTTTTTAGGTGTTTTTAGGCTATTTTGATGCATTTTAGTGTGCTTTACATAAAAGTCCGAAAATCCCAGAAAAAAATTGAAAAAAATGTTTTGAAAAAACCAAAAATAGTCGTTTTAAAGTTGTTTTGTGTGTTTGTTTGTGTCTTAGGGTACTTTCCAACACAATGATGAGGATTCGGTTTTTAATTGCATGACTGTTAAAGAGAGTTGTAAACATGGATGAAAGTTTGATTTACTCTTTGGTTTATGCTTGGTTGTGGTTATAACTTATGAAGTCACATGTAATCATAAAGAAAAAAAAAAATTAGTTTTTGTAACATGCTTGAAGGAAGGAACTCAAACTAACGCTACAACCTTGTGAGACTTGAGCCTAAACGTTTATTTGGAGAGTTAATAATCTGTGCATTGTTGTTTTCTAAAGTCGTTGCATGATCTCATTATTCTTTGCTTGGTTACTACTTAGAGGGCGTTTCATCATTTAGTTCCAAACACTAAAACTCATGCCCATTTCATTCAAAGCATGCTATTGATTTGCATAACACATATTCAAGATGAAGTTGTGTAGTGACCACCATTTAAGCCAAATTGCCATGTCCCCTATGTTCATATGTTTTGTAGGTTTTAACCCTGTTGAGCCTTGTTTAGCCTATATTGTTTGTTAACCCATATTATCCTCACCTAGCCTAGATTAGGACCATCCATACCCTTGTTCTTGAAGCATAGTAAAGCATGACTCAAGATGAATTCCTTTTGATCAATATATTGCAGAAAACAAGTGTGGGGAAAGTGATGTATGTGAGTGCCTAAGTCTTTCATGTGGCACGGGTTAGAAAAGAAAAAAAAAGAAAATTCGTGAAGCAAAGAAGGAAAAAAAAAAGAAAAGTTGTGAAAAATATGAAAAAGAGTTGAAAAAGATGTGAAAATGAGTTCTTAAGTGTTGATTGTTGAAGAAAGGGTCCAAAACATTGAATTCGACCCTAAGTATTGCATGAATCTTCCCTTGTGTTTAAAAATTGATTTCTGCGCTCTAAAGTGAATTCTAAGTTCGATTTCATTGCTTTGCTTGCTATTGCTTAAAGAACCTTTGTTATCCCTATCCGTTCTTTGTTAGCCAATACCCCAAGCCCCGTTACAACCCTTGACTTTAATCTTGAGTGTTGTGTGTTTCAATTTGTGGAGTTTAGAATTGGTATGAGCATATGGTGTCACTGGTTCTCGCATCTAAGTAGTAGCATTCCATTCATGAGATCATATCTAAATGCTTATTAACTCCAGAAATTGCTTTCTTTGTTATACATATATGTGAGCATTCGTTTTCATGTTTACATCAATCTTCTCACATATAACTAGTATAAGGTGTGTAGTTAGAAAATCTGAGTGAAAATTGAGTGCATACATTGTAAGGAATTGAGCAAATTCTCTAAGGCATGTTACTACATTCAAAACATCATTTTAATTGGTTAAATGTGAACTAGTATGTGATGCGAAATATATAAACACACAAATTAAACCCTTTTTTTTATCAAATGTAGTAAAGTATGTAAGTAGGGATTGTTCTGGACTGGGGATTAGGAGGGATTGCTAAACACTTGAAAACTGACTTAGAAACGTAAAAACAAAGTTTAAAACACTAAACTAGACTCAAAGAATGTAAAACTAAATTTTGAAACATTGAAACAAACCAAAAGCCTCAAAACAGCAAACAAACACTCAAAACTGCCTTAAAAACACTTTCTGGGCAGTATTGAACACAAACACAAATTTGGACGAAATTGGGTTACAACTTGAATCAAAACACTTTAAAACACAAACTAAATGGATTTCTAACTAATATAACACTTTAAAATAAAGGGGGATTTGGTTTTGACGAAATTGAAAACAAGACAAAACTTTGTAGTTAAAACAGATTGTAGAACGAATTTGAATGAAGCTTATGGATGGAAGGCTAGCTAGGAGGTTCTTCTCCACACATGTCACACTTGCATACAAAACGATCTCCAATTGCTTTTCGATAAACTATAAATACTCAACGCCCCAGATTAACCGTGAATTGCACTAATTAACCCTCAGTTTTTTCACAAGTTATTGAGTTGGATGATTGCATACGACAACCCAAAACATTCCCTACAAGTTCCCTACATGAATTGCATAATAGAGATACAAGCAAGAATCATTAAGTTCTATGAAAACATAAGCATTGACGAGGCACTCGTTACTATGAATTGCATGAAATTTTTGCCAAGAATTTACTTAACGCGATTGTGACTAGCAACCTTCACTACTTGCGAATATAAGTTCATAACGGTTAGGTGAAACTCCCTTATATTCTAGCATCAAATTCATGCACGAAAATTAAGCGTGCACTCTCAACCAACATACACAAATCAGTTTTTATACGAACGGATAAGTAAATTGAATTCACAGCTTATGGAACGCAATTAGAAGTAATCAAATCATATTGCAAGCATAAACATGGTTTCGAATTCCCCCCTAGCCAAAGGGGGGTTTAGTTCCTCATTGCTGCAGCATAAGGTTTTGGGGACAGGTTTGGATGGTATTTGTATGGAGGAATGGATGGGATATGGTATGGTGGTGTTTAGGATGGATGGGGGGTGTGGCAAAAGAGAGAAAGATGACTGAAAATGTGTTTGTGATGTAGTGTATGAATGTGTAGATGGGTTTGGCTAAAAGAATGGATGGAGAATGGGTGGTGTGTCTGATTGTATTTTTTTTATGTCCCCCTATGTTCTTCCCTTCACTCCCTATTTATAGAAGCTCCAAAGCAAAGAATCACTCAAGTGGCTTCAATAAACAATACAAACAAAGACCAAAATGATGCAAAAACAGCTAGTTTACATGCTCTTTTATCATTGTGTCTTGCCTTTAACAAAAGGCAATCATTCCTCTCTTGCTAATTCAACTCCTTTGTAGCAGTCCATGTGCCTTCATTCTTTAATTTCTGATGCATTTGCCTTGTATTCCATCCCTTTTCCACATGTACTAGCTGTTAGACAACTTTCACACACATGTTTTGCATCATTTCATCTTGCAATTATGTTTGTAGTTGCTGAAAATGTGAATACAACTTGTAAAGCAATCCAACAAATGGCATCTTTCACTTCTTTTCCTTTCAAATTGTTCCTTAAGTGTATGTATCTGCACACTTCCACACTTCAACTTCATTATTCAGATTTTTGCATGTGTTGAAACCCTTTTTAAAACACCAAAAACGTCCATCCCACTTGCTCCATATGCATGCAATCCATTTTGGCCCAAAATTGCTCCAAATTGCACCAAAATGCACTTTCTTTCCAACTTTGTTATTAGGACCTACAAACACACGAAAATAGCTTAAAACACTCTTATAAGCAATAACTAAGTAAGTAAATGCAAGAAAACATGTTAACTAAGTCGCATAAATATGCTCCTATCAGTATGTGGTGACTATGATTAAGTATGTGCTTAAGTGTGAAGATGACTAAAATCTGTGGGAATGATGATTTTTAATATGTCTGATAGGGGCATATTTATGCACCTTAGTTAGCTTGTTCTTGTGCATTTACATTGTTTTTCCTTAGTTAAAGTAGTCTTTTAAGCTAGTTTTATGTGTTTTCAGGTTTTAAGGTCATATTATACAAAAAGATGCATTTTGGAGCCTTTTGGAGCACAATTGAGCTTGGATTAGACATCACATACTTGGAGCCAAAAGAATGGACGAAATTGAAGATTTGAAGATGATAATTCCTACTTGAACAAGGTTTCCTAATTAAAGTAGGAAAGTGCCTAATTGAAGATGTAATCCTAGTCAACGAAGGAGTTCTAATTGAAGAAGGATTCCTAATCAACGAGGGATTCCTAGTTGAAGATGGATTCCTAGAAGAATGAAGATTCCTACTCAAACAAGGTTTCCTACTTGAAGTAGGAAAGTTAAGCCTAAAAGTTTCCTATTTTGGGTTGAACTTTCCTAAACCTAGATGGCCTTAAGTTCCAGATATTTTGAAGGTTTCCTAAGCATTTTTGGAGACAAAAGAAGGTTCTAGAACACTCCCCATAAGGTGCCGCACTAATTCCTTCTAGATGACCTATTTTCCTTGCCTTGCAAGGCTTTCTAGAAGCCTTATCCTTCATTCCCTATCCAGCCGCACTTCCTTGCCCGTTCCCCTTGTAATTCTGATTTCTAAGCCTTTTTCCTTGTGGATTTGGATTCTACAAGTCCATATATGATTCCCCTAGGGTTTTAAGTGCCTATATATACTCATATTAACCCTTTGGCTAAATTACCACCTCTCATACACATCAATTCACGCCAGAAATCATCCCTTGATCTCTGCCGCACCCTTCCACCACCATATTCCATAATTTCTTCCCAAAATCATCCCTAGCCGCACCACCCATCAACCGTAGACACCACCATACATCCCCCATCCATTCTACACCATTCATAACCCCAAAACCTGTCCACAACCTTTGTGCCGCAGCAAGGAGAAATGGAGGAACTTCGTGGATGCACTTGCTGTCCAAGTTGGAGTATCTAGGTGTTTTCTTTCTTTGGATTTCAATGTTTAAACTTATTTATCTTTGCTTTGTGCATATGAGGAACTAAACCCCCCTTGGCTAGGGGGGATTCAAAACCATGTTTATGCTTGCTATATGATTTGATTACTTCTAATTGCGTTTCATAAGTTGTGAATTCAATTTACTTATCTATATGAATTAAACTGGTTTGTGTATGTTGGTTAAGAGGGTCCGCTTAGTTGCATGCATGAATTTGATGCTAGGATATAAGGGAATTTCAATTAATTGTTATGAACTTATATTCACAAGTAGTAAAGGTTGTTGATCACAATCGCGTTAAGTAAATTCTTGGCATAAGTATCATGCGCTTTCATAGTTACGAATGCCTCGTCAATGCTTATGATTTTCATAGAACTTAATGATCCTTGCTTGAATCTCTATAATGCGCTTTCATGTAGGGAACTTGTGGGGAATGCTTTGGGTTGTCGTATGCAATTCATCCAATTCAATAACTTAAGGAAAATCTGAGGGTTAATTTAAGCGGACCTAATTAACTTGGGGCGTTGAGAATTCATGGTTTATTGAAAAGCAATTGGAAATCGTTTTGTATGCAAGTGTGACATGTGTGGAGAAGAACCCCTTAGCTATCTTTCCATCCATCAAATTCGTTTTAGAATCTGTTCAAATTTACAAAGTTTTATTTTCGTTTTCAATTTTCGTCAAAATCAATCCCCCTTTATTTTGTTGAGTCATATTAGTTAGAAATTGATTTAGTTTGTGTTTTTAAGAGTCTTGAGTCAAATTAAAACCAATTTTCGTCCAAATTTGTGTTTAGTGTTCAAAACTGCCCAGAAAGTGTTTTTAAGGCAGTTTTGAGTGTTTGTTTGCTGTTTTGAGTCTTTTGGTTTGTTTTGGTGTTTTAAAGTTTAGTTTTGCATTCTTTGAGTCTAGTTTAGTGTTTTAAACTTGTTTTTACGTATTTGAGTCAGGTTTCAAGTGATTTAGCAATCCCTCCTAATCCCCGGCCTAGAACGATCCCTACTTACATACTTTGCTACAATTGATAAAAAGAGGGTTAATTTGAGTGCTAGTTAATATCATATCAATGTCATGTGTATTGGAAATCCCTGAGGCAATGTTGGAAGGGTTAGGTTTTGTTTATTTGTTTTGTTTCGTTTTGTTTTTCTTTTGTTTCTTTGTTTTGCTCGAGGACTACCAAAAGCTAAGTGTGGGGGAATTTGATAGGAGCATATTTATGCGCCTTAGTTAGCTAGTTCTTATGCATTTCCATGGTGTTTTCTTAGTTAAAGTAGTCTTTTAAGCTAGTTTTACGTGTTTTCAGGTTTTAAGGGCAAAGCATATAAAAAGATGCATTTTGGAGCCTTTTGGAGCAAAATGGTGCTTGGAATGAATGTCACATATTTGGAGCCAAGGGTTTGGACGAATTTGAAGACTTGAAGATGATGATTCCTACTTGAACAAGGTTTCCTAGTTGAAGTAGGAAACTGCTTACATGAAGAAGGATTCCTAATCGACGAAGGATTCCTAGAAGAATGAAGATTCCTACTCAAACAAGGTTTCCTTCTTGAAGTAGGAAAGTTAAACCTAATTCGCCTTGAGTTTAAGCAACAAAGAAGTATTCCAAGTCAAAGAAGGAAAAGTAATCCAAAAAGAAGAAAGAGTGATCAAGACAAGTTTCCCTATTCCTAATGGGCAAAGGTTTCAGCTACAAAGAGGAGTCCTAAACACTTTAGGACACCTTAGCCTTATCCTAGAGGAGTGCCGCACCAATTTCAGCAAGGAGATCTATTTTCCTTGCCTTGCAAGGCTTTCTAGAAGCCTTATCCATTGTTTCCCTTTGTTGCCGCAACTATTGGACCTTTTCCCCTTTTAATTCTGATTTCTAAGCCTTTTTCCTTGTGGATTTGGGTTATCCAAGTCCATATCTGATTACCCTAGGGTTTTAAGTGCCTATATATACTCTCATTCACCCCTTGGCTGAATTACCACCTCTCATACACAACAATTCACGCCAGAAATTCATCCCCTACCTTTGCCGCAGCCTTCCACCACGATTCTTCCAAATTTCTACCAAAAATCACCCCTTGCCGCACCACCCATCCATCCTAAACACCACCATACATCCCCCATCCATTCTACACCATTTAATAACCCAAAAACTTGTCCAAAGTCTCTGTGCCGTAGCAAGGAGGAAGGAGGAATCGTGGATGCACCTGCTGCGAAGTTGGAGTATCTAGGTGTTTTCTTTCCTTGGATTTCAATGTTTAGACTTATTTATCTTTGCTTTGTGCGTATGAGGAACTAAACCCCCCCTTGGCTAGGGGGGATTTGAAACCATGTTTATGCTTGCTATATGATTTGATTATTTCTAATTGCGTTTCATAAGTTGTGAATTCAATTTACTTATCTATATGAATTAAAATTGATTTGTGTGTGTTAGTTGAGAGTGCACGCTTAATTTTTATGCATAAGTTTGATGCTAGGATATAAGGGAATTTCACCTAATCGTTACGAACTTATATTCAAAAGTAGTAAAGGTTGTTGATCACAATCGTGTTAAGTAAATTCTTGGCATAAGTTTCATGCAATTCATAGTAACAAGTGCCTCGCCAATGCTTATGATTTTCAAAGAACTTAATGATCTTTGCTTGTATCTTTGTTATGCAATTCATGCAGGGAACTTGTGAGGAATGCTTTGGGTTGTCGTATGCAATTCATCCAATTCGATAACTTTAGGAAAATCTGAGGGTTAATTAGTGCAATTCACGGTTAATCTGGGGCATTGGGAATTCATGGTTTATTGAAAAGCAATTGGAAATCGTTTTGTATGCAAGTGTGACATGTGTGGAGAAGAACCCCTTAGCTAGGTTTCCATCCATTCACTTTTATCAAATTCGTTTTAGAATCTGTTCAATTTACAAAGTTTTGTTTTTGTTTTCAATTTTCGTCAAAACTCAATCCCCATTTATTTTGAAGTGTTAGATTAGTTTGAAATCAATTTAGTTTGTGTTTTTAAGTGTCTTGAGTCAAGTTAAAACCTATTTTCGTCCAAATTGTGTTTTGTGTTCAAAACTGCCCAGATTGTGTTTTTAAGGCAGTTTTGAGGGTTTATGGGCTGTTTTGAGTCTTTCAGTTTGTTTTAGTGTTTTAGAGTTTAGTTTTGCATTCTTTGAGTCTAGTTTAGTGTTTTAAACTTTGTTTTTACATTTTTGAGTCAGTTTTCAAGTGATTTAGCAATCCCTCCTAATCCCCGGCCTAGAACGATCCCTACTTACATACTTCGCTACAATTGATAAAAAGAGGGTTTAATTTGTGTGCTTATATAATTTCACATCAGAATCTGTCATGTTAGATCTAGGTGCATCAATAAATGTCATGCCTTATTCAATATATGCATCTGTGAACTTGGGAGAATTACAAAATGATGGAGTGATCATTCAACTGGCCGATAGATCTAATGCGTATCCAAAAGGTGTTTTGGATGATGTTTTAGTGCAGGTGAATCACCTAGTCTTTCCAGCGGACTTCTACGTGCTTGAAATGGAAGACTCAAACCATTCCTCTCAATTACCAATATTACTTGGCCAACCATTCATGAAGACTACCCGTACAAAGATAGATGTATTCAAGGGAACATTGACCATGGAATTTGATGGGGAAGTTATTGATTTCAATATTTCTGATGCTATGAGATATCCTCATGATGGTCGCTCTTGTTTCTTTATTGATGTGATTGACTTTTGGGCGCAGGTCCTTGATGATTTGAATAAGGATGCAATTGAAAAGACTCTCACGCAAAGCATTGAAGGATTATTTTGTGAAAACATGTTCATTTGAGCAACATCATATAGCATGCAATTAACAATTAAAGGAGGAATCATGCTTGCATGCACTCAAAAACAAAACATTACCCATGAAATTCAAAGCCTAGTAGATTGGTGAACCAAGAATCAACTCAAAAACAAAGTGAGTTGATAAATATACCTTTGTAGATTCCTCTTTGCATAAGCAAAGGCTAATCACCCAAAGAGATAGGGCCTTCATTCCTTGCTTCTTAGATCCATGGATTTGGATGGAAGAATATGGTTCTCCAAGTTCCCAAAATTGAGAACCTCTAAGTCTCTTCACCAAGGTTAGATTGTAGAAGAAATGAGTGACCTTGGAGAAGTAGGATTGCTAGATGTACCCTCCAAGGTGATCTTCCTCCTAGAGAGAAAAGGAGAGACATATTCTCACCAATTTTCTCCAAAAAGAAGCCTTTTTGAATTTTAGCTATAAAGTCATTTATATAGTCACTTCTTTAAGTGACCTAAATAACCAATACCCTAATTCATCACTTCATGGCCGGCCATATTGGGATTTTTGGGCTTTTGGGCCTTTGTGAATCTTTATTCATTAAATTGTCATACAACTTAAGTCAATGGGCTTGACGTTCGAAGCCCATTGGGCCTTAAGGTTCAAAACTATCCCGAGGTCTTTAACGAACTTATTCGTTTGATTAATTAACATATTAATTAATCCTTGCCATAAATAAATAATTAAACCATTTAATCATTCTTACTCATCTCCGTTTAATCTTCAATCTCCACCTTTTATGGTGTGCGATCCATTAGGTTCCTTTTAGCGAGGTAGTGGGCGATTAAAACCATTTTACATCGATTGTGAATTGAAACAATTTTCAATTCTCCCTTTAGTGATTACACACATTTAGGGCTTCCACAAACCATGAGTGACACCTAGCAGCATATCATGGTTACCTAAGCTAATCAGAAGAGGTTAGAGAACCTATTCAGTTCGGGATTACAAATGCAATACGGTCTTTCTCTAATATAATACTCTTGACCACATTGTTTGGTTTGATAGTTTATTTGCTCATGTCTACTATCCAATGTGTGTCTTGTGCTTATATGATTACCTTGAATGTGAGTCGGAACGCATTCCCAAATCTCATTCATACTCTGGCCAGAGATTCAAATCATATCATAGAGTATTCTCCCTCAAACGGTTTGAAGGTTAGAGATCCCTAGTTGCGCATTCACTTGTCTCTATAGCTAAGTGGCTTGACCCCAACAATGCCGTGGACACACTCCTGATGAAGTGACTTTGACATAATCAAAGATCAAGGACTTAACCACAAGACAACTATGATGCCTCAGGTCAAAGGACTACTTTGCATTATCCCAACCATGAGTTCTCATGTGACATGGAATATGAGAACTCTTCGTTGATCGCGTTCAGTGAACTCATTCTCTATTGAGCACCTACCGTACTTGTCTTGATGTCACACACACCAATGACTCGAGACTAATCACTCTCCCTGAGAGAAGACATAGTACGTACTGATCTTAACGGACTGTCAATGCCCAATTGGCAATCCTATGATCAGGAACGTTTAGGATGTGTCTACGAAAGAATGGTCTCATGAATCTAACTTCATTAGATTACATTCTCCCAATCACATATTCCTTGGACTTTATCGTTTAAGCATATAACATTTATATGAGACGGCTCAAACAATAATCTATGCCCTTTATATGTTAAACTAGATTAGTTTAACATGGGAAATGTCCGTAAAGTATCATCACATGATTGGCTTTAGGGCACATTTCCAACAAGCATTGGACTCAAAAACGAAGGGTTAGCACTTAGGCATGCACACGACAACAACAAGGAACATCTTGCCGTGCCTATTCAAGAAGAATTTGTGGAAATGGTTGCTGCCCTAGAGTCAAATCCAAGGCATATTGGTAAGTCTCCTAACCTAATTTCAATTCCCATTTCGACTAACAAGGTTCTTCCTTTTGTAATCCAGCCCCCTTCCCTAGAGTTTAAACCATTGCCTAGCCATTTGAAATATGTGTTTTTGGGAGAGCAAGAGATGTTGCCCATCATCATCTCTTCTTCACTCACTACACAAGAGGAGAAGAAGTTGGTGAGGGTGCTTCGAGAATACAGAACTGCCATTGGGTGGACATTGGCCGATATCAAGGGAATTAGCCCTACCACTTGTATGCATCAAATACTCTTGGAAGAAGGAGCCAAACCATCTAGAGAAGCACAACGTCGGCTCAATCCACCCATGATGGACGTTGTGAAGAAGGAAATCATCAAGCTACTAGATTGTGGAGTGATTTACCCAATTTCTGATAGCCATTGGGTCTCGCCGGTCCAAGTTATTCCTAAGAAGTCTGAAGTCACTGTGGTAAAAAATGAAGATAATGAGCTTGTGCCCACCTGAATCCAAACCGGATGGAGAGTTTGTATTGACTATCGGAAGCTCAACGCTACGACAAGAAAAGATCATTTCCCGCTGTCCTTTATTGATCAAATGCTGGAAAGGTTAGCCGGTCATTCATTTTATTGTTTTCTTGATGGCTATTCGGGTTATAATCAGATTGTGATAGCTCCCGATGACCAAGAAAAGACTACCTTCACATGTCCCTTTGGTACCTTTGCTTACTGACGCATGCCATTTGGGCTATGTAACGCACCAGCCACATTCCAAAGGTGTATGGTAAGTATTTTCTCAGAATTTATGGAAAAGATCATTGAAGTGTTTATGGATGACTTTAGTGTCTTTGGTGACTCATTTGATGCATGCTTGAATAATCTTACTCTGATCTTACAACAATGCATCGAAACTAATCTTGTCTTGAATTGGGAAAAGTGCCATTTTATGGTAAAACAAGGTATAGTTTTGGGGCCTATCATATCAGAAAAAGGGATTGAGGTTGATAAATCTAAAATAGATCTTGTACGTCACTTACCGTCTCCCACTTCGGTGAGGGAGGTTCGTTCTTTTCTTGGCCATGCAGGATTTTATAGGAGATTCATCAAGGATTTCTCAAAAATCACCCAACCCCTTTACCGTTTACTCCAAAAGGAAGTAGCCTTCGAGTTCAACAAGAAGCGTGAGACCGCTTTCAAAACCCTCAAGGACATGTTGACGTCGGCCCCCATCATCATGCCACCAGATTGGAGCCTTCCATTTGAGCTAATGTGTGATGCATTTGATTATGTCATTGGTGATGTTTTAGGCCAAATGAGGAACAAACAGCCCCACGTCATCCACTATGCTTCCCGGACACTAAATGATGCTCAATTGAATTATTCTACCATTGAGAAACAACTTCTTGCAGTTGTATTTGCTTTAGATAAATTTCGTTCATACTTACTTGGCACTAAAGTGATTGTATATTCTGACCATGCAGCGTTGAAGTACCTCCTCATCAAGAAGGAGGCCAAACCAAGGCTGATTCATTGGATGCTCCTACTTCAAGAGTTCAACATTGAAATAAGAGACAAGAAGGGGAGTGAAAACGTGGTGGCTGACCACCTCAGCCGTTTGGTGCACGAGGAGGACTCCTTACCCATTCTAGAGACCTTCCATGATGAGCAATTGCAGTCCCTAGAGGTAAGTGAGCCCTGGTATGCTGATTTGGTCAATTATTTAGTCACAAAACAAGTTCTAGCACTCTAGATAAATACAAGCGTGATAAACTCAGAAATGATGCATGATTTTATGTGTGGGATGATCCATATTTGTGGAAGTATTGTCCTGACCAGATTATTCGTAGATGTGTGCACAATTCCGAGTTTAATTCAATTCTTGCATTTTGCCATAGTTATGCATGTGGGGGTCATTTTGGCACCCATCGGACAGCCCTTAAGGTTTTAGAGAGTGGTTTCTATTGGCCTACATTGTTTAAGGATGCTAGAACATTTTGTATAACTTGTGATAGATGCCAAAGAACAGGTACAATCGGTGCCAAAGACCAAATGCCGCAAACCCCCATCTTTAATGTGGAGATCTTTGATGTATGAGGTATGGATTTCATGGGACCTTTTCCGCCCTCATATGGTTTTACTTATATTTTGCTAGCCGTTGGTTATGTGTCGAAATGGGTGGAAGCCAAAGCCACCCATACTAACGATTCTAGAGTGGTGGCAGATTTTATCAAGGCTAACATATTTTCCAAATTTGGCATGCCGAGGGTGTTCATAAGCGATGGAGGCTCCCACTTTTGCAATCGCACCATTGAGGCGCTGTTTAAAAAGTACAATGTGAAGCATCGGGTTTCCACGCCATACCACCCTCAAACAAGTGGCCAAGCCGAAATCTCGAATAGAGAAATCAAGCAAATCTTGGAGAAGGGGCCAAACTGGAAGGATTGGAGCTTGCGTTTAGATGATGCATTGTGGGCATATCGCACTGCCTACAAAACACCTTTGGGGATGTCTCCATTTCGACTAATCTACTGACAGCCAGGTCACCTACCTATGGAACTGGAGCACAAAGCGCACTGGGTTGTGAAAACATTCAATTTGGACTTAGATGTTGTTGGAATGAATAGGAAGCTCCAACTGAATGAACTTGAGGAGATACGGAATGAAGCCTATGAGAATGCACGAATTTACAAGGAGAAAATAAAGGTGTTTCATGACAAAATGATTCGAGGAAAACATTCTCAATTGGACAGAAAGTGCTACTATTCAATTCCCGTCTACGATTGTTCCCTAGTAAGTTATGGTCTAAGTGGATTAGGCCATTTGTTGTCACTAATGTTTTTCCCCATGGTGCAGTCCAAGTTAAAAGCTTAAGGATCGGCGACAAATTCAAAGTGAACGGGCATCGCCTGAAGCTATACTATGAGAGTGATGTGGAGCAGATTGTGAAAGAAATCCCACTCAGTGTCGTGGGCCCTATCCAAGCTTAGAAGGAAGTTTCGTCCGGTTGCAAGACGTTAAAGCAAGCGCTTCTTGGGAGGCAACCCATGTTTTGCGTTCCTAAAACCCTTCCCTTTTCTGCAATTTTATTTTGCCATGATTGTCATTTTTATTTGTTGCTTGTTTAATTGTTTTTGTTGTGGGTTTATTTTTGAAACATTGACAGATATGCAAGGTATTTTACATTAAAATTCGTTGAAAATGAACAGGAGGCAGAAAAATACAAGAGGGAGCCTTCAGCTTAGGAGAAGTCTCAATAGTCGGCAGAGCCATAGAAGGAGGAGGTATCGAAGGTTGATCATTTGGAGATTCACTACACGGTACAGCCCTAGAAGACGAAGGCAAATGTTGTTGGAACAAACCCACAAACCTCTGATGATCAAGTAAAATCTGACCATCAGATTCTTGCATCTGGTCAATCTTCATCTTCATGTTTGTAGCATAGTTATATGCAAGCTTGTGCAACTGTTTATTCTCATGCTTGAGCCATCTAATCTCATGTTTGAGACACATCACTTCAGCCGCCAATGATTAAACTTGACGGGTTCGAGCAAATAGACGTTGGGCCATATTAGACACAGAACCAGCACACTGCATACTGAGAGCCAGAGAATCCTTAACAGCCAACTCATCAGACCGTTTGGAAAGTAGTTTGTTATCTTTGGGAGTGACAAGGTTATAGGCCACCATTGCAGCGGTCATATCATTCTTCATCACCGAATCCCCAACGGTAAGAGGACCAGTAGGGGATATAAAGGATGGGCACCATATGTTGTCTGAAGAAGGCATGGATGCCTCTTCACCAAGGTTCAAGTCAAAACGACGGTCGGAGGGGTCAGACATTTTCAAAGGTGTTGAAGAAAAAAGAGGTCGAACAAATCGAGATCTTAAGAAGCGCAATGAAGAGAGTTTCTATGGCAGAAATTCAAGTGTGCTTAGAAACGAACTACTTATCCTCTATAAAAATCAGCACTTTACGGGATGTCAGAGATCGAAGAGGCATCTGCTTTTCCAGACGTGTCAGCATCTGTCACATGCAAAGTCAGCTTGCGGAAATCACAGGCAGTTTGTCGAAGCACCGATTCCAGATATCAAAGAGGCATCTGCTTTTCCAGACATGTCAGCATCTGTCACATGCAGAGTCAGCTTTGCGAAAATCACGGGCAGTTTATCGAAGCACTGATTCCAGATATCGGAGAGGCATCTACTTTTCCAGACGTGTCAGCATCTGTCACATGCAGAGTCAGCTTTGTAGAAATCACATGCAGTTTTTCGAAGCACCGATTCCAGATATCGAAGTGGCACTTGCTTTTCCAAACGTGTCAACGCCTGTCACATGCACACTTAGCCTTGCGGAAATTACGGGCAATCTATCGAAGATTTCTTGTGAAGTAGAAAACACGTGAAGTTTACTATTAAATCATCCAACGGTTTCTGACAAGAGTGAAAGAATAGTACCGGTTATTAATTCCTATAAATGTCACCCTTCACCCTCCATTGCAAGGCAGACATACATAACCCTTCTTCTTCTTCGAGAATGCCTTTCCAACAAACCCTCTCGAGTCACTCAGTGTTCCTTATTCCTTGGGGTACTTCTGCAAACAACTCATCCAAAGTAAAAGTATTTCATATCATGAAGGTTGAAAGCAAGAGTATCTCATATCATGCTTTCTCCCTGTCCTTCTCCTTATCGTTGTTTTGGGACAAGGAGAAAGAGAGCAATCAGCCAACACTTGGTATCAATCTTCCAATCTGGAACCGACTACCTGGAACCCCTTCCTGATTGCTTACCTAGCCTTGCTTTCGAGTACTCATCTTCATCATTTTATGCTTCCTCTTCGTCTACCACATCTGCCTGGGGAACAGATAAAGGAAGTGAAAATGAAACCTCGAAGCATGTGGACACAATTTGGCAATTCATCCTCAGCTAGGGACAAGGAGAAAGAAAGCAAGAGGTGGGCACTTAGAAAGATTGAAGAAAGAAACAGACCAACACCTCTACCTCGTGCTTGCTTGTCGTGCAGAAGAAACAAGCAGAGAAGAATGCAGACTGCACAATCAAATCAACCCAGCAGAAGGAGTCTGAATTGAAACCAAGGAACTCTCATATTCCTCGCTCAGAATTCCATACCAGTTCGAGATCAAAGCTGTGGAAAGACAACAAGATCATCTATCTCCAAAACCAGATTTGCATTCTTAAACTCTACTCTGTCTGGTTTTTTATAGGAGCATATTTATGCAACTTAATTGGCTTATTCTCGTGCTTTTACGTTGTGTTTCTTTAGTTATTTTAGTGTTTAATGTCACTTTTGTGTGTTTTCAGATTCTAAGGCCAAAGTATGCAAACATGTGCATTTTGAAGCCCTTTGGAGCAGTTTTGGGCATCAAATGGATTGCATATGCTTGGAGGTAAGAAGATGGACGAAATTGAAGATCAAATGAGCATAGGATTGAATGATGATGTGAAGAATTGGATTTAAGACAAATGAAGAACAAAGAGTTCAGAATTGGAAGCCAAAGTTTCTAAAGTTGGAAGTTTCTATTCTTGGAGGTTTCCATTTGTAAAGGTTTCCATCTTTGGCTCTAAACTTTCTTAATCCTAATTCACCTATGTTCCAGCTGCAAGGAGGCTTCCTAAATATTTTAGGACACTAAATAAATGCTTCTAGAAGACCTAGACCTATCCCTAATCTTTGCCGCACCCACCTTCCTATTTTCCTACTTTACCTTCCTTATTTCCCTTTCTTGTTTTCCTAGTTCCTGCAATTAAACACATTCCTATTTTTGTCCAATGCTTTGCCGTGTAAGGGGATTGTTTTCTTCCCTATTTTGTGTCCCAAATCTCATTTCCCTTTCTCCCTTAACCTATGCCGCACCTTATATCCTTTCTTGCCTATTTTCTGACCTAAAACACATTCCTAAAATCTGCCTACAATTTCTGCCGAATTTCCCTTTCCTATTCTCTTTAATTCCTGCACCTTTCTTGCCTATTTTCCATTGATTTCTGACTTTTAATTATTGGACAAGATAGCTAAGTTATTTCTTTCCCTAAAACACATCAAAACCTTGCCTTAGCCTATATATACTACCCTTTGTCGCAAGTTCTGGGGGCTCTAATCAGCCATTCCACACTCCACCCTTCACCATAACCAACCTATATCCATCCACCACCACAAACCATCACAAAAACCTTCACCCATCCCTTGTGCCGCAACAAAGAAGAAGGAAGGAGACCCTTGGACGTGCTTGCCATTCAAGACGTTGGATTGTTGGAGCGTTTCTAGGTGTTTTCATTCTTTGTTTTTAATGTCTAAATTTATGTATCTTTGTTTTGTGGACATGAGGAACTAAGCCCTTCTTGGCTAGGGGGCTATTCAAAACCATGATTATATTTGCATTATGAATTGATTACCTTCAGTTGTTATTTCATAAGTTGTGAATTCAATTTGCTTAATTGTTTGATTGATAACTTATTCTTGTATGTTTATTAAGAGTGCACACTTAGTTTTCATGCAAGGATTTGAAGCTAAAATATAAGGGAGTTTCACCTAATAGTTACAAACTTATATTTGCAAGTAGTGGAGGTCGCTTATAAACGATCGTGTTAAGTGAATTCTTGGCAAAAGTTTCATGCTTTTCATAGTAACAATTGCCTCGTCAATGCTTATAATTTTCATGAAACTTAATGATCTTTGATTGTACCTTTATTGTGCTTTTCACGTTGGGACTTTTAGAGAATGCTTTGAGTTGTTGTATGTGCTTCCCCATCCAATTCATTAACTTAAGGAGAACTTGAAGGTTAAAAAAGTGCTGTCACAGTTAACCTGGAGTATTGAGTTTCATGACTTATTGAGAGAAGCAATTGGAAATCAATTTGAATGCAAGTGTGTCATGTGTGGAGAAGAACTCCCTAGTTAAACCATCACCCATCAATTCACCTAATTTTGTCTAAGAATCTGTTTACATTGTTCTTGTTTTAATTTATTTATTTTCGTCCAAAATCAACCCCACCTTATTTCTTTGAGTCATATTAGTTAGAACTTGTCTTAGATTATGTTTTTAAGTGTTTTAAGTCATTAGAAAACCAAATTTCGTCAAAGTTTGTGTTAGAGTCCAAAACTGCCCATAAAGTGTTTTTAAGGCAGTTTTGAGTGTTTTTGTGCTGTTTTGAGTCTTTTGGTTTGTTTTAATGTTTTAGAGTTTAGTTTTGCATTCTTTGAGTCTAGTTTAGTGTTTTAAACTTTGTTTTACATATTTGAGTCAGTTTAGAGTGTTTTAACAATCCCTCCTAATCCCCGGTTTAAGAACGATCCCTACTTATTCATACTACAATTGTCAACAAGAGGGTTTAATTTGTGTGTTTAGTTATTTTACGCATCAGTTTTTACTTTGCTATACTTGTCATGTTTATTCGTTGTTTGTTTGTTTGCTTGTTTTTGTGTGAGTTTATGCTTGAAACATTGAGGAAAATGTTTGATTTAAGTGTGGGGGGTAACCAAATTGATTTGCATGAAATTCGTTGGAGTTTATCACCCATTACTTCTAGTGTTGTTCCTTGCTGTTTTAAGTGTTTTTAAGCTGTTTTGGAGTGTTTTATTGTGTTTTGACATAAAAATCCGATAATCTCATAAAAATTTGAAAAATTGTTTTGAAAAACCCAAAGCGAGTCGTTTTTGTGTGTTTATTTGTGTCTTAGGGTACCTTCCAACACAATGATGAGGATTTGGTTTTTAATTACATGATTGTTAAAAAGAGTTATAAACATGGATGAAAATTTGATTTACTCTTTGGTGTATGCTTGGTTGTGGTTATAATTTATGAATTCACATGCAATCATAAAGGAAAAATCAGTTTTTGTAACATGCTTGAAGGAAGGAACTCAAATGAACGCTACAACCTTGTGAGACTTGAGCCTAAACATTTATTTGGGGAGTTAAAATTTGTGCATCATTGTTTTCTAAAGTCGTTTCATGATCTCAGTATTCTTTGCGTTTCATCATTTAGGTCCAAATGCTAGAACACATGCCTATTTCATTCAAAGCATACTATTGATTTGCATAACACATATTCAAGATGAAGTTGTGTAGTGACCACCAAAGCCAAATTGCCGTGCCCCTATTTCATTATGTGTTTAAGTTTAACTCCGTTGAGCCTTGTTAAGTCTATGTTCTTTGTTAATCCACACTATCCTTACCTAGCCTACTTTTAGGACCATCTATACCCTTGTTCTTGAAGCATCGTAAAGCATGACTTAAAATGAACTCCTAGTTTTAGGACCATCCATACCCTTGTTCGGCCCTAAGTGTTGCATGAATCTTCCCTTTGTATTTTATAGTTGATTATGCATTCTAAAGTGAATTTCAAGTGTCTATTTCATTGCTTTGCTTGCTATCACTTTAAGAACGTTTGTTATTCCTGTCCTTTCATTATTAGCCATTACCCTCAAGCCCTGTTACAACCCTTGACTTCAATCTTGAGTGTTGTGTGTTTCAATTTTTGGAGTTCGAAATTGGTATGAGCATATGGTGTCGCTGGTTCTCGCATCTAAGTAGTAGCATTCCATTCATGAGATCATATCTAAACATATGTGAGTTCTAGTCTTTCGTGTTTACATTAATCTTCTCACATATACTAGTGTAGGGTGTGTAGTCAGAAAATGTGTGTGAAAATAGAGAGTATCTTGTAAGAAATTGAGCAAATTCTCTAAGGCATGTTATTACATTCAAAACATCATTTTAATTGGTTAATTGTGAACTAGTAAGTGGTGACTGTGATTAAGTATGTGCTCAAGTGTAAAGATGACCAAAATCTGTGGGAATGATAATTTTTAACATGTCATGTTTCATTAAAAATCCCTTAGGCAAATGTTGGAAGGTCTAGGTTGTGTTTTGTTTGTTTCATTTGTTTTGTTTTGCTCGAGGACTAGCAAAAGCTAAGTGTGGGGGGAATTTGATAGGAGCATATTTATGCGACTGAGTTAGCTTGTTCTCATGCATTTATGTTGTTATTTCTTAGTTAATTATGTATTTTAAGCTATTTTCGTATGTTTGTAGGTCCATAGGCCTTATGAAGCAATAAGATGCATTTTGGTGCATTTTGGAACAATTTTGGGCTTGAAATGAATAGCACATGCATGGAGCAAGGTGGATGGACAAAATTGAAGACTAAAGAGGCTAAAAATGTGTTAAAGAGAAAGAAGAATTAATATAAAATGGACAAAGAGCTTAGCCACAAAGGGGTGTCACTCCACCATTCACCTTTCCATCATTGCCGTGCACCACCATTGCACTCCCTTTGGATTCCTATGCCGTGCATCATCATCCATGTTCCCTCCATTGACCCATTTGTTGCATCATTCCACCTCCCCTTCCTTTCTCTATCATGTGCACAATCATTCATGTTCTTTAGCTGCAACATCACTCCATTTTACCCCCATGCTTTGCATCATCACTTCACTTTCACCTTTGAATCATTTCAAACACCACTCATTGCACTCAATTGCTACACCATTCCTTGTTCCCTCCATCATTTCAAATTCATGCATCATTACATTGAATCATTGCACTCAATTGCTACACCATTCCTTGTTCCCTCCATCATTTCATATTTCATGCATCATTGCACTTAATTGCTACACCACTCCATGTTCCCCTCCATTGCCATGCACTTCCTCTATAAAAGGAAGTGTGTGTGATAGGAGCATATTTATTCGACTTAATTGGCTTGTTCTCGTGCATTTACACAATTTGGTGCCTTTTGGAGAAAATTGGGCTTGGAATGATTATCACAAGCTTGGAGCAAAAGGAATGGACGTAATTGAAGATTTGAAGAAGTTTGGATTCCCAAGCAACGAAGGATTCCTAACCAACGAATGATTCCTACTCACATGAGGATTCCTACTCCAACAAGGATTCCTACTTGAAGTAGGAAAGTTAAGCTAAGGTTTCCTATTTTAGTTTGACCTTTCCTAATTCTAAAAAGTTCTTATGTTCCAGCCACTTTGAAGATTTCATATGCATTCTAGGACAGAAAACAAAGGCCCTAGAACCCTTATGGACCTTTGCCGCACCTCCCTTGACCTTTCATCTTCCTTGCCGTGCAAGGGAGAGGGTTCTTTCCTATTTCCTTGCATTAAAACACATTCCTTTTGTGTTTGATACCCTTGCCGCACCTTTTAGTCAATCTCCTTTAAGTTTCTGATTTGATTTCCTATTTCTAGAAGCTTATAACTTAATTTCTGTTTACCTAAATACCCTAGGGTTTTAATTCCTGAAATCCTTTAAATAAACCTCCTTTTTGCAGCCACAAACCATCCATTCACTCACCCATTCACGCCAGAAATCATTCCATACACTCTGTCGCACCCTTCCTTCACCATTCACCCTAGTTTCTACACAAAAACATCCCTTGTCGTCCCATACACCAAACCTAACCATAAACCCATCATTCTACACCATCCATAACTCCCTAAACTCACCACCAATCCTTCTGTCGCAGCAAAGGAGAGGAAGAATAAGTGCTTGAAGGTTCTAGCTGTTCAACATTGAATCGTTGGAGAATTTAGGTATTCTCTTTCTTATGTTTACAATGTATAAATCTGTTTTCCTTTGTTTTGTGAACATGAAGAACTAAGCCTTTTTGGCTAGGGGGCTATTCAATACCATGATTATACTTGCAAGATGAACTGATTACTTCCAATTGTTATTTCATGAATTGTGAATTCAATTTGCTTAACCGTTTGATTGATGACTTATTTTTGTGTGTTGATTAAGGTGGCCAACTTAGTTTTCATACAGGATTTTGAAGCTAAAATATAAGGAAGTTTTACCTAATGGTTACAACCTTATATTTGCAAGTAGTGGAGGTCGCTTATAAACGATCGTGTTAAGTGAATTCTTGGCAAACGTTTCATGTTTTTCATAGTAACAATTGCCTCATCAATGCTTTCATGAAGCTTAATGATCTTTGATTGTACCTTTATTGTGCTTTTCACTTAAGGGACTTTTAGAGAATGTTTTGAGTTGTTGTATGTGCATTCCCATCCAATTTAATAACTTAAGGAAGACTTGAAGGTTAAAAAAGTGCTATCACAGTTAACCTGGGGCATTGAGGTTCATGGTTTATTGAAGAAGCAATTGGAAATCAACTTTGAATGCAAGTGTGTCATGTGTGGAGAAGAATCCTCTAGTTAGTCTATCACCCATCAATTCACTTAATTTTGTCTAAGAATCTGTTTACATTGTTCTTGTCTTAATTTACTTATTTTTGTCCAAAATCAACCCCACCGTATTTCTTTGAGTCATATTAGTTAGAACTTGTCTTAGATTATGTTTTCAAGTGTTTTGAGCCATTAGAAAACCAAATTTTGTCCAAAAGTGTGTTTAGAGCTCAAAACTGCCCAGTTTGTGTTTTTAGGCAGTTTTGAGTGTTTTTAGCTTGTTTTGAGTCTTTTGAGTTTGATTTGAGTCTTTTGAGTCTAGTTAAGTGTTTTAAAACTTTGTTTTCCGTATTTAAGTCAGTTTAGAGTGTTTAGCAATCCCTCCTAATCCCCGGTTTAAGAACGATCCCTACTTATACATATACTACAATTGTCAACAAGAGGGTTTAATTTGTGTGTTTAGTTATTTTACGCATCAAATTTTGGCGCCGTTGCCGGGGATTAGCAACTTTGCTAATCACTCGTTGTTTCTTTTTATTTTATTTTCGTGTGTTTTCTACTTTAGATGCTGACTTGTTTGGTTTCTTTGTTTTTAGGTACTAGTGTATGACTCAAAGTTCCAAACCTATGCGTGAGCATATTTTGGACTTTGACGACTATTTTGAGAGAACTTTGAGAAGAAGGAGGAACCAACAAGAGTCTAACCTACCTAGCCCTGAACCTGACCTTGAAGAACAAGTTTTAGAAGAAGAAGAGGGGCACGGCTGGGATTCGTTGGAAATGTGCCCTAAAGCCAATCATGTGATGATACTTTACGGACATTTCACATGTTAAACTAATCTAGTTTAACATATAAAGGGCATAAATTATTGTTTGAGCCGTCTCATATAAATGTTATATGCTTAAACGATAAAGTCCAAGGAATATGTGATTGGGAGAATGTAATCTAATGAAGTTAGATTCATGAGACCATTCTTTCGTAGACATATCCTAAACGTTCCTGATCATAGGATTGCCAATTGGGCATTGACAGTCCGTTAAGATCAGTACGTACTATGTCTTCTCTCAGGGAGAGTGATTAGTCTCGAGTCATTGGTGTGTGTGACATCAAGACAAGTACGGTAGGTGCTCAATAGAGAATGAGTTCACTGAACGCGATCAACGAAGAGTTCTCATATTCCATGTCACATGAGAACTCATGGTTGGGATAATGCAAAGTAGTCCTTTGACCTGAGGCATCATAGTTGTCTTGTGGTTAAGTCCTTGATCTTTGATTATGTCAAAGTCACTCCATCATGAGGGTGTCCACGGCATCGTTGGGGTTAAGCCACTTATCTATGGAGACAAGTGAATGCGCAACAAGGGATCTCTAACCTTCAAACCGTTTGAGGGAGAATACTCTCTGATATGATTTGAATCTCTGGCCAGAGTATGAATGAGATTTGGGAATGCGTTCCGAATCACATTCAAGGTAATCATATAAGCACAAGACACACATTGGATAGTAGACATGAGCAAATAAACTATCAAACCAAACAATGTGGTCAAGAGTATTAGATTAGAGAAAGACCGTATTGCATTTGTAATCCCGAACTGAATAGGTTCTCTAACCTATTCTGATTAGCTTGGGTAACCATGATATGCTGCTAGGTGTCACTCATGGTTTGTGGAAGCCCTAAACGTGTGTAATCACTAAAGGGAGAATTGAAAATTGTTTCAATTCACAATCGATGTAAAATGGTTTTAATCGCCCACTACCTCGCTAAAAGGAACCTAATGGATCGCACAACATAAGAGGTGGAGATTGGAGATTAAACGGAAATGAGTAAGAATGATTAAATGGTTTAATCATTTATTTATGGCAAGGATTAATTAATATGTTAATTAATCAAACGAATAAGTTCGTTAAAGACCTCGGGATAGTTTTGGACCTTAAGGCCCAATGGGCTTCGAACGTCAAGCCCATTAACTTAAGTTGTATGACAATTTAATGAATAAAGATTCACAAAGGCCCAAAAGCCCAAAATCCCAATATGGCCGGCCATGGTGTGTGAATTAGGGTTTTGGTTCTTTAGGTCACTTAAAGAAGTGACTATATAAAGGACTTTAAAGCCAAAATTCATTAAGGGTTAATTTTGGGGAAAATTGGTGAGAATTGTCTCTCCATTTCTCTCTAAAGAGGCCAACACCTTGGAGGGTACATCTAGCAATCCTACTACTCCAAGGTCACTCATTTCTTCTACAATCTAACCTTGGTGAAGAGACTTAGAGGTTCTCAATTTTGGGAACTTGGAGAACCTATTCTTCCATCCAAATCCATGGATCTAAGAAGCAAGGAATGAAGGCCCTATCTCTTTGGGTGATTAGCCTTTGCTTATGCAAAGAGGAATCTACAAAGGTATTAATTTCAACTCACTTTGTTTTGAGTTGATTATTGGTTCACCAATCTACTAGGCTTTGAATTTCATGGGTAATGTTTTGTTTTTGAGTGCATGCAAGCATGATTCCGTCTTTAATTGTTAATTGCATGCTATATGATGTTGCTCTAATGAACATGTTTTCACAAAATAATCCTTCAAGTGGTATCAGAGCCTAGGTCTAGTAGTTGGTGAATCCTTTTGGGTTTTGTAGTTCATAGTATGTGATCTAAAAGTTGTAATTGTTACAAGCTTTATTCTTGCTTCTTTGAATGTAAATTTTGTTGGAAAATTTGCCATCTCAAATGTTGTAGATGTTGTTCATATGAGCATGAATATTGGAGCTAAAATTTGGTGCCATGCTTTTGGGAAAATTCGGCCAAATCCAAAGGGTGGATTTTTGGGTTCTTGTTTGACTTGTTAAAAGTGTTTTAATGTGTTCTTTGGAACCCCTAAGTACCCTAGTTTGGTTAGATGTTATTTCCCTTAAGTAAGAATGGTTTTGGAATGTTTTTGGGTGAAAAAAATTCATGAAAAAATTTGGGTTTTTCATGAATGTTCTTCATTGTTCTTGACATTTTTGCCAAGAACACAAAAGTTTGGTGTTTTGATTCAAAGTTTTGATTTATTTCATAAAGTTTATGTGATATGTTTTTAAATGATTTATCATGTATTTAAAGTGTTAGATATTTGTATAAATGATGATTGAAATAATAATGATTGAATTATTTCATAAACTTATCTTACATACACTTGCATGATTAATTTTGACAAAACTCACAAATCAACACACACACCAACCTTATCCCTCCCCAAAACCGGCCACTCCCTCAAAGGGAGTACTTTTGGGGCTTTTATGCAATTACATAAAGTTTTGATACTTTTATGTATTTGCACTTTGGCCCAAAAGTTTACGTTTTTACGTTTAGGTCCAAAAACGCTAAAGGACAAATTGTTTTGTTCCTTTAATGAAGTTTTTGCATTTTTAAAAGTTTGGGTTCTAGTTGTATTTACATGAAGTAGTGACTTTTGTGTATTGTACAAAGTGACCCCAAAAGTTTTTGTTATTGCAATATGGCCCAAAAGTTGAGGTTAATTGCATGATGGCCCAAATAGGATGAGAACAAAATTGTTTTGTCTCTTTAAATGAGAATTGGATTTTCATTTTGTTTAGCTCCATTTAAATCAATTTTATGGATACAAAAACCAAATGAAAATGTTGCATTCAATTTAATTAGTTAAAGTGTTAATTAATTAAAGGGTGATTATGAACCTAAGCCTAATATAATTGAGCTATGTGAAAGGCCGTTTCAAATTTGTTTGAACAATGGGAATGTGTAGATTAGATTTTGGTTGTAATTTGATTTGATCAAATGTTGTAAAAGGGCTTAAGCTCTTCTTTACTTTAAAGTAATTTGTTATATGCAAATGTTGTAATGAGCATAAGCTCACCTTTACTTTGAAGTACTTCTTTCTTGCTTTATACGATATGCATGAAAATGAAGTAGTTGGGTCCAACGCCCCTAAGACAACACGCCTTAATGTGATTAAACGCGTAACTAAAATCAATCACCATTCCTAGACCGAGATTCAACACAAGGCTCGTGTTGAATCTAAACAAAGGTTCATAATCATCCTAAGGCCCTAAGGCAACTATATAGTCCATCAAATGAATGCAAAGTTTATGTTAGTAGTATCATATACTCTTGCTTTAAAAATCGTTTTAAAAGCATAGTGGGAGTATTATGTACAACTAAAACAATGAGATGGACCAATAGTTGTAATAGGACCAAAATAGTTTTAATAGAGATTAAAATGTATGTTTATATGTGATGAGACCTAAAACCCTCAACCAAACCAATATTAAGTTGATAAGCGGAGAGTGCTTAGAACACTCTTTTGTGGCCTTCCACCGTGGTGGGATCCAATCGTTTATGACTTGTACACCGGCTTCACCCTATCATGGGGGAGTACAAAGTGCATGCTTATACTCAGGAGGAATCCATACACATATGATGAGGTGAGTGTAGGCAACGAGGATGGCCGACATCGTATCATCGTGAGGCTATTCTTGAACCCCTTCACGCACTAAGCATGGTGGGAATGACTTAACTAAGTGCAATGGAGCCAACATCATATCATTGTGAGGTTACATTCTCTAGAGGCCAAATAAGATGGGTACTTGCATTAGTTGCAAATGAGTAAGCGTACTCTCTCATTATTATTGTTGCTAGCCAAACATCGTATCATCGTGAGGTGGGCTTGGTAATAGTGAGCCTCCCATAACCTACTAGGAGTTTCATCCAAAACTCTCGAATTCCTTTGAGGGATATGGAATTTGCCAAAAATAGTGGGTGGTGCTATTTTGATTTAAAGACCCGAATCAAATGGCTTAAAATCAATCAATTTATATTCGTTATGTATTTGTTTACCAATATATTTGCAAACGCTATCCAACACTTGACAAATAAAAACCGAATGTTTTAGTTTCCGGACTTAGTACCACAATCCCAAAGAATGTCTTAAAAGGATTGCATATGTATCTAAGTAGTCTCATCCTCACAATCTTCCTAATGATAATGTATCATTGGAAGAACATGTTAGAAAAGTCTATCATGAAGAGGACAACACAAACAACCAATGCTTAATCCTTTGTTAAATGAACAAAGGAACTTACGAAGATTAGCATAATGACAAGGACACTTTTAGTGTTATTAGTTCTTCACTTACAAATCGTTGTATGAAGAAATAATAGTTGCTTTGAACAACCCTTAGTCAATGCAAACACTAGTGCTTGTTTCTTTGTTAAATGAACAAAGAACTTGAGAAGAAAGCACAAAGGCATGGATACTTAATGTGCCATGATTCTTCATTTACAATTGTTGTATGAAGAAATGAGAGTTGCCTTGTACAACTCTTGAAGGTTTGTAATTATGTTTAGAACATAATGGTTGGTTGACAAAAATAGTCCATTAACATGGACTTATGATGATTTTGAATCATTGAATGTTGAAGTGATAAACCACTTAACGAGACAGAAACTAGGCAAGGACTTCACCTTTGTTTCCCTATCCTAATCGTTCACTAAGTTTATTGTAAACTATGTAGTGAAAAATAACCACATGCTCTCCAAAAATGTTTGATGTGTATAACACAATTGAAAAAGGTTTCAAGAGAGATAGTGGGAGTTTAGGGACCATGACTAATGTAGTCAAAGGTGAAAGTCAAATAAAGAAGATAAATAACTCCAAGGGAACAAACTTTCTTTATGAAAGGATGGACATTGGAAGGGGTATTTACAAGAAATGTCTTGCAAGTGTCAAGGACACACCTTTCGAAGGTGTTGTAAATTGTTCTTGAATAGTTCAAAACAGTTGGTTCTTCTACTTGAATGCATGATTCCGTATTAGTGACTATGTTTTACAATCGTTGTAAAAGTGTGGCTAATAAGAAGTAGAAGATTAATGAGAGAAGAGAAAGTACTTCACATTCGAAACGTGAATCAAATATAGATCTCTGCGAAAGCAGATGGTACTTACTTCCTCATATGAACTACCAAAGAAATTGGAAAAACATAGATTGTCTTTATATTCCAATTTTAAGGAACTAAATTCCGTCACTATGTGAAATGGATAAATGTTTTGTTTGACAAAACAATGTTCTTTATTAATCAATGATTGGATTATGATAATCTAATTAATTATCTCTATAGTAGAGATAATATGGTAGTGTTAGCTGTTTAGAAAATAATGATGCTTAAAACCCAAAAGGTTGCAAGGTAGTGACTAATCCCAACTAAAGTTGTGATACCTCTAAAACATAAATTACGAGTTGGTCATAAATGGACGCTTTGGATCGTTAGATCCGGATCCAATACCTTCTTGTTAAAATTGTATAGAGGCGAAATGTTCGAATCTTTATTCTTTTGGAAAGAAGAAAGAATCACAAAGTTGTTGAGGTTAATTCACTTAAATGTTAGTGGCACTTGTCCACAAACATAATATTACTCATGTTGAATAACATTCACCGAAGATCACTCTCGGTTGGACTATAGTTTATTTTGAATAAACACAAGTCCGAATACTTTGCAAAATGTTTCAAAGAATTCAAGAAATGTAAGTTGATGAGTAAGACATCTAAAGTATTTACCTCCTTAGATTTGATCCAAGGAAAGGTAACACTTTAGATAAGTTTCCTTGAAAGATATCAAGGAAAATAGCATCATAAGATAATGTATTTCTCCATTAGGAGAAGAACGAACTCGAATAAGTTTTAGTTCGTTAGATGTTATCTATTACCCATATATAGGATATATACTTCTAAAAACAATATGATTGTCAATTAGAAGATCTTCCAAAATTTTCATAACTCCATAAGATGTAGTTGGAAAGAAAGACAAATCTTAAGCATGTTAAAGATTTGGGGTTGTGTGCAAACAAGCAATATTTGTTTGATAATAATCTTGTGGGATATCCTTAAATTAACTTTTGGATATCGCTTCTATAAACCAACTAACAAATGTTGTTTTGTTGGGTAGTTCATTGTAATTCTACAATGTGATTTGCCAAAGAGCAAATGAACGAGAGATAGAACTCAAAGAATGGGTTCTTTGAGAGACAAGATAGTAATCAACAAATATAACAACCTAGTTCCTATACCACAAGCTCCAAGGTAGTCGATAAGGATTTATAAACTGTCTCAGTTGAATGGTTTTGAACTTTATGACTATGTCATAGAGTTGCACCTCTTAATTCGAAAGAAATAAAGATGAAAATCCTTATGACTACATTGAGTGCATATACGATATATACTCAAGGAAATGGTAAAGTACCATTTGACTCGAAATAATGAAACCTTCATAGCTAATTGGTAGCTTAAGGTGACTACAATCAAAGAGAATGGTTGACTTTGAAGAAACCATCTTTAAGATAGTCTTGGTTTCAATTAATTCGAAGATTGCTAGCTACAACTAAATGGTGATTCAATGTTTGGACATTATTAAGATAGTCTTGATAATATATGTCTAAAACTATGAATCACAAGACATGTAAGTTGTAGAGATCCATCCATCATGGATCTTAGCAAGTTAGTGGGAGCTATTTGCATTTTATGAGAAAAAGGATCAAATCGTTTGATTTCTCATAAAGATGTAAATGAATCTTTTGTTTACTAGGTTTACAAAAGATTAGTGGGAGTTAATCATGTTCCTAAAATTTAAGTATATATGATATATTAATTTTGGAAATGAAAAGAAAGCTTCTTCGTTAAAGTTATGACTTTAATACATTATATGCAGATAGAATGTATATGGGAGATATAGTCTATATACATGGGATGGAAATCTATAATGATATATTTCATGATATAATTGGATTATATCAATCCCTAATAATAGACAATGGATGCTAGGAAGTTTCTCATATGATGATAAACTTCAAATAGAAGGACGATTCTAGTGAGACTAGCAAGTTGCCCTTCTCAAAGGGAACGTGCCCCTTTGACTCCCAAAGAAATAATGCGTAAATAGAATCCTTTATGCATACGCACAAAGGTGATTTATGTATTTCATATTGTATGAAAAACATTGATATGAGTTGTACCTAGAACGGTACAAGACGATATCAATGCAAGCCCAGGATCAGAACCATGGCAACTGTCAAGTGAGTCCTTAAGTATTTAAGAAATACTAAAGGATAAATTCCTCGAAGATCGAGGAAGAATCAAAGTAACGTAATGGAAGCGTAAATGTATTAGATTATGAATCTAATCCATCATTGGATGTTTTTTCATTATGAATGAAGAGATAAACGAATATCTCTTTATTATGACTAAAGAGATATTTGGATGGAAACATTAAAGTAATGACTTTAGTGTGTTCCATTATGAATGCAAGATATATTGCCATATAGAAGTTTACAACAATGTTGTTTGGATGGGAAAGTTCATTTATGAACTCTCTATTCCGTTCCAACCAGAAAGTGTTTGACACTAATGGGGCGATAGCTCAAGCCTGGGAATCAAGGTCTCATCAAGATCCGAACACAAATGAGAGACTGAACCACATGATTGAGAATCATGTATAATGGTAACGTCGTTATTCTCAAGGTTGCTTCTGTGGATAACACATATAGATGTCCACTGTCTAGGCCTACTATTCAGCCATTTATGAAATGACTATAGAAAAGGTATCATCATTGATGACCAAGCTGATTGGCTCTAGTGCAAGTGGGAGATTGTTGGAAATGTGCCCTAAAGCCAATCATGTGATGATACTTTACGAACATTTCACATGTTAAACTAATCTAGTTTAACATATAAAGGGCATAAATTATTGTTTGAGCCGTCTCATATAAATGTTATATGCTTAAACGATAAAGTCCAAGGAATATGTGATTGGGAGAATGTAATCTAATGAAGTTAGATTCATGAGACCATTCTTTCGTAGACATATCCTAAACGTTCCTGATCATAGGATTGCCAATTGGGCATTGACAGTCCGTTAAGATCAGTACGTACTATGTCTTCTCTCAGGGAGAGTGATTAGTCTCGAGTCATTGGTGTGTGTGACATCAAGACAAGTACGGTAGGTGCTCAATAGAAAATGAGTTCACTGAACGCGATCAACGAAGAGTTCTCATATTCCATGTCACATGAGAACTCATGGTTGGGATTATGCAAAGTAGTCCTTTGACCTGAGGCATCATAGTTGTCTTGTGGTTAAGTCCTTGATCTTTGATTATGTCAAAGTCACTTCATCAGGAGGGTGTCCACGGCATCGTTGGGGTTAAGCCACTTATCTATGGAGACAAGTGAATGCGCAACAAGGGATCTCTAACCTTCAAACCGTTTGAGGGAGAATACTCTCTGATATGATTTGAATCTCTGGCCAGAGTATGAATGAGATTTGGGAATGCGTTCTGAATCATATTCAAGGTAATCATATAAGCACAAGACACACATTGGATAGTAGACATGAGCAAATAAACTATCAAACCAAACAATGTGGTCAAGAGTATTAGATTAGAGAAAGACCGTATTGCATTTGTAATCCCGAACTGAATAGGTTCTCTAACCTCTTCTGATTAGCTTGGGTAACCATGATATGCTGCAAGGTGTCACTCATGGTTTGTGGAAGCCCTAAACGTGTGTAATCACTAAAGGGAGAATTGAAAATTGTTTCAATTCACAATCGATGTAAAATGGTTTTAATCGCCCACTACCTCGCTAAAAGGAACCTAATGGATCGCACACCATAAGAGGTGGAGATTGGAGATTAAACGGAAATGAGTAAGAATGATTAAATGGTTTAATCATTTATTTATGGCAAGGATTAATTAATATGTTAATTAATCAAACGAATAAGTTCGTTAAAGACCTCGGGATAGTTTTGGACCATAAGGCCCAATGGGCTTCGAACGTCAAGCCCATTAACTTAAGTTGTATGACAATTTAATGAATAAAGATTCACAAAGGCCCAAAAGCCCAAAATCCCAATATGGCCGGCCATGGTGTGTGAATTAGGGTTTTGGTTCTTCAGGTCACTTAAAGAAGTGACTATATAAAAGACTTTATAGCCAAAATTCATTAAGGGTTAATTTTGGGGAAAATTGGTGAGAATTGTCTCTCCATTTCTCTCTAAAGAGGCCAACACCTTGGAGGGTACATCTAGCAATCCTACTACTCCAAGGTCACTCATTTCTTCTACAATCTAACCTTGGTGAAGAGACTTAGAAGTTCTCAATTTTGGGAACTTGGAGAACCTATTCTTCCATCCAAATCCATGGATCTAAGAAGCAAGGAATGAAGGCCCTATCTCTTTGGGTGATTAGCCTTTGCTTATGCAAAGAGGAATCTACAAAGGTATTAATTTCAACTCACTTTGTTTTGAGTTGATTATTGGTTCACCAATCTACTAGGCTTTGAATTTCATGGGTAATGTTTTGTTTTTGAGTGCATGCAAGCATGATTCCGCCTTTAATTGTTAATTGCATGCTATATGATGTTGCTCAAATGAACATGTTTTCACAAAATAATCCTTCAAGATTTTTTAGGAAGCACCAATCATGGCAGCCGACAATCGAACAATCAAGGAGCTTTCGGCTTCTGGATTGGACAATGCCGCACCTTTATGCATTCAATATCCCATGGCAGCTCAAGGCAAGACCGAGGAGTTCGAATTGAAGTCTAGCTTGCTGCACCACATCCCAAAGTTCCATGGGATATCCATGGAGGACCCTAACAAGCACTTGAAGGAATTTGAAGTGGTTTGTTGGAGCATGACCCCTGTCAATGTTGATGGCAGCATCTTGAAGATGAAGGCTTTTCTATTCTCTCTAATGGATAAAGCTAAAGATTGGTTATATGAGCTAGCACCTGGTACGGTTATGTCTTGGGAAAGTATGAAACGAGCGTTCTTGGAGAAATTTTTCCCTACTTCAAGAGTCATTCTCTTGAGGAAAAGGATAAGTGGCATCCAACAAAACCAAGGTGAGTCTTTTCCATCTTATTATGAACGTTTTAAAACGCTTGTTGCTTCTTGCCCGCATCATCAAATGAAGGAAGAGTTGCTTGATAGAAGCATATTTATGTGCCGTAGTTAGCTAGTTCTTATGCATTTTCGTTATGTTTTCTTAGTTTAAGTAGTCTTTTAAGCTAGTTTTATGTGTTTTCAGGTTTTAAGGGCAAAGCATATAAAAAGATGCATTTTGGAGCCTTTTGGAGCAAAATGGAGCTTGGAATGAATGTCACATATTTGGAGCCAAAGGTTTGGACGAATTTGAAGGCTTGAAGATGATGATTCCTACTTGAACAAGGTTTCCTAGTTGAAGTAGGAAAGTGCTTACATGAAGAAGGATTCCTAAGCGACGAAGGATTCCTAGTTGAAGATGGATTCCTAGAAGAATGAAAATTCCTACTCAAACAAGGTTTCCTACTTGAAGTAGGAAAGTTAAACCTAATTGGCCTTGAGTTTCAGCAACAAATAAGTTTTCAGAGTCAAAGAAGGAAAAGGAATCTAAAAAGAAGAAGGATTGATCAAGACAAGTTTTCCTATTCCTAATGTGCAAAGGTTTCAGCTACAAAGAGGAGTCCTAAACACTTTAGGACACCTTAGCCTTATCCTAGAGGAGTGCCGCACCAATTTTAGCAAGGAGATCTATTTTCCTTGCCTTGCAAGGCTTTCTAGAAGCCTTATCCATTGTTTCCCTTTGCTACCATAACTATTGGACCTTTTCCCCTTTTAATTCTGATTTCTAAGCCTTTTTCCTTGTGGATTTGGGTTATCCAAGTCCATATTTGATTACCCTAGGGATTTAAGTGCCTATATATACTCTCATTCACCCTTTGGCTGAATTACCACCTCCCATATACATCATTCATGCCAGAAACATACACCCACTCTTTGCCACAACTTTCCACCACCATTCTCTCTAATTCCAGCCAAAAATCATCCCTTGTCGCACCAACCATCAACCCTAACCACTACCACACTCTCCCCCATCCATTCTACACCATTTAATAACCTAAAACCTGTCCACAAACTCTCTGCCGCAGCAAGGAGGAAGGAGGAACTTCGTGGATGCACTTGCTGTCCAAGTTGGAGTATCTAGGTGTTTTCTTTCCTTGGATTTCAATGTTTAGACTTATTTATCTTTGCTTTGTGCGTATGAGGAACTAAACCCCGCTTGGCTAGGGGGGATTCGAAACCATGTTTATGCTTGCTATATGATTTGATTACTTCTAATTGCGTTTCATAAGTTGTGAATTCAATTTACTTATCTATATGAATTAAAACTGATTTGTGTGTGTTGGTTGATAGTGCACGCTTAATTTTCATGCATAAGTTTGATGCTAGGATATAAGGGAGTTTCACCTAATCGTTATGAACTTATATTCACAAGTAGTAAAGGTTGTTGATCACAATCGTGTTAAGTAAATTATTGGCATAAGTTTCATGCAATTCATAGTAACAAGTGCCTCGGCAATGCTTATGGTTTTCATAGAACTTTATGATTCTTGCTTGTATCTCTATTATGCAATTCATGTGGGGAACTTGTGGGGAATGCTTTGGGTTGTTGTATGCAATCATCCAATTCAATAACTTTAGGAAAATCTGAGGGTTAATTAGTGCAATTCACGGTTAATCTGGGGCATTGAGAATTCATAATCTATTGAAGAGCAATTGGAAATCGTTTCGTAAGCAAGTGTGACATGTGTGGAGAAGAACCCTTTAGCTAGCTTTCCATCCTTTCACTTTAACCAAATTTGTTTTTAAAATCTGTTTAGTTTACAAAGTTTCTGTTTGTTTTCAATTTTCGTCAAACCCAAATCCCCATTTATTTTGAAGTGTTAGATTAGTTAGAAATCAATTTAGTTTGTGTTTTTAAGTGTCTTGAGTCAAGTTACAACCTATTTTCATCCAAATTGTGTTTTGTGTTCAAAACTGCCCAGAAAGTGTTTTTAAGGCAGTTTTGAGTGTTTCTGGGCTGTTTTGAGTCTTTTGGTTTGTTTTAGTGTTTTAGAGTTTAGTTTTGCATTCTTTGAGTCTAGTTTAGTGTTTTAAACTTTGTTTTACGTTTTAAGTTAGTTTTCAAGTGATTTAGCAATCTCTCCTAATCCCCCGCCTAGAACGATCCATACTTACATATTTTGCTACAATTGATAAAAAGAGGGTTTAATTTGTGTGCTTATATATTTCGCATCATTGCTACTCCAATACTTCTATGAAGGCGTTCTACCAATCGAACGTAAAATGCTAGATGCCTCGGCAGGAAGAGCTTTGGTAGATAAGACACCCATGGCAGCCAAAACACTCATTGCAAACTGTGCATTGAATGCACAACAATACGAAGGCATTGGGCAAAGGGATACCCCATGGCAACAAGTTCATGAGGTAAGTTCCACATCCGACATTCAATCTCAATTAGCTAATCTTACTTCCATTGTTTCTTAGATGGCCGAAAGAATGAAAATTCAAGGACCAATGGTGTCTGGCGTATGTTCTATCCAAGGACATGCCTCTGAAAAGTGTCCTCAACTCATTGAGAATGGTGGATGGGAGATCGCTAATGCAATTGGATTTTCAAAATCAACCAAGGAACGATCCATATTCCAATACCTACAATCCCAGTTGGAGAGACTACCCAAATTTCAAGTGGAGGGAGCCACAACCACCGCAACCACTAGGAGGCTTTAGGCAACAACCCCCGGGCTTCTACACCAAGCCATACGCACCTACACAAGCTTATCCACAATCTGCTCCAAACACTTCAGGTAACACTTTGGATAATGATACATTTCTTAAGTTACTAACCAATTTGTCTCAAGGGCAAGAAAATCAAACCAAAGCAATGCAAAGCCAAGACAAGAGGGTGGATTAACTAGAGAAACAAATTAGGCAGATTGCTAAATTTGTAGGGCAGTTTCAAGACCAAGGAAGACTCCCTAGTTCCACCATTGCAAATCCAAATGGAGGGTTTGAATCAGCCAAAGCAATCACCCTAAGAAGTGGCAAGGAGGTTGGGGCAGGTTCTTCATCAAAAACAGGTCACAAAGAGGATGAAATGTTGCAAATGGAAGAGGAGGAATCAAGTCAACCCACGGCAAGGATAGAAGCATCCTTGCCGCAAGTTCCAATAGCCCCAACACCACCCAATCTGTCCAACAAAGGTAAGAATGTGTCCAATTCGGGTTCTACTAAAGTTATTCCTTCGAATATACCTTTTCCTCGTAGGTTCATGTAAACAAAGAAGGAGGAATCTGAAAAGGATATTCTAGATACATTTAGGAAAGTTCAAGTCAACATTCCACTCCTTGATGCAATCAAGCAAGTGCCAAGGTATGCCAAGTTTTTGAAAGAACTTTGCACAACTAGGAAAAGAATTTCGAGCAAGGAAGTGGTGAAGGTAAGTGAAAATGTCTCAACCATCTTACAACGTAAGTTGCCTCCTAAATGCAAGGATCCGGGTAGTTTTAAAATTCCTTGTGTCATTGGTAATACCCGTTTTAAATCTGCCATGTTAGACTTAGGAGCATCTATAAATGTTATGCCATATTCAATTTATGTATCTATGAACTTGGGTGAGTTGAAACATGATGGTGTAATCATACAATTGGCCGATAGATCTAATGCTTATCCAAAGGGAGTTTTGGAAGATGTTTTAGTGCAGGTTGATCATTTAATCTTTCCGGCGGATTTCTATGTCCTCGAAATGGATGAATCGGACCATGCCCCTTCGTTGCCCATCCTCCTTGGAAGGCCATTTATGAAAACTACGTGTACTAAGATTGATGTGTTTAATGGAACTTTGTCCATGGAATTTGATGGGGAAGTTGTTAATTTCAATCTTTCTGATTCTATTAAGTATCCTAGTGAGGATCATTCATGTTTCTCTATTGATATAATTGACTCTTTGGCGTAGGGATATCTTGAAGATTTGAATAACGATGCACTTGAAAAGGTCATTACAAGAGGCATGAAACTCAAAATCAAGGGGGCAGAACATATGCTAACCCATGATAGGAGCATATTTATGCGCCTTAGTTTAGCTTGTTCTTGTGCATTTATAGTGTTTTTCCTTAGTAAAGTAGTCTTTTAAGCTAGTTTTATGTGTTTTCAGGTTTTAAAGGCATAGTACATAAAAAGAAGCATTTTGGAGCCTTTTGGAGCAAAATGGAGCTTGGATTGGATATCACATATTTGGATCCAAGGGTTTGGACGAAAATGAAGATTTGAAGATGATGATTCCTACTTGAGCAAGGATTCCTAGTTGAAGTAGGAAAGAGCCAAATTCAAGATGAAATCCTAGTCCAAGAAGGTGTCCTAATCAATCAAGGATTCCTAGTTGAAGATGGATTCCTAGACGAATGAAGTTTCCTACTCAAACAAGGTTTCCTACTTGGAGTAGGAAATGTAAACCCCAAATGGCATCAAGTTGCAGCTACAAGGAAAAGATTTCCAAGTCCAAGAAGGAAAGGTTTCCAAGATGAAGAAGGAGAAAAATTCCAAGTCAAGGGAGGATTGAGACATGTTTTCCTAATGCTAGAAGGACTCCTAAGTGTTGTAGGACACAAATGAGAAGTTTCTAGAGTGTTCCCCTCCTTGCCGTGAGTTTCCTACATTTCCTATCAGTTTTGGGGCTTTCTAGAAGCCCTATCCCTAATCCCTACATTGGTGCCGCACCCTAGCCTTCTAGATGCCCTAATTCCTTGCCTTGCAAGGCTTTCTAGAAGCCTTATCTTACCTTATCTAAACCTGCCGCACCTAGGAGGTCTTTTCCCCTTTTAATTCTAATTTTTAGGCCTCTTTCCTTGTGGATTTGGGTTATTCAAGTCCATATCTGATTTACCTAGGGTTTTAAGTGCCTATAAATACTCATAAACCCCCTTGGCCGAATTCACCACCTCTCACATTCATAATTCACTCCACAAAATCAAAAATCCGCCCAAACCTCTCCACACCTTTGCCGCAGCCACCAAACACCCTTCTCCCTAGTTTTTAAGTTCTTGCCGCACCATTCCCTTCCCCTAAACACTACTACATCCTTCCATAACCATTCATACATACACCTAAGGCCCTAAACCTGTCCCTAGACCCTTTGCCGCACCAAGGAGGAGGAGAAGGAAGCTTGGAAGTTCATGCAATTCAAGTTCGCGTCGCTGGAATTTCTAGGTGTTTCTTTTCCTTTGATTTCAATGTTTAAATTCAATTCTCTTTGTTTTGTGTGTATGAGGAACTAAACCCCCCCTTGGCTAGGGGGGGATTCGAAATACATGTTTATGCTTGCGATATGATTTGATTACTTCTAATTGCGTTTCATAAGTTGTGAATTCAATTTACTTATCTATGTGAATTACATTGATTTGTGTGTGTTGGTTGAGAGTGCACGCTTAATTATCATGCATAAATTGAATGCTAGGATATAAGGAAATTTCACCTAATTGTTATGGACTTATATTCACAAGTAGTAAAGGTTGATGATCTCAATCGCGTTAAGTAAATTCTTGGCATAAGTTTCATGCAATCATAGTAACAAGTGCTTCGTCAATGCTTATGGTTTTCATAGAACTTAATGATTCTTGCTTGTATCTCTATTATGCAATCATGTAGGGGACTTGTGGGGAATGCTTTGGGTTGTCGTATGCAATCATCCAATTCAATAACGTTAGGAAAATCTGAAGGTTAATATAAGTGGACCTAATTAACTTGGGGCGTTGAGAATTCATGGGTTATTGGAAAGCAATTGGAAATCGTTTTGAATGCAAGTATAACATGTGTGGAGATGAACCCCTTAGCTAGCTTTCCATCCATTCATTTAAACCAAATTCGTTTTAAAATTTGTTTTGATTTACAAGTTTATATTTTGTTTTCAATTTCGTAAAAACCAAATCCCCCTTTGTTTTCAAGTGTCAAATTAGTTAGAAAGTGTGTTAGTTTGTGTTTTTAAGTGTTTTGAGTCAAGTTAAAACCTATTTTCGTCAAAATCTTGTTTAGAGTTCAAAACTGCCCAGAAAGTGGTTTTAAGGCAGTTTTGAGTGTTTTTGTGTTATTTTGAGTCTTTTGGTTTGTTTTGGTATTTTAAGTTATAGTTTTACATTCTTTGAGTCTAGTTAGTGTTTTAAACTTGTTTTTTACGTTTTTGAGTCAATTCCAAGTGATTTTGCAATCCCTCCTAATCCCCGGCCTAGAACGATCCTTACTTACGTATTTTGCTACAATTGATAAAAAGAGGGTTTAATTTGTGTGCTTATATATTTCGCATCAACCCACAGCATACATAAACCACTCCATGCCGTGCCTCTTAGTGAGGAATTCATTGAGTTGGTTGCTGCCCTTGAGTCATTACCTAAGCATGGTGGTATGTCTCCTAACTTCGATTCAATTCCCATTTCGACTAACAAGTTGCTTCCATCCATAATTCAGGCACCCATCCTTGATCTCAAACCCTTACCAAGCCATTTGAAGTACATTTTCTTGGGGGAAAACGAGACCTTACCTGCCATTATTTCCTCATCCCTCACGGCACAAGAAGAAGAGAAACTAGTGCGTGTTTTGAAGGAGTTCAAATCTGCCCTAGGTTGGACCTTGGCCGATATCAAGGGTATAAGCCCTACAACATGTATGCATCACATATTTCTTGAGGAGGGGGCCAAACCAACTAGAGAGGCTCAACGCCGTCTCAACCCTCCGATGATGGAAGTTGTGAAAAAGGAGATAATCAAGCTCTTTGATTGTGGAGTGATTTATCCCATCTCCGATAGCCGTTGGGTTTCACCTATCCAATGTGTGCCCAAGAAATCTGGAGTGACGGCTGTAGAAAATGCGGAGAATGAGCTTGTGCCCACCCAAATTCAAACCGGTTGGCGAGTGTGCATTAATTATAGGAAGCTCAACGCCACCACAAGGAAGGATCACTTCCCATTGCCGTTCCTAGATCAAATGCTTGAGAGGTTAGCAGGTCATTCCTTCTATTGTTTTCTTGATGGTTATTCTGGTTATAATCAAATTGTCATTCCTTCTAACGTCTGCATATCGACGCATGACATTCGGTTTGTGCAATGCTCCTGCCACGTTTCAAAGGTGTATGGTTAGCATATTTTCTGATTATGTTGAAAGGATTATCGAGATATTCATAGATGATTTTAGTGTGTTTGGTAATTCATTTGATAATTGCTTGGATAATCTCACTTTAATCTTGAAACGTTGTGTTGAAACAAACCTTGTGTTAAATTGGGAGAAATGCCATTTTATGGTTAAACAAGGTATTGTTTTGGGTCATATAATCTCTGAAAAAGGAATTGAGGTTGATAAGTCTAAAATAGATCTTGTACGCTACTTACCCTCTCCTACTTCGGTGAGAGAGGTTCGTTCTTTTCTTGGTCATGCAGGATTCTATCGATGATTTATCAAGGACTTTTCCAAGATTGCACAGCACCTATGCCGTCTCCTACAAAAGGAAGTGTCTTTTGAGTTCAACGAGGCGTGTGAGCAAGCATTCAACCATCTCAAGGACTTACTCACCACGGCACCAATCATCACTCCACCAAATTGGTCCATTCCCTTTGAGCTAATGTGTGATGCATCGGATTATGCACTTGGAGCTGTTTTGGGTCAAAGGAAGAACAAGCTGCCACATGTTATTTATTATGCTTCTCGTACCTTAAATGATGCACAATTAAATTATTCCACAACTGAGAAAAAGCTCTTGGTTGTTGTCTTTGCATTAGATAAGTTTAGATCATATTTAATTGGCACTAAAGTCATTGTTTTCACTGACCATGCAGCCTTGAAGTACTTGTTCACAAAGAAAGAAGCTAAACCTAGACTCATTTGTTGGATGCTTCTACTTCAAGAGTTTGATATCGAAATTAAGGACAAAAAGGGGAGTGACAATGTAGTTGCAGACCATCTAAGCAAGTTGCTGCGTGAAGAAGAGGCTCTTCCCATCTTTGAAACGTTTCCAGATGAACAACTCTTGTCCATTAAGGTAAGTGAGCCTTGGTACGCAGATTTGGTGAACTATTTGGTGACTAAACAAGTTCCTAGCACCCTAAACAAATTCCAACGTGATAAACTTAAGAAGGATGCTAGATTTTATGTTTGGGATGACCCATACTTGTGGAAATATTGCTCAGATCAGATTATAAGAAGATGTGTGCATGAATCAGATTTTCACTCAATTTTAAGTTTTTGTCACACATATGCATATGGGGGTCATTTTGGCACCCAAATGACAGCTTTTAAGGTTCTTGAATGTGGTTTTTATTGGCCTACTTTGTTTAAAGATGCTAGAACCTTTTGTTTAACGTGTGATTGCTGCCAAAGGACAGGTAATATAGGCCAAAGAGATCAAATGCCGTAGGTACCCATCTTTGTTGTTGAAATTTTTGATGTTTGGGGTATTGATTTTATAGGTCCTTTTCCTTCATTTTTGGTTTCAATTACATATTACTTGCAGTTGATTATGTTTCAAAGTGGGTGGAAGCGAAAGCCACTCGTACTAACGATTATAAAGTTATGGCAGATTTTGTGAAAACTAATATCTTTTCTAGATTTGGGATGCCTAGGGTGCTAATAAGTGATGGGGGGTCTCATTTTTGCAATCGTACCATTGAGGCATTACTCAAGAAGTATCATGTGACACATAAGGTTTCCACACCCTATCACCCCTAAACTAATGGCCAAGCCGAGGTGTCTAATAGAGAGATCAAACAGATTTTGGAGAAAACCGTTGGGCCAAATAGAAAAGGTTGGAGCTTACGGTTGGATGATGCACTATGGGCGTATCGAACGGCTTACAAAACCCCCATTGGTATGTCTCCTTTTCGGCTTGTGTATGGCAAACCATGCCATCTCCCCGTGGAATTAGAACATAGAGCTCATTGGGCTATCAAGACCTTCAATTTGAATGTGGACCAAGTTGGAATTCATAGAAAGCTTCAATTGAGTGAACTTGATGAGATAAGGCAGGAAGCTTATGAGAATGCTAGAATTTACAAAGAGAAGACCACGGCATTCCATGATAAGATGCTTCAAGGCAAGACTTTCACACTAGGGCAGAAAGTGTTGTTGTTCAACTCCCGTCTTCGTCTATTCCCTGGTAAGTTACGTTCCAAGTGGGTTGGTCCGTTTGTTATTACTAATCTTTTTGTGCATGGTGCAGTCCAAATTAAGAGCTTAAGAACTGGGCAAGAATTCAAGGTGAATGGACATCGATTGAAGCCATACTACGAGAACTTTGTGGAGCATGTTGTGGAAGAGATGCCTCTGCATGCCGTGGGTTCCAAGGAGGAGTGAAGGTGTTCTTCATCCGGCTGTATGACATTAAAGCAAGCGCTATGTGGGAGGCAACCCATGGATACAACAAAGGAAGCCCTAGGAATCACTCCAATTCCAGATTTGCGTTCCTAAAACCCTTCTCTTTGTTGTTGTTTCTATTCTGCCATGTTAACTTCTTTATTTGCTGTTTGTGTGTTTACTTGTGTTTTGTGTGAATTTATGCTTGAAACATTGAGGACAATGTTTGATTTAAGTGTGGGGGGGTAATTAAGTGTTTTTGATGCAAATTCGTGGGATTTTATCACCCATAACTTCAAGTGTTGTTCCTTGCTGTTTTTAAGTGTTTTTAAGCTGTTTTGTTTTAAAAATCCGAAAATCTCATAAAAATTTGAAAAATTGTTTTGAAAAAGCCAAAAATAGTTGTTTTTGTGTGCTTGTTTGTGTCTTAGGGTACCTTCCAACACAATGATGAGGATTTGATTTGTAATTGCATGGGTGTTAAAGAGAGTGATTAACATGGATGAAAGTTTGATTTACTCTTTGTTTATGCTTGGTTGTGGTTATAACTTATGAATTCACATGTAATCATAAAGGAAAAATTAGTTTTTGTAACATGCTTGAAGGAAGGAACTCAAATTAACGCTACAACCTTGTGAGACTTGAGCCTAAACGTTTATTCGGAGAGTTAAAATCTATGCATTATTGTTTTCTAAAGTCGTTGCATGATCTCATTATTCTTTGCTTGGTTATTACTTAGAAGGCGTTTCATCATTTAGTTCCAAATGCTAAAACTCATGCCCATTTCATTCAAAGCATACTATTAATTTGCATAACACATATTCAAGATGAAGTTGTGTAGTGACCACCACCAAAGCCAAATTGCCGTGTATCCTACTTCATTATATGTTTAAGTTAACCCCATTGAGCCTTGTTAGCCTACATTCTTTGTTAACCCACACTATCCTCACCTAGCCTAGATTAGGACCATCCATACCCTTGTTCTTGAAGCATAATAAAGCATGATTCAAATTGAATTCCTTTTGATTAATGTATGGCAGAAAACAAGTGTGGGGGAAGTGTTTCTCATGTGAGTTAGTGTGCCATAGGCACGGGTAGAAAGAAAAGAAAAGAAAAATTCGTGAAAAGAAAGAAAGAAAAAAGAAAAGTGTGAAAAGTATGAAAAAAAAAAGTTGAAAAGATGTGAAAAAGATCCCTTGCCGTCCCATACACCAAACCTAACCATAAACCCATCATTCTACACCATCCATAACTCCCTAAACTCACCACCAACCCTTGTGCCGCAGCAAAGGAGAGGAAGAATAAGTGCTTGACGGTTCTAGCTATTCAACATTGAATCGTTGGAGAATTTAGGTGTTCTCTTTCTTATGTTTACAATGTATAAATCTGTTTTCCTTTGTTTTGTGAACATGAGGAACTAAGCCTTTTTGGCTAAGGGGCTATTCAATACCATGATTATACTTGCAAGATGAACTGATTACTTCCAATTGTTATTTCATGAATTGTGAATTCAATTTGCTTAACCGTTTGATTGATGACTTCTTTTTGTGTATTGATTAAGGTGGCCAACTTAGTTTTCATGCAGGAATTTGAAGCTAAAATATAAGGAAGTTTCACCTAATAGTTACAACCTTATATTTGCAAGTAGTGGAGGTCACTTATAAACGATCGTGTTAAGTGAATTCTTGGCAAACGTTTCATGCTTTTCATAGTAACAATTGCCTCGTCAATGCTTATAGTTTTCATGAAGCTTAATGATCTTTGATTGTACCTTTATTGTGCTTTTCACGTAAGGGACTTTTAGAGAATGTTTTGAGTTGTTGTATGTGCATTCCCATCCAATTTAATAATTTAAGGAAGACTTGAAGGTTAAAAAAGTGCTATCACAGTTAACCTGGGGCATTGAGGTTCATGGTTTATTGAAAGAAGCAATTGGAAATCAACTTTGAATGCAAGTGTGTCATGTGTGGAGAAGAATCCTCTAGTTAGTCTATCACCATTCAATTCACCTAATTTTTGTCTAAGAATCTGTTTACATTGTTCTTGTCTTAATTTACTTATTTTTGTCCAAAATCAACCCCCACCGTATTTCTTTGAGTCATATTAGTTAGAACTTGTCTTAGATTATGTTTTTAAGTGTTTTGAGCCATTAGAAAACCAAATTTCGTCCAAAAGTGTGTTTAGAGCTCAAAACTGCCCAGTTTGTGTTTTTAGGCAGTTTTGAGTGTTTTTAGCTTGTTTTGAGTCTTTTGAGTTTGATTTGAGTCTTTTGAGTCTAGTTAAGTGTTTTAAAACTTTGTTTTACGTATTTGAGTCAGTTTAGAGTGTTTAGCAATCCCTCCTAATCCCCGGTTTAAGAACGATCCCTACTTATACATATACTACAATTGTCAACAAGAGGGTTTAATTTGTGTGTTTAGTTATTTTACGCATCAGTGTGTAACATAAATTGAGTTCATACTTTGTTAGATCATTCACTCCCATTTCAACACAACCTTCATCCAAACACATCCATTCATCTTCACATCCATTCCTCCATACAAACAAACCTTCAAACATTCACCAACACCTTGTGCCGTAGCAAAGGAAGGGAAGGAAAGTGCTTGGACGTGCTTGCTGTCCAACTTGGATCGTTGGAGCGTTTAGGTGTTTTCTTTCTTTTGTTTCTAATGTTAAATTCATTTCCTTTCGTTTTGTTTTAAATATGAGTGGCTAAACCCCTCTTGGCTAGGGGTGATTTCAAAGCCATGATTACGTGTGCAATATAATTTGATAAATTCCAGTTATGAACTCTTGAATCGTGAATGCAATTGGCTTAACTATTTGATTGATAACTTATTTGTATTTGTTAATTAAGGGTCGACACTTAATTGGCATGCATAAATCCGTTGCTAGAATATAAGGAAGTTTAACATAATCGTTACAAACTTATATTCACATGTAGTGAAGGTCGCTTATAAACGATCGCGTTAAGTTCAATTCCTAGCATGAGTGACATGATGTCATAGTTGCAAGTGCTTTGTCAATGCTTATGATTTTCATTAAACATAATGATCTTTGATTGTATCTCTATTATGATGTCATGTAGGGAACTTTAGAAGAATGTTTTGCGTTGTCGAATGATGTCATCCAATCCAATAAAACAAGGAAAATCTTAGAGTTAATTAGTGATGTCACAGTTAATTTGGAGCATTGTCGTTCATAATTCAATGAAGTAGTAACTGGAAATCGAGTTATTTGCATACATGTCATGTGTGGAGAAAAAGCCTCTAGCTATCCCATCCATCATCTTATTTCTCAAATTTGTTTTACAATCTGTCTAGTTTTTCATACTTGTTTGTTTGTTTCAACTTCGTCCAAAACTCAATCCCTTTTTACTTTAGTGTGTCTAATTAGTTAGAATCTGTTTTAATTTGTCCAAAGTCATTCCTTTTGATTCAAGTAAAAGTTAATTTTCGTCCAAAGTCATTCCTAGTGTCTAATTTAAGTTTATTTAGTTGTTTTAAGCTGTTTTGAGTATTTTAAGTTTGCTTTGAGTCTTGTGAGTCTTGTTAAGTATTTTTAAGTTTAGTTTTATGTTTTTGAGTCAGTTTAGAGGTTATTAGCAAGCCCTCCTAATCTCCGGTCCAGAACGATCCCTACTTATACTTACACTACAATTGTCAAAAGAGGGTTAAATTTGTGTGTTAAGTTAATTTTCGCATAAAAGCCCAGCTTTTGAGAAAGCTAGCGCCTCTTCAATTTTTGAATTGGCCTCTTCGATTTCTGAGCTCGCCTCTTCGATCTCTGAAATTCCGTCTAGTGATGATTTTTATAGAGGCGCGCAGTTCGTTTCAAAGCACACTTGAATTTCCGCCTGTAGAAACTCCCTTCATTGCAATTCTAAGATCTCGATTTGTCCGACCTCTTCTTTCTTCAACATCTTTGAAAATGTCTTGCCCCTCCGACCGTCGTTTTGACTTGAACCTTGGTGAAGAGGCATCCATGCCTTCTCTAGACAACTTATGGCGCCCATCCTTCATATCCCCTACTGGTCCTCTTACCGTTGGGGATTCGGTGATGAAAAATGATATGACTGCTGCTGTAGTGGCCCGGAACCTTGTCTCTCCCAAAGATAACAGACTACTTTCCAAACGATCTGATAAGTTGGCTGTTAAGGATTCTCTGGCTCTCAGTGTGCAGTGTGCAGGTTCTGTGTCCAATATGGCCCAACGTCTATTTGCTCGAACTCGTTAAGTTGAATCATTGGCGGCTGAAGTGATGAGTCTCCAACAGGAGATTAGAGGGCTCAAGCATGAGAATAAACAGTTACACATGCTTGCACACAACTATGCTATAAACATGAAGACGAAGATTGACCAGATGCAGGAATCTGATGGTCAGATTTTACTTGATCATCAGAGGTTTGTGGGTTTGTTCCAACAGCATTTGCCTTCGTCTTCTGGGGATGTACCGCGTAGTGAAGCTCCAAATGATCAACCTCTGATACCTCATCCTTTTGTGGCTCCGCCGGCTATTGAGACTTCTCCTAAGCAGCCTTTGTGAAGGCTCTCTCTTGTATTTTTCTGTCTCCTGTACATTTTCCATGAATTTTAATGTAAATGTACCTTGCATATCTGTCAATGTTTCAAAAATAAACCCACACCAAAAACAATTAAACAAGCAACAAATAAAAATGACAATCATGGAAAAATAAAAATGCAGAAAAGGGAAGGCTTTTAGAAACGCAAAACTGATTGTGGAGCGATTCAAAGATCTTCCTTTTTTTTTAATACATGGGTTGCCTCCCAAGATGCGCTTGCTTTAACGTCTTCCAACCGGACGAAACTTCCTTCTAAGCTTGGATAGGGCCCATAACATGGAATTGATCCTTGAATGGAAGGTGATACTTGACGTGATTCGGCAATGGTTTAAGTTCTAGTGTAGGTGCCTGAATCATCAAAATCAGCAAGTTAGTATAAAATAAAATCGAAGTTGGAGAAGATGGCTTACTTGCTTGCTCCGACACAAACTCAATTACGAACACCACATATTTGAAGGTTGTAGGGATATGGGACTTGGCCAGATTTGGTGTTTTGAGAGTTATGACTTGTCCCGTGTCATAAAATCCAACTTCTTTGGGATTTTTGGTCTCAAGTGTATCTTCTTTGATGAATTCTAGACATTCCCCATCCACTTCTTACTCTTGATTCTTTGGAAAGGTTTCGAAGATGCCTTTCTCACCCTCTTCTTCCTTGGATTGCTTGATCCTGCAAGGAATAAGGACATTTGGTGAAACGGGGTCAAGACGAATTGAATTTATAGGCTTACCTTGGTTGTAGTGGACAGCATAGAGGGCATATGGGGCTGCGGCAATGGTGGTTCTTCCCTTGTCGTGGCCTTGTTATTCTCCTCTTCTTCGAGCATCAGCTGTTCATCCATGTTTTGGCTTGGTTTGGATGTCTTAGGTTCACCTCCAACCTCCATAGCACTTCCCAAAGTGATAGCATCATGGATTTCAAAATCTTCCTTCAAATTTTCAATAGTTGAGTTGGAGAGTTCACTTTGCTCTTGAATTTGTGTCATGAACTCCATAATCTATCCAAGTTGATTTTTCAATTCGCTTATCTCCTTAGCTTGATTGAGCATTGTTTCATTTTGATTTTGCTGCCCCTGCACCAAAGAGGTTAGTAATTGAAAATTTTGATCACTATCCGTGGACATACTTGAATTTGATTGGAATTGTTGTAGGGGAAGCTGTGGTGGCTGCATAGGTGTTAAATAAAACTCCTCAGATTGATGCCAATATCCATCTTGTTGAGCCTCCTTGGTTTGATTTTGTGAGCCCTGCACCAAATAATTTATTTCATCAAAAATTCAATCATAATCTATTGACGAACCTGAGTTTGATTGAGCAAATTATATATGAGGTTGTGATGGCTGCATAGGTCGTGAATGGAACTCCTCTTCTTGTTGCCAATATCAATCTTGTTGGAATTGTTGAGGTTCTATGTAATCTAAATAATCTCTCCAATCCGAATTGTAAGCGTTGGAAAACATGTTGTCCCATGATTGGCTATGACCTTGATAACCCCAAGCATCTTCATTCGCAGTAAATTGAGAATATTGCTGAGTTGGATATCCTTGCCCATAGGACACACCACATGTAGGGTGTTGGAAATGTGCCCTAAAGCCAATCATGTGATGATACTTTACGGACATTTCACATGTTAAACTAATCTAGTTTTACATATAAAGGGCAAAGATTATTGTTTGAGCCATCTCATATAAATGTTATATGCTTAAACGATAAAGTCCAAGGAATATGTGATTGGAAGAATGTAATCTAATGAAGTTAGATTCATGAGACCATTCTTTCGTAGACACATCCTAAATGTTCCTGATCATAGGATTGCCAATTGGGCATTGACAGTCCGTTAAGATCGGTACGTACTATGTCTTCTCTCAGGGAGAGTGATTAGTCTCGAGTCATTGGTGTGTGTGACATCAAGACAAGTACGGTAGGTGCTCAATAGAAAATGAGTTCACTGAACGCGATTAACGAAGAGTTCTCATATTCCATGTCACATGAGAACTCATGGTTGGGATAATGCAAAGTAGTCATTTGACCTGAGGCATCATAGTTGTCTTGTGGTTAAGTCCTTGATCTTTGATTATGTCAAAGTCACTCCATCAGGAGGGTGTCCACGGCATCGTTGGGGTCAAGCCACTTAGCTATGGAGACAAGTGAATGCGCAACAAGGGATCTCTAACCTTCAAACCGTTTGAGGGAGAATACTCTCTGATATGATTTGAATCTCTGGCCAGAGTATGAATGAGATTAGGGAATGCGTTCCCAATCACATTCAAGGTAATCATATAAGCACAAGACACACATTGGATAGTAGACATGAGCAAATAAACTATCAAACCAAACAATGTGGTCAAGAGTATTAGATTAGAGAAAGACCGTATTGCATTTGTAATCCCGAACTGAATAGGTTCTCTAACCTCTTCTGATTAGCTTGGGTAACCATGATATGCTGCTAGGTGTCACTCACGGTTTGTGGAAGCCCTAAACGTGTGTAATCACTAAAGGGAGAATTGAAAATTGTTTCAATTCACAATCGATGTAAAATGGTTTTAATCGCCCACTACCTCGCTAAAAGGAACCTAATGGATCGCACACCATAAGAGGTGGAGATTGGAGATTAAACGGAAATGAGTAAGAATGATTAAATGGTTTAATCATTTATTTATGGCAAGGATTAATTAATATGTTAATTAATCAAACGAATAAGTTCGTTAAATGACTTCGGGATAGTTTTGGACCTTAAGGCCCAATGGGCTTCGAACGTCAAGCCCATTAACTTAAGTTGTATGACAATTTAATGAATAAAGATTCATTAAAGCCCAATAGCCCAAAAATCCCTAAATGGCCGGCCATATGGAATGAATTAGGGTTTTGGTTATTTAGGTCACTTAAAGAAGTGACTATATAAATGACTTTATAGCCTAAAATTCATTAAGGGTTAATTTTGGGGGAAAATTGGTGAGATTTGTCTCTCCATTTCTCTCTAAAGAGGCCAACACCTTGGAGGGTACATCTAGCAATCCTACTACTCCAAGGTCACTCATTTTTCTTCTACAATCTAACCTTGGTGAAGAGACTTAGAGGTTCTCAATTTTGGGAACTTGGAGAACCTATTCTTCCATCCAAATTCATGGATCTAAGAAGCAAGGAATGAAGGCCCCTATCTCTTTGGGTGATTAGCCTTTGCTTATGCAAAGAGGAATCTACAAAGGTATTAATTTCAACTCACTTTGTTTTGAGTTGATTATTGGTTCACCAATCTACTAGGCTTTGAATTTCATGGTAATGTTTTGTTTTTGAGTGCATACAAGCATGATTCCGCCTTTAATTGTTAATTGCATGCTATATGATGTTGCTCAAATGAACATGTTTTCACAAAATAATCCTTCATAGGGACACTTTGCATTGTGGTCCTTTCGGCATATTGTGACAGTTGAGAAGTAAGTTCTGCCAATTGAGCTTGAATGGTAGCAAAATCCATGTCTTACTTCTCTAGTACCTGAAATCAAGGAAACAAAACTAAATCAAATATCAAAATTAAAAAAAAAAAAAAAACACAAACAGAAACAAAGTTAGTAACTAAAAACAAAAGACATGAAAATAAACAAAAAGAAATAACAAGGGATTAGCAAAGTTGCTAATCCCCGGCAACGGCGCCAAAAACTTGATGCGAAAATTATCTTAACACACAAATTTAACCCTCTTTTGACAATTGTAGTACAAGTATAAGTAGGGATGGTTCTGGACCGGTGATTAGGGGGGCTTGCTAATAACATCTAAATTGACTCAAAAACGTAAAACTAAACTTAAAAACACTTAACAAGACTCACAAGACTCAAAGCAAACTTAAAATACTCAAAACAGCTTAAAACAACCAAATAAACTTAAACTAGACACTAGGAATGACTTTGGACATAAATTGACTTTTACTTGAATCAAAACACTTAAAAACACAAACTAAAACAGATTTGAAACACTTTGAATTAAGAAACTAAAAGGGGGGTTTTCATTTGGATGAAGTTGAAACAAACAACAAGTATGAAAAATTAGACAGATTGTAAAATAAATTTGAGAAATAAGATGATGGATGATGCGAAATATATAAGCACATAAATTAAACCCTCTTTTTATCAATTGTAGCAAAGTATGTAAGTAGGGATCTTTCTAAACTGAGGATTATGAGGGATTGCTAAACACTTGAAAACTGACTTAAAAACGTAAAAACAAAGTTTAAAACACTAAACTAGACTCAAGGAATGCAAAACTACAATTTAAAACATTAAAACAAACCAAAAACTCAAAACAACAACTAAAAGACTCAAAATTGCCTTAAAAACACTTTCTGTGCAGTTTTGAACTCTAACACAAATCTGAACGAATTTGAGTTTTAACTTGAATCAAAACACTTAAGAACACAAACCAAAACACTTTCTAACTAATCTAGGACTTCAAAATAAAGGGGAGATTGGTTTTGACGAAATTGAAACAAAACACAAACTTTGTAATTAAAACAGATTGTAAAACAATTTGGGAGTTTAAATGGATGATTGATTAGTTAGAGGCTCTTTCTCCACACATGACATATATGCAAACGATTCGATTTCCAATTATTCCTTCATTGAATTATGAACGACATTGCCCCAAATTAACCGTGACATCACTAGCTAACTCTCAGATTTTCCTTGTATTATTGGATTGGATGGCATCATTCGACAACCCAAAACATTCTTCAAAAGTCCCCTACATGACATTATAATAGAGATACGATCAAAGATCATTACGTTCAATGAAAACCATAAGCAATGACAAAGCACTTGCAACTATGACATCATGTCACTCATGCTAGGAATTGAACTTAACGCGATTGTGACTAGCAACTTTCACTACATATGAATATAAGTTTGCAACGATTATGTGAAACATCCTTATACTCTAGCATCATATTTATGTATGCCAATTAAGTGTCGACCCCTAATTAACAAACACAAATACGTTATTAATCAAATAGTTAAGCCAATTGCATTCACGATACAAGAACTCATAATTGGAATTTATCAAATCAAATTGCACACATAGTCATGGCTTTGAAATCACCCCTAACCAATAGGGGTTTAGCCACTCATGTTCATAGCAAAACGAAAGGAAAAGAAATTACACAATGAAATCATGAAACGAATTACACCTAGAATGCACCAACAATGAAGCTTGAACATCCAATGATCCTTCCTTCTTCCTTTTTGCTGCGGCACACAAGTGGGTGAGTGTATGGATTGGGTTTTGGGGGTTATGGATGGTGTAGAAGGGTGGAATGGTGTTTAGGAAGGATGTATGGTGCGGCTAGGAGTGTTTTTGGGCAGAAACTGTGGAGAATGGTGAAGGATGGACGCGTCTAGGAGTGGTGGCTGGTTTCTGGCGTGAATGGGATTGATTGGGGATCTTTGTGGCTGCCAAAAGGAAGTTTATTTAAAGGGATTTTAGGAATTAAAACCCTAGGTTATTTAGGTAATCAGAAATTAAGTCTGTTATTTAGGTAATCAGAAATTAAGTCTAAGGCTTCTAGAAATAGGAAACACAATCAGAAAATTAAAGGAAAAGGCAAGGGGATATGCGGCAAGGGTTCACAATGTGCAAGAGGTGTGTATTTGATGTCCTAGAATGCTTAGGATGCCTTCAAAGTTGATAAAACTTAGGAACATTTAGGAAAGGTCAAACCAAAGTAGGAAACCTTGGCTTAACTTTCCTATTTCAAGTAGGAATCCTTCTTGGAGTAGGAATCCTTGTGTGAATAGGAATCCATCGTCAATTAGGAATCCTTCGTTGATTAGGAATCCTTCGTTCTTCAAATCTTCAATTACGTCCATTCCTTGTGCTCCGAGCATGTGATAATCATTCCAAGCTCCATTTTGCTCCAAAAGGCTCCAAAATGCAACTTCTTGCATACTTTGTCCTTGGAATCTGAAAACACACAAAAGTGACTTTAAACACTAAAATAACTAAGGAAACACAACGTAAATGCACGAGAACAAGCCAATTAAGTCGCATAAATATGCTCCTATCAATGGATGGGATAGCTAGAAGTTTTTTCTCCACACATGATATGTATGCAAACAACTCGATTTCCAGTTACTACTTCATTGAATTATGAACGACAATGCTCCAAATTAACCGTGACATCACTAGTTAACTCTCAAATTTTCCTTGTTTTATTGGATTGGATATCATTCGACAACCCAAAACATTCTTCTATAGTTCCCTACATGACATCATAATAGAGATACAATCAAAGATCATTACGTTTAATGAAAATCATAAGCATTGACAAAGCACTTGCAACTATGACATCATGTCACTCATGCTAGGAATTGAACTTAACGCGATCGTTTATAAGCGACCTTCACTACATGTAAATATAAGTTTGTAACGATTATGTGAAACTTCCTTATATTCTAGCAACGGATTTATGCATGCCAATTAAGTGTCGACCCTTAATTAACAAATACAAATAAGTTATCAATCAAATAGTTAAGCCAATTGCATTCACGATTCAAGAGTTCATAACTGGAATTTATCAAATTATATTGCACACATAATCATGGCTTTGAAATCACCCCTAGGCAAGAGAGGTTTAGCCACTCATCTTTACAACAAAACGAAAGGAAATTAATTTAAACATTAGAAATAAAAGAAAGAAAACACCTAAATGCTCCAACGATCCAAGTTGGACAGCAAGCACGTCCAAGCAATTTCCTTCCCTTCCTTTGCTACGGCACAAGGTGTTGGTGAGTGTTTGAAGGTTTGTTTGTATGGAGGAATGGATGTGAAGATGAATGGATCTGTTTGGATGAAGGTTGTGTTGAAATGGGAGTGAATGATCTAACCTAGTATGAACTCAATTTATGTTACACACACTTCCTTTTATAGAGGAAGTGCATGGCAATGGAGGGGAACATGGAGTTGTGTAGCAATTGAGTGCAATGATGCATGAAATCTGAAATGATGGAGGGAACAAGGAATGGTGTAGCAATTGAGTGCAATGATTCAATGTAATGATGCATGAATCTGAAATGATGGAGGGAACAAGGAATGGTGTAGCAATTAAGTGCAATGATTCAATGTAATAATGCATGAAATCTGAAATAATGAAGGGGACAAGGGTGGTGCACGGCAATGAAGTGTAATGAGTGTAATGGTGCATGAAATGAGTGCAAGAAGGTGAAAGGATATTGTGCACATGGTAGACAAAGAAAAGGAAATGGAATGATGCAACAAATGAGTTAATGGAGGGAACATGGATGATGATGCACGGCATAGGAATCCAAAGGGAGTGCAATGGTGGTGCACGGCAATGATGGAAAGGTGAATGGTGGAGTGACACCCCTTTATGGCTGAGCTCTTTGTCCTGTTTACATCAATTCTTCTTTCCCTTTAACACATTCCTAGCCTCTTTTGTCTTCAATTTCGTCCATTCACCTTGCTCCATGCATGTGCTATTCATTCCAAGCCTAAAACTGCTCCAAAATGCACCAAAATGCATCTTATTGCTTTATAAGGCCTATGGACCTACAAACAAAAGAAAATAGCTTAAAATACATAATTAACTAAGAAATAACAACATAAATGTATGAGAACAGGCTAACTCGGTCGCATAAATATGCTCCTATCACATACTAGTGAGTGGGCAGTTATTTTCTGTTTATACCTATATACTACTGATTTTTCCCAGAAATTAAATTTAAATGATAGTATGTTTTAAAATGCCATGCATACATATTATATGAAATATTTGAATTAGTATTTGATGCATATATGTTAAATGGTGCTATGGACGCACATGTGAGTATCAGGTGAGTTTTGTGTTGTTCATGTGATTTATTGATGATATGAATTGTGTTGAGAGCTTATAACCTGCACCCCTGGTGTTAGTGCTTATATTATTCACCCCGCACCACACGCTTACCTTGGATCCAAGTAGGTGCATGTCGTACAGACCACTAGAGGTGGTTCCGACATTTCGTACAGACCATTAGAGGTGGTTCCGACTTGTAGGTGACTTTAGATTATTATACAGCTATTGATGAGAGAAGCACTAGACCGTATTCTTACACCATTCTTGTCGTATAGACTACTTCAGGTAGTTCCGATTTATTTGTAGAATAGTGCCGTACAGGTCACAGTTGGTGACTCCGGTTGGATTGGATATTGAGCTATAAAATTAACCGTACATGACAGCTGTAGGGTCTTCGATTGATTCATTATTTCACCTGTTATATTGAGGCATCCTTATTATGTTTTGATGCATAGCATGACATATTTTCCTGAAAAGTGTTAAAGACTTGTGATTTGAGTATTTGTTGTTATATATGGTTATATATATATTATTTTTCTGGGAAAGTATACAGGTTTTACAGCGAGTGGTTAGAAGTGTTATTAAATGAAATATTTTCGAAAAGCTTTGTTTTACGGACCCACTGATAGGAGCATATTTATGCGCCTTAGTTAGCTAGTTCTTATGCATTTTCGTTATGTTTTCTTCGTTAAAGTAGTCTTTTAAGCTACTTTCATGTGTTTTCAGGTTTAAAGGGCATATTACATAAAAGATGGCAATTTGGAATTTTTTGGAGCAAAAAGTGAGCTTGGATTGAAAAGTACATGCTTGGAACACAAGGTTTGGATGAAATTGAAGATTTGAAGATTTGAGGATTCCTAGTTGAAGATGGATTCCGAGAAGAACGAAGATTCCTACTCAAACGAGGTTTCCTACTTGAAGTAGGAAAGTTGAGCCTAAAAGTTTCCACTTTGGGTTGATCTTTCCTAAAACTAAATGGCCTTGAGTTTCAGTGACATTAGAAGGTTCCTAAGCGTTGGAAGACACAAAGAATGGTTGTAGAACATTTTCTCATCTTTGTCGTGGGTTAGGCCTCATTCTCTCTTGGTTTTGAACTTTCTAGAAGTCCTATCCACATTCCCTAAGTGTGTGCCGCACCTGGGCTTTCTAGAAACCATTTGCCTTGCCTTGCAAAGCTTTCTAGAAGCCCTAACTTTAGCCCATTAAACCAGCCGCACCCTAGGCCTTTTCCCATTCAAAATCTGATTGTTTTAACCTATTGTCTGGTGGATTTGGGTTTGTAGAAACCCTAATCTGATTGCTAGGGTTTTTGGTGCTTACATATATACTCATTAAACCCTTTGGCCGAAATCACCACCTCTCATACTAGACCCTTTGCCGCAGCAAGGAGGAGGAGGAGAAGCCTTGGAACGTTCATGCCATTCAAGTTTGAGTTGCTGGAAGTTTTAGGTGTTTCCTTTCCTTTGATTTCAATGTTTAATTTCTATACTCTTTGTTTTGTGCGTATGAGGAACTAAACCCCCCCTTGGTGATAGGAGCATATTTATGCGACTTAGTTAACATGTTTTCTTGCATTTACTTAGTTAGTTATTGCTTATAAGAGTGTTTTAAGCTATTTTCGTGTGTTTATAGGTCCTAATAGCAAAGTTGGAAAGAAAGTGCATTTTGGTGCAATTTGGAGCAATTTTGGGCCAAAATGGATTGCATGCATATGGAGCAAGTGGGATGGACGTTTTTGGTGTTTTAAAAAGGGTTTCAACACATGCAAAAATCTGAATAATGAAGTTGAAGTATGGAAGTGTGCAGATACATACACTTAAGGAACAATTTGAAAGGAAAAGAAGTGAAAGATGCCATTTGTTGGATTGCTTTACAAGTTGTATTCACATTTTCAGTAACTACAAACATAATTGCAAGCTGAAATGATGCATAGCATGTGTGTAGAGGTTTAAAGTGGCCAAAAGTTGGTGTTTGCAAGATGAAATGATGCAAAACCTGTGTGTGAAAGTTGTCTAACAGCTAGTACATGTGGAAAAAGGATGGAATACAAGGCAAATGCATCAGAAATTGAAGAATGAAGGCACATGGACAGCTACAAAGGAGTTGAATTAGCAAGAGAGGAATGATTGCCTTTTGTTAAAGGCAAGACACAATGATAAAAGAGCATGTAAACTAGCTGTTTTTGCATCATTTTGGTCTTTGTTTGTATTGTTTATTGAAGCCACTTGAGTGATTCTTTGCTTTGGAACTTCTATAAATAGGGAGTGAAGGGAAGAACACTAGAGACATGAAAAATAGCCCCTTTCATCTCCGAAATTCGTCCAGCCACATTCCACACCATTCTACACTCCTAAATCACCATACATCCATTATTCCTTACCTTTGCCGCACCCTCCACCTATCCTAAACACTACCATACCATCTCACATCCATTCCTCCATAAAAATATCACCCAAAACTTGTCCCCAATTCTTGTGCCGCAGCAAAGATGAAGGAGGACAGTCCATAGGCATGCTTGTTGTTCAAAGTGGATCATTGGAGCGTCTAGGTGTTTTCTTTCTTTTGTTTTCAATGTCTAAATTTGTTTATCTTTGCTTTATGAGTATGAGAAACTAAACCCCCCTTAGCTAGGGGGAATTCGAAACCATGTTTATGCTTGCAATATGATTTGATTACTTCTAATTGCGTTTCATAACCTATGAATTCAATTTACTTATCCGTTCGTATAAAAACTGATTTGTGTATGTTGGTTGAGAGTGCACGCTTAATTTTCATGCATGAATTTGATGCTAGAATATAAGGGAGTTTCACCTAATTGTTATGAACTTATATTTACAAGTAGTGAAGGTTGCTAGTCACAATCGCGTTAAGTAAATTCTTGGCATAAGTTTCATGCAATTCATAGTAACGAGTGCCTCGTCAATGCTTATGTTTTTCATAGAACTTAATGATTCTTGCTTGTATCTCTATTATGCAATTCATGTAGGGAACTTGTAGGGAATGTTTTGGGTTGTTGTATGCAATCATCCAACTCAATAACTTGTGAAAAAAAACTGAGGTTTAATTAGTGCAATTCACGGTTAATCTGGGGCGTTGAGTATTCATAGTTTATCGAAAAGCTATTGGAGATCGTTTTGTATGCAACTGTGACATGTGTGGAGAAGAACCTCCTAGCTAGCCTTCCATCCATAAGTTTCATTCAAATTCGTTCTACAATCTGTTTTAATTACAAAGTTTTGTCTTGTTTTCAATTTCGTCAAAACCAAATCCCCCTTTATTTTAAAGTGTTAGATTAGTTAGAAATCCATTTAGTTTGTGTTTTTAAGTGTTTTGATTCAAGTTGTAACCCAATTTCGTCCAAATTTGTGTTTGTGCTCTAAACTGCCCAGAAAGTGTTTTTAAGGCAGTTTTGAGTCTTTTGGTTGCTGTTTTGAGTCTTTTGCATTGTTTTAGTGTTTTAAATTTTAGTTTTGCATTCTTTGAGTCTAGTTTAGTGTTTTAAACTTTGTTTTTACGTTTCTAAGTCAGTTTTCAAGTGTTTAGCAATCCCTCCTAATCCCCGGTTCAGACAATCCCTACTTACATACTTTACTACATTTGATAAAAAGAGGGTTTAATTTGTGTGTTAAGTTAATTTTCGCACCAAATTTTTAGCAACTTTGCTAATCCCTTTGATTGTTTCTTTTCATTCATTTATTTTGTTGAAGTTTCTGACCTTGTTTTGTTTCTTTGTTTTTAAGGTACTAGTGCATGACTCGAAGTTCCCACCCTGTTCGTGAGCATATTTTGGACTTTGACGACGATTTTGAGAGACCTTTGAGACGAAGAAGGAACCAACAAGAGTCCAACCCATTTAGCCCGGAACCTGACCTTGAAGAACAAGTTTCATAAGAGGAGGAGATACCCACGGCACAAGTGGGAGAAGTAGTGCAAGACATGGCCATGGACAACCGAACACTCAAGGAGCTCGCCGCTTCCGGATTAGATAATGCCACACCTTTGTGTATCCAATATCCCACGGCTGCACAAGGTAAGACCGAAGAGTTCGAGTTAAAGTCAAGTTTGCTCCACCACATTCCAAAATACCATGGGTTGTCCATGGAGGATCCGAACAAGCATTTAAAAGAATTTGAAGTGGTGTGTTCAAGCATGACTCCGGTTAACGTCGACGGAAGTATTTTGAAGATGAAGACTTTTCCATTCTCTTTAATGGATAAAGCCAAAGATTGGTTGTACGAGTTAGCTCCCGGAACTGTCACATCTTGGGAGAGTATGAAGAGGGCGTTTTTGGAGAAGTTTTTCCCAACTTCTCGAATCATTCTCCTACGTAAAAAGATTAGTGGTATTCAGCAAGAAGAAGGTGAGTCTTTTCCTACTTATTATGAACGTTTTAAATCACTTGTTGCTTCTTGTCCACAGCATCAGATGAAGGAGGAGTTACTTCTACAATACTTTTACGAGGGGCTCCTACCACTTGAACGTCAAATGCTCGATGCCTCGGCGGGTGGAGCATTGGTGGAAAAAACACCCATGGCTGCCAAGATCTTGATTGCTAATTGAGCATTGAACGCTCAACAATACGAAGGCGTTGGCCAAAGAGGACCCCCACGGCAACAAGTGCATGAGGTAAGTTCCACATCCGACATTCATTCACAATTAGCTAATCTTACTTCCATTGTGTCTCAGATGGCCGAAGGAATGAGGATGCAAGGGCCAATGGTGTGTGGCGTATGTTCTATCCAAGGATATGCCTCGGAAAAGTGCCCTCAACTCATTGAGAATGGTGGATGGGAGAGCGCTAACGCAATTGGATTTCAAGGCCAAAACCAACCAAGGAACGATCCATATTCAAATACATACAATCCAGGTTGGAGAGACCATCCAAACTTCAAGTGGAAGGAGGCCCAACAACCCCAACAACAAGGAGGCTTTAGGCAACAACCCCCGGGGTTTTTCACCAAGCCATACGCACCCCCACATGTTCCACAACAATCTGCCCCAAATGCTTCAGGTACATCTCTAGACAATGATACACTCCTTAAGTTACTAACTAACTTGTCTCAGGGGCAAGAAAATCAAACCAAAGCTATGCAAAGCCAAGACAAAAGGGTGGATCAATTGGAGAAACAAATTGGGCAAATTGCAAACTTTGTGGGCAAATTTCGAGACCCAGGCCAACTTCCTAGTTCTACCATTCCAAATCCAAAATGAGGTTTTGAAAGTGCACAAGCCATATTGTTGAGAAGTGGAAAAGAAGTTGGGGCAGATCCTAAACCATCTACATCAGGCCTCAAAGAAGATAAAAAACTACAATTAGAAGAGGAGGACACAAGCCCACCCACGGCAAAGGTGGACACACCCTTGCCGCAAGCTTCCATAGGCCCAAATCTATCCAATTCGGCCAAGAAGGGTAAGAATGTGTCAAATTCACTTCCTACTAATGTTTTTCCTTCGAATGTCCCTTTTCCTAGTAGGTTTATGCAAACAAAGAAGGAGGAAGCTGAAAAGGATATCCTTGAGACATTTAGGAAAGTTCAACTCAACATACCCCTTTTGGATGCAATCAAGCAAGTCCCGAGATATGCCAAGTTTCTAAAGGAATTGTGCACCACTAGGAAGAGGATGTCGACCAAGGAGGTTGTCAAGGTAGGTGAAAATGTATCCGCCATCTTGCAACGCAAACTACCCCCCAAATGCAAAGATCCGGGTAGTTTTACAATTCCTTGTGTCATTGGAAACACTCGCTTTGAATCTGCCATGTTAGATTTAGGTGCTTCTATAAATGTTATGCCATACTCAATTTATGCATCTATGAATTTAGGAGTGTTGAAAATGATGGTGTAATCATACAATTGGCCGATAGATCTAACGCCTATCCAAAGGGAGTTTTGGAAGATGTTCTTGTGCAGGTAAATCACTTAATCTTTCCGGCGGATTTCTATGTTCTCAAAATGGATGAATCGGATCATACCCCTTCATTGCCCATCCTCTTTGGAAGGCCAGTCATGAAGACGGCCCGGACTAAAATCGACGTGTTTAATGGAACTTTGTCCATGGAATTTGATGGGGAAGTTGTTAATTTCAATCTTTCAGATTCTATTAAGTACCCTAGTGAGGACCATTCATGTTTCTCTATTGATATAATTGACTCTTTGGCGCAGGGATATCTTGAAGATTTGAATGACGATGTGTTTGAAAAAGTCATTACAAGAGGCATGGAACTCAAAACCATGGATGCAAACCATATGCTAACCCACGGCATGCATGAACCATTCCATGTCGTGGCTTATAGGGAGGAATTCATTGAGTTGGTTGCTGCCCTTGAGTCATTACCTAAGTATAGTGGTAAGTCTCCTAACTTCGATTCCATTCCCATTTCAACTAACAAGTTGCTTCCATCAATAATTCAGGCACCTGTCCTTGAACTCAAACCATTACCAAGCCATTTGAAGTACATTTTCTTGGGAGAAAATGAGACCCTACCTGCCATCATATCCTCATTCCTCACGGCACAAGAAGAAGAGAAACTAGTTCGAGTCTTGAAGGAGTTCAAATCTGCCCTAGGATGGACCTTGGCCGATATCAAGGGTATAAGCCCTACAACGTGCATGCATCACATATTTCTTGAGGAGGGGGCCAAACCAACTAGAGAGGCTCAACGCCGTCTCAACCCTCCAATGATGGAAGTTGTGAAAAAGGAGATAATCAAGCTCCTTGATTGTGGAGTGATCTATCCTATCTCCGATAGCCGTTGGGTTTCACCTATTCAATGCGTGCCCAAGAAATCTGGAGTGACGGTTGTTGAAAATGCGGAGAATGAGCTTGTACCCACACGAATCCAAACCGGTTGGCGAGTATGCATTGATTATAGGAAGCTAAACGCCACCACAAGGAATGATCATTTCCCATTGCCGTTCCTAGATCAAATGCTTGAAAGGTTAGTGGGTCATTCCTTTTATTGTTTTCTTGATGGATACTCTGGTTATAATCAAATTGTCATTGCCCCGGATGATCAAGAAAAGACCACTTTTACTTGTCCCTTTGGAACGTTTGCATATCGACGCATGCCATTCGGTTTGTGCAATGCTCCTGCCACATTTCAAAGGTGCATGGTTATCATATTTTCTGATTATGTTGAAAGGATTATTGAGATATTCATGGATGATTTTAGTGTGTTTGGTAGTTCATTTGATAATTGCTTAGATAATCTCACTTTAATCTTGAAACGTTGTGTGGAAACAAACCTTGTGTTAAATTGGGAGAAATGCCATTTTATGGTTAAACAAGGTATTATTTTGGGTCATATAATCTCTGAAAAAGGAATTGAAGTTGATAAGTCTAAGATAGATCTTGTACGCTACTTACCCTCTCCTACTTCGGTGAGAGAGGTTCGTTCTTTTCTTGGTCATGCAGGATTCTATCGACGATGTATCAAGGACTTTTCCAAGATTGCACAACCTCTATGCCGTCTCCTACAAAAGGAAGTGTCGTTTGAGTTCAACGAGGTGTGTGAGCAAGCATTCAACCATCTCAAGGACCTACTCACTACGGCATCAATCATTGTCCCACCGGATTGGAGCCTACCGTTCGAGCTTATGTGTGATGCGTCTGATTATGCGTTAGGAGCTGTTTTGGGACAAAGGAAGGACAAGAGGCCGCATGTCATCTACTATGCCTCACGGACATTGAATGATGCGCAGTTAAACTATTCCACTACAGAAAAAGAACTTCTTGCCGTTGTTTTTGCTTTAGATAAGTTTAGATCATATTTAATTGGGACTAAAGTAATTGTTTTCACTGACCATGCAACTTTGAAATACTTGCTCACTAAAAAGGAAGCCAAACTGCGGCTAATTCGTTGGATGTTGCTACTTCAAGAGTTCGATATTGAGATTCGTGACAAGAAAGGAAGTGGGAACGTGGTGGCTGACCACCTAAGACGCATGGTGCATAATGAGGAGTCCCTACCCATTGTCGAGACATTCCCCGATGAACAATTGCTGTCCATAAAGGTTAGTGAGCCTTGGTATGTTGATTTGGTGAACTCTTTGGTGTCAAAACAAATTCCAAGCACTTTCACTAGGCACCAACGTGATAAACTTAGGCATGATGCACGGTTTTATGTGTGGGATGATCCATATTTGTGGAAATTTTGCCCGGATCAGATTGTACGTCGATGTGTGCATGATTCTGAATTTCGTTCAATTTTAAGTTTTTGTTACACATATGCATGTGGTGGTCACTTTGGCATACAAAGAACAGCACTTAAAGTGTTACAATATGGGTTCTATTGGCCTAGTATCTTTAAGGATGTTAGAACTTTTTGCTTAACATGTGATAAATGCCAAAGAATGGGTAACATAGGTGCTAGGGATCAAATGCCACAAGTTTCTATCCTTAATGTTGAAATTTTTTATATTTGGGGAATTGATTTTATGGGTCCCTTTCCTTCCTCGTATGGTTTTATGTATATTTTGCTTGCGGTTGATTATGTGTCGAAGTGGGTGGAAGCTAAAGCCACCCGGACTAATGACTCTAAAGTGGTTGTAGATTTTATTAGAACTAACATTTTTGCAAGGTTTGGCATGCCACGTGTCATCATAAGTGATGGAGGATCGCACTTTTGCAACTGGACCATAGAGGCGTTATTGAGGAAATACAATGTCAACCATAGGGTTTCTACACCTTACCATCCTCAAACGAATGGCCAAGCCGAGGTTTCCAACCGTGAGATCAAACAAATTCTAGAGAAGACCGTTGGGCCTACAAGGAAGGATTTGAGCTTACGGTTAGATGATGCACTTTGGGCATATCGTACGGCGTACAAGACACCCATTGGAATGTCCCTATTTTGGCTCATCTATGGCAAGCCGTGCCATCTCCCTGTTGAATTGGAACACAAAGCTCATTGGGCCGTCAAGAAGTTCAATATGGACCTAAATGCCGCAGGGAGTCATAGGAAGTTGCAACTAAATGAACTTGATGAGATAAGGCATGAAGCGTACGAGAATGCTAGCATTTACAAAGAGAAGACCAAAGTTTTCCATGATAAGATGATTCGAGGCAAAACATTCTCCGTAGGGCAGAAAGTGCTATTGTTCAATTCCCGTCTACGGTTATTTCTCGGTAAGTTACGTTCTAAGTGGATTGGACCGTTTGTTATTACTAATGTTTTTGTTCATGGTGCAGTCTAGATCCAAAGCTTGAAAACGGGACATGAATTCAAGGTGAATGGGCATCAATTGAAGCCCTATTATGAGCATTTTGAGGAGCATGTCGTGGAGGACATTCCCTTGCATGCCTTGGGCTCCAATGGGGAGTAATTGCGTTCTTCGTCCGGCTGCACGACGTTAAAGCAAGCGCTTCTTGGGAGGCAACCCATGTATTCAAATAAGGAAGATTATTGAATCGCTCCACAATCAGTTTTGCGTTTCTAAAAACCTTCCCTTTTCTGCAGTTTTATTTTGCCTTGATTATCATTTTTATTTGTTGCTTGTTTAATTGTTTTTTGTGTGGGTTTATTTTTGAAACACTGACAGTTATGCAAGGTAATTTTACATTCATAAGAAAAAAAAGAAAGGAACATTAAGCAGATAAATATAAGAGGGAGCCTTCACAAAGGCTGCTTAGGAGAAGTCTTAGTAGCCGGCGGAGCCTCAACAGTCGGTGGGGCCACAGAAGGAGGAGGTATCAGAGGTTGATCATTTGGAGCTTCACTACGCGGTACAACCTCAGAAGACGAAGGCAAATGCTGTTGGAACAAACCCACAAACCTCCGATGATCAAGTAAAATCTGACCATCAAATTCCTGCATCTGGTCAATTTTCCTCTTCATGTTTGTGGCATAGTTGTGTGCGAGCTTGTGCAACTGTTTATGCTCATGCTTGAGTCCTTTAATCTCCTGTTTGAGACTCATTACTTCAGCCGCCAACGATTCAACTTGACGGGTTCGAGCAAATAGGCGTTGGGCCATGTTGGACACAGAACCCGCACACTGCACACTAAGAGCCAGAGACTCCTTAACAGCCAACTCATCAGACCGTCTTGAAAGTAGTCTGTTATCTTTAGGAGTGACAAGGTTCTGGGCCACCACCGCAGCGGTCATGTCATTCTTCATCATCGAATCCCCAACGGTAAGAGGACCAGTAGGGGATATGAAGGATGGGCGCCATATGTTGTCTGGAGAAGGCGGGACTGCCTCTTCACCAAGGTTCAAGTCAAAACGACGGTCGGAAGGGCCAGACATTTTCAGAGGTGTTAAAGAAAGAAGAGGTCGGACAGGTCAAGATCGTAGAAGTGCAAGAATGGAGTTTTTACAGGTTGAAATTCAAGTGTGCTTTGAACGTCCTGTGTACCTCTATAAAAATCAACATGTGATGGGATTTCAGAGATTGAAGAGACGAGCTCAGAATTCAAAGAGGCCAATTCAAAAATCGAAGAGGCGCCAGCTTTCTCAAAAGTTGGGCTTACTCACAAACCACCGATTCCAGATATCGAAGAGTGTTAGCTTTCTCAGCCTCGTCAGCACCCGTCACACGCAAACTCAGCTTTGCGAAAATCACGGGCAGTTTGTCCAAGCGCCGATTCCAACCATCTGTCTCTCTCAGCCTCGTCAGCTTTGAGGAAATCACGGGCAATCTGTCGACAATTTCTGTTGAAGTAGAAAACACGTGAAGTTTACTGTTCAATCATCCAACGATTGCCGACATGAGTGAAAGAACAGTACCGGTTATTATTTCCTATAAATGTCGACCTTCACCCTCCATGGCAAGGCAGACATACATAACCTTCCGTCATCTCCGAGAATGCCTTTCCAACAAACCTTCTCGAGTCACTTAGTGTTCCTTATTTCTTGGGGTACCTCTGCAAACAACCCATCCAAAGCAATAGTATTTCATATCATGAAGGTTGAAAGCAATAGTATCTCATATCATGCTTTCTCCATGTCCTTCTCCTTGTCGTTGTTTTAGGACAAGGAGAAAGTGAGTAATCAGCCAGCACTTGGTATCAATCTTCCGATCTAGAACCGACTGCCTGGAACCCCTTCCTGATTGCTTACCTAGCCTTGCTCTCGAGTACTCATCTTCATCATCTTGTGCTTCCGCTTTGTCTACCACATCTGCCAGGGGAACAGATAAGGGAAGTGAAAATGATACCTCGAAGCATGTGGAGACAATTTACCAATTCATCCTCAGCTAGGGACAAGGAGAAAGAAAGCAAGAGGTGGGCACTTGGAAAGATTGAAGAAAGAAATAGACCAACACCTCTACCTCATGTCTGCTTGCTGTGCAGAAGAAACAAGCAGAGAAGAATGCAGACTGCACAATCAAATCAACCCAGCAGAAGGAGTCTGATTTGAAACCAAGGAACTCTGATATTCCTCGCTCAGAATTCCAAACCAGTTCGAGATCAAAGCTGTGGAAAGTCAACAAGATCATCTATCTCCAAAACCAGATTTGCGTTCTTAAACTCTACTATGTCTATTTTTTTGTTTACTTTGGTATACTTGTCATGTTTATTCGTTGTTTGTTTATTTGCTTGTTTTTGTGTGAGTTTATGCTTGAAACATTGAGGACAATGTTTGATTTAAGTGTGGGGGGGGGGGGGTAACCATTGTTTTGCATGACATTCGTAGGAGTTTATCACCCATTACTTCTAATGTTGTTCCTTGCTCTTTTAAGTGTTTTCAAGCTGTTTTGGAGTGTTTCAGTGTGTTTTGACATAAAAATCCAAAAATCTCATAAAAATTTGAAAAAAATTGTTTTGAAAAACCCAAAAAGAGTTGTTTTTGTATGTTTATTTGTGTCTTAGGGTGAGAGTTATAAACATGGATGAACATTTGATTTACTCTTTGGTGTATGCTTGGTTGTGGTTATAATTTATGAATTCACATGCAATCATAAAGGAAAAATTAGTTTTTGTAACATGCTTGAAGGAAGGAACTCAAACAAACGCTACAACCTTGTGAGACTTGAGCCTAAACGTTATTTGGAGAGTTGATAATCTGTGCATTATTGTTTTCTAAGTCGTTGCATGATCTCATTATTCTTTGCTTGGTTACTACTTAGAAGGCGTTTCATCATTTAGTTCCAAATGCTAGAACTCATGCCCATTTCATTCAAAACATGCTATTGATTTGCATAACACATATTCAAGAAGAAGTTGTGTAGTGACCACCACCTTAGCCAAATTGCCATTATACTACTTCATTATATGTTCAAGGGTAAACCCCGTTGAGCCTTGTTTAGCCTGTTTTTCTTTGTTAATCACATCATCTCCACCTAGCCTAGATTAGGACCATCCATACCCTTGTTCTTAAAGCATAGTAAAGCATGATTCAAATTGAATTCCTTTTGAGTAATGTTTGGCAGAAAACAAGTGTGGGGGAAGTGTTTCTCATGTAAGTAGTGCGCCATAGGCACGGGTGGAAAGAAAAGAAAAGAAAAATTCGTGCAAAGAAAAAAAAGAAAAAAAGAAAAAAGTTGAATTTGACCCTAAGAGTTGTTTAAATCTTTCCCTTATGTCTAAAAGTTGATTTCTGCAATCTAAAGTGAATTCTAAGTTTCGATTTCATTACTTTGCTTGCTATTGCCTTAGGAACGTTTGTTATCCCTATCTTTCCTTTGTTAACCATTACCCCAAGCCCCATTACAACCCTTGACTTCTATCTTGAGTGTTATGTGTTTCAATTTGTGGAGTTTGAATTTGGTATGAGCATATGGTGTCACTGGTTCTCGCATCTAAGTAGTAACATTCCATTCATGAGATCATATCTAAACATGCTTATTAACTCCAGAAATTGCGTTCTTTGTGATACATATATGTGAGTGTTCGTTTTCATATCTACATCAATCTTCTTACATATGACTAGTATAGGGTGTGTAGTTAGAAAATCTGAGTAAAAATTGAGTGCATACTTTGTAAGGAATTGAGTAAATTCTCTAAGGCATGTTACTACATCAAAAACATTGTTTTAATCCATATAACCATCCACCCTAAACACTACTACCTTATTCCATACCCATTCATCCATATACCTAAGTCCCTAAATCTGTCCCTAGACCCTTTGCCGCAGCAAGGAGGAGGAGGAGAAGCCTTGGAACGTTCATGCCATTCAAGTTTGAGTTGCTGGAAGTTTTAGGTGTTTCCTTTCCTTTGATTTCAATGTTTAATTTCTATACTCTTTGTTTTGTGCGTATGAGGAACTAAACCCCCCCCTTGGTGATAGGTGAAGGAAAAATTTTGTCCTAGCTAAGAACAAGTATGAACATTTGAATACACATGCAAGCTATTAACACTTTAAAGTAGGCATGCATCAAAAAACAATTCATAAAACCCATGACTTTCAAAGCCTAGTATATGGTGAACCAAAATAAACTCTTTAACAACATTAAAGAGAAGTAAAGGTTTAGAGTTTCTTTACCCTTGAAGCTCATCCTTGTTTACACAAGGGATTCACCCAAGTGGAGGGCCTTCAAGTCACCTCCAAGCTCCTTGAATCCACCTTGTGTTTTCCTCCCATTAGTGCTCCTTTGAAGATTTGAGGAAACAAGGATTTGTTCTCCCAAACACCAAAAGCTTGATGTCTCTAAGTCTCTACACCAAGGATGTATCTTGTGAAGATGATATGGATGACTTAAGGAAGAAGAGATTGCTAGATGTCCCTTCCTTTAGTAGCCGGCCTCTTGGAAGAAAATGGAGAAAATGTTTCACCCAATTTCAACTAGAAAACCCCTTAATGAAAATAAAGCTATAAAATTCCTTTTATACTTCATTTCTTTGATGAGTGGCAAACTTGCAATTAAGCAAACTTGCCCATTCACCCTAAATGGCCGTCCATTCTTTGTTATTGGGCTAATTTGCCCATTTTGTTTTAGTTGTCACACAACTTAAACATAATGGGCCTTTTGGACCAAAACGCTTTTGGGCCCAGTAACCCAAAACCAACATATAAGCCCAATACGAACCTTTCGTATAATTAATTAACTAATTACTTAATCTTGACCATTCTTCAATTAAACCATTTAATTGCTTATCCATTTCATATAATTTCTTCACATACATCCTTACTCGGTGTACGATCCATTAGGTTCCAATTAGCGAGGCAGTGGGCGATGTTACTCTTAACGATCGATTGTGAATTGAAACCACATTTCAATTCTCCCTTTTTTGTTGATTAGTGTTTGCTAACCATTAGGGCTTCCACAAACCATGAGTGACGCCTAGCAGCATATCATGGTTACCCAAGCTAAGCAGAATTGGTTGGAGAACCTATCCATTTACAACTACAATGCAATACGGTCCTTCTCTAATACAATACTCTTAATCACATTGTTTAAGTGATAGTTTGTTTCATGTCTACTATCCAATGTGATACTTTCCTATATGATTCCCTTGAATATGATTTGGAACAAACTTCCTAAGTCATATTCATTTGCTTTGGCCAAAGACTTTAGAATCATATCTCAGAGTATTCTCCCTCCACCATGGAAGGTTAGAGATCCCTTGTTGTGCATTCATATGCCTACATGACTAGATAGCTTGACCCCAACAATGCTGTGGACACTCCAACGGAATGCCGTTGACATGATCAAAGATCAAGGACCTAACCATTAGACATCTATGATGCCTCAGGTCAAAGGACTAATTTGCATATTGCAACCTTAGAGTTCATACATGACATGTATGTTCGAACTCTCTTTTGATCGTAGTTTAGTGAACTCGAGTACTCTTTCGAGCACCTATGTGTTTGTCTTAGTGTCCAACACCAAATGACTTGAGACTAGTTATACTCACGATTGAGTCAACATAACACATACTAGCCTTAGCGGATTGTCAATGCCCAATTAGCAATCCTATGGTTAGGAACGTTTTAGGAATGAATCTAAGAGAAAGGTCTCGATAATCTAACTCATTAGATCACTTATCTCTTAGAACAAATACATTCCTTGGATTCCCTTATTGCTTAAACACATGATACAATAAATAGTGATTAACAATAAGATTTGCCCTCCATTAAACATATAAAAGTTTAACACAATAAGTATTCCAAAAAGCTATTACATCAAATGAGTGGCTTTGTGGGCATACTTCCAACAATAGGAGCATATTTATGCAACTTAGTTAACATGTTTTCTTGCATTTACTTAGTTAGTTATTGCTTATAAAAGTGTTTTAAGCTATTTTCGTGTGTTTATAGGTCCTAATAGCAAAGTTGGAAAGAAAGTGCATTTTGGTGCAATTTGGAGCAATTTTGGGCCAAAATGGATTGCATGCATATGGAGCAAGTGGGATAGACGTTTTTGGTGTTTTAAAAAGGGTTTCAACACATGCAAAAATATGAATAATGAAGTTGAAGTATGGAAGTGTGCAGATACATACACTTAAGGAACAATTTGAAAGGAAAAGAAGTGAAAGATGCCATTTGTTGGATTGCTTTACAAGTTGTATTCACATTTTCAGCAACTACAAACATAATTGCAAGCTGAAATGATGCATAGCATGTGTGTAGAGGTGTAAAGTGGCCAAAAGTTGATGTTTGCAAGATGAAATGATGCAAAACATGTGTGTGAAAGTTGTCTAACAGCTAGTACATGTGGAAAAGGGATGGAATACAAGGCAAATGCATCAGAAATTGAAGAATGAAGGCACATGGACAGCTACAAAGGAGTTGAATTAGCAAGAGAGGAATGATTGCCTTTCGTTAAAGGCAAGACACAATGATAAAAGAGCATGTAAACTAGCTGTTTTTGCATCATTTTGGTCTTTGTTTGTATTGTTTATTGAAGCCACTTGAGTGATTCTTTGCTTGGGAACTTCTATAAATAGGGAGTGAAGGGAAGAACACTAGAGACATGAAAAATACCCCCTTTCATCTCAGAAATTCGTCCAGCCACATTCCACACCATTCTACACTCCCAAATCACCATACATCCATAATTCCTTACCTTTGCCGCACCCTCCACCTATCTTAAATACTACCATACCATCTCACATCCATTCCTCCATAAAAATATCACCCAAAACCTGTCCCCAAGTCTTGTGCCGCAGCAAAGAGGAAGGAGGACAGTCCATAGGCGTGCTTGTTGTTCAAAATGGATCATTGGAGCGTCTAGGTGTTTTCTTTCTTTTGTTTTCAATGTCTAAATTTGTTTATCTTTGCTTTGTGAGTATGAGAAACTAAACCCCCCTTAGCTAGGGGGGAATTCGAAACCATGTTTATGCTTGCAATATGATTTGATTACTTCTAATTGCGTTTCATAACCTATGAATTCAATTTACTTATCCGTTCGTATAAAAACTGATTTGTGTATGTTGGTTGAGAGTGCACGCTTAATATTCATGCATGAATTTGATGCTAGAATATAAGGGAGTTTCACCTAATTGTTATGAACTTATATTTGCAAGTAGTGAAGGTTGCTAGTCACAATCGCGTTAAGTAAATTCTTGGCATAAGTTTCATGCAATTCATAGTAACGAGTGCCTCGTCAATGCTTATGTTTTTCATAGAACTTAATGATTCTTGCTTGTATCTCTATTATGCAATTCATGTAGGGAACTTGTAGGGAATGTTTTGGGTTGTCGTATGCAATCATCCAACTCAATAACTTGTGAAAAAAAACTGAGGTTTAATTAGTGCAATTCACGGTTAATCTGGGGCGTTGAGTATTCATAGTTTATCAAAAAGCAATTGGAGATCGTTTTGTATGCAAGTGTGACATGCGTGGAGAAGAACCTCCTAGTTAGCCTTCCATCCATAAGTTTCATTCAAATCCGTTCTACAATTTGTTTTAATTACAAAGTTTTGTCTTGTTTTCAATGTCGTCAAAACCAAATCCCCCTTTATTTTAAAGTGTTAGATTAGTTAGAAATCCATTTAGTTTGTGTTTTTAAGTGTTTTGATTCAAGTTGTAACCCAATTTCGTCCAAATTTGTGTTTGTGCTCTAAACTGCCTAGAAAGTGTTTTTAAGGCAGTTTTGAGTCTTTTGGTTGCTGTTTTGAGTCTTTTGCATTGTTTTAGTGTTTTAAATTTTAGTTTTGCATTCTTTGAGTCTAGTTTAGTGTTTTAAACTTTGTTTTTACGTTTCTAAGTCAGTTTTCAAGTGTTTAGCAATCCCTCCTAATCCCCGGTTCAGAACGATCCCTACTTACATACTTTACTACATTTGATAAAAAGAGGGTTTAGTTTGTGTGTTAAGTTAATTTTCGCACCACTTGGCTAAGGGGGATTCGAAACCATGTTTATGCTTGCTATATGATTTGATTACTTCTAATTGCGTTTCATAAGTTGTGAATTCAGTTTGCTTATCTACAAGAATTAAAACTGATTTGTGTATGTTGGTTGAGAGTGCACGCTTAATTTTCATGCATAAGTTTGATGCTAGGATATAAGGGAATTTCACCTAATCGTTATGAACTTATATTCACAAGTAGTAAAGGTTGTTGATCACAATTGTGTTAAGTAAATTCTTGGCATAAGTTTCATGCGCTTTCATAGTTACGAGTGCCTCGTCAATACTTATGATTTCCATTGAACGTAATGATCTTGGATTGTATCTTTATCATGCGCTTTCATGTAAAGAACCTTTGAAGAATAATTTGGTTGTGATGCGCTATTTCCATTCAATTCAATGACACAAGGGAAATCTGAGAGTTAATTTAAGCGGACCTAATTAACTTGGAGTATTGAGTGTTCGTGGGTTATTGAAAAGCAATTGAAAATCGTTTTGTATGCAAGTATAACATGTGTGGAGAAGAACCCCTTAGCTAGCTTTCCATCCATTCAGTTTTATTAATTTCGTTTTACAATCTGTTTGGTTTGCTTAGTTTCTGTTTTGTCTTAATTTTCGTCAAAATCAATTCCCCGTTTATTTTAAAGTGTTAGATTAGTTAGAAATCAATTTAGTTTGTGTTTTTAAGTGTCTTGAGTCAAGTTATAGTCTAATTTCGTCCAAATTAGTGTTAGGTGCTCAAAACTGCCCAGTAAGTATTTTTAAGGTAGTTTGGAGTGTTTATTTGCTGTTTTGAGTCTTTTGGTTTATTTTGATGTTTTAGAGTTTAGTTTTGCATTCTTTGAGTCTAGTTTAGTGTTTTAAACTTTGTTTTTATGTTTTTGAGTCAGTTTTAAGTGATTTAGCAATCTCTCCTAATCCCCGGCCTAGAACGATCCCTACTTACATTCCATACTACAATTGATAAAAAGAGGGTTTAATTTGTGTGCTTATATTTTTCACATCACCCACTCAATCTTGTTTTACGCCCCTCCAAGTTCTAGTTAGCAGTGTTGGTGGCTCACGAGGATTCCCATGGCGTTCTGATAGACTACTTACATGTAGGACTCACCTTCAGGTGTTGTAATTTAGTAATGGTCCTACTTGACTGCACCTAGTACTTATGTTCTGATTATGTGTGTTTCACACTTAAACTCACTCTAGCATGTTAGTTGGATATTATTGCTAGTAGTTGGTTTTTATTCCTTCGTATTTCTTTTACCTTTTTGCTTCCGCGTCGCATGTCACAGCCCGTCCCGGAATTTTAATTCCGAGGACGTGAAATGACCAATGTGACCTTAAACGGGATTAAGGTGTGTAAATGTATGACATTTGTTTTACTCTAAGATCCTAAACTAGGGTTAGATTTATATTTGTATGTGTTAAATTGTGTTTGGACTTAGGTAGGGCCTCCTACCCTCAAAACATTCCCTAAAACCCGTAACCTTTCCTTCTCTCTTATTCTTCTCAGAAAACTCTCTCTCACTCTCTCTCTTACTCTCGAACTCACGGCAACCACCAAGAACCACCACAATCTTGTACCAACGTTCCATTTAAGACCACCATCGTGATCCTGAGGACTTCACGAGCTCGGGGATACCAAATTCAGGTGAGTTCCATTTCAAAAACCCTAGTTTCTAAAGATCCCGTGAAATGGCACTATTCATGACCTTCTAAATGACTACGTTTTAGGCTAAAACAAGCTCACAGTGAGCTTAAGGAGGTCACGAGGAGGCTCGGAGTGCCTCGTTTGAACAAAATGGATGTCGGGATCACTGGTTTCGAGGTTGGCCGAATTTTGTGAAATTTGGAAAGGTAAGATCTTGTTGTTTTTAGACCTTAAAAACCTTCCAACGTGATAGTAGGTGTTAAATGCTTCATTTTGGTATAAAATGCAAAGAAATTGGACGAAAAACGAGTGAGAATAGTTAAATAGAAATTTTTCCCAATTTTCCGGTGACCGGAGTCCGGCGAGGGTCCATCGGAGAAGAAACAGGAATATTCCGTTAGTTCTAACGGAATATTCCTAACGTCGTTAACGGTACCGTTGGGTTTTTAACGGAATATTCTCAGAATATTCCTAACGCCGTTCACTGTAGGCGTCAGTGTGCAACGCACGTGGCCGCGCGTGGGGGCGCGTAGGTCCGTGCCACGTCAGGCGCGTGGGGGCGCGTGAGACCTCCAAAAATTATTTTAAAAATATGGGGGTGATCCTGAGGTTGTGTAGGTCACGGTGGTATATTCATATACCCAATTTGAACATCGTATGAAGAATTAATTACCTAGTTTGGTTTAGGTGCGTTAATTGTGCGTTAAATGACGTTTTTAGTTATTTCACTTCTAGGTGGGACTTATAACGAGGACGAGCACATCCAGGGTCGTCAAGGGGGTTACGACCCGGCGACATACCAGTGAGTGGGCATTGTTTTTATATATATACCTATATACTCGATTTCCCCAGAAATCAAAAATTAATGAAAAGTATATTGAGATGAAATGAAATATGATTTGATTGCCATGCATAGAATGTTATGAATATTATGAACTGTCGTATGATGCATATATGTAAGATGGTGCTGTGGACGCACAGGTGAGTATCAGGTGGGTATTTAATTTCTGTTAGGATGATAATGATATATATTGAGCTCAAATCCTGCACCATGGTTTAGTGCTTATAGTATTCACCGCATCGCACGCTCGCCTTGGATCCAAGTAGATGCTGGTCGCACAGTCCACACGGAGTGGGTGCGACGGGCCAATCGTAGAGTGTTAGTGAGATTTTGACTGGTGGGTGACTTTAGATTTATGTGTACAGATGATTGATGAGAAAAGCACTAGAGCGTAATATTAACCATTAAGTCGTACAGACTACATTAGGTGGTTCCGACTTATGTGCAGAAGGTCGGACAGGTCACAGAGGTGACTCCGGCAGAGTGAGAGTGATAGATTTTGAGCTCTAGGTTCAATCGTTCAGGGCCATTAGAGGGCCTCCGATTGATTACTTTCTTTTACCTGATTTATATTATGTCAATGCATTCATACTAAACTGCTGAATTTGGCATGGTACATTCTTTATTGAATCTGTTATAAGATTGATGATCAAGGTGGTTGAGATATATATGCTATATACTATTTTTCTGGGAAAGTATACAGGTTTTCAAAAAGGGGTTATAAATGTGGATTTATGAAATGATTTGGAAAAGCTTTATTTTCGCCCACTCACGTTTTCTGTTTTTCGCCCCTCCAGGTTCTAGTAGATAGTTGAGGCGTTGGTGGCCTACGAGGACTATTTCGACGTTCTGACAGACTAAATAAATGTAGGATTTCACCCGAGGGTGTTGTAAATTAGTTATGGTCCTACTTGACTGCACCTAGACGCTTATGCTCTGTTTATGTGTGTTTAGTACACTCTTATGCACATAGAATGCTAGGTTGTAAATAACTGCAATTAGTGGTTTTCGTTGACTCGTATTTTATTATTAAATCGTTTCCGCTTGCGTTATGGTTACGTCACGCTCACGTGACGGCCAGCACGTCCTAGTCTTCGGGTTAGGGTGTGTCAGTTTGGTATCAGAGCATAGGTTGCAGTCCTGTATAACTAATGAGTTCTGCGATTGATTTTTGATGTTTTCTGTCAGAATTATGCCGCCTCGTAGAGATCCTCGCCGTGCTGCTGAGCCTAATTTCCCCGATATAGACCAGTTAGGGGAAGCAATGGCTCGGGCTTTTCAGGCTAATATCCGTCCTCCTCAGAGAACGCTCGTAGAGATGATGTATAATCTGAAATTGGAAACCTTTGAGGGAAATGAAGGTTATGAGGGGGCAGAAAAGTGGTTGGATCGGATTGAGCAGACCTTTCAAGTGATGCAAAGTCAGGGAAACCTGCCAGCTAATAGATGGGTGGAGACCACCACCTGGTTTTTGGGCCGTGAGCCAGCGGCGTGGTGGATAAATCAGTCGAGGCACATGGCACCTGAAAGGGCAGCCGAATGGGAGGTATTTAAGGAAAATTTTATGAAGAGATTTGTTCCTCCGGAATATATAGATCGCAAGAAACAGGAATTCACCAGGCTGAAGCAGAGAAATATGTCTGCACATGAGTACTACAGGAAGTTTACTGATTTATCCCGTTATGATTCTGATTTAGCGGGTAATCAAGCAGAAATGCTTCGTCGTTTCAAGTTAGGATCTAAGAAGAAGTACAGAACGTTTGCCAATGCACTTCCCTGTGCCGATTATCATGAGTATTTTGAGATTCTGGTCCAGATGGAAGACTCTGATAATCTTCCGGACAGTGAGGATGAAGAGGATAAGGGTAATGGTCAGAAGAAAAATGATAAAGGTAAGGGTATTTCCATTCCAGGACCTCGTCAGACGCAGAATTTCAAGAAAAGTGGAATGAGTTCGAGTTCTTCCAGTGGTGGATTTAGTGCCACAGGTCCGAGGAGAGGAGGTGGTAGGTTTGGTAATGGACCTAGATTTTCTGGTCAGAGAGGCTTTGGTGGTGCTGGTAGTTCGGGTCCTCCGTTATGTCGCCGTTGTAATTTCCGACATCATGGGGAATGTAGGAGACTCAGTGGTGCATGCTTTACATGTGGTCAGACAGGACATAGAGCTATGTATTGTCCCCAGAATCAACAGAGGCCCCAGCAGCCTGTTATGCCAACATCAGCACCGACTCAACAGAACTTTAATTCAGGCAGTTATGGCCAGGGTGGTCGTGGTGGTGCTTATCACTATCAGGGTGATGCTGCTTCTTATGCTCCGGGACAGTATCACTATTCCAAGGATCCTTATTTTCAGAGTGGATATTCTCAGGATCAGGGAGGTTATACTTCATATCCGTCTATGCCAGCTAGCGGATCTCAGTGGTATCAGGGGGGTCAGCCCCAACAGAGCGGAGTTGCTGCTAGTAGTGCAGGGTCGTTTAGGCCGCCTGCCCAGGCAGGTCAAGGACGTACTCATCAGGGACGAGGTAACCAGAGTGGCAGAGGTCGTGGAGGACGACAGCCAGCTCAGGGACGTGTTAACCACATATCGCTGCAAGATGCTCAGAACCATCCAGACTTGATTATGGGTACGTTGAATGTTCTTGGTCATTTTGCTAGAGTTTTGATTGATTGTGGTGCTACACACTCTGTGATTTCTCATACATTTGCTCAAATGACACAACCTCATCCTTCACCTCTAGGGTTTGATTTAGAGTTTGCTATGCCTAGAGGGGATAAATGTTATGTTGATAGTTTTTACCCTGGGTGTCCAGTGATGGTAGATAATGTCATTATGCCTGCTAATCTCATCCCGTTAGACATCGTGGATTTTGATGTGATTTTAGGGGCGGATTGGTTGCATTATAATCGCGCCTATATAGATTGTTACGGGAAATCAGTTACTTTTCTTCGTCCTGGACTACCTGAGATTACTTTTGTGGGTGAAAGAAGTGGGGTGAGGCATGGTGTTATTTCAGCCATAAGGGTGAAGAAATTGTTATCCAAGGGTTGTCAGGGATACTTAGCACATGTGGTGTTGAATGATGTTGATTCCGGTAGTGTGGAGGAAGTCAGAGTAGTCAGACACTATCCTGATGTATTTCCAGATGATTTGCCTGGATTGCCTCCAGATAGAGATGTGGAGTTTTCGATTGAATTGCTTCCAGGTACGAACCCTATCTCTTTGACTCCTTATAGAATGGCACCAGCGGAATTAAGAGAATTGAAAATTCAATTGCAAGAGTTAATTGATAAAGGTTTCATTCAGCCTAGTTCTTCACCTTGGGGAGCTCCAGTGTTGTTTGTAAGAAAGAAAGATGGAACTTTGAGATTGTGTATTGATTACAGGCAATTGAATCGGGCAACAATTAAAAACCGTTATCCCTTGCCTCGTATAGATGATTTGTTTGATCAGCTCAAAGGTGCCTGTGTGTTTTCTAAGATCGATTTGAGGTCTGGGTATTATCAATTAAAGATTAAAGATGAGGATGTTCATAAAACGGCTTTCAGGACTCGTTATGGGCATTATGAATTTTTGGTTATGCCATTTGGATTGACAAACGCTCCTGCAGCTTTCATGAGATTGATGAATGAAGTTTTCCAGGAATATTTAGACAGGTTTGTTATTGTTTTTATTGATGATATCCTGGTATATTCTAAGTCGAAATCAGACCATATTCGACATCTTAACTTGGTGTTAAGGAAATTGAGGGAACACCGGTTATATGCCAAGTTTAGTAAATGTCAATTTTGGCTGGATCAAGTGGCATTTTTGGGACATGTAGTATCAGTTCAGGGAATTCAAGTGGATCCTCAAAAGATAGTAGCAGTGGAAAGTTGGGAACAACCTCGAACAGTCACTGAGGTGCGGAGTTTTCTTGGCTTGGCAGGTTATTATCGACGGTTTGTTCAAGACTTTTCTATGATTGCCTTGCCATTAACGAAGTTAACCAGGAAGGATGTTAAGTTTGAATGGGATGAAAGTTGTGAGCAAAGTTTCCAGCAGTTGAAGTATTGCCTTACTCATGCACCTGTGTTAGTACTTCCTGATGATGATGGTAACTTCGAAATCTACAGTGATGCTTCTTTGAATGGTTTGGGTTGTGTTTTGATGCAGCATAGTAGAGTGATTGCCTATGCTTCTCGGCAGTTGAAGACTCATGAAAGAAACTATCCGACTCACGATCTTGAGTTGGCAGCTATTGTGTTTGCTTTGAAGATCTGGAGACACTATCTCTATGGCGAGAAATGTAAGATCTTTACAGATCATAAAAGCCTTCAGTACCTTTTCACTCAGCATGATCTTAATCTTCGTCAGAGAAGATGGTTGGAATTGTTAAGTGATTATGATTGCACGATTGAGTACCATCCGGGTCGTGCAAATGTAGTAGCTGATGCTCTGAGTAGGAAACCTCAAGGGCGACTTAATGCTTTGTATGCCAGTCGTGTTCCTCTTCTGGCAGAGTTGAGATCTACTGGAGTAGAGTTAGAATTGGAAGAGCAAAGTGAAGCTTTTCTTGCCAATTTTCAAGTCAAGCCAATTTTAATTGATCGGGTGCTTGCAGCTCAATCGTTGGATGAAGAAATTCAAGAATTGATCAGTTTAAGAAAGGAAGGGAAGAAGAAAGATCTCAGGATCCGAGGATCAGATGGTATGTTTATGCAAGAGAACAGGATGTATGTGCCTAATAATGAGGAACTGAAGAAAGAAATCTTGGATGAAGCACATTGTTCGGCTTATGCTATGCACCCAGGAGGAACTAAAATGTATCATACCATTCGACCATTTTACTATTGGCCGGGTATGAAGAGGGAGATTGCGGAGTATGTAAGTAGATGTATTGTCTGCCAGCAGGTTAAGGCTGAAAGAAAGAAGCCGTTTGGGAGATTGCAACCACTCCCTGTTCCCCAGTGGAAATGGGAGAATATAACAATGGATTTTGTGTATAAGCTGCCTCGTACACAAAATGGTTTTGATGGCATTTGGGTGGTTATAGATCGATTTACCAAATCAGCACATTTTATTCCAGTAAGGGAGAAGTACTCTTTAAATAAGTTGGCTCAGTTATTCATATCGAAGGTTGTAAAGTATCATGGTGTTCCAGTGAATATTATTTCTGATCGAGATCCAAGATTTACTTCTAAGTTTTGGACAGCTTTTCAAGAAGCCTTGGGTACTAGATTGCTTTACAGTACAGCTTATCATCCACAGACAGATGGTCAGTCAGAGAGAACTATTCAGACACTCGAGGATATGTTGAGATCCTCTGTGATGCAATTTGGCGATTCTTGGCATGATCACTTGGATTTGATGGAGTTTGCCTACAATAATAGTTTTCATTCGAGTATTGGAATGTCTCCATTTGAAGCACTTTATGGTAAAGCTTGTCGTACGCCATTATGTTGGTCAGAGGTTGGTGAAAGAATACTCGAGGGCCCAGAGATTGTGGATGAGACTACTCAGAATATTCAGGTAATTAAGTTTAACCTGAAAGTGTCCCAGGATAGGCAAAAGAGCCTAGCGGATCGACATACCACGGATAGAATGTATAATGTGGGCGACTATGTATTTCTGAAATTATCACCTTGGAGAGGTGTGGTTCGATTTGGGAAGAAAGGAAAGCTCAGTCCCAGGTACATTGGACCTTATGAGATCACTGAGAGGATTGGTGAAGTTGCTTACAGGTTGGAGCTACCTCCAGAGTTGTCTAAAGTACATAATGTGTTCCATGTCTCGATGCTTCGGCATTATGTTTCAGATCCTTCACATGTGATTCCTCCTCAACCTTTGGAAATTAATCCGGATTTGACGTATGATGAGGAACCAGTGACTATACTGGATTGGAAAGATAAGACTCTAAGGAATAAGACCGTGAGCTTGGTAAAAGTATTGTGGAGAAACCATACAGCGGAAGAAGCTACATGGGAGACAGAAGAACGGATGCGGGATATGTATCCGAGGCTATTCTATGAGTTTTGATGTTCTGGTTGATGACTGGAATTTCGGGGACGAAATTCTATAAGAAGGGGAGATTGTCACAGCCCGTCCCGGAATTTTAATTCCGAGGACGTGAAATGACCAATGTGACCTTAAACGGGATTAAGGTGTGTAAATGTATGACATTTGTTTTACTCTAAGATCCTAAACTAGGGTTAGATTTATATTTGTATGTGTTAAATTGTGTTTGGACTTAGGTAGGGCCTCCTACCCTCAAAATATTCCCTAAAACCCGTAACCTTTCCTTCTCTCTTATTCTTCTCAGAAAACTCTCTCTCACTCTCTCTCTTACTCTCGAACTCACGACAACCACCAAGAACCACCACAATCTTGTACCAACGTTCCATTTAAGACCACCATCGTGATCCTGAGGACTTCACGAGCTCGGGGATACCAAATTCAGGTGAGTTCCATTTCAAAAACCCTAGTTTCTAAAGATCCCGTGAAATGGCACTATTCATGACCTTCTAAATGACTACGTTTTAGGCTAAAACAAGCTCACAGTGAGCTTAAGGAGGTCACGAGGAGGCTCGGAGTGCCTCGTTTGAACAAAATGGATGTCGGGATCACTGGTTTCGAGGTTGGCCGAATTTTGTGAAATTTGGAAAGGTAAGATCTTGTTGTTTTTAGACCTTAAAAACCTTCCAACGTGATAGTAGGTGTTAAATGCTTCATTTTGGTATGCGAAGAAATTGGACGAAAAACGAGTGAGAATAGTTAAATAGAAAATTTTCCCAGTTTTCCGGTGACCGGAGTCCGGCGAGGGTCCATCGGAGAAGAAACAGGAATATTCCGTTAGTTCTAACGGAATATTCCTAACGCCGTTAACGGTACCGTTGGGTTTTTAACGGAATATTCTCGGAATATTCCTAACGCCGTTCACTGTAGCCGTCAGTGTGCAACGCACGTGGCGGCGCGTGGGGGTGCGTAGGTCCGTGCCACGTCAGGCGCGTGGGGGCGCGTGAGACCTCCAAAAATTATTTTAAAAATATGGGGGTGATCCTGAGGTTGTGTAGGTCACGGTGGTATATTCATATACCCAATTTGAACATCATATGAAGAATTAATTACCTAGTTTGGTTTAGGTGCGTTAATTGTGCGTTAAATGACGTTTTTAGTTATTTCACTTCTAGGTGGGACTTATAACGAGGACGAGCACATCCAGGGGCGTCAAGGGGGTTACGACCCGGCGACATACCAGTGAGTGGGCATTGTTTTTATATATATACCTATATACTCGATTTCCCCAGAAATCAAAAATTAATGAAAAGTATATTGAGATGAAATGAAATATGATTTGATTGCCATGCATAGAATGTTATGAATATTATGAACTGTCGTATGATGCATATATGTAAGATGGTGCTGTGGACGCACAGGTGAGTATCAGGTGGGTATTTAATTTCTGTTATGATGATAATGATATATATTGAGCTCAAATCCTGCACCATGGTTTAGTGCTTATAGTATTCACCGCATCGCACGCTCGCCTTGGATCCAAGTAGATGCTGGTCGCACAGTCCACGCGGAGTGGGTGCGACGGGCCAGTCGTAGAGTGTTAGTGAGATTTCGACTGGTGGGTGACTTTAGATTTATGTGTACAGATGATTGATGAGAAAAGCACTAGAGCGTAATATTAACCATTAAGTCGTACAGACTACATTAGGTGGTTCCGACTTATGTGCAGAAGGTCGGACAGGTCACAGAGGTGACTCCGGCAGAGTGAGAGTGATAGATTTTGAGCTCTAGGTTCAATCGTTCAGGGCCATTAGAGGGCCTCCGATTGATTACTTTCTTTTACCTGATTTATATTATGTCAATGCATTCATACTAAACTGCTGAATTTGGCATGGTACATTCTTTATTGAATCTGTTATAAGATTGATGATCAAGGTGGTTGAGATATATATGCTATATACTATTTTTCTGGGAAAGTATACAGGTTTTCAAAAAGGGGTTATAAATGTGGATTTATGAAATGATTTGGAAAAGCTTTATTTTCGCCCACTCACGTTTTCTGTTTTTCGCCCCTCCAGGTTCTAGTAGATAGTTGAGGCGTTGGTGGCCTACGAGGACTATTTCGACGTTCTGACAGACTAAATAAATGTAGGATTTCACCCGAGGGTGTTGTAAATTAGTTATGGTCCTACTTGACTGCACCTAGACGCTTATGCTCTGTTTATGTGTGTTTAGTACACTCTTATGCACATAGAATGCTAGGTTGTAAATAACTGCAATTAGTGGTTTTCGTTGACTCGTATTTTATTATTAAATCGTTTCCGCTTGCGTTATGGTTACGTCACGCTCACGTGACGGCCAGCACGTCCTAGTCTTCGGGTTAGGGTGTGTCATCGCACCTTTAGTTATGTCACGCCTACGTGACGGCCAACACGTTTTGATTTTAGGATCGGGTCTGTCAACTTCCCACTGTAATTCATAAAATAAAAATAAAAATAAAAATAATTGGGCCAGGAATTTTTCGAATTTAGAAAGGGAGTCCTCTCTCCTCTCTCATTCTTTCTCTCTCTCTCGTGGAGTGGAGTTGTTTGCTATTAAATCTCTTCCGCGTCCTCCATCCTCTGCCAAATCCTTACGCTTTTCTTTTTCTTTTCTTTTCTTTCGTTTTCTCATTGGAGATTGCTGATTGGAGATTATTGAAGGTCGGATAATGGAGGAATAACCCTCAACAGCACCACATATCAGATCTTCCCAAACACACAATCAAACAAACAAGGTACTTACTTACCTCCCTTCCAAAAGATTTGATCTGCTCTCCAATTTATTTGAATTTACAGTTCCGTCCGTGTTAGTTTGTTTGTTATTCTTAACCAAGATTAGGTTATTTTTGTTGCGTCAATTGGGATTCCTGCTGCTGTTTTTAGTAATCTGTTTCCCGTATTTTCCATTTTTCAGACCTTCATTGCTTTATATCCTTTTCCTTTCCTGGTACTTGCTAGGGATCTAGAGACACATTGCCGGATATGTTAATTGCTACAGATCTGGGCTACCATCATTACTTCGTTTCCTCCTAGTAATTCGCTTTTCATCTTGTTTCAATTTTCAGGTGCTGGGTCAAACATGGCCTTAGGTAAATATACTAGAGTAGATAGTAGGAGGCCCTCCTCCAATGGCTACTGCTCCACCGTCACCATTGTGGTGTTTGTGGCCTTGTGCTTGGCCGCTGTTTGGATGATGACCTCCTCCTCTGTAGTTCCCGTTCAAAATGTTGATGTGCCCCAGGAGAATAAGAGTGACCTCAACGAGCAGGACAGCAATGACGTTGGTGTCAAGGAACAAGTGAGTGACACCAATGACAGGCAATTTGAAGATAACCCGGGTGACTTACCTGACGATGCAACCAAAGGAGACAGTGATGGTGCTGCTCAGGGCGAAGATAAGGTAGAAGAGAAGTCTGAAGACTCTACTGCGGAGAGATTTGTGGAAAAGACTCAGGAGACGCCTGAGGAGAAGACTGAAGACAAGATTGAGGACAAGACTGAAGACAAGATTGAGGACAAGACTGAAGACAAGATTGAGGACAAGACTGACAAGATTGTGGAGAAGACTGAAGACAAGAGTGAGGAGAAAACTGAAGATGGTGACTCTAAGGCGGAAAATGGAGAATTGAATTCTGAAGATGCAGGAAAAAAGAGCGATGGTGGTGAGAGCAAGAAGAAATCTGATTCCAGTGATAATGATAAGAAGTCGGATGATGACAGTGATAAAAAATTAGGCAGCTCTGAAGAAATAAACGATACAGAAAAGGTGAATGGTCAGATAGAGGAGAAACTGGAGGTAACTGATACCAAGGAGGCAGATGGGGGGAAAAAGGAAAATGAGCAGGCCAAAAACGAGAGTTCAAATGAGGTATTCCCTTCTATTGCTCAGTCAGAGCTGTTGAACGAGACTACAACTCAAAATGGTTCGTGGTCAACTCAATTGGCAGAGTCAAAGAATGAGAAGGAGGCTCAGCGTACTTCTAATCAGAAGGCCAGTTACAACTGGAAAGTCTGCAATTCCACTGCTGGGCCTGATTTCATCCCCTGCCTTGACAATTTGCAAGCCATCAATAGTCTTCGAAGTACCAAGCATTACGAGCACCGGGAGAGGCACTGTCCAGAAGAGGCTCCCACCTGCCTTCTTCCTCTCCCAGAAGGATATAGACGCTCAATTGAGTGGCCAACAAGCAGGGAAAAGGTATATAACTGAATCAATGTATACATTTTTTTCCACAATTGTCCTCTTTCCTTTGTTGATAAGGTGCATTTTTGTAGATATGGTACTACAATGTTCCCCATGCCAAGCTTGCTCAAGTTAAGGGGCATCAGAATTGGGTCAAGGTTACTGGTGAATACCTTACTTTTCCGGGCGGTGGAACACAATTCAAGCGTGGTGCTCTTCATTATATAGATTTCATACAAGAGGTGAAACTTTTATGCATTTGTTATTTTTCAAATACATTCCACTTGTATGACTTTACATGCTGGTTTATTCTCTCTGTAAATATGTACGTACATTTCTTCAGATGTCTCAATGTGTGCATTCAATCCTTGTCTTCTCCCCCTCCCTAATATTTTTAATCAGCTCATGCTTTGGAGAATATGCCAGTCTTTGCTACGTCTATATTGTATTAGTGCCTATGCATTTATGATGTAGTATATGCATTTCTGTGATTCTTGTTACAGTTTAATTGACGCTCTGGTTGGATATGCAGAGTCCTAAGGAATATGTTTTTAAGAGCAGGAATTTCATCTCTAGAGTGACATGTCTTGGCAACCTATGAATTTCAAGAGTTTTGGATGTGATTTATCAGTAGAAAACAACTAGATAAGATATATCTTTCGTGTTACTGCTCATCAAAATTATGCTAACCTTGGTTCTCTTCTGTTGTAGTCTGTTCCTGATATTGCCTGGGGAAAACGCTCACGTGTTGTATTAGATGTTGGATGTGGAGTTGCAAGCTTTGGAGGCTTTCTCTTTGACAGAGATGTCCTTGCAATGTCATTGGCCCCAAAAGATGAGCATGAAGCTCAAGTTCAGTTTGCACTTGAAAGAGGAATTCCAGCCATATCTGCTGTGATGGGCACAAAGAGACTTCCCTTCCCAGGCAAAGTTTTTGATGTTGTTCACTGTGCCCGCTGCGGGGTTCCTTGGCATATAGAAGGTAGTTCTTGTGAATTGATTTACAGTGTGACATGAGATCAAGCTTAGATTGTTGTTTAAAAATGCAGTTTCCAATGTGTGAAATCCGGGGTTGTTTGGCTGAGTTTTCGATAACTGTCACACCTAGTTTAGGGTTTAGGTTAATAACTTGAAAACAATAATTTTCAGTTTTCTATTTTGTAACTTCTAAGTTGATAACTGGAAACAGATTTTTAATTTATGATGCATTTCGTTTTCAAGATTGTTTATTTCCTTGAGCAGTTTTCAAATTGTGCTGAAAATTTTGCACTGCTTTTCAGGATTTGTATGATAGAACGCTGTTTCTGAACTGACACATCAAAGAAGCCCTAGATGTTTGAGTCAGTTTTTTCTGACATAGGAGACTTATTTGGTTATTTCTTTTCATTTGGACTTTCACCAATAAACATGGTGCAGGTGGTAAGCTTCTATTGGAGCTGAATCGTGTGTTGAGACCTGGTGGTTTCTTTGTGTGGTCTGCTACTCCAATATATCAGAAGCTGGCTGAAGATGTTGAAATATGGAAAGGTACATAAGTTTTAACCTTGTATATTTGGAACTTTTGAATTGGAGTTGGTTGTTTACTACTTACTAACAAGTCTAAAATTTGTGGGAATCGTCTGCAGCCATGAAGGAACTAACAAAAGCAATATGCTGGGAACTGGTGTCAATTAGTAAGGATACAATAAATGGAGTTGGTATTGCTATATACAAAAAGCCTACTTCGAATGAGTGTTATGAGAAAAGATCACAGAATGAGCCTCCTATCTGCGCTACGTCTGATGAGCCAAATGCTGCCTGGTACACATTATATTCAGCCGATCCTTTTCCTTCATCTTTAATTTAATGTTTTCAGGGAAACACATTTTTATCCAGACTTTTGATATAGTTGCCTAAGCATTCATGGTTGAATTACTAGGTTCTGTTTCTGGCTTAATGAGATTGCTGAACTTGGAGGAAAATGGATATTCTCTGTAGACTGTAGTTCTAAAACCACATGGAAAAAAAAAATTATGATGCTTTGGAAAAGCAAAACTAAACCTCCTCACAATTGGCAATGGTGTTACTCTTGCCAAAATTTGTCTGATGCGAACCCTGAGATAACTATAATCTAAGCTCTATAGCTACCCTAATCTTAATTTTGTGTACAGGAATGTGCCATTACAAGCATGCATGCACAAAGTGCCTGTAGATGCAACAGAACGTGGGTCTGAATGGCCTGAACAATGGCCGTTGAGGTTGGACAAGCCACCTTACTGGTTGTTAAGTTCCCAAGTTGGTGTTTATGGAAAACCTGCTCCTGAGGATTTCACTGCAGACAATGAGCACTGGAAACATGTGGTGACAAAGTCATACCTGAATGGAATGGGGATTAACTGGACATCTGTTCGGAATGTTATGGACATGAGAGCTGTGTACGGAGGGTAAGAAAAATCGTTCCTTGGTTATCTTGAATAGTGTGTTTTGATGGATTCTTTTGATGCATGGAAAAATCGACCATCTTCATTATAATTGTGCTTTGTCGTTTATCTTTGTTATTGTTCTTGACATTGCCAAAGATTTGTTGTCTTAGAGGTGGTTCCTTCATAATTTTTTTTTATCTGTGAGGTAGCTTATTGCTCTATTTCTGACTTCTGGTTGTGCTTGCAGATTTGCTGCCGCTGTGAAAGATTTGAAAATTTGGGTCATGAATGTGGTCACAGTAGACTCTCCAGATACACTACCCATAATTTACGAGCGTGGTTTATATGGTATGTATCATGATTGGTGCGAATCATTTAGCACGTATCCAAGGTCTTATGATCTTATCCATTCCGACCATCTGTTTTCCAAGCTTAAAAAGAGGTGCACACTATTCCATTTCTTGTTTTCTCCACTGCAAAGCATTCATTATATGATACACCAATTTTTTACACCGTCTGACTTTGGAATGGCTTGTGAATGGCAGGTGCAATTTAGTGGCTGTAGTTGCGGAGGTTGATCGAATTCTTCGACCTGAGGGAACCCTTATCGTGCGAGACGAGGTTGGGACTATTAATGAGCTGGAGAACATGGTGAGGTCGATGCAGTGGGAGGTTCGCATGACCTATTCAAAGGACAAGGAGGGATTGCTCTGTGTGAAGAAGTCCATCTGGCGGCCCAAAGAGTCGGAGACACTCCAGTATGCTATCGCTTAAGCGTGGTGGCCGGAAGTGGCTGCTGGCATTGCTGAGAATATAATAGTTGCACATTCTTTTTTTGTTTTGGTTGCTATCGAAATTCATGGTAACTGTACTTTATGTTATATTAGCCTTTTGTATCATTTTAGTTGGGGCTTGTAGTGTCTCTGTAATTCTTTTGTTACAATATTTTGTTTTCGTTGTCTAGAGGTCGGTGTTTGGAATTTCACTGTAACATTACCTTACAGGTTATTGATGGAAGAAAAATGAGCACATTGTTACAATTGCATGTAAAACTAAACTATTGGTTTATAGAATAGGGTGAAATGTCGATTTATCTAAGTGAAAATTAGGTTTTTAAATTATATAATTTTTTTTCGGAAAAATTATAAGGATGTAGAAAAAGGTAAAGTTTTCATGACTAATGCTACTATGTACACTTAGGGCGTCAAACTAATGCTGTAATTTCATAAATAATCAAACTAATAAAATCTGCCAATTACATACCTAATATTAGATTTGAAGTTATTCTATTTAATTTTTCGTCAATTCAAATCACGTGACTTACATGTGATACACTTTAGAGAGTATATTGGTAGCCTTTCATAGTTTAAGGACTTATTTTCTTTGAAGAAATAGTGTATGGAATTAACTTTGAAAGATAAATTAAACGTTAAATGTGTGACCTATATGCACTATTAAGGGCTTATAGGTAAGAAAATGATGGCAATATCCTCTAAAATGAAATTAGCAATTTCTGATGAATTTAATGACTTATTTTACCGAAAAATAATTCAAATACCTAATTTTCATTGAGATAATACAGGGACTAAATCGGCAATTCACCATATATAATATTTGAGGATTTCGATTCTATTGTTGTGAAATGCTTTTGCTAGACTTGGTACTCGGCATTATTCGGATCATTTTTACTATTATTGGCTCACAATTTGTTTTTTGGAAACAAAAGTTGGAGGCCCAAAATTCGACTTTCCTTTTTTGTTTTACTATAAAATACGAGAGCATGTATGACAACCCGTCCTAAATTTTATTAATTTATAAATTTTAAAATGTGAAATTACAAATATGCTCTAAAGGCGAGGATTTTGAATTCTGTTGACCATCGTCTAGAGGAACTTATGACTTATTCTTTTAGCGTAATTGTGTAATATTCGTTAGTACGAACGCATAGTGAAAAACCGTTTGCAAATCCGAATTATAACGGTATAGATACGGACGTTTGAAGTTGTGAACTATAGATTGTGGGAATTATTTAATTCCCACATATGAGTTAAATGTTAAGTTAGTTTATTAAAAAGAGGGCCAATCAGATTTTTAAAGGGAGGGAAAAAGCAACCAATTAAGAAGAGGAAAAGAAAAGGAGGAAACAAACCTCCCCTCCCGTCTGTACACCCGCACACCCACACGAGCAAATTCCGGCGAGTTTCACCCACAACCACCCTTAATCAACTCCCCCTGAACCTAAGAACAAGACCCAATCAGTTGTAGGGTCGTTTGAACATTGAGGAAGTCGAATCGAAGAACACCCATCTTAGGGTTCCGGCGGGTTTGAGTGAAATTGGAGCTCTTCCCGGCCTATTTGGCCTTGGTCACAGGTATAAATCGATTCCTCATGTTGTGTAGATGAATTTTCATGTTTGGATCGTGTGATTTGGTGGAGAAATGAGAAAGTTATAACGATTTAAAGTTTGCCCAGTTTCCGGCGACATCCGCCACTTTCGAGGCATTTTTCGGCCAAAGCACGGCGAGATAGCCATCTTGTAAGGTACCAATTTCTTCGTCTCGTCAAGAAATATGATTTTCGTTTTTGAATCACTTGTTTTCGTTGAGTATTGACAAAGTAATGGACATTGAAAGGTTGCCCAGAAATTCCGGCGAGTTACCAGTTTTCTCGCGGACAGCCGTCTTTCAAACCATTTTCCGACAACCTCCGGCCATCATTTGGACTCCAAGATGGTATAATTTTGTTCTAAATTTCTCTAGCTTCGATTTGGTATATTATAGGTTGAATTTGGTTGAAAAACAAGTGAAATATGGAGTTCCAAAGATCGTTCAGGAAATCTGCAAAATCTGCAGATTTCAGGGAAAGTCCCATTAAGTCCACCATTTGATTAGAATAGTAATCGACAATCCGACCATTGGATCGTCACCAAAATTTAATACATTATAGTGCATAATATTTGAGGACTATAGAAACTTACAGATCATTAATCCAACATACGGATCTTCCCGAATTGGATGTGTAAGTTTATAAAATAAATGTTAACCGCCACTTGGTTTTGGCAATTGGCGGAGATCCGACCGTTGGATCGCAATGAAATTTTAGTATGTTATTCTAAAAGCATAATGTGTATCTTAGGAAGTTGCGGATTGAAAATATAATATGCGGATCTTCCAGATCGAGTTATATAGGGTTATAGACCCTACCGTCGATCTTTGATCAACGATTGACTTATGGTCAATGTGTCTCAAACTATTTTAGAATGTCCTTGAGGATGTGTTTTATGTGAATTACGTATTCTATTGATGAGGATTCTGAGATATGGTTAATAATTGGCCGCAGGCGTCGATCACTTGAGACTCCCCGATGGTTGTGCTAGGAAGTTGTAGCACGGACTCCAAGTGAGTGGATTCTTTCTTGCTCATCATATGTTTCATGATTGATAATTCAATAATGTTTTTAAATAAAACTAAGAAATTTATGCCATGACATATATATTTATATGTTATAAAATACTATGAAATGGTTGAGTTAGATTTCATCGTGATCTATCCATATGCGTATCACTATAAATGATCTTTGCGAACTACGAATGACTTGATCCCTGTTTAGGGTACTTAGGCAGTCTAACGAGACGTTAGAGGCATCCATATAAGAAATAAGATTAAATAATCGAGACCATAGCCTTGTTTAAGGAATTGAGCAATGTGTGTGGGCTTTTGGTTTTCAGTATATATTTATATACTTGGTATTTTCCCAGAAATATATTTAAATGAGATTATGCCTTGAATGCCATGCATATAAGTTTATAATTCGTATATGAATTGGTATATGATGTATTATATATAATTGTGTTGCTGTGAGCGCTCTGAAGTGCGAAGGTGAACGTAGGACATTCAGGTAAGTTCAGGTAAGTTTAAATAAATTCGAGCAAGTATATGGTATTAGATGATTGATGAGATATGTGATGAGATATGAATATGTCGTATAGGTCACTAGAGGTGACTTCGACTTATATGCTAGCCATGATTGATGAGATATGTGATGAGATATGAATATGTCGTATATGTCACTAGAGGTGACTCCGACTTATATGCTAGCCATGATTGATGAGATATGATTATGTCGTATAAGTCACTAGAGGTGACTCCGACTTATATGCTAGCCATGATTGATGAGATATGTGATGAGATATGATTATGTCGTATAGGTCACTAGAGGTGACTCCGACTTATATGCTAGCCATGATTGATGAGATATGAATATGTTGTATGGGTCACTACAGGTGAGTCTGACTTATATGTTAGCCATGATTGATGAGATATGTGATGAGATATGAATATGTCGTATAGGTCACTAGAGGTGACTCCGACTTATATGCTAGTCATGATTGATGAGATATGATTATGTCGTATAGGTCACTAGAGGTGACTCTGACTTATATGCTAGCCATGATTGATGAGATATGTGATGACATATGATTATGTCGTATAGGTCACTAGAGGTGACTATGACTTGCGTACTATTATGAGTTATTAATCGTATGATTATTTGATATTATTGATGAGATGCTGTGTTGTGTTGCATTATGATTTCTCTGGAAATTATACAGGTGTTGTAACGAGGGATTACATGTGTTATATGTTTTCTATTAGTATTTTACTTACATGGCCACTCACCCTTGTCTTGTTTTCACCCTCCAGGTATTATTAGTTGAGTTTTATTATCACCAAAGACTCGCGGTGATTCTTAGTATCGGAGACTATTTCGAGGGTACGATTCTTATATCAATTTTTTTTTTCTGTACTTGCTTATGCTCTAACATCACTTGTGAAGTGGGTCCATTCCCGCTCACCAGTGCACTCTGGTATTTAGGCATTCTTAGGTTTAAAATTATTCACAATTTTCCACACCATCACACTTTATGGCTTCGTCACCTTCTAGGTGTCGGCCAACATAGCTTGATTCGGAGTCTTATGGACATTTCAGGTCAGAGTGTGCCAGCATGTTAGAAGCTAGTATTGTAAGTTTGATATACATTGTAATTGAATTAAAGTCTTATTTCCAAGCCAAAACTAGATGGTAGTCGAGTTGACGTGAGTCATTTTACAACGTTGAATAAAATTAGAGGTAAGACCTTGTAGCGATGAGGCATGCCACATAATATAAATGTTCTTCTGTCACCTGAACATCAAAAATTGAATAGTCACTTATTTTTGGATTTGATATCAAGAGTGGAGGTTAAATAGATGTGCTTTTTTAAGGTTTTGATCTCGATCTTTGATATCAAATTTAATTAAATTCAAAGTCAGATGATTATGAATCTTTAATCACTAAGTGACCAAGAGAATGAGATTGTGCCACGTAATAGAGGCACATGATGTGAAATAAAACAGCACTCAAATTAAACCCTCTTATTGACAATTCTAGTAAAGATGTAAGTAGGGATCGTTCTAGGCCAGGGATTGATAGGAGTATATTTATGCGACTTAGTTAACATGTTTTCTTGCATTTACTTAGTTAGTTATTGCTTATAAGAGTGTTTTAAGCTATTTTCGTGTGTTTGTAGGTCCTAATAACAAAGTTGGAAAGAAAGTGCATTTTGGTGCAATTTGGAGCAATTTTGGGCCAAAATGGATTGCATGCATATGGAGCAAGTGGGATGGACGTTTTTTGGTGTTTTAAAAAGGGTTTCAACACATGCAAAAATCTAAATAATGAAGTTGAAGTGTGGAAGTGTGCAGATACATACACTTAAGGAACAATTTGAAAGGAAAAGAAGTGGAAAATGTCATTTGTTGGATTGCTTTACAAGATGTATTCACATTTTCAGCAACTACAAACATAATTGCAAGCTGAAATGATGCATAGCATGTGTGTAGAGGTGTAAAGTGGCCGAAAGTTGATGTTTGCAAGATGAAATGATGCAAAACATGTATGTGAAAGTTGTCTAACAGCTAGTACATGGGGAAAAGGGATGGAATACAAGGCAAATGCATCAGAAATTGAAGAATGAAGACACATGGACAGCTACAAAGGAGTTGAATTAGCAAAAGAGGAATGATTGCCTTTTGTTAAAGGCAAGACACAATGATAAAAGAGCATGTAAACTAGCTATTTTTGCATCATTTTGGTCTTTGTTTGTATTGTTTATTGAAGCCACTTGAATGATTCTTTGCTTTGGAGCTTCTATAAATAGGGAGTGAAGGGAAGAACACTACAGAGGACACTACATCAAAAACACAATCAGCCACACCACCCATTCTCCATCCATTCTTTTAGCCAAACCCATCTACACATTCATACACTACGTCACAAACACATTTTCAGCCATCTTTCTCTCTTTTGCCACACCCCCCATCCATCCTAAACACCACCATACCATTTCCCATCCATTCCTCCATACAAATACCATCCAAACCTGTCCCCAAAACCTTGTGCCGCAGCAAAGAGGAAGGAGGAGAAGCCTTGGACGTGCATGCCATTCAAGTTAGGATCGTTGGAGCGTTTAGGTGTTTTCTTTCTTTTGATTTCAATGTTTAAATTCTATACTCTTTCTTTTGTACGTATGAGGAACTAAACCCCCCCTTGGCTAGGGGGGGATTCGAAACCATGTTTATGCTTGCTATATGATTGGATTACTTTCAATTGCGTTTCATAAGTTGTGAATTCAATTTACTTAACTATATGAATTAAAACTGATTTGTGTGTGTTGGTTGAGAGTGCACGCTTACTTTTCATGCATAAGTTTGATGCTAGGATATAAGGGAATTTCACCTAATCATTATGAACTTATATTCAAAAGTAGTAAAGGTTGTTGATCACAATCGTGTTAAGTAAATTCTTGGCAGAAGTTTCGTGCAATTCATAGTAACGAGTGCCTCACCAATGCTTATGATTTTCATAGAACTTAATGATCTTTGCTTGTATCTTTGTTATGCAATTCATGCAGGGAACTTGTGAGGAATGCTTTGGGTTGTTGATGTGAAAATTGACTTGACACACAAATTAAACCCTATGGATGACAATTGTAGTATATGAGCAAATAGGGATCGTTCTAAACTGGGGATTAACTAGGGATGCTAATCAATGTGAAACTGACTCAAGAACATAAAAACATAATGTAGAACACTAAACTAGACTCAGTTAATGCAAAACAAGAGTTTAAAACACTTAAACCAACCAAAAACTCAAAACAGCAACTAAAAGACTCAAAACTGCCTTAAAACCACTTTCTGGGGAGTTTTGAGTACCTAACACTAATTTGGACGAAATTGGACTAAAACTTGACTCAAGACACTTAAACACACAAACTAAATTGATTTCTAACTAATCTAACACTTTAAAATAAATGGGGGATTGATTTTGACGAACTTAAAACTTTAAAACTTAAACTTTGAAAACAAACTTAAAGCAAAACAGATTGTGATGAAATAGAATGATGAGAAACTAGTTAGAGGGTTCCTTATCCACACATGAAACATATGCATACAACTCGATCTCCAATTACTCTTTCAACAAACCATGAATGACAATGCCCCAAATTAACTAGATTGCACCAATTAATTCTCAGATTTCCCTAGATTCATTGAATTGAATGGAATACGCATTACAATCAAATTATTCTTATCAAGGACCCTAACTATGGAATACGCATGATAGAGACACATATCAAAGATCATTAAGTTCAATGGAAATCATAAGCATTGACGAGGCATTCATAACTATGGGATACGCATGTTACTCTTGCCTAGAATTTACTTAACGCAATTGTGACTAGCGACTTTTACTACTTATGAATATAAGTTAATAACGATTAGGTGAAATTCCCTTATACTCTAGCATCAAGTTTAGGCATGCAAATTAAGTGTCGACCCTCAACCCACATACATAAACAAGTTATCAATCAAATAGATAAGTAAACCACATTCACGATTTATGAAATCATAATTGGAAGAAATCAAGTCATATAAAACATATGATCATGGCTTCAAATTCGCCTCTAACTAAAAAGGATTTAGTTCCACATGTTCATAGCAATTGAAAAGCAAATTGAAATAAACATCGAAACTGAAACGAGGGAAGAAAGAACTATGAAAACTCCCAAGGATGCAGATGGCTTGCGCACAAGGTCCTCCTTCATCAATGGAATGCACGACAAGGCTCTCCTTCTTCTCTAAAAGGTGCGGCAGAGATGTATATGGATGCAGGATGGTGTTTTGTGATGTAGAATGGTGATTAGGGTTGCGGAAAGGTGTTTTTGAATGGTGTGAAGGGTGGTGACGAATTTATGGCTGAAAACTTGTATTTATAGGCTAGGGTTTTCACAAAATCTGATGGGAAAGGGTTAGGGTTTTGGAGATAAAAGGCTTGGCCCATCCAAAGGAGAAAATAACTAGGGTTTTATGTAGATTTTTAGGCTTCTAGAACATTAGGTGCGGCACAAACCCTAGGGGAGATAAATTAGGGTTTAACTTAGCAGAAATAAAAGGCTTAAGCCCTAGGGTTTGCGGCAAAAGGGTTTAATCCACCAAGGAAAGGGTTTTGGCCCACTTTGTTTATGAAAAGGATTTGTGTAACCCAAATCCACAAGGAATAAGGCTAGCCAAATCAGAATCCACATGTAATTGGCTTAGAAAAGGCACGGCTTGGGCTTAGAACATAGGTGAGAGAGGATTAGGAAACTTCCAATCCAAGAATAGAAACTTTCAAGAATGGAAACCTCCAAGAATAGCAACTTCCAACTTTAGAAACTTTGGTTTCCAATTCTTAACTCTTTGTTCTTCATGTTCATTTCTTCATTTCTTGCCTCCTTTGATCTTCAATTTCGTCCATCCATTTGACTCCAACCATGTGATATCCATTTTATGCTCAAAACTGCTCCAAAAGGCTCCAAATTGCACCTTTTTGCATACTTTGTCATTTGGACCTACAAACACACGAACATTGCTTAAAACACTATAATAACCACAAACTAATTATAAAAGTGCAAGAAAACAAGCTAACTAAGTCGCATAAATATGCTCCTATCAGTTGTCGTATGCAATTCATCCAATTCGATAACTTTATGAAAATCTGAGGGTTAATTAGTGCAATTCACGGTTAATTTGGGGCGTTGGGAATTCATGGTTTATTGAGAAGCAATTGGAAATCGTTTTGTATGCAAGTGTGACATGTGTGGAGAAGAACCCCTTAGCTAGCTTTCCATCCATTCACTTTTATCAAATTCGTTTTAGAATCTGTTCAATTTACAAAGTTTGTTCTTGTTTTCAATTTTCGTCAAAACTCAATCCCCATTTATTTTGAAGTGTTAGATTAGTTAGAAATCAATTTAGTTTGTGTTTTTAAGTGTCTTGAGTCAAGTCATAACCCAATTTCGTCCAATTTAGTGTTAGGTGTTCAAAACTGCCCAGAAAGTGTTTTTAAGGCAGTTTTGAGTGTTTATTTGCTGTTTTGAGTCTTTTGGTTTGTTTTGGTGTTTTATAGTTTAGTTTTGCATTCTTTGAGTCTAGTTTAGTGTTTTAAACTTTGTTTTTACGTTTTGAGTCAGTTTCAAGTGATTTGGCAATCCCTCCTAATCCCCGGCCTAGAACGATCCCTACTTACGTACTTTGCTACAATTGATAAAAAGAGGGTTTAATTTGTGTGTTTATATATTTCGCATCAAATTTTTGGCGCCATTGCCGGGGATTAGCAACATTGCTAATCCCTTGGATTGTTTTATTTCAGTTTGTTTTAATGAATTCCAGATTCTGACCTTGTTTTGTTTTCTTGTTTTTAGGTACTAGTTTATGACTCGGAGTTCTCATTCGATTCGTGAACACATCTTGGACTTTGACGACGATTTTGAGCGAGAATTGAGACGAAAAAGGAAGAATCCAAAACCTAGTGAATCAAATTCAAATTCAGAAGCCGAAGTTGAGTTTGAAGAAGAGGAACCCACGGCAAGAGTGGGTGAAGTAGAAGAAGCCATGGCACAAGACAATCGTACAATCAAGGAGCTTTCAGCTTCGGGATTAGACAATGCTGCACCTCTATGTATTCAATATCCCGCGGCTGCCCAAGGAAAGACCGAGGAATTCGAGTTGAAGTCAAGTTTGCTACACCACATTTCGAAGTACCATGGGTTGTCCATCGAGTTGAAGTCAAGTTTGCTACACCACATTTCGAAGTACCATGGGTTGTCCATGGAGGATCCTAAGAAACACTTGAAAGAGTTCGAGGTGGTGTGTTCAAGCATGACTCCAATCAATGTTGACGGGAGCATATTGAAGATGAAGGCTTTTCCCTTTTCTCTCATGGAAAAGGCGAAAGATTGGTTGTTTGAATTAGCTCCCGAAACGGTCACATCTTGGGAGAGCATGAAACCGGCTTTCTTGGAGAGGTTTTTCCCAACTTCTCGAGTAATCGTCCTACGAAAAAGGATAAGTGGAATTCAACAAGATGAAGGTGAATCTTTTCCTACTTACTATGAATGTTTTAAATCTCTTGTTGCTTCATGTCCACAGCATCAGATGAAAAATGAACTTCTTCTACAATACTTCTACGAGGGGCTACTACCAATCGAACGTCAAATGCTAGATGCCTCGATGGGAGGAGCCTTGGTGGACAAGACCCCCACGGCAGCCAAGGCATTAATCTCCAATTGAGCGTTGAATGCCCAACAATACGAAGGTGTTGGACAAAGGAGCAACCCACGGCAACACCAAGTGAATGAGGTAAGTGCCATAACCGAACTTTAAAATCAAATGGCTAACCTTACTACTTTGCTTTCTCAGGTGGTGGAAGGTCCAAAAGTGCAAAACATGGCAGCTTGTGGCGTATGCTCCATGCAAGGACACCTTACGGACAAGTGCCCACAATTGATAGAGAATGGAGGTTGGGAGACCCTCAATGCCGTGGGATTTGGCAACCAATACCAACCGAGGAATGACCCCTTTTCTAATACTTACAATCCCGGTTGGCGTGATCATCCAAATTTCAAATGGCGAGAACCCCAACAAGGCCAACAAAAAAGCACATTTAGGCAACAACCCCTGGGTTTCTATCAAAAGCCGTTTGCACCAACTCAACCCCAAGCACAACCCGTTCAAAAATCAGGTTCTTCTATTGATAATGATCAGATTTTTAATTTACTAACTTCTATGGCGCAGGGCATGCAAACTAGGGACAAGAAGATGGACGAGTTGGAGAAGCAAGTGGGGCAAATTGCCGAGTTTATGGGGCAGTTTCGAGAGCAAGGCAAGTTGCCTAGCTCAACCGTGGTCAATCCAAAAGGTGGATTCGAATCTGCAAAAGCTATAACTTTGCGAAGTGGGAAGCACGTAGGATCTGAACCCCAACACTCCAAATCAAGTTCTAACGAGGTGGAGGAGTTGATTATTGAAGAGGAAGAACAAAAACCACCCATGGCAAAGGTGGAAACACCTTTGCCGCAAGCCCTATGTGATCCTAAGTCATCCACCCACGGCAAAGGTGGAAACACCTTTGCCTCAAGCCCTATGTGATCCTAAGTCATCCAATCTGTCCAATAGAGGTAAGAACGTGTCAAATCCAGTTCCTACTAATGTTTTTCCTTCGAATGTTCCTTTTCCAAATAGGTTCAAGCAAACAAAGAAAGAAGAAGCTGAAAAGGACATTCTAGAAACATTTAGGAAAGTTCAAGTCAACATACCCTTTTTGGATGCAATCAAGCAAGTCCCGAGGTATGCCAAGTTCTTGAAGGAACTTTGCACCACGAGGAAGAGAATGTCGACCAAGGAAGTTGTGAAAGTAGGCGAGAACGTGTCAGCCATCTTGCAACGCAAACTGCCCCCTAAATGCAAAGATCCGGGTAGTTTTACGATTCCTTGTGTCATTGGTAATACTAGGTTTGAATCTGCCATGTTAGACTTAGGTGCATCTATAAATGTCATGCCATATTCAATTTATGCATCTATGAACCTAGGAGAGTTAAAAAATGATGGTGTAATCATACAATTGGCCGATAGATCTAATGCCTATCCAAAGGGAGTTTTGGAGGATGTTTTAGTGCAGGTTAATCATTTGATCTTTCCGGTGGATTTCTACGTACTTGAGATGGATGAATCGGACCATACCCCTTCATTACCCATCTTCCTTGGAAGGCCATTCATGAAAACGGCCCGAACAAAGATTGACGTGCTTAATGGCACTTTAACGATGGAATTTGATGGGGAAGTGATTAATTTCAATCTTTCTGATTCTATGAAGTTTCCTAGTGAAAATCATTCATGTTTTGCTATTGATATAATTGACTCTTTGGCGTAGGACTATTTTGACAATTTGAAGGACTATTTTGACAACATGAAAAACATTGAAACAGCCACCAAGGAAACCCACGGCATGCATGAGGATTCCATTGCCATGCCCCCTAGTGAAGATATCATTGAGATGGTGGCTGCCCTTGAGTCATTGCCATCGCAAACTGGTAAGTTTTTGGACCCTATTTTAAGTTCGGTTTCGGCTAATAAAATGCTTCCCTCAGTTGTGCAGCCACCCACACTTGAACTTAAGCCATTGCCTAGTCACTTGAGGTATGTTTTCTTGGGAGAGGATGAGACATTGCCCGTCATCATTTCATCCTCACTCACGGCACAAGAGGAGAGTAAATTAGTGAGGGTGCTAAAGGAGTACAAAACGGAAATTGGATGGACATTGGCCGACATCAAGGGAATTAGCCCTACTACGTGCATGCATCACATACTTTTGGAGGAGGGGTCTAAAACATCTCGAAAGGCTCAGCGCCGTCTCAACCCTCCTATGATGGAAGTTGTGAAAAAGGAGATCATAAAGCTTCTAGATTGTGGAGTTGTCTATCCAATCTCGGATAGTAGGTGGGTTTCGCCTGTTCAATGCGTACCAAAGAAATCCAGAGTGATAGTGGTAGCTAATGCCAAGAATGAACTTGTTCCTCAACGCATTCAAACCGGTTGGAGGGTGTGCATCGACTATAGGAAGCTAAACGCCACCACAAGGAAGGATCACTTCCCATTACCGTTCATTGACCAAATGCTTGAGAGCGTTGAAGTATTTGCTCACCAAAAAGGAGGCCAAGCCTCGACTAATTCGTTGGATGTTGCTACTACAAGAGTTCAACATAGAGATTCGTGACAAGAAGGGAAGTGAAAATGTGGTGGCTGACCACCTAAGTCGAATGGTGCATAATGAGGAGTCCCTACCCATTGTCGAGACATTCCCCGATGAACAATTGCTGTCCATAAAGGTTAGTGAGCCTTGGTATGCCAATTTGGTGAACTTTTTGGTGTCAAAATGAATTCCAAGCACTTTCACTAGGCACCAACGTGATAAACTTAGGCATGATGCACGGTTTTATGTGTGGGATGATCCATATTTGTGGAAATTTTGCCTGGATCAGATTGTACGTCGATGTGTGCATGATTCTGAATTTCATTCAATTTTAAGTTTTTGTCACATATATGCATGTGGTGGTCACTTTGGCACACAAAGAACAACACTTAAGGTGTTACAATGTGGGTTCTATTGGCTTAGTATCTTTAAGGATGCTAGAACTTTTTGCTTAACATGTGATAAATGCCAAAGAACAAGAAATATAAGTGCAAGGGATCAAATGCCGCAGGTTTCCATCCTCAATGTTGAAATTTTTTACGTTTGGGGTATTGATTTTATGGGTCCCTTTCCTTCCTCGAATGGTTTCATGTATATTTTGCTTGCAGTTGATTATGTGTCAAAGTGGGTGGAAGCAAAAGCCACCCGGACTAACGATTCTAAAGTGGTTGTAGATTTCATTAGAGCCAACATATTTGCAAGGTTTGGCATGCCACGAGTAATCATTAGTGATGGAGGGTCTCACTTTTGCATTCGGACCATTGAGGCGTTGTTAAGGAAGTACAATGTCAACCATAAGGTTTCAACACCTTATCATCCTCAAACCAATGGGCAAGCCGAGGTGTCTAATAGGGAGATCAAACAGATTCTAGAGAAAACCATTGGGCCAACAAGGAAGGATTGGAGCTCGCGTTTGGAGGATGCATTGTGGGCATATCGCAAGGCATACAAAACATCCCTTGGCATGTCCCCATTTCGGCTCATCTATGGCAAACCATGCCATCTTCCCGTAGAATTGGAGCACAAGGCGCATTGGGCCGTCAAAACATTCAACATGGACCTTGATGCCGCGGGAATTCATAGAAAGCTCCAATTAAATGAACTTGAAGAGATTCGGCATGAGGCTTATGAAAACGCCCGAATTTACAAGGAGAAGATGAAGGCTCTCCATGACAAGATGATTCGAGGCAAATCATTCTCCATTGGGCAAAAAGTGTTACTCTTTAATTCCCTCATTCGCTTGTTTCCTGGTAAGTTGCGTTCCAAATGGATTGGTCCTTTTGTGGTTACTAATGTTTTTTCTCATGGTGCAGTCCAAATACAAAGTTTGAAGACGCAACAAGAATTCAAGGTAAATGGGCATCGTTTGAAGCCCTATTATGAGGCCTTTGAGGAGCAAGTCGTGGAGAATGTACCCCTCCATGCCATGGGCCTTGTTCAAGCTTAAATGGAGGTATCATCCAGCTGGAAGACGTTAAAGCAAGCGCTTCTTGGGAGGCAACCCATGTATTCAAATGAGGAAGATTTTTGAATCGCTCCACAATCAGTTTTGCGTTTCTAAAAACCTTCCATTTTCTGCAGTTTTATTTTGCCTTGATTATCATTTTTATTTGTTGCTTGTTTAATTGTTTTTTATGTGGGTTTATTTTTGAAACATTGACAGTTATGCAAGGCCTTTTTACATTCATAAAAAAAGAAAGGAACATTAAGCAGATAAATACAAGAGGGAGCCTTCACAAAGGCTGCTTAGGAGAAGTCTCAGTAGTCGGCGGGGCCACAAAAGGAGGAGGTATCAGAGGTTGATCATTTGGAGCTTCACTATGTGGTACAGCCCCAGAAGTCGAAGGCAAATGCTGTTGGAACAAACCCACAAACCTCCGATGATCAAGTAAAATCTGACCATCAGATTCCTGCATCTGGTCAATTTTCCTCTTCATGTTTATGGCATAGTTGTGTGCGAGCTTGTGCAATTGTTTATTCTCATGCTTGAGTCCTCTAATCTCCTGTTTGAGACTCATCACTTCAGCCGCCAACAATTCAACTTGATGGGTTCGAGCAAATAGGTGTTGGGCCATGTTGGACATAGGCACACTGCACACTAAGAGCCAGAGACTCCTTAACAGCCAACTCATCAGACCGTCTGGAAAGCAGTCTGTTTTCTTTAAGAGTGACAAGGTTCTGGGCCACCACCGCAACAGTCATGTCATTCTTCATCATCGAATCCCCAACGGTAAGAGGACCAGTAGGGGATATGAAGGATGGGCGCCATATGTTGTTTGGAGAAGGCGGGACTGCTGATAGGAGCATATTTATGCAACTTAGTTAGCTTGTTCTTGTGCATTTATGTTGTTTTCATTAGTTATTTTAGTGTTTAAAGTCATTTTTGTGCAATTTCAGGTTTTAAGGACAAAGTATGCAAAAAGATGCATTTTGGAGCCTTTTGGAGCAGTTTTGGACATCAAATGGATTGCACATGCTTGGAGCTAAGAAGATGGACGAAATTGAAGATCAAATGAGCGTAGGATTGAATGAAGATGTGAAGAATTGGATTCAAGACAAATAAAGAATGAAGAGTTCAAAATTGGAAACCAAAGTTCTAAAGTTGGAAGTTTCTATTCTTAGAGGTTTCCATTCTTGATGGTTTCCATCTTTGGCTCTAAACTTTCCTAATCCTAATTCACCTATGTTCCAGCTGCAAGGAGGCTTCCTAAATATTTTAGGACACTAAATAAATGCTTTTAGAAGACCTAGACCTATCCCTAATCTTTGCCGCACCCACCTTCCTATTTTTCCTACTTTACCTTCCTTGTTTCCCTTTCTTGTTTTCCTAGTTCTTGCAATTAAACACATTCCTGTTTTCTTCCATCCCTTGCTGCACAAGGGAGAGATTCTCCTTCCTATTTTATGTCCTAAAACATATTTCCTTTTCCCTAAAACCCTATGCCGCACCTTACATCCTTTCTTGCCTATTTTCTGACCCAAAACACATTCCTAAATTTGCAGTACAATTTCTGCCGAATTTCCCTTTCCTTTTCTCTTTAATTCCTGCACCTTTCTTGCCTATTTTTTGACCCAAAATCACATTCCTTTTCCTATATAAATCCTTCCCTAAAACCACTTCAAATTCGTAGCCCTTCCTTCCCCTATAAATAAAGGTCCTTGCTGACCATTCTAAGCACTCCACCCTTCACCATAACCTACCTACATCCATCCACCACCATAATTCACCACAAATCATCACCAAACACCCTTGTGTCGCAGCAAAGAAGAAAGAAGGAGACCCTTGGACGTGCTTGCCATTCAAGACGTTGGATTGTTGGAGCGTTTCTAGGTGTTTTCATTCTTTGTTTTCAATGTCTAAATTTATGTATCTTTGTTTTGCGTTTATGAGGAACTAAGCCCTTCTTAGTTAGGGGGTAATTCGAAACCATGTTCATGCTTGCAATATGAATTGATTACTTTTGGTTGTGATTTCATAAGTTGTGAATTCAATTCGTTTAACTGCTTGATTGATAACGTATTCGTGTATGTTTGTTAAGAGTGCACGCTTAGTTTTCATGCATGAATATGATGCTAGAATATAAGGGAGTTTCACCTAATAGTTACAAACTTATATTCACAAGTAGTGGAGGTCGCTTATAAACGATCGCGTTAAATGAATTCTTGGCATAAGTTTCATGCTCATCATAGTAACGAGTGCCCCGTCAATACTTATAGTTCTCATGTTGCTTAATGATCTTGGATTGTATCTTTATTGTGCTTTTCACGTAAAGGACTTTTGAAGAATGTGTTGAGTTGTTGTATGCGATTTCCCATCCAATTCAATAACTTAAGGAGAACTTGAAGGTTAATTTAAGCGGACCTAATTAACCTGGGGTGTTGAGTTTCATGATTTATTGAACGAACAACTGAAAATTGGTTTGTATGCAAGTGTGTCATGTGTGGAGAAGAACCCTCTAGCTAGCCCATCATCCATAGTTTGATCCAAATTCGTCTAGAATTTGTTTTCAATTTACAATCTGTTTTGCAAGTTTAATTTCGTCCAAAATCAAAACCCCCTTGACTTTATTGAGTCTTATTAGTTAGAAAGTACTTTAGTTTGTATTTTTAAGTGTTTTGGTTCAAATTAAAACTCAATTTCGTCCAAATTAGTGTTAGAGTTCAAAAACTGCCCAGTTTGTGTTTTTAGGTAGTTTTGAGTGTTTTTAGCTTGTTTTGAGTCTCTTGAGTTTGTTTTGAGTCTTTTGAGTCTAGTTAAGTGTTTTAAAGCTTAGTTTTATCTATCTAAGTCAGTTTAGAGGTTTTAGCAAGCCCTCCTAATCCCCGGTCCAGAACGATCCCTACTTATACATATACTACAATTATCAACAAGAGGGTTTAATTTGTGTGTTAAGTTATTTTGCACATCAACTGCCTCTTCACCAAGGTTCAAGTCAAAACGACGGTCGGAAGGGCCAGACATTTTCAGAGGTGTTAAAGAAAGAAGAGGTCGGATAAGTCAATATCGTAGAAGTGCAAGAAAGGAGTTTTCTATAGGCAGAAATTCAAGTGTGCTTTGAACGTCCTGTGTACCTCTATAAAAATCAGCATGTGATGGGATTATAGAGATCGAAGAGGTGAGCTCAGAAATCGAAGAGGCCAACTCAAAAATCAAACAGGCGCTAGCTTTCTCAAAAGCTGGGCTTGCTTAGAAACCACGACCAATCTTCTTTTCTAGATTTGTTCACACTTGTCACATGCAACCTCTGCACTCGACCGGATTTCAGAGATCGAAGAGGCAATTCTAGATATCGGAGAGGCATCTGCTTTTCCAGACATGTCAGCATCTGTCACATCCAGAGTAAGCTTTGCGAAAATCACGGGCAGTTTGTCGAAGCGTCGATTCCAACCATCTTCTTTTCCAGATTTGTCCGCACTTGTCACATGCAACCTCTGCACTCGACGGGATTTCAGAGATCGAAGAGTCAATTCCAGATATCGAGAGGCATCTACTTTTCCAGACGTGTCAGCATCTGTCACATGCAGAGTAAGCTTTGCGGAAATCATGGGCAGTTTGTCGAAGCGCCGATTCCAACCATCTGCTTTTCCAGACGTGTCAACATCTATCACATGCAAAGTCAGCTTTGCGGAAATCACGGGCAGTTTGTCGAAACGCCGATTCCAGATATCGATGAGGCACTTGCTTTCCTAGACGTGTCAGCGCCTGTCACATGCACACTCAGCTTTACGGAAATCATGGGCAATCTGTCGACGATTTCTGGTGAAGTAGAAAGCACGTGAAGTTTACTGTTTAATCATCCAACGGTTGTCGACAAGAGTGAAAGAACAGTACCGGTTATTATTCCTATAAATGTCGACCTTCACCCTCCATGGCAAGGTAGACATACATAACCTTCTGTCATCTCCGAGAATGCCTTTCCAACAAACCCTCTCGAGTCACTCAGTGTTCCTTATTCCTTGGGGTACCTCTGCAAACAACCCATCCAAAGAAAAAGTATTTCATATCATGAAGGTTGAAAGCAAGAGTATCTCATATCATCCTTCTCCCTGTCCTTCTCCTTGTCGTTGTTTTAGGACAAGGAGAAAGTGAGTAATTAGCCAGCACTTGGTATCAATCTTCCGATCTAGAACCGACTGCCTGGAACCCCTTCCTGATTGCTTACCTAGCCTTGCTCTTGAGTACTCATCTTCATCATCTTATGCTTCCTCTTCGTCTACCACATTTGCCTGGGGAATAGATAAGGAAAGTGAAAATGATACCTCGAAGCATGTGGAGACAATTTACCAATTCATCCTCAGCTAGGGACAAGGAGAAAGAAAGCAAGAGGTGGGCACTTGGAAAGATTGAAGAAAGAAACAGATCAACACCTTTACCTTGTGCATGCCCGCCGTGTAGAAGAAACAAGCAGAGAAGAATGCAGACTGCATAATCAAATCATCCCAGCAGAAGGAGTCTGATTTGAAACCAAGGAACTCTCATATTTCTCGCTCAGAATTCCAAACCAGTTCGAGATCAAAGTTGTGGAAAGTCAACAAGATCATCTATCTCCAAAACCAGATTTGCGTTCTTAAACTCTACTCTGTCTGGTTTTTACTTTGCCATATTTGTCATGTTTATTCGTTAATTGTTTGTTTGCTTGTTTTTGTGTGAGTTTATGCTTAAAACATTGAGGACAATGTTTGATTTAAGTGTGGAGGAGGGGGTAACCAAGTTATTTTGCATGAAATTCGTATGAGTTTATCACCCATTACTTCTAGTGTTGTTCCTTGCTGTTTTAAGTGTTTTTAAGCTATTTTGGAGTATTTTAGTGTGTTTTGATATAAAAATCCGAAAATCTCATAAAAATTTGAAAAATTGTTTTGAAAAAAACCAAAAAGAGTTGTTTTTGTATGTGTCTTAGGGTACCTTCCAACACAATGATGAGGATTTGGTTTTTAATTACATGACTGTTAAAGAGAGTTATAAACATGGATGAACATTTGATTTACTCTTTGGTGTATGCTTGGTTGTGGTTATAATTTACGAATTCACATGCAATCATAAAGTAAAAATCAGTTTTGTAACATGCTTGAAAGAAGGAACTCAAATGTACGCTACAACCTTGTGAGACTTGAGCCTAAACGTTTATTTGGAGAGTTAATAAACTGTGCATCATTGTTTTCTAAAGTCGTTGCATGATCTCATTATTCTTTGCTTGGTTGCTACTTAGAAGGTGTTTCATCATTTAGTTCCAAATGCTAGAACTCATGCCTATTTCATTCAAAGCATGTTATTGATTTGCATAACACATATTCAAGATGAAGTTGTTTAATGAGTGATGCGTAAAATAACTAAACACACAAATTAACCCTCTTGTTGACAATTGTAGTATGGATAAGTAGGGATCGTTCTTAAACCGGGGATTAGGAGGGATTGCTAAAACACTCTAAACTGACTCAAATCTGTAAAACGAAGTTTAAAATACTAAACTAGACTCAAAGAATGAAAAACTAAACTCTAAAACACTTAAACAAACCAAAAGACTCAAAACAGCAACCAAACACTCAGAACTGCCTAAAAACCACTTTCTGGTCAGTTTTGGGACTCTAACACAACTTGGACGAATTTTGGTTTTCTAATGACCTAAAATACCTAAAAACAAATTCTAAGACAAGTTCTAGTTAATATGACTCAAAGAAATAAGGTGGGGTTGATTTTGGACGAAATTAATTAAATTAAGACAAGAACAATGAAAACAGATTCTTAGACAAAATTAGGTGATTTGATGAGATATGGGGTAACTAGGGGGATCTTCTCCACACATGAAACACTTGCATTCAAATTGATTTCCAATTGCTTCTTTCAATAAACTATGAATCTCAATGCCCTAGGTTAACTGTGATAGCACTTTTTTAACCTTCAAGTCTTCCTTACGTTATTGAATTGGATGGGAATGCACATGCAACAACTCAAAACATTCTCTAAAAGTTCCTTACGTGAAAAGCACAATAAAGATACAATCAAAGATCATTAAGCTTCATGAAAACTATAAGCATTGACGAGGCAATTGTTACTATGAAAAGCATGAAACGTTTGCCAAGAATTTACTTAACACGATCGTTTATAAGCGACCTGAAGGGAAAACTATGAGATTCTAACATGGGATTTCTAAATGACTATCATGCATATTCAAATCAAATTTAATATACAAAAGCAGCGGAAGCATTTATAACATATTATCAAAGCTATAGTCATGCAAATCCCCTTCAAGGTTCATAGGTTTATATATAATGCATCAAAACAATTTAAAGAATCAAGAACAAAGTGAAGGTTAGTCTTATACCTCTTGATCTAGACTTGAGACCAAGGATGGACCACCTCCAAGTCCTTTGCTCCTTGAAATCCTTGAGCCTAGCTTCCCTCCTTGCCTCCTCCACTTTGTTAGAATGAGTGCTCCTAGGTTCTCTTCAAGTTTCCAAAGTAGGAAACCTCTAAAGATCCTCACCCACTAGTGTAGTGAGAAGGATGAAGGAATAACCAAAGGGGTGTAAGATATGTTAGTAAAAACCCCCTATGGTGGCCGGCCTTAGTGGTTCAAGAGAGCTATTTTCTTTTGCCTCTTTTGTTGTTCAAAACTCACAAAAACCCTTATGAACTTTATCTCTATAAAGTTCCTTATATAGACAAAAGAAAACCTAGTCAACACTTGAATAAATATCTCTCCTTCCCCACATAATATGGCCGGCCCTCTTTGTGTTGTTTGGGCTTTGGGCTTTCATTTATTTCAAGTCATCCAATGCTTGAATAAAAGCCCAATGGGTTTAGGCCTAATGGGCCCAATTAAACCCGAACGTTTCTTCAAGCCCAAAACGATCTTTATCGCTTTTATGATTTCTTTAGACTTTTCTAAATTAATCACAACACATAATTAATCCAATTAATTATTTCCATCATCCATTAGTTACTCATCACAATAGTGTTTTGGTGAACAATCTTTTAGGTTCTAATTAGCAAGGCAGTGAGGTGATTGGCATCAATCCAATTGCTTATATTTAATTCAATCACTTAGTGAATTAAAACTTCATTTTAATTCACCTTTCTTCTTTGACGACTACATTTAATCATCTAGAAGAACTCACAAGCTATGAGTGACATCTAACCATATGTCATAGCTACCCAAGCTAATGTAGAAGTTTATTCGGAGAACCTGGTCAGTTGGAATTACAATGTAATTCAATCCTTCTCTAACACAATACTCTCAATCACATTACTAGGGTATGGATATATTATGTCAAACCCCTAATGTGATTATTCCTTCTTATATGATTCAATTGAGTCGTATAGGAACGCTTTCCTTTATTACGCTCGATACTTCGGCCGAAGATTCCCGAATCATATCTTAGAGTATTCTTCCTCTCTTATCGAGGATTAGAGATTCCTTGTTGCGCATACACTTGCCTTCATGACTAAGTGGCTTAACCCCAACTATGTCGTTGACATTCTGATAGAGTGACGTTTGACATAATCAAAGATTGAGTACTTAACCACAAGACAACGACGATGCCTCAGGTCAAAGGACTACTTACATTATTCCAACCATTAGAGTTACTTGCTTGACATGTGAGTAGACCTCCATGCAAGTACTCTCGTTCGATTGTGTTCAGTGAACTCATTCCCTTAATGAGCACCTACATACTTGTCTTAGTGTCACAACACGAATGGGATGATACTTTCCATCCTTCCAATTGAAGCGGACACAGTATGTACCAGTCTACGCATTGTCAGTATCCCTCCGACAATCCAATGACCAGGAACCTTTTGGACATCTGGTTATGTGAAGAAGGTCTCTGTAGTCTAACATCATTAGATTACTTCTTCAATCGATCCATTGTCCATGGATACACTATTTAGGACATATATCGTTTATTGAGATAGTCCTAATTCGTGTCTTTGCCATTTGATGTATAAGATTCATCCATACATCCATTCATTTGTCCTGAAAGATTTCTTGCAAAGATTGACTTTCAGGGCATATTTCCAACAATCTCCCACTTGCACTAAAGTCAATCACTAGTGTATCTTATACATCTTGTTGAGAGAGTTTATGCTCGTAGGTTAACTTGGTTATGTATTAATCCCTTTTATTATTCAAGAGGGATTTACTTATCTAATGTTTCCAAGACATTTGATGATGTCTCTGTAATGTGTTAGAATACTTTGATGAGACCTTGATTCCATGGCTTGAGCTATCGCCCCATTACGTCGTAGTACTCTACTAACGACCTTATGGTTTGGATTCAATCATGGGTTCTAAAAGAACCCCTTTCATTCAAAACACTTTTTGAAGCAGTTTCTAAAACTATATATCGACATATATTTCGTTTGTATACTTTATTCAAACTTTGCTCCAATCTCGAGACCATTGTAGTACAATACTAACAATTCATTCATATGATTAGAACTTCATCCAATATGAAGTTCCATTTGTTTAAAATGGATTATTTTCACTTTGGTTAACAACCTAAGTGAATGCACGCTTCCAGAGTCCCACTCTGATGTTTCTTTCTTAAAGGCAATAATACTTTATCAGTTGCTTTGGTTCTGATTCTGGGATATAGTAATATCTTAAAGTGACAGCACATGTGGTTCTTCACTTTTGGATATCTACTTCACAAGTCTATACATGTGTCCCTTTTGTGATTTTATGACACATTCATTATAAGGGTTATAAAAGTGATTTCCTATCACATAGGAAAATGCTTTCTTAAATCTACAACATTTGAGATTTAATTCCCATATAACATTATTGAGACAGCCTTGCTATATCAACAAGTCCAATTTCAAGTTTTTACTTCAAAATTGACCATGTCATGTTTTGTCATTTCTCGAGTAACATCTATGTTTAATCAAGTCTATCAAATAGACTTTATTCACATCATGTTGCTCAAATTATAACATCACTCCCACTAGCCTTGTTGTAACTTAGCATTCATTCAAAAATTAAACACTTACTTTTTCTTGATTTGAATGCATATTGCTCCTAACTTGTCTTGGATCCATTGAGAATCATTGAGATCCATTAGCTTATTGATGATGTCTCAATCAATTTTGAGACCATCAACAACCCTAGCTAACACAAGTTATTTAAACGAATCACATACAAAAGAATTCCTTCTAAAGTAATTCCTTTTGAATATGTGACTTGTTTTATCAAGTCTATTCATTTAATTATACGATGTCATACACCATACTACAAGTTTCAGTCAAACTAGGACCTTTAATGTAGTCATATAAGAATTATCCAATTCCTTAGTGGAAGCATGGCTCCTACTAAGGTTATAGAAACTCAATCATTCCTTCTAGGTGGTTGATATAATTCTTTATCAAAACTACATAGAGCAATATAGTTACATGAGATGTTGAATTTGGATTGTCTTGTTGTTAAACCATATGTTGTGACTCATTTTGAAACTTATTCCCTTTTGTTTCATCAACTTGTCCATATGCTTTGTTATTTAGCTTGTTCTCATAAAAGAGAATTATGGACAACTCCTAACATATAACCATTTTATGCTAGGTTGACGAAACCAACATTCAAAGACTATTCTTTAAAATGTTACACAACATAAAATTTTAACGCTTAAAGAGCTTGAGTCCTTTTAACAATTAAAATTACAAACTCTTAATAATAGTCAAGTACTATTATTCTTTAGACAACTATAAACTAATCACATTCAAGTTTATATCCATTTTCACACCTCCCACTATTTCTCATGACTTTAATGAGAAATCATTTCATACATTTAAAATGTATAAAAGTGGATTATATTGGTAGAAGACATTGTGTAGTAGCTTTAAAACATTTCAAGCTTATTTGTTTCAATCTTCACTAAGTTTTAATGTCTTGTTATTTAAGTGACTAAAGTCTTTAAACCTTTTATAGATTTAGACACTTCTTTCTTGGTTTGGTCACTAACACAATTGACATTTTAAAACAATTTTAAGAATGCCCAATTAATTGTTCAAAACTACTAATTGAATCAAGAGTGATCTTGATCATTGTGTTTCAAGTGATAACCATATAAGAAACGTTTTTCTTATTACTTATATCATTGTAATGTGATCTTCCTTTTCTTCAAGAAAGGATTCTCTAGACTTTTGTCAATTCATATAGAACTCATAAGTAGACAAATGGAACCAAATCTAAAGATTCATTGTATCCTTTTATGTCCTACATGTGAGATCTATCCATAATTGATAAATCTATAGTTTGGTTTATCACATTACAATTAAGTGATATAACTCTTGTATCTCATCTAGGATACAACAAGACAATTTTTCAATTCATAACACTACTTTAAGGAAATAGTATATTAAAAAGGCATACTTCACATTACATTAATATGATAGTTCAAACATTCATAATGTTTAATACAAAAAGTATTAGCTCTATACATTTAGAGACTAATATAAATACCTTTATACATTTAGGCACTATCAGTGGTTTTCCATCATATGAAGCCACATAATAAGTTCTTAACAAAATAAGAAAGTTTAAAGACAATCTTTAATGCCTAACAAACTTCCTAAGTAGTAAGCAAAAAATATAGTGGCCGAACCCTTCACCACGTTTTCCTTGCTTGTTCATCTTCTACTTGGCTTCTCCACCTATATACAATTATACAAGTGATTATCTCTTTATATCAAATATAAATATTTAGAATTGAAGATAAGAACATAAACCATACCTTGTGGCTTGTCCTTAAGACTTGCAAGGTATAACCTGCAATTCCTCCTCCAATGCCCCTCCTTTCCACAGTGGTGGCAAGTCCCTTTGGGCTCCTTTGCCTTCTTTTTCCTCACTCCTCCTTTCGGCTTAGGAGTGGGGGACTTCTTCTCCTTCCCTTTGCCTTTGCCTTGCGACTTGGCCTTGGAAGAGGATGGCTTATTGTAGGCTACTGCAGTAGTCCCTACAACGTTCTCTTTCTTCATAGTCTTCTCGGCAGTCACTAACATATTTAGTAACTCAGAGAGAGAACTATCCATCTTATTCATATTGTAGTTCATTACGAACTGCGCAAATGAATCAGAAAGAGAAGCCAATACGAAGTCCTGGGCCAATTCCCCTTCAAGTGGAGTACCAAGGTTCTCCAATTGTTCAATGAATCCTATCATCTTCAGTACATGTTGGTGTACTGGAGCCCCCTTGACCATCTTGGTCTTTACAAGCTCACAGACAGTGCTAAAGTGACGGTTGCGCGTCTCTTCGCCATATAACTCCGTAAGATGGAGTATTATGGAAAATGCACTATCCATACCCTCGTGCTGTCTCTGTAGCTCCTCATTCATGGAAGCCAACAGATAACACTTGGCTTGTATATCATCCTCAACGTGCTTGTCATACTTAGCACGTTCATCCTCAGTAGCCTCATGGCTTAGAGGTATGTGAGGTGGAGCCTTGTCTAGTACGTAAACAATCTTCTCCAATGTTAGGAGAATCTTGACATTACGATACCATGATGGGAAATTGTGCCCCTCTAGGCAATGTTTGTCGAGTATTTTCGCGAGTGTGCTTCCAACCATATCTATATACATAAACAAATAAAATAATTAGATTGATTGTTGTTTAAGTCAAACGATTCGGGTCTTTAAACCGAATGACACCACCCACCATTTTTGGCAAATTCCATATCCCCCACAATGGAATCCGGGAGATTTCAAAGAAAGCTCCTAGCGGGTTATGGGAGGCTCACTATTACCAAGCCCACCTCACGATGATACGATGTTTGGCTAGCAACAATAATAATGAGAGGGTACAATTACCCATTCACAACAACCTCTTGTGATTACCCATCTTTTTGGCCTCTAGAAAATAATACCTCACGATGATACGATGTTGGCATTATGTTTCTTAGTTAAGTTCTTTCCCACCATGCCGGTTTAGCTAGGGGTTCAAGCATGACCTCACGATGATACGATGTTGGCCATACTCGTTGCCTACCTTAACCTCATCAAATGTTTTAAATAAACTCCTCCTGAATATAAGCATGCACTTTGTCACTTCCCCATGATAGGGTGAAGGCGGTGTATGATGCGTTATAAACTAACACACAAATTAAACCCTCTTTTGACAATTGTAGTAAAGTATGTAAGTAGGGATCGTTCTGGACCGGGGATTAGGAGAGATTGCTAAACACTTGGAAACTGACTTAAAAACTCAAAAACAAAGTTTAAAACACTAAACTAGACTCAAGAATGCAAAACTAAAGGTTAAAACACTTAAACAAACCTAAAACTCAAAACAGCAACCTAATGACTCAAAACTGCCTAAAAACCACTTTCTGGGCAGTTTTGAAAACCTAACAAGAACTTGGACGAATTTGGGTGAAAACTTGAATCAAAACACTTAGAAACAAAAATCAAAACACCTTCTAACTAATCTAAGACTTCAAAATAAAGGGGGATTTGTTTTGGACGAAAATTGAAAACAAAACAGAAACTTTAAAACAAAACAGATTGTAAAACGTTTTTGGATGAAAAGGATGGATAAAAGGCTAGTTAGGAGGCTCTTCTCCACACATGTCACACTTGCAAACAAAATGATTTTCAGTTGTTCTTCCAATAAATTTTGAAACTCAACACCCCAAGTTAATTAGATACGCTTAAATTAACCTTCAAGTTCTCCTTAAGTTAATGAATTGGATGGGAAATCGCATACAACAATTCAAAGCATTCCTCAAAGGTTCCTTACGTGATGAGCACAATAAAGATACAATCAAGAATCATGAAGCACAATGAGAACTATAAGTGTTGACGAGGCATTCGTTACTATGATGAGCATGAAACAAGTGCCAAGAATTCATTCAACGCGATCGTTTTCAAGCGACCTTCACTACTTGTGATTATAAGATTGTAACTATTAGGTGAAACTCCCTCATAATCTAGCATCATATTCATGCATGAAAACTAAGCGTGCACTCTCAATCAACATACACAAATAAGTTATCAATCAAGTAGATGAACGAATTGAATCCACAACTTATGAAATAACAATTGAATGTAATCAAATCATATTGCAAGCATGTACATGGTTTCGAATCACCCCCCAACTAAGGGGGTTTAGTTCCTCATACTCACAACACAAAGTTTATTGAATTGAAACATTGAAAACATAAGAAAGATTACACCTAAAAGTTCCAGCAATCTGCAATAGACTAGCAAGCACATTCAAGAGCACTCCTTCTTCCTTCTTGCTGCGGCACCAGGTATGGAGATGGTTTGGGATGGTTTTGGATGAGGTAGAATGGTGGAAAAATGTCTAGGATGGGTGTATGGCACGGCTAGGGGGGTTTGGGTTCAGAAAATATGGATTTGGGTGAAGAATGGGCACGGCAAGGGGTGAGGACAGGTGTTGGGCGTGAATGGAGTTGTATGGATGTGTGTGGAATGTTTTGTGGCTGCAACAAGGAGGTTTATTTAAAGGAAAACAGAAATTAAAACCCTAGGTTGATTAGGAAATCAGAAATTAAGTCTAAGGATTCTAGAATTAGGAAATAAATCAGAAAATTAAAGGAAAGGGCAAGGGAAATTCCGCTAGGGTTTAAAACACAAAAGGAAAGTGTTTTAAAGCATAAAAACAGGAAATAAGGAAGAGGAAATGCAAAGGGGGGGTGCGGCAAGGGTTCAAAAGGGTTCTAGGCTTTTGTTTTGTGTCCTAGAATGCTTAGAAAGTCTTCATAATTGCTGGAACTTTTAGGGACAATTAGGAAAAATCAAACCAAAGTAGGAAACCTTGGTTTAACTTTCCTACTTCAAGTAGGAATCCTTGTTGGAGTAGGAATCCTTATTCTTCTAGGAATCCTCATGTGATTAGGAATCCATCTTCAATTAGGAATCCTTCGTTGATTAGGAATCCTTCGTCGATTAGGAATCCTCCTTCATGTAAGCACTTTCCTACTTCAACTAGGAAACCTTGTTCAAGTAGGAATCATCATCTTCAAGTCTTCAAATTCGTCCAAACCTTGGCTCCAATTATGTGATAATCATTCCAAGCCCAATTTTGCTCCAAAAAGCTCCAAAATGCATCTTCTTGCATCCTTTGGCCTTAAAACCTGAAAACACATAAAACTAGCTTAAATGACTACGTTAACTAAGAAAACACCATGGAAATGCATTAGAACTAGCTAACTAAGGCGCATAAATATGCTCCTATCAAATTCCCCCACACTTAGCTTTTGCTAGTCCTCGAGCAAAACAAACAAAAGAAAGGAAACAAAACGAAACAAACTAACCAAAACAAAACCTAAACCTTCCAACGTTTGCCTCAGGGATTTCCAATGCACATGACATGTTAAAGATTGTTATCCCCACAAATTTGAGTCATCTTTACACAAGCACATACTTAATTAAAGCCACTACTTACTAGTTCACAAGTAATCAATTAAAACAATGCTTTGAATGTAGTAACATGCCTTAGAGAATTCCCTCAATTCCTTACAAGATATACACTCTATTTTCACTCAGATTTTCTAACTCCACACCCTACACTAGTCATATGTGAGAAGATTGATGTAGATATGAAAACGAATGCTCACATATATGTTTCACAAAGAACACAATTTCTAGAGTTAAGAAGCATGTTTAGATATGATCTCATGAATGGAATGCTACTACTTAGATGCGAGAACTAGTGACACCATATGCTCATACCAAATTCAAACTCCACAAATTGAAACACATAACACTCAAGATAGAAGTTAAGGGTTGTAATGGGGCTTGGGGTGTTGGTTAACAAGGAAAGGATAGGGAAAACAAACATTCTTCAAGCAATAGTAAGCAAAGCAATGAAATTGAGACTTAGAGTTCACTTAGATTGCAGAAATTAACTTTAACACACAAGGGGGAGACTTTAAACAACTCCTTAGGGCCGAATTCATTGTTTTGAACCCTCACTTCAACAAACAATACTTTGGAACACTTTTTCTCAACTTTTCAACTCTTTTTTCATACTTTTCATACTTTTTTCTTCAATTTTTTCTTTTTTCCACGAAATTTTTTTTTCTTTTCTTTTCTTTGCCGTGCCTATGGCACACAATTCCTCATGAAAAACACTTCCCCCACACTTGTTTTCTGCTAACATAGATCAAAAGGAATTCAATTTGAATCATGCTTTACTATGCTTTAAGAACAAAGGTATGGATGGTCCTAAACTAGGCTAGGTGAGGAAAACATGGGTTAACAAATAATGAAGGCTAACAAGGCTCAACGGGGTTAAAAACCTACAAAACATAATGACATAGGGCACACGGCATTTGGCTAAGGTGGTGGTCACTACACAACTTCATCTTGAATATGTGTTATGCAAATCAATAACATGCTTTGAATGAAATGGGCATGAGTTCTAGCATTTGGAACTAAATGGTGAAACGCCTTCTAAGTAGTAACCAAGCAAGGAATAATGAGATCATGCAACGACTTAGAAAACAATAATGCACAGATTTTAACTCTCCAAATAAACGTTTAGGCTCAAGTCTCACAAGGTTGTAGCGTTAGTTTGAGTTCCTTCCTTCAAGCATGTTACAAAAACTGATTTTTTTTCTTTTATGATTGCATGTGAATTCATAAGTTATAACCACAACCAAGCATAAACAAAGAGTAAATCAAACTTTCATCCATGTTAATCACTCTCTTTAACAGCCATGTAATTACAAACCGAATCCTCATCATTGTGTTGGAAGGTACCCTAAGACACAAACAAACACACAAAAACAACTCTAAAACAACTCTTTTTGGGTTTTTAAAACACATTTTTCAAATTTTTATGTGATTTTCGGATTTTTGCATCAAAACACACTAAAACACTCCAAAACTGCTCAAAAACACTTAAAAACAGCAAGGAACAAGTCTCCAAGTTAAGGGTGATAAAATCCCACGAATTTTGCATCTAAAACACTTAGTTACCCCCCCCACACTTAAATCAAACATTGTCCTCAATGTTTCAAGCATAAAACCACACTAAACAAAAAGAAACACACAAACAGCAAGTAAATAACAAAACTGGGTAGATTCGAAATAAACAACAAAGTGAAGAGTTTAGGAACGCAAATATGGAATTGGAGTGATTCCTTGGTCTTCCTTTATTGAGTTGCATGGGTTGCCTCCCAAGTAGCGCTTTCTTTAACGTTGTGAAGCCGGACGAAGAACACAATCATGCCCCATTGGAGCCCACGGCATAGAGTGGGATCTCCTCCACAACCTGCCCCACAAAGTTCTTGTACATTACATCCTTGAACGGAAATGGATAGTGATGTTTGTTGATGGGTGCGTTGTGTTGCCTAAGGTTCATGTTCATGCGCCCACCATCGGGGATTTGATTGGGTACCTGTACCAAAGAAGGGAACCACCTCTTAATTTTAATGGGAATTGGATTTGGACTAGGTGCCTTACCTTGGTATTGTGATGAAGTGGCAACAACATGAACTTTTTTCCTCATGGTATTCTCGGCCACATTGGGTATCTTAAGGGCAGTGGCCCTAGGGTCCTCATGCTCCACTCCAATTCCCTTATCTTGCATGGTTCTTGAAGCAACCTTTGTGTTAGGGGCTGAATGATCCGTCCATATCTTTTCTATTGTATCAATAACACAACAAGAACGAACAACGTTAGGAGTCTCAATGGATTCAGAAATTTTAAAACAAATCATATCACCACCAAATGCCATAGTTACTTCTCCTTTGGCTACATCAATCTTGGTTTGAGCCGTTTTCATGAAAGGCCGTCCAAGGAGATTGGGCAATGAAGGAGCATGATCCGATTCATCCATCTCAAGAACATAAAAATCCGCCGGAAAGATCAAATGATTAACCTGCACCAAAACATCTTCCACAACTCCCTTTGGATAAGCATTAGATCTATCGGCCAATTGTATGATTACACCATCATTTTTTAACTTGCCTAGGTTCATAGATGCATAAATTGAATATGGCATAACATTTATGGATGCACCTAAGTCTAACATGGCAGATTTGAAGCTAGTATTACCAATGACACAAGGAATGGTGAAACTACCTGGATCTTTGCATTTAGGAGGTAGTTTACGTTGTATCATGGCAGACACATTCTCACTTACCTGTACCACTTCTTTCTCCCAAAAACGTTTCTTTGTTGTACAAAGCTTCTTCAAACACTTGGCGTACTTCGGGATTTGCTTGATTGCATCCAAGAGAGGTATGTTAACTTGAACCTTCCTAAATGTTTCTAGAACATCTTTTTCCTCCTCTTCATTCTTGAATTGCAAAAATCTGCTAGGAAAGGGCACATTGGGTGGAATAATGTTAGAATTAACCAAACTTGGACTCATCTTACCTAGGGTGGACGGATTGGATGGCTTAGGGGCCATGGGTGCTTGCGGCAAAGGTGGTGCTACCTTTTCCGTGAGTGGACTTGGTGTCTCCTCTTCAGATTTCAACGTTTCATCCTCTTTGGGACCTGATTTTGGTGGTGTAGGGCCTGCCCCAACTTCTTTTCCATTCCTTAGCATGATTGCATTTGCGGTTTCAAAGCCTTATTTTGGATTCGCAATGGTTGAACTAGGAAGCTTTCCTTGTTCTCTAAACTACCCAACAAACTCTGCAATCTGCCCAATTTGTTTCTCAAGTTGATCCACCCTTTTGTCTTGGTTTTGCATAGCCTTAGCTTGATCTTCCTGCCCATTAGACAACTTAGTTAGTATCTTAAGAAGTGCATCATTGTCAAGAGACGGACCTGAGGCACTTGGGCCGGATTGGGCTTGATTTTGGGGTGGGCCGTAGGTTTTGGGAAAGAACCCTGGGGGTTGTTGCCTAAAGCCTCCTTGGTTTTGAGGTTGTTGGGGCTCCCTCCACTTGAAATTTGGGTGGTCTCTCCAACCGGGATTATATGTGTTTGAATATGGATCGTTCCTTGGTTGGTTTTGACCTTGAAACCCAATTGCATGGGCGCTTTCCCATCCACCATTTTCAATCAACTGTGGACACTTTTCAAAGACATGTCCTTGGATGGAACATACGCCACATACAATTGGTCCTTGCATCTTCATGCCCTCGGCTATCTGAGACACAAGAGAAGTAAGATTAGCCAATTGTGAATGAAGATTGGAAGTTGTACTTACCTCATGTACTTGGTGCCGTGGGGGCCCTTTTGGCCTACTCCCTCAAATTGTTGAGCGTTCAATGCTCGATTAGAGATCAAGATCTTGGCAGCCATGGGTGTTTTGTCCACCAATGCTCCCCCCGCCGAAGCATCAATCATTTGACGTTTTAGAGGTAGGAGACCCTCGTAGAAGTATTGCAAAAGCAACTCCTCCTTCATCTGATGCTGTGGACAAGAAGCAACAAGTGATTTAAATCGTTCATAATATGTAGGAAAAGTCTCACCTTCTTCTTGCTGAATTCCGCTTATCTTTTTGCGTAGGAGGATGATGCGAGAAGTTGGAAAGAACTTCTCCAAGAACGCTCTCTTCATACTGTCCCAAGAAGTGACAGTGCCGGGAGCTAACTCGTATAACCAATCCTTGGCTTTATCCATCAAAGAGAATGGAAAAGCCTTCATCTTCAAAATACTTCCGTCAACGTTAACAGGAGTCATACTAGAACAAACTACTTCAAATTCTTTCAAATGTTTGTTAGGATCTTCCATGGACAAGCCATGGTATTTAGGAATATGATGAAGCAAACTTGACTTTAATTCAAATTCTTCCGTCTTACCTTGGGCAGCCGTGGGGTACTGGATGCACAAGGGTGCGGCATTATCCAATCCCGAGGCCGAGAGCTCTTTGAGTGTACAGTTGTCCACCGCCATGCCTTGATCCTCTTCACCCACTTGTGTCGTGGGCTCCTCCTCCTCTTCTAGGACTTCTTCTTCAAGGTTAGGTTCGGGAATGGGCTCTTGTTGATTTCTAGCTCTTCTCAAATTCCTCTCAAAGTCGTCGTCAAAGTCCAAGATGTTCTCACGAACCTTTTGAGAACTTCTAGTCATAAACTAGTACCTAAGAAACAAGAAACAAAATAGGTCAGAAACTTAACAAAATCTGAAGCAAAGTAAAATAAAAGAAACAAAAACAATCCAAGGGATTAGCAAAATTGCTAATCCCCGGCAACGGCGCCAAAAATTTGATGCGTTATAAACTAACACACAAATTAAACCCTCTTTTGACAATTGTAGTAAAGTATGTAAGTAGGGATCGTTCTGGACCGGGGATTAGGAGGGATTGCTAAACACTTGGAAACTGACTTAAAAACTCAAAAACAAAGTTTAAAACACTAAACTAGGCTCAAAGAATGCAAAACTAAAGGTTAAAACACTTAAACAAACCTAAAACTCAAAACAGCAACCTAATGACTCAAAACTGCCTAAAAACCACTTTCTGGGCAGTTTTGAAAACCTAACAAGAACTTGGACGAATTTGGGTGAAAACTTGAATCAAAACACTTAGAAACACAAATCAAAACACCTTCTAACTAATCTAAGACTTCAAAATAAAGGGGGATTTGTTTTGGACGAAAATTGAAAACAAAACAGAAACTTTAAAACAAAACAGATTGTAAAACGTTTTTGGATGAAAATGATGGATAAAAGGCTAGTTAGGAGGCTCTTCTCCACACATGTCACACTTGCAAACAAAATGATTTTCAGTTGTTCTTCCAATAAATTATGAAACTCAACACCCCAAGTTAATTAGATACGCTTAAATTAACCTTCAAGTTCTCCTTAAGTTAATGAATTGGATGGGAAAACGCATACAACAATTCAAAGCATTCCTCAAAGGTTCCTTACGTGATGAGCACAATAAAGATACAATCAAGAATCATGAAGCACAATGAGAACTATAAGTGTTGACGAGGCATTCGTTACTATGATGAGCATGAAACTAGTGCCAAGAATTCATTCAACGCGATCGTTTTCAAGCGACCTTCACTACTTGTGATTATAAGATTGTAACTATTAGGTGAAACTCCCTCATAATATAGCATCATATTCATGCATGAAAACTAAGCGTGCACTCTCAATCAACATACACAAATAAGTTATCAATCAAGTAGATGAACGAATTAAATCCACAACTTATGAAATAACAATTGAATGTAATCAAATCATATTGCAAGCATGTACATGGTTTCGAATCACCCCCCCAACTAAGGGGTTTGGTTCCTCATACTCACAACACAAAGTTTATTGAATTGAAACATTGAAAACATAAGAAAGATTACACCTAAAAGTTCCAGCAATCTGCAATAGACTAGCAAGCACATTCAAGAGCACTCCTTCTTCCTTCTTGTTGCGGCACCAGGTATGGAGATGGTTTGGGATGGTTTTGGATGAGGTAGAATAGTGGAAAAATGTCTAGGATGGGTGTATGGCATGGCTAGGGGGGTTTGGGTTCAGAAAATATGGATTTGGGTGAAGAATGGGCACGGCAAGGGTGAGGACAGGTTTTGGGCGTGAATGGAGTTGTATGGATGTGTGTGGAATGTTTTGTGGCTGCAACAAGGAGGTTTATTTAATGGAAAACAGAAATTAAAACCCTAGGTTGATTAGGAAATCAGAAATTAGGAAATAAATCAGAAAATTAAAGGAAAGGGCAAGGGAAATTCGGCTAGGGTTTAAAACACAAAAGGAAGGTGTTCTAAAGCATAAAAATAGGAAATAAGGAAGAGGAAATGCAAAGGGGGGGTGCGGCAAGGGTTCAAAAGGGTTCTAGGCTTTTGTTTTGTGTCCTAGAATGCTTAGAAAGTCTTCATAATTGCTGGAACTTTTAGGGACAATTAGGAAAAATCAAACCAAAGTAGGAAACCTTGGCTGAACTTTCCTACTTCAAGTAGGAATCCTTGTTGGAGTAGGAATCCTTGTTCTTCTAGGAATCCTCATGTGATTAGGAATCCATCTTCAATTAGGAATCCTTCGTTGATTAGGAATCCTTCGTCGATTAGGAATCCTCCTTCATGTAAGCACTTTCCTACTTCAACTAGGAAACCTTGTTCAAGTAGGAATCATCATCTTCAAGTCTTCAAATTCGTCCAAACCTTGGCTCCAATTATGTGATAATCATTCCAAGCCCAATTTTGCTCCAAAAAGCTCCAAAATGCATCTTCTTGCATCCTTTGGCCTTAAAACCTGAAAACACATAAAACTAGCTTAAAAGATTACGTTAACTAAGAAAACAACATGGAAATGCATAAGAACTAGCTAACTAAGGCGCATAAATATGCTCCTATCAGTGTACAAGTCATAAACGCTTAGAGCCTACCACGGTGGAAGGCCACGAAAAAGTGTTCTAAGCACTCTTACGCTTTCAACTTAATATTTGTTTGGTTGAGGGATTTTAAGGTCTCATCAATTTTATTTATTTAATCACAATCAAATAAATAATGTCCTATTACAACTATTTGTCCAAAGTTAATGAAATTAGTAGCATATGATATCCCCACTATTCGTTTTCATAAAACAAATCAATATCAAAACATTTTTCAAAATATTGGAGATATATATAACTACTAATTAGATTCATTATAGGTCTAGTAGCGTATGATACTCCCACTATTTGTTTTGAAGAAAACAAATCAATATGAAAAACGAATTTTTCAAATATTGGAAGTAACTACTACTACTAAGGTTTTTGCATTCCTTTGAAATTGGACTTTATAGTTATCTTAGGCTCTTGGATGACTATGGACTTATTAGGTTATTGCAACAACGAGCCATCATTGTTGAATATAAACTCGGGGAGGTTGTGTCAATTTAATTACGTGCTTATCAATCCAATTAAAACCATTTTCATTGAGCCATTAGAAATGAAAGACAATCATTCATTGCTAATTTGGGCATTGGACCCTTTTAGTCTTTAATCTCATGTCAAAACTGACACACCCCATCCCGAAGGAGGGCATGCTGGCCGTCACGTGAGAGTGACGTAACCATTTGTACAGTACGGAAGCTTTAATTATACAACTTCAAAGTTAATACACCCGAAGGTGCGTCCTAATTTGGTCCATTCTGTCAGAACCCCACTGAATTCCTCGTAGCCACCACACCTCAGCTATTCTTTAACCTGGAGGGGCGCAAAACCAAAATTGAGTGGGTCAGTAAAACAAATCTTTTCAAATCCAACTTTTCTCAAAACATTGTAACCCCTCTCCGTAAAACTTGTATACTTTCCCAGAAATGTAAAATATAAATATACATATATAATCTCAAAACTTCAATTCACTTTTTCAACATTTTTCATATCAGTTATGCCATGCCATGTCTAAATTCAACAGTTAAGTATGAATGCATCAACAATAATCATATCAGGTGCAAGAAAGAAATCAACCGGAGGCCCTCTAATAGCCCTGTACGGTTGAACCTAGAGCTCAAAATCTATCACTCTCACTCTGCCGGAGTCACCTCTGTGACCTGTCCGGCCTTCTGCACATAAGTCGGAACCACCTAATGTAGTCTGTACGACTTAATGGTTAATATTACGCTCTAGTGCTTCTCTCATCAATCATCTGTGCACATAATCTAAGGTCACCCACCAGTCGAAATCTCACTAACACTCTTCGACTGGCCCGTCGCACCCACTCCGCGTGGACTGTGCGACCAGCATCTACTTGGATCCAAGGCGAGCGTGCGATGCGGTGAATACTATAAGCACTGAACCATGGTGCAGGATTTGAGCTCAATATACATCAACATCATCATAACAGTAATTAAATACTCACCTGATACTCACCTGTGCGTCCGCCGCACCATTCATTCATATGCATTATATCTCAATTCATACTTTTCATATCATTTCATGCATGGCAATTCGATTCACATTTCTATATACTTTTCATATACTTTTATGCATGGCATCTCAATTCACATTTCAATATACTTTTCATATCATTTTATACATTGCATTTAAAGCATACTTTTATTAAATTTCAATTTCTGGGAAAACGTCAAGTGTATATATATACGGAAAACAAAACTGCCCACTCACCTGGAGTTCGCCCTACAACTCCCTAGCACAATACACCAAGGCGTCATGACGATCGGCGCCTAAAACAATAATCAATTCCAACCTTAGAATTCATATCGATAGAATATATAACTTATATAAAATACGTCACTACGTAGTTCGATCCGGAAGATCCACCACTCAGATTTTAAATCCATAACTTCCAGAGGTCCACAATATATCTCTAGGATAACCTCCTAAAATTTCATTACCATCCAACGGTCGGATCTCCGTCAATTAACAAAACTAGGTGACGGTTAACATTCTATATTATGGACTTACAACTCCAATTTCGGAAGATCCGCAAATCGGATTCCCAATCTGTAAGTTCCTATAATCCTCAAATATTACGTATTACAACGTATCAAAGTTTGGTAACGATCCAACGGTCGGATCGTCAATTCACATTTTCACCTAATGCGAAAACTATAAAACGTTATTCGAACACCTAACCAACAATCCTTAATAACTTTCTCATACGGTGCTCAATTTGGGTATATGAATATACCACAGTGATCTACTCGACGTCACGGACGTCGACATATTTTTAAAATAATTTTTTACTCTAGCACGCGCCCCCACGCGCCAAGGAAGGCACGGGTCCACGCGCCCCCACGCGCACCTTCTTCTTCCTTGGGTCGCCGGACTGGTTTTTCCGGCGGCCGTTTTCTGGGCAGTTTTTCAAATTGCCATAACTTTGTCATTTCTCAACGAAATCAAGTGATTCAAAAACGAAAGTTGTAGCCCTTGAAGAGACAAAGAGAATGGTACCTTGCACAACACCTAGTTCGCCGTGGTTTGGCAGGAAACTTCCTCGAAATCCTCGGAGGTCGCCGGAAACTGGGTAAGATTCAAATGAGTATAACATCTTCAATACTCAACGAAATTGAGTGAAACAAAAAGGAAAGTTGTAGTACTTGACGAGATGAAGAGATGGATACCTACCTCGACTCCTAACTCGCCGGGGATTCGCTGGAAAAAGCCTCGAAAGCTCCGGCCAAACTTTGAACTTGTCGATCTCCGTGTTCTTTCGACCAAAAACTTCCAACGAAGCACTCCGAGCTTCCTTGGGACCTCACTAAGCTCACTATGAGCTTGGATTGTCCTAAAAATCAACCAACAAAAAGTTCATGAATAGTGCCAAACTCGGACCTCGAGTTTTCAACGCGAAAACGAAGGATTCCTTACCTGAAAATGGTGTCTACGTGATCGTGGAGGTTCCAGGAGTTCGATGGTGGTCTTAACTCCGTCGTTGGTAGAAGTTTAGGGTGGTTTTGTGGTGGTCCGTGTGAGTTCGAAGGAGAGGGAGAGAGACAGAGAATGAGAGATTGTGAGGGAGGATAGAGAGAGACAGGGTACGGGAAATAGGGAGGGATTTGAGGTGTGTGGTCCTACCTAACCCCAAATCACAAAATTCCATCTCCAAATAACTTAGGAACATATATTTCACCAATATATAATTCACATATCTTAATCACGTTTAAGGGCAATTCCGTCAATTTACAATCACGAGTGTAAAACTTTGGGACGGGCTGTGACAAAAACCCTCTTTTCGTTATGTCTCCTTTACCAATAGTTAAAGAAACTCTAGTCTAGCACTAGAGGGAATCCACTAACGAATAGAGATTAAGAAGTAATAAGAATTACAAACCGATTTGTACAAATTCCTATAAATTACATATACTAAAAGGGGAGAGAAAGATTAACGTCAAACGTGACAAAGTCCAATTAAACAGTAATTAAAACGCATTCCCAAGGTTCAAACAATTTGATTTTAGCGCCTTATCATATAGCTCAATTATCGTTTAAGGCATAAGTCCAAAGTCATCCATTTCATAACTACTTAAACACATTTAAATAATCATAAAGGAATGCAACATAAACATTTAGATTTAGTGCATATGGGCATAATAATGTTATGAGTTTAAACAACTAACAAAATTAAAATCAAATATTTTAACTTTCTAGTTAGTAGGGGCCTAAATGTAAATATGAAAAGTTAGGGGTAAAAACGTAAATACTCAAAAGTATAAAATATCAACTTTTCAAAGATTACAAAAGACCCCCCAAGTGGATAAATCCACTAGGGTGGCCGGCCACATTAAGGGGGATGGGAAGTCTCACCCATCAAGCTTTAATTCAATGCAAAGAAGAAAAATCCAAATTTGCTTGTCACTTGGTTTTAGCATTAAATGGTTTTAATGAAAAAGTGATGGAAATATCCTAGACAAGTCTAGGGTTTTAAAAGGTTTTAATATGGTTATGGATGGTAAGAACATCACCCAAAACCATGAAACCATGCATGAAAACCAACTAAAACATTTTCACCCAAAACCAAACTATGAACACCAAGAACAAAACCATGAACATAATTTCAAGATTTGTACATTCTTGGTGATTTTTCAAACCCAAAAACAAAAGTGACAAGAACTCTTTTTCCTAGCTTTAAAAGGATGTGTGAGTGGTTTACAATAAAACACAAACACAACCCAAAACCACCCCCAAAACCGTGCCAACCACAAAGAACAAAAAAAACCCCAAATTTTGTTCATGACTTATTCTTCATTCATGCATACAAAACATCTTTTACATGGACATCTTTTTCAACTCTTGATTTATATTTTTCAACCATTGAAAAACAAAAGATAAACATACTTTTAAATGAAGAAATAATATGTCATACTAGTCTTAAACTCATTTTTCATTCATGCATACAAAACACTTTTGCATACATATCTTTTTCAACTTTTGACTAACATTTTTCAACTATTGAAAAGCAAAAGATAAACATGCTTTGAATGAAACAATAATATGTCATACATAACATTAATACCCATATGCATAAAATCCAAAAGGACACATTATACATAAACCTTTGGCTCTGATACCACTTGAAGGGAAAACTATGAGATTCTAGTATGGGATTTCTAAATGACTATCATGCATATTCAAATCAAATTTAATATACGAAAGCAGCGGAAGCATTTATAACATATTATCAAAGCTATAGTCATGCAAATCCCCTTCAAGGTTCATAGGTTTATATATAATGCATCAAAACAATTTAAAGAATCAAGAACAAAGTGAAGGTTAGTCTTATACCTCTTGATCTAGACTTGAGACCAAGGATGGACCACCTCCAAGTCCTTTGCTCCTTGAAATCCTTGAGCCTAGCTTCCCTCCTTGCCTCCTCCACTTTGTTAGAATGAGTGCTCCTAGGTTCTCTTCAAGTTTCCAAAGTAGGAAACCTCTAAAGATCCTCACCCACTAGTGTAGTGAGAAGGATGAAGGAATGACCAAAGGGGTGTAAGATATGTTAGTAAAAACCCCCTATGGTGGCCGGCCTTTGTGGTTCAAGAGAGCTATTTTCTTTTGCCTCTTTTGTTGTTCAAAACTCACAAAAACCCTTATGAACTTTATCTCTATAAAGTTCCTTATATAGACAAAAGAAAACCTAGTCAACACTTGAATAAATATCTCTCCTTCCCCACATAATATGGCCGGCCCTCTTTGTGTTGTTTGGGCTTTGGGCTTTCATTTATTTCAAGTCGTCCAATGCTTGAATTAAAGCCCAATGGGTTTAGGCCCAATGGGCCCAATTAAACCCGAACGTTTCTTCAAGCCCAAAACGATCTTTATCGCTTTTATGATTTCTTTAGACTTTTCTAAATTAATCACAACACATAATTAATCCAATTAATTGTTTCCATCATCCATTAGTTACACACAATATTGTTTTGGTGAACAATCTTTTAGGTTCTAATTAGCAAGGCAGTGAGGTGATTGGCATCAATCCAATTGCTTATATTTAATTCAATCACTTAGTGAATTAAAACTTCATTTTAATTCACCTTTCTTCTTTGACGACTATATTTAATCATCTAGAAGAACTCACAAGCTATGAGTGACATCTAACCATATGTCATAGCTACCCAAGCTAATGTAGAAGTTTATTCGAAGAACCTAGTCAGTTGGAATTACAATGTAATTCAATCCTTTTCTAACACAATACTCTCAATCACATTACTAGGGTATGGATATATTATGTCAAACCCCTAATGTGATTATTCCTTCTTATATGATTCAATTGAGTCGTATAGGAACGCTTTCCTTTATTACGCTCGATACTTCGGCCGAAGATTCCCGAATCATATCTTAGAGTATTCTTCCTCTCTTATCGAGGATTAAAGATTCCTTGTTGCGCATACACTTGCCTTCATGACTAAGTGGCTTAACCCCAACTATGCCGTTGACATTCTGATAGAGTGACGTTTGACATAATCAAAGATTGAGTACTTAAGCACAAGACAACGACGATGCCTCAGGTCAAAGGACTACTTACATTATTCCAACCATTAGAGTTACTTGCTTGACATGTGAGTAGACCTCCATGCAAGTACTCTCGTTCGATTGTGTTCAGTGAACTCATTCCCTTAATGAGCACCTACATACTTGTCTTAGTGTCACAACACGAATGGGATGAGACTTTCCATCCTTCCAATTGAAGCGGACACAGTATGTACCAGTCTACGCATTGTCAGTATCCCTCCGACAATCCAATGACCAGGAACCTTTTGGACATCTGGTTATGTGAAGAAGGTCTCTGTAGTCTAACATCATTAGATTGCTTCTTCAATCGATCCATTGTCCATGGATACACTATTTAGGACATATATCGTTTATTGAGATAGTCCTAATTCGTGTCTTTGCCATTTGATGTATAAGATTCATCCATACATCCATTCATTTGTCCTGAAAGATTTCTTCCAAAGATTGACTTTCAGGGCATATTTCCAACACGACCTCCACTACTTGCAAACATAAAGTTGTAACTATTAGGTGAAACTTCCCTATGTTTTAGCTTCAAATTCCTGTATGAAAACTAAGTTGGCCACCTTAATTAACACACAAAAATAAGTCATCAATCAAACGGTTAAGCAAATTGCATTCACAATTCATGAAATAACAATTAGACGTAATCAATTCATCTTGCAAGCATAATCATGGTATTGAATAACCCCCTAGCCAAAAGGCTTAGTTCCTCATGTTCACAAAACAAAGGAAAACAGATTCATACATTGTAAATATAAGAAAGAGAACACCTAAATATTCCAACGATTCGATGTTGAACGCCTAGAATCTTCAAGTACTTCTTCTTCCTCTCCTTTGCTGCGGCACATGGACTATGGCTAGGTTTTTGGGTTATTGAATGATGTAGAATGGATGGGGGACGTATGGAAGTGTTTAGGGTTGATGGGTGGTGCGGCTAGGGATGATTTGTGGTAGAAAATTGGGTGAATGGTGGTAGAATGGTGCGGTTGAAGATGGAGATTGGTTTCTGGCGTGAATGGTTATTTTCTGGATGAATGGGAATGTTTGTGGCTGCACAAAGATGTTTATTTAAAGGGATTTAGGAAATTAAAACCCTAGGTTAATTAGGCAAACAGAAATTAAGTCTAAGGCTTCTAGAATTAGGAAACAAAATCATAAACTTAAGGGAAATTAGCTAAAAGGTGTAGGCTAGGGTATGAAACACAAAAGGAAAGTGTTTTAATTTAGAAAATAGGGAAGAATCACTCTCCCTTGCACGGCAAGGAAGAGGAAAGGTCAAGGGATTGCGGCTGTGATGTGGGAAAGGTTTAGGGAAAGGTTTGATGTCCTAAAACTGAAGGGGAAGTGGATCCCTTGCACGGCAAGGGGATGGAGGATTGGGAAAGATGCGGCAAAGGTCCCTAAGAGTTCTAGGGCCTTTGTTTTGTGTCCTCAAATGCACGTGTAGTCCTCAAAGTGGCTGGAACATGAGTACTTTTAGAATTAGGAAAGGTCAAACCAAAATAGGAAACCTTGGCTTAACTTTCCTACTTCAAGTAGGAATCCTTGTTGGAGTAGGAATCCTTGTTCTTCTAGGAATCCTCATGTGATTAGGAATCCATCTTCAATTAGGAATCCTTCATTGATTAGGAATCCTTCGTCGATTAGGAATCCTAATTTCTTCAAGTCTTCAATTCATCCATTCCTTTTGCTCCAAAAGGCTCCAAATTACATCATTTTGCACACTTCGGCTTTGGAATCTGAAAACACACAAAAGTGACTTTAAACACTAAAATAACTAAGGAAACACAACGTAAATGCACGAGAACAAGCCAAGTAAGTCGCATAAATATGCTCCTATCAATGAGCCGAGAGCCAAAAAGCCTATCCCATTCATTATATGTTTAAGTTTAACCCCGTTGAGCCTTGTTCAGCCTATGTTCTTTGTTAACCCACACTATCCTCACCTAGCCTAGATTAGGACCATCCATACCCTTGTTCTTGAAGCATAGTAAAACATGACTCAAATTGAATTCCTTTTGATTAATGTATTGCAGAAAACAAGTGTGGGGGAAGTAATTCTTGTGTGTGTGTGTGTGCCAAAGTCCTTAATAAGGCACGGGTCGGAAAAAAAAAAGTTGTGAAAATGTATGAAAAAGAGTTCTGAAGTGTTGTTTGTAGAAGAAAGGGTCCAAAACATTGAATTCGGCCCTAAGTTTTGCTCAAATCTTCCCTTTGTGTTAAAAGTTGATTTCTGCATTCTAAAGTGAATTCTAAGTTTCGATTTCATTACTTTGCTTGCTATTGCCTTAGGAACGTTTGTTATCCTTATCTTTCCTTCGTTAACCATTACCCCAAGCCTCGTTACAACCCTTGACTTCTATCTTGAGTGTTATGTGTTTCAATTTGTGGAGTTTGAATTTGGTTTGAGCATATGGTGTCACTGGTTCTCACATCTAAGTAGTAGCATTCCATTCATGAGATCATATCTAAACATGCTTAATAACTCCAGAAATTGCTTTCTTTGTAACACATATATGTGAGTGTTCGTTTTCATGTTTACATCAATCTTCTCACATATAACTAGTGTACTGTGTAGTCAGAAAATGTGTGAAAATAGAGAGTATCTTGTAAGGAATTGAGCAAATTCTCTAAGGCATGTTACTACATTCAAAACATCATTTTAATTGGTTAAATGAGAACTAGTAAATGGTGACTATGATTAAGTATGTGCTCAAGTGTGAAGATAACTAAAATATGTGGGAATAATGATTTTTAACATGTCATGTGCATTGGAAATCCTTGAGGCAAATGTTGGAAGGATTAGAATGTGTTTTGTTTACTTTGTTTTGTTTGTTTGTTTCGTTTTGCTCGAGGACTAGCAAAAGCTAAGTGTGGGGGAATTTGATAGGAGCATATTTATGCAACTTAGTTAACATGTTTTCTTGCATTTACTTAGTTAGTTATTGCTTATAAGAGTGTTTTAAGCTATTTTCGTGTGTTTGTAGGTCCTAATAACAAAGTTGGAAAGAAAGTGCATTTTGGTGCAATTTGGAGCAATTTTGGGCCAAAATGGATTGCATGCATATGGAGCAAGTGGGATGGACGTTTTTGGTGTTTTAAAAAGGGTTTCAACACATGCAAAAATCTGAATAATGAAGTTGAAGTGTGGAAGTGTGCAGATACATACACTTAAGGAACAATTTGAAAAGAAAAGAAGTGAAAGATGCCATTTGTTGGATTGCTTTACAAGATGTATTCACATTTTCAGCAACTACAAACATAATTGCAAGCTGAAATGATGCATAGCAGTAGAGGTGTAAAGTGGCCGAAAGTTGATGTTTGCAAGATGAAATGATGCAAAACATGTGTGTGAAAGTTGTCTAACAGCTAGTACATGTGGAAAAGGGATGGAATACAAGGCAAATGCATCAGAAATTGAAGAATGAAGGCACATGGACAGCTACAAAGGAGTTGAATTAGCAAAAGAGGAATGATTGCCTTTTGTTAAAGGCAAGACACAATGATAAAAGAGCATGTGAACTAGCTGTTTTTGCATCATTTTGGTCTTTGTTTGTATTGTTTATTGAAGCCACTTGAGTGATTCTTTGCTTTGGAGCTTCTATAAATAGGGAGTGAAGGGAAGAACACTACAGAGGACACTACATCAAAAACACAATCAGCCACACCACCCATTCTCCATCCATTCTTTTAGCCAAACCCATCTACATATTCATACACTACGTCACAAACACATTTTCAGCCATCTTTCTCTCTTTTGCCACACCCCCCATCCATCCTAAACACCACCATACCATTTCCCATCCATTCCTCCATACAAATACCATCCAAACCTATCCCCAAAACCTTGTGCCGCAGCAAAGAGGAAGGAGGAGAAGCCTTGGATGTGCATGCCATTCAAGTTAGGATCGTTGGAGCGTTTAGGTGTTTTCTTTCTTTTGATTTCAATGTTTAAATTCTATACTCTTTCTTTTGTACGTATGAGGAACTAAACCCCCCCTGGATTCGAAACCATGTTTATGCTTGCTATATGATTTGATTACTTTCAATTGCGTTTCATAAGTTGTGAATTCAATTTACTTATCTACATGAATTAAAACTGATTTGTATGTGTTGGTTGAGAGTGCACGCTTAATTTTCATGCATAAGTTTGATGCTAGGATATAAGGGAATTTCACCTAATCGTTATGAACTTATATTCAAAAGTAGTAAAGGTTGTTGATCACAATCGTGTCAAGTAAATTCTTGGCAAAAGTTTTGTGCAATTCATAGTAACGAGTGCCTCGCCAATGCTTATGATTTTCATAGAACTTAATGATCTTTGCTTGTATCTTTGTTATGCAATTCATGCAGGGAACTTGTGAGGAATGCTTTGGGTTGTCGTATGCAATTCATCCAATTCGATAACTTTAGGAAAATCTGAGGGTTAATTAGTGCAATTCACGGTTAATTTGGGGCGTTGGGAATTCATGGTTTATTGAGAAGCAATTGGAAATCGTTTTGTATGCAAGTGTGACATGTGTGGAGAAGAACCCCTTAGCTAGCTTTCCATCCATTCACTTTTATCAAATTCGTTTTGGAATCTGATCAATTTACAAAGTTTGTTCTTGTTTTCAATTTTCGTCAAAACTCAATCCCCATTTATTTTGAAGTGTTAGATTAGTTAGAAATCAATTTAGTTTGTGTTTTTAGGTGTCTTGAGTCAAGTCATAACCCAATTTCGTCCAATTTAGTGTTAGGTGTTCAAAATTGCCTAGAAAGTGTTTTTAAGGCAGTTTTGAGTGTTTATTTGCTGTTTTGAGTCTTTTGGTTTGTTTTGGTGTTTTATAGTTTAGTTTTGCATTCTTTGAGTCTAGTTTAGTGTTTTAAACTTTGTTTTTACGTTTTGAGTCAGTTTCAAGTGATTTGGCAATCCCTCCTAATCCCCGGCCTAGAACGATCCCTATTTACATACTTTGCTACAATTGATAAAAAGAGGGTTTAATTTGTGTGCTTATATATTTCGCATCAGGGATTAGGAGGGATTGCTAATCTACTTAAAACTGACTCAAAAATATAAAACTAGGCTTGAAAACACTTAACTAGACTCAAAGAACTCAAAACAAACTAAAAAGACTCAAAACAGCACAAAACAATCAAATAGACTTAAAACAGACTCTAGGGAGTTATTTGGACGAAATTTGGCTTTTACTTGACTCAAAATACTTAAGAACACAAGTTTGGACAGATTTTAACTAATTTGACTTAACAAAGTAAAGGGGATTGGGTTTTGGACGAATTTGAAGTAAAACAAGTAAACGAAAGACTTAAACAGATTTTGGCACGAAATTAGGGTAAATGGATGGGTGATAAGCTAGCTAGAGGGTTCTTCTCCACACATGACACACTTGCATACAAATCGATTTCCAATTGCTTTTCCAATAAACCATGAACCTCAATGCCCCAGATTAACCGTGAACAACACTAATTAACCCTCAGATTTTCCTTAAGTCATTGAATTGGATGGATAATGCATCGGCAACCCAAATTATTCTTCAAAAGTTCCCTACATGAACAGCATAATAAAGATACAATCAAAGATCATTAAGCTTTGTAAAAATCATAAGCATTGACAAAACATTTGCAACTATGATGAGCATGATACTCCTGCCAAGAATTCACTTAACACGATTGTGACTAGCAAACCTCCACTAGTTATGAATATAAGTTCATAACGATTAGGTGAAACTCCCTAGCATCAAATTCATGCATGCAAACTAAGTATACATCCTTAATCCACAAACAAGAATAAGTTTTGAATCAAATAGTTAAGTAAATTGCATTCATGATTTGTAGAATCACAATTGGAAGTAATCAACTCATATTGCAAACATGTTCATGGCTTTGAATTTCCCCCTAGCTAAAACGAGTTTAGCTCCTTATGTTCGCAAAACAAAGATACATAATTATTGATCAAAAAAAAAAAAAAAAGATACATAAACTTAGACATTGAAAACAAAAGATTGAAACACCTAAAAACGTTCCAGTAATCCAACTTGAATGGCAAGCACGTCCAAGGGTCCTCCATCTTCTTCTTTGCTGCAACACAAGGTATGGGTGAAGGTTTGAGTGATGAATTGTATGGGAGAATGGCTGAAAGTATGAATGGTAGCGAATGGTTGAAGGAAGGCTGCGACAAGGAACTTAAATAAAAATAGCCAAGTATGTCAAAATCCTAGGGAAATAAAGCTAGGGTGCCGCAGAATTAAAGGGAAAGAGAAAAGAAAGTTTTAATTATTTTAGAAGGATTTTAACTCTAAGTCCACAAGGAAAAAGGGTAAGATATGTGGCAAGGGTAGGAAAAGAGGAAAGGAGGATCCCTTGCACGGCAAGGGAAAAAGGAAAGGGAAGAAAGGTGCGGCACCCTTTGTGGCAGGGATTAGGTCTTCTAGAAACATGTAATTAAGTGTCCTAAAGTATTTAGGACACCCATTTGCAACTGGAACATAGGTGCATTAGGATTAGGAAAGTTTAGGACAAAATAAGGTAACTTGGCTAACATTCCTTCTTTCTTCTTTCATCCTTTACTTCCTTTTCTTGAATTAATTTCTTCATAACTTCAGCATAATCCTAGCCTCTTTGGCCTTCAATTTCGTCCATCCACCTTGCTCCATGCATGTCTATCCATTCCAAGCCCAAAATTGCTCCAAAATGCTCCAAAATGCACTTTCTTGCTACTTTAGCTCTTTGGACCTACAAACACACGAAAATAGCTTAAAATACTAAAATAACTATGAACTAACAACATAAATGCAAGAAAACAAGCTAACTAAGTTGCATAAATACGCTCCTATCGCCAATGTCGGTCACATTATGAAAAATGTGATTCCGGGCAACGAAAAAATCTCACAAGATGCAAACGAAGCGTCCAAGAATCTCCGAGTTCATCAGCTTCGTTATCGGAGAAGCATCCGACAAATGCCAAAGAGAAAAGCACAAGACCATAAAAGAGGAAGACATCATTCAAGGATTATGTAAATCAAATAAAATCGTAGCTCCATAAATGTAGAGATCCTAAAGAAGTAAAGCTAAACGTTCCAAAGCAACAAAGATTAGAACAAAGGCTACACTAACTACAAACAACAAAATGATCACCACCCAACTTTACTACCTTACAATAATAATAACACTCGCGCATGCCAAAGGCCTTTTTATTTTAATCACAAGGGCTACGCACACGTAAAGATCTTTTACATATGTTTGGTAAATGATTGAACGAAAATAATGCTAAAGCAAAAGTGTAGGACGTAGGATAAAAATTTTGGAGGTGCTATGACGAAATGATGATATGTTATGATACATTGTCATTGAATTAAAAAAAATAAAAAATAAAAACTCAGAATGAAGAATTTATAAACGAGGAGGACATCATTCAAGGATTATGTAAATGATGCGTAAAATAACTAAACACACAAATTAACCCTCTTGTTGACAATTGTAGTATGGATAAGTAGGGATCGTTCTTAAACCGGGGATTAGGAGGGATTGCTAAAACACTCTAAACTGACTCAAATCTGTAAAACAAAGTTTAAAATACTAAACTAGACTCAAAGAATGCAAAACTAAACTCTAAAACACTAAAACAAACCAAAAGACTCAAAACAGCAAACAAACACTCAAAATTGCTGTAAAAACCACTTTCTGGGCAGTTTTGGGACTCTAACACAACTTGGACGAATTTTGGTTTTCTAATGACCTAAAACACCTAAAAACATATTCTAAGACAATTTCTAGTTAATATGACTCAAAGAAATAAGATGGGTTGATTTTGGACGAAAATAAATAAAACAAAGCAAGAACAATGTAAACAGATTTTTAGATAGAATTAAGTAAATTGATGGGTGATAGACTAACTAGAGGGTTGTTCTCCACACATGATATACTTGCATTCAACTTTGATTTCCAATTGCTTTTTTCAATAAACTATGAATCTCAACGCCCTAGGTTAACTGTGATAGCACTTTTTTAACCTTCAAGTTTTCCTAAAGTTAGTGAACATGCAACAACTCAAAACATTCTCTAAAAGTCCCTTACGTGAAAAGTACAATAAAGGTACAATCAAAGATCATTAAGCTTCATGAAAACTATAAGCATTGACGAGGCAATTGTTACTATGAAAAGCATGAAACGTTTGCCAAGAATTCACTTAACACGATCGTTTATAAGCGACCTCCACTACTTGCAAACATAAGGTTGTAACTATTAGGTGAACCTTCCTTATGTTTTAGCTTCAAATTCCTGCATGAAAACTAAGTTGGCCACCTTAATTAACACACAAAAATAAGTCATCAATCAAACGGTTAAGCAAATTGGATTCACAATTCATGAATTAACAATTAGACGTAATCAATTCATCTTGCAAGCATAATCATGGTATCGAATAACCCCCTAGCCAAAAAGGCTTAGTTCCTCATGTTCACAAAACAAAGGAAAACAGATTTATACATTGTAAATATAAGAAAGAGAACACCTAAATATTCCAATGATTCGATGTTGAACAGCTAGAACCTTCAAGTATTTCTTCTTCCTCTCCTTTGCTGCGGCACAAGGGTTGGGGGTGAGTTTTTGGGAGTTATGGATGATGTAGAATGATAGGTTTATGGGTTGGATGAATGTAGGGGTCGGCTAGGTATGTTTCTGGGCAGAAATTAGGGTGAATGGTGGTAGAATGGTGCGGTTGAGAGTGGAGGCTAGTTTCTGGCGTGAATGGATAGTAGATGGATGTCTTTGTGGCTGCAAAAGAGAGTTTTATTTAAAGGATTTCAGGAATTAAAACCCTAGGTTATTTAGGTAATCAGAAATTAAGTCTAAGGCTTCTAGAAATGGGAAACAAAATCAGAAAATTAAAGGAAAAGGCAAGGTATATGCGGCAAGGGTTAAAAATAGATTAGGAAAGTGTTTGAATGCAAGGAATCAGGAAACAATCCTCTCCCTTTCACGGCAAGGAAGAGGAAATACCAAGGGGGTGCGGCAAGGGTTCACAATGTGCAAGGGATGTGTATTTGATGTCCTAGAATGCTTAGGATGCCTTCAAAGTTGATAAAACTTAGGAACATTTAGGAAAGGTCAAACCAAAGTAGGAAACCTTGGCTTAACTTTCCTATTTCAAGTAGGAATCCTTCTTGGAGTAGGAATCCTTGTTCTTCTAGGAATCCTCATGTGATTAGAAATCCATATTCAATTAGGAATCCTTCGTTGATTAGGAATCCTAATTTCTTCAAGTCTTCAATTCATCCATTCCTTTTGCTCCAAAAGGCTCCAAATTACATCATTTTGCACACTTCGGCTTTGGAATCTGAAAACACACAAAAGTGACTTTAAACACTAAAATAACTAAGGAAACACAATGTAAATGCATGAGAACAAGCCAATTAAGTCGCATAAATATGCTCCTATCAGTAAATCCAATAAAATCGTAGCTCTATAAATGTAGAGATCCTGAGAAGAAAAGCTAAACATTCCAAAGCAACAAAGATTAGAACAAAGGCTACACCAGCTACAAACAACAACAGGATCACCACCTAACTTCACTACCTTACATAATAATAACACTCGCGCATGCCAAAGGCCTTTTATTTTAATCACAAGGGCTACGCACCTGTAAAGATCTTTTACATATGTTTGGTAAATGATTGAATGAAAATAATGCTAATGCAAAAGTGTAGGATGTGGGATAAATTTTTTGGAGGTGCTATGACGAAATGATGATATGTTTTGATACATTGTCATTGAATGAAAAAAAAAATACTCAGAATGAAGAATTTACATTCATAAGACATTACAAAAACAAAAGAAGGCAATCATGGTGTAACATTCCTAGATTAATCCTAGTAGTATATTATATGCGTTTATTTGCTTAAGTTCCAAAGGGTGACAAACGCATGCTTGTTTGATCACATGAATGCCGAAAATAGTCCAAATACACTCCATAAGGAAACACCAAGTACTTTTGACACCCAATAAGATTTTTCTCTTTTGAGTACTCATTCTTATGATCATAGTGGCGTATTATATGTGTTTATTTGCTAAGTTCCAAATAGTATCAAATGCACGCTTGCTTGACCACATGAATGTCGAAATAGTCCAAAAACTATGACTTTTTGACACCCAACAAGCTTTTGATCTTTTGAGTACTCATTCTTATGGAACTAGTAGCGTATTATACATTTTTATTTGCTTATGTTCTAAAGGGTGTCAAATGCATGCTCATCTATTTCTATGAATGCTGAAAACAGTCCAAATACACTCCATATGGAAAAACTGTGTACTTTTAAGACCCAATAAAGTTTTGATCCTTTGAGTACTCATTGTTATGGTCCTAGTAGCGTATTGTATGTGTTTATTTTCTTAAGTTTCAAAGGGTGTCAAACGCACGCTTGTTTGTTTCCATGAATGCCAAAAACTGTCCAAATACACTCCATATGGAAAAACTGTCTATTTTTGACACCCAATAAGGTATTATGTGTTTATTTTCTTAAGTTCCAAAGGGTGTCAAACACACCCTGGTTTGATCACATGAATGCTGAAAACAATCCAAATAAACGTTGTGTACTTTTGACACCCAATAAGGTTTTGATCTTTTGAGTACTCATTGTTATGGTCTTAGTAGCGTATTATATGTGTTTATTTTCTTAAGTTCCACAGGGTATCAAACACATGCTCGTTTGACCACATGAATGCGGAAAACAGTCCAAATACACTACAAATAGAAAATTTGTGTACTTTGAACACCCCATAATGTTTCGATCTTTTGAATACCCATTCTTATTGTCCTAGTAGCATATTATATGTGTTTATTTTCTTAAGTTACAAAGGGTATCAAATGGACGCTTGTTTGTTTCCATGAATACCAAAAATAGTCGAAATACACTCCATACGGGAAAACTATGTACTTTCGACACCCAATACGCCTTTGATCTTTTGAGTACTCACTGATATAGTCCTAGCAGTGTATTGTATGTGTTTATTTGCTTAAGTTTCAAATGGTATCAATAGCATACTCGTTTGTCTCCATGAATGTCGCAAGCACTCCAAATAAACTCCATAAGGACAAAATGTGTACTTTTGACACCCAATAAGCTTTTGATCTTTTGAGTACTCATTGTTATGGTCCTCGTAGCATATAATGTGATCATTTTCTTAAGTTCCAAAGGGTGTCAAACGCACCCTCGTTTGATCACTTGAATGTCAAAAATTGTCCAAATGCACTCCCAAGAAAAAACTTTTTGCTTTTGACACCCAATAAAATTTTGATCTTTTGACCACTCATTCTTTTGGTCCTAGTAGTGTATTATATGTGTTTATGTTTGACGTTTCAAAAAGTGTCAAAACGCGCACTCATTCGACCACATTAATTTTGAAAACAGTCTAAATACGCTCCATAGAGAAAAACTACGCACTTTTGACACCCAAAAAGGTTTTGATCTTTTGGATACTCATTCTTATGGTGCTAGCAGCATATTATATGTGTTTATTTTCTTAAGTTCCAAAGGTTGTCAAACGCACGCTCGTTTGTTTCCATGAATGTTGAAAACAATCCAAATACACTTCGTAAGGAAAACCTATGTAGTTTTTACTCTGAATAAGCTTTTGATCTTTTGAGTACTCATTGTTATGATCCTAGTAGTATATTTTGTGTTCATTTGCTTATGTTCCAAAGGGTGTCAAACACACCCTCGTTTGGTCACATGAATGCTGAAAATAGTCCAAATGCACTCCCCAAGAGAAAATTTGTGTGCTTTTAACACCCAACAAAGATTTGATCTTTTGAAATCTCAATCTCCTAGTGGCGTATTATGTGTTTATTTTCTGAAGTTCCAAAGGGTGTCTAAATGCATGCTCGTTTGGCCACATTAATGTTGAAACATGTCCAAATATCCCCCATAGAGAAAAACGGTGTACTTTTGAGACCCAATATGGTTTTGATCTTTTGAATATTGATTCTTGTGCTCCTTGTAGCATATTATATGTGTTTATTTGCTTAAGTTCCAAAGGGTGTCAAATTCAAGCTCGTTTGTTCCAATGAATGTCAAAAACAGTCCAAATACACTCCGTAAAGAAAACTTGTGTACTTTAACTCCAAATAAGCTTTTGATCTCTTGAGTACTCATTTTTATGCTCCTAATAGCGTATTATGTGTTCATTTGCTTAAGTTCCAAAGAGTGTCAAGTACACCCTCGTTTGATTACATGAATGCCAAAAATAGTCCAAATACACTACCAAGAGTAAAATTGTGTGCTTTTGACACCCAGTAATGTTTTGATCTTTTGAACACTCATTCTTATGGTCCTAGTAGTGTATTATATGTGTTTATTTTCTTAGTTCCAAAAGCTGTCAAAAGGCATGCTCGTTCGACCATATTAATGCTGAAAACAGTCTAAATACCCTCCATATAGTAAAGCTGTGTACTTTTGACACCCAACAAAGTTTTAATCTTTTAAATACTCATTCTTATGGTTGTAGTAGTGTATTATATGTATTTATTTTCTTAAGTTTCAAAGGGTGTCAAACGCATGGTCGTTTGTTCCCATGAATGCCGAAAACAGTCCAAATACACTCCATATGGAAAAATTGTTACTTTTGACGCCCAATAAGCTTTGGATCTTTGGAGTACTCATTCTAATGGCCCTATGATAGGAGCATATTTATGCGCCTTAGTTAGCTTGTTTTTGTGCATTTATGTTGTTAGTTCCTAGTTATTTTAGTTTTTTAAGCTATTTTCGTGTGTTTTCAGGTCCAAAGAGCTAAAGTGGCAAGAAAGTGCATTTTGGTGCCTTTTAGAGCAGTTTTTTTGGGCATGGAATGGATAGCATATGCTTGGAACAAAGTGGTTGGACGAAATTGAAGACCAAAGGAAGCTAGGAATGTGCCAAAGAAAAGAAGAAAATAAATTCAAGACAAAAGAGGACAAGGAATCCAGCAACAAAAAAGATTGACTAGTCAAACTACCCTATTTTGACTTAGTCAAATCCTAATCCCAACTAACCAAGGTTCCAGCCATAAGGAGGCTTCCTAAAGATATTAGGACACTTAATTACAAGATTTTGGAAGATTAATCTCAGTCAAAGAGGGATGCCGCACCTCTCCTTTCCCTTTCTCTTCCTTGCCGCACAAGGAAGCCCACCTTACCTATTTCCCTTTCCTTGCCGCACAAGGGACAACCTTCCCCTCTCTTTCCCTCTTTCTTTGCCACATTTCCCTTTCCCTTTTTCCCTTGGAATCTGATTTGTTACCTTTTTATGTTAGGATTTTGAGTATTAAAACCTTCCCAAATGATAGGAGCATATTTATGCGACTTAGTTAGCTTGTTTTCTTGCATTTTCATAGTTAGTTTGTGTTTATTATAGTGATTTAAGCTATTTTTGTTTGGTTGTAGGTCTAATTGGAAAAGTTGGCAAGAAAGTGCATTTTGAAGCATTTTAGAGCAATTATGGGCTGGAATGGATTACAAGCATGTGGAGCACAAGGAATGAACGTTTTTGAAGATCAATTGAAGCTAGGAACGTGCTAAAGAGATGGAAAAATCAATTCAAGGCTTGGAAGATGAATAATCAGCTGCAAGAGCACCTAACACCCTTCTAGAAGGCCTATATTTTCCCTTAAACACATGTCGCACCCACCTTTTTAGAAGCCCTAGAAAGGTGGCGCCCCAAACCCTTCTAGAAGTCCCAATTTCTACCACAAAACATGTTCTTTCTAGAAGCCTAAAAAAGTGGCGCCTATTCTCTTTCTAGAAGCCTAAAAATCTGTCACAAACCCTAGTTCTTTTCCACCTTGGATTGGGCCAAGCCTTTTTCTACAAAACCCTAGCCTTTTCCCATCAGAATTTGTGAAAACCCTAGCCTATAAATATGAGTGTTTCAGCCACAATTTCGTACACACCCTCCTCCCATTCAGAAACACCTCTCAGCCACAACAATTCACCATTCTACATCATTCTCCACCACCATACATCCTTGCCACAGCCCCCATTCAACCTAAACACATTCCTGACCCTTCCATTCATCCATAAACATCCATAGACACTTGTGCCGCAGCAAGGTGGGGAAGAAGAAGGGACTTTGGCGTTTCAAGCTTGAAGATTAGAGCGTTTTAGGTGTACTTTGTTCTTGTTTTCAATGTCTACTTTGTTATTTTTTGATTTTGCTGTGACTATGAGTGGCTGAACTCCTATTTAGTTAGGGGGAAGTTTGAAGCGATGAACATGCTTGAGATATGAATTGATTTCTGCCAATTGTGATTTGATAAATTTTTATTGCAATTCAATTAACTGTTTTCTTCAAAACTGATTCTTGTATGTTGATTAAGGATGTATACTTAGTTTTCATGCATGAATTTGATGCTAGAATATAAATGAGTTTCACCTAATCGTTACAAGTTTATATTCATGAGTAGTGAAGGTTGCTGGTCACAATCGCGTTAATTGAGTTCTTGGCAAAAGTATCATGCATTCATAGTTACAATTGTCTCGTCAACACTTATGATTTCCATGGAACGTAATGATCTCTGATTGTATCTTTATTATGCATTCATGTAGGGGACTTTTGGAGAATGATTTGGGTTGTCACATGCATTCATCCAATTCAATGAGTAAAGGAAAATCAGAGGGTTAATTAGTGCATCACGGTTAATCTGGGGTGTTGAGCATCATAATTTATTGGAAAGCAATTGGAAATCGATTCATGTATAAGTGTGTCATGTGTGAAGAATGGACCTCTAACTAATCCATCCATCATCTTATTTTCCAAAATCATTTTACAATCTACCTAGTTTTATAAATTGCTTTTTGTTTCAATTTCATCAAAACTAAAACCCCTATTTCACTTTCTTGTCTCAAAGTGTTTAAAATATGTTTTGTTTGTGTTTTTGAGTGTTTTGAGTCAAGCCAAAACCCTAAATTCGTCCAAAGTTGTGTTAGAGTCAGAAACTGCCTAGTTGGTGTTTTTAGGCAGTTTTGAATGTTTTTAAGTTGTTTTGAGTCTTGTGAACCTGTTTTGAGTCCTTTGAGTCTATTCAAACGTTTTTAACTTTGTTTTTATGTTTTTGAGTCAGTTTAGAGGTTTTAGCAAGCCCTCCTAATCCCCGGTTTAGAACAATCCCTACTTGCATTTATACTACAATTTGACAACAAGAGGGTTTAATTTGAGTGCTTAACTTTTATCACATCACCAAATTAAATCCCAGCCATGCCTTTCCCATCCATATAAATATAACCCCTTGCCACATCCATCAGGACATCCACTCACTACCATTCATACTTTCAACCATTCTTCCATACAAATCACCACTCAAACCTTCACCCAACCCTTATGCCGCAACAAGAGAAGAAGGATGACCCTTGGAGTGCTTGCTGGATCATTCTTAGGTGTAATCTATCTTTTGATTTCAATGTTTAAGTTTGTTTATCTTTGTTTTGTGAACATGAGGAGCTAAACTCCTTTTAGCTAGGGGAAATTTCGAAACCATGAACATATCTGCAATATGAATTGATTACTTCCAGTTGTGATTCTATGAATCATGAATGCAATTTACTTAACTGTTTGATTCATAACTTATTCTTGTTTGTGGATTAAGGATGCATACTTAGTTTTCATGCAAGGATTTGATGCTAGAATATAAGGGAGTTTCACCTAATCGTTATAAACTTGTATTCATAAGTAGTGGAGATTGCTAGTCACAATTGTGTTAAGTGGATTCCTAGCAGGAGTATCATGCTCATCATAGTTACGAATGCTTTGTCAATGCTTATGATTTTCATAAAACTTAATGATCTTTGATTGTATCTCTATTATGCTGTTCATGTAGGGAACTTTTGAAGAATAATTTGGGTTGCCGATGCGTTATCCGTCCAATTCAATGACTTAAGAAAAATCTGAGGGTTAATTAGTGCTGTTCACGATTAATCTGGGGTGTTGAGATTCATGGTTTATTGAAAAGCAACTGGAAATCGTTTTGTATGCAAGTGTGTCATGTGTGGAGAAGGACCCTCTAGCTAACCACCAATCACCCATACTTTTCCCCAATTTCGTGCAACTTTGTTTTAGTCTTCAAATTACTTGTTTTTACTTTAATTTCGTCCAAAACCCAATCCCCTTTACTTTAGTGTGTCAAATTAGTTAGAATATGTCTTAGTTTGCGTTTTAAGTGTTTTGAGTCAAGTTAAAATCAATTTTCGTCCAAAGTCATTCCTATTGTCCAGTTTTAGTCTATTTAGTTGTTTTAAGTTGTTTTGAGTCTTTTAAGTTTGTTTTGAGTCATTAGAGTCTAGTTAAGTATTTTTAAGTTTATTTTTGTATTTTTGAGTCAATTTAGAGTAGATTAGCAATCCATCCTAATCTCTAGTTTAGAACGATCCCTACTTGCATCTTTACTACAATTGTCAACAAGAGGGGTTAATTTGAGTGTTGTTTTATTACACATCACCCTAGTAGTGTATTATACATTTTTATTTGCTTACGTTCCAAAAGGTGTCAATTGCACGCTTGTATGTTTCCATGAGTTTCGAAAATAGTCCAAATACACTCTATTAAGAAAAACTATGTACTTTTGACTCCCATAAGCTTTTGATCTTTTGTGTACTCATTTTTATGGTTCTAGTAGGCATATTTCATGTGTTCATTTACTTAATTTCTAAAGGGTATCAAACGCACACTCGTTTGTTTCCATGAATGCCGAAAACACTCCAAATACACTCCATCTGGAAAAACTAATGTACTTTCGACACCCTATAATCTTTTGATCTTTTGAGTGCTCATTCATATGGTCCTAATAGCATATTGTATGTGTTTATTTTCTTAAGTTCCAAAGGGTATCAAACGCACGCTCGTTTGTTTTCATGAATGTCGAAAATAGTCCACATACAATCCATGTGGAAAATTTTGTGCTCTCGACACACAATAAGCTTTTGATCATTTGAGTACTCATTGTAATGGTCCAAGTAGCATATTTGTTTGTTTATTTGCTTAAGTTCCAAAGGGTATCAAATGCACGCTCGTTTGTTCCATGAATGACGAAAACAGTCCAAATACACTCCACAAGGACAAAATGTCTACTTTTGACACCCAATAAACTTTTGATCTTTTGAGTACTCTTTGATATGGTCCTAGTAGCGTATTATATGTTCATTTACTTAAGTTCCATGAGGTGTCAATGATAGGAGCATATTTATGCGACTTAGTGAGCTTGTTATTGTGCATTTTTGTTATTAGTCCTTAGTTATTTTAGTGTTTAAAGTCATTTTCGTGCAATTTTAGGTTTATATGGCTAATATGGCAAAGAAGTGCATTTGGAGCCTTTTTGGAGCAAAAGTGGGCTTGGAGTGGATGAAACATGCTTGGAGCTAAAGGAATGGACGAAATTGAAGACCTAAAGATATGAAGATTCCTAATTGAAAGAGGATTCCTAGAAGAATAAGTATTGCTACTTGAAGTGGGAAAGTTAAGCCAAGGTTTCCTATTTTGGATTGATCTTTCCTAATCCTAAATGGCCCTAAGTTCTAGCAATATTGAAGGTTCCTATGCATTGTAGGACACAAACCAAAGGTTCCTTACACCATTCAAAGCCTTGCCGCACCACCTTTCCCTTTCCCCTTCCATTCCTCTTCCTTGCCGTTTAAGGGAGAGCCTTCCTTCCCTTTTCCTTGTTTCACATACCCTTTTTCCTTCCCTCCACATTCCAGCCGCATATCCCCTTACCTTTTCCTTAGGATTTTGACTTTAATTCCTATTTCCCTTTATGTTTTGGTTTAATTTCTCTTACCTAAATTATTTCATAGTCTTAATTACCCTAAAGTCTTTAAATAAACACCCTAGCCGCACCCATTCACCAAGGATCACGCCATACACCAATCATTTAGCCATACATCCATCTCTAAACATCCAACCGCACCTCCCACACAACCTTAAGCCATCCTTCCATACATCTAACCACTAAAACCATCATCCATCCCTTGTGCTGCAGCAAAGGAAAGGAAGGAAAGTTCTTGGACGTGTTGCTAGAACGTTTAGGTGTTTTCTTTCATTTGTTTTCAATGTATAAATCTGTTTACCTTTGTTTTGTGAACATGAGTGGCTAAACCCGTCCTTGCTAGAGGGAATTCAAAGCCATGAACATATTTGCAATATGAATTGATTACTTTCAGTTGTGATTTCATAAACCTTGAATGCAATTTACTTAACGGCTTGATTGATAACTTATTCTTGTATGTTGATTGAGGGTTAACACTTAGTTTGCACATGAATTTGATGCTAGAATATAAGGGAGTTTCACCTAATCGTTATGAACTTATATTCACAAGTAGTGGAGGTTGCTAGTCACGATCGTGTTAAGTAAATTCCTGGCATAAGTATCATGCAATTCATAGTTACAAGTGCCTTGTCAATGCTTATGATTTTCATAGAACTTAATGATCTTTGCTTTGATAGGAGCATATTTATGCGACTTAGTTAGCTTGTTTTCTTGCATTTTCATAGTTTGGTTGTATTTATTATAGTGTTTTAAGCTATTTTCGTATGTTTGTAGGTCCATATGACAAAGTTGGCAAGAAAGTACAATTTGGAGCATTTTGGAGCAGTTTTGGGCACCAAATGGATAGCATATGAATGGAGCAAGATGGATGGACGAATTTGAAGTTCAAGAGGCTAGGAATGTGCTGAAAAGAATGAAGAAATAAATCCAAGACAAAGAAGATAAGGAATCAGCTCAAAAGAAGGAACATTATCCAAAACTTTATCCAACCTTATCTTATCTTATCCTTGCCTAATCTAGCCTTATCTTATCCTATCTTATCCAAATCAGTTTGTGCCTTAATTCCAGCTATTTCTAAGGGTTAATTATGCATTTAAAACATATATTTCATATTCTATAACCCTTATTCCTTAGGTGCCGCATATATGCCCTTACCTTGGTGAACTAGGAGTTGTAATCCTTCTCCAAAACCATGCCGTGTGTCCTTGTTCATTTAGGATCAGAAATAAGTGTTGGAACATACTTTCTAGAAGCCTTATCCTTTCCCTAAAACCTGCCGCACCCTTGCTATCCTTTGTCCCTTTGGTTTCTGATTGTTTTAACCCATTCCACTTGGGTTTTGGTCACACAATCCTTGTCCCACTTTAATTTCAGAAACCTATCCAAGTCCTTAGGGATTGTGACATGTATTTCAGCCTATAAATACACATCCTTGCCGCACAAATCATTCACCACCCTCTACCACAATTCACTACAACATTCACCAAACATCCCTCTTGTGCCGTGAGTATTGCAAGGAAGGAAGGAGAAGGAGCTACCTAGGAGTTGTGCCTATACCCAAGATATTGGATTGTTGGAACATTTCTAGGTGTTTTCTATCTTTGTTTATTTGCAAACATGAGGAACTAAACCCCTATTAGCTAGGGGGAATTTCAAAACCATGGCTATATTTGCAATATGATTTGATTACATCCAGTTGTGATTTCATGAATTGTGAATTCAATTTACTTATCTACTTGAATTAAAACTTGTTTATGTATGTGGGTTGAGAGTGCACACTTAATTTGCATGCATAAATATGATGCTAGGATATAAGGGAGTTTCACCTAATCGTTATGAACTTATATTCATAAGTAGTAAAGGTTGTTAGTCACAATCATGTTAAGTAAATTCCTGGCATAAGTATCATGTGCTTTCATAGTTACGAATGTTAAGCCAAGGTTTCCTACTTTGGTTTGACCTTTCCTAAGTGTCCCTAAGTGTTATCAACTTTGAAGGTCTTCTAAGTATTCTAGTTCATCAAGCACACATTTCTTGCATGGTTTACATCAATGCTGCACCTCACATGCCTTTTCCACAATTCCATCTTCCTTGCCGTGCAAGGGAACCCTTTCCCTTCATTTTTAGGACATTTAAACCTTTCCCTAAACCTTTCCTACATGACAGCCGCATCCCTTGACCTTTCCTCTTCCTTGCCGTGCAAGGGAGAGTTATTCTTTCCTATTTTTTTAATTAAAACACATTCCTTTTGTGTTTCATACCCTAGCCGCACCCCTTAGTCAATTTCCCTTAAGTTTCTGATTTTGTTTCCTATTTCTAGAAGCCTTAGACTTAATTTCTGATTACCTAAATAACCTAGGGTTTTAATTCCTGAAATCTTTTAAATAAACTCTCTTTTGCAGCCACAAACATCCCCGATACACTGACCATTCACGCAGAGCACCCAGAAAATACAAGCAGCCGCTCCACCTTCTTCCACCCTCTTTGTCGAGTTCTCCACCACCTTCCAACCATCAAACACTCTTCCACACTCACCCTACACCCCTTGCCGTGCCTCTACACCCCCCAAAAATCCAGTCTACATCATCAAAACAGCCCAGAAACCATCAACACCCAATTTGCCGCAAGCAAGGAAAAAGGACAGATTCACTCAGTTGTTTGGCTCTTCATTCTGAGTTGTTGAACAATTTTAGGTGTATTCTATCTTATATTTCAATGTCTAATTCATGTAATCTTTGTTTTACTTTAAGTATGATTGGCTAAATTCGTTTTGGCTAAGGGTGTATTCAAAACCATGATTATATATGTGAAATAAGTTGATTACTTCCAGTTATCGTTGCATAAGTCGTGAATACAATTTGCTTAACCGTTTGATTTAGAACTCATTCTTGTATGTTGATTGAGAGTGCACGCTTAATTTGCATGCTTGAATTTGATGCTAGGATATAAGTTTGTTTCACCTAATCGTTATGAATTTATATTCGCAAGTAGTGAAGGTCGCTAGTCACGATCGTGTTAAGTAGATTCCTGGCAAGAGTATCATGCTTTTCATAGTTACAAATGCCTTGTCGATGCTTATGATTTCCAATGAACGTAATGATTCTAACTTGTGTCTTTATCATGCTGTTCATATAGAGAACTTGTTAGGAATAATTTGTTTGCGATGCATATTCATCCAATTCAATGATTCTAGGGAAATCTGAAGGTTAATTTAAGCGGACCTAATTAACTTGGAGTGTCGAGGTTCATAACTTATTAAATTGATAACTGGAAGTTGATTTACGTTGCATATATTTCATGTGTGGAGAAGAACCCCTTAGCTATTCCATCATCCATTGATTCATCACAATTTTGTCTTACAATCTGTTTTCTTTACAATCTGCCCATTTAATTTAATTTCATCCAAACACAATCCTCCCATATTTTGTTGAGTCTTAGTTATTCAAATATGTTTTATTTTGTGTTTTTAAGCATTTGGAGTCATAAACACTTTCAAATTCGTCCAAATCAAGTTCTAGTTTCTTTTTGAGTCAATTTGATTGTTTTAGGCAGTTTTGAGTGTTTCAAATCTGTTTTGAGTCATAGTAGTCTTGTTAGAGTCTTTAAGTTTAGTTTTTGTGTTTTTAAATCAATTTATATTAGATTAGCACCCCTAGTTAATCCCCGGTTAGAACGATCCCTACTTACATCATTACTACAATTGTCACAAATAGGGTTTAATTTGTGTGTCAACATAATTTTCACATCAATTGTGCAATCCTTTTCCCTTCAGATTTGGGTGAACCCTAGTCCTTTTCCTTCATGAATTGTGCCAAATACACATTCCTTTCCTTCAAAAATTCGTGGGTTTCCCTAACCCTATAAATACAAACTTTTGTGTAGCAATTAATCTACCACCCTCTACCATCAGATCACTACACCATCCACCTTTCATCACAAATTCGTACAAACAACCATTCACCACAATTCAGACCATCTTCCATCACAATTTCACGCCATACATCCTTCTAGTGCTGCAGATTTGAAAAGAGAAAGGAGAGGAGTCCCTAGAGCCGTGCTTGCCATTCAAGACGTTCGATTGTTGGAGCGTTTCTAGGTGTTTTCTATCTTTGATTTCAATATTTAATTTAAGTTATCTTTGTTTATTTGTGAGTATGAAGAACTAAACCCCTCTTAGCTAGGGGGAATTCGAAACCATGTTTATGCTTGCTATATGATTTGATTACTTTCAGTTGTGAATTCAATTTGCTTATCTATATAAATTAAAACTTATTTGTGTGTGTTGGTTGAGAGTGCAAGCTTAATTTTCATGCATAAATCTGATGCTAGGATATAAGGGAGTTTCACCTAATTGTTATGAACTTATATTCATGAGTAGTAAAGGTTGCTAATCACAATCGCGTTAAGTAAATTCTTGGCATAAGTTTCATGCAATTCATAGTAACAAGTGCCTCGTCAATGCTTATGATTTTCATAGAACATAATGATCTTTGGTTGTATCTCTATTGTGCAATTCATGTAGGGAACTTGTGGGGAATGCTTTGGGTTTTTGTATGCAATCATCCAATTCAATGAAATTAGGAAAATCTGAGGGTTAATTAGTGCAATTCACGGTTCATCTAGGGCGTTGAGAATTCATGGTTTATTGAAAAGCAATTGGAAATCGTTTTGTATGCAAGTGTGACATGTGTGGAGAAGACCCTCCTAGCAAGCCATTCATCCATGTAATTCACCCAATTTCGTCCAAAATCTGTTTAAGTCATTCTTGTTTTATTTTATTTGATTTTCGTCCAAAACCAAATCCTGATGTGAAAATTACTTGACACACAAATTAAACCCTATTGATGACAATTGTAGCAAAGATGTAAGTAGGGATCGTTCTAAACCGGGGATTAACTAGGGCTGCTAATCTACTCAAATTAAACTCTAAAACACTAAACTAGACTTAAAAACACAAGAATGGGACTCTAAACTGACCTAAGACACTCAAATCTGCAAAACTAAGTGAAATTGACTCAATTCTAAACCTAACAAGTAATTTGGACGAAATTAATACTTACTTTGACTCAAAAGATTAAAAGAAAACAAATTGTAACTTAACTAAGTCAGAAAACACTTAAAAGACTCAAAACAGCACAATACTAACAATTAGACTCAAAACAGATTCTAGGGATGAAATTGAACGAATTTAAGACTAAACTAAGACCCAAACAATGTTTATGTACTAATCCTAATCTATATTGACACAAAACACTCTAAAGAACCTAATTAGGACAGATTCTGACCTAATAACATAAAACAGAAAAGGGGGTTTGATTTCTGACGAAATTGAGTTAAAACTAAACAAATTGCAAATCAAAGTAAACTAAAACGAAATTAAGATGAATTCAAGGGTGAAAAGCTAGTTAGAGGATCCTTCTCCACACATGAACATATGCAATATAAATCGATTTCCAGTATTGTTTCTTTAAACCATGAACGACAATGCCCCAAATTAATCGTGAATGCACAAATTAACTCTCAGATTTCCCTAAATTCATTGAATTGGATGAAAGCATGCAACAACCCAAATTATTCTTCTCAAGTTCCCTATATGAACAGCATGATAGAGATACATTCAAAGATCATTAAATTCCATGGAAATCATAAGCATTGACAAGGCAATTATAACTATGAACTGCATGATACTTTTGCCAAGAATCTACTTAACACGATTGTGACTAACAATCTCCACTACTTGTAATTATAAGTTTCTAACGATTAGGTGAAAGTCCCTTATAATTTAGCATCAGATTCAAGCATGCAAACTAAGTAGGCCTCCTTAATCAACACACAAGAATAAGTTATCAATCAAATAGATAAGTAAATCGCATTCATGTTTTACGAAACAATAAATGAAAGGAATCAATTCATATTAACATATGTCCATGGCTTCAAATTCACCACTAACTAATAAGAGTTTAGTTCCACATGTTCATAGCAATTGAAAAGCAAATTGAAATAAACATCGAAACTGAAACGAGGGAAGAAGGAACTATGAAAACTCCCAAGGATGCAGATGGCTTGCGCACAAGGTCCTCCTTCATCAATGGAATGCACGACAAGGCTCTCCTTCTTCTCCAAAAGGTGCGGCAGAGATGTATATGGATGTAGGATGGTGTTTTGTGATGTAGAATGGTGATTAGGGTTGCGGAAAGGTGTTTTTGAATGGTGTGAAGGGTGGTAACGAATTTAGGCTTTAAAACATCTATTTATAGGGCTAGGGTTTCCACAAAATCTGATGGGAAGAGGTTAGGGTTTTGGAGATAAAAGGCTTGGCCCATCCAACGGAGAAAATAATTAGGGTTTGTGCAGATTTTTAGGCTTCTAGAAGTGTTAGGTGCGGCACAACCCTAGGGGAGATAGATTAGGGTTTAAACTTAGCAGATTTTAAGGCTTAGGGCCTACAAATTCGGTTTAGGGTTTAAATCAACAAAGAAAAAGGTTTTGGCCCACTTAGTTTCTAAAAAGGATTTGTAGAACCCAAATCCACAAGGAAAAGGGCCTAACAAATCAGAATCCAAGAGAGAACAGGCTTGAGAGGTGCGGCAAGGGCTTAGAACAAAGCTATAAAGGATTAGGAAACTTCCAATTCAAGAATAGAAACTTTCAAGAATGGAAACCTCCAAGAATAGCAACTTCCAACTTTAGAAACTTTGGTTTCCAATTCTAAACTCTTTGTTCTTCATGTTCATTTCTTCATTTCTTGCCTCCTTTGATCTTCAATTTCGTCCATCCATTTGACTCCAACCATGTGATATCCATTTTATGCTCAAAACTGCTCCAAAAGGCTCCAAATTGCACCTTTTTGCATACTTTGTCATTTGGACCTACAAACACACGAACATTGCTTAAAACACTATAATAACCACAAACTAACTATAAAAGTGCAAGAAAACAAGCTAACTAAGTCGCATAAATATGCTCCTATCAAATCCCCCTTACTTTAGAGTGTTTAACTAGTTAGAATATGTTTTAGATTGTGTTTTTAAGTGTTTTGAGTCTAGGAAAACCCAAAATTCGTCCAGAAGAGTGTTAGAATTCAAATCTGCCCATTTTGTGTTTTAGGCAGATTTGAGTCTGTTGAGTTGCTTTAGTGTTTTCTAGTTTAGTTTTGCATTCTTTGAGTCTAGTTTAGTGTTTCAAACTTTGTTTTACGTTTTTGACTCAGTTTTAAGTGTTTTAGCAATCCCTCCTAATCCCCGGCCTAGAACGATCCCTACTTACATACTTTGCTACAATTGATAAAAAAGGGTGTAATTTGTGTGCTTATATATTTCACATCAAATTTTTGGCGCAGTTGCCGGGGATTAGCAAAGCTGCTAATCCTGTGGATCTTTTACTTTGTTTTGTTTTAATTAATTCCAGATTCTGACCTAGTTTTTTTCCTTGTTCTTAGGTACTAGTTTATGACTCGGAGTTCTCATCTGGTTCGTGAACATATCTTGGACTTTGACGACGATTTCGAGCGAGAGTTGAGACGAAAGAGGAAAAATCCAGAACCTAGTGAATCAAGTTCACATTCAGAGGCCTAATCTGAGTTTAAGGAAGAAGAACCCACGGCAAGGGTGGGTGAAGTAGTGCAAAACATGGCAGCGAACAACCGAACGATCAAGGAGCTTTCCGCTTTAGGATTGGACAATGCCATACCCCTATGCATCCAATATCCCGTGGCTGCTCAAGGCAAGACCGAGGAATTCGAGTTGAAGTCAAGCTTGCTGTACCATATTCTGAAGTACCATGGGTTGTCCATAGAGGATCCCAAATAGCACTTGAAAGAGTTCGAGGTGGTGTGTTCAAGCATGACTCCGATCAACGTCGACGAGCATATTGAAGATGAAGGCTTTTCCATTTTCTCTCATGGAAAAGGCGAAAGATTGGTTGTATGAATTAGCTCCCGGAACTGTCACATCTTGGGAGAGCATGAAACGGGCTTTCTTGGAGAAGTTTTTCCTAACTTCTTGAGTTATTCTTCTACAAAAAAGGATAAGTGGAATTCAGCAAGATGAAGGTGAATCTTTTCCGACTTAAATCTCTTATTGCTTCATGTCCACAGCATCAAATGAACGAGGAGCTTCTTCTACAATACTTCTACGAGGGACTTCAACCAATTGAACGTCAAATGCTAGATGCCTCAGCGGGAGGAACCTTGGTGGACAAGACCCTCATGGCTGCAAAGACTTTGATTGCTAATCGAGCGTTGAATGCTCAACAATACGAAGGTGTTGGACAAAGAAGCAACCCACGGCAACACCAAGTAAATGAGGTAAGTGCCATTTCCAAACTTCAAAATCAAATGGCTAACCTTACTACTCTTCTTTCTTAGGTTGTGGAAGGACCAAAAGTACAAAATGTGGCTGTTTGTGTCGTGTGTTCCATGCAAGGACATCTCACAGATAAGTGCCCATAATTGATTGAGAACGGAGGGTGGGAGACACTCAATGCCGTGGGCTTTGGGAATTAATACCAACCAAGGAATGATCCCTTTTCTAATACATACAATCCGGGATGGAGAGATCATCCAAATTTCAAATGGAGAGAACCCTAACAAGGCCAACAACAAAGTGCATTTAGGCAACAACCCCCGGGTTTCTATCAAAAACCGTTTGCACCCACACAACCTTAAGCACAACCTGCCCAAAACAAATCAGGTTCGTCTATTGATAATGATCAGATTTTTCAATTATTAACTTCTATGGCGCAGGGTATGCAAACTAGGGACAAAAAGGTGGATGAGTTGGAGAAACAAGTAGGGCAGATTGCGGAGTTCATGGGGCAATTCCGAGAACAAGGAAAAGTTCCTAGTTCAACCGTTGTGAATCTGAAATGAGGCTTTAAATCTGCCAAGGCAATCATGCTAAGGAGTGGAAAAGAAGTTGGAACTGATCCACAACCATCTAAATCAGCCCAAAGAGAGGACGAGAAGTTGCAATTCGAAGAGAAGGATCAAGCCAAGGCCACGGCAAGGAAGGAAGCACCCATGCCGCAGCCTCCTACATCCCCTAATCCATCCAATCTGTCCAAATCAGGTAAGATGGGTCCAATTTCGGTTAATACTAACCATATTCCACCTGATGTACCTTTTTCTCATATGTTTATGCAATCAAAGAAAGAGGAGGCTGAAAAGGACATTTTAGAAACATTTAGAAAAGTTCAAGTCAATATCCCCCTTTTGGATGCAATTAAGCAAGTCCCGAGGTATGCCAAGTTTTTGAAAGAACTTTGCACCAGTAGGAAGAGGATTTTGACCAAGGAAGTTGTAAAAGTAGGTGAAAACGTCTCAGCCATCTTGCAACACAAACTGCCCCCTAAATGCAAAGATCTGGGTAGTTTTACAATTCCTTGTGTCATTGGTAATACTCGTTTTGAATCTGCCATGTTAGATTTAGGTGCATCTATAAATGTCATGCCATATTCAATTTATGCATCTATGAACTTAGGAGAGTTGAAAAATGATGGTGTGATTATACAATTGGCCGATAGATCTAATGCCTATCCAAAGGGAGTTTTGGAAGATATTTTAGTGCAGGTTAATCATTTAATCTTCCCGGCGGATTTCTACGTGCTTGAGATGGACGAGTCGGACCATGCCCCTTCATTGCCCATCCTCCTTGGAAGGCCATTCATGAAAATGGCCTGGACAAAGATTGATGTGTTTAATGGAACATTGACGAAGGAATTTGATAGGGAAGTTATTAATTTCAATCTTTCTGATTCTATGAAGTACCCTAGTGAGAATCATTCATGTTTTGCTATTGATGTAATTGACTCTTTGGTGCAAGACCATTTTGACAAATTGAAGGACGATGCACTTGAATTGGTCATTGCACGAGGAATGGACATGCAAAACATGGAAGCAGCAACCATGCACACCCACCGCATGCATGAACTCTCCTTTGTCGTGCCCCCTAGTGATGATGTTATTGCGATGGTGGCTGCCCTTGACTCATTGCCACCACAATCTGGTAAGTTGTTGGACCCAATTTTAAGTTCAGTTTCGGCTAATAAGATGCTTCCCTCAGTTGTGCAGCCACCTACTGATAGGAGCATATTTATGCGACTTAGTTAGCTTGTTCTTACGCATTTACGTTGTGTTTTCTTAGTTATTTTAGTGTTTAAAGTCATTTTTGTGTGTTTTCAGATTCTAAGGACAAAGTATGCAAGAAGATGCATTTTTGAGGCCTTTGGAGCAGTTTCGGGTTTGGATGGATAGCAAATGCATGGAGCAAAGTGAATGGACGAAATTGAAGACTAATGAGGCTAAGAATGTGAAGAATTATTGTGCAAAGGATAAAGAACTCAGCCACAATAGGGTGTCACTCCAAAATTCACACCCCTTGCCGTGCAAACCCATTGTATTCCCTTTGGATTCCCATGTCATGCTTAATCACCCTTGTCCCCTACAATATTTCTGATTTCATGCCTCAATACACTCAATTATTACACTCAATTGCTGCATACCTCTTGTTCCCTTCACCCATCAGATTTCACACAACTTTCACAACCATTACATGAAGGATTATTTTGTGAAAACATGTTCATTTGAGCAACATCATATAGCATGCAATTAACAATTAAAGGCGGAATCATGCTTGCATGCACTCAAAAACAAAACATTACCCATGAAATTCAAAGCCTAGTAGATTGGTGAACCAATAATCAACTCAAAACAAAGTGAGTTGAAATTAATACCTTTGTAGATTCCTCTTTGCACAAGCAAAGGCTAATCACCCAAAGAGATAGGGCCTTCATTCCTTGCTTCTTAGATCCATGGATTTGGATGGAAGAATAGGTTCTCCAAGTTCCCAAAATTGAGAGTCTCTAAGTCTCTTCACCAAGGTTAGATTGTAGAAGAAATGAGTGACCTTGGAGTAGTAGGATTGCTAGATGTACCCTCCAAGGTGTTGGCCTCTTTAGAGAGAAAATGGAGAGACAATTCTCACCAATTTTCCCCAAAAATAAACCCTTAATGAATTTTAGTTATAAAGTCATTTATATAGTCACTTCTTTAAGTGACCTAAATAACCAAAACCCTAATTCATTCTATATGGCCGGCCATTTAGGGATTTTAGGGCTTTTGGGCTTTAATGAATCTTTATTCATTAAATTGTCATACAACTTAAGTTAATGGGCTTGACGTTCGAAGCCCATTGGGCCTTAAGGTCCAAAACTATCCCGAAGTCATTTAACGAACTTATTCGTTTGATTAATTAACATATTAATTAATCCTTGCCATAAATAAAGGATTAAACCATTTAATCATTCTTACTCATTTCCGTTTAATCTCCAATCTCTACCTTTTATGGTGTGCGATCCATTAGGTTCCTTTTAGCGAGGTAGTGGGCGATTAAAACCATTTTACATCGATTGTGAATTGAAACTATTTTCAATTCTCCCTTTAGTGATTACACACGTTTAGGGCTTCCACAAACCATGAGTGACACCTAGCAGCATATCATGGTTACCCAAGCTAATCAGAAGAGGTGGAGAACCTATTCAGTTCGAGATTACAAATGAAATACGGTCTTTCTCTAATCTAATACTCTTGACCACATTGTTTGGTTTGATAGTTTATTTTCTCATGTCTACTATCCAATGTGTGTCTTATGCTTATATGATTACCTTGAATGTGATTCGGAACGCATTCCCAAATCTCATTCATACTCTGGCCAGAGATTCAAATCATATCAGAGAGTATTCTCCCTCAAACGGTTTGAAGGTTAGAGATCCCTTGTTGCGCATTCACTTGTCTCCATAGCTAAGTGGCTTGACCCCAACGATGCCGTGGACACCCTCCTGATGGAGTGACTTTGACATAATCAAGGATCAAGGACTTAACCACAAGACAACTATGATGCCTCAGGTCAAAGGACTACTTTGCATTATCCCAACCATGAGTTCTCACGTGACATGGAATATGAGAACTCTTCATTGATCGCGTTCAGTGAACTCATTCTCTATTGAGCACCTACCGTACTTGTCTTGATGTCACACACACCAATGACTCGAGACTAATCATTCTCCCTGAGAGAAGACATAGTACGTACTGATCTTAACGGACTGTCGACGCCCAATTGGCAACCCTATGATCAGGAACGTTTAGGATGTGTCTACGAAAGAATGGTCTCATGAATCTAACTTCATTAGATTACATTCTCCCAATCACATATTCCTTGGACTTTATCGTTTAAGCATATAACATTTATATGAGACGGCTCAAACAATAATCTTTGCCCTTTATATGTAAAACTAGATTAGTTTAACATGTGAAATGTCCGTAAAGTATCATCACATGATTGGCTTTAGGGCACATTTCCAACAATCTCCCACTTGCACTAGAGCCAATCAACTTGGTCATCTTGATGATACCTCTTCTGTAGTCATTTCATAAATGGCTGAATAGTAGGCCTAGCCAATGGATATCTATATGTTATCCATAGAAGCAACCTTGAGAATAACGACGTCACCATTATACATGATTCTCAATCATGTGGTTCAGTCTCTCATTTATGTTCGGATCTTGATGAGACCTTAATTCCCAGGCTTGAGCTATCGCCCCATTAGTGTCATACACTTTCTGGTTGGAACCGAATAGAGAGTTCATAAATGAACTTTCCCATCCAAACAACATTGTTGTAAACTTCTATATGGCAATATATCTTGCATTCATAATGGAACACACTAAAGTCATTACTTTTAATGTTTCCATCCAAATATCTCTTTATTCATAATAAAGAGATATCTGTTTATCTCTTCATTCATAATGAAGAAACATCCAATGATGGATTAGATTCATAATCTAATACATTTACGCTTCCATTACGTCACTTTGATTCTTCCTCGATCTTTGAGGAATTTATCCTTAAGTATTTCTCAAATACTTAAGGACTCACTTGACAGTTGCCATGGTTCTGATCCTGGGCTTGCACTGATATCGTCTTGTACCGTTCTAGGTACAACTCATATCAATGTTTTTCATACAATATGAAATACATAAATCACCTTTCTGCGTATGCATAAAGGATTCAATTTACGCATTATTTCTTTGGGAGTCAAAGGGTACATTCCCTTTGAGAAGGGCAACTTGCTAGTCTCACTAGAATCGTCCTTCTTATTGAAGTTTAATCATCATATGAGAAACTTCCTAGCATCCATTGTCTATTATTAGGGATTGATATAATCCAATTATATCATGAAATATATCATTATAGATTTCCATCCCATGTATATAGACTATATCTCCCATATACATTCTATCTTCATATAATGTATTAAAGTCATAACTTTAACGAAGAAGTATTCTTTTCATTTCCAAAATTAATATATCATATATACTTAAATTTTTAGGAACATGATTAACTCCCACTAATCTTTTGTAAAACTAGTAAACAAAAGATTCATTTACATCTTTATGAGAAATCAAACGATTTGATCATTTTTCTCATAAAATGCAAATAGCTCCCACTAACTTGCTAAGATCCATGATGGATGGATCTCTACAACTTACATGTCTTGTGATTCATAGTTTTAGACATATATTATCAAGACTATCTTAATAATGTCCAAACATCGAATCACCATTTAGTTGTAGCTAGCAATCTTCGAATTAATTGAAACTAAGACTATCTCAAAGATGGTTTCTTCAAAGTCAACCATTCTCTTTGATTGTAGTCACCTTAAGCTACCAATTAGCTATGAAGGTTTCATTATTTCGAGTCAAATGGTACTTTACCATTTCCTTGAGTATACATCATATATACACTCAATGTAGTCATAAGGATTTTTCATTCTTATTTCTTTCGAAGTAAGAGGTGCAACTCTATGACATAGTCATAAAGTTCAAAACCATTCAACTGAGACGGTTTATAAATCCTTATCGACTACCTTGGAGCTTGAGGTATAGGAACTAGGTTGTTATATTTGTTGATTACTTTCTTGTCTCTCAAAGAACCCATTCTTTGAGTTCTATCTCTCGTTCATTTGCTTTTAGGCAAATCACATTGTAGAATTACAATGAACTACCCAACAAAACAACATTTGTTAGTTGGTTTATAGAAGTGATATCCAAAAGTTATTTTAAGGATATCCTACAAGATTGTTATCAAACAAATATTGCTTGTTAGCACACAACCCCAAATCTTTAACATGCTTAAGATTTGTCTTTCTTTTCCAACTACATCTTATGGAGTCATGAAAATATTGGAAGATCTTCTCATTGACAATCATATTGTTTTAGAAGTATATATCCTATATATGGGTAATAGATAATATCTAACGAACTAAATCTTATTCGAGTTCGTTCTTCTCCTAATGGAGAAATACATTATCTTATGATGCTATTTTCCTTGATATCTTTCAAGGAAACTCATCTAAAGTGTTACCTTTCCTTGGATCAAATCTAAGGAGGTAAATACTTTAGATGTCTTACTCATCAACTTACATTTCTTGAATTCTTTGAAACATTTTACAAAGTATTCGGACTTGTGTTTATTCAAAATAAACTATAGTCCAACCGAGAGTGATCTTCGGTGAATGTTAATCAACATGAGTAGTATTTATGTTTGTGGACAAGTGCCACTAACATTTAAGTGAATTAACCTCAACAACTTTGTGATTCTTTCTTCTTTCCAAAAGAATAAAGATTCGAACATTTCGCCTCCATACAATTTTAACAAGAAGGTATTGGATCCAGATCTAACGATCCAAAGTGTCCATCTATGACCAAATCGTAATTTATGTTTTTAGAGGTATCACAACTTTAGTTGGGATTAGTCACTACCTTGCAACCTTTTGGGTTTTAAGCATCATTATTTTCTGAACAGTTAACACTACCATATTATCTCTACTATAGAGATAATTAATTAGATTACCATAATCCAATCATTGATTAATAAAGAACATTGTTTTGTCAAACAAAACATTTATCCATTTCACATAGTGACGGAATTTAGTTCCTTAAAATTGGAATATAAAGACAATCTTTGTTTTTCCAATTTCTTTGGTAGTTCATATGAGGAAGTAAGTACCATCTGCTTTCGCAGAGATCTACATTTGATTCACGTTTTGAATGTGAAGTACTTTCTCTTCTCTCATTAATCTTCTACTTCTTATTAGCCACACTTTTACAACGATTGTAAAACATAGTTACTAATACGGAATCATGCATTCAAGTAGAAGAACCAACTGTTTTGAACTATTCAAGAACAATTTTACAACACCTTCGAAAGGTGTGTTCTTGACACTTGCAAGACATTTCTTGCAAATACCCCTTCCAATGTCCATCCTTTCATAAAGAAAGTTTGTTCCCTTGGAGTTAATTTTATCTTCTTCATTTGACTTCTCCTTTGACTACAATAGTCATGGTCCCTAAACTCCCACTATCTCTCTTGAAACTTTTTTCAATTGTGTTATACACATCAAACAATTTTGGAGAGCATGTGGTTTATTGTTCACTACATAGTTTACAATAAACTTAGTGAACCATTAGGATAGGGACACAAAGGTGAAGTCCTTGCCTAGTTTCCGTCTCGTTAAGTGGTTTATCACTTCAACACTCAATGATTCAAAATCATCATAAGTCCATGTTAATGGACTATTTTTGTCAACCAACCATTATGTTCTAAACATAATTACAAACCTTCAAGAGTTGTACAAGCCAACTCTCATTTCTTCATACAACAATTGTAAATGAAGAATCATGGCACAATAAGTGTTCATGCCTTTGTGCTTTCTTCTCAAGTTCCTTGTTCATTTAACAAAGAAACAAGCACTAGTGTTTGCATTGACTAAGGGTTGTTCAAAGCAACTATTATTTCTTCATACAACGATTTGTAAGTAAAGAACTAATAACACTAAAAATGTCCTTGTCATTATGCTAATCTTCGTAAGTTCCTTTGTTCATTTAACAAAGGATTAAGCATTGGTTGTTTGTGTTGTCCTCTTCACGATAGACTTTTCTAACATGTTCTTCCAATGATACATTATCATTAGGAAGATTGTGAGGATGAGACTACTTAGATACATATGCAATCCTTTTAAGACATTCTTTGGGATTGTGGTACTAAGTCCGGAAACTAAAACATTCGGTTTTTATTTTTCAAGTGATGGATAGCGTTTGCAAATATATTGGTAAACAAATACATAACGAATATAAATTGATTGATTTTAAGCCATTTGATTCGGGTCTTTAAATCAAAATAGCACCACCCACTATTTTTGGCAAATTCCATATCCCTCATTGGAATTCGAGAGTTTTGGATGAAACTCCTAGTAGGTTATGGGAGGCTCACTATTACCAAGCCCACCTCACGATGATACGATGTATGGCTAGCAACAATAATAATGAGAGAGTACGCTTACTCATTTGCAACTAATGCAAGTACCCATCTTATTTGGCCTCTAGAGAATGTCACCTCACAATGATATGATGTTGTCTCCATTTCACTTAGTTAAGTCATTCCCACCATGCTTAGTGCGTGAAGGGGTTCAAGAATAGCCTCACGATGATACGATGTCGGCCATCCTCGTTGCCTCCTCATCATATGTATATGGATTCCTCCTGAGTATAAGCATGCACTTTGTACTCCCCCATGATAGGGTGAAGCCGGTGTACAAGTCATAAACGATTGGATCCCACCACGGTGGAAGGCCACGAAGAGATATTCTAAACATCTCTCGCTTATCAACTTAATATTGGTTTGGTTGAGGGTTTTAGGTCTCATCACATATAAATATTCATTTTAATCTCTATTAAAACAATTTTGGTCCTATTACAACTATTGGTCCATCTCATTGTTTTAGTTGTACATAATACTCCCACTATGCTTTTAAAACGATTTTTAAAGCAAGAGTATATGATACTACTAACATAAACTTTGCATTCATTTGATGGACTACATAGTTGCCTTAGGGCCTTAGGATGATTATGAACCTTTGTTTAGATTCAACACGAGCCTTGTGTTGAATCTCGGTCTAGGAATGAAGATTGATTTTAGTTACGCGTTTAATCACATTAAGGCGTGTTGTCTTAGGGGCGTTGGACCCAACTACTTCATTTTCATGCATATCAAATAAAGCAAGAAAGAAGTACTTCAAAGTAAAGGTGAGCTTATGCTCATTACAACATTTGCATATAACAAATTACTTTAAAGTAAAGAAGAGCTTAAGCCCTTTTACAACATTTGATCAAATCAAATTACAACCAAAATCTAATCTACACATTCCCATGGTTCAAACAAATTTGAAACGCCTTTCACATAGCTCAATTATATTAGGCTTAGGTTCATAGTCACCCTTTAATTAATTAACACTTTAACTAATTAAATTGAATGCAACATTTTCATTTGGTTTTTGTATCCATAAAATTGATTTAAATGGAGCTAAACAAAATGAAAATCCAATTCTCATTTAAAGAGACAAAACAATTTTGTTCTCATCCTATTTGGGCCATCATGCAATTAGCCTCAACTTTTGGGCCATATTGTAATAACAAAAACTTTTGGGGTCACTTTGTACAATACACAAAAGTCACAACTTCATGTAAATACAACTAGAACCCAAACTTTTAATAATGCAAAAACTTCATTAAAGGAACAAAACAATTTGTCCTTTAGCGTTTTTGGACCTAAACGTAAAAACGTAAACTTTTGGGCGAAAGTGCAAATACACAAAAGTATCAAAACTTTATGTAATTGCATAACAGCTCCAAAAGTACTCCCTTTGAGGGAGTGGCCGGTTTTGGGGGAGAGATAAGGTTGGTGTGTGTGTTGATTTGTGAGTTTTGTCAAAAAACATGCAAGTGTATGTAAGATAAGTTTTTGAAATAATTCAATCACAATTATTTCAATCATCATTTATACAAATATCTAACACTTTAAATACATGATAAATCATTTAAAAACATATCACATAAACTTTATGAAATAATTCAAAACTTTGAATCAAAACACCAAACCTTTTTGTTCTTGGCAAGAACATCAAGAACAATGAAGAAATGAAAAATCTAAATTTTTCCATGAACTTTTTTCACCCAAAAACATTCCAAAACCATTCTTACTTAAGGGAAATAACATCTAACCAAACTAGGGTACTTAGGGGTTCCAAAGAACACATTAAAACACTTTTAACAAGTCAAACAAGAACCCAAAAATCCACCCTTTGGATTTGGCCGAATTTTCCCAAAAGCATGGCACCAAATTTTAGCTCCAATATTCATGCTCATATGAACAACATCTACAACATTTGAGATGGCAAATTTTCCAACAAAATTTACATTCAAAGAAGCAAGAATAAAGCTTGTAACAATTACAACTTTTAAATCACAAACTTATGAACTACAAAACCCAAAAGGATTCACCAACTACTAGACCTAGGCTCTGATACCACTTGAAGGATTATTTTGTGAAAACATGTTCATTTGAGCAACATCATATAGCATGCAATTAACAATTAAAGGCGGAATCATGCTTGCATGCACTCAAAAACAAAACATTACCCATGAAATTCAAAGCCTAGTAGATTGGTGAATCAATAATCAACTCAAAACAAAGTCAATTGAAATTAATACCTTTGTAGATTCCTCTTTGCACAAGCAAAGGCTAATCACCCAAAGAGATAGGGCCTTCATTCCTTGCTTCTTAGATCCATGGATTTAGATGGAAGAATAGGTTCTCCAAGTTCCCAAAATTGAGAACCTCTAAGTCTCTTCACCAAGGTTAGATTGTAGAAGAAATGAGTGACCTTGGAGTAGTAGGATTGCTAGATGTACCCTCCAAGGTGTTGGCCTCTTTAGAGAGAAAATGGAGAGACAATTCTCACCAATTTTCCCCAAAAATAAACCCTTAATGAATTTTAGTTATAAAGTCATTTATATAGTCACTTCTTTAAGTGACCTAAATAACCAAAACCCTAATTCATTCTATATGGCCGGCCATTTAGGGATTTTAGGGCTTTTGGGCTTTAATGAATCTTTATTCATTAAATTGTCATACAACTTAAGTTAATGGGCTTGACGTTCGAAGCCCATTGGGCCTTAAGGTCCAAAACTATCCCGAAGTCATTTAACGAACTTATTCGTTTGATTAATTAACATATTAATTAATCCTTGCCATAAATAAAGGATTAAACCATTTAATCATTCTTACTCATTTCCGTTTAATCTCCAATCTCTACCTTTTATGGTGTGCGATCCATTAGGTTCCTTTTAGCGAGGTAGTGGGCGATTAAAACCATTTTACATCGATTGTGAATTGAAACTATTTTCAATCCTCCCTTTAGTGATTACACACGTTTAGGGCTTCCACAAACCATGAGTGACACCTAGCAGCATATCATGGTTACCCAAGCTAATCAGAAGAGGTGGAGAACCTATTCAGTTCGAGATTACAAATGAAATACGGTCTTTCTCTAATCTAATACTCTTGACCACATTGTTTGGTTTGATAGTTTATTTTCTCATGTCTACTATCCAATGTGTGTCTTATGCTTATATGATTACCTTGAATGTGATTCGGAACGCATTCCCAAATCTCATTCATACTCTGGCCAGAGATTCAAATCATATCAGAGAGTATTCTCCCTCAAACGGTTTGAAGGTTAGAGATCCCTTGTTGCGCATTCACTTGTCTCCATAGCTAAGTGGCTTGACCCCAACGATGCCGTGGACACCCTCCTGATGGAGTGACTTTGACATAATCAAGGATCAAGGACTTAACCACAAGACAACTATGATGCCTCAGGTCAAAGGACTACTTTGCATTATCCCAACCATGAGTTCTCACGTGACATGGAATATGAGAACTCTTCATTGATCGCGTTCAGTGAACTCATTCTCTATTGAGCACCTACCGTACTTGTCTTGATGTCACACACACCAATGACTCGAGACTAATCACTCTCCCTGAGAGAAGACATAGTACGTACTGATCTTAACGGACTGTCAACGCCCAATTGGCAACCCTATGATCAGGAACGTTTAGGATGTGTCTACGAAAGAATGGTCTCATGAATCTAACTTCATTAGATTACATTCTCCCAATCACATATTCCTTGGACTTTATCGTTTAAGCATATAACATTTATATGAGACGGCTCAAACAATAATCTTTGCCCTTTATATGTAAAACTAGATTAGTTTAACATGTGAAATGTCCGTAAAGTATCATCACATGATTGGCTTTAGGGCACATTTCCAACATTACATGCACCAATTGATGCTCCATCAGCCACCTTTAGGATCCTATGCCGTGTGCAACACATGTTGCTGCACCTTTGACTAATTTCTGAAACATTTCACCTCCCCTTTTCATTTCTTTGCAATGTACAAAATCATACATGATCCCTAGATGAAATACCACTCCATTTTACCCTCCTTACTTTGCATCATTACTTCATTTTAATCCTTGGACCATTGCACACCACAAATTCACCCTCCTTGTTGTTCATTTCATCCATTGCCTAACCTGATTCTCTAGGGTTTTGGGCCTATATATACATGTTTACACCCCTTGGCCAAGGTTACCATCTCCCATATTCATCATTCATCACAGAAAATTCGTCCATACACACCCTAGGCAGCAAAACACCCCAAAAACACCATTCTAGTGCCCAGAAAACATAACAGCCACTCCACCCTCTTCCACCCTTTTTGCTGAGTTCTCCATCACCCTCCAACCATCAAACACTCCTCCACACTCACTCTAAACCTTTCCATACCATTCCCCATCCATTCTACACCATAAAACTACCCAAAACCTGTCCACAACCCAATCTGCCGCAAGCAAGGGAAATGAGGAATCTTGGATGCACTTGCTGCCAAGTTGGAGCATTCTAGGTGTTTTCTTTCTTTGGATTTTAATGTCTAATTCATGTAATCTTTGTTTTGCTTTAAGTATGATTGGCTAATTTTGTTTTGGCTAAGGGTGTATTCAAAACCATGATTATATATGTGAAATAAGTTGATTACTTCCAGTTATCGTTGCATAAGTTGTGAATACAAATTGCTTAACCATTGGATTTAGAACTTATTCTTGCATGTTGATTGAGAGTGCACGCTTGATTTGCATGTTTGAATTTGGTGCTAGGATATAAATTTGTTTCACCTAATCGTTATGAATTTATATTCGCAAGTAGTGAAGGTCGCTAGTCACGATCGTGTTAAGTAGATTCCTGGCAAAAGTATCATGCTTTTCATAGTTACAAATGCCTTGTCGATGCTTATGATTTCCAAAGAACGTAATGATTCTAACTTGTGTCTTTATCATGCTGTTAATATAAAGAACTTGTTAGGAATAATTTGTTTGCGATGCATATTCATCCAATTCAATGATTCTAGGGAAATTTAAAGGTTAATTTAAGCAGACCTAATTAACTTGGAGTGTCGAGATTCATAACTTAATGAATTGATAACTGGAAATTGATCTACGTTGCATATATTTCATGTGTGGAGAAGAAACCCTTAGCTATTCCATCATCCATTGATTCATCGTAATTTTGTCTTACAATCTGTTTTCTTTATAATCTGCCAATTTACTTTAATTTCGTCCAAACACAACTCCCCCATATTTTGTTGAGTCTTAGTCATTCAAATCTGTGTTATTTTGTGTTCTTAAGCATTTGGAGTCATAAACACTTTGGAATTCGTCCAAATCAAGTTCTAGTTTCTTTTTGAGTCAATTTGATTGTTTTAGGCAGTTTTGAGTGCTTAAAATTTGTTTTGAGTCATAGTAGTTTTGTTAGAGTCTTTAAGTTTAGTTTTTGCATTTTTGAATCAATTTATATTAGATTAGCACCCCTAGTTAATCCCCGGTTAGAACGATCCCTACTTACATCATTACTACAATTGTCACAAATAGGGTTAATTTGTGTGTTTAGTTATTTTAAGCATCACCTACACTTGAACTTAAGCCATTGCCTAGTCATTTGAAGTACGTTTTCTTGGGAGATGATGAGACGTTGCCCGTCATTATCTCATGCTCACTCACGATACAAGAAGAGGGCAAGTTGGTGAGGGTGCTAAAAGCGTACAAAACGGCAATTGGATGGACATTGGCCGACATAAAAGGAATTAGCCCTACTACGTGCATGCATCGCATACTTTTGGAGGAGGGGTCTAAAACATCTCGAGAGGCTCAATGCCGACTCAATCCTCCTATGATAGAAGTTGTGAAGAAGGAAATCATCAAGCTTTTAGATTGTGGAGTAATCTATCCAATCACGGATAGTAGGTGGGTTTCGCGAGTTCAATGCGTGCCAAAGAAATCTGGAGTGACAGTGGTAGCAAATGCTGAAAATGAACTTGTGCCTACTCGCATTCAAACCGATTCGAGGGTGTGTATCGACTATAGGAAGCTAAACGCCACCACAAGGAAGGATCACTTCCCCTTGCCATTCATTGATCAAATGCTTGAGAGGTTAGCAGGTTATGCTTTCTGTTGTTTTCTTGATGGTTATTCTGGTTATAATCAAATTGTCATAGCACCCGAGGACCAAGAAAAAACCACATTCACATGCCATTTTGGTACATTTGCTTATCGTCGCATGCCTTTTGGTTTATGTAATGCACCTGCCACATTTCAAAGATGCATGATGAGCATATTTCCTGATTATGTTATGAAAATAATTGAAGTTTTTATGGATGATTTTAACGTTTTTGGTGATTCATTTGATGGTGGCTTGCATAATCTCAGTTTGATCTTAAAACGTTGCGTTGAAACTAACTTTGTTCTTAATTGGGAAAATGTCATTTCATGGTTAAACAAGGCATAGTTTTAGGTCATATCATCTCTGAAAACGGTATTGACGTTGATAAGTCAAAGATAGATCTTGTACGTTACTTACCCTCTCCTACTTTGGTTAGAGAGGTTCGTTCTTTTCGTGGCCATGCAGGTTTCTATCGTAGGTTCATCAAAGACTTCTCAAAGGTTGCCCAACCTCTTTGCCGACTCCTACAAAAGGATGTGGCATTCGACTTCAATGAGGAATGCACAGCATCATTCAACCAACTCAAAGAGTTGTTAACCACAGCACCAATCATTATCCCACCTGATTAGAGCCTACCTTTTGATATGATATTAACTAGCACTCAAATTAACCCTCTTTTTATCAATTGTAGCAAAGTATGTAAGTAGGGATCGTTCTAGGCCGGGGATTAGGAGGGATTGCTAAATCACTTGAAAACTGACTCAAATACGTAAAAACAAGTTTAAAACACTAAACTAGACTCAAAGAATGAAAAACTAAACTTTAAAACACCAAAATAAACCAAAAGACTCAAACAGCAAACAAAGACTCAAAACTGCCTTGAAAACACTTTCTGGGCAGTTTCTGACACCAAGGAAGAATTTGGACGCAAATTGGTTATAACTTGACTCAAGACACTTAGTTAGCTAGTTCTTATGCATTTATGTTGTGTTTTCTTAGTTAAGTTAGTCTTTTAAGCTATTTTCATGTGTTTTCAGGTTTTAAGGACAAAGTAAGCAAAAAGATGCAATTTGGAGCATTTTGGAGCAAAATTGAGCTAGAATGGAGCTCATGTATGTGGAGCACAAAGAATGGACGAATTTGAAGGATTGAAGAAGCTGGGAATGTGTTTCAAAGTTGAAGAATTGAAGATGCAAAGTTTCCTAATTGAAGTAGGAAAGTGCTTAATTGAAGATGAAATCCTAGTCAACAATGGATTCCTAGTTGAAGAATGATTCCTAGTTGAAGTTGGATTTCTAGAAGATTGAAGTTTCCTACTCAAACAAGGTTTCCTACTTGAAGAAGGGAAGTTAAAGCCAAAGAATCAGCTCAAGTGAAGAAACCTTATCCAAAACATTATCCATAACCTTATCCTATCCTATCTTATCCTAATCCTAATCTACTTATATTTCAGCTACAAAAGGGATTTCTTTTCCTATTTGGAGACTTAAAACCTGATTTCTAGAAGCCTTATCCCTTCCTACAAAGGTGCCACACCTTATCCCTTGTTTTTCTAGAAATCAGCCACAAAACAACCTTTCTAGAAGGCCTTATCCCTTGTCCTACAAAAGTGACGCCCCAAACCTTTCTAGAACTTCTAGAAACCTGATTATTCCTTTCCCCCTTGGTTTCTAAAAGCCTTAGCCTTTTCCTTCAAGGATTGTGTGTTATTATCCTATACAAATTGGACCTTTCAATCCTTTTTCTTTGCAACATAGGGGCTGCGAATTTCAGCCTATAAATACCATCCTTTGCTGCACCATTTAGTCACCACCCTCTACCATATTTTCACTACACCATTCACCCAAACATCCCTCTTGTGCCGTGAGTTTGCAAAGGAGAAGGAAGGAGACTCTTGGAGTCGTGCATGCCATTCAAGGAGCTTGGATTGTTGGAGCGTTTCTAGGTGTTTTCTATCTTTATGTTAATGTTTAAATTTATTTATCTTTGTTTATTTGCGAACATGAGGAACTAATTTCTTTAGAGTTAGAGGGGAATTCAAAGCCATGATCATATGTTTTATATGACTTGATTTCCTCCAGTTATGATTTCATAAATCGTGAATGTGGTTTACTTATCTATTTGATTGATAACATGTTTATGTATGTTGATTGAGGGTCGACAATTAGTTTGCATGCATGAATTTGATGCTAGAGTATAAGGGAATTTCACCTAATCGTTATTAACTTATATTCATAAGTAGTAAAAGTCGCTAGTCATGATTGTGTTAAGTAAATCCTTGGCAAGAGTAACATGCGTATTCCATAGTTATGAATGCCTCGTCAATGCTTATGATTTCCATTGAACTTAATGATCTTTTATATGTGTCTCTATCATGCGTATTCCATAGTTAGGGTCCTTGATAAGAATAATTTGGTTGTAATGCGTATTCCATTCAATTCAATGAATCTAGGGAAATCTGAGAATTAATTGGTGCAATCTAGTTAATTTGGGGCATTGTCATTCATGGTTTGTTGAAAGAGTAACTGCAAATCGAGTCGTATGCATATGTTTCATGTGTGGAGAAGGAACCCTCTAACTAGCCTTTCACCATTCTTTTTCATCCAAATTCGTTTTTCTTAAGTTTGTTTTCAAAGTTTCTGTTTTAAATTTCAATTTCGTCAAAACCAAACCCCTTGCTTTTAAGTCTTGTTTTTAGAGTCAAAACTTGTTTCCTTTAAGTCTTTTGAGTCTTTGAAGTTCTATTTTCGTCCAAATCAATTGTTAGGTCTAGAATTGAGTCTTTTTTATTGTTATTTGTTGTTTTGAGTGTTTTAAGTTAGTTTTGAGTTTATAGAGTCTAGTTTAGTGTTTTTTGAATCTTATATTTGTTGATTGGCATCCCTAGTTAATCCCCGGTCTAGAACGATCCCTACTTGCATCATTACTATAATTGTCATCAATAGGGTTTAATTTGTGTGTTAACTTAATTTTCACATCAAATTTTGGCGCCGTTGCCGGGGATTAGCAAAATTGCTAATCTCCCGTTGTTTCTGTTCATATCTTTTACTTTTGATATTTGATTTAGTTTTCTTTCTTTGATTTTAGGTACGAGAGAAGCAAGATATGGCAATTGCTAACATTCAAGCTCAAATAGCGAATCTTACTTCTCAATTGTCGCAGTATGTCGAAAGGACCACAAGGCAAAGTGTCCCTACATTTGGTGTGTCTTATAGGCAAAAATATCAAGCAAATCAACGTTCACAAAGAGATTGGAGTGATCATTCAACCTCTATGTGGTGGGAATCTCAACAAGTTCAACACGAAGGATATTGGCAGCCATATGAGGAGTTCTATTCAAGTCATGCGCAGCCACCACAACCTCATATACAATATGCCCAACCAAACTCAGGTTCATCAATCGATTATAATCAAATTCTTGAGGAATTAATTTCTTTGGCGCAGGGCTCACAAAATCAAGCCAAGGAGGCTCAACAAGGAGAATATTGGCAACCATATGAAGGGTTCTATACAACGCCATATGCACCACCACAACCTCCCCCACAATCTTCCCAAACAAGTTCAGGTACGTCCTTGGATAATGATACACTTCTTAAGTTACTCACCAATTTGTCTCAGGGGCAAGAAAATCAAGCCAAAAAGATGGATGAATTAGAGAAGCAAGTTGGGCAGATTGTGGAGTTCATGGCCCAAATTCAAGAACAAAGTGAATTCTCCAACGCAAACATTGTAAATTCAATGGAAGATTTTGAAATTACTGAAGCCATCACTTTGGGAAGTACCATGGAGGTTGGAACTGAACCAAGGGTGTCAAAACAAAGCCAAAAGGAGGACGAACATCTACTAATTGAGGAGGAGGAAGAAGACACACCCACGGCAAGGGTAGAACAACCCTTGCCGCAGCCTCCTAGAGTCCATATGTCGTCCAACTCAGGTAAGGTGGTTCCAAATTCAATTGCTTCTTACCCCATTCCACCAAATGTCCCTTTTCCTCGCAGGTTTTTGATTCCTAAGGAAGAAGAGAGTGAAAAAGACATCGTGGAAGCCCTTCCCAAGGTGCAAAGTGATATCCCACTTCTTGGTACTGATGTGAAAATTATGTTGACACACAAATTAAACCCTATTGATGACAATTGTAGTAATGATGCAAGTAGGGATCGTTCTAGACCGGGGATTAACTAGGGGTGCTAATCGACACAAATAAGACTCAAAAAAAATAAACTAGACTCTATAGACTCAAAACTAACTTAAAACACTAAAAACAGCAAGAAACAATCAAAAAGACTCAATTCTAGACCTAACAAGTGATTTGGACGAAAATAGAACTTCAAAGACTCAAAAGACTTAAAAGAAACACGTTTTGACTCTAAAAACAAGATTTAAAAGCAGGGGGATTGGTTTGGACGAAATTAACTTTTAAAACATAAACTTTGTAAACAAACTTTAATGAAAACGATTTTGATGAAATAGAATGGGGGAAAGGCTAGTTAGAGGGTTCCTTCTCCACGCATGAAACATATGCATACGACTCGATTTCCAATTACTCTTTCAACAAACCATGAATGACAATGCCCCAAATTAACTAGATTGACCAATTAACTCTCAGATTTCCCTAGATTCATTGAATTGAATGGGATACGCATTACAACCAAATTATTCTTATCAAGGACCCTAACTATGAAATACGCATGATAGAGACACATATCAAAGATCATTAAGTTCAATGGAAATCATAAGCATTGACGAGGCATTCATAACTATGGGATACGCATGTTACTCTTGCCTAGGATTTACTTAACACAATCGTGACTAGCGACTTTTACTACTTATGAATATAAGTTAATAACGATTAGGTGAAATTCCCTTATACTCTAGCATCAAATTCATGCATGCAAACTAAGTGTCGACCCTCAATCAACATACATAAACATGTTATCAATCAAATAGATAAGTAAACCACATTCACGATTCATGAAATCATAATTGGAAGAAATCAAGTCATATAAAACATATGATCATGGCTTTGAATTCCCCTCTAACTATAAAGAAATTAGTTCCTCATGTTCGCAAATAAACAAAGATAAATAAATTTAAACATTGAAACAAAGATAGAAAACACCTAGAAACGCTCCGACAATCCAACGTCTTGAATGGCATGCACGGCTCCAAGTTGTCTTCCTTCTTCTCCTTGCAAACTCACGGCACAAGGAGGGATGTTTGGGTGAATGGTGTAGTGAAAATATGGTAGAGGATGGTGAGTGATATGTGCGGCAAGGGCTTGTATTTATAGGCTGAAAATCCCCACTCCTAGGTAGCAAAGGACAAGGTTTTAAAAGCCTAAATTGCATAGGATAATAACATCCAATCCTATAAGGAAAACAAGTAAAAAACCAAAGGGAATTAGGGGATAAGGGACGGCACCAAACCAGGAATGGATAAGGGCTTCTAGAAACCAAAATCCCAAGGGAAATAGGTGAAAACTCACGGCATAAGGGATGGTTTCTAGAAAGAAATACAAGGCAGATTTTTAGGCTTCTAGAAAGGTTCTTAGGTGTCATCTTGGTAGGATAAGATAAGGTCTTCTAGAAATCCCATTTTAAGCATCCTAATCTAATTAGAAACCCTCCTAAGTGGCTGGAATGTGGATAGTTTAGGATAAGGATAAGATATGATAGGATAAGATAAGCTAAGATAAGGTTATGGATGAGGTTTTGGATAAGATTCCTTATCTTGAGCTGATTCTTTGGCTTTAATTCTTCTTCTTCATGTAGGAAACCTTGCTTGAGTAGGAAACTTCATACATCTAGGAATCCATCTTCAATTAGGACTCCTACCTTGATTAGGAATCCCAATTCATTTAGGAATCCTTCATTCAAGCCATTTCCTTCTTCAACTAGGAGACTTTGTATCTTCAATTCTTCAACTTTGAAATGCCTTCCTAGGTTCACCAATTCCTCAAATTCGTCCATCCCTTGTGCTTCATGTGCATGAACTCCATTTTAGCCCAAGTTTGCTCCAAAACGCTCCAAATTGCATCCTTTTGCTTACTTTGTCTCTAACACCTGAAAACACATAAAAATAGCTTAAAAGATTAACTTAACTAAGAAAACACAACATAAATGCATAAGAACTAACTAACTAACTAAGGCGCATAAATATGCTCCTATCAAATTCCCCCACACTTAGCTTTTGCTAGTCCTCGAGCAAAACAATGAAACAAAACATAACCTAAACCTTCCAACAATCACCTCAGGGATTCCCAATGGTACATGACACGCCAAAGACCACCACTTTCATAGATTTTAGCCATCCCTACTCTAGAGCACATACTTAATCATAGTCATCACGTACTAGCTCACATTTAATCAATTAAAACAATGTTTTGAATGTAGTAACATGCCTTAGAGAATCCCTCAATTCCTCACTAGATATGCACTCTATTTTCGCTCAGATTTTCTGACCACACATCCTACACTCGTTATATGTGAGAAGATTGATGTAAAAATAAAAACGGATGCTCACATATATGTATGACAAAGAAGCACTTTTCGGAGTTAATAAGCATGTTTATCGATATGATCTCATGAATGGAATGCTACTACTTAGATGCGAGAACCAAGGACACCATATGCTCAAACCAATTTCAAACTCCACAAATTGAAATACACAACACTCAAGATTAAAGTCAAGGGTTATAACGGGGCTTAAGGTATTGGCTAACAAAGACGGATATGGAAAACAAACGTTCTTAAAGCAATAGTAAGCAAAATAATGAAATCATACTCAGAATTCCCATTAGCATGCAGAAATTAACTTTTAAACACAAAGGGAAGATTCAACAACAATTAGGGCCGAATTCACTGTTTTGGACCCTTCCTTCAACAAACAACACTTAAGAACTCTTTTTCACATCTTTTCAACTCCTTTTCATTCTTTTCACAACTTTTTCTTTTTTCTTTTTCTTTTCCTTGAATTTTTTTCTTTTTCTTTTTTCTTTTCTTTTCTTTTTCGTGCCTCATTCAAGACTTTGGCACACCCACAACAAAACTCACTTCCCCCACACTTGTTTTCTGCCAACAATGATCCAAAGGAATTCATCTTGCGTTATGCTTTACTACGTTTTAAGAACAAGGGTGTGGATGGTCCTAATCTAGGCTAGGTAAGGCAATGTGGTTTAACAAGGAAAATAGGCTACACGAGGCTCAACGGGGTTAACACCTACAAAACATAATGGAATAGGGATATACGGCTTTTGGGCTATGGTGGACACTACACAACTTAATCTTGAATATGTGTTATGCAAATCAATAACATGTTTTGAATGAAATGAGCATGAGTTCTAGTGTTTGGTTCTAAGTGATGAAACGCCTTCTAAGTAGCAACCAAGCAAAGAATAATGAGATCATGCAATGACTTTAGAAAACAAAGAATGCACAGATTTTAACTCTCCAAATAAACGTTTAGGCTCAAGTCTTATAGGGTTGTAGCGTTAGTTTGAGTTACTTCCTTCAAGCATGTTACAAAAACTGATTTTTTTCTTTGTGATTACATGTGAATTCGTAGACAACAATGATGATCAAGCATAAACAAAAGAGCATATCAAACTTCCATCCATGTTTGTAACTTTCTTTAACGGTCATGCAATTAAAAACCAATCCTCATCATTGTGTTGGAAAGTACTCTAAGACACAAACACACAAAAACAACTTTAAAACGACTCTTTTTGGGTTTTTTTCAAAACTTTTTCTATTTTTTCTTGAACTTTCGGATTTTCTGGTAAAGCCACATCAAAACACATGAAAACATTCTAAAAACACTTTAAAACAATGAAAAACAACCTTTGAAATGTTAGGTGGTAAAATCCTACGAATTTTGACATAAAAACACTTTGTTTACCCCCCCACACTTAAACCAAACATTGTCCTCAATGTTTCAAACATAGACTCACACAAAAACAAGCAAATAACACAACTAGCAAACATGACAAATATGGCAAAGTAAAAGCAATAAAGAGTAGGGTTTAGAAACGCAAATCTGATTATGATGCTGGAGCTTTCTAGGTCCTCTTTATTTGCATGGGTTGCCTCCCAAGAAGCGCTTGCTTTAACATCTTCCAGCCGGACGATGCTTCCAATCAAGCTTGAATAGGGCCCACGGGTAGGAGGTTGACTTCCTCCACGGTCTCCTCCTCAAAAGGTGTGACATATGGCTTCAAACGATGTCCATTGACTTTGAACTCTTGTTGCGTCTTCAGACTTTGAATTTGAACTGCACCATGCGAAAAAACATTAGTAACAATAAAAGGTCCAATCCACTTAGAACGCAACTTACCTGGAAATAACCGAAGGCGAGAATTGAAAAGTAGCACTTTCTGCCCGATAGAGAACGTCTTGCTCCGAATCATCCGGTCGTGGAATGCCTTCGTTTTCTCCTTGTAAATACGAGAGTTCTCGTAAGCTTCATTCCTAACTTCCTCAAGCTCGTTCAATTGAAGTTTCCTATGAAGACCTGCGGCATCAATGTCCATATTAAAGGTTTTGATGGCCCAATGTGCTTTATGCTCCAATTCAACCGGAAGATGGCATGGTTTCCCATAAATGAGCCGAAATGGGGACATTCCAATTGGTGTTTTGTAGGCCGTACGATACGCCCATAATGCATCATTTAAGCGCAAGCTCCAATCTTTCCGGTTTGGCCCTACAGTCTTCTCCAAAATCTACTTGATTTCTCTATTTGACACCTCCGCTTGTCCACTTGTTTGAGGATGATAAGGTGTTGCCACCTTATGCGTGACACCATATTTCTTGAGTAGCGCTTCAATTGTGCGATTGCAGAAATGGGAACCCCCATCACTTATAAGTACCCGCGGCATTCCAAACCTTGCAAAAATGTTAGTCTTAACAAAATCTGCAACCACTTTAGAATCATTAGTACGGGTGGCTCTTGCTTCCACCCATTTCGAAACATAATCAACCGCAAGTAGAATATAAACAAAACCATGAGAGGAAGGAAAAGGACCCATGAAATCTATGCCCCACACATCAAAAATTTCAACATTAAAAATGGGACTTTGCGGCATTTGGTCTTTTGGTCCTATACTTCCAGTTCGTTGACAACGATCACATGCAATGCAAAAAGTTCTAGCATCCTTAAACATAGTAGGCTAATAAAAACCACATTCAAGTACTTTACGTGCAGTCCTTTGAGTGCCAAAGTGACCTCCACATGCATAAGTGTGACAAAAGTTTAAAATAGACTGAATTTCAGAATCATGCACACACCTACGAATGATTTGATCGGAGCAATATTTCCATAAATAAGGATCATCCCACACATAATTTCGTGCATCATACTTAAGTTTATCATGTTGGTTTTTATTGAACTCACTTGGAATGACTTTAGATGCTAAATAATTAACTAAATCCGCATACCATGGCATACTAACCTCAATGGACATCAATTGCTCGTCCGGGAATGTCTCTGGGATCGGCACAACCTCTTCTTCATGCACCAAACGGCTCAAGTGATCAGCCATAACGTTCTCACTTCCTTTCTTGTCTCGGATTTCGATGTCGAACTCTTGGAGAAGAAGCATCCATCGAATAAGCCTTGGTTTAGCCTCATTCTTCGTGAGCAAGTACTTCAACGCTGCATGATCAGTGTAAATTATGACTTTAGTACCAAGTAAATAAGAACGAAACTTATCTAAAGCAAAAACAACAGCAAGAAGTTCTTTTTCCGTTGTGGAATAGTTCAATTGAGCATCGTTCAAGGTCCGAGAGGCATAATATATGACGTGTGGCTGTTTGTCCTTCCTTTGTCCCAAAACAGCGCCTAGACCATAATCGGACGCATCGCACATAAGCTCGAAGGGGATGCTCCAATCTGGTGGCCGAATGATGGGGGCCGAAGTGAGCATCTCTTTGAGGTGTTTGAACGCCTTTTCACATTCCTCGTTGAAGTCGAAAGTCACATCCTTTTGGAGAAGTCGGCATAGGGCTGTAGAAATCTTTGAAAAATCCTTGATGAATCGCCTATAAAATCCTGCGTGGCCAAGAAAAGAACGAACCTCTCTTACCGAAGTTGGAGAGGGTAAGTAGCGTACAAGTGATGCGAATAATATAAGCACACAAATTAAACCCTCTTTTGACAATTGTAGCAAAGTATGTAAGTAGGGATCGTTCTAAACCGGGGATTAGGAGGGCTTGCTAAAACCTCTAAACTGACTCAAAAACAAAAAGAAACAAAGTTAAAAATGTAAACAAAAGATTTTAAAACAAGAAAGTAAAAGGGGGATTTGAGTTTGGTGAAGTTGAAAGTAAAAACGAATAAACTAAAAACTTAAATAGATTTTAAACAAATTTGGGTTGAATGGATAATGGAAGGCTAGCTAAGGGGTTCTTCTCCACACATGTCTTGCTTGCATACAAAATGAATTCCAATTACATTTCAATAACTTATTAATTCTCAACGCCCCAAATTAACCATGAATTGCATAAATTAATTCTCAGATTTCCCTAGATTCATTGAATTGAATGGAATACGCATTACAACCAAATTATTCTTATCAAGGACCCTAACTATGGAATACGCATGATAGAGACACATATCAAAGATCATTAAGTTCAATGGAAATCATAAGCATTGACGAGGCATTCATAACTATGGAATACGCATGTTACTCTTGCCAAGGATTTACTTAACACAATCATGACTAGCGACTTTTACTACTTATGAATATAAGTTCATAACGATTAGGTGAAATTCCCTTATACTCTAGCATCATATTTATGCATGCAAACTAAGTATGCATCCCTAATCAACATACATAAACATGTTATCAATCAAATAGATAAGTAAATCGAATTCATAATTTATGAAACGCAATTAAAAGTAATCAAATCATATTGCAAGCATTAACATGGTTTCGAATCCCCCCTAGCCAAGGGGAGTTTAGTTCCTCATTATTACAAAACAAAGATAAAACATTGAAAAACAAAGGGAATAAAGCACCTAAACGTTCCAACGATCCATGTTGGATAGCAAGCGCGTCCAAGGACTTTTCTCCTTCTCCTTGCCGCAACAACAAGGTTGGAATGATGTTGAAGGGTTGGTTATTTGGAGGAATGGATGGGAAGGGGTTTAGATATGTAGGAGAGGCAAGGAAAGGCTTGGAGAATGGTTAATTTCTGGATGAATTGAATGAGGTTGCTGCATGGTATTTATAGGGAGAGGATGGACTTGTTTAAGCATAAATTTCTGGTGGAATGGGTAGGTAAACTCACGGCAATGGTGGAGAATTGTTGTTGGGGTAGGTTTTGAGTCATCCACTCACATGTCATGGTGAGCTAAGCATTGCATCATCCACTCAAATTTCTAGTTGCTTTGAAGTAAAAGCCACGGCATTGAGGTTTTTGAGTGAAGTTTTGGCCAATCCTTCTAGAAACCTATCCCTTCTTGCACTTTGTATTTGTTTCACCACATTTTTAGCATGTTCCTAGCCTCATTTGACTTCAAATTCGTCCATCCTCATGTCTCCATGTTTGCACCATCCAATCTTGGCCCAAAAATGCTCCAAAATGCTTGAAAATGCATTTCTTGCATCCTTGGCCCATAGAACCTACAAACACACAAAAATGGCTTAAACTACTAACATAACTAAGAACTAAGAACATAAATGCACGAAAACAAACATACTAAGTCGCATAAATATGCTCCTATCAACAAGATCTATTTTCGATTTATCAACTTCAATTCCCCTTTCAGAAACGATATGCCCTAAAACGATGCCTTGTTTTACCATAAAGTGACACTTTTCCCAATTTAAAACAAGGTTCGTTTTAACGCATCGTTTTAAGATTAATGTGAGATTTTCCAAGCACCCATCAAACGAATCGCCAAAGACACTAAAATCATCCATGAATACTTCAATAATGTTCTCAATAAAATCGGAAAAGATACTTACCATACATCGTTGGAACGTGGCCGGTGCATTGCATAATCCGAATGGCATGCGCCGGTAAGCAAAAGTACCAAATGGGCACTTTGATTGTATCCCGAATAACCGTCAAGAAAACAATAAAAAGAATGACCGGCTAACCTTTCTAACATTTGATCGATGAATGGTAGTGGAAAGTGGTCCTTCCTTGTGGTGTTGTTGAGCTTCCTATAGTTAATGGATACTCTCCAACCTGTTTGAATACGGGTTGGCACAAGCTCATCCTCGGCATTCTTCATCACAGTGACTCCGGACTTCTTTGGGACAACTTGAACCGGTGAGACCCAACGGCTATCCGAAATTGGATAAATTACTTCACAATCGAGAAGCTTTATAATCTCCTTTTTCACGACTTCCATCATCGGAGGGTTGAGCCGGCGTTGAGCCTCTCGAGTTGGTTTAGCCCCCTCCTCTAGAAATATGCGATGCATGCATGTTGTAGGGCTAATTCCCTTAATATCGGCCAATGTCCATCCAATGGCTGTTTTGTGCTCTTTCAACACTCGAATCAACTTTTCTTCCTCTAATGCCGTGAGTGATGAAGAGACAATGACGGGCAACGTCTCTTTCTCTCCCAAGAATGCATACTTTAAATGATCCGGCAATGGTTTAAGCTCAAGAACGGGGGCCTGAATCACAGAAGGTAACAACGTATTAGTGGAAACGGGAATTGGAATTGGGTTAGAAGGCTTACCATGATGTTGTGGTAATGATTCCAAGGTAGCCACAAGCTCGGCATGGTCCTCCTTAGGTACGGCCAGATTGGGTTTTGTGCCAAGTCCTTGTGCAATTGTCGTTTCGAGTGGATCGTCTTCCAACATGTCAAGATAATCCTGCGCCAATTCATCCAATATATCAATAGAAAAACAAGAATGATCATCTTTAGGAAATTTCATAGCTTCAGAAATGTTAAAGTTAATAATCTCCCCATCAAATTCCATTGTCAATGTCCCTTTGAACACATCGATCTTGGTGCGTGCTGTTTTCATGAAGGGCCTCCCAAGTAGAATTGGCAATGGGGTGACATTTGGTGAGTCCTCCATCTCTAAGACATAGAAATCCGCTGGAAATATCAAGTTATCTACCTGCACCAACACATCTTCCAAAACTCCTTTTAGATATGCATTAGAACGATCGGCTAATTGAATTATAACACCACCGTTTTTAAGTTCTCCTAAGTTCATGGATGCATATATTGAGTATGGCATGACGTTAATTGAAGCTCCTAGATCTAACATAGCATGTTCAAATTTAGTATTGCCTATAACACATGGAATTGTAAAGCTACCTGGATCTTTGCATTTAGGAGATAGTTTTCTTTGCAGAACAGCGGACACATTCTCACTTACCTGGACCACCTCTTTGTTTGAAATTCTCCTTCTTGTTGTGCATAATTCCTTCAAAAACTTGGCGTACCTTGGTACTTGCTTAATGGCGTCAAGAAGAGGTATATTGACTTGCACTTTCCGAAACGTCTCCAAAATGTCTTTCTCGTTCTCCTCCTTCTTGGATTGCTTCAACCTGCCAGGAAAAGGCACGTTTAGTGGAATAGAACTAGGAGAAGTTGGAATTGAACTTACCTTGGCCGAATTATATGGGTTGGAAGTGCAAGATGGCTGCGGCAAAGGTGGTTCCCTCCTTGCCGTGGGTTTTTCTTGTGTGCTTTCCTCAAACTGCAACTTTTCATCCTCTTCATGACTTGCTTTGGATGCTTGGGGTTCAGTTCCAACTTGTTTGCCACTCTTCAATGTAATTGCTTTGGCGGTTTCGAATCCCCCTTTTGGATTTGCAACGGTTGAACTAGGGAGTCTTCCTTGGTCTCGAAACTGTCCCATAAACTCAGCAATTTGCCCCACTTGCTTCTCCAACTCGTCCACCTTCTTGTCCCTAGTCTGCATGCCCTGCGCCATAGAAGTTAGTAAATTAAAAATTTGATCATTATCAATAGAAGAACCTGATTTTTTGGGCGGGTTGTGCTTGGGTTTGATTTGGTGCAAACGACTTTTGATAGAAACCCGGGGGTTGTTGCCTAAACGTGCTTTGTTGTTGGCCTTGTTGGGGTTCTCGCCATTTGAAATTTGGATGATCACGCCAACTGGGATTGTAGGTGTTAGAAAAGGGATCATTCCTTTGTTGATATTGGTTGCCAAATCCCACGGCATTGAGGGTCTCCCACCCTCCATTCTCGATTAATTGTGGGCATTTGTCCGTAGGGTGTCCTTGCATGGAGCATACGCCACAAGCTGCCACGGTTTGCACTTTTGGACCTTCCACCACCTGAGAAAGCAAAGTAGTAAGATTAGCCATTTGATTTTGAAGTTCAGTTATGGCACTTACCTCATTCACTTGGTGTTGCTGTGGGTTGCTCCTTTGTCCAACACCTTCGTATTGTTGAGCGTTTAATGCTCGATTGGCAATCAATGTCTTTGCTACCGTAGGGGTCTTGTCCACCAAAGCTCCTCCCGCCGAAGCATCTAGCATTTGTTGTTCGATTGGTAGAAGTCCCTCGTAGAAGTATTGTAGCAGAAGCTCCTCCTTCATTTGATGCTGTGGACAAGAAGCAACAAGAGATTTAAAACGTTCATAATATGTAGGAAAAGACTCACCTTCTTCTTGTTGAATTCCACTTATCCTTTTTCGTAGGAGGATGACTCGAGAAGTTGGGAAAAACTTCTCCAAGAAAGCTCGCTTCATGCTTTCCCAAGATGTGACCGTTCCGGGAGCTAATTCATACAACCAATCTTTCGCCTTTTCCATGAGAGAAAAGGGAAAGGCCTTCATCTTCAATATATTCTCGTCGACATTGATTGGAGTCATGCTTGAACACACCACCTCGAACTCTTTCAAGTGCTTGTAAGGATCCTCCATGGACAACCCATGGTACTTCGGAATATGGTGGAGCAAACTTGACTTTAACTCGAATTCTTCGGTCTTTCCTTGGGCAGCCGCCGGATATTGAATACATAGAGGTGCGGCATTGTCTAATCCCGAGGCCGAGAGCTCCTTGATTGTACGATTGTCTTGTGCCATGACTGTCTCAACTTCACCCACTTGTGCCGTGGGTTCCTCTTGCTCAATCTCAACTTCAGCTTCCAGATTTGAACTTGATTCACTAGGCTCTTGATTCTTCCTCTTTCGTCTCAACTCTCGTTCAAAATCGTCGTCAAAGTTCAAGATGTGTTCACGAACCGGATTAGAGCTCCGAGTCATAAACTAGTACCTAAAAACAAGAAACAGAAACAAAATAAGAATCTGGACACAAATAGAACAAATTGAAATAAAACAAACCAAGGGATTAGCAACTTTGCTAATCCCCGGCAACGGCGCCAAAATTTGATGTGAAAATTATGTTGACACACAAATTAAACCCTATTGATGACAATTGTAGTAATGATGCAAGTAGGGATCGTTCTAGACCGGGGATTAACTAGGGGTGCTAATCGACACAAATAAGACTCAAAACTAACTTAAAACACTAAAAACAGCAAGAAACAATCAAAAAGACTCAATTCTAGACCTAACAAGTGATTTGGACGAAAATAGAACTTCAAAGACTCAAAAGACTTAAAAGAAACACGTTTTGACTCTAAAAACAAGATTTAAAAGCAAGGGGATTGGTTTGGACGAAATTAACTTTTAAAACATAAACTTTGTAAACAAACTTTAATGAAAACGATTTTGATGAAATAGAATGGGGGAAAGGCTAGTTAGAGGGTTCCTTCTCCACACATGAAACATATGCATACGACTCAATTTCCAATTACTCTTTCAACAAACCATGAATGACAATGCCCCAAATTAACTAGATTGACCAATTAACTCTCAGATTTCCCTAGATTCATTGAATTGAATGGGATACGCATTACAACCAATTATTCTTATCAAGGACCCTAACTATGGAATACGCATGATAGAGACACATATCAAAGTGAAGGAATATTTTGTGAAAACATGTTCATTTAAGCAACATCTATAAGCATGCAATTAACAATTAAAGGCGGAACCATGCTTGCATGCACTTAAAAACAAAACATTAACCATGAAATTCAAAGCCTAGTAGATTGGTGAACCAAAACTCAACTCAAAACAAAGTGAGTTGAAATTGTACCTTTGTAGATTCCTCTTTGCATAAGCAAAGGCTAATCACCCAAAGAGAGGGCCTTCATTCCTTGCATCTAAAATCTATGGATTTGGATGAAAGAATAGGTTTCTCCAAGTTCCCAAAATTGAGAACCTCTAAGTCTCTTCACCAAGGAGAGATTGGAGAAGAAATGAGTGACCTTGGAGTAGTGGGATTGCAAGATGCACCCCCAAGGTGGCCGGCCTCTTTAGAGAGAAATGGAGAGACAAGTTCTCACCAATTTTCTCCAAAACAAACCCTAATGAATTTTGGCTATAAAGTCATATTTATACCTTTATTCATTTGAGTAGCAAACTTGTAAATAAGTCCAAGTTCACTACCCTAAACATTATGGCCGGCCATTAGGATATTTTGGACTAATTGGGCCTTTGTGAATCATTATTCATTAAGTTGTCATACAACTTAAGTTAATGGGCTTGATGTTCGAAGCCCATTGGGCCTTAAGGTCCAAAACAATCCCGAGGTCTTTAACGAACTTATTCGTTTGATTAATTAACATATTAATTAATCCTTGCCATAAATAAATGATTAAACCATTTAATCATTCTTACTCATCTCCATTGTTTCTTCAATCTCCTCTTTACACGGTGTGCGATCCATTAGGTTCCTTTTAGCGAGGCAGTGGGCGATTAAAACCATTTTACATCGATTGTGAATTGAAACTTACTTTCAATTCTCCCTTTAGTGATTAAACACCTTTAGGGCTTCCACAAACCATGAGTGACACCTTGCAGCATATCATGGTTACCCAAGCTAATCAGAAGAGGTAGAGAAAACCTATTCAGTTTGGGATTACAAATGCAATACGGTCTTTCTCTAATACAATACTCTTGACCACATTGTTTGGTTTGATAGTTTATTTATTCATGTCTACTATCCAATGTGATTCGTGTGCATATATGATTACCTTGAATGTGATTTGGAACGTTTTCCTAAATCTCATTCAAACTTTGGCCAAAGATTCTTAATCATATCATAGAGTATTCTCTCTCAAACAGTTTGAAGGTTAGAGATCCCTTGTTGCGCATTCACTTGCCTCCATGACTCAGTGGCTTAACCCCAACGATGCCGTGGACACTCCAATGGAATGACGTTTGACATAATCAAAGATCAAGGACTTAACCACAAGACAACTGTGATGCCTCAGGTCAAAGGACTACTTTGCATTATCCCAACCATGAGTTCTCATGTGACATGAGTATGAGAACTCTTCGTTGATCGCGTTCAGTGAACTCATTCTCTACTGAGCACCTACGTACTTGTCTTGATGTCACACACATCAATGACTCGAGACTAGTCACTCTCCCTGAGAGAAGACATAGCACGTACCGATCTTGACGGACTGTCAATGCCCAATTGGCAATCCTATGATCAGGAACATTTAGGATGTGTCTACGAAAGAATGGTCTCATGAATCTAAATTCATTAGATTGCATTCTCCCAATCACATATTCCTTGGACATTATCGTTTAAGCATATAACATTTATATGAGACGGCTCAAACAATAATCTTTGCCCTTTATATTAAACTAGATTAGTGTAACATGTGAAATGTCCGTAAAGTATCATCACATGATTGGTTTTAGGGCACATTTCCAACAATCTCCCACTTGCACTAGAGCCAATCAGCTTAGTCATCAGTGATGATACCTCTTCTGTAGTCATTTCATAAATGGCTGAATAGTAGGCCTAGGCAATGGATATCTATATGTTATCCATAGAAGCAACCTTGAGAATAACGACGTCACCATTATTCAGTCTCTCATATGAGTTCGGACCTTGATGAGACCTTGATTCCCTGGCTTGAGCTATCGCCCCGTTAGTGTCATACACTTTCTGGTTGGAACCGAATAGAGAGTTCATAAATGAACTTTCCCACCCAAACAACATTGTTGTAAACTTCTTTATGGCAATATATTTTGCAATCATAATGGAACACACTAAAGTCATTACTTTAATGTTTCCATCCAAATATCTCTTTAGTCATAATAAAGAGATATCCGTTTATCTCTTCATTCATAATGAAGAAACATACAATGATGGATTAGATTCATAATCTAATACATTTACGCTTCCTTTACGTTACTCTAATTCTTCCTCATTCTTTGAGGAATCTATCCTTTAGTATTTCTTAAATACTTAAAGACTCACTTGACAGTTGCCATGGTTCTGATCCTGGGCTTGCATTGATATCGTCTTGTACCTTTCTAGGTACAACTCATATCAATGTTTTTCATACAATATGAAATACATAAATCACCTTTCTGCGTATGCATAAAAGATTCTATTTACGCATTATTTCTTTGGGAGTCAAAGGGTACGTTCCCTTTGAGAAGAGCAACTTCTTAGTCCCACTAGAGTTGCTCTTCTAATTGAAGTTTATCATCATATGAGAAACTTCCTAGCATGTTTTGTCTATTATTAGGGATTGATATAATCAAATTATATCTTGAAATCCATCAATATAGATTTCCATCCCATGTATATAGACTATGTCTCCCATATACATTCTATCGTTATAGAATGCTTAAAGTCATAACTTTAACGAAGAAATATTCTTTTCATTTCCAAAATTAATATATCATATATATATTCATACATATCACATATATATTTATATATATATATACAAATTTAGGAATATGATTAACTCCCACTAATCTTTTGTAAACCTAGTAAACAAAAGATTCATTTACATCTTTATGAGAAAGCAAACGATTTGACCTTTCTCTCATAAGACGCTTATAGCTCCCACTAGCTTGCTAAGATCCATGATGGATGGATCTCTACAACTTCCATGTCTTGTGATTCATAGTTTTAGACATATATTATCAAGACTATCTTAATAATGGTTTTGGAAACCTATATTATGTCCAAACATTGAATCACCATTTAATTGTAGATAGCAATCTTCGAATTAATTGAAACTAAGACTACGTCAAAAATGGTTCCTTCAAAGTCAACCATTCTCTTTGATTGTAGTCACCTTAAGCTACCAATTAGCTTATGAAGGTTTCATTATTTCGGGTCAAATGGTACTTTACCATTCCCATGAGTATATATCGTATATGCACTCAATGTAGTCATAAGGATTTTCATTCTTATTTCTTTCGAATTAAGAGGTGCAACTTTATGACATAGTCATAAAGTTCAAACCATTCAACTGAGACGGTTTATAAATCCTTCTCGACTACCTTGGAGCTTTTGGTATAGGAACTAGGTTGTTATATTTGTTGATTATTATCTTGTCTCTCAAAGAACCATTCTTTGAGTTCTATCCCTCGTTCATTTGCTCTTAGGCAAATCACATTGTAGGATTACAATGAACTACCCAACAAAACAACATTTGTTAGTTGGTTTATAGAAGCGATATCCAAAAGTTAATTTAAGGATATCCCACAAGATTGTTATCAAACAAATATTGCTTATTAGCACACAACCCCAAATCTTAACATGCTTGAGATTTGTCTTTCTTTCCAACTACATCTTATGGAGTTATGAAAATTTTGGAAGATCTTCTAATTTACAATCATATTGTTTTAGAAGTATATATATCCTATATATGGGTAATAGATAACAACTAACGAACTAAATCTTATTCGAGTTCGTTCTTCTCCTAATGGAGAAATACATTATCTTATGATGCTACTTTCCTTGAATGTCTTTCAAGGAAACTCATCTAAAGTGTTACTTTTCCTTGGATCAAATCTAAGGAGGTAAATACTTTAGACGTCTTACTCATTAACTTACATTTCTTGAATTCTTTGAAACCTTTTGCAAAGTATTCGGACTTGTGTTTATTCAAAATAAACTATAGTCCAACCGAGAGTGATCTTCGGTGAATGTCATCCAACATGAGTAGTATTATGTTATGGTCAAGTGCCACTAAAATCTAAGTGAATTAACCTCAACAACTTTGTGATTCTTTGTTCTTTCCAAAAGAATAAAGATTCAAACATTTCGCCTCTATACAATTTTAACAAGAAGGCATTGGATCCGGATCTAACGATCCTAAGTATCCATCTATGACTAACTCGTAATTTATGTTTTTAGAGGTATCACAACTTTAGTTGGGATTAGTCGCTACCTTGCAACCTTTTGGGTTTTAAGCATCGTTTTATTCTAAACAGTTAACACCACCATATTATCTCTACTATAGAGACAATCAATTAGATTACCATAATCCAATCATTGATTAATAAAGAACATTGTTTTGTCAAACAAAACATTTATCCATTTCACATAGTGACGGAATTTAGTTCCTTAAAATTGGAATATAAAGACAATCTATGTTTTTCCAATTTCTTTGGTAGTTCATATGAGAAAGTAAGTACCATCTGCTTTCGTAGAGATCTACATTTGATTCACGTTTCGAATGTGAAGTACTTTCTCTTCTCTCATTAATCTTCTACTTCTTATTAGCCACACTTTTACAACGATTGTAAAACATAGTTACTAATACGGAATCAAGCATTCAAGTAGAAGAACCAACTGTTTTGAACTATTCAAGAACAATTTACAACGCCTTCGAAAGGTGTGTTCTTGACACTTGCAAGACATTTCTTGCAAATACCCCTTCCAATGTCCATCCTTTCATAAAGAAAGTTTGTTCCCTTGGAGTTATTTCGATTTCTTCATTTGACTTCTCCTTTGACTACAATAGTCATGGTCCCTAAACTCCCACTATCTCTCTTGAAACTTATTTCAATTGTGTTATACACATCAAACATTTTGGAGAGCATGTGTTTATTGTACACTACATAGTTTACAATAAACTTAGTGAACAATTAGGATAGGGACACAAAGGTGAAGTCCTTGCCTAGTTCCCGTCTCTAGAAGTGTTTTAACACTTCAACACTCAATGATTCAAAATCATCATAAGTCCATGTTGATGGACTATTTTTGTCAACCAACCATTATGTTCTAAACATAATTACAAACTTTCAAGAGTTGCTCAAAGTAACTCTCATTTCTTCATACAACAATTTGTAAGTGAAGAATCATGGCACATTAAGTGTCCATGCCTTTGTGCTTTCTTCTTAAGTTCTTTGTTCATTTAACAAAGAAACAAGCACTAAGTGTTTGCATTGACTAAGGGTTGTTCAAAACAACTCATTATTTCTTCATACAACGATTTGTAAGTGAAGAACTAATAACACTAAAAGTGTCCTTTTCTTTATGCTATTCTTCGTAAGTTCCTTTGTTCATATAACGAAGGAATAAACATTGGTTGTTTGTGTTGTCCTCTTCATGATAGACTTTTCTAACATGTTCTTCCAATCATACATTATCATTAGGAAGATTGTGAGGATGAGACTACTTAGATACATATGCAATCCTTTTAAGACATTCTTTGGGATTGTGGTACCAAGTCCGGAAACTAAAACATTCGGTTTTTATTTGTCAAGTGTTGGATAGCGTTTGCAAATATATTGGTAAATAAATACATAACGAATATAAATTGATTGATTTTAAGCCATTTGATTCGGGTCTTTAAATCAAATAGCACCACCCACTATTTTTGGCAAATTCCATATCCCTCATTGGAATTCGAGAGTTTTGGAGGAAACTCTTAGTAGGGTATGGGAGGCTCACTATTACCAAGCCCACCTCAGAATTATATCATGTTGGCTAGCGTTAATAATAATGAGAGAGTACACTTACTCATTTGCAACAACCTCTTGCAAGTACCCATCTTATTTGGCCTCTAGAAAATGATGCCTCAGAATTATATCATGTTGGCGTCATTGTACTTAGTTAAGTCATTCCCACCATGCCTAGTTCGTGTAGGGGTTCAAGCATAGCCTCAGAATTATATCATGTTGGCTAAACTCGTTGCCTACCTCACTTCATCATGTATGTATATAGAACTCCTCCTGAGTATAAGCACGCACTTTGTACTCCCCCATTATAGGGTGAAGCCGGTGTACGAGTCACAAACGATCGGAGCCTACCACGGTGGAAGGCCACGAAAGAGTGTTCAAAGCACTCTCACGCTTATCAACTTAATAATGGTTTGGTTGAGGGTTTTAGGTCTCATCACATATAAACATACATTTTAATCTCTATTAAAACAATTTTGGTCCTATTACAACTATTGGTCCATATGATTGTTTTAGTTGTATATAATACTCCCACTATGCTTATAAAACGGTTTTTAAAGCAAGAGTATATGATACTACTAACATAAGGTTTGCATTCATTTAATGGACTATATAGTTGCCTTAGGGCCTTAGGATGACTATGAACCTTTGTTTAGATTCAACACGAGCCTTGTGTTGAATCTCGGTCTAGGGATGGTGATTGATTTTAGTTACGCGTTTAATCACATTAAGGCGTGTTGTATTAGGGGCGTTGGACCCAACTACTTCATTTTCATGCATATCAAATAAAGCAAGAAAGAAGTACTTCAAAGTAAAGGTGAACTTATGCTCATTACAACATTTGCATAAAACAAATTACTTTAAAGTAAAGAAGAGCTTAAGCCCTTTTACAACATTTGATCAAATCAAATTACAACCAAAATTAATCTACACATTCCCATGGTTCAAACAAATTTGAAACGGCCTATCACATAGCTCAATTATATTAGGCTTAGGTTCATAATCACCCTTTAATTAATTAACACTTTAACTAATTAAAATGAATGCAACATTTTCATTTGGTTTTTGTATCCATAAAATTGATTTAAATGGAGCTAAACAAAATGAAAATCCAATTCTCATTTAAAGAGACAAAACAATTTTGTTCTCTACTTAATTTGGGCCATCTTGCAATAACCACAACATTTGGGCTATAAAGCAATTAACCTCAACTTTTGGGCTATATTGCAAAACTTTTGGGATCACTTTGTAAAGACACAAAAGTCCACTACTTCATGTAATTACACTAGAACCCAAAATTTAAGCAATGCAAAAACTTCATTAAAGGAGCAAAACAATTTGTCCTTTAGCGTTTTTGGACCTTAACGTAAAAACGTAAACTTTTGGGCCAAAGTGCAAATACACAAAAGTATCAAAACTTTACGTAATTGCATAAAAGACCCAAAAAACACTCCCTTTGAGGGAGGGCCGGTTTTAGAGAGGAGTCCATAAAAATTTTTTAAAAAATTTCAACTAAGTCATAAAGCCATGCAAGTGGAAATAGTTTGGTGTGAACAAAGCCTTGCAAGTGGTGTGTGTGTAAGAGAAGTACTTCTTACACACCCATCACCATTTCTATCACCTTTCAAAATTTCAATAAATGTTTTTGATAGATAAGTCACACCCACCAACACAAAAGAAAGACTTTATGAAATTAATCAAAACTTTGAATCAAAACACAAACCTTATCAAAACACAAACCTTTTTGTTCTTGGCAAAAATGTCAAGAACAATGAAGAACATTCATGAAAAACCCAAAATTTTTCCATGAACATTTTTCACCCAAAAACATTCCAAAACCATTTAAACTTTAGGGAAATAACATATAACCAAACTAGGGTACATAGGGGTTCCAAAAGTCACTTGAAAACACTTTTAACAAGTCAAACAAGAACCCAAAAAATCACCCTTTGTATTTGGCCGAAAATTCCCAAAAGCATGGCATCAAATTTTAGCTCCAATATTCATGCTTATATGAACTACATCTACAACATTTGAGATGGCAAATTTTCTAGCAAAATTTACATTCAAAAACAAGAATAAAGCTGGTAACATATTACAACTTTTAAATCACAAACTATGAACTACAAAACCCAAAAGGATTCACCAACTACTAGACCTAGGCTCTGATACCACTTGAAGGAATATTTTGTGAAAACATGTTCATTTAAGCAACATCTATAAGCATGCAATTAACAATTAAAGGCGGAACCATGCTTGCATGCACTTAAAAACAAAACATTAACCATGAAATTCAAAGCCTAGTAGATTGGTGAACCAAAACTCAACTCAAAACAAAGTGAGTTGAAATTGTACCTTTGTAGATTCCTCTTTGCATAAGCAAAGGCTAATCACCCAACGAGAGGGCCTTCATTCCTTGCATCTAAAATCTATGGATTTGGATGGAAGAATAGGTTTCTCCAAGTTCCCAAAATTGAGAACCTCTAAGTTTCTTCACCAAGGAGAGATTGGAGAAGAAATGAGTGACCTTGGAGTAGTGGGATTGCAAGATGCACCCCCAAGGTGGCCGGCCTCTTTAGAGAGAAATGGACAGACAAGTTCTCACCAATTTTCTCCAAAACAAACCCTAATGAATTTTGGCTATAAAGTCATATTTATACCTTTATTCATTTGAGTGGTAAACTTGTAAATAAGTCCAAGTTCACTACCCTAAACATTATGGCCGGCCTTGGGGTATTTTTGGGTTGTTTGGGCCTTTGTGAATCATTATTCATTAAGTTGTCATACAACTTAAGTTAATGGGCTTGACGTTCGAAGCCCATTGGGCCTTAAGGTCCAAAACTATCCCGAGGTCTTTAACGAACTTATTCGTTTGATTAATTAACATATTAATTAATCCTTGCCATAAATAAATGATTAAACCATTTAATCATTCTTACTCATCTCCATTGTTTCTTCAATCTCCTCCTTACACGGTGTGCGATCCATTAGGTTCCTTTTAGCGAGGCAGTGGGCGATTAAAACCATTTTACATCGATTGTGAATTGAAACTTACTTTCAATTCTCCCTTTAGTGATTAAACACCTTTAGGGCTTCCACAAACCATGAGTGACACCTTGCAGCATATCATGGTTACCCAAGCTAATCAGAAGAGGTAGAGAAAACCTATTCAGTTTGGGATTACAAATGCAATACGGTCTTTCTCTAATACAATACTCTTGACCACATTGTTTAGTTTGATAGTTTATTTATTCATGTCTACTATACAATGTGATTCGTGTGCTTATATGATTACCTTGAATGTGATTTGGAACGTTTTCCTAAATCTCATTCATACTTTGGCCAAAGATTCTTAATCATATCATAGAGTATTCTCCCTCAAACAGTTTGAAGGTTAGAGATCCCTTGTTGCGCATTCACTTACCTCCATGACTAAGTGGCTTAACCCCAACGATGTCGTGGACACTCCAATGGAATGACGTTTGACATAATCAAAGATCAATGACTTAACCACAAGACAACTGAGATGCCTCAGGTCAAGGGACTACTTTGCATTATCCCAACCATGAGTTCTCATGTGACATGAGTATGAGAACTCTTCGTTGATCGCGTTCAGTGAACTCATTCTCTACTGAGTATGAGAACTCTTCTAGAAAGGTTCTTAGGTGTCATCTTGGTAGGATAAGATAAGGTCTTCTAGAAATCCCATTTTAAGCATCCTAATCTAATTAGAAACCCTCCTAAGTGGCTGGAATGTGGATAGTTTAGGGTAAGGATAAGATATGATAGGATAAGATAAGCTAAGATAAGGTTATGGATGAGGTTTTGGATAAGATTCCTTATCTTGAGCTGATTCTTTGGCTTTAATTCTTCTTCTTCATGTAGGAAACCTTGCTTGAGTAGGAAACTTCATACATCTAGGAATCCATCTTCAATTAGGACTCCTACCTTGATTAGGAATCCCAATTCATTTAGGAATCCTTCATTCAAGCCATTTCCTTCTTCAACTAGGAGACTTTGTATCTTCAATTCTTCAACTTTGAAATGTCTTCCTAGCTTCACCAATTCCTCAAATTCGTCCATCCCTTGTGCTTCATGTGCATGAACTCCATTTTAGCCCAATTTTGCTCCAAAACGCTCCAAATTGCATCCTTTTGCTTACTTTGTCTCTAACACCTGAAACACACATAAAAATAGCTTAAAAAACTAACTTAACTAAGAAAACACAACATAAATGCATAAGAACTAACTAACTAAGGCGCATAAATATGCTCCTATCAGGTACACCCAAACAAGTTCCAGATTGTGTTGAATTCCCTGAAGCGAATTGTACACCAAGAAGAAGGATTCAAGAGAAGGAAGTGGCTGGGGAACACCAAGAATTCATCAAAGAGGATGTACTTGGCACAACCAACCCCAAAGAAGTTGCATTTTATGATACAGGACAAGTCACAACCCGCCCACTAAATCTGGCCAAGTCCAACATTCCAGAAACTTTCAAAGAAGTAGTGTTTGTCCTTGAGTTCTTGTCGGAGCAAACAGGTAAGCCACCTACTCAAATTTCAATTTTGTTTTATGCTGATATGTTGTTAATGATTCAGGCACCCACTCTAGAATTTAAACCATTACCGGATCATTTCAAGTATCACCTCCCATTCAAAGATCAAATCCATGCCGTGGGACCTAAGGGAGTTTAAAGGGAGGTATCGTCCGGCTAGAAGACGTTAAAGCAAGCGTTTCTTGGGAAGCAACCCATGCAAATAAGGAAGACCTAGGAAGCTCCGGCATCATAATCAGATTTGCGTTCCTAAACCCTACTCTTTATTGCTTTTACTTTGCCATATTTGCCATGTTTGCTAGTTGTGTTATTTGCTTGTTTTTGTGTGAGTCTATGTTTGAAACATTGAGGACAATGTTTGGTTTAAGTGTGGGGGGGTAAACAAAGTATTTTTGTGTTGGAAATGTGCCCTAAAGCCAATCATGTGATGATACTTTACGGACATTTCACATGTTAAACTAATCTAGTTTTGCATATAAAGGGCAAAGATTATTGTTTGAGCCGTCTCATATAAATGTTATATGCTTAAACGATAAAGTCCAAGGAATATTTGATTGGGAGAATGTAATCTAATGAAGTTAGATTCATGAGACCATTCTTTCGTAGACACATCCTAAACGTTTCTGATCATAGGATTGCCAATTGGGCATTGACAGTTCGTCAAGATCAGTACGTACTATGTCTTCTCTCAGGGAGAGTGATTAGTCTCGAGTCATTGGTGTGTGTGACATCAAGACAAGTACGGTAGGTGCTCAATAGAGAATGAGTTCACTGAACGCGATCAACGAAGAGTTCTCATATTCCATGTCACATGAGAACTCATGGTTGGGATAATGCAAAGTAGTCATTTGACCTGAGGCATCATAGTTGTCTTGTGGTTAAGACTTTGATCTTTGATTATGTCAAAGTCACTCCATCAGGAGGGTGTCCACGGCATCGTTGGGGTCAAGCGACTTAGCTATGGAGACAAGTGAATGCGCAACAAGGGATCTCTAACCTTCAAGCCGCTTGAAGGAGAATACTCTCTGATATGATTTGAATCTCTGGCCAGAGTATGAATGAGATTAGGGAATACGTTCCGAATCACATTCAAGGTAATCATATAATCACAAGACACACATTGGATAGTAGACATGAGAAATAAACTATCAAACCAAACAATGTGGTCAAGAGTATTAGATTAGAGAAAGACCGTATTGCATTTGTAATCCCGAACTGAATAGGTTCTCTAACCTCTTCTGATTAGCTTGGGTAACCATGATATGCTGCTAGGTGTCACTCATGGTTTGTGGAAGCCCTAAATGTGTGTAATCACTAAAGGGAGAATTGAAAATTGTTTCAATTCACAATCGATGTAAAATGGTTTTAATCGCCCACTACCTCGCTAAAAGGAACCTAATGGATCACACACCATAAGAGGTGGAGATTGGAGATTAAACGGAAATGAGTAAGAATGATTAAATGGTTTAATCATTTATTTATGGAAAGGATTAATTAATATGTTAATTAATCAAACGAATAAGTTCGTTAAAGACCTTCGGGATAGTTTTGGACCTTAAGGCCCAATGGGCTTCGAATGTCAAACCCATTAACTTAAATTGTATGACAATTTAATGAATAAAGATTCATTAAGGCCCAAAAGCTCAAAAAACCCAAGGTGGCCGGCCATGAAGGATGAATTAGGGTTTTGGTTGTTTAGGTCACTTAAAGAAGTGACTATATAAATGACTTTATAGCCTAAAATTTATTAAGGGTTTATTTTTGGGGAAAATTGGTGAGAATTGTCTCTCCATTTTCTCTCTAAAGAGGCCAACACCTTGGAGGGTACATCTAGCAATCCTACTACTCCAAGGTCACTCATTTCTTCTACAATCTAACCTTGGTGAAGAGACTTAGAGGTTCTCAATTTTGGGAACTTAGAGAACCTATTCTTCCATCCAAATCCATGGATCTAAGAAGCAAGGAATGAAGGCCCTATCTCTTTGGGTGATTAGCCTTTGCTTATGCAAAGAGGAATCTACAAAGGTATTAATTTCAACTCACTTTGTTTTGAGTTGATTCTTGGTTCACCAATCTACTAGGCTTTGAATTTCATGGGTAATGTTTTGTTTTTGAGTGCATGCAAGCATGATTCCGCCTTTAATTGTTAATTGCATGTTATATGATGTTGCTCAAATGAACATGTTTTCACAAAATAATCCTTCAAGTGGTATCAGAGCCTAGGTCTAGTAGTTGGTGAATCCTTTTGGGTTTTGTAGTTCATAGTATGTGATCTAAAAGTTGTAATTGTTACAAGCTTTATTCTTGCTTCTTTGAATGTAAATTTTGTTGGAAAATTTGCCATCTCAAATGTTGTAGATGTTGTTCATATGAGCATGAATATTGGAGCTAAAATTTGGTGCCATGCTTTTGGGAAAATTCGGCCAAATCCAAAGGGTGGATTTTTGGGTTCTTGTTTGACTTGTTAAAAGTGTTTTAATGTGTTCTTTGGAACCCCTAAGCACCCTAGTTTGGTTAGATGTTATTTCCCTTAAGTAAGAATGGTTTTGGAATGTTTTTGGGTGAAAAAAGTTCATGAAAAAATTTGGGTTTTTCATGGATGTTCTTCATTGTTCTTGATGTTCTTGCCAAGAACAAAAAGGTTTGGTGTTTTGATTCAAAGTTTTGATTTATTTCATAAAGTTTATGTGATATGTTTTTAAATGATTTATCATGCATTTAAAGTGTTAGATATTTGTATAAATGATGATTGAAATAATTGTGATTGAATTATTTCAAAAACTTATCTTACATACACTTGCATGTTTTTGACAAAACTCACAAATCAATACACACACCAACCTTATCCCTCCCCAAAACCGGCCACTCCCTCAAAGGGAGTACTTTTGGGGCTTTTATGCAATTACATAAAGTTTTGATACTTTTGTGTATTTGCACTTTGGCCCAAAAGTTTACGTTTTTACGTTTAGGTCCAAAAACGCTAAAGGACAAATTGTTTTGTTCCTTTAATGAAGTTTTTGCATTATTAAAAGTTTGGGTTCTAGTTGTATTTACATGAAGTAGTGACTTTTGTGTATTGTACAAAGTAACCCCAAAAGTTTTTGTTATTGCAATATGGCCCCAAAGTTGAGGTTAATTGCATGATGGCCCAAATAGGATGAGAACAAAATTGTTTTGTCTCTTTAAATGAGAATTGGATTTTCATTTTGTTTAGCTCCATTTAAATCAATTTTATGGATACAAAAACCAAATGAAAATGTTGCATTCATTTAATTAGTTAAAGTGTTAATTAATTAAAGGGTGATTATGAACCTAAGCCTAATATAATTGAGCTATGTGGAAGGCCGTTTCAAATTTGTTTGAACCATGGGAATGTGTAGATTAGATTTTGGTTGTAATTTGATTTGATCAAATGTTGTAAAAGGGCTTAAGCTCTTCTTTACTTTAAAGTAATTTGTTATATGCAAATGTTGTAATGAGCATAAGCTCACCTTTACTTTGAAGTACTTCTTTCTTGCTTTATTTGATATGCATGAAAATGAAGTAGTTGGGTCCAACGCCCCTAAGACAACACGCCTTAATGTGATTAAACGCGTAACTAAAATCAATCACCATTCCTAGACCGAGATTCAACACAAGGCTCGTGTTGAATCTAAACAAAGGTTCATAATCATCCTAAGGCCCTAAGGCAACTATATAGTCCATCAAATGAATGCAAAGCTTATGTTAGTAGTAACATATACTCTTGCTTTAAAAACCGTTTTAAAAGCATAGTGGGAGTATTATGTACAACTAAAACAATGAGATGGACCAATAGTTGTAATAGGACCAAAATAGTTTTAATAGAGATTAAAATGTATGTTTATATGTGATGAGACCTAAAACCCTCAACCAAACCATTATTAAGTTGATAAGCGTGAGAGTGCTTAGAACACTCTTTCTTGGCCTTCCATCGTGGTGGGCTTCAATCGTTTGTGACTCGTACAATGTATTCGTCCAGTTCTGGGGTTGCAAAGTATGTGCTTACATTCAGGAGAAGCCTATAAACATATGATGAAGTGAAAGGTAGGCAACGAGTGTGGCCAATATGGAGTTCTTCTGAGGCTTCTTGAACCCCTACTTGAACTAGCATGGTGGGAATGACTTAACTAAGTGCAATGGTGCCAATATGGAGTTCTTCTGAGGCATCATTCTCTAGAGGCCAAACGAGATGGGTACTTGCATTAGTTGCAAATGAGTAAGCGTACTCTCTCATTATTATTGTTGCTAGCCAATATGGAGTTCTTCTGAGGTGGGCTTGGTAATAGTGAGCCTCCCATAACCTACTAAGAGTTTCATCCAAAACTCTCGAATTCCAATGAGGGATATGGAATTTGCCAAAAATAGTGGGTGATGTTATTTGATTTAAAGACTCGAATCAAATGGCTTAAAATCAATCAATTTATATTTGTTATGTATTTGTTTACCAATATATTTGCAAACGTTATCCAACACTTGACAAATAAAACCGAATGTTTTAGTTTCCGGACTTAGTACCACAATCCCAAAGAATGTCTTATAAAGATTGCATATGTATCTAAGTAGTCTCATCCTCACAATCTTCCTAATGATAATGTATCATTGGAAGAACATGTTAGAAAAGTCTATCATGAAGAGGACAACACAAACAACCAATGCTTAATCCTTTGTTAAATGAACAAAGGAACTTATGAAGATTAGCATAATGACAAGGACACTTTTAGTGTTATTAGTTCTTCACTTACAAATCGTTGTATGAAGAAATAATAGTTGCTTTGAACAACCCTTAGTGACACACCCCGTCCCGAAGGAGGGCATGCTGGCCGTCACGTGAGAGTGACGTAACCATTTACACAGTTCGGAAGCTTTAAAGATACAATTACTAAGATGAAACACCCGAGGGTGAGTCCTACTTTTGTGAATTGTGTCAGAACACCGTTGGATTCCTCGTGGCCGCCAAAGCTCTGCTAACTTGAACCTGGAGGGGCGCAAAACAAAATTGAGTGGGTCAGTAAAACAAAACTTTTCGAAAACCTTTCATTTAAAACATTTCTAACCCCTCGCTGTAAAACCTGTATACTTTCCCAGAAAATAACGTAATAGCATAATACTTTTCATAAATCTCAAATCATCAATCTTTCATGAAAACCAGAAAGTATGCCATGTTTAAAACCTTTTAAAAACAGAATGAATGATGCATCAATGTAACAGGTGAAATGGTGAATTAACCGAAGACCCTGCAGTTGGTCCTGTACGGTTAATTCTATAGCTCAACATCCAATCCAACCGGAGTCACCTCGGTGACCTGTACGGCACTACACTGCAGATAAGTCGGAACTACCTGAAATAGTCTGTACGACATGAATGGTGTAATGATACGCTCTAGTGCTTCTCATCAATCATCTGTGTACACAATCTAAGGTCACCTATCAGTCGGAACCCTCTCATGGTCTGTACGACTGGCATGTCGGAACCACCTCTAGTGGTCTGTACGACATCCACCTACTTGGATCCAAGGCGAGCGTGCGGTGTGGTGAATAATATAAGCACTAACACCATGATTGCAGGTTATGAGCTATCAACAATATACACATCAACAATGCACATGAATAACATAAAACTCACCTGATACTTACCTGTGCGTCCACAGCACCAATTCACATATATATATGCATCAATTATCAATTCATATATCTCATATCATTCATATTATGCATGCATGGCATTTTGGAAACATACTTTCATTAAAACTCAATTTCTGGGAAAAATATCAATAGTATATAGGTATAAACAGGAATACTGCCCACTCACCTGGAGTTCGCCCTACAACTCCCTAGCACAACCCATCAATGCGTCATGAAGATCGGCGCCTAGAACAATAATCAAATCCAATCTCAGAATCATATCGATAGAATATAACTTATATAAAACATGTCACTACGCAGTTCGATCCGGAAGATCTGCAACTCAGATTTCCAATCCATAACTTCCCGAGGTCCACAATATATCCCTAGAACATCATCCTAAAATTTCTTTACCATCCAACGGTCGGATCTCCGTCAATTATCAAAACCAAGTGACGGTTAACATTCTATATTATGGACTTACAACTCCAATTCTGGAAGATCCGTAAATCAGATTCCCAATCCGTAAGTTCCTATAATCCTCAAATATTACGTATTACAACGCATCAAAGTTTGGTAACGATCCAACGGTCGGATCGTCAAATCACATTTTCACCTAATGCGAAACTATAAAACGTTATTTAAAGCACCTAACCAACAATTCTTAATAACTTTCTCATACGGTGCTCAAATTGGGTATATGAATATACCACAGTGATCTACTCGACGTCACGGACGTCGACATATTTTTAAAATAATTGTTTGATGTGTCACGCGCCCCCACGCGCCAGGACAAGCACGGGCACACGCGCGCCCACGCGCACCTTCTTCCTCGCGAGCTCGCCGGACTGGTTTTTCCGGTGGCCTGTTCTCCTTCGTTTCTTAACCATTTTCTTCGTATTTTATATCAATTTGAAGCCCTAAACATGTAGTTTCACAATATACTACTTTAAAGCTCTAAAAACTACGAAATCTCACCGGAAAAATTCCACAAGAACCGGCCAACTTTGAACGTGGTGATCCCGACGTCCAAAACTTCCAAACGAACGTCCCCGAGCTTCCTTAGGACCTCACTAAGCTCACTACAAGCTTGGATTGTCCTACAAATCAACCAACATAAAGTTCATGAACAGTGCCAAAATCGGTGCTTGAGTTTTCAACGTGAAAACGAAGGATTCCTTACCTGAAAATGGTGTCTTTGAGTTCGTAGAGTCTTCACGAGCACAATGGTGCCCTTGGTACCTTCGATCCGTGAAGTTTCAGGGTTTGGGGGTGTTGGTCCGTACGGTTTGAGAGTGAGGGAGAGTGAGAGACTGAGAGAGTGTCGTGAGGGAGGAGAGAGAGCATACGGGAAAGAGAGAAGGAAAGAGTCATGTACGTGTGTGTGTTGTGTGGTCCAAGAAAATCCACCAAAACTCCAAGTCTTTTAATTCCCTAACCACACAAAAATACATATATCTTTAATCAAATTTCAAACTTTCCAAAACTTTAGGAAAATATGCATAACCCATAATATGTCACACACATACCTTAGCCCCTGCTAAGGATAATCCCGTCATTTCACGTCCTCAAAAATCAAACTCGGGACGGGCTGTGACACTTAGTCAATGCAAACACTAGTGCTTGTTTCTTTGTTAAATGAACAAAGAACTTGAGAAGAAAGCACAAAGGCATGGACACTTTATATGCCATAATTCTTCACTTGCAAATTGTTGTATGAAGAAATGAGAGTTGCCTTGTACAACTCTTGAAGGTTTGTAATTATGTTTAGAACATAATGGTTGGTTGACAAAAATAGTCCATTAACATGGACTTATGATGATTTTGAATCATTGAATGTTGAAGTGATAAAACGCTTAACGAGATGGAAACTAGGCAAGGACTTCACCTTTGTTTCCCTATCCTAATCGTTCACTAAGTTTATTGTAAACTATGTAGTGAAAAATAACCACATGCTCTCCAAAATGTTTGATGTGTATAACACAATTGAAAAAGGTTTCAAGAGAGATAGTGGGAGTTTAGGGACCATGACTAATGTAGTCAAAGGTGAAAGTCAAATAAAGAAGATAAATAACTCCAAGGGAACAAACTTTCTTTATGAAAGGATGGACATTGGAAGGGTATTTGCAAGAAATGTCTTGCAAGTGTCAAGAACACACCTTTCGAAGGTGTTGTAAAATGTTCTTGAAAAGTTCAAAACAGTTGGTTCTTCTACTTGAATGCTTGATTCCGTATTAGTGACTATGTTTTACAATCGTTGTAAAAGTGTGGCTAATAAGAAGTAGAAGATTAATGAGAGAAGAGAAAGTACTTCACATTCGAAACGTGAATCAAATGTAGATCTCTGCGAAAGCAGATGGTACTTACTTCCTCATATGAACTACCAAAGAAATTGGAAAAACATAGATTGTCTTTATATTCCAATTTTAAGGAACTAAATTCCGTCACTATGTGAAATGGATAAATGTTTTGTTTGACAAAACAATGTTCTTTATTAATCAATGATTGGATTATGGTAATCTAATTAATTATCTCTATAGTAGAGATAATATGGTAGTGTTAACTGTTTAGAAGAAAATGATGCTTAAAACCCAAAAGGTTGCAAGGTAGTGACTAATCCCAACTAAAGTTGTGATACCTCTCAAACATAAATTACGAGTTGGTAATAAATGGATGCTTTGGATCGTTAGATCCGGATCCAATACCTTCTTGTTAAAATTGTATAGAGGCGAAATGTTCGAATCTTTATTCTTTTGGAAAGAAGAAAGAATCACAAAGTTGTTGAGGCCAATTCACTTAGATGTTAGTGGCACTTGTCCACAAACATAAATACTACTCATGTTGAATAACATTCACCGAAGATCACTCTCGGTTGGACTATAGTTTATTTTGAATAAACACAAGTCCGAATACTTTGCAAAATGTTTCAAAGAATTCAAGTAATGTAAGTTGATGAGTAAGACATCTAAAGTATTTACCTCCTTAGATTTGATCCAAGGAAAGGTAACACTTTAGATGAGTTTCCTTGAAAGATATCAAGGAAAATAGCATCATAAGATAATGTATTTCTCCATTAGGAGAAGAACGAACTCGAATAAGTTTTAGTTCGTTAGATGTTATCTATTACCCATATATAGGATATATACTTCTAAAAACAATATGATTGTCAATTAGAAGATCTTCCAAAATTTTCATAACTCCATAAGATGTAGTTGGAAAGAAAGACAAATCTTAAACATGTTAAAGATTTGGGGTTGTGTGCTAATACGCAATATTTGTTTGATAACAAACTTGTAGGATATCCTTAAAATAACTTTTGGATATCGCTTCTATAAACCAACTAACAAATGTTGTTTTGTTGGGTAGTTCATTGTAATTCTACAATGTGATTTGCCTAAAAGCAAATGAACGAGAGATAGAACTCAAAGAATGGGTTCTTTGAGAGACAAGATAGTAATCAACAAATATAACAACCTAGTTCCTATACCACAAGCTTCAAGGTAGTCGATAAGGATTTATAAACCGTCTCAGTTGAATGGTTTTGAACTTTATGACTATGTTATAGAGTTGCACCTCTTAATTCGAAAGAAATAAGAATGAAAATCCTTATGACTACATTGAGTGCATATACGATATATACTCAAGGAAATGGTAAAGTACCATTTGACTCGAAATAATGAAACCTTCATAGCTAATTGGTAGCTTAAGGTGACTACAATCAAAGAGAATGGTTGACTTTGAAGAAACCATCTTTGAGATAGTCTTGGTTTCAATTAATTCGAACATTGCTAGCTACAACTAAATGGTGATTCAATGTTTGGACATTATTAAGATAGTCTTGATAATATATGTCTAAAACTATGAATCACAAGACATGTAAGTTGTAGAGATCCATCCATCATGGATCTTAGCAAGTTAGTGGGAGCTATTTGCATTTTATGAGAAAAAAGGATCAAATCGTTTGATTTCTCATAAAGATGTAAATGAATCTTTTGTTTACTAGTTTTACAAAAGATTAGTGGGAGTTAATCATGTTCCTAAAAATTTAAATATATATGATATATTAATTTTGGAAATGAAAAGAATACTTCTTCGTTAAAGTTATGACTTTAATACATTATATGAAGATAGAATGTATATGGGAGATATAGTCTATATACATGGGATGGAAATCTATAATGATATATTTCATGATATAATTGGATTATATCAATCCCTAATAATAGACAATGGATGCTAGGAAGTTTCTCATATGATGATAAATTTCAATTAGAAGAACAATTCTAGTTAGACTAGCAAGTTGCTCTTCTCAAAGGGAACGTACCCTTTGACTCCCAAAGAAATAATGCGTAAATTGAATCCTTTATGCATACGCAGAAAGGTGATTTATGTATTTCATATTGTATGAAAAACATTGATATGAGTTGTACCTAGAACGGTACAAGACGATATCAGTGCAAGCCCAGGATCAGAACCATGGCAACTGTCAAGTGAGTCCTTAAGTATTTAAGAAATACTAAAGGATAAATTCCTCAAAGATCGAGGAAGAATCAAAGTGACGTAATGGAAGCGTAAATGTATTAGATTATGAATCTAATCCATCATTGGATGTTTCTTCATTATGAATGAAGAGATAAACGAATATCTCTTTATTATGACTAAAGAGATATTTGGATGGAAACATTAAAGTAATGACTTTAGTGTGTTCCATTATGAATGCAAGATATCTTGCCATATAGAAGTTTACAACAATGTTGTTTGGATGGGAAAGTTCATTTATGAACTCTCTATTCGGTTCCAACCAGAAAGTTTTTTACACTAATGGGGCGATAGCTCAAGCCTGGGAATCAAGGTCTCATCAAGATCCGAACTCAAATGAGAGACTGAACCACATGATTGAGAATCATGTATAATGGTGACGTCGTTATTCTCAAGGTTGCTTCTATGGATAACACATATAGATATCCACTGTCTAGGCCTACTCTTCAGCCATTTATGAAATGACTACAGAAGAGGTATCATCAAGATGACCAAGCTGATTGGCTCTAGTGCAAGTGGGAGATTGTTGGAAATGTGCCCTAAAGGCAATCATGTGATGATACTTTACGGACATTTCACATGTTAAACTAATCTAGTTTTGCATATAAAGGGCAAAGATTATTGTTTGAGCCGTCTCATATAAATGTTATATGCTTAAACGATAAAGTCCAAGGAATATGTGATTGGGAGAATGTAATCTAATGAAGTTAGATTCATGAGACCATTCTTTCGTAGACACATCCTAAACGTTCCTGATCATAGGATTGCCAATTGGGCATTGACAGTCCGTCAAGATCAGTACGTACTATGTCTTCTCTCAGGGAGAGTGATTAGTCTCGAGTCATTGGTGTGTGTGACATCAAGACAAGTACGGTAGGTGCTCAATAGAGAATGAGTTCACTGAACGCGATCAACGAAGAGTTCTCATATTCCATGTCACATGAGAACTCATGGTTGGGATAATGCAAAGTAGTCCTTTGACCTGAGGCATCGTAGTTGTCTTGTGGTTAAGACCTTGATCTTTGATTATGTCAAAGTCACTCCATCAGGAGGGTGTCCACGGCATCGTTGGGGTCAAGCGACTTAGCTATGGAGACAAGTGAATGCGCAACAAGGGATCTCTAACCTTCAAGCCGCTTGAAGGAGAATACTCTCTGATATGATTTGAATCTCTGGCCAGAGTATGAATGAGATTAGGGAATGCGTTCCGAATCACATTCAAGGTAATCATACAAGCACAAGACACACATTGGATAGTAGACATGAGAAATAAACTATCAAACCAAACAATGTGGTCAAGAGTATTAGATTAGAGAAAGACCGTATTGCATTTGTAATCCCGAACTGAATAGGTTCTCTAACCTCTTCTGATTAGCTTGGGTAACCATGATATGCTGCTAGGTGTCACTCATGGTTTGTGGAAGCCCTAAATGTGTGTAATCACTAAAGGGAGAATTGAAAATTGTTTCAATTCACAATTGATGTAAAATGGTTTTAATCGCCCACTACCTCGCTAAAAGGAACCTAATGGATCGCACACCATAAGAGGTGGAGATTGGAGATTAAACGGAAATGAGTAAGAATGATTAAATGGTTTAATCATTTATTTATGGCAAGGATTAATTAATATGTTAATTAATCAAACGAATAAGTTCGTTAAAGACCTTCGGGATAGTTTTGGACCTTAAGGCCCAATGGGCTTCCAACGTCAAGCCCATTAACTTAAGTTGTATGACAATTTAATGAATAAAGATTCATTAAGGCCCAAAAGCTCAAAAAACCCAAGGTGGCCGGCCATGAAGGATGAATTAGGGTTTTGGTTGTTTAGGTCACTTAAAGAAGTGATTATATAAATGACTTTATAGCCTAAAATTTATTAAGGGTTTATTTTTGGGGAAAATTGGTGAGAATTGTCTCTCCATTTTCTCTCTAAAGAGGCCAACACCTTGGAGGGTACATCTAGCAATCCTACTACTCCAAGGTCACTCATTTCTTCTACAATCTAACCTTGGTGAAGAGACTTAGAGGTTCTCAATTTTGGGAACTTAGAGAACCTATTCTTCCATCCAAATCCATGGATCTAAGAAGCAAGGAATGAAGGCCCTATCTCTTTGGGTGATTAGCCTTTGCTTATGCAAAGAGGAATCTACAAAGGTATTAATTTCAACTCACTTTGTTTTGAGTTGATTCTTGGTTCACCAATCTACTAGGCTTTGAATGTCATGGGTAATGTTTTGTTTTTGAGTGCATGCAAGCATGATTCCGCCTTTAATTGTTAATTGCATGCTATATGATGTTGCTCAAATGAACATGTTTTCACAAAATAATCCTTCATTTTGTTGCAAAATTCGTAGGATTTTACCACCTAACATTTCAAAGGTTGTTTTTCATTGTTTCTGAGTGTTTTTGTATGTTTTGATGTGTCTATATGTGGCTTTAACAGGAAATACGAAAATTCAAGAAAAACTTCGAACAAGTTTTGAAAAAACCCAAAAAGAGTCGTTTTAAAGTTGTTTTTGTGTGTTTGTGTCTTAGGATACCTTTGAAGGAATATTTTGTGAAAACATGTTCATTTAAGCAACATCATATAGCATGCAATTAACAATTAAAGGCGGAATCATGCTAGCATGCACTTAAAAACAAAACATTAACCAAGAAATTCAAAGCCTAGTAGATTGGTGAACCATTAATCAACTCAAAACAAAGTGAGTTGAAATTTATACCTTTGAAGATTCCTCTTTGCATAAGCAAAGGCTAATCACCCAAAGAGAGGGCCTTCATTCCTTGCATCTTAAATCTATGGATTTGGATGGAAGAATAGGTTTCTCCAAGTTCCCAAAATAGGGAACCTCTAAGTCTCTTCACCAAGGAGAGATTGGAGAAGATATGAGTGACCTTGGAGTAGTAGGATTGCTAGATGTACCCCTAAGGTGGCCAGCCTCTTTAGAGAGAAATGGAGAGATATGTTCTCTCCAATTTTCCCCAAAACAAACCCCTAATGAATTTTGGCTATAAAGTCATATTTATACCTTTATTCATTTGAGTGGCAAACTTGTAAATAAGTCCAAGTTCACTACCCTAAACAATATGGCCGGCCATTAGGATATTTTGGACAAATTGGGCCTTTGTGAATCATTATTCATTAAGTTGTCATACAACTTAAGTTAATGGGCTTGACGTTCGAAGCCCATTGGGCCTTAAGGTCCAAAACTATCCCGAGGTCTTTAACGAACTTATTCGTTTGATTAATTAACATATTAATTAATCCCTGCCATAAATAAATGATTAAACCATTTAATCATTCTTACTCATCTCCGTTTAATCTCCAATCTCCATCTCTTATGGTGTGCGATCCATTAGGTTCCTTTTAGCGAGGCAGTGGGCGATTAAAACCATTTTACATCGATTGTGAATTTGAAACTTACTTTCAATTCTCCCTTTAGTGATTACACACGTTTAGGGCTTCCACAAACCATGAGTGACACCTAGCAGCATATCATGGTTACCCAAGCTAATCAGAAGAGGTCAGAGAACCTATTCAGTTTGGGATTATAAATGCAATACGGTATTTCTCTAATCTAATACTCTTGACCACATTGTTTGGTTTGATAGTTTATATGTTCATGTCTACTATCCAATGTGATTCGTGTGCTTATATGATTTCCTTGAATGTGATTTAGAACGACTTTTCTAAATCTCATTCATACTCTGGCCAGAGATTCTAAATCATATCATAGAGTATTCTCCCTCAAACAGTTTGAAGGTTAGAGATCCCTTGTTGCGCATTCACTTGCCTCCATGGCTAAGTGGCTTAACCCCAACGATGCCGTGGACACCCTCCTGATGGAGTGACTTTGACATAATCAAAGATCAAGGACTTAACCACAAGACAACTATGATGCCTCAGGTCAAAGGACTACTTCTCATTATCCCAACCATGAGTTCTCATGTGACATGAGTATGAGAACTCTTCGTCGATCACGTTCAGTGAACTCATTCTCTATTGAGCACCTACGTACTTGTCTTGATGTCACACACACCAATGACTCGAGACTAGTCACTCTCCATGAGAGAAGACATAACACGTACCGATCTTGATGGACTGTCAATGCCCAATTGGCAATCGTATGATCAGGAACATTTAGGATGTGTCTACGAAAGAATGGTCTCATGAATCTAACTTCATTAGATTACATTCTCCCAATCACATATTCCTTGGACTTTATCGTTTAAGCATATAACATTTATATGAGACGGCTCAAACAATAATCTTTGCCCTTTATATTAAACTAGATTAGTTTAACATGTGAAATGTCCGTAAAGTATCATCATATGATTGGCTTTAGGGCACATTTCCAACAATCTCCCACTTGCACTAGAGCCAATCAGCTTAGTCATCAGTGATGATACCTCTTTTGTAGTCATTTCATAAATGGCTGAATTGTAGGCCTAGACAATGGATATCTATATGTTATCCATAGAAGCAACCTTGAGAATAACGACGTCACCATTATACATGATTCTCAATCATGTGGTTCAGTCTCTCATTTGAGTTCGGATCTTGATGAGACCTTGATTCCCTGGCTTGAGCTATCGCCCCATTAGTGTCATACACTTTCTGGTTGGAACCGAATAGAGAGTTCATAAATGAACTTTCCCATCCAAACAACATTGTTGCAAACTTTTATATGGCAATATATTTTGCATTCATAATGGAACACACTAAAGTCATTACTTTAATGTTTCCATCCAAATATCTCTTTAGTCATAATAAAGAGATATATGTTTATCTCTTCATTCATAATGAAGAAACATCCAATGATGGATTGGATTCATAATCTAATACATTTACGCTTCCATTACGTTACTCTAATTCTTCCTCAATCTTTGAGGAATCTATCCTTTAGTATTTCTTAAATACTTAAGGACTCACTTGACAGTTGCCATGGTTCTGATCCTGGGCTTGCACTGATATCGTTTTGTACCGTTCTAGGTACAACTCATATCAATGTTTTTCATACAATATGAAATACATAAATCACCTTTGTGCGTATGCATAAAGGATTCTTATTTATGCATTATTTCTTGGGGAGTCAAAAGGGGATGTTCCCTTTGAGAAGGGCAACTTGCTAGTCACACTAGAGTCATCCTTCTAATTGAAGTTTATCATCATATGAGAAACTTCCTAGCAACTTTTGTCTATTATTAGGGATTGATATAATCAAATTATATCTTGAAATCTATCAATATAGATTTCCATCCCATGTATATAGATTATGTCTCCTATATACATTCTATCGTTATAGAATGCTTAAAGTCATAACTTTAACGAAGAAATATTCTTTTCATTTCCAAAATTAATATATCATATATATATTCATATATATCACATATATATATATATATATATACAAATTTAGGAATATGATTAACTCCCACTAATCTTTTGTAAACCTAGTAAACAAAAGATTCATTTACATCTTTATGAGAAACCAAACGATTTGACCTTTCTCTCATAAGACGCTTATAGCTCCCACTAGCTTGCTAAGATCCATGATGGATGGATCTCTACAACTTATATGTCTTGTGATTCATAGTTTTAGACATATATATATTATCAAGACTATCTTAATAATGGTTTCGGAAACCCATATAATGTCCAAACATTGTATCACTATTTAGTTGTAGCTAGCTATCTTCGAATTAATTGAAACTAAGACTACGTCAAAAATGGTTCCTTCAAAGTCAACCATTCTCTTTGATTGTAGTCACCTTAAGCTACCAATTAGCTATGAAGGTTTCATTATTTCGAGTCAAATGGTACTTTACCATTTCCTTGAGTATATATCATATATGCACTCAATGTAGTCATAAGGATTTTCATTCTTATTTCTTTCGAATTAAGAGGTGCAACTCTATGACATAGTCATAAAGTTCAAAACCATTCAACTGAGACGGTTTATAAATCCTTATCGACTACCTTGAAGCTTGTGGTATAGGAACTAGGTTGTTATATTTGTTGATTACTATCTTGTCTCTCAAAGAACCCATTCTTTGAGTTCTATCTCTCGTTCATTTGCTTTTAGGCAAATCACATTGTAGAATTACAATGAACTACCCAACAAAACAACATTTGTTAGTTGGTTTATAGAAGCGATATCCAAAAGTTATTTTAAGGATATCCTACAAGTTTGTTATCAAACAAATATTGCTTATTAGCACACAACCCCAAATCTTTAACATGTTTAAGATTTGTCTTTCTTTCCAACTACATCTTATGGAGTTATGAAAATTTTGGAAGATCTTCTAATTGACAATCATATTGTTTTTAGAAGTATATATCCTATATATGGGTAATAGATAACATCTAACGAACTAAAACTTATTCGAGTTCGTTCTTCTCCTAATGGAGAAATACATTATCTTATGATGCTATTTTCCTTGATATCTTTCAAGGAAACTCATCTAAAGTGTTACCTTTCCTTGGATCAAATCTAAGGAGGTAAATACTTTAGATGTCTTACTCATCAACTTACATTACTTGAATTCTTTGAAACATTTTGCAAAGTATTCGGACTTGTGTTTATTCAAAATAAACTATAGTCCAACCGAGAGTGATCTTCGGTGAATGTTATTCAACATGAGTAGTATTTATGTTTGTGGACAAGTGCCACTAACATCTAAGTGAATTGGCCTCAACAACTTTGTGATTCTTTCTTCTTTCCAAAAGAATAAAGATTCGAACATTTCGCCTCTATACAATTTTAACAAGAAGGTATTGGATCCGGATCTAACGATCCAAAGCATCCATTTATTACCAACTCGTAATTTATGTTTGAGAGGTATCACAACTTTAGTTGGGATTAGTCACTACCTTGCAACCTTTTGGGTTTTAAGCATCATTTTCTTCTAAACAGTTAACACTACCATATTATCTCTACTATAGAGATAATTAATTAGATTACCATAATCCAATCATTGATTAATAAAGAACATTGTTTTGTCAAACAAAACATTTATCCATTTCACATAGTGACGGAATTTAGTTCCTTAAAATTGGAATATAAAGACAATCTATGTTTTTCCAATTTCTTTGGTAGTTCATATGAGGAAGTAAGTACCATCTGCTTTCGCAGAGATCTACATTTGATTCACGTTTCGAATGTGAAGTACTTTCTCTTCTCTCATTAATCTTCTACTTCTTATTAGCCACACTTTTACAACGATTGTAAAACATAGTCACTAATATGGAATCAAGCATTCAAGTAGAAGAACCAACTGTTTTGAACTTTTCAAGAACATTTTACAACACCTTCGAAAGGTGTGTTCTTGACACTTGCAAGACATTTCTTGCAAATACCCTTCCAATGTCCATCCTTTCATAAAGAAAGTTTGTTCCCTTGGAGTTATTTATCTTCTTTATTTGACTTTCACCTTTGACTACATTAGTCATGGTCCCTAAACTCCCACTATCTCTCTTGAAACCTTTTTCAATTGTGTTATACACATCAAACATTTTGGAGAGCATGTGGTTATTTTTCACTACATAGTTTACAATAAACTTAGTGAACGATTAGGATAGGGAAACAAAGGTGAAGTCCTTGCCTAGTTTCCATCTCGTTAAGTGTTTTATCACTTCAACATTCAATGATTCAAAATCATCATAAGTCCATGTTAATGGACTATTTTTGTCAACCAACCATTATGTTCTAAACATAATTACAAACCTTCAAGAGTTGTACAAGGCAACTCTCATTTCTTCATACAACAATTTGCAAGTGAAGAATTATGGCATATAAAGTGTCCATGCCTTTGTGCTTTCTTCTCAAGTTCTTTGTTCATTTAACAAAGAAACAAGCACTAGTGTTTGCATTGACTAAGAGTTGTTCAAAGCAACTATTATTTCTTCATACAACGATTTGTAAGTGAAGAACTAATAACACTAAAAGTGTCCTTGTCATTATGCTAATCTTCGTAAGTTCATTTGTCAAGTGTTGGATAGCGTTTGCAAATATATTGGTGTAACTCATTCTTATTTCTTATTTCTTTCGAAGTAAGAGGTGTAACTCTATGACATAGTCATAAAGTTCAAACCATTCAACTGAGACGGTTTATAAATCCTTCTCGACTACCTTGGAGCTTTTGGTATAGGAACTAGGTTGTTATATTTGTTGATTATTATCTTGTCTCTCAAAGAACCATTCTTTGAGTTCTATCCCTCGTTTATTTGCTCTTAGGCAAATCACATTGTAGGATTACAATGAACTACCCAACAAAACAACATTTGTTAGTTGGTTTATAGAAGCGATATCCAAAAGTTAATTTAAGGATATCCTACAAGATTGTTATCAAACAAATATTGCTTATAAGCACACAACCCCAAATCTTAACATGTTTTAAGATTTTCTCTTTCTTTCCAACTACATCTTATGGAGTCATGAAAATATTGGAAGATCTTCTAATTGACAATCATATTGTTTTTAGAAGTATATATCCTATGTATGGGCAATTGATAACATTCAACGAACTAAATCTTATTCTAGTTCGTTCTTCTCTTAATGGAGAAATCCATTATCTTATGATGCTTCTTTCCTTGATATCTTTCAAGGAGACTCATCTAAAGAGTTTCTTTTCCTTGGATCAAATCTAAGGAGGTAAATTGTGACAGCCCGTCCCTAATTTTAAGAATTTTTAAAGTTTTCATAAAGGATTTTACAAAAATGCCCTTTGAAGGTATGTGCATTATTCGAGGTTAATCACCATGTCGTGCCATCTAAGATTTGTTTTCTTGATATATCCCCGTAGTACTCGTCGTTACGGACGCGTGGGCGCAGACGGTTCGTGATTTGGAGTTATATCGAAGAAGTTATTAAAGTTTGAAGTTGGGATTTTAAGGAATTATAATTTTAGTAAAATATAGAAATTCTTTTATGAAAATGGACGGCACAGATTTAATGATGAATGAAATGGATGGTTGGGATGAGAGAAAGTTTTGTGTGTGTGTGTGTGCGTGAGAAGAAAACAGAAAAGAAGAGGGATTGGGCAAAGCTGCCCAATCGGAGAAGAAGGAGGAGAGACCGAATGGGGAGAAGAGAGAGGGAGAAGCTGACCAACTAGAGGAAGGAAAGGAGGAAAGGAGGAAAGGAGAGAGGGCGAGAAGCGGAGGAGAGAAGGAAGAAATGGGTTTTCCCCAACCCGTATACCCGCGCAACCCGCGACTTCCAATCGGCGGGTTTTCGCCATTTTCGTCCAATTTTCCGACGAATTGAATCAAGGTACCACTCCCAATCATCATCTAGGCCTTCCCTCTTCACGTTTCACCCCAAGAATCATTGAATTTCGTTGTGATTTCACGAAGAACACCCCTACGGGTGCCGCGACCCTTTTGTTTAAATTCTCCAAATTTTGAAATGTTTTCTTTCAATTACTAACACCATTAGCATTCCTTTAGGACCTAAAACAAAGCCCAAGAGGTAATTGAGGCGTTGGAACAAGTTTGAAGGTCGAATTGGAAACACCCAATTCTAGGGTTCTTCACGGTTTTGGTGAAATTGAAGCACTTCCAGGCCAAATTGGCCTTGGACTCAGGTATGAAAGTTGTTCTACTCATTGAGATCTTCAAATCTGCAAATTTTAGTACTTTTTGGAAATAATTGAATTTTCCGGCGAGCCGGGGCGGCCAACCGCCACCCGCGGCGGCCCACGCGGCGGCGCGTGGCCAATGGCCCGCCAATGTCATTATTAGCTTGTGATTAAGGTTCTAGGTTCTGTTTTGATAATTGATGGACGTAAATTGAATAATTGAACCTAAGTTGGTTACGATTCGTGGTTAGGTGAAAATGTGAATTGACGATCCGACCGTTGGATCGTCACCAAACTTTGATACGTTGTAATACGTAATATTTGAGGATTATAGGAACTTACGGATTGAGAATCCGATTTACGGATCTTCCGGAATTGAAGTTGTAAGTTCATAAAATAGAATGTTAACCGTCACTTAGTTTTGGAAATTGACGGAGATCCGACCGTTGGATGGTAATGAAATTTTAGGATGTTGTCCTAGAGGTATATTGTGGACCTCTGGAAGTTACGGATTTGAAATCTGAGTTGCAAATCATCCGGATCGAATTACGTAGTGACGTGTCTTATATAAGTTATGTATTCTATCGGCAGGATTTCTGAGGTTGGGTTTGATTATTGTTCTAGGCGCTAATCTTCATGACGCCTTGATGTGTGGTGCTAGGGAGTTGTTGGGCGAACTCCAGGTGAGTGGGCAGTTTTGTTTTTGTACTACCTTTATACTATTGATTTTTCCCAGAAAATGAATTTATATGAAAATATGTTTTAAAAATGCCATGCATAGAATTATTTGAAAAATGTGAATTGCGTATGAGTTATATGATTGATATATGATGCATACATGTTGCATGGTGCGGTGGAGGCACAGGTAAGTCAGGTGAGTTCATTATTCATTTAATTGATTGTTGATAAGATGTTTAAGCTCATACCTGCACCCTAGGTGTTAGTGCTTATTTTATTCACCACACCGCACGCTCGCCTTGGATCCAAGTAGGTGGATGTCGTACAGACCATGTGAGGGTTCCGACATGCTAGTCGTATAGATCACTAGGCGTGATTCCGACTAGTGAGTGACCTTAGTTATGCGCGCTGATGATATGATGAGAGAAGCACTAGAGCGTATTTTTACACCTTTCATCGTATAGACTACCTTACGTAGTTCCGAGTGATGTGCAGAGTAGGGCCGTATAGGTCACTGTGGTGACTCCGGCTTAGTGAGATATTGAGCTATTGAATTAATCGTATAGGACCAACTGCAGGGTCTCCGATTGATTCCTTATTTCACCTGATTTATATTTTGATTTATGGCATGACATGTTTTTCTTGAAAAATGTTAAAGATTTGGAATTCAAGTTTTGAGATTTCATATGGTTTTATATATATATATATATATATATATATTTTTCTGAAAAGTGTTAAAGGTTTGAGATTTGAGATTTTTGCTTATATATATGTTTATATATATGCTATTTTCTGGGAAAGTATACAGGTTTTACGGTGAGGGGTTAGAAATGTTTTAAATGAAAAGTTTTCGAAAAACTTTGTTTTACTGACCCACTCAATTTTGTTTTGCGCCCCTCCAGGTTCAAGTTAGCAGAGCTTTGGTGGCCACGAGGAATCCAACGGTGTTCTGACAGAATTCACAAAAGTATGACTCACCCTCGGGTGTGTTATCTTAGTAATTGGAAATTTTTTTAAAGCTTCCGAACTGTGTAAATGGTTACGTCACTCTCACGTGACGGCCAGCACGCCCTCCTTCGGGACGGGGTGTGTCAGTTGGTATCAGAGCCTAGGTTGCAATTCTGGACATCTTGAGAATTTCCTAGTGTTTTCTGTCAGAACTATACCGCCTCGTAGCGAGCCACGTAGTTCGAATGAGCCTAAATTCCCTGATATAGTAGTTTGGGGGGGAACTATTGCCATTGTGATTCAGTCTATTATCTAAAGGAACCTTGAGCCTGGTTATAAGTTAAATTTGAATACAGACTTGCCTTGTTTCCATTCGGATGTTGTTACTAATCCGGTCGAGGTGTTATGTCATTTTTGGCTGGATAATAAGAAGAAGTGACGTTCTTTGGCGACCACAATCCATTGTACTTTTTACCAAGAGTTTACGAGATGTTGTTGGGCTTTAAAGACTTTGAGAATATGATCAGCGAGAGTAAAGAGGAATAAGAAAGGAATGAGAATCAGAATAAGACGATAAAGTTAAAGATTCGTCATATCAAAGACCTCGGAGGACTCAGAGCTTCAAAGGAAGTGAAATTAGAGCTAATTTTCCCAGCTTAGGTTTTACTGCCACTGGTCAGAGGCGAAGTGATAGATTTACTAGTGATCCCAGATTTCTGAGACAAGATGACTCTGGTAGAGTAAATGTATATTTGTGCCATCGGTATAATATTAGACACTTTGGAGAGTGTGGGAATCAGTGAATGTGTTCATGTGGACGGATGGGACATAGAGGTATGAATTGTCCCTGAGATCAGTTGTTACCCAACAGTCTTCCTTAACATATCACTTGGAAAATTGACGGGTAAGTCGTACAGGTCACTATATATGACTTCGACTTATGAGCTAGCATGGATAGTCAAGTTGTAGACTCAGTCGCACAGGTCATTCTAGCTGACTCCAACTGATATATTTCTTATTATGGATGATGTTGCCAAAGAAAGTAATGTTGGAGCACGATCGAGGCGTATTTATGTATTTCTAAGGAAGAACAAGATAATATTACACATTCAGGAATTGTTACTTACTTATCGAGACAACATTGGGTTATTTGTATTGCGGGCTGCATACCGTAATATTTATAACTTATTTGTTGGATTCGTTAAGCAAGTAAACAGGTAGGTCATCCTACGTTAGTATGGTGCTATTTAGGGTGTCCGGTGATGGTGAAAAATGTCATGTCGGTGAATTTTATTCCGTTGGATATTGTGGATTTTGAGGTGATTTTTGGCACAAAGTGGGTGCAGAATAAATGTGCCAAGCTAGATTGCTATGGGGAATCAGTTAATTTTTGTCGACCTGGATGACCAGAGGTTACTTTTGGGGGTAAGTAAAGTGGAGTGAGTCATGCCATTATTCATGTTGAGAGAGCAAAGAAGATTGTTATCAAAAGGCTGCCAAGATATTTAGTTCATATGGTGCTAAATGATGTTGATCCTAATAGTATGGAAGATGTAAAGATGGTTAGACATTTTCCTGGTGTATTTCCAAATGACTTACCTAGATTACCGCCAGGCAGAGATGTGGGTTCCATTATTGAATTGTTTTTAGGTACAAATCCTATGTTAGAGATTGGTTCAGGTTGAGTTAAAAGTTCCATTCAACTTATTATATCACATTGGAAAAGCTTCGGTTTATTTGTGAGGAAGAAAGTGGACATTAAGGCTAGGCATTGATATTAGGTAATTGAATCGGGTAACGATTGAGAGCTGTTATCCATTGTTGTGTATTGATGATTATTTGATCAGCTCTGAGGCGCCTGGGTACTTTCTGAGATTGACTAGAGGTCTGAATGATATTAGTTGAAGATTAACAGTGAGGATGTTCATAAGACTGAATCCAGGACTCGTTATGGTCATTTCAAGTTAGGATGCCATACGGAGTGACGAATGCACCTGCTACTTTTATGAGTTTGCTGAAGGAAGTATTCCAGTGATATCTGGACCGGGTTGTTATTGTTTGCCATTGACGAGATTGATAAGATTAGAGCAGTGCATGCTAGATATTTAAAGTTGGTGTTGCAAAGATTGAGGGAACGTTGATGTATGCTAAGTTTAGCAAATGCTAATGTTGGATAAATTAATTATATCTACTTAAGGTATTCAAATGGATTCTTAAAAGAGTAGCAACGATTGAGAATTTGGAACAATTGCGAACTGTGACTGAGGTTCAGAGTTTTCTCGGATTAGCAGGATATTGTCGATAGTTCGTCCAAGATTTTAATTATTGCTTCGCCCTTGGCGAGATTGATGAGAAAAGAGGTTAAGTTTGAGTGGGATGAAAAATTATGAGTAGAGCTTCAGCAAGTAAAGTATTCCCTCACTCATGCATCTGTTTTCACACTCCCAGACGATAGTGGTAATTATGTGGTCTATAGTAATACTTCTTTGAATGTTCTTGAATGCGCGTTGATGCAGCATGGTAGGATGATTGCCTATGCTTCATGGCCATTGGGATCTCATAAGATGAATTACCCTACGTGTGATTTGGAATTGGCGGCTATCATTCTTACTTTGAAGTTATGGAGACATTATATTATTGGTGAGAAATGCAAGATTTTAATGAATCATAAGAGTCTCCAATATATGTTTACGCTGAGAGATATTAATCTTAGGCAACAAAGGTGGATTGAGTTGCTTAGTGATTATGATTGTGCGACTAGGGTGGTCGAGCTAATATTGTGGCTGATGCATTTAGTAGGAAGACCCCAGTGAGAATTAATGCTTGGTACGCTTGCTATGTTCATCTTCTTGTGGATTTGAAATCTACTGGAGTAAAGTTGGGTATCGAAAAATCGAGAAGAAGCCTTATTTGCTAATTTCCAAGTTGGACCCATTTGGTAGATCGTACTCGAGACTCAAGCGTTTGACGAAGAAATTCAAGAATTTATTTAAAGCAAGGAATAACGGGAAAAAGAAAGACCTTAGAGTTAGAGAATCAGATGACAAGCTTATGCAAGGGAACAAAGTGTTTATGCCTAATGGTGTGGAATTAAAGAAAGCAATTTTGACGATGTACATTATTCCACTTCTACAATGCATCCCGAAAGTACTAAGATTTATCATACCATTCGTTCATGTACTATTGACGGGTATGAAAAGAGGAATGGCGAAGTATGTTAGTAGGCGTCTCATCAGTCATCAGGTTAAAGCAGAAAGAAATAAGTCTTTTGGAATAATGTAGTCATTTCCCATTCCACGGCGGAAATGGGAGAATATTACTATGGATTTCGTGGACAAGCTTCCTCGTATACAAAATAGTTAGGTTGGAATTTGAATAATAATTGATCGACTTGTGACGTCAGCGTATGTTACTTCAGTATGAGAACATCAACCTTTCCAGATAAGCGCAACAGTTATTTATTTGTTTTATGGAAAAAGGAGATTGGGATCTGTTAAACTTCTTGGGTATGTTGGTCCCTTCAGTTTGTTCCCTAGAGTAACGCCATAAGGCCGTGGAAAGCTATGTCTTGTGTTTCGAAATTGTTAGAATTGGGGACGGATGATATTCAAGACTCTGAGTTTGGTGAAAATTTATGGAGGAATCTTTCAGTGGAAGAAACTACTTGAAAGTCAGAGAATCGAATGAGAGAGTTGTGTTTCGGGCTGTTTTATGGATATTGCTAGATTGTAAAGATTGTGTAAATTTCGGGGACGAAATTTCTTTAAGGTGGGTAGATTGTGACAGCCCGTCCCTAATTTTAAGAATTTTTAAAGTTTTCATAAAGGATTTTACAAAAATGCCCTTTGAAGGTACGTGCATTATTCGAGGTTAATCACCATGTCGTGCCATCTAAGATTTGTTTTCTTGATATATCCCCGTAGTACTCGTCGTTACGGACGCGTGGGCGCAGACGGTTCGTGATTTGGAGTTATATCGAAGAAGTTATTAAAGTTTGAAGTTGGGATTTTAAGGAATTATAATTTTAGTAAAATATAGAAATTCTTTTATGAAAATGGACGGCCCAGATTTAATGATGAATGAAATGGATGGTTGGGATGAGAGAAAGTTTTGTGTGTGTGTGTGTGCGTAAGAAGAAAACAGAAAAGAAGAGGGATTGGGCAAAGCTGCCCAATCGGAGAAGAAGGAGGAGAGACCGAATGGGGAGAAGAGAGAGGGAGAAGCTGACCAACTAGAGGAAGGAAAGGAGGAAAGGAGAGAGGGCGAGAAGCGGAGGAGAGAAGGAAGAAATGGGTTTTCCCCAACCCGTATACCCGCGCAACCCGCGACTTCCAATCGGCGGGTTTTCGCCATTTTCGTCCAATTTTCCGACGAATTGAATCAAGGTACCACTCCCAATCATCATCTAGGCCTTCCCTCTTCACGTTTCACCCCAAGAATCATTGAATTTCGTTGTGATTTCGCGAAGAACACCCCTACGGGTGCCGCGACCCTTTTGTTTAAATTCTCCAAATTTTGAAATGTTTTCTTTCAATTACTAACACCATTAGCATTCCTTTAGGACCTAAAACAAAGCCCAAGAGGTAATTGAGGCGTTGGAACAAGTTTGAAGGTCGAATTGGAAACACCCAATTCTAGGGTTCTTCACGGTTTTGGTGAAATTGAAGCACTTCCAGGCCAAATTGGCCTTGGCCTCAGGTATGAAAGTTGTTCTACTCATTGAGATCTTCAAATCTGCAAATTTTAGTAATTTTTGAAAATAGTTGAATTTTCCGGCGAGCCGGGGCGGCCAACCGCCACCCGCGGCGGCCCGCGCGGCGGCGCGTGGCCAATGGCCCGCCAATGTCATTATTAGCTTGTGATTAAGGTTCTAGGTTCTGTTTTGATAATTGATGGACGTAAATTGAATAATTGAACCTAAGTTGGTTACGATTCGTGGTTAGGTGAAAATGTGAATTGACGATCCGACCGTTGGATCGTCACCAAACTTTGATACGTTGTAATACGTAATATTTGAGGATTATAGGAATTTACGGATTGAGAATCCGATTTACGGATCTTCCGGAATTGAAGTTGTAAGTTCATAAAATAGAATGTTAACAGTCACTTAGTTTTGGAAATTGACGGAGATCCGACCGTTGGATGGTAATGAAATTTTAGGATGTTGTCCTAGAGGTATATTGTGGACCTCTGGAAGTTACGGATTTGAAATCTGAGTTGCAAATCATCCGGATCGAATTACGTAGTGACGTGTCTTATATAAGTTATGTATTCTATCGGCAGGATTTCTGAGGTTGGGTTTGATTATTGTTCTAGGCGCTAATCTTCATGACGCCTTGATGTGTGGTGCTAGGGAGTTGTTGGGCGAACTCCAGGTGAGTGGGCAGTTTTGTTTTTGTACTACCTTTATACTATTGATTTTTCCCAGAAAATGAATTTATATGAAAATATGTTTTAAAAATGCCATGCATAGAATTATTTGAAAAATGTGAATTGCGTATGAGTTATATGATTGATATATGATGCATACATGTTGCATGGTGCGGTGGAGGCACAGGTAAGTCAGGTGAGTTCATTATTCATTTAATTGATTGTTGATAAGATGTTTAAGCTCATACCTGCACCCTAGGTGTTAGTGCTTATTTTATTCACCACACCGCACGCTCGCCTTGGATCCAAGTAGGTGGATGTCGTACAGACCATGTGAGGGTTCCGACATGCTAGTCGTATAGATCACTAGGCGTGATTCCGACTAGTGGGTGACCTTAGTTATGCGCGCTGATGATATGATGAGAGAAGCACTAGAGCGTATTTTTACACCTTTCATCGTATAGACTACCTTACGTAGTTCCGAGTGATGTGCAGAGTAGGGCCGTATAGGTCACTGTGGTGACTCCGGCTTAGTGAGATATTGAGCTATTGAATTAATCGTATAGGACCAACTGCAGGGTCTCCGATTGATTCCTTATTTCACCTGATTTATATTTTGATTTATGGCATGACATGTTTTTCTTGAAAAATGTTAAAGATTTGGAATTCAAGTTTTGAGATTTCATATGGTTTTATATATATATATATATATATATTTTTCTGAAAAGTGTTAAAGGTTTGAGATTTGAGATTTTTGCTTATATATATGTTTATATATATGCTATTTTCTGGGAAAGTATACAGGTTTTACGGTGAGGGGTTAGAAATGTTTTAAATGAAAAGTTTTCGAAAAACTTTGTTTTACTGACCCACTCAATTTTGTTTTGCGCCCCTCCAGGTTCAAGTTAGCAGAGCTTTGGTGGCCACGAGGAATCCAACGGTGTTCTGACAGAATTCACAAAAGTAGGACTCACCCTCGGGTGTGTTATCTTAGTAATTGGAAATTTTTTTAAAGCTTCCGAACTGTGTAAATGGTTACGTCACTCTCACGTGACAGCCGGCACGCCCTCCTTCGGGACGGGGTGTGTCATAAATACTTTAGACGTCCTACTCATCAACTTACATTTCTTGAATTCTTTGAAACATTTTGCAAAGTATTCGGACTTGTGTTTATTCAAAATAAAGTATAGTCCAACCGAGAGTGATCTTCGGTGAATGTCATCCAACATGAGTAGTATTATGTTGTGGACAAGTGCCACTAACATCTAAGTGAATTAACCTCAACAACTTTGTGATTCTTTCTTCTTTCCAAAAGAATAAAGATTCAAACATTTCGCCTCTATACAATTTTAACAAAGAGGTATTGGATCCGGATCTATCGATCCAAAGCGTCCATCTATGACCAACTCGTAATTTATGTTTTAGAGGTATCACAACTTTAGTTGGGATTAGTCACTACCTTGCAACCTTTTGGGTTTTAAGCATCATTATTTTCTAAACAGTTAACACTACCATATCATCTCTACTATAGAGACAATCAATTAGATTACTATAATCCAATCATTGATTAATAAAGAACAACGTTTTGTCAAACAAAACATTCATCCATCTCTACTATAGTGACGGAATTAAATTCCTTAAAATTGGAATGTAAAGACAATCTTTGGTTTTTCCAATTTCTTTGATAGTTCATATGAGGAAGTAAGTACCATCTGCTTTCGCAGAGATCTACATTTGATTCACGTTTCGAATGTGAAGTACTTTCTCTTCTCTCATTAATCTTCTACTTCTTATTAGCCACACTTTTACAACGATTGTAAAATATAGTTACTAATACGGAATCAAGCATTCAAGTAGAAGAACCAACTGTTTTGAACTATTCAAGAACAATTTACAACACCTTCGAAAGGTGTGTTCTTGACACTTGCAAGACATTTCTTGCAAATACCCCTTCCAATGTCCATCCTTTCATAAAGAAAGTTTGTTCCCTTGGAGTTAATTTTATCTTCTTCATTTGACTTCTCCTTTGACTACAATAGTCATGGTCCCTAAACTCCCACTATCTCTCTTGAAACTTATTTCAATTGTGTTATACACATCAAACATTTTGGAGAGCATGTGGTTATTGTTCACTATATAGTTTACAATAAACTTAGTGAACCATAAGGATAGGGACACAAAGTTGAAGTCCTTGCCTAGTTTCCGTCTCATTAAGTGGTTTATTACTTCAACACTTAATGATTCAAAATCATTATAAGTCCATGTTAATGGACTATTTTTGTCAACCAACCATTATGTTCTAAACATAATTACAAACCTTCAAGAGTTGTACAAGGCAACTCTCATTTCTTCATACAACAATTTGTAAGTGAAGAAACATGGCACATAAAGTGTCCATGCCTTTGTGCTTTCTTCTCAAGTTCTTTGTTCATTTAACAAAGAAACAAGCACTAGTGTTTGCATTGACTAAGAGTTGTTCAAAGCAACTATTATTTCTTCATACAACGATTTGTAAGTGAAGAACTAATAACACTAAAAGTGTCCTTGTCATTATGCTAATCTTCGTAAGTTCATTTGTCAAGTGTTGGATAGCGTTTGCAAATATATTGGTAAACAAATATATAACGAATATAAATTGATTGATTTTAAGCCATTTGATCCGGGTCTTTAAATCAAATAGCATCACCCACTATTTTTGGCAAATTCCATATCCCTCAAAGGAATTCGAGAGTTTTGGATGAAACTCCTAGTAGGTTATGGGAGGCTCACTATTACCAAGCCCATCTCACGATGATACGATGTTTGGCTAGCAACAATAATAATGAGAGAGTACACTTACTCATTTGCAACTAATGCAAGTACCCATCTTATTTGGCCTCTAGAGAATGTAACCTCACAATGATATGATGTTGGCTCCATTGCACTTAGTTAAGTCATTCCCACCATGCTTAGTGCGTGAAGGGGTTCAAGAATAGCCTCACAATGATACGATGTCGGCCATCCTCGTTGCCTACACTCACCTCATCATATGTGTATGGATTCCTCCTGAGTATAAGCATGCACTTTGTACTCCCCCATGATAGGGTGAAGCCGGTGTACACGTCATAAACGATTGGATCCCACCACGGTGGAAGGCCTACGAAAGAGTGTTCTAAGCACTCTCACGCTTATCAACTTAATAATGGTTTGGTTGAGGGTTTTAGGTCTCATCACATATAAACATCCATTTTAATCTCTATTAAAACAATATTGGTCCTATTACAACTATGGGTCCATATGATTGTTTTTAGTTGTATATAATACTCCCACTATGCTTCTAAAACGGTTTTTAAAGCAAGAGTATATGATACTACTAACATAACCTTTGCATTCATTTGATGGACTATATAGTTGCTTTAGGGACTTAGGATGATTATGAACCTTTGTTTAGATTCAACACAAGCCTTGTGTTGAATCTCGGTCTAGGGATGGTGATTGATTTTAGTTACGCGTTTAATCACATTAAGGCGTGTTGTCTTAGGGGCGTTGGACCCAACTACTTCATTTTCATGCATATCAAATAAAACAAGAAAGAAGTACTTCAAAGTAAAGATGAGCTTATGCTCATTACAACATTTGCATAAAATAAATTACTTTAAAGTAAAGAAGAGCTTAAGCCCTTTTACAACATTTGATCAAATCAAATTACAACCAAAATCTAATCTACACATTTCCATGGTTCAAACAAATTTGAAACGGCCTTTCCCATAGCTCAATTATATTAGGCTTAGGTTCATAATCACCCTTTAATTAATTAACACTTTAACTAATTAAATTGAATGCAACATTTTCATTTGGTTTTTGTATCCATAAAATTGATTTAAATGGAGCTAAACAAAATGAAAATCCAATTCTCATTTAAAGAGACAAAACAATTTTGTTCTCTACCTAATTTGGGCCATAAAGCAATTAACCTCAACTTTTGGGCTATATTGCAAAACTTTTGGGGTCACTTTGTAAAGACACAAAAGTCCACTACTTCATGTAATTACAATAGAACCCAAAATTTAATCAATGCAAAAACTTCATTAAAGGAGCAAAACAATTTGTCCTTTAGCGTTTTTGGACCTAAACGTAAAAACGTTAACTTTTGGGCCAAAGTGCAAATACACAAAACTATCAAAACTTTATGTAATTGCATAAAAGCCCCAAAAGTACCCCCACTAGTAGGGTGGCCGGTTTTGGAAGAAGAAGTGAGTGATGTGTGTGTTGATTTGTGAGTTTTGACATAAAGCTTGCAAGTGGTGCAAGTGGTGTGTGTGAAAGGAAATTAATCCTTACACACCCATCACCATATCTCTTACATCTCTTACACCTCTTACACCATATAAACAAATATCTAAAACATTTAAACATTTGAAAAAGCATAAAACATAAACTTTATGTAATAAATCAAAACACAAACCCTTTTGTTCTTGGCTAAAATGTCAAGAACAATGAAGAACATTCATGAAAAACCCAAAATTTTTCCATGAACTTTTTCCACCCAAAAACATTCCAAAACCATTCAAACTTTAGGGAAATAACATCTAACCAAACTAGGGTACATAGGGGTTCCAAAAGTCACTTGAAAACACTTTTAACAAGTCAAACAAGAACCCAAAAATCCACCCTTTGGATTTGGCCGAAAATCCCCAAAGTCATGGCACCAAATTTTAGCTCCAATATTCATGCTCATATGAACTACATCTACAACATTTGAGATGGCAAATTTTCTAACAAAATTTACATTCAAAGAAACAAGAATAAAGCTTGTAACATATTACAACTTTTATATCACAAACTATGAACTACAAAACCCAAAAGGATTCACCAACTACTAGACCTAGGCTCTGATACCACTTGAAGGAATATTTTGTGAAAACATGTTCATTTAAGCAACATCATATAGCATGCAATTAACAATTAAAGGCGGAATCATGCTAGCATGCACTTAAAAACAAAACATTAACCAAGAAATTCAAAGCCTAGTAGATTGGTGAACCATTAATCAACTCAAAACAAAGTGAGTTGAAATTTATACCTTTGAAGATTCCTCTTTGCATAAGCAAAGGCTAATCACCCAAAGAGAGGGCCTTCATTCCTTGCATCTTAAATCTATGGATTTGGATGGAAGAATAGGTTTCTCCAAGTTCCCAAAATAGGGAACCTCTAAGTCTCTTCACCAAGGAGAGATTGGAGAAGATATGAGTGACTTTGGAGTAGTAGGATTGCTAGATGTACCCCCAAGGTGGCCGGCCTCTTTAGAGAGAAATGGAGAGACATGTTCTCTCCAATTTTCCCCAAAACAAACCCCTAATGAATTTTGGCTATAAAGTCATATTTATACCTTTATTCATTTGAGTGGCAAACTTGTAAATAAGCCCAAGTTCACTACCCTAAACAATATGGCCGGCCATTAGGATATTTTGGACTAATTGGGCCTTTGTGAATCATTATTCATTAAGTTGTCATACAACTTAAGTTAATGGGCTTGACGTTCGAAGCCCATTGGGCCTTAAGGTCCAAAACTATCCCAAGGTCTTTAACGAACTTATTCGTTTGATTAATTAACATATTAATTAATCCTTGCCATAAATAAATGATTAAACCATTTAATCATTCTTACTCATCTCCGTTTAATCTCCAATCTCCACCTCTTATGGTGTGCGATCCATTAGGTTCCTTTTAGCGAGGCAGTGGGCGATTAAAATCATTTTACATCGATTGTGAATTTGAAACTTACTTTCAATTCTCCCTTTAGTGATTACACACGTTTAGGGCTTCCACAAACCATGAGTGACACCTAGCAGCATATCATGGTTACCCAAGCTAATCAGAAGAGGTCAGAGAACCTATTCAGTTTGGGATTACAAATGCAATACGGTCTTTCTCTAATCTAATACTCTTGACCACATTGTTTGGTTTGATAGTTTATATGTTCATGTCTACTATCCAATGTGATTCGTGTGCTTATATGATTTCCTTGAATGTGATTTAGAACGACTTTTCTAAATCTCATTCATACTCTGGCCAGAGATTCTAAATCCTATCATAGAGTATTCTCCCTCAAACAGTTTGAAGGTTAGAGATCCCTTGTTGCGCATTCACTTGCCTCCATGGCTAAGTGGCTTAACCCCAACGGTGGACATCCTCCTGATGGAGTGACTTTGACATAATCAAAGATCAAGGACTTAACCACAAGACAACTATGATGCCTCAGGTCAAATGACTACTTTGCATTATCCCAACCATGAGTTCTCATGTGACATGAGTATGAGAACTCTTCGTCGATCACGTTCAGTGAACTCATTCTCTATTGAGCACCTACGTACTTGTCTTGATGTCACACACACCAATGACTCGAGACTAGTCACTCTCCATGAGAGAAGACATAGCACGTACCGATCTTGATGGACTGTCAATGCCCAATTGGCAATCCTATGATCAGGAACATTTAGGATGTGTCTACGAAAGAATGGTCTCATGAATCTAACTTCATTAGATTACATTCTCCCAATCACATATTCCTTGGACTTTATCGTTTAAGCATATAACATTTATATGAGACGGCTCAAACAATAATCTTTGCCCTTTATATTAAACTAGATTAGTTTAACATGTGAAATGTCCGTAAAGTATCATCATATGATTGGCTTTAGGGCACATTTCAAACAACCTTCCAACACAATGATGAGGATTTGGTTTTTAATTGCATGACTGTTAAAGAAAGTTACAAACATGGATGGAAGTTTGATATGCTCTTTGGTTTATGCTTGGTTATAGTTATAGTTTACGAATTCACATGTAATCACAAAGAAAAAAAATCAGTTTTTGTAACATGCTTGAAGGAAGTAACTCAAACTAACGCTACAACCCTGTGAGACTTGAGCCTAAACATTCTTTGGAGAGTTAATAATCTGTGAATTTGTTGTTTTCTAAAGTCGTTGCATGATCTCATCATTCTTTGCTTGGTTGCTATTTAGAAGGCGTTTCATCATTATAGATCCAAATATTAGAATCATACCCATTTCATTCAAAGCATAAAATTGAGTGCATAACATATAACAAGATAAAGTTGTTTAGTAGTTACCACCAGAGCCAAAAAGCCTTCATACCATGCATTTGTTTTGTAGGTTTACCCTTTTGAGCCTTAGTTAGCCATTTTCTTTGTTAGCCACATTATCCTTACCTAGCCTAGATTAGGACCATACCCTTGTTCTTAAAGGATAATAAAGCATGACTTAGAGGGAATTCCTTTTAATCAACATTGTGCAGAAAAATAAGTGTGGGGGAAGGGAAATTTTGTGTGCCAAAAGAAGTAGAAGGGCACGGGTTAAAAAAAAAAAAGAGCAAAATTCGTGGAAAAAGAAAAAATGAAGAAAAAAGTGTGAAAAGAATGAAGAAGAGTTGAAAAATATGTGAAAAAGAGCTCTAAAGTGTTTGTTGTTGAAGAAAGGGTCCAAAAAGCCTGAATTTGGCCCTAAGTGTTGCGTGAGTCTTCCCCTTGTGTTTAAAAATTGATTTTTGCATGCAAAAGTGAATTCTAAGTGTCAATTTCATTACTTTGCTTATTATTCTTTAAGAATGTTTGTTTATCCTTACCTTCCTTTGTTAGCCAATACCCTTAGCCCCATTACAACCCTTAGACTTTAATCTTAGTTGGTGTGTATTTCAATATGTGGAGTTTGGAATTGGTATGAGCATATGATATCCTTGGTTCTCGCATCTAAGTAGTAGCATTCCATTCATGAGATCATATCTAAATGCTTATTAACTCCAGAAAATGCTTTCTTTGTTATACATATATGTGAGTGTTCGTTTTCATGTTTACATCAATCTTCTCACATATAACTAATGTAGGGTGTGTAGTCAGAAAATCTGAGTGAAAATTGAGTGTCTATCTAGCAAGGAATTGAGGGAATTCTCTAAGGCATGTTACTATCATTATAACCATGTTTTAACTTGATTAAATGTGAGCTAGTGAATGGTGACTATGATTAAGTATGTGCTAAAGGGTAAGGATAACAAAAATCTATGTAAGTAGTGATTTTTAATGTGTCATGTTTCATTGGAAATCCTTGAGACCAACGTTGGAAGGTTTAGGTTATGTTATGTTTTGTTTTGTTTGCTTTGTTTTGCTCGAGGACTAGCAAAAGCTAAGTGTGGGGGAATTTGATAGAAGCATATTTATGCGCCTTAGTTAGCTAGTTCTTATGCATTTATGTTGTGTTTTCTTAGTTAAGTTAGTCTTTTAAGCTATTTTCATGTGTTTTCAGGTTTTAAGGACAAAGTAAGCAAAAAGATGCAATTTGGAGCATTTTGGAGCAAAATTGAGCTAGAATGGAGCTCATGCATGTGGAGCACAAAGAATGGACGAATTTGAAGGATTGAAGAAGCTGGGAATGTGTTTCAAAGTTGAAGAATTGAAGATGCAAAGTTTCCTAATTGAAGTAGGCAAGTGCTTAATTGAAGATGAAATCCTAGTCAACAATGGATTCCTAGTTGAAGAATGATTCCTAGTTGAAGTTGGATTTCTAGAAGATTGAAGTTTCCTACTCAAACAAGGTTTCCTACTTGAAGAAGGGAAGTTAAAGCCAAAGAATCAGCTCAAGTGAAGAAACCTTATCCAAAACATTATCCATAACCTTGTCCTATCCTATCTTATCCTAATCCTAATCTACTTATATTTCAGCTACAAAAGGGATTTCTTTTCCTATTTGGAGACTTAAAACCTGATTTCTAGAAGCCTTATCCCTTCCTACAAAGGTGCCACACCTTATCCCTTGTTTTTCTAGAAATCAGCCACAAAACAACCTTTCTAGAAGGCCTTATCCCTTGTCCTACAAAAGTGACGCCCCAAACCTTTCTTGAACTTCTAGAAACCTGATTATTCCTTTCCCCCTTGGTTTCTAAAAGCCTTAGCCTTTTCCTTCAAGGATTGTGTGTTATTATCCTATACAAATTGGGCCTTTCAATCCTTTTCCTTTGCTACATAGGGGCTGCGAATTTCAGCCTATAAATACCATCCTTTGCTGCACCATTTAGTCACCACCCTCTACCATATTTTCACTACACTATTCACCCAAACATCCCTCTTGTGCCGTGAGTTTGCAAAGGAGAAGGAAGGAGACTCTTGGAGCCGTGCATGCCATTCAAGGAGCTTGGATTGTTTGAGCGTTTCTAGGTGTTTTCTATCTTTAATTCAATGTTTAAATTTATTTATCTTTGTTTATTTGCGAACATGAGGAACTAATTTCTTTAGAGTTAGAGGGGAATTCAAAGCCATGATCATATGTTTTATATGACTTGATTTCCTCCAGTTATGATTTCATAAATCGTGAATGTGGTTTACTTATCTATTTGATTGATAACATGTTTATGTATGTTGATTGAGGGTCGACAATTAGTTTGCATGCATGAATTTGATGCTAGAGTATAAGGGAATTTCACCTAATCGTTATTAACTTATATTCATAAGTAGTAAAAGTCGCTAGTCACGATTGTGTTAAGTAAATCCTTGGCAAGAGTAACATGCGTATTCCATAGTTATGAATGCCTCGTCAATGCTTATGATTTCCATTGAACTTAATGATCTTTGATATGTGTCTCTATCATGCGTATTCCATAGTTAGGGTCCTTGATAAGAATAATTTGGTTGTAATGCGTATTCCATTCAATTCAATGAATCTAGGGAAATCTGAGAATTAATTGGTGCAATCTAGTTAATTTGGGGCATTGTCATTCATGGTTTGTTGAAAGAGTAACTGGAAATCGAGTCGTATGCATATGTTTCATGTGTGGAGAAGGAACCCTCTAACTAGCCTTTCACCATTCTTTTTCATCCAAATTCGTTTTTCTTAAGTTTGTTTTCAAAGTTTCTATTTTAAATTTCAATTTCGTCAAAACCAAACCCCTTGCTTTTAAGTCTTGTTTTTAGAGTCAAAACTTGTTTCCTTTAAGTCTTTTGAGTCTTTGAAGTTCTATTTTCGTCCAAATCACTTGTTAGGTCTAGAATTGAGTCTTTTTTATTGTTATTTGTTGTTTTGAGTGTTTTAAGTTAGTTTTGAGTTTATAGAGTCTAGTTTAGTGTTTTTTGAATCTTATATTTGTTGATTGGCATCCCTAGTTAATCCCCGGTCTAGAACGATCCCTACTTGCCTCATTACTACAATTGTCATCAATAGGGTTTAATTTGTGTGTCAACTTAATTTTCACATCAATAATAAAGATACAATCAAAGATCATTACGTTCAATGGAAATCATAAGTCTTGACGAGGCACTCGTAACTATGAAAGCGCATGAAACTTATGCCAAGAATTTACTTAACACAATTGTGATCAACAACTTTTACTACTTGTGAATATAAGTTCATAACGATTAGGTGAAATTTCCTTATATTCTAGCATTAGATTTAGGGAACTTTAACGAAAAGCTCCCGGTACTGTTCACTTTAACGAAAAACCACATTTTTACACTAAAAAGTCAATCATGGTACTATTCACGTTACCCTTTATTTTGTCCTTATCATTAAAACTCAAAGTTTTCAAGCCCTTTTCATTAGTTTTCCTTTAGATTTATGCATGACAATTAAGCGTGCACTCTCAACTAACACACACAAATCAGTTTAATCTAAATAGATAAGCAAATTGAATCCACAACTTATGAAACGCAATTAGAAGTAATCAAATCATATAGCAAGCATAAACATGGTTTCGAATCCCCCCTAGCCAAGGGGGGGTTTAGTTCCTCATACTCACGAAGCAAAGATACATAAATTTAGACATTAAAATTCAAAGAAAGAGAACACCTAAAACGCTCCAACTTCGCAGCTGATGTGAAAATTAACTTGACACACAAATTAAACCCTATTGATGACAATTGTAGTAATGATGCAAGTAGGGATCGTTCTAGACCGGGGATTAACTAGGGATACTAATCAACACAAATAAGACTCAAAAACACTAAACTAGACTCTATAGACTCAAAACTAACTCAAAACACTCAAAACAGCAAATAACAATAAAAAAGACTCAATTCTAGACCTACAATTGATTTGGACGAAAATAGAACTTCAAAGACTCAAAAGACTTAAAGGAAACAAGTTTTGACTCTAAAAACAAGACTTAAAAGTAAGGGGTTTGATTTTGACGAAATTGGACTTTAAAACATAAACTTTAAAAACAAACTTAACAAAAACGATTTTGGATGAAAAAGAATGGTGAAAGGGTAGTTAGAGGGTTCCTTCTCCACACATGAAACATATGCATACGACTTGATTTCCAGTTACTCTTTCAACAAACCATGAATGACAATGCCCCAAATTAACTAGATTGCACCAATTAATTCTCAGATTTCCCTAGATTCATTGAATTGAATGGAATACGCATTACAACCAAATTATTCTTATCAAGGACCCTAACTATGGAATACGCATGATAGAGACACATATCAAAGATCATTAAGTTCAATGGAAATCATAAGCATTGACGAGGCATTCATAACTATGGAATACGCATGTTACTCTTGCCAAGGATTTACTTCACACAATCGTGACTAGCGACTTTTACTACTTATGAATATAAGTTCATAACGATTAGGTGAAATTCCCTTATACTCTAGCATCAAATTCATGCATGCAAACTAAGTGTCGACCCTCAATTAACATACATGTTATCAATCAAATAGATAAGTAAACCACATTCACGATTTATGAAATCATAACTGGAGGAAATCAAGTCATATAAAACATATGATCATGGCTTTGAATTCCCCTCTAACTATAAAGAAATTAGTTCCTCATGTTCGCAAATAAACAAAGATAAATAAATTTAAACATTAAAACAAAGATAGAAAACACCTAGAACCGCTCCACAATCCAAGCTCCTTGAATGGCATGCACGGCTCCAAGAGTTCTTCCTTCTTTTCCTTGCAAACTCACGGCACAATGAGGGATGTTTGGGTGAATGATGTAGTGAAAATATGGTAGAGGATGGTGAATGAAAGGGTGCGGCATAGGCTTGTATTTATAGGCTGAAAATCCCCTCTCCTAGATAGCCAAGGACAAGGTTTTAAAGGCCTAATCTGCATAGGATAATAACATACAATCCTATAAGGAAAACAAGTCAAAAACCCAAAAGGAATGGGAGATAGTGTGCGGCACAAAGAGTGTGAAAGGATAAGGCTTCTAGAAACCAAAATCCCAAGGGAAATAGGTATATGGTGCGGCACATATCTAAGGTTCTAGAAAGACAATGCAAGGCAGATTTCTAGACTTCTAGAAAGGTTCCTAGGCGCCATCTTTGTAGGATAAGATTAGGTCTTCTAGAAATCCCATTTTAAGCATCCTAATCTAGTTAGAAACCCTCCTAAGTGGCTGGAATGTGGATAGTTTAGGATTAGGATAAGATAGGATAGGATAAGGTTTGTTTGGATAAGATAAGCTAAGATAAGGTTATGGATGAGGTTTTGGATAAGATCCTTCTCTTGAGCTGATTCTTTGGCTTTAATTCTTCTTCTTCACATAGGAAACCTTGCTTGAGTAGGAAACTTCATGTGTCTAGGAATCCATCTTCAATTAGGACTCCTACATTGATTCGGAATCCTACTTCATTTAGGAATCCTTCACTTAAGCCCTTTCCTACTTCAACTAGGAAACTTTGTATCTTCAATTCTTCAACTTCAAAACACATTCCTAGCTTCATCAATCCTTCAAATTCGTCCATCCCTTGTGCTTCATGTGCATGAACTCCATTCTAGCCCAATTTTGCTCCAAAATGCTCCAAATTGCATCCTTTTGCTCACTTTGTCTCTAAAACCTGAAAACACATGAAAATAGCTTAAAAGACTAATTTAACTAAGAAAACACAACATAAATGCATAAGAACTAGCTAACTAAGGCGCATAAATATGCTCCTATCAAATTCCCCCAAACTTAGCTTTTGCTAGTCCTCGAGCAAAACAACGAAACAAAACATGACCTAAACCTTCCAACAATCGCCTCAGGGATTTCCAATGGTACATGACACGCCAAAGATTACTACTCACATAGATTTTAGCCATCCTTACTCTCGAGCACATACTTAATCATAGTCATCACTTACTAGCTCACATTTAATCGATTAACACAATGTTTTGAATGTAGTAACATGCCTTAGAGAATCCCTCAATTCCTCACTGGATATGCACTCATTTTTCACTTAGGTTTTCTGACTACACACCCTACACTAGTTATATGTGAGAAGATTGATGTAAAAATGAAAATTAATGCTCACATATGTTATGACAATAAAAGCATTTTCTGGAATTATGAATGTATGTATATGATCTCATGAATGGAATGCTACTACTTAGACGCGAGAACCAGGGATATCATATGCTCATACCAACTCCAAACTCCACATATTGAAACACATAACAATCAAGATAGAAGCAAAGGGTTGTAACGGGGCTAAGGGATTGGCTAACAAAGAAAGGTAAGGATAAACAAACATTCTTAAGGAATAATAAGCAAAGTAATGAAATTGACACTTAGAATTCACTTTTGCATGCAAAAATCAATGTTTAAACCCAAGGGGAATACTCATGCAACACTTAGGGTCTAATTCAACTTTTTGGACCCTTGCTTCAACAACCAACAACTTAGAGCTCATTTTATGCTCTTTCAACTCCTTTTCATACTTTTCTCTTTTTTTCTTTCTTTTTCTACGAATTTTCTTTTTCTTTTTTTTTCTTTTCTTTTTCTTTGTCTAACCCGTGCCCTCCTTACTTCTTTTGGCACACAAACTTTCCCTTCCCCCACACATAGTTTTCTGCACAACATTGATCAAAAGGAATTCCCTCTAAGTCTTGCTTTATTATCCTTTAAGAACAAGGGTATGGATAGTCCTAATCTAGGCTAGGTAAGGATAATGTGGCTAACAAAGAAAAATGGCTAACTAAGGCTAAAAAAGGGTGAACCTACAAAACAAATGCATGGTATGAAGGCTTTTTGGCTCTGGTGGTAACTACTAAACAACTTCATCTTATTAGTTATGCTAATCAATTTTATGCTTTGAATGAAATGGGTATGAGTTCTAGTATTTGGATCTATAATGATGACACGCCTTCTAAGTAGCAACCAAGCAAAGAATGATGAGATCATGCAACGACTTTAGAAAACAACAAATCACAGATTATTACTCTCCAAAGAATCGTTTAGGCTCAAGTCTCACAGGGTTGTAGCGTTAGTTTGAGTTACTTCCTTCAAGCATGTTACAAAAACTAATTTTTTTCTTTGTGATTATATGTGAATTCGTAAACAACAACGATAACCAAGCATAAACAAAAGAGCATATCAAACTTCCATCCATGTTTGTAACTTTCTTTAACGGTCATGCAATTAAAAACCAAATCCTCATCATTGTGTTGGAAGGTACTCTAAGACACAAACAAAAAACAACTTTAAAACGACTCTTTTTTGGGTTTTTTCAAAACTTTATTCAAATTTTTTCTTGAATTTTCGGATTTTCTGGTAAAGCCACATAAAAACACATCAAAACATTCTAAAAACACTTAAAAACAATGAAAAACAACCTTTGAAATGTTAGGTAGTACAATCCTACGAATTTGACACAAAAACACTTTGTTTACCCCCCCACACTTAAACCAAACATTGTCCTCAATGTTTCACAAAAGCAAGCAAATAACACAACTAGCAAACATGACAAATATGGCAAAGTAAAAGCAATAAAGAGTAGGGTTTAGAAACGCAAATCTGATTATGATGCCGGAGCTTCCTAGGTCGTCTTTATTTGCATGGGTTGCCTCCCAAGAAGCGCTTGCTTTAACGTCTTCCAGCCGGACGATGCTCCATTGAAGGTTTATGGAACCCCACGGCATGGAGGGGTGTTTCCACAACCTGACCTACGAAATACTTCATCTTTTGGGTCCTTGAATGGGATGGGATAATGATCCTTTCTTATTGTCATGTTTTGCTTCTCTAAATCAACACGAACTCTCCCACCACGTTGTCTTCGATTTGGTACCTGCACCATACAAGGTAACAACCTATTAGTTGAAATGGGAATCGAAATTGGAATAGGTGGCTTACCTTTGTACGGCAAAGAAGTGGTAGCACTATGGACAAATGCACAAGGGTTGCACTTGGGCAGATTTGATGATTTCAAGGTTAGGGCCGTGCACTCTTTGTCGTTCACTCCAATTCCTTCCTCAATGGTGGGTTGTGGTACATTCTTCTTGACTAGTGTTGAACATTCCTGCCCTATATTTTCAATTACATTAATAGCACAACAAGAACGAACATCATTAGTATTCTCAACCGATTCAGAAATCTTAAAGTTAATCATATCACCACCAAAGGCCATAGTTACTGCTTCCTTGGCCACGTCAATCTTGGTTTGAGTCGTTTTCATGAATGGTCGTCCAAGTAAGAGTGGTGATGGTGGAGAGTGGGTTGAGTCCTCCATATCAAGCACATAGAAATCTGCAGGAAAAATCAAGTGGTCTACCTGCACCAAAACATCTTCCAACACTCCTTTGGAATATGCATTAGATCGATCGGCTAATTGAATAATAACACCATCATTTTTAAGCTTTCCTAGATTCATAGATGCATAAACAGAATATGGCATGACATTTATAGATGCACCTAAATCTAACATAGCATTATCAAACCTCGCATTGCCAATAACACAACGGATAGTGAAACTACCTAGATCTTTGCATTTAGGTGGTAACTTTCTTTGCAACAATGCAGATACATTCTCACTTACGTGTACCACCTCTTTCTCCCGAATCCGTTTCCTTGTTGTACAAAGCTTCTTCAAAAACTTGGCATACTTCGGGATTTGCTTTATATCATCGAGGAGAGGGATATTGACATGCACCTTTCTAAATGTCTCAAGAACGTCTTTTTCCTCTTCTTCATTCTTGGCTTACAAAAATCTGCTAGGAAAGGGTACATCCGGAGGAATAACATTAGAATTAACTTGAATTGTACCTTCCTTACCCTTATTGGCCGAATTGGATGGCTTGGGTCGTTGCAGCAAAGGGTTTTCCATCCTTGCCGTGGGTGAGGTTTGGGGTTCTTCCTCAAACAGTAGCTTTTCATCCGCTTTTTTACTTGAATTGGATGCTTGAGGTTCAAGTCCAACTTGTTTGCCACTCCTCAATGTAATTGCTTTGGCTGTTTCGAATCCCCCTTTTGTATTTGCAACGGTTGAACTAGAGAGTCTTCCTTGGTCTCGAAACTGTCCTACAAACTCCGCAATTTACCCAATTTGTTTTTCCAAGTGATCCACCCTTTTAGCTTGGGTTTGCAATGCTGTGGTTTGATTCTCTTGCCCCTGAGACAAAGTGTTGAGTAATTTAAGAATTGTATCATTATCCAAAGACGTACCTGAATTTGTTGGGGCAGATTGTATTTGAGTTTGATTTGGTGCGAATGGCGTTTGATAGAAACCCGGGGGTTGTTGCCGAAATGTGTTTTGTTGTTGGCCTTGTTGGGGTTCCCGCCATTTGAAATTCGGATGATCACGCCAACCGGGATTGTAGGTGTTAGAAAAGGGATCATTCCTTTGTTGGTATTGCTGCCCAAAGCCCACGGCATTGAGGGTCTCCCACCCTCCGTTCTCGATCAATTGTGGGCACTTGTCCGTAGGATGTCCTTGCATGGAACATACACCACACGCACTTACATTTTGAACTTTTGGCCCTTCCACAACTTGAGAAAGCAAAGTAGTAAGGTTAGCCATTTGATTTTGAAGTTCGGTTATGGCACTTACCTCATTCACTTGGTGTTGCCGTGGGGTGCCTCTTTGTCCAACACCTTCCTTTTATTGAGCGTTCAATGCTCGATTGGCAATCAAAGTCTTTGCTGCCGTGGGAGTCTTGTCCACCAAAGCTCCTCCCGCCGAAGCATCTAGCATTTGTCGTTCGATTGGTAGAAGTCCCTCGTAGAAGTATTGTAGAAGAAGTTCCTCCTTCATTTGATGCTGTGGACAAGAAGTGACAAGAGATTTAAAACGTTCATAATATGTAGGAAAAAACTCACCTTCTTCTTGTTGAATTCCACTTATCCTTTTTCATAGGAGGATGACTCGAGAAGTTGGAAAAAACTTCTCCAAGAAGGCCCGTTTCATGCTCTCCCAAGATGTGACTGTTCCGGGAGCCAATTCGTATAACCAATCTTTCGCCTTTTCCAAGAGAGAAAAGGGAAAGGCCTTCATCTTTAATATGCTCCCATCGACATTGATTGGAGTCATGCTTGAACAAACCACTTCGAACTCTTTCAAGTGCTTGTTAGGATCCTCCATGGACAATCCATGGTACTTCAGAATGTGGCGTAGTAAACTTGACTTCAACTCGAATTCCTCGGTCTTTCCTTGGGCAGCTGCGGGATATTGAATACATAGAGGTGCGGCATTATCCAATTCCGAAGCTGAAAGCTCCTTGATTGTACGATTGTCTTGTGCCATGGCTTCCTCCACTTCACCCACTCTTGCCGTGGGTTCCTCTTCCTCAAACTTAACTTCGGCTTCTGAGCTTGAACTTGATTCACTAGGTTCTGGATTCTTCCTTTTTCTTCTTAACTCTCGCTCAAAATCGTCGTCAAAGTCCAAGATGTGTTCACGAATCGGATGAGTACTCCAAGTCATAAACTAGTACCTAAAACAAGAAACAAAAAACAAAGTTAGAATCTAGAATTAATTAAACAAACTAAAATAAAACAATCCAAGGGATTAGCAACTTTGCTAATCCCCGGCAACGGTGCCAAAATTTGAAGTGAAAATTAAGTTGACACACAAATTAAACCCTATTGATGACAATTGTAGTAATGATGCAAGTAGGGATCGTTCTAAACTGGGGATTAACTAGGGATGCTAATCAACACAAATAAGACTCAAAAACACTAAACTAGACTCTATAGACTCAAAACTAACTCAAAACACTCAAAACAGCAAATAACAATAAAAAAGACTCAATTCTAGACCTACAATTGATTTGGACGAAAATAGAACTTCAAAGACTCAAAAGACTTAAAGGAAACAAGTTTTGACTCTAAAAACAAGACTTAAAAGTAAGGGGTTTGATTTTGACGAAATTGGACTTTAAAACATAAACTTTAAAAACAAACTTAACAAAAACGATTTTGGATGAAAAAGAATGGTGAAAGGCTAGTTAGAGGGTTCCTTCTCCACACATGAAACATATGCATACGACTTGATTTCCAGTTACTCTTTCAACAAACCATGAATGACAATGCCCCAAATTAACTAGATTGCACCAATTAATTCTCAGATTTCCCTAGATTCATTGAATTGAATGGAATACGCATTACAACCAAATTATTCTTATCAAGGACCCTAACTATGGAATACGCATGATAGAGACACATATCAAAGATCATTAAGATCAATGGAAATCATACGCATTGACGAGGCATTCATAACTATGGAATACGCATGTTACTCTTGCTAAGGATTTACTTAACACAATCGTGACTAGCGACTTTTACTACTTATGAATATAAGTTCATAACGATTAGGTGAAATTCCCTTATACTCTAGCATCAAATTCATGCATGCAAACTAAGTGTCGACCCTCAATTAACATACATGTTATCAATCAAATAGATAAGTAAACCACATTCACGATTTATGAAATCATAACTGGAGGAAATCAAGTCATATAAAACATATGATCATGGCTTTGAATTCCCCTCTAACTATAAAGAAATTAGTTCCTCATGTTCGCAAATAAACAAAGATAAATAAATTTAAACATTAAAACAAAGATAGAAAACACCTAGAACCGCTCCACAATCCAAGCTCCTTGAATGGCATGCACGGCTCCAAGAGTTCTTCCTTCTTTTCCTTGCAAACTCACGGCACAATGAGGGATGTTTGGGTGAATGATGTAGTGAAAATATGGTAGAGGATGGTGAATGAAAGGGTGCGGCATAGGCTTGTATTTATAGGCTGAAAATCCCCTCTCCTAGATAGCCAAGGACAAGGTTTTAAAGGCCTAATCTGCATAGGATAATAACATACAATCCTATAAGGAAAACAAGTCAAAAACCCAAAAGGAATGGGAGATAGTGTGCGGCACAAAGAGTGTGAAAGGATAAGGCTTCTAGAAACCAAAATCCCAAGGGAAATAGGTATATGGTGCGGCACATATCTAAGGTTCTAGAAAGACAATGCAAGGCAGATTTCTAGACTTCTAGAAAGGTTCCTAGGCGCCATCTTTGTAGGATAAGATTAGGTCTTCTAGAAATCCCATTTTAAGCATCCTAATCTAGTTAGAAACCCTCCTAAGTGGCTGGAATGTGGATAGTTTAGGATTAGGATAAGATAGGATAGGATAAGGTTTGTTTGGATAAGATAAGCTAAGATAAGGTTATGGATGAGGTTTTGGATAAGATCCTTCTCTTGAGCTGATTCTTTGGCTTTAATTCTTCTTCTTCACATAGGAAACCTTGCTTGAGTAGGAAACTTCATGTGTCTAGGAATCCATCTTCAATTAGGACTCCTACATTGATTCGGAATCCTACTTCATTTAGGAATCCTTCACTTAAGCCCTTTCCTACTTCAACTAGGAAACTTTGTATCTTCAATTCTTCAACTTCAAAACAAATTCCTAGCTTCATCAATCCTTCAAATTCGTCAATCCCTTGTGCTTCATGTGCATGAACTCCATTCTACCCCAATTTTGCTCCAAATTGCATCCTTTTGCTCACTTTGTCTCTAAAACTTGAAAACACATGAAAATAGCTTAAAAGACTAATTTAACTAAGAAAACACAACATAAATGCATAAGAACTAGCTAACTAAGGCGCATAAATATGCTCCTATCAGTAGCAGGTGCATCCACGATTCCTCCTTCCTCCTTGCTGCGACACAGAGACTTTGGACAGGTTTTGGGTGATATTTATATGGGGGAAACGATATGGGATGGTATGGTAGTCGTTAAGGTTGATGGGTGGTGCGGCAAGGGGTTGTTTTTGGCAGAAATTTGGGAGAATGGTGGTGGAAGGCTGCGGCAAAGGGCAAGGCAGATTTCTAGCGTGAATTTGGAATTAAGAGAGGTGGTGGTGTGCGGCAAAGGTGTAGAGATATATATATATATATATATATAAGCACCAAAAACCCTAGCATATCAGATTAGGGTTTCTAGAAAACCAAATCCATCAGAAAATAGGTTAAAACAATCAGATTTTGAATGGGAAAAGGCCTAGGGTGCGGCTGGATGGATAGGCTAAAGGATTGGCCTTCTAAAATGCCTTGCAAGGCAAGGAAAAGGGTTTCTAGAAAGGGAGATGTGCGGCAGGTTTAGGGGAATATAGATAGGGATTCTAAAAAGCCCAACACCAAGAAGAAATAAGCCCTAACCCACGGCAAGGATGAGAAATTATTCTAGAACCTTTCTTTGTGTCTTCCAACGCTTAGGAACCTTCTAATGTTGCTAAAACTCAAGGCCATTTAGGTTTAGGAAAGATCAACCCAAAGTGGAAACTTTTAGGCTTAGCTTTCCTACTTCAAGTAGGAAACCTCGTTTGAGTAGGAATCTTCATTCTTCTAGGAATCCATTTTCAACTAGGAATCCCTCGTTGATTAGGAATCATTCTTCAATTAGGACTCTCTCGTTGATTAGGAATCTTTCTTCAATTAGGACTCCTCCTTGGACTAGGAATCCTTCTTGGACTAGGAATCCTCAAATCTTCAATTTCATCCAAACCTTGTGTTCCAAGCATGTACTATTCAATCCACGCTCACTTTTGCTCCAAAAAGCTCCAAATTGCCTCATTTTATGTAATATGCCCTTAAAACCTGAAAACACATGAAAATAGCTTAAAAGACTACTTTAACTAAGAAAACATAACGAAAATGCATAAGAACTAGCTAACAAAGGCGCATAAATATGCTCCTATCAAATTCCCCCACACTTAGCTTTTGCTAGTCCTCGAGCAAAACAAAGAAACAAAAGAAAAACAAAACGAAACAAAACAAACAAACAAAACCTAACCCTTCCAACATTTGCCTCAGGGATTTCCAATACACATGACATATTAAAAATCATCATTCCCACAGATTTTAGTCATCTTCACACTTAAGCACATACTTAATCATAGTCACCACATACTAGTTCACATTTAACCAATTAAAACGATGTTTTGAATGTAGTAACATGCCTTAGAGAATTTGCTCAATTCCTTACAAGATATGCACTCAATTTTCACTCAGATTTTCTAACTACACACCCTATACTAGTTATATGTGAGAAGATTGATGTAGACATAAAAACGAACACTCACATATATATATAACAAAGAAAGCATTTTCTGGAGTTAATAAGCATATGATCTCTTGAATGGAATGCTACTACTTAGATGCGAGAACCAGTGACACCATATGCTCATACCAATTCTAAACTCCACAAATTGAAACACACAACACTCAAGATTAAAGTCAAGGGTTGTAACGGGGCTTGGGGTATTGGCTAACAAAGAAAGGTAAGGATAAACAAAAGCTCTTGAAGCAGTAGCAAGCAAAGCAATGAAATCGAAGCTTAGAATTCACTTTAGAGTGCAGAAATCAACTCTTAAACACAAGGGAAGATTCATGCAATACTTAGGGTCAAATACAATGCTTTGGACCCTTTCTTCAACAACCACACTTTAAAGCTCTTTTCACATCTTTTTCAACTCTTTTTTATACTTTTCACAACTTTTCTTTTTCTGTTCTTTTCTCTTTTCTACTCGTGCCACATTAAAGACTTGGGCACACACATACATCAAATTCCCCCACAGTTGTTTTCTGCAATACCAAGATCAAAAGGAATTCATCTTGAGTCATGCTTAACTATGCTTTAAGAACAAGGGTATGGATGGTCCTAATCTAGGCTAGGTGAGGATAGTGTGGGTTAACAAAGAACATAGGCTACACAAGGCTCAACGGGGTTAAAACCTACAAAACAAATGAACATGGGGATCACAGCAATTTGGCTATGGTGGTCACTACACAACTTTATCTTGAATACGTGTTATGCAAATCAATAACATGTTTTGAATGAAATAGGCATGAGTTCTAGTATTTGGAACTAAATGATGAAACGCCTTCTAAGTAGTAACCAAGCAAAGAATAATGAGATCATGCAACGACTTTAGAAAACAAGAATGCATAGATTTTTACTCTCCAAATAAACATTTAGGCTCAAGTCTCACAAGGTTGTAGCGTTTGTTTGAGTTCTTTCCTTCAAGCATGTGAATTCATAAGTTATAACCACAACCCAGCATAAACCAAAAAGTAAATCAAACTTTGATACAAACAAACACACAAAACAACTTTAAAACGACTCTTTTTGGGTTTTTCAAAGCATTTTTTCAAATTTTTATGGGATTTTCGAATTTTTATGTCAAAACACACTAAAACACACCAAAACAGCCTAAAAACAGCAAGGAACAACATTTGAAAATATGGGTGATAAAACCCTACGAATTTGTATCAAAACACTTTGGTTACCCCCCCCCACACTTAAATCAAACATTTTCCTCAATGTTTCAAGCATAAACTAACACAAATAACAAACCAACAAACAAACAGCAACCAAGCAAACTAAACATGGCAGAAATGAAATTAACAACAAAGAGAAGGGTTTAGGAACGCAAATCTGGAATTGGAGTGATTCCTTGGTCTTCCTTTGTTGCATGCATGGGTTGCCTCCCAAGTAGCGCTTTCTTTAACGTCTTGCAGCCGGACGATGCTCCATTGAAGGTTTATGGAACCCCACAGCATGGAGGGGTTTTTCCACAACCTGTCCTACGAAATACTTCATTCTTTGGGTCCTTGAATGGAATGGAATAATGATCCTTTCTTATTGTCGTGTTTTGCTTCTCTAAATCAACACGAACTCTCCCACCACGTTGACTTCGATTAGGTACCTGCACCATACAAGGTAACAACCTATTAGTTGAAGTGGGAATCGAAATTGGAATAGGTGGCTTACCTTTGTACGGCAAAGAAGTGGTAGCACTATGGACAGATGCACAAGGGGTGCACTCGGCCAGATTTGGTGATTTCAAGGTTGGGGCCGTGCACTCTTTGTTGTTCAATCCAATTCCTTCCTCAATGGTGGGTTGTGGTACATTCTTCTTGACTAGTGTTGAACATTCCTACCCTATTGATGCGAAATATATAAGCACACAAATTAAACCCTCTTTTTATCAATTGTAGCAAAGTATGTAAGTAGGGATTGTTCTAGGCCAGGGATTAGGAGAAATTGCCAAATCACTTGAAACTGACTCAAAACGTAAAAACAAAGTTTAAAACACTAAACTAGACTCAAAGAATGCAAAACTAAACTATAAAACACCAAAACAAACCAAAAGACTCAAAACAGCAAATAAACACTCAAAACTGCCTTAAAAACACTTTCTGGGCAGTTTTGAACACCTAACACTAAATTGGACGAAATTGGGTTATGACTTGACTCAAGACACTTAAAAACACAAACTAAATTGATTTCTAACTAATCTAAGACTTCAAAATAAATGGGGATTGAGTTTTGACGAAATTTAAAACAAGAACAAACTTTGTAAATTGAACAGATTCTAAAACGAATTTGATAAAAGTGAATGGATGGAAAGCTAGCTAAGGGGTTCTTCTCCACACATGTCACACTTGCATACAAAATGATTTCCAATTGCTTTTCGATAAACCATGAATTCCCAACACCCCAGATTAACCGTGAATTGCACTAATTAACCCTCAGATTTTCCTTAAGTTATTGAATTGGATGAATTGCATACGACAACCCAAAGCATTCCCCACAAGTTGCCTACATGAATTGCATAATAGAGATACAAGCAAGAATCATTAAGTTCTATGAAAATCATAAGCTTTGGCGAAGCACTCGTTACTATGAATTGCATGAAACTTATGCCAAGAATTTACTTAACACGATTGTGATCAACAACCTTTACTACTTTTGAATATAAGTTCATAACGATTAGGTGAAATTCCCTTATATCCTAGCATCAAACTTATGCATGAAAATTAAGCGTGCACTCTTAACCAACACACACAAATCAGTTTTAATTCATGTAGATAAGTAAATTGAATTCACAACTTATGAAACGCAATTGAAAGTAATCAAATCATATAGCAAGCATAAACATGGTTTCGAATCCCCCCCTAGCCAAGGGGGGTTTAGTTCCTCATACTCACAAAGCAAAGATACATAAATTTAGACATTAAAATCCAAAGAAAGAAAACACCTAGATGATCCAACTTGGACAACAGGTGCATCCACAAGTCTTCTTTCCTCTTTGCTGCGGCACTTGGTCTAAAGTCAGGTTCTAGGGTGGTATTTGTATGGGAGAATGGGTAGGGAATGGTATGGAAGGGTTTAGGATTGATGGGGGGTACGGCTAGGGTAAAAAGAATCAGAAAAATATGGAAGAATGGTGAAGGAAGGCTGCGGCAAAGAGAGGGAATGATTTCTGGTGAAAATTTTGAATATGGAGGGGTGGTTGATGTGTTTTTGATGTAGTGTAATGTGTAGTGTTCTTCCCTTCACTCCCTATTTATAGAAGCTCCAAAGCAAAGAATCACTCAAGTGACTTCAATAAACAATACAAACAAAGACCAAAATGATGCAAAAACAGCTAGTTTACATGCTCTTTTATCATTGTGTCTTGCCTTTAACAAAAGGCAATCATTCCTCTTTGGCTAATTCAACTCCTTTGTAGCTGTCCATGTGCCTTCATTCTTCAATTTCTGATGCATTTGCCTTGTATTCCATCCCTTTTCCACATATACTAGCTGTTAGACAACTTTCACACACATGTTTTGCATCATTTCATCTTGCAAACATCAACTTTCGGCCACTTTACACCTCTACACACATGCTATGCATCATTTCAGCTTGCAATTATGTTTGTAGTTGCTGAAAATGTGAATACATCTTGTAAAGCAATCCAACAAATGGCATCTTTCACTTCTTTTCCTTTCAAATTGTTCCTTAACTGTATGTATCTGCACACTTCCACACTTCAACTTCATTATTCAGATTTTTGCATGTGTTGAAACCCTTTTTAAAACACCAAAAACGACCATCCCACTTGCTCCATATGCATGCAATCCATTTTGGCCCAAAATTGCTCCAAATTGCACCAAAATACACTTTCTTTCCAACTTTGTTATTAGGACCTACAAACACACGAAAATAGCTTAAAACACTCTTATAAGCAATAACTAACTAAGTAAATGTAATAAAACATGTTAACTAAGTCGCATAAATATGCTCCTATCACCTATATGTTCAATTACATTAATAGCACAACAAGAACAAACATCATTAGTATTCTCCACCGATTCAGAAATCTTAAAGTTAATCATATCACCACCAAAGGCCATAGTTACTGCTCCCTTGGCCACGTCAATCTTGGTTTGAGCCGTTTTCATGAATGGTCGTCCAAGTAAGAGTGGTGAAGGTGGAGAATGGGTTGAGTCCTCCATATCAAGCACATAGAAATCTGCAGGAAAAATCAAGTGGTCTACCTACACCAAAACATCTTCCAACACTCCTTTGGGATATGCATTAGATCGATCGGCTAATTGAATAATAACTCCATCATTTTTAAGCTTTCCTAGATTCATAGATGCATAAACAGAATATGGCATGACATTTATAGATGCACCTAAATCTAACATAGCATGATCAAACCTCGTATTGCCAATAACACAAGGGATAGTGAAACTACCTGGATCTTTGCATTTAGGTGGTAACTTTCTTTGCAACAATGCAGATACATTTTCACTTACGTGTACCACCTCTTTATCCCGAATCCGTTTCCTTGTTGTACAAAGCTTCTTCAAAAACTTGGCATACTTCGGGATTTGCTTTATAGCATCAAGGAGTGGGATATTGACATGCACCTTCCTAAACGTCTCGAGAACATCTTTCTCCTCTTCTTCGTTCTTGGCTTGCAAAAATCTGCTAGGAAATGGTACATTCGGAGGAATGACATTAGAATTAACTTGAATTGGACCTTCCTTACCTATGGTGGCCGAATTGGAATGCTTGGGTGGTTGCGGCAAGGGTGTTTCTACCCTTGCCGTGGCCTTTGCTTGGTTCTCCTCCTCAATTTGCAACTTCTCGTCCTCCTTGGGGGCAGATTTCGATGGTTGTGGCTCAGTTCCTACTTCTTTCCCGCTCCTTAGCGTGATGGCCTTGGCAATTTCGAATCCTCCCCTCGGATTGACAACGGTTGAACTTGGCAACTTGCCTTGCTCTCGAAATTGGCCCATGAACTCCGCAATCTGCCCTACTTGCTTCTCCAAGTCGTCCACCTTCTTGTCCCTAGTTTGCATGCCCTGCCATAGAAGTTAGTAAATTAAAAATCTGATCATTATCAATAGAAGAACCTGATTTTTGGGCGGGTTGTGCTTGGGGTTGATTTGGTGCAAACGACTTTTGATAGAAACCCGAGGGTAGTTGCCTAAATGTGCTTTGTTGTTGGCCTTGTTGGGGTTCTCGCCATTTGAAATTTGGATGATCACGCCAACCGGGATTGTAAGTATTAGAAAAGGGGTCATTTCTTGGTTGGTGTTGGTTGCCAAATCCCACGGCATTGAGGGTCTCCGACCCTCCATTCTCTATCAATTGTGGGCACTTGTCCGTAAGGTGTCCTTGCATGGAGCATACGCCACAAGCTGCCACGTTTTGCACTTTTGGACCTTCCACCACCTGAGAAAGCAAAGTAGTAAGGTTAGCCATTTGATTTTGAACTTCGGTTATGGCACTTACCTCATTCACTTGGTGTTGCCGTGGGTTGCTCCTTTGTCTAACACCTTCGTATTGTCGAGCGTTCAACGCTCGATTAGCTATCAATGTCTTTGCAGCCGTGGGGGTCTTGTCCACCAAAGCTCATCCCGCCGAGGCATCTAGCATTTGACGTTCGATTGGTAGAAGCCCCTCGTAGAAGTATTGTAGAAGAAGCTCCTCCTTCATTTGATGCTATGGACAAGAAGCAACAAGCGATTTAAAACGTTCATAATACGTAGGAAAAGACTCACCTTCATCTTGTTGAATTCCACTTATCCTTTTTCGTAGGAGGATGACTCGAGAAGCCCGTTTCATGCTCTCCCAAGATGTGACCGTTCCGGGAGCTAATTCATACAACCAATCTTTCGCCTTTTCCATTAGAGAAAAGGGAAAGGCCTTCATCTTCAATATGCTCCCGTCAACATTGATTGGAGTCATGCTTGAACACACCACCTCGAACTCTTTCAAGTGCTTGTTAGGATCCTCCATGGACAACCCATGGTACTTCGGAATGTGGTGTAGCAAACTTGACTTCAACTCGAATTCCTCGGTCTTTCCTTGGGCAGCCGCGGAATATTGAATACATAGAGGTGCGGCATTGTCCAATCCCGAAGCCGAAATCTCCTTGATTGTACGATTGTCTTGTGCCATGGCTTCCTCTACTTCACCCACTCTTGCCGTGGGTTCCTTTTCCTCAAACTCAACTTCGGCTTCTGAATTTGAACTTGATTCACTAGGTTCTGGATTCTTTCTTTTTCGTCTCAATTCTCGCTCGAAATCGTCGTCAAAGTCCAAGATGTGTTCACGAATCGGATGAGAACTCTGAGTCATAAACTAGTACCTAAACCAAGAAACAAAACAAGGTTAGAATCTGGAACAAATTAAAACAAACTGAAATAAAACAATCCAAGGGATTAGCAATGTTGCTAATCCCCGGCAACGGCGCCAAAATTTGATATGATATTAACTAGCACTCAAATTAACCCTCTTTTTATCAATTGTAGCAAAGTATGTAAGTAGGGATCGTTCTAGGCCGGGGATTAGGAGGGATTGCTAAATCACTTGAAAACTGACTCAAATACGTAAAAACAAGTTTAAAACACTAAACTAGACTCAAAGAATGCAAAACTAAACTTTAAAACACCAAAATAAACCAAAAGACTCAAAACAGCAAACAAAGACTCAAAACTGCCTTGAAAACACTTTATGGGCAGTTTCTGACACCAAAGAAGAATTTGGACGCAAATTGGTTATAACTTGACTCAAGACACTTAAAAACACAAACTAAATTGATTTCTAACTAATCTAACACTTCAAAATAAATGGGGATTTGGTTTTGACGAAAATTGCAAACAAAAACAAAACTTGTAAATGATAGGAGCATATTTATGCGACTTAATTGGCTTGTTCTCATGCTTTTACGTTGTGCTTCTTTAGTTATTTTAGTGTTTAAAGTCACTTTTGTGTGTTTTCAGATTCTAAGGCCAAAGTGTGCAAAATGATGTAATTTGGAGCGTTTTGGAGCAAAAAGGAGTGGATGAATTGAAGACTTGAAGAAATTAGGTTTCCTAATCAACGAAAGATTCCTAATCGACGAAGGATTCCTAATTGAAGATGGATTCCTAATCACATGAGGATTCCTAGAAGAACAAGGATTCCAACTCTAACAAGGATTCCTACTTGAAGTAGGAAAGTTAAGCCAAGGTTTCCTACTTTGGTTTGACCTTTCCTACGTGTCCCTAAGTGTTATCAACTTTGAAGGTCTTATAAGTATTCTAGGGCATCAAGCACACATTTCTTGCATGGTTTACATCAATGCCGCACCTCACATGCCTTTTCCACAATTCCATCTTCCTTGTCGTGCAAGGGAACCCTTTCCCTTCAGTTTTAGGACATTTAAACCTTTCCCTAAACCTTTCCTACATGACAACTGCATCCCTTGACCTTTCCTCTTCCTTGCCGTGCAAGGGAGAGTGATTCTTTCCTATTTTCTAAATTAAAACACATTCCTTTTGTGTTTCATACCCTAGCCGCACCCCTTAGTCAATTTCCCTTAAGTTTCTGATTTTGTTTCCTATTTCTAGAAGCCTTAGACTTAATTTCTGATTACCTAAATAACCTAGGGTTTTAATTCCTGAAATCCTTTAAATAAACTCTCTTTTGCAGCCACAAAGATCACCATACACTGACCATTCACGCAGAAACACCATTCTAGCGCCCAAAAAATACAAGCAGCTGCTCCACCTTCTTCCACGCTCTTTGCTGAGTTCTCCACCACCTTCCAACCATCAAACACTCTTCCACACTCACCCTACACCCCTTGCCGTGCCTCTACACCCCCCAAAACACCCAAATTTGTCCAAGTTCTTGTTAGGTTCTCAAAACTGCCCAGAAAGTGGTTTTAGGCAGTTTTGAGTCATTAGGTTGCTGTTTTGAGTTTTATGTTTGTTTAAGTGTTTTAAACTTTAGTTTTGCATTCTTTGAGTCTAGTTTAGTGTTTTAAACTTTGTTTTTATGTTTTAAGTCAGTTTTCAAGTGTTTAGCAATCCCTCCTAATCCCCGGTCTAGAACGATCCCTACTTACATCTTTACTACAATTTGACAAAAAGAGGGTTTAATTTGTGTGCTTATCTATTTCGCATCAAATTTTTTGGCGCCGTTGCCGGGGATTAGCAATTTTGCTAATCCCTTGGATTGTTTTTGTTTCTTTTCTTTTACTTTGTTTCTGATTTTGTTTAAGTTTCTGACCTAATTTTGTTTCTTGTTTCTTAGGTACTAGTGTATGACTAGAAGCTCTCAAACGATTCGTGCAAACATCTTGGATTTTGACGACGATTTTGAGAGGAAATTGAGAAGAGCTAGAAACCAGCAAGAACACCATCCACCCAATTCCGAATCTGACCTTGAAGAAAACGTACAAGAAGAGGAGGAGGCCACGGCAGGGATATTTGAAGAAGTCCAAGGCATGGCGGTGGACAACCGTACACTCAAAGAGCTTTCCGCCTCAGGTTTGGATAATGCCGCACCATTGTGCATCCAATACCCCACGGCTGCCCAAGGTAAGACATACGAGTTTGAATTAAAGTCAAGTTTGCTTCATCATATTCCTAAATACCATGGCTTGTCCATGGAAGATCCTAACAAACATTTGAAAGAATTTGAAGTAGTTTGCTCTTGTATGACTCCCATCACTGTTGACGGAAGTATCTTGAAGATGAAGGCTTTTCCATTCTCTTTGATGGATAAAGCCAAGGATTGGTTATACGAGTTAGCTCCCGGCACTGTCACTTCTTGGGAGAGTATGAAGAGAGCGTTCTTGGAGAAGTTCTTTCCAACTTCTCGCATCATCCTCCTACGCAAAAAGATAAGCGGAATTCAGCAAGAAGAAGGTGAGTCTTTTCCTACATATTATGAACGATTTAAATCACTTGTTGCTTCTTGTCCACAGCATCAGATGAAGGAGGAGTTACTTTTGCAATATTTCTACGAGGGTCTCCTACCTCTAGAACGTCAAATGCTTGATGCTTCGGCGGGGGGAGCATTGGTGGACAAAACACCCATGGCTGCAAAGATCTTGATCTCTAATCGAGCGTTGAACGCTCAACAATATGAGGGAGTAGGCCAAAGGGGACCCCCACGGCACCAAGTACATGAGGTAAGTACAACTTCCGATCTTCACTCACAATTGGCTAATCTTACTTCTCTTGTGTCTCAGATGGCCGAGGGCATGAAGATGCAAGGACCAATTGTATGTGGCGTATGTTCCATCCAAGGACATGTCTCTGAAAAATGTCCACAGTTGATTGAAAATGGTGGATGGGAAAGCGCCCATGCAATTGGGTTTCAAGGTCAAAACCAACCAAGGAACGATCCATATTCAAACACATATAATCCCGGTTGGAGAGACCACCCAAATTTCAAGTGGAGGGAGCCCCAACAACCTCAAAATCAAGGAGGCTTTAGGCAACAACCCCCGGGGTTCTTTCCCAAAACCTACGGCCCACCCCAAAATCAAGCCCAATCCGGCCCAAGTGCCTCAGGTACGTCTCTTGACAATGATGCACTTCTTAAGATACTAACTAAGTTGTCTAATGGGCAAGAAGATCAAGCTAAGGCTATGCAAAACCAAGATAAAAGGGTGGATCAACTTGAGAAACAAATTGGGCAGATTGCCGAGTTTGTAGGTAAGTTTCGAGATCCCGGACAACTCCCTAGTTCCACCATTCCAAATCCGAAGGGAGGTTTCGAAAGTGCAAAGGCAATACTCTTGAGAAGTGGAAAAGAGATTGGGGCAGGTTCTACACCATCACGAACAGATCCCAAAAGTGATGTAAATGTGCTAATTGAAGAGGAGGAATCAAGCATGCCCATGGCAAAGGTGGTTCCACCTTTGCCGCAAGTCCCTAAGGCCCCCAATCTGTCCAATTCGGCCAATAAGGGTAAGAATGTGTCCAATTCAGTTCATACTAATGTTTTCCCTTCAAATGTGCCTTTTCCTAGTAGGTTCATGCAAACGAAGAAAGAAGAGGCAGAAAAGGATATCCTTGAAACCTTTAGGAAAGTTCAAGTTAACATACCTTTGTTAGATGCAATCAAGCAAGTTCCGAGGTATGCTAAGTTCTTGAAGGAGTTGTGTACCACTAGGAAGAGGATGTCGACTAAGGAAGTGGTAAAGGTAGGTGAGAATGTGTCCGCCATCTTGCAACGCAAACTACCTCCCAAATGCAAAGATCCAGGTAGCTTTACCATTCCTTGTGTCATTGGGAACACTAGATTTGAATCTACCATGCTTGATTTAGGTGCTTCTATAAATGTTATGCCATATTCCATTTACGCATCTATGAACTTAGGAGCATTGAAAAATGATGGGGTAATAATACAATTGGCCGATAGATCTAACGCCTATCCAAAGGGAGTTTTGGAAGATGTTCTTGTGCAGGTTAATCATTTAGTTTTCCCGACGGATTTCTATGTCCACGAAATGGATGAATCGGACCATGCTCCTTCGCTGCCCATTCTACTTGGAAGGCCATTCATGAAGACGGCCCGGACGAAGATTGACGTGTATAGTGGAACTTTGTCCATGGAATTCGATGGGGAAGTTGTTAATTTTAATCTTTCTGATTCCATTAAATACCCTAGTGAGGACCATTCATGTTTTTCTATTGATATAATTGACTCTTTGGCGCAGGGATATCTCGACGATTTGAATGACGATGCGCTTGAAAAAGTCATTACACGAGGCATGGAACTCACAATCAAGGGGGCAGATTCTAGTGTAACCCACGGCATACATGGACTAGGCCATGCCGTGCCCCCTAGTGAAGAACTGATTGAAGTTATGGCTGCCCTTGAGTCCTCACCTAAGCTTGATGGTAAGTATACTAACCGTGAGTCCATTCCCATTTCGACTAACAAATTGCTTCCATCCATAATTCAGGCACCTATCCTTGAACTCAAGCCTTTGCCAAGCCATTTGAAGTACATTTTCTTGGGAGAAAATGAAACACTACCTGCCATCATTTCCTCCTCCCTCACGGCACAAGAAGAGGAGAAACTAGTGCGCGTCTTGAAAGAATTCAAATCTGCCTTAGGTTGGACATTGGCCGACATCAAAGGTATAAGCCCTACGACTTGTATGCATCACATATTTCTTGAGGAGGGGGCCAAACCAACTCGAGAGGCTCAACGCCGTCTCAACCCTCCTATGATGGAAGTTGTGAAAAAGGAGATCATAAAGCTTCTAGATTGTGGGGTTATCTATCCAATCTCAGATAGTAGATGGGTTTCGCCCGTTCAATGCATACCAAAGAAATCCAGAGTGACGGTGGTAGCTAATGCCGAGAATGAGCTTGTCCCTCAACGTATTCAAACCGGTTGGAGGGTGTGCATTGACTATAGGAAGCTAAACACCACCACGAGGAAGGACCACTTCCCATTGCCGTTCATTGACCAAATGCTTGAGAGGTTAGCGGGTTATGCTTTCTATTGTTTTCTTGATGGTTATTCTGGTTATAATCAAATTGTCATTGCACCCGAGGACCAAGAAAAAACCACTTTTACAAGCCCATTTGGTACATTTGCATATCGTCGCATGCTAAAGAGGCGAAATGTTCGAATCTTTATTCTTTTGGAAAGAATAAAGGATCACAAAGTTGTTGAGGTTAATTCACTTAGATGTTAGTGGCACTTGTCCACAACATAATACTACTCATGTTGGATGACATTCACCGAAGATCACCCTCGGTTGGACTATAGTTTATTTTAAATAAACACAAGTCCGAATACTTTGCAAAAGGTTTCAAAGAATTCAAGAAATGTAAGTTGATGAGTAAGACATCTAAAGTAATTACCTCCTTAGATTTGATCCAAGGAAAAGTAACACTTTAGATGAGTTTCCTTGATAGATATCAAGGAAAATAGCATCATAAGATAATGAATTTCTCCATTAGGAGAAGAACGAACTTAAATAAGATTTGGTTCGTTAGAAGTTATCTATTACCCATATATAGGATATATATACTTCTAAAACAATATGATTGTCAATTAGAAGATCTTCCAAAATTTTCATAACTCCATAAGATGTAGTTGGAAAGAAAGACAAATCTTAAGCATGTTAAGATTTGGGGTTGTGTGCTAAAAGCAATATTTGTTTGATAACAATCTTGTGGGATATCCTTAAATTAACTTTTGGATATCACTTCTATAAACCAACTAACAAATGTTGTTTTGTTGGGTAGTTCATTGTAATCCTACAATGTAATTTGCCTAAGAGCAAATGAACGATAGATAGAACTCAAAAGAATAGGTTCTTTGTGAGACAAGAAAGTAATCAACAAATATAACAACCTAGTTCCTATACCAAAAGCTCCAAGGTAGTCGAGAAGGATTTATAAACATCCTCAGTTGAATGGTTTGAACTTTACTATGTCATAGAGTTACACCTCTTAATTCGAAAGAAATAAGAATGAAAATCCTTATGACTACATTGAGTGTATATATGATATATACTCAAGGAAATGGTAAAATACCATTTGACCCGAAATAATGAAACCTTCATAAGCTAATTGGTAGCTTAAGGTGACTACAATCAAAGAGAATGGTTGACTTTGAAGAAACCATCTTTGAGATAGTCTTGGTTTCAATTAATTCGAAGATTGCTGGCTACAACTAAATGGTAATTCAATGTTTGGACATAATATGGGTTTCCGAAACCATTATTAAGATAGTCTTAATAACATATGTCTAAAACTATGAATCACAAGACATGTAAGTTGTAGAGATCCATCCATCATGAATCTTAGCAAGCTAGTGGGAGCTATAAGCATCTTATGAGAAAAAGGATCAAATCGTTTGCTTTCTCATAAAGATGTAAATGAATCTTTTGTTTACTAGGTTTACAAAAGATTAGTTGGAGTTTATCATGTTCCTAAAATTTAAGTATATATATATGATATATTAATTTTGGAAATGAAATGAAAAACTTCTTGGTTAAAGTTATGACTTTAAAACATTATATGAAGATAGAATGTATATGGGAGTTAATCATGTTCCTAAAATATAAATATATATATGATATATTAATTTTGGAAATGAAAAGAATACTTCTTCATTAAAGTTATGACTTTAAGCATTCTATAACGATATAATGTCTATGGGAGACATAGTCTATAAACATGGGATGGAAATCTATAATGATAGATTTTAGGATATAATTGGATTATATCAAGCCCTAAATAATAGACAAGAGATGCTAGGAAGTTTCTCATATGATGATAAACTTCAATCAAATGGACAACTCTAGTAAGACTAAAAAGTTGCTCTTCTCAAAGAGAACGTACTCTTTGACTCCCAAAGAAATAATGCGTAAATAGAATCCTTTATGCATACGCAGAAAGGTGATTTATGTATTTCATATTGTATGAAAAACATTGATATGAGTTGTACCTAGAACAGGTACAAGACGATGTCAGTGCAAGCCCAGGATCAGAACCATGGCAACTGTCAAGTGAATCCTTAAGTATTTAAGAAATACTAAAGGATAAATTCCTCAAAGATCGAGGAAGAATTAGAGTAACGTAATGGAAGCGTAAATGTATTAGATTGTGAATCTAATCCATCATTGGATGTTTCTTCATTATGAATGAAGAGATAAATAGATATCTCTTTATTATGACTAAAGAGATATTTGGATGGAAACATTAAAAGTAATGACTTTAGTGTGTTCCATTATGAATGCAAAATATATTGCCATATAGAAGCTTACAACAATGTTGTTTGGATGGGAAAGTTCATTTATGAACTCTCTATTCGGTTCCAACCAAAAAGTGTATGACACTAATGGGGCGATAGCTCAAGCCAGGGAATCAAGGTCTCATCAAGGTCCGAACTCAAATGAGAGACTGAACCACATGATTGAGAATCATGTATAATGGTGACGTCGTTATTCTCAAGGTTGCTTCTATGGATAACATATAGATATCCATTGTCTAGGCCTACTATTCAGCCATTTATGAAATGACTACATAAGAGGTATCATCACTGATGACCAAGCTGATTGGCTCTAGTGCAAGTGGGAGATTGTTGGAAATGTGCCCTAAAACCAATCATATGATGATACTTTACGGACATTTCACATGTTAAACTAATCTAGTTTAACTATAAAGGGCAAAGATTATTGTTTGAGACGTTTCATATAAATGTTATATGCTTAAACGATAAAGTCCAAGGAATATGTGATTGGGAGAATATGATCTAAAGAAGTTAGATTCATGAGACAATTCTTTCGTAGACACATCCTAAATGTTCCTGATCATAGGATTGCCAATTGGGCATTGACAGTCCGTTAAGATGAGTACGTATTGTGTCTTCTCTCAGGGAGAGTGACTAGTCTCGAGTAATTGGTGTGTGTGACATCACGTCAAGTACGTAGGTGCTCAATAGAGAATGAGTTCACTGAACACGATCAACGAAGAGTTCTCATATTCATGTCACATGAGAACTCATGGTTGGGATAATGCAAAGTAGTCCTTTGACCTGAGGCATCACAGTTGTCTTGTGGTTAAGTCCTTGATCTTTGATTATGTCAAAGTCACCCCATCGGGGTGTCCATGGCATCATTGGGGTTAAGCCACTTAGTCATGGAGACAAGTGAATACGCAACAAGGGATCTCTAACCTTCAAACCGTTTGAGGGAGAATACTCTATGATATGATTTAGAACCTCTGGCCAGAGTATGAATGAGATTTAGGAAAGCGTTCCAAATCACATTCAAGGTAATCATATAAGCACACGAATCACATTGGATAGTAGACATGAATAAATAAACTATCAAACCAAACAATGTGGTCAAGAGTATTAGATTACAGAAAGACCGTATTGCATTTGTAATCCTAAACTGAATAGGTTCTCCACTTCTTCTGTTTAGCTTGGGTAACAATGATATGCTGCTAGGTGTCACTCATGGTTTGTGGAAGCCCTAAACGTGTGTAATCACTAAAGGGAGAATTGAAAGTAAGTTTCAATTCACAATCGATGTAAAATGGTTTTAATCGCCCACTGCCTCGCTAAAAGGAACCTAATGGATCGTACATCGTGTAAGGTGGAGATTGAAGAAACAATGGAGATGAGTAAGAATAATTAAATGGTTTAATTATTTATGGCAATGATTAATTAATATGTTAATTAATCAAACGAATAAGTTCGTTAAAGACCTCGGGATAGTTTTGGGCCTCAAGGCCCAATGGGCTTCGAACGTCAAGTCCATTGACTTAAGTTGTATGACAACTTAATTCACAAAGGCCCAAAAGCCAAAACAAAACCCCATGCCTGGCCATTTAGAGGAAGGGTAGTGAACTTGCTTTAATTACAAGTTTGCCACTCAAATGAATAAAGGTATAAATATGACTTTATAGCCAAAATTCATTAGGGTTTCTTTTGGAGAAAATTGGTGAGAACTTGTCTCTCATTTTCTCTCTAAAGAGGCCGGCCCCTTGGAGGGTGTATCTAGCCATACTAACTACTCCAAGGTCACTCATTTCTTCTCCAATCTAACCTTGGTGAAGATACTTAGAGGTTCTCAATTTTGGGAACTTGGAGAAACCTTTTCATCCATCCAAATCCATAGATTTTAGATGCAAGGAATGAAGGCCCTCTCTTTGGGTGATTAGCCTTTGCTTATGCAAAGAGGAATCTACAAAGGTATGATTTCAACTCACTTTGTTTTGAGTTGAGTTTTGGTTCACCAATCTACCAGGCTTTGAATTTCTTGGTTAATGTTTTTTTTTTGAATGCATGCAAGCATGATTCCGCCTTTTAATTGTTAAATGCATGCTTTAGATGTTATTCAAATGAACATGTTTTCACAAAATAATCCTTCAAAAAGCTTCACCAACAAAAGCTTCACCCACAAAATCTTCACTCATAAAAGCTTCACTAACAAAAGCTTCACCAACAAAAGTTTCACCAACAAAAGCGTCCCCCAGCACAAAATCTTCACTCACAAAAGCTTCCCCCACCTACAAAAGCTTGACCCACAAAAGCTTGACCTACAAAAGCTTGACCCACAAAAGCTTCACCCACAAAAGCTTCACCTACAAAAGCTTGACCCATAAAAGCTTGACCCACAAAAGCTTCACCTACAAAAGCTTGACCCACAAAAGCTTCACCTACAAAGCTTCAACACAAAAGCTTCACACTATCTTGATCAAGATAGTGTGAAGCAAAATCAATTCATGGTGCCCAACAAAGCTTCAACCTTAAAGCTTCAACTACAAAGCGTAAATATATATTATTTTTTTTCGGAAATTTGAAAATTAAAAAATTTGAAAAATCTAACTAAGGCATGGCCTCATTAAGATTTGTATCCACATTAATGCATAGTTTGATACCCTACTCTTATCGCTAGGTGCAAGAGTTTGATTGCCATCACTTTATGTACGAGAAATTGGCAATTTAACCTCCGAGTTGTTTTGGTGCAATTTGAATGGGAGAACCAACATTGAAGACACAAGTAGTATATTGTCAAGCAAGGAGTATAAAGTTATAAACCAACCATCTAAAATAAAAACACGAACAAAGTGCCAGCACAATCACACTGGCTATAAGGGAAAGAAGAGGGAGAGAGAGAGAGAGAGCAAATAATTGAAAGAAGCAGACTAAAAACTAACTGAGTCGAGTCAGTCGCACACAGCCAGGTTCTCATACTCTTTGCCAGAGATGGCTGCTTCCATGACATGGTACGGGCCAACTTCCCCATTGCTATCCAAGAACAACTTCAACAAGTTGTCCGAGAAGCCATCCAGGGTGCTCACCCCTGGTCGCCTACAAGGCGCCACGGGAGTCCCCCATGACTGGAGCTTCCAATACACAATCTGCGGCACCGCATCTTCGTACCCTTTCGCCTTAAACTTGTTTTGTATTGCCTCATAATCAGACTCCGCCAGGTCAATGGTTTGGAAGTCGGTCAACACCAAGACCTTCTTAATCATCTGATCCGGCCTCAAATTCCCATCCACAGCTACCTCGAGAATCAGATCAAACACTTTGCCAAGATCAATTTCCAGGGCGCAATGCATCCTCCTCACAAACGCGCACTTGGACTTAAGATCATCATCGCCCTGCGGTGTGGCCAAATTGTGCAGCTGAGGGTTCGGACTGAAATTGATCACCTTTCCTTTCCACGGCTCTTCACTCAGTTGGGACGCCAAGACTGACAAGGCCACCGACACATTCATGTGGGCCACTGTAGGCGAGACGTTACACACGGCCAAGCAGTTGCTCAACTTATTGCCCTGCTTCAAGTAGATGTCCTCCACCATTCTCCTCCACTGAAGCTCAGCTGCTTGCCCGACATCCTCATCATCCACATACCCTATGATGTCATGTGGGAGGAGAGCGCCGGGCTCAATGGGCTGGCCGAGGCCGCCTTTCAACTCATCCAAATACTTCTTAACGGGGCAGAATCCTCGATGAGTGAGCGAGGAGTTAGAGAGCAAGAAGTTTGTCAAGGGCACCAGCACCTCCGTCCGGAGGCGAGCTCGGACTCTCTGGGCGTAATCAAGGCTTTGGTATTCCTCCTCCGGGCATGATTCTTCTCGGGGGAAAAGAATCCTGGCAATGCTTTCGCAGAGCAGAGTGGAGCGGTCCAGGGAGGAGCCGATGGGAGGGCAATACAACGCTGCTGAGCTTATGTCCATGTAAGGCTGCTGCTTCAAGTTTCGCATATCAGAGCGCAAGTGGTCCGCAAAGAGATCAGAAACCCGGTCGAGTAAGAAGCGATAATCCGAGTCACGCTCGTACCTGTCACGGGCTCGTGCAAGGCGGTTGAGAATCTGGACGAAGTCATCCATAGTCCCGACCGACTCGGTAAACTCGCCGGCGATAGAGGCGGCGTTGCAGGCAAGAGTCTTAGGGTGGTTGCGGTGGAGCCATAAGGCGGCACTGTAGAAGGCTTTTTCATCAGATTTTCCGAGATCATTCGAATCGTCCCGTAGGTTACAAATGAGCTTGAGGGTGGTGAGGGGATTGTGGGACCAGGCCATCGGTAGCACTTGGTTGAGATATTTATAGGCCGTCCGCGTCTGGGTGGCTGGGTCTGGTTGGACTTGGACGCCAAAATACAGATCAAGGCAAGGGTCCCCCATGGATTGGGGTTGTTTGCGCAGATCTGCGTCTGAAGGCGGGGGAGGACGAAGAAGAAGATCAGCAGCAGCGGTTGTATAATTGCTTGCCTTCACAACCGAGGGGAGGATTTTTTTGGCAGGATTCGTTATCATCATCTTCCTGGTTACTTTGTTTTTGTTTTTTTGAAACCGGTTTTGTTCGCAGGGTCGGGGGGTTGGGTGTTTCTTTGTTACTAGGTAGTATGGAATACCACGACAACCACGACAATTGAATGACGTAGATCCCGGAAAACCAAACTATTAAATGGCCATATCAGTATCAGCCGTGAGAATGCAATAATCTATTGTCATCTATAAATAAGGGAAGAATAAACGAACAACTAGAATGTGATTAGGTTTCCTTAATAATAATGACAACAAACAAACAACTAGAATGCGATTAGATTTCCTTAATAATAATAATAACAACAAACAATTAGAATGTGATTAGATTTCCTTAACGATAATAATTAGAATGCGAATGGATTTCCTTAACAATAATAACAACAAACAAGTATTAGAATGCGAATGGATTTCCTTAACAATAATTAGAATGCGATTAAATTATCAAGTCTTACATTTCAAGAAGTTGAATCCACGGAGAATAATATTTTAGTTAAACATCTGCAAGAAGAGCTTAGAAACTTTGTAAGTTTTGTTGTCGATGTTTTCTTTCTAATGAATAAAATTGTTTCTTCCTATTGAATCTTCAGGTTCTCTATGAAGTTGATTGATGATCATTCTTAATTAGCTCTTTTTTTTTACAAAAAAATCTTCAGCCCTCGGAAGATTAATTTTTGGTTTGGCGGTTCATAAAATTCTGAACATTAATGATTAAGTAGCCAATCTGTCTGTATATGTTCGATGGTGCATGCATTGTTAGTTTGGTAATGTGATTTGGGTCATTTGGCCTAGGGGTAAGGAGTATATTGTTATGCGTAGTTGTGGTAGTTTGAGTTTTGCCTCATCAACCTTTTATATTTCAGCATAGATTTTGTATTATTATAGAAGATGAAGAAGGGTAAAAGTTTATCATTTGGTATAAAAGAAATTGTAGAATTCTGAACAAAAAGAAAATTTTTAAAATACTTTGGGCGAGAATATTTTCTTTTGTGTTATTAGGCGGTTTCAAGTTTGAACAGATTTCGAGAAGCTCCCGTTTGAAAGAGAGTTGTGCATGACAGATATTAGTCTAGAAATCATTCTCTTGACTAGATATGTCCCTCCTTTGACTACCCTGCATTTCTTGTGTATTTCAATAACATTTTCTTTCTAAATTCCTAGGATGCTGAAGTAAGGGAAGCAAGAAAGCTGAAGTCAGCTCATGAAAATGTTGAGTTATTGAAGGAAAAATTGTTGGAAGAAAAGAGCCGTAGAGAGAGGGTAGAAGCAGAGTTATCCAAACGACAAGAATTACAGCTTAGTATGAAGAAGTTGGAGGATGAATTGACTTCTTGGAAGTTGATCATTGAAGACATTCCAGGCGTGTCATGTTCTGAGGATTTACCAGTTAAATTCGCATCATTACAAAAGTATGTGAATAGCTCATTTCAGTCCTTTGAACCAGCATTGTTAGATCATTTAGACGAATGAATAAATTCATAAGCAGAGGCCTAAACAGTGAGGCTTTCCTTGATGCATCTTATTCTTCTTCCATTGACAGATTGATGTGCAACTACAGCTGAATCCAGCGATTCCTTGACCCTTTTCTTCTTGAAAATCATCTCATTTCCTTGCGGGGTGATTTCAGCAGGCGCCTTATTGTACATTGTCCCCCAATCATCAACCTCACTACCGTCCTTTGAATTCCGGACCTGCCATACACACCGCAAGCAATAGGCAATAGGCATAACTAGCAAAAATGCCCGCGCGTTGCTGCGGGACTTGAATTCACCAGCCTTAACCACATGAATAAGACAGTTAACCTGAAAAAAGAATTCAACATAATCATGAATGAACAAAAAGGATAAATGAGTGAACGGTGTCGGTAAGATGAGCAGTTCGGCTTTTATATACATTCAACCGAGCTGATTACAAAAGATACAGTTGCAAAAAAATGCTCTGTTTCCTGAGAAACAGAAGCAACATGCATTTAACACTTATATCGCCCTTCAAGTTAAGATGGCAAAATATATGACCTGCAGGCAAGGCACGTGGTTTAACAGCTAAACAAAAAAGCAAAAAAAGAGAGATTAAGGCATTTAAATAATTAGACGAAATAGATGGAGATTAGTAAAAAGTTGGGGAGGGAAGTGATAATCTCTACAGTGGCATTGGGCTGGCAGCCAGCCTCAGAAGTACCTCAAGAGGAAACAAATCAAACACACTGCATTAGCAATTTGATTTACGAAGCAGAATGACATATAATTCATATACTATTAAATCATTATACCGTGAGTTATTTACTACTGGTTCTCTGCAATTAAGCTTTTATGTGCAACTTCAGAATGTATTGACCCAAAAAATCCCCACGAACCCCAAACAAAACAACTAAACATGCCAATCCTAAGAACACAAACCATATCAAAAACAGTTAACCACACACATAAACACATTTATGTCTACACAGTGGCCCTTAATTAATTTATAATACGCATGAGTAAACCCTAAAAAACAAAAATCAAAGTTACAAAACTTTGAGTACAAATCAATCCAGCATGAATTTATACCACACATTCTGGCATAAAAGAAAAGAAAAATCACAACTAATATTTGAAATTAAATTCATGAAAAGCACACAAATTCAGTGAGAAGAGAATGAGAGAGAGAGAGAGAGAGAGAGAGAGATTACTCGGATAGTTCCTTTAAGCAAGGGACGCGTGACTGCATAGCACTCTTAATCTGGGACTGGATATCGTGCGCCTCCTTCAGAGGGCTCTCGCTATCTTGCGCATCCTCCACCATTACCATGAACTCCCTCTCTCTGTCTCACTCCCCCTCCCTAAAATCAAAGACTCTTTGTCAGCAAATCCCATAGATTCAGAAATCTAACCCCAAAAACTGTTATCCAGAACCTTCATGAATCACTTCCACAGAAACACACAGATCATAGTACTTTATTGATCAATTATACCAGTGCATTCATCAAATAAGCATTTCCAAAATACAGACTTAGCAGATAAACATAACCTAAGGCACAAATTCACACGGATAGAGAAAATCAAGTTCCACAACCTACGAAAACAAAGTGGCAACTGAGAGATTGTTTGAGGGATTTGAGACTGAGCTTCTTCCATAAACAACATACCTAGAACTCCCCAAGTTTTCAAATGGAAATTAAACATTTAAATAGCTCATAGTAATTTAACAATTTCTTCACTAGTGGAGTAAATAATTTGCAACCACCTATTTCCTGGTAGCATAAAATAAAAAATTCAATTTTAAAAAAGAAATGTACTTTTTAGTTCAATTTCCACAGCCATAGTAATTTATGTGGACTAAAATTAAGATTAATTAATACATCCAATCAACTGCAACTAAACAACTTATAGTAATTGAATCTGTGTTTGTGGATGTGAGAGAGAGAGAGAGAGAGAGAGAGAGAGAGTTATCTATTATAAAGCCAACCTTCTTTGAATTCACTTCTTGGTCCTCTTGTGGCTTATTACCAAAACTCTCCACTGCATTTGCAGTAATGCCCTCTGCTTCTCCTCCTGCGATAATTATCATTCCGTAAGTAAAAGGTACAAAAATATCAATTATTTAATGGTAGATATGTACTTTAGACTTTTGAAGATCCAATTCATCCTGCATCTTCTCACACTCATCTTCATGCTGAAGCTGCAAACCTGTCAGCTCAGCTTCTTGTTTGCTCCTCATTGAAGTTATTTTCTATGAAAATGATAAACTGGTTTGTAACGTAAGCATATAACACTCTAGTTAAATTAGTAGTTCCAACTTAATTCAAAGCTAAAAACGACATTAACGACCACAATTTAAGAATCCAGAAACAGTCCAAACTAACAACACACACAGAGGACAGACACTGAAAGACATATTTTTTAGAGAACCTAACTAAAAATTAAAAAAAAAAACCAAGTAAAATTTTCAGAGTTTAAAAACAGGAAACCATTACAATCTTTACAGAAACCAACTAAAATTGGAATCTGAAAAAAAATCCGCTCAATTTTAACAGCCCTGCTGCATATATTGGGTTTTTTAGGCATGAGACTACACAAATGAAGAAAACATAACATAGTTGTAAACCTTAGGCTCCATTCAGGTCAAGTGTGAGATTTCAAACACGGAGATTTACTCCATGTTTAAAAACTGCCAAATACATTGCCAACTGTTAAGAGCATGAACTACAAATCTATAAAGTAAAAAGGCTTGCAGATAAGTTTAAACGATCAACATTCAACTTATGATTGTTACTGCTTTTTAGCTGGACGTTCACATTCTAATATGGTATTATTAAAAGAGATTATAACCGCGTGTGTTCTTAAACCACCCAACACCATGTATTCATCAAATAATTAACATCTAAAGATGGAGACATGAAACACGAAACCTGCAATTAGATCCCAATCACAAAATGCCAAAAAAAATCCGAATCTAACCATCCCTATACTAACAGCCCATTCGAGCAGCTATTAGCACCTAACCCGCTACTTTGGCAACCCACCAACCCGCCACACCATCATGTCCCATCCCCTCTCCACCACTCACTATATCTCTCACCTTTCTTTCTTGACATTGCAATCGGTGCACACAAACACCAAGCCAACCATTGCCAGCCTTTGTCTAAAAGTGGACAAAATCCCATAGGTCCTGGCAGAGGACCTAGCTAAATCTCTCTCCCACTCAGTCGAACCCGTAGCTACCATCTCTCTCCAATCTGTCAGTCCCTCTGTCCCCCTCTTCTCCTCCCCCCAACGACCCTCTGACCGATGCATCACCTACAGCCACACCCAGCCGCACCCGAGTCAAAAATCCCAGCGATCCTCTCCCTCCAACCTGTCAACAAATTATGGATTCCGAGGATGTATCTTGAAAACTCAGATACACATGATTAAAATTAGTAGATATTAAGGACGTGTACTTAACAACAGTTTTAGTTTTTTAAATTAATACCCTAAATCTTACATTCAAACTCATTTCGAATGCAAACGAAAAGTAAATGATAAGTCCCGAGCCTTTCTTTCTAGCCTCAACTCAACTCAAGTTCCCAACTTTCACCTTCCAATACAAAGAAACTAACGCATCAATCTGCAATTTCGCAAACATATAATTCGACTAACGAAGTTCTGTGTCCACTCAAATGCACATATTTGAGCTCAATCAAACTTAAATTTGAAATAAATAGTGATGAAAGATCAAACATTTATACCTAGCTTAGGATCCAAACCAATCTCCTTTTTCGCCTCCCTCGTCGCCGTGTCCCCCTCATCTGTTTTCCCACCCGGCAAAGAAACTTCACCTGCGGAAACACAGAACCAAAAATTAAAAAACCAATCTTTCCCATTTCCATTTTATCAATTTCCTCAATTTTTCCCATTTCCAGAAAAATGAGCAAGAAGCTTAAGCAAGAAAAAATCATATTTTCAACAACCAAAACCCAATACCCATTTAATCATACACGAACGAAAAATCTAAACACAGAGTCACAGATTAACGAACTGAAAACCCAAAAAAAAATAAAGGAAACTGACCTTACTTAAGAACAATACATAGAACAGAGAGATGCATCCGCAAAATGAGAGAAAATGAAACAAATAAAGGAACTCCCAAAACCAAATAAAGGAACCCTCAAAACCTGACCTAACAGTGCAACAAAATCCGGAAATAATTCACAGCAAAAAGGCAGAAAGGATGACAATCTATGCTAACAGTAAAGAATCGAATTAAAAATTGAACTTAGCTTTCGAAATCCAGCCACTCATCCGACATGCAAAAGGGAACGGACGATCGAGAGTGAATCATGGACTGAGGGACCTTACTCGACCCATCATTGGAGCTACTTTTGTAGCTTTTGGGAGAATAAAATTGAATGTGAAAGCTGCTTTTGATGTGGCCATTAAGGTGGTGCTTCAGCCACCGAAGGAAAAGAAGAAGCGGAAGAAAAATGTGAGTATTCCATGAACAAAAAAAAAAGGGTAAAAAAATCACTAAAAAGAAAAGGCACAAAAATGCAGGGTATTCCATGAAGAAAAATTCAACAATTAAATAATATAGTTGTAAACCTTAGACTCCAATCAGGTCAAGTGTGAGATTTCAAACACAGAGATTTACTTCACGTTTAAAAACTGCTAAATACATTGCTAACTGTTAAGAGCATGAACTACAAATCTGTAAAGTAAAAAGCCTTGCAGATAAGTTTAAACGATCAACTGTCAACTTATTATTGTTGCTGGTTTTGAGTTGGACGTTCGCATTCTAACATGGTATTAAAAGAGATTATAAGTGTGTGCGCTCTTAAATCAGCCAACAGCAAGCGTGGAAGGAGAAGAAAATTAATCATAATCCAGAATATATATTCGGAATATTGGTGTATAAAACATAAATTTCAAATTATATCTAAGCTAATTAAAATGCCAAACCCTTTCAAGTAAGCTTGGCAGCCACTGATCAGGGTGTGTTACAAATAAGAAAAACAAAACCAGATGAACAACCAAATGTAAGTCGTAATCTGCAGAAGATTAATACCTTCACTAACTAAATGAACCAAGAATGAAAACATCCAAGATTAATACCCTCCTGTCAACCCCCCTCTCCACCTGCAACCCATCAACCCCTCTGTGAACCATGCCTCTCACCTCTCTCTCTGCGTTCTTCCCTCTGTGCAAGCCCATACTTACCAACTCCCTCAATCAACTCTCTCTCTCTCTCTCTCTCTGCCTTCTCTGTCCGTGAATCCCTGTGCATCAATAATCTGAAAACCCAGTTCGATTTTTCATTGCTCGGATGGAGAAAATTGAGGAATGAAAGAACAAATTAGGGCTAGGACTAAAGTTGAGAGAGATGGAGAGTTGGGAGAAAGGGAGACTTTGAAAGAGAGTGAAAGAGAAAGGGCTAGAGAGAGGAGTGTGACAGAGATGAGAGGAAAACACGGGATGGGATTGCCAATCCCTGAAATCACTCTCCCTACCCCCAAATAACTGAAATCTCTCCTTCTCACACTGTCGCCCTCCCACTCACCCATGCCAGGATGGCATGGCTTTGTCTGTGCCGAAGACAAAACGAAGTGACGGGGCAGTCTCATGATAAAAAGACGATTCTACCCCTCCATCTCATCATCCTCACTGTGGGATCTGAAGATGAGATGGGCAGTCTCGTCATTCAACACAATAAAAAAATTCTGAAGCAGAGCAATCCTGGTAAAACCGTAAATATTTTGAAATCTGGTCCGAGACAAATTAACCTCCTAACTTTTAAAAACTACCTTCCAACCCAGCCCCAAATCCCACAGTTTTGTTGTAAATAAAGCAAAATCGAAGGGGGAGGAATTGACCTCAAAAGACAAAATTACCCTCCTAACTTTTAATAACTACCTTCCAACCCATCTCCAAATCACATGGTTTTGTTGTAAATAAAGCAGAATAAAAAAAAAGAACAGTGCCTGCCCTCCCCCTACTTTAGAATAGAAAAGATTTTATCATGTCAGACATGCTGATGAAAACCCCTTTAAAGCAGTCAAAATGAAATGCAATCAACTATAAATCCGTGATCAATGTGAATTGAAAAATGAATAAGCCTAGTGACATGCAAGACAAAGACCTGATACTGTTAAAAAGACTGTAAAAAGTTCCCAAAAAAAAATCTTGTTGCAGCCACAAATCAGTTAAAGAGTTCAAAGATAAGCAAGCTTGCTTAGAAGAGAATTATCTTTACACCCGGAGAACAGCATATGCAGCAAGCTAGTACTGATGAAATACTCAAAAAGGCAAAACTCATTTTCATTTCTTCCCAAAATTAAACATAAAAATGTAAAAATTGATCTGCTTCGAACTAAAAAATTCGGAAGAATGGAACTGGTAACAGAATTAATCCAACTATAGACTATACCTCGCAACAAAATATACTAATCTCAACCCAACATCCTTATTTCTATAGATAATCTACCACCGTGTTTACCCTCCCTCTCTCTCTGTTGCTAAATTGAAAAGGTCATGTTTCTGTTTTTGAAAGATGCAATTACATTGCAGAAAACGACATGTTATAAAAATTGAAAAAAAAAAAGAAAAAGAGAAATCCCAGATTAATGCATGCAAACAAAAAGAAATGAGTAACGAAATTAAAATGTTTGGAAGTAAATCACGAAATCTCCTCAATTTTTTTTTCTAGAGTTATAACAATACATTATATTTGCAATTGCACAACCATGAATAACAAAACAAACAAAATATAAGAACAGGATCAAATTCGAATTTTTTTTTCCACCAAACAAATCATCATATCAAGCAACTTATTTTGTTCATATTCAATTTTTGACATAAACTCACTGTCACTGAACAAAATATACTTTGTAATGGACAACGGAACACCCTAACTTATGCAACTTTACAATCCACCATCCCTATTTGTTAATATAATTTCAGCTATATCTATATCTTCCCCCTTTTTCTCAGTAAACAAAAAAAATCCATCTTCCTTTTTTCACAGCTATAATAGACAAAATTGTGCCCAAGTTTAATACACACAAATTTAAATTTAAATGTCCACAAATGAATCACCAATTAAGAAGTCGAGAAACAAATAACCATAGTTTCTTAATTTCCTTCTAAGTTAAAGCAATAGACATTGTCAAGGTTTTTCAATTTGCTTTTAAGTTATACCAACAGATTAACCCACAACCACAGAGAGCAAAACAATAAATGTAAGAGTAGAATGAACACCACATTTTTCTGCTGCGCGATTACAAATTGCATGAATAATTATGTTAAAAAGACTACCAAAGTTAAATGGAGAACAATCGGCATATTTCTAATCTTCACCCATATGAACATGTTGGAAAAAAATTGATTAAAGTCTATGTTTAAACATCAATACTTAGTGAATTACTAAATCATGAGGAAATGAAAGGTTTGCAATTAGGTGCAAGAAAACCCATCAGGCCAAAATGCTAAAACAATACTAAAAAATACAGACCACAGTTTTTAAATTGATAAGAAATGATAACATTATAAACAACCAACCACACATTCTTGAACATATATTGTAAATATGTTGTTCTTCTTAAGTCTTAACTGAGATAGCATTTTCAGCTGCAAACAAACTCAACCAATGAATAACAGATAACAGAAAAAACCTTGTAATCCTTATCTGCAACTTTGGAAATGATGTAATTCCGTCAGCTACGAAGACTGAAAATGCATCAACAACAACAACAACAACAACAAAGCCTTTTCCCACTAAGTGGGGTCGGCTATATGAATCCTAGAACGCCATTGCGCTCGGTTTTGTGTCATGTCTTCCGTTCGATCCAAGTACTCTAAGTCTTTTCTTAGAGTCTCTTCCAAAGTTTTCCTAGGTCTTCCTCTACCCCTTCGGCCCTGAACCTCTGTCTCGTAGTCACATCTTCGAACCGGAGCGTCAGTCGGCCTTCTTTGCCCATGTCCAAATCACCGGAACGGATTTTCTCTCATCTTTCCTTCAATTTCGGCTACTCCTACTTTACCTCGGATATCCTCATGCCCAATCTTATCCTTTCTCGTGTGCCCACACATCCCACGAAGCATCCTCATCTCCGCTACACCCATTTTGTGTACGTGTTCATGCTTCACCGTCCAACATTCTGTGCCATACAACATCGTTGGCCTTATTGTCGTCCTATAAAATTTTCCCTTGAGCTTCAGTGACCTATGACGGTCACATAACACGCCGGATGCACTCTTACACTTCATCCATCCAGGTCGTATTCTATGGTTGAGATCTCCATCTAATTCTCCGTTCTCTTGCAAGATAGATCCTAGGCAGCAAAAACGGTCGCTTTTTGTGATCTTCGCTAGATTGCTCCGGTCATTAGTGTGGATAAGTATATAAATGAATAAGATAGGAAAGCAAACACAAGATGTACGTGGTTCACCCAGATTGGCTACGTCCACGGAATAGAAGAGTTCTCATTAATTGTGAAGGGTTTACACAAGTACATAGGTTCAAGCTCTCCTTTAGTGAGTACAAGTGAATGATTTAGTACAAATGACATTAGGAAATATTGTGAGAGAATGATCTCGTAATCACGAAACTTCTAAGTATCGGAGTGTGGTATCGTCTTGACTTGCCTTATCTGTCTCATAGGTAGATGTGGCATCTTCTCTGGAAGTACTCTTCCTCCATCCAGGGGTGGTATCTTTAACTGGTGGAGATGCACAAGGTAATGTATCAATTTCACTTGAAGCTTACTTGTAGTTTCAGGCTTGGTCAAGCGCGATACAAACCATGTAGTAGGAGTCTCCCAAGTCGCCGAGCTAGGGGATCTGCTGAAAGAGGTGACAGACAAGGTAAGCAATCAGAGCTCCGGCTGATTGTTCACCTTCTCCCCATCTTGCAGCAGCATGAAGGATAAAGAGAAGAAAGATGAGAAGAGATGATATGGGATACTTTTGCTTTTGAAGAAGTAACTTTCCACAGGCTTATTCTTGAACTGAGCTGGAGGGTTTTCTGGTTTCCTCCAGAGCCAACTGAAGAATTTGAGGGTCAAAACAAGTCCATCAAATCTAGAGTACGTTCGACCCTACTGATATGGGATACTTTTGCTTTTGACAGAGTAATGGATGTATCGGCACGTGTGCTGTTACGCTTGTCTCCACATGCTTCCTTGTATCCTTCGCACTTGCCCTATCTGTTCCTCAAGCAGATGCGGTATCTTCCCTGGAAACATAAGATGTTGAAGATGAGTACTCGAGAGCAATGCCAGGTAAGTAATCAGGTAAGGGGTTCCAGGCAGTCAGTTCCTGGCTGGAAGCTTGATTCCAAGTGCTGACTGATTGCTCTCTTTCTCCTTGTCTTGCAGGTAACAACAAGGCCAAAGGAAAAGACAGGGAAAAAGCATGATATGGGATACTCTTGCTTTTAACCCTGATGATATGAGATATTCTTGCTCTAGTATAGCTTGTTTGCAAAGGTATTATCGGGGGGAAAGAAAGCTGAATATTTCGAAAGGCTTCGTTGGGAGTGCCCTCTCAGATATGAGGAAGGGTTGAACATTTTTGCAGGTCTGCCTGTCCGTTGGGGATGGAGGTCGACATATATAGGAGTCTCCCTAACAACAAGTAGTAATGCTATTCCTTTACCCTGCTTGGTCATAGCACGGTAGTGGGAGCTGCCAGCTTCACATGTTTTAACTCTGTCAGAGCACTTTGAAAAAGTGGTCTGTGGTATCTGGCTCTCGAGAAATCTTCGACAGAATGCCCATAATTTCCGCAAAGCTGAGTGTGCGTGTGACAGGTGCTGACAAGGCTAGAAAAGAAGGTGCCTCTTCGATTTCTGAGATCGGCCCTCGTGGTCTCTGAGCAGCCCAGCTTTTGAGAAAGCGAGCGTCTCTTCGATTGATTCGGAGAACGATGCATCTTCGATTTTTAAGAAAGCAATCATGATGGGGGTCTGGCTCTCGAGATTTGGGGAGCAGTGTCACTTCGATTTTTGAGAAAGTAATCATGTTGGGAGTCTGGCTCTCGAGATTCGGAGGGCAGTGCCTCTTCGATTTTGGAGCAAGCAATCTTGTTGGGAGTAACTCCGCCTATGTATCTTACATTGCCGGTCCCAAGCCCGGATAAAGGAGGAGGGGGAGGGCGTCAGGTAGTCGACAGCCGGCACTCCATGATCACGTCGAATCCTTATGAAAATGAATCCAGAACAAAATCGCCCGACCCCACTTAGTGGGAAAAGGCTTTGTTGTTGTTGTTGTTGTTGTAATCTTGTTGGGAGTGTTTTCTCGAATGTGAGTAAAGGTTGGGCATGTTTGCTAGTCTACCTTGCCACGAAGCACAGAGGTTGACACACAGGGATTTTCGAATTATCCAGCAATGGTACTGTTCCTTTACCCTCTCTTCGATTTTTGAGAAAGTAGTCATGTTGGGAGTCTGGCTCTCGAGATTCGGAGGACGGTGCCTCTTCGATTTTGGAGCAAGCAATCTTATTGGTAGTGTTTTCTCGAGTGTGAGTAAAGGTTGGGCATGTTTGCTAGTCTACCTTGCCACGAAGCACAGAGGTTGACACACAGGGACTTTCCAATTATCCAGCAGTGGTACTGTTCCTTTACCCTTGTGGGTAATAATATGGTAGCTAGACCTTCAAAATTTATGGGTCTAAACTTTGTTAGTGCTGTTTCTTTGCTATTCTTTTACCTTTCTTGGTCAGAGCGATGTAGTGGGAGCTGCAAGCTTTACGTGCTCAATTTTGGCAGAGAACTTTGGCAAAGTTATCTGTGGTACCCATGAGCTATTGTTGCGTGTGGGAAGTGGGTGATTCAACAGTAAGATTCATGTGTTTTCTACTTCCTCAGAAGTCTTCGACAGAATGCCCATAATTTCCGCAAAGCTGAGTGTGCGTGTGACAGGTGCTGACAAGGCTGGAAAAGTAGGTGCCTCTTCGATTTCTGAGATCGGCCCTCGTGGTCTCTAAGGAGCCCAGCTTTTGAGAAAGCGAGCGCCTCTTCGATTTCTGAGATCGGCCTTCGTGGTCTTTGAGCAGCCCAACTTTTGAGAAAGCAAACGCCTCTTCGATTTCTGAGATCAACCCTCGTGATCTCTAAGCAGCCCAGCTTTTGAGAAAGCAAACGCCTCTTCGATTTCTGAGCAGGCGCCTCTTCGATTTCTGAAGCTCCGTCGAGTGCAGATTTTTATAGGGGCTGGCATTAAGTTCCAAAGCACACTTGAATCTCCACCAGTAGAAGCTTCATTCTTGCACTTCTAAGATCTTGATTTGTCCGACCTCTTCTCTCTTCAACACCTTTGAAAATGTCTGGCCCCTCCGACCGTCGTTTTGACTTGAACCTTGTTGAAGAGGCAGCCCCGCCTTCTCCAGACAACATATGGCGCCCATCATTCGTCTCCCCTACTGGTCCTCTTACCGTTAGGGATTCCGTGATGAAGAATGATATGACCGCTGCGGTGGTGGCCAGGAACCTTCTCACTCCCAAAGATAACAGACTACTTTCCAAACGGTCTGATGAGTTAGCTGTTAAGGATTCGCTGGCTCTCAGTGTTCAGTGTGCAGGTTCTGTGTCTAATATGGCCCAACGCCTATTTGCTCGAACCCGCCAAGTTGAATCATTGGCGGCTGAAGTGATGAGTCTCAAACAGGAGATTAGGGGGCTCAAGCATGAGAATAAACAGTTGCACCGGCTCGCACATGACTATGCTACAAACATGAAGAGGAAGCTTGACCAGATGAAGGAAACTGATGGTCAGGTTTTACTTGATCATCAGAGATTTGTGGGTTTGTTCCAAAGGCATTTATTGCCTTCGTCTTCTGGGGCTGTACCGCGTAATGAAGCTCCGAATGATCAACCTCTGATGCCTCCTCCTTCTAGGGTTCTGTCCAGTACTGAGGCTCCAAATGATCCCCCTCCGGTGCCTTCTCTTTCTGGGGCTCTACCGACTGCTGAGACTTCTCCTAAGCAACCTTTGTGAAGGCTCCCTCTTGTGTGTTTATTTTGACTCATGTATATGTACATATTTGTAGCTTATCGGGGATATCAATAAATAAGCTTTCCTTCATTCAACGTATTGTGTTAAATACACCAAAGCCTTCTTCGCTAAGTTCTTTGAATTTTCTTTTGTTGAAGCTTGTATGTTGAAGCTTTCTGAGTGGAGCATGTAGGTTGGGGTAGTGTTCCCTTAATTTCCCGAGTGAGGAAAACTTCTCGGTTGGAGACTTGGAAAATCCAAGTCACTGAGTGGGATCGGCTATATGAATCTTAGAACGCCATTGTGCTCGATCCTGTGTCATGTCCTTCGTTAGATCCAAGTACTCTAAGTCTTTTCTTAGAGTCTCTTCCAAAGTTTTCCTAGGTCTTCCTCTACCCCTTCGGCCCTGAACCTCTGTCCCATAGTCGCATCTTCTAATCGGAGCGTCAGTAGGCCTTCTTTGCACATGACAAACAGTGAGCACCACACTATATGATTTTCATTGCATTTATGATCAATTAAAATGGAATGTGATACAGAACTGAAAGTACAGGTACCATTAATTTAGAAATTGTGGTGCCAAAAAGTAGTGAGCACCACATTATCTGATTTTTATTGCATTTATGTACACACTGGATACTGCAAACCTAACCGGTAATTTTAAATGACAAACCTCGATTTCCCTCCCTCCCTCGCTTGTCAAACCCAACCAATAATCGATGCTGGGGTTATCAAATTTGCTTGTCAAACCCAGCCATAATTAATTGATGTTGGGGTTATCAAATTTAATTAGCATAGAAAATTATAAATAAACCCAAAAGAAAGTCCAAAACAAAACTCTGATTTCAATATAATCAAACTCACACACAAAAACAAAATTCTACTCCAATATAATAAAAAACCAAACAAAAGTCAGAATTCAATAACGGCAAAAACTGATATAACAAACAATTACTATGTATTATGACTGCACATGAATATAACAAACACAAACTTCTTATTTTGACTAATACTCCGCATTAAAAAGTAAATATAGACCTTAACCGAGGTACGGACAACAATTTGGGTGCTCACACGGTCTGGCTCGAAATACGCACCAAGCGAAAAAACAATAAAATTTAGTTTTGCAGTAAATTCCAAAATCTAACACAAATGAAATTAAAAACAATAAAGTATCACAGTATATTATGGATTCTAAAACATAAACCAACCAAATATTCAACTTTACAGTAAATTGTAGATTGTAAAACAAAAGGAAATTAAAAGAATTCAACACCTGTAGTAAACTAATCAAACCCAAGTATTGGTTTCCATGGATATACAAAAAGAGAGATACAAACCTTCTCATTGACGTAGTCTTCATGTCCTCTGCAAAATTTGGACAGCCCCAAATCAATCAAAACAAAATCTAGCTAATTTGTATACATATGTATATCTTAGAAACGTATATATTTGGAGATTGATATAGAAAGGGAGGGATAGAGTACCGATGAAACCGATAGAGAATTTAGGCGTGAGTATCTGTGATCGCAAAACGGACCAGGAAAGGCCAATTTCCTCAGAGCGTCTTCAACTCTTAGTTTATTTCTTTTCAGTTCTATCTCAATTTGTGATCAAAGCTTGGGACATTTAAGAAAAAAAATTAAACAAATGAATTACCATTGATCATACATAATAATCCACATTGTCTGCATGTATTTAGAAACTTACCTGCATCACAGAAACACCATCAGACACTTTTGCAATTCTTTCATCAAGAAACAAATCTTAAGTCAACTAATGTTGAGGCACAATAAGAAATAATATCAAAATTATTAAAAACTAAAATGATTGACAAATAATTTATTAAAACTGAACAGAAGATCATCTTACAATGCTACATGTGGGAATTCCTTAGCCCAGCTACTGATGACTGAATGTGAAAAAATAGGCTGAAGAAGAGTAAACCACGCATAAGTTGAATATGAATACTTGGTTGCAAATGACCTGAGTGTTAAAAGTAAATTCATATAAACTTACCATGCATTTGAGCATTATTCAACATTTCATTAAGCACAAACAAAATGTAATCTACACGTTGTAGATGAGATAATACAGTTTATATAGATGACATTTTGGTGTTTAGTGCTCTGATTACCAGTTTATATAGATGACATTTTGGTTTCGTATTACATTTAAGAGCAAAAATTGAAATCGGGGTTCTCTAATCAGCTCAAAAATTGTTAGTCTTACTGCTGGGGTTGCTTGTGTATGATGCCTAATAGATCGGTGGGCGCCAGTACATTGTCATTCCTGGACGATTTATCTATACTCAGCGGCTAAAAGGCGCTAATGTCAACGACAAGGTATGATATTCTTCGAATTCTTCACTATTCGTTACTTGAACTCCTGACGTTGTTTCTCCATTTCGGCTTTAGTTTTAGTTGTATGGAATTATCTAGCTGTTAATTGTAGTTTTAGTGCAATGCTGTTCGTATGCTTTTACTTCTTGGGTTGGATAAGAAACTGGTGCGTGCAGGAGGCTAAATGAGTGCTAAAATTTGTAGGAAATACTTGTGGATTTGTAGGATTTTAATTTGGTAAGGAAAAGTCCTGGACTCTTCGACGTTACTAGAACACCATAGAATTATGGGCTGGACCTTGTTAGTTCCGTATCTCCACCTGCAAATAAAAGTGCCAATACATCTTAAACTGAAATTCAATTTCTGATTTATTCGTAGGCTCCAAGTAACTTGAACCTAATACCATATGAGATTTGTCTTCGTTTTGTGTTGTGGGCCATTTATGTTAGTACAGAGAGCACCACCATCAAAATCTTCTCTCCATTGCTTTGATCTGTTTTTCATTCCTATTCCTACTCCTCCTTCATCTACAAAATAACTAACAGAACTTGTTATGTTTTTCATTCCTACTCCTCCTTGATCTGTTTTTCATTCCTATTCCTTCTCTCCATTGGGGTACTATGATAACAGCAGGCGCCTTATTGTACATTGTCCCCCAATCATCAACCTCACTACCGTCCTTTGAATTCCGGACCTGCCATACACACCGCAAGCAATAGGCAATAGGCAATAGGCAATAGGCATAATATTTGCTCCCAAACTGCTACCAAACGGAAAGTAATATATAACCACAATGCTAATAAGGAGTTGATCTGCCATCCCTCTAAACAGAATTTTAAAGTATCCTAGTTCTAGCAGACAACGCATCTATGCTACCCATTAAATATTAGCACAAGCAGTGACCTAACATTAACAACCTTCATTTCACAAACACTATATTTTTAGTTTGGTTTCCAAATGAAAGACCATGCCTCTTAACACGGGCAGGAACCTATCATATCATGTTCAGACTCAACTTGAAGAGTGACTTCGGGAGAGGGAATTGCTGCAGTCTCAACTTGTACCGTTGTAGGCTGCTTCTGCCTTTTCTGATAAGTTTTGTAGACAACCGGAGGTACAATTCCCTGATTCTTATCCGTTATCTACTGATCCTATTGAATCTAACCTTGATAATTTAGAACCTCTTATCAACCGACAACAGAAGCCTCTTGCAACCCCATATAAAAAGACCACTGCTCCACAAAAGGGGCTTACAGATGATGCGACCAAAAAGAAACAAAACGGGGGTACAAACAATGCAGAATCAGCAGCAGTCGTGACCAGTAAGGAACAGCACAATTAGAATACAGAAAGAAAATGACAGTGAACATTTTTCACTTTCCAACACTTACTCCCTAAACAAGCAGAACCCACAACCAAGTGGATAATTAATATTATTTGGCAATCCTATTCATCCTGAGCAACATTTCATCACTAATTATTATATGAAGTGTCTCGGTTAATCGCATTTCAGGCACAATCTCGAAAACAACCAGGCCATAAACTAGTCAAAACTAACGGCACAAATAAATCGATGAACTACATATAGTGAATCAGTTAAAATTGGAAGAACTCTTCATTCCTCAGCAAACAAACAAATACGATTACGAATACGACTACAAATATACAAATCCAAAATTCAAAATCCAAAATCCAAAATCACAAATCCCAATCCCGATGTACGCCGTAAATTACATAACAGAAATTCAAAATTTGCAGTCCAATACGTAAAGATTGATAAGAAAAAACGACCTGTTGATTCCGAGACAGCTCTTCCTCAACCTCAAGAGCCTTGACTCTTCTTCGTTCCTCTTCCTCTTCTTGCTCCTGAATTTGTTTCTTCCTCTTAATCTCCATGGCTTCGATTCACGCCCTCTCTCGCTCCTCGAAATTTTCCTCTCTCCCTCCCTCTTCTTCATTGCTTTCCTCTTCTCCTTCCCATTCATCGCTTTCTCTGCTCCTAAACGCTCCGGTTTGGGCTCAATAACTCATTCTCCTCCTCCTCCTCCTCCTCCTCCTTCGGCCACCGCCACCACCATTGTCGTCCCCTGTTTTCAAATACACACTGTCGTTTTTAGCCTCTTTACACACACTCACGTTTTTGTTTTCCTTTAATTTATTTGAACGAAGCTCGAAAATAAAACCACACTCCTCCTTAATGTTTTCGTCTAATTTATTTTAATATTTATGCATAAAAATAAAAACACAACGTTCCTCTTTAATCATTATCATTATTTCCTGTTAATTTTATTTAATTTGATGCCCAAAAAATTTAAAGGCACTCGCATTTAATCACTCTTTTAGTTTTTGTTGGGTTAATTACACTAACATCAACTAAGGTATATCGAGTTTTCACAAAACTCTCTCACGTTTGAGACATTACACTAACACCCTCTCAGGTTTTAATTCACTTTCACATAACCCCTTTAGTCAAAATTATGCTAATAAACTGACAATTTTATCCTTATAACTAATACTTAAACAATAAATAAATAAAATCTTTATAATTTATACAAAAAATAAATTAAACATTAAATAGTATCACCATTGACAAACATGGTTTAGATTTGGTTTTTGTTTTGGATTTTGATTTTAGATTGATGCTGCTCATCTTCTATCTTGTAGTTTAGGAATAGAGGTTGAAGTGTTGGATTTGTTATGGGGATTGGGATGAAATGACCATTCATTCTCAAGGATTCATAATCACCATTGACAAACATGGTTCCAATCAATAAGCACAACAAACTACCAAGACATGAAATTCAACTTTGATAACCCGATTACAAAAGCGTAAAAATAAAAAAAATAAAAAAAAAACACCGTGGACTCCCACATATGAAAGTATCAAAATACAATGTATCCAAAATAAAATACGAGCACTATCAGGTTTTCTTCTACCATAGGTTCTGATTTTTGTGGACAAAGCTCTTGCCAGGAGGTTTCCATGGTGCAACACTTTGTTTAGAAGTGGTTGGTGGATGAGGAGGCCATACCAATTACCACTTTGTTTTAGGCCACTTCGTTTGCCCAAAATCTAATATTTTTCTAACCTAATTCAAGAAGTTACAAGCCATAGAAGTTTCCACAATATAACTATAACACGCGTTCCCAATCCATAGAAGTTACAAGCCAAATCAAATAGAAGTTAAGTGTACAAACCAAATGAAAATTGGAAATTCGAATAGAAGTTAACATTTCAAACTAAATCAACTTAAAACTTTAAAAAGTAAAAATGCATTGATCAATTCTTCAAGCTTTGGGATATAGATGCATTTGGAGGAGGCATTGAACTTGTAGAAGATTGAGGTTGAGCTTGTGTCAAGCCTACATTACAAAGTACATATATATATATATATATATTAATAAGATGTAGAATAAGAATTAAAGTTGAATATTTAATAACAAATTTACTAAATAAATTAAAACATGTCTTACTTGTTTCCACTTCTTCCATTTCCTTGTAGAATTGAAGCTTATCTTCCGTTGGTTCTTTGTAGAAGTTTACTTCATCCGCCTTAAGCCAATCAGTCAAATGACAGTAATGACTATGTTGGAATAGTATTCAGTCGACCTAAAGTTGTTTGGAATATTATTCAGTCGACCTAAAGTTTCTGTGCTAAATGGCTCAAGCAATAGTATTCAGTCGACCTAAAGTTGTTTGGAATAGTATTCAGTCGATCTAAAGTTTTTGTGCTAAATGGCTCAAGCAATAGTAGTCAGTCGACCTAAAGTTGTTTGGAATAGTATTCAGTCGACCTAAAGTTTCTGTGCTAAATGGCTCAAGCAAGTCAACTCGTATGTCAACTCGTATCACAACACCACCACAGCGGCCATGGATCACCACACCACCACAGCAGCCTGTCAATAGCACTCTGATTTTTTTTATTAATTTCTAAAAATCAAACATAATCCTCAACTAAAAAAATTAAATTCTCTCTAAACAGAACATAACTTGGATGCTTAAAAATCAAACAGTTAATAAAAGGAAGTAGAACAATTAGGTTCATTGAATCTTCTCCATTATAATTGCCTATCAATAGATAAGCACAATTAAAACATCTCCAGTATTATTTGGGAATAGGAAGCCACTTCCTACCTTTTCAACGCCTCCATGTTAATTCATGAATTTGATTAAATCTATTTTTTATGTAGTTTTTGTAGGAACTGATTCTGCATTGAGTAACAAAATGATTCTGCATTAAGTAACAAACTGATTCTGCATTGAGTAATAAACTGATTCTGCATTGAGTAATAAACTCATTCTGTAGAAAACAAAAAAGTATAAAACTAATCTAATAATAGCTTCCAAAAAATGGAAAATAATCCATGTAATCCATGACATTCAAGCCCCGCGTGTCTAATCTTTTCTAAATCTAAGTTTCTGTCCAAAGTGGTTCGAGCCATCATCTTTAACAGTGAACCCCGTCACATTTCGAAATCAAATAACAATGAGTCGACCAAATACAGTTATGGAGTATATCATATAGTCGACCTAAGGTAACTCTGTGTTAGTTTCTGTGTTAAATGGCTCGAGCCATCTTTAACTGTAAATCCAAATGGGAAAATGATACATTTCCATGCCTTGGCTGGAAATAGATATACGACTTTGGTGACTCATGCAGTGTAGCAGATGTGTACCCTTAGAGAATGGGTGAAAAACAATTTTAAATTCGTATATGCATGCCCATACATACATACATATATATATATATATATTAAAAAATAGCATACCAATAATTTGGTATATTATTGGTATGTTATGTAATCCAAACTTGTGTACAAATTAGTATTTTGATATGTTATTTATTTTTTGTTTGGATACGTACCAAGCTACTGGTACATTTATATTATCATAATTTTGGTATGTAAAAAGTTAACGGCAAATTATGTGTAACCCTAAAACTTATCGGTATGTTTCAAGCTAATATGGGTACATTTTCATTCGGAACATGTATGTTTCAAGTTAGTAAGCATATAGTTTAATTTGATATGAATACATCTAATTTAGCACAGGTACGTTTTAGTTTGAGAATAAATTGTGTACATTTTAATTTGAGAATAAATTGTGTTGGTACATGTCAATGTTTATTTTTAAAGAACGATAATACATTTCAATTCAGTCATACTCAAATTTTTAGAGACTAAAGCAAAGAATGATAAATCTTTACTATCAAACAGGTGGTCAGCAACATAAAAAAAAAACCAAAACAAAATTAAAAAAATTAGGGCCACCACCTACATCTATCGCCTTCTCCTCTTCTCCAAACTTTTTTCCTCTCTGCACTTCCTCCCAAACAGCCGCCATGGATCACCACACCACCACAGCGGCCCGTCAATAGCACTCTGATTTTTTTTTATTAATTTCTAAAAATCAAACATAATCCTCAACTAAAAAAATTAAATTCTCTCTAAACAGAACATAACTTGGATGCTTAAAAATCAAACAGTTATGGAGTATAGCATTTAGTCCACCTAAGGTAACTCTGTGTTAGCTTCTGTGCTAAATAGCTCGAGCCATCTTTAACAGTGAACCCCGTCATATTTCGAATTCAAATAACAATGAGTAGACCAAATACAGTTATGGAGTATCTCATTTAGTCGACCTTTTAACACATCTTACAGGGAACGCGGATGGCACATCACGTGTTTTTATGTAAGTGATGAAAAAATTTAATTTTTAAGTTATTATCCTTTTAACACACATAAGTCATTATTTTTATAAAAACACGTGATGTACCATTTGATGTGACGTGAAAAATCTCTCTGCATGCATCTATATCTCTTTACTCCGTCCCTAACCATCTATTTGCTTCCCAAGGCCCGTTTATCATTGCTTCCCCCTTAAAAGCTGCAAACTCAGTCGTTTCAATTTCCCATCAATTCAATCCATCGGTGTTGGAATGCATGCAAGTCATATCTTTTGTTAAAATGCATGCATGAAATAAACATGTTGGATGACTAGTGAAGTTAGGCTAGTCAACCTTCTTTGTGTAAATTAGGCAAGTTAGGCAAGTTAGGCTTATGTTCTCTTTCTTTTCCTATATAATGTTTCATCTTGTAATTGTTTTGATATGAAATACACATCCAAAATTCAACATGGTATCAGAGCAGGAACTCGAAATTCCTGGCTCTGTTGATCGTTTCCGCTAAGTTTCTTTTACTCTAAGCCAAGATGGCTGGAGAACATTTACTCTAAGCCAAGATGGCTGGAGAACATTATGAAGCTGAGAGCTCGATGGATGCTTTAGCTCTACCTAACATTGTTCAAGTTTGTGGCACAAAGCCATTATTCTTTGTTTGCGGCACGAAGCCAGCCATTATTCTTTGTTTGCGGCACGAAGCCATTTCAAGTTTGTTTGTTTGCGGCACGAAGCCATTACTGTTTGTTTGCGGCACGAAGCCATTTCAAGTTCGTGTGTTTGCGGCACGAAGCCATTACTGGTTGTTTCCGGGTAAGTTGCGTTCCAAATGGGTTGGTCCTTTTATTGTCACTAATGTTTTCCCTCATAGTGCAGTGCAAATCAAAAGTTCAAGGACGCAGCAAGAATTCAAAGTGAATGGGCATCGATTGAAGCCCTATTACGAGATGTTTGAGGAGCATGTCGTGGAGGAGGTACCCCTCCATGCCGTGGAACCTAGTCAAGCTTAAACGGAGGTACCGTCCGGCTGAAAGACGTTAAAGCAAGCGCTTCTTGGGAGGCAACCCATGTGTTGAAACACGAGAAGAAGGAACTTTCACTCCAAACCCAGATTTGCGTCCCTAACCTATCTCTTTATTGCTATTACTTTGTCATTTGTGTTATGTTTGCTAGTTGTGTTAGTTGATTGTTTTTGTGTTAATCTATGTTTAAAACATTGAGGACAATGTTTGGTTTAAGTGTGGGTGGGTAAACAAGCTATTTTTGCATGAAATTCGTGGGATTTTATCACCTATCACTTCACATGTTGTTTCTCACTGTTTTAAAGTGTTTTTAGTGTTTTGATGTGTTTTAGTGTTATATAACAGAAAACCCTAGAAAAATTCGAAAAAGTTTGAAAAATACCAAAAAGAGTCGTTTTTTAGTCATTTTTTTGTGTTTTAGGGTACCTTCCAACACAATGATGAGGATTTGGTTTTTAATTGCATAACTGTTGAAGTAAGTTACAAACATGGATGAAAGTTTGATATGCTCTTTGGTTTATGCTTAGTTATAATTCATGAATTCACATGTAATCAAAAGAAAAATTAGTTTTTGTAACATGCTTGAAGGAAGAAACTCAAACTAACGCTACAACCCTGAGAGACTTGAGCTTTTAACGTTCTTTGGAGAGTTAATAATCTGTGCATTTGTTGTCTTCTAAAGTCGTTGCATGATCTCATTATTCTTTGCTTGGTTACTACTTAGAAGGCGTTTCATCATTTAGTTCCAAATACTAGAACTCATGCCTGTTTCATTCAAAGCATAAAATTGATTCGCATAACACATAACAAGATGAAGTTGTTAGTAAACCAAGAACCAAATAGCCGTACCCCATGTTCATTTGTTTTGTAGGTTTAAGCCCCGTTGAGCCTTGTTTAGCCTATGTTCTTTGTTAACCCACGTTATCCTTACCTAGCCTAGAATAGGACCATCCATGCCTTTGTTCTTAAAGCATAGTGACCATGACTTAGAATGAATTCCTTTTGATTATTCTTGTGCAGAAAAAACAAGTGTGGGGGAAGGAATTTATGTGTGGAAATTTGTGCCAAAAACAAGAATTGGGCATGAAAAAAAAAATATTGTGAAAAGAATGAAAAAGAGGTCAAAATAAGAAAGAACTCACAAGTGTTGGTTGTTGAAAATAGGGTCCAAAAATTTAAATTAGACCCTAAATATTGTGTATTTCACCCCCTTATGTGTCTAAGTGATTTTCTGCACGCAAAAGTGAATTCTAAGTGTCAAATTCATTACTTGTTTGCTATCGCTTTAAGAACTTTTGTTTATCCTTAACCTTTCTTTGTTAGCCAATACCCCTTAGCCCCGTTACAATCCTTAACTTCTATCTTGAGTGTTATGTATTTCAATATGTGGAGTTTGGGATTGGTTTGAGCATATGGTGTCCCTGGTTCTCGCATCTAAGTAGTAGCGTTCCATTCATGAGATCATATCTATAAATGCTTAATCATTCCAGAAAAGTGCTTCTTTTATAACATGTGTGAGTGTTCGTTTCCATGTTTACATCAATCTTCTCACATATACTTAGTATAGGGAGTGTAGTTAGAAAATCTGTGTGAAAATAAGAGTGTATCCAGTAAGGAATTGAGTGGATTCTCTAAGGCATGTTACTACGTCCATAATGTTGTTTTAAATGAGTAAATGTGAGCTAGTGAATGGTAACTATGATTAAGTATATGCTCAAGAGTAGGGATGACTAAAATCTGTGGGAATAATGATCTTTGGCATGTTATGTATCGTTGGAAATCCCTGTAGCAAATGTTGGAAGGTTAGGTTATGTTTTGTTTGTTTTATTTTGCTCGAGGACTAGCAAAAGCTAAGTGTGGGGGAAATTGATAGGAGCATATTTATACGACTTAGTTAGCTTGTTTTCTTGCTTTTAACTAGCTAAACTATGATAATTATAGTGTTTAAAGTTATTTTCGTGCAATTTCAGGTTTTAGTGTCAAAGTATGCAAAAAGAAGCAATTTGGAACATTCTAGAGCATTTTTGGGCCAAGATTGGATAGTGCAAGCATGGAGGCATGAGGATGAACGAATTTGAAGACAAAAGAGGCTATGAACATGCTAAAAATCTGGTGAAACAAATATAAGTTGCAAGAAGGGATAAATTTCTAGAAGGATTGACCAAAACTTCACTCAAAACCAAGAAATTCTTCAATGCCGTGGGCATTGATTCACTTTCACCAGAAATTTGAGTGATGATGCAATGCTTAAATCACCATGACATGTGAGTGGATGATGCAATGCTTAAATCACCATGACATGTGAATGGATGACTCAATACCTAACCCACCAACAATTCCCACTCTTTGCCATGCTCACCTACTCAATTCCACCAGAATTTTGTGTTAAACAAGTCCATCCTCTTCTTATAAATACCATGGCAGCAGCCTCATTCAAATCATCCAGAAATTAACCATTCTCCAAGCCTTCCCATGCCTCTCCCTACATATCTAAACCTTCCCCATCCATTCCTCCATATAACCAACCATTCAACCACCATAACCACCTTGTGCCGCCACCATTGAAGGAGAGGAGGAGTAGTGCCGTGCCTATGCAATCTGCAACTATTAGAGTGTTTGGAATTCTTTCTTCTTTTAATTCTATGTTCATGTTTAATTTAACTTGCTGTTCAATTATGTTAAACATGTGTAACTAATTTCTTTTTAGTTAGAGGCAAATTTGAAGCCATGGACATATGTTGGTTATGATTTGATTTACTCCAGTTATGAATTCATGAACTTTAGATGTGGTTTACTTTTCTGTTTTGATTAAGAACTTGTTTATATATGTGGGTTGAGGGTCGACACTTAATTTGCATGCCTAAACTTGATGCTAGGATATAAGAGAATTTCACCTAATCGTTATGAACTTATATTCATGAGTAGTAAAGATCGCTAGTCACGATTGTGTTTAAGTAAACCCTAGGCTGGATTAACATGCGTATTCCATAGTTATGAATGCCTAGTCAATGTTTATGATTTCCGTTGAACTTAATGATCTTTGTTGAATGTCTCTATCATGCGTATTCCATAGTTAGGGACTTTGATGAGGAATAATTTGGTTGTAATCAAGGAAGAAAATATCGGTAATATCGGAAATATCGGTAGTCCGAAAACACGGAAATATCAATGGAAATATCGGGATAATATCGATATCGATAAAAATTACATGGAAACCACGGAAATTGTAAGAAAAACTTGGAAATTTTTAATGAAACTTTGTAGGATGTTTATTTAGTCAATTATCTATTAGTTTATCACAAAAAATTGGAAGGAAATGCATTGCATGATGGATTTAACTGATTTAAGTTGATTATATAGCGAGCTGGCAAACATTGTGAGTGTAGAAAATATGTAGTAATTAATGAAAGAAGTTTAAACACACCATAATCATTTATATATAATTAATTAGTACAATATTTGGAGGTTTTATTTAGGATATTAAAAAAAAAAAGGGAGTGAATAAAATGATGAAGAATAATGTGCCGAATTTGACAATTTAAATTTCTTACACATAAGCATGCGTCTAGGCGTTGAAGTTCCAAATTATAGTATATCAATTAACAATTGAAAATCAATACATTGAATAAGACTAAACTTTAATTTGGATGCCGATTATGTTTTTTCAAGTTGATATAAAGTAAAAGTATTGAATTTTGGAAGCCAGGAGTGTGTCAATTGAATTTTGGGCGGCGTGCAAGGTATCAATCTCTTCGTCTCTTCGAGGGCTACAACTTTCCTTTTTGTTTCACTCAATTTCGTTGCGTATTGAAAAAGTTATACTCATTTGAATCTTACCCAGTTTCCGGCGACCTCAGTAGCTTTCGAGGCAATTTCCGGCCAAACCACAATGAGTCAGATGTCGTGTGAGGTACCATTCTCTTCGTCTCTTCGAGGGCTACAACTTTCCTTTTTGTTTCACTCAATTTCGTTGCGTATTGAAAAAGTTATACTCATTTGAATCTTACCTAGTTTCCGGCGACCTCAGTAGCTTTCGAGGCAATTTCCGGCCAAACCACTGCGAGTTGGCCGGTGTTCAAGGTATCAATCTCTTCGTCTCGTCGAGTAGTACAACTTTCCTTTTTGTTTCACTCAATTTCGTTGAGTATTGAAAAAGTTATACTCATTTGAATCTTACCCAGTTTCCGGCGACTACAGTGACTTTCAAGGCATTTTCCGGCCAAACCACGACGATTCAGACGTCGTGTAAGGTACCATTCTCTTCGTCTCTTCGAGGGCTACAACTTTCGTTTTTGTCTTGCTTGATTTCGTTGAGTGTTGACAAAGTTATGACCGTTTAAAGTGGGTATAAAATTTCGGCCGAAATTTTGATTTTTTCTCCCATTGGGTGAGTCCCACATCGCCCATGCAAGGAAGTGAGCAAGCCATTTTTCCTATAAAAGCCACACTCCCCTGTTGAGATATCCAAAGCTTGTTTGGTCTTCGGGCCATGATCAAGTGAAGTATGTGTTGAGTTTACTTAACATATTTAAGTATTTTTTTAATAAAATATTGTGATATTATCGATAATTTCGAAAATATCGCGATATTTTCGATATTATCAATAATATCGTGATATTTTAACGAAAATAGGTTGGATAGTTAAAAAAATTTCGGAATTAAAAAAAAACGATAATATCGGCGATATTTCGCCGATATTATCGATTTTTTCTTCCTTGGTTGTAATGCGTATTCCATTCAATCCAATGAATCTAGGGAAATCTAAGAGTTAATTTAAGCGGACCTAATTAACTTGGAACATTGTCATTCATCGTTTGTTGAAGTCATAACTGGGAATCAAATTATATGCATATGTTCATGTGTGGATAAGGAAATCTCTAACTAGTTTCTCATCATTCTATTTCATCACAATCTGTTTTGTTTTAAGTTTGTTTTCAAAGTTTAAGTTTTAAAGTTCAATTTTCGTCAAAACAAAACCCCTTGCTTTTAAGTCTTGCTTTTAGAGTCAAAACTTGTTTCCTTTAAATCTTTTGAGTTTTTTAAAGTTATATTTTCGTCCAAATCACTTGTTAGGTCTAGAATTGAGTCTTTTTTTATTGTTATTTGCTGTTTTGAGTGTTTTAAGTTAGTTTTGAGTTTATAGAGTCTAGTTTAGTGTTTTTGAGTCTTATATTTGTTGATTAGCATCCCTAGTTAATCCCCGGTCTAGAACGATCCCTACTTGCATCATTACTACAATTGTCATCAATAGGGTTTAATTTGTGTGTCAAGTAATTCTCACATCAAGTTTGGGCAATTTTCAAAGTTACGTAGTTCAATCGTTTCTTAACCAAATTCGACTCATAATATGTCAAAATGAAGATAGGAAAGTGTAGAATAAGATTATACCTATTTCGAAGCCCAATGATTGCCAAAAAATAGCCTCAAAGTTGACTAGTCCGAGTGAAAACTTGAAAACTCGCCGGAAACTAGGTAAATTTTAAACGTTCATAACTTCTTCAATACTCAACAAAATCAAGTAATTCAAAAACGAAAATCATACTTCTCGACGAGATGAAGATAATGGTACATTTTTCGACGGCTAAATCATCGTGATTTGGCCGAAAAATGGCTCGAAAGTGACTGTCTTAGTATCTAGTTAGCCACTTTCGAGCCATTTTCCGGCCAAACCATTGCGATTTAGCTGTCAAAAAGGTTCCATTCTCTTTGTCTCGTCGAGAAGTATGATTTTTGTTTTTTAATCACTTGATTTCGTTGAGTATTGAAAAAGTTATGAACGTTTAAAGTTTATCCAGTTTCCGACGAGTTTTCAAGTTTTCATTCAGACCAATCAACTTTGAGGCTATTTTCCGGTCATCTCTGGCAACCCTTGGGCTTTGAAATAGGTATAATCTTATTCTACACTGTCCTATCTTCATTTTGATATATTATGGGTCAAATTTGGTTAGAAACGATTGAGTTACGAAGCTTTGAAAATTGCCCAAACTTCCAGCAAAGAGCTCAGGGACACTTATTGGAGTTTTTAAAAGAATGACTAAAATGATGGATGGTGGACAATATCAGGGACCACTTTTATCGATTTGGAATCTCAGGAACCAAAGTGATGAGTTATGCAAATCTCAGGGACCATTTTGGCGATTTACCATTTTGTAAACATGATTACAATTTTTTACCTCAAATTTGACAAATTATTTATCTTTCAGTATTCTAAAAGTAACTGGAGTAAAAGTATTGCCATGAGAAAATTGTCAAAGTTAAAGGTATTTAGGTTATATTGGTTACAACCTTTATATTTGGGATTGTGCATTATAGTTAGACTTCTTATTTTATCATCATTGCTTACAAATTAACCATGAAAATCTAAAGCATTAAGTGCAAGCAAATGGATGGCAAGTTCATCCTTAGCTAGCCTATAACTTTGACTGAAAACTTATGAATCTGAAAATTTTGATTTAAGGACATTAAATGTTATCAGCATGTATTTAGAAATGAAATTACATGTCATATTTTCAGATTTTTTTAATCGTTTATGTTTTCCCATTTTATCTTCATAGTTGTTTTAAAGGAAAAATAGTAAAAATTGTATGAGAGATTACTCACATATGTGCAAATTGGATGGAATATATGCTGCTAAATTCTTCAACGAACATGGCAATATGACAATATGACATGCATAACCATAACACCATTATCATAGTAAACGAAAATGAAATCCAACATTTTTAATCTCTTATTGACTAAGGAACCCAACTCTTGATTTTCTTCCTGTACAATATATATGTGTAAAATGATACTGATGGATATAAGAGAATTCTAACTACACTGAGTAACTTTATTTTTTTTGTTAATCAGTAATTACCAAAGTGATAATAATGACCAAGCATAGTTTAGTTCGTGAAACCAAATTCTATCAGCCAAACAAAAAAAAATGACACCATAATAATCAGCAAGCAAAAAAAATATGGAATGGTTATGGTGCAATTCATAAATTTCATTTTTTCTGTACAATGAGCGAGTGCAAAAAGACTAAGTTAGATGATTGAAAATAATAAGAAATTGTTGTGATGGACACACACCCACAATTTATAAAATAATCACTTAAGAAATAAAAGATTGTCTAAAACAACACATCTTTGAGGCGCGTAGCACCCGTGATGCAAAAATGCCTCACACACACACGTTAGTGCGTGCGGAGAGGCTAGTAGTAAATTGATTAAACAATTATTATACTACTTATGATTTATGTATTGTTTTATTTGTATTTTATCTTTCTTAAATTTCCAATACAAGTATAATTTTTTACATTTATACAAAATATGCTAAATTCACTTAAATCCACCTAGTCCGTCTAGGCTCTAGGCCCCAGCACATCGCCCGACTAGCGCTTAGCACTTTTTAGAACCTTGGGTTCGATTCTCGCCAAAGACAAATTTGAACTACATTATTGCTAGCCGATTGTGAGACTTAGCCCACTCCTTACTCCCTTAGAGCACTTCCACCCTTAAAAGGCGTCCCTTGGTTATAGGCAACACAATCCCTCAAGTGAACAATTGCCTTTAGTGAATAATAATTGTCAAAGTGCATCTCCACCGCTAACTAAATAGCCAAGGCTATTGGTATTAAAGTATATTTATTATTTTTTAGTAAAATAATTAAAGATAATTTTATTTTTAATTTTAGATATGATGTTTAACCAAAGGTTAGGTAAATTTTTTTTCGTATTTTTAATATATTTTTTACCATTTTTTATAATTTTTAAGTAATTTAAAATTATGGTTAACGTCACTGTGGCATCTGCCTAGTACTACATAGCACAGGCGCTGGGCCTGTCGATTTGAGCCTGGAGGAGAAGTCGGGCTCTCTCCTGGAGCCCAGTGGATTTAACGTGGGCTGGAGCTGTTTTTTGGGGGAGGGGGATTCTAGAGCTCATCGCCCAGGGGATGTGGCTGGTGGGCTGGAGCTATTTATTTTTGTTTCTTTATTCGCCTTTTCCATCCCCCAAGCCCCAAGCGCTTCCTCCCTTCTCATCTCAAGAGGTGGGCACTTGAACTTGAAAACTGAAACCAAAACATAAATTAAATCGAATCATACCGAATAGTTTGATTTTACGGTTTCAAAACGATTTCAATTTGAAACCAAACCGAATGAAGGAAAAACGGTTTGATTTTGGTTCCGACCATCTGAAACCAAACCAAAACCGCATAAATTTATTAAATGTCAAATTTTAATTGATTGTTTCATTGAATTCATACATTTAATTTGAACACAACCACATATATCATGGACTCAACCACATCAGATGACCTCATAAATCTTTACTTTCTTCTAATATGTACTGCTCAACTTTATTCATCTAACTCTCTCCCTCGGTCTCGGTCTCGGTCTCGACTCTCCAGACACTCTCTCTCTCGGTCTCCCCTCCGGCCTCCCCTTCATTCCAGCTCCTAGCCTCTAGAGTTCAGAGTGCTATAGTATGGTAAGAATTATGATTTATAACTTGTTTTAGTTAAATTTACTTATATATTTGAGATTAATTTTAGGGTTAGGTTTAGGGTAGGGTTTTGAATCAAAAGGGGATTTGAGTATTCCATTCTAAGAGATTGAGCTGGCTCGCTCTCTGTTTTCAGTGATTAAATGCGGCTGAGCAGATTTGGAGGATTGGTTAAAGGGCTTGGAGTTGTGCAACCTCTTCTTCCTCCTCCTCCTCCTCCTCTGCCGCCGGTGATGGAACGATTGTTCGTGGCACTGGTAGCAAATAATTGAACCTCTACTCTGCCATCAACCAAGCGCTCCACATCGCCTTGGAAACTGATCCTCAGTCAGCACTTTCTTTCTCCAATTTACCTGTTGTATCTGCTTGCTTGCTTCATAATTTGGACTGAATTCAATCTGCAGTGTTTTTAATCGTTTTCTGAATTGGGTTTGCTCTGGATTCATTTAACTATTCTTGTTACTTGAATCGTATGTGATTGTGATGTGATCTTATCTCTTAGATCAGATGGTAATTTTGCTTTCGGTCTATTGACTCCACTGTAAACAATTATATATCCATTGCACACACCTACACGAATTGAATCCGCCCCCTTGATTAAGGAGATATTCACATTACTTTGGGCTGCATGTTGATTTCAATCCCTGCATCATGATGTGAACTCTCTTGAACTTAAGATTGAATGTGTATTGCATGCTTGGTTGCTGACTACAATTAATAATGCTGCATTTGGGCTATTGAAGGACTTGTTTTTAATGTCAAAAGTCAAAGCTTTTACTTGTTTATTAAATCTGGTGTAGCTTTCATTTCAAACTATTTGTTTGTTCACCTTCAAATACTTGTGGGCATCTAGTCAGAAATTAGTTGTGACTCAAACACCAATACTTTTTTTATTGAATTGGATGAAATGAGATACAACTAGATAACCATAATAACTTTTTCAAACAATGAAATCAAACCAAAATTGTTTAAAACCAAACCGAATCGAACCAAATAATTTGGTTTCATTTCGGTTTTAATCTCAAAACCACACCGCACCACACCAAACCGCAAAAACTTGCGGTTTTAGTTTTACTCAAAACCACACCGCCCCACGTCTCTTTTGTTTCCGCAAACCCTCAAACCCCAACTCTGCCCCCTCTTTTCCTTTTTTTTTTTTACTTCCAAAAAGTCCCTCCCACCTCCTGCCACCGTCTCTTCCAAATCCTTGGTTGCCCTTCTGATCCGACCCGCCACAACCCATTTCTCTATCTCACTGAACCTACTCGCCACCACAACAACCATCACCTTCCTTCAACTCAACGGCAGATCAACGTGCACAGCTCAAACGATTTCGAATTGAGTTCTCCTTCCAAAGCCCTTGCCCTGCCTTTTGTTCAACCGCTGAGCAACCTTTTTTTCTAAATTCAGGCCTGAAACAAAGTGGTAGAGAATGGAATCGACACTGGCTGAAGCAGCGGCAAAAGATGGAGAAGGAGTAGGAGGAGGTATTGTGCCCAGAACGGATTCTTTGGGAGCAGAGAAAGGGATGACGAATAGGAAGGAGAAGAGGAAAGCGATGAAGAAGATGAAGAGAAAGCAGACGAGGAAGGAGATGGCGCTGAAAGAGCGAGAGGAACATGACGCCATTCTCAACAATCCTCTAGAGCTTGCGAAGATTACGATGATCGAGCAAGAGGAGGCCGAGCGGTCGGAAAGAGAAAGGAAGATTTTCGAGGAGCGAGAGAGGGCGTGGATGGAAGCCATGGAGGTTAAGAGGAAGAAACAAATCGAAGAAGAAGAAGAGGAAGAACAAAGAAGAATCAAGGCTCTTGAGGAAGAAGACGAATTGTCTCGGAATGAACAGGTTGTTTTTTGTTTATCAATCTTTATGCTTTGGACTGCAGCTTTTGAATTTTGACTACGTAAATTAGCAGCATAATTTTGTAGTTGATTGATTTATTTGTTCAATTTGTGTTTGAGAATGTGCTCGAAATATGATAAGCAGAAATACTTGGTTGAATTAGTGATGAAATGTAGCTCAGGAAGAATAGTTTGCTGAATATATTAATTATCGTCTTGCTAAATATATTAGTTATTTAGTTGTCATTTGCTTTCTGGATTCTAATTATGCTATTCGTACCAGTGCTTTAATTCTGTTACATGTATGATTTCCTTTGTTTATTTTTGGTAAAGTTGTTTAGTGAAGATAGCATCATTTGTACCCGTTTTGTGGAGTAGTGGTCCTTTTATATGGGTGCAAGATGCTTCTGTTGTCAGTTGATATGATAGCTTCATGCCTGTGGTAAGAGGCGTTGTCTTTGATTTGGAAACAAAAGTATAGTGTTTGTGAAATGAAAGTTGTTAATGTTTGGTTAGCCCTTCTGCTATATTTGACAGGTAAGGTATATGCATTGTCTGCTTGAAGTGGGATAGTTTAAAATGCTATTTACAGGGCATATCAACTCCTTCTTAGCATTATGGTTCAAATTTCTTTTGGTTTGGAAATAGTTTGGGAGGAAATATACTTATTGCCTTAAAATTGGATTTTCACTATTGATTGGGGTACATATGGCAGGTCGAAAATGCAAATGACGGTAATGAGGTTGATGAGTGGGACTATGAAGAAGGACCCGCTGAAATCATCTGGCAAGGAAATGAGATCATTCTCAAGAAGAAAAGGGTCAAGATTCCTAAGAAAAACACTGACCAAGAAAGTAGAAAGAAGGTCTGCAACATGAATCTGGAACTTTGTATAGATATTTTGTAGGATAGATTATCCTACAGATAAGTTTCATTTTTGGTTTTACTGATGAGTTTAATTGTAGAGGTTGTCATTTGTTTGACAGGATTCTGATAGGCCTACATCAAATCCTCTCCCTCCACAATCTGAAGCTTTTTCTGATTATAAAAGTTCATCAATGTCAGCACAGCAGCTGATCGAGAGTGTTGCTCAACAAGTACCTCATTTTGGAACTGAGCAGGTATTCCTCTGTCATCTCATTATTGCCCTTATTACCCATTTATGTGTTGATAACTCTTTAGTCTTTATATCTCTTCTGACAATACTTCTTATATTTCATGAGTTGATGCTGCTATTTTGATCAGCAGTGAAGATCACTGTCTATAATCCTTTAAGTTATGTAATTTATATATGACAGGATAAAGCTCATTGCCCTTTCCATTTGAAAACTGGAGCTTGTCGGTTTGGTCAGCGTTGTAGCAGAGTCCATTTCTGTCCTGATAAATCTTCCACACTGCTTATCAAGAACATGTACAATGGTCCAGGCCTTGCTTGGGAGCAGGATGAGGGGCTCGAGGTCTGTTAATGCTGTCATGCCTTCCTGTGATTCTTGTATCCTATTTCTGACTTTGGGGGGTCTTCATATCCTTCTCTAATCTGTGAAACCTTTGGTTTATTGTTCCTAATCCTACTATGTTAAGTAGGCATATCCGACATCAAATGAACTTTTTTTCCCGTCGTTTGTGGTTGTTTTCAAGCATCAATCATCATAGACTATTGTATCATTTTTTTGAGCTGTTGTTTGTTTGAGGTTTTGTGTTTGATTGCATACCATGTGTCCTAGTTCAGGAATGTGGCTTAGTTCATTTTTTATTCTGTTCATTTGTGAAATGGTACTCTTCTTCTTTGACTTGATTGATCAGAGATTCATTTGCGATATTCGCTTTGGTGGGGACTCAAGCTTTCGGCCTTGGTTCAGTTGGAATCAAAGATACCCCAATAGTGTATCCTTCCTTGCTGGCAATAGTAACTTGTTACCACATAACGTATCCCTTGTTTTCTTATTCTTATTACCATTTATGACATAAGTTTTCTTCCCTATTTATTTCTTATTTAGACCTTTATTAACCAAGTGTGTGTTGACGTGTATCTCTACACGTGTTCTCATGCTTTGGAAGTAACTTTTATTCTAATTGCAAACATAACGTTTTATCAACTAAAAGAAAGCTGAGTTACAAGAAAATATGTATTTTTAAGGGATGTTATAGTCGTCTTTCATCATGATTTTTCTTTTATTTTATGCCAGTGAGAGATATTATGCTTCAGTGTCCATATTGAGATTGTTTTTTTCTTCTGTGTTCAATTGTATAATAAGTTCATGAGTTTACTGTAGTAATCCTACAAGTTTTCTTCCTCAACAACTCATAGTTTGTTGGGCAATATATCTGTTGTGGGAGGTGTTAAAGCTGTCTGATATCACATCTTACATCCCACAGTTTGTGATGGTTGGCTACAACTTTTAGAATTATCTGAATGCAGTTAACTCTTCTTCCACTCTAAACATGTCAAAGGCAAATGAAATGAAAAGAAGAAAGAATCTTTTATGAAAATTGAGCTGCTTATCTTTTCCACAATCAGAATCTGAAGAACGTAAATAATTCAGTTGGAGTTTGTATCATTATGATCTTTATTATTAAGCATTATAATGAACTGACAATCATAGTTTTTTATGAGGTTGCCATACATCTCTGTTAATTTCCTTTTGTTTCTGGCTGCTGGTGTGCTTCTTGTTAACTAATTGTAAATTTTTGTTTTGATAAAATTCTTTCTTTTCACGGCAAAAAAATAGGTACAAATCATATAATAAGCTTTTCTTATTTGCAGAATGTTTGGTTAGAAATGGAAAACTTTTCTTATTTTGATGATATAGTTACCAATTTTCCGTTTACAGTTTTTCTCTAAGATTCTATTGTATCAGGTAGATCTTTGAGTGTCACCATGTTGTGTTATGTTTTCCTTCATTTATCTCTAGGCATGTACAATGTTATTTCTTGTTAGTTGGACATATGCTACAAGTTAGAACCTGACAACAAATTAAGGCAATTCCAGTTTGTCCCTGTAATTCTTTTAAAATAACTATTTAAGGTACCAGATGGATTTGGCTTCTATATATTTGATGGTGACATATGCTTTAGTGAGTGAATCTGAACTCATCTACGTTGATATTCAAGTCAATTACACCTTTTTATAATGCAAAGTTGCAAGATTGTTCTTTTTTTTTTTAAACAGTCATTCTTAGTGTCTTTAAACAGTTGCCATACCTTTCTGAACACACTGATGTTTCCGTGTTTTGGTGGAGGATGTATGGCTCACCTGTTTTGTATCTTGACAAAATTTAATATTGGGACAGGCCAGTTGCCTCTTTCTATTTTAGTATATGCTGATGATATAATTTTCCTGGTTTCATATTGCTTCCCTCTTTTCAGTATACTGATGAGGAGGTTGAGCGCTGCTATGAAGAATTTTATGAGGATGTGCATACGGAATTCTTGAAGCTTGGAGAAATTATAAATTTCAAGGTTTCTGACAGCTTCTTTGTGATTACCAAAATACTTCATCTGTTTTCAAAAGTAAAAGGGCAATGGACTGAAATTCTAGACTTTTTCTTGTTACTTTCCTATTCACGCCATACAAATTTTCGGTTGGTAATGTTACAGTGACAAATGGAGTATCTGTGTCAGGTTTGCAGAAATGGTGCATTCCACTTGCGGGGAAATGTGTACATACACTACAAATCACTGGATTCAGCTGTTGTTGCTTATCAATCTGTTAATGGCCGCTACTTTGCTGGGAAACAGGTATTGCACTTTCTTTGTATTTGAATAAGTGCTTATGGGGTGTGATGAGGAAAATTTTCGTTTTTGGTACTCTATTGTTTGTTTGCATGTTGGTAGTGCAAAAGCACCCCTGTCATATCTCTGCCTACCTTGAAGTTTAATTTAATTGATATCTATACGAGTTGTATAATTGCTTCTAATTGCAGCTGGCTATCAGTTTAACTAACTTCCCTGCTTGCTATTTGACTAAACATTTTTGGGACATCCCTTTCTTTCTTGAATCTCTTTATTATATTTCACTTCCGTAAATGCTTAATTCCCTGCATTCTTGGCATCACCATCTTGAGGGGTGGTTTGTTGACCTAGTTGTTGTTTTTGGCAGATAAGTTGTGAATTTATCAATGTGACCAGATGGAAGGTTGCCATATGTGGGGAATATATGAAGTCGAGGTACAAGGTATTGTCAGTTCCTTCATTTCCCGTTGTCTTTTTTAGTCGTACTCTGTCTTGGTGTTAAATTTTTTTGTTGTACTTTTCAGATTGAATAAGATTTTACAGAATTTTGTTTTGGAGTAATAAACTAAGTTTTGGCTTTAATATGTCAATTCTAACCTTGAAGTCTGAGGATTCTCTTGTTGATAATCATTGTTGTTTAATGTTGCAGACATGTTCCCGTGGTACAGCTTGCAATTTTATCCACTGTTTCCGCAATCCTGGTGGAGACTATGAATGGGCTGATAGTGACAGACCACCCCCAAAATTCTGGGCTAGAAAAATGGTTGCTTTATTTGGTTATTCTGATGCGGATGATAAACCAATGGTGGAAGAAAATTTTGGACAGTGGAGGAACTCTAGCAAGATGTCATTGGGAGATTCTGAGAGGTATGCTTTACTTTAAGCAGCAGCTGTTGAATGTGTTGTCTATAGTACTTGTGAGATCTGTGTTACTGTAGCTTTTGGAATATAAAACAATAGTTGGCCTGCGTTCTACCAGCACAACTTATCATGGTATTAGATTGGGTATTTTTCATTCAAGTCACGACAACTTCAACTTCCCAGTTTACTTTGAAGTCCATGCAAAATAGCTAGAAAGACAGACCATCATGCATGTGAGAGTTTGCATTCTAGTAATTTTGTCTTGTTGTCATGCCTGTATTTACATAGCAAAAAAATTCCATCGCACACACACACACACGCTTATATATATCCTATTCCAACCATATGCAATTATACATCTGGGGCAAGTAAATAATTTTGGTAGAAAGCAGCAGGTGATGGTAACGTGACACTACAACTGCCCACATTCAGGAATTATTTTGTTGTGCTAAATTTTTCCAGGTGCTTGACATGCGATATTTTAATTTGGGTGAAGTTTGTATAATCTATAATCTCCTGATTTAATTATTTTATGTATTATGAATTTCTATGAGGGCGTAGTTTTCTGTTAGGTGTTAGATTTAGTGCTCCTTATTTTTGTTGGTCTATGTCATTCAACTCTTCTATATTAGCTTGCATTTTTCTTCGGTTTTTGCTTATAGATAGGTTCTCATAGTTTCCAGATTCATGGCAGGTATGGCTTGCGAAGATCTAGATCTAGAGGGAGGGACAGTGATTCTGGAAGAAGATATGACAATGAAAATTATGTTCTAGAGGGAACATGCCGTCAGAAGCGTACAGGTGATGAGGATCTGTGTGAAGAGAACAAGAACTTAAGAAACTACAACCCTAGGAGGAGCAGAAAGTGGGATGCTGAATCTGATGGAGAATTGTTGGAGAGGGAAATAGATAGAGACAGACACCGTGGACATACTAGGCATAACTCAAGACAGCAAAACAGGGACCATAAGAACAAAACCTATGAAACTGAATCTGAAGGGGATTTGTCGCAACGGAACAGAAGAGCACAGCATGGTACCAGGAAAAGCTCAAGCCAACAGCGGAAAGTAGAATCCCCAGATGAATATAGGGATCGGGAGAACAAAAATCATGAAGTGAATTGGGACTGGTCAGATAGGGACAGAGACAAAGATGCTGCATACCAGGACAATGGGAGACATTCTGGGCAAAAGAGGAAAGTGAGATGTCGGGGTGATCATAAGGACATCAAGAACAGAGCTCGTGATACTGATGGAGAGCGGTCAGACAACAACATGAAAGGTGATGAGCATGACAGTAGGAGGAAAAGCATGGAACCCTCGTCACACTCCAGCAAAGCTTCTAAATTCTCAAATCACGGGGGAAGAAGCACCAGGTCCTGTAGTACTGACTTAAGTGATGATCTGTTAGAAAACGATGCAGAAAGGCCCCCTAGTCATGCTTGGAAACGATCAAAACGCTTGGATGAAGTGTCAGATATTTCACATGATGATAAAGTCCCAACACTAGATTTGAAACATGGGCGTGATCATTTGAGCATAGAGATGAGGGAAGCTGATTCTCTAGTTGAAAATTTGAAATCACGTGGAACCCATGAGTCCAGCAGTGTGGGTCCAGATGATATAAGATTCAACTCTGATGTACTCACGGACAAAGAGGATCGCTGGGAACCCGAAAATAGTTCCGTTGAGAATGAGATATACCATACTTCTAAAAGAAAGGCTGGAAGTTCAGAGAGTTGCGATTCTGGCAGGCCAGGTCCATCTAAGGGAAGAGATGAATCATGTGATTTTGATTCGGAAGTCTACTACTACAGTAAAATTGGCCGGGAAAAAGGCGAAAAATCTGACAGGGTAACTCATTCCGAACATGGAAAATCAAGGAGAAAGTCTAGAAACAAGGATCGCAAGCTTGACAGTGAGGACAGACCTCGGCAGGGTAGCAGCCAATCAAGCCACAGGAGACACTCGAGTGGCTTGGATGATGCCACAGATTCATCCGATGGTGACAAAGAATCTGTAAGGAAACACAAGAGGCACCATGCAGGTCATAGATCTCGTGATCACAAACGACCTAGGTTAGCCCCTTGAGATTCGTCTCTAAGAGTTGTTAGAAGTCTGTCCACAAGGAAGAATGTAACTTATTACAAATTAAACCTGTTTATAGATATGTAGGCTGTGAAACTGTGTTCTCTCTCTTTTTTTTTTTTTTTTCCCAAAGGGGAACAACTGGTGGCAAGTCACGGTTATTCATCCCTTCCTCTTCTCCCTGACCACAAGTCTGGCTTCCACACCAGTAGAGGGTTTCAAACCTGAGACCTTCAATTTTTTGTTTTATGAAGTCTCGTAATTTGCTATTTACCACACCGTGTTCTCAGTTATCAGTTAGTTGTGAAACCCTGTTCTTATTATATTGGTTCCATGTTATCAGTTAGTTGTGAAACCCTGTTCTTATTGTATTGGTTCCATGTTTTCAAATGAAATTGTGAATGCGTTTTTTTTAAATGGGTTTTTTTTTAAATGAAATTGTGAATTGGTGCATTTTCGAATTCGATGTATATTATGATAGGTGTCTGCTCATACATCGGCTGGGAAAACGGTGGTGGCGTCGTATGCAATTGCAATCTCTCTAAGAAACAAGCAGAGAGTGATATACACTTCACCAATCAAAGCACTGAGCAACCAAAAGTATAGAGAGTTCGAAGAGGAGTTTTCCGACGTTGGTTTGATGACTGGCGATGTAACTATCGACCCCAATGCTTCCTGCTTGGTATGCAATGCACGCCTTTTTTTGGTTGGCTTTTTTGGGTGTTTTTTCATTGTTGGGCTTTTGTCATGATACTTTCAAATTTCATTTAGGTTATGACCACAGAAATCTGGCGTAGCATGCAGTACAAAGGGTCAGAGATAACGCGTGAGGTGGCTTGGATTATCTTTGATGAGGTGCATTGTATGCGTGATAGGGAGAGAGGTGTGGTGTGGGAAGAAAGCATTGTTATGGCTCCAAAGAATTCTCGGTTTGTGTTCCTCTCATCAACCGTGCCAAATGCTAAGGAATTTGCTGATTGGCTTGCAAAGATTCACCGTCAGCCGTGTCACATTGTCTACACTGATTATAGGCCAACTCCTCTGCAGCATTATATTGTCCCTTCTGGAGGGAATGGTCTGTACTTGGTAGTCGATGAAAAAGGAAAATTTCGCGAGGACAGCTTTCAAAAGGCTCTAAATGCTCTTGCTCCCCCTACCGATAGTGCTAAGAAGAAGGACAATGGCAAGTGGCAGAAGGGTTTGATCATGGGCAAGGCTGCTGAGGAAAGTGATATCTTCAAGATGGTCAAAATGATAATTCAGCGTCAGTATGATCCTGTGATACTTTTTAGCTTTAGCAAAAGGGAGTGTGAATCTCTTGCAAGTTGTAAACTATACATCTTTCAAATGAAGTCGGGTGCCACCAAGCCCCCATCCAATAAACTTCCCTTACTACTGTTGGCATAGTCTTATGCAGAGTGAACCTTTTGAACTTTGCCTACATGGTTCAGATATCGCGTGCTATGTTTTGATTATCTGTTCAATACCTTTGTCAACTTGTTGGATGAAAGATCAAGTGTATATGCATGTGTTGATTATTCATTCAGAAACTATACTACTTGGTTGGGAATCCTTTTGGACTATGTTCCAATTAAATATGGCTGTGTCTGAGTGCTGATTTGAACGTTTAAATCGAATTATTTTTGTTGTAATTCTTTAGTTTCTTTATCTTTGTGTGAGCACCAGTTTTTTGGTTCCAATTTTGTATTTTCTTTTTGGTGTCACAGATGGCAAAAATGGATCTAAATGGGGACAATGAGAAAGCAAATGTAGAAACCATCTTCTGGAGTGCTATGGATATGCTTTCTGATGACGACAAGAAGTTACCTCAGGCAAGCTTTCTTTTCTTCCTTTCTGAGCTGGCATTTCTGTTTAAGCATCCCTTTGTGATTGGGTTACATGAAGTAGTGTTATACTCTCTTTCAAGTATTATGTGCCAGAGAGGGGGAAGCTAACCAAATGTGGGATTCCATGGCTAGTTGTATCCGAAAAGTAGCAAAAGAGGTATTAGGAGAGTCCAAGGGTTTTGCCCCACACCAAAAGGAATCTTGGTGGTGGAATGAGGAGGTACAAACAAAGGTGAAGGCTAAGAAGGAATGTTGTAAAGCCTTATACAAGGATAGGACCGATGAAAATGGTGAAAGGTATAGAAAAGCGAAGCAAGAGGCGAAGAAAGCTGTGAGAGAAGCTAAGTTAGCGGCTTATGACGATATGTATAAACGACTAGATACCAAAGAAGGAGAGTTGGATATCTATAAACTAGCTAGAGCAAGGGAAAAGAAGACAAGGGACCTAAACCAAGTGAGGTGCATCAAGGATGAAGATGGAAAGGTTCTTGCTACAGAGAACGCGGTTAAAGACAGATGGAAAGGTTATTTTCATAATCTTTTCAATGAAGGACATGAAAGGAGTGCTTCTTTAGGGGAGTTGAGTAACTCAGAAGAGTGTAGAAACTACTCTTTTTATCGTAGAATCCGGAAGGAAGAAGTGGTTGTAGCTTTGAAGAAGATGAAGCATAGAAAAGCAGTAGGCCCAGACGATATACCAATCGAAGTGTGGAAAGTTTTGGGAGAGACAGGTATAACATGGCTCACTGACCTTTTCAATAGGATTTTGAAAACGAAGAAGATGCCAAATGAGTGGCGAACGAGCACTTTGGTGCCTATCTACAAGAATAAGGGCGATGTACAAAATTGCATGAACTATAGGGGTATTAAGCTAATGAGTCATACAATGAAGCTCTGGGAGAGAGTCATTGAGCATAGATTGAGGCAAGAGACACGGGTTTCGGACAACCAATTCGGGTTCATGCCAGGGCGCTCAACCATGGAGGCAATCTATCTCTTACGAAGATTGATGGAAAGATATAGAGATGGGAAAAAGGATTTACACATGGTCTTTATAGATTTGGAAAAAGCGTATGATAGGGTCCCAAGAGACATTCTTTGGAGGATTTTAGAGAAGAAAGGAGTACGAGTAGCATATATCCAAGCTATACAGGATATGTATGAAGGAGCAAAGACTGCCGTAAGAACTCATGAAGGACAAACCGAAAGCTTTCCCATAACTGTAGGATTACATCAAGGCTCATCCTTAAGTCCTTACCTTTTTGCGTTGGTAATGGATGAGTTAACAGGACATATTCAAGATGATATTCCTTGGTGTATGCTTTTCGCAGACGATATAGTGTTGATAGATGAAACTCAAGAAGGGGTAAATGCAAAGCTTAACCTTTGGAGAGAAGTGTTGGAATCTAAAGGTCTTCGCCTAAGCCGATCAAAGACAGAATATATGGAGTGCAAGTTCAGTGCAAATGGAGGCCAAAACGAGTTAGGGGTGAGGATCGGAGATCAAGAAATACCAAAGAGCGACCGTTTTCGTTACCTAGGATCTATCTTGCAAAAGAACGGAGAATTAGATGGAGATCTCAACCATAGAATACAAGCTGGATGGATGAAGTGGAAGAGTGCATCTGGCGTGTTGTGTGACCGTCGTATGCCACTGAAGCTCAAGGGAAAATTTTATAGGACGGCAATAAGGCCGGCGATGCTGTATGGCACAGAATGTTGGGCGGTGAAGCATCAACACGTACACAAAATGGGTGTAGCGGAGATGAGGATGCTTCGTTGGATGTGTGGGCACACGAGAAAGGATAAGATTAGGAATGAGGATATCCGGGGTAAAGTAGGAGTAGCCGAAATTGAAGGAAAGATGAGAGAAAATCGGTTACGGTGGTTTGGACATGTGCAAAGAAGGCCTACTGACGCTCCGATTAGAAGATGCGACTATGGGACAGAGGTTCAGGGCCGAAGGGGTAGAGGAAGACCCAGGAAAACTTTGAGAGAGACCCTAAGAAAAGACTTAGAGTACTTGGATCTAACGGAGGACATGACACAGGACAGAACACAATGGCGTTCTAAGATTCATATAGCCGATCCCACTCAGTGACTTGGATTTTCCAAGTCGCCAACTGAGAAGTTTTTCCTCGCTCGGGAAATTAAGGGAACACTACCTCAACCTACATGCTCCACTCACAAAGCTCCAACATACAAGCTTCAACAAAAGAAAATTCAAAGAACTTAGCGAAGAAGGCTTTGGTGATTTAACACAATACGTTGAAATGAAGGAAAGCTTATTTATTGATATCCCCGATAAATTACAAATATGTACATATACTTGAGTCAAAATAAACAAACAAGAGGGAGCCTTCACAAAGGTTGCTTAGGAGAAGTCTCGGCAGTCGGTAGAGCCCCAGAAAGAGAAGGCACCGGAGGGGGATCATTCGGAGCCTCAGTACTGGACAGAACCCTAGAAGGAGGAGGCATCAGAGGTTGATCATTTGGAGCTTCATTACGCGGTACAGCCCCAGAAGACGAAGGCAATAAATGCCTTTGGAACAAACCCACAAATCTCTGATGATCAAGTAAAACCTGACCATCAGATTCCTTCATCTGGTCAAGCTTCCTCTTCATGTTTGTAGCATAGTCATGTGCGAGCCGGTGCAACTGTTTATTCTCATGCTTGAGCCCTCTAATCTCCTGTTTGAGACTCATCACTTCAGCCGCCAATGATTCAACTTGGCGGGTTCGAGCAAATAGGCGTTGGGCCATATTAGACACAGAACCTGCACACTGAACACTAAGAGCCAGAGAATCCTTAACAGCCAACTCATCAGACCGTTTGGAAAGTAGTCTGTTATCTTTGGGAGTGAGAAGGTTCCTGGCCACTACCGCAGCGGTCATATCATTCTTCATCACGGAATCCCCAACGGTAAGAGGACCAGTAGGGGAGACGAATGATGGGCGCCATATGTTGTCTGGAGAAGGCGGGGCTGCCTCTTCAACAAGGTTCAAGTCAAAACGACGGTCGGAGGGGCCAGACATTTTCAAAGGTGTAGAAGAGAGAAGAGGTCGGACAAATCAAGATCTTAGAAGTGCAAGAATGGAGCTTCTACTGGTGGATATTCAAGTGTGCTTTGGAACTTAATGTCAGCCTCTATAAAAATCTGCACTCGACGAAGCTTCAGAAATCGAAGAGGCGTTTGCTTTCTCAAAAGCTGGGCTGCTCAGAGACCACGAGGGTCGATCTCAGAAATCGAAGAGGCGTTTGCTTTCTCAAAAGTTGGGCTGCTCAAAGACCACAAAGGCCGATCTCAGAAATCGAAGAGGTTTGCTTTCTCAAAAGCTGGGCTGCTCAGAGACCACGAGGGCCGATCTCAGAAATCGAAGAGGCACCTACTTTTCCAGCCTTGTCAGCACCTGTCACACGCACACTCAGCTTTGTGGAAATTATGGGCATTCTGTCGAAGATTTCTGGCGAAGTAGAAAGCACATGAATCGTACTGTTCAATCACCCACTTCCCACACGCAACAGTAGCTCATGGGTACCACATATAACTTTGCCAAAGTTCTCTGACAAAGTTGAGACTACTTTTCCAGCCTTGTCAGCACCTGTCACACGCACACTCAGCTTTGCGGAAATCATGGGCATTCTGTCGAAGATTTCTGGCGAAGTAGAAAGCACATGAATCGTACTGTTCAATCACCCACTTCCCACACGCAACAGTAGCTCATGGGTACCACATATAACTTTGCCAAAGTTCTCTGACAAAGTCGAGACACGTGAAGCTTGCAACTCTCACTACATCGCTCTGACCAAGAAGGGTAAAAGAATAGCAAAGAAACAACACTAACAAAGTTTAGACACATAAATTTTGAAGGCCTAGCTACCATATTATTACCCACAAGGGTAAAGGAACAGTACCACTGCTGGATAATCGGAAAGTCCCGGTGTGTCAACCTCTGTGCTTCATGGCAAGGTAGACTAGCAAACATGCCCAACCTTTACTCACATTCGAGAAAACACTCCCAACAAGATTGCTTGCCCCAAAATCGAAGAGGCACGTCCTCCGAATCTCGAGAGCCAGACTCCCAACATGATTACTTTCTCAAAAATCGAAGAGAGGGTAAAGGAACAGTACCATTGCTGGATAATTTGAAAGTCCCTGTGTGTCAACCTCTGTGCTTCGTGTCAAGGTAGACTAGCAAACATGCCCAACCTTTACTCACATTCGAGAAAACACCCCCAACAAGATTGCTTGCTCCAAAATCGAAGAGGCACCGCCCTCCGAATCTCGAGAGCCAGACTCCTAACATGATTACTTTCTCAAAAATCGAAGAGAGGGTAAAGGAACAGTACCACTGCTGGATAATTGGAAAGTCCCTGTGTGTCAACCTTTGTGCTTCGTGGCAAGGTAGACTAGCAAACATGCCCAACCTTTACTCATATTCGAGAAAACACTCCCAACAAGATTGCTTGCTCCAAAATCGAAGAGGCACCGCCCTTCGAATCTCGAGAGCCAGACTCCCAACATGATTACTTTCTCAAAAATCGAAGACATCGCTCTCCGAATCTCGAGAGCCAGACCCCAGCATGATTGCTTTCTCAAAAATCGAAGAGGCATCGTTCTCCGAATCTCGAGAGCCAGATTCCCGACAGGATTGCTTGTTCGAAAACCGAAGAGGCACCACTTTCCCAACTTCAAGAGCCGGATCTCCTTGGATAAAGCTTGTCTGTAATCTTCACACGCAACATCAGCTTTCCAGATACCACAGACCACTTTTTCAAAGTGCTCTGACAGAGTTAAAACTTGTGAAGCTGGCAGCTCCCACTACCGTGCTATGACCAAGCAGGGTAAAGGAATAGCATTATTACTTGATGTTAGGGAGACTCCTATATATGTCGACCTCCATCCCCAACGGACAGGCAGACCTGCAAAAATGCTCAACCCTTCCTCTTATCTGAGAGAGCACTCCCAACGAAGCCTTTCGAAATATTCAGCTTTCTTTCCCCCCGATAATACCTCTGTAAACAAGCTATACTAGAGCAAGAATATCTCATATCATCAGGGTTAAAAGCAAGAGTATCCCATATCATGCTTTTTCCCTGTCTTTTCCTTTGGCCTTGTTCTTACCTGCAAGACAAGGAGAAAGAGAGCAATCAGTCAGCACTTGGAATCAAGCTCCCAGCCAGGAACTGACTGCCTGGAACCCCTTACCCTGGCATTGCTCTCGAGTACTCATCTTCAACATCTTATGTTTCCAGGGAAGATACCGCATCTGCCTGAGGAACAGATAGGGCAAGTAAGAAGGATACAAGGAAGCATGTGGAGACAAGCGTAACAGCACACGTGCCGATACATCCACTACTCTGTCAAAAGCAAAAGTATCCCATATCAGCAGGGTCGAACGTACTCTAGATTTGATGGACTTGTTTTGACCCTCAAATTCTTCAGTCGGCCTTATACTTTGGAGGAAACCAGAAAACCCTCCAGCCCAGTTCAAGAATAAGTCTGTGGAAAGTTACTTCTTCAAAAGCAAAAGTATCCCATATCATCTCTTCTCATTTTTCTTCTCTTTATCCTTCATGCTGCCTGCAAGATAGGGAGAATGTGAACAATCAGCCGGAGCTCTGATTGCTTACCTTGTCTGTTACCTCTTTCAGCAGATCCCCTAGCTCGGCGACTTGGGGGACTCCTACTACATGGTTTGTATCGCGCTTGACCAAGCCTGAAACTACAAGTAAGCTTCAAGTGACATTGATACATTACCTTGTGCATCTCCACCAGTTACAGATACCACCCCTGGATGGAGGAAGAGTACTTCCAGAGAAGATTCCACATCTACCTATGAGACAGATAAGGAAAGTCAAGACGATACCACACTCCGGTACTTAGAAGTTTCGTGGTTACGAGATCATTCTCCCACAATATTTCCTAATGTCATTTATACTAAATCATTCACTTGTACTCCCTAAAGGAGAGCTTGAACCTATGTACTTGTGTAAACCCTTCACAATTAATGAGAACTCCTCTATTCCGTGGACGTAGCCAATCTGGGTGAACCACGTACATCTTGTGTTTGTTTTCCTATCTCTATCCATTTATATACTTATCCATACTAATGACCGGAGCAATCTAGCGAAGATCACAAAAAGTGACCGTTTTCGCTACCTATGATCTATCTTGCAAGAGAACGGAGAATTAGATGGAGATCTCAACCATAGAATACAAGCTGGATGGATGAAGTGTAAGAGTGTATCCGGCGTGTTGTGTGATCGTCGTAGGCCACAGAAGCTCAAGGGAAAATTTTATAGGACGGCAATAAGGCCAACGATGTTGTATGGCACAGAATGTTGGGCGGTGAAGCATCAACACGTACACAAAATGGGTGTAGCGGAGATGAGGATGCTTCGTGGGATGTATGGGCACACGAGAAAGGATAAGATTGGGAATGAGGATATCCAAGGTAAAGTAGGAGTAGCCAAAATTGAAGGAAATATGAGAGAAAATCGGTTCCGGTGATTTGGACATGTGCAAAGAAGGCCTACTGACGCTCCGGTCCGAAAATGTGACTACGAGACAGAAGTTCAGGGCCGAAGGGGTAGAGGAAGACCTAGGAAAACTTTGGAAGAGACCCTAAGAAAAGACTTGATTACTTGGATCTAACGGAGGACATGACACAAAACCGAGCGCAATGGCGTTCTAGGATTCATATAGCCGACCCCACTTAGTGGGAAAAGGCTTTGTTGTTGTTGTTGTATTCGGTCTCGAGTTAAACTTTGTGTGTGTGTGTGTCTTTCACTTCCTCCATGTATTTGTGTTATCTCATGACTTTGCAGTTGAGCAAGCAAGGTGGAGGTTTGATGGTTTAGTTAAAGCATATTGGAACTAGTACACATTTAATGGTTGGGTTCTTAAAATTAACGTCTAATAGGATAGCAAAAAGTTGCAGTAAAGTTACTTAATGTTGCTGAATAGATATTCAGATAAATTGGTGTTTAATTTTATTTGAAATTGGTGTTTAATTTTATTAGAGGTCGCACTTGGTGCGATGGCAAGTGCCTTCGCCCATGAGCGATAGGTCTCGGGTTCGAGACTTGGGAGCAGTCTCTCCATAAATGGGGGTAAGGCTAGCCGACATTCACCTCTCCCAGACCCTGCGTAAAGCGGGAGCCTTGTGCACTGGGTACGACCTTTAATGTCTTCTATTATATATATTTTTTTATATATCTGCCCAATACTTCTAAGAATTATGCTTTCTTTCATAGTAATATTCATTCCATGGTATACTGCTTAAACAGGTCTCACATATGCTACCCCTTTTGAAGCGTGGAATTGGTGTGCATCATTCTGGCTTGCTTCCAATTCTAAAGGAAGTGATTGAGATATTATTTCAGGAAGGTCTACTCAAGGTTGGGTCTAAATTCTATTTCATCTATTTTTATTGTATGCTTAATCTTTAAATTTGATTGGTTACTGTTTCATATATGTGATCCCAATCGGTATGTTCAAATCTTGACCAGCCAGTTGGCCTTTTTCTTTCATACTAATGTCTTGATCTTGTTATGGCTAGACTACTATGACCACTTTTAGCCAACCTCCAGATTGGTCTATTTTTTTTCTGGTAATGAATTCTCGTCCCTCATTTTCTATTGTAACCATAAAGTTCTTTTTTATTTTTTTGCTTTTAAACGAGGAATTCCATCACTTTGATGCCTTAGATATAATACTAAAATAATTTGAGTGGATTGAAATGCAGATATGTTACGAAGGATGATGTTGTGGAATTGAAGGGTAAAGTTGCTTGTGAAATCAGTAGTGCAGAGGAGTTGACCCTGACTGAGCTCATGTTCAATGGGGCTTTCAAGGACATAAAAGTGGAAGAGATGGTGTCTCTTCTCTCATGTTTTGTGTGGCAGGAGAAGCTTAAGGAAGCTATAAAACCAAGGGAAGAGCCTGACCTGCTATTTTCACAATTACAAGATACAGCTCAGAGGGTCACTGATGTTCAGCTTGAGTGCAAGGTAAAAGACTGGCTTCCTTTCTGGTACAGTTGAATATTTATTCTACCAGCTTCTGTGATCAGCTTGTATATCATCATTCTACCAGAGATTCGTCTTTAACACCTTAAAAGTAGAATGAGTTCAAATTTTCTAAAGACATTCAAACAATATGGTATGCATGCATATTCTGCAGTAAAATTTAGTTAGAAGCTGAGATTCGATTCATTGTAAAGTATCATTACCACCAAGAGATTCCGACGCATAGACTTAATGAAATGGTAGGGCAAGAGTTGCATCATTTGTACCATCTCTCTAATTGAGGTAGGGCCTGCCAACACATGTGGGTCCTATCTCTATTAGAGAGAGGGTACAAATATGTGGTAAGAGTTGCATTTTTGTACAAATTTCTATGGTCATTTCTCAGTGTACATATATTGATCGGTCCTGCTGGGTATATTGGTCTAAATTGGCTCAACTCTGTGTAGAATATGCGCTTGAATTTCTTTACACTATCACTGTATAGGTGATTTTAAGTGTCCATTAAAATGTTTTGTATTATATACACTACAGGTCGAAATTGATGTTGACAGCTTTGTGGGTTCATTTCGGCCTGATATTATGGAAGCTGTGTATGCATGGGCGGAAGGGTCCAAATTCTACGAGATCATGTCAGCTACACCCTTTTTGAAGGCAGCTTGATCAGGGCAATTAGGAGATTAGACGAGGTCCTTCAGTAACTTGTACAAGCAGCTAAGTCTGTTGGGGAAACTGAGTTTGAATCAAAATTCGAGGAGGCTGTTTCGAAGATCAAGAGGGACATTGTCTTTGCGTCTTCCCTATACTTGTAAAGGGAGTTTAGAAGTGGGAGGAGGGGGTTCGAAAGATTCATGCAGGAAGACTGCAAGTGGATGCATTTCATTCTCCGAGCGAGAGAGAGATGGTGGTTGTCGATTGACTCCTGGAACGAGCATCCTATAAAATTTTGTCCTCAACATGTACGTATTGTTTCCAATGTAGACCGTCGTTTTTTATTTGTCATTTTTGAGTTGATCCTGTCATTTTTTTTTTTTTTTTGGTTTATGTTATTCTACGATGAGCGGTTCCCTGTAATTTACCCAAGACCGAAACATTATACGATACAAATTTTTGCACGAGCTTTCTAATTTCTATGGCATGTATACTTCTAAGTGCACGTACAAGTATTATTAAATTGACATACCAATATACCATACCATTTCAGAAATGCTACTCTGCCAGTCTGCCTTGTACAACAATTCAACTGAGATATTTCACTACCGCAGGATTCCTACATGAATGCAAAAACACGGACAGAAGCAGTGAAGTAAATGGATGCCGAAGCCGACAACACAATTCAGGACCTGAGTGGCGGAGGCAGCAGCGTAACATCTCTCCTTTGTTGTTGCTTTGGGCGTTTGTGTTTGTGTAACCGGTACGCCATACACAGGATTTGGATCCGTTTATTGCTGATAAGATGCGGTCGGAATTGGATGGAGATACTGTGTGCTGCTGGCCTTGGTGTTGAAAGCAGTTTCTTGTTGGCTTGGAACTGGATCATGATGGTGATAGGCAAACTCTGGAGCAGGCTGGACTGGAGGTGCCAAGGGAGTCTCGTAGATGTAGTCAGCATCCAACCATGGTGGTAAGGGTGGAACCGAGGGTTGAGTTGAGGAGTATGAGCAGCAATAGTGGCCAGGTGGTGGCGGTGGTGGTCGTTGAGGTGGTGGGGGAGGATAATAGGGTTGGTGGTGAGTCTTCCTTTTTCTCGTTTTTTTTTTTTGACCAAAACCTGAGCTTCTTCACAGTTGTAATCATTTCTTCTCTTTTGACTGCAAGCAGTTGAAGGCCGGTGGTAGTCGGAATTTCGGTGAGAGCAGTAGCCTGAGCAGGAGGAATTGATAAGTTTGTCAAGAGGTTTGATAATTTGGTAATGGCATTTTCAATTTGGGTCGTTGGATTCGCTTTTGGTTTGCCGCTTTTGAATGTTCAAATCTTGTTATTTGTTACCGTTGTCCTTCCACTCACACCAAAGTCATCATTCATGGCACTCTAATTTTGTTGTCTAATAGCTAAATTCAGCATCGTGATAACAAGAGATTGATGAGTTTGAAACATAAAAGACTAAACTGATGAGTAGGTGAAAGATAAAGAGACCATTTGTGATATAAACCCTTAATATTTTGAACCCTAAATGACTAAACCCGTATTTGTAAATAACAAACAATAGTCTAACCGCATACATGATTACATGTACAATCAATCATCCATGCAACAAACATCATAAACTCTGGTATAAAGCACCTTCTATTGCCACATATCTTTCAAGGAGAGACAAAAAGGTTGTAAACACCGAAAAGCTTCTTCCTTAGAAAAACTCGGCGCAATTCGCTTGCAAGCAAGAGATACAAGGCTCTACACATTTATGTACAAAAGCTCGATTCAACATGTCTCAACAAGTACAAAAGGTAGAAAATAACTTTCAAAAAAAAAAAAAAAACAAAGAAGATGAACAACATGTACCTTGCCGTACACAGTGGAAAACTTTGGTAGGCAAGTTGGGTCCAAACAAGCAAGCACTACGAGCTCCTCGCGACAAAAGAACAAACAATAACCATAACACCCAAACTCTGCTGCAATCAACAATTCTTCGGATTGCATGTGCATTATAGACCCATTAACTTATTAAGAGATGTCTTATTCCTCCAACAAGGTAAGTATATTCTACCAGAGTAACATCAAGACAAGAAATAACCCAACCAACTAGGCTGCCAACCATTTTAAAATATACTCTAACAGAAGATAATGTCAGCACCAATAACAAAACTCTTTTAACATATTTAGGGACAGTTCGATAATTATTTCGTTTTTTAGTTTTTAATTTTCATTTTTGTGTTAGAGATAGAGGACAAAAACAAGAGAGGATGAGAGATATAGAAGAGTGGAGAAAGAATGGAAGGGGGCAGAGATGTAGAAGAAATGTAGACGGACGGTTACACAAAATGAAAACTAAAAAAAATCTAAAACTGTTTTTTAATTTGTTTTTACTTTCAAGATTTTGTTTTCATTCATTCGTCTTTTTGCTTCCCCTCCCTCCCACCACCTTCTTATCGATCCCTTCCCCATATCTCAAGCACAAAAGTGAAAACTAAAAACAAAATTGTTATCAAATAGTTTTCGTCTAAACACCATCATGCACACGTACAAAATCAGAGTGCAATATACAAGAAATAGTCTGAGAAATTACACATAATAAGACTACAAGGACATTGGTAACAAATAAGATACGATACGAACTCATTTGACTCCATATAAAGCAAAATAGACGAGACCTTGGCTTGTAGAATACAGAAAATAGTGTCCCAGTTGCAATGGCATGAGATGCAGTAGCCAGAACTCCAAGATGCATGCTGTGACTAGAAATAACAGAACACGGCTCCTTACTCCAACCCACATCCCATCCAACCTAAAGCAATCATATTTTTACGTTACCTGGACCTTACAACCACACTAATCTGCAACATCTACAGAACATTACATGGCTATAGGGAAAAAGAAAATATGAATTAGTTTGTTTAACTTGATGATTTTTTTCTTGGTTGGAATTACTTGGTAATTAATAATAGGGAAAAAGAAAATATTAATTAGGCCTAGTGGAGAATTATTATCTGCGCTTCCAATTTCTACCACTGTTTATCAATTAGGCCTAAGTGTTCGATTATTGGGTTCCGTTGACGAGAGACAAAAAAAAACAAAACTTCTGCGGTTTTGTTTCCTCTCATCTCCAATGCTTAAGTATACATGCATCTCATGTGTAGGCTAGGCTACATATAAGATGAGGAACATGAGCAAGTTTCCATACACTCCAAGGCAAGACAGGGCGAGCCGCACTGGTTTTATCCCCTAGGTTAAAATTAAATATGGTTGTTGTAACACTATACTTTTTCCTTGTATTTGAAATAATTTATTGTAATTAAACTTTATTTGTGAAATAATGCATAAAGAAAAAGAAAAAAAAATATGTGAATAGCAATCGCCTTAGTCTTTGCCCTCACCCTCGCGCTCCCTCTTCCCTCTTCCCAAACAGGCGGACTAGCACAAAGACAAATACGGTTTAGAGCGAATTTCATTGCCCTTGCCCTTACCCTCTTCAAATGGGTGGACTTGCTCTAAGAAGTTGAAATTTTTCAGGGGCGTTCCATTTTGCATAAATAACTATTTCAGTAAACATGAAAAGTAACTAATAAGTGAGAAATAAGAAATATGACCCTTTTTTTTTTGTTTTGGACAAACGATATTATCTACACTAAAGGGGTAGGAAAACGGGCTAAGCCTCACAATGAGCTAGCAATAATGTGGTTTAAATTCGCATTTGACGAGAATCGAACCTAAGACCTATCACCTACCAGGGAAAGAAATAGAATACCACAAGCATTGGGTGTTTGTTTGGTACTAGGTAGTATGGAATACCACAAGCATTGAATGACGTAGATTCCGTGAATCCAAACTATTAAATGCCCGTATCAGTATGAAAGTAAGTTAGGCCCTTCTTGTTCTTCCCTTCTTTAAATAAATAAATAGATAGATGGTGATAGATTATTGCATTCTCACAGCTGAGCCCACGAAAATCTTCGTTAATCTCTAATAACAATTAGAATGTGATTAGGTTTCCTTAATAATAATGACAACAAACAAACAACTAGAATGCTATTAGACAAGTGATTAGATTTCCTTAATAATAATAATAACAACATACAATTAGAATGTGATTAGATTTCCTTAACAATAATAATTAGAATGTGAATGGATTTCCTTAACAATAATAACAACAAACAGGTATAATATCTGATTAGATTTCCTTCCTTAAGACCGACCATCTTTTCTTTACCGAATTTCTAAGGTGCTGCCGAGCATCGCATCGCATCGGATGGGATCGGATGCACCAATTAAATGACCCCTGAACCCACACACAAGAGGAACGCCCTTTCCACCACTGATCCATCTTTCATTGTTTTAGGAAAGTAAAACAACATCCAGAACATTAGACACCTGCTGCTAAAAGTGAAGCATACCCTCTCAGAATCTGCCATTGACATCTTGCTAGAGTTTCTCGCCTGTTCAAAATTTTCTTCCACCATTGGTTTTCCCATCTCAGAATAACCAAACAAAAGCAACCAAATCTTGTTCAATCTGAAAAATACAACCAGAATTTAACACCAAGAAAGAGTAGGACTCACATAGAAAACGGGATGTGAAGGGCAACTAACATGCTATGGAAGTGAAAATTTCCTGCATATGGCAACCTCCCATGTGGTCGCATCGATAAATCCACAACTCATCTGCCAATAACGACAACTAGGTCGACAAAACCACCCCTAAAGATGGAGGTTCTGCAGAACGTCAACAATGCAGGGTTATTAACATGCTATGGAGAAAGAAAGGGATATCTCCAAAACGTTTAGCCAAATGGAAAGCAGGGAAGTAAGTTAGTTAAACTGATAGCCAGCTACAGTTGGAAGCAATTATGCAACTCATACAAAAATATCAATCAAATTAAGAGGGATTTTGCACACAAAAAACCACCTGGTCTTTTAAGGGGCTGTGGATTTGCCAACCAAAGAATTTTCTTTTTTGGTAAATTACCACATAGAGTTTGATGGTGGTGCTAATGTGCCAGTTCCATCTAGACAAACATATCCTTGAATTTAACCAAAGAGGCACATTAGCACCAACATCAAACTCTAGGTGGTAAATTGTGCAAATGTCTCTTAAATTAAACTTCAAGGTAGGTAGAGATATGACTGCAGGGGTGCTTTTGCATGAAACCACATACACTCAACAAATAATAGAGTAGCAAAATACGAAATTTGGTCTCATTGCCCCCTCCCTCCCATAAGCACTTATTCAACATTATACAGAGGAAGCGCAATACCTATTTTCCAGCAAAGTAGCGACCATTGACAGATTGAAGTGCAACAACAGCTGAATTCAGCGATTCCTTGACCCTTTTCTTCTTGAAAATCATCTCATTTCCTTGCACGGTGATTTCAGCAGGCCCTTATTGTACATTGTCCCCCAATCATCATCCTCGCTACCTTCCCTTGAATTTTGGACCTGCCATACACACCGCAAGCAATGGTGAAGAACTATAGTTTTTAGGCAATAGGCATACTATTTTCTCCCTAACTACTACTGTTTTTTAGGCAATAGGTACAGTCCAAAAACTAAAAGACCCAAGGCCCACCAACCAAAACCTCACCTAAAATGCACATATCTAACCAAATAACAACCCACATCCCATGTAAAGACAATCTAAAGCATCCAACCAAAGGCAATCATATTTTTAGGTTACCTGGACCTTACAATCACACGAATCTGCAACATCAACAGCACATTACATGGCTATAGGGACTCCAAGTTCATGAAACACTTTAGTAAGTACCATCACTACGATACACAAAGCACATCCAACACCATATTGAGTCCACATAGCATATGTTATACTGCAGCTCCAAATTTAGAGGGAAGTCAAAAAGAGAGGTGGGATATCATCCTTTACAGGTCACTATATATCTCTTCATTGTACAGGTTGTCCATTGACTACAGCTATTTGTATTAAACAGTAATTCCTTATGGTTTTTGACATTTTGAAGCAAAAACATCATTTCAAAGGATGCAGTTACACAATTCAACCCACTGAGCCAATAAATCCAAGGACTAACGAAAAACAGCATGGTTACCTGTAGATAAACTTAAAGCTCGGACGTACCTGTTCCATAAGACCATGTGGAAAGTAATAAACCCGCTCCCCTTCATGTGGAAGGGTGACGAGGGGACCAGCGCAAGCATCCTATAAATGTTTTACTTGGATTCTTTTCACTCCTTGGCTTATTAGATGATACATTGTTTTGTTGTCGGCTTATCATCCTAACTTTAAACTACATAAAAACTTGGATGTATCATGTTAGGTAGATCACTATCCACTGGATGTAGGTAGCATAAGATATGGCTATCAAATCACACGAGGAACAATTCCCTTACATAGCCATGACCTGTGGTAATCCTTAAACTAAAAGGATCAGAATTTTTCTATAAATGCAAAATGAAGTTTTATAAGTGAGCCAATTCTTAGGGTCTATAAAAACTCAAACATTCCAGTTTAATTAAGTCATCCAGCACTTAGCCTTCTGTCAGAAAACTTGACATACTCCTGCTCATTCACTACAATGAATTTATAACTTCTCTACAAAACTTAAATACGTTTATGGTAAAACAATTTTAGTAAAAGCATTAATAAAATAATTACTCCCAAAAATCTAACTAAGGCATGCCCTCAATAAGATTTGTATCCACATTAATGCATAGTTTGATACCCTACTCTTATCGCTAGGTGCAAGAGTTTGATTGCCATCACTTTATGTACTAGAAATTGGCAATTTAACCTCCGAGTTGTTTTGGTGCAATTTGAATGGGAGAACCAACATTGAAGACACAAGTAGTATATTGTCAAGCAAGGAGTATAAAGTTATAAACCAACCATCTAAAATAAAAACACGAACAAAGTGCCAGCACAATCACACTGGCTATAAGGGAAAGAAGAGGGAGAGAGAGAGAGAGAGCAAATAATTGAAAGAAGCAGACTAAAAACTAACTGAGTCGAGTCAGTCGCACACAGCCAGGTTCTCATACTCTTTGCCAGAGATGGCTGCTTCCATGACATGGTACGGGCCAACTTCCCCATTGCTATCCAAGAACAACTTCAACAAGTTGTCCGAGAAGCCATCCAGGGTGCTCACCCCTGGTCGCCTACAAGGCGCCACGGGAGTCCCCCATGACTGGAGCTTCCAATACACAATCTGCGGCACCGCATCTTCGTACCCTTTCACCTTAAACTTGTTTTGTATTGCCTCATAATCAGACTCCGCCAGGTCAATGGTTTGGAAGTCGGTCAACACCAAGACCTTCTTGATCATCTGATCCGGCCTCAAATTCCCATCCACAGCCACCTCAAGAATCAGATCAAACACTTTGCCAAGATCAATTTCCAGGGCGCAATGCATCCTCCTCACAAACGCGCACTTGGACTTAAGATCATCATCGCCCTGCGGTGTGGCCAAATTATGCAGCTGAGGGTTCGGACTGAAATTGATCACCTTTCCTTTCCACGGCTCTTCACTCAGTTGGGACGCCAAGACTGACAAGGCCACCGACACATTCATGTGGGCCACTGTAGGCGAGACGTTACACACGGCCAAGCAGTTGCTCAACTTATTGCCCTGCTTCAAGTAGATGTCCTCCACCATTCTCCTCCACTGAAGCTCAGCTGCTTGCCCGACATCCTCATCATCCACGTACCCTATGATGTCATGTGGGAGGAGAGCGCCGGGCTCAATGGGCTGGCCGAGGCCGCCTTTCAACTCATCTAAATACTTCTTAACGGGGCAGAATCCTCGATGAGTGAGCGAGGAGTTAGAGAGCAAGAAGTTTGTCAAGGGCACCAACACCTCCGTCCGGAGGCGAGCTCGGACTCTCTGGGCGTAATCAAGGCCTTGGTATTCCTCCTCCGGGCATGATTCTTCTCGGGGGAAAAGAATCCTGGCAATGCTTTCGCAGAGCAGAGTGGAGCGGTCCAGGGAGGAGCCGATGGGAGGGCAATACAACGCTGCTGAGCTTATGTCCATGTAAGGCTGCTGCTGCTGCTGCTTCAAGTTTCGCATATCGGAGCGCAAGTGGTCTGCAAAGAGATCAGAAACCCGGTCGAGTAAGAAGCGATAATCCGAGTCACGCTCGTACCTGTCACCGGCTCGTGCAAGGCGGTTGAGAATCTGGACGAAGTCATCCATAGTCCCGAGGCGGCGTTGCAGGCAAGAGTCTTGGGGTGGTTGCGGTGGAGCCATAAGGCGGCACTGTAGAAGGCTTTTTCATCAGATTTTCCGAGATCATTCGAATCGTCCCGTAGGTTACAAATGAGCTTGAGGGTGGTGAGGGGATTGTGGGACCAGGCCATCGGCAGCACTTGGTTGAGATATTTATAGGCCATCCGGGTCCGGGTGGCTGAGTCTGGTGATCGGATCATATTTATATATATTTTTATTTCGAATTCGCTCGTCTTTTCTTAGTTAGTTGTTTATATTTTGAGTTATTTACGTTATTTTTGTATTTATAGAAATTGTTATGCTAAGAAAATAAAATAGCACAAATGAATTTTAAATAATAAACAAAAAAGAAAAAAATAAAAAATAGAAAGTAGATAGCTTCTGTTGTTGTGATTTTTGGGCTGGCTATGTAAAAGTTGCGTACTGTTAACGTTAAACACTCCCAGAATCAATTTTTCTTACATGCTTGACAGGTCTTTGGTCCACGGAGCCATCATTTCTGCTTTTCTGACTATTGCTCAAGCCATGACTGATCAAGGATGTATATAGAGCAGAAGAATATTGTACAATTGGAGAGAGAGAAAGACGGATCCAAGAGAGAAAGGCAGCAAGGCTGCCAGAAAGAGGAATAAAAAAATTAAAAGGAAGCTGCCTTTGCAGCTGGAAAGAAAAAAAAGGAGAAACAAGAAAGAAATTGGGGAGACACGGGGGGGACGGACAGAGTAGCGCAAGGAATAGAAAAATAAAAGAGCTGCCTTTGGCAGCTTTGAACAGCACACAGAAAGTAGAAAAATAATAGGAGGACTGAAGAAAGGAATAACACGCAAAAAAAAAGGCTGGCGAAGAAACGAAGCGGGACAGAGAGTTAAGGTCAGGAAAGATATAGCTGCTTTGCAGCTGAGTGAGGACAGAGGAAGGCAGCCTCGCTGCCAGAAAGAAAAAATACAGAGAAAAAGAGGAGAGAAGGCGCGAGGAGTGAGCACAGGAAGGAAGGCACGGAAGTAAGCACAGAGAGCAAGGCAGCAAGAAAAATTAGAGGCTTCAATCTAGTTTCTTGGTTTTATCTTCTCAAACCCATGTTTTACTTTTGGTTTAATTTGAAAATAATGTGTAACTAATTTTTAGTAGTTAGGGGCTGTTTTGAAGCCCCGAATATGATCGTAAATTTGTTGTGATATTTTGTTTGAATGACTTTTATGAAAGGATGAAAATTGTTTCACTACTTATCTCATTGATAAATTCTTTATGTGTTTCTATGGATGCATACATAGTGAGCATATCTAGGATTTTAATGCTATGAATATATGTCTGCTTGCCCTTGTTGAATGAGGACCTACATATGTTCTAGAGTAGCACTTGTTAATTGTGGTTAACATGTGAAACGATTTCTAGGAGAAGTAAGACAACACCAGTACTTACGATGCCTTGTGATGACTCAAACTCTTTTTATTCTTAATGATTTCTACTTGTTAAATCTATGAACACGCCATTCTAGATTGCATGCTAGGGACTAAGTTAAGTTGAAAACGCCATTCTCTTAACATACTACGTAAGAAAGAGTAATAGGTTGTGTTCTAACATTGAGCCAACTTGAGCATCTTCATCCGGAAATAAAAGGAATTTGAATGAAACATAACATACTTGCATGATTATTTGGTGGTGGAAAGCATGTCCCCTAACTCATTTTCTTAACTTGTGAATTAAAATCTATTGGTATTATTTAAAATTGGTTTCTGTACTGTTTTTGTACGATTTAATTTAAATAGCAAATCAATTCCAAAAATCCCGAAAATTTGTGTGAGCATAGCTTGGTGTGTCTAGTTTATGTGTATAAAATTTCATTGCATTTGGATAAGTATAAGTTAGTCTAATAATTATTGTTTGGTGGCTGGTCAGTGGAGACAGCCACCCGTTTTTGTGATATTTTAAGTATTTGGATAAAACAATCATCTGCGGGAAAGACCCTTATTTTCATATGCTACAATTGACAAATCTTAGTGTTAATAAGGAAAATTAATAGGATTATTGTGTGCTACTTTGTGGTGCGTTATAATTCCCTACCATCTGGTTGGACTTGGACGCCAAAATATAGATCAAGGCAAGGGTCCCCCATGGATTGGGGTTGTTTGCGCAGATCTGCGTCTGAAGGCGGGGGAGGACGAAGAAGAAGATCAGCAGCAGCGGTTGTATAATTGCTTGCCTTCACAACCGAGGGGAGGATTTTTTTGGCAGGATTCGTTATCATCATCTTCATGGTTACTTTGTTTTTGCGGTTTTGTTCGCAGGGCCGGGGCGTTGGGTGTTTCTTTGTTTTTGTTGTTTTTTTGAAACCGGTTTTGTTCGCAGGGTCGGGGCGTTGGGTGTTTCTTTGTTAGTAGGATGGAATACCACGACAATTGAATGACGTAGATCCCGGAGAACCAAACTATTAAATGGCCGTATCACTATCAGCAGTGAGAATGCAATAATCTATTGTCATCTATAAATAAGAGAAGAACAAACAAACAACTAGAATGTGATTAGGTTTCCTTAATAATAATGACAACAAACAAACAACTAGAATGCAATTAGATTTCCTTAATAATAATAATAACAACAAACAATTAGAATGTGATTAGATTTCCTTAACGATAATAATTAGAATGCGAATGGATTTCCTTAACAATAATAACAACAAACAAGTATTAGAATGCGAATGGATTTCCTTAACAATAATTAGAATGCGATTAAATTATCAAGTCTTACATTTCAAGAAGTTGAATCCACGGAGAATAATATTTTAGTTAAACATCTGCAAGACGAGCTTAGAAACTTTGTAAGTTTTGTTGTCGATGTTTTCTTTCTAATGAATAAAATTGTTTCTTCCTATTGAATCTTCAGGTTCTCTATGAAGTTGATTGATGATCATTCTTAATTAGTTCTTTTTTTTTACAAAAAAATCTTCAGCCCTCGAAAGATTAATTTTTGGTTTGGCGGTTCATAAAATTCTGAACATTAATGATTAAGTAGCCAATCTGTCTGTATATGTTCGATGGTGCATGCATTGTTAGTTTGGTAATGTGATTTGGGTCATTTGGCCTAGGGGTAAAGAGTATATTGTTATGCGTAGTTGTGGTAGTTTGAGTTTTGCCTCATCAACCTTTTATATTTCAGCATAGATTTTGTATTATTATAGAAGATGAAGAAGGGTAAAAGTTTATCATTTGGTATAAAAGAAATTGTAGAATTCTGAACAAAAAAAAAAATTTAAAATACTTTGGGCGAGAATATTTTCTTTTGTGTTATTAGGAGCTTCGGTTTCAAGTTTGAACAGATTTCGACAAGCTCCCGTTTGAAAGAGAGTTGTGTATGACTGATTTCATCTTTTCTAGACTAATATCTTTCTCTTGACTAGATATGTCCCTCCTTTGACTACTCTGCATTTCTTGTGTATTTCAATAACATTTTCTTTCTAAATTCCTAGGATGCTGAAGTAAGGGAAGCAAGAAAGCTGAAGTCAGCTCATGAAAATGTTGAGTTATTGAAGGAAAAATTGTTGGAAGAAAAGAGTCGTAGAGAGAGGGTAGAAGCAGAGTTATCCAAACGACAAGAATTACAGCTTAGTATGAAGAAGTTGGAGGATGAATTGACTTCTTGGAAGTTGATCATTGAAGACATTCCAGGCGTGTCATGTTTTGAGGATTTACCAGTTAAATTCGCATCATTACAAAAGTATGTGAATAGCTCATTTCAGTCCTTTGAACCAGCATTGTTAGATCATTTAGACGAATGATCTAATTCATAAGCAGAGGCCTAAACAGTGAGGCTTTCCTTGATGCATCTTATTCTTCTTCCATTGACAGATTGATGTGCAACTACAGTTGAATCCAGCGATTCCTTGACCCTTTTCTTCTTGAAAATCATCTCATTTCCTTGCGGGGTGATTTCAGCAGGCGCCTTATTGTACATTGTCCCCCAATCATCAACCTCACTACCGTCCTTTGAATTCCGGACCTGCCATACACACCGCAAGCAATAGGCAATAGGCATAACTAGCAAAAATGCCCGCGCGTTGCTGCGGGACTTGAATGCACCAGCCTTAACCACATGAATAAGACAGTTAACCTGAAAAAAGAATTCAACATAATCATGAATGAACAAAAAGGATAAATGAGTGAACGGTGTCGGTAAGATGAGCAGTTCGGCTTTTATATACATTCAACCGAGCTGATTACAAAAGATACAGTTGCAAAAAAATGCTCTGTTTCCTGAGAAACAGAAGCAACATGCATTTAACACTTATATCGCCCTTCAAGTTAAGATGGCAAAATATATGACCTACAGGCAAGGCACGTGGTTTAACAGCTAAACAAAAAAGCAAAAAAAGAGAGATTAAGGCATTTAAATAATTAGACGAAATAGATGGAGATTAGTAAAAAGTTGGGGAGGGAAGTGATAATCTCTACAGTGGCATTGGGCTGGCAGCCAGCCTCAGAAGTACCTCAAGAGGAAACAAATCAAACACACTGCATTAGCAATTTGATTTACGAAGCAGAATGACATAAAGCAAAGAATGAGTCGACCAAATAACAATGAGCCATCATCTTTAACAGTGAACCCCGTCATATTTCGAAATCAAATAACAATGAGTCGACCAAATACAGTTATGGAGTATATCATTTAGTCGACCTAAGGTAACTCTGTGTTAGTTTCTGTGTTAAATGGCTCGAGCCATCTTTAACTGTAAATCCAAATGGGAAAATGATACATTTCCATGCCTTGGCTGGAAATAGATATACGACTTTGGTGACTCATGCAGTGTAGCAGATGTGTACCCTTAGAGAATGGGTGAAAAACAATTTTGAATTCGTATATGCATGCCCATACATACATACATACATATATATATATATATATATATATATATATTAAAAAATAGCATACCAATAATTTGGTATATTATTGGTATGTGTTGGAATGCATGCAAGTCATATCTTTTGTTAAAATGCATCCATGAAATAAACATGTTGGATGACTAGTGAATTTAGGCTAGTCAACCTTCTTTGTGTAAATTAGGCAAGTTAGGCAAGTTAGGAAATTAGGCAAGTTAGGCAAGTTAGGCTTATGTTCTCTTTCTTTTCCTATATAATGTTTCATCTTGTAATTGTTTTGATATGAAATACACATCCAAAATTCTACATGGTATCAGAGCAGGAACTCGAAATTCCTGGCTTTGTTGATCGTTTCCGCTAAGTTTCTTTTACTCTAAGCCAAGATGGCTGGAGAACGTTATGAAGCTGAGTGCTCGATGGATGCTCTGTTGATCGTTTCCACTAAGTTTCTTTTACTCTAAGCCAAGATGGCTGGAGAACATTATGAAGCTGAGAGCTCGATGGATGCTTTAGCTCTACCTAACGTTGTTCAAGTTTGTGGCACGAAGCCATTATTCTTTGTTTGTGGCACGAAGCCATTTCAAGTTTGTTTGTTTGCGGCACGAAGCCATTACTGTTTGTTTGCAGCACGAAGCCATTTCAAGTGGGAATTTGGTAACATGGAGCAGCAAGAAGCAAAGCGTTATTTTTACTAAACCTCTTCCTACGGTTCAGTTCATGCGCATTCTGTCCAAGCTTGGCTCAAGGAATCCCCTCGATCCAGCTTGAGGGGGAGTGTTGGAATGCATGAAAGTCATATCTTTTGTTAAAATGCATCCATGAAATAAACATGTTGGATGACTAGTGAAGTTAGGCTAGTCAACCTTCTTTGTGTAAATTAGGCAAGTTAGGCAAGTTAGGAAATTAGGCAAGTTAGGCAAGTTAGGCTTATGTTCTCTTTCTTTTCCTATATAATGTTTCATCTTGTAATTGTTTTGATATGAAATACACATCCAAAATTCAACAGTATGTTATGTAATCCAAACTTGTGTACAAATTAGTATTTTGATATGTTATTTATTTTTTGTTTGGATACGTACCAAGCTACTGGTACATTTATATTATCATAATTTTGGTATGTAAAAAGTTAACGGCAAATTATGTGTAACCCTAAAACTTATCGGTATGTTTCAAGCTAATATGGGTACATTTTCATTCGGAACATGTATGTTTCAAGTTAGTAAGCATATAGTTTAATTTGATATGAATACATCTAATTTAGCACAGGTACATTTTAGTTTGAGAATAAATTGTGTACATTTTAATTTGAGAATAAATTGTGTTGGTACATGTCAATGTTTATTTTTAAAGAACGATAATACATTTTAATTCCGTCATACTCAAATTTTTAGAGACTAAAGCAAAGAATGATAAATCTTTACTATCAAACAGGTGGTCAGCAACATAAAAAAAAACCAAAACAAAATTAAAAAAATTAGGGCCACCACCTACATCTATCGCCTTCTCCTCTTCTCCAAACTTTTTTCCTCTCTGCACTTCCTCCCGAACAGCCGCCATGGATCACCACACCACCACAGCGGCCCGTCAATAGCACTCTGATTTTTTTTTTTATTAATTTCTAAAAATCAAACATAATCCTCAACTAAAAAAATTAAATTCTCTCTAAACAGAACATAACTTGGATGCTTAAAAATCAAACAGTTATGGAGTACAGCATTTAGTCCACCTAAGGTAACTCTGTGTTAGCTTCTGTGCTAAATAGCTCGAGCCATCTTTAACAGTGAACCCCGTCATATTTCGAATTCAAATAACAATGAGTAGACCAAATACAGTTATGGAGTATCTCATTTAGTCGACCTTTTAACACATCTTACAGGGAACACAGATGGCACATCACGTGTTTTTATGTAAGTGATGAAAAAATTTAATTTTTAAGTTATTATCCTTTTAACACACATAAGTCATTATTTTTATAAAAACACGTGATGTACCATTTGATGTGACGTGAAAAATCTCTCTGCATGCATCTATATCTCTTTACTCCGTCCCTAACCATCTATTTGCTTCCCAAGGCCCGTTTATCATTGCTTCCCCCTTAAAAGCTGCAAACTCAGTCGTTTCAATTTCCCATCAATTCAATCCATCGGCAAACAGTGTGAATGGCTACAATTATCATTTTCCCAGGAGGAAGTTGCAATGTTGCAGAGCTATTTACTTCGCATAGTTTAAATACAAGGTACTGTCTCTACACAAAGTTACTTCCTTCAATTTACTTCACAAAGTTACTCCCTTCAATTTCTACTTCTCTCCCTTCCCAAATCTTCAAAATGGCTAGGCCACCATTTCAATTTTCTGTAAACCCTACTTTGCCGGCAGTTGAATCCCTTTGAGACCCCATCAATAATGCGTTTTACCATTCATTTGATCATTGTTCCCCTGCAATCGAAAGCGGTTTGTGGTTGCAAAATCAAATGTTAATGATGCAAAACAAAATTTACGAAATTGAAGGACGGGTGGCCTTCAACAGTAACACCCTGGGTAATGTAATGGAAACCCAGAATGTTTTATGCGAGTCTGTGGTAGTGCTGCAAAACAAGTCCATAGAAGATAGGCGGGATGCCCAGGAGAATATTATGGCTGCCACAGACGGTAAAGTCATTTTCAAAGTGCTGTGATACCCTAGAATAAAACACAGGGACAAGACTGCGACATTAATTGAAATAGCAAAAAGAGTCAACAACTAGATTTGTCTATCACATCAAATAAAAGCAGTGAAGCAGCCAATTCCAAACCTTGTTCCGTTTTAATAAAATATTTATGATACGGCGTACCCTATAGCTTTTGGGTAATGGATTTGAGGTGTAAGGAGTTGGGGCAGAAGAATTAGGTACATTTCTAAGAAACAACCAAATGCATATTCCTCACTCACGTAAAAACTCTCAAATCTATAATATAACTGAAAATATGACTTTAGCCCCTGAAATTTAATTTTCTCCACATAAAACCCGTCATAAGTTTTTTACTCAAATAAAACCCATTAACTAGATTCCACATCAGCAAATTCATTAATTATATTTGACTTTACACATTTAAAAATTTTCGATGCCCAAAACACCCCTATTTGAATGTTTGATGTACACAATTAGTTCCATATAGATTGTAAGGGAGAATTAATGATTTTACGAAAATAATAAATAATAAATTTATTGCCTAATATATAATAACAACAAAACATGCCTAATATATGTAATAATACATGCTTAGTTAAGTCAACAAATTATATTTTACATATAAAGGTGGGTAAATTATTTCACACACATATATATAACAAAAAAAAAAGCCTGGTATACCTAAAAATTCATGCAAAATAATTTACCTACAAAAAATGTTATTTGATTCAGTGCACCTACTATTCGAATTTTAAAATGTTAGATTGCTTAAAAAAAGCAAAATAATTTCCCACCTATATGTAAAATACATGCAAAATAATTTACCTACATAATAAGGCAAACCCAATGTATGCAAAATAATGTACCTACATAAAAAATATTATTATTTTATTCAATACTATTTTACCTATTATTTTGTACATATAATAATAAAAAGTGCCCAATATATATGATGATACATACAAAATATATGTTATTTGCTCATCATAAATTTACATATAGGTAGATTAATTAGTATATGTAGTACTGTGCATACATACGTACATACATACATACATATACATATATAGACCTTGCGGTAGTACCATACACATTTAAACGTATATATATCTGTGTGTGTGTGTGTGTGTTAGGGGTAATAATATGCAATAAATTATTTGTTCATTGTAATTAAGGTGAGTAATAATATTTATTGATTTATTTTGAATGTTGTGGTACAAGTTGTAAATATTTTGTATTAATAGGTCAATTACTTTCATACATGGCTATCACTTTTAAATTTGGGTTTTATTTGAATGTTTATAATTAGGTGGGTTTTTATATAGGAAATAAGAGTTACAAAATTTCTTGCTATGGCATGCATGCCCATATATATATATATATATATATATATATATATATATATATTAAAAAATCAAATTATTGGTATGCTATGTAATCCAAATTTGTGTACAAATTAGTATTTTGATATGTTCTTTATTTTTTGTTTAGATACGTACCAAGCTACTGGTACATTTATATTATCATAATTTTGGTATGTAAAAAGTTAACGGCAAATTATGTGTAACCCTAAAACTTATCGGTATGTTTCAAGCTAATATGGGTACATTTTCATTCGGAACGTGTATGTTTCAAGTTAGTAAGCATATAGTTAATTTGATATGAATACATCTAATTTAGCACAGGTACGTTTTAGTTTGAGAATAAATTATGTACATTTTAATTTGAGAATAAATTATGTTGGTACATGTCAATGTTTATTTTCAAAGAACGAGGATACATTTCAATTCAATCATACTCAAATTTTTAGAGACTAAAACAAAGAATGATAAATCTTTACACAGGTGGTCAGCAACATAAAAAAAAAACCAAAACAAAATTAAAAAAATTAGGGCCACCACCTACATGGGGTGGTTTTGGTACGATTACCGTACCAAAACCTCTGTACCGATTACCATACCAAATATTTGGTACAACAAAATCTATTACCGTTACCGTACCAAACTTTCGGTATACCAAATATCGGTATACCAAATAGTTTGGTTGGTATGGTATACCAATGGTAATTACCACTTTGTTTTAGGCCACTTCGTTTGCCCAAAATCTAATATTTTTCTAACCTAATTCAAGAAGTTACAAGCCATAGAAGTTTCCACAATATAACTATAACACGCGTTCCCAATCCATAGAAGTTACAAGCCAAATCAAATAGAAGTTAAGTGTACAAACCAAATGAAAATTGGAAATTCGAATAGAAGTTAACATTTCAAACTAAATCAACTTAAAACTTTAAAAAGTAAAAATGCATTGATCAATTCTTCAAGCTTTGAGATACAGATGCATTTGGAGGAGGCATTGAACTTGTAGAAGATTGAGGTTGAGCTTGTGTCAAGCCTACATTACAAAGTACATATATATATATATATATTAATAAGATGTAGAATAAGAATTAAAGTTGAATATTTAATAACAAATTTACTAAATAAATTAAAACATGTCTTACTTGTTTCCACTTCTTCCATTTCCTTGTAGAATTGAAGCTTATCTTCCGTTGGTTCTTTGTAGAAGTTTACTTCATCCGCCTTAAGCCAATCAGTCAAATGACAGTAATGACTATGTTGGAATAGTATTCAGTCGACCTAAAGTTGTTTGGAATATTATTCAGTCGACCTAAAGTTTCTGTGCTAAATGGCTCAAGCAATAGTATTCAGTCGACCTAAAGTTGTTTGGAATAGTATTCAGTCGATCTAAAGTTTTTGTGCTAAATGGCTCAAGCAATAGTAGTCAGTCGACCTAAAGTTGTTTGGAATAGTATTCAGTCGACCTAAAGTTTCTGTGCTAAATGGCTCAAGCAAGTCAACTCGTATGTCAACTCGTATCACAACACCACCACAGCGGCCATGGATCACCACACCACCACAGCAGCCTGTCAATAGCACTCTGATTTTTTTTATTAATTTCTAAAAATCAAACATAATCCTCAACTAAATAAAATTAAATTCTCTCTAAACAGAACAAAACTTGGATGCTTAAAAATCAAACAGTTAATAAAAGGAAGTAGAACAATTAGGTTCATTGAATCTTCTCCATTATAATTGCCTATCAATAGATAAGCACAATTAAAACATCTCCATTATTATTTGGGAATAGGAAGCCACTTCCTACCTTTTCAACGCCTCCATGTTAATTCATGAATTTGATTAAATCTATTTTTTATGTAGTTTTTGTAGGAACTGATTCTGCATGGAGTAACAAAATGATTCTGCATGAAGTAACAAACTGATTCTGCATGGAGTAACAAAATGATTCTGCATTGAGTAACAAACTGATTCTGCATTGAGTAATGTAGTTTTTGTAGTAACTGATTCTGCATTGAGTAACAAAATGATTCTGCATGAAGTAACAAACTGATTTTGCATTGAGTAACAAACTGATTCTGCATTGAGTAACAAAATGATTCTGCATTAAGTAACAAACTGATTCTGCATTGAGTAATAAACTGATTCTGCATTGAGTAATAAACTCATTCTGCAGAAAACAAAAAAGTATAAAACTAATCTAATAATAGCTTCCAAAAAATGGAAAATAATCCATGTAATCCATGACATTCAAGCCCCGCGTGTCTAATCTTTCCTAAATCTAAGTTTCTATCCAAAGTGGTTCGAGCCATCATCTTTAACAGTGAACCCCGTCATATTTCGAAATCAAATAACAATGAGTCGACCAAATACAGTTATGGAGTATATCATTTAGTCGACCTAAGGTAACTCTGTGTTAGTTTCTGTGTTAAATGGCTCGAGCCATCTTTAACTGTAAATCCAAATGGGAAAATGATACATTTCCATGCCTTGGCTGGAAATAGATATACGACTTTGGTTACTCATGCAGTGTAGCAGATGTGTACCCTTAGAGAATGGGTGAAAAACAATTTTGAATTCGTATATGCATGCCCATACATACATACATATATATATACATACATATATATATATATATATATATATATGTACAGGGAGCTTAAGGGAAGGGATCCCCATTTTTTTCAAAAAATGGGGATTAGGTGTGGGGCTCACTCCACATCGAATTTCAACGATCCGAACCGTCTATTTTGTTAGTCTCGATTCATAGATCATCATTGCAAAAATTCAATTCAATCCGAAACCATTTGCCTATTTAATTATCAAGATCAAATTTGATATTTTCTTATATAACAAAGTATTCGTTCATTTCCTTGAACCCAATTAGATGTCTTAAACATTTCCAATTTAGCTAATTTTTTGCAAGGATGATCTATGAATCGAGACTAACAAAATAGACGGTTCGGATCATTGAAATTCGATGTGGAGTGGGCCCCACACCTAATCCCCATTTTTTTCAAAAAATGGGGATCCCTTCCCTTAAGCTCCCCGTATATATATATATATATATATATATATATATATATATATATATATATATATTAAAAAATAGCATACCAATAATTTGGTATATTATTGGTATGTTATGTAATCCAAACTTGTGTACAAATTAGTATTTTGATATGTTCTTTATTTTTTGTTTGGATACATACCAAGCTACTGGTACATTTATATTATCATAATTTTGGTATGTAAAAAGTTGACGGCAAATTATGTGTAACCCTAAAACTTATCGGTATGTTTCAAGCTAATATGGGTACATTTTCATTCGGAACATGTATGTTTCAAGTTAGTAAGCATATAGTTTAATTTGATATGAATACATCTAATTTAGCACATGTACGTTTTAGTTTGAGAATAAATTGTGTACATTTTAATTTGAGAATAAATTGTGTTGGTACATGTCAATGTTTATTTTTAAAGAACGATAATACATTTCAATTCAGTCATACTCAAATTTTTAGAGACTAAAGCAAAGAATGATAAATCTTTACTATCAAACAGGTGGTCAGCAACATAAAAAAAAACCAAAACAAAATTAAAAAAATTAGGGCCACCACCTACATCTATCGCCTTCTCCTCTTCTCCAAACTTTTTTCCTCTTTGCACTTCCTCCCGAACAGCCGCCATGGATCACCACACCACCACAACGGCCCGTCAATAGCACTCTGATTTTTTTTATTAATTTCTAAAAATCAAACATAATCCTCAACTAAAAAAATTAAATTCTCTCTAAACAGAACATAACTTGGATGCTTAAAAATCAAACAGTTATGGAGTACAGCATTTAGTCCACCTAAGGTAACTCTGTGTTAGCTTCTGTGCTAAATAGCTCGAGCCATCTTTAACAGTGAACCCCGTCATATTTCGAATTCAAATAACAATGAGTAGACCAAATACAGTTATGGAGTATCTCATTTAGTCGACCTTTTAACACATCTTACAGGGAACACAGATGGCACATCACGTGTTTTTATGTAAGTGATGAAAATTTTTAATTTTTAAGTTATTATTGTTGTAAACATTCCCAGTTTAAGTATGATTGTGTAAATCCTAGATAAGATTTGATTCTAGTTATCCTTTCCTATTACAACTTGTATTACTTGGAGAAGAAGGAATATCTTCTCTCCCTTTACTACTATAAATAAAGGCACAATGTAGGAGGGATAACAACACACACATTCCCCTACAATTCTACAAACATACATCTCTCTCCTCTCTCTCTCTCTGCCGCCGGCCCTACTCTCTCTGTCAGATAAAATAGACCACAACATGTTATCAGCACGCTCCTACCGCTGCGCTTAGGAATCTGACGTTGGAGATTTTTTTTCTGCATCAAACCAGTTCATCCATATCATCACGCAATCAGGTTCTTTCCAAACAACGGTTTTTAACTCGATATTTTGCAAGCCCTGATAGCATGAACATTCACCATGATGCATGACCCAACTTTGCGTTTTACGTATTTTAGATTCTACATAAATTGTGTATGCTTCATAATCAAAATTGCTACAATTATGTGAATTTGATATTTACCATGAATTGAATCTTACATATGTACATGCATTGAAACTACTATTTGCATATGCATCAACGTAAATATGTGATTCATTGAATTCCACATGCATATAATTATATTTTAATTGAATTTTTTTTTTTTTGCGATTTGGGAATTAGGGTTCTTCGAACCCGTGCACTTGCACCATGCAAGCCGCAAGCCACCAGGCCCGCAGCCTGCGATGGCCCAGCTCGGTTTCCTCACCAGGCCTGCAGCCTGCATCGATCCTCCGAGCCCAAGATCACGGCTGGAGCTTCTGCTCCTCGTCCAAACCCTAAACTCGACACCCAGCAGGTGTCGCCACCCATCCATCACCGTACTGCACGGCCTGTCGCCGTGCCTAGCCTACTCAGACAATCTACAGATCGTCCACGGTGTCCTATGGTCTGAGATTTGCTGAGATCTCATCGGAATTTTTCATAAATCCGATTGAAATTTTCTAGGGTTTGGTTGATATAACGTCGAGATTTCTCCAATCTCCATTCATATTTGGTTCCCCAGTTGGACCCCCGTGTTTCCCACGATCGATAGCCACCCAGAACACGGCCACCTGCAGTGGCGGCGCTCCGGTAACCGTTCCCAGCAAACGCTGGGGTGTTCCTGGTTCTGACCCGAGCCCATTAAGGCTTAGCTGCACACGGCCTTAACATCAGCCCTTTGGGCTTTGATGTTCTGTTCGCAACACTGGATCACTGCCCTTGCACGGGCCACTTTGGATCCATCCCATCATTTAGGGCCTGCCACTCGAACAATTCCTCTGCCCACTGTCTTGGGCTGACGAAAAAAAAAATTTTTAGGGCTGCACACAGCAGCCCATTCCCCTCTTCTCACCCCATGGGCATGCAGCCCTCACCCAAGGGTACTCGGCCTATATTTTTAGGCCCCGAGATTTTATTATTTAATACTTTTAAATAATATGGGTTTTATATTTTCACCCACACTTTAATTTGGCCCCGAAGACCAAATAAATTAATTCAATTATAATTATACACCTAAAGGTTATATTTTTGCATATATCTGTTGCATATATATTTGTGTTTGCCTGCAGGAATATATGAACCTGAATTTCATAATTACTTTGAAACCCGAAGTTTCTTATAAACATGCCTTGTTTGAAAACCCGAAGTTTTCACTTAAACATATCACCCATGAAAACCCGAAGTTTTTCATGCAAAATTAAACCAATACATGTCTATTAGAACCTGTATGTTCTACTCCTATGTGAATGGATTGATTTTTCTCCATTACACTAACCACATCTTGTCCATCTATTTGTGATAGGAACATGTCGAATTTGAACAAACTCGACTTCACCGCTTTGGAGGTCTCTGGAAGGAACTACCTCAAGTGGGTTCAAGATGTGAAGCTCCACCTCACTGCAAAGAACTTGCGTCCTGCTATTGAAGAAGCAACAGATAAACCTGTTGGCGAAGCTGAAAAAGCCACTGCTATGATCTTCATCCGAAGACATATCCATGACGCTCTGCAAACTGAGTACCTTGCTGAGGAAGATCCACGTGCATTATGGGTCGCTTTGGCTGATCGTTTCGATCACCAAAAGGACATATTCTTGCCTGAAGTAAGACACGACTGGCAGCACTTACGCTTCCAAGACTTTAAGTCTGTGAATGAATATAATTCTGAAGTTTGTCGAATCCGATCACTTCTCAAGTTTTGCAATGAAACTTTGACTGAAGAGGATCTCCTGGAGAAGACCTACTCGACCTTCTCTGCTTCTAATATTGTCCTGCAGCAACAATATAGAGCTCAGAAGTTCACTAAGTTCTCGGATTTGATCTCTGTTTTACTTCTTGCTGAAAAGCAGAATCAGCTGTTGATGAAGAATCATCAAGCTCGACCTACTGGGGCTACTGCTGTGCCTGAAGCACATTATAGCACTAATCAGAGGCATGGTAAGGGTGGCCAGAAGCCATCCCACCAAGGTCAACAGAGCCAAGGCCCATCCAAAGGAGGAAACAAAGCCCAGAAGCGCCCAAACCTCGCTCCCAAGGCCCCGAACTTCAAGAATAAGGGCAAAACACCTGCCACAATGAATGACGATATGTGCTATCGTTGTGGTTCAAAGGACCATTGGTCCCGTATTTGTCGTGCTCCCAAGAAGGTTGTAGATGAATATCATTCTCGTCGTAAGAAGTTTGAATCAAACTTCATGCAAGTGGACGAATCGGAGACTACAAAGATGGGGGTTTCTGACTTTCAGGAGGATACCACTCCTAGGGAAGATTAGAATCTTAGACATAGACTTATTTTTCAGTTAAAATAAGACAATTGGGGCCGAATTCCACCTAGTGGCCGAACACCACCTTATTTTTGGTTGATTTTGAACAATTTTCCTTTATGTTTTTGGATTATTAGTTGGCGATTTATTTTGGATATTAAGTTTTTAATCCTTGAATAAATGAAATTATTTTGAATTGATACTTGTTTTTATAAACTTTTATGCATGTGACCGATTCAAATTAATTTTTCATTCTAGGTATGACTAGTGGGAAAGTTAGTTATCTGGCAGATAGTGCAACCACGCATACTGTTTTGCGTGAACGCATCTATTTCACTAACTTCGTACCTAAGAATGCACCTCTGACAACCCTCTCAGGCCCATCCAACCTGATCGAAGGATACGGTAAGGCACGTATAACGTTGTCCAATGGTACACTCTTGACCATTGTTGAGGCACTCTATTCTCCACGTTCCGGAAGAACGTTGCTAAGTTTCAAGGACATTAGAGATAACAATTACCACGCTGAAACCCACGTAGAAAACATAGTTGAATTTCTGTGCGTCACTTCCTACGAATATGGCCAGAAGCGTATTCTAGAGAAGATGGAGCGTAGCCCGAGTGGTCTGTATACTACGACCATACGCCCCATAGAATGCCACTATGTGGCCGGCCTTACCACAGGGACCGCGCACGAAATTACACTTTGGCACGATCGTTTGGGACATCCTGGACGAATAGCGATGCGCCGTATCCTCAAAACTTCACACGGGCATCCACTAACCCGAAGCTTAGGTTCGATCCATGAAATCGCATGTCAAACATGTTCTATGGGAAAGCTTATTACTAAGCCTTCTTATGACAAGATTCGTTCGAATCCTCCCATTTTTCTACAACAGATTCAGGGGGACATTTGTGGACCGATTCAACCTCCCTGCAGACCATTTAGATATTTTATGGTTTTGGTTGACGCTTCTACACGTTGGTAACACGTGTGCTTGTTGTCCACAAGGAACGCTGCATTCTCCAAACTGTTGGCTCAGGTTATCAAGCTCAGGGCTCACCACCCTGATTATCCGATCAAATCTATTCGATTGGATAATGCTGGAGAATTCACATCTAAAACTTTTGATGACTATTGCATGTCGGTTGGGGTTGAAGTTGAACATCCTGTACCCCATGTTCACACCCAGAACGGCCTGGCAGATGCTTTCATTAAGCGTTTACAAATGATTGCTCGATCGTTGGTCATACGTACCAAGCTCCCGATCGCTGCTTGGGGCCATGCAATATTACACGCAGCAAAGTTGGTCCGCCTGAGGCCTGTTGCGACACAACCATTTAGTGCCCTTCAGTTGGTCATCGGATGCGAACCCGACATATCGCATCTGCGCGTTTTTGGTTGTGCGGTCTATGTGCCGATCTCGCCGCCCTTACGTACAAAAATGGGGCCTCAGCGAAGGATGGGAATCTATGTCGGATATGATTCTCCTTCGATTATTCGTTACTTATAACCTTTGACAGGCGATCTGTTTACCGCTCGTTTCGCAGATTGTCACTTCTATGGGACAGTCTTCTCGTCGTTAGGGGGAGAAAAGAACGTCAATGTTCCTAATGAACGACGCGAATTAACGTGGACGACTCCCACTTTGTCTCATTTAGATCCCCGCACCGCTCAGTCTGAAGCTAAAGTGCAGCGCATATTAGATCTCCAGAGCATAGCTCAGAGCATGCCAGATGCTTTCACCGATCTAGTACGCGTGACAAGATCACATATTCCAGCTGCGAATACGCCTGCAAAGATAGATGTACCAAATGTACGACGGACTACCCTCCTGGAAGCCCGGGACGCCAATTCTGGTGATCCACGTACATTAGCGGCTAGCCAATCATCTGCCCCTACACAAAAGCGTGGCAGACCCCTTGGTTCAAAGGATTCACACCCCCGGAAGAGGAAAACCACGGCACAAGGTCCTGAAGAGCCCACCGTGAATCCGACTATCGCTTACTCATTTTACCCAACTCATGAGGAAATTCTAGATTATGGAAGCGTCCTTGAAGAGACGAATCCTCCTCCCGAGAATCGTGAGATTTCGGTCTATTATGCTAGCTTAGATGATGTGTGGCGTAGAAATGAGATGATTGTCGACGATGCATTAGCATTTGCAGTAGCTACTGAGATTATGTTGAGCGATGACATTGAACCGCGTTCCGTTGATGAATGTCGACGTAGAGCTGATTGGTCAAACTGGAAACAAGCAATCCAAGTCGAACTTGATTCATTTGCGAAATGTAAGGTGTTTGGACCTGTAGTTCCTACTCCTCCACATGTGAAGCCCATTGGCTACAAGTGGGTTTTCGTTCGGAAGCGTAATGAGAAGAACAAAATTGTGCGTTACAAAGCTCGTCTTGTAGCACAGGGTTTCTCACAACGCCTCGGGATTGACTATGACGAAACTTACTCACCCGTTATGGATGTGATTACTTTTCGATACCTTATCAGTTTGGTAGTTTCCGAAAAACTGGATATGCAGCTGATGGACGTAGTAACCGCGTATCTCTATGGGGATCTTGATACGGAAATTTATATGAAAGTTCCCGAAGGACTTACATTGACTGGTTCAAATATTTCCAAACCCTGGAACACGCTCTTAATTCTGCTGAGGCGTTCACTATACGGTTTGAAACAATCCGGAAGAATGTGGTATAACCGTTTGAGTGAGTATTTGACTAGTCAGGGATATGTGAATAACGAACTATGCCTTTGTGTGTTCATTAAGAAGTCACATTCCGGATTTGCGATTGTTGCAGTATATGTCGATGACATGAATCTCATCGGAACTCCTAAAGAGCTCACGAGAACTGCTTCGCACCTGAAGTCGGAATTTGAGATGAAAGATCTAGGTAAGACTCGATACTGTCTCGATCTCGAGATAGAGCATTGTTTGGATGGAATCTTAGTACATCAATCGAACTACACCCAGAAGGTGTTGCGCCGTTTTAATGAGGATAAAGTGAAGCCTTCGAGTACTCCTATGGTCGTTCGTACGCTAGATGCAAAGCGAGATCCCTTCCGTCCGAAGGAGGATGATGAAGAGATTTTGGAGCCTGAAGTTCCTTATCTAAGTGCGATAGGCGCTTTATTGTACTTAGCTCAATGCACTAGACCCGACATCTCCTTCGCTGTTAATCTTTTGGAAAGATACAGCAATGCACCAACATGCAGACATTGGACTGGCGTGAAAGACATCTTCCGTTACCTTAAGGGTACTACGGATTTGGGCTTATTCTATCCCTACGAATCCTCGAGTGATGCCGCACCCTATGCTCATCGGGTTGATTCTCGCCTTGTTGGTTATGCCGACACTGGATACTTATCTGATCCGCACAAGGCGCGTTCTCAAACGGGTTATGTCTTTACCGTTGGAGGCACCGCAATATCTTGGAGGTTAACTAAACAGACCTTAGTTGCCACTTCGTCTAACCATGCTGAAATTCTCGCCTTACATGAAGCAACTCGGGAATGCTTTTGGTTGAGAGCAGTAGTGGGCCATATTCGAAGCTCCTGTGATCTTCATCCCGCCGTTAATGCCCCGACGATGATTTTTGAAGACAACGCAGCTTGCATCGAACAACTCAAGAAGGGTTACATCAAAGGAGACAGCACCAAGCATATTGTGCCGAAGTTCTTCTTTACACATCAACAACAAGAGCATCAGAAGATTGAAGTCACGCAAATCCGATCACAAGACAATCTGGCCGACCTCTTCACCAAATCACTACCGAAGGCGACGTTTCAGAAGCTTGTTCATGGAATTGGTATGCGTAAACTTTCTGAGTTGTAACTTTGCTATTTCTCTTTGGAATTATGTCAAACTCAGGGGGAGTATCTTCTAGATACTTGCTTGATCTTAATGTACTATTTTTCCCTACGATTAGGAGCATTTTTCCCACTGGGTTTTTGCTACCTAACTAGGTTTTAACGAGGCACCCACCTTGGGCTGGTCATATCCCTGATGACGTCCTGTAGACGTTTCTTTTGACTTTGCATTTCTCATGCATTTTTCCTTAGACTATGGATTTTGTCCCTACTCGGGTTTTTGCCATAGCCTTAGGGTTTTTTAGTGAGACTTACTACTTATGCAAATTCCTACCTTATAGAGAATAAGCGTTGTTCCTTGGAATCAGTGCCAACGAGTCGACTTCCTCAACTTCTGCATGATGCTGAATCTACCTTGAGTATTTACACACTCAAGGGGGAGTGTTGTAAACATTCCCAGTTTAAGTATGACTGTGTAAATCCTAGATAAGATTTGATTCTAGTTATCCTTTCCTATTACAACTTGTATTACTTGGAGAAGAAGGAATATCTTCTCTCCCTTTACTACTATAAATAAAGGCACACTGTAGGAGGGATAACAACACACACATTCCCCTACAATTCTACAAACACACATCTCTCTCCTCTCTCTGCCGCCGGCCCTACTCTCTCTGTTAGATAAAATAGACCACAACAATTATCCTTTTAACACACATAAGTCATTATTTTTATAAAAACACGTGATGTACCATTTGATGTGACGTGAAAAATCTCTCTGCATGCATCTATATCTCTTTACTCTGTCCCTAACCATCTATTTGCTTCCCAAGGCCCGTTTATCATTGCTTCCCCCTTAAAAGCTGCAAACTCAGTCGTTTCAATTTCCCATCAATTCAATCCATCGGCAAACAGTGTGAATGGCTACAATTATCATTTTCCCAGGAGGCAGTTGCAATGTTGCAGAGCTATTTACTTCGCATAGTTTAAATACAAGGTATTGTCTCTACACAAAGTTACTTCCTCCAATTTACTTCACAAAGTTACTCCCTTCAATTTCTACTTCTCTCCCTTCCCAAATCTTCAAAATGGCTAGGCCACCATTTCAATTTTCTGTAAACCCTACTCTGCTGGCAGTTGAATCCCTTTCAGACTCCATCAATAATGCGTTTTACCATTCATTTAACCATTGTTCCCCTGCAACCGAAAGTGGTTTGTGGTTGCAAAATCAAATGTTAATGATGCAAAACAAAATTTACGAAATTGAAGGACGGGTGGCCTTCAACAGTAACACCCTTGGTAATGTAATGGAAACCCAGAATGTTTTATGCGAGACTGTGGTAGTGCTGCAAAACAAGTCCATAGAAGTTAGGCGGGATGACCAGGAGAATATTATGGCTGCCACAGACGGTAAAGTCATTTTCAAAGTGCTGTGATACCCTAGAATAAAACACAGGGACACGACTGCGACATTAATTGAAATAGCAAAAAGAGTCAACAACTAGATTTGTCTATCACATCAAATAAAAGCAGTGAAGTAGCCAATTCCAAACCTTGTTCCGTTTTAATAAAATATTTATGATACGACGTACCCTATAGCTTTTGGGTAATGGATTTGAGGTGTAAGGAGTTGGGGCACCCACTATATATAGGCCTAAGTCACCTCCTCAATGGAGGGTTCTAGAATCCCCTACTTACATCCAAAAATATCTAGCATAGTTCTAGATACAACTTGCCTAATCTAGATTATTCTAGGTGAGGCTTAAATATGTACATTTGTGTGGAATGTTCCGGAATGCCCTAGATGATCTTGAATGCTCCGCCACGTTCTTGATTTCTCCGGGACGTTCCAGAAGCTTCCATGAAGACATGGCTTCATGGGCTTAGATATATGATGTCTTGGGCATTTTCTTTGTTTTTAACACATGGCCCGTGACATCCTCCCCCACTTAAGCCGTCGACGTCCTCGTCGACTCTTGCCTCTCGAATGTCTGAATCAAGTCCTTATATTGCCATAAGGACGTCTCTTTCTCCCATGTTGCTTCGGAGTATGGTAGCCCCTTCCATTTGACAAAGTACTCCACATGCTTTGGTTGTCTTGGTCGCACCACGACACGCTTGGCTTCAATGCTCTCCACTTCTTTGTCAAATGCCTCCGTCATCAAAGGGGGTGCTCGATGAGACTCACCTCGACTTGGTTCCTCATCGTCCGCATGATAAGGCTTCAAGTTGCTCACATGGAACACCGGGTGAAACTTGAGGCGGGGTGGGAGTTCTACAACATACGCGGCTTTGCCAACCTTCTTGATGATAGGGAATGGTCCCTCATATTTCCGCAACAAGCTCTTGTGCAAGCCACGAGTACTCTTGTGCTGAGACGCATTGAGCTTCACAAAGACTTGGTCGCCAGTTTGGAACTCCACATTCCTTCGCTTGCGATCCGCCCATTTCTTCATCTTCTTTAAAGCCTTCTCCAAATAAGCTCGAGCAAGTTCGTGGGCTAATTGCCACTCCTTAGCGGTTTTGAAAGCGGCTGGACTATTCCCCGTGTAGCCAGTCACGACCGTGTTCGGGGTCAAGGGTTGTTGCCCTATAGCCAACTCGAACGGACTTTTCCCCGTCGACTCCGAATGTTGCAAGTTATAAGAGAATTGGGCAACATCAAGTAACTTAGCCCAATCTCGTTGATTGGCACTAACATAGTGCCGCAAATAAGTCTCCAACAATGCATTAACCCGCTCCGTTTGTCCATCAGTTTGGGGATGAAAAGCTGTGGAGAAGTCTAACTTCGAGCCAAGTAGTTTGAAGAGCTCCTTCCAAAATCTACCCGTGAAGCGAGCATCTCGATCACTGACTATGCTCCTCGGAACACCCCAATACTTCACCACGTGCTTTAGAAACAAGCGTGCAGCTACTTCGGCTGTGCACTCCACAGGTGCGGGTATGAAAGTGGCATACTTGGTGAATCTATCGACCACGATGAAGATAGATCCACATCCATCAGACTTGGGCAAATGTGTGATGAAATCCATGGTTAAACACTCCCATGGTCTTGATGGGGTGGGAAGTGGTTCCAACAGTCCTCCCGGTTGCTTTTGTTCCACTTTGTCTTGTTGGCATACAAGACAAGTCTTCACGTATGAATCTACATCATCCCGCATTTGTGGCCAATAATAAGCATCGCTCACCAAAGCCAACGTGCGGTGAGTGCCAGGATGTCCTGCCCACATTGAGTCATGGCACTCCTTAAGGATTTCTTTCCTTAAGCTTCCCCACTTTGGGACATAGATCCGCTTGCCCTTGGTGTATAGCAAGCCGTCCTCAAGCCAAAACCTTCTTGTCTTCCCATCCTTGACAAACTCCACAATGTTCTTGGCTTGGACGTCATGTGATAAACCTTCTCGGACACGGCCCAAGAGATGGCTTTGCGGCTTGAGTACCGTAGCCATTAACTCTACTCGTCTACTTAGAGCATCGGCCACCACGTTCTCATTTCCTTGCTTGTACTCTAGCTTGTAATCAAACTCCGCTAAGAACTCTTGCCACCTTGCTTGCTTAGGTGTGAGCTTTTGTTGGGTTTGAAAGTAGCTAGTGGCGACGTTGTCCGTCTTGATGATGAATGGGGTACCAAGCAAGTAATGCCTCCAAACTCTAAGGCAATGGACGATGGCGGTCATCTCCTTTTCATGGGTCGTGTACCTCTTCTCGGCATTGTTTAGCTTGCGACTTTCATAGGCTATCGGATGTCCCTCTTGCATCAACACTCCTCCTATGGCAAAGTCAGAAGCATCAGTGTGCAACTCGAATGGCTTACTAAGGTCAGGCAACCTTAGTACAGGCTCCTCCATTAGGGCCTTCTTCAACCTCTCAAAGGCCTCTTGACACCGGTCCGTCCATTCCCATGCCTTGTTTTTCTTAAGAAGGTCTGTTAAGGGTGCCGCTATAGCTGAATACCCTTTTATGAATCTCCGATAGTAGTTGGCTAGCCCCAGAAAGGATCGTAGTGTTGGTACCTTGGTCGGCGGTTCCCACTCTTGAATGGCCTTGATCTTGCCCTTTTCCATCATAAGTTTCCCCTCCTTTATCTTGTGGCCGAGAAATTCTACTTCTTTTGTGGCAAAGGAGCATTTCTCCTTCTTGACATAGAGTTCATGCTCCCGAAGGGTCTTGAACACTATGCGCAAGTGCTTGACGTGCTCCTCCAATGTCTTGCTATAGACAACGATATCATCAATGTAAACCACGACAAACTTGTCAAGATAAGGATGGAATACCTTGTTCATCAATGTGCAGAATGTTGCGGGGGCATTGGTCAGACCAAATGGCATGACTTTATACTCAAACGCTCCATATCTGGTCACCATCGCCGTCTTCGATTCGTCTCCAGGCAAGTGCTGGGTACACTTCTTGGCTTGCCTTTCCAATGGCACCAGGCAAGGTTGTCTTCCGTCGGCCAGGATACAGAAAATATTGTAGAAGGGAATGGGAAAGGCTCGTACCTTGTCCATGAACTCTAACCCAATGACTACGCCATAGTCGTCCATCTTGACTACGGTGAAGTCGATCTTTCCCTTCCATGTGCCAATGTCTACTTGTACATTGCGCGCAACTCCAACAATGGGGGTGGCAGCAGAATTTACCGTCTTCACGCTACCAGGCTCCTTTGTGACTCGGAGGCCAAGCCTTGTGGCTTCCTCCGACGTCATGAAGTTGTGTGTTGCTCCCGTATCCACCAACACACGCGTTGTCTTGTCACCAGTCTTGACGTCGACGAACAATGATCCTCCCCCAACTTGAGCCTTAGGTTGTGGGAGGGTTGTCTGGATGGCATTCAGTAGACGGATGCATCCCATCGTTGCATCGTTACTCTCTTCGGCCTTGTCCTCCTTGAAAGCCATGGCCTTAAGGGCCTTCTTTTGTGGGCAATCTCGCATCATGTGAGGGCCGTCGCATAGGTAACAAGTGGGTTGCCAAGACTTACCCTTGCCTTTGTCATGCTTATCGGCTTTTTTCTCCTTCGGTTTGCTTGTCTCGGCCTTGTCCTTCGGCTTATGTTCTCCCCCACTTCTCTCATGGTTACCCCTCTTCCCCGTGGACTTGGAATCGCCTTGGTGGCTTGATTTAAACTCAATCAAGGATTCGGCAGCGGCAATGGCATCAGACAATGTTTGCACGTGTCTCCTTTGTAGTTCGAGTTTTGCCCAATTTTGCAGTCCACTCATGAAGTACATGAGCTTGTCTTCCTCTAACATGTTGGGCACCTCGAATAACAAGCTCACGAAGGCGTTGACATAGTCTTTGACGCTCCCCGTTTGCTTGAGCCACCTTAGTTTCTCCTTGGCTTCGTACTTGGCATTTTGGGGATAGAAGTGCAACATAAGATCTTTCTTAAATTCATCCCAAGTGGTGAGAGAGAACGTACCTTGCTCAATCTCCATGCTCCGACGACGCCACCACATAAGGGCATTGTCAGCTAAGAACATGGTTGCCGTTGAGATTTTGGACTCGTCATCTTCAAGCTTCAGGTACTTGAAGTATCGCTCCACGTTCCACACGAATGTGTCGAGCTCCTTTGCTTCCCTCTTCCCATTATAGGATTTGGGTTTAAAGGAGTCGATTACCTTGGAGTCCAACGCCTTGATTTCCCTCGGCCCTTGCACGAATTGCTTCACGACTGCTTCTTTACAAAACGCCACATCTCCCTTAAGTTCCCTTGTGTCCTTTATCTCTTCTTGAAGCGCCACAAACCTTGCCTCTATGTTGTCAAGGTGAACCTGGACTTCCCTCCGCATCTTGTCTGCCATGGTGTTGAGAGCGCCAAGGAGCTCATCTCGTAGCCCTTCCACCAAGCCACGCAGTTCATCCTTACCATTGTCCACCATGGTTTGGATTTCCTCCTTGTCGACAACGTCCTCATCAAGTCGAGTATCGAACTCGAGTATGGTTCGTTCCACCTTCTCGAGTCGCTCTTCCATGGTCTCCATCGATGCTTGCAAGTCCTTTAACTTTGGCTTGCTCTTGGCAACGTCTTGGACCTCGGCAGTACGCTCCCTTAGGTCGGAGACTCCGGACACCATCTCTCCACTTGCCATATCCTACTTTCCTTCAAGTGATTCACGAGCTTGGCTCTGATACCAGCTGTCACGGGATGACTCTTTAAGCCTTCCGCCCGTGCGGCACTTAGACTTGAATACCTCGATGAACAAGCTAAGTAAGCCTTCGAAGCCTCGCTTCCCCGGATCGAATCACAAAGAAAGCTAAGATAGCTTGGAGAATGCTAAGATCACTTAAAAGATGGGAGAAAGGAAGCTTTGTATTGAAAGTTAAGAGAACTTTACAATTGCTTACAATTCTTGGATGGTTTGGCCAAATGGCCTTACCTCCTATTTATAGGCCTAAGTCACCTCCTCAATGGAGGGTTCTAGAATCCCCTACTTACATCCAAAAATATCTAGCATAGTTCTAGATACAACTTGCCTAATCTAGATTATTCTAGGTGAGGCTTAAATATGTACATTTGTGTGGAATGTTCCGGAATGCCCTAGATGATCTTGAATGCTCCGCCACGTTCTTGATTTCTCCGGGACGTTCCAGAAGCTTCCATGAAGACATGGCTTCATGGGCTTAGATATATGATGTCTTGGGCATTTTCTTTGTTTTTAACACATGGCCCGTGACAAAAGGAATGAAGAACTTGCTCTAGCATTGTTCTTGTATGGGAGTCGAGAGGACTCTCTGGTTTATCTGAGTAAGTAATATTTACGAGGTAGAGCTTCTTTGAGGCCACAAATGCAGCTGAAAATATCCTCTTCATCCCTCCTCTTGTACTATCGACTTCATACTCAAACTCGTATACTTGAAGGCTACCCTGGCCTGGTCTCTCTGCATATCCAATAACCACAACATCTTTTGTACTTTCCTGTATGAACACAGAGAAGATGTGCTTAAGCAGACTGTTTCAATACTTCAAAGACAAGAAACATGAGACGCAAAAAATAAATATAAACATAACATTAAAGAGAGAAAAGAAGCCACTGTAAGTTCAATCCAGGATCATTCAGCCATACTTGTATTTTTGATCAAAACTGCCATCATTATGTTCAAACCCTCAAATTCTAATTATCCTTTTGGTCTTTATAGATCCAAAGGGGCGTATCCAACCCAAGTAACAACGAACAGCTCATGTACCTTAATCATGCAGTTCAAATTCAGAGTGGAACAATTAAAACTTCAGCCATCAGTTACGGTCCTGTCCTGAATTTATCTACTTTTGATATAAAAAAAACTAAGAAACTTTCTTTTTTTTTTTGTTTTAAAAAAAAGGGTTACAAATCAACATATCCACTGTTCTTGTTCTTATGCCAACAAAGACAAAAATAGTGCTTACTGGAAATGAAAAAGCCTACTTTAGGCGCCTCAGACTCTGAGTGGACACAATTCCATGTCAAACGTGCATCCCTAAACACTTATCCTTCACACAGTCAAATCATTTCTTATCCTAACCCTATTCGAGGATGCAAGAACGAAATGCAAAGGGTCACATAGGCATAATCTCCATTCCTCAACAAAATGCGGACGCCCAGTTAAAAAAATCGCTGGTATGTTCTGTTCAATCATATTATAGCAGGCATTAATTCATTTGGGTTTCCGAAATGCAGTTTTTGTTTTAGCATTTAATCATATCAACACAGAATCACGCAATTTAATGGGTTTTGTTTTTGCTTTTCTCAAATCTAAAATCAGATAATGATACGTACAAGGTGGGAATCAAACATCATCCACCATCAACTTCAGACATAAAAGACAATAGTAGGCAGCATAATTTGACATTACAGGGAAGCAAAAATACTGACCTTGCGCCTTTCGGCTTGTATAAGCTTATCAGCAACAAATTGAGGACTGCCGAACTCTCCAAGTGTGGTAAGGCGAACCGGATTGACGACAACGCCAACATTATTGCTCCCATTGTTTGGCTCTTCAAACAGAACAGTTGCCCCCGCTTTATCAACCTGACACCATCCATAAGTTACCATCGTCAATGTCATTTCACAGAACAAAATGCACTTCTATTCATACATGTGTGTGTAATATATATATGTATATGCGTACATAAGGTGGAAACTTTACCTTTAACCAAGAGGATGGGCGGAGGAGGGTGAAACCCTGGTCGGAATCGGTGTACCTCTGAAGCTCCAATTGCTGAGCAGGAATGGCGTTTTGGAGGTTGGGCAAACACCCATTTAAGAAAATGGCAACAACAGAGAGGCCGAGGCTTCTCCTGCTCAAATAATTTGGAGGAGGATGAGATTCAGCGCGTCTTTGAAGAAGCAAACAAGCTGCTCTGGGCATTGGTTTTTTCGAGGAGGAGGAGGGTTTGGGAGAAGAAGAACAAGAAGAAGAAGAAGGAGAAGAGAAGAATGGAGGAATTGGGTGGTGGTGGTTTGAGAGGGCAGAGCAATCGCAAATGTGCAAAGCCATCAGTAGTCAACTCACTAACGGTAGGATGCCAATCAACCAACCAAAACCAACTACTGCACTTTACTAACGGTGGATGCCAATCAACCAAAACCAACACAGTGCATTACAGTACCGAGGGAATAATCCAATATTAAAACCTAATTTTTTTGAGAAATTAATAAAAAGTCCTTAGAAACTTTCATTTAACCTTTAGGACAAAAGTTTTCAAAAATAATTATACCATCTTTCAACGTATTTAGACAGCTTGGTCCCTTATAAAATCAGAAACAAAAGATATCAGACATAAATAAATGTTATACAAAAGTGGTTGTAGCAAGTAGACAAGCATGCACAAAAAATTACATGGTCTTTATTAAAGCAAATGCAAAAGAAGAAAAGAGGACAAAACCAAGGCAGCCACAAAAAAAAAAAAAAAAAAAAAGGGACAAACTTTGACAAACTTTAGAAACAAGTGTAAAAAAGTTAAAGATATTTTACACCATCCATCTGTGAAGTTTTTTCTTTCGTAATCTAGCACTCCCATATAGGTATAAAAATGGAGTTTCATTCACTATAAACAACTCATGAACAGTTAAACTCCAACACCTACACACACTACCACACCTCAATCTGCAAACACTTAAGCATAGAGCATCTGAAGCCTTCCTAGCATCCTTTGTAAACTTTTCTTGGAAACACTTTGTAATTATCTTCTGTATATCACTTAAAGTTTAAGTGTACACATTCAAGCAATCTCTAAGTCTTAAGTAATTTTTTTTTCTTTCTTTTAGTGTGTTCTTTTAATTAGACTTCTAGTCCAAAACAAGAAAACATTATTGTACTATATTATTAACCTACTAAACTGACGATCAGACTTTGTTCGAGCACTCAGTTATAGTTGAATGATTGCCATACAAATAACTGGATATTAACCAAGATACCTCTAAGTTCTTCGTACCTCTGAGTTCAGCCTCTAAAGCCTTATAAGTACGTTATTGTCCTTGTAGATCTTGTCAACCACAACCACTAGGTATCTATTGTCCAAGACACCCAACTATAACTAGGACAAAGAGAAGATTAGCATATATTTAAAAAAGAATTAGCAAGACTTCAAAGGAGAAAAAGTTTTATCTATGTTATCTTGAACACCCTTCATTTATTAGTAAATATAAGAACACAGAAGCACAACATAATGTATTAGAAGCAAAAAGAGCAACAGATCATACTTTAGAGAATTTGAGAGAAGAAAGAGAGTTTCTAATAAACGAGTTAGCCATAACTTTAGAGAAAGGTAGATTGTAGTTTATGATACATTACCAAAATTTAGAAATTGGTGAACCACAATAAAGAAAAATAACCTTAGACCAAACTAGTTTAGTTTGTTATTTTCCATTAAGAAAGCATAATCATATTTTACATAGTAAAGAAAATTCACAAGCTAATAGTATTATAGATCTTATTATTAGTCAAGTTGAAAATATAAAATTAGAAAATAATATGCATAATGTTGTAAGCCTAATTTATTGAACTGTATTTAGGACTAGAGAGAGAGAGGGCTGGTGGCAAGAGAGAGAGAATAGAGAGATTTAATTCTGAGGTGTGTGCTGTATCACCCCATTGTGCCTTTATTTATAGTAGTAGGATAGGTTAAATCCTTACTCTAATAGAATTACAACTCTAATAGGATAATATCTACTAAAGGGAATATTCTAAGATATCCCTAGATACACTAGGATTTACACAATCATATTCTTAATCTAATAAGACTGCAACACTCCCCCTTGAGTGTGTAAATACTCAAACAAAACTTAGCATCAGGTATTCAGTAGTTGAGGTAGAACAGTTGATAAAGTCGTTAGCACAACGGGCGAATGAGTCAAATTTAAAGAAACTAAGCATTGGTAGTAAAACTCACAAAACTTCGCTTTGGTAAAACCTAAGGTAGGTAAAAACCCATAGACTAAGGAGAAAAGTGAGAAGTATGCATAATGTCTAAAACATACGTCAAATAGGACAAAAGTAGTGAACTTAACGGAGTATGATCATCCCAGAATGGGTGCCTCATCAAACCTTGTTAGGTACCAAAAACCCAATGGGAAAAATGCTACTAATCGTAGGAAAAAAAATACATTAAGATCAAGTGAGTATGCTTCAGAATACTTCTCTTGAGTTAGACATAACTTCCAAATAAGTGAACTACAAGCAATTCAACTCAGATAATTTACCCATACCGATTCCTTGGACGAGCTTCTGAAAAGTAGACTTGGGCAATGACTTGGTGAAGAGATCGGCGAGGTTGTCCTGAGAACGGATTTGCTTGACTTCAATGATCTAATGCTATTGTTGCTGGTGAGATTAAAAGAACTTGGGCGCTATATGCTTGGTGTTGTCTCCCTTGATGTATCCCTTCTTTAACTGCTCGATACATGCTGCATTGTCTTCAAAGATCGTCGTAGGAAGGTCAACGATGGTAGTAAGACACCTAGTGCTTCGAATATGTTCCATAATTGCTCTCAACCAAAAGCACTCAAGAAAGGCTTCATGCAAGGCGAGAATCCCAGTATGGTTTGAAGAAGTCGCAACTAGCATTTGCTTGGTAGACCTCCAAGATCTTATGGTGTCTCCAACGGTAAAGACATAGCCCATTTGAGAACGTGCCCTATGTGGGTCAAACAGATAACCAGCATCTGCGTAACTAACGAGGTGGGAATCAACCCGAAGACAAATGGGGGTGGCAACTCCTCTCGAGGATTTATGGGTGTAGAATAAGCCCAAATCCGTCATACCCTTGAGATAGTGGAAAATGTCTTTAACACCATTCCAGTGTCTGCATATAGGCGAATTGATGTATCTAGCCAAAAGATTAACATCAAAGGAGATGTCAAGTCTAGTGCATTGAGCCAAGTACAATAAAGCACCAATTGCACTTAGGTGTGGAACTTCAGGCTCCAATCTCTTCCTCATCTTCCATGGGACGGAAGGGATCTCGTTTAGCATCTAGAGGTCGAACGACCATATGAGTACTCTAAAGCTTTACCTTATCTTCATTAAAATGTCCCAACACCTTTTGGGTGTAGTTCGATTGATGTACAAAGATTCCATCCGAACAATGCTCAATCTCCAGGCCAAGACAATATTGAGTTTTCCTAAGATCTTTCATCTCAAATTTTGATTTCAAGTGAACGACAATTTTCTCAAGCTCTGCGGGAGTTCCGATGAGGTTCATGTCGTTGACATAAACTGCAACAATCGTAAATCTAGAATGTGACTTCTTGATGAACATGCATGGGCATAGTTCGTTGTTCATATAACCTTGACTCGTCAAATATTCACTCAGAAAGTTATACCACATCCGCCCGGATTGTTTCAATCCGTAGAGTGATCTCCTCAATCTAATCGAGAGAGTGTTTCGTGGTCTAGAACTATTTGAACCAGTCAATGGAAGACCTTCTGGAACTTTCAAGTAGATTTTGGTATCTAAATCACCATAGAGATATGCGGTTACCACGTCCATAAGCTGCATATTCAGTTTTTCGGAAACTACCAAACTGATAAGGTAGTGGAACGTTATGAGGTCAATTACGGGGGAATATATCTCCTCGTAATCAATCCCAGGGTGTTGAGAGAAGCCTTAAGCTACGAGGTGTGCTTTGTATCGCACTGTTTCATTCTTCTCATTACGCTTCCTCATGAAAACCCACTTGTAGCCCACGGGCTTCACATATGGTGGAGTAGGAACTACGAGCCTAAATACCTTGCATTTTACAAGTAAATCGAGTTCGACCTGGATTGCTTGTTTCCAGTTTGACCAATCGGTTCTATGTCGACATTTATCAACGGAACGTGGTTTAATGTCATCGCTAAGCATGATGCTGGTAGCACTTATATACGCGAATGCATCATCGATAATCATCTTATTATGATTCCAAATCTTATTAAATACTGCGTAATGGACCAAAATCAAGAGATTCTTGGGAAGCCAGTTTGTCTCATCTAAGACATCATCGTAACCAGTTTGTCTCATCCAATAACATATATTTAAGATGAAGCTTCATGTCTTGAACCCACTTTAGGTAGTTTCTTGCAGATACTTCCAAAATGGTGAAATCGAGTTTGTTCAAGTTTGACATGTCCCTGAAACAGAGGGTACCAAAAAAACATGGTTAGTCATATGGAAAGCCATATATATACATTGTAGAGCATTCGGGTTTCATAGACATGTATTGGTTTAATTTAAGTATGAAAGCTATGAGTTTCATGTGGTAAGTTTTGAATGAAAACTTCGGGTTTCAAAGGCACTAAATTCGAAACTATAGGTTCAATTTTAGTTATGAACGTCAAGTTCATATATAGGGGTACCTACAAGAACACAAAAAATAATATACAACTAAGTGTAGTGAATTTGTGGCTTGCTTTAGGAACCCAAGTGTGAGTGCGTCGGGACTACGAAAGATAGTCAACGGTTCAACGAAACAGAATAATTTATTGAAACGTTAATTGCCAAAAAGTGAGCTTCAGGCCAATAATTTTTGGATTTATTGTCAGATTAATGGACTGCGGGTCACTTTAATTAATTCAATAGATCGTAGCCATTCAGGTTTGATTGTAGAAGCAAAATAATAACATTCAGGTTTATATTAGCGGGAATGCTAAAAATAGCTTTGGATTCAAAAAAGCATAGCCCAATATTAATGGGATGATTGTCGTGTACGAGCAAGGCTCTAAAGGGGTTAAATGGGCCATGGGTTGGCTGTAGGCCACGAGCCGATTTTGGGAAGGAACCTAGTAGCCCAAGCTGCTGGCTTTGGGCCAAAATGGTGCGAGAGGGGGGACACGGGCCCAGCACATGTGCTGGCCTGGGGTGTGCGTTGGAAGCCCAGCTGTAGGCTGGCTTTGATTTTGGGCCGTTGGAAACAAGCCCAACCGTTTGAGCTAGCTGTGGTGGTCGCGAGCCGTGATAGGTGGCGAAGCCTAGTAAGCCGAGGCTTGTTGTAGTTGAGCCAGGGTTAGGACGAAGTCTAGCAAGTACAAAGGCTTGCTGGCAAGTTGGGTTAGGTTGCAGGGGACGGCTCAGCAAGGCTGCAAGTAGGCTCAGGGCTTCAGGCCTATGGAAAACCCAACCTAGGCAGAAGCCTGGTTGTCTGTATAGGAGTAGCAAGCCTACGAGGCTGCTACAAGGTGGTCCATGGCGTCGAAACGACGTCGTCCTAGTGATGGCGTGGCTGCAGGCCAACCATGTTGGCTCGGCGGCACGGCGTGGAGCCACGACTCAATCGCAAAAAATCCTCACTTTTTTTAAAATTATTTTTCAAATTCTAGGATTAAAAACCCTAATTGCTTCTAAATTAAGTTCGATGCTTTGATTCACAAATTCCACATAGCATAACTGCGTATTGCAGGAACAAATATATATATTGACAAAATATATGAACACATATACAATATATATAATTGAAAGGAAAATATAAATATAGGGGTTCATGTCACATCCCAGCCCGGGCCCCTACCACATCCCGGGCTCGACTCCACCGTAGCACGATATTGTCCGTTTTGGGCCCCGACCACGCCCTCACGGTTTTGTTTCTGGGAACTAACACGAGAACTTCCCAGGGGGTCACCCATCATGGGATTGCTCTTGCGCGAACTTGCTTAACTTCGGAGTTTCGATGGAACATGAAGCTAGTGAGCTCCCAAAAGGTCTCGTGCTAGGTAGAGATGAGAATATATATATAAAGCTTACCGGATCCACTCCCTTGGGCGATGTGGGATGTCACAATCCACCCCCTTTAGGGGCTTGACGTCTTTGCGGCACACTTCCGGCTAGGGATTGGCTCTGATAGCAAATTGTCACATCCCGGCCTGGGCCTCGACCACATCCCCAGCTCAACTCTGCCGTAGCATGATATTGTACGCTTTGGGCCTCAACCACACCCTCACGGTTTTGTTTCTAGGAACTCACACGAGAACTTCCCAGTGGGTTACCCATACTGGGATTGCTCTCACGTGAACTTGCTTAACTTTGGAGTTCTGATGGAATCCGAAGCCAGTGAGCTCCCAAAAAGCCTCGTGCTATATACAGGTGGGCATGTACATATAAGGCATAGAGGGTCCACTCGATGTGGGATGTCACAGTTCATTCATCATGGGGAATGTTTTCATGCTTCAAAGTCATTTCAAATATCTTAATTGGTTTTAAAAGAACCTGATAGGCAGAAAATGATTAAACCTTTGATTGTATAGAAGAGAGCTTGCTCTTACGATCCTTTAGTTCCTTAACTTTTGGCAAGAGCGTGCTGATAACATGTTGTAGGCCTAATTTATTAAATTGTATTTAGGACTAGAGAGGGAGAGGGCCGACAACAAGATAGAGTGAAGAGAGAGGTTTAATTTTGAGGTGTGTGTTGTATCACCCCATCGTGTCTTTATTTATAGTAGTAGGATGGGTTAAATTCTTACCCTAATGAGATTACAACTCTAATAGGATAATATCTACTAAAGGGAATATTCTAAGATATCCCTAGATACACTAGGATTTACACAATCACATTCCTAATTTAATAGGATTGCAACACATAATTATTTATTAAACCAGTTGTTAGAATATTTTCAGAAAAAATCCATAAAAATAATTAGACATAATTTAGATTATATTACATCTTAGTTAAAAGATAAGAATAAAAATATTCAAAGAGTTCCTAGCAAAAGAGACATAAAAGAACTTATTGATCTGATCGATAATAAACCTACGCAAGTAGAACTTAGACCATTAGAAATAGTTGAGCAATCAAAATTAGAAGTATAAAAAATCTAACTCGTACAAAAAGATTTGAGTGAACAAGTAGATAAGTTACAGAATACAATAGATAGATTATTAGTTTAATGACCGATTCTAGAACTAATAGAAAATATGTTCAAGCTTGAAAGAAATTAGTAAGTTAGATAGAGAACCAGTTGGCTTAACAGATTTTTCAACACAAGTAACTAGTAGGAATATCCCTATTAAACAAACTAATTTAATTATCCAATTTGTTTTAAAATTAGCTGAAAAGTTAGATCAAGTTGAACAACAAATAGCAGAAATTAATCAAGTTTTATATAACACATTTTCATCACTTCCACCATGTTTGTTACAAAAATTAGAAAATTTTACTTTAAGTGAGACCTAAAATCAAATTTTACTTTAAGTGACACCTAATGTCACAGCCCGTCCCGGAGATACATTTGATGGGAATGTGAAATGACGGATTTACCCTTAGCGGGTATTAAGGTACATGTGTGTGATATCTTTGAACATTTCATGGTTCTTAAGTTTTTGGAAAATTAATTAAATTGGATTAAAGGTTGATTTAAAATTTGGTATGTATTTTTGTGTGGTTAAGGAATTAAAAGACTTGGAATTTTGGTGGGTTTTGTTGGACCACACAACACACACACGGGTCAACCTCAACCCTTTCCTTCCACCGTGCTGCCTCTCTCCTCCCTCACGACTTTCTCTCACTCTCTCACTCTCGACTTGTACGGACACACTCACCACCAAGCCTACAAGCACGGATCTAAGGTTGTGAAGGTACCATCGTGCTCGTGAGGACTATACGAACTCAACCACACCCATTTCAGGTAAGAAATCTTTCGATTTCACGTCGAAATCCCAAGCACCGATTTTGGCACTGTTCATGAACTTTTTGTTGGTTGATTTTTAGGACAATCCAAGCTCATAGTGAGCTTAGTGAGGTCTCAAGGAAGCTTGGAGTGCTTCGTTGGAAGGATTTGGACGTCGGGATCACGAGGGTTAAGTTTGGCCGGTTTTGCTTGGATTTTTCCGGTGAGATTTAGTTGTTTTTGAAGCTTAAAAGTAGTATATTGTGATTCTACATGTTGAGGGCTTTAAATTGATATATTATACGAAGAAAATGGTTGAGAAACGAAGGAGAACAAGGCATTTGAAAAATGCCCAGAATCCGGCCACTGGAGAAAAACCAGTCCGGCGAACTCGCGAGGAAGAAGGTGCGCGTGGGCGCGCGTGGACCCGTGCCTTCCTTGGCGTGTGGGGGTGCGTGCCACAGTAAAAAATTATTTTAAAAATTTGTCGACGTCCGTGACGTCGAGTAGGTCAATGTGGTATATTCATATACCCAATTTGAGCACCGTATGAGAAGTTATTAAGAATTGTTGGTTAGGTGCTTTAAATAACGTTTTATAGTTTTCATATTTAAGTGAAAATGTGAATTGATGATCCGACAGTTGGATCATCACCAAACTTTGATACGTTGTAATACGTAATATTTGAGAATTATAGGAACTTACGGATTGGGAATCTGATTTACGGATCTTCCAGAATTGGAGTTGTAAGTCCATAATATAAAATGTTAACCGTCACTTCGTTTTGTTAATTGATGGAGATCCGACCGTTGGATGGTAATGAAATTTTAGGATGTTATCCTAGAGATATATTGTGGACCTCTGGAAGTTATGGATTTAAAATTTGAGTGGCAGATCTTCCGGATCGATCTACGTAGTGACGTATTTTATATAAGTTATATTTTCTATCGATATGAATTCTGAGGTTGGAACTGATTATTGTTTTAGGCGCCGATCGTCATGACGCCTTGGCGTATTGTGCTAGGGAGTTGTAGGGCGAACTCCAGGTGAGTGGGAAGTTTTATTTTCGTATTACCTATATACAACTGTTTTTCCCAGAAAATAACATTTTTATGAAAATTATGAATTTAATTGCCATGCATGAAAATGTTGAGATATTTATTTGATAATTGATGCTTATATATGTGAATTGACGCGGTGGACGCTCAAGTGAGTTTATTTATTTCCAGCTGAGTTATTTATCATGAAATTGCATTGAAAAGCTCATAACCTGCCCCAAGGTGTTAGTGCTTATATTATTATTCACCACACCGCACGCTCGCCTTGGATCCAAGTAGGTGGATGTCGTACAGACCATGTGAGGGTTCCGACATGCTAGTCGTATAGATCACTAGATGTGATTCCGACTAGTGGGTGACCTTAGATATGCGCGCTGATGATTGATGTGAGAAGCACTAGAGCGTATTTATACACCTGTCATCATACAAACTACCTTATGTAGTTCCGAGTGATGTGTAGAGTTAGACCGTACAGGTCACCGAGGTGACTCCGGTTGGATTGGATGTTGAGCTTTAGAATCAGCCGTACAGGACCACTTCAGGGTCTCCGGTTGACTTATTATTTCACCTGATTTATATTGATGCATCTATATTATGTTTTTGGACACTTGGCATGGCATATTTTTCTGAAAAGTGTTAAAGGATAGTGATTTGAGATATTTGCCTATATATATGTTTATATATATGCTATTTTCTGGGAAAGTATACAGGTTTTACAGCGAGGGGTTAGAAATGTTTTAAATGAAAGATTTTCGAAAAGCTTTGTTTTGCTGACCCACTCAATTTTGTTTTTCGCCCCTCCAGGTTTAAGTTAGCAGAGCTTTGGTGGCCACGAGGAACCCAACAGCATTCTGACAGAATTCACAAAAGTAGGACTCACCCTCGGGGGTTTCCATTTAGTAATTGTATTTTAAGAGCTTCCGAACTGTGTAAATGGTTACGTCACTCTCACGTGACGGCCAGCACGCCCTCCTTCGGGACGAGGTGTGTCACCTAAAATCAATCATTTTGATAACAGAAAATGGAGCTTTTTAGAAGAAAATGAAAAGAAATAGTTAGAGCTGAAAATATTTATCCAAATAAAGAAGCATAAGAATTTATTAGAAGAGGTTTTGTGAGAACACAGAAAAATAATATAATTTGTATCAATTAGGTTTATTTGAAAATAGAAGTAGAATTATAAGTAGCATCAATCAACATGAAGTTAACTGTATTGAGAAAGAAGTTACACTTAATTTACTCAGTAAAGAAGTAGTCCATCATATTAGATAATCACATTTTAGTCAGATTCATATAGGAACAATTTTAATAGGAATAACATGATTAACTAGAGCACAAGTAGGCAAAAAGCATTAGTGTACATCTATGATGATAGATGGCATAATCACTAACAAACTACAATAGCAACAATTAAAGTAGACTTAAGTTCAAATTTAGCAGTCATAGGTTGTTACATCCCACATCGCCCAGGGGAGTGCATCATGTAAGCCTTATATGTATATTCCCATCTCTACTTGGGAGCTTACTGGCTTCGGGTTCCATTGGAACTCCGAAGTTAAGCGAGTTCGCGTGAGATCAATCCCATGATGGGTGACCCATTGGGAAGTTCTCGTGTGAATTCCCAGAAACAAAATTGTGAGGGTGTGGTCAGGGCTCAAAGCGGACAATGTCATGCTACGGCGGAGTCGAGCCTAGGATGTGGTAAGGGCCCGGGTCGGGATGTGACAATTTGGTATCATAGCCACTTTGCCGTTCAGTGCGAGTGTGCCAACAAGGACGTCGGGGCTCTAAGGGCAGTGGATTGTAACATCCCACATCGACCAACGGAAAGGGGGTGATATGCCTTATATGTACATGCCCACCTCCTTTAGCACGAGGCCTTTTGGGAGCTCATTGGCTTTGGGTTCCATCGGAACTCCGAAGTTAAGCGAGTTTACGCGAGAGTAATCCCAGGATGGATGACCCACTGGGAAGTTCTCGTGTGAGTTCCCAGAAATAAAACCGTGAGGGCGTGGTGCAGACAATACCGTGCTACGGTGGAGTCGAGCCCGAAATGTGGTGGGGGCCCGGGCCGGGATGTGACAATTTGGTATCAGAGCCAATCTTTGGCCGGAAGTGTGTTGAAGGGGACGTCGGGCCCCTAAGAGGGGTGGATTGTTACATCCCACATCGCCCAGGAGAGTGGATCCTGTAAGCCTTATATGTATATATTCCCATTTGATGTGAAAATTAACTTGACACACAAATTAAACCCTATTGTTGACAATTGTAGTAAAGATGTAAATAGGGATCGTTCTAGACCTAGATTAACTAGGGATACTAATCAACACAAATAAGACTTAAAAACACTAAACTAGACTTTATAAACTTAAAATTGACTCAAAACACTCAAAATAGCAACGAACAATAAAAAAGACTCAATTCTAGACCTAACAAGTGATTTGGACGAAAATAAAACTTAACTTGACTCAAAAGACTACAAGAAAACAGATTATGACTCAACTAACAAGACTTAATGAAAGAGGGATTGTTTTTGACGAATTTAAAACTTACAACAAAAACTTTGCATAAAACACTTTAAGAAAACGAATTTGGTGAATTGAAAAGGGTGAAAGGCTAGTTAGAGGGTCCTTATCCATACATGATATATGCATACAAACCAATTTCCAGTTATTATTCCTTTAAACCATGAATAACAACACCCAAAGTTAACCATGATAGCACAAATTAACCCTCATATTTTCCTTTTCTCATTGAATTGGACGGGATACGCATCACAACCAAATTAACCTTCTCAAGTCCCCTAACTATGAAAAGCATGATAGGAAACATATCAAATGTCATTAAGGTCTTTGAAAATCATAAGCATTGACGAGGCATTCATAACTATGAAAAGCATGATACTCATGCCAAGGATTTACTTAACACAATCATGACTAGTGACTTCCACTACTTGTGAATATAAGTTCATAACGATTAGGTGAAACTCCTTTAGATTCTAGCATCAAGTTCATGCATGCAAACTAAGTATGCATCCTCAATCAACATAGTTAAACAAGTTTTAATAACTCAGATAAGCAAATCACATTCAAGAAACAATAACTGGATGTAATTAATTCATATAAAGTATATAATCATGGCTTCGAATTCACCTCTAACTAAAAAGAAATTAGTTCCTCATGTTCGCAATTAATCAAAGATAACTTAAATTAGACATTGAAAATAAAATATAGAAAACACTTATGGACGCTCCAGTAATCCAATGTTGAATGCCAAGGCACGGCGAAGGGCTCCAAGACTTCTCTTAATTGTATCTGAATATATAGGTGTGTGGTGTAGGAAAATATGGTAGAGGGTGGTGAATTATGAGTGCTGCAACTTTGTATTTATATGGAGAGAGAAGGCACTGCAAAAAGGGTTGAATTAGGATTCCAAATCAGCAAAGAACAAGGACAATATAGCTTTTTGAAAGGCTAGGTGCGACTGATTTGTAGGAGAAGGGATAGGGCTTCTAGAAACAGGTTTTTATGTGTCCAAGTCTGAAAAGAACCCCCCCTTGCAGATGGAATTAAGGTAGATTAGAATAAGGTTAGGATAAGATAAGATAAGGTTAGTTTGGATAAGATAATGTTGGATAAGGTTTTGGATAATGTTCCTTCTTTGTCTTGGATTTATTTCTTCAACTCTTTAGCACATTCCTAGACATCTTTGGTCTTCAAATTCGTCCATCCATCTTGCTCCACTGATAAGCTATCCATTTGATGCCTAAAACTGCATCAAAATGCTCCAAATTGCACTTTCTTGCCAACTTTGTCATTTGGACCTACAAACACACCAAAATAGCTTAAAACACTATAATAAACACAAATTAACTATGAAAATGCAAGAAAACAAGCTAACTAAGTTGCATAAATATGCTCATATCACCATCTCTACCTAGCACAAGGCCTTTTGGGAACTTATTGACTTTAGGTTCCATTGGAACTTCGAAGTTAAGTGAGTTCGCGTGAGAGCAATGCCATGATGGGTCCTCGTGTGAGTTCCTAGAAAGAAAACTGTGAGGCTATGGTCGGGGCCCAAAGTGAATAATATCGTGCTATGACAGAGTCGAGCCCGAGATGTGGTGGGGGCCCAGGCTGAGATGTGACATAGGTTGTATTACTAATTATGTTATGACAATTAATAAATTTAGTAAATATATTAAAGTAAAAATAAGAACAAAAAATTATAATATGAAAAGAGAATATAAAAATTTATGTATTAGCTTAATCTATACAGGGAAAATGTCTAATAAATATAATCATAAGTTTAATTTAGAATTTCAAATTTTAGTTCAAACATTTGGTAGTAAGCATGTAAATATGATATAAGCAAAACATGTAGATAATAGCTTTTTCGAAAGAACTCAGTGGACGTTACCTAATTTACAAGTAGCAAGAAATGGACAACCATATAGTGTACAAATATATGAAACTAGTATAGGAGAAGCAACAATTAGATTTAGTAATTATAACCAATTACAAAATTTAGAAGATGATGAGAGCAAAATTGAAAGTGAAAGTAATCATATGGCTTTTTATACATTAGTTGTTAATATAGAACAAAAATTTGATCATATTGTAGATAAACTCATAGAAGATATTGATAATTTAGATGAAGAACAATATTTAGAAAAATATAAGACATATGATTTAAGACTACATAGAATTTTAGATGAAAAACGAAAAAATTAATTGTAGAAATTGGAGTAGAACATATTTTAGGATCAAAAGAATACAATAATTTATTAGAAGTAAAAATTGAATGTAATCTAGCAGAAGAAAGTAGTACATCAAAAGTAAAAAATAATCTAGGATATACCGTTAGAATTGACCAATGATTTTTAAAACAAACAAATGAACAATATAATGAACAAGTAGGATTGGATTATATGGACGAAAAAATGATGAAACCACCTAGAAAATTGTAACAACATGTCCCTAATTTACGGTTTTATTAACTTTAAATGTGTGATTTGACGAGAATGCCCCTAGAGGCGAGATTGTTGACTTTTGTTGGCCATTATTTCGTGATGCGTATGAGCTATTATTTTACCGTATTCTTGAAGTACTCAACGGTATATAGGTGCAAGCAGAATCAAAATCAGAGTTACGATTAAAATTTTACGGAACTATGGATGTGAAGGGCATTTTGGTAATTGCATGTCGCATGGATATTTGTCAGGTTTTTCCTTTTATGGGATTAGAGTGTGAGCCGAGTGGGACACCTGTACCCCACTCTTTTCCCTCACTTACGTGTTCCCTTCTAGAACTATCAGACCTCTCCTTTGCTACCACATCACTTCACTCTCTCACTCATCACTCTTGTTTCCTCTGAGCTCCCTCTCGTCTCTCTCTTTGCAAGCATAGAGATATCGAACCACCACTAAACCACTCGCTGGAGTACCACACCACCAACGTCTATCCTTATCACCTTAGCGAGATTCACCATTATTCCAGTACTAAAACCGAGACCCTAGGTTACAAACTTGAACCCAAATCTTGACCTCCATATTTTTCGGCGAGGCTTTGTGATTTTCTGACTAAGGTAAAGGGTTAGGAACCCACAGTTCTTTTCCTTCTTATTGCTTTGATTTAATGCTAGAGTTTGAATGTAAAAAATCTGTTTGATTTGGTGAAGGTTAATAAAAAATACACTCGGGGAAACATCCCAAGTTTTTCGGCAAGCCATTCGAGACTTGCAAGCTATTTTTTGGCCATGGTTGGGAACCATATTGGTATACTTCAATTCCTCGTCCTTTGAGCTTTAATTTGGTAAGTTAAATTGCTAGTTTTGGTAAATACTTGGGGTTGATTGGAGCTGGGGATTTTCCGGCTTTCTCTTTCATAGAAATTAGCTGACCCGCTAGTTCAACGGGTCAACCTGACCTGATACAAAAATAAAAAATAAAAAAATCCAAACCCATACCTGCGAACCGACTTGGTTCCGTTTCCAAATTTGGAAGAAATATTCCCTTAGAATATTTTGTTGACTTTTTCAAAATTTTCTCAGAAATGCTCCAAGGCTAATTTCGATTCCCTAAGTTTGTTTTTGGCATCCTTTTAGTAAAATTTCAAAGTTTTAACGTAGTTGACCACCTCAGCGGCTTGGTTGATTGTTGACTTTTCGTTGACTTTTTACGAAAATTACTTGGGACCTTTTTAAGGGTATTTCAACGCGCTGATTCTGAGTCCACCTTCCATTTTTCCAGATTCAAACTATTAAATTGAGTTTTACTAATGGGTCTCTATTATGTTTAGGTAGGATTAGCATTGGTGATCCATATTTACTCGTTTGAACGGCTACGACTTAGCAAGTATTAGTGAGTGGGTCTTTTCTTTTATACAGTATATGTAAATCTATTTAGTTTCCATTTATATATTTAACAAAGAATTTTCTACATTACGCCTTGATTAGATTAACGTTTACAAGAATTAGTGCATTGACGAAATTTAAGAAATTATGCTACGTCCCACGAGATGCACAAATATTCATATTATTATGGGATGCATTAATCATATTTACAGCCCTGAATAGTATTATGTCGTCTAGAATTATTGGTTTACCGTTGCATAATCATATTTACTTTATCTATTCATTGTGTGCTACACTGGTGTTAGTACTTGCTCGGGCCAGGGCCAGGCTTCACGTGTATGTTCACATTGCATCGTACGTTCAGTTTGGATCCATTTTAGGTGCCAATTGTGTCTTAGATTGCTAGGCAATTAGGACTCGTATGTGATGCGCATAGCGCCAATCTTCACATGATTGTAGTACTAGAGCATAAATCATTATTACACCTAATCTTGTTCATGCCAGAATATCTCCGCATGAACTTGTGCGTCAGCATATGTCAATGAGCACTCGGTATGATATATTCGTTTATGCGGGATATTGTGATTATCGGACGTTAAGTGTTTATTTACGAAATATTGTGAAGTACTACATTCTCGAGATATTGCGAGCTATGGTAAGTATTTTCATGCTATACGTAGTATGTTATATTTGGAAACTAGTTTTAATGCGAGGGGTTATTAAATTTTCAAAAAGGTTTTACAAAGCTTTATTTTTAGGGCCACTCACCCTTGTGTTTCGCCCCTCCAGGTTTTAGTAGCAGAGTTTTCGTGTCGATGAGGATTCTTGGCAAAATGTTGGTATAGGAGAGTACTTCAATGGTATAATTCTTATCTCACTTTTAATGTACTTTACTTATGCTCTGACATCACATGTGTGAATTGGGTTCAATATGGCTTCGTCACCTTTCTAGTGTTGGCCAACACAGCTCGATATGGAGTCCAGGTGGACATTCCAGGTCGGGGCGTATCACAATGTGAGTAAGTAGGGATCGTTTTATTCCAGGGATTAGAAGGGATGCTAATCAACACAAATTAAACTTGTAAAACTGAAAACTAAGTTAAACTAACAACAAAAAAGACTGGGGCATTTTGGACGAATTTAATGAAAACAAAAGTAAAGGGCAACAAGTAAATTAAGTTGTGAATGAAATATGGATGAAAGGATGGCTAAATGATTCTTCTCCACACATGAAACATATGCATACAAATCGATTTCCGGTTATTCTTCCTATAAATCATTAATGACAATGCCCCAAATTAACTGTGAACAACAATAATTAATTCTCAAATTTTCCTAAGTTCATTGAATTTGACTCAGTGACGCAACCAAATTATTCTTCTCAAGTTCCCTAACTATGAAAGCATGATAGAGATACACCTCAAAGATCATTAAGTTCTGTGAAAATCATAAGCATTGACAAAGTATTCGTAACTATGAAAAGCATGATACTCCTACCAAGAATTTACTTAACTCAATCATGACTAGTGACTTTTACTACTTGCAAATATAAGTGCATAACAATTAGGTGCAAACTAAATGTGCATCCTTAATAAAAATACAAGAATAAGTTCTCTATAAAGCAGATAAGTAAATCACATTCATGTTTTATGAAAGAATAACTGGATGTAATAAATTTATATAAAACATATGATCATGGTTTCGAATTCACCTCTAGCTAAAAAGAAACTTAGTTACACATGTTCATCATAACTGAAAAGCAATCTAAAATAAACATTGAAACTTAACAAAAAAGATAGAAAGAACTCAGAAAATTCCAGCAACTTCAATGGATGAATGGTAGGCATGGCATCCCCTAAATCTTTGCGGGAATTTCATATATAGGGGAAAATGATTGAATCCAAGGAGGAAAGGGTTTTGGCGTTTTTGAGTTATTTCATGACTCTAAAAATCAAGTAGAAAGTGTTGGAATGTGATTAGGATTCCTCCTTGTAGCTAGAGATAAGATAAGATAATGTTGGATAAGATAGGATAGGATAAGATAATGTTCCTCTCCAATTAGGATTCCTCTTTCTTGTGTAATTCCTTGCCTTCCAAGCCTCAATTTTAATTTCTCCAGATTTTGGCACATGTCTAGCTCCATTTAAACACCAAAAATGTTTAGCCCATATGCTATCCACGCATGCTATCCAATCCAAGTCCAAAACTGCTCCAAATTGCTCCATTTAGCTATTTATTGTCATCTTTACCAACTGGATCTACAATAATACAAAAATAACATAAATTACCAAAATAAATGGAAATTAACTAAGTAAATGCAAAGAAATAAGATAACAAAGTTGCATAAATTTGCTTCTATCAAAATGCTATGCAATCACACTACGTAACCCCGCAACGATTACACAAGTAGTTTCTTGCACTGCACGGCAACGTCACCACCGAGGGAAAACTGCGACCAAAAGGCACTACACGGTGTAACACTGTTGCAGTTTTTTGCACAACACTACACGGTAAAAAGTGACGCATTGCAACAAGCTTCAAGTAGCTACAACACATGGCACCAAGGAAAGTCAATGTGCACGACAAGGTTTGTTTTGCCAAAAACACACACCTAATTGTCCTATAAATAAGGATCAATTGCTTCCTAATGCTATAGGGAGAATACATACCAAATAGCAAAAGGAAAATCAAAAGAAGGAAGAACATTACAACAAAAAACAGGGAGCAAATTCCAAGCAAAAAATGGCAAGGTGATTTCGGCCACAATGGAAAAAAGCATATTGTTTTTGCAACAAAATCAGCAAAGAAAAGGAAAGGAAACAAAAAAAAAAAAAAAAAAAGGAAAGGGCTTCAAAATTTCCAAAACATCAAAGGAAAGTACCTTTCCATGCCAAAATACAAAAGGCAATCCCTCCAAAGCAAGGACAAGCCTTCAAGTTTCCCAAACCAAAAGGGAAAACATCCCCTTGGCCGAAAAAAATGGAAAGGAAAAGGAAAAAAATGCAAATCCTACTTACCCAAGGACAAGCATTAAATCTTTCCAAAATCTTGAAGGAAATCACCAAAACTTTCCAACACTTTGAAGGAAATCACCCTCATTACCAGAATTGAAGGAGATTCCTACCTAAGGAAGGAAAAAGCATTTTTTCCCACACCCACAAGGAAAAAATCCAAGCCTCAAAATACACCAAATGTATTTTGTAAAAAAATTATGGAAAATCAATACGCACAATAAGTATGTGCCGATTTATGCTTGTTTTCTTGCATTTTCATAGCTAGTTTCTACTTATTATAGTGTTTTAAGTTATTTTCGTGTGTTTGTAGGTCCAAATGACAAAGTTGGCAAGAAAGTGCATTTTGGAGCATTTTAGAGTAGTTTTGGGCATCAAATGGATAACTTATGAGTGGAGCAAGATGGATGGACGAATTTGAAGACCAAAGATGTATAGGACTGTGCTAAAGAGTTGAAGAAATAAATCCAAGACAAAGGAGATAAGGACTCAACTCAAAAGAAGGAACATTATCCAAAACCTTATCCAACCTTATCTTATCCAAACTAACCTTATCTTATCTTATCCTTTCCTAATCTAGCCTTACCTTATCTTATCTTATCCAAATCAGTTTCTGCCCTAATTCCAGCCATTTATAAAGGATAATTATGCATTTAAAATACATATTTCAGATTCTAGAACCCTTATCCCTTATGTGCTGCATATATGCCTTATCCTTGGTGATTTAGGACTTGTAATTATTCTCTAAAACCTATGCCGTGTATCCTTGTCCCTTTAGGTTCAAAAATATGTGCTGAAACATCCTTTCTAGAAGTTCTAATACACCTTCTATCCCTATTCTCTTTGGTTTCTGACTTCTAGATGGCCTATTCCTTGTGGATTTGGAGTGTTAAGTTCTTCTCCAATACAGAGTCTCTATGCCGTGCCCTTTAGCCCTATAAATACATCCTTTGTGCCGCATAAATCACCACCACCCCCATATTCATTCTACACTACAATTCACGCCAATTTCTCAGAGATTCATCAAGTAACACAACAAGGAAGGAAGGAAAGGGCTTTGTGCCGTGGCTTGCAATCCAAGAAGGGTTCGAATCTGCCATTGGAGCTGCTAGGACGTTCCTGGTTCTTTCTATCCTTAGATTTATTTCAATGTTGCTTTTAATTTGGTTTTATGTTTTCAAAGACATGAGGAACTAATTTCTTTTTAGTTAGAGGTGAATTTGAAGCCATGATTATATGCTTTATATGAATTGATTACATCCAGTTATTGTTTCTTGAGTCTTGAATGTGATTTGCTTATCTGCGTTATCAAAACTTGTTTATGTATGTTGATTGAGGATGCATACTTAATTTGCTTGCATAAACTTAAGTATAAGGGAGTTTCACCTAATCGTTATGAACTTATATTCACAAGTAGTGGAAGTCACTAGTCATGATTGTATTAAGTAAATCCTTGTCAGGAGTATCATGCTTTTCATAGTTACAAATGCCTCGTCAATACTTATGGTTTTCAAAGAACTTAATGACCTTTTATATGTCTTTCTATCATGTTTTTCATAGTTAGGGGACTTGAGAAGGATAATTTGGTTGTGATGCGTATCCCCTCCAATTTAATGAAATAAGGAAAATGTAATGGTTAATTTGTGCTGTCACGGTTAACTTGGGGTGTTGTCATTCATAGTCTAAGGAACAATACTGGAAATTGGTTTATGTTGCATATGGTTCATGTGTGGAGAAGGATCCTCTAGCTAAGTTTTCACCATTCAAATCACCTAATTTACTTTGGTTTGCAATCTGTTTAGTTTAGTTACATTTCTTCCAAATAACTCCCTAGAGTCTGTTTTGAGTCTTTTTAACTTAGTTTTGTTGTTTTGAGTATTTTAAGTCAGTTTTGAGTTTATAGAGTGTAGTTTAGTGTTTTTGAGTCTTATTTGTGTTGATTAGCATCCCTAGTTAATCCCCGGTCTAAAATGATCCCTACTTGCTTAATACTACAATTACATGTTTAATATGGTTTAATTTGTGTGTCGAATTAATTCTCACATCAGTTCTTAAACCGCTATTATTCTCGACCAAACTCAATGCTCCTCGCCTGCATGAGCCTAAACTGCACACTGTACAATGCTCCTTGTTTGCACGAGTTTAAAAGGTGACACTCAATGTTCGTCGCCTGCATGAGCCCAAACTGCACATGACACAATGCTCCTTGTTCACACGAGCTTAAAAGGCGATACTGGACACTCCTTGTTTGCACGAGTTTAAAAGGCGACACTCAACGCTCCTGGCCTGCAAAAGCATAAATTGTGTACGGCAAGAATCAAAATCACCATCAAAACCATAAAAAATAATCCATCACTCATTTGAACAGTGTCATTACTTGATCCCTCCTTAACCGAGGGTATGTAGGCAAGTTGAAACTTCAAAGCTTCAAGTACAGTTACATCATCAACAAAAAGCACAAACACTTTGAAGAATAAAGAGTAAATTCAAGAATGTGAATACTTTATATTTTAAAGGAAGAATTCGGCTACAAATTCGTATTACAAAATGCGCAAAAGAAAAAAAAAACAAAGAAGGCTTAAAGTACAAGGAACGGAAGGCGTTACTTGAAAGTTATGTCCCTAAAACTATGACGATTGTCTTCAAACAAGCCTTCCAAAGTCTTCAAAGTCTCCATATCGATGGGAGACAAGATAGGCTATTCCATAGCCATGCCCTTATCTTGCTTTAGGCGTGAAATCTCCTCTTGATGCTGATAAAGTGTAGCTTCTTGCTCCAAGAGAACACATTGAAGACGTGATACTTGGATTTCCAACTGCTCTCGCTCTCGTGTCAACACTTCTAGACACACCTGGAAGGAAGCTAAAGAAGTCCCTGTGACTTGATAACCTTCCGAAGTAGCTTCCTAAGAAGACCGATCTTGGGCAATTGATAAATCTATTGCCGCAAGTTGTTGAACTCTAACCTCTAGACTCAACTTCTTCGAGGAAATAGCAAGTGAGGAAGAATACTCAGTTGAGGTGGCCATAAGTTCGGTAATCTTGACTCTTAAGAGTAAGGAATTAACGTTAAGGTTGTCAATCACAAAAACAAGCTTCGACAAGCCTTCCTTGAGCAATGGAAGGTCCTCTAATGGGCACTTTGAAATCCTCTTCTGAATATGGCTCTTGATATCAATGGCCGCGTGAAGGTTGATGTGATGGATAAGCTACTCAGTGCCACTAAGGTTTGTCCCTCTCAGAGAGATCTCGGAGCTAGCTGGCAAAAGTGTTGGACGCATGACGGGCTCTTGCATACCTACACCTACACACAGCAAACTTGGACAACTTGGCAGATTTGTAGCAAGCTTTACACCAGACAGATCCCCAATCTCCTCGTCCATGTGTAGATTGCCAACAAATAACATCTCAATAAAGGAATGAACTCCCATGCTCGCCAAATCAAAAGAACAAGAGGTCCCAACCTAAAGAAGACAAAGAAAGATGTTAGAAACAAAAGCTAAACCAATGAAAGCAGAAGAAAAAAAGAAAGAAGAAAAAAAAATTGCTTCACTAAAGCAAAAGACATGGGAGACAAACCTCGTGAATGTTAAAGGATGACGATGACAAAGTCACAATGACGAAAAGAAATCAGCCACAAAGCTTGAGCAACACGGCAAAGAGGGCAGCTGCAAGATGGTCCTTCAAAGCACGATACAGTAGCAAATAAAATCAAAATGCTACGCAATTGCACTACAGAACCCTGTAGCGATTACGCAAGCAGTTTCTTGCACTGCATGGCAACGTCACCACCGAGGGAAAACTATGACCAAAAGGCACTACACGGCATAACATCAATGCAGTCTTTTGCATGACACCACATGGTAAAAAGTGACGCACTACAACAAGCTTCAAGTAGCTACAACTCAAGGCAGCAAGTAGAGTCAATGTGTACAACAAGGTTTGTTGTGCCAAAAACACACGCCTAATTGTCCTATAAATAAGGATCAATTGCTTCCTAATGCTATAGGGAGAATACATATCAAATAGCGAAAGGAAAATCAAAAGAAGGAAGTGCATTCCTACCAAAAGAAGGGAGCAAATTCCAAGCAAAAAATGGCAAGGTGATTTCGGCCACAAAGGAAAAAAGCATGCTGTTTTTGCAAAAAAATCAGCAAAGAAAAGAAAATGAAACAAAAAAAAAAATGAGGGAAGGGCTTCAAAATTTCCAAAACATCAAAGGGAAGTTCCTTGCCAAAATACAAAAGTTAATCCCTCCAAAGCATGGACAAGCCTTCAAGTTTTCCAAACCAAAAGGGAAAAATCCCCTTGGCCTAAAAGAATGGAAAGGAAAAAGAAAAAAAATGCAAATCCTACTTACCCAAGGACAAGCATTAAATCTTTCCAAAACCTTGAAAGAAATCACTAAAGCTTTCCAACACTTTGAAGGAAATCACCCTCATTACCAAAATTGAAGGAGATTCCTACCTAAGGAAGGAAAAAGCATTTTTTCCCACACCCACAAGGAAAAAAAAATCCAAGTCTCAAAATACACCAAATGTATTTTGTCAAAAAATTATGGAAAATCAATACACACAATAAGTATGTGCCGATTTCAAGATCAAGCCTCTACGGCCCTTGAATTAAATTTTCATTTCATTCAAGATCAAGCCTCTATGGTCCTTAAAGAAAATTTTCATTTCATTCAAGATTAAGCCTCTACGGCCCTTGAAGAAAATTTTCGTTTCATTCAAGACCAAGCCTCAACGGCCCTTGAAATGTTTCATTCAGGAAATACTCCTCAATAGCCCTTGACAAAATTCATCATCTCAATTCAAGAAATACGCCTCTACGGCCCTTGAAGAAGCAAACTAATTCAAGATCAAGTCTTGACGACCCTTGAGATAAAACAAGCCTAAATTCTCCCAAGGATGAATCAAGACCAAGCAAGGGAAAATGACTAAAAACAAGACAAAAAACATGCCTAAATTCTCCCATGGACGAATCACGACACAAATCAAAGCCAAATCCACCCAAAGGCAAGGCTTTGGAAGTCTATAAATACAAGGTCCCAAGACAAGCATAAGGAGGACAATTTCTACATTCAAGGTCGAAATTCTCACATTGAGGAGAACCTCTGCCAAATCTTTGAAGACTAATACGCTACCAAAGCTCTCTTCGAACAACATACAACCAAAGCCGAAGCTTTCTTTCGACAAAAGTTGAATAATTTACAAGCACTTGTGCCGATTCCTTCAAGACTTTGTTGCAAACTTAAAACTTGTAACGACATTCGATTCAAGATCAAGTTGTCAAGACCCTTGAATCAACAAAGTCCCACATCAACATCAACTTTGCCATAGGTCATACACAAACCTTGAGGTGAAGACTATCCATGCATTGTTTCAAGCTGAAAACTTGAAGCAAATTGTTCAATCATTCACTCGAGATCAAGTCATCACGACCCTTAGATTAACAATCAACCATCTACATCAAATTTGAAGACTGAATCAAAGGAAAATTGTAAATAGAGATTGTAACCCTACAAATTCATCAATACAAAACCACTTTGTAACGTGATCTCGTTTCATTCGTTACAGAATTTCCGTGTTTGCAAATATACTTAAAATTTCTTTAAATATTTGGGAAGAACATGTAGAATTAGTTATATTAATTTATTAAAAACTTATATGACAAAAATAAAAGGTCCAATAGGGGAGAAAATTTGGAATGAATGACAAAAGCATCCAAAGGAAAATGATATTGCAATAGGACCTAGAATTCAATATGTATATGATATACTTAGACAAGAATGTAGCCAAATACAAGCTAAGAGACAAATTAGGAAACAATTTTACATGAGTTGTAAAAACATAAATTTACCAAAACAGTGTGGTTGTCATAAGAAGAATAAGCATAAGAAAATATACAAAAAGAAATATAAGTCATATAAACCATATAAACAACAATTTAATTTACCACTAACATTTGTTTCACTAGTAGGATCATATACATTTATTTTGGGTTCTAACTTTTTGAAAAGTTTGCAAGGTCTTTTTCTTTATGAATCGTAACGTAATATTTTTCAAAAGACATATTACAATAACTGATCAAAACAACACCTTAGAAGCATACAAAAGCATAAGTATAGAATAATCTAGTAGTCATCAAAATCTTTTAAATTATTAAGCTCATCATTTTCTTTTGGATTCTCTAAATAATAATTATCCTGATAAGTTCCTAAACAAAACTACCTTATACTTTATGCCTTACATAGAACATATTACTCTATTCCGTACTCTATTCCAAATCATAATTTTGTGAGAAGTCATTACTAATAGACATCTCAGTATTTAAATTTAGTCATTCGAATGTCTCTTTTATTAGTTTTAATAGAAGAAAAAAAAATGAGACGCAAACTAGCCAGATCCACCTAGTGCACTACACCAGACCCAGGGTAGCTAACAAACCAGACAAGCAAATCCCAAACCCCCAACCATTGCCTTAGGAACAATTCCATGCATTGCCACCTCACGGCCGCCATTTGAAGCAACAAAATATCATGGCAAAGAGCCAAAAGCCCAAACCAAGTCAACTGCTCAAACCACTGAGAGATCTAATAATAAACCCGCAGCCACCAGAGATGCTGAGCTCCACATATTCATGTACAAAAAAAAAGCGAGGGGTTGATTCTACAAAAGATAGGATCAGTAAATGGAAATTCACTAAGATTGAATTTAAGTGAGATCTTCAATAGTGATGCTAAAGGTGTCTTTAGAGTATACGAGAAGTATTTAAACATGATTATCTAGTTTTAGAAGAAGGAACCCGTATAGAGATATTCCAATTAGACAGACCAAAAGGCTTAGAAGAATTGTTACAATTAGTAGAACAAACTAGAATTATAGGAGAAGATCCTTAATTACATTGGACTAAAAATAAAATATTAGCAAAATTAGATATAATTAATCTATATTTAACTATTAAAACAATTGATATGCTTTGTAGTTTGTTAGATACGCAATAATTTGGGCAACAAATAAAGGAGTTGTTAAACTTAAAAGTAATATTAAATTTAAAAGCAATTAGACCCTCTAAATCTAGACATAGATGAGTAGCATTCATAGTGAGAAAACATTTAGAGTTGAAGAAAGGTAAAGCAAGAATAGTTTATAATTACAAGAAATTAAATGATAATACATATGAAGATAGTTATAAATTACTAAATAAAGATGAGCTTATAAACAAAATTCAAGAGAGTAAATATTTTAGCAAATTTGATTGTAAATCAGGTTTTTAGCAAATATGATTAACAGAATAATCAATTGAGTGGACAACGTTTACTTGTCCACAAGAACATTTTGAATGGAATGGAATATCGTGCACCATCATCCTCAAATAGCACAAGATCACAAGGCAGAAAAGCACAATTTAATTATATAATGATGCATCATGGACCTCCATCATTTAGTGAATTTCATAATAACATAAGCAGACCAGCATCACCACCAGTATCCACTTTTAACTTTAATGGCACTATAGTTGAAGGAATAAAAAATCCAACTCTGAGGTATATGACACACCCCGTCCCGAAGGAGGGCGTGCTGGCCGTCACGTGAGAGTGACGTAACCATTTACACAGTTCGGAAGCTTTAAAAAAATTTCCAATTACTAAGATAACACACCCGAGGGTAAGTCCTACTTTTGTGAATTCTGTCAGAACACCGTTGGATTCCTCGTGGCCACCAAGCTCTGCTAACTTGAACCTGGAGGGGAGCAAAACAAAATTGAGTGGGTCAGTAAAACAAAGTTTTTCGAAAACTTTTCATTTAAAACATTTCTAACCCCTCACCGTAAAACCTGTATACTTTCCCAGAAAATAGCATATATATAAACATATATATAAGCAAAAATCTCAAATCTCAAACCTTTAACACTTTTCAGAAATATATATATATATATATATATATATATATATATATATATAACCATATGAAATCTCAAAGCTTGAATCCCAAATCTTTAACATTTTTCAAGAAAAACATGCCATGCCATAAATCAAAATATAAATCAGGTGAAATAAGGAATCAATCGGAGACCCTGCAGTTGGTCCTATACGATTAATTCAATAGCTCAATATCTCACTAAGCCAGAGTCACCACAGTGACCTATACGGCCCTACTCTGCACATCACTCGGAACTACGTAAGGTAGTCTATACGATGAAAGGTGTAAAATACGCTCTAGTGCTTCTCTCATCATATCATCAGCGCGCATATCTAAGGTCACCCACCAGTCGGAACCCCTCTAATGGTCTGTACGACTGGAATGTCGGAACCCTCACATGGTCTGTACGACATCCACCTACTTGGATCCAAGGCGAGCGTGCGGTGTGGTGAATAATATAAACACTAACACCTAGGGTGCAGATTATGAGCTCAAACATCGAAACATCAATCAATTAAATGAATAATGAACTCACCTGACGTACCTGTGCCTCCACAGCACCATGCAACATGTATGCATCATATATCAATCATGTAATTCATATAACAATTCACATTTTCAAATAATTCTATGCATGGCATTTTTAAAGCATATCTTCATATAAATTCATTTTCTGGGAAAAATCAATAGTATAAAGGTAATACAAAAACAAAACTGCCCACTCACCTGGAGTTCGCCCACAACTCCCTAGCACCGTACATCAAGGCGTCATGACGATTAGCGCCTAGAACAACAATCAAATCCAACCTCAGAAATTCTGCCGATAGAATACATAACTTATATAAGACACGTCACTACGTAGCTCGATCCGGATGATCTGCAATTCAGATTTCAAATCCGTAACTTCCAGAGGTCCACAATATGCCTCTAGGACAACATCCTAAAATTTCATTACCATCCAACGGTCGGATCTCCGTCAATTTCCAAAACTAAGTGACGGTTAACATTCTATTTTATGAACTTACAACTTCAATTCCGGAAGATCCGTAAATCGGATTCCCAATCCGTAAGTTCCTATAATCCTCAAATATTACGTATTACAACGTATCAAAGTTTGATGACGATCCAACGGTCGGATCGTCAATTCACATTTTGACCTAACCACGAATCGTAACCAACTTAGGTTCAATTATTCAATTTACGTCCATCAATTATCAAAACAGAACCTAGAACCTTAATCACAAGCTAATAATGACATTGGCGGGCCATTGGCCACGCGCCGCCGCGGGTGGCGGTTGGCCGCCCCCGGCTCGCCGGAAAATTCAACTATTTCCAAAAATTACCAAAATTTGCAGATTTGAAGATCGCAATGAGTAGAACAACTTTCATACCTGAGACCAAGGCCAATTTGGCCTGGAAGTGCTTCAATTTCACCAAAACCGTGAAGAACCCTAGAATTTGGGTGTTTCCAATTCGACCTTCAAACTTGTTCCAACGCCTCAATTACCTCTTGGGCTTTGTTCTAGGTCCTAAAGGAATGCTAAAGGTGTTAGTAATTGAAAGAAAACATTTCAAAATTTGGAGAATTTAAACAAAAGGGTCGCGGCACCCGTAGGGGTGTTCTTCGCGAAATCACAACGAAATTCAATGATTCTTGGGGTGAAACGTGAAGAGGGAAGGCCTAGATGATGATTAGGAGTGGTACCTTGACTCAATTCGTCGGAAATTTGGACGAAAATGGCGAAAACCCGCCGATTGGAAGTCGCGGGTCGCGCGACCGCACGGGTCAAGGACGACCCGTTTCTCCTGTTCCCCCATGCACCACTCTCCCTCCTTTCCCTCCTTTCCTTCCCCTGATTGGTCAGCTTCTTCCTCTCCCTTCTTCTGGTTCGCTCTCATCTTCTTCTTCTCCGATTGGGCATTTTTGCCCAGTCTCTTCTTCTTTTCTGTTTTCTGTTTCTTCTTCTCATACACATACACACACCAAAAACCTTTCCCTCATCCCAGCCATCCATTTCATTCATCAATAAATCTGGGCCGTCCAATTTCATAAAAGAATTTCTATATTTTACTAAAATTATAATTCCTTAAAATTCCAAATTTCAAACGTTAATAACTTCTTCGATATAACTCCAAATCACGAACCGTCTGCGCCCACACGTCCGTAACGACGAGTACTACGAGGATATGTCAAGAAAACAAATCTTAGATGTCACGACACAACGATTAACCTCGAATGATGTGCGTGCCTCAAAGGGCATTTTTGTAAAATCCTTTATTAAAACTTTAAAAATTCTTAAAATTAGGGACGGGCTGTCACAATCTACCCACCTTACAGAAATTTCGTCCTCGAAATTTATACAATCTTTACAATCCATCAATATCCATGAAACAGCCCGAAACACATCTCTCTCATTCGATTCTTTGACTTCTAAGTAGCTTCTTCCACTGAAAGATTCTTCCATAAACTTTCACCAAACTCATAGTCTTATTTCTCAGTACATCATCTTTCTAATACAAGATAGGCACTGGCTCCTCATCCTACGTCAAATCCATATTGACTTCCAAAGGTTGAGAAGGTATCACTCGTGAAGGATATGAGGTTTAATGTCGAAGTATCGAAACATAAAACATATCATGCCCTTTCATCGGCTCTGGAGGCAACTCAGCCTGTACGTAACTTCACTGACTCGTTCGATGATCACAGATGGTCTGACGTATCTAGGACTTACTTGTTTTTCTTTTTAAAACGAATCATACTTTTCCAAGGTGATAATTTCAAAATCATTCGATCACCTACATATACATCCGGTCAGTGGCATGTTTGTCTGCTAAGCTCTTCAGCCGATCCTGGCCCACTTCCAGGTTAGACTTAATTACTTGAATATTCCGAATAGTCTCATCCACTAGCTCAGGGCCTTGAATACTATCCGTCCCCAATTCTAACAATTTCGAAACACAAGACATAGTTTTCCACGCCCTTATGGCGTTACTCTAGGGAACAAACTGAAGGGACCAACATACCCAAGAAGTTTAACAGATCCCAAATCTCTTTTTCCATAAAACAAACAAATAAATGTTGCGCTTGTCTGGAAAGGTTGGTGTTCTCATACTGAAGTAACATACGCTGACGTCACCAGTCGATCAATTATTATTCAAATTCCAACCTAACTATTGTGTATACGAGGAAGCTTGTCCACGAAATCCATAGTAATATTCTCCCATTTCCGCCGTGGAATGGGAAATGACTACATTAATCCAAAAGACTTATTTCTTTCTGCTTTAACCTGATGACTGATGATACGCCTACTAACATACTTCGCCATTCCTCTTTTCATACCCGTCAATAGTACATGAACGAATGGTAAGATAAATCTTAGTACTTTTGGGATGCATTGTAGAAGTGGAATAATGTACATCGTCAAAATTGCTTTCTTTAATTCCACACCATTAGGCATAAACACTTTGTTCTTTTGCATAGGCTTGCCATCTGATTCTCTAACTCTAAGGTCCTTCTTTTTCCCGTTATTCCTTGCTTTAAATAAATTCTTGAATTTCTTCGTCAAACGCTCGAGTATCGAGTACGATCTACCAAATGGGTCCAACTTAGAAATTAGCAAGTAAGGCTTCTTCTCGATTTTTGATACTCAACTTTACTCCAGTAGATTTCAAATCCACAAGAAGATGAACATAGCAAGCGTACCAAGCATTAATTCTCACTGGGGTCTTCCTACTAAATGCATCAGCCACAACATTAGCTTGACCACCCTCGTCACACAATCATAGTCACTAAGCAACTCATTCCACCTTTGTTGCCTAAGATTAAGATACCTCTGAATAAACAGATATTGGGTACTCTTTTGATTTGTAACAATCATGCACTTTTCTTCCCATAAAGACAATGTCTCCAAATCTTCAAAGCAAAGATGATAGCTGCTAATTCCAAATTATAATTAGGGTAATTCATCTTATGAGATCCCAATGGCCATGAAGCATAGGCAATCATCCTACCATGTTGCATCAACACGCATCCAAGTACATTCAAAGAAGTATTACTATAGACCACATAATTACCACTATCGTCTGGGAGTGCGAAAACAGATGCATGAGTGAGGGAATACTTTACTTGCTGAAGCTCTACTCACAATTTTTTTTATCCCACTCAAACTTAACCTCTTTTCTCATCAATCTCGCCAAGGGCGAAGCAATAATTAAAATCTTGGACGAACTATCGATAATATCCTGCTAATCCGAGAAAACTCTGAACCTCAGTCACAGTTCGCAATTGTTCCAAATTCTCAATCGTTGCTACTCTTTTAAGAATCCATTTGAATACCTTAAGTAGATATAATTAATTTATCCAACATTAGCATTTGCTAAACTTAGCATACATCAACGTTCCCTCAATCTTTGCAACACCAACTTTAAATATCTAGCATGCACTGCTCTAATCTTATCAATCTCGTCAATGGCAAACAATAACAACCCAGTCCAGATATCACTGGAATATTTCCTTCAGCAAACTCATAAAAGTAGCAGGTGCATTCGTCACTCCGTATGGCCTCCCAACTTGAAATGACCATAACGAGTCCTGGATTCAGTCTTATGAACATCCTCACTGTTAATCTTCAACTAATATCATTCAGACCTCAAGTCAATCTCAGAAAGTACCCAGGCGCCTCAGAGCTGATCAAATAATCATCAATACACAACAATGGATAACAGCTCTCAATCGTTACCCGATTCAATTACCTAATATCAATGCCTAGCCTTAATGTCCATTTTCTTCCTCACAAATAAACCGGAGCTTTTCCAATGTGATATAATAAGTTGAATGGAACTTTTAACTCAACCTGAACCAATCTCTAACATAGGATTTGTACCTAAAAACAATTCAATAATAAAACCCACATCTCTGCCTGGCGGCAATCTAGGTAAGGCATCTGGGAATACACCAAGAAAATGTCTAACCATCTTTACATCTTCCATACTATTAGGATCAACATCATTTAGCACCATATGAACTCAATATCTTGGCAGCCTTTTGATAACAATCTTCTTTGCTCTCTCAACAGGAATAATGGCATAACTCACTCCACTTTACTTACCCCCAAAAGTAACCTCTGGTCATCCAGGTCGACAAAAATTAACTGATTCCCCATAGCAATCTAGCTTGACACAAATATACATTTCCTCTACCAGAGTCATCTTGTCTCAGAAATCTGGGATCACTAGTAAATCTATCACTTCGCCTCTGACCAGTGGCAGTAAAACCTAAGCTGGGAAAATTAGCTCTAATTTCACTTCCTTTGAAGCTCTGAGTCCTCCGAGGTCTTTGATATGACGAATCTTTAACTTTATCGTCTTATTATGATTCTCATTCCTTTCTTATTCCTCTTTACTCTCGCTGATCATATTCTCAAAGTCTTCAAAGCCCAACAACATCTCGTAAACTCTTGGTAAAAAGTACAATGGATAGTGGTCGCCAAAGAACGCAACTTCTTCTTATTATCCAGCCAAAAACGACATAACACCTCGACCGAATTAACAACATCAGAATGGAAACAAGGCAAGTCTGTAAACTTTCTATAATATTCATCCATCGTCATTTTCCTTGTCTCACATTTGCAATTTCTTGTTTACTACCATCACAATATGCCGGGGGAATGAACTTTTCTTAAACAATTCTTTAAACAACTTCCAAACAGTTGTCCTTCCGATATCGTCGGATAACATTCCTATCTCCATCAAAATGCAGATTCATCACTCAAAAACTAGGTAATCATCTCGACCTACCTATCGGGAGGAAAATTCCCTTAACCTTGCATAATCTGAAACGCCTTTTCCCAATTGATTAAGCCATCAATCTGCTCCCTTAGGTCCTTCATATCCCTAAAGGGATTCAAATTTAACTTATAACCAGTCTCAAAAGGTCCCTTTAGATAATAGAATGAATCACAATGGCAATAGTTTCCCCCCAAACTACTATATCAGGGAAATTAGGCTCATCCGAACTACGTGGCTCGCTACGAGGCGGTATAGTTCTGACAGAAGACACTAGGAAATTATCAAGATGTCCAGAATTGCAACTTAGGCTCTGATACCAACTGACACACCCCGTCCCGAAGGAGGGCGTGCTGGCCGTCACTCTCACGTGACGGCCAGCACGCCCTTCTTCGGGACGGGGTGTGTCAGTATAGGTCAAGGGTACCAAGACTCGCTTATGGGCAACAAGTTCTCTTAGATAACTTCTGGAATGTTCAAATTATTCAGCCATGCATGAGTTTAGGCAATGAAAAATTAATTAGAGCATCATATTCATTCTCTTGAACGCAGCCTCCAAGCCTTTTCTAGAGACCATGAGTCATTGCTAATCAGTTTACAAAAATGAACCAAGAACTCCAATCTCTTAGAATGCAACAAAAGGCAAGTAACACTCTCAAAAGAGAATTAAAAATAGGCATAGAAATTGATCAACATAAGAATAAAGAAAAAGAGTTTATTGAACCCAATAATAAAGAACAAGAGGCTAATGCGCCCATTGAAAAGAGAGAGGTTAAGATTGAGATCTTAGAATAAGATGTTGAACTAGAGCAGCATCAAACATATGAGCAACATCAGTACTTGACAGACAAAGAAAACAAAAAAGATATGAAAAATTTATAGGAATATATCATTAGACTTAATAAAAGATGATCTTATTAGAAGAAAAAGCACAATTAAGAATAATGCCCCCAAACAAGGAAAATGAGATCTTGAGCAGAGCATCATAGTCCATGAAAGAGTTACAATTACAATTAAAATGTGCTTTATATTAGTCCATTTTTTATCCAAATCCGGGGATGGATATATCCACCATGTCTTTGTGATACTATAGAAAGTTGTATTGTACACCAGAGGTTAGTAAAGTTATGGCTAGGATTAACATGATAGATTTTAGACCACGATATTTGTCATGCCCTGAACTCGGAGTCAGTAATAAAAACTCAAACCCAAATCCGAAACGTGAGTTAAAAGCTCAATAAATAAAAGAAAATTGAAACAGGTTGGAAAATAAATTCCTCTTAATAAAATAATTTATGATTCTTAAACAAATTAAGAATTCTTTACAACCTACAGTAAATAGATGAATAAACTTTGTATTCTCCAATCTAATCCTACCTACTCTCTTGAGTGTCTAGTTCTTAAACCTGCATAACAATAGAGGGATGAGCTTCAATAGCTCAGTAAGGACATAACCTTATCACAGTAAATTGACAATATTAAATTAAGTGTCATGAAATCATAAAGCCAAATATCAAATCATAAATGATAACAATGCATGTATGCAATCCAACCTCTTCAGCTACACCCGTTAATTTATATAATAAAACACGCAGACCTGCACGTCCCATACCATCCATTTTATCACTGCAATGGTGGTTCGAATATAATATTATACAAACTAACCCCCATAACACATCCCAAGTTAATAAACCCTTTTTGTTAGTCATCTTATCTAATTCATTGATCTCCAGCCCAAATCACCCACATCGACAATTATCTTGCCAATATCATATTCTAATGTGCACATCGGGCTCGCTCTGGAACTAGTTTCACAATGAATAGATTCAACTACACAAAAGATCCTTTCCAACCACCCTCATTTCTCGAATTCAAATCTCAACACGGAAGTTCCAACCATATCTCACAACATGAGTGATGCACAAATAATGTCATTTCATCTTTTGCATGTATCATACTATTTCTCAATGAATAGCATTCCAGCAATAATTCCACAGCCAATAACAAGTAAACACTTAACAGAAGCAATTAGCCAATTAATATCCAATCATATTAATCAACCAAAAAGATCAAGAATATTTTATCACTTGACGAAATTTAACAAAATCAATTTCCGTAAAGGTCTACCTTATTTCCCCTACCTGGATTCCAAAGCTAAAACGAAGATCCACATCATTACCGCAATAGCTAGACTCCACGTACTTGAGTAAGTTCCCTGATCACTCATGAATCATTATGTATTTCTTCCACCCTATTTCTTTTCTAATCCCTCTTTCACATAAACATCTATCTATCTATATATACATAATATACATGAATCGCATGCACAAGCATGCAACATTTTTGCATCATCGAAAAGAATGGAGTGGGAAAGCTCCTATTTATACGAGTGTGAGGCGGCCATCAATGACCTCTAATTGGTTGGTTTGGCGGCCATACAATGGTGGCATGCAAGGTGTCAACCAAATAAGGAAGCAATGACACGAGGCAACCACCCAAGGCTAATTGAAGCCACGTCCAAGTTATAGCTTCTATAAGTCAACAGCTAGAGTGCTTATTAGGCACTTTTAGCACAATCTAATGAAAGATGGGAAAAAGGTTGGAAAGAAAACCATACGTTTAAAATGTATAGGTTAATATATATAATAATGATAGTAATAATAATAGACACATATTTCTAAAATCACGATCTACCCTCCTTAAAAAAATTTCGTCCTTGAAATTTACTAAACATATTAAAAAGATGGGGATGCTTCTTTTTCATGTCAAACTCTAGATCCCACGTGGCTTCTTCAATTTCATGGTATTGCCATCTAACCTTCACATGAGGTACTTAGGCCATCTCCAACCGATGGCTCGCTAGAGGGCTCGTTTTAGACCTCTGGCCCTCCAAGATCCTCCAAGATATTAATATTTGAATGAACAGTACAGGGCCATATTTGTCTCCGTCTCCAACCGAGGGCTAGAGGGCCAGGGGTGACACACCCGACCCTAGAATCAAGGCATGCTGGCCGTCACGTGAGCGTGACGTAACCAAAATTGCGATAACGAAGCAAAAGATAAGAGAAATATGAAGGAATAATATCCAACTAGCATGCTAGAGTAAGTTTAAGTATAAAACACACAAATTCAGAGCATAAGTACTAGGTGCAGTCAAGTAGGACCATAACTAAATTACAACACCCGCAGGTCAGTCCTACATTTATGTAGTTTGTCAGTACGCCGTGGGAATCCTCGTGGGCCACCAACGTTGCTAACTAGAACTTGGAGGGGTGCAAAACAAAATTGAGTGGGTCAGTAAAACCAAAGCTTTTCGAAAAAATTTCATCAAAAACAATTCTAACCCCTCGTTGTAAAACCTGTATATTTTCCCAGAAAATAACATAATGGTATATAAATCCTCATATATCTCAAATCATCAATCTTTATCAAATTCAGAAAATATGCCATGCCATCAATGTCAATAACAGAATATGGATGCATCAATATAACAGGTGACATAATGAATCAACCGGAGACCCTGTAGTTGGTCTTGTACGGTTAATTCTATAGCTCAATATCCAAACCAACCGGAGTCACCACAGTGACTTGTACGACACTACTCTGCACATAAGTCGGAACTACCTGAAGTAGTCTGTACGACAAGAATGGTGTAATAATATGCTCTAGTGCTTCTGACATCAATCACCTGTGCACATAATCTAAGGTCACCTACCAGTCGGAACCACCTCTAGTGATCTGTACGACTAGCATGTCGGAACCCTCTCATGGTCTGTACGACATGCACCTACTTGGATCCAAGGTGAGCGTGCGGTGCAGTGAATACTATAAGCACAAACACCAGGGGGTGCAGGTTATGAGCTCTTAACACAAATCACATTATCATTAATTCATATAAACCATATAAACTAACCTGATACTCACATGTGCGTCCACATCACCAATTCACATATATATATGCATCAATTATCAATTCATATAATTCACAATATGCATGCATGGTATTTTAAAACATACTTTCTTTTAAATTCAATTTCTGGGAAATTCAGTAGTATATAGGTAATAACAGAAAATAACTGCCTATTCACTGGTAAGTCGAAGGGTCGTAGCCCCTGTGACGTCCCTGGATGCGCTCGTCCTTGGGATAGGTATCACCAATATGCAAAACAACTATAAAAAAGTTAATTAAAGCACATAACCGACAATTCGTAATAACTTCTCATACGATGCTCAATTTGGGTATATGAATATACCATAGTGACCTACTCGACGTCACAGATGTCGACATATTTTTAAAATAATTTTTGGGCTTGTCACGCGCCCCCACGCACCGGACAGGCACGGGTCCACACGCCCCCCACTCACATCATCCCCTACCTCCAGTCGCTGGAAAAACTTGCCGGCGTCGGAAACTGGGTAAACCTGCAATCGCCCTTTTCTCGCTCGATTTTCAACCATTTTCCATGAAATTTTCACCAAAACTTCACAAATTACGAGAGGAAGAAGACTATACCTTTAAAAACTTCCAAAACCTTTGAAATCACGTCGAGAATTTTCACCCAAAACCGGCCACCTTCGAACCTTGTGATCTCGACGTCCAAAACCTTCCAACAAACGTCCCCGAGCTTCGTGAGAACCTCCTAAAGCTCATTATGAACTTGGATTGTTCTAAATACCAACCATTACAAAGTTCTTGAATAGTACCCAAACTGGACCTCGAGTTTTCAATGTGATATCGATGGTTCTAAGTTCTAAAAATTGCACCATTCGAATCAGGAGGTTGAAAGGATAAAGAACCTCACCTTTTTTGCGTCGATCCGTGATGATTCGAGGGTTTTTGGTGTTGGTCCGTACAAGCTGGAAGAGGGAGAGAGTGAACTGCGAGGGAGGAGAGATAGAGAGTACGGGGAAGAAGGAGAGAGGAGTGTCCTGTGTCTGTGGTCCATCACCAAAACAAATCCAACTTCTTTCCCTAACCACACAAATTGCAAATAAGTTTTTAATCCATTTCAAATTTTCCAAACTTAGGAAAAATATGCATTATTCCATAATATGTCACACACATACCTTAACACCCGTCAAGGACAATTTCGTCATTTCACGATCGATAAATAAAATCTCGGGACGGGCTGTGACAATCTTCCCCCCTTATAGAATTTTGTCCTCGAAATTCATGCAACCACACATGCCATTAATATTCATAAAACAACCTCGGATACATCTCCCTCATTCGATCTTCTGTCTCCCAAGTAGCTTCTTCTACTGAGTGGTTCCTCCACAATACTTTTGCCAAGCTCACTGTCTTATTCCTTAGAACCTTGTCTTTCCAATCCAAGATAGTCACTGGTTCTTCATCATACGTCAAATCTGGATTAATCTCCAAAGGTTAAGGAGGAATCACATGTGAAGGATCTGAAACGTAATGTCGAAGCATCGAGACATGAAACACATTATGTACCTTAGATAATTCCGGAGGCAACTCCAATCTGTAAGCAGCTTCACCAATCCGTTCAGTGATCTCATAAGGTTCTATATACCTAGGACTTAGCTTGCCTTTCTGTCCAAACCGCACTACACCTCTCCAAGGTGACAATTTCAAGAATACCAAATTACCCACATCATAAACTCGATCAGTAGCATGTCTATCTGCTAAACTCTTTTGTCGATCCTGGGCCGCTTTCAGGTTGGACTTAATCACCTAAACTCTTTTGAGTAGTCTCATCCACAATCTCTGGGCCCTCAAGCACTCTTTCGCCAACCTCTGACCAACACAATGGCGTACGACAAGCTCTACCATAAAGTGCCTCAAATGGTGACATACCAATGCTCGAATGAAAACTATTATTGTAGGCAAATTCCATCAAGTCTAGGCGATCATGCCAAGAATCACCAAACTGTAACACTGAAGATCTCAACATATCCTCCAACGTCTGAATAGTCCTGTCTGATTTTCCATCAATTTGAGGATGATAAGCAGTGCTGTAAAGCAATTTCGTACCAAGAGTTTTCGGAAAAGCTACCCAAAACTTAGAAGTAAATCTTGGATCTCGATCAGAAATAATATTCACTGGAACTCCATGATACTTCACAATCTTCGTGATGAACAACTTAGCCAATTTATTCAGAGGATACTTCTCCCTCACTGGAATGAAGTGTGCTGACTTGGTAAGCCGATCTACAATCACCCAAACGTCATCATATCCATTTCGTGTACGCGGAAGCTTATACACGAAATCCATAGTTATATTTTCCCATTTCCACTGAGGAACGGGAAGTGGTTGCATTCGACCAAAAGGCTTCTTTCTTTCAGCTTTGGCTTGCTGGCAAATAATACACCTACTTACATACTCTACAATTTCCCTCTTCATACCCGGCCAATAATAAAATGGTCAAATGGTATGGTACATCTTAGTCCCTCTTGGATGCATTGCATAAGCTGAACAATGTGCTTCATCCAAAATTTCCTTCTTTAATTCCTCATTATTCGGCACATACATTCTGTTCTCCTGCATAAGCATGCCATCTGATTCTCGAATCCTGAGGTCTTTCTTTTTCCCTTCATTTCTCAATTGAATCAATTCTTGGATTTCTTCATCAACCATCTGAGCTTCAAGTACACGATCGACTAAAACTGGCCTGACTTGGAAACTAGCAAGAAAACCTTCTCTTCGATCTTCGATCTCCAACTTGACTCCAGTAGCTCTCAAATCTGCAAGAAGATGAGCACGACAAGCATACAAAGCATTGAGCCGGCCTTGAGGTTTCCTACTTAGTGCATCAGCTACCACATTTGCACTACTCGAATCATACTCAATAGTGCAGTCATAATCACTTAGTAACTCCATCCACCTTCGTTGATGAAGATTAAGATCATGCTGAATGAAAATATACTGAAGACAATAGAGATAATGCCTCCAAATCTTCAAAGCAAAGACAATGGCTGCCAACTCAAGATCGTGAGTAGGATAGTTCATTTCATGAATCTTCAACTGTCGAGAAGCATAAGAAATCACTCTATTATGCTGCATCAAAACACATCCCAAACCATTCAAAGAAGCATCACTGTAAATCTCAAAGTTACCGTTATCATCAGGAAGTATCAATACTGGAGCATGAGTGAGGCAATATTTCAGCTGCTGGAAACTTTGCTCACAATTCTCGTCCCACTTGAACTTAACATCATTCCTGGTCAACTTCGTTAGTGGCAAAGCAATCATAGCAAAATCTTGAACAAACCGTCGATAGTAACCTGCTAGACCAAGAAAACTCCGTACCTCAGTGACAGTTCGTGGCTGTTCCTAATTCTCCACTTCTGCAATCTTTTGACGATCTACTTGAATTCCTTGTGCCGATACTACATGCCCCAAAAATGCCACTTGATTCAACCAAAATTGACATTTACTGAACTTGGAATACAACTAATGCTCCCTCAATTTCTTTAATACCAAGTTAAGATATCGAATATGATCTGCTTTTGACTTAGAGTATACCAGAATATCATCGATAAAAACAATGACAAACCTATCAAGATATTGCTGGAATACCTTATTCATTAACCTCATGAAAGCTACAGGTGCACTAGTCAATCCAAATGGCATCACCAAATATTCATAATGTCCACAACGGGTCCCGAAAGCCGTTTTAGGTATATCATCACCTTTAATCTTCAACTGATAATAGCCAGATCTCAAATCAATCTTAGAGAACACACACGCACCTTTGAGCTGATCAAACAAATCATCGATACGAGGTAATGGATAATGGTTTTTAATCGTTACCTGATTCAATTGCCTGTAATCAATACATAATCTCAAAGTTCCATCTTTCTTTCTCACAAACAACACTGGAGCTCCCCAAGGTGAAGTACTAGGTTGAATGAAACCTTTATCCGTTAATTCCTGTAACTGAATTTTCAATTCTCTCAATTCAGCTGGAGCCATTCTATAAGGAGTCAAAGATATAGGATCCGTACCTGAAAGCAAATCAATCGAAAACTCCACATCTCTGTCTGGCGGCAATCCAGGCAAATCATCTAGGAATATATCAGGATAGTGCCTGACTACTCCAACTTCCTCCACACTGCTAGGAACAACATCATTTAACACCACATATGCTAAGTATCCTTGACAACCTTTCGATAACAACTTCTTTGCTCTCATGGCAGAAATAACACCATGTCTCACCCCATTTCTTTCACCCACGAAAGTAACCTCTGGTAGTCTAGGACGATGGAAAGTAACAGATTTCCCGTAACAATCTATATGGGCACGATTATAATGCAACCAATCCGCCCCTAAAATCACATCAAAATCCACAATATCTAATGGGATAAGATTGGCTGGCATAACTACACCATCTACCATCACTGGACACCCTAGATAAACACTATCAACATAACATTTGTCCCCTCTAGGCATAGCAAACTCTAAATCAAATCCTAGAGGTGTAGGGTGAGGTTGTGTCATTTGAGCAAACGTATGAGAAATCACAGAATGTGTAGCACCATAATCAATCAAAACTCTAGCAAAGTGACCAATAATATTTAACGTACCCATAATCAAGTTCGGATGATTCTGAGCATCTTGCAGTGAAATGTGATTAACACGTCCCTGAGCTTGTTGTCATCCACCACGACCTCTGTTGCCTTGATTACCTCACCCCTGAGAAGTACGTCCCTGTCCTAACTGGCTAGACTGCCTAGGCGGTCCTACATTGCTAGCAGCAACCTCTCCCTGTCGGGGCTGACCTCCCTGATGCCACTGAGATCCACTAGTTGGCATGGAAGAATAAGAAGTATAACCTCCAGGGTCTTGGGAATACCCAGTCTGAGAATAAGGATCCTAGGGATACTGATACTGTCCGGAAGCATAGGGAGCAGTATCACCCTGGTAGTGGTAAGCACCACCACAACCCGTCTGACCATAACTGCCTGATCCAAAACTCTGCTGAATCGGCGCTGAAGGTGGCATAGCAGACTGCTGAGATCTCTGCTGACTCTGGGAACACTGAGCAGCCCTATGCCCCATCTGTCCACAAGTGTAGCAAGCACCACTTCTCCTACACTCTCCATGATGTCTAAAATTACAACGGCGGCATAACAGAGTACTAGAACCACCAGCACCACCAAAATCTCTCTGTCTCTGAAACCTGGGTCCTCCAGCAAATCTTGCACCTCTCTTCGGGCCTGTGACACTAAATCCTCCACTGGAAGAACTCGAGCTCGTTCCACTTTTCATGAAATTTTATGTCTTACGGGGTCCCTAAGTGGAGATACCTTTACCCTTATCATCTTTCTTCTGATTATCATTCTTATTTTCATCATCCTCACTGTTACTAGGAAGGTTGTCGGAATCCTCCATCCGAACCAAAATCTCAGAAAACTCATGATAATCGGTGCAAGGAAGCGCATTAGCAAAAGTCTGCCATTTCCTCTTAGTTCCCAGCTTAAAATAGTGAAGCATCTCTTCCTGATTACCAGCTGTATCAGGATCATAACGAGATAAGTCTGTAAATTTCCTATAATACTCATGCGCAGACATATTCTTTTGCTTCAGTTGAGTGAACTCCTGCTTTTTACGATCAATGTACTCCGGAGGGACAAATCTTTTCATAAAATTCTCTTTGAATACTTCCCAGTCAGCTGCCATCTCAGGCGACATGAACTTAGTCTAATTTACCCACCAAGCTGCTGGCTCTCGTCCTAAAAACCAAGTAGTGGTCTTAACCCATCTATTAGCAGAAAGATTCCCTTGACTCTGCATCACCTGAAAAGTCTTCTTAATATGGTCTAACCACTTTTCTGCCCCTTCATGACCCTCATTACCAATGGAAACTGTCCAATTTCAGATTATACATAGTCTCCAGGGGTGTTCTTTGAGGAGGAGGATGACTGATTGCATTCTGAAAGGCATGGGCCATCGCTTCCCCTAATTCAGTTATATCAGGGAAATTAGACTCAGAAGCATGACGTGATTCCCTACAAGGCGGCATAGTTCTGACAGAAGACACCAAAAGATCATTAGAGCGTTAACAATTTATACAGGACAACAACCTAGGCTCTGATACCAAACTGACACACCCCAACCCTAGAATCAAGGCGTGATGTCCGTCACATTAGCGTGATTTAACCAAAAGTGCGAAGCGGAAGCAAAAGATAAGAGAAATACGATGGAATAAAAACTAACTACTAGCAATAATATCCAACTAGCATGCTAAAGTAAGTTTAAGTATAAAACACACAAATTCAGAGCATAAGTACTAGGTGCAATCTAGTAGAACTATAACTAAATTACAACACCCGCAGGTGAGTCCTACATTTATGTAGTCTGTCAGTATGCCGTGGGAATCTTCATGGGCCACCAACGCTGCTAACTAGAACCTGGATGGGCGCAAAACAAAATTGAGTGGGTCAATAAAACCAAAGCTTTTCAAAAACATTTCATCAAAAACAATTCTAACCCCTCACTGTAAAACCTGTATACTTTCCCAGAAAATAACATAATAGTATATAAATCCTCATATATCTCAAATCATCAATCTTTATCAAATCCAGAAAATATGCCATGCCATCAATGTCAATAACAGAATATGGATGCATCAATATAACAGGTGACATAATGAATCAACCGGAGACCCTGTAGTTGGTCCTGTACGGTTAATTCTATAGCTCAATATCCAAACCAACCGGAGTCACCACGGTGACCTGTACGACACTACTCTGCACATAAGTCGGAGCTACTTGAAGTAGTCTGTACGACAAGAATGGTGTAATAATACGCTGTAATGCTTCTCTGATGAATCATCTGTGCACATAATCTAAGGTCACCTACCAGTCAGAACCACCTCTAGTGATCTGTATGACTAGCATGTCGGAACCCTCTCATGGTCTGTACGACATGCACCTACTTGGATCCAAGGTGAGCGTGCGGTGCGGTGAATACTATAAGCACTAACACCAGGGGATGCAGGTTATGAGCTCTCAACACAAATCACATCATCATTAATTCATATAAACTATATAAACTCACCTGATACTCACCTGTGCATCTACATCACCAATTCACATATATATATGCATCAATTATCAATTCATATAATTCACAATATGCATGCATGGTATTTTAAAACATACTTTCTTTTAAATTCAATTTCTGGGAAATTCAGTAGTATATAGGTAATAACAGAAAATAACTGCCCACTCACTGGTAAGTCGAAGGGTCGTAGCCCCTGTGACGTCCCTAGATGTGCTCGTCCTCGGAATAGGTATCACCTATATGCGAAACAACTATAAAACGTTAATTAAAGCACATAACCGACAATTCGTAATAACTTCTCATACGATGCTCAATTTGGGTATATGAATATACCACAGTGACCTACTTGACATCACGGACGTCGACATATTTTAAAAATAATTTTTGGGCTTGTCACGCGCCCTCACGCGCCGGGACAGGCACAGGTCCACGCGCCCCCACGAGCATCATCCCCTACCTCCAGTCGCTGGAAATCCTCGTCGGCGCCAGAAACTGGGTAAACCTGGAATCGCCCTTTTCTCGCTCGATTGTCAACCATTTTCCATGAAATTTTCACCAAAACTTCACAAATTACTAGAGGGAGAAGACTATATCTTTAAAAACTTCCAAAACCTTCGAAATCATGTCACAGGAAATTTCACCCAAAACCGGCCACCTTCGAACCTTGTGATCCCTACGTCTAAAACCTTCAAACGAACGTCCCCGAGCTTCGTGAGAACCTCCTAAAGCTCACTATGAACTTCGATTGTCCTAAAAACCAACCATTACAAAGTTCATGAATAGTACCCAAACCGGACCTCTAGTTTTCAATGTGATATCGAGGGTTCTAAACCATTACAAAGTTCATGAATAGTACCCAAACCGGACCTCTAGTTTTCAATGTGATATCGAGGGTTCTAAGTTCTAAAAATTGCACCAGTCGAATCAGGAGGTTGAAAGGATGAAGAACCTCACCTTTTTGGCGTCGATCCGCAATGATTCGAGGGTTTTTGGTGTTGGTCTGTACAAGCTGGAAGAGGGAGAGAGTGAACTGCGAGGGAGGAGAGAGAGAGAGTACGGGGAAGAGGGAGAGAAGATTGTCCTGTGTGTGTGGTCCATCACCAAAACAAATCCAACTTCTTTCCTTAACCACACAAATTGCAAATAAGTTTTTAATCCATTTCAAATTTTCCAAACTTAGGAAAAATATGCATTATTCCATAATATGTCACACACATACCTTAACACCCGTCAAAGACAATTTCGTCATTTCACAATTGATAAATAAAATCTCGGGACGGGATGTGACAAGGGGGCTCGTTTTAGCCTTGTCACAAAAAAACCGTCTCTAACCGAGGGCCAAACATAATTTATTATTTAAAAACTACAACTTAAATTCAAATCCTACAAGATCTTGTTGCACGTCTTTGGGCCCAAAGAAGCATGGAGTGGGCATTTACATTTTATGTTTTTAAAAATGTTGTTTAAGTTTCATGTTGGTTAATGTTATTTAATGTTGTTTCATATTACTTATTTTAATTTAATGTTGTATAATGGCTTAGGAAGTTATAGGAAAAAAAATAGAATTTAAAAAAATTTTGAAACAAATTTTGTGAAATAGAAGTTATAGGAAAAAAATGGAATTTAAAAAAAAATATGAAACAAATTTTGTGAAATAGAAGTTATAGGGAAAAAAAGGAATTTAAAAAAAAATATGAAACAAATTTTGTAAAATAGAAGTTATACGAAAAAAATATGAACCAAATTTTGTAAAATATAAGTTATAGAAAAAGTTATAGGAAGTTATAGAAACAAAAATGTTTAAATTCATAAGAACAAAAAAAAAAAATTGAATACAACGGCTAGTGACTGGCTAGCTGTTGGAATTCAAATTAGTGTCAGTTATAATCGACACAATTGAAATTCAAAATAGAATTAGTGACGGTTTTAACCGACACTGTTCAAACTGCTATTATATTAACATTCCTATTAGTGTCGGTTATAACTGACACTAATAATATATTATATATTATTTCTATCGGCTATAACCGATAGAAATAACAAAACATTAAAAAAAAAAACTGCCCAGCCCCGGACTGGCTGGCTGGCTGGCTGGCTGGCTGCATGCAGCTAGCCCTCCAGCCCTCTCCGATTCCATGGGGCCCTCCCAAATTCCAGAGCCCTCTGGCCTAGCCCTTGGTTGGAGACAGTTTTCAGGCTATTTTCGGCCCTCTGGCCCTCTGGACCCTTCGGTTGGAGATGGCCTTACATTCCTAAGCATTTTTCGTTCAACTATACAAATCGATCCTTCTTCATATGACACATTATGTATATAGGATCATTTGGACTGCACCTCCAATCTCAAAACGTAATTGCCACAACTGATGTTGCCTCTAATTACAATCTCATGAAAGTACTTGTAACTAACAAGGCCATTTAACCAAACCCTATATGTAGTTTCCAAATGGAATCATAGCTACATGTGGTATTTCTGATGCCTTGATCGTTTACATCATTCAGAACCCATCAATCATTCAACTACATTGATTCTCTTATTCTTATCACACGTTATTCATGATTTCATTTGATTCATCACATTAGGGCTGGGTTCGGTTCTTTTCGGTTCGATTTTTTGCCAAAACCGAAACCAAACCGAAATTTCGGTTCGGTTTGGTTCGGCCCAAAATTTTTTCGGTTTTTTTCGGTTCGGTTTTTTTTCGGTTCGGTTTTTTCGGTTCGGTTTCGGTTTTTTTTCGGTTTTTTTTTTTTTCCTCAAAAAAATGCAAAACAACCACAACATTAGAATATCTATAAATCATATACTGGTACAGATATGGCAACAACAAGCCTACAGTCAAGTTGGCTTGAAGGAATTATCCCCCCTGGACGGAAGGGGTTCGATTCCTCACAGCAGCATGTTTTAAGTATTTATATTTAATTTTAAGTTAAAAGGTTTGTTGATTGCTCAAAAAAACTAAAAAGCTTTTCTAAAACCCTGGAGGCATGAGGATTCGAACCCATGCGCAAGGGCTTGAAAAGTTTCAAGCAAACCAACTTGGTAACAGGTTATGTCTTGTTATGATTGTATCACTAAATTATTTATAATATTGAAACAAAATTAAATATATATATCTGTTCGGTTCGGTTCGGTTTTTTTCGACCTCGGTTCGGTTTGGTTTTCGGTTTTTTTCGGTTTTCGGTTATTTGAACCCACCCCTACATCACATAGTCAAAATATGTGTACCTAACAAACTAAAACTTCAACACTACACTTGTGCGTTTAATCTCCACACTACACTTGTGCGTTTAATCTCCAGACTTAGGTCATCGATTGAAACTCCAAAACATATGTATACTCCAAGTACTTCTCTTGACTGTAAAATATCATCAAACTCATGCTACTACAAAAATACATCTTATAACCTTCAATTCCTCCAATATGCAATATTCACTCTATATCAAAACACCATTTAAATCCTTCTCCCACAAGTCTATCATAAAACTATTGCCCACTAACGTCTTCTAAATATTATGTCAGCAATATAAATTTGTCAAATCTCATCTCAAATATCCTCCAAGGAATTCAACTTAAAGTGAATATTCTTCCAAGTATTTCTATAAATTCGTACATCCATTACTTATATCTCCAAATCCAAAATAATTAAATCCTCCTTGAAATGTCACATACTGACAAACTAAAATTTTGCAGCAATCTCACTTTATGACGTCAATCTGAAACTAATTTCATGATTCCACTGAACAACCAATATTCCAAGTTACCTCACTATTCTAATCCTCTACTAACCAATAACTTTGACCGCATACTAACTTATCAAGGACATAAATCTTACATTCCCCAATAACTTCATCTTATGTACTTCTACTACGAGACTAAATTCCAAGTTAACGTCCGTAAATTTATTTCTTGAACCTACAAATCCAACACTCCACAGAGATAATTCAAGGTATTGAAGTTCTTCAATTTGAGTCAATAATACACATGTCATATATATTCATGCCTAAGGAACTAGAGCATCTGGTTCATGACTCACCAGTAATATTCATTAGGCCTCAAAGATATTTGTGTACAAGACACTCTTAGCTCCAATTATTACTTCCCTTAGACCTTCTCCAACCTTGGGCTAAAACTTAAAAAACTCAACCCAACCCAATGCTAAAATGTGGCCTAAAGTCTAAAACTCAAATGGAAGCCAAATTTAACCGAGGATTAGTGGGTCATGAACCAGATGATCTAGTTCCTTAGGCATGAATATATATGACATGTGTATTATTGACTCAAATTGAAGAACTTCAATAACTTGAATTATCTCTGTGGAGTGTTGGATTTGTAGGTTCAAGAAATAAATTTACGAATGTTAACTTGGAATTTAGTCTCGTAGTAGAAGTACATAAGATGAAGTTATTGGGGATGTAAGATTTATGTCCTTGATAAGTTAATATGCGGTTGAAGTTATTGGTTAGTAGAGGATTAGAATAGTGAGGTAAATTGGAATATTGGTTGTTCAGTGGAATCATGAAAATGGTTTCAGACTGACGTCATAAAGTGAGATTGCTGTAAAATTTTAGTTTCTCAGTATGTGACTTTTCAAGGAGGATTTAATTATTTTAGGTTTTAGTCATATAAGCTTGTACATATCAGTCAATACTTAGCTTTCAAAACAAAGAGGGAATAAGTAATATGCATCATAAGCCTTTGTCTAGTATTCCAATTATCGATAACCTTATGCATACTAATTAAACTACTGAAATAAGATCATCCTGCTCTGAAAATTCAATGACTTTAACACATGTCAAGCTAATAACAATTCTCTAATAGTCTTATTTTCCTTCAACTCATTTGTTTTTCTTCCATTTGAATTCTAACTACAAGACAATTTCAACACAATTCTCATTCCAATAACTACATTCCAGTCAAGTAGTAGTCCACCTCCAACTTTAAATAGGCCAATCTCCTATTCAATCCTATGAAATTTCAAGTCACTAAATTATGGCACTCCCACCTTCCCTTTCGATATTGTCTTTCACTCTTTCTTTATACATCTATCACCAAGAGTGTATACTTGTGGTTTTAAAATCCTCAGCTCCTCAATTCTTTTTCTTCTTAAAATTAACATAAGCTTATCCTCTGAAAATTACTCTCATTTCATACAAACGATATTATCAATAATGTTGCTCTCTTCTCCAACTTAATTTGATTTCCAAAACTCGCCATATCTTCATCAAACTAGCTGACAGACAACTAAAGTTCATCCCTCCTCTTAGACCATCTTTCATCATCTCTACTATTTACTCAAGCCTAATTATCATTATACAAAGTCTCAACAACATATTTATACATTTCTTTTGAATTCTTCAACACTAAAACATGTAGAATACCTTCTGCATCAATATAGATACTCTCAAATTCTTCTTACCAGCATATAAATACCCAAATCCTCATATTGAAGTACTAATTCTCCTTCATAATTATGATTATGTATATAACAATAGTTTTGCAAGTGATTCTCTAAAATCGTGAACCAACACTGAGTTCAAACCTAACTCCTAGAGCTGAAATTAACTGTAGAATAATTCATAACTTAATTGCAAAATTACAAATCCAAAGTGATCAAAATCCTTTGTATCATCTTAGGAATAAATCTGGCAATCTGTTCAATGGTTACTCACTGCATATATAATCATATGTATGTTAATTCTCCAATGAAAACACTTTAGTATCTTACAATCCGTCAACAAATCATGACTGCTAGCTTCATAACTATTGACACACCCCGTCCCGGAGGAGGGCATGCTGGCCGTCACGTGAGAGTGACGTAACCATTTACATAGTTCGGAAGCTTTAAAAAAATACAATTGCTAAAAAGAAATCCCCGAAGGTGAATCCTACTTTTAAATACTTCTGTCAGAACACCGCTGAAATCCTTCAGGCCACCAAAACTCTGCTATCTTGAACCTGGAGAGGCGGAAAACAAAGATGAGTGGGTCAGCAAAACAAATCTTTTCGAAAATCATTTCGTTAACAAAGCGCTAACCCCTCGCTGTAAAACCCGTATACTTTCCCAGAAAATAGCATCATAGCATATTACTTTCATAAATTTTAAATCATCAATTTTTTCTTAAAAACCGGAAAGTATACCATGCCAAAATATATCTCAACATAACATATAAGTAGCGCATAATCAATCTCATCAACAATCTAGCCGGAGTCGTCGCCAATGACCTGTACGGCACTACACTGCACACGAGTCGGAACCCCTAGAAAGGTCTGTAGGACTGGGTGAATATAGTTTGCTCACGCTATCCTCCCCTGATAGCTATGCGATAATCGCTAGTCACCTACGAATCGGAACCACCTATAGTGGTCTGTACGATTTGGCGAGTCGGAACCACCTCTAGTGGTCTGTACGACTAGCACCTAAATTGGATCCAATTGTGAGCATATGGTGCGGGGGTGACTATATATATACAGGCCTGAATCATCTTTATCATATCACAATCACCCTAGTGCAGGTTTATGAGCTTTCCATCATTTCAACTCAACAATTACATAATTAAATGCATGACCTTACCTGGCACTTACCTGTGCGTCCGCAGCACCAATTCATGCATGTATGCAACTACTAATGCATAAATAATTAGGCATATATTTTGCATGGCATTTCATATCTCATTTCACTTAAATTGATTTTCTGGGAAAATCTCATTTATATAGATATATATATGGAAATCAAAACTGCCCACTCACCTGAAGTTCGCCCTACAACTCCCTAGCACAATACGTCAAGGCGTCATGACGATTGGCGCCTAAAACAATAACCAAATCCAACCTCAGCATTCATATCGATAGAATACATAACTTATATAAAATACGTCACAACGTAGTTCGATCCGGAAGATCTGCAACTCAAATTTCAAATCCATAACTTCCAGAGGTGCACAATATATCTCTAGGACAACGTCCTAAAATTTCATTACCATCCAACGGTCGGATCTCCGTAAATTTCCAAAACTAAGTGACGGTTAACATTTTATATTATGGACTTATAACTCCAATTCCGGAAGATCCGTAAATCGGATTCCCAATCTGTAAGTTCCTATAATCCTCAAATATTACGTATTACAACGCATCAAAGTTTGGTGACGATCCAACGGTCGGATCGTCAATTCACATTTTCACCTATATGCGAAAACTATAAAACGTTATTTAAAGCACCTCACCAACAATTCGTAATAACTTTCTTATACGGTGCTCAATTTGGGTATATGAATATACCACAATGATCAACTCGACATCACGGACGTCGACATATTTTTAAAATAATTTTTTGATGTGGCACGCGCCCCCACGCGCATCATCTTCCTCAGCCAATCGCCGGACTGGTTTTTTCCCGGTGGCCGGTTTCCGGCCAAACTTCAAATGCCCTATTCTCCTTTGGTTTTCACCCATTTTCTTCATATAATATATCAAATTGAAGCCCCAAACATGTAGAATCACAATACACTACTTTAAGGCTCTAAAAACAACTAAATCTCACCGGAAAAATTCAAGCAAAACCGGCCAACGTCGAACTCGACGATCCCGACGTCCAAAACTTCCAAACGAACGTCCCCGAGCTTCCTTAGGACCTCACTAAGCTCACTATAAGCTTAGAATTCCCTGAAACACAACATTTCACGTGTGCATGAACAGTACTCAAAAAGTGGGGTTCGGGTTCAGGGGTTTTTCGAAGGTTCTACGTCCTAAAACTAACACCAATCAACTCAGAACTTCAAGAGGGTGAAGATTCTTACCTTATTTGCTTCAATCCACGAAGTTTTGGGGTGGTTTTGGTTGCCGTCCGTACGATGTGGGTGAGAGAGAGGAAGAATCATGAGGAAGGAGAGAGAGAGAGTGATACAGGGAGAGGGAGAGAGAGAACAGGGAGTTTTAGGTGTGGGTGGTCCACTCAATCCCCACCATCCATTTCATCCTAACCATACAAAAATGAAAAACCCAATTTTTAATCCATATACAACTTTCCAAACTTTAGGAAAATATGCATAATCCATAATGTGTCACACACATACCTTAGCACCCACTAAGGGCAAACCCGTCAATTCACATTCCCGTCAAATGTACCTTCGGGACGGGTTGTGACAATCTTCCCTCCTTATAGAATTTCGTCCCCGAAATTCCCATAACCAAGCAAACCACTCAATACCCATAGAACAACCTTGGTACATCTCTCTCATTCGATCCTCTGTCTCCCAGATAGCTTCTTCTACAGAATGGTTCCTCCACAACACCTTCACCCAACTCACCGTTTTGTTCCTTAGAACCTTATCCTTCCAATCCAAGATAGTCACTGGTTCCTCATCATACGTCAAATCCAGATTGATCTCCAACGGTTGAGGAGGAATCACATGCGAAGGATCAGAAATATAATGTCGAAGCATAGAGACGTGAAACACATTATGGACCTTAGATAACTCCGGAGGCAACTCCAACCGGTAGGCAACTTCACCAATTCTTTCAGTGATCTCATAGGGTCCAATGTATCTCGGACTTAGCTTTCCTCTTTTCCCAAATCATACCACACCTCTCCAAGGTGACAATTTCAAGAACACCAAATTACCCATATCATACACTAGATTAGTGGCATGTCGATCAGCTAAACTCTTCTGTCGATCCTGGGCTGCTTTCAGGTTAAACTTAATCACCTGAATATTTTGAGTACTCTTCTCTACTAACTCATGGCCTTAAAATTGACTTTTTGTGGTTAAACCTTTTTGCTCCCCAAAATACCATCCGTTCACAATTCTAACAGTTTTGAAACACAAGACACAGCTTTCCACGGCCTTATGGCGTTGCTCTCGGGAACAAGCTGACAGGACCAACATACCCAAGAAGTTCAACAGATCCGTAAGACCAAATCTCTTTTCCATAAGACAAATAAATAACTATTGCACTTCTGGAAAGGTGATTGCTCTATCATTGAAGAATACTGCTCTGCTTTAGTAAACAAATCAATTATCACCTCAAATTTCATTATAACCGTTTCGTGAACGAGGAACTTGCACACACAATCTATATTAATATTTTCTCATTTCCACAGTGGAATGGGAAGTGACTACATCAATCCAAAAGACTTATTTCTTTCTGATTTAACCTGCTGTCCGATGATACACTATTAATATATACCAAAGTTTCTCTTTTCATACTTGACCTATAGTAATATGATCGAATGTTATAATACATATCAGTACCCCCAGGATGCATTGCATAAACTGAACAATACGCTAATTCCAAAATTACTTCCTTAACTCCATAACATTAGGTACAAATACCTTGTTCTCTTGCATCAACTTGCCATCTGATTCTCTGACTCTGAGGTCTTTCTTTTCCTCGCTATTCCTTTCTTTAAATAAATACTTGAATTTCTTCATCAAACGCTTGAGTCTCGAGTACGATCTACCAATTAGGTCAACTTGAAAATTAGCAAGTTCTTTTTCGATCTTCCATTCCCAACTTTACTCCAATAGATCTCAAATCCACAAGAAGATGAACATGACAATTGTACCAAACATTAATTCTCACTAGGGTCTTCCTACTAAAAACATTGGCCACAACATTTGTATGATCATCTTGTCGTGCAATCATAATCACTAAGCAGATCTAACCACCTTCGTTGCCTAAGATTAAGATCCTTCGAGTAAACAGATATTAGAGACTCTTAAAATCCATAACTATTTTGTATTTCTCACCACAACGATAATATCTCCAAAATTTCAAAGTAAGGATGATAGTTGCAAAGTCCAAATTACGAGTAGAGTAATTCATTTCATGAAGCTTCAATTGCCGAGGAGCATAGGCAATCTCTCTACCTTACTACATTAACACTCATCCAAAACCAATCAAAGAAGCATCACTAAGGATCTCGTAATTACTGCTATCTCCGGTGAGCGCTAGAATACGCGTACGAGTGAGGAAATACTTTAACTGTTGAAACCCTTGCTCGCAATTATCATCCCATTCAAACTTAACTTATGTTCTCGTTAATCTCGACAATGGCAAAGTAAGGACTAGAAAATCTTTCACGAACCGTCCGTAATAGTCTGCTGAACTACGAAACTTCCAATCTCAATCACGGTTCGTGGTTATTCTAAATTCTCAATTTCTGCTACCTTTTAAGAATTCACTTGAATACCTTTAGCAATATACTTATCTCAGAAATGTTACTTAATCCATTCAACCTTGACATTTGCTAAACTTAGCATACCATCGACGTTCTCTTAATCTTGCAACACCAATTTAACATGCCTAACTTGCTTTGCTCTAGGCTCAGAGTATACCAGAATATCGTCAATGAAAATAATAACAACTTGTTAAGGCATTCCTGGAATACTTCATCCATCAAACTCATAAAACAGCAGGAGAATCCGTCAATCCGAATAACATCACTAAAACTCATAATGACCGTAACGAGTCCTGAACACAATCTTAGGAACATTATCATTAACTCTTCAATCAGTAACAACCAGACCTTATGTCAATCTTAGGAAATACGCAGACCTCTAAGTTGATCAATAAATCATCAATACGCAACAATGGATAACGGTTCTTGATCATTACCCGATTCGATTGCCTATATTCAATGTATAGCCTTAATGTCCATTTTCTTCCTCAACAATAAGCTGGTGCTCCCTCTACGTGATGTACTTTGAATGAAACCTTTATCAACTAATTCATGTAACCGAATTTCCAATTCCCTTAACTCCTCATGAACCAATCTTTAACATAAAATTTGTACCTGGAGACAATTCAACATTGAACTCTACATCTCCGCCTGACGGCAATCCAGGTAATTCCTCAGAGAAAACATCAAGAAAATGTCTAACCACCTTTACATTTCCCAAAATACTAGAAGCAACATCATTTAGCACCACTTGAGCTAAATATCCCTGGGCAGCCTTTCGATATTTATATCTTGTTCTCAAAGCACAATAACGGCCTAACTCAATTCACTTTGCATACCCAAAAAAATAACCTCTAGTCATCCAAATTGGTGGAAAGTAGCTGGTTTCCCATAGCAATCTATCTTGTCATGACTATAACGCAACTAATCTGTGCCTAAAATCACATCCAAATCCACGATATCCAACGAAATAAGATTCACTGGCTTAACTATCTCTTCCACCATCACTGAACACCCTGAATAACACCAAACCAAGGTAGGGCAACTTACCTGTTTACTTGCTTAACGAATCCAACAAATAAGTTATAAATATTACGGTCTGCAGCCCGCAATACAGATAACTCAATGTTGTCTCAATAAGTAAGCAAAAATTCCCAAGGATACAATATTACCATCTTGCCTCTCTTAGAAAATACATATACACGCCTCGATCGTGTTCATCCACTACTTTCTTTGGTACATCTTCAATAATAAAGATTATATCAGCTGACCTGCACAGCTGAATCTAAAGCTCGTCAAACCATGCCAGCACATAAGTCGGAGTCACTTATAGTGACCTATACGACTTACTCATCTTTTTCCAAGTAATATGTATGCCGGATCCACCTCGTGTGACCTGTACGGCTGGACTTATAACTCATCAATTATCCTTGTACCCATGACCCATCTGACCAAACTACTAAGTCCATAAACCTGTTGGATCGATATTGTGGTGTCAGGGAAGACTGCTGGGTAACAACTGATTTTAGGGACCATTCATACCTCTATGTCCCAACTGTCCACATGAACACATTCACTGATTCCCACACTCCCCAAAGTGTTTAATATTGTACCTAAGGCACAAAGGTACATTTCCCTGACTCGAATCACCTTGTCTTTAAGATCTGGGATCACCAGTAAATCTATTACTTCGCCTCTGACCAATGGCATTAAAACTTAAGCTGGAAGAATTAGCTCTAGTTTCACTTCTTTTAAAGCTCTAAGTCTTGTGAGGTTCTTGAGACACATGACCTTAACCGTGGTCATCTTTCCTTTGATTCTCATTCTTTTCCTTGTCTCAAATTGTAAACTCTTGTTTCTTACCATCCATATATGCCGGAGGAATAAACCTTTTCTTAAACAACTCTTTAAACCATTATCATTCAGTTGTTTCCTCCAGTGACATTGTATAAGACTTCTATCTCCACCAGGATGCAATTTCAATACTATTCAGAAACCAGGTAGTCATCTCGACCTATCTTTCAAAAGAAAGATTCCCTTAACTTGCAGAATCTGAAACGCCTTTTCCAAATGATTATGCCCTCTATTTGCTCCCTCCGGTCTTTCATTTCGATAAAGTGATTCAAAATCGACTTATGCACAGTCTCAAGAGGAATCCTTTTGGTAATAGACTGAATCACATTAGTAGTTCCCATTACTAAGTTAAATTGGGGAAGCTAAGCTCATATGAACAAAGTGGCTATCCACGAGGCGGTAAAGTTCTGACAGAAGACGCTAGGGAATTCTCAAGATGTCCAGGACTGCAACCTAGGCTCTGATACCAACTGACATACCCCGTCCCGGAGGAGGGCATGCTGGCCGTCACGTGAGAGTGACGTAACCATTTACACAGTTCGGAAGCTTTAAAAAAATACAATTGCTAAAAATAAATCCCCGAAGGTGAATCCTACTTTTAAATACTTCTGTCAGAACACCGCTGAAATCCTTCAGGCCACCAAAACTCTGCTATCTTGAACCTGGAGGGGCGCAAAACAAAGATGAGTGGGTCAGCAAAACAAATCTTTTTGAAAATCATTTCGTTAACAAAGCGCTAACCCCTCGCTGTAAAACCCGTATACTTTCCCAGAAAATAGCATAATAGCATATTACTTTTCATAAATTTTAAATCATCAATTTTTCTTAAAAACCGGACAGTATACCATGCCAAAATATATCTCAACATAACATATAAGTAGCTCATAATCAATCTCATCAACAATCTAGCCGGAGTCGTCGCCAATGACCTGCACGGCACTACACTGCACACGAGTCGGAACCCCTAGAAAGGTCTGTAGGACTGGGTGAATATAGTTTGCTCACGCTATCCTCCCCTGATAGCTATGCGATAATCGCTAGTCACCTACGAATCGGAACCACCTATAGTGGTCTGTACGATTTGGCGAGTCGGAACCACCTCTAGTGGTCTGTACGACTAGCACCTAAATTGGATCCAATTGTGAGCATATGGTGCGGGGGTGACTATATATATACAGGCCTGAATCATCTCTATCATATCGCAATCACCCTAGTGCAGGTTTATGAGCTTTCCATCATTTCAACTCAACAATTACATAATTAAATGCATGACTTTACCTGGCACTTACCTGTGCGTCCGCAGCACCAATTCATGCATGTATGCAACTACTAATGCATAAATAATTAGGCATATATTTTGCATGGCATTTCATATCTCATTTCACTTAAATTGATTTTCTGGGAAAATCTCATTTATATAGATATATATACGGAAATCAAAACTGCCCACTCACCTGGAGTTCGCCCTACAACTCCCTAGCACAATACGTCAAGGCGTCATGATGATCGGCGCCTAAAACAATAACCAAATCCAACCTCAGCATTCATATCGATAGAATACATAACTTATATAAAATACGTCACTACGTAGTTCAATCCGGAAGATCTGCAACTCAGATTTCAAATCCATAACTTCCAGAGGTCCACAATATATCTCTAGGACAGCGTCCTAAAATTTCATTACCATCCAACGGTCGGATCTCCGTAAATTTCCAAAACTAAGTGACGGTTAACATTTTTTATTATGGACTTATAACTCCAATTCCGGAAGATCCGTAAATCGGATTCCCAATCCGTAAGTTCCTATAATCCTCAAATATTATATTTTTACAACGCATCAAAGTTTGGTGACGATCCAACAGTCGGATCGTCAATTCACATTTTCACCTATATGCGAAAACTATAAAACATTATTTAAAGCACCTCACCAACAATTCGTAATCACTTTCTTATACGGTGCTCAATTTGGGTATATGAATATACCACAGTGATCTACTCGACGTCACGGACGTCGACATATTTTTAAAATAATTTTTTGATGTGGCACGCGCCCCCCACGCTCATCATCTTCCTCAGCCAGTCGCCGGACTGGTTTTTTCCCGGTGGCCGGTTTCCGGCCAAACTTCAAATGCCCTATTCTCCTTCGTTTTTCACCCATTTTCTTCGTATAATATATCAAATTGAAGCCCCAAATATGTAGAATCACAATACACTACTTTAAGGCTCTAAAAACAACTAAATCTCACCGGAAAAATTCAAGCAAAACCGGCCAACGTCGAACTCGACGATCCCGACGTCCAAAACTTCCAAACGAACGTCCCCGAGCTTCCTTAGGACCTCACTAAGCTCACTATAAGCTTAGAATTCCCTGAAACACAACATTTCACGTGTGCATGAATAGTACTAAAAAACTGGGGTTCGGGTTCAGAGGTTTTTCGAAGGTTCTACGTCCTAAAACTAACACCAATCAACTCAGAACTTCAAGAGGGTGAAGATTCTTACCTTATTTGCTTCGATCCACGAAGTTTTGGGGTGGTTTTGGTTGTCGTCCGTACGATGTGGGTGAGAGAGAGGAAGAATCATGAGGAAGGAGAGAGAGAGAGTGATACGGGGAGAGGGAGAGAGAGAACAGGGAGTTTTAGGTGTGGGTGGTCCACTCAATCCCCACCATCCATTTCATCCTAACCATACAAAAATGAAAAACCCAATTTTTAATCCATATACAACTTTCCAAACTTTAGGAAAATATGCATAATCCATAATGTGTCACACACATACCTTAGCACCCACTAAGGGCAAACCCGTCAATTCACATTCCCGTCAAATGTACCTTCGGGACGGGTTGTGACAACTATCCCACAAGTAATTCATAAACATATTCAAGTCTAAACTTCCTTCATACATACTTGCTCTTACATCAAAATATGAGTAACAAAATCCAAGTGTTCATAGCGTCTTAATCTCTAATATACTCATTCCAACATTGCACGTAACTAGCTTATTATAAAATTGTTTTGCACAAAATCCTTCTTATTTGTCCACTACTTAGGATCAAAACAACACCAGAAAGTACAAAACTCTATGTCGCACCAAATTCTCGTCTCATTCAATTCTTAACTCTAAGATCGATTCTAATCCCTCAACTAATTGAAAATTTTTCTCGAGAAATTCCTTTTCTAGAATTTACTTGAACACTTCATGTTCCCTTCAATGTTCAACGTCAAATGAGTTGAGTACACATTGACTTCTCCAAATTTTTTCATTACAGTAACCTAACTTAAAAAAAAAAGATCGCAATCCTATCTCTCTCTAAATGGTAAAAACTAAAAACATTACAACCACATACTCAATTTATTCTTCCTTCTTCCAGGGTAAGGATGACCACTATCGTCTTACTTAAGTCCACATATCAAGTTCTCTAGTCCCTTAGTTACTCTTGAACCCATTTCACCTGGAAAATTCATCTTAAATTTATATGCATGCATTGCTTAACTTCCAACCTTTTCATTTTAGGATCAAACTTAATTTCCTTTCTCAAAAGATACACATATGAATTGAATTGTTAAAATCATGTGCAAAAACCAACTTCACATTCAAGCCTATTTTATACACTATTCACCAGAGGCCAATAAAACATTTACCTCCAAATATCTATCTCACAGACGCTTCTAAATTCAAACTTTTATGTCTCATATTAATCTTCTCCCACAGTTCTTATCCAATGGTGTCTAATACCAATCCTCTGATACCATTCTATCATGCCCCAAACCCGGAGTTGGTAATAAAAACTTGAACTCGAATCCGAAACGTGAGTTAAAAGCTCAATAAATAAAAGAAAATTGAAACGGGTTGGAAAATAAATTCCACTTATTAAAATAATTTATGATTCTTAAACAAATTAAAAATTCTTAACAACCTACAGTAAATAGATGAATAAACTTTCTATTCTCCAATCTAATCCAATCTCATCCTGCCTACCCTCTTGAATGTCTAGTTTGTAAACCTGCATAACAATAGAGGGATGAGCTTCAATAGCTCAGTAGGGACATAACCTTATCACAGTAAATTGACAATATTAAATTAAGTGTCATGAAATCATATAGCCAAATATCAAATCATAAATGATTACAATGCATGTATGCAATCCAACTTCTTCATCTACACCCGTTAATTTATATAACAAAACACGCGGACCTGCATGTCCCATACCATGCATTTTACCACCGTAGTGGTGGTTCGAATATTCTGTTATACAAACTAACCCCCATAAGACATCCCAAGTTAATAATCCCCTTTTGTTAGTCATCTTATCTAATTCATTGATCTCTAGCCCAAGTTAATTATCCCGCCGATATCCTATTCTGTGCACACCTGGCTCACATGGAACTGGTTTCACAATGAATAGATTCAACTACACAAAAGATTATTTCCCACTACCCTTATTTCTCGAATTCAAATCTCAACACTGAAGTTCCAACCACATCTCACAACATGAGTGATGCACAAATAATGTCATTTCATCTTTCGCATGTATAACAGTATATTCTCAACGAATAGCATTCCAGCAATAATTCCATAACCAATAGCAAGTAAACACTTAACTAAAACAATTACCCAATTAATATCCAATCACATTAATCAACCAAAAAGATCAAGAATTATAACACTTCGCAAAATTTAATAAAATCAATTTCGGTAAAGGTCTGCCTTATTTCCCCTACCTGAATTCCAAAGCTAAAAGGAAGATCCACATCACTACTGCAATAGCTAGACTCCACGTACTTGAGTAAGTTCCTTGATCACTCCTGAATCTTTATGTATTTCTTTCACCCTATTTCTTTTCTAATCTCTCTCCATATAAACATCTATCTATCTATATATATATAATATACGTGAATAGCATGCACAAGCATGCAACATTTTTGCATCATCCAAAAGAATGGAGTGGGAAAGCTCCTATTTATACGAGTGTGAGGCGGCCATCAATGACCTCTAATTCGTTGGTTTGGTGGCCAGACAATGGTGGCATGCAAGGTGTCAAACAAATAAGGATGAAATGATACGGAGCAGCCATCCAAGGCTAATTGACGCCACGACCAAGTTATAGATTCTATTAGTCAACAGCTAGAGTGCTTATTAGGCACTGTTAGCACAATTTAATGAAAGATAGGAAAAAGGTTGGAAAGAAAACCATACATTTAAAATGTACAGGTTAATATATATATATATATAAAATAATATAAACACATATTTCTAAAATACAGGGTCTCACAATATTTGAGTTATGAGCATCAGAAGAAGCATAATGTAGTAGAAGTTACCCCAGCCTTACTACTAGAGTTTGGCTATTATGATAAAATATTCATTAACCATAGTTCTCAATTAGAATCATTTCCTAAAAAGCTTATAAAAATAGCAGAAGATTATCTAGAAGAGTGGAAAGAAATTTGTATAAATTTAAATAGTAGTCCTACATATTGGTATGTACATAAGCATAAGGAAATGCTAGGCATATAGGCATGATTAATGAAGTATCCTTTAGACTATCCTCTATCTCCCCATATAGATGGACTCCTTCATACAGAAATATTATGAGATATTGAGGAATCCAAAAGTTAGCTTTAAATGACTTTGAAGATTTTCGGTATGATATGATATTAGTAGCAGAAGCAGAAATGTATATTTACGGCAAGGCAAAAGTCCACCATCAACCCTACTGGAAGCCTCAAAATTTCAAAGGAGAAATATCAAATATGTATTACAAGGTAAATGAAGATAGAGAAAGAGAGCCAAAACTAGTAGAAGGAGATGAACAGTGCTTGAAAGAAGAAGAGTTGCCCAACATTGACAACATGATGGAAGCATGAAGAGCTTGCAACAGATTAGCAAAAGATGAAAATTAGCATAAGCAGAATAGCATCATGCAAAATAATGTACTTTAACCACACAAAAATGTCAACATCATTATTGACCCATTATGGACTTTTCATACCAAAAATGTGTCGTTATGATTAAGTTTGAATAGCAAAAAGACTTTTTCATTAAAAGTCCCAAACTTTTTAGCCCAAAAAATTTAGGTTTTGACCCAGAAACAGCTTTTCTGCCCCCAGATTATTAAAGAACTTTAAAAAAAAAAATTATGTAGCCTATTTGATTTATAGACATTTTAATCTAAAAATATTTAAATTCCAATAAATATTGAAAAATCACTAAACTGATACATGAAACTTCTAACCACTACTTTCCAAGGAAGATTGATGTCGTAGGCCGACAAAGTCTATCACCTTATTAAAAGCTCACATCTGCATTTCAGTGAAGGAAATTTTGTGAAAAACATGTTCATTTAAGCAACATCTATAGCATGCAATTAACAATTAAAGGCGGAATCATGCTTGTATGCACTCAAAACAAAACATTACCCACGAAATTCAAAGCCTAGTAGTTAGGTGAACCATGACTCAACTCAAGAACAAAGTGAGTTGAGAAATATTATACCTTTGTTGATTCCTCTTTGCATAAGCAAAGGCTAATCACCCAAGGAGAGGGCCTTCATTCCTTGCTTCTTAGATCCATCGATTTCTTGGAGGAGGATGGTAGAAAAGATTCTTCAAGTTCTCAAAATAGAGAACCTCTAATTTTCCACACCAAGGAGAGACTAGAAGAAGATAGGAGTGACCTTGGAGGATGAGAGATTGCTAGCTAATCTCCTTCAAGGGGGCCGGCCTCTTAGAGAGAAAGGGAGAGCATTGTGTTCTCATCCTTTCCCTAAAAGAAACCCTAATGAAGAAATAGCTATAAAGTCATATTTATACCTACCTTCATTGGAGTGGCAAACTTTTAATAAGTCCAAAACCCACTCCACTATCATTATGGCCGGCCATAGGGTTTTATTGGGCTTTTTGGGCCTTTCTAAATTATTAGTCATTAAGTTGTCATACAACTTAAGTCAATGGGCTTGACGTTCGAAGCCCATTGGGCCTTGAGGCCCAAAACTAACCCGTGGTCTTTTAACGAACTTTATTCGTTTGATTAATTAACATATTAATTAATCCTTGCCATAAATAATTAAACCATTTAATTATCCTTACTCATCTCCGTTGTTTCTTCAATCTCTGCCTTACTCGGTGTACGATCCATTATGTTCCTTTTAGCGAGGCAGTGGACGATTAGAACTCTTTTAAATCGATTGTGAATTGAAACTTACTTTCAATTCTCCCTTTAGTTATTATACACGTTTAGGGCTTCCACAAACCATGAGTCACACCTAGGAGTATGTCATGGTTACCCAAGCTAATCAGAAGAGGTGGAGAACCTATTCAATTTAGGATTACAATGCAATACAGTATTTCTCTAATACAATACTCTTGACCACATTGTTTGGTTTGATAGTTTATTCATGTCTACTATCCAATGTGATTCTCTTACTTATATGATTACCTTCAATGTGATTTGGAACAATTTCCTAAATCTCATTCATACTCTGGCTAGAGATTCTTAATCATATCATAGAGTATTCTCCCTCAAACGTTTTGAAGGTTAGAGATCCCTTGTTGCGCATTCACTTGCCTCCATGGCTAAGTGGCTTAACCCCAACTATGTCGTGGACATCCTCTGATGGAGTGACTTTGACATAGTCAAAGATCAAGGACCTAACCACAAGACAACTATGATGCCTCAGATCAAAGGACTACTTTGCATTATCCCAACCATGAGTTCTCATGTGACATGAGTATGAGAACTCATCGTTGATCGTGTTTAGTGGACTCATTCTCTATTGAGCACCTACATGCTTGTCTTGGTGTCAATCACACCAATGACTCGAGACTAGTCACTCTCCCTAAGAGAAGACATAGCACGTACTGATCTTAACGGACTGTCAATGCCCAATTGGCAATCCTATGATCAGGAACGTTTAGGATATGTATACAAAAGAGAATGGTCTCATGAATCTAACTTCTTTAAATTACATTCTCTTAATTACATATTCCTTGGACTTATCGTTTAAGCATATAACATTTATATTTGACAGCTTCAAACAATAATCTATGCCCTTGATATTAAACTAGATTAGTTTAACATGTGAAATGTTCGTAAAGTATCATCATATGATTGGTTTTGGGACACATTTCCAACAATCTCCCACTTGCACTAGAGCCAATCAGCTTGGTCATCAGTGATGATACCTCTTCTGTAGTCATTTCAAAAATGGCTGAGTAGTAGGCATAGACAATGGATATCTATATGTTATCCATAGAAGCAACCTTGAGAATAACGATGTCACCATTATACATGATTCTTAATCATGTGGTTTAGTCTCAGATTTGAGTTCGGATCTTGATGAGACCTTGATTCCCTGGCTTGAGCTATCGCCCCATTAGTGTCGTAGTGTCGGTACACTAGAGACACTTTCTGGTTGGAACCGAATAGAGAGTTCATGAATGAACTTTCTCATCCAAACAACATTGTTTTAAGCTTCTATATGGCAATATATTTTCATTCACAATGGAACACACTAAAGTCATTACTTTTAATGTTTCCATCCAAATATCTCTTTAGTCATAATAAAAAGATATCTGATTATCTCTTCATTCATAATGAAGAAACATCCAATGATGGATTAGATTCATAATCTAATACATTTACGCTTCCATTACGTTACTCTAATTCTTCCTCATTCTTGAGGAATCTATCCTTTATTATTTCTCAAATACTTAAGGATTCACTTGACAGTTGCCATGGTTCTGATCCTGGGCTTGCATTGATATCGTCTTGTACCGATCTTGGTACAACTCATATCAACATTTTTCATACAATATGAAATACGTAAGTCACCTTTCTGCGTATGCATAAAGGATTTTATTTACGCATTATTTCTTTGGGAGTCAAAGGGTACGTTCCCTTTGAGAAGAGCTAACTCCTAGTCTCACTAGAGTTGTTCTTCTGATTGAAGTTTATCATCATATGAGAAACTTCCTAGCATCTTTTGTCTATTATTAGGGATTGATATAATCCAATTATATCTTGAAATCTATCATTGTAGATTTCCATCCCATGTATATAGACTATGTCTCCCATATCCATTCTATCTTTATAGAATGTTTAAAGTCATAGCTTTAACGAAGAAGTATTCTTTTCATTTCCAAACTTAATATATCATATATATGTTAAATTTTTAGGAACTTGATTAACTCCCACTAATCTTTTGTAAACCTAATAAACAAAAGATTCATTTACACCTTTATGAGAAATCAATTGATTTGATCTTTCTCTCATAAGACGCTTATAGCTCCCACTAGCTTGCTAAGATCCATGATGGATGGATCTCTACAACTTACATGTCTTGTGATTTATAGTTTTAGACATATATTATCAAGACTATCTTAATAATGGTTTCGGAAACCCATATTATGTCCAAACATTGAATCACCATTTAGTTGTAGCTAGCAATCTTCGAATTAATTGAAACCAAGACTACGTCAAAGATGGTTTCTTCAAAGTCAACCAATCTCTTTGATTGTAGTCACCTTAAGCTACCAATTAGCTATAAAGGTTTCATTATTTCGGGTCAAATGGTACTTTACCATTTCCTTGAGTATATGTCGTATATACACTCAATGTAGTCATAAGGATTTTCATTCTTATTTCTTTCGAATTAAGAGGTGTAACTCTATGACATAGTCATAAAGTTCAAACCATTCAACTGAGACAGTTTATAAATCCTTCTCGACTACCTTGGAGCATGTGGTGTAGGAACTAGGTTGTTATATTTGTTGATTATCATCTTGTCTCTCAAAGAACCCATTCTTTGAGTTCTATCTCTCGTTCATTTGCGGTTAGGCAAATCATATTGTAAGATTACAATGAACTACCCAACAAAACAACATTTGTTAGTTGGTTCATAGAAGTGATATCCAAAGGTTAATTTAAGGATATCCACAAGATAATTCTCAAACAAATATTGCTTATTAGGACACAACCCCAAATCTTAACACGATTAAGATTTGTCTTTCTTTCCAACTACATCCTATGGAGTCATGAAAATTTTGGAAGATCTTCTAATTGACAATCATATTGTCTTAGAAGTATATATCCTATATATATGGGTAATTGATAACATCCAACGAACTAAATCTTATTCGGGTTCGTTCTTCTCTTAATGGAGAAATCCATTATCATATGATGCTTCTTTCCTTGATATCTTTCAAGGAAACTGTTCTAAAGTGTTACCTTTACTTGGATCAAATCTAAGGAGGTAAATACTTTAGACATCTTACTCATCAACTTACATTTTTTGAATTCTTTGAAACCTTTTGCAAAGTATTCGGACTTGTGTTTATTCAAAATAAATGATAGTCCAACCAAGAGCGATCTTCGGTGAATGTCATACAACATGAGTAGTATTATGTTGTGGACAAGTGCCACTAACATCTAAGTGAATTAACCTCAACAACTTTGTGATTCTTTCTTCCTTTCCAAAAGAATAAAGATTCAAACATTTTGCCTTTATACAATTTTAACAAGAAGGCATTGGATCCAGATCTAACGATCCAGATCTATGACCAACTTGTAATTTATGTTTTAGAGGTATCACAACTTAGTTGGGATTAGTCACTACCTTACAACCTTTTGGGTTTTAAGCATCATTATATTCTAAACAGTTAACACTACCATATCATCTCTACTATAGAGATAATCAATTAGATTACAATAATCTAATCATTCATAAAGAACAATGTTTTGTCAAACAAAACATTCATCCATCTCTCATAGTGACGGAATTAAGTTACTTAAATTGGAATGTAAAGACAATCTTTGGTTTTTCCAATTTCTTTGGTAGTTCATATGAGGAAGTAAGTACGATATGCTTTCGCAGAGATCTAGATTTGATTCACGTTCCGAATGTGAAGTACTTTCTCTTCTCTCATTAATCTTCTACTTTTTATTAGCCACACTTTTACAACGATTGTAAAACATAGTCACTAATACGGAATCAAGCATTCAAGTAGAAGAACCAACTGTTTTGAACTTTTCAAGAACAATTTACAACACCTTCGAAAGGTGTGTTCTTGACACTTGCAAGACATTTCTTGCAAATACCCCTTCCAATGTCCATCCTTTCATAAAGAAAGTTTGTTCCCTTGGAGTTAATTTTATCTTCTTCATTTGACTTTTCCTTTGACTACAATAGTCATGGTCCCTAAACTCCCACTGTCTCTCTTGAAACTTATTTCAATTGTGTTATACACATCAAACGATTTGGAGAGCGTGTGGTTATTGTTCACTATATATTTTACGATAAACTTAGTGAACCATTTGGATAGGGACACAAAGGTGAAGTCCTTGCTTAGTTTCCGTCTCTAGAAGTGCTTTAACACTTTAACACTCAATGATTCAAAATCATCATAAGTCCATGTTGATGGACTATTTTTGTCAACCAACCATTATGTTCTAAACATAATTACAAACTTTCAAGAGTTGTTCAAGGCAACTCTCATTTCTTCATACAACAATTTGTAAGTGAAGAATCATGGCACATAAAGTGTCCATGCCCTTGTGCTTACTTCTCAAGTTGCTTGTTCATGTAACAAAGAAACAAGCACAAATGTTTGCGTTAGCTAAGGGTTGTTCAAAGCAACTCTTATTTCTTCATACAACAATTTGTAATTGAAGAATTATGACATTAAAAGTGTTGTCCTCTTTATGATAGACTTATCTAACATGTTCTTCCAATGATACATTATCAATAGGAATATTGTGAGGATGAGACTACTTAGGTACATATACAAGCCATTATAGACAATCTATGGGATTGTAGTACCAAGTCCGGAAACTAAAGCTTTCAGCTTTTTCTTTGTCAAGTTTTGGATAGCATTTGCAAATATATTGGTAAATAAATACATAACGAATATAAATTGATTGATTTTAAGCCATTTGATCCGGGTCTTTAAATCAAATAGCACCACCCACTATTTTTGGCAAATTCCATATCCCTCATCGGAATTCGAGAGTTTTGGAGGAAACTCTTAGTAGGGTATGGGGACTCACTATTACCAAGCCCACCTCATAATGATATGATGTTGGCTAGCATTAATAATAATGAGAGAGTACGCTTACTCATTTGCATCTCTTGCAAGTACCCATCTTATTTGGCCTCTAGAGAATGAAGCCTCACAATGATATGATGTTGGCTCCATTGCACTTAGTTAAGTCATTCCCACCATGCAAGTTCGAGTAGGGGTTCAAGAACAACCTCACAATGATATGATGTTGGCTATTCTCGTTGCCTACCTTCACAACATCATGTATGCATATAGAACTCCTCCTGAGTGTAAGCACGCACTTGTACTCCCCCATGATAGGGTGAAGTCGGTGTACGAGTCACAAACGATCGGAGCCTACCACGGTGGAAGGCCACGAAAGAGTGTTCAAAACACTCTCACGCTTATCAACTTTATAATGGTTTGGTTGAGGGTTTTAGGTCTCATCACATATAAACATGCATTTTAATCCTATTAAAACAATTTGGTCCTATTACAACTATTGGTCCATTTGATTGATTTAGTTGTATATAATACTCCCACTATGCTTGTAAAATGGTTTTTTAAAGCAAGAGTATATGGTACTACTAACATAAGGTTTGCATTCATTGATGGACTATATAGTTGCCTTAGGGCCTTAGGATGTCTATGAACCTTTGATTAGATCCAACACGAGCCTAGTGTTGAATCTTGGTCTAGGGATGGTGATTGATTTTAGTTATGCGTTTAATCATACTAAGGCGTGTCTTTCCTATTGGGCGTTGGACCCAACTACTCCAATTTCATGCATATCAAACAAAACAAGAAAGGAGTACTTCAAAGTAAAGAAGAGCTTATGCTCTTTTACAACATTTGATCAAAACAAATTACTTTAAAGTAAAGAAGAGCTTATGCTCTTTTACAATATTTGATCATATCAAATTACAATCAAAATCTAATCTACACATTCCCATTGTTCAAACAAATTTGAGACGGCCTTTCACATAGCTCAATTATCGTAGGCTTAGGTTCATAATCACCCTTTAATTATTTAACGCTTTAACTAATTAAACTTGAATGCAACATTGTCATTTGGTTTTTGTATCCATAGAATTGATTTAAATTGAGTTAAATGAAATGAAAATCCATTTCTCATTTAAAGACACAAAACCATTTTGTTCTCAACCTAATTTGGGCCGAAAAGCAATAACCTCAACTTTTTGGGCTATATGCAAAACATAAACTTTTGAGGTCACTTTGTAAGAACACAAAAGTCCACTACTTCATGTAATTACAACTAGAACCCAAAAAAATTCATCAAATACAAAAACTTCATTAAAGAAGCAAAACAATTTGTCCTTTAGCGTTTTTGGGCCTTAACGTAAAAACGTAAACTTTCGAGTCAAAGTACAAATGCACAAAAGTATCAAAACTTTATGTAATTGCATAAAAGCCCCAAAAGTACTCCCATTGAGGCAGTAGCCGGTTTTGGAGTAGTGTGAGTGATGGTGTGTGAGTTGATTTTTGATGAAAAGCAAAGTCATAAAGTCATGCAAGTTGAACAAGTGGGTGATGGGTTGGTGTGTAAGAGAAGTACCAATCATGTACAAAAATTCAAACACATTTTCAATTTTCAAATTTTCAAATTTCAAACACTTTTCAAAATTTGAAAAAATCACACCAACCAACACAAAACAAAGACTTTATGAAATCAACCAAAAATTTCAATCAAAACACCATACTTTTTGTTCTTGGTAAGAACATCAAGAACAATGAAGAACATCCATGAAAACCCATAAGAGTTCCATGAACATTTTCACTCAATAAAACTCAAATTTTCACTACTCAAAATGGGGTTAACATCCTAGGGTACCTAGGGATTCCAAAAGTCACTTTAAAACACTTTTAACAAGACAAACATGAACCCAAAAAAATCACCCTTTGGATTTGGCCGAATTTCCCCAAAAACATGGCACCAAATTTTAGCTCCAAAATTCATGCTCATATGAACTACATCTACAACATTGGAGATGGCAAATTTTCTCACAAAATTTACATTCAAAGAAGCAAGAATAAAGCTTGTAACAATTACAACATTTAAATCAAAGACTATGAACTACAAAACACAAAAGGATTCACCAACTACTAGACCTAGGCTCTTGATATCACTTGAAGGAAATTTTGTGAAAAACATGTTCATTTAAGCAACATCTATAGCATGCAATTAACAACTAAAGGTGAAATCATGCTTGTATGCACTCAAAACAAAACATTACCCATGAAATTCAAAGCCTAGTAGTTAGGTGAACCATGACTCAACTCAAGAACAAAGTGAGTTGAGAAATATTATACCTTTGTTGATTCCTCTTTGCATAAGCAAAGGCTAATCACCCAAGGAGAGGGCCTTCATTCCTTGCTTCTTAGATCCATCGATTTCTTGGAGGAGGATGGTAGAAAAGATTCTCCAAGTTCTCAAAATAGAGAACCTCTAATTTTCCACACCAAGGAGAGACTAGAAGAAGTGAGGACTGACCTTGGAGGATGAGAGATTGCTAGCTAATCTCCTTCAAGGGGGCCGGCCTCTTAGAGAGAAAGGGAGAGCATTGTGTTCTCATCCTTTCCCTAAAAGAAACCCTAATGAAGAAATAGCTATAAAGTCATATTTATACCTACCTTCATTGGAGTGACAAACTTGTAATAAGTCCAAAACCCACTCCACTATCATTATGGCCGGCCATAGGGTTTTATTGGGCTTTTTGGGCCTTTGTGAATTATTAGTCATTAAGTTGTCATACAACTTAAGTCAATGGGCTTGACGTTCGAAGCCCATTGGGCTTTGAGGCCCAAAACTAACCTGTGGTCTTTTAACGAACTTTATTTGTTTGATTAATTAACATATTAATTAATCCTTCCCATAAATAATTAAACCATTTGATTATCCTTACTTATCTCCGTTGTTTCTTCAATCTCTGCCTTACTCGGTGTACGATCCATTAGGTTCCTTTTAGCGAGGCAATGGGCAATTAGAACTCTTTCAAATCGATTATGAATTGAAACTTACTTTCAATTCTCCCTTTAGTGATTATACACGTTTAGGGCTTCCACAAACCATGAGTCACACCTAGCAGTATGTCATGGTTACCCAAGCTAATCAGAAGAGGTGGAGAACCTATTCAGTTTAGGATTACAATGCAATACAGTCTTTCTCTAATACAATACTCTTGACCACATTGTTTGGTTTGATAGTTTATTCATGTCTACTATCCAATGTGATTCTCTTACTTATATGATTACCTTGAATGCGATTTGGAATGATTTCCTAAATCTCATTCATACTCTGGCTAGAGATTCTTAATCATATCATAGAGTATTCTCGCTCAAACGGTTTGAAGGTTAGAGATCCTTTGTTGTGCATTCACTTGCCTCCATGGCTAAGTGGCTTAACCCCAACTATGCCGTGGACACCCTCTGATGGAGTGACTTTGACATAGTCAAAGATCAAGGACCTAACCACAAGACAACTATGATGCCTCAGGTCAAAGGACTACTTTGCATTATCCCAACCATGAGTTTTCATATGACATGAGTATGAGAACTTATCGTTGATCGTGTTCAGCGGACTCATTCTTTATTGAGCACCTACATGCTTGTCTTGGTGTCAATCACACCAATGACTCGAGACTAGTCACTCTCTCTAAGAGAAGACATAGCACGTAGTGATCTTAACGGACTGTCAATGCCCAATTGGCAATCCTATGATCAGGAACATTTAGGATATGTATACGAAAGAGAATGGTCTCATGAATCTAACTTCTTTAAATTACATTCTCCTAATTACATATTCCTTGGACTTATTGTTTTAGCATATAACATTTATATGAGACAGCTTCAAATAATAATCTATGCCCTTGATATTAAACTAGATTAGTTTAACATGTGAAATGTTCGTAAAGTATCATCATATGATTGGTTTTAGGGCACATTTCCAACATTCAATTGCTAGCTAGTGGGTGTTATGCAGACTCAACTGACGAATATTGTCGACTTGCAGAAAACACTACTACTGAGAACCTCAAACATTTCTACAGAGCAATTAAAGCCATATATAGACACACATACCTCTGAAAGCCAAATTGTGAAGACTTGAAGAGGCATCTACGCAAGGCAGAAAAAAAAAGAGGCTTCCCTAGCATGATTGGAAGTCTCGGTTGTATGCGTTTAGAGTGGAAGAATTGTCCTACTGTTTAGGCTGGCCAATTCAAAGGCCATCCCAACAAGCCAACCATCGTGCCCGAGGGTATGGCATCTTACAACACTTGGATTTGGCATGCATTATGCGGTGCTCCTAGATCAAACAATGATACCAACGTTCTTTGGTCTTCTCATCGGTTCGATGATGTAGTCAATGATGAGCACGTTACTACTTAACTAATGGTATTTATCCTATTTGGTCTACCTTTTTGAAAATTTATTCTCATCGTAATAGTGCGAAGAAGAAATTATTTTAGCAGAAACAAGAGCCTTACAAGAAAGATGTGGAAAGAGCGGTCGGGATCCTACAAGCTCAATGTGTCATTGTTTAAGGGCATGCACGATTGTGGAGTGTGGAAGACCTCCATTCAATCATGATGACATGCATAATTTTGCACAACATGATTGTTTCAGATGAGTATGTAAAAATTGAAGAAGATTCTGACGAAAATGTGGATGACGACCAACCAACATATGAGAGAGCTATGGCCAAAGATGTTGAATATCTCACTGCAACCACATACGTGACCCAACAGATAGGGTCACACTGAGTGACTATATGAGACATCTGAATAGATTTCAAGCTCCTCAAGTTCATAATATACTCCCAAAGAATTTGGTTAAGCATATATATGGCACCGAGAAGGAGAATGGTGATGATGGAGTACTGCTTCTAATAAATTTATGTCTGCTAGTGCGGTATTTTTCTTGTAATAAATTTATGTGTGCTAGTGTGGTTGTTTTATTTTAATAAATTTAAGTGCGCTAGTATGTTGGTAATAATTTTAAGTGAGTACATGTGTACAACAATGTGGCATCAAGTCTTTTGTCAAGTCTTTTGTCTACTATGTTGGTAATAATTATTGAAGGCCCTTTGAATTATTGAAGGCATCTAGTGTACATCAATGTGTGCAACAATATGTACAACAATTATTGAAGGCATCTCGAATAAGCCATAAAACAACAATTAATTATTGTTGTATTAATAAGCCATAAATGGGATCTTGTGTTAATGCATAATAAATCAGATCTTGTATTAATTATCTCCATAAATCGGATCATTAATAAACCATGATTAATAGAAACAATAACTAATAGGTCATAATGAATAGAAACAGTAATTAATAAATTACACAAAATTAATACAAACGATAATAAATAAACTACATAAAATTAATACAAACGATAAATAATAAACTACATAAAATTAATACAAACAATAATTAATAATCACAGAATGCGTAGCACCACAATCAATCAAAACTCTAGCAAAATGACCAAGAACATTTAACGTAATGATCAAATCTGGATGGTTCTGAGCATCTTGCAGTGATATGTGGTTAACACGTCCCTGAGCTTCCTATCGTCCACCACGACCTCTGCTACCTTGATTACCTCGCCCTTGAGAAGTACGTCCCTGACCTAACTGATTAGACTGCCTAGATGATCCTGCACCACTAGCAGCAACCTCTCCCTGACGGGGCTGACCTCCCTGATGCCACTGAGATCCACCAGCTGGCATGGAAGAATAAGAAGAATAACCCCCAAGGTCTTGGGAATACCCAGTCTGAGAATAAGGATCCTGGGGATACTGATACGGTCTGGAAGCATAAGGAGCAGCATCACCCTGGTAGTGGTAAGCACCACCACGACCCGTCTTACCATAACTGCCTGAACCAAAGCTCTGCTGAATCGGCGCTGGAGGTGACATAGTGGTCTGCTGAGGTCTCTGCTGACCCTGGGGACACTGAGAAGCCCGATGTCCCATTTGTCCACAAGTATAACAAGCACCACCACTTCTCATGCACTCTCCATGATGACGGAAATTACAACGGCGGCACCACGGAGCACCAGAACCACTAGCACCACCGGAATCCCTCTGCCTCTGAAATCTGGGTCCACCAAAAAATCTTCTACCACATCTCCTCGGGCCAGTGATACTAAATCCTCAACTGGAAGAACTCGAACTCGCTCCACTTTTCTTAAAATTTTGCGTCTTACGGGGTCCCGGAATGGAGATACCCTTACCTTTATCATCTTTCTTCTGACCATCATTCTTGTCCTCGTCATCCTCACTGTCACTAGGAAGATTGTCGGAGTCCTCCATTCGAACCAAAATCTCGAAAAACTCATGATAATCGGTGCAGGGAAGTGCACTGGCAAAAGTCTGCCATTTCCTCTTAGTTCCCAACTTAAAACGTCGAAGCATCTCTACCTGATTACCAACTGTATCAGGGTCATAACGAGACAAGTCCGTCAACTTCCTGTAGTACTCATGCGCTGACATATTCCTTTGCTTCAGTCGAGTAAACTCCTGCTTCTTGCGATCAATGTACTCCGGAGGGACAAACCTTTTCTTGAAATTCTCTTTAAATACTTCCCAATCAACTGCCATTTCTGGGGACATAAACTGAGTTTGATTCCTCCACCAACCTGCCAGCTCTCGTCCCAAAAACCAAGTAGTGGTCTCAACCCACCTATTAGCAGGAAAGTTCCCTTGACTTTGCATCACCTGAAACGTCTTCTCAATATGGTCTAGCCACTTTTCTGCCCCCTCATGATCCTCATTTCCCAAAAAACGATCCAATTTCAGATTGTACATAGTCTCCAGGGGTGTCATCTGAGGAGGGGGAGGAGGACGAATTGCATTCTGAAAAGCTTGGGCCATTGCTTCCCCTAACTGAGTGATGCCAGGGAAATTAGGTTCAGAAGTACGGTGGGATTCCCTACGAGGCGGCATAATTCTGACAGAAAACATCAAAAGATCATTAGAGCATTAACAATTTATACAGGACTGCAACCTAGGCTCTGATACCAAATTGACACACCCCGATCCTAGAATCAAGGCGTGCTGGCCGTCACGTGAGCGTGACGTAGCCACGAGTGCGACACGGAAGCAAGAGATATGAGAAATATGAAAAAATTTAAACCAACCACTAGCAGTAATATCCTACTAGCATAATAGAGTGAGTTATAAAGTAAAACACACGAATTCAGAGCGTAGATGCTACGTGCAATCAAGTAGGACTATAATTAAAAGTACAACACCCGCAGGTGAGTCCTACATGCAGAACGTCTGTCTGAACGCCGAAAAGGACCTCGTGAGCCACTAACTGCTAACTAGAACCTGGAGGGGCGCAAAACAAAGTTGAGTGGGTCAGTAAAATCAAAGATTTTCCAAAACATTTCATTTAAAACATTTCTAACCCCTCACTGTAAAATCTGTATACTTTCCCAGAAAATAACATAATAGCATAATATTTACTAAAATTGCTCAAAGCATCAATTTTATCAAAATCCAATAATTATGCCAGCAATAATGTCAATGATTAAAATATAGATGCATCAAAATGACAGGTGATATAATGAAATAACCGGAGACCCTACAGTGGTCCTATACGGCTAATTCAATAGCTCAATATCTTCCCCCAGCCAGAGTCACCACAGTGACCTATACGGCCCTACTCTGCACATCACTCGAAACTACGTAAAGTAGTCTGTACGAAGGAAAGGTGTAAGAATACGCTCTAGTGCTTCTCTCATCAATCATCGGCACGCATAAACTAAGGTCACCCACTAGTCGGAATCACCTCTAGCGATCTATACGACTAGCATGTCGGAACCCTCACATGGTCTGTACAACATTCACCTACTTGGATCCAAGGCGAGCGTGTGGTGCGGTGAATAATATAAGCACTAACACCAAGGGTGCAGGTTATGAGCTTTCAATGGAATTCACATAAAATAAATCGTATGAATAACGTAAAACTCACATGTGCGTCCACAACGTCAATTCATATATATATGCATCAATTATCAATTTAAATATCTCATCATATGCATGCATGGCATTTTAAAACATATTTTCATATACTTGCATTTTCTGGGAAAACCAATAGTATATAGGTAATACGAAAACAAAACTGCCCACTCACTGGTAAGTCGATGGGTCGTAACCCCCGTGACGTCCCTGGATGCGCTCGTCCTCGGGATAGGTGTCACTTATATGCGAAACAACTATAGAAACATTAATTAAAACATATAACCAACAATTCGAAATAACTTCTCATACAGTGCTCAATTTGGGTATGTGAATATACCACATCGACCTACTCGACGTCACGGACGTCGATAATTTTTTAGAAAAAATTTTGGGTCTGCCACGCACCCCCATGCGCCGTGGGTGGCACGGACCTACGCGCCCCCACACACCCTTCTTCTTCCCTGCATCGTCGGTACAGTGTCGCCGGCGTCGAAAACCTGCAACTCGACTTTTCTCCCTCGTTTCTTCACCATTTTTCATGAGATTTTCACCTACGAGCTCTAAATTAAGAGGGGAAGGGATCTATACCTTCAAAAACCTTTAAAAACCTCTGAAATTTCGTCGGGAAAATCCTCCAATTTAGCCAACTTCGAACCCGTCGATCCTGACGTCCCAAACCTTCAAACGAAGCACTCCGAGCTTCCTTGGGACCTCACTAAGCTTACTATAAGCTTAGAATTTCCTGAAATGCAAGATGTTACGTGTGCATGAACAGTGCACAATTTCGGGGTTAGGGTTTCACGATGATTCAGAGGGTTTCACTTCCTAAAACTAGTACCATTCAACCCAGAACGTCAAAAGGATGAAGAACCATACATGATTAGCTTCGATCCGTGGAGTTTAGAGGGTTCTTGGGTGTGGCCGTACAATTCGAGAGGGAGAGAGTGAGAGAGGACCGTGAGGGAGGACAGAGAGAGACACGAGGTGAGTGAGGGAGAATGAGTGTGTGTCTGTGGTCCACCCTAAACCTTAACCACACAATAACAACCATTAAATTACTAAAATTTCCCAAACTTAGGAAAATAAACATTAAGAATATAGTATATCACACACCCACCTTCGTAACATCGAGGGCAGCATCGTCATTTCACGTCCTCGTTATATATTCCCGGAACGGGCTGTGACAGTTTTTGGTTGAATTTTGAGTTAAATAATTTTTTTTAATTATTTTAGCCCGCTGGATTTAAATTTGAGCCATTAGATCTTTTTTTTACCGTTAGATTTGATTATATTCGATCTCAGCCGTTGAATTCAATAAATTTATAAATACAAAACCAAAAAGAAAAAACAAATTTGAAAATGGACTGTTGGATCAACCAATGATCCAATTAATCATGGTTGTCAGATGACAAAAATAGTCGTTGGGGTCACCTCGGTTGTGACAACCGGTCCCAAATTTTATTCTTTTATAAATCTTAAAATGTGAAATTTACAAGAATACCCTAGATGCGAGGGTATTGATTTTCATTGATTGTTAGTTCATGACACGTATGAACTATTAGCTTACTGTATTCCAAAAGTATGTTGGTAAGGATTGTTATTTATTATCTTATTCAATTCTTATTATTATGTTTTAAATTTTTTTTTCGTAAACGGTTGTGGGAGAAAATAGAAGAGGAAAGAGGAAGGGGGATGGCTGCCTGATGGCAGCGAAAGAGAGGGAGAGGAAGGAAATGGCCACTGCCTAATCAGAAATGAGGAGAGAGGGAGAGTGACGAATGGGAGAGAAGAACCAAGAGGGAAAGGAGAGAAGAAGAAAAGGAGGGAACCCAAAATGGGTCTTCCTTGACCAATGTGACCCGACCGACGGGAACCATAGAAACCGATGGTTTACCGGCCAAATTTTGGTGAATTAAGCCAAACCATCACCTAGAAACACCTCCCCAGCCTTCTCTCTACAATTTCTACCCCTAAATTCATACAATTTAACCTTAGATTCGGGAGAAATGCACCGATGGTGCGTGTGGGTGTTCGGCGGTAATCCACAAATCGTGAAGCTAACTCAGCCAATTGTCACTACCAATGCGCTCCCCTCAACCTCAGGAACAAAGCCCAAGTGATGGTAGGGGCGTCGGAGCATCCATGGAGTCGAATCGAAAATACCTAAAAACTAGGGTTCTGGTGGGCTTTCGTGAAATTGGAGCCTTTCCAAGCCAAATTGGCCTTGGACGCAGGTATAAAGTTTGTTCTACTCTTCGAGATCTTCATTTCCATAATTTTTGAGAATTTTTAGAAATAGTTGAATTTTCTGGTGAGTCGGGTTGGTAGACTGCCACCCACGGTGGCGCGTGGCCAGGGGGCCACTAATGCTATTTTTAGGCTATGTTAAATGTCTTGAATTCAGTTTTGATATTTGAATGATGTAGGTTGATCGTTGGAACCTAAATCTGCTACGATACGTTATTAGGTATTTGGTGAATCGATGATCCAACCGTTGAATCGTCACCAAACTTTGTTACATTGTAGTACATAATATTTGAATAATGTAGGAACTTACGGATTGGGAATGCGATATACGGATCTTCCCGAATTGGATTTGTAAGTTCATAAAATAAAACATTAACCGCTAATTAGTATTGGAAATTGGCGGAGATCCAACCGTTGGATCATAATGGAACTTAAGTATGTTGTTCTAGAAGCATATGGTGTATCATGAGAAGTTACAGATTCGAAATTTGAGATGCGGATCTTCCGGATCGAGTTTTGCAAGGTTGTGGACCCAACCGTCGATCGACTCTTAGTCAATGGATCTCAAATTATTCTTGAAGGTCCTTGAGGATATGTTTATGTAAATTATGTGCTCTATTGGTTAAAACTTTGAGACGTGATTTGATAATTGGCCGCAGGCGATGATAGTTCATGATGTCTCGATGCTCGTGCAAGTGAGTCGTAGTGCGGACCTAAGATGAGTAGGTCTTTTCTCTTTTCTCATATATATACATATATAAGATTGACATCTCCACAAACATTTATAAATTGATTATTGCATATAACTACTGTGAATGCTTTGAAGTACTAATGTGAACTACGGATGACTTGATCCCTACTTAGGGTACGTAGGCAGTCTAACAAGATGTTAGATGCAGCCATACAATAATTGAGACAATAGCCTTGTTTAGGGAATCGAGCAGTGTGAGAGACATTGGTAGAAAATATGAGATTTAACCTTATGATTTGGTGGTTAAATGTTGGTCATAAATCAACGTGTAAAGAATCAAGAATTTGGAGTAAGGAAGCGTAAGTAATGATAATTAATTAAACTAGTGTCTAGTTGGGCTTGTCACCGATAATTATTCCCTAAAATAAATAATTCGGGAGTAGGGCGTTATAGTTTATGCATTTTTATGCCACATTATATATATGTATATAATTGGAAATGCTATAACATGGTTGAGTATCAAATTTCATCGTGGTTTATCTATATGTATATTACCTGCACACAATTATTATGAACGCTTTCAAGTGTAAAGGTGAACGCAGGACACCTAGGTAAGTTCATGTGAGTTTATAGTATTAGTTGAAATTATGGGGTTATGGTATGACTACATGTATGTTTAGGCAACTCCGATCTTGTCGTGTAGGTTGCAATGATAGGCAACTCTGACACTGTCGTACAGGTTGCCCATGAATCGTATATGTGACAATAGATACTGTTTATACCATATTTAGGGCCTCCGTATTTAGACCTCGTATAAATACTCGGGGGACTCAAATGCAATTATGTAATAAATGGAGGGGCAAATATGTAAAAAAGGGAGGAGCCCTTATTCTATAAAAGGACCTCCTCACCCTCACAAACCTGAAGCCTTCTCACATCCCCTAAGCTCTAAGCTCTCTCATGCTTTCACCCTTACAATCAAGCTCTTACAGAGAAATACAATAATCAGTGTGGACATAGCCCAAACCTTGGGGTGAACCACGATACATCTTATGTTATTTACATTTCTTGCAGATTCACGGTCGGATTTACGTTGTTCCAAGACCTCCGGTTTTGTGCATCAACAGATACAGTTAGAGTTCATAAACCTGCACCCCATTGTTAGTGCTCCCACCAGTGGCCAAGGCACAGGCTTTCACGTGATGTTCACCTCCCACACATTACGCTCACCTTAGATCCAAGGTAGGTGCACAGTCCTATCGTACATACCACTTTAGGTGGTTCCGACTTTATTCGCACAGTCTTCACATGATCGTAACACTTGAGCATCTTTATTTACACCCATTTCTATGGTACAGACCACTTTAGGTGGTTCCGACTCGTATGCATGTATACTTATTGAGCTATGGATAAGTCGTACAGGTCACTAGAGGTGACTCCAACTTATGAGCTAGCATATATGATGAGATATGTGATTCTTGATTCTTGACTCTTAACTCTTCGAATGGCTCAATTATCATTTCTTGACTCTTGTGGGGTTTGCTTTGATTCTTGGCATGCTTGCTCAGTTTATGTGGTCAAATTTTTCAGACATGATTAACAGGTCCCCATCTAAAGTACCTTGACTTGTTCTGCCTAAGGACTCATTCATCAATATTGCCATCTCAAATGGTGCTGAAATTAATCGAAGGTTGGCGTTCGTTCAAGATGTGGCGTATGAAGGAAATGTGAAGCAATTTGTTGTGGTATATTTCCGACGCCGATGAACAACAACAACAGGAGGATGAGGTAGACGAACAGGAAGAAGACGAAGAAACCCTAAAACCCTCGCGAGCTTCTGGCCACTCTGAGTCCTCGTAGGACTTTGCTTCCTACTCTGCAATAGTCGCCCAAGAACATGCTCACCAGAGCACCACCTCTGTCGATTTCAAAATCTCCAAAGGCCTGCAGCAGCGCCCAAAACGATGCTAGATCCGAATCTGACAAACAAGCATCCAATGAAAGTGAAAAGCACCCCAGTGCCCAACAAAGATATCCATCAACAGCTGAAATGAAAAGAAAAAGCAACGGATGTCTGGAGAAAGCAAAAGCAAAAATAAGATGCGGTGGAAAAGAGAAAAAAAGAAAGTAAAAGAAAAAAGACTAAAGCATAAAAGAGAATCAAATCTAAGAGATTATGATTTGAATGAGCAGGACCGCGAGTGGTAAGGGACAAACGGTAGTGAAGAGATTAATGATTAATTGGGTGCACATCTAGTATGCAGTAGGTGCAGTACACACCAACGATCTGCAACTGTCGAAACCTTTGTTTTGAATGATGTAATTTATTTTTCTTATCTTTCGGAGACATTTGTATAAACCCATCAGTAGGTAAAAAAAAAAAAAAAACAGCAAAGCCCAAAATAAATGGGCTAGAATGTTGTGTGGAGGGCGAAGGCCCATAAGCCCAAAATAGCACTAACCAGGTGATCAAAAGTACGCCCAGTACTCCAAAATTATTTGGCAACCCGTCGCTATTACCACCAACCAGGTGATGAAATGTACAACCCGTACTTTAAAATCACTTGGCAACTAGCCATTCATGCCACCAACCAGGTGGTGAAATGTACAACCCGTACTCTAATATCATTTAGCAACTAGCCATTCATGCCACCAACCAGGTGATCAAAAGTACGCCCAGTACTCCAAATTATACATGAGCATTACTCATGTCATTCATACATAAACATTCATGAGCATCACTCATGACAATCATACATAAACATTCATGACCATCATTCATGTCAACATTCATGAGCATCACTCATGTTAACATTCATGAGCATCACTCATGACAACATCCATGAGCATCACTCATGTCAATCAACATAAACATTCATGAACATCACTCATATCAATCAGCTTCAAAAGCTTCATTTACAGAGCTCTAGCTTCAAAAGCTTCATTTACAAAGCTCCAGCTTCGAAAGTTTCATTTACAGAGCTCCAGCTTCAAAGCTTCACTTGCAAAGCTTTACCTACAAAGCTTCAGTGCAGGGTATACAAACATCGCCTCCGAACAACCACCACTTCGGCCCATACATGGATTTAATTTGAAGTCTCCAGCCAACAGACTCTATTGACCGAAGACTTGGGGGACTACATTATGTACCATATATATTGGGCCTCAATTGGGCCTTATGGAAAATACTTAGGGGACTTAGCCCATTATTTATGTATTGAGGAGCAAGCCCTTATTTTATAAAAGGGACTCCCTCACTTTCATTAGAGAGCACTCATGAAAAATACTCGGGGGACTCTAACCCATCACTTATGTATTGAGGAGCGAGCCCTCATTCTATAAAAGGGACTCCCTCACCATCATTAGATAGCATCGACTCTAGCCCATCACTTATGTATTGAGGAGTGAACCCTTATTTTATAAAAGGGACTCCCTCACTTACATTAGAGAGCACCCATTATTCATGTACTGAGGAGCGAGCCCTTATTTTATAAAACGGACTCCCTCACCATCATTAGAGAGCATCACTGCCCGCTGAGCAACCGCCTCGCCGCAAGCATCAACTCTTAGTCCATCACAAATGTATTGAGGAAGGAGCCCTTATTCTATAAAAGGGACTCCCTCACCTTCAATGCCACAAGCCGAGCCAACCAAGGCAACATAAGCCATAAGCAGAACAGCCTCACAACATGTGCTACTTCTAGTTGAGCATCATTTCGAATTGGGTATCGCCTCATACCGAGTATTAGTTCTAGACGACATCTAGTTCCTTCGGCCCACACATGGACTGAATTTCAAGTCTCCAGCCAAAAGACTCTCTTGACTGAAGACTTGGGGGACTACTGTTTATACCATACTTAGGGCCTCCATATTTAGACCTCGTATAAATACTCGGGGGACTCAAATGTAATTATGTAATAAATGAAGGGGCAAATATGTAAAAAAGGGAGAAGTCCTCATTTTATAAAAGGGCATCCTCACCCTTACAAACCCGAAGCCTTTTCACATCCCCTAAGCTCTAAACTCTCTCATGCTCTCACCTTCACAATCAAGCTCTTACAGAGAAATACAATAATCAGTGTGGATGTAGCCCAAACCTTGAGGTGAACCACGATACATCTTGTGTTATTTACATTTGTTGCAGATTCACGGTCGGATTTACGTTTTTCCAAGACCTCCGGTTTTGTGCATCAACAAATACAGTTAGAGCTCATAAACATGCACCCCGTTGTTAGTGCTCCCGCCCGTGGCCAAGGCACAGGCCTTCACGTGATGTTCACCTCCTGCACCTTACGCTCACCTTAGATCCAAGGTAGGTGCATAGTCCTGTCGTACATACCACTTTAGGTAGTTCCGACTTTATGCGCACAGTCTTCACATGATTGTAGCACTTGAACGTATTTATTTACACCCAATCCTGTCAAACAGACCAGTTTAAGTGGTTCCAACTCGTATGCATGTATACTTATTGAGCTATGGATAAGTCGTACAGGTCACTAGAAGTGACTCCGACTTGTAAGCTAGCATATATGATGAGATATGTGATGAGCTAGCATATACGATGAGATATGTGATGAGCTAGCATATACGATGAGATATGTGATAAGCTAGCATATATGATGAAATATGTGATGAGTTAGCATGTATACTTATTGAGCTATGGATAAGTCGTACAGGCCACTATAAGTGGATTCGGCTAATATGCCATTTCGTATTGATTTATTCACCTGAGTACTTATTCTTATTAAGATATTTGACACAGTATAACTGTGAGACTATTATTTTGGTTATGGTATTGATTTATAGTCACGCCTGTTATTTTCTAGGAAATTATACAGATATTATAGTGAGAGGCTACTACCTTTGGTAGTTGGAATTGGTTTGAAAAGTTTTGTTTGACTCACTCACATTTTCTATTTTTGTACCCCTTCAAGTTCTAGTAGTAGAGTTCCGTATCGATGAGGATTCGTGGCACTTTTCGATACAGATGTTTTCGTGTGATGGTATGATCATTGTCTCACCCTACTACACTATACCTATGCTCTGTATAACGAGTGAAATGGGTCCAGATCCGCTCATCGCGCACTCGTGTACTTAGGGACTTTTAGGTTTTAATTTATTCACATTTTATACATTATCACACTTTATGGCTTCGTCACCTTCCAGGTGTTGGCTAGCACAGCTCGATTCGGAGTTCTAGTGGACATCCCGAGTCGGGGTGTGTCATCGGTGGCCAACATACCCACGTATGTGGGACTGGCCGACTGTCTCTCTTCAGCGTGTCTGGTGCTGTGCGCTCGGTAAACTTGGGGCGCATCCACGCGCATTTGAGGGGCCTTTAGATATAAATAAAGATTTCTCAAAACTCCTCTTCTATATAGATATTAGTGCTTCAGGCATTCCATGGATAACCCCGCCTAGGCTTGAGGTGAAGTCTCACGATACCTAAATTTTTTAATATATATTGTATGTGTGTGTGTGTGTATATAATAGCCTCTCCTCACGCGCTCACGTGCATGCGAGAGGCATTTTTTAATCATGTGCACTACGCGCCCTTTAAAATGGTATGTTATGTTAGTTGATACCTTTCTCGTACCGCATCCAAAAAATAAAATACAATATACAATTACAAATAAAGGGAAATGAAATATAATTAAGTTGCATGTAAAATGCATGATAAAAGAAAGGCTTCTTGTACGCGCGAAAGCATATTCAAAGAGAGGCAATTTTTTTAATCAAGGGCGCTCGCGCCCCTTAAGATGTGTTGTGTTAGATGTTTTATTTACAATGTCATAAAAACAAAATTCAACATACAGTAGCAAATAAAAAGAAATAAAATATAATTAAGTCGCATATAAATGTGTTGATAAGCTACAATATATTTTAACCTACCATTCAAGTTCTTTGGAACATGATTAGCTACAACATATAGCCATTGTAGAATTTCAAGTTGTTGCTGAAACGAAACTAGCACGCTGCCTCACATCGATTCCCTGCATTCCATCCTTATTATTTGAAATTCATGAAGCTATAAATATTTAGGACATAGTAAAATTTAGTTATAAAAGCATATAAATTCAACAACAAAAGTGAAATGAAGTCAAATGAATGAAGACATGCATATCTGAACTGTAGTTTACAAATTGCCACGGATTACACACAAAAAATAAACTTCAAAGGAAGTCCAAATTCATAACTAATCGGTCTGTGAAAGAGAGGCTAATGTTGAACATTTCGATCGAAGACTCACCTCACATCGCATCAACTCTTCAAAGACCACCCCAAAAATCTCATAAGAAAACTATGCCAAACAACCATCAACTGGACAAAGTCGAGTTTCCCTTACATTTTGATTTAGAGTCGACTATCATGCATAAATTTCCGGAGGTCTCTTTACTAAGCTTTAAGCATCTTCCCAGGTTTAGTCCTCATTTTTCTCCAAGAAATCAAAACCTCCACATCCTTTTCGGTTCTTTCACTAAGTGTAATATTGGGCTTCTCAAGTATCTTACAACTTAGCAACAAAAATGCGCTTCCTAGTTTCACATTGCCATTGTTTAACAAAGAACCCTAAAATATTTTCAAAGAAAGGCTTGAACTAGACAATGTAACATACGGTAATTGGTCTGATAGAACCTTTATGATTATAACCCAGTAATGCAAGTTTCTAGTAGATGAAACCTAAACTTCTGACACCAAACATAAAAATAGCAACACCAAAGAATTCTAAAAGCAAATATATATGGAATACATGGGTTATATAGAAAACCAAGAAAGATACAATCTTGATGCAAAGAAAGCGAAGTTAAAATACCAAGAGCAAGATTATGCTATTAAATAAAAGAAAAGTGAGATCCATTGGAATATCTACAAATCTAATCCAATAATGGAAACCAAAACCCTAACTTTCTCAGAGAAATTTGGACAGAAAAATCGTAGAAAGAAAGCAAGAGGAGAGATATACCCTAAACCCTATACCTGGCTCTGGCTGTAATTGCTGGTGATGAATGCTTAGGAGAGAAAAGCTTTTACCTTTCACTTGCTTTTGATTCCTGTAGCCACAACAAACATTCAAACTCCCTACAAAAACCATTTTATTTCAAATAATCACATAATATCTTTGGCCTTGTCTTCTTAACCCGAAATCATAATCTTACAGGAAAAAAGAAACCCATATTTGTTCCAGTCAGAATTTGCATTGTTACTTGAGATAATCAAGGGATAATCAAAATCTGTCTCCAACAAATTTTTCAATAAGCAATGAAATCAATTGGGTAATCTATGAGAACGCAATTAAATTGACAAAAAGAAATCAAGCATTAAACTAGTAAAATTAGTAGATGTGAAATGATAAACTAAAGAATAATAATTAAATTTTGTTTACCAATTAGAGGCTAATTTGCATAGATATTACGGGTACAAGTAGATAAATAAGGAGGGATGTAAAAAGTGAGAGAGAGAGAGAGAGAGAGAGAGAGAGAGAGAGAGAGATATCAAACCTTGTTAAAAATGGCGGGGTTTAAAAGGGGCTCTATCCCCTCCTACGATTTGCTTTCTGGGATTTGATGTGGGTTAACAAACTATCAGATAAAACTCAACTACACACTGTATGAAAACATTATTTACAACAAAATATATTATTCAAGTTAGAGAATTATAATGACTATAAATAAAAAATCCATTGACGCAAAGCAGCAGACAAAATTACGATGAATAATCTAGAAGTGTTATACCTGTTGTGTGACAACCCGTCCCTAATTTTAAGTTTTATAAATTTTAAATTAGTGATTTTACAAAAATGCCCCCTTGAGGCAAATATTTTAACCTTCATTAGCCTCGGTTAGAGAGACGTAGGATTCATTCTTTTGGCGTATCTGCATAGTACTCGATGGTACGAATGCATAGGCGAAAGCCGTGATGTGATATAAAATAGCACACAAACTTAAACCCTCTTTTTGATAATTGTAGTATGTGTAAGTAGAGATCGTTCTAGGCCGGGAATTAGAAAGGATGTTAATCTTCACAAATTTAACTCAAAGCACAAAACTAAACTCTAATAACTCAAAACTGACCAGATTGACTCGAAACAGGAACTAAAGGGTGATTTGGATGAATTCTAAACTTAACTTGACTCAAAATACCAAAGGGGAGTTGTTTTGACGAATTTAAGACTAAAACGAAGTAACTTGCAGAAAAAAAACTAATTGATACAAAATTGGGGTGAATGAAGGGGGTGAAAGGCTAGCTAGAGGGTCCTTCTCCACACATGACACATATGCATACAAATCGATTCCCAGTTATTCTTCCTATAAACCATGAATGACAATGCCCCAAGTTAACCATGAACTGCACAAATTTACCATGAGATTTTCCTAAATTCATTGAATTGGACTCAGCGACGCAACCAAATTATTCTTATCAAGTTCCCTACATGAACTGCATAATAGATATACATATCAAAGGTCATTAAGTTCTGTGAATGGTGCGGCAACAATCCAAAGGTCTTGAATGGCAGGTACGGCTCCAAGCTTCTTCTTCTCCTTCCTTCCTTGCAAAGTTACGGTACAAGTATGTTTTTCTGATTTTAGGCTCTTGTGTGTGTGGTGCCCTGAATGGTGCGGCACAAGTGTATTTATATGGCAGATACACGACATTGTTTATGGAGGAAAAAGATTAGTTCTTAGCATTGTTTTAGGACTCTTAGAAATCAGATAAGATGTGGTTTAATATGATAAGGAATCCCCCTTGCAGCTGGAATTTAGGTAGAATAGGATTAGGATAAAGTTAGGATAAGATAAGATAAGGTTTTGGATAATGTTGGATAAGATAAGGTTGGTTAAGCTAATGTTCCTTCCTTTTAGTTGATTCCTTATCTTCCAAATCTTGATTTGATTCTCCCAAATTTGTAGCACATTCCTAGCCTCTTTTGTTCTTCAAAAATGTCCATCCATTATGCTCCATACGCATGCTATCCATTCCAAGTCCAAAACTGCTCTAAAATGCTCTAACTTGCCTTTTCTTGCCACTTTTGCCATTTGAACCTACAAATACACGAAAATGGCTTAAAACACTCTAAAAAGTAGAAACTAACTACGTAAATGCAAGGAAAGAAGCTAACTAAGTTGCATAAATATGCTCCTATCAAGCCGGTTGCGAGTCCGGATTATAATGGTATAGTTACGGACATTTGAATTTGGTTAGTTATATAAATTGAACTCCCATCTTGTGGGAATGAAGCCAATTAGATTTTAGCAAGGAAATAAGGAACCAATCATATTCTTTTTTAGGACCAATAAAAAATGAGGGGGAAAAAGAAAGGACCAATTGAAAGAGGAGAGAGAAACCGTTTCTCTTCCTTTTCAACCCGTGCACACCCAAACCGCCAGTGACCCGAGTTGTTTCTGGTCAATATCCACCATTTTTTCATTGATTCATCCACATCCAACACCTACAACGTCTTCCACAACCTCCCATCTACCATCTCCACCCATATTTGAGGATTTTTAGGTGCTCGACGATGATTCTTCCCTTGCGGCGAGTTTCACTACCCACCACCACCCTTAATAAACTCCCCTTAGACCCAGGAACAAGACCCAACTAGTGATAGGGGCATTGGAACACCGGAGAAGTCGAATCGACGAACACCCATTCTAGGGTTTCTGACGGATTCGTGGCGATTTCAAGATTTTTCCGGCCAAATTGGTCTTGACCACATGTATCAAATTTGCTCTACTCATTGAGATCTTCAATTATATAAAATTTGAGAATTTTTGGAAATAGTTGGATTTTCCAGCGAGTCCGGACGGTCGACCGCCATGTGCAGCGGCGGGTGGGGCGAGGTATCCCCTAACCTTTCTAGGCTAAATTTGATACCCCAATTCCATATGTGAAGTCTAATTGATGAAATTTCATCATTTGAACATAGTTATGATATAGACCGTCACTTGATTCTTATATGAATTGACGATCCAATCGTTAGATTGTCACCAAACTTTAATACATTATAATACGTAATATTTGAGGACAATAGGAAGTGATGGATTGGGAATCTGACATACGGATCTTCCCGAACTGAATTTGTAAGTTCAAAAAATAAAACGTCAGCCGCCAATTAATTCTAGCAATTGGCTGAGATCCGACCGTTGGATCGTAATGAAATTTTAGTATGATGCTCTAGAAGCATAATGTGGATCGTTGGAAGTTACGGATCAAAAATCTGAGGTGTGGATCTTCTGATCTGAGTTACGTAGGATTGTGGACCCTACTGTCGACCTTTGACCGATAGTTGACTTTTGGTCAATGGGTTTCAAATCATTCTAGAACGTCCTTGGGGATGTATTTTATGTAAGTTACGTGTTCTATCGATAAGAATTCTAAGATGCTATTTGATAATTGTTCCAGGCAACGATGGTTCGTGACGCCTCAATATTCGTGCTAGGGAATTGTAGCGCAGATTTCAGGTGAGTGGGTCTTTCTTTTTTTATAGTGTATGTATATATTTATATATATTTTTTTTTAAATACTATGATATGGTTGAGTTTTAGATTGCATCAGGGCATATCCATATGCATATTACCTGCATATAATTGTTGTGAATGCTTGGAAGTGCTAAGGTGAATGCTGGACGCGTAGGTAAGTTCAAGTGAGTTATGATGCTATTTGAAATGATTGAGTTTTGGCATGACTATATTTATATAATAGGTAACTCCGACATTGTCGTACAGGTTGTGATAATAGGCAACTCCGACACTGTTGTACAGGTTGCGATAATAAACTCCGACACTGTAGTACATGTTGCGATAATAAGCCGGCAATTCCGACACTGTCGTACAGGTTGTGATAATAGCCAACCCCGACACTGTCATACAGGTTGCGATAATAGGCAACTCCAACACTGTCGTATAGGTTGCAATAATAGACAGGCAACTCCAACATTGTCGTATAGGTTGCAATAATAGGCAACTCCGACACTGTCGTACAGGTTGCGATAATAGGCAACTTCGACACTGTCGTACAGGTTACCTATAAGTTGTACAAGTTGCATTAGGCAACTCGGACTAGTGTGTTATCATAGATTGATTTATGAGTCATACTGGTTGCCTTAGGAAACTTCGACTCGTGTGTCAGCATAGATTGATGAGCATCTTATTTTATTATGTTGCTGCTAATATGTAGTGATTTGGAATATTTCTGGATTTATTGTTGATTTGCATTTGATTTCATACTTATACGTACTATGATTTTCTGAAAACTAAACAGGTTTTACAATTAGGGGTTATAACATTTTCAAAAGGTTTTTATTAAAACTTTATTTTCTGGCCCACTAACCCTTGTTTTTCACCCATCCAAGTTTTAATAGATGAGCTTTCTTATCGACGAGGACTCATGGAAAATCTTGGTATTGAAGGTTACCTTCGATGGTATGATTCTCAATCCACTCTACTGTACTTTACTTATGCTCTGAAGTCATGTGTGAAATGGGTTCATTCCCGCTCACAGCACACTCTTGCATTTAGGCACTTTTAGGTTTAAATTCATTCACATTTTCCGCATCACTACACTTTATGGCTTCGTTACCTTCTAGGTGTCGGTCAGCACAACTCGATTCGGAATCCTAGTGGACAATCCGGGTCTGGATGTGTCATGTTGAAAAGACACCTTGCACGCAGAGCACAAAACCCATAACACCAACAACCAAAAAGGGGAAAATTGTGATATTATTCAAGGTATTGGGCACTCCTGTTAAAAACTCATGTATTAAAAAGCATAATTGAATATGAACGCAAATCTAATTCTAAGTCATCAAAGTAAATAATTCATACACAATTGAAAAAAAAAGGTATAAATGGGAAGAGAACGGAAATTGAAAATATGAATTACTAACCTGATGGATTATTTGATTTTTGGAGAAGATTTTTCTCCGAAATATCAAATCTTCACCAATCTTTATCGTTGGTTTTTTCGAACTCTCTATGTTGGAATAAATTGAAAACACACACTGAATTCAAAGAAGACGAAAAGTGATTCCCTTCCGATCATCCAATTGTGTAATAATGATATGTAGGTAGTTACTGTTGAACTTCCCACTAAAATCACACATCATATCGTGGGAATTATTCAGAGAAAACTGCTAACAGGTTGGAACTTCCCACTATTTTCATCACATACACGTTCTCTTTTGTTCCCTTTAACTTTTAAAACATTTTTTTAATTTTAGTTTTCTTTTTCAACTATTCCGTTTGCACTCCCTTTTTTTTTCTTTTTCTTGTTGTATTTTTGTTATTTGTTTCTCTCACTATGTAAATGTTTTTATTTTATTTTTTTTTCAATACAGTTTTTTTATTTTTATTTTTTTACCAGTTTGCCCTCATTTTTTCGTTTTTTTTGGATTCCAATTGTGAAGAAAATAAAGGGGCTTTCTTAGTATATTTGAATGTTGTACCAAACTGATCTTCTCCCTTTATAGATATATATATATATATATATATATATATATATATAGATATAGATATAGGAATCGTTTAACAAAAGGGATCCCCATTTTCCTAAAAAAATGGAGACACCCTCTTGACCGTTGGATTTGACTTTAATGAAATTATGTGGTATGTGATTTAATCTTAACCACACAATTTCAACGGTCCAGAGGGTGTCCCCATTTTTTTTTAAAAAAAATGGGGATCCCTCTTGTTAAGGGGAATATATATATAGGGATTGGATCAAGGGACAAATATTTTTACAAATACTTTTACATTTTTTTAAGCCTTTGGTTTATATGACATCCAAGGGTTCTTATTTATTCGGGTTATTATACAAAATGGTCGGAAAATAACCTTAAAGGTGACTGGTGATGCGAAAATTAACTTAACACACAAATTAAACCCTCTTTTGACAATTGTAGTAAATATATAAGCAGGGATCGTTCTTAAACCGGGGATTAGGAGGGATTGCCAATCACTCTAAACTGACTCAAATAGATAAAACTATGCTCTAAAACACTTAACTAGACTCAAAAGACTCAAAACAAGCTCACAAGATTCAAAATAACCTAAAAACACTCAAAACTGCCTAAAAACACAAACTAGGCAGTTTTGAGCTCTAAACACAATTTGGACAAATTTTAGGTTCTCCTTGACTCAAAACACTTAAAAACACAATCTAAAACATATTCTAACTAGTTAGACACTCGAAAGTAAAGGGGGATTTGGTTTTGGATGAAAATTAAATAAAACAAAGCAAGAACTTATACTAGGCAGATTGCACAAATTTGGTGAAATAGATGGATGATGGGCTAATTAGGAGGTTTTTCTCCACACATGACATACTTACATACAAAACAATTTCCAGTTTCTTTTTCAATGAACCATGAACCTCAACACCCCAAGTTAATTAGGTACGTTTAAATTAACCCTCAGATTTCCCTTAAGTCATTGAATTGAATGGAAATAGCGCATCACAATCAAATTATTCCTTAAAAGTTCCCTACATGAAAGCACATAATAGAGAAGCAATCAAAGATCATTAAGTTCTATGAAAATCACTAGTGTTGACAAGGCATTCGTAACTATGAAAACGCATGATACTTATGCCATTAATTTACTTAACATGATTGTGACTAACAACCTTTACTACTTATGAATATAAATTCATAACGATTAGGTGAAACTCCCTTATATCCTAGCATCATATTTATGCATACAAATTAAGTGTGCACTCTCAACTGACATACATAAACACGTTTTAATTCGAACAGATAAGTAAATTGAATTCACAATTCATGAAATCACAATTGGATGTAATCAAATCATATTGCAAGCATAGCCATGGTTTCGAAATTCCCCTAGCCAAATAGGGGTTTAGTTCCTCATACTCACAAAACAAAGATTATTGAATTTAAACATTGAAAACAAAAGAAAGATTACACCTAAAACGTTCCAGCAACTTGAACTCGAATGGCAAGCATGTCCAAGGGCCTCCTCCTTCTTCCTTGCTACGGCACAAGAGATGGGTGATGGTTTTGGGGGTGATGGATGGTAAGAATGGCGTGGGATGGCTGGTGAGGGTGAAAGGGTGCGGCTGGATGTGTGTGGGAGAGAATGGCTTGAATGAATGATGTAGAATGGTGTCTAGGGTTGCGGTAAAGGTATTTCTAAATGGCATGAGGGGTGGTGACGAATTTACGGCTGAAAACTTATATTTATAGGCTAGGGTTTTCACAAAATTTGATGGGAAAATGTTAGGGTTTTGGAGATACAAGGCTTAGCCCATCCAAGGGAGAAAAGAACTAGGGTTTATGCAGATTTTTAGGCTTCTAGAAACATTAGATGCGGCACAAACCCTAGGGGAGATAGATTAGGGTTTAACTTGGCAGAAATTAAAGAATTAGGCCTGAGGGTTCGGCACAATTAATTTAGTCCACTAAGGAAAGGATTTGTCCCAATTAATTTCAGAAAATGATTTGTATAACCCAAATCCACAAGGACTAAGGCCTAATAAATCAGAATCCACAAGGGAAAAAGATTAAGGAAGGCACGACAAGGGACTTTAGGGAAGGATTAGGAACTCCCCAAGTCAAGAATAGAAACTTTCAAGAATGGAAACCTCCAAGAATAGCAACTTCCAACTTTAGAAACTTTGGTTTCCAATTCTGATCTCTTTGTTCTTCATTTTCACTTCTTCATTTCATTATTCAATCCTAGCCTCCTTTGATCTTCAATTTCGTCAATCCATTTGGCTCCAAGCATGTGTCATCCATTCCAAGCCCAATTTTGCTCCAAAAAGGCTCCTAATGCACTTCTTTGCCACATTAACCATATAAACCTGAAATTGCACGAAAATGACTTTAAACACTAAAATAACTAAAGGAAACAACATAAATGCATAAGAACAAGCTAACTAAGTCGCATGAATATGCTCCTATCAAATTCCCCCACACTTAGCTTTTGCTAGTCCTCGAGCAAAACAAACAAAGCAAATCAAAACCTAGACCTTCCAACATTTGCCTTAGGGATTTTCAATGAAACATAACTTGCCAAAAGATCACCACTCACATAGATTTAAGCAATCCTTACCCTCAAGCATACTTAATCGTAGTCACCATTCACTAGCTTACATTTAATCAATTAAAACATGGTTTTGAATGCAGTAACATGCCTTAGAGAATTCCCTCAATCCCTTACTAGATATTTGAAGGAAATTATGTGAAAACATGTTCATTTAAGCAACATCTATAGCATGCTATTAACAATTAAAAGGCGGAATCATGCTTTCATGCATTTAAAAACAAAACATTAACCATGAAATTCAAATCCTAGTAGATTGGTGAACCAAGACTCAACTCAAATCAAAGTGAGTTGAGAAATTTATACCTTTGTAGATTCCTCTTTGCATAAGCAAAGGCTAATCACCCAAAGAGAGGGCCTTCATTCCTTGCATCTTAGATCTATGGATTTGGATGGATGAAATGGTTCTCCAAGTTCCCAAAATTGAGAACCTCTAAGTCTCTTCACCAAGGTTAGATTGGAGAAGAAATGAGTGAGCTTGGAGGAGTTGGATTGCTAGCTAATCCCTCCAAGGGGGCCGGCCTCTTTTAGAGAGAAAGGAGAGCTTTGTGTTCTCTCCAATTTCCTAAAAGAAAACCCTAAATGAATTTTGGCTATAAAGTCATATTTATACCTTATGGTTGACATTGTACTTCCTCAATAGCGCCTCAATGGTTCGATTGCAAAAGTGAGAACCTCCATCACTTATGATTACTCTTGTCATTCCAAACCTTGCAAATAGGTTAGTTCTAATGAAATCTGCAACCACTCGAGAATCATTAGTTCGGGTGGGTTTTGCTTCCACCCCTTTCGACACATAATCCACAGTAAGTAAGATATAAAGGAAACCATGTGAGGAAGGAAAGGGACCCATAAAATCAATGCCCCAAACATAAAAAATTTCTACAGGAAGTATGACATTTTGCGGCATTTGATCCTTTGCACTTATATTACCCATTCTTTGACAACGATCACAAGATATACAAAAGGTTCTAGCATCCTTAAATAGAGTTAGCCAATAAAATCCACATTCTAGAACCTTATGGGCTGTGCGTTGTGTCCCAAAGTGTCCCCCACATGCATAAGTATGACAGAATGTTAAATTAGAATTAAACTTCATATCATGCACACACTTACGTATAATCTGACCCGAGCAATATTTCCATAAGTATGGATCATCCCAAACATAAAATCTAGCATCCTTTTTCAATTTATCACGTTGGTTTCTGTTTAAAGTGTTTGGAACCTGTTTAGCCACCAAATAATTCACCAAATCAACATACCAAGGCTCACTTACCTTAATGGATAGCAATTGCTCATCAGGGAATGTTTCTGAAATAGGTAAGGGTTCCTCCTCATGTACCATACAGCTTAGGTGGTCGGCCACAACGTTTTCACTCCCCTTTTTGTCTCTAATTTCGATGTTAAACTCTTGAGGAAGCAGCATCCATTGAATTAGCCTTGGTTTGGCTTCCTTCTTGGTGAGCAAATACTTTAAGGCTGCATGATTAGTGAAAATAATAACTTTAGTACCAAGTAAATATGATCAAAATTTATTTAAAGCAAAGACAATGGCAAGAAGTTCTTTTTCAGTGGTAGAATAGTTTAATTGAGCATCATTCAATGTCCGGGATGCGTAGTAGATAACATGCGGCTTCTTGTCCTTTCTTTGGCCTAAAACAGCCCCTAATGCATAATCGGATGCATCACACATGAGCTCAAACGGAAGGCTCCAATCAGGTGGAACAATAATGGGTGTAGTGGTGAGCAACTCTTTGAGATGGTTGAAGGCTGCTGTGCACTCCTCATTGAAATTGAAAGTCACTGCTTTTTGGAGGAGACGGCATAGAGGTCGGGAAACCTTTGAGAAATCTTTGATGAATCTTCGATAGAAACCTGCATGTCCAAGAAAGGAACAACTTCTCTAACCGAAGTCGGAGAGGGTAAGAGATGTACAAGATCTATCTTTGATTTATCAACCTCAATTCCTTTTTCAGAGATGATATGTCTTAAAACTATGCCTTGTGTAACCATGAAATGACATTTTTCCCAATTTAGAACAAGGTTAGTTTCAATGCATCGTTTTAAAATCAAACTGAGATTATGCAAACAACCATCAAATGAATCACCAAAAATGCTGAAATCATCCATAAAAACCTCAATAATTTTCTCAACATAATCTAAAAATATGCTCATCATGCATCTTTGAAATGCGGCAGGTGCATTACATACACCAAATGGCATGCGACGATAAGCAAATGTACCAAATGGGCATGTGAAAGTGGTTTTTTCTTGGTCCTCAGGTGCTATGACAATTTGATTATAACCTAAATAACCATCAAGGAAACAATAATATTTATAGCCCGCTAACCTTTCAAGCATTTGATCAATGAATGGCAAAGGAAAGTGATCCTTCCTTGTGGTGGCATTTAGCTTTCTGTAATCGATACAAACCCTCCAACCTGTTATGACACGGGTGGGCACAAGCTCATTCTCTTAATTTTTCACCACTGTCACTCCAGATTTCTTAGGAACACATTGAATTGGCGAAACCCAACGACTATCAGAGATTGGATAGATCATTCCACAATCAATTAGCTTGATTATCTCCTTCTTCATAACTTCCATCATAGGAGGGTTGAGTCGGCGTTGAGCTTCTCGAGATGGTTTAGCCCCCTCCTCCAAAAGTATGCGATGCATGCATGTAGTAGGGTTGATTCCTTTGATGTCGTCCAAAGTCCAACCTATGGCAGATTTGTACTCCCTCAACACCGGCACCAACTTGTTCTCCTCTTGTGCCGTGAGTGTGCTTGAGATAATTATGGGCAACGTCTCATTATCCCCCAAAAAGACATATTTCAAATGGCTAGGTAATGGCTTGAGTTCAGGGGAAGGTGGCTGCACAACTGAAGAAGTGGTTTATTAGCCGAAACTGAAATTGAAATTGGGTCCAAAAACTTACTAGATTGTGGTGGCAATGATTCAAGGACAGTCACTATCTCAACCATATCTATATTAGGGGGCACGACATGGTGTTCTCCATGCATGACATGGGTGGCCAATGTGGCTGCTCCATTGTTTTTGAACTCTATTCCACTTGCAATGACCAATTCAAGTGCATCTTCATTCAATTGTTCAAAATGGTCCTATGCCAAGGAATCAATTACATCAATAGAAAAGCATGAATGATCATCACTAGGATACTTGATAGATTCAGAAAGATTGAAATTAATAACTTCCCCATCAAATTCCATTGTCAAAGTCCCATTAAACACATCAATCTTAGTAAGGGCAGTTTTCATGAATGGGCATCCAAGGAGGATTGGCAACGAAGGGGAATGGTCTGATTTGTCCATTTCAAGCACGTAGAAATCTGCCAGAAAGATTAAATGATTGACCTGCACTAAAACATCTTCCAAAACACCATTTAGATAGGCATTAGATTTATCGACTGATTGAATAATCACACCATCATTTTTTAACTCACCTAGGTTCATAGATGCATAAATTGACTAAGACACGACATTAATAGATGCACCTAAGTCTAGCATGGCATGTTCAAAACGATTATTGCCAATCACACAAGGAATTGTAAAACTACCCGGATCCTTGCATTTAGGGGGCATTTTATGTTGTAAGATGGCTGAAACATTTTCGCTTACCTTGACAACCTCCTTGTTCAAAATTCTCTTCCTAGTGGTGCAAAGTTCTTTTTAAAACTTGACATACCTTGGAACTTGCTTAATTGCATCCAAAAGTGGTATATTGACTTGTACTTTTCTAAATGTTTCCAGAATGTCCTTTTCAGCCTTCTCCTTTTTTGATTGCATGAATCTGCGAGGAAAGGATACATTTGGGGGAATAACATTAGAAATAATCGAATTTGGAACCTCTTTACCTTTGGAAGATGAATTGGGTTGTTTAGGTGGCTGCGGCATGGGTGGTACGACCCTTGCCGTGGCTTGCTCTTGTTCTTCCTCCTCGAATTGCAACTTCTCGTCCTCCATTGGGGCTGATTTAGATGGTTGTGGGGTTGTTCCCACTTGTTTTCCACTTCGCAACATGATTGCTTTTGCAAATTCGAATCCTCCTTTCGGGTTGACAACGGTTGAACTAGGCAACTTGCCTTGCTCTCTGAATTGGCCTATGAACTCCGCAATCTGCCCTACTTTCTTTTCTAATTCATCACCCTTTTTGTCCCTATTTTGCATTCCATGCGCCATAGAAGTTAGTAATTGAAAATTTTGATCATTATCTATGGACGAACCTGATTTGGATTGGGCAGGTTGTGCTTGGGGTTGTGTGGGTGCATACAGCCTTTGGTAGAATCCCAGAGGTTGCTGCCTAAATGCATTTTGTTGTTGGGGTTGTTGGGGCTCCCTTCGTTTGAAATTTGGATGATCTTTCCAACCGAGATTGTATGTATTAGAGAAAGGATCACTCCTTGGTTAGTTTTGGCTCCCATAACCCACGACACTGGCAGATTCCCACCCTCCGTTCTCGATTAATTGAGGGCACTTATCCGTGAGATGTCCATTCATTGAGCACACGCCACAAACAGTCACACTTACCTCATTTACTTTTTGCTGCCGTGGTATGTCTCTTTGGCCAACGCCTTCATATTGCTGAGCATTCAATGCTTGGTTAGCAATTAAGGTCTTGGCTACCATGGGTGTTTTGTCCACTAAAGCTCCTCCTGCTGAGGCATCTAGCATTTGGCGTTCAATTGGTAGAAGCCCTTTGTAGAAATATTGAAGAAGAAGCTCCTCATTCATTTGGTGTTGTGGACATGAAGCAACAAGGGTTTTAAAACGTTCATAATAAGTTGGAAATGATTCACCTTGGTTCTGCTGAATGCCACTAATCCTTTTACGTAAAAGAATGACTCGATAAGTCGAGAAAAACTTCTCCAAAAAAGCCTGTTTCATACTCTCCCATGATGTGACAGTTCCGGGTGCTAGTTCATGCAACCAATCTTTAGCCTTTTCCAAGAGAGAAAAGGGAAAAGCCTTCATCTTCAAAATGCTCCCATCAACATTCACGGGGGTCATGTTCGAACAAACAACCTCAAACTCCTTCAAGTGTTTATTAGGATCTTCCATGGACAACCTATGGAACTTAGGAATATGGTGCAGTAGGCTTGACTTTAATTCAAACTCGTCGCTCTTGTATAGGGCTGCCCTTGGATATTGAATGCATAAGGGCATGGCATTGTCCAATCCCGAAGCGGAAAGCTCCTCGATTGTTCGATTATCTACTGCCATGTCTTGTTCTTCCTAAAAAATCTGAGTCGTGGCCTCCTCTTCCACTTGTACTTCATCCTCTTCACGATCTGGCGCAGGTTGAGGTGGTTGGGGCTTTTGTTGATTCCTCTTCCTTCTCAAAGTTCGCTCAAAATCGTCGTCAAAGTCTAAGATATTCTCATGAATCGGTTGAGAACTCCGAGTCATAAACTAGTACCTAAAAACAAGAAAACTAAACAAGGTCAGCAACTAAACAAAAACAAACAAAATTAAACAAAAAAGAAATAACAAGGGATTAGCACAGTTGCTAATCCTCGGCAACGGCGCCAAAATTTGATGCGAAAATTAACTTAACATACAAATTAAACCCTCTTTTGACAATTGTAGTAAATATGTAAGCAGGGATCGTTCTTAAACCGGGGATTAGGAGGGATTGCTAATCACTCTAAACTGACTCAAATAGATAAAACTATGCTCTAAAACACTTCACTAAACTCAAAAGACTCAAAACAAGTTCACAAGACTTAAAATAAGCTAAAAACACTCCAAACTGCCTAAAAACACAAATTGGGCAGTTTTGAGCTCTAAACACAATTTGGGCGAATTTTAGGTTCTCCTTGACTCAAAACACTTAAAAACACAATCTAAAACATATTCTAACTAGTTAGACACTCGAAAGTAAAGGGGGATTTGGTTTTGGACGAAAATTAAATAAAACAAAGCAAGAACTTAAACTAGGCAGATTGCACAAATTTGGTGAAATAGATGGATGATGGTCTAACTAGGAGGTTTTTCTCCACACATGACATACTTACATACAAAACAATTTCCAGTTGCTTTTTCAATGAACCATGAACCTCAACACCCCAAGTTAATTAGGTACGCTTAAATTAACCCTCAAATTTCCCTTAAGTCATTGAATTGAATGGAAATAGCGCATCACAATCAAATTATTCCTTAAAATTTCCCTACATGAAAGCGCATAATAGAGAAGCAATCAAAGATCATTAAGTTCTATGAAAATCATAAGTGTTGACAAGACATTCGTAACTATGAAAGTGCATGATACTTATGCCATGAATTTACTTAACATGATTGTGACTAACAACCTTTACTACTTATGATATAAGTTCATAACAATTAGGTGAAACTCCCTTATATCCTAGCATCATATTTATGCATACAAATTAAGTGTGCACTCTCAACTCACATACATAAACACATTTTAATTCAAACAGATAAGTAAATTGAATTCACAATTCATGAAATCACAACTGGATGTAATCAAATTGTATTGCAAGCATAGCCATGGTTTTAAAATTCCCCCTAGCTAATAGGGGTTTACTTCCTCATACTCACAAAACAAAGATTATTGAAGTTGAACATTGAAAACAAAAGAAAGGCACGACAAGAGACTAAGGCCTAATAAATCAGAATCCACAAGGGAAAAAGATTAAGGAAGGCACAGCAAGGGACTTTAGGGAAGGATTAGGAACTCCCAAGACAAGAATAGAAACTTTCAAGAATGGAAACCTCCAAGAATAGCAACTTCCTAACTTTAGAAACTTTTGTTTCCAATTCTGAACTCTTTGTTCTTCATTTTCACTTCTTCATTTCATTATTCATTCCTAGCCTCCTTTGATCTTCAATTTCATCCACCCATTTGGCTCCAAGCATGTGTCATCCATTCCAAGCCCAATTTTGCTCCAAAAAGGCTCCAAATGCACTTCTTTGCCACATTAGCCATATAAACCTGAAATTGCACAAAAATGACTTTAAACACTAAAATAACTAAAGAAAAATGACATAAATGCACAAGAACAAGCTAACTAAGTCGTATGAATATGCTCCAATCAACTGGTCCGCGAGAAAACTGGAAAACTCGCCTAAAACTGGGTAAACTTTAAACGTTCATAACTTCTTCAATACTTAAAGAAATCGAGTGATTCAAAAATAAAAATCATACTTCTCGATGATAAAAAGAGAATGGTCTCTTTTTGTAATGCTAACTCATCGTGGTTTGGCCGGAAAACTGCTCGAAAGTGGCTAACTCGAAAATGGTTAGCCACTTTCGAGCTGTTGTCCGACCAAACCACGGCGAGTTAGCCTTTAAAAAATGTACCATTCTCTTCATCTTGTCAAGAAGTATTATTTTTGTTTTTGAATCACTCAATTTGGTTGAGTATTGAAGAAGTTATGAACGTTTAAAATTTACCCAGTTTTCGCCGAGTTTTCCAGTTTTCCCGCGGACCAGTCACCTTTTAGGCTATTTCCGGCCATCTCCGGCAACCATTGAGCTTCCAAATAGATATAATCTTATTCTAAACTTTCCTATTTTCATTTTGATATATTATGGGTCGAATTTGGTTAAGAAACGATTGAGTTACAAAGCTTTGAAAATTGCCCAAAATCGTTTTTAACGGAAGGACCAAAATCATGGATGGTGGACCATCTCAAGGACCATTTCTATTGATCATGCAAATCTTAGGGACCATTTTGTATAACCTATTTATTTATTAAATGACATGCATGCTTAAGTGGATTTTAATTACTGTTAAAGATAAAATAAAACTGAAAAAAAAAACATAAAATCTGGAAAATTAAAAGTATAATTAAAAAAGGAAGATAATTTAATTGAAATTGGTTCTCCCATTCCCATTTTGATCAAGACTTGGATTTAGACTTTGAACCCTAATAAAAATATCATGAAACTTCTTCTTTAAATTCATATGCTTGGGCAATTAAACACATGCCTGATTTCATCAACGTATTGAAAGCTTCTCGCAAACTGACCTAATATTATTAGAGAAGATTATATGAACGAACTGTGCATTCTTCAAGATGATGCTCCTCCCTTCCCCAATCAGGTAAAATCTCAATTTACCAAAAGGTTATTGGTTCCAGTTGCTCACATTTGTGATGAGACACTTCTACTTTGTGGGGTTTGCTTAACTTATTATAGTATATGGCATGCATTGCTTCAAGTTGCCTTTGACATAATAGAAATCTAGAAAATTAAAACTAAAATTAAAAAAGGAAGAAACTTTAACTGAAATTGGTTCACCCATTCCTATTTGGATCAAGACTTGGATTCTAACTTTGGATTCATAAAACATCATTTGTAATGACCCGTCCCCAAAAGTTACAGTCATTATAATTTTTAAATGTGAAATTTCGAAAATGCCTTTCGAGGCAAATGCATTGACTTTTGTGGACTGTCGTGTCGTGTCATGTAAGATTCATTATCTTGGCGTATCCTCATAGTACTTGTCGCTATGAACTCATGGGCACAAACGGATCGTGATTTGGAGTTATAATGAAGGAGATATTAACGTTTTAAGTTAGGGGCATTTTAGTAAATTAATTAATTTCAAGAAAGCTCCAAAATTTTGGAGCAAAATCTGGAAGCCACGTTTGTGGCCCAGATTAAAAGGAAAAAAGGATGGGCGGTGGAGATGAAAAATAAAAGAGGGAACGGAGGGGCGGGACTCCCAATCAGAAAGGAGAGAATGAGGAAAATGACCAATGGGGTAGAGAAGAAAGGAAGGGAAAGGAGAAGGGTGAGAAGAACAGGATCATGGATCCCTTACCAGTTCTCTACGACCCGACCCACGAAAAATGTCAAACCCAATGGGTTTCGATGGTTTTTCCAACCAATTTCCAACGATTTACGCCGAGTTATCATCTGGGAATTTCTCACCAGCCTTCCCTATTTTATTTTCCACACAAATTTGACAAGATTTGGTCTTGGTTTCGTGGAAAGGGCACTGGCGGCACTATGGTGTTCTTGGTGGCAATCCGCCAGTTTTTTAACCCAATTCCTTCAATCTCTATAATCATTATACCCTTCTTGTGTCCAAGAATAAAGCCCAGGGGTTTGTTGAGGCGTTGGAGCGAGTATGGAAGACGAATCGAAGTACACCCTTTATAGGTTGTCCGGTGGATTTTTGTGGAATTAGGGCTTTTCCTGGCCAAATTGGCCTTAGTCACATGTATGAAAGTTGCTCCACTCCTTAAGATCTTCATTTTTGTGAAGTTTGAGAATTTTTAGAAATAGTTGAATATTCCGGTGAGGGGCGGCCGACCACCACCTGCGGCGGCGCGTGGACCGAGACGTCCCCTAACCTTCCTAGGCTAAATTTGAATTCCCTGATTCCATTGGTGAAGTCTGATTGATGAATCTCCGTTATTTGAACGTATTCCGTTAAGGTCCACCGCTTGATTATTATAGCAATCGACGATCCGACCGTTGGATCGTCATTAAATTTTGATACATTATAATACATAATATTTGAGGATATTAGAAACTTACGGATCAGGAATCCGACGTATGGATCTTCCCAAATAGGTTGTTCCGACACTTGAGCGTACAAATCTGTCGTACGACAGACATGATTTGATAATTGTTCTTGGAGCCGATCATTTGTGACACCTTGATGTTTGTGCTAGGGAGTTGTAGCGCGGACTCTAGGTGAGTGGGCTTTTGGTTTTCTATATATACGTATATATATGTTTTTCCATTTTCCCATAAATGGTTTTAAATGGATTTACGTTTTTAAATGCCATGTCACTTGCATTACATTTTTGTATATGCATTAGTATACATATGCATATTATTGCATGATGCTCCAGACACCCAGGTAAGCTTCAGGATAGTACATATGGATGATAGTGATTGCAGTGTGAATGGTTATGTTTAGATGCATTTAGTGCTCATTATCCTACACCCCGGTGTTAGGACTCCGCCCGAGGCCAGGGCCAGCCTTCATGTGATCGTTCACCTCCCACACCATGCGCTCACCTTGGATCCAAGGTAGGTGCCAGCCTATCGTATATACCACATTAGGTGGTTCCGACTCGTAGGTGACTTGCGATACTTCGCACAACCTTCATGTGATTGTAGCACTTAAGCGTATTTATTTACACCCAGCCTGTCATACAGACCATACCACATTAGGTTGTTCCGACTTGTGTGCAAGAATTGGTTAATGAGCTATAGGTTCAGCCATACATGTCAATTTAGGTGACTCCTGCTATCATATCATTTTACATTAATTTATTTCACCTGGCTTACTTATTTCATTGCTGAGATACTTGACATGGCATATACTTGGTTTTCACTACTCTCGAGCATGACTTTTATATATGTATGTATTATTATTTCTGGGAAATTATACGGGATTTACGGCGATGGGTTATAACGTTTTCAACAGGTTTTTATTAAAAAGTTTATTTTCAGGCCCACTCACCCTTGTTTTTGTACCCCTCCAGGTATGATCCTTACCCACACTATTGTACTCTACTTATGCTCTGACGTGGCGTGTGAAATGGGTTCATCCCCGCTCACAGTGCACTCTTGTCGTTAGGCTTTTTTAGGTTTGAATTTATTCACATTTTCCACAACACCAAACTTTATGGCTTCGTTGTCACAGCCCGTCTCGAGATTTTCTTATTAAGGACATGAAGTGACGGAATTACCCTTAGCGGGTTCTAAGGTATGTGTGTGTGACATATATTTTTGGTCTAAATACATACATTCCTAAGTTGATTTATTAAAGTGATATGTATGTTTGTGTGGCTAGGGTTGTGAGTTGGACTTGTTATTTTTGGATGGATCACACCCACACACATGGGACACTTCTCATTTTCTTCCCCCGTGTCTTCTCTCTTTCTTCCCTCACGACACTCTCTCTCTCTCTTCCTCTCGAAACGTACGAACCAATTTTAAAAACCCCTGAAACTTCATGGATTGAAGTGGAGATTAGCATCATCGTGTTCGTGAGTGTCATACGAACTCAAAGATACCATTTTCAGGTAAGAAATCCTTCGTTTTCACGTTGAAAATTCGAGGTCCGAATGTGGCACTATTCATGAACTTTGTGTTGGTTGATTTTTAGGACAATCCAACCTCACAGTGAGCTTAGTGAGGTTCTAAGGAAGCTCGGGGACGTTCGTTTGGAAGTTTTGGACGTCGGGATCACCACGTTCAAAGTTGGCCGGTTTTCGTGGGATTTCTCCGGTGAGATTTCGTGATTTTTAGAGCCTTAAAGTAGTATAGCCTGAAACTACATGTTTAGGGCTTCATTTTGATATAAAATTTGAAGAAAACGGTTGAGAAACGAAGGAGAACAAGCAATTACGAAATTCGCTGGAATCCGGCCATCGGAAAAACCAGTCCGGCGACTGGCTGAAGGAGAAGACGTGTGTGGGGGCGCGTAGGTTCGTGCCACCCACGGCGCGTGGGGGCGCGTGACAAGCCCAAACTTAATTCTAAAAATTTCTCGACGTCCGTGACGTCGAGTAGGTCGATGTGGTATATTCATATACCCAAATTAAGCACCGTATGAGAAGTTATTTCGAATTATTGGTTATGTGTTTAAATTAACGATTTTATAGTTATTTCGCAAATAGGTGACACCTATCCCGAGGACGAGCCATCCAGGGACGTCATGGGGGTTACGACCCATCAACTTACCATTGAGTGGGCAGTTTTATTTTCGTATTACCTATATACTACTGTTTTTCCCAGAAAATGCATTTATATAAAAATATGTTTTAAAATGCCATGCATGCAATCGATGAGATATTTGAATTGATAATTGATGCATATATATATGAATTGACGCTGTGGACGCACAGGTGAGTTTTTACATTATTCATACGATTATTTTATGTGAATTGCATTGAAAGCTCATAATCTGCACCCTAGGTGTTAGTGCTTATATTATTCACCACACTGCATGCTCGCCTTGGATCCAAGTAGGTGAATGTCGTACAGACCATGTGAGGGTTCTGACATGCTAGTCGTATAGATCTCTAGATGTGATTCTGACTAGTGGGTGACCTTAGTTATGCGCATCGATGATTGATGAAAGAAGCACTAGAGCGTATTCTTACACCTTTCATCGTACAGACTACCTTACGTAGTTCCGAGTGACGTGCAGAGTTGGGCCGTATAGGTCACTGTGCTGACTCCGGCTGAGTGGGATATTGAGCTATAGAATCAGCTGTACAGGACCACTGTAGGGTCTCCGGTTGATTTATTATTTCACCTGATTTATATTGACGCATTCATATTATATTTTGGCATGGCATGGCATATTCTTTCTGAAAAGTGTTGAAAGATTGTGAGCTGAGTTTTGATGATATATATATTTATGTTTTTATAATAAATTTCTGGGAATGTATACAGGTTTTACGGTGAGGGGTTAGAAACGTTTTAAATGAAATGTTTTAGAAAATTTTTGGTTTTACTGACCCACTCATCTTTGTTTTGCGCCCCTCCAGGTTCTAGTTAGCAGTTGGTGGCTCACGAGGTCTTTTTCGGCGTTCTGACAGACGTTCTGCATGTAGGACTCACCTGCGGGTGTTGTACTTTTAATTATAGTCCTACTTGACTGCACTTATACCTACGCTCTGAATTTGTGTGTTTTACTTTATAACTTACTCTTTTATGCTAGTAGGTTATTATTGCTAGTGATTGGTTTAAATCCTTCATATTTCTGTTATATCTTGCTTCCGTGTCGCACTTTTGGCTACGTCACGCTCATGTGACGGCCAGCACGCCTTGATTCTAGGATCGGGGTGTGTCAGTTGGGTATCAGAGCCTCGGTTGCAGTCCTGTATAATTGTTAATGCTCTAATGATCTTTTGATGTTTTCTGTCAGAATTATGCCGCCTCGTAGGGAACGTAGGGAATCCCGCCGTACTTCTGAACCTAATTTCCCTGATATCACTCAGTTAGGGGAAGCAATATCTTGATAAATTTGTTATTGTTTTTATTGATGATATTCTGGTATACTCTAAGTCTAAAGCAGATCATATCTGACATCTTAACTTGGTATTAAAGAAATTGAGGGAACATTGGTTGTATGCCAAGTTCAGTAAATGTCAGTTTTGGTTAACTGAAGTGGCATTTTTGGGGCATGTTGTATCGGCACAAGGAATTCAAGTAGATCCTCAAAAGATAACAGTAGTGGAGAATTGGGAACAACCTCGAACTGTCACTGAGGTACGAAGTTTTCTTGGTTTGGCAGGTTATTATCGACGGTTTGTTCAGGATTTTTCTATGATTGCTTTGCCGTTAACGAAGTTGACTAGGAAGGATGTTAAATTCGAGTGGGATGAGAATTGTGAGCGGAGTTTTCAGCAATTGAAATATTGCCTCACTCATGCTCCAGCATTGGTACTTCCTGATGATAGCAGTAATTTTGAGATTTACAATGATGCTTCCTTGAATGGTTTGGGATGTGTTTTGATGCAGCATAATAGAGTGATTGCCTATGCTTCTCGACAGTTGAAGATTCATGAAAGGAATTATCCTACTCATGATCTTGAATTGGCAGCCATTGTCTTTGCTTTGAAGTTTTGAAGGCATTATCTATATGGTGAGAAGTGTAAGATCTTCACTGATCACAAGAGTCTCCAGTATCTATTTACTCAACATGATCTTAATCTTCGTCAGCGAAGGTGGATGGAATTATTAAGTGATTATGACTGCACTATTGAGTATCATCCGGGTCGTGCTAATGTGGTAGTTGATGCACTGAGTAGGAAACCTCAAGGTCGACTCAATGCTTTATATGCTTGTCATGTTCCCCTTCTTGCAGAACTGAGGGCAACTGGAGTAAAGTTGGAGTTGGAAGATCGAAGCGAAGCTTTTCTTGCTAGTTTTCAAGTCAGGCCAGTTTTGGTGGATCATATACTCGAAGCTCAGATGGTGGATGAGGAAATTCAAGAAATGGTTCAATTAAGAAATGAGGGGAAAAAGAAAGACCTCAGGATTCGAGAATCAGATGGCATGCTTATGCAGGAGAACAAAATGTATGTACCGAATAATGAGGAATTAAAGAAGGAAATTTTGGATGAAGCGCATTGTTCAGCTTATGCGATGCACCCAGGAGGAACTAAGAAGTATCATACCATTCGACCATTTTACTATTGGCCGGGTATGAAAAGGGAAATTGCAGATTATGTAAGTAGATGTATTATTTGCCAGTAAGTCAAAGCAGAAAGAAAGAAGCCTTTTGGGCGAATGCAGCCACTTCCCGTTCCCCAGTGAAAATGGGAAAATATAGCTATGGATTTCATGTATAAGTTTCCTCGTACACGAAATGGATTCGATGGTGTTTGGGTGATTGTGGATCGACTTACCAAGTCAGCGCACTTCATTCCAGTGAGGGAAAAGTATCCTCTGAATAAATTGGCTAAGCTGTTCATCACGAAGATTGTGAAGTATCATGCAGTTCCAGTGAATATTATTTCTGATCGAGACCCAAGATTTACTTCTAAATTTTGGGTAACTTTTCAGGAAGCTCTTGGTACGAAATTGCTTTACAACACTGCTTATCATCCTCAAACTGATGGGCAATCAGAAAGGACTATTCAGATGTTGGAAGATATGTTGAGATCTTCAGTGTTATAGTTTGGTGATTCCTGGCATGATCGCCTGGACTTGATGGAATTTGCCTACATTAATAGTTTTCATTCGAGCATTGGTATGTCACCATTTGAGGCACTTTATGGTAGGGCGTGTTGTACGCCATTGTGTTGGTCTGAGGTTGGTGAAAGAGTGTTAGAAGGCCCATAGATTGTGGATGAGACTACTCAAAATATTCAGGTGATTAAGTCTAACCTGAAAGCAACCCAGGATCGACAGAAGAGTTTAGCAGATAGACATGCTACTGATCGAGTGTATGATGTGGGTGATTGGGTGTTTTTGAAATTGTCACCTTGGAGAGGTGTGGTACGATTTGGAAAAAGAGGAAAGTTAAGTCCTAGGTACATAGGACCCTATGAGATCACTGAAAGGATTGGTGAAGTTGCCTATAGGTTGGAGTTGCCTCCGAAGTTATCTAAGGTTCATAATGTGTTCCACGTCTCTATGCTTCGACATTATATTTCTGATCCTTCACATGTGATCCCTCCTCAACCGCTAGAGATTAATCCGGATTTGACGTATGATGAGGAACCAGTGACTATCTTGGATTGGAAAGATAAGGTTCTAAGGAATAAGACGGTGAGCTTGGTGAAGGTGTTGTGGAGGAACCATTATGTAGAAGAAGCTACCTGGGAGATAGAGGATCGAATGAGAGAAATGTACCCAAGGTTATTTTATGGGTATTAAGCTGTTTAATGGGTAGTATGAATTTCGGGGACGAAATTCTTTAAGGAGGGGAGATTGTCACAGCCCGTCCCGAGATTTTCTTATTAAGGACGTGAAATGACGGGATTACCCTTAGCGGGTACTAAGGTATGTGTGTGTGACATATATTTTTGGTCTAAATACATACATTCCTAAGTTGATTTATTAAAGTGATATGTATGTTTGTGTGGCTAGGGTTGTGAGTTGGACTTGTTATTTTTGGATGGATCACACCCACACACACGGGACACTTCTCATTTTCTTCCCTCGTGTCTTCTCTCTCTCTTCCCTCACGACACTCTCTCTCTCTCTTCCTCTCGAAACGTACGAACCAACTTCAAAAACCCCTGAAACTTCATGGATCGAAGTGGAGATTAGCATCATCGTGTTCGTGAGTGTCCTACGAACTCAAAGATACCATTTTCAGGTAAGAAATCCTTCGTTTTCAAGTTGAAAACTCGAGGTCCGAATGTGGCACTACTCATGAACTTTGTGTTGGTTGATTTTTAGGACAATCCAACCTCACAGTGAGCTTAGTGAGGTTCTAAGGAAGCTCAGGGACGTTCGTTTGGAAGCTTTGGACGTCGGGATCACCACGTTCAAAGTTGGCCGGTTTTCGTGGGATTTCTCTGGTGAGATTTCGTGATTTTTAGAGCCTTAAAGTAGTATAGCGTGAAACTACATTTTTAGGGCTTCATTTTGATATAAAATTCGAAGAAAACGGTTGAGAAACGAAGGAGAACAAGCAATTACAAAATTCGCCAAAATCCGGCCACCGGAAAAACCAGTCCGGCGACTGGCTGAGGAAGAAGACGCGCGTGGGGGCGCGTAGGTCCGTGCCACCCACGGCCCGTGGGGGCACGTGACAAGCCCAAAATTAATTCTAAAAATTTCTCGACGTCCGTGACGTCGAGTAGGTCGATGTAGTATATTCATATACCCAAATTGAGCACTGTATGAGAAGTTATTTTGAATTGTTGGTTATGTGTTTAAATTAACGATTTTATAGTTATTTCGCATATAGGTGACACCTATCCCGAGGACGAGCGCATCCAGGGACGTCACAGGGGTTACGACCCATCGACTTCCCAGTGAGTGGGCAGTTTTGTTTTCGTATTACCTATATACTACTGTTTTTCCCAGAAAATGCATTTATATGAAAATATGTTTTAAAATGCCATGCATGCAATCGATGAGATATTTGAATTGATAATTGATGCATATATATATATATGAATTGACGCTGTGGATGCACAGGTGAGTTTTTACATTATTCATACGATTTATTTTATGTGAATTGCATTGAAAGCTCATAATCTGCACCCTAGGTGTTAGTGCTTATATTATTCACCACACCGCACGCTCGCCTTGGATCCAAGTAGGTGAATGTCGTACAGACCATGTGAGGGTTCCGACCTGCTAGTCGTATAGATCTCTAGATGTGATTCCGACTAGTGGGTGACCTTAGTTATTTGCGCCGATGATTGATGAGAGAAGCACTAGAGCGTATTCTTACACCTTTCTTCGTACAGACTACCTTACGTAGTTCCGAGTGACGTGCAGAGTTGGGCTGTATAGGTCACTGTGCTGACTCCGGCTGAGTGGGATATTGAGCTATAGAATCAGCCGTACAAGACCACTGTAGGGTCTCCGGTTGATTTATTATTTCACCTGATTTATATTGATGCATTCATATTATATTTTGGCATGACATGGCATATTCTTTCTGAAAAGTGTTGAAAGATTGTGAGTTGAGTTTTGATGATATATATATTTATGTTTTTATAATAAATTTCTGGGAAAGTATACAGGTTTTACGGTGAGGGGTTAGAAACATTTTAAATGAAATGTTTTGGAAAATCTTTGGTTTTACTGACCCACTCATCTTTGTTTTGCGCCCCTCTAGGTTCTAGTTAGCAGTTGGTGGCTCACGAGGTCATTTTCAGCATTCTGACAGACGTTCTGCATGTAGGACTCACCTGCGGGTGTTGTACTTTTAATTATAGTCCTACTTGACTGCACTTATACCTACGCTCTGAATTCGTGTGTTTTACTTTATAACTCACTCTTTTATGCTAGTAGGTTATTACTGCTAGTGATTGGTTTGAATTCCTTCATATTTCTGTTATATCTTGCTTCCGTGTAGCACTTTTGGCTACGTCACGCTCACGTGACGGCCATTACGCCTTTATTCTAGGATCGGGGTGTGTCATTCGTCACCTTCCAGGTGTCAGCCAGCACAGCTCAATTTAGAATCCTAGTGGACCTTTCAGGTCAGGGTGTGTCTGATACACCCCGTCCCAAAGGAGGGCATGCTGGCCGTCACGTGAGATTGGTATCAGAGCCTAACCCTGGCCGTGGTGTGCCGACGAGGACGTCGGGCCCCTAAGGGGGGTGGATTGTAACATCCCACATCGCCCAGGGGAGTGGTCCTTAAATGTATATTCCCATCCCTACCTAGCACGAGGCCTTTTGGGAGCTCATTGGCTTCGGGTTCCGTCGGAACTTCGAAGTTAAGTGAGAAGGGGGCTAGAGCACTCCGATGATGGGTGACCCACTGGGAAGTTGCTCGTGAGTTCCCAGAAACAAAACCGTGAGGGCGTGGTCGGGGCCCAAAGCGAACAATATCGTGCTACGGTGGTGGAGCGGGCCCGGGAAGTGATCCGCCCCGGGCCGGGATGTGACAGTGTCATCATTTAACTGATGTTTTATTTTCTTCTTCCAACTAGGGACAGATGGAGAGCCGACTGAGATGGTTCTTATTTTTTGCTGGGAAAATTAAAACTAAAATTAAAAAAGGATGATAATTTTACTCAAATTGGTTCTCCTATTCCCGTTTCGATCAAGACTTGGATTTAGACTTTGAACCCTAATAAAAAAATCATGAAACTTCCTCTTTGCCAATGAGGAAGCTTGATGGAATCTCTTCTTTCATTTTATCAAAAATAAACCCTAATAATAACAAAACGACATACTTTTTAAATTAAAAAAAAAGGTGATACCTGGCATAGGTAATACCCAACGTAAACAAGGATTGAGTTTTTATTTTTATCAAAAATAAACCCTAATAATGACAAAACAACATACTCTTTTCCTTCCTTGGAGCTTTTATCGTATTTATCATCTTGTTTCCAAATTGGTCTGATAAAAACATGCTCGAATTTATATTTACAGACAGTTTTTTAGACAAGTAATTTTGCAAAATAATCATTCAAATATTCAAGTACCTTACAAGAAAACAAAACTCAATCCCCATCGTTCAACAACCGAAATACAATTCAAACTGAAATAACATGAACAAGGGTAATATACTCAAATGTAATTGCCATACAAATTAAAAACTTGATTATTATCTCGATCGTGACAGAAAATTAGCATCATTCTTCATGGTTGTCATTCTCCGAATCCTCTGATCAACAACATTCTTTATCATGGTGTAAAGAAACTATAAGATATCGAAAAAAGATAATATGAGTTGGACTAAAACATGAAAAGTATTAAAAATGGGGTATCCAATAAACTAAAACTATTTCAAAGTAAATAAGTTCACTTGCCTTTGTTTAATTTGCTGAATCAATTTTTTTTCTCTTCGGACAGTTTCTTGTATTTTCCTTGATGTCAACAAACAAATTGTGCATTTGTCACCTCATTTGAATGTCGTCTAGACTTTGATGAAGTTCGAATACGAATCCAGAACCCTTCTTGTCGGCCATAATCTTCATAATAATTTCTTGCTGCTTCCATTGTTTCAAAAACCATACCCACATATGGCGTTTCCAATGCTTCCCAGTTCTCTTTGGAGTGTGACAATTGCCTATGTCACTTCTTTCTTGAACTGCTGCTAGCTCGACATCCTCAAGTTGAGGATCAATTAAAGCTAGAAAAATAAACCTGAAAATACTACCATCTTGTTACTTAAAAATAAAATACCAATCATTATGTCTTAATCAATTACTCTGAACTAGTTTCCCTCACCTTGTGAAGTGTAAAGCTTGATGCTCCTATTTCCACAGTAAGCTCGCTAGAAAGATTAGAGATTGGCCTGTATACTAGAAAACAAAATATAGTTGGAAAATTGAAATGAAGTTAGGCAAGAAATTCAATATCTACGTTATAATCTAGAGATTGGCCTGTAAAGCTTGATGCTCCTATTTCCAGAGCTGCAGAAATCGCAGCTACCCTCGCTGCTCAACTTGCAAGCAGAGACCCAGTACAGTTAGCAAAACATAATACACTCCTCAAATTCAATCTATAACACTTGCACTAACAATAGCGATCAGTCAAAATATTTCTAGCTTTCTCTCTTTACGATTTTGCATTCACACATTCTATTGCCAACACTCTTCCTATATCGCCATCTTCACGCCAAGATTTTTTTTTTTTTTTTATTAAATCTGCATCATGTTAAGTTATTAAATCTAAACTTAAGGGTTTCAATCCATCAATTGTCACTTAATTATGTTACAATGTGATAGGAGCATATTTATGCGACTAAGTTAGCCTGTTCTCATGCATTTATGTTGTTATTTCTTAGTTAATTATGTATTTTAAGCTATTTTCATGTGTTTGTAGGTCCAAAGGGTTAATGTGGCAAAGAAGTGCATTTTGGAGCATTTTTGCGCATGGAATGGATAGCTTATGCTTGGAGCAAAAGGAATCGACGAAATTTGAAGTTTGTGCATCATCCTCTCTCTATAAATAACCATTTTAGCACACTCATTTCACCCAACACATTCACCTACCACTACATACACTCATTTCACCTAATACATCCACTCATTACAACCACCCAACACATTTATCTACCACTACATCCACTCATTACAACCACCCAACACATTTATCTACCACTACATCCACTCATTTCACCCAACACATCCACTCATTACAACAACCCAACACATTTACCTACCACTACATCCACTCATTTCAACCACCCAACACATTCACCTACCACTACATCCACTCATTACCACCACCCACTACATCCTCTTCCTAGCCTATAAATACATTCATCCACCCTTCATCAAGGGGGAGAGATATCAATCCAAACACATCCATTCATCTTCACATCCATTCCTCCATACAAACAAACCTTCAAACACTTACCAACACCTTGTGCCGTAGAAAAGGAAGGGAAGGAAAGTGCTTGGATGTGCTTGTTGTCCAACTTGGATCGTTGGAGCGTTTAGGTGTTTTCTTTCTTTTGTTTCCAATGTTTAAATTCATTTTCTGTTGTTTTGTTGTGAATATGAGTGGCTAAACCCCTCTTGGCTAGGGGTGATTTCAAAGCCATGATTATGTGTGTAATATGATTTGATAAATTCCAGTTATGAACTCTTGAATCGTAAATGCAGTTGGCTTAACTATTTGATTGATAACTTATTTGTATTTGTTAATTAAGGGTCGACACTTAATTGGCATGCATAAATCCGTTGCTAGAATATAAGGAAGTTTCACATAATCGTTACAAACTTATATTCACATGTAGTGAAGGTCACTTATAAACGATCGCGGTAAGTTCAATTCCTAGCATGAGTGACATGATGCCATAGTTGCAAGTGCTTTGTCAATGCTTATGATTTTCATTAAACGTAATGATCTTTGATTGTATCTCTATTATGATGTCATGTAGGGAACTTTAGAAGAATGTTTTGGGTTGTCGAATGATGTCATCCAATCCAATAAAACAAGGAAAATCTGAGAGTTAATTAGTGATGTCATGATTAATTTCGAGCATTGTCATTCATAATTCAATGAAGTAGTAACTGGAAATCGAGTTATTTGCATACATGTCATGTATGGAGAAAAAACCTCTAGCTATCCCATCCATCATCTTATTTCTCAAATTTGTTTTACAATCTGTCTAGTTTTTCATACTTGTTTGTTAGTTTCAACTTCGTCCAAAACTCAATCCCCTCTTTACTTTAGTGTGTCTAATTATTTATAATATGTTTTAATTCGTGTTTTTAAATGTTTTGATTCAAGTAAAAGTTAATTTTCATCCAAAGTCATTCCTAGTATCTAGTTTAAGTTTATTTAGTTGTTTTAAGTTGTTCTGAGTATTTTAAGTTTGCTTTAAGTCTTGTGAGTCTTGTTAAGTATTTTTAAGTTTAGTTTTATGTTTTTGAGTCAGTTTAGAGGTTATTAGCAAGCCCTCCTAATCCCCGGTCCAGAACGATCCCTACTTATACTTGTACTACAATTGTCAAAAGATGGTTAAATTTGTGTGTTAAGATAATTTTCGCATCAAAATTTTGGCGCCGTTGCCGGGGATTAGCAACTTTGCTAATCCCTTGTTATTTCTTTTTGTTTATTTTCGTGTCTTTTGTTTTTAGTTACTGACTTTGTTTCTGTTTGTTTGTTTGTTTTTTTTTTTATTTTATTTTTTATTTTTGTTTTACTTTTGATATTTGATTTAGTTTTGTTTCCTTGATTTTAGATACTAGAGAAGTAAGACATGGATTTTTCTACCATTCAAGCTCAATTGGCAGAACTTACTTCTCAATTGTCACAATATGCCGAAAGGACCACAGTGCAAAGTGTCCCTACATGTGGTGTGTCATATGGGCAAGGATATCCAATTCAGCAATATTCTCAATTCGCTGTGAATGAAGATGATTGGGGTTATCAAGGCCATAGCCAATCATGGGACAACATGTTTTCCAACGCTTACAATTTGGATTGGAGAGATTATTTAGATTACATAGAACCTCAACAATTCCAACAAGATGGATATTGGCAACAAGAAAAGGAGTTCCATTCAAGACCTATGCAGCCATCACAACCTCATATACAATATGCTCAATCAAACTCAGGTTCATCAATAGATTATGATCGAATTTTTGATGAAATAAATTCTTTGGTGCAGGGCTCACAAAATCAAACCAAGGAGGCTCAACAAGATGGATATTGGCAGCAATCTGATGAGTTTTATTTAACACCTATGCAGCCACCACAACTTCCCCTACAACAATTCCAATCAAATTCAAGTATGTCCACGGATAGTGATCAAATTTTTCAATTACTAACCTCTTTGGTGCAGGGGCAGCAAAATCAAAATGAAACTATGCTCAATCAAGCTAAGGAGATGAGCGAATTGAAAAATCAACTTGGAGAGATTATGGAGTTCACGGCACAAATTCAAGAGCAAAGTGAACTCTCCAACTCAACTATTGAAAATTTGAAGGAAGATTTTGAAATCCATGATGCTATCACTTTGGGAAGTGCTATGGAGGTTGGAGGTGAACCCAAAACATCCAAACATAGCCTAGAAGTGGATGAGGAGCTGCTGATTGAGGAGGAGGAAGAAGACATACACACGGAAAGGGTAGAACAACCCTTGCCGCAGCCCCTTAAGCCCTCTAAACCACCCACCACAAGTAAGGACGTCCCAATTTCATTTCATTCTAATGTTATTCCTCTGAACGTCCCTTTTCCTCGTAGGTTTTTGATTCCCAAGAAAGAAGAGAGTGAAAAAGACATCGTGGAAGCCTTCCCAAAGGTGCAAAATGATATTCCAATTCTTGGTGCAACAAATCAAGTTCCAGATTGTGTTGAAATGTTCAAAGGACTTTGTACACCAAGAAGAATGATTCAAGAGAAAGTAGTGGCTGGAGAAGATGTAAAATGCATCAAAGAGGATGTGCTTGAGACAACCATTCCTAAAGAAGTTGAATTTTATGACACGGGACAAGTCCCAACCATCACATTCAATCTGGCCAAGTCCAATATCCTTGAAACTTTCAAAAAGTGGCACCCACACTAGAATTTACACCATTGCCAGATCACTTCAAATATCACCTTCCATTCGAAGATCACTTCCATGGAACCTAGGGGAATGTGACGGGAGGTATCGTCCGGCTGCATGACGTTAAAGAAAGCGCTTCTTGGGAGACCCATGTATTCAAAAAAGGAAGATCTATGAATCGATCTACAATCAGTTTTGCGTTTCTAAAAACCTTCCATTTTCTGCATTTCTATTTTGCCATGATTGTCATTTTTTATTTTTGTTGTTTATTTAATTATTTTTGGGTGTAGGTTTATTTTTGAAACATTGACAGATATGCAAGATATTCTTACATTCATTTTCATGAAAAAAAAGGAACATTAAGCAGGAAATTACAAGAGGGAGCCTTCACAAAGGTTGCTTAGGAGAAATCTCAGTAGTCGGCGGAGCCTCAGCAGTCGGCGGAGCCCCAGAAGAAGGAGGCAGCGGAGGTTGATCATTTGGAGCTTCAGTACGCGGTGCAGCCCCAGAAGACGAAGGCAAATGCTGTTGGAACAAACCCACAAACCTCCGATGATCAAGTAAAATCTGACCATCAGATTCCTGCATCTGATCAATTTTCCTCTTCATGTTTGTGGCATAGTTGTGTGCGAGCTTGTGCAATTGTTTATTCTCATGCTTGAGCCCTCTAATCTCCTGTTTGAGACTCATCACTTCAGCCGACAATGATTCAACTTGACGGGTTCGAGCAAATAGGCGTTGGGCCATATTGGACACAGAACCCGCACACTGCACACTAAGAGCCAGAGACTCCTTAACAGCCAACTCATCAGACCGTCTGGAAAGTAGTCTATTATCTTTAGGAGTGACAAAGTTCCGGGCCACCACCACAGCGGTCATGTCATTCTTCATCACCGAATCCCCAACGGTAAGAGGACCAGTACGGGATATGAAGGATGGGCGCCATATGTTGTCTGGAGAAGGCGGGACTGCCTCTTCACCAAGGTTCAAGTCAAAATAATGGTCGGAGGGGCCAGACATTTTCACAGGTGTTAAAGAAAGAAGAGGCCGGACAAGTCAAGATCGTAAAAGTGCAAGAAGAGAGTTTTTACAGGCAGAAATTCAAGTGTGCTTTGAACATCCTGCGTACCTCTATAAAAATCAGCACTCGATGGGATTTCAGAGATCAAAGAGGTGAGCTCAGAAATCGAAAAGGCCAACTAAAAAAAAATCAAGGAGGTGCTAGCTTTCTCAAAAGCTGAGCTTGCTCAGAAACCACGGCCAATCTTCTTTTCCAGATTTGTCTGCACTTGTCACATGCAACTCGACGGGATTTCAGAGATCGAAGAGGCAATTCCAGATATCGGAGAGGCATCTGCTTTTGCAGACGTGTCAACATCTGTCACATGTAGAGTAAGCTTTGCGAAAATCACGGGCAGTTTGTCAAAGCGCCGATTCCAACCATCTGCTTTTGCAGACGTGTCAACATCTGTCACATGCAGAGTAGGCTTTGCGAATATCACGGGCAGTTTGTCGAAGCGCCGATTCCAACCATCTGCTTTTCCCAACGTGTCAACATCTGTCACTTGTAGAGTTAGCTTTACGAAAATTACGGGCAATCTATCGAAGTAGAAAGCACGTGAAGTTTACTATTAAATCATCCAACGGTTGCTGATAAAAGTGAAAGAATAGTAACAGTTATTAATTCCTATAAATGTCATCCTTCACCCTCAATTGCAAGGCAGACATACATAACCCCCATTCTTCTCAGAAAATGCCTTTCCAACACACCCTCTCGAGTCACTCAGTGTTCCTAATTCCTTGGGGTACCTCTGCAAACAACTCATCCAAAGCAAAAGTATTTCATATCATGAAGGTTGAAAGCAAGAGTATCTCATATCATGCTTTCTCCATGTCCTTCTCCTTGTCTTTGTTTTAGGACAAGGAGAAAGAGAGCAATCAGCCAGCACTTGGTATCAATCTTTCGATCTGGAATTGACTGCCTGGAACCCCTTCCTGATTGCTTACCTAGCCTTGCTCTCGAGTACTCATCTTCATCATCTTATGCTTCCTCTTCGTCTACCACATCTGCCTGGGGAACAGATAAGGGAAGTGAAAATGATACCTCGAAGCATGTGGAGACAATTTACCAATTCATCCTCAGCTAGGGACAAGGAGAAAGAAAGCAAGAGTTGGGCACTTGGAAAGATTGAAGAAAGAAACAGACCAACACCTTTACCTCGTGCCTACCTGCTATGCAGAAGAAACAAGCAGAGAAGAATGCAGACTGCACAATCAAATCAGGGAACTCTCATATTCCTCGCTCAGAATTCCAAACCAGTTCAAGATCAACGCTGTGGAAAGTCAACAAGATCATCTATCTCCAAAACCAGATTTGCGTTCTTAAACTCTACTCTATCTGGTTTTTACTTTGCTATACTTGTCATGTTTATTCGTTGTTTGATTGTTTGCTTGTTTTTGTGTGAGTTTATGCTTAAAACATTGAGGACAATGTTTGATTTAAGTGTAGGGGGTAACTATTGTTTTGCATGAAATTCGTAGGAGTTTATCACCCATTACTTCTAGTGTTGTTCCTTGCTGTTTTTTTTAAGTGTTTTTAAGCTGTTTTGGAGTGTTTTAGTGTGTTTTGACATAAAAATCCGAAAATCTCATAAAAATTTGAAAAATTGTTTTGAAAAACCCAAAAAGAGTTGTTTTTGTGTGTTTATTTGTGTCTTAGGGTACCTTCCAACACAATGATGAGGATTTGGTTTTTAATTACATGACTGTTAAAGAGAGTTATACACATGGATAAAAATTTGATTTACTCTTTGGTGTATGCTTGGTTGTGGTTATAATTTATGAATTCACATGAAATCATAAAGGAAAAATCAGTTTTTGTAACATGCTTGAAGGAAGGAACTCAAATGAACACTACAACCTTGTGAGACTTGAGCCTAAACGTTTATTTGGAGAGTGAATAATCTGTGCATCATTGTTTCCTAAAGTCGTTGCATGATCTCATTATTCTTTGCTTGGTTGCTACTTAGAAGGCGTTTCATCATTTAGTTCCAAATGCTAGAACTCATTCCTATTTCATTCCAAGCATGCTTTTGATTTGCATAACACATAATCAAGATGAAGTTGTGTAGTGACCACCAAAGCCAAATTGTCGTGCCCCTATTTCATTATGTGTTTAAGTTTAACCCCGTTGAGCCTTGTTAAGCCTATGTTCTTTGTTAATCCACACTATCCTTACCAAGCCTAGTTTTAGGACCATCCATACCCTTGTTCTTGAAGCATAGTAAAACATGACTTAAAATGAACTCCTTTTTGATCAATGCATTGCAGAAAGCAAGTGTGGGGGAAGTGATTCTTGTGTGTGTGTGTGTGCCAAAGTCCTTAATAAGGCACGTGTAGAAAAGAAAAAAAAAAGAGCGAAAAGAAAAAAAGTTTGTTAAAAAAGGGTCCAAAACATTGAATTCGGCCCTAATTGTTGCATGAATCTTCCCTTTGTATTTAAAAGTTGATTCTGCATTCTAAAGTGAATTCCAAGTGTCTATTTCATTGCTTTTTTTAAGAATGTTTGTTATCCCTATCATTTCTTTGTTAGCCATACCCCCAAGCCCTGTTACAACCCTTGACTTCAATCTTAAGTGTTATGTGTTTCAATTTGTGGAGTTCGAAATTGGTATGAGCATATGGTGTCACTGGTTCTCGCATCTAAGTAGTAGCATTCCATTCATGAGATCATATCTAAACATGCTTAATAACTCCAGAAAATTGCTTCCTTTGTTATAACATATGTGAGTCCTAGTCTTTCGTGTTAACATTAATCTTCTCACATATACTAGTGCAGGGTGTGTAGTCAGAAAATGTGTGTGAAAATAGATAGTATCTTGTAAGAAATTGAGCAAATTCTCTAAGGCATGTTACTACATTCAAAACATTATTTTAATTGGTTAATTGTGAACTAGTAAGTGGTGACTGTGATTAAATATGTGCTCAAGTGTAAAGATGTCCAAAATCTGTGGGAATGATGATTTTTAACATGTCATGTTTCATTAAAAATCCCTGAGGCAAATGTTGGAAGGTCAAGGTTGTGTTTTGTTTGTTTCGTTTGTTTCGTTTGTTTTGCTCGAGGACTAGCAAAAGCTAAGTGTGGGGGAATTTGATAGGAGCATATTTATGCGACTAAGTTAGCTTGTTCTTATTCATTTATGTTGTTATTTCTTAGTTAATTATGTATTTTAAGCTATTTTCGTGTGTTTGTAGGTCCAAAGGGTTAATGTGGCAAAGAAGTGCATTTTGGAGCATTTTGGAGCATTTTTGGGCATGGAATGGATAGCTTATGCTTGGAGCAAAAGGAATGGACGAAAATTGAAGTTTGTGCATCATCCTCTCCCTATAAATAACCATTTTAGCACACTCATTTCACCCAACACATTCACCTACCAATACATACACTCATTTCACCTAATACATCCACTCATTACAACCACCCAACACATTTATCTACCACTACATCCACTCATTTCACCCAACACATTCACCTACCACTACATACACTCATTTCACCTAATACATCCACTCATTACAACCACCCAACACATTTATCTACCACTACATCCACTCATTTCACCCAACACATCCACTCATTACAACAACCCAACACATTCACCTACCACTACATCCACTCATTTCAACCACCCAACACATCCACTCATTACCACCACCCACTACATCCTCTTCCTAGCCTATAAATACATTCATCCACCCTTCATAAAGGGGGAGAGATATCAATCCAAACACATCCATTCCTCCATACAAACAAACCTTCAAACATTTACCAACACCTTGTGCCGTAGAAAAGGAAGGGAAGGAAAGTGCTTGGACGTGCTTGCTGTCCAACTTGGATCGTTGGAGTATTTAGGTGTTTTCTTTCTTTTGTTTCCAATGTTTAAATTCATTTTCTTTTGTTTTGTTGTGAATATGAGTGGCTAAACCCCTCTTGGCTAGGGGTGATTTCAAAGCCATGATTATGTGTGTAATATGATTTGATAAATTCCAGTTATGAACTCTTGAATCGTAAATGCAGTTGGCTTAACTATTTGATTGATAACTTATTTGTATTTGTTAATTAAGGGTCGACACTTAATTGGCATTCATAAATCTGTTGCTAGAATATAAGGAAGTTTCACATAATCGTTACAAACTTATATTCACATGTAGTGAAGGTCACTTATAAACGATCGCGTTAAGTTCAATTCCTAGCATGAGTGACATGATGCCATAGTTGCAAGTGCTTTGTCAATGCTTATGATTTTCATTAAACGTAATGATCTTTGATTGTATCTCTATTATGATGTCATGTAGGGAACTTTAGAAGAATGTTTTGGGTTGTCGAATGATGTCATCCAATCCAATAAAACAAGGAAAATCTGAGAGTTAATTAGTGATGTCACGATTAATTTGGAGCATTGTCATTCATAATTCAATGAAGTAGTAACTGGAAATCGAGTTATTTGCATACATGTCATGTGTGGAGAAAAAGCCTCTAGCTATCCCATCCATCATCTTATTTCTCAAATTTGTTTTACAATCTGTCTAGTTTTTCATACTTGTTTGTTTGTTTCAACTTCGTCCAAAACTCAACCCCCCCTTTACTTTAATGTGTCTAATTATTTATAATATGTTTTAATTCGTGTTTTTAAATGTTTTGATTCAAGTAAAAGTTAATTTTCGTCCAAAGTCATTCCTAGTATCTAGTTTTATTTAGTTGTTTTAAATTGTTCTGAGTATTTTAAGTTTGCTTTAAGTCTTGTGAGTCTTGTTAAGTATTTTTAAGTTTAGTTTTATGTTTTTGAGTCAGTTTAGAGGTTATTAGCAAGCCCTCCTAATCCCCGGTCCAGAACGATCCCTACTTATACTTGTACTACAATTGTCAAAAAAGGGTTAAATTTGTGTGTTAAGATAATTTTCGCATCACAATGCATGCAATGAGAACCCAAATTCTGAAAACAAAAACGAAACAGAAACATCACCAAGTCTTTTCTTTAAGTCTAAAGTTTTATGATCGGATTAAACTCGCATGGCATTATTCAAATTGGTAAAAACCAAGAAATTAAACCAGAGACAAAGAAACGCAATCGCATTCAAAACATTGATTGACCGGAAGACGACAATTGAGTCGCATTTTCTTGAGGTTTGTTGTTTATAGTCGTCTTCTTGTCGGCTTTGTCGGCTTTGGCTTCCTCCATACTTTGTTGCTTTCTTACTTAAAACCCTAGAACATAAGTTCAAGTTCAATTGAAACACATGAACTGTTGTTTTTTTTTTTTTTGTTGCAAAACCTAATTTAATCACCGCTCATATATAAACAATAATATAGAATTTAGGGTTTCGTTTTGCTTACCTAATGAGATTCCATCAAGCTTCCTCATCGGCAAAGCTGAAGTTTCATGATTTTTTTTATTAGGGTTCAAAGTCTGAATCCAAGTCTTGATCGAAATGGGAATGGAAGAACCAATTTCAGTTAAAGTTTCTTCCTTTTTTAAGAAGAAGACAATTGCAAAGAGGAGAAAAGGTTTTTTTTATTTTTTTATTTTTTAAATACAAGGCCAAGTCTAATTTTATTTTAAAAAAATTATAACCCCCAGCCAATCCCCTTCTTTCCCATCCCAATACCCGATCTCAATTCACCCAATTCATCAAACCCTAAATTCTCCCAACCCCATATTTCAATTTTACCCCAATCTCATACTTCAATTTGTTTCAAAATTCTCCACACCACCACAATTTTTTCAAAATTCAAGTCTTTTAGTATTCTAATCTCAATTTGGTCTTCATTGCTTGTTTGATTGTTTGTTTTACAAAGTATTATGGTATTATGGTATATATATATATATATATATATATATATATATATATATATATATATATATGGCAGAGGATAAAGTGACAAATATTTTTACAAATACTTTTACACTCTTTTTAAGCCTTTTGATTACATGACATCCAATGGTTCTTATTTATTCATTAAATGACATGGATGCTTATGTGGATTTTAACTAATATCAAAGATAAAATAAAACTGAAAAAAAAACGTAAAATCTGGAAAATTAAAACTAAAACCGCAGCTGAAACTTAAGAAACACTCGAGGGCAGTTGTTGTAACGAGCCTAGCCTTCGCTTCAAGGTCCACAACAAATTTCAGTTAAGTTTTCAGCCGCCTCAGAACCCCCTAGGCTGCGCCTCAACCACCTAGGCGTGCCTGACAACCCTAGGCAACTTTTTCGCTGATTCCTATAAAACAGAGGTGGCAAGCCACCGGCCTAGCCTTAGGGGCTGCCTAGGCGTGCCTCAAGGCGAGTATTTTAAAACAGTGTTCCTATCTCATGATGTTAAAGAGAGGGATCTTTATAGATCAAGGGTACAACAATGGGAGGTATCTTAATTAAGGAACCCATTACTGTAAAAAAGCATGAGGATAGCAAGCACGGCAACAGGAGCTACCTCAATTAAGGCGTGAGGATCGCAGGCACAGCAACAAGAGGTACCTCAATTTTTTAACTCAGTATTGTAAAAATACATGAGTATACCGCCTTTTAGTGTGTAAACAAAATTTAATATCCTATCCAATTATGGTGCTATCCTCATGTTTTTTTTTTTTTTACAGTATTGAGAAAATAACCCAATGTCCCTCTTTTAGATGGCCCAATGTCCCCCTTTAGTGAGAATGAAAAAGTCCATATAACCAATGTCCCACCTAATCTCCATATTTGTCTCTCCAAATACACTGTCAGTCAAGGCCTTGAAGGAAAATATTTGAAATAACTAAGTTCATTAAGCAAGATAATGCATGCATTTAAGGATTAAATGGCAGAAGCATGCTTGTATGCACTTTAAAACAAAACTTAAACCATGAAATTCAAATTCTAGTAGTTGTGGTGAACCAATATTTCAACTCTAATCACAAAAGAGTTAAGAAACTTTATACATTTGGAGTTCCTCTTTGCATGAGTAAAGGCTAATCACCCATGAGAGAACTTTCATTTCTCTCCTTGAGTTAGGATTCCATGGCCTTCATCTTCACTTTGTAACTCCTTGGCTTCTTGCATTTTGATGCTTGAATGATTCTCCAAAAGTCTCCAAAGTTAGAGACCTTTAAGTTTTGATACCAAGGATGGTGAAGGAAGAAGATAAGTGACCATGGAAGAGCAAATTGCTAGCAAAGCTCTCCCATGGTGGCCAGTCTCATGAAGAAAATGAGAGAGAAGTCTTTTCTCTCTTTAGCCTCTAGAAGCCCTAATGAGGTGTGAGGTTATAAAGTCACTTATAAAGCTCCTTATGTTTGAGTAGCATAAGTTGTAATAAGACCAAACCTCACTATTCCCTCACTATGGCCGGCCATGCTATGTTTAATGGGTTAATTGCTCATTTTGTTTTAGTTGTCATACAACTTAAACTTAATGGGCCTTGTGCACCAAAACCATTTTGGATCATGAAACCCGAAACTAACTTAGGGCCTAAAACGAACCTTTCATCTTTGATTAATTAACTTTTAATTAATCCTTGCCATATGCAATTAAACTATTTAAATGCCCTTAATCATCTTCGTTATTTCTTTCAATCGTTACCTTACACAGTGTGCGATCCATTAGATTCCTTTTAGCGAGGCAGTAGGCAATTAAAACTCTTTATAATCAATTGGGAATTGAAACTTACTTTCAATTTTCCCTTTAGTGATTATACATCTGCAGGGCTTCCACAAGCCATGAGTGAGATCTAGCAGTATGTCATGGCTACCCAAGATAATCAAAAGAAGATGGAGAACCTATTCAGTTTAGGATTACAAATGCAATACGGCCTTTCTCTAATATAGTACCCTTGATCACATTGTTTGATTTCATAGTTTATTCATTTTTATTCTCCAATGTGATTTGGAATGACTTTCTAAATCTTATTCATACTCTGGCCAGAGATTCTTAATCATATCATAGAGTTCTTCATCAACGGTTTGAAGGTTAGAGATCCTTTGTTGTGCATTCACCTGCCTCTATGATAATTGGCTCCCCAACTATGTTGTGGACACCCTCTGAAGGAGTACCTTTAACATCGTCAAACATCAAGGACCTAACCACAAGACAACTATGATGCCTCAGGTCAAATGACTACTTTGCATTATCCCAACTATGAGTTATCATGTAATATGAGTATAACATGAGTATGAGAAATTATCGTTGATCACGTTCAGTAGACTCATTCTCTATTGAGCACCTACATACTTGTCTTGATGTTAATCAAACCAATGAATCGAGATCAGTCACTCTCCTTCTGAGAAGACATAGCACATACTGATCTTAAAGGATTGTTAATGCTCAATTGACGATCCTATGATCATGAACGTTTAGGACATGGGTACAAATGATAATGGTCCCATGAATCTAACTTATTTATATCGTATTCTCCTAATTACATATTCCTTGGACTGTGAATAACATTTATATGAGATGGCTTTAAATAATAATCTTTGCTTTATATTAAACAAGTTTAGTTTAACATGTGAAATGTTCGTATAGTATCATCATATGATAGGGTTTAAGGCACATTTCCAACAATCTCTCACTTGCACTAGAGCCAATCAGCTGTGACATCAGTGATAATACCTCTTATGAATTCATTTAAAAAATAAAAAATAGCTAAGTAGTAGGCCTAGACAATGGAATCTATATGTTATCCACAAAAGCAACCTCGTGATTAACGGCTTCACCATTATACATGATTCTTATTATGTGGTTCAGTCTCTTATTTGTGTTTGGATCTTGATGAGACCTTGATTCCCTGCTTGAGCTATCGCCCCATTAGTGTCATAGTGGGGTGCATTAAATGAACTTTCCCATCCCAACAACATTGTTGTAAGCTTCTATATGGCTATAATTTTGCATTCGTGATAGAACACACTACAGTCTTTTCTTTTAGTGTTTCCATCCAGTTATCTCTTTAGTCTTAATAAAGAGATATCCATTCATAATCTAATATGCTTATGCTTCCATTCATTACTCTAACTTTCCCATTCTTAAGGAACCTATGCTTTAGTATTTCTTAAATACTTAAGGACCTACTTGACAGTTGCCATGGCTTTGATCTTGGGCTTGTATTGATCTTGGTGCAACTCATATCAATGGTTTTTTTACTATATGACATACATAAATCACCTTTCTGATTATGCATAAATGACTCTATTTATGCATTATGTTTCTTTGGGCGTCAAAGGGCATATTCCCTTTAAGAAGAGCAACTTCCTAGACTCACTAGAATTGTCCTTCTATTTGAAATTTATCATTTGAGAAACTTAGTAGCATCTTTTGTCTATCCATAGGGATTGAGATAATCCCATTATATCTTGACATATATCATTATAGATTTCCATCCCAAGCATATAGACCACATCTCCCATATACATCATATCATCATAAAATGCTTAAAGTCATAGCTTTATCAAAGAATAATTTTTTTTCATTTCCAAAATTGGATTTTTCACAAATGGTCCCTAAAATTGACCCTCACCATCAAGATGGTCCCCAAAATTAAAAATCAATCAATGTAGTCCCTGAAAATAGGTGTCGCAAATCAATGTGGTCCTTCCGTCACAATTCTGTCAAAAATTTCGTTAAGTGCTGATGTGGCACATAAATGGGCCCCACAAGATTTACGGGTTTTTATCACAAATGGTCCGTGAAATTGACCCACACCATCAATATGGTCCTGTAAAAAAAAATTGTTCTGTGCTGATGTGGGTTTAATAATTAATTTAAAAAGTTGTCTAAATACCTTTTGCACAATGGACTGTTTTTTTTTCTTATAGTAGGGCCTACTCCGGAGAGAGTTCTCTTCCATAAATTCTCAAAGGCACAAGGCTTAACCAAGGCCTAAGAAGGGGGTCTGGAAATAGTTTTCAACCAATAATAGACGCACCTCGGTCATAACCCCATTATCTCAAGGCAGACCTTGTCGTTCTTTGCATCACCAGACCACCAAGGAAGCGCCAAACAAGTTCTCCAAGATTAAGGTTGTGAGGATGTTGATTGCCTAAATGTTAACAGTGATGTCCCATAAGTCATTGCCAATGGGCCAAGCTTTCACCAAAGGTGATCTTGATCCAAGTTCAATTCAGTGAAGGGTGTCGAAGTGTGTATAGATAGGTGTATTGAGATTTTCTTTTAGAGAATAGAGAGTGAATGAGGTATAAAAATGTGGACAGGGATCGGATTGGATTATAGGACAGGGTTCTTGGGTTGACAATTTAAATTATTAAGCCTATTTGTATTTTTTTTAATTTAATTAGACTTGTGTGACCCATTTATGTGTCACATCATCACATAATAGGATTTTTGACATAATGGTGATGCAAGGACTACATTGATTTGAGACACTTACTTGAGGGACCATTTTGAAGTCCTGGGTCAATTTTGGGGACCATTTTGATGTCGCGGGTCAATTTCAAGGACTAGTTTAAAGTCATGGGTCAATTTCATGGACCGTTTGTGAGAAAAAAATGACTTATGGGGATCCTTTATATGCCACATCATCATTTAAAAGATTTTTTAACATAGTTATGACGGAAGGACCAGATTGATATGCAACACCTATTTTCTGGGACTACATTGATTAATTTTCAATTTCAGGAACCATCTTGATAGTGAGGGTCAATTTCAGGAACCATTTGTGATAAAAACCCTCCAAAATTTAATATACGGTTTATATCACAAATGGTCCCTAAAATTGACCAACACCATCAAGATAGTCCTTGAAATTAAAAATCGATCAATGTAGTCCCTGAAAATAGGTGTAAACACAAAAATTCTGTATTGAATGAAACAAGAACACATGTACAAAGTAGATTTGTATTGATTTGAATTTGTAGGTTACAATCTCTGTTTACAACTTTCCCCTGATTCAGTCTTCAAATTTGATGTAGATATGTAGGTTGTTGATCCATGGGTCATGATGACTTAATATCGGACGAATGATTGAATGATTGCTTCAAGTTTCAAGCTTGAGACAATGCTTGGATAGTTTTTACCTCTAGGTGTGGCAAAGATGATATTGTTATGGGATTTCGTTGATCTTGAAATGAACGTTGTTACAAGTTTTGAGCTTGCAACAAAGTCTTGAAGGACTTGGCACAAGGGCTTGTTGATTCGTCAAGGAAGCGCTTCTGCTTTCGTCGAAAGAAAGCTTCAGCTTTGGTTGTATGTTCTTTGAAGAGAGCTTTGAAAGTGTATTAGTCTTCAAAGATTTGGCAAAGGTTCTTCTGAATGTAGAATTTTTCGACCCCTTTGTGTGCCTTGGGTTCTTATATATATAGACTTCCAAAGCCATGCCTTTGGATGGTTTTGGCCTTGATTTGTGTCTTGATTTTTCCATGGGAGAATTTAGGCATGTTTTGTGTCTTAATTTCAGCCACCTTCCTCACAATGGCCGAAATTTATAGGTCTTGTTGCCTATTTTGTGAGCAATCTTCAATTCTTGCTTGTTTTGTGAACATGCTTTGGTTTTCTTTCCGGTTTTGAGAGATTTTGGACACCATGCTGATTTTAAGGAAGGATTTCCCCCTTTAGCTGAATTTTGGGGAAGTTTTACACTTCCTTTGCTTGATTTGTGCCACATGTCATTGATGACTTGTCCATTTGTGATGAGTTATATGCCACGTGGAGCTTTGTAATGCATCATTTGTGCAATGAGATTTCCATGTCTACAAATGCCCCCACTTCAAGGCGCATTGTAGGTATGTGTTTGTCATATGTAGGAAATGTGTTGTGAAGTCCTGCAATGTGAATGTTCTAACTCAAGGGTCGTTGAGTGTCACATCCCAGACCGGTTCCGCCGTAGCACGATATTGTCCGCTTTGGGCCACGCCCTCACTGTTTTGTTTCAGGGAACTCACAAGCAACTTCCCAGGGGGGCATCCATCCTGGGATTCCTCTAGCCCAAACTCTCTTAACTTTGGAGTTCCGATGGAATCCGAAACGAGTGAGTTCCCAAAAGGCCTCATGTTATATGGAGGTGGGCATGTACATATAAGGCACATCACCCCCCCTCCGTTTGTCGTTGTGGGATATTACAATCCACCCCTCTTAGGGGCCCGACGTCCTCATCGGCACATTTGCACCACACAGTAGAGTGGCTCAATAAATAAAAGGAAATTGACACATGTTGGAAAAATAAACTCCTCTTATTAAAATAACTCATGATTCTTAAACAAATCAAGAATTCTTTACATTGAGACTTGATCTTGAATTAGATTGCTTCTTCAAGGGCCGTAGAGGCGTATTTCTTGAATGAAACATTTCTTTAAAGGCCATAGAGGCTTGATGTTGAGTGAAATGAGAATTGTCTTCAAAGGCCGTAGAGGCTTGATCTTGAATGAAAATGAAACTTGTCTTCAAGAGCTGTAGAGGCTTGATCTTGAAAGAAACTGAAACTTTTCTTCAAGGGCAGTAGAGGATTGATCTTGAAAGAAATGAAATTCTTCTTTAAGGGCTGTAGAGGCTTCATCTTGAAAGAAATGAAATTTTAAAATGGATAAAATGGCACATACTTATTGTGCTTATTTGATTTTCCATAATCTTTGACAAAATACATTTGGTGTATTTTGAGAGTTGGATTTTTTTATTTTTTTTTTCCTTGTGGTTGTGGGAAAAATGTTTTTCCTTCCTTAGGTAGGAACCTCCTACAAATTCGGCAATTAGGGTGATATCCTTCAAAGTGTTGGAAAGCTTTGATGATGAAAACTTTGATGCTTGTCCTTCAAGGTTTTGAAAAACTTTGATGCTTGTCCTTGGGTAAGTAGGATTTTCATTTTTTTTTTCCTTTCCCCTTTCTTTTCCACTGCAAGGAGGAAGTGTATTTTCCTTTCCCCTTTTGATTTCCATGGCAATGAGGGGTATTTTTCCCTTTCCCTTTTGATTTCCAAGGCAAGGAGGGGTTTTTCCTTTGATGTTTTGGAAATTTTGAAGCCCTTTCCTTACTTTTTTTTTCTTTGCTGATATTTGGTGCAAAAACCACATGCTTTTGTTTTGGGAAACTTTGAAGATTTGTCCTTAGTTTGGGAAACATGTTATCTGACTTGCACACCAAGTTTGAGGTCGATTTCTCTTCTGGAAAATTTTGTAAAAATATGGAAACGTAGCTTTATCTCTTATCTTGTCAGGCATATATCATACAGCACTAGGAAAAATCGTGAAAGCTTTCAACTTGTCATTTTCCCACAGCTGCGCAGTTCTGACGGGAAAACAACTTTTGCGGGAATAACTTTAAAAACTGAAACGTTTGGCTTTAGGGAAAATTATGAAATTTGGATACAACAATCATCTGCCTCTTAGCTTCCTTCTCCAATTTGCTTTGCATCAAAACTCCTCCGGAAAGTTGAATTATCACCAAAAAAGTCCTGCTTGTGCAGAATGGCTAAAACTTGTCATTTTTTGCTTGGAATTTGCTTCCTTCTTTTGGTTGGAATGTGCTTCCTTGTTTTAATTTTTTCTTTTGCTATTTGGGTATGTATTTCTCTTATAGCATTAGGAAGCAATTGACCCCTATTTATAGGACCATTGGGTGTGTGTATTTTTCACAATTCACATCCTTGCCGTGCACATCCATTGTGCTTGCTGTTGTGCCCTTTTTGCTGGTGATGTCGTGGGTTTTACTGCTTGGAGCTTCTTGTAGTTCGTCACTTTTTACCTTGTGGTGCAGTGCAAAAGATTGTAGCGAGGTTACGCTATGTAGTGCCTTTTGGTCACAGTTTTCCCTCGATGGTGACGTTGCCGTGTATTGCAAGAAACTGTTTGTGTAATCTCTGCGGGGTTGCCTAGTGCAATTTTGTAGCATTTTGGTTTTCTTTGCTACTGTAGCGTTCTTTGAAGGACTGTCTTGTAGCTGCCCTCTTTGCCATGCTGCTCAAGCTTTGTGGCTGATTTCTTTTCGTCATTTTCTTCATTGTCTAAGTTTATCTTACATTGCAGGTCCCAAGCCCGGATAAACGAGGAGGGGGAGGGCGTCAGGTAGTCGACAGCTGGCACTCCTAAGTTATGTCGAATCCTTATGAAAATGAATCTAGAATGAAATCGCGCTAAAGTTAAGGCGTCACCCATAAGTGGTGTGCTGTGTGGCCCGAGTATAGTGATAAATAAGCAAGGGTCGTTGTATAAGCAAGGGGGTCATAGAAACTTCTTTTTGAATGACTCCACTCAAAGTTGTTTGGAAACATATGCTCCTATCAACTTTACACAGGACACACAAAAGAAGTACTCTTATCCTATTAGATAGGGGGGGTGAAGAAGCTAGGACAGAAGGGTAGAGTTCAAAAGAGTAGAATACGTTTAGGAACGTGGAATATAGGAACCTTAACGGAAAAATTTATGGAAGTAGTGCAAGTTATGGTGTGGAGAAGGATAAGTATTATGTGCCTACAAGAAACTAAGTGGGTTGGTCTTAAGGCAAAGGATCTAGAAAACTCAAGTTTTAAACTTTGGAATTGGGGCACAAATAGAACGAGGAACGGTGTTGGCATCATCGTGGACAAGACCTTGACATAAGATGTTGTAGATGTCAAAAGGGTAGGAGATAGAATTATGGCAATCAAGATTGAATAGGACAAGAACTCATCAATGTGATTAGTGTGTACGCACCTCAAGTAGGGTTGGATACAAGTTTGAAGGAGAAATTTTGGGAAGATCTTGGAGACTTGGTGCAACGAATTGCTCAGACGGAGAAGGTATTTATAGGAGGAGATTTAAATAGACACATGGGCAAGGAGATAGGCAACTATGGAGGTTTTCATGGTGGCCATGGTTTTGGGGAGAGAAACGAGGATGGGGAAGCCATCTTGGATTTTGCAATGGCATATGATCTCTTCTTAGGCAACACCTTCTTTAAGAAGAAAGAAGAACATGTGATCGATAACCTACAAGAATGGGTCGGCAAAAACACAAATAGATTTTCTTCTAATGAGGAAAGGGGATCGTATAACTTGTAAGGATTGCAAAGTTATACCGGGAGAGAGCTTGGCTAATCAACATCGCTTGTTGGTGATGGATGTATATATCAAAAGAGAGAGAAAAAAGAACAAGACCTAGAAGTGCCCAAGGACTAGATGGTGGAATATAAAAGGAGAAAAACAAGCCATTTTCAAAGAGAAAGTAATCATCCAATGCGTGTGGGATAGAGAGGGGCAAGCTAGCCAAAGGTGGGATTCCATGGCTAGTTGTATCCGAAAAGTAGCAAAGAGGTATTAGGAGAGTCCAAGGGCTTTGCTCCACACGAAAAGGAATCTTGGTGGTGGAATGAGGAGGTAGAAACAAAGGTGAAGGCTAAGAAGGAATGTTGTAAAGTCCTATACAAGGATAGGACTAATGAAAATGGTGAAAGGTATAGAATAACGAAGTAGGAGGCGAAGAAAGCTATGAGAGAAGCTAAGCTAGCGGCTTATGACAATATGTATAAGCGACTAGATACCAAAGAACGAGAGTTGGATATCTATAAACTAGCTAGAGCAAGGGAAAAGAAGACAAGAGACCTAAACCAAGTGAGGTGCATCAAGGATGAGGATGGAAAAGTTCTTGCTACAGAGAACGTGGTCAAGGACAAATGGAGAGGTTATTTTCATAATCTTTTCAATGAAAGACATGAAAGGAGTACTTCTTTGGGGGAGTTGAGTAACTCAGAAGAGTGTAGAAACTACTCATTTTACCACCGAATTAGGAAGGAAGAAGTGGTTGTAGCTTTGAAAAAGATGAAGCATAGAAAAGCAGTGGGCCCATATGATATACCAATCGAAGTGTGGAAAGTCTTGGGAGAGACGGGTATAGCATGGCTCATAAAACTTTTCAATAGGATTTTGAAAACGAAAAAGACGCCAAATGAATTGTGAAAGAGCACTTTGGTGCCTATCTACAAGAATAAGGGCAACGTACAAAATTGCATGAACTATAGGTGTATTAAGCTAATGAGTCATACAATGAATCTCTGGGAGAGAGTCATTGAGCATAGATTGAGGTAAGAGACACAGGTTTCAGACAACCAATTCAGGTTCATGCCAGGGCACTCAACCATGGAGGTAATCTATCTCTTATGAAGATTAATGGAAAGATATAAAGATAGGAAAAAGGATTTACACATGGTCTTTATAGATTAGGAAAAAGCGTATGATAGGGTCCCAAGAGACATTCTTTGGAGGATTTTAGAGAAGAAAGGAGTACGAGTAGCATACATCCAAGTTATAAAAGGATATGTATGATGGAGCAAAGACTGCCGTAAGAACTCATGAAGGACAAACCGAAAGCTTCCCCATAACTGTTGGGTTACATCAAAGCTCATCCTTAAGTCCTCACCTTTTTGCATTGGTAATGAATGAGTTAACGAGACATATTCAAGATGATATTCTTTGGTGTATGCTTTTCGCAGACAATATAGTGTTGATAGATGAAACTCATGAAGGGGTAAATGCGCAGCTTAACCTTGGGAGAAAAGTGTTGGAATCTAAAGGTCTTCGCCTAAACCGATCAAAGACATAATATATGGAGTGCAAGTTCAGTGCAAATGGAGGCCAAAATGAGTTAAGGGTGAGGATCGGCAATCAAGAAGTACCAAAGTGCAACCCCTTTTGCTACCTACGATCTATCTTGCAAAAGAACGGAGAATTAGAAGGAGACATCAACCATAGAATACAAGCTGGATGGATGAAGTGGAATAGTGCATCAGGCGTGTTGTGTGACCACCGTATGCCACTGAAACTCAAGGGAAAATTTTATAGGACAGCAATAAGGCCGGCGATGATGTATGGCACGGAATGGTGGATGGTGAAGCATCAGCATCAACACGTACATAAAATGGGTGTAGCGGAGATGAGGATGCTTTGTTGGATGTGTGGGCACACAAGAAAGGATAAGATTAGGAATGAGGATATCCGAGGTAAAGTAAGAGTATCCGAAATTGAAGGAAATATGAGAGAAAATCGGTTACGATGGTTTGGACATGCGCAAAGAAGGCCTACTGACGCTCCGATTTGAAGATGTGACTATGGGACAAAGGTCCAGGGCCGAAGGGGTAGAGGAAAACCTAGGAAAACTTTGGAAGAGACTCTAAGAAAAGACTTAGAATACTTAGATCTAACAAAGGACATGACACAGAACCGAGCAAGGGGTCGAAAAATTCTACACTCAGAAGAACCTTTGCCAAATCTTTGAAGACTAATACGCTGCCAAAGCTCTCTTCAAAGAACATACAACCAAAGACGAAGCACTCCCTTGAAGAATCAACAAGCACTTGTGCCAATTACTTCAAGACTTTGTTGCAAGCTCAAAACTTGTAACGATGTTTATTTCAAGATTAAGTCTCCAAGACCCTTGAATCTATGAAATCCCATGTCAACATCATCTTTGCCGCACCTAAAGGTGAAGACTATCTAAGCATTGTTTGAAGCTCGAAACTTGAAGCAATCATTCAATCGTTCGTCCGAGATCAAGTCATCATGACCCTTGGATTAACAACCTACGCATCTACATCAAATTTGAAGATTGAATCAAAGGAAAATTGTAACTTACAAATTCAAATCAATATAAATATACTTAGTACACGTGTTCTCATTTCATTTACTATGGAATTTTCGTGTTTACAAATTTGGCACGCCCAGTGGGACCTCTCTGCCTCTCATCTCTGTCTTTAAATGCACAAGAAACACACGTGGCATTAAGAAAGGATCAAGCTATTCCCGCAACCAACACAAAGAACAAGAACATCCTTGTTGCAAGTGGTGGCACTTTGGGCGTTACAACCAGAAGCAAGGCAAAAGCTTTCTTTGCCATGCCTTCCACCCCTACACCAAACCATCCGAAGGAGCAAGAGCACCTGAGGCACCAACCCATGATCACCTTGGCCTCGCTAAGGGTGCCAAGGGAGGAAAGCCCGAAGAGGTACTCTGAGTCCTTGACTTCCGATTAATAGGAGCATATTTGTGCGACTTTGTTAGCTTGTTTCTTTTCATTTAGTAAGTTAGTTTCTGTTTATTATAGTGATTTAAGCTATTTTCGTGTGTTTGTAGGTCTAAATGGCAAAAGTGGCAAGAAAAGGCAATTTGGAGCATTTTAGAGCAGTCTTGGGCTTGGAAAGGATAGCATGCGTATGGAGCATAATGGATGGACATTTTTTAAGTTTAAAGAGGCTAAAAATGTGCTACAAATCTGGAAGAATTAATTCAAGACTTGGAAGATAAGGAATCAGCTAAAAGGAAGGAACATTATCCAAAACCTTATCCAACATTATCCAAACTAACCTTATCTTATCATATCCTATCCTAATCTTATCCTACCTTATTTCTAGTTGCAAGGGGGATTCCTTTCCCTATTAAACCACTTGTTTTCTAGTTCTAGAAGATTTGTGTTGACCTACCCTATCCCTTTCCCCTTAGGAATCTGCCATGCAAATCCTTCTCCTCTACAACCCTTATGCCGTGCCCTAGCCCTATATATACACCAATGCCGCACCATTCAGAGCACCACACAGAAGAACCTAAAATCAGAAAAATACACAATTGTGCCTGAGCTTTGCAAGGAAGGAAGGAGAAGAAGAGCTTTATGTCGTATCTGCCATCCAAGGCCATTGGAGTGCTGGAGCGTTTTTAGGTGTATTCTATCCTTAGTTTTAGTTCAATGTTTAAATTAGATTGGTTTTGTTTAATTGCGAACATGTGGAACTAATTTCGTTTTAGCTAGAGGTGAATTCAAGGACATGAACATATGTGTGATATGAATTGATTACATCCAGTTTTGATTTCATAAATCGTAAATGCAATTTGCTTATCTGTTTGATTGATAACTTATTCTTGTGTGTTGATTGAGGATGCATACTTAGTTTGCATGCAAGGATTTGATGCTAAAATATAAGGGAGTTTCACCTAATAGTTATGAACTTATATTTATACATAGTGGATGCTGCTAGTCACGTTCTTATTAAGTAAATTCCTGGCAGGAGTATCATGCAGTTTATAGTTATGAATGCCTTGTCAATGCTTATGATTTTTGTAGAACTTAATGATCTTTGATATGTATCTCTATTATGCAGTTCCTGTAGGGAACTTGATACGAATAATTTGGTTGCGTCGCTGAGTCCAATTCAATGAATATAGGAAAATCTGATGGTTAATTTGTGCGTTTCACGATTAACTTGAGGCATTGTCATTCATGGTTCATAGGAAGAATAACTGGAAATCGATTTGTGTGCATATGTGTCATGTGTTGAGAAGGACCCTATAGATAGCCTTTCACCCCTTTTCATTCACCTTCATTTCATATCAATTAGTTTGTTTTATGCAAGTTACTTAGTTTTAGTCTTAAATTCATCAAAACAACCCCCCCATTAGTATTTTGAGTCTTTTTAGTTTAATTTTCGTCCAAATCACCCTTTAGTTTATATTTTCAATCAATTTGTTTGTTTTGTACTGTTTAGAGTCATTCTGGGCAGTGCGACTTCCATCAAAGAGCAGTTAGCTCAAATGAATGAAGTAATCAACTTCACTGACGAAGACTTGCTGCTAAGGTCAAAGCCTCACAACCATCCTCTATTCGTCTCTAGGTAGGTAAGGGAGCACAAAATCAACCACATGCTTATGGATGGTGGATCGGCCATAAACATCATGCCAAGGTCAACAATCACCACAATTGGCATCAAGGTGGATGAACTATCCTGAAACGGTCTACTAATCTAAGGTTTTAACCAAAGAGGACAAAGAGCGATGGGCATGATTCGAGTGGAGATGACTATTGGCGAACTCAAGTTAAGCACAATATTCCATATGATTGATGCAAGAACTTCCTACAACTTGCTCTTAGGAAGGCCTTGGATCCATGAAAATGGAGTGGTGTCGTGCACCCTTCACTAATGCCTAAAGTTCTACTAAGAAGGGTTGAAGCTGATACAAGGCGACACCAAGCCATTCACTGAAGCTGAATCACACTTCGCAGATGCGAAGTTTTACATTTATGAAGACATAGTGCTTGAAGGTCTTCTAAAAGAGATCCAATCAACAAGAAAAATTGCACCTACAAAGAAAGAATGGCAAGCCATGCCCAAGAATCAAGTGGGGGAAGCTATGTCATCTTCAAGCAAAGATGATGATGTGCCTTTTAAGCCCGCAACAATCAAAGGGAGTGTGACGCCTTCAAAAGGATCAAATGCACCCATCTTCGGATACACTCCAATATCAAGAAGAAAGAATGGGCAATCCCCATTCCAAAATTGGAATAAGCAAAGCCGACACACAGCTACACAAGGATGATGTAAAGTTGCTCAAGACAAATGCAGTTTTACCCTTGACATAGCGAGGCAACGCTAAAGTTTCAAAACCACCACAAAGCTTCATAAAACCCTTGCCAAATGGGACAACACCCAACTCGCTTCCTGCCAAGAAGATCGAAGAAGGTTTCAACTCAAACGCCTACAAACTCATGTCAAAGGTTGGGTACGATTTCTCCTCTTCTTTGAACCTTGGAATGAAGAATGCAAACACTATCGACAACGAAGAACGTGACCTCACCGAGACTTAAAAGAAGTTGAGGGAGAATGGTTATGGAGTTGACAACAACAAAGCTGGACTTGGCTTCACACCAAATAAACCCGTGAAGATTTCAAGAAAAGTGAAAAACGCTACCGCTCAACACATCACTGTGAGCGTTGAACAAAGTCAAGAAAAGCCTAAACATGCCCTTCGAAAGCTAGTCTTCGATAAGCTGAATAGTTCAAAACCCAAAATTTTGGTACTTAATAGCATTGGTGGTCAAGACTGAACTTCCGCCTTCAAGAGGCTTAACACACCAAAACCCTGTTTTCGAAAGGTTGTCAAAACCTAAGAAACAAAGCAACATGGCTAGCTCTCCTCTATGACAGTCGGCCTTGGAAAGACTTGAAGAAACCAATCAACCTTCTAGAAAGAGGAAGAAAAGCTCGACGGTCTAGTAGAAAAAGACGATGTTCGAAGCTTGATTCTTTCAAGGATGAAGCGTCAATCAACCTTAGAAGTTGACACTGAAGGATAATTAAAGGTAAGGAGGCGCACCATCATCCACACTGGCCAATCTTCACGCCAACAAGCCCAAGGGTACGAAACTGAAGATGAGGTCTAAGACGTCTTCCATATCACGATCCAAGAATACTAAGAAGACGAAATCCCTGAGGAGGACGTCACTCATGCACCACTACAGCTTGACGATGGGGGGCAAGCCACGGTTGATGATCTCAAGGAGCTCAACTTAGGCACAAACGAGGAACCAAGGCCTATCATTGCAAGTGCACTACTAAGTGCGGACGAGATCGAGGAGTACTACCAACTGCTCTTGGAGTACAAAGACGTCTTTGCTTGGACCTACAAAGAAATGCCTGGCCTTGACCTTACCATTGTTGTGCATCATCTTGAAGTCAAGCCCGGAACATGACTAATCAAGCAAATTCAAAGATGTTATTGATCCGAGCTCATCCCACAAATTGAGGTTGAGATTGACAAGCTAATCGAAGCAAGCTTCATTCGAGAGATGCAATACCCTAACTGGATATTCGACATTATGATTGTCTTTAAGAAATCTGGACAAATACATGTTTGTGTAGACTTCCAAGACCTCAACAATGCTTGCACAATGGATGACTTTCCCTTACCAATCATCAAAATCATGGTGGATGCAACCACTGGCCACGAGGCACTATCATTCATAGACGGTTCCTCTGGGTACAATCATATATGCATGGCTCCCGAAGACGATGAACTAATAGCCTTTCGCACTCCAAAAGGTATCTACTACTACAAGGTAATGCCCTTTGGCTTGAAGAACGCTGGAGTTACATATCAACGCACAATGTAGAAGATCTTTAATGACATGCTACATAAAAACGTAGAATGTTACGTAGACGACGTCGTTGTCAAGATAAAGAAGAAATCCAATCATCTGAAGGATATACAAATGGTGTTCGACAAATTACGACACTACAACCTCAAGATGAACTCGTTGAAGTGTGCATTTGGTGTCACCTATGGGAAGTTCCTCAACTTCATTGTCAAGCATCGTGGCATTGAGGTGGACCAATCAAAGATTAATTTAAAGCACGCCCGAGCCAAGGAATCTACACGAGTTAAAAAGTCTACAAGGACATCTAACCTTCATTAGGCGCTTCATGTCTAACCTTGTTAGACGCTATCAACTGATAGGAGCATATTTATGCGCCTTAGTTTAGCTTGTTCTTGTGCATTTATAGTGTTTTTCCTTAGTAAAGTAGTCTTTTAAGCTAGTTTTATGTGTTTTCAGGTTCTAAGGGCAAAGTATGCAAAAGGATGCATTTTGGAGCCTTTTGGAGCAAAATTGGGCTAGAATGGAGTTCATGCATATGAAGCACAAGGGATGGACGAATTTGAAGGATTGATGAAGCTAGGAAGGCGTTTCAAAGTTGAAGAATTGAAGATACAAAGTTTCCTAGTTGAAGTAGGAAAGGGCTTAAACGAAGGATTCCTAAATGAAGAAGGATTCCTAATCAATGTAGGAGTCCTAATTGAAGATGGATTCCTAGACAAATGAAGTTTCCTACTCAAGCAAGGGTTCCTATGTGAAGAAGAAGAGTTAAAGTCAAAAATCAGCTCAAGATAAGGAATCTTATCCAAAACCTCATCCATAACCTTATCTTAGCTTATCTTATCCAAACCAACCTTATCCTATCCTATCTTATCCTAATCCTAAACTATCCACATTCCAGCCATTTAGGAGGGTTTCTAACTAGATTAAGATGCTTAAAATGGGATTTCTAGAAGACCTAATCTTATCCTACATAAATGGCGCCTAGAACCTCTTTAGAAGCCCCTAAAAATCTGCCTTGTATTATCCTTCTAGAAACCACACTTTGTGCCAAATTTTCTACCCTATTTCCTTTGGGATTTTGGTTTCTAGAAGCCTTATCTTTTCACACTCTTTGTGCTGCACCTTATCTCCCATTCCTTTTGGGTTTTTTTTACTTGTTTTCCTTGTAGGATTGTATGTTATTATCCTATGCAGTTTAGGCCTTTAAAACCTTGTCCTTTGCTACCTAGGAGAGGAGATTTTCTGCCTATATATACAACCCATTGCCGCACCCTTTCATTCACCACCTCTCATACACATTCATTCATCCCATAAGTTCAGAAATTCGTCCAAACACTTCTCCACACCTTTGCCGCACCATTCCCTTCCCCTAAACACTACTACATCCATCCATAACCATTCTCCACCATCCATAACCTCAAAGAACCTGTCCCTAGACCTTTGCCGCACCAAGGAGGAGGAGAAGGAAGCTCGGAAGTTCGTGCAATTCAAGTCCGCGTCGCTGGAATTTCTAGGTGTTTCTTTTCCTTTGCTTTCAATGTTTAAATTCAATTCTCTTTGTTTTGTGCGTATGAGGAACTAAACCCCCCCTTGGCTAGGGGGGGATTCGAAATACATGTTTATGCTTGCGTTATGATTTGATTACTTCTAATTGCGTTTCATAAGTTGTGAATTCAATTTACTTATCTATGTGAATTACATTGATTTGTGTGTGTTGGTTGAGAGTGCATGCTTAATTATCATGCATAAATTGAATGCTAGGATATAAGGAAATTTCACCTAATCGTTATGGACTTATATTCACAAGTAGTAAAGGTTGATGATCTCAATCGCGTTAAGTAAATTCTTGGCATAAGTTTCATGCAATCATAGTAACAAGTGCTTCGTCAATGCTTATGGTTTTCATAGAACTTAATGATTCTTGCTTGTATCTCTATTATGCAATCATGTAGGGGACTTGTGGGGAATGTTTTGGGTTGTCGTATGCAATCATCCAATTCAATAACGTTAGGAAAATCTGAAGGTTAATTTAAGCGGACCTAATTAACTTGGGGCGTTGAGAATTCATGGTTTATTGAAAAGCAATTGGAAATCGTTTTATATGCAAGTGTGACGTGTGTGGAGATGAACCCCTTAGCTAGCCTTCCATTCATCCATTTAAACCAAATTCGTTTTCAAAACTGTTTTGTTTTACAAAGTTTATGTCTTGTTTTTAAATTCGTTCAAACCAATTCCCCCTTTGTTTTAAAGTGTCAAATTAGTTAGTGAGTGTTTTACTTTGTGTTTTTAAGTGTTTTGATTCAAGTTAAAACCCAAATTCGTCCAAATTGGTGCTTAGTGTCCAAAACTGCCCAGATTGTGTTTTTAAGGCAGTTTTGAGTGTTTTGGTGCTATTTTGAGTCTTTTGGTTTGTTTTGGTGTTTTAAAGTTTAGTTTTGCATTCTTTGAGTCTAGTTTAGTGTTTTAAACTTGTTTTTACATTTTTGAGTCAATTCCAAGTGATTTTGCAATCCCTCCTAATCCCCGGCCTAGAACGATCCCTACTTACATTCCATACTACAATTGATAAAAAGAGGGTTAATTTGAGTGTCAACATAATTTTCACATCATCAACCTTTCAGTCGACTCATGAAAAAGGACGCTCCATTCATATGGGATGGCGCATGTCGCAATGCCTTCGAAAGCAAAAAAAGGTACCAGGCCAGCCTACCTATCTTAGGTGCACCGGTTCTTGGAAAGCTACTCATCCTATACATTGCCACAGAATAAGGTTCCATTAAAGCACTCTTGGCGCAAGAAAATGAAGACTGAAAGGAAAAAGCACTCTACTACCTATGTAGAACTCTCACTGGTGCCAAGCTTAACTACTTACCAATCGAGAATATGTGCCTTGCCTTAGTCTTTGCCATCCAAAAGCTAAGATACTACATGCATGCTTACACTATCCACTTGGTTGCTAAAGCTGACCTTGTCAAATACTTCATGTCCAAACCAATTTTGACAAGGCGACTAGCTAAATGGACATTGTTTCCCAATTAGTATGAGATCATCTATGTCCTAACTAAAGCCATCAAAGGACAAGCATTAGTGAAATTCCTTGCCGACCATCCAATCCCAGCCGATTGGAAAATCTCAAACGACTTGCCTAGTAAGGAAGTGTTCTCCATTGACATCTTCCCGACATGGACAATGCTCTTCGACGAATCTGCATTAGCAGACGGAGCGGGGGCAGGAGTAATATTCTTATGGCCAAAAAAAAGTACTACCCTATTCCTTCTGACTAAGCAAGTATGCTCCAACAACGTCGCTGAGTACCAAACACTAATTATTGGACTCTAAATGGCGATTGACATGAAAATCACAACCCTAGAATTGTATGGCGACCCCCGCTCATAATCAATCAACTCTTGACTAAATATGAAGTGAGGAAAGTTGATCTCGTCCTATATTTTCGGTTAGTAACTCAACTGCTATAAAAGTTCGAGGCCGTGACGTTAGAACATGTGCCAAGAAAAGAAAATCAAATGGCGGATGCTCTCGCTAACTTAGCCTCAAGTATGGCACTAGGAGAAGACGAAGTTGTAGACGTGTCAGTTTGCCAAAGATGGGTGATCCCACTCGTCACTAAAATGCCATTAAATGACACAAACGTCATCTCAGTACTTCTAGTTGACACTGAAGACTGGAGACAACCGTTGATCGACTATTTAGAGCATGGAAAGCTTCCGAACGATCTTAGACACTGCTCTGAAATACCTCGATAAACACCTCGCTTCCTCTACTATAAAGGAACACTTTACCGACACTCTTTTAAAGGAGTACTTCTAAGATGCCTAGGTGAGGAAGAAGTTAATCAAGCCATGGAAGAAGCACACTCAAGTGTATACGAAGCGCATCAGTCTGGACCAAAGCTACACTTCTAGCTCAAAAGAATGGGCTACTATTGGCCAAGCATGGTGAAGGATTGCCTGGAGTACGCCAAAAGGTGCCAAGTCTACCAATTCCACGCCAACTTCATACATCAACCGCATGAGCCATCACACCTTACTGTTGTTTCATGGCCATTTGACGCATGGGGATTGGACGCCATGGGACCAATCACAACAAAATCATCTACCGGAAAAGCCTACATCCTAGCTGCAACAGACTACTTCTCCAAGTAGGCTGAAGTCATGCCCCTAATGTAAGTCAAGAAGGAAATTGTCGTCCATTTCATCAAATAGCATATCATCCATCAATATGGTGTGCCTCACTACCTCATCATTGACAACAGAAAATAGTTCTCTAACCAACTCATGGACAAGCTCTGCGAGAAATACAAGTTCAAACAACACAAATCTTCCATGTATCATGCTCTGGCGAATGGTCTAGCTGAAACATTCAACAAAACGTTGTGCAACCTCCTAAAGAAGCTGATCGGCCGAACAAAGAGAGACTAGCATAAAAGAATAAGCGAAGCACTTTGGGTATATAGGACAACACATAGGACACCTACCCAAGCTGCGCCTTATTTTCTCATATATGGTGTGGAAGCTGTTCTGCCACTCAAAAGTCAAATCCCCTCACTAAAGATGGCTATGTAAGAAGGCTTGACCAAAGAGGAAAATACAAAGCTACAACTTCAAGAGTTGGAAGCACTTGATGAAATGAGGCTCGAAGCTCAACAACACTTGGAATGCTACCAAGCACGGTTATCCAAGGCATTGAATAAGAAGGTCCGCCCAAGGTCTTTCCAAACTAGAGATCTTGTCTTCACATTACAAAGGCTTATCATCACAACTCACAAAACAAAAAGAAAGTTCACATCAAAGTGGGATGAACCTTATGTAATACAAGAGGTCTACACCAACGGTGCCTACTTAATCATGGCGGAAGACATCTTGAAGATCGGCCTCATCAACGGCAGATTCTTGAAGCGCTACTACTCATAAAATAGACACAAAGCTCCTTGCCTACATGATCCTAAAATGCACACGGCACAAAAACTCATCGCCTTCACGAGCCTAAACTGCACATGGCACAAAGCTCCTCATCTGCACGAGTTAAAACTACAACACGGCACCAAATGCTCCTGGCCCGCAAGAGCATAAACTGTGTACGGCAAAACAAACCAAAATCACCATCAAAATCATCATCAAAATCACCACCAAAATCGTCAAAAAAAAAATCCATCACTCCTTTGAACTACGTTATGACTTGATCCCTCATCAACCGAGGGTACGTAGGAAACTTAAAGCTTCAAAACATCAAGTACAATCACATCATCAACAAAAACACAAACCCTTTGATGAATAAAGAGAAAATTCAAGAATGTGAATACTTTATTTCTTTAAAGGAAGAATTTGGCTACGAAGCCTTATTACAAAATGAGCAAAAGCAAGCTTCGACAAGTCCTCTTCTCAATGGGCACTTCGCGAGGTCCTCCAATGGGCACTTCAAAATCCTCTTCTCAATGTGACTCTTGATGTCCATAGCTGCGTGAAGGCTGATGCGATGGCTGAGCTGCTCAGTGCCACTAAGGTTTAGGCCTCTAAGAGAGATCTCGGAGCTAGCTGGCAAAGGTGCTGGATGCATAACGGGCTTTTGCATACCTTCACCTACACATGGAAAACTTGGACAACTTGGCAGATTTGGAACAAGCTCTGCACTAGGCAGATTCCCAATCTCCTCGTTTGTAGGTAGATTCCTTCCAAATAGAACCTCCGTAAAATAATGAATGCCCATGTTTGCCAAATCAATGGAATAAGAAGGTACAGCCTCAAGAAGACAAAGAAAGGTGTTAAAAGTAAAAGCTAAACTAAGGAATGCAGAAGAAATCATACGAAAGAAGGAAATACATACATCTTTCTCAAGTAATACACAACCGTCAAACTAAGGAGGTCTATACACTTTCTTCTTCTTATGATGAAAATTAACGTCACTGTCATCCTGAGCACCTTTAAATGGTCGCTTGTTCAAAACTTGTTGATGCTATCGCAAAACAAGTTCATCTTTGTGCAAATCAACTTCATCACCAACCTCTTCATAAGCATCCGCATTTTGAAAAGATAAGCACGGGCGTTGAGGAGCTAAAATCAAGGTCTACCTTGCAAAGGATCTACACTCGTGCAATCAAAAGGTGCTAGCTACGTATGAACCACATAATAACCTTTTCTCGACGCATCATGGCATGAACGAGAAAAATTGGTGCCACTTGCCATCCCTAATTCTTCGTGGTGGACCTTTGACCACCAACCTACAAAGGCACAGGTCACTGGATTAATCTTGAACTCGTTCTTGGCAGGCAGGATGATAAAGGCATTTGTGCATGCACGGGTACAAGACTCCCAATGTGTTTTCCTTCAACTTGCCTGACACATGTTGGACAAAACCAAATTGTCTGCTGAAATGGTGAGGGTTATACGGCTGAACAATACATCGGTCTCCTTGTCATAAAGAAACATACCTCGAGCAAAGACTTGTAAGATAAGACAAGTCTGAGAAACGGAGGTGCGAAACATCATTGAGTCATTGTCATGTCGAGCCAACCCTTGCTAGATGGTCCATTCTCAAACCTTCATAGCTTCTAAATAATGTCTACATCTGCAAATCATCAAGGCTCTTTGCAGAAAGCACGCCAGAGTACTTTTTCATCAATGGCCCCAGCTTGGGCAAAGTTGGTGAGAAGGCCCCGACTTGTCTAAAGTCGATGAAGAAAAATGAGTGCCTAAGTACTCACCCAAGATATGGCTAAAACCGGAATAGCAAGGCTGAAAGATTCACCTTTGGAAACTCCGAGATGGATAAGGTTGACGTCGTCTTTGGGGAAAACAAACTTACAAAGCCAATAAGCTAAGAAAGCAGCTAGGAAAGATTCTTCCACGTGCTCTGATGCTACGCCAAGATCCTCAAATGCTTTCAATTCGGTAAGGGAACGATGCCTAGTTGAACCAATGGCACCTGACGGGTCTGAGTCTCCCTTTGGCTTAGTAGTCTTGTTGCGGCCAATTTTCTTCGAAGGTTTCTTGTACTTCATGGCATCCCAATACCAAAATCGGATCCATGAAGAAATCTTCACATCTGACATACCCTAAGCCTCCTGGGAAAGCTTGTGATATGCCCAAAAAAAATAGTGGCAACTTGTAGGCAATCCTCGACTATTGCGATGAGAAAATTCCTCCACGCTAGGAACAACATGAAAATTTTCTTGAAGGGCCATAGAGGCTTGATCTTGAAAAAATAATTCATTTCTTTCAAGATCAAGCCTCTACGGCCCTTGAAAAAAAAAAATTCATTGCTTTCAAGATCAAGCCTCTACAGCCCTTGAAGAAAATTTTCATTTCTTCCAAGATCAAGCCTCTACGGCCCTTGAATAAAAAATCTCATTGATCAAGTCTCTACAGCCCTTGAAGAAGAAAAAATTCATTTCTTTCAAGATCAAGCTTTGATGACCCTTGAGTAAGCGTACTCTCTCATTATTATTAATGCTAGCCTACATCATATCATTGTGAGGTGGGCTTGGTAATAGTGAGCCTCCCATACCCTACTAAGAGTTTCCTCCAAAAACTCTCAAATTCCGATGAGGGATATGGAATTTGCCAAAAATAATGGGTGGTGCTATTTGATTTAAAGACCCTTATCAAATAGATCAATCAATTTATATTCGTTATATATTTATTTATCGATATATTTGCAAACACTATCCAAAACTTGACAAAGAAAAGCCGAAGGCTTTAGTTTCCGGACTTGGTACCACAATCCCATAGATTGTCTTGAATAGATTGTATATGTACCTAAGTAGTCTTATCCTCACAATCTTCCTATTGATAATGTATCACTGAAAGAACATGTTAGATAAGTCTATCATAAAGAGGTCAACACAAACAACAAGTGCTTATTCCTTTGTTGTATGAACAAAGAAACTTATGAAGATTAGCAAAAAGACATGGACACTTTTAGTGTCATAATTTTTCCATTACAAATAATTGTATGAAGAAATAAGAGTTGCTTTGAACACCCCTTAGTTAATGCAAGCACTAGTGCTTGTTTATTTGTTAAATGAACAAGGAACTTGAGAAGTAAGCACAGGGGCATGAACACTTTATGTGCCATGATTCTTCACTTACAAATTGTTGTATGAAGACATGAGAGTTGCCTTGAACAACTTTTGAAAGTTTTTTTAGAACATATGGTTGATTGACTAAAATAGTCCATCAACATGGACTTATGACGATTTTGAATCATTGAGTGTTGGAAGTGTTAAACCACTTCAGGAGATGGAAACTAGGCAAGGACTTTACCTTTGAGTCCCTATCCAAATGGTTCACTAAGTTTATAGTAAACTATATAGTGAACAATAATCACACGCTCTTCAAATCATTTGATGTGTATAACACAATTGAAATAAGTATCAAGAGAGATAGTGGGAGTGTAGGGACCATGACTATTGTAGTCAATGGAGAAGTCAAATGAAGAAGGCGAAAAAACTCCAAGGGAACAAACTTTCTTTATGAAATGATGGACATTGGAAGGGGTATTTGCAAGAAATGTATTGCAAGTATCAAGAACATGCCTTTCGAAGGTGTTGTAAATTGTTCTTGGATAGTTCAAAATAGTTGGTTCTTCTACTTGAATGCTTGATTCCGTATTAGTAACTATGTTTTACATAATACTACTCATGTTGTATGACATTCACCGAAGATCGCTCTCGGTTGGACTATCGTTTATTTTGAATAAACACAAGTCCGAATACTTTGCAAAAGGTTTCAAAGAATTCAAGATTGTAACTTGATGAGTAAGACGTCTAAAGTATTTACCTCCTTAGATTTGATCCAAGGAAAAATAACACTTTAGAAGAGTTTCCTTGAAAGATATCAAAGAAAGTAGCATCATAAGATAATGGATTTCTCCATTAGGAGAAGAATGAACTTGAATAATATGTAGTTCGTTGAATGTTATCAATTACCCATATATAGGATATATATATATATATATATATATATATATATATATATATATACACACTTCAAAGACAATATGATTGTCAATTAGAAGATCTTCCAAAATGTTTCATAACTCCAAAGGATGTAGTTGGAAAGAAAGACATGTTTTAATCATGTTAAGATTTGGGGTTGTGTGCTAATAAGCAATATTTGTTTGAGAACAATCTTGTGGGATGTCCTTAAATTAACCTTTGGATATCACTTCTATAAACCAACTAACAAATGTTATTTGTTGAGTAGTTCATTGTAATCCTACAATAGGATTTGCCTAAGATAGAGCAAATGAACAAGAGATAGAACTCAAAGAATGGGTTCTTTAAGAGACAAGATGATAATCAACAAATATAACAAACTAGTTCCTACCACTAGCTCCAAGGTAGTCAAGAAGGATCTATAAACCATCTCAGTTGAATGGTTTGAACTTTATGACTATGTCATAGAGTTACACCTCTTAATTCGAAAGAAAAATAATGAAAATCCTTATGACTACATTGAGTGTATATACGACACATACTCAAGGAAATGGTACAGTATCATTTGACCAGAAATAGTGAAACTTTCATAGCTAATTGGTAGCTTAAGGTGACTACAATCAAAGAGATTGGTTGACTTGGAAGAAACCATTTTTGACGTAGTCTTGGTTTCTATGAATTCAAAGATTGCTAACTACAACTAAACCGTGATTCTATGTTGGGACATAATATGGGTTTCCGAAACCATTATCAAGATAGTCTTGATAATATATGTCTAAGACTAGGAATCACAAGACTTGTAAGTTGTAGAGATCCATCCATCATGAATCATAGCAAGCTAGTGGGAGCTACAAGCATCTTATGAGAGAAAGATCAAATCGTTTGATTCCTCAAAGATGTAAATGAATCTTTTGTTTACTAGGCTTACAAAAGATTAGTGGGAGCTAATCATATTCCGAAATGTGAACATATATATGATATATTAATTTTGGAAATGAAAGATTAAAGTTATGATTTTAAATGTTCTATAATGATAGAATGTATATGGGAGACATAGTCTATATACATGGGATGGAAATCTATAATGATAGATTTCAAGATATAATTGGATTATCTCAATCCCAATTGATAGACGATAGATGTAGGAAGTTTCTCGAATGATAAACTTCAAATGAAAGGACAATTCCAATCAGACCTAGAAATTGCTATTCTAAAAGGGAATGTACCATTTTGAATCCCAAAGAAGGATAATGCATAAATAGAATCCTTTATGCATACGCAGAAAGGTGATTTACGCTAATTCATATTGTATGAAAAATGGTGATATGACTTGTACCAAGATCGGTACAAGACAATATCAGTGCAAGCCCAGGATCAAAACCATGGCAACTGTCAAGTGAGTCCTTAAGTATTTAAGAAATACTAAAGGATAGATTCCTCAAGAATGAGGAAGAATTAGAGTAACGCAATGGAAGTGTAAGTGTATTAGATTATGAATCTAATATCGTATCCATCATTGGATGTCTCTTCATTATGAATGAAGAGATAATTGGATATCTCTTTATTATGACTAAAGAGATATTTGTGTGGAAACATTATAAGTAGTGACTTTAGTGTGTTCCATCATGCATGCAAAATAGATCGTCATATAGAAGCTTACAACAATGTTGTATGGATGGGAAAGTTCATTTATGAACTCTCCATTCGATTCCAACCAAAAAGTGTCACTAGTGTACACACACTACGACACTAATGGGGCAATAGCTCAAGCCAGGGAATCAAGGTCTTATCAAGATCAGAACTCAAAAGAGACTGAACCACATGATTAGGAATCATATATGATGGTGACGTTGTTATTCTCAATGTTGCTTCTATGGATAACATATAGATATCCTTATCTAGGCCTACTAGTCAATCATTTATGAAATGAATTCAAAAGAGGTATCATCACTGATGACCAAGCTGATTGGCTCTAGTGCAAGTAGGCAAATGTTGAAAATGTGCCCCAAAACAAATCATATGATGATACTTTACGGACATTTCACATGTTAAACTAATCTAGTTTAATATAAAGGGCAAAGGTTGTCTCATATAAATGTTATATGCTTAAACAATAAGTCCAAGGAATATGTAATTGGGAAAACATGATCTAAAGAAGTTAGATTCATGAGACCATTCTCTTTCGTATACATACCCTAAACGTTCCTGTTCATAGGATTTCCAATTGGGCATTGACAGTCCGTTAAGGTCAATACGTGCTATGTCTTCTCTTAGGGAGAGTGACTGGTCTTGAGTCATTGGTGTGACTGACACCAAGACAAGCATGTAGGTTCTCCATAGAGAATGAGTCCAATGAACACGATCAACAATGAGTTCTCATATTCATGTCACATAAGAACTCATGGTTGGGATAATGCAAAGTAGTCTTTTGACCTAAGGCATCATAATTGTCATATGCTTAGGTCATTGATTTTGACTATATTTGTCAAAGGGTGTCCATGGCATAGTTAGGATTAAGCCATTTAGCCATAGAGGCAAGTGATTGCGCAATAAGGGATCTCTAACCTTCAAACCATTTGAGGGAGAATACACTATGATATGATTAAGAATCTCTGGCAAGAGTATGAATGAGATTTAGGAAGTCAGTCCAAATCATGTTCAAGGTAATCATATAAGTAAGTGAATCACATTGGATAGAAGACATGAACAAACTATCAAACCAAACAATGTGGTCAAGAGTATTGTATTAGAGAAAGACCGTATTGTAATGTAATCCCAAACTGAATAGGTTCTCCACCTCTTTTGATTAGCTTGGATAGCCATGACATACTGCTAGGTGTCACTCATGATTTGTGGAAGCCTTAAAGGTGTATAATCACTAAAGAGTTCTAATCGTCCACTACCTCGCTAAAAGGAACCTAATGGATCGTACATCGAGTAAGGTAGAGATTGAATAAACAACAGAGATGAGTAAGGATAATTAAATGGTTTAATTATTTATGGCTAGGATTAATTAATATGTTAATTAATCAAACAAATAAGTTCGTTATAGACCTCGAGCCTCAAGGCCCAATGGGATTTGAATGTCAAAGTCCAATAACTCAAGTTGTATGACAACTTGAAAACACAAAGGGCTTCAAAGCCCAAGTGACCTATAATGGCCGGCCATATAGAGAGGGGTAGTGAACTTGCCTTAATTGCAAGTTTGCCACTCCATTGTGAGGTGTTATAAAGGCAACTTTATAGCCATTTCATACTTAGGGTTTTCTTAGGAGAAAAGATGAGAACACAAAGCTCTCTTGACTCTCTAGGAGGCCGGTCACCTAATGGGGGATGGGTTTTCTTAGGGTGGCCGGTCATACTTAGGGTTTACTTAGGGTTTTCGTAGGGTGGCCGGCCACTTAATGGGGGATGGGAAGTCTCACCCACATGCACAAATTCAATGCAAAGTAGAAAAAATCCAAATTTGCTTGTCACTTGGTTTTGGCATTAAATGGTTTTAATGAAAGAGTGATGGAAATATCCTAGACAAGTCTAGGGTTTTATAAGTTTTAATATGGTTATGTATGGTAAGAACATCATCCAAAACCATGAAACCATGCATGAAAACCAACTAAAAAAACATTTTCACCCAAAACCAAACTTTGAACACCAAGAACAAAACCATGAACACTTTTTCAAGATTTATGTATTCTTGGTGATTTTTCAAACCCAAAAACTTAAGTGACAAGTTTTCTATTTTCTAGCTTTAAAAAGGATGTGTGAGTGGTTTACAATAAAACACAAACACAACTCAAAACCACCCCCAAAACCGTGCCAACCACAAAGAACAAAACCCCAAATTTTGTTTATGACTTATTCTCCATTCATGCATACAAAACAACTTTTACATGCATATCTTTTCAACTATTGATTTATATTTTTCAACCATTGAAATACAAAAGATAAACATACTTTTAAATGAAGAAATGATATGTCTAACTAGTTCAAAAACTTATTTTTCATTCATGCATACAAAACACTTTTGCATACATATCTTTCTCAACTTTTGACTAACATTTTTCAACTATTGAAAAACAAAAGATAAACATACTTTGAATGAAGCAATAATATGTCATACATAACATTAATACCCATATGCATAAAATCCAAAAGGACACATTATATATAAACTTTTGGCTCTGATACCACTTGAAGGGAAATTTATGAGATTCTAGAATGGGATTTCATAATGACTATCATGCATATACAAATCAAATTTAATATACGAAAGCAGCGAAAGCATTTATAACATATTATCAAAGCTATAGTCATGCAAATCCCCTTCAAAGTTCATAGGTTTATATATAATGCATCAAAACATTTTAAAGAGAAGAACAAAGTGAAGGTTTAGTCTTATACCTCTTGATCTAGACTTGAGACCAAGGATGGACCACCTCTAAGCCCTTTGTTCCTTGAACTCCTTGAGCCTAGCTTCCCTCCTTGCCTCCTCCACTTTGTTAGAATGAGTGCTCCTAGGTTCTCTTCAAGTTTCCAAAGTAGGAAACCTCTAAAGATCCTCACCCACTAGTGTAGTGAGAAGGATGAAGGAATAACCAAAAGGGTGTAAGATATGTTAGTAAAAACACCCCTAAGGTGGCCGGCCTGTGTAATGTTAGAGAGCTATTTTTCTTTTGCCTCTTGGTTGTTTTAACACTTCAAAAACCCTAATGAACAATATCTCTATAAAGTTCTTTATATAGACAAAAGAAAACCTAGTCAACAACTTGACTAAATATCTCACCCTATCCTACCTAAAGTGGCCGGCCCTCTTTGTGTTGTTTGGGCTTTGGGCTTTCATTTATTTCAAGTCATCTAATGCTTGAATAAAAGCCCAATGGGTTTAGGCCCAATGGGCCCAATTAAACCCGAACGTTTCTTTAAGCCCAAAACGATCTTTATCGCTTTTATGATTTCTTTAGACTTTCTAAATTAATCACAACACTTAATTAATCCAATTAATTGTTTCCATCATCCATTAATTACTCACTACAATAGTGTATTGGTGAACAATCTTTTAGGTTCTAATTAGCAAGGCAGTGAGGTGATTGGCACCAATCCAATATTTAATTCAATCACTTAGTGAATTGAAACTTCATTTTAATTCACCTTCTTCTTTGATGACTACATTTAATCATCTAGAAGAACTCACAAGCTATGAGTGACATCTAACCATATGTCATAGCTACCCAAGCTAATGTAGAAGTTTATTCGGAGAACCTATTCCGTTGGAATTACAATGTAATTCGATCCTTCTCTAATACAATACTCTCAATCACATTACTAGGGTATGGATATATAATGTCAAACCCCTAATGTGATTATTCCTTCTTATATGATTCTTTTGAGTCGTATAGGAACGCTTTCCTTTTAATACGCTCGATACTTCGGCCGAAGATTCCCGAATCATATCTTAGAGTATTCGTCCTCTCTTATCGAGGATTAGAGATTCCTTGTTGCGCATACACTTGCCTTCATGACTAAGTGGCTTAACCCCGACTATGCCGTTGACACTCTGATAGAGTGACGTTTGACATAATCAAAGATTAAGTACTTAACCACAAGACAACGACGATGCCTCAGGTCTAAGGACTATTTACATTATTCCAACCATTTGAGTTACTTGCTTGACATGTGAGTAGACCTCTATACAAGTATTCTTGTTCGATTGTGTTCAGTGAACTCATTCCCTCAATGAGCACCTACATACTTGTCTTAGTGTCACAACACGAATGGGATGAGACTTTCCATCCTTCCATTTGAAGCAGACACAGTATGTACCGGTCTATGCATTGTCAGTATCCATCCGACAATCCAATGACCAGGAACCTTTTTGGACATTTGGTTATGTGAAGAACGTCTCTGTAGTCTAACATCATTAGATTACTTCTTCAATCGATCTATTGTCCATGGATACACTATTTAAGACATATATCGTTTATTGAGATAGTCCTAATTCGTGTCTTTGCCATTTGATGTATAAGAATCATCTATACATCCATTCATTTGTCCTGAAAGGTTTCTTCCAAAGATTGACTTTCAGGGCATATTTCCAACAATCTCCCACTTGCACTAAAGTCAATCACTAGTGTATCTTATACATCTTGTTGAGAGAGCTTATGCTCGTAGGTTAACTTGGTTATGTATTAACCCCCTTTTTATTTAAAAGGGATTTTCTTATCAAATGTTTCCAAAACATTTGATGACGTCTCTTTATTGTGTTCGAATATTTTGATGAGACCTTGATTCCATGGCTTGAGCTATCGCCCCATTACGTCGTAGTACACTACTAACGACCTTATGGTTTGGATTCAATCATTGGTTCTAAAAGAACCCCTTCCATTCAAAACACCTTTTGAAGCAGTTTCTAAAACTATATATCGACATATATTTCGTTTGTATACTTTTTACAAACTTTGCTCCAACCTTGAGACCATTGTAGTACAATACTAACAATTCATTCATATGATTAGTACTTCATCCATTATGAAGTTCCATTTGTTAAAATGGCTTATTTTCACTTTGGTTAACAACCTAAGCGAATGCATGCTTCCAGAGTCCCACTCTGATGTTTCTTTCTTTAAAGGCAATAATACTCCATCAGTTGCTTTGGTTATGATCCTGGGATATAGTAATATCTTAAAGTGATAAACTCAGTGGCTTCTTCACCTTTGGATATCTACTTCATAAGTCAATACATGTGTCCCTTTTGTGATTTTATGACACATTCTTTATAAGGGTTATGAAAGTGGCTTTCTATCACATAGGAAAATGCTTTCTTAAATCTTCACCATTTGAGATTTAATTCCCATATAACATTATTGAGATAGCCTTGCTATATCAATAAGTCCAATTTCAAGTCTATACTTCAAAATTGACCGTGTCATGTTTTGTCATTTTTCGAGTAATATCTATGTTTTGTCAAGTCTATTAAATAGACTTTATTCACATCATGTTGCTCAAATTATAACATCACTCCCACTGGCCTTGTCGTAACTTAGCATTCATTCAAAATTAACAATTATATTTTCTTGATTTGAATGCATATTGCTCCTACTAACTTAAATGAATCATACACAAAAGAATTCCTTCTCAAGTAATTCCATGAAATGTGTGACTTGCTTTATCAAGTCTATTCATTTAAATTATATGGTGTCATACACCATATTTCAAGTTTTAGTCATACTAAGACCTTTAATGTAGTCATATAAGAATTATCCAAGTCTTTAGTGGAAGCATAGCTCCTACTAAGGATATAGAAACTCAACCATTCCTTCTAGGTGGTTGATATAATTCATTATCAAAACTACATAGAGCAATATCGTTACATGAGATGTTGAATTTGGTTTGTCTCTTTGTTAAACCATATGTTGTGACTCATTTTGAAACTAATTCCCTTTTGTTTCATCAACTTGTCCATATGCTTTGTTATTTAGCTTGTTCTCATAAAAGAGAATAATGGACAACTCCCAACATATAACCATTTTATGCTAGGTTGATGAAACCAACATTCAAAGACTATTCGTTAGAATGTTACACAACATAGAATTTTAACATTTGAAGAGCTTGAGTCTTTTAACAATGTTTGTACCATACTTGACTAATCCCGAAACTACTGAGCACCGGTCAACGTTATACCGTCAAGAACCCAGAAGAGTTTTCCTTCAACCAGGAGGCTAATCACAATGCGACACGTGTCGACATCAGAAGCCAATCACAGCACGACACGTGTCGACATCAGAAGCCAATCACAACACGACATGTGTCAATATTAAAACAAAACTAAAAACTCTCTTCTATAAATAGGGATCATTCTCCCACAATAATCTCTAATGTCATTTTGTACTAAACTATTCACTAGAACTCATAAAAGGAGAGCTTGGACCTATGTATTTGTGTAAACCCTTCACAATTAATGAGAACTCCTCTACTCCGTGGACGTAGCCAATCTGGGTGAACCACGTACATCTTGTGTTTGCTTCCTGTCCCTATTCGTTTACGTACTTATCTTCACTAGTGACCGAAGCAACCAAGCGAAGATCATAAACCTGACACTTTCTGTTGTACCAAAGTCCTCGCTGATTTTGTGCATCAACATTGGGCGCCGTCTGTGGGAATGACACTTATTCCCACTCTCTTCAGCTTTGTCAAGCTGGTTTCCACCCCTCGTACACTCTCTTTTGGCCAAGCATCTCTCTCCGACATAAGGAGCGAAAGAAGCCATAACACACAGAATGACACCCCCCTTGGACCTAGTATAAAGCAACGAAAGCAGGAAGGAAATAGAGTTACTCTTCAAGCTAAAGTCGATGAGCTAGAGATTCAGAATAAAAAGATAGCGATGAAGAATGAGGTCCTCCAGGAACAATATGAAAAACTTTTTGAGATGCTTCACGAGGCTAGGCATGCTCAAACACATAAGCTCGTCACCCTTGTTGAGGTCAACAATCATCTGAATGCCCCCCAACACGGAGGGTCACCGATATCCAACACGGACATCCCTGATAGGGATCGAGCTACACATCAATGTGATAATCAACATGAGACTTCTCTCAACCCAGCTGCTTCAACCCGAAGCAGAAGAAGTAGAGGAAAGCACCTCTTCACAGAGGGAGTGGAAGGATCAAAAGCCGTCTATCGCGATTGCCGAGACTTCCTAAAGTAACGTCGAGAGAATCTCATCAACATAAGCTCGAAGATCAATGACCCAAGAGTTTCTGAAAGACTCGGTCCTCTTCCACGACCCAGGCCAGCAGCCAATCTAGGGAATGTGCAACAAGTTCCAGAAGAACATGAAGGTACAAAGGACTTGGAAATATTCCGACATACTTACTCTAGGAGTCAGTGTGATGAGTCCAAGGAAAAATCACGCTATCTTGATCAACCTTTCCTACTTACAAGAGGCGATGGGGACTTACGGAAGAAAACTTCAGTGGTGCACGACTCCACTCAGAACCCCCTTGTCCTACAGCTCCTGGAGGAAGTAAACAAGTTGAAGGCTGAACGTCAAGCCGAGATACTTGACTGGAACTAACCCAGGCCTGGCCCCCTCACAAGAAGGATCCTCAACACCCCCCTCCAAGCGAAGACAAAGCAGAAGCTTGACTTACAACTCTATACTGGAAGGGAAGACCCGATTGAACACCTTAACCTCTTTGAGTCCACCATGGTATACCGGAGACACACCGACGAAGAACGGTGCCTTCTCTTCCCCTCCACCCTCTCTGGCGGAGCTTTAAACTGGTATTGCCGTCTTCCACCTGAGACAATAGACTCATTTGAAGAGTTGAGGAAGCTGTTTGTCTCTCAACACATCTTCCAGACCGATCGCTTGCATTCTGCAGATGACTTGTACACTATTCGCCAGAAGCCGGACGAGTCATTACGAAAGTATGCTGGCCGCTTCAGCCATGAGTATTCTCGCTGCGCTGAGGCAGATGACAAGACCGCCCTCAAGGCTTTCACGGCAGGCTTACGTGACTGTTTCTTCAAGTACATGATCAACGCCAACACTTGGAAGACTTACTCTGAGGTGATGGCACAAGCTTACAACCATGCCTCCGCCGAGGCAAGGACATATCAAGGGAAACCCCCTACAGTCACCCCTTATCAGCAAGTAGGGAGTGGAGGCCAGATCCAACCAAATGAGAAGACCCCAACCTTCCAAACGGTAGCAGCACACCCCCCTGCCTCATTTAATGCTTCGCCAAGTCAGCAAACATATCAATCCCAGGGTAAAAGGAAAGATTTCCATCCTCACCAATCTCATTTTAATAAAAAGAATAAGGGGCACTATCGCGATAACTCAGGATATCGTCACAATAACGCTTGTCCCCAGGCAATCAATGCAGTGGACCAATCACGTGCCAAGACAGGCCCTACCCCGAGGTATGAGACATACACACCTTTGAATGCTACATGCGCGTCCATCTACCCCAGTATAGCTCACCTGATACCAAAGCCAAAGCCAAGACAGCCAGATTACAAGTCCACGAAGAACACGGGCGTGTTTTGTTGCTACCACGAGTATAATGGCCATGATGGCGACAAATGCATCATCCTCCGTGATCATATTGAAGCTTTGGCACGTGACGGAAAAATTGATCAGTTCCTCCTTCACCCTCCAAGGGATAACCGTAACCAACGCCAGGTGAATGTGATATATTCCATAAGCGGCAGCACACCCATGTCTGAATCTTCCAATAGGGCCATGAAAAATAGTGAACGAACTTTGAGACCTGGCCATCAAGTGTTTCATGTGGAAGACATCAGGGGAGGCAAGTATCAAAAGCCTAACGGGGATCTAATATGTTTCTACCCTGAGGAAGAAAGAGGTATCATCTACCCTCACAACGACCCGCTGATCGTGGAGGCTCACATAGCAAATTTTGATGTGAAACGAATCCTGATAGACATAGGTGCTTCAGTCAATATCATGTTTGCTGAAGCTTTCAAGGCACTTAATGTAGCTGAACACTTGCTCGATCGCTCGATTTCTCCTCTGATAAGCTTCTCTGGCGATATCGTACAACCTTTAGGGAGTATACACTTACCCATCACCATTGGTACAGGCCCTTACACAGCTACTATTACCACTAACTTCCTAGTGGTCAATTGCCCGACGGCATACAATGTTATCTTTGGGCGCACAGGCATCAATGATCTCAAGGTCATGGTGTCCACACATATGTTGTTGATAAAGTTTCCAACCCCTTTCGGCAATGGATACATAATGGGAGATCAACTTAGTGCTCGATCATGTTACAACACTTCAGTTAAGCAACAACACCTGCATGTCCCCAAGGAAACCTTCTCTGTACATAACCAAGTAGTAAAGACCAGTCAAGATGAAGCCAACTCGGATTTTCATGATAGCGACAGTCAACTCGACGACCCTCAAGATGACTCATTCACCCAGCAAGCACAACCCGCTGAAGAGTTAGAGAATGTCTCTATCTCCAAAGACCATCCAGATCGCATGGTGAAGATTGGCACCACTTTGTCACCACCCCTTCGGTTGTCGCTGATCTCATTTTTACAAGAGAGCGCTGAGGTCTTCGCTTGGTCATATAAAGATATGCCGGGCATCTCTCCCGATATCATCTGTCACCACTTGAGTATTGATCCCAAGACCAAACCAGTAAAACAAAAGCGAAGATCTTATGATGTTGAACGATACGAGGCGATGAAAGCAGAAGTTGAAAAACTCAAGAACATAGGCTTCGTCCGTGAAGTCAATTACCCAACATGGGTAGCAAATGTTGTCCTTGTTAAGAAAAATCCGACCAAGGAAAGTCTCCTGCTTCAAAAGGTCTTGTGGAGAATGTGTGTCGACTACACTGACCTAAACAAAGGATGCCCGAAGGATAGTTTCCCTCTTCCTCTCATTGATAGACTTATAGACTCTACGGCAGGGTGTGAGCTCTTGAGCTTTATGGACGCTTATTCAGGATACAACCAAATCCTCATGAACCCCTCAGACCAAGAACACACGGCCTTCACTACTGACAGGGGACTATATTGTTATAAAGTCATGCCTTTCGGCCTAAAGAATGCAGGAGCAACTTATTAGAGACTGGTCAATTCAATGTTCGCCGAACAGATTGGGAAGAGCATGGAAGTTTACGTTGATGATATGCTAGTCAAGAGCAACATGCTGACCAACACATCACCAACCTATCTGAAACTTTCACCATTCTAAAGAGGTATCGAATGAGGTTGAACCCCAACAAATGTGCCTTCGACGTGGGCTCTGGCAAATTCTTAGGCTTCATGATCAGCCAACGAGGCATTGAAGCTAACCCCGAAAAGATCAAAGCAATCCTCGACATGAAAGAGCCAGTAACTTCAAAAGACATCCAAAGCCTTACTGGCAAGGTGGCAGCCTTAACCAGATTCATCTCTAAGGCCACAGATAGATGTGCTCCTTTTTTTAAAGCACTCAAGGGAAATAAGAAGTACATTACATGGACGGAGGAATGTGCCAAGGCATTCAGGAACCTCAAAGAGTACATGAGTAAAGCCCCTCTGCTCTCCAAACCAGAAATTGGTGACACTCTCATTATCTATCTATCGGTTTCGGCTTCAGCAGTCAGTTTTGTTCTTATTCGAAAGGACAGTGGTGTCGAACGGCCCGTCTACTACGCTAGCAAGGCCCTACAAGATGCGGAGACACGATACTCCAACATTGAAAAATTAGCTCTAGCATTGGTCATGTCTGCTCGAAAACTTCGCCCTTATTTCCAAGCACACGCCATCATCGTGCTTACCAATCACCCTCTTCGACAGATACTCCAGAGTCCTGACACGTCTGGACGAATGATCAAATGGGCGATAGCATTGGGTGAGTTTGACATCTCCTACCAACCAAAACCAGCCGAATAAGGTCAAGCAGTAGCAGATTTCATCGCAGACTTCACATATCCTGTTGACATTGCTTCTACACCTGAAGCAGTAGCTTCATTACCATCGGAAGCTCAGAAAGTAGAATCAACAACCCCAGCATGGAGTCTGTATGTTGATGGCTGATAGACGCATATTTATGCGACTTAGTTAACTAGTTTTCTTGCATTTACGTTATTAGTTCTTAGTTATTTTAGTACTTTAAGCCATTTTCGTGTGTTTGTAGGTCCAAAGGGCTAAGGTAGCAAGAAAGTGCATTTTGGTGCATTTTGGAGCAGTTTTGAGCTTGGAATGGATTACATATGATATGAGCAAGATGGATGGACGAATTTAAAGACAAAAGAGGCTAAGAACATGCTAAAAATGTGGTGAAACAAATACAAAGTGCAAGAAGGGATAGGTTTCTAGAAGGATTGGCCAAATCTTCACTCAAAAAAAACCTCAATGCCGTGGCTTTTACTTCAAAGCAACCAGAAATTTGAGTGATGATGCAATGCCTAACTCACCATGACATGTGAGTGGATGATGCAATGCTTAGCTCACCATGACATGTGAGTGGATGACTCAAAACCTACCCCAACAACAATTCTCCACCATTGCCGTGAGTTTACCTACCCATTCCACCAGAAATTTGTGCTTAAACAAGTCCATCCTCTCCCTATAAATACCATGCAGCAACCTCATTCAATTCATCCAGAAATTAACCATTCTCCAAGCCTTTCCTTGCCTCTCTTACATATCTAAACCCCTTCCCATCCATTCCTCCAAATAACCAACCCTTCAACATCATTCCAACCTTGTTGTTGCGGCAAAAAGAAGGAGAAAAGTCCTTAGACGCACTTGCTATCCAACATGGATCGTTGGAACGTTTAGGTGCTTCTTTCCTTTGTTTTTCAATGTTTAAATTTGTTTATCTTTGTTTTTTAATAATGAGGAACTAAACCCCCCTTGGCTAGGGGGGATTCGAAACCATGTTAATGCTTGCAATATGATTTGATTACTTTTAATTGTGTTTCATAAGTTATGAATTCGATTTACTTATCTATTTGATTGATAACATGTTTATGTATGTTGATTAGGGATGCTTACTTAGTTTGCATGCATAAATATGATGCTAGAGTATAAGGGAATTTCACCTAATCGTTATGATCTTATATTCATGAGTAGTAAAAGTCGCTAGTCACGATTGTGTTAAGTAAATCCTTGGCATAAGTTTCATGCAAATCATAGTAACGAGTGCCTCGTCAATGCTTATGTTTTTCATAGAACTTAATGATTCTTGCTTGTATCTCTATTATGCAATTCATGTAGGGAACTTGTAAGGAATGTTTTGGGTTGTCTTATGCAATCATCCAACCCAATAACTTGTGGAAAAACTGAGGGTTAATTAGTGCAATTCACGGTTAATTTGGGGCGTTGAGAATTAATAAGTTATTGAAATGCAATTGGAAATCATTTTGTATGCAAGCAAGACATGTGTGGAGAAGAACCCCTTAGCTAGCCTTCCATTATCCATTCAACCCAAATTTGTTTAAAATCTATTTAAGTTTTTAGTTTATTCGTTTTTACTTTCAACTTCACCAAACTCAAATCCCCCTTTTACTTTCTTGTTTTAAAATCTTTTGTTTACATTTTTAACTTTGTTTTTATGTTTTTAAATTAGTTTTCAAGTGATTTAGCAATCCCTCCTAATCCCCGGCCTAGAACGATACCCTACTTACATCTATACTACAATTGTCAAAAAGAGGGTTTAAATTTGTGTGCTTATATATTTCGCATCAAATTTTTGGCGCCGTTGCCGGGGATTAGCAACTTTGCTAATCCCTTTATTGTTTCTTTTTTTTTTTTTTTTGTGTGTTTTAATTTTAGTTTTAATTTTATTTGATTTTGTTTATTTCAGGTACTAGTTTATGACTCGTAGTTCTCAACCAGTTCGTGCACATATATCGGAGTTTGACAACAATTTTGAACGAACTTTGAGAAGGAAAAGGAAAGTACCAGAACCTAGTCCACCTAGTTCTAGTTCTGATTCCGAATTTGAAGAAAAGGAGGAGACAGAAAAAGACATGGAAGTGGACAATCGAACAATCAAAGAACTTTCAGCCTCGGGATTGGACAATGCTACGCCTCTATGCATCCAATACCCCGCAGCAGCCCAAGGAAAGACAGAAGAATTTGAATTGAAGTCAAGCTTGTTACACCACATTCCGAAGTACCATGGGTTGTCCATGGAAGATCCTAACAAACACTTGAAAGAATTTGAGGTGGTGTGTTCGAGCATGACCCCCGTCAATGTCGATGGGAGTATTTTGAAGATGAAAGCCTTCCCTTTTTCTCTCTTGGAAAAGGCGAAGGATTGGTTGTACGAATTGGTGCACGGAACCGTCACATCATGGGAAAGCATGAAACGAGCCTTCTTGGAGAAGTTTTTCCCAACTTCTCGAGTCATCCTCCTACGGAAAAGGATAAGTGGAATTCAACAAGAGGAAGGTGAATCTTTTCCTACTTTTTATGAACGTTTTAAATCTCTTGTTGCTTCTTGTCCACAGCATCAGATGAAGGAGGAACTTCTTTTGCAATACTTCTACGAGGGGCTACTACCTATCGAACGTCAAATGCTAGATGCCTCGGCAGGAGGAGCCTTGGTGGACAAGACCCCCACGGCAGCAAAGACTTTAATTTTCAACCGTGCGTTGAATGCTCAACAATACGAAGGCGTTGGACAAAGGAGTAACCCACGGCCACATCAAGTCAATGAGGTAAGTGCCATAACCGAACTTCAAAATCAAATGGCTAACTGATGCGAAATATATAAGCACACAAATTAAACCCTCTTTTTGACAATTGTAGTAAAGTATGTAAGTAGGGATCGTTCTAAACCGGGGATTAGGAGGGCTTGCTAAAACCTCTAAACTAACTCAAAAACATAAAAACAAAGTTAAAAACGTTTGAATAGACTTAAAGAACTCAAAACAGGTTCACAAGACTCAAAATAACTTAAAGACACTCAAAACTGCCTAAAAACACAAACTAGGCAGTTTCTGACTCTAGCACAACTTTGGACGAAATTTGGGTTTTGACTTGACTCAAAACACTCTAAAACACAAACAAACAAATTTTAAACACTTTGAAACAAGAAAGTAAAAGGGGGATTTTAGTTTTGATGAATTTGAAACAAACAAACAAGTTATAAAACTAGGAAGATTGTAAAACAAATTTAAGAAATAAGATGATGGATGGATTAGTTAGAGGTCCGTTCTTCACACATGACACACTTGTATATGAATTGATTTCCAATTGCTTTTCAATAAACTATGAAACTCAACACCCCAGATTAACCGTGATGCACTAATTAATCCTCAGATTTTCCTTGATTTATTGAATTGGATGAATGCATACGACAATCCAAATTATTCTCCAAAAGTCCTCTACATGAATGCATAATAGAGATACAATCAAAGATCATTACGTTCTATGAAAATCATAAGTGTTAACGAGGCATTCGTAACTATGAATGCATGATACGTTTGCCAAGAATTCAATTAACGCGATTGTGACTAGCAACCTTCACTACCAATGAATATAAACTTGTAACGATTAGGTGAAACTCATTTATATTCTAGCATCTAATTCATGCATGAAAACTAAGTATGCATCCTTAATAAACATACAAGAATTAGTTATGAATAAAATAGATAATTGAATTGCAATCACAACTTATCAAATCACAATTGGAAGAAATCAATTTAAATCTCAAGCATGTTCATGGCTTCAAACTTCCCCCTAACTAAATAGGGGTTTAGCCACTCATACTTACAAAGCAAAGATAAACAAATTTAAACATTGAAAACAAAAGAAAGAAAACACCTAAAAACGCTCCAACAATCCAATTTGAATGGCAAGCACGTCCAAGATCCTTCTTCTTCTCTTTGTAGCGGCACAAGGTGTGGTTTGATGGATGAGTGGTAAATTATGGTGGTGGATGGATATAGGTGGGTTATGGTGAAGGGTGGATGGGTGGATTGTGTTCTCTTTGGTTTTCTTCCTTGCATGTGTGTGTTGTCATCTTTGTTTCTCCTTTGCACATGACATGTGCTGTCCATGTTTAGATCCCCTTTGCATTTGCACACACTTGCTTCATCATTTCAACCACAAAACACACCATTTCCTTCCCCCTTGCCGTGTATGTCCCTTTTACTTTGCATGTGGGCTTCTTTGCATGTGTTTTCTCCCTCTCTTGCCTTGAGTTTGCATGTGGGCTTCTTTGCATGTGTTTATCCTTGCAATTACACACACACACTTGCACACACAAAAGCCCAAAACGTCCATCCTCATGTCTCCATGTTTGCACCATCCAATCTTAGCCCAAAAATGCTCCAAAATGCATCTTCTTGCATCCTTGGCCCATAGAACCTACAAACACACAAAAATGGCTTAAACTACTAACATAACTAAGAACTAAGAACATAAATGCACGAAAACAAACATACTAAGTCGCATAAATATGCTCCTATCAAATTCCCCCACACTTAGCTTTTGCTAGTCCTCGAGCAAAACAAAGAAACAAAACATAAGAACAAAACAAAACCTAAACCTTCCAATATTTACCTTAGGGATTTTCAATGCAACATGACATGCAAAAGATCATCATAACCACATATTTTGGCCTTCCCTACCCTTGAGCACATACTTAATCATAGTCACCACATACTAGTTCACATATAACCAATTAAAACTATGTTTTGAATGTAGTAACATGCCTTAGAGAATCTGCTCAATTCCTTACAAGATACACTCTTATTTTCACTCCGATTTTCTGACTACACACCCTACACTAGGTGTATGTGAGAAGATTGATGTAAACATGAAAACGAACACTCACATATGTTTATAGCAAAGAAAGCAATTTCTGGAGTTATTAAGCATGTATAGATATGATCTCATGACTGGAATGCTACTACTTAGATGCGAGAACCAGGGACACCATATGCTCGTACCAATCCCAAACTCCACATATTGAAACGCATAACACTCAAGATTGAAGTTAAGGGTTGTAACGGGGTTAGGGGTGATTGGCTAACAATGAAAGGTAAGGAAACAAACGTTTTTAAAGCATAATAAGCAAAGTAATGAAATTGATGCTTAGAATTCCCTTTGAATGCAGCAACTAACTTTAAACACAATGGGGTTATTCATTCAACTTTTTAGGGCCGATTTCAACTATAAACAACACTTGTGAGTCTTTCCTCACTTATTTCAAACTCTTTTTCTTTTTTTTTTCTTTTTCTTTTCTAACCCGTGCCTTATTACTTTCTTTTGGCACACAAAACACAAAAATCTCATTCCCCCATACTTGTTTTCTGCATAAAAACAATCAAAAGGAATTCATTTTAAGTCATGCTTCATTATGCTTTAAAAACAAGGGTATGGATAGTCCTAATTTAGGCTAGGTAAGGGAAATGTGGTTTAACAAAGAAAACAGGCTAAACAAGGCTCAACGGGGTTAAACTTAAACAAATATGCACGGGATAAGCTTTTTGGCTCTAGTTCACTACACAACTTCATCTTGAATATGTGTTATGCAAATCAATGTCATGCTTTGAATGGAACGGGCATAAGTTCTAGTATTTGGAACTAAATGATGAAACGCCTTCTAAGTAGCAACCAAGCAAAGAATGATGAGATCATGCAACGACTTTAGAAAACAAAAATGCACAGATTAATAACTCTCCAAAGAACGTATTAGGCTCAAGTCTCTCAAGGTTGTAGTGTTAGTTTGAGTTCCTTCCTTCAAGCATGTTACAAAAACTGATTTTTTTTCTTTGTGATTACATGTGAATTCGTAAACTATAACTATAACCAAGCATAAATCAAGAGCATATCAAACTTCCATCCATGTTTATAACTTTCTTTAACAGTCATGCAATTAACAAACCAAATCCTCATTATTGTGTTGGAAGGTACCCTAAGACACAAACAAACACACAAAAACAACTCTTTTTGGCTTTTTCAAAACAATTTTTTTTCAAACTTTTGTCAAATTTTCGGATTTTTATGTCAAAACATACTAACATGCTTAAAAACACACTAAAAACACTTAAAACAGCAAGAAACAACATTGTAAGTGATAGGTGAATAAAATCCCACGAAAATCATGCAACAGCAACTTGTTTACCCCCCACACTTAAATCTAACATTGTCCTCAATGTTTCAAACATAAACTCACACAAAAGCAAACAAACAAACAACGAGGAAACATGATAAACATGGCAAAGTAAAAGCAACAGAGAGGAGGGTTAAAGAACGCAAACACCTGGTTTTGGAGTCGGAAATTCCTAGGTCTTCTTTATTTCCATGGGTTGCCTCCATCACTAATGAGAACTCTAGGCATGCCAAACCTAGCAAAGATATTAGTTTTCACAAAATCTGCAACAACCTTTGAATCGTTAGTCTGGGTGGCTTTGGCTTCCACCCATTTGGAAACATAATCAACAGCTAGCAAGATATAAGTGAAACCAAAAGATGGAGGGAAATGACCCATGAAATCTATACCCCAATGTCAGAAAACACTATAATAAAAATAAAATAAATAAATAATAAGAAACAAAATAAAGCAATTGGACTGAAAACTTCCCTAGTTGCAGTAAAACCAAGCGATGACCCCCCAAGCTAAAATTCTGTAATCAACTTCAAGGGTGGAAATAACCAAAAGTTCCTGCAAAGAAAAGAAATAATTCAGTTAAGTAACGCAAGAATTGCAAACGAAAAATTGAAAATCACGATAAAAGACAGTGAATAGAACTAATAAGTGATTATTGGTCGTGCTTGTTGACTTTCCACAGCTTTCCTCTTGAACTGGGTGACATTTAGCTTTTTACTTGCAAGTGATGATTTGATGATATTGTACGGCGAAGCTTTGCTCTTTGGGAATGTTGCAGTTCCCTATTTGTTCTCCAAGCAGATGTGGCAGCTTCTCTAGTTCCTCAGCTCGGACTCCTTCCGCTGGGATGATTGTGCAAGCTGCATTCTTCTCTGCTTGTTTCTTCTGTACGTTGTCTCCACATGCTGTTGGTATCATTTTCGCTCGCCTTATCTGTTCTTCAGGTAGATGTGGCAGCTTCTTTGGAAGTACATCAGCAGTGGAAGACGAGTACTCGACAGCAATTTCTCCATGTCCTGCAGGTTAGAACAAAGACAAGGAAAAGGACATGGAGAATGCATGATATGAGATACTCTTGCTTTCAACCTTTATGATATGAAATACTTTTGCTCTGGATGGGTTGTTTGCAGGGGTATCCCAGGGAATGAGGAATACAGTGTGACTCGAGAGGGTTCTTTGGGAATGCATTCTCGGAGATGAAGAAGTGCTGAGAGGGTGTGCCTTTGCTGTGGAAGGCGAAGGTAAATACTTATAGGACTTTTCTTCACAACCGGAACTATTCTCTCACTCATTGTCGGCAGCCGGTGGATGGATGAATAGTACAAATTACGCGCTTTCTGACAAAGCTGCCCGTAATTTCCGCAAAGCTGATTCCTCATTGATATCTGGAATCGGCGCTTCGAGCTCTGAGCATCGTCGATTGTAGAGGTAGCATGTGACACGTGCGGATAAATCTGGAAAAGAAGATTTGCCCGTGGGTTGAAGCCCAGCTTTTGAGAAAGCTAGCGTGTCTTTGACTGTTGAATTTCCCTCTTCGATTTCTGAATTGGTGCTTCGACAAACTGCCCGAGATTTTCGCAAAGCAATTTGCGTGTGACGAGTGACGACACGTCTGGACAAATTGATCTTTTGAAATCCGGGGTTCGGCTCGTGGTTTCTGAGCAAGCCCAACTTTTTTGAGAAATGAAACGCCTATTTTGAGAAAAGAATCCGGCTTTTGAGAAAGGAAACTCCTCTTTTGAGAAAAGAATCAGGCGTTTGAGAAAGGAGCCCCGACTCTTCGATTTGCGAGAGGACGCTTCTCTGAGGAGCGCCTCTTTGATTTCTTCTTTTTATAAAGGCGTTAATTTTGTTCCACAACACACTTGAGCTCCCTCATGTAAACACTCCCTTCTTGCACTTCCAAAATCTTAATCAGTCCGACTCTTTTCTTTCTTTACCACCTCTGAAAAATGTCTGGCCCTTCCGATCGTCGTTTTGACTTGAACATTGGTGAAGAGGCAGCTCCGCCTTCACTAGACAACATATGGCGCCCATCTTTCATATCCCCTACTGGTCCCCTTACCGTGGGGGATTCGGTGATGAAAAATGATATGACAGCTGCGGTGGTGGCCCGGAACCTTGTCACCCCAAGAGATAACAGATTGCTCGCTAGACGGTCTGATGAATTGGCGGTTAAGGAGTCTCTGGCTCTTAGCGTGCAGTGTGCGGGTTCTGTGTCCAACATGGCCCAACGCCTATTTGCTCGAACCCGTCACGTTGAATCGTTGGTGGCTGAAATACAGAGTCTCAAAGAGGAGATTAGAGGACTCAAGCATGAAAATAAACAATTGCACAAGCTTGCACACAATTATGCCACAAACATGAAGAGGAAAATTGACCAGCTGCAAGACACTGATGGTCAAATTTTACTTGATCATCGGAGGTTTGTGGGTTTGTTCCAACAACATCTGCCTTCGTCTTCTGGAGCGGCACCGCGTAGTGAAGCTCCAACTGATCAACCTCTGCCGCCTCCTCCTTCTGTGGCCCCGCCGACTGCTGAAGCACCACCCGACCAATGAATACTATTAGTTTACATCATTGTAAAATATTTGTACTTTTTTGTTTTTTTTTTTATTTTTTATTTTTTTATTTTTTTTTATTTTATTTTTTATGTATTATTATTATTATTATTATTATTATTTTTAAATATGTAAATTAATGTAAAAAGACTTTGTTTAACCTTCCCCCACACTTAAACTAAATAACACAAACTCACAGAAATCAACCAAATAACACAACTAACTGAACAAAACAAAATGAAAGCAGTAAAGATAAGGATGTAAGAATGCAAATCTGATTTGGTTAGCGATTCCAAAGTTTCCCTTCGTTGAATGCTTGGGTTGCCTCCCAAGAAGCGCTTGATTTAACGTCTTTAGCCGGACGAAACTTTCCTTAAAACTCCCCTCGGCTCCAAAGCATGGAATTTATCTTTTAATGGGAGGTGATACTTGAAATGATTCGGCAATGGTTTAAATTCAAGAGTGGGTGCCTGAATCATCAAAATCAGAAACATGTTAGTATAAATTAAAATTAAAATTGGAGAAGATGGCTTACTTTCTTTTTCCGACACAAACTCAATGACAAACACCACATCTTTGAACATTTCCGGGACTTTGAACTTGGCCAGGTCTACTATGATGGTTGTGGCTTGTCCCGGGTCATCAAACTCAACTGCTTTGGGCTTGATTGTCTCATGCACAGCCCCTTGGATGAATTCTTGATCTGCTTCAACCACTTCATTCTCTTGAATCGTTCTTCTTGGGAAACAAAGGCCTTTGAAATATTCAACACGATCTAGAACTTGCTTTGTTGCACCAAGAATTGGAATATCCTTTTGTACCTTTGGAAGAGCTTCCACAATGTCTTTTTCACTCTCTTCTTGCTTGGGAATAAAAAACCTGCTAGGAAAAAGGACATTGGGAGGAATATCATTAGAATGAAGTGAATTTAGAACTCCCTCACCTGAGTTGGATGACATAGGGATTTGAGGAGCTTGCAGCAAGAATTCTTCTAAACTGCCCAAGTCGTCCTCCTCCTCTTCTGCTTGCAGCAGCAATTCATCCATGTTCGGGCTGTGTTTGGATGGTTCTGGGACAGCTTCATCCTTCATGTCACCTTCCAAGGTGATGGCTTCATCGAGTTCACTTTCTGCTTTTGAATTTGCAATGTTTGAGTTGGAAAGTTCACTTTGATCTCGAATCTGTGCCATGAATTCCACAATCTGCCCAACTTGCATCTCCAATTCGTCCACTCTTTTGACTCGATCTTGCATCTCCTGGTTTTGATTTTCTACTCCCTGATTCAAAGAGGTGAGTAACTTATTAAGTGTATCATTATCCAAGGATGTACCTGAATTGAATTGGGTTGATTGTTGTGGTGGCTGTGACGGTTCATATGGCCACTGATAGAACTTTTCTGATGACGGCAATTGTTCTTCTTTTCGTAAACCCTGCGCCACAGAAATTAGTCCTTCAAGAATTTCATTATAATTCATGGGCATACTTTGATTTGATTGGAATTGTTGTGGGGAATGCTGTGGTGGCTGCATAGGTCTTGAATAGAACTCGTCTTGCTGCCAATATCCACCTTGTTGAAATTGTTGAGGTTCATCCCACATATAATATGAATTACCTCTCCAATCTGAATTGTAAGCGTTGGAAAATATGTTGCCCCTTGATTGGTTATGGCCTTGATATCCCCAAACATCTTCATTTGCATAAAATTGAGGACTTTGATAACCTTGCCCATAGGGCACATCAAATGTAGGGACACTTGGCATTGTGGTCCGTTCGGCATTATGAGTCAATTGAGCAGTGAGCTGTGCCAATTGAGCTTGAATGATCGCAAGTGCCATGTCTCGCTCCATTTGTACCTAAAATCAAAGGAAGAAAAATAAATCAAATATCAAAAGTAACACAAAACAAGGAAAACAAAACTAAGTCAGAAATTAAAACAAAAACAAACTAAACAAAAAGAAAAGAACCAAGGGATTAGCAAAGTTTGCTAATCCCCGGCAACGGCGCCAAAATTTGGTGCAAAATATATAAGCACACAAATTAAACCCTCTTTTTGACAATTGTAGTAAAGTATGTAAGTAGGGATCGTTCTAAACCGGGGATTAGGAGGGCTTGCTAAAACCTCTAAACTAACTCAAAAACATAAAAACAAAGTTAAAAACGTTTGAATAGACTTAAAGAACTCAAAACAGGTTCACAAGACTCAAAATAACTTAAAGGCACTCAAAACTGCCTAAAAACACAAACTAGGCAGTTTCTGACTCTAGCACAACTTTGGACGAAATTTGGGTTTTGACTTGCCTCAAAACACTCTAAAACACAAACAAACAAATTTTAAACACTTTGAAACAAGAAAGTAAAAGGGGGATTTTAGTTTTGATGAATTTGAAACAAACAAACAAGTTATAAAACTAGGAAGATTGTAAAACAAATTTAAGAAATAAGATGATGGATGGATTAGTTAGAGGTCCGTTCTTCACACATGACACACTTGTATATGAATTGATTTCCAATTGCTTTTCAATAAACTATGAAACTCAACACCCCAGATTAACCGTGATGCACTAATTAATCCTCAGATTTTCCTTGATTTATTGAATTGGATGAATGCATACGACAATCCAAATTATTCTCCAAAAGTCCTCTACATGAATGCATAATAGAGATACAATCAAAGATCATTACGTTCTATGAAAATCATAAGTGTTAACGAGGCATTCGTAACTATGAATGCATGATACGTTTGCCAAGAATTCAATTAACGCGATTGTGACTAGCAACCTTCACTACCAATGAATATAAACTTGTAACGATTAGGTGAAACTCATTTATATTCTAGCATCTAATTCATGCATGAAAACTAAGTATGCATCCTTAATAAACATACAAGAATTAGTTATGAATAAAATAGATAATTGAATTGCAATCACAACTTATCAAATCACAATTGGAAGAAATCAATTTAAATCTCAAGCATGTTCATGGCTTCAAACTTCCCCCTAACTAAATAGGGGTTTAGCCACTCATACTTACAAAGCAAAGATAAACAAATTTAAACATTGAAAACAAAAGAAAGAAAACACCTAAAAACGCTCCAACAATCCAATTTGAATGGCAAGCACGTCCAAGATCCTTCTTCTTCTCTTTGTAGCGGCACAAGGTGTGGTTTGATGGATGAGTGGTAAATTATGGTGGTGGATGGATATAGGTGGGTTATGGTGAAGGGTGGATGGGTGGATTGTGTTCTCTTTGGTTTTCTTCCTTGCATGTGTGTGTTGTCATCTTTGTTTCTCCTTTGCACATGACATGTGCTGTCCATGTTTAGATCCCCTTTGCATTTGCACACACTTGCTTCATCATTTCAACCACAAAACACACCATTTCCTTCCCCTTTGCCGTGTATGTCCCTTTTACTTTGCATGTGGGCTTCTTTGCATGTGTTTTCTCCCTCTCTTGCCTTGAGTTTGCATGTGGGCTTCTTTGCATGTGTTTATCCTTGCAATTACACACACACACTTGCACACACAAAAGCCCAAAACGTCCATCCTCATGTCTCCATGTTTGCACCATCCAATCTTAGCCCAAAAATGCTCCAAAATGCTCCAAAATGCATCTTCTTGCATCCTTGGCCCATAGAACCTACAAACACACAAAAATGGCTTAAACTACTAACATAACTAAGAACTAAGAACATAAATGCACGAAAACAAACATACTAAGTCGCATAAATATGCTCCTATCACTAACCTTACTACTTTGCTTTCTCAGGTGGTGGAAGGTCCAAAAGTGAAAAACGTGGCAGCTTGTGGCGTGTGTTCCATGCAAGGCCACCTCACGGACAAGTGCCCACAGTTGATAGAAAATGGAGGGTGGGAGACCCTCAATGCCGTGGGATTTGGCAACCAATACCAACCAAGGAATGACCCATTTTCCAATACTTACAATCCTGGTTGGCGTGATCATCCAAATTTCAAATGGCGAGAACCCCAACAAGGCCAACAACAAAGCGGATCTAGGCAACAACCCCCGGGTTTCTATCAAAAGCCGTTTGCACCAACTCAACCCCAAGCACAACCTGCCCAAAAGTCAGGTACTTCTAGTGATAATGATCAAATTTTGAATTTACTAACTTCTATGGTGCAGAGCATGCAAACTAGGGACAAGAAGGTGGATGAGTTGGAGAAGCAAGTGGGACAAATTGCCGAGTTTATGGGGCAGTTTCGTGAGCAAGGCAAGTTGCCTAGCTCAACCGTAGTGAATCCAAAGGGTGGATTTGAATCCGCCAAGGCCATCACATTGAGAAGTGGTAGGCAAGTTGGGGCTGATCCAAACTCATCAAAATCAAGTCAAATAGAGGATGAAAAGCTGCTGCAAGAAGAAAAACATGGAGCCCAACCCACGGCAAGGGTAGAACCACCCTTGCCACAACCACAACATGCCCCTAAACCATCTCAACCCGTCAAGGTAAGTCCAAATTTGAATTCTTCTAGTTCCTTTCCACTAAATGTGCCCTTTCCTGGCAGGTTTTTGCAATCCAAGAAAGAAGAGGAGGAAAAAGATGTTCTAGAGACATTTAGGAAAGTTCAAGTCAATATACCCCTCTTGGATGCAATCAAGCAAATCCTGAAATACGCCAAGTGTTTAAAGAAGCTTTGTACAACAAGGAAACGTTTTCGGGAGAAAGAAGTGGTACAGGTTAGTGAGAATGTGTCTGCCATAATACAACGTAAACTACCTCCTAAATGTAAAGATCCGGGTAGTTTCACCATTCCTTGTGTCATTGGTAATACTAGGTTCAAATCTGCCATGTTAGACTTAGGTGCATCTATAAATGTTATGCCATATTCCGTTTATGCATCTATGAATCTAGGAGTGTTGAAAAATGATGGTGTAATCATACAATTGGCCGATAGATCTAATGCCTATCCAAAGGGAGTTGTGGAAGATGTTTTGGTGCAAGTTAACCATTTGATCTTTCCGGCGGATTTCTATGTTCTTGAAATGGATGAATCGGATCATGCTCCTTCATTGCCCATTCTCCTTGGACGACCTTTCATGAAAACGGCTCAAACCAAGATTGATGTAACCAAAGGAGAAGTAACTATGGCATTTGGTGGTGATATGATTTGTTTTAAAATTTCTAAATCCATTGAGACTCCTAACGTTGTTCGTTCTTGTTGTGTTATTCATACAATAGAAAAGATAGGGACGGACCATTCAGCCCCTAAGGTTGCTTCAAGAACCATGCAAGATGAGGGAATTGGAGTGGAGCATAAGGACCACACGGCCACTGCCCTCAAAATGTCCAATTTGGCCAAAGGCACCAAGGGGAAGAAAGTTCATGTGGCTGCCACGTCATCACAGCACCAAGGTAAGGCACCTAGTCCAAATCCAATTCCTATTAAAATTAAGAGGTGGTTCCCTACTTGGGTGCAGGTACCCAAGCATATCCCGGATGGTGGGAGAATTCACATGGATTGTAGGATGCTCAATGGCCCAATCAAGGAGAATTACTATCCGCTTCCATTCATAGAGTTAGAGCATGAAAACCCACTCCATGTTGGGGGAACTCATGGGGCATGATTGTGAGTTTCGTCCGGCTGTACGACGTTAAAGCAAGCGCTACTTGGGAGGCAACCCATGCAATTCAACAAAGGAAGCTCGAGGAATCACTCCAATTCCAGATTTGCACTCCTAAACCCTTCTCTTTGTTGAATCTTTCTAATCTGCCTATTTAGTTGTTGTAGTTGCTGTTTGTGTGTTTCTTTTTGTTTAGTGTGATTTTATGCTTGAAACATTGAGGACAATGTTTGATTTAAGTGTGGGGGGGGGGGTAACTAAGTGTTTTTGATGCAAATTCGTGGGATTTTATCACCCTTAACTTAAAGACTTGTTCCTTGCTGTTTTTAAGTGTTTTTAAGTTGTTTTGATGTGTTTTAGTGTGTTTTGAAGTAAAAATCCGAAAATCACATAAAAATTTGAAAAATTTGTTTTAAAAACCCAAAAAGGGTTGTTTTTGTATGTTTGTTTGCGTCTTAGGGTACCTTCCAACATAATAATGAGGATTCGGTTTGTAATTGCATAACTGTTGAAGTAAGTTACAAACATGGATGAAAGTTTGACATGCTCTTTGGTTTATGCTTAGTTGTAATTATAGTTCATGAATTCACATGTAGTCAAAAGAAAAATTAGTTTTTGTAACATGCTTGAAGGAAGAAACTCAAACTAACGCTACAACCCTGAGAGACTTGAGCTTTTAACGTTCTTTGGAGAGTTAATAATCTGTGCATTTGTTGTCTTCTAAAGTCGTTGCATGATCTCATTATTCTTTTATTGGTCACTACTTAGAAGGCGTTTTATCATGTAGTTCCAAATGCTAGAACTCATGCCCATTTCATTCAAAGCATGCTATTGATTTGCATAACACATATTCAAGATGAAGTTGTGTAGTGACCACCACCAAAGCCAAATTGTCGTGTATCCTATTTCATTATGTGTTTAAATTTAACCCCATTGAACCTTGTTTAGCCTTTTCTTTGTTAACCCACATCATCCTCACCTAGCCTAGATTAGGACTATCCATACCCTCGTTCTTAAAGTATAGTAAGCATGATTCAAATTGAATTCCTTTTGATTAATGTGGGCATAAAATAAGTGTGGGGGAAGTGTTTATCATGTGAGTTTGTGTGCCATAGGCACGAGTAAAAAAAAAAAAAAAAAAAAAAGAGTTCCAAAATATTGTTTGTTGAAGAAAGGGTCCAAAACAATGAATTCGGCCCTAAGAAGTTGTTTAAATCTTCCCCTTGTGTTTTAAAGTTAATTTCTGCAATCTAAGTGAATTCTAAGTCTCAAATTTACTACTTTGCTTACTAATGCTTGAAGAACGTTTGTTTTCCCTATCCTTTCTTTGTTAACCATTCCCCAAGCCCCGTTACAACCCTTAACTTCTATCTTGAGTGTTATGTATTTCAATATGTGGAGTTTGGGATTGGTTTGAGCATATGGTGTCCCTGGTTCTCGCATATAAGTAGTAACGTTCCATTCATGAGATCATATCTATAAATGCTTAATCATTCCAGAAAATTGCTTCTTTTATAACATGTGTGAGTGTTCGTTTCCATGTTTACATCAATCTTCTCACATATACTTAGTATAGGGAGAGTAGTTAGAAAATCTGTGTGAAAATAAGAGTGTATCCAGTAAGGAATTGAGTGGATTCTCTAAGGCATGTTACTACGTCCATAATGTTGTTTTAAACGATTAAATGTGAGCTAGTGAATGGTAACTATGATTAAGTATATGCTCAAGAGTAGGGATGACTAAAATCTGTAGGAATAATGATCTTTGGAATGTTATGTATCGTTGGAAATCCCTGTAGCAAATGTTGGAAGGTTAGGTTATCTTTTGTTTGTTTTATTTTGCTCGAGGACTAGCAAAAGCTAAGTGTGGGGGAATTTGATAGACGCATATTTATGCGACTTAGTTAACTAGTTTTCTTGCATTTACGTTATTAGTTCTTAGTTATTTTAGTACTTTAAGCCATTTTTGTGTGTTTGTAGGTCCAAAGGGCTAAGGTAGCAAGAAAGTGCATTTTGGTGCATTTTGGAGCAGTTTTGAGCTTGGAATGGATTACATATGATATGAGCAAGATGGATGGACGAATTTGAAGACAAAAGAGGCTAAGAACATGCTAAAAATGTGGTGAAACAAATACAAAGTGCTAGAAGGGATAGGTTTCTAGAAGGATTGGCCAAATCTTCACTCAAAAAAACCTCAATGCCCGTGGCTTTTACTTCAAAGCAACCAGAAATTTGAGTGATGATGCAATGCCTAACTCACCATGACATGTGAGTGGATGACTCAAAACCTACCCCAACAACAATTCTCCACCATTGCCGTGAGTTTACCTACCCATTCCACCAGAAATTTGTGCTTAAACAAGTCCATCCTCTCCCTATAAATACCATGCAGCAACCTCATTCAATTCATCCAGAAATTAACCATTCTCCAAGCCTTTCCTTGCCTCTCCTACATATCTAAACCCCTTCCCATCCATTCCTCCAAATAACCAACCTTCAACATCATTCCAACCTTGTTGTTGCGGCAAAAAGAAGGAGAAAAGTCCTTAGACGCACTTGCTATCCAACATGGATCGTTGGAACGTTTAGGTGCTTTCTTTCCTTTGTTTTTCAATGTTTAAATTTGTTTATCTTTGTTTTGTAATAATGAGGAACTAAACCCCCCTTGGCTAGGGGGGGATTCGAAACCATGTTAATGCTTGCAATATGATTTGATTACTTTTAATTGCGTTTCATAAGTTATGAATTCGATTTACTTATCTATTTGATTGATAACATGTTTATGTATGTTGATTAGGGATGCATACTTAGTTTGCATGCATAAATATGATGCTAGAGTATAAGGGAATTTCACCTAATCGTTATGAACTTATATTCATGAGTAGTAAAAGTCGCTACTCACGATTGTGTTAAGTAAATCCTTGGCATAAGTTTCATGCAAATCATAGTAACGAGTGCCTCGTCAATGCTTATGTTTTTCATAGAACTTAATGATTCTTGCTTGTATCTCTATTATGCAATTCATGTAGGGAACTTGTAGGGAATGTTTTGGGTTGTCTTATGCAATCATCCAACCCAATAACTTGTGGAAAAACTGAGGGTTAATTAGTGCAATTCACGGTTAATTTGGGGCGTTGAGAATTAATAAGTTATTGAAATGCAATTGGAAATCATTTTGTATGCAAGCAAGACATGTGTGGAGAAGAACCCCTTAGCTAGCCTTCCATTATCCATTCAACCCAAATTTGTTTAAAATCTATTTAAGTTTTTAGTTTATTCGTTTTTACTTTCAACTTCACCAAACTCAAATCCCCCTTTTACTTTCTTGTTTTAAAATCTTTTGTTTACATTTTTAACTTTGTTTTTATGTTTTTAAATTAGTTTTCAAGTGATTTAGCAATCCCTCCTAATCCCCGGCCTAGAACAATACCCTACTTACATCTATACTACAATTGTCAAAAAGAGGGTTTAAATTTGTGTGCTTATATATTTCGCATCAATGGCTCATCCAACCAACAGGGCTGCGGAGCAGGATTAGTCCTCACTACCCCCGACAAAGTGGCGATGGAATACGCTCTTTGTTTCAAGTTCAAGGCATCGAACAACGAGGCCGAATACGAAGCCCTTCTAGCAGGCTTACGTTTGGCCAAACACCTTGGAGTTAAACAAATTGATATCTTCAGTGACTCCCAATTAGTGGTCAACCAAGTCACGAACAACTTTGATGCTAAGGATAGCTCTATGGCAGCATATCTTGAGCAAACACGACTTTTGCTCAAACACTTCCACTACCAGATCACCCAAGTTCCTCGAGCAGCAAACAGTCATGCAGACGCTTTGGCTCGCCTCGCCTCGGCAGTGGAAGACAAGATTGGGAGAAAAATTCATGTCAAATTGTTGGCAGCACCAAGCACCATGGTCGCGGAAGTGTGCAATTTACAACAAGAAGATAGTTGGAACACCTCAATTTATAAATTCCTTGCTCATGGCTCCCTCCCAATTGATAAAGTCCAAGCTAAGCAGATTCGATACAAGTCTGCCCGCTACCTGATCATTAATGACCAACTCTACAAGCGCGGTTTCACCCTACCATACCTAAGATGCCTTACACCTGCGGAGGCGGAAAGTGTCCTTCGGGAAATACATGAAGGAGTCTGTGGAGATCATGCTGGGTCTCGATCCCTAGCACACAAGACTTTTCGCCAAGGATACTATTGGCCAACACTCCACCAAGATGCCATTAGAATATCTCGCTCGTGTGATAAGTGTCAACGCTACGCAACTATCCCTCACTCCCCTCCCGAGCTGCTCACTCCTATGATCAGCCCTTGGCCCTTCGCCCAATGGGGACTTGATTTGATTGGCCCAATGCCTGCAGGGAAGGGCAAGGTCCGCTATGCAATCGTTGCAGTTGACTACTTCACAAAATGGGCTGAAGTAGAACCCTTGGCAACCATTACTGAGGCAAAAATAGAAGACTTCGTATGGAAGAACATCCTATGCAGATTCGGCATTCCCAATGCGATAGTCACGGACAATGGGCGGCAGTTCGACAACAAGAAGTTCAGAATGTTCTGCTCTAAGTTCAACATCAACTTATGTTTTGCCTCTCCAGCCCATCCCCAGTCTAATGGACAAGTCGAGGCCGTTAACAAAATAATCAAGCGCACTCTGAAAACTAGCTTGGACAAAGCTAAAGGTTGTTGGCCAGAATTCGTACCCCAAGTTCTTTGGTCATACCACACTTCATATCGAACTTCCACAGGAGAAACTCCATTCTCACTTGCTTTTGGTACAGAAGCAGTTGTCCCGGTTGAGCTTGAGCAAGCAATATACCGAATTCAGAACTACATGCAGAGTGAGAACGACAAACAACTCACCCTCAACCTGGATCTAGTCGAGGAACACAGAAATCAGGCTCACCTGAGGAATGTCGCCTACAAGCAGCGCATTTCCAACTACTATGACTCAAGGGTCAAACCTCGCTCTTTCAAAGTGGGAGACTGGGTACTGAAGAAAAGATTACTCTGTGATAGAGTCCCGAGTGAAGGAACACTCAGTCCTAACTGGGATGGACCATTCGAGGTCGTCGGCATCAGCCGCCCTGGCTCCTACAAGCTCAGAAGCTTCGACGGCAAGACCCTTGGCCATCCATGGAATGCTGACCACTTGAAGTACTATTACAAATAGACTCACATTGTACAAGTGTTAAGCTACAGCCGTTCGGCATCCTATGTAACAAAGACCATTTGGTATGAATTCAATAAAGAGGTGATTTAGCCAACTCGGCCCTAAACTCTTTTACATTCTGAGCAATGAAACACTCAAGTGTTGAAGCTTCAACGCAAATGTTTCCAATACAAAACAAAATCTAAGTATGTGTCAACAAGACTATACAAAGGATCTACATCATACATTCCAACACATTCATACATAAACATCATACATTCCAACACATTCATACATAAACATCATACATTTCAATACATTCATACATAAACATCATACATTCCAACACATTCATACATAAACATCATACATTCCAACACATCCATACATAAGCCAACTGTGTTTCGAAAGGGTTCAACACACTTTGTGTCATTCGACATTTGCCACAATGTGCCTCGACACCTTGCCCTTATTCTCATCAACTAGGTGATGAAGGAACTCACCTTCGTGCCACCAACTAGGTGATGAAATGTACAACCCGTACTCTAATATTATTTGGAAACTTGCCACCCTTATCACCAATCAGGTGAAGAAGGAACTCATCTTCATGTCACCAACCAGGTGATGAAATGTACAACGCGTACTCTCCTTTATGTCACCAACCAGGTGATGAAATGTGATGAAAGGTGATTAAGGAATTCACATTCGTACCACCAACCAAGTATGAAAGCAACCCACCATTCATTCCACTAACCAGAAGACGAGTGGTACAACTTGTACATGTGAACTCCTAGCATTCACAAATAATCAAAAACCCTCAAGCTTTACAACTCAACTAGGGGAGCACTTATGCCTAACAAGAACTATAGTCACCAACAAAGTCTTATTGCAAGCCAACAATGGCTTTAGTGCATGGTATACGAAGATCAAGCTCTTCAGCCCTCTTGCATCTGCTTCAGACATTTCTCCTCTGTAACAATGCAAACACTACAACTCATAGAAGGCTTCACACGCTCTTGATCAAGACTGTTCGAAACAAATTCAATTTATATGGTTCATTCAAACCTTCGACTACTACAAGATGTGGCTTGCATCACAATCTCTCGCTCAACAGTGTGGAAGCAAAATTTGTATACGTTGTCTCTCCCACATTTTCAAATTTTTAGTTTTCCCCAAAAAAAAAAAAAAAAAAAAAAAAGGAAATTGGAAATTGGGAAATTCAACAAAAGCTTCATCAATGGAGGACAAATATCAATCTCAAAAGCTTCGCACTATCTTCATCAAGATAGTGTGAAGCAAGCTCAATTTATGGTGCCAACAAAAGCTTCATCAATGGAGGACAAATATCAATCTCAAAAGCTTCGCACTATCTTCATCAAGATAGTGTGAAGCAAGATCAATTTATGGTGCCAACTAAAGCTTCATCAATGGAGGACAAATATCAATCTCAAAAGCTTCACACTATCTTCATCAAGATAGTGTGAAGCAAAATCAATTTATGGTGCCACCAAAAGCTTCATCAATGGAGGACAAATATTAATCTCAAACGCTTCGCACTATCTTCATCAAGATAGTGTGAAGCAAAATCAATTTATGGTGCCACCAAAAGCTTCATCAATGGAGGACAAATATCAATCTCAAACGCTTCGCACTATCTTCATCAAGATAGTGTGAAGCAAAATCAATTTATGGTGCCACCAAAACCTCACCTACAATACCAAATTTTAACACCAAAACATATAAAAGCTTCACACACTCTTCATCAAGATAGTGCGAAGCTAATTCCAGTGGAGCTGAATTTTGGACATCTTATAGTTCTTGAGCAGATGAACAACTTTCACTAAGGAAATGTTTCTATTTGAGCGACGGAAGTTAGAGTGTTGAAGCTCCAAACATGACGGTCAGATTTCTGCAAGCTTCAAAGCTGCTGCGGTGTTTCGAAGATCTGGAAATATTCAACCGTTAGTTTGTTCTGAATTTTTGATATGTTATGGAAGAGATGATGAGGAACAACTTCGATGAAGAAAGTATGTTGATCTGAACAAGAGAAAATGGAGTTTCGAAGCTCACAACAAGTCTGACGGGTTAACAGAAAAATGATGAATAGTTACTCATCATACCTGAATGTCTGGAGTTGTACTACTCCGATGGATCTCACATTTGGGTATGTTGTAGTTCACACGCTAAGGAACAATTTTCATGAAGACAATTTTTCAATTTGAGCTCTAGAGGATGGTGTTATATTGAAGAGCTACCGCTCCCTCTACGCTGACTCCCTTTAGGCTTGCCATTTTGGGCTACACAAAAATTTTGGGCCCTCGCAAAGATAAAACCATCTTGAAATATTTTTGGATAAGGCATATATGAAGGTGTGACATCAAAACAAGGCTTTGTTACTTTGACAAATTAGTAGCAAGCAAGACACCTCATTCGGCAACTCTCCTCGCCTAAAGACTTGGGGGACTCCCACCATATGCTACTGCACCTTGATACTCGGAAGTCTCACAACCACTCAGTGACTTGGATTTTTCAAGTCTCCAACCGAGAAGTTTTCCTCACTCGGGAAACTAAGGGAACACTACCTCAAACTACATGCTTCACTCACAAAGCTTCAACAATACAAGTTTCGACAAAAGAAAAAATTCAGAGAACTTTCTGAAGAAGGCTTTGGTATATTTAACACAATACGTTGAAATGAAGCAAAATTTATTCCGATAAGCTACAAATATGTACATATACATGAGTCAAAATAAACAAACAAGAGGGAGCCTTCACAAAGGTTGCTTAGGGGAAGTCTCAGCAGTCGGTAGAGCCCAGAAAGAGAAAGCACCGGAGGGTGGTTATCCGGAGCCTCAGTACTGGACAGAACCCCAGAAGGAGGAGGCATCGGAGGTTGATCATTTGGAGCTTCATTACGCGGTACAGCCCCAGAAGACGACGACAATAAATGCCTTTGGAACAAACCCACAAACTGCTGATGATCAAGTAAAACCTGACCATCAGATTCCTTCATCTAGTCAAGCTTCCTCTTCATGTTTGTAGCATAGTCATGTGCGAGCCGGTGCAACTGTTTATTCTCATGCTTGAGCCCTCTAATCTCCTGTTTGAGACTCATCACTTCACCAGCTAATGATTCAACTTGGCGGGTTCTAGCAAATAGGCATTGGGCCATATTAGACACAGAACCTGCACACTGAACACTAAGAGCCAGAGAATCCTTAACAGCCAACTCATCAGACCGTTTGGAAAGTAGTTTGTTATATTTGGGAGAGAGAAGGTTCCTGGCAACCACTGCAGCGGTCATATCATTCTTCATCACAGAATCCCCAACGGTAAGAGGACCAGTAGGGGATATGAAGGCTGGGCGCCATATGTTGTCTGGAGAAGGCGTGGTTGTCTCTTCTCCAAGGTTCAAGTCAAAACGACGGTCGGAGGGTCCAGACATTTTCAAATGTGTTGAAGAGGGAAGAGGTCAGACAAATCAAGATCTTAGAAGTGCAAGAAGGGAGCTTCTACTGGTGGAGATTCAAGTGTGATGTGGAACTTAATGTCAGCCTCTATAAAAATCTGCAATCGACGGAGCTTCAGAAATCGAAGAGGCGTTTGCTTTCTCAAAAGCTGGGCTGCTCAGAGACCACCAGGGCCGATCTCAGAAATCGAAGAAGTACCTGCTTTTTTAGCCTTGTCAGCACCTGTCACATGCACACTCAGTTTTGCGGAAATTACGGGCAATCTGTCGAAGATTTCTGGTGAAGTAGAAAGCACGTGAATCTTACTGTTCAATCACCACTCTCCACACGCACCATCAACTCCTCGGGTACCACATATAACTTTGCCAAAAATCTCTGACAAAGTTTAGGCACGAGAATTTCGAAGTTCCAGCTACCCTACTATTACCCACAAGGGTAAAGGAACAGCACCACTGCTTGACAACTGGAAAGTCCCTATGTGTGTCGACCTCCGTATTCTGTGGCAAGACAGACTGGCAAGAACGTCCAACCTTTACTCACATTCGAGAAAAGACTCCCAACATAATTACTTTCTTAAAAGCCGAAGCGGCACCGCTTTCCAAATCTCGAGAGCCATATCCCCGACGGGATTGCTTGTTCAAAAACCGAAGAGGCACAACTCTCAGAACTTCGAGAGCCAGATTTCCTTAGATAAAGCTTGTCGGTAATCTTCACACGCAACATCAGCTTTCCAGATACCACATACATCTTTTTCAAAGTGCTCTGACAAAGTTAAAACACGTGAAGCTGGCAGCTCCCACTACATTGTTGTGACCAAGAAGGGTAAAGGAATAGCATTACTACTTGCTATTGGGAAATTCCTATATATGTCGACCTCCCTCCTCCACGGACAGACAAACCTGCAAAAATGCTCAACCATTTCTCGCATTCGAGAAGGCACCCTCAACATAACCTCTCGAAATACTCAGCTTTATTTCCCCCCGATAATACCTCAGCAAATAAGCCACACCAAGAACAAAAGTATCTCATATCATCAGGGTTGAAAGCAAGAGTATCCCATATCATGCTTTCTCCTTGTCTTTGTCTTTGTCCTTGTCCACACTTGCAGGACAAGGAGAAAGAGAGCAGTCAGTCGGAACCTGAAATCAAACCTCCAATCTGGAACTGACTGCCTGGAACTTTTGCCTGGTTGCTTACTTAGCATTTCTCTCGAGTACTCATCCTCAACTGTTGTCAAGGTCACGAATTCCACCGGCAAATACCTCATGACAGTTGATCAGATATTGGCTCTTTACACTGAAGCTGCCAAGCATGGATGAGTCACTATGAAGGAATGTTCTGAAGGACCATTTAAATGCAAAGGTTGCACACCACTTCTGCCATGCAAAAGATTGAAGCAGAAGGGTCAACGATGAGCTGAAACAGATCACTACAGCACAACACCTTTCCATACCATATTCACTATTATGTCAACAGCAAGAGTATCCCATATCATCAGGGTTGATCGTACTCTAGATTTGATGGACTTGTTTTGACCCTCAAATTCTTGAGTCAACTCACTAAGGCGTCGTGAACTACACGTGCCGATTCACCACTCTTGAATCAAATCCTCAAAGATCAAGCCACCAACGGTCATTGAAGATATCACAAGCCCGATTCAAGATCAAGTGTTCACCACCCTGAATCAAATCCAGTTCAAGAATAAGCCAGTGGAAAGTTACTTCTTCAAAAGCAAAAGTATTTCATATCATCTCTTCTCCATTTGCTTCTCCTTATCCTTGGTGCTATTTACGACACAAGGAGAATGAGAACAATCAACAGGAAGCCGAAGTCGAACCTCCGATCTAGGTTGCTTGCTTGGAAGTATGATTGCTTACCTTGTCTATTACCTCATTCGACAAATCTCCTAGCTCGGCGACTTGGGGGACTCCTACTATAGGGTTTGTATCGCACTTGACCAAGCCCGAAACTACAAGTAAGCTTCAAGTGAAATTGATACATTACTTTGTGCATCTTCATCGGTTAAAGATATCACCCCTGGATGGAGGAAGCGTACTTCCAGAGAAGATGCCACATCTACCTATGAGAAAGATAAGGCAAGTGAAGACGATACCACACCTCAGTACTTAGAAGTTTCGTGATTACTCAGCAGCTTGGATCTTGCAAGTCCCCAACCGAGGAGCTTCCCTCACTCGGGAACTTGGGGGAGCACTGTTTGTACCATACTTGACTAATCCCGAAACTACTGAGCACCGGTCAACGTTATACCGTCAAGGACCCAGAAGAGTTTCCCTTCAACCAAGAGGCCAATCACAATGCGACACGTGTCGACATCAGAAGCCAATCACAATGCGACATGTGTCGACATCAGAAGCCAATCACAACACGACATGTGTCAATATTAAAACAAAACTAAAACTCTCTTCTATAAATAGGGATCATTCTCCCACAATAATCTCTAATGTCATTTTGTACTAAACTATTCACTAGAACTCATAAAAGGAGAGCTTGGACCTATGTATTTGTGTAAACCCTTCACAATTAATGAGAACTCTTCTACTCCGTGGACGTAGCCAATCTGGGTGAACCACGTACATCTTGTGTTTGCTTCCCTGTCCCTATTCATTTACGTACTTATCTTCACTAGTGACCGAAGCAACCAAGCGAAGATCACAAACCTGACACTTTCTGTTGTACCAAAGTCCTCGCTGATTTTGTGCATCAACAAACAATTTAAAATTGCAAACTCTTAATAATAGTCAAGTACTATTATTCTTTAGACAACTATAAACCAATCATATTCAAGTTTATATCCATTTTCACACCTCCCACTATTTCTCATGACTTTAATGAGAAATCATTTCATACATACAAAATGTATAAAAGTGGATTATATTGGTAGAAGACATTGTGTAGTAGCTTTAAAACATTTCAAGCTTATTTGTTTCAATCTTCACTAAGTTTAATGTCTTGTTATTTGAGTAGCTAAAGTCTTTAAACCTTTTATAGATTTAGATACTTCTTTCTTGGTTTAATCACTAACACAATTGACATTTTAAAACCTTTTAAACAATGCCCAATTAGTTGTTCAAAACTACTAATTGAATCAAGAGTGATATTGATCATTGTGTTTCAAGTGACAACCATATAAGAAACATTTTTCTTATCATTTATATCATTATAATGTGATCTTCCTTTTCTTCAAGAAAGGAATCTCTAACCTTTTGTCAATTCATATAGAACTCATAGGTAGACAATTGGAACCAAATCTAAAGATTCATTGTATCCATTTATGTCCTACATGTGAGATCTATCCATAATTGATAAATCTAAAGTTTGGTTTATCTCATTACAATAAGTGATATAACTCTTGTATCTCATCAAGGATACAACAAGACAATTTTCAATTCATAACACTACTTTAAGGAAATAGTATATTGAAAGGCATTCTTCATATTACATTAATATGATATTTCAAACATTCATAATGTTTAATACAAAAAGTATTAGCTCTACACATTTAGAGACTAATTTAAATACCTTCATACATTTAGGCACTAATAGTGGTCTTCCATTAAATGAAGCCACATTATAAGTTCTTAACAAAATAAGAAAGTTTAAAGACAATCTTTAATGCCTAACAAACTTCCTAAGTAGTGAGCAAAAAACATAGTGGCCAAACCCTTCACCACATTTTCTTTGCTTGTTCTTCTTCTACTTGGCTTCTCCACCTATATACAATTATACAAGTGATTAGCTCTTTATATCAAATATAAATATTTAGAAGATCTAACATTTAGAATTGAAGATAAGAACATAAACCATACCTTGTGGCTTGTCCTTAAGACTTGCTAGGTATAACCTGCAATTCCTCCTCCAATGCCCCTCATTTCCACAGTGGTGGCAAGTCCCCTTGGGCTCCTTTGCCTTCTTTTTCCTCACTCATTCTTTCGGCTTAGGAGTGGGGGACTTCTTCTCCTTCCCTTTGCCTTTGCCTTGCGGCTTGGCCTTGGAAGAGGATGGCTTGTTGTAAGCTACTGCAACAGTCCCTACAACGTTCTCTTTCTTTATAATCTTCTCGGCAGTTACTAACATATTTAGTAACTCAGAGAGAGTACTATCCATTTTATTCATATTGTAGTTCATTACGAACTGCGCGAATGAATCAGAAAGAGAAGCCAATATGAAGTCCTGGGCCAATTCCCCGTCAAGTGGAGTACCAAGGTTCTCCAGTTGTTCAATGAATCCTATCATCTTCAGTACATGTTGATGCACTGGAGCCCCCTTGACCATCTTGGTCTTTACAAGTTCACAAACAGTGCTAAAGCGACGGTTGCGCGTCCCTTCACCATATAACTCCGTAAGATGGAGTATTATGGAAGATGCACTGTCCATGCCCTCGTGCTGTCTCTGTAGCTCCTCATTCATGGAAGCCAACAGATAGCACTTGGCTTGTGTGTCATCCTCCACGTGCTTGTCATACTTAGCACGTTCATCCTCAGTGGTGTTGGGGCCAAGAGGTATGTGAGGTGGAGCCTTGTCTAGCACGTAAACAATCTTCTCCAAGGTTAGGAGAATCTTGACATTACGATACCATAATGGGAAATTGTGCCCCTCTAGGCAATGTTTGTCGAGTATTTTCGCGAGTGTGCTTCCAACCATATCTATATACATAAACAATAGAATAATTAGTTTGATTGTTGATTAAGTCAAACGATTCTGGTCTTTAAACCGAATGACACCACCCACCATTTTTGGCAAATTCCATATCCCCCATAATGGAATCCGGGAGATTTCAAAGAAAACTCCTAGCGGGTTATGGGAGGCTCACTATTACCAAGCCCACCTCACGATGATACGATGTCGGCTAGCAACAATAATAATGAGAGGGTACAATTACCCATTCACAACAACCTCTTGTGATTACCCATCTTTTTGGCCTCTAGAGAAAAATACCTCATGCTGATACGATGTTGGCACCTTTTCTCTTAGTTAAGTTCTTTCCCACCATGCCGGTTTAGCTAGGGGTTCAAGTATGACCTCACGATGATACGATGTTGGCCACACTCGTTGCCTACCTTAACCTCATCAAATGTTTTAAATAAACTCCTCCTGAATATAAGCATGCACTTTGTCACTTCCCCATGATAGGGTGAAGGCGGTGTACAAGTCATAAACGCTTGGAGCCTACCATGGTGGAAGGCCACGAAAAAGTGTTCTAAGCACTCTTACGCTTACAACTTAATATGATTGTTGTTTGAGGGATTTTAAGGTCTCATCAATTTTATTTATTTAATCACAATCAAATAAATTGTCCTATTATAACTACTAGTCCTAAGTTAATGAAATTAGTAGCATATGATATCCCCACTATTCGTTTTCATAAAACAAATCAATATCAAAACATTTTTCAAAATATTGGAGATATATATAACTACTAATTGTATTCATTATATTTTAGTAGCGTATGATACTCCCACTATTTGTTTTAAGGAAAAACAAATCAATATCAAAAACGAATTTTTCAAATATTGGAAGTAACTACTACTACTAAGGTTTTTGCATCCCTTTTAAATTGGACTTTATAGTTATCTTAGGCTCTTGGATGACCATGGACTTATTAGGATATTGCAACAACGAGCCAACATTGTTGAATATAAACTCGGGGAGGTTGTGTCAATTTAATTACGTGCTTTTCAATCCAATTAAAACATTTTCATTGAGCCATTAGAAATGAAAGACAATCATTCATTGCTAATTAGGGCATTGGACCCATTTAATCTTTAATCTCATGTCAAAACCCTCTTTTAGTTATGTCTCCTTACCAATAGTTAAAGAAACTCTAGTCTAGCACTAGAGGGAATCAACTAACGAATAGAGATTAAGAAGTAATAAGAATTACAAACCGATTTGTACAAATTCCTATAAATTACATATACTAAAAGGGGAGAGATAGATTAATGTCAAAGGTGACAAGGTCCATTAAAACAGTAATTAAAACACATTCCCAAGGTTCAAACAATTTGATTTTAGCGCCTTATCTCATAGCTCAATTATCGTTTAAGGCATAAGTCCATAGTCACCCATTTTATAACTACTTAAACACATTTAAATAATTAAATGGAATGCAACATGAACATTTAGATTTAGTGCATATTGGCATAATAGTATTATGAGCAGGGCCGTCTCTAAGATTTTGGGGGCCCTGTGCGAAATTTATAAAAGGGCCCCTTTTTAAGATATATATTTTTTTAAGTATGACAATATATTGGTACTAGAAAATAATAACTTAAATCAAAACAACATTTAGGACTCACTGATTGTAAGTTTACAAGTGTCATTAAATAAGTAAAAAGAGTTATGAACATAATCTTCACTGAATAATAAAAAACACTTCAATCTTAAGCAACCAAATAAAGAAAGAAAAAACTTCAAAAACTCTAACTTTAGAGTTTCACTTGAATATATAGCATTATTATATAATTAATAAAATTGAAAAGAAAATCATTTTTTAAGGTGTTGTTATTAACACTCCTAATATCTCATTGTGCATTTCAAATTTTTATATTTAGAAAGAAAAAAAAATTTATACTTATAAAAGTGCACTATAAGATTTTAAAGTGTTAATAAAAGCATTTTTTTAATATATAACATTATTACATATAAATATAAGATACCAAAATTTTTTGGGGGCCCTTCAAATTTGGGGGCCCTGTGCGATTGCACATTTCGCTCCCCCTCAGTGCCGCCTCTGATTATGAGTTTAAACAACTAACAAAATTAAAATCAAATATTTTAACTTTCTAGTTAGTAGGGGCTTAAATGTAAATAAGAAAAGTTAGGGGTAAAACCGTAAATACTCAAAAGTATAAAATATCAACTTTTCAAAGATTACAAAAGACCCCCCAAGTGGATAAATTCACTAGGGTGGCCGGCCACTTAATGGGGGATGGGAAGTCTCACCCACATGCACAAATTCAATGCAAAGTAGAAAAAATCCAAATTTGCTTGTCACTTGGTTTTGGCATTAAATGGTTTTAATGAAAGAGTGATGGAAATATCCTAGACAAGTCTAGGGTTTTATAAGTTTTAATATGGTTATGGATGGTAAGAACATCATCCAAAACCATGAAACCATGCATGAAAACCAACTAAAAAAACATTTTCACCCAAAACCAAACTTTGAACACCAAGAACAAAACCATGAACACTTTTTCAAGATTTATGTATTCTTGGTGATTTTTCAAACCCAAAAACTTAAGTGACAAGTTTTCTATTTTCTAGCTTTAAAAAGGATGTGTGAGTGGTTTACAATAAAACACAAACACAACTCAAAACCACCCCCAAAACCGTGCCAACCACAAAGAACAAAACCCCAAATTTTGTTTATGACTTATTCTCCATTCATGCATACAAAACAACTTTTACATGCATATCTTTTCAACTATTGATTTATATTTTTCAACCATTGAAATACAAAAGATAAACATACTTTTAAATGAAGAAATGATATGTCTAACTAGTTCAAAAACTTATTTTTCATTCATGCATACAAAACACTTTTGCATACATATCTTTCTCAACTTTTGACTAACATTTTTCAACTATTGAAAAACAAAAGATAAACATACTTTGAATGAAGCAATAATATGTCATACATAACATTAATACCCATATGCATAAAATCCAAAATGACACATTATATATAAACTTTTGGCTCTGATACCACTTGAAGGGAAATTTATGAGATTCTAGAATGGGATTTCATAATGACTATCATGCATATACAAATCAAATTTAATATACGAAAGCAGCGGAAGCATTTATAACATATTATCAAAGCTATAGTCATGCAAATCCCCTTCAAGGTTCATAGGTTTATATATAATGCATCAAAACATTTTAAAGAGAAGAACAAAGTGAAGGTTTAGTCTTATACCTCTTGATCTAGACTTCAGACCAATGATGGACCACCTCCAAGCCCTTTGTTCCTTGAACTCCTTGAGCCTAGCTTCCCTCCTTGCCTCCTCCACTTTGTTAGAATGAGTGCTCCTAGGTTCTCTTCAAGTTTCCAAAGTAGGAAACCTCTAAAGATCCTCACCCACTAGTGTAGTGAGAAGGATGAAGGAATAACCAAAAGGGTGTAAGATATGTTAGTAAAAACACCCCTAAGGTGGCCGGCCTTTGTAGTGTTAGAGAGCTATTTTTCTTTTGCCTCTTTGTTGTTTTAACACTTCAAAAACCCTAATGAACAATATCTCTATAAAGTTCTTTATATAGACAAAAGAAAACCTAGTCAACAACTTGACTAAATATCTCACCCTATCCTACCTAAAGTGGCCGGCCCTCTTTGTGTTGTTTGGGCTTTGGGCTTTCATTTATTTCAAGTCATCTAATGCTTGAATAAAAGCCCAATGGGTTTAGGCCCAATGGGCCCAATTAAACCCGAACGTTTCTTTAAGCCCAAAACGATCTTTATCGCTTTTATGATTTCTTTAGACTTTCTAAATTAATCACAACACTTAATTAATCCAATTAATTGTTTCCATCATCCATTAATTACTCACTACAATAGTGTATTGGTGAACAATCTTTTAGGTTCTAATTAGCAAGGCAGTGAGGTGATTGGCACCAATCCAATATTTAATTCAATCACTTAGTGAATTGAAACTTCATTTTAATTCACCTTCTTCTTTGATGACTACATTTAATCATCTAGAAGAACTCACAAGCTATGAGTGACATCTAACCATATGTCATAGCTACCCAAGCTAATGTAGAAGTTTATTCGGAGAACCTATTCCGTTGGAATTACAATGTAATTCGATCCTTCTCTAATACAATACTCTCAATCACATTACTAAGGTATGGATATATAATGTCAAACCCCTAATGTGATTATTCCTTCTTATATGATTCTTTTGAGTCGTATAGGAACGCTTTCCTTTTAATACGCTCGATACTTCGGCCGAAGATTCCCGAATCATATCTTAGAGTATTCTTCCTCTCTTATCGAGGATTAGAGATTCCTTGTTGCGCATACACTTGCCTTCATGACTAAGTGGCTTAACCCCGACTATGCCGTTGACACTCTGATAGAGTGACGTTTGACATAATCAAAGATTAAGTACTTAACCACAAGACAACGACGATGCCTCAGGTCTAAGGACTATTTACATTATTCCAACCATTTGAGTTACTTGCTTGACATGTGAGTAGACCTCCATACAAGTACTCTTGTTCGATTGTGTTCAGTGAACTCATTCCCTCAATGAGCACCTACATACTTGTCTTAGTGTCACAACACGAATGGGATGAAACTTTCCATCCTTCCATTTGAAGCAGACACAGTATGTACCGGTCTATGCATTGTCAGTATCCCTCCGACAATCCAATGACCAGGAACCTTTTTGGACATTTGGTTATGTGAAGAAGGTCTCTGTAGTCTAACATCATTAGATTACTTCTTCAATTGATCCATTGTCCATGGATACACTATTTAAGACATATATCGTTTATTGAGATAGTCCTAATTCGTGTCTTTGCCATTTGATGTATAAGAATCATCTATACATCCATTCATTTGTCCTGAAAGTTTTCTTCCAAAGATTGACTTTCAGGGCATATTTCCAACAATGGAGACTTAGAGATTCCCTATTTTGGTAACTTGGAGAATCCATTCATCCATCCTCCTCCAAGAAATCCATGGAGCTAAAAAGTAAAGAATGAAGGCCCTCTCTCAAGGGTGATTAGCCTTTGGTTATGCAAAGAGGATTCAACAATGGTATAAGATTTCTCAACTCACTTTGTTTTTTAGTTGAGTCTTGGTTCAACACAACTACTAGGCTTTGAATTTCATGGGTTAAGTTTTTATTTTGAGTGCATACAAGCATGATTCTGCCTTTTAATTGTTAATAACATGCATAGATGTTGCTCAAATAAACATGTTTTCACAAATATTTCCTTCAGCCACAAGGGCAAAGATTTCATTACAATCTATTCCAGGCTTCTGTGAATAGCCATTCGCCACCAACCTTGCCTTGTTTTTCTGCACAAATCCATTTAGATTCAATTTTGTTTTATATATCCATTTGACTCCAATGATTGGTTTATCAAATGGTCTATCAACTAGCTCTCAACTAGATCCATTTGACTCATCTTCCATAGCTTTTTGCCATGATCCATCCTTGGTAGCTTCTTCAAAACTTTCTGGTTCTATAATGCACAGATTGCACCTCTCATACACTTTGCAATACTTTTGTACTTGAGAGGAGTGTGATCAATATCTTGTGGACCTATCATCCTTCCTTGGTCACAGACCTCAGTGCTTGAGTTTGGCACTTCACCGTCTTCACTTACTACACATTGTGCTTCAGAATCACATGAACTCCCTTCAAAACCTTGTTTTCCTTCCGGCACTTCAGTAATTTGAATACTCGCACTCATTTCCTTCTATGCATTCCAATCCCAACATGCATCTTCATTGAACACAACATCTCTAGAAGCAATCACTTTCCCAGATTCAATGTTATATAGCCTATATCCCTTCTCACTACCATACCCTAAGAAAATGCACCTTGTGCTTGCCTGATATGATATTAACTAGCACTCAAATTAACCCTCTTTTTATCAATTGTAGCAAAGTATGTAAGTAGGGATCGTTCTAGGCCGGGGATTAGGAGGGATTGCTAAATCACTGGAAAACTGACTCAAATACGTAAAAACAAGTTTAAAACACTAAACTAGACTCAAAGAATGCAAAACTAAACTTTAAAACACCAAAACAAAGGGTTTGACTCAAAACAGCAAACCAACCCTCAAAACTGCCTCTAAAACACTTTATGGGCAGTTTTGAACACTAAGGAAGAATTTGGACGAAAATTGGTTTTAACTTGACTCAAGACACTTAAAAACACAAACTAAATTGATTTCTAACTAATATGACACTTGAAAATAAAGGGGGATTTGGTTTTGACGAATTTGAAAACAAAACAAAAACTTTGTAAAACGAAACAGATTTTAAAACAAAATTGATAAAAGTGAATGGATGGAAAGCTAGCTAAGGGGTTCATCTCCACACATGTCACACTTGCATATAAAACGATTTCCAATTGCTTTTCAATAAACCATGAATTCTCAACGCCCCAAGTTAATTAGGTCCGCTTAAATTAATCCTCAGATTTTCCTTAAGTTATTGAATTGGATGAATTGCATACGACAACCCAAAGCATTCCCCACAAGTTCCCTACATGAAAGCGCATAATAGAGATTCAAGCAAGGATCATTAAGTTCTATGAAAATCATAAGCATTGACGAGGCACTCGTAACTATGAATTGCATGAAACTTATGCCAAGAATTTACTTAACACGATTGTGATCAACAACCTTTACTACTTTTGAATATAAGTTCATAACGATTAGGTGAAATTCCCTTATATCCTAGCATCAAATTCATGCATGCAAACTAAGTGTCGACCCTCAATCAATATACAAGAATAAGTTTTAATTCACATAGATAAGCAAATTGAAATCACAACTTATGAAACGCAATTGAAGGTAATCAAATTATATAGCAAGCATAAACATGGTTTTGAATCCCCCCTAGCCAAGGGGGGGGTTTAGTTCCTCATACGCACAAAGCAAAGATAAATAAATTTAGACATTGAGAACAAAAGAAAGAAAACACCTAGATGCTCCAACTTGGACAACAAGTGCATCCACGAAGTCTTCCTTCCTCCTTGCTGCGGCACAGAGGTTATGGACAGGTTTTGGGGTTATAAATGATGTAGAATGGATGGAGGATGTATGGTAATTTTTAGGATTGATGGGGGGTGCGGCTAGGGATGATTTTGGGCAGAAATTATGGAATATGGTGGTGGAAAGGTGCGGCAAAGAGAGGCTTTTTGTTTCTGACATGAATGATGTATATGGGAGGTGGTGGTTTGATCTAGGGGTTGATATGAGTATATATAGGCACTTAAAACCCTAGGGGAATCAGATATGGACTTCTAGAATCCAAATCCATAAGGAAAAAGGCTAAGAAATCAGAATTAAAAGGGGAAAAGGGTAAGGAGGTGCGGCTGGATAGGGAGATGGAGGATAAGGCTTTTAGAATGCCTTGCAAGGCAAGGAACAAGGGGTTTCTAGAAGGCTAGGTGCAGCACCTTATGGGGAGTGTTCTAGAACCTTCTCTTGTCTCTAAAAATGCTTAGGAAACCTTCAAAATATCTAGAACTTAAGGCCATCTAGGTTTAGGAAAGTTCAACCCAAAATAGGAAACTTTTAGGCTTAACTTTCCTACTTCAAGTAGGAAACCTTGTTTGAGTAGGAATCCTCATTCTTCTAGGAATCCATCTTTGACTATGAATCCATCCTTAACTAGGACTCCTCCGTTGATTAGGAATCCTTCGTTGATTAGGAATCCTTCTTCAATTAGGACTCCTCAAATCTTCAAATATTCAATTTCGTCCATTCTTTTGGCTCCAAGTATGTGATGTCCAATCCAAGCTCAATTGTGTTCCAAAATGCATCCTTTTGTATACTTTGCCCTTAAAACCTGAAAATACATAAAACTAGCTTAAAAGACTACTTTAACTAAGGAAAAACAACTTAAATGCACAAGAACTAGCTAACTAAGGCGCATAAATATGCTCCTATCATTGCCAAATCCAATTTCTACCTCTGTTGGATTGGCACATGAGAGTAACACAATGAACCAAACACCTTTAGATGCTTAATTCCTAGTTTCCTTCCACTATATGCTTCAAAAGGTGTTTTCTTATTCAAGGCTTTGGTTGGACATCTATTCAAGATATAAACAGAAGTATTAATTGCCTCATCCCAAAATTCAAGTGGAATCTTCTTCTCCAACATGAGAAACTTAGCCATTTCCACAATAGTTCTATTCTTTCTCTCTACCACACCATTTTGCTGTGGTGTGTATGGGGTGGTGAGTTGTATTTCCATGCCTACATCTCAACAGAACTTGTTAAATTCCATGGAAATGTATTCCCCTCCTCTATCACTTCTGAGCTTCTCCAATTTGTAACCACTTTGCAATTCCATGATGGCTTTGAATCTTTTAAACACATTAAACACTTCAAACTTGTGTCTTAAGAAATAAACCCAACACATTCTTGTGCAGTCATCTATGAAGGTGAGAAAATACCGATTCCCAGCCTTTGTAGTTATCTGCATTGGACCACATATGTCACTGTGTTTATGTTCTAGAGGATTTGATGCTCAAGTAGTAGCTTCCTTTGGAAATGACTCCCTACATTGCTTACTAAGAACACAGCCTTCACACACTCCATTAATTGTTTTGATTTCTGGTAATCCCACAACCATCTCTTATTCTTGTAGTAACTTCAAACTGCTCATGTTTAGATGTCCCAATCTTTTGTGCCATATAATGGGTGAATGACATACACTTGCCTTAAAAGCTATGTGGATTCCAGACTGCAGTTTCATTGGAAAACTTCGATTTCCTCTCATTGGTACTCTTGCAACCATATTGGTAAAGTAACTATCATCATATATCTCCGCCTTGTGATCTCCAAATACCAAGTAGTAGCCATGCTCCATCATTTGACCCACACTAAGCAAATTTTCTTTCAATCCAGGCACAAGTATAACCTCCTTAATATATCTCTTGCCTATTTTAGTTTCAACCACAAGACTTCCTTTTCCAGTCACTTCAACAAGTTGCCCTGTACCCATTTCCACCTTTGCAGTCACATTCTTATCAATATCAACGAGTAGATCCTCCCTACCTGTTATATGATTACTACACCCATTATCTACATACCATACATCATCACATCTTTTTGCACTAGCATTAGCTTTATTACTAGCATAAAACATAGTTAGTGTAGATTCTACCTAAGTAGCATAATTGAGTTGTTACACTGGTTTCTTGCTATTCTAGTCCCTTGCAAGATGACCAAACTTGTAAGAGTTGTAACACTTTAGCTTGCCTTTGAATCGACACTCACCAAAATGCAATTTGTCACAATAAATGCAAGTGAACCATCAGTGGGTCTGTTATCCTACTTTTTACCATTTGCCTTCCAATTTTGATTTCCAGTGAACTTAACTGGTTTGGAATTCACACTAAGACTAGAAAGTGCCCTCTCAGTTTTGTTTTCAGAATGCCTATCTAGCCTTAACTCAAAGCTCTACAAGGAGGCAACCACTTCTTGTACCTCAATGACATCCAAATCTTTTGAATGCTCAATAACAAAACAAATAGAGTCATAAGCTGATGGCAAACTAATTAACAACTTTTGAACAATTCTCTCTCGAGATAATTCCTTTCCATAGCTCCGCATTTGATTTATCATATCAAATAGTTTTGTAAGATATTCTTGTATATTCAAACTCCCTATGAAGACCTTGCAATTTAACACTTCTAACATGTTTATCACCATGGTATTCTTGGTACAGAATGTCCCACGCACCTTTCGAGGTTTCTTCATGAGAAATTCTGGGAAATATCTCATCTGAGACAGCTCCCTGAATCATGCCCAGAGCTTTAGTATCCTTCATAAGTCTCTCTACGAGTGTTATCTTCATAATTCCTCTTTTCCTTTCTTTTTCCCATCAGATTCATCATCATCCTTTGAATCTAAGCTTTCGAACCCCTTTTCAACCAGATCCCACAGCATGTGAGACTTGAAAATGGTTTTCATCTTAATACTCTAGAACTCATAGTTATCACCGTTGAAAATCAGTGCTCTCACCTCGTTACTACCTGATCCTGCCATGTTAGACTCAAATCACAATCAACTCAAGCTCAATTTCGAGTTTCATAGTAGCTTCTTCACAAATCCAAACGCCCAGTATCAGTCAATCAAACTTGGCTCTGAGGCCATGTTAGCATACATAGACTGTTGTCTTGTATGTAAGCTTCAATCAACAATCAATGGAGTAAGAAATCTAATGAAATTGCAAAATGAGCATCTCAATTCATTCACACACACACTGAGCACATGTAACCGTTAGAGGGAATGAGAATATTCCCTCATTACATCATTCAAATCTAGCCCTTTATTCATCTACCCTATGAGGTAATGACATATGGCATAAACCATCACTTACTATAAGATTACATCTTAGTTGCATACTTGGATTGTGATCCAATGGCTAACATTTAAACTAAGGTTTTACACTTAGTTCTTATGCTATTTCAGCATACACACTTACACACTAACATATTTGGGTTCTGAATTTCAAGAATTTTATTGGGAAAGCTAAAAGAAAAGAACTATTAATTTGATTGGAACACTGCATTTCAAGGAAGAAGCTTCACTTCAAATATGGCATTACCAAGGGTATTGGCCAAGACGAAAGAATAGTCCACACGGTGCTACCCGCCGTCTTCCATGGTCCATGCCAAGAAGAAAAAAGCTTCCCTAACTCGTGCTCTTAATTTGTCTATGCTCCACACCAAGAAGAGACAAGTAGCTTTGCCATTCTCGTCAAGTAGACGTCGACAGAAATTTGAAGACCCGGTCCTTGTAAAAAAAGGCTACCAGGAAAACGGTTCATAAAGTTGTCATCGTCGCAGCCCAAAGTTGCAAAACATAATCCAGTAAAAATCAACCAGGGAGCGATGCTACCAAGCTTGTGCACTAAGTCATAAAAGCGAGAAGATGATGCAGATGATGTCTCCGTTTACAACAACAATGAAGTATGAAGAACAAATCTTGTTCGACTTCAAATGACAAAGACAACGAACAACCTGTTCTTCTCCAAGAGTTCGCCGCATGCAAATTCAAAGGTGGAGTTCACATTTTTCTAAAAAGGAATGATATCCTATGCAAATTCAAGAACCTAAAACACAACTGCAACAAAGCAATTGGAATGCCACTTACGTGACCATTTGAAATAGTGGTCCATTAATAAACCATGGATGGGATTAAGCTGCATGACAAAGGCACATGCTCAAAGTGACCCATCAACACAATGACGTGTGGAGACAAGTTCGACGGCATCAAAACATGATGCTTCTGTACCATCACAATTTAGTGGATTTGAATCGCTACAAATTCTTTAGATGTGAACCATGCCAAATTAATGGGCCAAAGTCCCATTAATTACCAAATAAATCAAATGGCATAAAGCCACCTGAAGAATTTGAATTCGATCTACGTTGGTTTTATCCCACAAAGGATATGTAGGTACTCTAGTACCAAATTCTAGACACAACCACAACCACAACCAAACCCAAATTCAAATTCAAACAATCGTGTTCTTCATCAAGCTCGTGGAGAATCAATATGCACAACAAATACGTGTCGATTCATCCCCAACAAAGTTGAAGACCACGCACCATGTGAAACTCCTTATGGTCCCATTTCATTCAAGATTAAGCCTCGACGGCCCTTGAAGAAATGACAAGTCTGATTCAAGATCAAGTGTTAACCACCCTTAGATCAAATTCGACTCCAAAGAAATGTAGCAAAGCTAAACCTTTGGAGGAAACCAGAATGCTCTCTAGCCAAAGAAAACACTCATGTTCTTCACCAAGCTTACGGAGAATGAACAAACACAACTATATGTGCCGATTCAACACCACCAAAGCCGAAGATCACTCACCACGTGAAGCTCCTTGTGGTCCCATTCATTCAAGATCAAGCCTCGACAACCCTTGAAGAAATCACAAGTCTGATTCAAGGTCCAGTGTCCACCACCCTTGAATCAAAGTCGACTCCAGAGAAATGAAGTCTGATTCAAGGTCCAGTGTCCACCACCCTTGAATCAAAGTCGACTCCAGAGAAATGAAGTAAATCTGAACCTTTGAAGGAAAGCGAAAAAGCTATCTGGCCAAAGCTAACACTCAGTGATCTTCATCAAGCTCGTGGAGAATTAACAAGCGCAACAAACACATGCCAATTCATCCACTACCAAAGACGAAGATCACCAGCCACGTGAAAAATCCTAGTGGTCTCATTTCATTCAAGACTAAGCCTTTACAGCCCTTGAAGAAATAGACAGCCCAATTCAAGACCAAGCCGCAACAGCCATTGAATAAATTGTCAGCCCAATTCAAGATCAAGCCTCAACGGCCTTTGAATAAGCTTCTTGCCCAATTCAAGATCAAGCCTCAACGGCCCTTGAATTGACATCTACATTTAAGGACTTCAAAGCACAATGGTCAAAGTACATTCACTATGCGGAGGGACTTCAAAACATATCTTCTACACGTGACAAGCACATGCATACGATGCGCCTTGAAGCGGAGGCTTTTGTAGACATCGAAATTTTAGTGAAATAAATGTTCACAACGCATTAAAGTTTCGACATGCCAGGGCATACGTGGCATGTGCCATGTGTCTCACAAATTGTATACATGGCGTGTGACTCAACAAAATTGGACGAGTCATCAAGAAAGACACGTGTCAACACTTGACGAAAAGGAATTATTTGATTTTTAATTTAATTAAATCAAATGTTAATTGATGAAGACAAATCATGAACCGGCCCATAAATCGAGTCCTGGTTCTTTTGTCAATTAATCAAGCCCACAATCAAGGCCAAATCCATCTGTGGCCAAGGCTTGGAGAGTCTATAAATAAGAGGCTCCAAGACAAAGAAAGGGGTCCAGAAATCAATTCACACCCATACGCTGAAGCTTTGAAATTCTGAAGCTCTCAAGCACTCAAACCCACCAAACACTCAAACATTCAAGAAGACTCGGAAAATCTTTCGTGTTCTTCGTCAAATCCCGTGAAGAACCACCAAGCACCTCTACACGTGCCAGTTCCTCCATTACCAAGAGCTAAAACCTTGCGACATTCGTTCATCCAAGATCAAGTCCTCGCGACCCTTAGATCAACAACACTACACTTCTACATATTTGGGAGATCGAATCAGACGATCAAGTTGTAAAGAGATTGTAACCCTACAAATTCATTAATACAAATGATCTATTTTGTATACGTGTTCTTGTCTTATTTGTCGCGTTTACAGAAACGAAGACTACGTTAAAAATGGTTTCTTCCAAGTCAACCAATCTCTTTGATTGTAGTCATCTTAGCTACCAACTAGCCTTGAAGGTTTCACTATTTTGGGTCAAATGGTATTATATCATTTCCTTGTGTATATGTCATACACACACTTAATCTTCATTCTAATTCTTTTGAAGTAAGAGGTGTAACTCTATGATCTAGTCACAATGTTCAAACCATTCAACTGAGACGGATTATAGATCCTTCTTGATTGTCTTGGAGCTTGTGGAGTAGGAACTAGGTTGTTAAGTTTGTTGAGTACCTTATTGTCTCTTAAAGAACTCTTTACTTGAGTTCTATCTCTCGTTCATTTGCTCTATCTTAGGCAAATCCTAATGTAGGATTACAATAAACTACCTAACATACGACCTTTGTTAGTTGGTCTATATAAGTGATATCCTAAGGTTAATTTAAGGATGTAGATGCACAAAATCAGTGAGACTTTGGAACAATATAAAGTGTCAAATTTGTGACCTTCACAAGGTTGCACCAGTCACCTAGTGAGGATAATATGTAAAGAGATAGATATAGGAAAGAAAACACAAGATGTACATGGTTCACCCTAAGTTGGGATACGTCCACGGGATAGATGAGCTCTCATTAATAGTAAAGAGTTTACACAATACATAGGTTCAAGCATAATCATCTTTAGTGAGTTCTAATGACAAGTTTAAGTATAATAATGGCATTCAAGATTAATTATAGGAGAATGGTCTCCTTTTATAGTTGAGGAAAGTCTCTAGCTTCCATCCATGGTCAATGTGGGACTCTAGAAGCTTTATTCTGATGTTGATACATGTTGCGTTGTGATTTACCTCCTGGTTGGAGAGAAACTCTTGTGCTTAGGCAAGGATGAATCAACGCGAATCCTTCAATGGGTCCTTAAAGGTATGAAGTTGACGGGTGCTTAGTAGTTATTGGTGAACTATGGTACAAACAAAGGATATCCCACAAGATTGTTCTTAAACAAATATTCCTTATTAGCACACAACCCCAAATCTTAACTTGATTAAAGCTTGTCTTTTTCTTTCTAACTACATCTTATGGAGTTATGAAATGATCCAAAGCATCCATCTATGGGCAACTTGTAATTCAGGTTTTCGATGTGTCACAATCAAGTTACTCATTACCTTGTAACCTTTTGGGTTTTAAGCATCATTATATTCTAAACAGTTATTACTACCACATTATTTCTACAATGTAGAGACAATCAATTGAATTATGAGAATCCAATTATTCATTAATAAAGAACAATGTTTTGTCAAACAAATCTATCCATCCATATCTTAAAATAATAGTGTTGGAATTAAGTTCTTTATTCAAATTGGAACGTAAAGAAAATCTTTGTTTTTCCAATTTCTTTGGTAGTTCATATGAGTAAGTAAGTACCAACTGCTTTCGCAAAGATCTGTATCTTTATTCACATTCTGAGTGCTCGGCCCGACGAAGATAGAAGAAGAACTGATTGACCAAGAAGAACACGTGGACACGCTAACAATTTTATTGGACAAGTCTCCAAGAATATAACTACTCAAGTGCTACTTAGATTATTCAAAAATGTGCAGACAACAGCAGAGACCTATGATGAGACATATAGGCAGTCGAGGCAATGCTAGACAAAGCAACGCAGAGTAATTGAGGTCTGAGCGATATGCTTAGGTGACATAGGCATTAGAAGACGTGCCATCCGACTGCAAGCACGTCACTTCGTCAACAAAGGCCTTGTTGAATAGGTGAAAAGTTGTCAATAAGCTAGTACAAGGGTTGGCGCATTAAATGCCGTTTTGAGAGACCTCAAGGGGGCAAGGCCTATATAAAGGTGTGAAAACCTTCATTTAGCTTTGAAATCAATATATATTGAGAGCAACACAGTAGATATACCCCAGTTTTGAGGGTGAACCACTTACATCTTTGAGTCCATTTAACTTTAGCCCATCTTGTGAGCCCATCTTATGTTTTTTAATTAAGTTTGTTAACCTTACAATCTTGAGCGTTAACATACCGTTGAGTGAGTTTTTCTTTTGACTTTTCATTTTTACTCGGCTCGTGTTAGTAAATTTGCGTATTACTTATTTCTCTTGTGTATTTTTTGAAAATAAGTCCAAAAATTACACATTTTAAAGCTATTATATATGTATGTACGTATGTAATCTTTTCACATTTTATACTCAAAATTTACTATTACAACGTACCAATCTAATACATATAGAATTTATATAGTCTACACATATGTTTTGAATATTTTTAATTTACTAAATAATATAAGTGTGGGAATATAAAATATCTTGACCATTGAAAGTTATGTCACGTGTACAACTTATCAAATATGACCACTCTACTCTTGATGGAATATGTAGACCGTTAGTCAAACCCTAAAGGATTAACATGCCACATTCTCTATGAAGGTCTAGAAGCCCACAATCAACAGGCCCTCAAACCCAATTCATCGTCAACAGTTCAAGTCGATCGCCACACGACCTACGCAGATTATCCTAATATGCAATGAGCCTACCTATAATTCTCTTAGTAGGGCAAGACTCTCTTAACCATATTTCAAGAATCTTAAAGGAATATTCCCCCATCGGTGTGTAGTGCTAAAAAGTTTAATGAACCTCAACGCCTAGTTTAACTCCTCAATTCTCTATAGATAGCCAAAGGCAACTAGTTTATTCTGGTAATAAAAAAGCTCTTACCACAGTCTTATTACTTCTTACAGTCTTTATGACTTAGACATCAAAGGTCTTTTGGCTAACACCACACCAGTCCCTTAGTATTAGAGGTCTTATCATTTGTGTGTGGAGGTTTTGTTACTTCAATCCGGGGCGAAAATTTCCTCCCATACCTAGTTTTCATATATCACACCCTTCCATTTTACCATGTTTGAGTTAAAATTGTTAAAAAATTAGTTACAGTATACAAAGAACAACTTATATAAATGGGTTCGCTACTTATGCCTAATAATATCATGGCGCATTCATATTGGGAATGCGACATTAAGGCGGAATCGTTCATGGCAAAGCCATTACGTCGGTCTCTTCTTTGTTTTTGGTTTTTATGTTTTTATTTTTTATTTTAATTTTTAATGTGAAAGGTGCAGAAGGAGGCAACGTGGACCGAAGAGAGAAACATGGAGAGAAACCAATGAGTCGACGACGACCGTTGAATTCAAACCCAAACCCAAACCCAAACCCATACCCAAACCCCCTCCTTCTGTCCGATCAAATTTCCCAAAACAAAACAATTCAATTGAAACGACGATGATGGCTATGCTCATGCGCTCGCCTCCCCACCTTCCCATTCCATTCTCTTCAGTGAGTGCCTTTCTTTCCATCTTCTCTGTTTCTTGCATTTCATGTAATTTTTATTTTCTTCACATTTATGGGCTTTTTTCTTTTTATAATTCCTTTTATGGCACATTTTCTGGGTTTTCTCTAGGATTCATCAAAGCGAAAAGGAAAAGGAAAATGGAATTCATGTTTATCAACATTTATTCATGAAAAAATTGAAGGAAAAGTATAATAAAGTTGTGGTTCCAATGGTTTTTTTCAAAATCTCATGGGATTGATGAACCCAAATTGTTTTCTTTAATTGTTTATGTTGGGATTGATGAAACCAAATTTCCTACTTCATATTTGTAGAGTTCCAGAAATGCTGCACAACTGCTGGGGAATATCATGACAGGCAAGTCTGCTCGTCTCGTCTGACTTTGTTACTCTACAAGTTTGCTTATATGATTGTGGTTACCGTTTTATATATACAGATATTATTCAGTCAAGTAGCACAAATTTGCGATTACCAAGCAGTAGAGCAAGGGTCATTTCTTTTGACTGCTCCGTTAAGTCTGTCCAAACTTCATGCCGAATGTCTGTCCCTGGAACCTCCTCAAGGAGAGAAGGTAAAGTGCCTTCGAGCTTCGTGAGGGACAAGAAGTTGGTTCCTGATTCGGATCCTCCTAGCATGCATGATGTCAACCTTCTATATCAGTTTTTTGACCAAAGGTCTATCAAATATCCTCATCCATTTTGCGTCCTTGTTGCATTTTCTGTTTGGGGAAATCTTTATATCTTTTACCAGTGATGTTCAGTACTTGTTGGTTACCTTCAAAGATAAACTTTCAATTCATACTTGTCTTTACCAGTTTTTCTGTGTTTTTATCTGTGATTTGCTATGTTCCAGTACAAAGCTCATGGTGTTGACAGGAGCTGGAATCAGCACAGAATGTGGAATTCCCGACTACAGAAGGTTTTTTCTCTCCTTATTATTTCCTGTGTTATTGACTCTTCTCAGTTGATCAGATTGATGACTTTGAGTAGTGGTTGCCAACAGTTAGGCTCTCATTGGACTATTAACTTCTTTGGTTGACATTCGCCAATTGCATTTCAAATCTACCTCTTTCATTCTTATGAATTTGTTCTGTCCACATACTTTGAGATAGGCACACCTTGGCATAATGTTAGGATTTGTTCCAGGTGGCCTTATAACATGGGTTTGAGTTGCAAAATCCTCTTGAGAATAAGGGTATGGGTGTGTACATCTTGCCGTCTCCACACCCTGCATTTGCACATCATTGGAATTAGAGGTTACAGTGGTGTACATCCTGCCTTCTCCAGACGCTGCACTCGCAGGAGCCTTGATATTTCAATGGGTTTCTTTTGAATTGTATTATATATTAAGAGGTGTTTTGTATTTAATTATGCTGTTCTTGTGTATATAAGGGAAAATTTATCATTGTTTTGTTCAGGTTTTAAACTTTGGTATTCGGGTACAAATAGATTGAGAAACAGTGTTGGCATCATCGTGGACAAGACCTTGACCCAAGATGTTGTAGATGTCAAAAGGGTTGGAGATAGAATTATGGCAATCAAGATTGTAATAGGACAAGAACTCATCAATGTGATTAGTGCGTACGCACCTCAAGTAGGGTGGATACGAGTTTGAAGGAGAAATTTTGGGAAGATCTTGAAGACTTGGTGCAAGGAATTGCTTAGACAGAGAAGGTATTTATAGGAGGAGATTTAAATGGACACGTGGGCAAGGAGACAGGCAACTATGGAGGTTTTCATGGTGGCCATGACTTTGGGGAGAGAAATGAGGATGGGGAAGCCATCTTGGATTTCGCAATGGCATATGATCTCTTCTTAGCCAAACACTTTTTAAGAAGAGAGAAGAACATGTGATCACCTACAAGAGTGGATCGGCAAAAACACAAATAGATTTTCTTCTAATGAAGAAAGGGGATCGTATAACTTGTAAGGATTGCAAAGTTATACCGGGAGAGAGCTTGGCTAATCAACATCGCTTATTGGTGATGGATGTACATATCAAAGGAGAGAAAAGAGAACAAGACCTGGAAGTGCCCAAGGACTAGATGGTGGAATCTAAAAGGAGAAAAACAAGCCATTTTCAAAGAGAAAGTAATCACCCAATGTGTGTGGAATAGAGAGGGGGAAGCTAGCCAAAGGTGGGATTCCATGGCTAGTTGTATCCGAAAAGTAGCAACAAAGGTATTAGGAGAGTCCAAGGGCTTTGCTCCACACCAAAAGGAATCTTGGTGATGGAATGAGGGGGTACAAACAAAAGTGAAGGCTAAGAAGGAATGTTGTAAAGCCCTATACAAGGATAGGACCGATGAAAATGGTGAAAGGTATAGAATAGCGAAGCTGGAGGCGAAGAAAGTTGTGAGAGAAGCTAAGCTAGCGGCTTATGATGATATGTATAAGCGACTAGATACCAAAGAAGGAGAGTTGGATATCTATAAACTAGCTAGAGCAAGGGAAAAGAAGACAAGGGACCTAAACCAAGTGAGGTGCATCAAGGATGAGGATGGAAAAGTTCTTGCTACAGAGAACACAGTCAAAGACAGATGGAGAGGTTATTTTCATAATCTTTTCAATGAAGGACATGAATGAGTACTTTGGGGGAGTTGAGTAACTCAGAAGAGTGTAAAAACTACTCCTTTTACCTCCGAATCAGGAAGGAAGAAGTGGTTGTAGCTTTGAAAAAGATGAAGCGTAGAAAAGCAGTGGGTCCAGATGATATACCAATCGAAGTGTGGAAAGTCTTGGGAGAGGCGGGTATAGCATGGCTCACAGATCTTTTCAATAGGATTTTGAAAAGGAAGAAGATGCCGAATGAGTTGCGAAAGAGCATTTTGGTGCCTATCTACAAGAATAAAGGCGACGTACAAAATTGCATGAACTATAGGGGTATTAAGCTAATGAGTCATACAATGAAGCTCTGGAAGAGAGTCATTGAGCATAGATTGAGGCAAGAGACGGGTTTCAGACAACCAATTCGGGTTCATGCCAGGGCGATCAACCATGGAGGCAATCTAATTCTTACGAAGATTGATGGAAAGATACAGAGATAGGAAAAGGGATTTACACATGGTTTTTATAGATTTGGAAAAAGCATATGATAGGGTCCCAAGAGACATTCTTTGGAGGATTGTAGAGAAGAAAGGAGTACGAGTAGCATATATCCAAGTTATAAAGGATATGTATGATGGAGCAAAGACTGCCGTAAGAACTCATGAAGGACAAACCGAAAGCTTCCCCATAACTGTTGGGTTACATCAAGGCTCATCCTTAAGTCCTTACCTTTTTGCATTGGTAATGGATAGTTAACGGGACATATTCAAGATGATATTCCTTGGTGTATACTTTTCGCAGACGATATAGTGTTGAGAGATGAAACTCAAGAAGGGGTAAATGCGAAGCTTAACCTTTGGAGAGAAGTGTTGAAATCTAAAAGTATTCGCCTAGGCCGATCAAAGAAAGAATATATGGGGTGCAAGTTCAGTGCAAATGGAGGCCAAAATGAGTTAGGGGTGAGGATTGGAGATCAGGAAGTACCAAAGAGCGATCGCTTTCGCTACCTAGGATCTATCTTGCAAAAGAACGGAGAGTTAGATGGAGACCTCGACCATAGAATACAAGCTGGATGGATGAAGTGGAAGACTGCATCCGGCATGTTGTGCGACCGCCGTATGCCACTGAAGCTCAAGGGAAAATTTTATAGAATGGCAATAAGGCCTGCAATGCTGTATGACACGGAATGTTGGGCGGTGAAGCATCAACATGTACATAAATGGGTGTAGCAGAGATGAGAATGCTTCATTAGATGTGTGGGCACACAAGAAAGGATAAGATTAGGAATGAGGATATCCGAGGTAAAGTAGGAGTAGCCGAAATTGAAGGAAAGATGACAGAAAATCGGTTACGATGGTTTTGACATGTGCAAATAAGGCCTACTGACGCTCCGATTAGAAGTTGAGACTACGGGACAGAGTTCTTGGGCCGAAGGGGTAGAGGAAGACCTAGGAAAACTTTGGAAGAGACTCTAAGAAAAGACTTAGAGTACTTGGATCTAACAGAGGACATGACACAGAACCGAGCGCAATAGTGTTCTAGGATTCATATAGCCGACCCCACTTAGTGGGAAAAGGCTTCGTTGTTGTTGTTGTTGTTGATTGTTTAGAGTTGGTTTTAATATTTATTTCCAAGTATCTGTTTTCTCAATGCGTACTTGGTATTATATGGTTGAATTCATTTCAGCCAAGGTTTACCAGGGAGCCTTAGCATATTATTAGACCATGATATTTATAATTGATGATTTGATGTTTTGAAATGCTAAATTTTCTCATCTATCAGTACTGTTTTCCTTCTTTTGCAGCCCCAATGGAGCTTATAGTTCTGGATTCAAACCAATTACCCATCAGGTGATCAGCATGTGCTGTGATACATGTTCCTATAGCATTGTTTTTATCATAACAAGAGTTCCAGTTTAACCTTAGATTATTACTTTGTTTTTTTAGATAACCCTAAACAGAGAAAGGCAAAGACCTTCATACTCTTACTCTCCTGGTTTTCAACGTATAAAGTAACTATTTCAGTGGTGGTTGTACATGCAATCTCTTTATACCATCAGTTTTAAATTTTATAGTTCCCTAAATTTTAATCATTGTCAATTGAAAAATATGTGGTGATGATAGTTGATATGGTTGTTCTGTATGCATCAAACCTAGGATAAAAGCAAACCTTTCGTTTGTGAATCGATTTCTTCACTTGAGATAATGGATTAGCGTATGCCTCTGCTAGTATTAAAGTTGTTCATGTATACATCTTTTGGTTTTAACAGAGAGGTGTCTTTTTCTTGCCTTTACTTCTGCTAACCATAGAGAGGTCTCAAGATTAGTATTATGATGTAATTATGTTAAATGAGGGACATCGTTTAGTTTCACCAAGTTTTCAGGATCGTATATTCAAATCTACATCACTCATCTTTCAAACAACGAATTGAAGCCTTGTAGCAGAAGAATCATGTTTACATCTCTGCACTGGCTGTACATGTCATTTAGTCATCATACGAAATTTTGGGAGCAAAGTACTGAATAAAAGAATCATGCGATGCATCGTTGTGACTTAGGCATTAACTCCATTATCCCTAAAACTCGTCTTTAAATGATTAATTTTAAAAGAACCACATAGAATGGAAAACTGCATCTTTAAACTTTACCTTCTTTGATATATTATCAAATATGTCATCTTGGTTAATTCATTTTCACTTCTTTTCCGCGGAGACTTTACTGCTGTTCAGTTTTATAATATAATCTCAAACCTCTAACTTCCATATCTGCTTTTACTGGATTGAACAGGAGTTTCTTCGTTCTAATCGGACCCGAAGGCGATATTGGGCAAGGAGTTATGCTGGATGGAGACGATTTACTGCTGCAGAGCCTGGTTCAGCTCATATTTCTTTAGCATCTCTAGAAAAAGCTGGCCGGATAAATTTTATGATTACACAAAATGTTGATAGGTAAGTCGCGGTATGTATCTTGAGCCTTCCGTATTTCAAGGATTGTTGATTTTAATTTATTAAATCTTGCAAATTAATGGTCTATACTACAGAAAACTTGAGGAAATCAATTTATCTGGATTTTGATTTGGATAAGGAATTCGTACTGCTATATACACAAATTTCTAGGTTGATATTTAAAATATTTCAGAAAAAAGACTCTTAAAAACTCAAACTATGAATATTTCTTTCCATTCAAACTATTCCAAGAAAAAGAGGGTCCTAAACTAACAATAATTCCTTCCCTTCATTCTCTCATGTCAGGTTGCATCACCGTGCTGGTAGTAACCCGGTCGAATTACATGGAACAGTATATTCTGTCATTTGTATAGACTGTGGTTTTTCCTTCCCCCGGAATCTATTTCAAGACCAAGTTAAGGCGCTTAATCCAAAGGTTAGTCTTGTGCAGTTTATTTATTCAGTAGGATTCATGGTTTTTAACTTCTAATGTTATGTTGTTTTTAATGATTTAAAAATGCTAGTGTATAAGATTTGAGCTAATCTGAACCTTGTATTTAGTTGTGTATCCACTTTGGTTAATTTCACCAAGTGTAGGGCTCGGATTGTAATTCTGTCTAAGTGACATGTGGAAGGATCCTTTAACTTAGCTAGATGTATGGCTGGCATCATTTCCTGATGTAATGGTGAGAATCCAATTGCATAACAAACCATTATGCATTGCTGTTTGTGTGAGTGTGTGAATACAGAAGAGAAAGAACATTCTCTGCGATTTTGTAGAGAGTGAAGCACTTGTATCCATCTTCATTCTTTCTGTGATTTCCTCTTCTTCTCTTACAAATTACCACACTCTAAATCAAACTTCATCATGGCCTCAGAGCCATGTTCGATCATTTGAGATCTATGCGTAAATTGTGAAGCTAACGTCATCAACGTTGAAGCAATCGAGCTACATTCAAGCTCATTCCGGTTCAGGTGAAGTCGCCGAAACTCCATAGAACCCGATTTCGGTTTGTGTTCGTATCATCTAAGCTAAGAGATGGCTGGATCTGGAAGTTCTGAGGTGAGAACTCCGATCTTCTCCGGTGAGAACTCCGAGTTCTGGAGAATCAAGATGGTGACAATCTTCAAATCTCATGGGTTATGGAAATTAGTTGAAAAAGGGGTTACGACGTCGGATTCAAAGAAGAATAAAGCTGAAGGAAGCTCAGAAGAGGAAGACAATGAGAAAACAGTGGCTGCATATATGCAAGATGCTAAAGCTTTGGGTATTATCCAGAATGCGGTCTTGGATCAAATATTCCCTATGATTGCGAATGCTGATTCAGCAAAGATGGCATGGGATTTGCTATATGGAGAATACCACAGTGGTGATCAGGTACGGTCAGTTAAACTCCAAAATCTTTGACGTGAATTTGAGTATACTAGAATGCATGATGATGAATCATTATCTAGGTGTCTTACACGTTTGAATGAACTGATTAACCAAATGAAGAGGTTTGGTGAAGTGTTATCTAATGAAAGACTCTGCAAAAGGTTTTAATCAGTCTTAGCAAACCCTATGATCCCATTTGCCTTGTGATTGAGAATACAAAATGTATAGAGACTGTTGAATTGCAGGAGGTTCTAGCAATCCTTAAAAGCCAGGAACAGCGTTTTGACTTGCACACTGTTGATGCTACTGATAAGGCATTTGCCTCCTTCTCTGTGAGTTCGAAAAGGCAATAGAATAGGGGTAACTCTTAACCCAGTTGTTTTAAATCTCAGAAGAACTGGAATGCAAAAGGCAGGAAGTGGGATTCAAAGCCTAAGTTTCAGCAAAGGTCATTTATGGGTCCTACACATAGTGCAAACTCTTCATTTTCCATGAATCAAGAAGTGATAAAACCTCAGTGCAAAGTATGCTCAAAGTTTCACTTTGGTGAGTGCATGGGGAAATTCAAATGTCACAACTGTGATATCACTTCTTGTGGGTAAGGCTATTCAAAAGGCGAACTGTGCAAATCAATTGGAGGTATCTGGTAATCTATTCTATGCTAATTGTGCAACTACTGAAGTAAAGGTGAATGGAAATTGGTACATTGACAATGGATGCAGCAACCACATGACAGGAAATGTCAATCTTCTTGTCGATGTGAGAACCAATGTGGCAGGAAAAGTGCAAATGCCAATTGGTGATCTAGTTAATGTGGTAGGAATGGGATCTCTTGTGATTGATACAACCAAAGAAGGAAATATATCTTAGAAGTGATGTATTTACCAGGGTTGAAAGAGAACTTGTTAAGTGTTGGTCAGGTGGATGGGCATGACATTACTTGCTATTTGGAGGAAAAGTATGTAGTGTTTTTGATGGACCATCACTTGACAACTTGGTTATAAAAGTGAGAATGAAAGAGAGCAAGATGTTATCCTCTATCTTTGATGCATAATGATCAGATTGTGTTAAAGACAAGTATCACTCCTTGTACCTGGACTTGGCACAAGAGGCTAGGTCATCTAAATCTCAGGAGTCTTAAGCAACTTAGAGAGAATGAGATGGTGCACGGTCTTCCACATCTCGAAGATGTTGATGGTGTATGTGAAGGATGTCAGTTGGGAAAACAACATTGAGATTGGTTTCAAAAAGAGCAAGCTTGGAGAGCAAGTAGTCCATTGGAACTAATATGCATTGACTTGTGTGATCCCATGCAAAATGAATCAATTGCTGGGAACAAATACTTTATGCTTCTTATTGATGATCACATAAGGATGTGATGAGTTTATTTCCTAAGACAAAATCTGAGGCCCTAACTTGCTTCAGAAAGTTCAAAGCAATGGTGGAATTACAGTGTGGTTTCAAAGTGAAGTGTTTAAGGAGTGACATGAGTTTGTGTCAAATGAGTTTGACAGGTTCTTAGAGACTGAAGGAATTTGAAGACAGCTATCTATGGCCTATACTCCACAGTAGAATGGAGTAGTGGAGAGAAAGAATAGAACAGTTGTAGAGATGGCTAAGGCAATGCTTCATGATAAAAGCATGCCATACTTTATGTGGGCAGAAGCTGTACATACAACTGTTTACATTCTAAATAGGTCACCTACAAAAGCTCTTGGCAATCTAACTCCATTTGAGGCCTACAATGGCAGAAAACCAGGTATTGGACATTTAAAAGTGTTTGGATCACTTTGTTATGTGTATATACCAACTGAGATAAGACAAAAGCTTGATGCAAAGAGTGTCAAAGGTGTATTTGTGGGATATGTAACATGTGAGGTACATAATATTTGATCCATGCACTAAGAAGTTAATTTTGTCAAGAGATGTAGTTTTTTATGAAGCCATGTCCTGGAATTGGAAAGAAAATTCAGAGAATTATGTTGCTGTGACCTACATTCAGAATCAATCTGAAAATGTGATTGGTGTGAATTCACACGGGTTGAGTGAGATTGAAGGAACTCCTTCTAGTTCCAGTACTCCTTCCAATACTGAAGAACAAGAAAGTATCATTCATGAGTCTGCAAAGATCTCACAACCTTATGATCATACTCCAGTGAAGTGGAGAAATATAAGCGACATTCTGGCATAGTGCAATCGTTTTGTTGTGGAACCTGAGAAATATGAAGAAGCTACACAAGACAAGTCCTGGATTAAAGCAATGGAAGAAGAATTGTCAATGATTGAGAAAAATGGAACTTGGGAGCTTGTAGATAGGCCAAGTGATAAGCATGTCATTGGAGTGAAATGGGTGTTCAAAACTAATTTAAATTTGGATGGCTCAGTACAAAAGAACAAGGCAAGGTTGGTTGCCAAGGGGTATGTGTAGAAACCAGGAATCGATTACAATGAAACTTTTGCTCCAGTTGCTAGACTGGATACAATTAGAACCTTAATTGCCCTTGCTGAACAAAGAAGCTGGAAGCTGTACCAACTAGATGTTAAATCTGCATTTTTGAATGGAAAATTGCAGGAAGAGGTGTATGTTGACCAACCTGAGGGATTTGTAATTGACGACAAGGAGGACAAGGTCTACAGATTGCACAAGGCTCTTTATGGACTAAAGCAGGCACCTAGAACCTGTATGGGGAGATTAACAGCTACTTTGCTTAGTGTGGATTTGAGAAAAGCTTGAGTGAAGCAACTCTCTATACTAAGACAAGGGGAGATAAAGAAATCCTAATTGTGTCTATCTATATAGATGACATAGTATATACTGGAAGCAATGAAGAGATGTTGAAAGAATTTAAAGAAGATATGAACGTGAAATATGAAATGACAGATTTAGGACTCCTTCATCATTTCCTAGGAATGGGAGTGATACAATCTGATTCAAGCATTTTCATTCATCAAAGGAAGTATGCTTCTTCCTTGTTAGATAAATTTTGCAGCAAGTGGAGCAATATAGGAAGATTATGGGAAGTCTATTATACCTCATTGCTACAAGGTCGGTTGTGATGTATGCAGCGAGTTTACTAGCTAGATATATGCATTGCCCTACAAACAAACACTATGGGACAAACAAGAGAGTGCTCATATATGTTAAAGGGACGCTGGATTATGGTTTGAAGTAAGAGAAAGGCAAGAAGGCAATCTTAATTGGATATTGTGAGTGACTGGGGAGGTTCCATTGATGATAGCAAAAGCACATCCGGTTATGCATTCTCATTTGGAAGTAGAGCTTTCTCATGGGCATTTGTTAAGCAAAATTGTGTTGCACTCTCAACTGCGGAGGCAAAGTATATCAATGCATCAAAAGTTATAGCTCAGGCTATCTAGCTTAGATTTGTTTTGGAAGATATTCGGGAGCTACAAACAGAAGCAACTCCTTTGCAGTGTGATAACACATCTGCAATCTCAATAACTAAGAATCCAGTGTTTCATTAGCGGACAAAACACATTGACAGAAGGTATCACTTCATCAAAGATGCTTTGCAGCAAGGAATTATCGATTTGGTCTACTGTCGTACCAATGATCAAGTGGCAGACATTTTTACCAAAGCTTTACCTAAGGAAAGGTTAAACTACCTCAAAGCTTAAAGAGGAGTGTTAGTGTATAAGCATTGAGCTAATCTGAGTATTAGGATAAATAAGCCTTGCATTTAGTTGTGTATCCACTTTGGTTAATTTCACCAAGTGTAGGGCTCATATTGTAATTCTGTCTCAGTGACATGTGGAAGGATCCTTGAACTTAGCTAGATGTGTGGCTGGGATCATTTCCTGATGTAATGGTGAGAATCCAGTTGCATAACAAACCATTATGCATTGCTGTGTGTGTGAGTGTGTGAATACAGAAGAGAAAGAACATTCTCTGCGATTCTGCAGAGAGTGAAGCACTCATATCCATCTTCATTCTTTCTGTGATTTCCTCTTCTTCTCTTACAAATTAGCACACTCTAAATCAAACTTCATCAAACTCCATCAAGAATAAACTTAATCAAGTAGTATAATGGATTACGATTTTGCAAGAGAGAGGATTTATGAAAGAAAGAAGACAGTATAATAATAGGGAACTTATAAGGGGTGTGAAATATAAGTGTAGACGGATATTGCTCTGGTAGATGAGATTCGAATAGAGTGTAGATGGATATTACTACAGTTCATTACGGGGCGCATAGATTTCTAAAGGGAGACCTGAAAAAGTCTTATCTATTGAGAAACAACCAATGCTTTGATAAATACTTGGTTTCTTTTTCGGTAAAATCTGATCTGCCCAAACTGTAGGCACTGACCCCTATAAATTACTCAATAATTGTTCGTCCTCCGTAATCACCTTGACAGAAATTTGTACATTTTTATTTAATGAAAATTTTTGGTGCACCTATAAAGTTTTGATGTATGTTTCAAGCATATTTAGTATTCCAAGTTTTCAACTAGAAAAAGAATGGAAAAAATGGACATGTTTGATGGTATGGATAGCGGAATAGATTCTTGCCTGAAAACTGACCCTATGCACTCTCTCAGCCCTACCCACCGATGGCTACCCACCATCTGAGCCACCACACAAACTGTAGCACGCACACACACACAAACACACACATACACACGTGTATATATATATATATATATATAGGCTTTCTATCCCATAGTAAAATTCAGCAATCAAAACGGTCTAGATTTTAGATTCTCATTCAACTATCAACAACAACAACAACAAAGCCTTTTCCCACTAAGTAGGGTCGGTTATATGAATCCTAGAACGCCATTGCGCTCGGTTCTGTGTCATGTCTTTCATTAGATCTAAGTACTCTAAGTCATTTCTTAAGAGTCTCTTCCAAAGTCTTCCTAGGTCTTCCTCTACCCCTTCGGTCCTAAACCTCTGTCCTGTAATCGCATCTTCTAATCAGAGCGTCAGTAGGCCTTCGTTTCACATGTCCAAACCACTGTAACCGATTTTCTCTCATCTTTCCTTCAATTTCAGCTACTCCTACTTTACCTCGGATATCCTCATTCATAATCTTATACTTTCTCGTGTGCCCACATATACAACGAAGCATTCTCATCTCCGTTACACCCATTTTATGTACGTGTTGATGCTTTACTGCCCAACATTACGTGCCATAAAGCATTGACGGCCTTATTGCCATCCTATAAAATTTTCCCATGAGCTTCAGTGGCATGACGGCCCACAACACGCCGGATGCACTCTTCCACTTCATCCATCCAACTTGTATTCTATGGTTGAGGTCTCCATCCAACTCTCCGTTCTTTTGCAAGATAGATCTTAGGTAGCGAAAGCGATCGCTCTTTGGTACTTCCTGATCTCCAATCCTCACCCCTAACTCATTTGAGCCTCCATTTGCACTGAATTTTCAACTGTCATTCCTGCAAAAAATTTCAAATCCAAAACTGTTGTCATCTAAAATGTGTAAAAAAGAAAAACGGTTTGATAGATAAAGCTGAAATTCAAATGAAGATAATCAAACGGCTAAACAGTTATTGATTTACCCATTTTTGGCATGGATAAACATTGAAAGAGAATCTAAAAAATGAACAATTTCAATTGTTGAATAATACCCTAGAAATAGGGTGTCAATAACTTAAGAAAGTTATGGACATCCTTAAGATAGAAAGCATTTGCCTCCTTAGAAAGTAATTTTATTTAAATTTTTTCGTTGAGTTATTTTGTGAATAATGGAGTGAAGTTTGTTTAGGTTGCAAACTCATGTATTAATCGGAATGGTGGACTAATGAGCAAGTAAATTTCCTTGTACTGCAGTGGGCAGAGGCAATGGAAAGTTTGGATTATGGTAACCCCGGATCAGAAAAGAGCTTTGGCATGAAGCAAAGACCTGATGGTGATATTGAAATTGATGAAAAATTTTGGGAAGAGGAATTTCACATCCCTACGTGTCCAAAGTGCAATGGAGTGCTTAAGCCTGATGTAAGACATTTGCCTAATTTATTTAACCAATAGGAACGTAAGTCGTATTTCTTCTTGTCAAAAATGGTTATCATATCTTGTAAAAAATCTCTATTAACACTTAAGAATTTTCAGTATCATTCTTACATGCATAATATTCTCATGCGGTCAGTCTTTCATTGATATGTTTCAGTAGTGGTGCTTGTATATTGAGTGAACCTGACCAAGAGGAATTTTGAAGGTCTATAGGCAGTTTTTTTTAAGGAGTCAGAGAAAAAAAAATCATTTTTAGGGGCCCTGCGTTTATTGCAAGTTAACGTCAAAGTATTTTAATACTATAAGGGAGTGAAAAGATTTATTCTTTACGTTTTTTTGTAAATGCAAACATGTATGCATAGAGAGTCAGAGACACTGACAATTTAGTGATGAAGATTATGATCGATGTATTCTAAATTCTAATACAACAAGGGAGTGATTAGATTTATTCTTTACACTTCTCTACACTCAACAATATAGCAAGATAAGCATTGACAAATTTTTCTGACGCAAATCAACCACTGTAATAGAAGTTGCATTAACAAACCCATGTTCATATGTACCAAAGCATATGATTCCTTGAGTTGAGAAAATGCAATATTGTAGTTAGTAAACACAAATATAATATGTACGCAGTTAGTTCAGTGGAAGTGAATGCTCGAAAGATGTATGGTTTTTTGTTTCTAATTTTTTTGTTGGGTCTGGATTTTGGCATGTTTACCTCCTGTTGTGTGACTTTATTGCCTTTTAGTAGTCTTTACTGGGTTTTGTCCTATAGGGGCTATCTTTCCATAGTTCTGTAAATATTTCCAATATACATGTATTGCTGAGTCCCATATCAAGTCAAGCAATTACAAACATATGTTCTAAGTTGTTATTTTAATGCTTTGAGTAATACTGTCAGGATCGAAAAGAAAATAAAATTGTTTGGAGAATGAAATAGCATCGCAGTAATACTGGTGGTCTCCTTTATTATATTATGTGTCGAATGTCACCTCTGATTTTTGAGCAAGTTCTAATGCCACCCTGTGGTTTATAGTTGATGAATTGATCCAATGCCCCCAAAAACTAAAGTTTTTGCTTCGGTAGCCCCTCCGTCATCTGTCTGTCAAAACTCACTTGCACATTACATGATAATGACATGGTGCTCCAAGGAATTAGGTAACAAATGCTGAACGTTTAAATTATTTCAAGTTCAATTTACTTTCCTACCTTTGTTCTTTATTGTGTTTTTTGAAACACTTTCTCCTATTCATGTTCTCCCTCTCCTCCGCTTAGTTTCCCACCACCACTCACCCACCTCCCATCTCTTCCTCCTTCCTATTCCTCATTCCATGACAACCAGACTCAGCTTTTGCACCCCACGGATTATTCATTACCAGCCCAGCTATCCTTCTTACCCAAACATATGGTATCCAGGCAAAGCCTCAATTTTTGAGGGTTCTCAAAGAAGTAAGTCAAAGCTCCACTTTTGCCCCATTGAAACCGCAAGAAATTACAGCACCAATGACCATGAGCATGCATTTTGACTAGACATGTGAATCCAAAACCCCATACAACCACGGAGCATCCAGAAAATGAAACTCTAACACACTTACCCACGTCCTCTCTCTCTATTCATCAGCAACCGCGTTGCGTTTCTCCTCATAACACCACCTTTAACATTTTTGTGTTTTTTTTTTTTTTTTGTTATATTTTCAAAATAAGAACGCTTATTGCATTATATTTTGGATCATTTTATGTTTGCTGTGAATTAGTGATGGTGTCTATATATGGATCTGCAGTAGAAAGGCTGAAGTAGGAAGATGGTAGGTGCTGTGGAGGGAGACTTTGGAAGGAGAGAGGGGAGGGTATACAAGGAAGGAGAGACAGAGTGCGAGGAGGAGTTTTAAGCAGAAAAAGAGAAGACACACGTAGATAGTTTTGCTTCTTAAGAAATAATATGGGTTGTAGGTATATCATGATTTCTTCATTTTAGAAATAAATAGGCAATGATGGGCTTCTTGAACCTGTCAGAAATTCGATCACCATGCGACATTACTTGAAATAGGAGTTGTATACCTTGTGTAGTAACTTCTGAAAGTGAAGGTATCTTGTGTTTCTCGTGGGTTTATTTTTTCTTCCAAGAATGCACAAGTAAATTAGAACATTGCATATGTCAGTTATCCATATTATGTGGTATCATTCTGGAAATGAGTCACTTATTTATTGTATAGTCATGCATGTGCTTTCTATGAATTCTCACCCACTTTTCATTGCACCGTTTTACTTAATGGATGTGTACGCTTCCAATATTTCGTACATCTCAATACACTTTTTTGTTGCATGGTGAATGTCAAGGTTATCTTCTTTGGTGATAATGTCCCCAAGGACAGAGCTGAGAAGACAATCCAAGCTGCAAAAGAATGCGATGCTTTTCTCGTGCTAGGATCATCACTAATGACCATGTCTGCTTACCGGCTTGTCAGGTGCATATCTTTCTTTCATTATGTAGTTGTACTTTAGTTTTTGATCAAATCATTTTGTATGCCCGTCCTAATTCTACACCAGATTCCCTTGTCATAGGGCATTTATAATGCCAAAATCTAACCCAATTTTGGAAGATAAAAAACTTAAAACCATAAATGTATATGCCTTCGAGGCATGCAAATGCTTAGGGACACATCACAATCACTAGAGGTTGGTTGATTTATGCCTTAGTCACTCTCCATTCTGGTGCTAGACAAGGTTTAATAAATTCTAGAACATCGGTGTCTTCCGATGAGAAAAATCTGATACAAGCAAAGGAAAAGTGTTGAGAATATCGCATTTATACGAGAAAAATAGAACAAACTCCGGAAATCGAAATACAAATAAACGTCGTACCCAGTGCACAAGGCTCCCGCTTTACGCAGGGTCTGGGAGAGGTGAATGTCGGCTAGCCTTACCCCCATTTATGGAGAGGCTGCTCCCAAGTCTTGAACCCGAGACCTACCGCTCATGGGCGAAGGCACTTGCCATCGCACCAAGTTAAATAACACCAAATAACCAAGATAAATAACACCAAAAATTTAGGTGGTTCGGCAATGTGTGCCTGCGTCCACGGAACAGCAACAACAATCTTTCACTATATCAATAATAAGTACAACCAATAATCTTGCCAAATCTCTAGAACTAGGACTTGACGAAAAGCCTAAAAGAACAAGAACAAGAAATACACTCTCTTTTCTTTTGTCTCGCACACACTTTACAATATTATCTCACTCTAATCCCTTGAGTGGTATACAATTTATTGTTTTGCTCCCTTCCTCTTTATATAGACATAATAAAGGTCTTCTTCAATAAGGATTATTAATCCTAATTCGAAACTAGTTATAAAACCTACTCCAATTGAGAAACTAACTCCAATTGGATAAACAACTCCAATTTGGAAAACAATTTAATCCTCCAAGACTATTAATTCCCAATAGACTTAGGACAACTTATCATGGGCTGGAAAAAACCCAACAATCTCCCCCTCCAGACCATGAGGAAGGTATACCAAAATAGGATTGCTTCTCTTGACCAAACTCTCATTGATCAAACTTCTCATTAACTAAGACCCTCTTGATTAGACTTCTCTTGACCAGGCTCCCCCTAATTGCAATACCCATCGTCATTGGCAAAGGCAATTATAGACTTCTTTGCCAGAAAAACATCGCTTATCTTCATCTTGGTCCAACAGCATCAGACATACTTGCTGGCTTGCTCTTAACACCTTTAGTAAAGCATGTCCTCCTCTTGATTTCCACGTAAGCCAATTAAAGCAGGTTGCTCCCTCCATTCTAAACGGATATCAGCCAAACCAGGCTCTGATTCCACTTGTTGAGAATATCACGTTTAAGAATGAGAAAAATAGAACCAACTCCGGAAATCGAAAAAATAAATAACCAAGATAAATACACCAAGAATTTACGTGGTTCGGCGATGTGTGCCTATGTCCACGGGACAGCAACAACAATCTTTCACTATATTAATAATGAGTACAACCAATAATCTTGCCAAATCTCTAGAACTAGGACTTGACGAAAAACCTGAAAGAACAAGAACAAGAAATACTCTCTCTTTTGTTTTCTCTCGCACACACTTTACAATATTCTCTCACTCTAATCCCTTGAGTGGTATACAATTTATTGTTTTGCTCCCTCCCTATACAAAACTAGTACAATAGCCCCTTTATATAGACATAATAAAGGTCTTCTTCAATAAGGATTATTAATCCTAATTGGAAACTAGTTATAAAACCTTTTTCCAATTGAGAAACCAACTCCAATTGGATAAACAACTCCAATTGAGAAAACAATTCTAATTGGGAAAACAATTTAATCGTCTAAGACTATTAATTCCCAGTACTTATCATGGGCGGCTGGAAAAAACCCAACAAAAAAACATGTACTTAAACAATAAGAGTATTGGAAACGAGGTCGTCAATGCTTTTTATTTATTCATTTTCTGGGGACTTGATTTTGTTTAAGTATTTCTTGTTTGTTTTTGGGATTTTTCATAAGTAGCTTTGACTTTCCGACATTACAGAGCTGCACGTGAGGCAGGTGCTGCTACTGCAATTGTCAATGTAGGAGTGACTCGTGCAGACGATATTGTACCTTTGAAAATCAATGCTCGACTGGGAGAGGTATAGCCTTTCTTGTTGGCAGATGGGTCTGTAGCCTTTCTTGTTGGCTAATGGGTCTACAGAATGGTCTTAGCTTATCGGAATCTAACAAGCATTGCAATTTTACAGATTCTACCCAGAGTGCTTGACATGGGATCCCTCGTTGTCCCTGCCATTGGTTGATTTGACCTGTAAAGAGGTGTTCTGATCTGTAGAAGCTTGCTTTGGGTTTATGAGTAGATATAGAAGACCACAAGAAATTGAGAGGTGCTGCCAAATTCTTTTAGTTTCTCAGTCTCTGAAGTGAAAACATGGAAAGTTGTTGCTAGTCAATGTGAAGACAATGGATTTTCTGTGCGGGACGAGAAAGATAAAGATAAGGAGAACGTTGGATATGCCAAAAGGAAATAACATTGTTCCCTCCTCGTACATAGATGATCTGGTGTGTACTTAATATATATAAACAAAAGTGGTGATCAAGTGTATTGTATATAGAGGAGGCCCTTAAGACAATCTCCAACCCTGACCTATAACCTAAATTTTCTCCTTCTTTTTCCCCCCAAATTCACTCCAACCCAAAACCTAAACCAAACCTAAAACCTAAAACTTAAAATGAAGGCAAATATAGGTCACAAATATAGCCCACAAAAGCTGCTGGGACCCACGGATGAGAGTGAAAAGTGGGCCTTGTCCTATAGCCAATGACTACTTTTCTTCATCGGGTGGTGGTGGTAATTGGACCGTTGGTTAATCCAACGGTCCACATTCAATTTTTTTTTGTTTTATATTTATATATTTATTGAATCCCTTAGTTGTAAGGCTCACACCATATTGAACTTCAACGATTCGAATTGTCTATTTTTCAAGTTGAACCTTATAGATCATCCTTTCAAAATATTAACCAAATCAGAAATATTTGACACCTTTAATTAAGTTAAAAGAAATTGATGACACTTTTTTTCTATAAGAAACAATATAATTTCATCTTGATAATTAAATAGGCATATAGTTTCGAATGATCTCTGAATCAAACTTATAAAATAGGCTGTACGGATCGTTGAAGTTCGATGTGGAGTTAGTTCCAGAACTAATCCCATTTTTTGAGCTCGGATTGTATTTTGAAATTAACCATCAATTTTAATCTTTTAATTCCTAAGTTTTAAGACAATTTTTTTTTGGACAAGGGCTTAACTTCATTAAAAGCAAATTACAAAGTCAACCAATGCCCCAAGACAAATAGTGGGGGGGGCTCAATTCTGCAACAACAGAGGCTTGAAACTGAAAACACAAGACAATAAGGAATAAAACCTAATATCCATCATAGAAGCATAGCCCACCGCCTCTGAACTCTTGTCTGCAATCACCAAAATGAAGGAGGATCCGCAAAGAAAGAGACAAGCACAGCTAAATTAACCCAAAAAAAAGAAGAGAAAATCCAGAGCAAAACTCAGATCTTAGAGCTATGCAATCTACTGAGCCATCTAGATCCGTACTACCAACCACCACACCTGCAAGAAACGAACCAAGTTGACATAACACAGGGGTAGGGAGGGCCAAGGGGATGTGTAACACCCTTACTACAACAGAGTCCGTAGAACACTTCACCCAAATTTCCGGCATGGTAGTAAAGCAAGGGGCAGTAGGGTAGAGATCTACATCTGAAATTGAGTCCGTCCACAACTCGGAGCTCGGATTTTTGGTAGGGAATGTGGGGGGGGGGGGGGGGGGTAAGGGGGGGTTGGAGATGGAGGTGTAGGCAAGGGAAAAAGGGAAGAAGGAAGTGTGGGAAAAAACAGAAATGGAATTAGAAAGAGAAGCAGGGGCAACAAGGAGGAGGATAAGAGAGGGGAGGCAACAAAATAGGAAAGCCATAGATAAAACCGGTGAGACATGCTGGGAAAACGGCGAGGACCGCCAAGACTGTAACATCAAAAACCGACAACCATAGGTTTGCAAAGGGCAGGACACAAACAAAAGACTAAAGAGGAGAAGAAAAAGAGGAAGTAAGGGGTTGCTTGCCGACCCCAACCAAAGGAAGGAGCCAGCGGATAAAAGGAAGGGAAAAGTGTGAGATCCCAAGAATATATTATCGAAGAAGAGGAATATTTGGGGAAAATATGTTTAGTGTATTTATTCAGAATTTATTCATGAAAAGATAGTGGGTGTCTTTATGAGTTCGTACTATTTTTCGGATTACCTTTCCGAACTCAAATGAATTTTTAATAAAAATTTACAAGCTGGATCAATGATGAAGGGCCATGTGTAATCCAAGATGTGGCTGATTTACCACGCGCCAGTAGATGAGATGACTAGCAAGAGGGTGTTAATGGTTAGTGTCATTGTACCTTGTCAACACATGGAGTAGAGATGGACCAAAAGAAAGGGAAAAGAGAGATTAGATTTCCTGCATGACACATGGTGAGCTACCATTGGACATCAAAATTGAAGAGTGAGAGTTTGTTTTAGGGCTGAGATAAACATTGGACGATCAAGATTAAATCTCAATTGATTCAACAGTCAATTTTCTAAATTTCATTTAACTATATTCCACGGTCGATAATTTCCTATATTTGGAATTAAATCTTACTGTTGGTAATTATAGTATTTTTTTAGTGGTACAAAATCATTAAATTAATATTTTTCTTATCATTTAACGGATTATCAAAGTGTATACCTAGATTGACCTATTATCTTAACATGTGCTTATCGTGTTACCCGATAACGACCTGTTTCATTATTGTGCAGACCCGAAAACCTATTAATTTCCTGTCGGGTTAACAAGTCACGCCATAAATTGTAAGGCCTCTCAAACACTCCTGTTACTTTTCACTTTAAACGAGAAGGACATTTTTACTGTAAAAAGTCACTCCTAATACTATTCACTTACAACACCTTTTTGTCATTTTGATTAAAACTCAAAGTTTTCAAGCCCTTTTCATTAGTCTTCCATTTAATCTAAGACTTTTATAGTAATGACGACCTCATTTTTGTAATTTTAAATATGAATAATGTAATAGGGGGACTGAGAAATGTGAAGGGTGCAATTAGAACCGCTCTTGACACGAATAGTGAAAACAAAAGTATTCTATAGGAAGTTAAAGGTGCATTTGTTGTACCAGATTATCTCGGAATGGACTAACTTGAGGGATTAAGTTGGACTGGCTTAGAATATACTAAGGTTGACTCGCTTAGAATAAACTAAGTTGGACTATCTTAGTTGTTATGACCCGCCTATCTTAGTTGTGATGACCTGCCCCTATATTATTTATGTAACTTCTTTCCGACTATGTGGAATGACTATTATGCCATTATTGGCAAGTGATGTGGACGTACTTATATCGCTTTTATTTTATTTCTCGCTATCACATTTAAATTGTACACGTTGTTACGAGTGTACGAGAATTTCTACCAGTGTAGAAACACTATTACAGGTATGTTTCATTTCTTTGTACTGTAGAAAATCTGAAAACTTAACCCTATCTCTTCTTTTCTTTTAATGTAACCCATGCCTTCCCCTTTTTACTCACCACCAATCAATTTCTTTCCCATTTTCTTTCACCCAATCAATCACCTCTCTTTCTCTTTGCCCAACCAATCAGAAAGCAACCCTCACATCACTCTCTCTCTCTTCTCTCACTCCCTCGCCGAGCTCTCTCTTCTTCTGTGCAACCTTCTCAAATCCACACCAAAACACAAAAACGTGACAAAAAAAAACTACACCATTGTGTTCATCTTGACTCCACGAACTCAACCATACCATTTGATCACATGTTGACCGAGTTTTGGACGTCCAACTCGGAAGGTTCGATTCGGTGAGTTTTGGTTCAACCATTTTCATCACGCCTTAGGTAAGCCTTGGGAAATTCTAAGAACTTTCATTTCATTCCTGTGAGTTGATTTTGATCTTGTGTACATGTTTTGAATGAACATTTAGCACAAAAAGCTCGAGAGGGGAGACTGCTCAGTTTTCCAGCAAAAAACCTGTGACCATTTTGTCACTTTCAACTCATTTTTTCGGTCAACCTTGACCACGAATGGACTCTTAATAGGTATAGACTTATTCTCTATATTCCTAACTTCAATGTGGCTTTTGAATCACTGAGTTTGGTTAACTATCAAGTTAGGAAACAACCCTGAAAGTTGGGAAGAAATTCCCAAAATTTTGGAAAAGTTTGACCATGGCCATTTTGCCACTTTCAGGCCAAATTCCTGGACAACATGGGTGGCATTTGAACTTTCAGAGAATATGGATTGATTCATCTGATTCCTAGCTTTAATTTGGTCTTTGTAGAATTGTTTTTGGTTGAGAATAAAGCTCGTTAGGAGCTCTGGAAGTTAGACCTTCAACCTGCAAAATGCAGAAGCTTGTGAGGAAGGCGAGTACAGCTATACGCGCAAACGCGTGGGCGAGAGTGGAGAGCCCAGCGTGGCTGCCAGTGCAGCCATTTGTGGCGGCACGTGGCGGTGCGTCCTGCCTCTGATTGACCTTCTGTCAATTTTTGTAGGTCCGTGACATCGAGTAGATCATTTTCGTATATTCAAACCTTATGTTTGAGCAATCTACGAAGGTTTTATTTAAGTTTCCGTATATGTTTTAATAAACTAATTAAATTAGTAATTTCACATTTAGGGCAAACGTATCCCGAGGACGTACGGGGTTAAGCAAGGCTCAGAGGCTTCGTTTCGACTGCGTATCTGTGGTTAGGTAGTTTGTTTTTATACCTATACATAATTACAGTTTCAATAAATGTGTATTTACTTCACTTTATGTATATATTGCCAAAGAATTGATAACTGTGATATAATTGTCATAAATGCTGCTATATGGTTGGGATATTACTGTCATGACATTCATACATATCTGTACATGCTCATCTTGCTGCATCGGTGTTAGTACTCGCCCCAAGGCCAGGGCTAGTTCTTCACGTGTATGTTCACATCGCACCATTCGCTTGCCTTGGATCAAAGTTAGGTGCCAATCTTGTTGGGCAAATTGCATTAGGCAATCCAACTTGTATGTGACGTGCTTCTGCACCAGTCTTCACGTAATCGTAGTACTAGAGTGTATCGATTACACCCAGTTCTGTTCGTGTCAGAAATTATCTGTTCGAGCTTGTGTGTTAGCTTAGATGGATGAGCACTTGGCTATACTTGATTATCACATGATTTTATTACTGTGGCATTTGTATATCATGACTTGGCATATTTCTGGTTATAATGTTGTTGTATCATTGTTTACAAAGTTATGTAGTATATTTCAAGGGAGCTATACTTGTTTTACGGTGAGGATTTAGTATATTCGAAAATAAGGTTTTTACAAAATGTTGTTTTGCTGACCCATTCAACCTTGTTTTTCGCCCTTCCAGGTTTAGTAACTGTGCTTACGTATTTACAAGGATTCTAGCAAATCTCAGGAGATGGTTACCTTTAGTGGTATAACCCTCATCCTATTCATTATACTGTCTTATGCTCTAACATCACGTGTGAAAAGGGTTCAATCTCGCTCACCCGCGCACTCCTTTGTTTAGGTACTTTTAGGTTTAAATTTATTCACATTCTTTTCCACTACACTACATTTTATGGCTTCGTCACCCTCCAGGTGTCGGCCATCACAACTTGATTCGGAGTCCAATGGAACTTTTTAGGTCGAGGTGTGTCAGTTTGGTATCAGAGCATAAGTTTTTGGGCAGTATTGCATTCATCACACGCGTGATGTAAGCATTCTTGGTTCGTGAACCTAATTTTTGAAACTTGCCACCATGGTGAGCATGAAAAATGTGTTAGCTTTTACTTAAGTTTTGGGCACTTTCGACGACTTATCGTCATTTTAGAAAATCATTTTGGAAATCACCCCTAGACTTTAAACGATGAACCTCCCTACCAAGGAATTTCCGTTTTGAGGAACGAGTTGCTAGCCCTATAGCTGGGCTATTGTATCAAGGGTTGAGTATTACCAAGGATTTACCGATAAATCCTATCGCTTTTCTTCCATCGTTTCTACCTACCCTTCGAGTTAGGAAACCAGAAATGGTTTTGTTTCTTTGGTAGCACCTATTAGTTTACCCTCTCTTAAAATCTTGACGATGTAACATATTCTAGACATGTTTGAAGGGACAACCTGGTGCTAAAATGGTAGCAATTGATGGAAGATCATTTGAGGGACAATTAAATTTGGTCCCTGTTAGCAATAATATCTTCAAACGTACTGGTGTTCATACTGGATCTTCTTGAGAAAGATCAACTTTCGATAAAGTTCTTTTTGAAAGTAGATATTTAGTAAGGTCTTTTTCTAGCCCTGAAACTTTCTAATCAAATGCAAATTTCCAGACTTTCCTTTAGATGTTGTACTCGTCATTTGGGTGAGAATAAGCTTACGAGTGTGAGTTGTCATATCTTGGGAGTAATAGAAATCCGAAAACAGTAATCAAATCCTCCTAGGATCAATGAACTACTTCGTTGACCAGTTCCTTCCCAATCACTCGAAGCTTATTACTCAAACAGGCTCTAACCTGTAATCAGCTTACGACGGCGCTACTGATAGGTTGATTAACAGTGGCTACTTGAGTCGAATAAACTAGGATTGTGGAAGCTTAGGAACAAGCTTTGTATTAGGACAGTAAGCTTATGGTTGTTTTTACCTTATCACCTACCTAGGTAAACAAAACCTCTTTGACTAGCCACCTCTTGATCACTTTAGTTCGTGTCGTTAAGTTGGTTAGTATTATAGTGCATTTCGAGGATGTATACCTTTTGTGTCCTATTCCAAAATTTTAGCTGAGATATCGCTAAATTGTGAAGTGAGGTACATCATCGACCCATTTCCTAGTATTACGCCAATTTTCCTTGCTTCATATTGAACGTTTCTGACGTCATTGAGAAACTAAGTTACAAGTTTACCAATTAGGAATTTAACCAACCAGGGACTAAACACTTTATCTTGGGAACCTCAAACCTAACGATAAAGCAAAAGGTCAAACCCTAGAATCATACCTAGACTTCAACAACTCGGTTGGTTGACGACTAAAACTGTTAGTTCTACTTCGAGTTGTTGTTCTCTCCAATTAACTTTTGGAAACCGAGAATTCTTTCATAGCCTAACAAAATTTGGAGTAGACTTACCAACGTCTCTCTCCTCAATTTCAACATCAAAATTGAGTGTTTGGGAACGCCGACACTCAGCCTTATACCATTCCTTCAAATAACCATTGTTAAGTTGGTACTTTTTGGGAAGACGTGATCTCGGTAAATGACATCCTTTCATTTTTCCAAAAGGGTTTAGCGGAAGAAGGTTGAAATTCTTGCAAGCATCGTGAAACTGAGATATCTTTGATCTTGTCGATTTATCGACAAATTGTTGGCGAACTTTTCGTCTACAGTGTTTTCCTCACTTACAACCAAGGAAAGTTAAATTAGTTTGGGTTGTTGAAAATGAGTAAAGTTCCTGACAACTGAAGTGTTGTCTCATCTTACCCCTGTTTTACACCTTCTGTTGACTCCGATCATTTCGAAATCCAGTGTGACATGTCCTTTGGATGTTTCGACCCGGCAGAGGCAACATGACGGAGTATTGCTTTTATTTTTCAACTGTTTGAACCATTCAAAATGAACCATCTCATTCATGACCTAAAGTCAACAACCATCATCTTTATTTGAAAGATAGATGACACTTCTCTATGAAGAAATATGTTCAAAATCTTCAGCAACCTTACAAATTTCTCAAGTACACTTTCGCTGGGAAATAGCTAAATTCTGCCAACGACATTGAAAGAACTAAACCAAATGTCTACGATTGAATTATCGTGTATTATCCTGGTCGTGCAAACGTATTTACTACTACAGCAACAAAGAATGTATCTACCCTTGAACGTCTTTAGCTTGTTTTATCCCATTCTAGTTGGGATTCATGAGTATTGGTTTGACGATACCTACAAATGATCAAATCATCGTTCTTGTGGTTTTAATCACTTCCTATATATGAGTAGAGATAGGAAATATTGCCATACGCTCCTAGTACGAGTTCCTGTACATGTGGAGATTTTGGCGATGTATGGTGATCATCGATTAATGTAACAAGTCAATTTGCTTTCCGTTGGTTCAAAAAGACAACATTTTCACCTCTTGGTGCTGGAAGGTATTCCAGTTAACCTTGAGTATGTGTCTACCCTATTGCACTTCGTATCGCCTTGAAGTAGAAGCACTGTCTTGAAGATCCGTTGAGGTTGGAAGTGCAGTCGTGACCATTAATTACTCAATCACCCAGCAAATGCTCGGTTGAATGAATATCCTTACCGTGGTGATTGAATATCTTAAAAACTACCGTTGTAGTTGATGTTATGCATTCAATCCAATTTTCTCATGCCTTAGATTTAATGGACTTGCTTTAATCCTCAAATTCCCGAATATTCTTTTAGCCTTCTCGATGTAGTCACTATCTCACTAAGTTCCAGAGAACTTCCCTATAGACTTGATTAGACGTTGTTTGTGTATTTCCCAATGGGGGGCATGATGGTAATATTGCACCCTTGGGAATTTGTTACTCGCTTATCATGACAACAGTGAGTTGTCGATATCGCAGGCTGCAGACCGTAATATCAAGGACTTATTTGTTGGATTCGTTAAGCAAGTAAATAGGTAGATTCTTTTACGTTAGTGCTTACCTAGTACTTATGTGTTTGTTGTATTTTACCTATTTATTACTTGGGCTCGACCCAAGGATATTATGTACTTACTTTCAGAGTACACGACGCTCAGGAGCGTAGTAGAAAAATCCTATGTTTAGTTTTACTATCAGTACAACTACTCTAAACCTTATGTTATTATATATATGTATTTTCGACGGGACGTTAGTACATATAAATATTTTGGACGTTTTGTTTTTGCGAAAACTAATAAATTATTGTATTGTACTGAGGAAGAAGGAAAGTATGAGTTGGAGGCATGAGAGAGGAATCATTGCACTCCGATTGCGACAGAATGGCATTTATGTACCAAATGATTTCAAATTTCGGGACGAAATTTTCTTAAGGGGGTAGATTGTGATGACCCGTCCCTATATTATTTATGTAACTTATTCCTGACTATGAGGAATGACTATTATGCCCTTATTGGCAAGTGATGTGGACGTACTTGTATTGTTGGAAATGTGCCCTAAAACCAATCATATGATGATACTTTACGGACATTTCACATGTTAAACTAATATAGTTTAATTTAAAGGGCAAAGATTATTGTTTGAAGCCGTCTCATATAAATGTTATATGTTCAAACGATAAGTCTAAGGAATATGTAATTGGGAGAATGTGATCTAAATAAGTTAGATTCTTGAGACCATTCTCTTTCGTATACATATCCTAAACGTTCCTGATCATAGGATTGCCAATTGGGCATTGACAGTTCGTTAAGATCAGTACGTGCTATGTCTTCTCTTAGGGAGAGTACGTAGGTGCTCAATAGAGAATGAGTTCACTGAACGCGATCAACAAGGAGTTCTCATACTCATGTCACATGAGAACTCATGGTTGGGATAATGCAAAGTAGTCCTTTGACTTGAGGCATCATAGTTTTCTTGTGGTTAGGTCCTTGATCTTTGACTATGTCAAAGTCACTCCATCCGAGGGTGTCCACGAAATAGTTGGGGTTAAGCCACCTAGCCATGGAGGCAAGTGAATGCGCAACAAGGGATCTCTAACCTTCAAACAGTTTGAGGGAGAATACTCTATGATATGATTAAGAATCTGTGGCCAGAGTATGAATGAGATTTAGGAAGTCGTTCCAAATCACATTCAAGGTAATCATATAAGTAAATGAATCACATTGGATAGTAGACATGAATAAACTATCAAACCAAACAATGTGGTCAAGAGTATTGTATTAGAGAAAGACTGTATTGCATTGTAATCCTAAACTGAATAGGTTCTCCACCTTTTCTGATTAGCTTGGGTAACCATGACATACTGCTAGGTGTCACTCATTGGTTGTGGAAGCCCTAAACGTGTATAATCACTAAAGGGAGAATTGAAAGTAAGTTTCAATTCACAATCGATTTGAAAGAGTTCTAATCGCCCACGTCCTCGCTAAAAGGAACCTAATGGATCGCACACCGTGGAAGGTAATGCTTGAAGGATTTGACGGAGATGAGTAAGGACAGTTAAATGGTTTAATTGTTTATGGCAAGAATTAATTAATATGTTAATTAATCAAACGAATAAGTTTGTTTTAAACCTTGAGTTAGTTTTGGGCTTTAAAGCCCAAATTGGGCTTTGAATCGTCAAGCCCAATAGCATAAGTTGTATGACAACTTAACAAACAAAATTCAAGAAGCCCAAAACAGCCTAAAGGCTTGGGAAAACCGGCCATAGAGAGAGGAAGAGCCTTTTGGTCCAAAATGCATACAAAAGTTGAAAGCATAGAAGAGGTATCTTTGCTCCATCCTCATTAGGGTTTTCTAAGGATGAAAAGTGAGGAAAATCTCTCGTTTCTCTCTAGAATAGCCGGTCACCATGGGAGAATTTACTAGCATCTAACTCTTCTATGGCCACTCATCTTCTTCCCCAACCATCCTTGGTGTCGGAACTTAGAGGTCTCCAACTTTGGGGACTTTTGGAGAAACCAATTCTTCCATCCATATACAAAAAGGCATGGAGCCAAGAAGCAAAGTTCCTCCATCCACATCCATGGAGCCAAGGAGTAAGGTGACAAAGGAAAGAAGGCCCTCACATGGGTGATTAACCTTTGCTAAGCAAATAGGTGCTTCAAAGGTATAAAGTTTCTCAACTCACTTTGTTTTGAGTTGTGTTTATACCATACTTGACCAATCCCGAAACTACTGAGCACCGGTCAATGTTATACCGTCAAGGACCCAGAAGAGTTTCCCTCCAACCAAGAGGCTAATCACAGCACGATACGTGTCGACATCAGAAGCCAATCATAGCGCGACACGTGTCAACATCAGAAGCCAATCACAACACGACACGTGTCAATGTCAGAATGAAACTAGAAACTCTCTTCTATAAATAGAGATCATTCTCTCACAATATTTCCTAATGTCATTTGTACTAAATTATTCACTGGTACTCACTAAAGGAAAGCTTGAACCTATGTACTTGTGTAAACCCTTCACAATGAATGAGAACTCCTCGACTCAGTGGACGTAGCCAATCTGGGTGAACCACGTACATCTTGTGTTTGCTTCCCTATCTCTATCAATTTACATACTTATCCATACTAGTGACTGGAGCAATCTAGTGAAGGTCACAAACTTAACACTTTCTGTTGTACCAAAGTCTTCACTGATTTTGTGCATCAACATTTGGCACCGTCTGTGGGAACGACACTTATTCCCACTCTCTTCAGCTTTGTCAAGCTGGTTTCCACCGTTCGTACACTTTCTTTTGACCAGGCATCCCTTTCCAACATGGGGAGCGAAGGAAGCCATAACACACAGAATGACACCCCTCTTGCACCTAGTGCGAAACAACGAAAGAAGGAAGGAAAGAGGGTTGCTTTTCAAGCTAAAGTCGATGAGCTAGAAGCTCAAAACAACAAGATAGCAATGAAGAATGAGGTCCTTTAGGAGCAGTATGAGAAGCTCTTGGAGACGCTCCATGAAACTATGCGTACTCAAACACGCGAGCTTGTTGCCCCCGTGGACATTAACCATCATCTGGGTGCCCTCCAACACGGAGGGTCACCTTCCTTCGACATGGGTATCCCTGATGAGGAGCGAGCTAATCATCAAAACATTGATCAACATGAGACTTCTCTCAACCTAGCTGCTTTGGCCTGAAGCAGGAGAAATGGAGGAAGACACCTCCTTGCAGAAGGGTTGGAAGGATCGAAAGCCGTTTATCGTGACTGCCGAGACTTCCTAAAGTTTCGTGATTACTCAATGGCTTGGATCTTGCAAATCTCCAACCGAGGAGATTCCCTCACTTGGGATCTTAGGGGAGCACTGTTTATACCATACTTGACCAATCCCGAAACTATTGAGCACCGGTCAACGTTATACCATCAAGGACCCAGAAGAGTTTCCCTCCAACCAAGAGGCCAATCACAATGCGACACGTGTCGACATCAAAACCTAATCATAGCACGACACGAGTCAACATCAGGAGCCAATCACAACACGACACGTGTCAATGTCAGAATGAAACTAGAAACTCTCTTCTATAAATAGAGATCGTTCTCTCATAATATTTCCTAATGTCATTTGTACTGAATTATTCACTTGTACTCACTAAAGGAGAGCTTGAATCTATGTACTTGTGGAAACCCTTCACAATTAATGAGAACTCCTCTACTCCGTGGATGTAGCCAATCTGGGTGAACCACGTACATCTTGTGTTTGCTTCCCTATCTCTATCAATTTACATACTTATCCATACTAGTGACTGGAGCAATCTAGCGAAGGTCACAAACTTAACACTTTCTCTTGTACCAAAGTCCTCACTGATTTTATGCATCAACAAGTTGAATCTTGGTTCACCCTTCTACTATGCTTTGAATTTCATGGGTAATGTTTTGTTTTTGAGTGCATAGAAGCGTGATTCCGCCTTTAAATGTTAATTGCATGCCATAGATGTTGCTCAAATGAACATGTTTTTCACAAAATCTCCTTCAAGTGGTATCAAGCCTAGGTCTAGTAGTTGGTGAATCCTTTTGGGTTTTGTATTTTCATAGTTTATGATTTGAATGTTGTAATTGTTACAAGCTTTATTCTTGCTTCTTTGAATGTAAATTTTGTTAGAAAATATGCCATCTCAAATGTTATAGATGTAGTTCATATGAGCATGAATTTTGGAGCTAAAATTTGGTGCCATGTTTTTGGGGAAATTCAGCCAAATCCAAAGGGTGGATTTTTGGGTTCATGTGTGTCTTGTTAAAAGTGTTTTCAAGTGACATTAGGAACCCCTAAGTACCCTAGTATGGTAATATGCTTTTTCCCTTAAGTTTGAGAGTTTTTGGGGTGTCTTTGGGTGAAAAATGTTCATGGAGCTCTTATGGGTTTTCATGGATATTCTTCATTGTTCTTGTTATGTTTTTGGCAAGAACAAAAAGGTTGGGTATTTTAATTCAAAGTTTTTGGTTGTTTACATAAAGTTTTTGTTAGTGATTGATGGTTTGAATTTTCAATTAATACCCATACCTTTTCTACTATTCACACCATACCAATCACTTACACCTTTTTCTTGTTTCAAGGAACCATGTTTTATGGAAATAACTTTTTCAAACCTATCCATCACCTTTCACTTTTGTTGAAAAATTCAAAAGTTTTATGACACATTCTCTCATCCAAAACCGGCCACCCTATTAATTAGGGCACTTTTGGGGCTTTTATGCAATTACATAAAGTTTTGATACTTTTGTGTATTTGTATTTTGACCCAAAAGTTTACGTATTTACGTAAAGGCCCAAAATCACTAAAGGACAAAGTCATTTGCTCCTTTAATGAAGTTTTTGTATTTGATGAAATTTTTGGGTTCTAGTTGTAATTACATGAAGTAGTGGACTTTTGTGTTTTTACAAAGTGACCTCAAAAGTTTGTGTTTTGCAATATAGCCCAATGGTTGAGGTTATTGTTTTTGGGCCCAAATTAGTTGAGAACAAAATAGTTTTGTATCTTTAAATGAGAATTGGATTTTCATTTCATTTAGCTCCATTTAAATCAATTCTATGGATACAAAAACCAAATGAAAATGTTGCATTCAAGTTTAATTAGTTAAAGCGTTAATTAATTAAGAAAAGGGTGATTATGAACCTAAGCCTACGATAATTGAGCTATGTGAAAGGCCGTCTTAAATTTGTTTGAACCATGAGAATGTGTAGATTAGATTTTGGTTGTAATTTGATATGATCAAATATTGTAAAAGTGAACAAAATAGTTTTGTATCTTTAAATGAGAATTGGATTTTCATTTCATTTAGCTCCATTTAAATCAATTCTATGGATACAAAAACCAAATGAAAATGTTGCATTCAAGTTTAATTAGTTAAAGCATTAATTAATTAAAGAAAGGGTGATTATGAACCTAAGCCTACGATAATTGAGCTATGTTAAAGGCCGTCTCAAATTTGTTTGAACTATGGGAATGTGTAGATTAGATTTTGGTTGTAATTTGATATGATCAAATATTGTAAAAGAGCATAAGCTCTTCTTTACTTTAAAGTAATTTGTTTTGATCAAATGTTGTAAAAGAGCATAAACTCTTCTTTACTTTGAAGTACTTCTTTCTTGCTTTATTTGATATGCATGAAAATGAAGTAGAGGGTCCAACGCCCAAAAAGATAGCATGCCTTAATGTGATTAAACGCGTAACTAAAATCAATCACCATCCCTAGACCGAGATTCAACACTAGGCTTGTGTTGGATCGAATCAAAGGTTCATAGTCATCCTAAGGCCCCAAGGCAACTATATAGTCCATCAATGAATGCAAACCTTATGTTAGTAGTACCATATACTCTTGTTTTAAAAACCGTTTTACAAGCATAGTAGGAGTATCATATACAACTAAATCAATCACATGGACCAATAGTTGTAATAGGACCAAATTGTTTTAATAAGATTAAAATGAATGCTTATATGTGATGAGACCTAAAACCCTCAACCAAACCATTATTAAGTTGATAAGCGTGAGAGTGCTTTGAAAACTCTTTCATGGCCTTCCACCGTGGTAGGCTCCGATCATTTGTGACTCGTACACCAACTTCACCCTATCATGGGGGAGTACAAAGCGCGTGCTTACACTTAGGAGGAGTTCTATATGCATACATGATGTTGTGAAGGTAGGCAACGAGAATGATCAACATCATATCATTGTGAGGTTGTTCTTGAACCCCTACTCGAACTTGCATGGTGGGAATGACTTAACTAAGTGCAATGGAGCCAACATTATATCATTGTGAGGCTTCATTCTCTAGAGGCCAAATAAGATGGGTACTTGCAAGAGATGCAAATGAGTAAGCGTACTCTCTCATTATTATTGATGCTAGCCAACATCATATCATTGTGAGGTGGGCTTGGTAATGATGAGTCTACCATACCCTACTAAGAGTTTCCTCCAAAACTCTCGAATTCCGATGAGGGATATGGAATTTGCCAAAAATAGTGGGTGGTGCTATTTGATTTAAAGACCCGGATCAAATGGCTTAAAATCAATCAATTTATATTCTTTATGTATTTATTTACCAATATATATTTGCAAACGCTATCCAAAACTTGACAAAGAAAAGCCGAAAGCTTTAGTTTCCAGACTTGGTACTAAATCCCATAGACTGTCTTTAATGACTTGTATATGTACCTAAGTAGTCTCATCCGCACAATCTTCCTATTGATAATATATCATTGGAAGAACATGTTAGATAAGTCTATCATAAAGAGGACAACACTTTTAATGTCATAATTCGTCAATTACAAATTGTTGTATGAAGAAGTAAGAGTTGCTTTGAACAACCCTTAGTTAACGCAAACATTAGTGCTCATTTCTTTGTTACATGAACAAACTTGAGAAGTAAGCACAAGGGCATGGACATTTTATGCGCCATGATTCTTCACTTACAAATTGTTGTATGAAGAAATGAGAGTTGCCTTGAACAACTCTTGAAAGTTTGCAATTGTGTTTAGAACATAATGGTTGGTTGACAAAAATAGTCCATCAACATGGACTTATGATGATTTTGAATCATTAAGTGTTGAAGTGTTAAACCACTTCTAGAGACGGAAACTAGGGAAGGACTTCACTTTCGTGTCCCTATCCAAATGGTTCACTAAGTTTATTGTAAACTATATAGTGAACAATAACCACATGCTCTCCAAATTGTTTGATGTATATAACACAATTGAAATAAATTTCAAGAGAGATAGTGGGAGTTTAGGGACCATGACTATTGTAGTCAAAGGAGAAGTCAAATGAAGAAGGCGAAATAACTCCAAGGGAACAAACTTTCTTTATGAAAGGATGGACATTGGAAGGGGTATTTGCAAGAAATGTCTTGCAAGTGTCAAGAACACACCTTTCGAAGGTGTTGTAAATTGTTCTTGAATAGTTCAAAACACTTGGTTCTTCTACTTGAATGCTTGAATCCGTATTAGTAACTATGTTTTACAATCGTTGTAAAAGTGCAGCTAATAAGAAGTAGAAGATTAATGAGAGAAGAGAAAGTACTTCACATTCGGAACATGAATCAAATGTAGATCTCTGCGAAAGCAGGTAGTACTTACTTCCTCATATGAACTACCAAAGAAAATGGAAAAACAAAGATTGTCTTTACATTCCAATTTGAATAAAGGAACTTAATTCCCTATGAGAAATGGTTGAATGTTTTGTTTGACAAAACATTGTTCTTTATTAATGAATGATTAGATTATTGTAATCTAATTGATTATCTATATAGTAGAGATGATATGGTAGTGTTAACTGTTTAGAATATAACGATGCTTAAAACCCAAAAGGTTGCAAGGTAGTGACTAATCCCAACTGAGTTGTGATACCTCTAAAACATAAATTACGAGTTGGTCATAGATGAATGCTTTGGATCGTTAGATCCGGATCCAATGCCTTCTTGTTAAAATTGTATAGAGGCAAAATGTTTGAATCTTTATTCATTTGGAAAGGAAGAAAGAATCACAAAGTTGTTGAGGTTAATTCACTTAGATGTTAGTGGCACTAGTCCACAACATAATACTACTCATGTTGTATGACATTCACCGAATATCGCCCTCGGTTGGACTATCGTTTATTTTGAATAAACACAAGTCCGAATACTTTGCAAAAGGTTTCAAAGAATTCAAGAATGTAAGTTGATGAGTAAGACGTCTAAAGTATTTACCTCCTTAGATTTGATCCAAGGAAAGGTAACACTTTAGAACAGTTTCCTTGAAAGATATCAAGGAAAGAAGCATCATAAGATAATGGATTTCTCCATTAGGAGAAGAACAAACTTGAATAAGATTTAGTTTGTTGGATGTTATCACTTACCCATATATAGGATATATACTTCTAAGACAATATGATTGTCAATTAGAAGATCTTCCAAAATTTTCATGACTCCATAGGATGTAGTTGGAAAGAAAGATAAGTCTTAATCATGTTAAGATTTGGGGTTGTGTGCTAATAAGCAATATTTGGTTGAGAATTATCTTGTGGATGTCCTTAAATTAACCTTTGGATATCACTTCTATAAGCCAACTAACAAATGTTGTTTTGTTGGATAGTTCATTGTAATCCTACAATATGATTTGCCTAACGCAAATGAATGAGAGATAGATATCAAAGAATGGGTTCTTTGAGAGACAAGATAATCAACAAATATAACAACCTAGTTCCTACACCACAAGCTCCAAGGTAGGCGAGAAGGATTTATAAACTGTCTCAGTTGAATGGTTTGAACTTTATGACTATGTCATAGAGTTACACCTCTTAATTCGAAAGAAATAAGAATAAAAATCCTGATGACTACATTGAGTGTACATACTACATATACTCCAAGAAATGGTAAAGTACCATTTGACCCGAAATAATGAAACCTTTAATAGCTAATTGGTAGCTTAAGGTGACTACAATCAAAGAGATTGGTTGACTTGGAAGAAACCATCTTTGACGTAGTCTCGGTTTCAATTAATTCAAAGATTGCTAGCTACAACTAAATGGTGATTCAATGTTTGGACATAATATGGGTTTCTGAAACCATTATTAAGATAGTCTTGATAATATATGTCTAAAACTATGAATCACAAGATATGTAAGTTCATGATGGAGAAAGTGTCTCTAGTGTAACGACACTACGACACTAATGGGGTGATAGTTCAAGCCAGGGAATCAAGGTTCATCCTGATCCGAACTCAAATGAGAGACTAAACCACATGATTAAGAATCATGTATAATGGTGACGTCGTTATTCTCAAGGTTTCTTCTATGGATAACATATAGATATCTATTGTCTAGGCCTACTACTCAGCCATTTTTGAAATGACTACATAAGAGGTATCATCATTGATGACCAAGCTGATTGGCTTTAGTGCAAGTGGGAGATTGTTGGAAATGTGCCCTAAAACCAATCATATGATGACATTTCACATGTTAAACTAATATAGTTTAATTTAAAGGGCAAAGATTATTGTTTGAAGCCGTCTCATATAAATGTTATACGCTTAAACGATAAGTCCAAGGAATATGTAATTGGGAGAATGCGATCTAAAGAAGTTAGATTCATGAGACCATTCTCTTTTGTATACATATCCTAGACGTTCCTGATTATAGGATTGCTAATTGGGCATTGGCAGTCCGTTAAGATCAGTACGTGCTATGTCTTCTCTTAGGGAGAGTGACTGGTCTCAAGTCATTTGTGTGATTGACACCAAGACAAGTACATAGGTGCTCAATAAAGAATGAGTTCACTGAACGTGATCAACAAGGAGTTCTCATACTCATGTCACATGAGAACTTATGGTTGGGATAATGCAAAGTAGTCCTTTGACCTGAGGCATCATAGTTGTCTTGTGGTTAGGTCCTTGATCTTTGACTATGTCAAAGTCACTCCATCTGAAGGTGTCCACGACATAGTTGGGGTTAAGCCACTTAGCCATGGAGGCAAGTGAATGCGCAACAAGGGATCTCTAACTTTCAAACAATTTGAGGGAGAATACTCTATGATATGATTAAGAATCTCTGGCTAGAGTATGAATGAGATTTAGGAAGTCGTTCCAAATCACATTCAAGGTAATCATATAAGTAAATGAATCACATTGGATAGTAGACATGAATAAACTATCAAACCAAGCAATGTGGTCAAGAGTATTTTATTAAAGAAAGACCATACTGCATTGTAATCCTAAACTGAATAGGTTCTCCACCTCTTCTGATTAGCTTGGGTAACCATGACATACTGCTAGGTGTCACTCATGGTTTGTGGAAGCCCTAAACGTGTATAATCACTAAAGGGAGAATTGAAAGTAAGTTTCAATTCACAATTGATTTGAAAGAGTTCTAATCACCCACTGCCTAGCTAAAAGGAACCTAATGGATCGCACACCGTGTAAGGTAATGCTTGAAGGATTTGACGGAGATGAGTAAGGACAATTAAATGGTTTAATTGTTTATGGCAAGAATTAATTAATATGTTAATTAATCGAACAAATAAGTTCGTTTTAAACCTTGAGTTAGTTTTGGGCCTTAAAGCCCAAATTGGGCGTCAAATCGTCAAGCCCATAGCTTAAGTTGTATGACAACTTAACAAACAAAATTCAAGAAGCCCAAAACAGCCCAAAGGCTTGGGAAAACCAGCCATAGAGAGAGGAAAGGCCTTTTGGTCCAAAATGCATACAAAAGTTGAAAGCATAGAAGGGGTATCTTTGCTCCATCCTCATTAGGGTTTTCTAAGGATGAAAAGTGAGAAAAACTCTCTCTCTTTTCTCTCTATAATAGCCGGCCACCATGGGAGAGTTTGTTGGAAGTATGCCCACAAAGGCACTCATTTGATGTAATAGCTTTTGGAATACTTATTGTATTAAACTATTATATGTTTAATGAAGGGCAAAGCTTATTGTTAATCATTATTTATTGTATTATGTGCTTAAGCAATAAAGGAATCCAAGGAAAGTATTTAACTTGAGAGAGAAGTGATGACAATCCGCTAAGGTTAGTATGTGTTATGTCAACTCAAGAGCGAGTATGACTAGTCTCAAGTCATTTAGCGTTGGACTAAGACAAACACGTAGGTGCTCGAAAGGGTAATCGAGTACACTGAACAACGATCAAAAGAGAGTTCGAACATACATGTCATGTAAGAACTCGTTAGTTGCAATATGCAAAGTAGTACTTTGACCTGAGGCATCATAGATGTCTAATGGTTAGGTCCTTGATCTTTGATCATGTCAAAGGTATTCCATCGAGAGTGTCCATGGCATTGTTGGGGTCAAGATATCTAGTCATGTAGGCATATGAATGCACAACAAGGGATCTCTAACCTTCCATGATGGAGGGAGAATACACTAAGATATGTTTCGGGAGTCTTTGGCCAAAGCATATGAATATGACTTAGGAAGTTTGTTCCAAATCATATTCAATTGAATCATATAAAGAAGTATCACATTGGATAGTAGACATGAAACAAACTATCACTCAAACAATGTGATTAAGAGTATTGTATTAGAGAATGACGGTATTGCATTGTAATTGTAACTGGATAGGTTCTCCAACCACTTCTACTTAGCTTGGGTAGCCATGACATACTGCTAGGTGTCACTCATGGTTTGTGGAAGCCAAACACTAATCTTCAACAGAGGGAGAATTGAAATGTTGTTTCAATTCATAATCGATCGTTAAGAGTAACAATCGCCCACTGCCTCGCTAATTGGAACCTAATGGATCGTACACCGAGTAAGGATGAAAGTGAAGAAATATAAATGAGATGGATAAGCGATTAAATGGTTTAATTGAGAATGGTCAAGATTAATTAATTAGTTAATTAATTTTACGAAAGGTTCATATTAGGCTTTTAAGTTGGTTTTGGGTTTCGGGGCCCAAAAAAGTTTTGGTCCATAAGGCCCATTATGTTTAAGTTGTATGACAACTAAAACAAAATGGGCAATTAGCCCAATAACAAAGACAAGGCCGGCCATAAGGGTGAGTGGATGCAAACTTGAATTAATTACAAGTTTGCCACTTACATGTGATGTAGTATAAAGTTAACTTTATAGCTTTTTCTCATTAGGGTTTTCTTGAGGCAGAAAAGAGAAACACTTTCTCTCTTTTTCTCTAAAAGGAGGTTGGTCACTTAGGGAAGAATTAGCTAGCAATCTTTTCTTCTCTAAGTCATCCATTTCATCTTCACATCTCATCCTTGGTGTGGAGACTTAGAGACACCAAATCTTTGGTGTTCTTGGAGATCCTTTCCTCACATCCTCAAGGAGCAAATGAGCATTAAAAGGAAGAAAAACACAAGGAAGATCCAAGGGGCTAGGAGGTGACTTGAAGGCCCTCCACTTGGGCGAATCCCTTGTGTAAACAAGGATGAGCTTCAAGGGTAATGAATCTCTAAATCCTTCATTCTCTTTAATATTGTTAAAGAGTCTTGTGATTCACCATTCACTAGGCTTTGAAAGTTATGGGTTTTAGAATTGTTTTTGAATGCATGCCTACTTTAATGTGCTATTAGTTTGCATATGTGTTCAAATGTTCTCACATGTTCTTAGCTAGGACAAAAGTTTTCCTTCAGAGTTCACTAGCATCTAACTCTTCCATGGCCACTCATCTTCTTCCTCAACCATCCTTGGTGTCGGAACTTAGAGGTCTCCAACTTTGGGGACTTTTGGAGAAACCAATTCTTCCATCCATATCCAAAAAGGCATGGAGCTAAGAAGCAAAGTTCCTCCATCCACATCCATGGAGCCAAGGAGTAAGGTGAAAAAGGAAAGAAGGCCCTCACATGGGTGATTAACCTTTGCTAAGCAAAGAGGTGCTTCAAAGGTATAAAGTTTCTCAACTCACTTTGTTTTGAGTTGAGTCTTGGTTCACCTTTCTATTCACAAAATCTTCTTCATGTATCACTTTTATTTTATTTCTCGCTATCGCATTTAAATTGTACACGTTATTACGAGTGTACGAGAATTTCTACCAGTGTAGAAACAATGTTATAGGTATGTTTCATTTCTTTGTACTATAGAAAATCTGAAAACTTAACGCTATCTCTTCTTTTCTTTTAATGTAACCCGTGCCTCCCCCTTTTTACTCACCACCAATCAATTTCCTTCCCATTTTCTTTCATCCAATCAATCACCTCTCTTTCTCTCTGCCCAACTAATCAGAAAGCAACCCTCACATCACTCTCTCTCTCTCCCTCGTCGAGCTATCTCTTCTTCTCTACAACCTTCTCAAATCCATACCAAAACACACAAACGTGACAAACAAACTACACCATTGTGTTCATCTTGACTCCATGAACTCAACCATACCATTTGATCATGTGTTGACCAAGTTTTGGATGTCCAACTCAGAAGGTCCGACTTGGTGAGTTTTGGTTCAACCATTTTCATCACGGCTTAGGTAAGCCTTGGGAAATCCTAAGAACTTTCATTTCATTCATATGAGTTGATTCTGATCTTGTGTACATGTTTTGAAGGAACGTCTTACCACAGAAAGTTTAAGGGGGGAGACTGCTCAGTTTTCTAGCAAAGGAACCGTGACCCTTTGGTCACTTTCAGTGCATTTTTTTGGTTAACCTTGACCACGACTGGACTCCTAATAGGTATAGACTTATTCTCTATATTCCTAACTTCAAAGTGGCTTTTGAATCACTGAGTTTGGTTAACTATCGAGTTAGAAAACAACCCTGAAAGTTGGGAAGAAATTCCCAAAATTCTGGAAGAGTTTGACTGTGCCCATTTGGCCACTTTCAGGCCAAATTCCTGGATGACATGGACCACATTTGAACTTTATGAAAATATGGATCGATTCATCTCATTCCTAACTTTAATTTGGTCTTTGTAGAATTGTTTTTGGTTGAGAATAGAGCTCGTTAGGAGCTCTGGAAGTTAGACCTTCAATCTGCAAAACGCAGGAGCTCGTGAGGAAGGCGAGTACAGCCATACTCACATGTGCGTGGGCGCGCGTGGAGTGCCCAGCATGGTCGGTGCGTGCAGTGCGTGGCTGCCAGTGCAGCAACTTGTGGAGGCGCATGGCGGCACGTCAGGCCTCCGATTGACCTTCTGTCAATTTGTGTTGGTCCGTGGAGTCGAGTAGATCATTTTCGTATATTCAAACCTTATGTTTGAGCAATCTACGGAGGTTTTATTTAAGTTTCCGTATATGTGTTAATAAACTAATTAAATTAGTAATTTCACATTTAGGGGAAACATATCCTGAGGACGTACAGGGTCAAGCAAGGCTCGGAGGCTTCGTTTCGACTGTGTATCTATGACTGGGCAGTTTGTTTTTATACCTATACATAATTATAGTTTCAATAAATGTGTATTTACTTCACTTTACGTACATATTACCAAATAATTGATAACTACGATATAATTGTGATAAATGCTGTTATATGATTGGAATATTACTGTCATGACATTCATACATATCTGTACATGCTCATCTTGCTGCACCGGTGTTAGTACTCGGCTCAAGGCCAGGGCCAATCCTTCACATGTATGTTCACATCGAACCATTCGCTTGCCTTGGATCCAAGTTAGGTGTCAGTCCTGTTGGGCAGATTACATTAGGAAATCCGACTTGTTTGTGACGTGCTTATACACCAATCTTCACGTGATCGTAGTACTAGAGTGTATTAATTACACCCAGTTCTATTTGTGTCATAAATTATCTGTTCGAACTCGTGTGTCAGCTTAGATGATTGAGCACTTGGCTATACTTGATTATCACATGATTTTATTACTGTGGCATTTATATATCATGACTTGGCATATTTCTAGTTATAATGTTGTTGTATTATTGTTTACATACTTACGTAGTATGTTTTAAGGGAACTATACTTGTTTTACGGCGATGGGTTAGTATATTCGAAAATAATGTTTTTACAAAACATTGTTTTGCCGACCCATTCAACCTTGTTTTTCACCCCTCCAGGTTTAGTAGCTGTGCTTACGTATTTACAAGGATTCTGGCAAATCTCAGGAGATGGTTACCTTCAGTGGTATTACCCTCATCCTATTCATTATACTATCTTATGCTCTAACATCACGTGTGAAAAGGGTTCAATCCTGCTCACCCGCGCACTCCTTTATTTAGGCACTTTTAGGTTTAAAGTTATTCACATTCTTTTTCCACTACACTACACTTTATGGCTTCGTCACCCTCCAGGTGTCGACCAGCACAACTCGATTCAGAGTCCAATGGAACTTTCCAGGTCGGGGTGTGTCATTAGTGAAGTCTTTTGTGCACTGTCGGACTAAAAAGTAGGATAAATAATATTATATTATTATCCTATATTTTTCTCCCTCTTTTCCTTCCTTCACCATCATTCTCTCCCTCATTCTCTTCCTCTTTTTCTCCCTTCTCCGTCCCACCCTTCCTTTTCCCAGATTAGACATCTCAATTCCAGTCTCTATCTGTCTCTTTTTTCTATCCAACTCCCTCTTGATTCCAGTCTTTCTCTTATTTCGGCCTCGCTCTAGCTCTTCGTTATTCGACAAAACCTCACATCTCCATTTTTTCCAACGGGTTGCAGGTTTTCCATCGTGTTTTCAGGCCAAACCTCATCGAATTGGATGGGGTTAACATCACCAACAAACTGCTCTCCATCCCTGGACATAGATCGAAGCTTTGCATGCTCAAATCTGTCATGGATTCGAAGAAACCCAAATATGCCTAGACTTCTGGGCCAATTTCCAACCACCTTCAACCACCTTTTGGCCTCGATTCAAGTAGAAACAGAATCCCCTCACTCCCAACTTCAGTTTGGTATATTTTTTTATGTGAAAATTGGTTGTGAAACGTATTTGAAAGAGATAGTCAAATCGGAAAGTTAACGGCAGTGTGTGTGTGGTCGGAGGTCATAAGGAGTGGCCATGAGTAGTCGTCAAGCAAGACAAGGATGAGAGAGATCATGGCCTTAGCCAAACCCATAGTTCTTAAGGGTACTCCCTAAGACCAGATAGTCCTGCCTTTAGTCGAGGCGAGTGAGAACTAGTCTCACTAAAGTTAATCCTTGTTGGGAACAAACATGGGACTAGAAGAGCTGCTGGCCAGAAGCCCAGTAGGCACAGTTGTTTCTTACCACTGTCGGTAAGCACAGTGGCGGCGATAAAGTCCTTCTGCCTTGTGGTTAGGGTTTTCAAAATTTGGGGTTTTTTTAGCTTTGTTAATTTAGGTTGGAAAAAGTCAATTTGTCTTGTTCAAGCTTGGTTTTCCACTCTAGGTGCGTCTTTGTTTAATCTTGAAGAATTTCTGAGGTAAACTGAGTTCTTTTGTTAATTATGTTGGTATTGAGAGCTCAAAATTATTGTTCAATGAAGTGCATGGTATGGAATTGTAGGGGTATTGAGAGACCTGATTTTAGTAGTAATTTTAATTTTCTGTGTACTTTGATTAAGCTGGACCTTTTCTGCTTGTTTGAAACTAAGATGTCCCTAGACAAGGTCCAAAGCAATTTCTACAATAGACACTTTGATCAGGTTTTTTTTTGTAATCCCATTGACAGAGCTGGTGGGGTTTGTTTGTTTTGGAATTCATCTTCCATTAATATTACTGTTTTAAGCTCTTCACCTCGTTTTATCCACTGTGTAGTATTCATTACCTTTGTTTATGCTTATCCTCATAAACATTTACAAGCTAATCTTTGGGATCAAATTTTAGATCATATACCAACAAACCATCCTTGGTGTTTAATTGGAGACTTCAACAATATTGTGGATTCCACTGTAAAGCTTGGGGGCTGCTTTAATACTACTACCTACAAGAATAACTTCATTATTTTTCTTAATAAGGGTGACTTAATTTCCCTAACTGCCTCTGGTGTTCCCTATACTTGGACCAATGGTCATAGTGACAACACTAGGATTTATGAGAGACTTGATTGTGGTGTTGCTAATCCTCAGTGGTTGAGGGAGTTCCATGACTTTTCTTTACATAATTTTCCTATCTTTAGATCGGATCATAGTCCCATCTTACTTACGAATAATGTAAACCATGTTAGGAAAGGCTATTATTCCTTCAAGTTTGAAGCTATGTGGTTACGTCATCCTAATTTTAGGAATTTTGTCAAAAGTACTTGGACTTGTACAAACACTTCAATCCCACAAGAAAAAGTTTGTTGCTTGTGTAGGGACATTCAAGTATTTGGTAAGGAAGTGGAACGAAGAGACCTTGGGTAATGTCAAAGATCATAAAGATAAGCTTTTAACCTCTCTCTGTGATATTCAAAATGTGGGATCAAGATAACTCTATAAGCATGGAGTATGAGGTTAAAATTAGAAGTGTGCTTAACAGAGTTTTCCAGGAAGAGGAAATTATGTAGGCTAAAAAAGCTAAGGTTAAGTGGCTTCAATTGGGAGATAAAAATACTAAATTTCTATATACCTATTGTTGGAAATGTGCCCTAAAGCCAATCATGTGATGATACTTTACGGACATTTCACATGTTAAACTAATCTAGTTTTACATATAAAGGGCAAAGATTATTGTTTGAGCCGTCTCATATAAATGTTATATGCTTAAACGATAAAGTCCAAGGAATATGTGATTGGGAGAATGTAATCTAATGAAGTTAGATTCATGAGACCATTCTTTCGTAGACACATCCTAAACGTTCCTGATCATAGGATTGCCAATTGGGCGTTGACAGTCCGTTAAGATCAGTACGTACTATGTCTTCTCTCAGGGAGAGTGATTAGTCTCGAGTCATTGGTGTGTGTGACATCAAGACAAGTACGGTAGGTGCTCAATAGAGAATGAGTTCACTGAACGCGATCAACGAAGAGTTCTCATATTCCATGTCACATGAGAACTCATGGTTGGGATAATGCAAATTAGTCCTTTGACCTGAGGCATCATAGTTGTCTTGTGGTTAAGACCTTGATCTTTGATTATGTCAAAGTCACTCCATCAGGAGGGTGTCCACGGCATCGTTGGGGTCAAGCCGCTTAGCTATGGAGACAAGTGAATGCGCAACAAGGGATCTCTACCTTCCAGTCGCTTGAAGGAGAATACTCTCTGATATGATTTGAATCTCTGGCCAGAGTATGAATGAGATTAGGGAATGCGTTCCGAATCACATTCAAGGTAATCATATAAGCACAAGACACACATTGGATAGTAGACATGAGAAAATAAACTATCAAACCAAACAATGTGGTCAAGAGTATTAGATTAGAGAAGGACCGTATTGCATTTGTAATCTCGAACTGAATAGGTTCTCTAACCTCTTCTGATTAGCTTGGATGACCATGATATGCTGCTAGGTGTCACTCATGGTTTGTGGAAGCCCTAAACGTGTGTAATCACTAAAGGGAGAATTGAAAATAGTTTCAATTCACAATCGATGTAAAATGGTTTTAATCGCCCACTACCTCGCTAAAAGGAACCTAATGGATCGCACACCATAAAAGGTAGAGATTGGAGATTAAACGGAAATGAGTAAGAATGATTAAATGGTTTAATCATTTATTTATGGCAAGGATTAATTAATATGTTAATTAATCAAACAAATAAGTTCGTTAAATGACTTCGGGATAGTTTTGGACCTTAAGGCCCAATGGGCTTCGAACGTCAAGCCCATTAACTTAAGTTGTATGACAATTTAATGAATAAAGATTCATTAAAGCCCAAAAGCCCAAAAATCCCTAAATGGCCGGCCATAGTGTATGAATTAGGGTTTTGGTTGTTTAGGTCACTTAAAGAAGTGACTATATAAATGACTTTATAGCCAAATATTCAAAAAAAGGATTAAAAGGGTTTATTTTTGGGGAAAAATGGGTGAGAATTGTCTCTCCATTTCTCTCTAAAGAGGCCAACACCTTGGAGGGTACATCTAGCAATCCTACTACTCCAAGGTCACTCATTTCTTCTACAATCTAACCTTGGTGAAGAGACTTAGAGGTTCTCAATTTTGGGAACTTGGAGAACCTATTCTTCCATCCAAATCCATGGATCTAAGAAGCAAGGAATGAAGGCCCTATCTCTTTGGGTGATTAGCCTTTGCTTATGCAAAGAGGAATCTACAAAGGTATTAATTTCAACTCACTTTGTTTTGAGTTGATTATTGGTTCACCAATCTACTAGGCTTTGAATTTCATGGTAATGTTTTGTTTTTGAGTGCATACAAGCATGATTCCGCCTTTAATTGTTAATTGCATGCTATATGATGTTGCTCAAATGAACATGTTTTCCCAAAATAATTCCTTCACGTATGTATTATTATTTTCTGGGAAATTATATGGATTTTACAGTGAGGGGTTATTATGTTAAAAAAAGACAAATGCGTTTTCAAACGTTTTGTTTTTGCCCACTCACCCTTCTGTTTTTCGCCCCTCCAGGTTTTAGCTCCATATTGACGACGATTATGGGCGAATCTCAATATAGGTGGCTACCTTTGAGGGTATGATCCTTGCCCACATTACTGTACTTTACTTATACTCTGACGTCGTGTGTGAAATGGGTTCATTCCCGCTCAAAGTGCACTCTTGTATTTAGTTACTTTTAGGTTTAAATTTATTCACATTTTCCACATCCCTAAACTTTATGGCTTCGTCATCTTCCAGGTGTCGGCCAACACAGCTTGATTCGGAGTCCTAGTGGACATTCTGGGTCGGGGTGTGTCACTTTGCTCCAGAGGAAGTCGAATGTCCTACACTGAAAACACATAACAAAGTATCAAAATTCTACCAAAATAACTAACAAACTAATGCTAAGATCAAGGTAAAATATATAGTATAATATCGACTCATCAAATACCCCCAAAGTTAGCTTTTTGCTTGTCCTCAGGCAAAACAAAACTAAAAAACAAATATAAAAACTAGCAAACTTAAAAACTTAGATAAAAATTAACTAAGACAAAGTTTTCACCTTCAAGTTGCAATCCATAGAAAACGTTAAAAATCAAAACATCTTTCCAAAAGTTCAAACTAATCCCACCACAGAGTCTAAGCCATTTAGAATCAATTAGAAAAGAATTCATGAACTTTCTTTGGTGTAAAGTGAACCAACATAGTTAAGGAAACGCAACTAAAACCCTTACCCCTCGTCTTCTTTATTCATACTTCACACATGTTACAACCACCCCCATATTTTTATTTTATTTCTATTTTTCCCCTAGAACGTATTTTAAATCTATCAATTTAATCCTTTATCTCTTTTAATCCTAACCCTTGATCTAGATTCCATATTGTTCTTAGACTGCAACGTGGCAGGTTGTCAACTCTCTTCTCTTTCCCCTCTGCCCGAGTCTTCCCTCTCAGACATCTCTCTCTCTCTCACAGGATCTCTCTTCTCTCCATTTTACTCCCTGCACGGTGACCTGCTAGGAATCCTGCATGCAGCTCTAGTGTAGACCATCATCATTATCTCCCTTGCACTATATATATATATATATATATATATCTTTCTCTCTCCGTTGCAGTGAGGTCGAGAACTCAGAGAAAGGACCTCTGACGGATCTCTTAATTCTTTCTGGCTAGGTAAGTTAGTTCTTCCTTTTTAAATTACCATTGTTGCGAGACGTTGTGGGTTGAAAGTTATGTGGTTTTTCCAAGGTTTGAGGATGTGAATGGCATGGGGGAAACTCACTCGCATTTTCCGACAGAACCGTGACTTTCGAGGATTCTTTCCGAGCTCTCACGGCTGTTCATGGCGAATCTAGGGTATGAAAAATACTCCACTCTCTCCCCTCTTCATTTTAGTACTTGGTATGGGTTTTAGTTTGCACGTTTGCCATCGACCGGAGCTATAATAACTCCGATGTTCTTCCCCGACCACACCCAGGCCATCAGGCCTTCTCAAAACACCCTCGGGCCTTAGCCCAGCCCAGTTTCTATTTCTTTTGGTTGGTTAATTGGCCTGCAGGCCGTGTCCTACATGGGCAATGTTTGTGCGTGTGGTGTTGGGCTGTGCGTATTTGTGTGAGGTGTGTTTTGAACTGCACAGTGTGTGCGTTGTGTATGTGTGTCAGTGCGTGTTTGTGTGTGTGTGGGTTGTGTATGTATGTGGGTTGTGTATGTATGTGGGCCATGTGTGTGTGTGCAGGCCCCGTGTGTGCGCATAAGTCGTGTGTGTGTGTACTATGCACATGTGTATGTATGTTTGTTGTTTGTGGTTCATGCATATGTGTGAATGTGGGTTTGGGTTTAATCCCAAACCACCCTTCTTCACCCTAAACCCTTTTAACCTAAAAACCTTAGGATCCTAAAACCCATTAGACCTTAACCCATTCAACCCAAATCCTTTATTTTATTTAGTTCAAGCCCAAATCCTTTAGAAAATCCTTTTATTTATTTATTACATTTTTGTGCTTAGGCGAAGTTGCTAGTGAGGAAATTCTTAATCCTTATCCGCACAACTCTACTGCCAAGGAGTATCTGTGAGTGGACCCTTTCTAAAATTTGCATAATTTCATAGTTTAATTGCATAAATGAAATGCATGCCCTACGAGTTATTAACTGATTTTTTATGTTAAGCATGTTTATGAAATATGTTGTTTATCATCTCGTTTTTGGTGACGAATTAATTGTTGGGCTATATTGAGCTATATTTTTAAAATATCGTATTTTCTATAAAAACAATGAACTGGCAGACTATCTGGTGGATAAGGATAGGATGCTAGAACATGTTTTAGAAACCCCTCTTTATAGTATACACGATGGATGACTTTATCTTATGAAGTGGTTATTTATGAGAGGCGTAACTATTTGTGTGTACCTAGTGGACACTATGCCGCCTGGGGCGAGGATCTGGTGTTCGCAGATAGGCCGGGAGAAATAATCCCTAGCAACGAGCTGAGGGACACGGAGCAAGCATTGGGCTGGGAGTTGGCAATCTCTGGCTATGGGCGCAGAGAGCACGGTGCTGGCATACGGTCGGGAGATATATTTATTCAGTGATCTTACTAGTAGTACATTATGCTACGAGACGATTTATGAGACGTTCGATATTTTGGGTTCCATGATATGTCTTTTGAGATATTTTTTGGCATGCTAGAGTTTTCAGTAAAACCGTCACTTATTGTACTAGTAGTTTTCTTTATATAAACTGTGAGGGTTAGTATCTTGATAACTGTTTTATTATTATTGTATATATGAACTTGGTCCACTCACCTTTGTTTTGCGCTCCCATTCAGGTCTTAGAAATGAGGAATACGACACGACGTACGAGGCATTCCCCTACCAGTAGCAACCTATCACTCACTTATGTGATATCTTGTAATGATCTTTCCTTTTGTGATGTTGTTTTAGAATGTGTTCTGTGCACTCTAGACACTTCCTTAAACCTTGTTTATTACTTCTAGATTCTAATGTTTATTCATGAATATTTCCTCCTAATCATTACTCTTGTAATCAATAAATGGCTTTCGTCACCCTCAAGTGTCGGCCAACACATGCCTATCCATGTATTCAGAGAATATCAGGGTCGAGACATGTCAGATTGGTATCAGAGCATGGTTAGGGTTTCTTTCCACCAATTTAGTAAATTTCAATCTTTCTATATCTTGTTGTCTTTGTCAAAATCATGGCTAATCCTAGTGGGAATGTGCCTCGACGACCTTATTCTTCTATAATGGGGGGAATCCAGCAGTTTACCATTGCATTAATGAATGCTCTTCCGAGTCATAGGCCGAATCAGACGTATTTAGAAATTGCTAGAAATCATGGAGTTACTGAGTTGAAGTCTGTGGGGAATTGTGAGGAGGCTGAGCAGTGGTTAGAGAAAATGGAGGATACTTTAGAGGTTATGAAGTGTTTGTTAAATGAGTGGGCAAACACTGCAGGTTTCTTTATTCAGGGTGATGCTAGGAGTTGGTGGAAATCAACGAAGGAATCTCGTCCACCTGGTTCTTGGATGACATGGGCTGCCTTCAGGAAATGTTTTATTACTTACTTTCTAAGCCCCAGCTACAAATTGAGGAAGAGGTAGGAGTATTTAGAGTTCCGATAGGGTGACCTCAGCTTCACAGAATTTGACAGTACCTTTAGGCGTTTGGCTTGGCATCATGATGGGACTTATGATAATTCACAAACACATATGGATCAGGCGATAATTGCATTGAACCAAGAATATCGTATACTGGTAGCCGCTCAAAGACCTAGAACTTATGAAGAAGTAATCGAAATAAGTCTGTGTATAGAACAGTCTAGTGGGATACGGAGATACAGGATCAACCTCAGACTTGGATCCAGCCCCCGAGACAAAATAGACAGCAGAATCCGAATAAGAGGAGTCAGAATTTATGGTCACGGAGTACTAGAGAATCAGTGGGCCCCTCCAATTCTGTAGGTCCCAGACATTCTTTTTCCTTTAAGCGACCAGGTCAGGTTTCAGGGTTGTCCAGTGAAGGCTCAGGCAACGAATCGGTAAGACGATCTTTCGGTCATTTCACTCAGAGTTATCCGGTCTGTAATCAATGTGGGTTACGTCATCGAGGGAGTTGTGGAATAACTGCTGTAGTTTGTCATAGGCATGTAGTTTGTCCTTTAACACCACCACCTGGTGATCTTACCTCTGGCTCAAGCTACAGTGGATATTAGCCAATTCAGAATTTTGGTGCTTGACAGAGCTATGATGGTGGTGGCACTAGTAGTTGGAGTTATGGTAGCAGTACTAATTAGAAATACAGGAGTAACAGAGGTTTGCAGTTTAACGGCAGAGGTAGCCAGAGTTTTAGAGGAAATGACAGCCGGAGTGCTCAGTTTTCGACCCAGTAGTAGGCTGGAACATCTTATAGTAACAGTAATCAGGGGAACAGAGCAGGACGTAGTTCCAGATGTCGTGGTGGTCGGAACAATAATGCGGGTTATCAGGTTCATGGACGTATGAACGCCATGACTCAGCAGGAGGCTGATCAGGATCCTCGAGTTATCACCGGTACGCTACCTGTCTGTAATACTTTGGCTAGAGTTTTAATTGATCCAGATGCTACACAGTCTTTTGTTTCTTCATCTTTTGCTCGGGTTATACCGTCTCAACCTCCGCCACTAGGTTTTGATATGCTGATTCAAATGCCAAGTGGTGAATTGTTTTGTGCTCAATGGCAATATCAAAATTGTCCAGTTATTGTTGAAGGGGAAAACTTAGAGGTTGATTTAATTCCTTTCAAACTGGCAGAGTTTGATGTCATTCTGGGAATGGATTGGCTATCTAAGCACCGAGCGAATGTTGCATGTGGGGAGAAAATTGTGACGTTCAATCGGCCAGGACTTCCATCAGTTACATTTATGGGTGAGCGACGTATCCTCCCCAATAGTATTATTTCTACCATTCGAGCAACTAGGTTGTTGAATAAGGGTTGTGTGAGGTTTTTAGCCCACGTAGTTATGACGGATGAACCTTCTTTACGTCCAGAAGAGGTGCCAGTTGTAAGGAACTTTATCGATGTGTTTCTTGATGATTTACAAAGGTTGGCACTGATCACTCATATATTTCATGCATTTATACCATCCATTTCTAAAGTCTTTGTGATGTTTTTGTGTTAAAATTGTGGCATTTTACCTTACCTTGTGTAATGTGTAGTTAAATTTGTTTTAGGATAAATTTCAAGCAAAAGTGAGGGAGACACTGAGCAACAGAAAATAAATGGAACGGAAAGGAAGACACTGAGCAGAAAACATAAATAAAATAAAAGAAAGGCACGGGTTGAGTGGAAAACAAAAGAAGTGCGCAGAGAGATGGGAGACAGATAGAAAGAAAAGAATATAAACTGCAAAGAAATAAAGAAGAGGGAGTGGAGAGACAGTAGGACGACAGAAGTGAGCAATATATAAAAGAAATGGGACAGAAAACAGCACGGCAATACAAAAGGAGAGGAAAGCCAGTGCGCAAGGCAGGACGAGAAAAGCAGAAAACAGCATGGCAAGCAGAAAAGAAAAATAAAAGAATACGGGGATAGAAGAGAGAGTAAGAAAAGAAGAAGCAGCGTGCAGAAAAGGAAGAGGTCAGAGGGGGAGAGCAGAGAGAAGACTGACAGAAAAAAAAAAGATAAAAATAAGAGGAAGGCAGGTGGAAACTGACGGGCAGAAAACTGTGCGGAAGAAAAAGAAAAAAATATATAAGAAGGAAGGCAGAGCAGAGGTCAGGCAGATACACGGGATAAGGGAAGAGTGGACTGATGGGGAGATAGACACAAGGACTGAGAGCAGTATAGATGGGAAACAGCAAGAGGCAGGTCAGAGGGGGAGAGCAGGTGGCTGGTCAGAGAGACGCAGCAGGGTGACGAAGAGAAGGCGCGGGGAGAGAGGAGAGCGCAGAGAGCAGCACGAATTGCAGAGAGAGAGGGGGAGGACTGCGCAGAGCAGAAGCAAGAAACACGGCAGAAAGCAGGGAGAAGAAGCTTCACTCTATTTTTATTGGTTTTATCTCCTTAAACTCATGTTTAACTTTTGGTTTAATTTGAGAAAGATGTGTAACTAATTTTTAGTAGTTAGGGGCTGTTTTGAAACCCCGAATATGATCGTAAATTTGTTGTGATATTTTGTTTGAATGAATTTTATGAAAGGATGAAAATTGTTTCACTACTTATGTCATTGATAAATTCTTTATGTGTTTCTATGGATGCATACATAGTGAGCATATCTAGGATTTTAATGCTATAAATATATGTCTGCCTGCCCTTGTTGAATGAGGACCTACATATGTTCTAGAGTAGCACTTGTTAATTGTGGTTAACATGTGAAACGATTTCTAGGATAAGTAAGACAACACCAGTACTTACGATGCCTTGTGATGACTCAAACTCTTTTTATTCTTAATGATTTCTACTTGTTAAATCTATGAACACGCCATTCTAGATTGCATGCTAGGGACTAAGTTAAGTTGAAAACACCATTCTCTTAACATACTACGTAAGAAAGAGTAATAGGTTGTGTTCTAACATTGAGCCAACTTGAGCATCTTCATCCGGAAATAAAAGGAATTTGAATGAAACATAACATACTTGCATGATTATTTGGTGGTGGAAAGCATGTCCCCTAACTCATTTTCTTAATTTGTGAATTAAAATCTATTGGTATTATTTAAAATTGGTTTCTGTACTGTTTTTGTACGATTTAATTTAAATAGCAAATCAACTCCAAAAATCCCAAAACTTTGTGTGAGAATAGCTTGGTGTGTCTTGTTTATGTGTAAAAAATTTCGTTTCATTTGGATAAGTATAAGTTAGTCTAATAATTATTGTTTGGTGGCTGGTCAAACTCCGCCTATGTATCTTACATTGCCGGTCCCAAGCCCGGATAAAGGAGGAGGGGGAGGGCGTCAGGTAGTCGACAGCCGGCACTCCATGATCACGTCGAATCCTTATGAAAATGAATCCAGAACAAAATCGCGCTAAAGCTAGGGCGTCACCCGTAAGTGGCGCGCTGTGTGGCCCGAGCACAGTGATAAATGAGCAAGGGTCGCTGTATCTCCATCGGCACCCGGATGCAGTGTTAAATGAGCAAGGGGGCCATAGAAACTTCTTTTCGAACGACTCCACTCAAAGTTGTTTGGGAGCATATGCTCCTATCAACTTTACACGGGACACACAAAAGAAGTACTTTGATCCTATTAGACGGGGGAGGGTGAAGAAGCTAGGACAGAATGGTAGAGTTCAAGAGAGCAAAATGCGTTTAGGAACGTGGAATATAGGAACCTTAACGGGAAAATCTATGGAAGTAGTGGAAGTTATGGTGAGGAGAAGGATAAATATTATGTGCCTACAAGAAACTAAGTGGGTTGGTAGTAAGGCAAAGGATCTAGAAAACTCAGGGTTTAAACTTTGGTATTCGGGCACAAATAGAACGAGAAACGGTGTTGGCATCATCGTGGACAAGACCTTGACACAAGATGTTGTAGATGTCAAGAGGGTAGGAGATAGAATCATGGCAATCAAGATTGTAATAGGACAAGAACTTATCAATGTGATTAGTGCGTACGCACCTCAAGTAGGGTTGGATAAGAGTTCGAAGGAGAAATTTTGGGAAGACCTTGGAGACTTGGTGCAAGGAATTGCTCAGACGGAGAAGTTATTTATAGGAGGAGATTTAAATGGACACGTGGGCAGGGAGACAGGCAACTATGGAGGTTTTCATGGTGGCCATGGTTTTGGGGAGAGAAACGAGGATGGGGAAGCTATCTTGGATTTTGCAATGGCATATGATCTCTTCTTAGCCAACACCTTCTTTAAGAAGAGAGAAGAACATGTGATCACCTACAAGAGTGGGTCGTCAAAAACACAAATAGATTTTCTCCTAATGAGGAAAGGAGATCGTATAACTTGTAAGGATTGCAAAGTTATACCAGGAGAGAGCGTGGCTAATCAACATCGCTTGTTGGTGATGGATGTACATATCAAAAGAGTGAGACAAAAGAACAAGACTTGGAAGTGCCCAAGGACTAGATGGTGGAATCTAAAAGAAGAAAAACAAGTCATTTTCAAAGAGAAAGTAATCACCCAGTGTGTGTGGGATAGAGAGAGGGAAGCTAGCCAAATGTGGGATTCCATGGCTAGTTGTATTCGAAAAGTAGCAAAAGAGGTATTAGGAGAGTCCAAAGGTTTTGCCCCACACCAAAAGGAATCTTGGTGGTGGAATGAGGAGGTACAAACAAAGGTGAAGGCTAAGAAGGAATGTTGTAAAGCCTTATACAAGGATAGGACCGATGAAAATGGTGAAAGGTATAGAAAAGCGAAGCAAGAAGCGAAGAAAGCTGTGAGAGAAGCTAAGTTAGCGGCTTATGACGATATGTATAAGCGACTAGATACCAAAGAAGGAGAGTTGGATATCTATAAATTAGCTAGAGCAAGGGAAAAGAAGACAAAGGACCTAAACCAAGTGAGGTGCATCAAGGATGAGGATGGAAAGGTTCTTGCTACAGAGAACGCGGTTAAAGACAGATGGAAAGGTTATTTTCATAATCTTTTCAATGAAGGACATGAAAGGAGTGCTTCTTTAGGGGAGTTGAGTAACTCAGAAGAGTGTAGAAACTACTCTTTTTATCGTAGAATCCGGAAGGAAGAAGTGGTTGTAGCTTTGAAGAAGATGAAGCATAGAAAAGCAGTAGGCCCAGACGATATACCAATCGAAGTGTGGAAAGTTTTGGGAGAGACAGGTATAACATGGCTCACTGACCTTTTCAATAGGATTTTGAAAACGAAGAAGATGCCAAATGAGTGGCGAACGAGCACTTTGGTGCCTATCTACAAGAATAAGGGTGACGTACAAAATTGCATGAACTATAGGGGTATTAAGCTAATGAGTCATACAATGAAGCTTTGGGAGAGAGTCATTGAGCATAGATTGAGGCAAGAGACACGGGTTTCGGACAACCAATTCGGGTTCATGCCAGGGCGCTCAACCATGGAGGCAATCTATCTCTTACGAAGATTGATGGAAAGATATAGAGATGGGAAAAAGGATTTACACATGGTCTTTATAGATTTGGAAAAAGCGTATGATAGGGTCCCAAGAGACATTCTTTGGAGGATTTTAGAGAAGAAAGGAGTACGAGTAGCATATATCCAAGCTATAAAGGATATGTATGAAGGAGCAAAGACTGCCGTAAGAACTCATGAAGGACAAACCGAAAGCTTTCCCATAACTGTAGGATTACATCAAGGCTCATCCTTAAGTCCTTACCTTTTTGCGTTGGTAATGGATGAGTTAACAGGACATATTCAAGATGATATTCCTTGGTGTATGCTTTTCGCAGACGATATAGTGTTGATAGATGAAACTCAGGAAGGGGTAAATGCAAAGCTTAACCTTTGGAGAGAAGTGTTGGAATCTAAAGGTCTTCGCCTAAGCCGATCAAAGACAGAATATATGGAGTGCAAGTTCAGTGCAAATGGAGGTCAAAACGAGTTAGGGGTGAGGATCGGAGATCAAGAAATACCAAAGAGCGACCGTTTTCGTTACCTAGGATCTATCTTGCAAAAGAACGGAGAATTAGATGGAGATCTCAACCATAGAATACAAGCTGGATGGATGAAGTGGAAGAGTGCATCCGGCGTGTTGTGTGACCGCCGTATGCCACTGAAGCTCAAGGGAAAATTTTATAGGACGGCAATAAGGCCAGCGATGCTGTATGGCACAGAATGTTGGGCGGTGAAGCATCAACACATACACAAAATGGGTGTAGCGGAGATGAGGATGCTTCGTTGGATGTGTGGGCACACGAGAAAGGATAAGATTAAGAATGAGGATATCCGGGGTAAAGTAGGAGTAGCCGAAATTGAAGGCAAGATGAGAGAAAATCGGTTACGGTGGTTTGGACATGTGCAACGAAGGCCTACTGACGCTCCGATTAGAAGATGCGACTATGGGACAGAGGTTCAGGGCCGAAGGGGTAGAGGAAGACCTAGAAAAACTTTGGAAGAGACTCTAAGAAAAGACTTAGAGTACTTGGATCTAACGAAGGACATGACACAGGACCGAGCACAATGGCGTTCTAAGATTCATATAGCCGATCCCACTCAGTGACTTGGATTTTCCAAGTCTCCAATCGAGAAGTTTTCCTCACTCGGGAAATTAAGGGAACACTACCCCAACCTACATGCTCCACTCAGAAAGCTTCAACATACAAGCTTCAACAAAAGAAAATTCAAAGAACTTAGCGAAGAAGGTTTTGGTGTATTTAACACAATACGTTGAAATGAAGGAAAACTTATTTATTGATATCCCCGATAAGCTACAAATGTGTACATATACATGAGTCAAAATAAACAAACAAGAGGGAGCCTTCACAAGGGTTGCTTAGGAGAAGTCTCAGCAGTCGGTAGAGCCCCAGAAAGAGAAGGCACCGGAGGGGGATCATTCGGAACCTCAGTACTGGACAGAACCCTAGAAGGAGGAGGCATCAGAGGTTGATTATTTGGAGCTTCATTACGCGGTACAGCTCCAGAAGACGAAGGCAATAAATGCCTTTGGAACAAACCCACAAATCTCTGATGATCAAGTAAAACCTGACCATCAGTTTCCTTCATCTGGTCAAGCTTCCTCTTCATGTTTGTAGCATAGTCATGTGCGAGCCGGTGCAACTGTTTATTCTCATGCTTGAGCCCTCTAATCTCCTGTTTGAGACTCATCACCTCAGCCGCCAATGATTCAACTTGGCGGGTTCGAGCAAATAGGCGTTGGGCCATATTAGACACAGAACCTGCACACTGAACACTGAGAGCCAGCGAATCCTTAACAGCTAACTCATCAGACCGTTTGGAAAGTAGTCTGTTATCTTTGGGAGTGAGAAGGTTCCTGGCCACCACCGCAGCAGTCATATCATTCTTCATCATGGAATCCCCAACGGTAAGAGGACCAGTAGGGGAGACGAAGGATGGGCGCCATATGTTGTCTGGAGAAGGCGGGGTTGCCTCTTCAACAAGGTTCAAGTCAAAACGACGGTCGGAGGGGCCAGACATTTTCAAAGGTGTTGAAGAGAGAAGAGGTTGGACAAATCAAGATCTTAGAAGTGCAAGAATGGAACTTCTACTGGTGGAGATTCAAGTGTGCTTTGGAACTTAATGCCAGCCCCTATAAAAATCTGCACTCGACGGATCTTCAGAAATCGAAGAGGCGCCTGCTCAGAAATCGAAGAGGCGTTTGCTTTCTCAAAAGCTGGGCTGCTTAGAGACCACGAGGGTTGATCTCAGAAATCGAAGAGGCGTTTGCTTTCTCAAAAGTTAGGCTGCTCAAAGACCACGAAGGCCGATCTCAGAAATCGAAGAGGCGCTCGCTTTCTCAAAAGCTGGGCTCCTCAGAGACCACGAGGGCTGATCTCAGAAATCGAAGAGGCACCTACTTTTCCAGCCTTGTCAGCACCTGTCACACGCACACTCAGCTTTGCGGAAATTATGGGCATTCTGTCGAAGACTTCTGAGGAAGTAGAAAACACATGAATCTTACTGTTCAATCACCCACTTCCCACACGCAACACTAGCTCATGGGTACCACAGATAACTTTGCCAAAGTTCTCTGCCAAAATTGAGCACGTAAAGCTTGCAGCTCCCACTACATCGCTCTGACCAAGAAAGGTAAAAGAATAGCAAAGAAACAGCACTAACAAAGTTTAGACCCATAAATTTTGAAGGTCTAGCTACCATATTATTACCCACAAGGGTAAAGGAACAGTACCACTGCTGGATAATTGGAAAGTCCCTGTGTCAACCTCTGTGCTTCGTGGCAAGGTAGACTAGCAAACATGCCCAACCTTTACTCACACTCGAGAAAACACTACCAATAAGATTGCTTGCTCCAAAATCGAAGAGGCACCGTCCTCCGAATCTCGAGAGCCAGACTCCCAACATGACTACTTTCTCAAAAATCGAAGAGAGGGTAAAGGAACAGTACCATTGCTGGATAATTGGAAAATCCCTGTGTGTCAACCTCTGTGCTTCGTGGCAAGGTAGACTAGCAAACATGCCCAACCTTTACTCACATTCGAGAAAACACTCCCAACAAGATTGCTTGCTCCAAAATCGAAGAGGCACCGCCCTCCGAATCTCGAGAGCCAGACTCCCAACATGATTACTTTCTCAAAAATCGAAGTGACACTGCTCTCCGAATCTCGAGAGCCAGACCCCCATCATGATTGCTTTCTTAAAAATCGAAGATGCATCGTTCTCCGAATCAATCGAAGAGACGCTCGCTTTCTCAAAAGCTGGGCTGCTCAGAGACCACGAGGGCCGATCTCAGAAATCGAAGAGGCCCCTACTTTTCTAGCCTTGTCAGCACCTGTCACACGCACACTCAGCTTTGCGGAAATTATGGGCATTCTGTCGAAGACTTCTCGAGAGCACAGACCACTTTTTCAAAGTGCTCTGACAGAGTTAAAACATGTGAAGCTGGCAGCTCCCACTACCGTGCTATGACCAAGCAGGGTAAAGGAATAGCATTACTACTTGTTGTTAGGGAGACTCCTATATATGTCGACCTCCATCCCCAACGGACAGGCAGACCTGCAAAAATGTTCAACCCTTCCTCATATTTGAGAGGGCACTCCCAACGAAGCCTTTCGAAATATTCAGCTTTCTTTCCCCCCGATAATACCTTTGCAAACAAGCTATACTAGAGCAAGAATATCTCATATCATCAGGGTTAAAAGCAAGAGTATCCCATATCATGCTTTTTCCCTGTCTTTTCCTTTGGCCTTGTTGTTACCTGCAAGACAAGGAGAAAGAGAGCAATCAGTCAGCACTTGGAATCAAGCTTCCAGCCAGGAACTGACTGCCTGGAACCCCTTACCTGATTACTTACCTGGCATTGCTCTCGAGTACTCATCTTCAACATCTTATGTTTCCAGGGAAGATACCGCATCTGCTTGAGGAACAGATAGGGCAAGTGCGAAGGATACAAGGAAGCATGTGGAGACAAGCGTAACAGCACACGTGCCGATACATCCATTACTCGGTCAAAAGCAAAAGTATCCCATATCAGCAGGGTCGAACGTACTCTAGATTTGATGGACTTGTTTTGACCCTCAAATTCTTCAGTCGGCTCTGGAGGAAACCAGAAAACCCTCCAGCTCAGTTCAAGAATAAGCCTGTGGAAAGTTACTTCTTCAAAAGCAAAAGTATCCCATATCATCTCTTCTCATCTTTCTTCTCTTTATCCTTCATGCTGCTGCAAGATGGGGAGAAGGTGAACAATCAGCCGAAGCTCTGATTGCTTACCTTGTCTGTCACCTCTTTCAGCAGATCCCCTAGCTCGGCGACTTGGGAGACTCCTACTACATGGTTTGTATCGCGCTTGACCAAGCCTGAAACTACAAGTAAGCTTCAAGTGAAATTGATACATTACCTTGTGCATCTCCACCAGTTAAAGATACCACCCCTGGATGGAGGAAGAGTACTTCCAGAGAAGATGCCACATCTACCTATGAGACAGATAAGGCAAGTCAAGACGATACCACACTCCGATACTTAGAAGTTTCGTGATTACGAGATCATTCTCTCACAATATTTCCTAATGTCATTTGTACTAAATCATTCACTTGTACTCACTAAAGGAGAGCTTGAACCTATGTACTTGTGTAAACCCTTCACAATTAATGAGAACTCTTCTATTCCGTGGACGTAGCCAATCTGGGTGAACCACGTACATCTTGTGTTTGCTCTCCTATCTCTATTCATTTATATACTTATCCACACTAATGACCGGAGCAATCTAGCGAAGATCACAAAAAGCGACCGTTTTTGCTGCCTAGGATCTATCTTGCAAGAGAACGGAGAATTAGATGGAGATCTCAACCATAGAATACGACCTGGACGGATGAAGTGTAAGAGTGCATCCGGCGTGTTATGTGACCGTCGTAGGCCACTGAAGCTCAAGGGAAAATTTTATAGGACGACAATAAGGCCAACGATGTTGTATGGCACAGAATGTTGGACGGTGAAGCATCAACACGTACACAAAATGGGTGTAGCGGAGATGAGGATGCTTCGTGGGATGTGTGGGCACACGAGAAAGGATAAGATTGGGCATGAGGATATCCGAGGTAAAGTAGGAGTAGCCGAAATTGAAGGAAAGATGAGAGAAAATCGGTTCCGGTGATTTGGACATGGGCAAAGAAGGCCGACTGACGCTCCGGTTCGAAGATGTGACTACGGGACAGAGGTTCAGGGCCGAAGGGGTAGAGGAAGACCTAGGAAAACTTTAGAAGAGACTCTAAGAAAAGACTTAGAGTACTTGGATCGAACGGAGGACATGACACAAAACCGAGCGCAATGGCGTTCTAGGATTCATATAGCCGACCCCACTTAGTGGGAAAAGGCTTTGTTGTTGTTGTTGTTGTTGGTGGCTGGTCAGTGGAGACAGCCATCCGTTTTTGTGACATTTTAAGTATTTGGATAAAACAATCTTCTGCGGGAAAGACCTTTATTTTCATATGCTACAATTGACAAATCTTTGTGTTAATAAGGAAAATTAATAGGATTATTGTGTGCTACTTTGTGGTGCGTTATAATTACTACCAAATTTTTGGCGCCGTGTCGCCGGGGATTGTTATTTCTGATTGCTTATATTTTATTTTTATTTTTATTTTTATTTATTTATATTATTTTCTATTTCTTGTCTATTTAGTGTTTTTGGTTTTGGGTTTATTTCAGGTACTTTTTGTAGTATATGCAAACTCGAAGGTCCGAAAGCATTGATATAGCTCCCTACAATCCTGAGCCTGAACAAATACTTCGAAAGGTTCGAGGAGAAATCAAACAGAATCAAGCATTGGTGTCTGTACCATCATCATCGTCTCCACCACATTTTAGTTCAATAAAGGAGGAAAAACCACAAGGAGACATGGCTGACAACCGTACTCTAAGGGAGTTGGCAACGCCAAACACGGATTAACAACCATTGTGTATCACATATCCAAATGACGAAGGAGGATGTGAGCTCAAGTCCGGCATGATTCACTATTTGCCTAAGTTCCATGGGTTCTCAACAGAGGATGCCAACAAGCATCTTATGGAGTTTCATGTAGTATGCTCAGGAATGAGACCAGCAAATGTGAATGAGGAGCAAGTCAAGTTGAGAGCATTCCCATTTACATTAGAAGCTAAGGCAAAGGAGTGGCTTTACAATTTACCTTCGGGATCAATGAACACCTGGAACCAGGTGAAGCAAGCATTCTTGGAGCAATATTTTCCGGCCACCAAAGCTGCAAGTATAAGGAAAGACATATGTGCAATCCGACAACAACATGGAGAGCCCTTTGGAGATTACTATGAGCGATTCACACATTTGGTTGCATCTTGTCCTAATCATCAAATTTCAGAGCATCTTTTAATACAGTATTTTTATGAAGGATTATGTGGTACTGATCGTATAATGCTTGATGCAGCAAGTGGAGGAGCATTCATGGACAAGACACCAATAAATGCTAAGGCATTATTAAAGAACATTGCTGGCAACACACGACAATTTGGAGGGAGAGATGAGCTACCTTTTAAGAAAGTTAACGAGGTAAGTGCTAATTCTAGTATTGAATTACAATTAGCTAACTTGACTAATCTTGTGCAACAGGTTATTGTGGCTCCAAAACAAGTGTGTGGTGTATGTTCAATGATGGGACATGTCACGGACATGTGCCCTTCGTTGATGAATCAAGGTGGTCTTGAGCAAGCTAATGCATTAGGAGGATTTCAAGGGCAACAAAGGCAAAAGTATGATCCATATTCCAACAACTATAATGCAGGATGGCGCGATCATCCACACTTAAAATGGAACAATCAAGACAATGGACAATCTGTTCCTAACAATTATAACCGTCCACCTGGCTTCTTTCAAGCAAGACCACAGACACCATTTCAGCCTCAACAACAACAAGCTCCAAGTAAGTCTCTTGAGGATTTAATTGCTTCTTTAACTAACTCTACTCAATCTCATCAACAGAAAACAGATAAAGCAATTGAAAACCTTGAGCGCCAAATGAGTCAGTTAGCAAGTTTGATGGGGTAACAACACCAACCAGGAAGGTTACCGAGCCAAACTGTGACAAATCCAAATGCGGAGCAGTTAAATGCTATGACTTTAAGGAATGGAAAAGAAGTTTTTGAGCAAGATGAGGCTTCAACAGAAACTGAAAAGTCTCCTAAAGATACAGAATTGAACAAAAAAATTCTGATAAGGTAAGTAAAGAAGTTCAAAATTCATTTAACTCATGTGTCCTCGCAGGTTTATGAAGTCAAAGAAAGAGCAAACTGATAAGGAAATCTTGGATACTTTCCGAAAAGTCCAAGTGAACTTACCTCTTTTAGATGCCATAAAACAAGTGCCCAAGTATGCAAAGTTCCTTAAAGAGCTTTGTACAAACAAGAGGAGATTCAATGATCAAGAAACTGTGGCATTAAGTGAGGAAGCATCAGCTGTTTTGCAAAGGAAGCTACCACCAAAGTTGAAGGATGCCGGTAGCTTTACCATTCCATGTGTAATTGGAGGGAAAGAGTTTGGGAGAGCATTGTGTGATTTGGGGGCATCCATCAATCTGATGCCATATTCAGTGTATGAATCATTGAACCTTGGAGATTTGAAGGAAACAAAGGTAATAATCCAGTTGGCAGACCGTTCAAATAGATATCCGAAAGGCTTATTAGAGGATGTACTTGTGCAAGTGAATGAGCTTATTTTTCCTGCTGATTTTTTTGTTCTTGAGATGGAACATGACCCTATGCCTACTGCACTTCCTCTTATATTGGGAAGACCATTACTTAGAACGGCACGTACAAAGATTGACGTCTATGATGGTACCTTGACCATGGAAATTGATGGAGAAATTGTCAAATTCAGAATCTTCGATGCTATGAGGTACCCTAATGATTTTGAATCTTGTTTTTCTATTGATGCGTTTGACTATTTTGTGCAGGATTGTTTTAATGAAAGTGTGGGACAAGGTAATTTAGAAAAGGTGTTAGTGCATAGCATTACACATGAAAAGCTTAATACTTTCGAGCACATTGAAGAAGAATTAATTCAGACTATGGCAGATCTTGAGTCTCTTTCACCAATTCACGGTAAGTCTTCTGCCTATTTTATTTCTCTTCCTATTTCTAACAAAAAAAATCTTCCTGCTGTGATTCAGGCACCAAAATTGGAGCTTAAATCGATTCCTGAATATTTGAAGTATGCATTTTTGGGAGAGGAAGAAACATTACCAGTCATCATATCATCACAACTCACAGCAGAGGAGATGGAGAAACTGATCCGGGTACTGAAGGATCATAAAACTGCGATAGCTTGGAGCATTACAGATATCAAAGGTATAAATCCAGCTACATGTATGCATAAGATTCTGTTGGAGGAAGGTGCAAAACCAACAAGGGAAGCTCAACGACATTTAAACCCTCTCATGATGGAGGTCGTCAAGAAAGAGGTTATCAAACTTCTTGATGTTGGCATCATATATCCTATTTCAGACAGCAAGTGGGTGAGCCCTGTTCACGTAGTTCCAAATCGATCAGGAGTCACAGTTGTTAAGAATGAAGCTAATGAGCTAGTGCCTACACGTGTGCAAAATAGTTGGAGAGTTTGTACAGACTATCGGAAGATAAACAACACCACACGCAAGGATCACTTTCCAGTCCCATTCATTGATCAAATGTTAGAAAGGTTAGCTGGTCATTCTCATTATTGTTTTCTTGATGGCTATTCTGGATATAATCAAATTGCAGTTGCTCCAGAGGATCAAGAAAAGACGACTTTCACATGTCCATTTGGTACATTTGCATATCGAAGGATGTCGTTTGGACTTTGCAACGCACCTGCCACATTTCAAAGGTGTATGGTGAGTATCTTTTCTGATATGATTGAGAAAATAATTGAAGTGTTCATGGATGATTTTTCTGTTTATGGTGATTCTTTTGATACATGTCTACATAATCTATCCCTAGTTTTAAAACGTTGCCAAGAAACTAATCTGGTCTTAAATTGGGAAAAATGTCATTTCATGGTTTCTCATGGATTAGTTCTAGGGCATATCATATCTGAAAAGGGAATTAAAGTGGATAAGTCTAAAGCAGAACTTGTTAGTTCTTTACCTCTCCCTACTACTGTCAGGGGGGTTCGTTCTTTTCTGGGACATGCAGGTTTTTATCGCAGGTTTATGAAGGACTTCTCAAAGATTTCTAGACCGTTGTGTCGTTTGCTTCAAAAGGATGTATCATTTGATATGAATAAAGAGTGTGTGGTAGCATTCAACAAACTTAAGGAGTTGTTATCCACAGCTCCTGTGATCATGCCACCAGATTGGAGTTTACCTTTTGAGTTGATGTGCGATGCTTCAGACTATGCAGTCGGAGCAGTTCTAGGGCAACGTGTCAACAAAGTGCCTTATGTCATTTATTATGCATCCCGGACACTTAATGATGCCCAGTTGAATTATTCAACAACAGAGAAGGAGTTTTTAGCTGTTGTATTCGCTTTAGAAAATTTTCGATCTTATCTGATTGGGACTAAAATTATTGTGTTTTCTGACCATGCAGCATTAAAGTATCCACTCACAAAAAAGGATGCAAAACCGCGACTCATTCGATGGATACTTCTAGTTCAAGAGTTTGATTTGGAGATCAAGGATAAGAAAGGGAGTGAGAATGTTGTAGCAGATCATCTTAGCTGACTTGTGCATTCAAACACAGAGGAAGATCTCATCCCTTTAAGTGAGAGTTTTCCGGATGAGCAATTGTTTTCATTAAAGATTACTAACCCTTGGTATGCAGATATTATCAATTACAAGGTCATCAAAAAGATTCCAGATGATTTTACACGTGCTCAGAAAGATAAGCTTGTCAAAACCGCCATATACTACGAGTAGGATGATCCTTATTTGTGGAAATATTGCACTGATCAACTAATTAGAAGGTGTGTCCCTGAATCTGAGTTTAAATCTATTCTAACTTTTTGTCATTCTTATGCATGTGGTGGCCATTTTGGAGCAAAGAGGACATCACTTAAGGTGTTAGAGAGTGGATTTTATTGGCCGAGTCTGTTTAAGGATGGGTATGAGTTTTGTGCAACATGTGATCGTTGTCAACGAACAGGTAACTTGGGTCCAAGAAATCAAACGCCACAAACACCTATTTTGGTTGTTGAGATTTTTGATGTGTGGGGCATTGATTTCATGGGACCTTTTCCATCTTCAAATGGTTTTCTTTACATTTTATTGGCTGTGGATTATGTTTCTAAATGGGTGGAAGCGAAAGCCACCGAAACTAATGACTCTAAAGTTGTTTCAGATTTTATTAAGACTCACATCTTTACAAGATTTGGAATACCTAGAGCCATCATCAGTGATGGAGGGAGTCATTTTTGCAATAGAACTTTTGAAGCATTGCTTAGAAAGTACAACGTCACACATAAGGTGTCTACACCTTATCATCCACAAATGAGTGGTCAAGTAGAAGTGTCAAATCGTGAGGTGAAGCAAATTTTGGAGAAAACTGTTAGTCCTAGTAGGAAAGATTGGAGCATGCGCTTGAACGATGCATTATGGGCTTACAGGACTGCCTATTGGAATGTCACCATTTCGATCAGTTTATGGGAAACCATGTCGTCTTCCAGTAGAATTGGAACACAAAGCTTATTGGGCGATCAAAGCTTACAATATGGACATGAGTGTTGCTGGGAAGCAAAGAAAGCTGCAATTGAATGAGCTCGATGAAATCCGGAATGATGCGTACGAGTCAAGTCGAATATACAAGGAGAAATCAAAGGCATTTCATGATAAGATGATCTTAAGGAAGAACTTTGTCATTGGACAGAAAGTTCTTCTATTTAATTCTCGCCTTCGATTATTTCCAGGTAAGCTTCGTTCTCGATGGGTTGGTCCATTTGTTGTAACTAATATTTTTCCTCATGGTGCAGTGGAAATCCGAAGTACGAAGACCGAAAACGTGTTCAAAGTGAATGGGCATAGACTCAAGCCATATCCTTTTGCCGAGCATGATGTGGAGGTTGTATTCCTTCAAGAACCAGAGCCCCTTGCATGATCACTCTTGGATTCGTCCGGCTAAAGACGTTAAATCAAGCGCTTCTTGGGAGGCAACCCAAGAATTCAACGAAGGGAGACTTTGGAATCGCTAACCAAATCAGATTTGAATTCTTACACCCTTATCTTTACTGCTTTCATTTTGTTTTGTTTAGTTAGTTGTGTTATTTGGTTGATTTCTGTGAGTTTGTGTTATTTAGTTTAAGTGTGGGGGAAGGTTAACCAAAGTCTTTTTACATTAATTTACATTTAAAACAAAAAAAAAAAAAAAAAAAAAAACATAAAAGTAAAAATATTTTACAATGATGTGTAAACTAATAGCATTCATTGGTCAGGTGGTGCTTCAGTACACGGCGGTGCTTCAGCAGTCGGCGGGGCCACAGAAGGAGGAGGCAACAGAGGTTGATCAGTTGGAGCTTCACTACGCGATGCCGCTCCAGAAGACGAAGGCAGATGCTGTTGGAACAAACCCACAAACCTCCGATGATCAAGTAAAATTTGACCATCAGTGTCCTGCATCTGGTCAATTTTCCTCTTCATGTTGGTGGCATAGCTGTGTGCGAGCTTGTGCAATTGTTTATTTTCATGCTTGAGTCCTCTAATCTCCTATTTGAGACTCTGTATTTCAGCCACCAACGATTCAACGTGACGGGTTCGAGCAAATAGGCGTTGGGCCATGTTGGACACAGAACCCGCACACTGCATGCTAAAAGCCAGAGACTCCTTCACAGCCAACTCATCAGATCGTCTAGAGAGCAATTTGTTATCTCTGGGGGTGACAAGGTTCCGGGCCACCACCGCAGCGGTCATGTCATTTTTCATCACCGAATCCCCAACGGTACGAGGACCTGTTAGGGATATGAAAGATGGGCGCCATATGTTGTCTGGTGAAGGCGGAGCTACCTCTTCACCACGGTTCAAGTCAAAACGACGATCGGAAGGGCCAGACATTTTCTGAAGGTGTTGAGAAAGAAGAGATCGGACAGATTAAGATTTTGGAAGTGCAAGAAGGGAGTGTTTACAAGGAGGGAGCTCAAGTGTGTTGTGAAAAAAATTAACGCCTCTATAAAAAGAAATCAGAGAGGCGCTCCTCAGAAATCAAAGAGGCGTCCTCTCGCAAATCGAAGAGTCGGGGCTCCTTTCTCAAACGCCTGATTCTTTTCTCAAAAGAGGAGTTTCCTTTTTCAAAAGCCGGATTCTTTTCTCAAAAGAGGCGTTTCATTTCTTAAAAGTTGGGCTTGCTCAGAAACCACGAACCGAACCCCGGATTTCAAAATATCAATTTGTCCAGACGTGTCGTCACTCGTCACATGCAACTTGCAGCTTTGCGGAAATTACGGGCAGCTTTGTCAGAAAAGCGCGTAATTTGTACTATTCATCCATCCACCCGCTGCCGACGATGAGTGAGAGAATAGTTCCGGTTGTGAAGAAAAGTCCTATAAGTATCTACCTTCGCCTTCCACAGCAAAGGCACACCCTCTCAGCACTTCTTCATCTCCGAGAATGCCTTTCCAACAAACCCTCTCGAGTCACTCAGTGTTCCTAATTCCTTGGGGTACCTCTGCAAACAACCCATCCAAAGCAAAAGTATTTCATATCATGAAGGTTGAAAGCAAGAGTATCTCATATCATGCTTTCTCCCTGTCCTTCTCCTTGTCTTTGTTTTATGACAAGGGGAAATAGAGCAATCAGCCAGCACTTGGTATCAATCTTCCGATCTGGAGCCAACTGCCTGGAACCCCTTCCTGATTGCTTACCTAGCCTTGCTCTCGAGTACTCATCTTCATCATCTTATGCTTCCGCTTTGTCTACCACATCTACTTGGGGAACAAGTAAGGGAAGTGAAAATGATACCTCGAAGCATGTGGAGACAAATTGCCAATTCATCCTCAGCTAGGGACAAGGAGAAAGAAAGCAAAAGGTGGGCACTTGGAAAGATTGAAGAAAGAATCAGACCAACACAGCTACCTTGTGCCAGCCCGCGGTGCAGAAGAAACAAGCAGAGAAGAATGCAGACTGCACAATCAAATCAACCCAGCAACTCTGTTATTCCGAGCTCAGGATTCCAAACCAGTTCGAGATTTGCCTACACAAATTGGTGTGTTCTTTCCTTTTCTTTATGTGTCTTTATTTCATTTTATATTTCTTTCCTTCCATTTTTATGTCTTATTGTTCAAAAATTCCTTTCACTATCATTGGGGACAATGCTATAATTAAGTTTGGGGGTGGAAATATATTTCGTTAGTTTATTTCTCTATAAAAAAAATAAAATTTTTTTTTGCATTTTTATTGTTGTTTGTAGCTACTTCTCAATTCAATGATGAGATTTGATTTTAATTTCCTTCTTACTTTCAAGAAAGTCTAAGTTCTTTTCGTTGTCTTTGTGTTAATTGTGATTTCTAGAAATCAACTTGAAAAATAAATGTGCCTAGTCTTGTCAATGTGAAACTTGAGCATGATTTAGCGTTTCATATGTGAATCATGTGAGATTATGTAAACCTTGTGAGTTTTTGAGCCTATACATGATTGAACCATTATGCATCAATCTCATTCCTTCTTGTGCGTATGATCTCACTGTACATGTATATCTAGAACTTGCTTTATACTACTCGATTCATTAATCAATTCATGTAATAACTTGGAAGTGATATAGGCCATTTTTGGATCGTTTGAGCCTTTCATGCCTACCTTATATGCTATGTTTATCCGTAGCAGCCCATTGAGCCTTTAACTAAGCCATTTCTTTGTTAGCCACATCTCTTTACCTTGCTCCAATATTGGAGTTGAGCCTATACACAAAAATCGATTCCTTATTGTTTTGAGAAAGTATTACATGGGTTGTGCTTTTGGGGGTTTCATTTATGTAGAAAGATTGATGGAGCATGTGTATTACAATGAAATGTGAATTTGATGGGTGATGTAGCTTTTGCAGATTTGTTTACTTTTATAAAAAAATAAAAAATAAAAAATAAAAAAAAACGAAATATATGAAAATTGGAGAGTGTTGATTTGTTGAAAATATGTCTGCAAAGTATAAATTTCCTTTTTGAAGTTAAATTTGGGGAGTAATAGATGCTCGAAGTTTATTATTTTGCTTTCAATTTGAGGTGGTGTGATATGGAGGTGTTGGAAAACTACTAAAGTGTACTTTCTCAAAATTTTTGATTTCCATATCCTTTCTTTCATTAGCCTATCACCTTTAGCCCCATTACAACCGTAATAAAGTCCTATTGATCCAAGGTATTACTTAAATATTGATAGCGAGTTAGGTGGACAAGCAAGCATATGGCGGCATGTACAATGAGATCACTTGAGTGAAACACATTAACCAAAACTTATGAGTGAATGAGTGTATGTCTTGTGAGAAGTTCACATGTTTGCATATGATGATTTAAAGGAGTTTGGAATTGCATTGACATGGCTAGCTCACACATGGCTTTTCAACGTTTTGGTTGAAGGAAATTTGGTTAACTATTGGATGATGTTTTGAGCTCTTGTTACTTAATTCTTGGTTGTTTGTTTCATGATTAACACTTATCTCTGAAATCGAAGTTGAGAAGTTAGCTACTAAGTTGTTGAATCTAGTCTTAGTTGAGTGGTTTTGTTTTGTGTTTTGTTTTGCTAGAGGACTAGCAAAAATGTAAGTTTGGGGGTATTTGATCACTCATAAATTTCATGCATTTATACCATCCATTTCTAAAGTCTTTGTGATGTTTTTGTGTTAAAATTGTGGCATTTTACCTTACCTTGTGTAATGTGTAGTTAAATTTGTTTTAGGATAAATTTCAAGCAAAAGTGAGGGAGACACTGAGCAACAGAAAATAAATGGAACGGAAAGGAAGACACTGAGCAGAAAACATAAATAAAATAAAAGAAAGACACGGGTTGAGTGGAAAACAAAAGAAGTGCGCAGAGAGATGGGAGACAGATAGAAAGAAAAGAATATAAACTGCAAAGAAATAAAGAAGAGGGAGTGGAGAGACAGTAGTGTGACAGCCCCCGTCCCTAATTTTAAGAATTTTTAAAGTTTTAATAAAGGATTTTACAAAAATGCCCTTTGAGGCACGCACATCATTCGAGGTTAATCGTTGTGTCGTGTCATCTAAGATTTGTTTTCTTGACATATCCTCGTAGTACTCGTCGTTACGGACGCGTGGGCGCAGACGGTTCGTGATTTGGAGTTATATCGAAGAAGTTATTAACGTTTGAAATTTGGAATTTTAAGGAATTATAATTTTAGTAAAATATAGAAATTCTTTTATGAAATTGGACGGCCCAGATTTATTGATGAATGAAATGGATGGCTGGGATGAGGGAAAGGTTTTTGGTGTGTGTATGTGTATGAGAAGAAGAAACAGAAAACAGAAAAGAAGAAGAGACTGGGCAGAAATGCCCAATCGGAGAAGAAGAAGATGAGAGTGAAACAGAAGAAGGGAGAAGAAGAAGCTGACCAATCAGGGGAAGGAAAGGAGGGAAAGGAGGGAGAGTGGTGCACGGGGGAACAGGAGGAATGGGTCACCCTTGACCCGCGCGACCTAAGCTTCCAAATCGGCGGGTTTTCGCCGTTTTCGTCCAATTTTCCGACGAATTGAGTCAAGGTACCACTCCTAATCATCATCTAGGTCTTCCCTCTTCACGTTTCACCCCAAGAATCATTGAATTTCGTTGTGATTTCGCGAAGAACACCCCTACGGGTGCCGCGACCCTTTTGTTTAAATTCTCCAAATTTTGAAATGTTTTCTTTCAATTACTAACACCTTTAGCATTCCTTTAGGACCTAGAACAAAGCCCAAGAGGTAATTGAGGCGTTGGAACAAGTTTGAAGGTCGAATTGGAAACACCCAAATTCTAGGGTTCTTCACGGTTTTGGTGAAATTGAAGCACTTCCAGGCCAAATTGGCCTTGGTCTCAGGTATGAAAGTTGTTCTACTCATTGAGATCTTCAAATCTGCAAATTTTGGTAATTTTTGGAAATAGTTGAATTTTCCGGCGAGCCGGGGGCGGCCAACCGCCACCCGCGGCGGCCCGCGCGGCGGCGCGTGGCCAATGGCCCGCCAATGTCATTATTAGCTTGTGATTAAGGTTCTAGGTTCTGTTTTGATAATTGATGGACGTAAATTGAATAATTGAACCTAAGTTGGTTACGATTCGTGGTTAGGTGAAAATGTGAATTGACGATCCGACCGTTGGATCGTCATCAAACTTTGATACGTTGTAATACGTAATATTTGAGGATTATAGGAACTTACGGATTGGGAATCCGATTTACGGATCTTCCGGAATTGAAGTTGTAAGTTCATAAAATAGAATGTTAACCGTCACTTAGTTTTGGAAATTGACGGAGATCCGACCGTTGGATGGTAATGAAATTTTAGGATGTTGTCCTAGAGGTATATTGTGGACCTCTGGAAGTTACGGATTTGAAATCTGAATTGCAGATCATCCGGATCGAACTACGTAGTGACGTGTCTTATATAAGTTATGTATTCTATCGGCAGAATTTCTGAGGTTGGATTTGATTGTTGTTCTAGGCGCTAATCGTCATGACGCCTTGATGTACGGTGCTAGGGAGTTGTGGGCGAACTCCAGGTGAGTGGGCAGTTTTGTTTTTGTATTACCGTTATACTATTGATTTTTCCCAGAAAATGAATTTATATGAAGATATGCTTTAAAAATGCCATGCATAGAATTATTTGAAAATGTGAATTGTTATATGAATTACATGATTGATATATGATGCATACATGTTGCATGGTGCTGTGGAGGCACAGGTACGTCAGGTGAGTTCATTATTCATTTAATTGATTGATGTTTCGATGTTTGAGCTCATAATATGCACCCTAGGTGTTAGTGCTTATATTATTCACCACACCGCACGCTCGCCTTGGATCCAAGTAGGTGGATGTCGTACAGACCATGTGAGGGTTCCGACATGCCAGTCGTACAGACTATTAGAGGGGTTCCGACTGGTGGGTGACCTTAGATATGCGCGCTGATGATATGATGAGAGAAGCACTAGAGCGTATTTTACACCTTTCATCGTATAGACTACCTTACGTAGTTCCAAGTGATGTGCAGAGTAGGGCCGTATAGGTCATTGTGGTGACTCCGGCTTAGTGAGATATTGAGCTATTGAATTAATCGTATAGGACCAACTGCAGGGTCTCCGATTGATTCCTTATTTCACCTGATTTATATTTTGATTTATGGCATGGCATATTTTTCTTGAAAAATGTTAAAGATTTGGGATTCAAGCTTTGAGATTTCATATGGTTATATATATATATATATATATTTCTGAAAAGTGTTAAAGGTTTGAGATTTGAGATTTTTTCTTATATATATGTTTATATATATGCTATTTTCTGGGAAAGTATACAGGTTTTACGGTGAGGGGTTAGAAATGTTTTAAATGAAAAGTTTTCGAAAAACTTTGTTTTACTGACCCACTCAATTTTGTTTTGCGCCCCTCCAGGTTCAAGTTAGCAGAGCTTTGGTGGCCACGAGGAATCCAACGGTGTTCTGACAGAATTCACAAAAGTAGGACTCACCCTCGGGTGTGTTATCTTAGTAATTGGAATTTTTTTTAAAGCTTCCGAACTGTGTAAATGGTTACGTCACTCTCACGTGACGGCCAGCACGCCCTCCTTCGGGACGGGGTGTGTCAGTTGGTATCAGAGCCTAGGTTGCAATTCTGGACATCTTGATAATTTCCTAGTGTCTTCTGTCAGAACTATACCGCCTCGTAGCGAGCCACGTAGTTCGGATGAGCCTAATTTCCCTGATATAGTAGTTTGGGGGGAAACTATTGTCATTGTGATTCAGTCTATTATCTAAAGGGACCTTTTGAGACTGGTTATAAGTTAAATTTGAATCCCTTTAGGGATATGAATGACCTAAGGGAGCAGATTGATGGCTTAATCAATTGGGAAAAGGCGTTTCAGATTATGCAAGGTTAAGGGAATTTTCCTCCCGATAGGTAGGTCGAGATGATTACCTAGTTTTTGAGTGATGAATCTGCATTTTGATGGAGATAGGAATGTTATCCGACGATATCGGAAGGACAACTGCTTGGAAGTTGTTTAAAGAATTGTTTAAGAAAAGTTCATTCCCCCGGCATATTGTGATGGTAGTAAACAAGAAATTGCAAATGTGAGACAAGGAAAATGACGACGGATGAATATTATAGAAAGTTTACAGACTTGCCTTGTTTCCATTCTGATGTTGTTAATTCGGTCGAGGTGTTATGTCGTTTTTGGCTGGATAATAAGAAGAAGTTGCGTTCTTTGGCCACCACTATCCATTGTACTTTTTACCAAGTGTTTACGAGATGTTGTTGGGCTTTGAAGACTTTGAGAATATGATCAGCGAGAGTAAAGAGGAATAAGAAAGGAATGAGAATCAGAATAAGACGATAAAGTTAAAGATTCGTCATATCAAGGACCTCGGAGGACTCAGAGCTTCAAAGGAAGTGAAATTAGAGCTAATTTTCCCAGCTTAGGTTTTACTGCCACTGGTCAGAGGCGAAGTGATAGATTTACTAGTGATCCCAGATTTCTGAGACAAGATGACTCTGGTAGAGGAAATGTATATTTGTGTCAAGCTAGATTGCTATGGGGAATCAGTTAATTTTTGTCGACCTGGATGACCAGAGGTTACTTTTGGGGGTAAGTAAAGTGGAGTGAGTTATGCCATTATTCCTGTTGAGAGAGCAAAGAAGATTGTTATCAAAAGGCTGCCAAGATATTGAGTTCATATGGTGCTAAATGATGTTGATCCTAATAGTATGGAAGATGTAAAGATGGTTAGACATTTTCTTGGTGTATTCCCAGATGCCTTACCTAGATTGCCGCCAGGCAGAGATGTGGGTTTTATTATTGAATTGTTTTTAGGTACAAATCCTATGTTAGAGATTGGTTCAGGTTGAGTTAAAAGTTCCATTCAACTTATTATATCACATTGGAAAAGCTCCGGTTTATTTGTGAGGAAGAAAATGGACATTAAGGCTAGGCATTGATATTAGGTAATTGAATCGGGTAACGATTGAGAGCTGTTATCCATTGTTGTGTATTGATGATTATTTGATCAGCTCTGAGGCGCCTGGGTACTTTCTGAGATTGACTTGAGGTCTGAATGATATTAGTTGAAGATTAACAGTGAGGATGTTCATAAGACTAAATCCAGGACTCGTTATGGTCATTTCAAGTTGGGAGGCCATACGGAGTGACGAATGCACCTGCTACTTTTATGAGTTTGCTGAAGGAAGTATTCCAGTGATATCTGGACCGGGTTGTTATTGTTTGCCATTGACGAGATTGATAAGATTAGAGCAGTGCATGCTAGATATTTAAAGTTGGTGTTGCAAAGATTGAGGGAACGTTGATGTATGCTAAGTTTAGCAAATGCTAATGTTGGATAAATTAATTATATCTACTTAAGGTATTCAAATGGATTCTTAAAAGAGTAGCAACGATTGAGAATTTGGAACAATTGTGAACTGTGACTGAGGTTCAGAGTTTTCTCGGATTAGCAGGATATTATCGATAGTTCGTCCAAGATTTTAATTATTGTTTCGCCCTTGGCGAGATTGATGAGAAAAGAGGTTAAGTTTGAGTGGGATAAAAAAAAAATTGTGAGTAGAGCTTCAGCAAGTAAAGTATTCCCTCACTCATGCATCTGTTTTCGCACTCCCAGACGATAGTGGTAATTATGTGGTCTATAGTAATACTTCTTTGAATGTACTTGGATGCGTGTTGATGCAACATGGTAGGATGATTGCCTATGCTTCATGGCCATTGGGATCTCATAAGATGAATTACCCTAATTATAATTTGGAATTAGCAGCTATCATCTTTGCTTTGAAGATTTGGAGACATTGTCTTTATGGGAAGAAAAGTGCATGATTGTTACAAATCAAAAGAGTACCCAATATCTGTTTATTCAGAGGTATCTTAATCTTAGGCAACAAAGGTGGAATGAGTTGCTTAGTGACTATGATTGTGTGACGAGGGTGGTCAAGCTAATGTTGTGGCTGATGCATTTAGTAGGAAGACCCCAGTGAGAATTAATGCTTGGTACGCTTGCTATGTTCATCTTCTTGTGGATTTGAAATCTACTGGAGTAAAGTTGAGTATCAAAAATCGAGAAGAAGCCTTACTTGCTAATTTCTAAGTTGGACCCATTTGGTAGATCGTACTCGATACTCGAGCGTTTGACGAAGAAATTCAAGAATTTATTTAAAGCAAGGAATAACGGGAAAAAAAAGGACCTTAGAGTTAGAGAATCAGATGGCAAGCCTATGCAAAAGAACAAAGTGTTTATGCCTAATGGTGTGGAATTAAAGAAAGCAATTTTGACGATGTACATTATTCCACTTCTACAATGCATCCCAAAAGTACTAAGATTTATCATACCATTCGTTCATGTACTATTGACGGGTATGAAAAGAGGAATGGCGAAGTATGTTAGTAGGCGTATCATCAGTCATCAGGTTAAAGCAGAAAGAAATAAGTCTTTTGGATTAATGTAGTCATTTCCCATTCCACGGCGGAAATGGGAGAATATTACTATGGATTTCGTGGACAAGCTTCCTCGTATACAAAATAGTTAGGTTGGAATTTGAATAATAATTGATCGACTGGTGACGTCAGCGTATGTTACTTCAGTATGAGAACACCAACTTTTCCAGACAAGCGCAACATTTATTTGTTTGTTTTATGGAAAAAGTGATTTGGGATCTGTTAAACTTCTTGGGTATGTTGGTCCTTTCAGTTTGTTCCCTTGAGTAACGCCATAAGGCCGTGGAAAGCTATGTCTTGTGTTTCGAAATTGTTAGAATTGGGGACGGATAGTATTCAAGGCCCTGAGTTAGTGGATGAGACTATTCAGAATATTCAAGTAATTAAGTCTAAGCTGGAAGTGGGCCAGGATCGGCTGAAGAGCTTAGCAGACAAACATGCCACTGACCGGATGTATATGTAGGTGATCGAATGATTTTGAAATTATCACCTTGGAAAAGTATGATTCGTTTTAAAAAGAAAAACAAGTAAGTCCTAGATACGTCAGACCATCTGTGATCATCGAACGAGTCAGTGAAGTTACGTACAGGCTGAGTTGCCTCCAGAGCCGATGAAAAGGCATGATATGTTTTATGTTTCGATACTTCGACATTAAACCTCATATCCTTCACGAGTGATACCTTCTCAACCTTTGGAAGTCAATAAGGATTTGACGTATGATGAGGAGCCAGTGCCTATCTTGTATTAGAAAGATGATGTACTGAGAAATAAGACTATGAGTTTGGTGAAAGTTTATGGAGGAATCTTTCAGTGGAAGAAGCTACTTAGAAGTCAAAGAATCGAATGAGAGAGATGTGTTTCGGGCTGTTTCATGGATATTGATGGATTGTAAAGATTGTGTAAATTTCGAGGACGAAATTTCTGTAAGGTGGGTAGATTGTGACAGCCCGTCCCTAATTTTAAGAATTTTTAAAGTTTTAATAAAGGATTTTACAAAAATGCCCTTTGAGGCACGCACATCATTCGAGGTTAATCGTTGTGTCGTGCCATCTAAGATTTGTTTTCTTGACATATCCTCGTAGTACTCGTCGTTACGGACGCGTGGGCGCAGACGGTTCGTGATTTGGAGTTATATCGAAGAAGTTATTAACGTTTGAAATTTGGAATTTTAAGGAATTATAATTTTAGTAAAATATAGAAATTCTTTTATGAAATTGGACGGCCCAGATTTATTGATGAATGAAATGGATGGCTGGGATGAGGGAAAGGTTTTTGGTGTGTGTATGTGTATGAGAAGAAGAAACAGAAAACAGAAAAGAAGAAGAGACTGGGCAGAAATGCCCAATCGGAGAAGAAGAAGATGAGAGTGAAACAGAAGAAGGGAGAAGAAGAAGTTGACCAATCAGGGGAAGGAAAGGAGGGAAAGGAGGGAGAGTGGTGCACGGGGGAACAGGAGGAATGGGTCACCCTTGACCCGCGCGACCCAAGCTTCCAAATCGGCGGGTTTTCGCCGTTTTCGTCCAATTTTCCGACGAATTGAGTCAAGGTACCACTCCTAATCATCATCTAGGTCTTCCCTCTTCACGTTTCACCCCAAGAATCATTGAATTTCGTTGTGATTTCGTGAAGAACACCCCTACCGGTGCCGCGACCCTTTTGTTTAAATTCTCCAAATTTTGAAATGTTTTCTTTCAATTACTAATACCTTTAGCATTCCTTTAGGACCTAGAACAAAGCCCAAGAGGTAATTGAGGCGTTGGAACAAGTTTGAAGGTCGAATTGGAAACACCCAAATTCTAGGGTTCTTCACGGTTTTGGTGAAATTGAAGCACTTCCAGGCCAAATTGGCCTTGGTCTCAGGTATGAAAGTTGTTCTACTCATTGAGATCTTCAAATCTGCAAATTTTGGTAATTTTTGGAAATAGTTGAATTTTCCGGCGAGCCGGGGGCGGCCAACCGCCACCCGCGGCGGCGCGTGGCCAATGGCCGCCAATGTCATTATTAGCTTGTGATTAAGGTTCTAGGTTCTGTTTTGATAATTGATGGACGTAAATTGAATAATTGAACCTAAGTTGGTTACGATTCGTGGTTAGGTGAAAATGTGAATTGACGATCCGACCGTTGGATCGTCATCAAACTTTGATACGTTGTAATACGTAATATTTGAGGATTATAGGAACTTACGGATTGGGAATCCGATTTACGGATCTTCCGGAATTGAAGTTGTAAGTTCATAAAATAGAATGTTAACCGTCACTTAGTTTTGGAAATTGACGGAGATCCGACCGTTGGATGGTAATGAAATTTTAGGATGTTGTCCTAGAGGTATATTGTGGACCTCTGGAAGTTACGGATTTGAAATCTGAATTGCAGATCATCCGGATCGAACTACGTAGTGACGTGTCTTATATAAGTTATGTATTCTATCGGCAGAATTTCTGAGGTTGGATTTGATTGTTGTTCTAGGCGCTAATCGTCATGACGCCTTGATGTACGGTGCTAGGGAGTTGTGGGCGAACTCCAGGTGAGTGGGCAGTTTTGTTTTTGTATTACCTTTATACTATTGATTTTTCCCAGAAAATGTATTTATATGAAGAAAATGAATTTATAAGCAGAAAACTGTGCGGAAGAAAAAGAAAAAAATATATAAGAAGGAAGGCAAAGCAGAGGTTAGGCAGATACACGGGATAAGGGAATAGTGGACTAATGGGGAGATAGACACAAGGACTGAGAGCAGTATAGATGGGAAACAGCAAGAGGCATGTCAGAGGGGGAGAGCAGGTGGCTGGTCAGAGAGACGCAGCAGGGTGACGAAGAGAAGGCGCGGGGAGAGAGGAGAGCGCAGAGAGCAGCACGGATTGCAGAGAGAGAGGGGGAGGATTGCGCAGAGCAGAAGCAAGAAACACGGCAGAAAGCAGGGAGAAGAAGCTTCACTCTATTTTTATTGGTTTTATCTCCTTAAACTCATGTTTAACTTTTGGTTTAATTTGAGAAAGATGTGTAACTAATTTTTAGTAGTTAGGGGCTGTTTTGAAGCCCCGAATATGATCGTAAATTTGTTGTGATATTTTGTTTGAATGACTTTTATGAAAGGATGAAAATTGTTTCACTACCTATGTCATTGATAAATTCTTTATGTGTTTCTATGGATGCATACATAGTGAGCATATCTAGGATTTTAATGCTATAAATATATGTTTGCCTGCCCTTGTTGAATGAGGACCTACATATGTTCTAGAGTAGCACTTGTTAATTGTGGTTAACATGTGAAACGATTTCTAGGATAAGTAAGACAACACCAGTACTTACGATGCCTTGTGATGACTCAAACTCTTTTTATTCTTAATGATTTCTACTTGTTAAATCTATGAACACGCCATTCTAGATTGCATGCTAGGGACTAAGTTAAGTTGAAAACACCATTCTCTTAACATACTACGTAAGAAAGAGTAATAGGTTGTGTTCTAACATTGAGCCAACTTGAGCATCTTCATCCGGAAATAAAAGGAATTTGAATGAAACATAACATACTTGCATGATTATTTGGTGGTGGAAAGCATGTCCCCTAACTCATTTTCTTAATTTGTGAATTAAAATCTATTGGTATTATTTAAAATTGGTTTCTGTACTGTTTTTGTACGATTTAATTTAAATAGAAAATCAACTCCAAAAATCCCAAAAATTTGTGTGAGCATAGCTTGGTGTGTCTAGTTTATGTGTATAAAATTTCGTTTCATTTGGATAAGTATAAGTTAGTCTAATAATTATTGTTTGGTGGCTGGTCAGTGGAGACAGCCATCCGTTTTTGTGACATTTTAAGTATTTGGATAAAACAATCTTTTGCGGGAAAGACCCTTATTTTCATATGCTACAATTGACAAATCTTAGTGTTAATAAGGAAAATTAATAGGATTATTGTGTGCTACTTTGTGGTGCGTTATAATTACTACCAGCCACCTATGAGGGAAATTGAGGTCACTATCGATTTACTCTCAGCTACAAATCCTATTTCCTTGGCACCTTATCGAATGACACCAGTGGAGTTGAGAGAATTGAAAATCCAACTCCAGGAATTGGTAGACAAAGGTTACATCCAGCCAAGTACATCCTCGTGGGGAGCTCCTGTTCTTTTTGCTAGAAGGAAGGATGGATCGATAAGACTTTGTATTGATTATAGGCAACTGAATTAGGTGACAGTAAAGAATTGTTACTCTCTGCCTCGTATTGATGATTTGTTTGATCAATTGAAAGGTGCTAAGGTATTTTCCAAAATTGATCTTCGATCGGGTTACCATCAATTGAGGATTCAAGAGGATGATGTCTCGAAAACTGCTTTCCGTACCAGGTATGGGCATTATGAATTTCATGTCATGCCTTTCGGATTGACAAATGCACCTGCATCATTCATGGATTTGATGAATAGAGTCTTAGGCCGTATCTGGATCGGTTTGTGATTGTGTTCATTGATAACATTCTAATTTATCCTAGAAGTGTTAATGAGCACAAGAAGCATTTGAGATTAGTGCTGGAACGATTGAGGGATAACCAGCTTTATGCCAAGTTCAGTAAGTGCCAGTTTTGGTTAACTCAGGTTGGTTTTCTTAGACACATAGTTTTTGCTGAAGGAATTAGTGTGGATCCCCAGAAGGTGTCAGTAGTGTCTAACTGGGAACAATAGAAGAATGTCACTGAAGTGATAAGTTTCTTGGGTTTGGCAGGGTATTATCGAAGATTCATTCAGAATTTTTCTGCAATTGCTCTACCTCTTACTAAATTGACTCGTAAAGGTGTCAAGTTTGTGTGGGATGAAAATTGTGAACAAAGTTTTCAGGAGCTTAAATGACGTCTCACTCAGGCCCCCGTTCTCACTCTTCCAAATGACAGTGGTGAATTTGAGGTGTTTACTGATGCTTCTCTATCAGGTTGTGGGTGTGCATGATGCAGCATGGAAAGGTTATTGCCTACGCTTCTAGACAACTCAAAACCCATGAAAGAAATTATCCCACTCCTGATTTGGAGTTAGGAGTAGTGATTTTCGCTTTGAAGATTTGCAGGCACTAATTATATGGAGAGAAATGTCGTATTTTTACAGATCATAAGAGTCTTAAGTATGTGTTCACCAAGAAGGAGCTGAATTTGAGACAGAGACGGTGGATGGAGCTTATCAGTGATTATGACTGTTCGATCGAGTACCATTCTGGGCATGCTAATGTTGTGGCTGATGCTCTTAGGTCTGGTTTGGTACTGAGGTGATTCTGAAAAAAACTGGTATAAAAAACAACTGGGAGCTGTTTTTTGTGTTTGGTAAACATTCAGCTTCAGCTTTTTTTCACAGTTTTTGGTGAACAAAGCCAAAAACAAGAAGTTGCAAAACCCAGTTTTGAAAAACCGGTTTTTTTTTTCACCTCTGTTTTACATAAAAGTTTACCAAACACTATAATACTGTTTTTTTTTTCAAAAGCACTTTTACAAAAACGTTTACCAAATACTCTGCTGCTTATTTCACAACTGCTTATTCTTATAGCATAGCAAAAGTAGCTTTTTTTTCAAAGCACAGCAATACCAAACCACCCCTTAGTTGGAAACATCATAAGCAGCTTGCATCACTTCAAGCTGTACACGTTCTATTACTATTTTCTCTTCGGGAAACTGGTATTAATTTAGAACCAAGTGAGCACGGAGCTTGGCTAGCACATTTTCGAGTTAGACCTATCTTTGTAGACATGGTCATAGAAGCTCAAGAACTTGATCCAGAATGCGCCGAATTAAAGGAACAAGTGTTGAAGGGGGATAATGATAAATTCATCATCCATAAGAACGGAGCATTGTTAAAAGGGAACCGTTTGTTCATGCCTAAAGATAACGAAGCGGTTAAGAAGGAAATTCTTGATAAGGCTCATACTTCAGCTTATGCTATGCATCCAGGAAGTACTAAATTGTGTCGCACCATTTATCCTTTCTATTACTGGGAAGGGATGAAACGGGACGTAGCGGAGTATGTGAGTAGATGTTTAATCTATCAATAGGTTAAAGCAGATTGACAAAGACTTGGGGGACTGATGCAGAATCTTCCGATACCAGTTTGGAAGTGGGAGGATATCACTATGGACTTTGTGTACGGACTGCCTAGAACACCGTCATGGTATAATGGTATCTGGGTAATTGTCGATCGGCTTACCAAGACCACTTATTTCTTACCAGTTCGACAGACCTACTCGTTGGAGAAATTGGAGAAATTATTTGTCAATAATATCGCTCATCTTCATGGTGTACCCGTCTCCATTGTGTCAGACAGAGATCCCAGATTTACTTCCAGGTATTGGAAAGCCTTTAATGCCGCTATGGGTACTCAGTTACTATTCAACACTGCTTATCATCCACAAACTGATGGTCAGTCCGAGCGGACAATTCAGACTTTAGAGGACATGTTGAGAGGGTCGGTGTTACAGTGGAAAGGTAGTTAGGATAACTATTTTCCATTGGTGGAGTTTGCTTACAATAATAGTTATCATTCGAGTATTGGTATGGTGCCTTTTAAAGCACTTTACAGGAAGGCGTGTAGGACACCATTATGTTGGACAGAAGCCAGATAAAGGCCGTTGGTGGGACCAAAGATTGTGGATACCACCAACGCTAATATCCAACTGATTAAGGCGAATTTGAAAGCAACACAAAACCGACAGAAAAGCATTGTAGACAAACACTCTAAGGATCATGAGTTTACAATGGGCGATTCTTGAAGTTGTCTCCCTGGAAGGGTGTTGTTCATTTTGGTAAGCGAGGAAAGCTGAGTCCTCGATATGTCGGTCCCTATCAGATTATTGAAAGAATTGGTGCAATTGCTTATAGGTTGGAGCTACCACTGGAGTTGTCACTGATTCATAACGTTTTCAATGTTTCCATGCTTCAAAAATATGTACCAGATCCCTATCATATCATCCAGATAGAGCCATTGGAAGTAAATCTGGATGCTAGCTCTGTAGAATAACCAGTGGCTATCCTTGAAAGACAGGAAAAGGTGTTGCGGGACAAAGTTATTCCTTTGGTGAACGTACTACGGAGGAACCATGCAGTCGAAGAAGGTACTTGGGAAACAGAGGAATCAATGCGGAATCAATATCCCTTTCTTTTCGTGTAACTTCGCAATTTCGGGGACGAAATTTCTGTAAAGGGGGTAGATTGTTAGAACCACCCCCATATTTTTATTTTATTTCTATTTTTTCATTATAACGTATTCTAAATCTATCAATTTAATCCTTTTTCTCTTTTAATCCTAACCCTTGATCTAGATTCCCTATTGTTCCTAAACTGCCACGTGGCAGGTTCTCAACTCTTTTCTCTTTCCTCTCTGCCTGAGTCTTCCCTCTCAAACATCTCTCTCTCTCTCACGGGATCTCTCTTCTCTCCATTTCACTCCCTGCACCGTGACCTACCAAGCATCCTGCATGCAACTCTAGTGTAGACCATCATCATCATTGAAGGGAAATTTATGAGATTCTAGAATGGGATTTCAAAATGACTATCATGCATATACAAATCAAATTTAATATACGAAAGCAGCGGAAGCATTTATAACATATTATCAAAGCTATAGTCATGCAAATCCCCTTCAAGGTTCATAGGTTTATATATAATGCATCAAAACATTTTAAAGAGAAGAACAAAGTGAAGGTTTAGTCTTATACCTCTTGATCTAGACTTGAGACCAATGATGGACCACCTCCAAGCCCTTTGTTCCTTGAACTCCTTGAGCCTAGCTTCCCTCCTTGCCTCCTCCACTTTGTTAGAATGAGTGCTCCTAGGTTCTCTTCAAGTTTCCAAAGTAGGAAACCTCTAAAGATCCTCACCCACTAGTGTAGTGAGAAGGATGAAGGAATAACCAAAAGGGTGTAAGATATGTTAGTAAAAACACCCATAAGGTGGCCGGCCTTTGTAGTGTTAGAGAGCTATTTTTCTTTTGCCTCTTTGTTGTTTTAACACTTCAAAAACCCTAATGAACAATATCTCTATAAAGTTCTTTATATATAGACAAAAGAAAACCTAGTCAACAACTTGACTAAATATCTCACCCTATCCTACCTAAAGTGGCCGGCCCTCTTTGTGTTGTTTGGGCTTTGGGCTTTCATTTATTTCAAGTCATCTAATGCTTGAATAAAAGCCCAATGGGTTTAGGCCCAATGGGCCCAATTAAACCCGAACGTTTCTTTAAGCCCAAAACGATCTTTATCGCTTTTATGATTTCTTTAGACTTTCTAAATTAATCACAACACTTAATTAATCCAATTAATTGTTTCCATCATCCATTAATTACTCACTACAATAGTGTATTGGTGAACAATCTTTTAGGTTCTAATTAGCAAGGCAGTGAGGTGATTGGCACCAATCCAATATTTAATTCAATCACTTAGTGAATTGAAACTTCATTTTAATTCACCTTCTTCTTTGATGACTACATTTAATCATCTAGAAGAACTCACAAGCTATGAGTGACATCTAACCATATGTCATAGCTACCCAAGCTAATGTAGAAGTTTATTCGGAGAACCTATTCCATTGGAATTACAATGTAATTCGATCCTTCTCTAATACAATACTCTCAATCACATTACTAGGGTATGGATATATAATGTCAAACCCCTAATGTGATTATTCCTTCTTATATGATTCTTTTGAGTCGTATAGGAACGCTTTCCTTTTAATACGCTCGATACTTCGGCCGAAGATTCCCGAATCATATCTTAGAGTATTCTTCCTCTCTTATCGAGGATTAGAGATTCCTTATTGCGCATACACTTGCCTTCATGACTAAGTGGCTTAACCCCGACTATGCCGTTGACGCTCTGATAGAGTGACGTTTGACATAATCAAAGATTAAGTACTTAACCACAAGACAACGACGATGCCTCAGGTCAAAGGACTACTTACATTATTCCAACCATATGAGTTACTTGCTTGACATGTGAGTAGACCTCCATGTAAGTACTCTCGTTCGATTGTGTTCAGTGAACTCATTCTCTCAATGAGCACCTACATACCTGTCTTAGTGTCACAACACGAATGGGATGAGACTTTCCATCCTTCCATTTGAAGCGGATACAGTATGTACCGGTCTAAGCATTGTCAGTTTCCCTCCGACAATCCAATGACTAGGAACCTTTTTGGACATAATGGTTATGTGAAGAAGGTCTCTGTAGTCTAACATCATTAGATTACTTCTTCAATCAATCCATTGTCCATGGATACACTATTTAGGACATATATCGTTCATTGAGATAGTCCTAATTCGTGTCTTTGCCATTTGATGTATAAGAGTCATCCATACATCGATTCATTTGTCCTGAAAGGTTTCTTCCAAAGATTGACTTTCAGGGCATATTTCCAACAATCATCTCCTTTGCACTATATATATATATATATATATATATCTCTGTCGTAGTGAGGTCGAGAAACTCAGAGAAAGGACCTCTGACGGATCTCTTCTTTTCGGCTAGGTAAGTTAGCTCTTCCTTTTTAAATTACCATTGTTGTTGCGGGACGTTGTGGGTTGAAAGTTAGGTGGTTTTTCCAAGGTTTGAGGACAAAAACGGCATGGGGGAAACTCACCTGCATTTTTCGACGAAACCGTGACTTTCGAGGATTCTTTCTGAGCTCTCATGGCCGTTCACGATGAAGCTAGGGTATGAAAAATACTCCACTCTCTTCCCTCTTCATTTTAGTACTTGGTATGGTTTTTAGTTTGCATGTTTGTCGTCGACCGGATCTATAACAACTCCGGTGTTCTTTCCCGACCACACCCAGGCCATAAGGCCTTCTCAAAACACCCTCGGGCCTTAGCTCAGCCCAGTTTCTATTTCTTATCATTGGTTAATTGGCCTGCAGGCTGTGCCCTGCATGGGCCATGTTTGTGTGTATGGTGTTGGGTTGTGCGTATGTGTGTGAGGTGTGTTTTGGACTGCACAGTGTGTGTGTTGTGTATGTGTCAGTACGTGTTTGTGTATGGGTGTGTGTGTAGGCTATGTATGTATGTGGGCTGTGTGTGTGTGTGCAGGCCCCGTGTGTGTGTGCGTACTGTGCACGTGTGTATGTATGTGTGTTGTTTGTGGTTCATGCATGTGTGTGAGTATGGGTTTAGGTTTAAGCCCAAACCACCTTTCTTCACCCTAAACCCTTTTAACCCAAAAACCTTAGGATCCTAAAACCCATTAGACCTTAACCAATTCAACCCAAATCCTTTATTTTATTTAGTTCAAGCCCAAATCCTTTAGAAAATCCTTTTATTTATTTATTACATTTTTGTGCTTAGGTGAATTTGCTAGTGAGGAAATTCTTAATCCTTATCCGCACAACTCTACTGCTAAGGAGTATCTGTGAGTGGACCTTTTCTAAAATTTGCATAATTTCATAGTTTAATTGCATAAATGAAATGCATGCCTTACGAGTTATTAACTGATTTTTTATGTTAAGCATGTTTATGGAATATGTTGTTTATCATCTCGTTTTTTGTCAGGAATTAATTGTTGGCCTAGGGCTGGGAGATATATTTATTTAGTGATCTCTGGCTACGGGCGTAGAGACCACGGTGCTGGCATAGGGTCGGGATATATATTTATTCAACGATCTTACAAGTAGTACATTACGCTACGAGACGATTTATGAGACATTTGATATTTTGGGTTCCATGATATGTCTTTTGAGATATTTTTTGGCATGCTAGGGTTTTCAGTAAAACCGTCACTTATTATACTAGTAGTTTTCTTTATATAAACTATGGGGGCTAGAATATTGATAACTGTTTTATTATTATTGTATATATGAACTTGGTCCAATCACCTTTCTTTTATGCCCCCATTTAGGTCTTAGAAACGAGGACTACGACACGATGTACGAGGCATTCCCCTACCAGTAGCAACCTATCACTTGCTTGTGTGATATCATGTAATGATCTTTCCTTTTATGATCTTGTTTTAGAATGTGTTCTATGCACTATAGACACTTCCTTAAACCCTGTTTATTACTTCTAGATTCTAATGTTTATTCATGAATATTTCCTCCTAATCATTACTCTTGTAACCAATAAATGGTTTTCGTCATCCTCAAATGTTGGCCAGCACGTGCCTATCCAGGTATTCAGAGAATCTCAAGATCGGGACATGTCAACACATAACTATTTTTTTTCTTTTTCGTTTTTGCTCTTTTCTTTTCTTTTTTCTTTTTCATTTTTTAGTAACAGTAGCGGTCGTGCAATGTCGGTTCCCTTAAGCTTTCTATCCAACCCATGTAGCGAGCTTTAGGTCAATGACTCCCAAATCACAAGGCTTTAGGGCACTAGGTGTAGAACACCCCTACGGACTTATTAACTCGAGCTGAAAAGGCTACTAAACCAACTAACCACCCTGCCCCATGCCAAGACTCGACTGTTTGACGCGACAATCATTGTAGATTAGGCATGACTGACCCGGTTTCTAACCAAAGTCTCGGGTGCCACAATTATTACTTTATTCATAACAACTAACTTTACTTTATTTAGGATCGGTACTAGTTTAACTTAGAGGGGGTGAATAGGTTCCAATTTAAAAATCCAATTCAATTTTCAATTTAATTTTCAGTTCTCAAATTAAATCCCCATTCACATCACATATCAAACTATCATACTCATATGCAATTAAAACGATAAATAAAAAGTGCACACATGATGTAGGATTTAACGAGGCAAAACCCACCACAGGGAAAATCCTCGGTCTCCCAAGCCAAGACATACACTAAGACAAAATAAGTACATAAAGACTTCCAAAAATCATCAACTTGACATGCATACTAGTAGGCAATTTTGTCTCTGCACTTTGCTACTCGATCTCTCTTCAGTCTTCGAGTTGAAGTGGCACGACACTAACTCGATCGTCAATCACCTTTTCCTCGAACTTTGCAAGATACTCACTCGATCATGCAATTTGTTTATATAATGAAGTGTTTATTTGAAAAACCAATCAATTATTAAAATCACAAGGCACATTTTCATAATTGACTTTCAATTAAAAACTTAAATGAAAGCAGCATGAAAAAATTATTTTCTCTCTAAGAACACATGCTGTTGAAACCATAAGATGGCAACAATAAAAATAATTCTTCGTGTTCAAAAACCCAACGCTACTGCCTTTTGATGTTTTTATCTAAGAAACCCAATATTCATGCATATGCGGTAGCAACATGAAAAACCCTAAACTAATCTAAAGCATGCGGCAACCAAAACATAAAAAGCTATTCTGATGCACTCGGTGCTAATGCTCTGTTAGTCTAGTCTGTGCTATGCGGCAGCCAAAACAATCAGGTAACTAGGACTTCTATTTATATATGCAGTAGCTAGACTCTCTTATCCCTATCATATACGGAGCCACAAGCCTAATAAGACCTAATCACTTATCAGTAGCTAGACTCTCAGATTCCAACGTAGATGCATCTCCTGAATCCTATAAACGCAAGTGACCTTCATTGCCCTATTCTTCTTCTCTTTTCTCTTGATATTGTTTGCACACTCAAAAGCAATGTGTCCATAACCTTAACACTCATGGCACTGAACCCTATTGTTAGAACTCCTATGTTCACTAGTTCTAGATGATCTAGAGGCTTTGTCATGTGAGACATCTAGAGAACGAAAGTTTTTTGAGTTCAAACCTGAGTTGGTTCGTTGCTCATGACCCTTGGAATTTTGAGACTTGAGAAACCTTTTAATTTGCATGGTTAATTCAACCAATTTATCTTCGGATAGGTCTTCAATTGAGCCATCACTTTCTTCTTCTTTGACAACTTTAAGAGCAATTGTTTTCATCTTCTTGGAATCAGTAATCTCTAACTCATACGTTTGCAAAGACCCAATCAATTGCTCAAGCTTGCAGGTGTTTAGATCTTTCGATTCCTCAATCGCTGTCCTCTTAGCATGAAACCTCATATGAAGTGATCTTAAGATCCTTTTCACAATCCTATGCTCAGGAATACTATCACCAAGATTGTGACAGCCATTGACAATTACGCTAAGCTTAGCATAAAAGTCAGAGAAATTTTCATCATCAGACATTGTGATATTTTCGAATTTTGTGATGAGATGTTGAAGTTTGGATTCTTTAACAGTTGAGTTACCCTCATGAGTAACTTCAAGAATGTCCCAAGCTTCTTTCGCCATTGTACATTTACTTATGTAATTGAATTGTTCAGGCGAAACAACTATGAATAAAGCATTCAAAGCCCTTTGGTTAAAAGTGCTAGAGCTACGCTCATCATTGCTCCATTCTTTCCTAGGCTTAAGCTTAGATATAGACACAGAGGAATCTCCTTTACATTTGGTTTCTTCAATCGTTGGAGGTTCCCAACCTTCTTCAACAGCAAGCCACACCTTGACATCTTGCGCCCACAAAAACGATTTCATTTTCACCTTCCACGCAGCATAGTTGTCACCATCTAAATGTGGTGGACAGAAAGACTTGTCAAAAATATGATTGGTCCAAGCAAGAAAGGCACGGGAGTCTTTGGGCATCTCACAGTAATGTAACCATCAAATCTTAATATGAGAAACTGAACCCATAGCACGATTCATCCAAGATTACCCACGGATCTCACTGGGTATTTTTAGTGACCTGCTTTGGTGCCAATTGAAAGTTCTAGGATGGGTACTAGTTTAACCTAGAGGGGGTGAATAGGTTCCGATTTAAAAATCAAATTCAATTTTCAATTTAATTTTCAATTCTCAAATTAAATCCACATTCACATCACATATCAAACTATCATACTTATATGCAATTAAAACGATAAATAAAAAGTGCACACATACTGTAGGATTTAACGAGGCAAAACCCACCACTGGGAAAATCCTTGGGCTTCCAAGCCAGGACAAACACTAAGAGAAATAAGTACAGAAAGACTTACAAAACTCATCAACTTGACACACATACTAGTAGGCAGTTTTATCTTCACACTTTGCTACTCGATCTCTCTTCAGCATTCAAGTTGAAATGGCACGACACTAACTCGATCGTCAATCACCTTTTCCTCGAACTTTGCTAGATACTTACTTGATCATGCGGCATGTTTATATAATGAAGTGTTTATTTGAAAAACCAATCAATTACGAAAATCACAAGGCACATTTTCATAATTGACTTTCAATTAAAAACTTAAATGAAAGCAGCATGAAAAAAATATTTTCTCTTTAAGAACGCATGTTGTTGAAACCACAAGATGGCAGCAATAAAAATAATTCTTCTTGTTCAAAAACCCAACGCTACTGCCTTTTGATGTTTTTATCTAAGAAACCCAATATTCATGCATATGTGGCAGCAGCATGAAAAACCCTAAACTAATCTAAAGCATGCGGCAACCAAAACATAAAAACCTATTCTGATGCACTTGGTGCTAATGCTCTATTAATCTAGTCCGTGTTATGCGGCATCCAAAACAATCAGGTAACTAGGACTTCTATTTATATGTGCAGCAGCTAGACTCTCTTATCCCTATCATATAAGCGTGAGCCACAAGCCTAATAAGACCTAATCACTTATCAGTTACGATATAATGAGATAACTAGGTGAAGGGATATATATGCAAAACCAGAGACATTAACAGCAAGTTCAATGCTTAAAAGCAAAGCAAGGTCATGCGGCAAGGCTAGGATCCTAAAGGTATATATGCATATATATGCTAGGGTTTTAAGCTGACTTAAAATGATGGGCTTAAGCATACTCAATTATACAAACAAACCCAATACTCTTTAATTAATGAACAATACGATTGAACATTTGAGCCAAAATTAAATAACCCGCTGAACAGAAACCCAGAGTGTATGAATGCATATGTATGTCGAACTTACTTGAGTGATATCTCTGAAATGCTTACTATTATGGTGGGATGACTGTATTGAGGTGAATGTGTTATTGGCGACTCAAAATCTGATTCATACTGAGATGTGATTGACAGGGGAGGCGGAGTGGTTTCATGCTTCATGGATATACGGAACGTCGTATAGAAATGAGAAAAATGAGTTTTGGTAGTGGATTTTAGAGGAACTCAGACTGAAGGATGCCCCATGGATTCGTGCTGGAGATTTTAATGAGATATTATCTGAGGATGAAAAAGCAAGGGGAAGCCACAAACATTGGACGACTAATCCTTTTCTCCAATCTTTTATGAACAATAAGGAGCTGTTGGATCTTGGGTTTCGGGGCCTAAATGTACGTGGAGAGGAACTAAGAATGGTAGCTTAGTGCAGGAAAGGTTGGATCATGGGTTGATTAATGATAGTTGGCAGTGTAAATGACCAAACTCAGTGATGTTTCATGAAAATGTTAGGGCATCGAACCACTGCTCGCTGATTCTTCATACTCATCGGTCAACTCCTAAATGGAATCAATTTTTCGTTTTGAGGCCTTCTGGTGTAAAGAGGAGGGGTTTAGAGAAACAATTGCCAGATGCTGGAGTGTGGAAGGTGATGGTGGGGGGATGTATGTGTGGAAAACAAAACTGCACTCTACAAGGAGAGGTATTTTTAGGTGGAATGCGGACAAATTCAGGGGTAGAAAAATTGAAATTCAAAAGTTGAACTCTCACCTTGGGCATCTCACACAAAACTGGGAGGTGAATAGTCGAGAAATTGGCGAGGTCATGGAAACTTTGAATCACCTCGAGGCTCAGGAGGAAGCATATTGGGCTGCTCGTTCAAGAATTCGGTGGCTGCAGGCCGATGACTCGAATACAACTTTTTTCCATCAATCTACTGTTCTTAGGCCTTGCCGGAACAAACTTTCTAGAATCCGGAATGAGGAGGGGATTTGGGAGGATAATCCTGTAGAGGACGGTTGAAAATCATTTTAAGAAGCTATTTACATCTGATGGGCAACTGGACTGGGGTGATATTCTAAGTTTCCTGGACCCGATAGTAAATGAAGTAATGGATGCAACACTCTGTAGTCCCATATCTGATTTGGAGATTAAGGAAGCAGTTTTCAACATGGGTGGGTCTAAGGCGCCTGGGCTTGATGGTTTCCAAGGCATTTTCTTTCAATCTTTTTGGGATATTATTGCAACTGAGATCCATGGTATTGTGGCAGAGTGTCTAGTAGGGGAGGGTTGCCCTTCCCTTATTAATTCCACCAACATTGCTTTGATTCCAAAGGTCCCCAACCCGGAAGCTGTTAGTCAATCCATACCTATTAGTCTTTGTAATTATTCTTATAAGGTCCTGTAAAAAATTATGGCGAATCGACTGAAGCCTTTGTTAGATGATATTATTTCGCCAAGTCAAAATGCGTTCATCAAAGGCATGCAAATATAGGACAATATTATCTTGGCCCATGAAATATTCCACTTTTTAAAGTTAAGGAAGATAAAGACTAAATTCGAGATGGGGATTAAACTCGTCATGAACAAGGTGTACGATCGGGTGTAGGGGTACTTCCTGGAGGCTGTAATAGAGCATCTTGGTTTCCAACTCAGATGGATAAATATGTTGATGCGCTGTGCGAAGACTGTGGAGTTCTCAATTCTTATTAATGGGAGGCCAGAGAGAGCTTTTAAACCCACTAGGGGTCTTCGGCAGGGGGACCCCCTCTCCCCCTATTTGTACCTAATCGTTAGTGAAGTTTTTTCCTTGGTGATTAATAGAGCGGTTCAACAAGGTTATTTGGAAGGCATTTAGATTTCGGCTTCGGGGCCAGTGCTTTTACATCTTTTGTTTGCAGATGATACCCTTTTTTTTAAGGCTTCCAAGCAGAATTGTAGGAACTTATCCACTCTTCTCAAGGTGTATTGCAGAGCTTCTGGTCAACAAGTCAGCTGCCAAAAATCGGTTGTGTATTTTGGAGCAAATATCCTGGCCCATTTGACGTTGGAGCTTTGTAATATCTTAGATATGCCTAAGGTAGAGAACCCGAGTAAATACTTGGGTTTTCCCACAATCTGGGGAAGGTCGAAGCAAACGGCTTTACAATATATCAAGGACCGGGTTTTAGAGAAAATTTCAGGGTGGAAGAGAAGGTTCAGGAGGTCCTCATTTAAGCGGTCGCTCAGGATATTCCTATGTACCCCATGTGTGTTTTTCGGCTACCAGATGGTCTTTGTAAGGATATTGATGCAGCTGTGGCGAGGTTTTGGTAGGCGGGAGTTGATAAGGACCATGGGTTACACTAGATAAATTGGAAGGACATGGGGCGGCCAAAGAGGGAGGGAGGAATGGGCTTTCGTAATTTTAAAGAATTTAACCTTGCTTTGCTTGCCAAACAATGCTGGTGCTTGATTCATGATCTTAATTCGTTATGGGCACGGGTTTTGAAGGGGATGTACTTTCCAAATGTGTCGTTCCTGGAAGTTAAAAAAGGTAGTAAAGCCTCATGGGTGTGGGCGAGTCTTTTAGATGGGCGGGATATTATTCTAAAGGGCACCGGGTGGCAGAGTTTGGGAGGTTAGCAGGTTAGATTTTGGATGGATAATTAGGTCCCACGTTTACTTGAGGGGCATCCTATCCCTTTAATGCTCGAGGAAGCTAATGATGACTGTAAGGTTGTGGAGTTCATTGACCCGGTTTCTAGGGAGTGGAAGTTGGATTTGCTTTCAGATCTTGTCCCGGAGATGGTATGTGGGGCTATCTCTCAGATTCATGTGGGACCCTTCTTAATGTTGGATAAACTTGTTTGGCCTTTTGAAAGGCATGGTTCTTATCTTGTTAAATCAGGTTATAGGTGGTGTCAACCTCAACTAAACCATGATCGTCCGTCTTCTTCTCGAAGTATTGACTCCCAGGTGTGGGCTTGGATTTGGGGTTGCAAAGCCCTACCAAAAACGAGGAGCTTCCTTTGGAGGGCACTCCGCAATGCATGTGCCACCAAGCCTAATCTATTCTGGCGTCGATGTACCGTGTCCCCTCTCTCTCCAATTTATGCTGAAAGTGAGGAGTCCATGAAGCATGTGCTACTTCTTTGTCTGTGGGCTACCAAGGTGTGGTTGGGGGGTCCTTTTCGCCTTCAAATTAATCGAAGCTCTATTACTACCTTGGTTGATTGGTTGTGCTTGGTTGTCAATCAATATTTGGGTTGTAAGGAGAATTTAGACCGTATTTTGGCTTATGTGATATTCTCATGTTGGTTCATTTGGGGGGCACGATGTGATGCTATTTTTAATGGGATAAATCCTTCTCCCTATCCAACTTTGCGTTCTTTGGCCACTGCCTTGGTTTCCTTTCAAGAGGCTTATAATCATCGAAGTGTGATGGCATCTATTAACACGGGCACCCTAGAGGTATGCTTTATCTCTCTAAGTGGTCACCTCCCTCTGTTAATTGGAATAAGATCAATGTGATGCATGTTGGAAGTGGGGCTCTTTGTGTGGTTAGATTGGGGTTGTGGCCAGAGATTGGAATTTGGGTTGCAAAGCAGTGCAATGTGTGAGGGGTGCATGCTTCTATGGCTGCGATGATGGAGGCGTTAGCGGTCCTGGAGGGGTGCTTACTGGCAAGAAACTTACAGTTGCAGGAGGTGGAAATTGAATCTGATGCTCAAGCTATTATTCATTATCTTAAGTCCCTTTCTATGAGTTGTGATTGGGAACTGCTCCCAATCCTATCTCGTGCTTTGAAGGTTGGGGGAGTTTTCAATCATGCTCTTGGTCATGGTCTCCACAATCGGCAAATATGGCGGCAGATTTTGTCACGAGAAACTTGTCTTCGGAGATGATTGGCTTAGGCTGGGTGGTGACACCTCCACTTCGCTTGTGGGTATTTTGAACAAAGATGGTCTGCCATGTCCTTTGTAGGTGGGGGGACTTTTGTCTTGGATATATGGGATGATGTTGGGGGCCTGTGTGGTGGCGTATGTTGTATCCTATTTATCTTTGATCCTGTTTCTGGGTGTGCTGGGCACCCTTTTGTTTGCTTCTTAGCCTTGTGCCTTGCTGAATTTATGAATTGCTTGTTCTACCCCAAAATAAAATAAAAAAATAAATAAAAAATAAATAAATAAAAAAAAAGAAAGATATTACCTGGGCTTGAAAATGAAGCTGTTGCTGACATACCCCTATCCGGAGGATCCAGGTGTGCTGGCAGTCACGTGGGCGCGATGTAACCATAGATGCGACACGGAAGCAAAACAACAACATAAATCAACAAGATTTCAAAACATTCTCAAGCATAACCACCTACGAACATAACCGGACGAGATATAAAGTAAATACATAAGTTCAGAGCATAGGTTAACTGCAGTCAAGTAGGACTAAAATAAAAATACGTCACCCTCAGGTGAGTCCAACATGTCGAGGGTCTGTCAGAAAGCCGGAATAAGACATCGAGAGCCACCAACCGCTAAACTAGAACCTGGAGGGGCGCAAAACAAAATGAGTGGGTCAGTAAAACAAAATAGTTTTCCAAAAACAGTTCATTAAAAACAATTCTATCCCCTCGCCGTAAAAACCTGTATACTTCCCAGAAAATAGTATATAAACATATATACATACACAACCTCTTAACTCAACACATATCCAACGTCATAATATCACAGGAATGATATGCCATGCCCAAAATATAATCAAAATGCATCATTATCCATCAGGTGAATAATAAGTCAACCGGAGACCCTACAATGGTCCTGTACGGCTAATTCTAAAGCTCAACATCCCATCCAACCGGAGTCACCTCGGTGACCTGTACGGTCTAACTCTGCACGTCACTCGGAACTACATAAGGTAGTCTATACGATGACAGGTGTATAAATACGCTCTAGTGCTTCTTACATCAATCATCAGCGCGCATATCTAATGTCACCCACCAGTCGGAACCCCTCTAATGGTCTGTACGACTGGCATGTCGGAACCCTCACATGGTCTGTACGACATCCACCTACTTGGATCCAAGACGAGCGTGTGGTGTGGTGAATAACAATATAAGCACTATCACCTAGGTGCAGGTTATGAGCTTTCAATGCAATTCACATAAATAACCCAGCTGAATAATAAAATAAACTCACCTGAGCGTCCACCGCGTCATTTCACATATATATGCATCAATACTCAAGCTAGATATTTCAATAATTTCATGCATGGCAATTAATTTCATAATTTTCATAAAAACGTATTTTCTGGGAAAAATAATGTATATAGGTAAATACGAAATCAAAACTGCCCACTCACTGATAAGTCGAGGGGTCGTAACCCCCGTGGCGTCCCTGGATGCGCTCGTCCTCGGGATACGTCTCACTTATATGCGAAACAACTATAAAAACGTCAATTAAAGCGCATAAACAAAACTAGGTAATTAATTCCTCATACGATGCTCAATTTTGACAATTGAATACACCAACGCGATCTACACAACCTCACTAGCATCGCAATATTTTTAAAATAATTTTTTGAGGTCTCACGCGCCCCCATGCGCCGAATTAGGCACGGGTCTACGCGCCCCCTACGCGTAGCCACGTGCAAGGCATGCTGACGGCGTCAGTTGACGCCGTCAGGAATATTCCTGGAATATTTTGTTAAAACCGACGGTTACCGTTACTGCCGTTAGGAATATTCCGTTAAAACTAACGGAATATTCCCCTTTCTTCCCCGACCTACCCTCGCCGGACTCCGGTCACCGGAAAACTGGGAAAATTTCTAATTCACTATTCTCACTCGTTTTTCGTCCATTTTTCTCGTACTTTACACCAAATTGAAGCCCTAAGTGTGTACTATCACGTTGAACTAGTTTTAAGCACTAAAAATCACGGGATCGTACCTTCCAAAAATCCAAGAAAACCGGCCAAACTCGAACTAGGTGATCCCGACGTCCAATTCTTCCAAACGAAGCACTCCGAGCTTCCTTAGGACCTCACCAAGCTTCTTACAAGCTTCAAATTCCCAAAAACACAAAGATTTACGTGTGCATGAACAGTGCACCTTCACGGGGAGTTTGAAATCTAGGGTTTCCGAAGGAAAGGTTACCTGAAAATGGTATCAACGTGCTCGTCGTGCCCTCAGGAGTCCAATGGTGGCCTTAAGTTTGTCGATCCGCAAAGTTTGGAGGGGTTTTGGGTTCGTCCGTACAGTTTTTGGGTGAGAGAGAGTGAGAGATCGCGAGAGAGGAGAGAGAGAAGCCACGGGGAAGGAGAGAGAGAGAGAGGTCCTGTGTGGTCCAAACCAATCCACACCACCCATTTTCTAATCCCCTAATCAACTTAACAAAAATCAAATTAATAACCAACTCACATAATATTTTTCTTTCACCCTTGCTTAATATTTGAACTAATAAAATCTCATACACACATACCTTAGTAACGTCAAGGGCATTTCCGCCATTTCACATTCCCGTCAAAAGTACTTCCGGGACGGGCTGTGAGAATCTTCCCTCCTTATAGAATTTCGTCCCAGAAATTCCCGTGAGCAAGTAAACCATTTAATACTCATAAAAGAACCTTGGGTACATCTCTCTCATCCGGTCTTCCATCTCCCAAGTAGCTTCTTCTACAAAATGATTCCTCCACAACACCTTCACCAAGCTCACTGTCTTGTTCCTTAGAACCTTATCTTTCCAATCCAAAATAGTGACCGGTTCCTCATCATAAGTCAAATCCGGATTAATCTCTAGCGGTTGAGGAGGGATCACATGAGAAGGATCAGAAATATAATGCCGATGCATAGAGACGTGAAACACATTATGGACTTTAGATAACTCCAGAGGCAGCTCCAACCGGTAGGCAACTTCACCAACTCTTTCGATGATCACATAAGGTCCAATGTATCTCGGACTTAGCTTCCCTCTTTTTCCAAATCGTACCACACCTCTCCAAGGTGACAATTTCAAAAACACCCAATCACCCACATCATACACTCGATCAGTAGTATGCCGATCCGCTAAACTCTTCTGTCGATTCTGGGCTGCTTTCAGGTTTGACTTAATTACCTGAACATTTTGAGTTGTCTCATCCACAATCTCGGGGCCTTCTAACACCCTTTCACCAACCTCAGACCAACATAATGGCGTTCGACACGCCCTACCATAAAGTGCCTCAAATGGGGACATACCAATGCTCGAGGGAAAACTGTTATTATAAGCAAACTCCATCAAGTCCAGACGATCATGCCAGGAATCCCCAAATTGTAATACTGAAGATCTCAACATATCTTCCAACGTCTGAATAGTCCTCTCTGATTGCCCATCAGTTTGAGGATGATAAGCTGTGCTATACAGTAATTGTGTACCCAGAGCTTCCTAAAAAGCCACCCAGAATTTAGAAGTAAATCTCGGGTCTCGATCAGAAATAATATTTACTGGAACTCCATGATACTTTACAATCTTCACAATGAACAACTTAGCCAATTTATTCAGAGGGTACTTCTCTCTAACTGGAACAAAATGTGCTGATTTGGTGAGTCGATCCACAATCACCCAAATACCATCAAATCCATTTCGTGTACGAGGAAGTTTATACATAAAATCCATGGTTATATTTTCCCATTTCCACTGGGGAACGGGAAGTGGCTGCATTCGCCCAAATGGCTTCTTTCTTTCCGCTTTAACTTGCTGACAAATAATACATCTACTCACATAATCTGCAATTTCTCTTTTCATACCCGGCCAATAATAAAATGGTCGAATGGTATGATACATTTTAGTTCCTCCCGGGTGCATCGCTTAAGCTGAACAATGCGCTTCATCCAAAATTTCCTTCTTTAATTCCTCATTATTCGGAACATACATTATGTTTTCCTGCATGAGCATACCATCTGATTCCCGAATTCTGAGGTCTATCTTTTTCCCCTCATTTCTTAATTGAACCAACTCCTGAATTTCCTCGTCCACCATTTGAGCTTCAAGTATACGATCAACCAAAACTGGCCTGACTCGAAAACTAGTAAGAAAAGCTCCACTTCGATTTTCCAACTCCAACCTTACTCCAGTTGCCCTCAGTTCAGCAAGAAGAGGAACACGGCAAGCATATAAGGCATTGAGTCTGCCTTGGGGTTTCCTACTCAGTGCATCCGCTACCACATTAGCACGACCTGGATGGTATTCAATAGTACAATCATAATCACTGAGCAATTCCATCCACCTTCTCTGACAAAGATTAAGATCATGCTGAGTAAACAAATACTGAAGACTCTTGTGATCAGTGAAGATCTTACACTTCTCACCATACAAATAATGCCTCCAAATGTTTAAAGCAAAAACAATTGCTGCCAATTTAAGATCGTGAGTAGGATAATTCCTTTCATGATTTTTCAACTGCCTAGAAGCATAGACAATCACCTTATTATGCTGCATCAAAACACATCCCAAACCATTTAAGGAAGCATCACTATAAATCTCAAAATTACCGCTATCATCAGGAAGTACTAACACTGGAGCATGAGTGAGGCAATATTTCAGTTGTTGGAAACTCCGCTCACAATTTTCATCCCACTCAAATTTAGCATCCTTTCTGGTCAACTTTGTTAACGGTAAAGCAATCATAGAGAAATCCTGAACGAACCGTCGATAATAACCTGCTAAACCAAGAAAACTGCGTACCTCAGTGACGGTTCGAGGTTGCTCCCAATTCTCCACCGCTGCTATCTTTTGAGGATTAACTTGAATTCCTTGAGCCGATACCACATGCCCCAAAAATGCCACTTCAATCAACCAAAACTGACATTTACTGAACTTAGCATATAACTGATGCTTCCTCAATTTCCTTAACACCAAGTTAAGATGTCGGATATGATCTGCTTGAGATTTAGAGTATACCAGAATATCATCAATGAAAACAATAACAAATTTATCAAGATATTGCTGGAATACCTCATTCATCAATCTCATAAAAGTTGCAGGTGCATTAGTCAACGCAAACGGCATAACCAGAAATTCATAATGTCCGTACCGAGTCCGGAAAGCCGTCTTAGGTACATCATCTTCTTTAATCTTTAATTGATAATACCCAGATCTCAAATCAATCTTAGAAAATACACACGCACCTTTCAGCTGATCAAACAAATCATCAATGCGAGGCAATGGATAACGGTTTTTAATCGTTACCCGGTTCAATTACCTATAGTCAATACACAATCGCAGAGTTCCATCTTTCTTCCTCACAAATAATACTGGAGCACCCCAAGGTGAAGAACTAGGTTGAATGAAACCTTTATCAAGTAATTCTTGCAACTGGATTTTTAATTCTCTCAACTCAGCAGGAGCCAATCTATAAGGAGTCAGAGATATAGGGTCAGTACCTGGAAGCAAATCAATGGCGAATTCCACCTCTCTGTCTGGCGGCAATCCTGGCAAATCATCAAGGAATACATTTGGATAATGTCTGACCACTCCAACTTCTTCTATACTAGTAGAAGCAACATCATTTAACACCACATGTGCTAGATATCCCTGACAACCCTTCGATAATAATTTCCTTGCCCTTAAGGCAGAAATAACTCCATGTCTCACCCCATTTCTGTCGCCCGCAAAAGTAACCTCAGGTAATCCAGGACGATAAAAAGTAACTGATTTACCATAACAATCAATATGGGCACGATTATAATGTAACCAATCAGCTCCTAAAATCACATCAAAATCCACAATATCTAACGGAATAAGATCAGCTGACATAATCACGCCCTCAACCATCACTGGACACCCAAGATACACACTATCAACATAACATTTATCTCCTCTAGGCATGGCAAACTCTAAATCAAATCCTAGAGGTGAAGGGTGAGGTTGGGTCATTTGAGCAAACGTATGAGAAATCACAGAGTGCGTAGCACCACAACCAATCAAAACCTTAGCAAAATGACCAAGAACATTCAACGTACCCATGATCAAGTCTGGATGGTTCTGAGCCTCCTGCAGAGAAATATGATTAATTCGCCCCTGAGCTTCCTGACGTCCACCTCGGCCTCTACTGCCCTGATTACCTCGTCCTTGAGGATTACGCCCCTGGCCTGGCTGACTAGGCTGCCTGGATGATCTTACACCACCAGTAGCAACTTCCCCTTGACGGGACTGGCCTCCTTGATGCCAATGCGAACCACCAGCTGGCATAGATGAATAAGAAGGATAACCTCCAAAATCCTGAGAGTACCCTGCCTGAGGATAAGGCTCCTGGGGATACTGATAAGGTCCGGTAGCATACGGAGCAGCATCCCCCTAGTAGTGGTAGGCGCCTCCACGACTCGACTGGCCATAACCACCCGGTCCAAAACTCTGCTGAATAGGTGCTGGAGGTGGCATATTAGTCTGTTGCGGTCTCTGCTGACCCTGGGGGTACTGAGAAGCCCGATGTCCCATCTGCCCACACGTAAAGCAAGCACCACTACCTCTCCTACACTCACCATGGTGACGGAAGTTACAACGGCGGCACCACGGAGCGCCAGAACCACCAGCACCACCAGCACCACCAGAATCCCTCGGCCTCTGGAATCTAGGCCCACCAAAAAATCTACCACCACCTCTCCTAGGGCCAGTAATACTGAATCCACCACTAGAAGAACTCGAACTTACTCCACTCTTCTTAAAATTCTGAGTCTTGCGAGGTCCCGGAATAGTAATACCTTTACCTTTATCATCCTTTTTCTGACCGCCATCCTTATCCTCGTCATCATCACTCTCACTGGAAATTTTATCAGACTCCTCCATCCTGACCAAAATCTCGAAAAACTCATGGTAGTCGGAGCAGGGAAGTGCACTGGCAAAAGTACGCCACTTCTTCTTAGATCCCAACTTAAAACGCCGCATCATCTATCCCTGATTACCCGCTGTATCAGGGTCGTAGCAAGACAAATCAGTGAACTTTCTGTAGTATTCATGAGCTGACATCTTCTTTTGTTTCAACCGAGTAAATTCCTGTTTCTTTCGGTCAATATACTGAGGAGGAACAAATCTTTTCTGGAAATTATCTTTAAATACAGCCCAATCAGATGCCATAGCTGGGGTCATAAACTGAGTCTGATTCCTCCACCAGCTAGCCGGCTCTCTACCCAAAAACCAGGTAGTAGTCTCCACCCACCTATCAGCTGGAAAATTCCCCTGACTTTGCATTACCTGAAATGTCTTTTCAATGTGATCTAGCCATTTCTCAGCCCCCTCGTGGCCTTCGTCACCCATAAAACGATCTAACTTCAGATTGTACATGGTCTCCAAAGGTGTCCTCTGAGGTGGGGGAGGAGGACGAATCACACTCTGGAAAGCCTGAGCCATTGCTTCCCCCAATTGAACGATATCCGGAAAATTAGGATCAGGAGTACGGCGGAACTCCCTACGCTCTCTACGAGGCGGCATGATTCTGACAGAAAACATCAAAATATCATTAAAGCATTAACAATTATACAGGATTGCAACCTAAGCTCTGATACCAAACTGACACACCTCGATCCGGAGGATCCAGGTGTGTTGGCCGTCACGTGGGCGTGACGTAACCATAGATGCGACACGTAAGCAAAACAACAACATAAATCAACAAGATTTCAAACCATTCTCAAGCATAACCACCTACAAACATAACCGGACGAGATATAAAGTAAATACATAAGTTCAGAGCATAGGTTAACTGCAGTCAAGTAGGACTAAAATAAAAATACGTCACCCTCAGGTGAGTCCTACATGTCGAGGGTCTGTCAGAAAGCCGGAATAAGACCTCGAGAGCCACCAACCGCTAAACTAGAACCTGGAGGGGCGCAAAACAAAATGAGTGGGTCAGTAAAACAAAATAGTTTTCCAAAAACAGTTCATTAAAAACAATTCTATCCCCTCGCCGTAAAAACCTGTATACTTCCCAGAAAATAGTATATAAACATATATACATACACAACCTCTTAACTCAACACATATCCAACATCATAATATCACAGGAATGATATGCCATGCCCAAAATATAATCAAAATGCATCATTATCCATCAGGTGAATAATAAGTCAACCGGAAACCCTACAATGGCCCTGTACGGCTGATTCTAAAGCTCAACATCCCATCCAACCAGAGTCACCTCGGTGACCTGTACGGTCTAACTCTGCACGTCACTCGAAACTACATAAGGTAGTCTATACGATGACAGGTGTATAAATACAATCTAGTGCGTCTCACATCAATCATCAGCGCGCATATCTAAGGTCACCCACCAGTCGGAACCCCTCTAATGGTCTGTACGACTGGCATGTCGGAACCCTCACATGGTCTGTACGACATCCACCTACTTGGATCCAAGACGAGCGTGCGGTGTGGTGAATAACAATATAAGCACTATCACCTAGGTGCAGGTTATGAGCTTTCAATGCAATTCACATAAATAACCCAGCTGAATAATAAAATAAACTCACCTGAGCATCCACCGCGTCATTTCACATATATATGCATCAATACTCAAGCTAGATATTTCAATAATTTCATGCATGGCAATTAATTTCATAATTTTCATAAAAACGTATTTTCTGGGAAAAATAATGTATATAGGTAAATACAAAATCAAAACTGCCCACCTCGAGGGGTCGTAACCCCCGTGGCGTCCCTGGATGCGCTCGTCCTCGGGATACGTCTCACCTATATGCGAAACAACTATAAAAACGTCAATTAAAGCGCATAAACAAAACTAGGTAATTAATTCCTCATACGATGCTCAATTTTGACAATTGAATACACCAACGCGATCTACACAACCTCACGAGCATCGCAATATTTTTAAAATAATTTTTCGAGGTCTCACGCGCCCCCACGCGCCGAATTAGGCATGGGTCTACGCGCCCCCCACGCGCAGCCACGTGCAAGGCTTGCTGACGGCGTCAGTTGACGCCGTCAGGAATATTCCCGGAATATTCTGTTAAAACCGACGGTTACCGTTACTGCCGTTAGGAATATTCAGTTAAAACTAACGGAATATTCCCCCTTCTTCTCCGACCTACCCTCGCCGGACTCCGGTCACCGGAAAACTGGGAAAATTTCTAATTCACTATTCTCACATGTTTTTCGTCCATTTTTCTCGTACTTTACACCAAATTGAAGCCCTAAGTGTGTACTATCACGTTGAACTAGTTTTAAGCACTATAAATCACGGGATCGTACCTTCCAAAAATCCAAGAAAACCGGCCAAACTCGAACTAGGTGATCCCGACGTCCAATTCTTCCAAACGAAGCACTCCGAGCTTCCTTAGGACCTCACCAAGCTTCCTACAAGCTTCAAATTCCCAAAAACACAAGGATTTACGTGTGCATGAACAGTGCACCTTCACGAGGAGTTTAAAAACTAGTGTTTCCGAAGGAAAGGTTACCTGAAAATGGTATCAACGTGCTCGTCGTGCCCTCAGGAGTCCAATGGTGGCCTTAAGTTTGTCGATCCGCAAAGTTTGGAGGGTTTTGGGTTCGTCCGTACAGTTTTTGGGTGAGAGAGAGTGAGAGATTGCGAGAGAGGAGAGAGAGAAGCCACGGGGAAGGAGAGAGAGAGAGAGGTCCTGTGTGGTCCAAACCAATCCACACCACCCATTTTCTAATCCCCTAATCAACTTAACAAAAATCAAATTAATAACCAACTCACATAATATTTTTCTTTCACCCTTGCTTAATATTTGAACCAATAAAATCTCACACACACATACCTTAGTAACGTCAAGGGCATTTCCGCCATTTCACATTCCCGTCAAAAATACTTCCGGGACGGGCTGTGACAGTTGCACGGCTGAACTAGGAGCAAATGTGGCCGAAATTTGAGCATGAGATGAATGTGGGCCATGAATTCACAAACCCTTAGACATACATTTTCCAGCACTCCCAAAAGTCGCTTGCCACAATTGCAAGGGAATCAAGATGTAGAGTTGAACCAAACTAAAACATACGACTAAACTCACACCTAAAGAAATGTCCAAATTAAATTGCCTTAATTTTAGGGAAGATCAAAACAAACTTTCAAGCTTAGTTATCTTTTTATTAATAATTAACATGATTGACGTTAGTCATTTCTTGTTTTTGAACTTTTATCTGTTTTTAATTTGTATTTTTTTTTTTTGTGAATTCATATTTTTTACATCTCAATTTAGAGACAACTAGATGTGCCTTATTTCTCCATTTATATTGATACGTTTGGATTCAAATGTACTAATACGTTAAGGTAAGTTTGTGATAAATTTTTGTTACAATCTATTTATATTGGTACATTTGGATTCATATGTCTATAAATTTAGGTAGGAAAAAGTTTTTGAAATGTCATATGAACTTGTATGCAATTTTCAATGACAAATTTTATTTGAACCCATACAACCTCTTTTTACACTCAACTTACTCTCCACACCCATATTATTTTTAACTAAACTATTAATATCTCTTTAAACCCAAACTTACTACCTAAACTACCCTCACAAACACAATTTGATATATAAATTTATCTTTACACCCATTTAAAAAATAAAAAACCAAAATCAGTGTTTTGAAATTCATTCAAGGCATAAAGACAGCAATATCTCTCACATATTTGTCTCATGCGTAATCCTTCTCTTTTGTTGATTTTACTCAATCCCATATCTGTTTTAATTAATCTTTCATCTGTTGATTTTGCTTAATCCCATATAGATGATTAAAAAAAATAAATATTTAAATCCCATATGTTTTTATTTTGTTTTTGTTCAATCAGTATGCGTTTTCTTGCAACTGATCAAAATTGGATCAGCCAATCCCTCCAATATTTAGTACAAAATCCAAAAGTTTCACATGGTCCGTTGGATCAACTTTTCATTGAAGTTTGAAGAATCCTTGGTTGCTTCGAATCCATAAACAAAAACATAAGCATGTAAAAACTCAGAAGTAACATCAAGCTAGTGCGATGAAGGTGCAACACATTACCAGATGGTAGCAAGAAGTAGATTGATTATTGGGTATATATGGGTCTATTGATAAATTTTGGTTTTATTGTTCATTTCATCTTGTACTTGACAGTAATTATGCAATAGGGTAAGAAAGACAATATATATTTAAAGTTTAAGTTAGGTATAGAAAGAGGTTATATGGGTCCAAATAAAATTTCCCTTCTTTAATTTGTCATATAAACTAAAATTTTAAGCAATTTGTTATACCAACTTTTTGAAATCATTAATTTGTCATCTCTCCTTAACTCCGTTAAGTTTCCTGATAGGAGTATATTTATGCGATTTTGTTATCTTATTTCTTTGCATTTACTTCGTTAATTTCCATTTATTTTGGTAATTTATGTTATTTTCGTATTATTGTAGTTCTAATTGGTAAATATGACAATAAATGGCAAAATGGAGCAATTTGGAGCAGTTTTTGACTTGGATTGGATGGTAAATGGGCTGACATTTTTGGTGTTTAAATGGTGCTAGATATGTGCTAAAATCTGGTGAAATTAAAGTTGAGGCTTGGAAGACAAGGAATTACACAAGAAAGAGGAATCCTAATTGGAGAGGAACATTATCTTATTCTATCTTATCCAATCTTACCTTATCTTACCTGCTGCTACAAGGAGGAATCTTTATCACATTTCAACACTTCCTATCTGATTCTAGGAGTCCTAAAATAATTCAAATAACCTAATCTTTTTCCTCCTGGGATTCAGCTGTGCCTTTACCCTATATATATTATTGCCGCAAATTAGAGAGTAAGAGAGGAGTGTGTCGCGCCTACCATTTATCCATGGAAGTTGCTGGAATTTTCAGAGTTCTTTCTATCCTTGTTTTTAGTTTCAATGTTTATTTTAGATTGCTTTTTAGTTATGATGAACATGTGTAGCTAAGTTTCTTTTTAGCTGGAGGTGAATTCGAAGCCATGATCATATGTTTTATATAAATTGATTACATCTAGTTATTGTTTCATAAAACATGAATGCGATTTACTTATATGCTTTATAGAGAACTTATTCTTGTATGTTTATTAAGGGTGCATACTTAGTTTGCATGCTGGGATTTGATGCTAGAATATAAGGGAATTTCACCTAATCATTATGAACTTATATTTGCAAGTAGTAAAAGTCAGTAGTCATGATTGAGTTAAGTAAATTCCTGACAGGAGTATCATCCTTTTCATAGTTACGAATGCTTTGTCAATGCTTATGATTTTTACAAAACTTAATGATCTTTGAGATGTATCTCTATCATGCTTTTCATAGTTAGGGAACTTGAGAAGAATAATTTGGTTGCGTCGCTGAGTCCAATTCAATGAACTTAGGAAAATCTGAGAATTAATTAGTGTTGTTCACTGTTAATTTGGGGCATTGTCATTCATGGTTTATAGGAAGAATAACTGGAAATCGATTTGTATGCATATGTTTCATGTGTGGAGAAGAATCCTTTAGCTATCCTTTCATTCATATTTCATTCACAACTTAATCTTGCTACCCTTAATTTTGTTCTCATTAAATTCGTCCAAAAAGTCCCCCCTCATTGTTTTGTTAGTTTAATTTAGTTTTCAGTTTTATAAGTTTAATTTCTGTTGATTAGCATCCCTTCTAATCCTCAGAATAGAAGGATCCTTACTTACTCATACTACGATTGCATAATTTATAGGGTTTAATTTGTGTGTTAGTTTCTACCACATCATTTCCATCCAATATAAGTCATGTGCCTCGCACATAACTTGTGTTTAGGTTATTTTGGTCATTCTAATACCTTACTTCCCTTTTATTAAGTTGCATTTGACAAAATTTGTAGGATTTCTCAGGCAATGGAACAATATTTTTGATACAATAGCAATGAAATGATCAAGCAATGCACTCTCTTATGGTTATTCCAAATATATCATGATACACCAATGGGAGTTTGCATTTTAGCATGTCACAAAGACATAATTTCATACGGGCTCTATAAATGAGCAACAGGTTGACGTTTTGTGCCCTAAATGGAGTTGTAGATGCATATGTGCTAAAGAAAAGTAAAAAAATTTAAGTGTTTGTACTAAAGAAAAGTAAAAAACTTGTGAAAGACATGTTAAAATGACCTAAATAACCTTAAACACAAGTCATGTGTGAGTCACATGACTTATATTGGATGGTAAACTTAACGGAGTTAGGGTAAGATGACAAATTAATGATTTTGTAAAGTTGGTATGACAAATTGCTTAAAATTTTAGTTTATATGACAAATTGAAAAATACAAACAAGTTCATATGACATTTCAAAAATTTCCCATTTAGGCAAGTTTGTGGTATATTTTTGGTATATTTGTGGTAAGTTTGTTTGAGTGAACTTATAAATTTAGATATGTTCTTTGCTAAAACAAATAGGATACGTTCATGCAATATGATATTCTTCTGAGGTCATTCTTGAACCCCTCCACAAACAAGCATGGTGAGAACAACTTAACTAAATGTAATGGCACCAATATGATATTCTTCAGAGGCATCATTCTCCAGAGGCCAAATGAGATGAAAAATTACAAGAGTTGTAAATGAACAAGAGTTACTCCCTCATTATTATTAATGCTACCCAATATGATTTTCTTCTGAAGTGAGCTTGGTAATGGTGAGTCTCCCATACCCTACTAAGATTTTTCTCCATAACTCTTGAATTCTAATTGAGGGACCTGGAATTTGCCAAAATATTGGGTGGTGCTATTTGATTTAAAGACCCATATCAAATGACTTAAAATCAATCAATTATATTCGTTATGTAATTGTTTACCTATATATTTGCAAACACGTTATCCAAAACTTGACAAAAAAAAAAGCCGAAGGCTAAAGTTTCCTAACTTGGTACCACAACCCCATATATATGCATGGAAGAACATGTTGGATATGTCTAAGATAAGGAGGATAACACAAGGAACTTGAGAAGTTAGAACAAAGACATGGAACTCCAAAGGGAAACATACTTTCTTTATGAAAGGATGGACATTGGAAGGACACACCTTATGAAGGTGTTATGAATTGTTCTTGAAATAGTTCAAAACAATTGGTTCTTTTACTTGAATGTATGATGTTGTACTAGTAACTTGTTTGCAACCGTTGTAAAAGAGTGACTAGTAAGAAGTAGAAGATTAATGAGAGAAGAGAAAGTGCTTCACATTCAAAATGTGAGTAAAGATATAGATCATTGCAAAAGCAGTTGGCACTTCCTCAAATGAACTACCAAGAAATTGGACTATAAAGATTGTCTTTACATTTCAATTTGAATAAGGAACTTAATTAAATCACAATAATATCTAAGAAATGGATGAATTGTTTTGTTTGACAAAACATTATTCCTAATCAACGAATGATTCATTTACTGTAATCTGATTAATTACAAGTTGGCCTTAGATGGATGCTGTGGATCGGTATATCCAGATCCAATGCCTTTTTGTTAAACTTGTCTAAGGGAGAAATGTTTGATTCTTTATTTTTTGAGAAGGAAGAAAAATTCACAAATTTGTTGAAGTTTATTCACTTAGGTGTTAGTGGTATATACGTAATATACGAAAAACAAAATGCCCACTCACTGATATGTCATAGGATTGTAGCCCCCTAGTCTTGCTTGTCCGCGTACATCCTCAGGGTAGCTTTCCCCTATATGCGAAACAACTATATATAATTAATTAATAAGGACATAAGCTAAAAACTAGCAATAACTTCCCATAATTTGATCAAATGGAGGGTTTGAATATATGAAATCGATCTACTCGATGTCACGGACCTACACAAATTTTCAGCATAATTTTTGGACACCACATGCGCCCTCATGCTCAGGCACGTGTCGTCCGTGTGCCTCACAGCGTTAGGAATATTCTGTTAAAACTGAACAGAAGTTAACGGTGTTACCTGACGCCATTAGAATATTTCATCAACTTTGATGGAATATTCCTTGTCTTCTCTGGCGAGCTCCACCGTCTGCCACCGTTCGTCGCCGTCTGCAACTTGAGTCTCGTCGATTTTCTGGAAAATTTTCAAACTTGCATAACTTCTTCATTTTGCAACCATTTTTCACGAAATTTATATGGAAATGAAGCTTATGAAATGTAGAATCATGATATACCTATTTGGAGTCCAAAAAGTGGAAGGAGGTGGTCGGAAAATGCCTTGAAAGATTCGGCCAAAATTGAGCTCCTCGAAACTCGTCTGTTTCAACGTCATCGCTCTTCCAAATCTAGTCTAAGACGCTTAGAGAGTTGTATAGAAGCCTTCCCAAGTCCTAGAAACTTGTAACTCAGTCAAAAACACATTAAACTTAAATCACTGAGTTCGGACCTTCTGAATTCGGCGTTGAAAACCAGTCCATTCTGAATTTGGTTGGTATGGTTATGTTCATGGAGTCGAGATGAACATGAACGATGATGGTGTTTTTGGGTTACGATGGTGAAGTTTGATGCTCGTTTATGGTGGTTGCAGAAGGAGAAAGTATACGTGAGAGAGAGAGAAGGAAGAGAGAGAAAGAGAGAAAGAGAGAGTCTCATTTTTCTGATTTCTGATTGGTGAAAGGAAATGGGGAGTGATCTGATTGGTGACTTTTAAAAAGAAAGAAAAATAGAATTGGGTGGTAAGGAGGGTGATAGGAGCATATTTATGCGCCTTAGTTAGCTTGTTCTTGTGCATTTACATTGTTTTTCCTTAGTTAAAGTAGTCTTTTGAGCTAGTTTTATGTATTTTCAGGTTCTAAGGGCGAAGTATGCAAAAGGATGCATTTTGGAGCCTTTTGGAGCAAATTAGAGCTTGGAATGGACATCATATGCTTGGAGCTAAGAGGATGGACGAAATTGAAGATTTGAAGATGATGTTTCCTACTTGAACAAGGTTTCCTAGTCGAAGTAGGAAAGCGCCTAATTAAAAGATGAAATCCTAGTCAACGAAGGATTCCTAATTGAAGAAGGATTCCTAATCAACAAGGGATTCCTAGTTGGAGATGGATTCCTAGAAGAATGAAGATTCCTATTCAAACAAGGTTTCCTACTCGAAGTAGGAAAGTTAAATCCAAATGGCATCAAGTTTCAGCAACAAAGAAGAATTCCAAGTCCAAGAAGGAAAAGGAGTCCAAGATGAAGAAGGAATGATAAAGACAAAGGTTTCCTAATCCTAATAGGCAAAGTTTCCAAGTGCAATGAGGAGTCCTTATCCATTTAGGACACCTAAACCTCATCCCTTTTCCTTTGCAAAATCTGATTGTTTAAACCTATTTCCTTGTGGATTTGGGTTATCCAAGTCCATATCTGATTACCCTAGGGTTTTAAGTGCCTATATATACTCATATTAACCCCTAAATCAGATCACCACCTCTCATACACATTCATTCATCCCATAAATTCAGAAATTCGTCCAAACACTTCTCCACACCTTTGCCGCACCATTCCCTTCCCCTAAACACTACTACATCCATCCATAACCATTCTCCACCATCCATAATCCCAAAGAACCTGTCCCTAGACCTTTGCCGCACCAAGGAGGAGGAGAAGGAAGCTCGGAAGTTCATGCAATTCAAGTCCGCGTCGCTGGAAATTCTAGGTGTTTCTTTTCCTTTGCTTTCAATGTTTAAATTCAATTCTCTTTGTTTTGTGCGTATGAGGAACTAAACCCCCCCCTTGGCTAGGGGGGATTCAAAACCATGTTTATGCTTGCTATATGATTTGATTACTTCTAATTGCGTTTCATAAGTTGTGAATTCAATTTGCTTATCTATGTGAATTAAAACTTATTCTTGTATGTTGATTGAGGGTCGACACTTAGTTTGCATGCATGAATTTGATGCTAGGATATAAGGGAATTTCACCTAATCGTTATGAACTTATATTCACAAGTAGTAAAGGTTGATGATCTCAATCGCGTTAAGTAAATTCTTGGCATCAGTTTCATGCAATCATAGTAACAAGTGCTTCGTCAATGCTTATGGTTTTCATAGAACTTAATGATTCTTGCTTGTATCTCTATTATGCAATCATGTAGGGGACTTGTGGGGAATGCTTTGGGTTGTCGTATGCAATCATCCAATTCAATAACGTTAGGAAAATCTGAAGGTTAATTTAAGCGGACCTAATTAACTTGGGGCGTTGAGAATTCATGGTTTATTGAAAAGCAATTGGAAATCGTTTCGTATGCAAGTATAACATGTGTGGAGATGAACCCCTTAGCTAGCCTTCCATTCACCCATTTAAATCAAATTCGTTTTTACAATCTGTTTGTTTTACAAAGTTTTTGTTTTGTTTTCAAATTCGTCAAAACCAAATCCCCCTTTATTTTCAAGTGTCAAAATAGTTAGAAATCAATTTAGTTTGTGTTTTTAAGTGTCTTGAGTCAAGTCAAAACCAATTTTCGTCCAAATTCCTCCTTAGTGTCCAAAACTGCCCAGAAAGTGTTTTTAAGGCAGTTTTGAGTGTTTACTTGCTGTTTTGAGTCTTTTGGTTTGTTTTGGTGTTTTAAAGTTTAGTTTTGCATTCTTTGAGTCTAGTTTAGTGTTTTAAACTTGTTTTTACGTTTTTGAGTCAATTCCAAGTGATTTTGCAATCCCTCCTAATCCCCGGCCTAGAACGATCCCTACTTACATTCCATACTACAATTGATAAAAAGAAGGTTAATTTGAGTGCTAGTTAATATCATATCAGAGGGAAACCGGGAAAAGGAATGGAGGAGGATGGCTTGTGAAAAGTTTGATTGGCTACATGACATAAAGGGAAGGGCACGGGTAGCTAAATAGGAAATTAGGGATAGGGTTTTCAGATTTTGCACAGTGGGAAGTTCTCAAAAAATCTATCCTTTTGACTGATACAATGTTTCTAACACTAATAATTTAATACACACACGTGTACAAATCTACCTGTGGTTCACGTATTTCAACGGAGCTTAACTTTAACGTTACGAGTCTGATTCGAGTCTAATGCACGCTCACACGTTCGTATCAACTAGTACTAATTAATTATGATAGCGAGAATAATAATTTAAGATCAAATAAATATGTCCACGTCACTTGCCAACAAGGGCATAAACGAAAATTTACATATTCTACCGGCGAGCCCTCAGGTCACCATACCACTGCCTGCCTCATGGCGATGGCCATTTTGGTGACCCAGATCACACCATCATATCATGACCACCATGTCTCGCATTCTTTTCCTCGAGCCCTGGGAAGAGCACGGACGCCATGTTTTTCAACGAACTCGTGAAGCTCGACCATGGTGAGTCTCGGGACCCCAACCTCAAATACTTTTTATTTCAACGTTCTATATTGTTTTTCAACCTTAAAATGAGATTTGGGGGAAGGTTAGTGTAGATTGGATGAAGGGGAGGATCTTCCAATTTTCTGGGGAACTCAAGAACCGTGAGCCTCTGACCTCTTTTAGGCCCATTTTTTGGCTATCACCGATGTTGACTCGACCCTCAATAGGTATAAATTGATTCCTCACATTTCTAGTTTTGCTCTGGTTTTTAAATCATTGAAAATGAATGAGATTTGAGCTCGTTAGGAGCTCTGAAAGTCGGACCAAAAACCTGCAAAATTGCAGGAACTTGCGAGGAAGGCAAGTACAGTTGTATTCATAGGCGCGTGAGGTGGTCGGCCCATGCGGAACATTGTTGCCGGTGCAGCCACCTTGTGGCGGCATGTGGAGGAACACGAGGTCCCTCCTTAGGTTTCTCAACGGGCCAGACCCGAATCAGCCATCCATTTTTCAAAATTCGACCATTTTAAAATAGTTCCTTTATTAGTCATACTTTGAACGAAAACACGTTTATACATTAATACATTATGTATTTACATAAATAATTTCATTTCTAGGTGAAACGCATCGCAGGGATCTTTGATGCCCGTGAGGTGGGTTCGACTCGATGACATGATTTGTGAGTGGGTCTTTTCCTTGATATATACATATATATGTTTAGTTTCCATATATATATATATATATATTTAATAATGAATTTTCTATATAAATGTTGTAGTTAAATTAATATTGATAGGAAATGACGTAAGGAAGAGAATTAGAAAATCATTATGAATCTTACGGGATGCCTTAGCTAAAGTTATGGTGATGAATAATGTTATGTTGACCAGAATTATTGAATCACTATGGCATGACTATATTTATGTTATCTGCTCATTGTTTGCTGCATCGGTGTTGGTACTTGCCCGGGTAGGGCCAGTCTTTCATGTGTGTGTGCACATTGCATCGTATGCTAACTTTGGATCCATTGTAGGTGTCAGCCCTGTCCTAGATTTGAAGGAATTATTTTGAAAAACATGTTCATTTGAGCAACATCATATAGCATGCAATTAACAATTAAAGGCGGAATCATGCTTGTATGCACCCAAAAACAAAACATTACCATGAAATTCAAAGCCTAGTAGATTGGTGAACCAATAATCAACTCAAAACAAAGTGAGTTGAAATTTTTACCTTTGTGGATTCCTCTTTGCATAAGCAAAGGCTAATCACCCAAAGAGATAGGGCCTTCATTCCTTGCTTCTTAGATCCATGGATTTGGATGGAAAAATAGGTTCTCTAAGTTCCCAAAATTGAGAACCTCTAAGTCTCTTCACCAAGGTTAGATTGTAGAAGAAATGAGTGACCTTGGAGTAGTAGGATTGCTAGATGTACCCTCCAAGGTGTTGGCCTCTTTAGAGAGAAAAATGGAGAAACAATTCTCACCAATTTTCCCCAAAAATAAACCCTTTTAATCCTTAATGAATATTTGGCTATAAAGTCATTTATATAGTCACTTCTTTAAGTGACCTAAATAACCAAAACCCTAATTCATCACCATATGGCCGGCCACCTAAGGAATTTTGGGCTTTTGGGCTTTAATGAATCTTTATTCATTAAATTGTCATACAACTTAAGTTAATGGGCTTGACGTTCGAAGCCCATTAGGCCTTAAGGTCCAAAACTATCCCCGAGGTCTTTAACGAACTTATTCGTTTGATTAATTAACATATTAATTAATCCTTGCCATAAATAAATGATTAAACCATTTAATCATTCTTACTCATTTCCGTTTAATCTCCAATCTCTACCTTTTATGGTGTGCGATCCATTAGGTTCCTTTTAGCGAGGTAGTGGGCGATTAAAACCATTTTACATCGATTGTGAATTGAAACTATTTTCAATTCTCCCTTTAGTGATTACACACGTTTAGGGCTTCCACAAACCATGGTTGACGCCTAGCAGCATGTCATGGTTACCCAAGCTAATCAGAAGAGGTTAGAGAACCTATTCAGTTCGGGATTACAAATGCAATACGGTCTTTCTCTAATCTAATACTCTTGACCACATTGTTTGGTTTGATAGTTTATTTGTTCATGTCTACTATCCAATGTGAATCTTGTGCTTATATGATTTACTTGAATGTGATTTGGAACGCATTCCCTAATCTCATTCATACTCTGGCCAGAGATTCTAAATCATATCATAGAGTATTCTCCCTCAACTGTTTGAAGGTTAGAGATCCCTTGTTGCGCATTCACTTGTCTCCATAGCTAAGTCACTTGACCCCAACGATGTCGTGGACACCCCGAGGGGGTGACTTTGACATAATCAAAGATCAAGGACTTAACCATAAGACAACTGTGATGCCTCAGGTCAAAGGACTACTTTGCATTATCCCAACCATGAGTTCTTATGTGACATGGAATATGAGAACTCTTCGTTGATCACGTTCAGTGTACTCATTCTCTATTGAGCACCTACGTACTTGTCTTGATGTCACACACACCAATGACTCGAGACTAATCACTCTCCCTGAGAGAAGACATAGTACGTACCGATCTTAACGGACTGTCAATGCCCAATTGACAATCCTATGATCAGGAACATTTAGGATGTGTCTATGAAAGAATGGTCTCATGAATCTAACTTCATTAGATTACATTCTCCCAATCACATATTCCTTGGACTTTATCGTTTAAGCATATAACATTTATATGAGACGGCTCAAACAATAATCTTTGCCCTTTATATGTAAAACTAGATTAGTTTAACATGTGAAATGTCCGTAAAGTATCATCACATGATTGGCTTTAGGGCACATTTCCAACAAGATTGCTATAGGCAATTAGGACTTGTATGTACTGCGCATAGCACCAGTCTTAACGCTATTGTAGTGCTAAAGCGTTTATCATTATTACACCCAGTCATGTTCATGTCAGAATAATTTTGCATGAACTTGTGTACCAGCATGTGTCGATGAGCACTCGATATGATATGTTTGCTTATGCGAGATTATGTGATCACATACGTCATGTGTCTACTTACGAAATATTGTACCGTATTGAATTCTTGAGATATTGCAGGCTACGGTAAGTATTTTCTTACTATACGTATTATGTATATTGTGAAAACTATACTTGTTTTATGCCGAGGAGTTATTATTTTTCAAAAAGGTTTTTACTAAACTTTATTTTTAGGCCCACTCACCCTTGTTTTTCGCCCCTCCAGGTTTTAGTGCTGAGCTTTTGTGTCGACAAGGATTCTTGGCAAATCTTGGTATTGGAGATTACCCTCGATGATATAATTCTCATCCTACTTTACTATACTTTACTTATGCTTTGACATCACGTGTGAAATGGGTTCATTCTCGCTCACAAGCGCACTCTTATATTTAGGCACTTTTAGGTTTAAATTTATTCATATTTTCCACATCACTATACTTTATGGCTTCATAACCCTCCAGGTGTCTGCCAGCATAGCTCGATTCAGAGTCCAAGTAGACATTATCGATCGGCATGTGTCATGGAATGTCCACGTGTCCATCTAAATCGTGATGTGCTGGTCGACACCTGAAAGGTGACGAAGCCATAAAGTATGGTTGATGTGTAAAAGTGAGAATAAATTAAAACTTTAAATAAATAAACCAGAGTACATAACGTGATTGGGTGGTAACCCTTATTACAAAACGTGAATTTCAGAGCATAGTGCAGAAAGATAAAATTTGTCTCATCTATAAAGGATGATTATTTAATACATAAGCAACCTACTTTGATCGAAGAATAGCGAACTACTTCCACTGAAACCTTATACTCCCACGAGCTCAATCTCTATGCCCCAGAGGGGCGAAAAATAAGGTTGAGTGGGCCTATAAAATAAAGTTTTCTAAAACCTTTTTCAAAGCGTGTAACCCCTCGCTGTAAAACAAGTATATGATTTCCCAAAGTAATAATATAATAATAGGTAGTAGGGAACCTTGCAGCACAAATGAGTTATAAGATATAGGGTGCTACTACGAAATATCACATTAACAACTCAAATCACTATCATAGAATCACAGTTATGAAAATTATTAAAAATTACGACTATGAAAATCACTACTCATCATCTATGTAGGCACACAAGTCATACAGAAAGTAGTTGCATGAACAGGCTGGGTGTAGGTTTTATGTTCTAGTACTACATCACTTGAAGTTGGCGCTATGCGCACCACAGACGAGTCCAAACAACTAACCTTGGGATAGGTTGGCACCTAACTCAGGATCCAAAGCGAATGTAAATGATGCATGTGAACATATACGTGAAGCTAGTCCTTGGCGCAGGACAACACAACTAACAAACAAACACCGTGCAGACATGTAACAATGAGCAGATATAATGAATAAAGATGTCATGCCACATTTTATTCTCGCAGTTAATAAAAAAATATAAAGTGTAGAAAATCTAATAAGAAGATAAACATGGCATGTCACATCAATTATGCAAAGAAATAGTTATGCGAACAATCACACACACACACACACACACACACACACACATATATATATATATATGTATATATTTAGAATCAAAAGACCCACTCACTGATATATCGTAAGATCATAGCTGCTCAACCTATTCTGCCTGCGGTACTCCTCTGGGTGGTCCTCTCCTATATGGGAAATTACCATACTAATCATTAAACTAATTCTAATCGATGTAAAACACTTAATTTCCTCTTAGTTTGCTCAAAAATGAAATTTGGAGACTATTGGTATTGAGTTTGGAAAAATGGATTACAGAAATGGAATCAACCTGTCGAAATACTCCAGGAAGGGTCCTGGGCAATTTTTCAAAAAGTCAACCTTGGTCAACTAATGGTTAATAGTCAAATTTAACAAAATATACTTGAGAATTTTCCCTCTAGATTGTAAAATGGATTTTGAAATGGTTTGGTTTGTTGCAGATTTTCATCGAATTTTTTGGGAAAATTCAAATGCTCCATTAGAGCCATTTCACAACCAAATTTTGCCCAGAATATATCGAAACGAAGCTTAGGATGAGAGCAATAAGATTATACTTATTTCAAGGCCAAAAGTTGGTCGGAGATTGTTAGAATATGACCTAAAAGTGACAAACCGAGTTGGAGTTCTTTGTTTTTGTCAATTTCAAAGTGGATTTGAGCACGCAAGCTCAAACCCGGGGCATAGGGTTTTAGGAAGTTGTCCTACTCCTTCAAACTCAACCACATCAACAAGGTTTCGTTGGGTTTAGCTTGGGAAAACCTACAACTCACTGGAAAACATGGTGGATTAGGAAATCGTTTATGCGTTCAACAAAACATGCATGCATGCATGAAACCTTGTTAGAACTTGAAGAAAACCTTCAGAAAGAAGGTCGACGCTTATCGAGAGGGAAGTGGTTTGATTCATTGGGTTTCGTCGAGTTACATAACGAAAGGTCCATATTTTTTCCAAGCTAGCCATAGCCACAAGGTTTTTGACAAGTTATAGAGATCATTAGGAATGTCACAGCCCATCCCAAATATATATTTATCGACGGTATGAATTGACAAAAATACCCTTGGACGTTAGTTGTGTAATGTGGTTTAAGTGTAGCTTTGGGTTAATATTCTTAAATCCTAATTGTTTGGAACCAATTAGGATTAAGTTATGGTACTTTTTGGTGGTTGACCAATCCTAGGCCACACACACACTTTTTCTCTCTTCTCTCTCTCGTACCCTCTCATCTCTCTCGGACTCTCACTTTCTCTCTCCTTTGAACTTGTACGGAAAAACATCCAAAGCCCTTGAAACTTCACATATCGAAGCTTTAAAGGTAAGGTTCTTGCTCATTGTAACCTCCTGAGTACATTGATACCTTTGTTTGGACGTGAATGCTTCGAAACCCCCAGAAAACCCTAACCCCGATTTTATGCACTATTCATGCACAAGTAAAACCTTGTGTTTCAGGGAATTCTAAGGACATAGGAAGCTTAAGGAGGTCCTCACGAGTCTAGGGGTAATTCATTGGAAGGATTTGGACGTCGGAGTACTGAGATCGACGTGTTTCTAGGTAAGCCGAGCAATCGACCTTTCTCAAGAAAAATCTAGTAGAATATAAGCCTTGAAACTTGTATAACGTGATTCTACATGTTATTAGCTTCATTTTGGTACCAATTTCATGAAACATGGTTGAAAAATGAGCGAGAATACTGGGTTTCAAGTTTTACCCAGTTTTCCGGCGACCGGCGACTCGTCAGAAAAGATGACGGCATATTCCATCAGTTTGGACAGAATATGCTGACGCCGTCAGTCAATTTTAACGGAATCTGTTAGGTTTAACATAATATTCCCTAATAGTGGTTAAGGAATTCGTCAGGTTTGGCCGCGCGTGGAGGCGCGTTTTGCCATGCCCTTGCCGGCGCGTGGGAAGTCGAAAATTTATCTAAAAATTTGGGGATGATCCTGAGGTTGTGTAGATCACTGTGGTATATTCATATACCCAATTTGAGCAATGTATGAGAAGTTATTAGCTAGTTTTGCCTATGTGCTTTAAAATAATGTTTTTATAGTTAATTCGCATATAAGTGAGACTTATCCCAAGGACATGCTTATCCATGGGCGACTTGGGGGCTACGACCCTTCGACATCAGTGAGTGGGCTTTTGTTTTCACTATATATTTATATACTTGATATATTCTCCCAGAAATGCATTTTAAAGTATGCTTTGCAATAATATGCCAAATACTTTTATATTATGAATATGCATTTTATGGCTGTATATATATAAATGTGGTGCTGTGGAGGCATAGGTAAGTTCAGGTAAGTTATGTTTGGTTATGTGACTCATCGATGATGTGATATGTGAAATGATGTTGAGCTCATAAAACTGCACCTAGGGTGATTGAGATTTAGCCAAAGATATAAAGTACAGGCCTGTTTATTTACGTCACCTCCCACACTATATGCTCATATTGGATCCAACTTAAGTGCACAGTCTTGTCGTACAGACCATATTCATGGTTCCGACTCGTAGGTGACTAGCGATTTATCGCCCGACTATTATGAGAGAATAGAGTTGAGGATAATTATATTTCACCCAATCTTGTCGTACAAACCCTTCTTAGTGGTTCCGACTTATGTGTAGTATATTTCCGTATAGGTCATTGTAGTGACTCCGGCTAGATTGACTATTGAGCTATGAATTCAGCCGTACAGACCACCTTAGGGGTTCCGGCTAACATATCATATTTCTATGAGATAATTTTTACCTGGATTATTTACTTTGTTATATTTTGGCATGGCATACATATGAATATGATTATGTGAAGCATGAATTGAATTGTTATGATTTCATATATATATATATATATATATATATGTATGTATGTATATGCTTATATCTTAATTCTAGGAAAAGTTTACATGTTTTTCAGTGAGAGGTTAGTATGTTGATAAATGAAATGGTTTTGTAAAACATTTGTTTTTGCCCACTCACGTTTTCTGTTTTACGCCCCTCTAGGTTTTAAGTAAGCTTGATGTTGGTGGCTTGAGGACGTCGGTAGTTCTGACTTATCTAAATAATAGTAGGACATTCCTGGTACTGTATAACTAGCACTTGTCCTATTGGACTGCACCTAGACTTTATGCTTTGATTAGGAGTGTTCACTGTTGTAACTAACTCCTATCACTTTCTGTTTAGTAGTGCACTATAGTAATTTGGTTCTTAATTATTCGTAATTTCTTATCTTTATTGCTTCCGCACTGTGCACATGGCTACGTCACTCTCACGTGACGGCCAGCATGCCTTGCTCTCGGTCAGGGTGTGTTAGTTTGGTATCAGAGCCTAGGTTTAGCAGTCCAGTATAATTCTTGAATGTTCTAATCCTTGTGATGTCTTATGTCAGAACTATACCGCCTCGTTGAGAGCCCCGTCAACCAGCTGAATCTAGTTTCCCTGATATTGCTCAATTAGGGGAAGCTATAGTTTCTACCATTCAGACAACATTCCGTACTCCCTAGAGGACACCTCTTGAGACAGTTCATAATCTGAAGTTAACTCACTTCATGGGTAATGAAGGTAATGAGGGGGCAGAAAAATGGCTGAATCATGTGGAGAAGACCTTTCAGGTGATGCAAAGTTAAGGGAATCTTTCTTCTTATAGGTGGGTCGAGACAACTACCTAGCTTTTGCGAGAACAGCCTGTATCCTGGTGGACACATGAGTCTTACCAGATGACCCCAGAACAGATTGTAGACTGGGGAGTGTTTAATGAGCGGTTTCAGAAAAGGTTCATTCCTTCTGCATATATCGATCTTAAGAAACTGGAGTTTACTCATCTGAGGCAAGGAAAGATGTCCGCTAATGAGTATTACAAGATGTTTACTTATTTGTCTAGATATGATCTAGAGGTTGCTGCTAATCCAGTAAAGATGCTTTGCCATTTCAGTTTAGGTACTACGAAGATATGACGTTCCATAGCGACATCGACTCACTATGGCTCAACCAGGAGTTCTATGAGATTCTATTGAGGATTAAGGCCTCAAAGAACATGCCTAGTGAAAGTGAAGATGAGGAAGGAAAGAATGGGGGCCAGAGACGAGATGAGAAAGGAAAAGGGCAAGCATTTCAGGGACCCCGCAAGACCCAGAACTTTAAGAGGAGTGGTGGCAGTTCCAGTTCTTCTAGCGGAGTATTTAGTACTAATATGCAGATGAGAGGTGGTAGATTTACTGGAGGTCCAAGGTTCTAGAGACAGAGAGATTTTGATGGTCTAGGAGGATCTGGTGCTTCTTTATGCCCCAGGTATAATAATCGACATTTTGGGGAGTGGAGGAGAGGCATCAATGGATTTTTTACTTGTGGATAAACGGGTCATGGGGCTGCTCAATGCCCTCAGAGTCAGCAAAGGCCCCAGCAGCCTTCCTTCCCACCACTTGCACCAACCCAGCAAGCTTCAAGATTTGGTGGTTACACTCAGACTGAACGAGGAGTTGCCTACCACCATCAAGACGACGTCGCTCCCTACACCTCAGGATAGTAGCAGTATTCTCAAGATCCTCAGTATCAGAGTGGGTACCGTCAGTATGAAGGTGGATCTATGTCTTATCAGCCACATTCAGCCGGTGGATCTCAGTGGTACCAAAGGGGACAACCCCAGCAGGGAGACATTGCTGCTAGTAGTGTAGGATCTTCGAGGCAGTCGGGTCAGCAGAGATAGGGACGTGGTATTCATGCCAATAGAGGTCACGGTGGATGACAGTAGAATTAGAGACGTATCCCTAACATGTCACTACAAGATGCCCAGAATAATCCAGATTTAATCATGGGTACGTTAAATATTCTTGGTCATTTTGCTAGAGTGTTGATTGATTGTGGTGCTACACATTTTGTTATTTCTCATACATTTGCTCAAGTGACACAACCGCATCCTACACCTCTAAGATATAATTTAGAATTTTCTATGCCTATAGGGGATAGCTGTTTTGTGGATCCGGTATATCCGGGATGTCCAGTGATAGTAGAGGATATTATTATGCCGCTAATCTTATGCCATTGTATATTATGGATTTTGATGTGATTTTGGGCATTGATTGCACCATAATCGTGCCAAGGTAAATTGTTATGGGAAGATAGTCACATTTCATTTTCCTCAATTACCTGAAGTTACATTTGTAGGAGAGCCTAGTGGGGTGAGACATGGTATTATTTCAGCCATGAAGGCAAAGAGATTGTTGTCGAAAGGTTGTCAAGGATATTTGGCTCATGTGGTGTTGAATGATGATGCTCCTAGTAGTGCGGAGGATGTTCGTGTGGTCAAATATTTTCTAGATGTATTCCCTGAGGATTTACTTGGATTGCCGCTAGATAGAGAGGTGGAATTTGTTATTGATTTGCTTCCAGGCACGAATCCCATATCCTTAACTCTTTATAGAATGGCTCCTACTGAATTAAAGGAATTGAAAGTGCAGCTACAAGAGTTAGTGGATAAAGGTTTTATTCAGCCGAGTACTTCACCTTGGGGAGCTCCAGTTTTATTTGTAAGGAAGAAAGATAGAACTTTGAGGTTGTGCATTGATTACATGCAATTGAATCGGGTAACCATCAAGAACCGTTATCCATTGCCTTGTATAGATGATTTATTTGATCAACTCAGAGGTGCCTGCGTATTTTCTAAGATTGACTTGAGGTCGGGATGCTATCAGTTGAAGATTAAAAATGAAGATGTCTCAAAAACCGCATTCAGGACTCAATATGGTCATTATGAGTTTCTTGTGATGCCATTCGGGTTAACTAATGCACCAGCAACTTTTATGGATTTGATGAATCAAGTATTCCAGCCATATTTGGATAGGTTTGTTATTGTCTTCATTAACGATATTTTGGTATACTCTAAGTCTAAGGCTGAGCATGCTAGACATTTGAAGTTGGTGCTGAGTAGTTTGAGGGAGCACCAACTATATGCTAAGTTTAGGAAATCTGAATTTTGGTTGAATCAAGTGACATTTTTGGGACATGTCATTTCTGCTCAAGGCATTCAAGTGGATTCTCAGAAAGTGGCAGCTGTGGGGAATTGGGAGCAACCTTGAACCGTCACCGAGGTACGGAGTTTTCTTGGCCTAGCAGGCTACTATAGACGGTTCGTTAAGGATTTTTCAGTGATTGCTCTGCCATTGACGAGGTTGACTCGAAAAGATGTTAAGTTTGAGTGGGATAATAAATGTGAGCAAAGTTTCCAACAGCTCAAGTACTACCTCACTCATGCACTTGTTCTAGCACTTCCTAATGATAGTGGTAATTATGAGGTTTATAGTGATGCTTCTTTGAATGGTTTGGGTTGCGTATTGATGCAACATGGTAGAGTAATTGCTTATGCTTCGAGACAGTTGAAACCTCATGAGAAGAATTACCCTACACATGATTTGGAGTTTGCAACTATCATCTTTGCTTTGAAGATTTGGAGACACTATCTTTATGGTGAGAAATGTAAGATCTTCACAAATCATAAGAGTCTTCCGTATCTGTTTACTTAAAGAGATCTTAATTTTTGTTAGCAGAGGTGGATTGAATTACTTAGTGACTATGATTGCACGATTGAGTATCATCCTGGTCATGCAAATGCAGTGGCAGATGCACTTAGTAGAAAGACTCTAGCCAGACTTAATGCCATTTATAATTGTCATGTTCCTCTCCTAGCAGATTTGAGGTCCACTGGAGTGGAGCTAGAAGTGGAAGATCGAGAAGAAGCCTTGCTTGCTAATTTCCAGGTTAGACCAGTTTTAATTGATCGTGTGCTTAAGGCTCAGATGATTGATGAGGAAACCCAGGAAATAATTCAAGCAAGGAACCAAGGCAAAAAGAAAGATTTCGAGATTCGAGAAATTGATGGCATGCTTATGCAGGAAAGCAGGATGTATGTGCCAAATAATGCAGAGTTAAACAAAGAAATTTTGGATGAAGCACATATTTCTGTTGGAAATGTGCCCTAAAACCAATCATATGATGATACTTTACGAACATTTCACATGTTAAACTAATCTAATTTAATATCAAGGGCAAAAATTATTGTTTTAAGCCGTCTCATATAAATGTTATATGCTTAAACGATAAGTCCAAGGAATATGCAATTAGGAGAATGTAATTTAAACAAGTTAGATTTATGAGACCATTCTCTTTCATATACATATCCTAAACGTTCCTAATCATAGGATTGCCTGACAGTCCGTTAAGATCCGTACGTGATGTGTTTTCTCTCAGGGAGAGTGACTGGTCTCGAGTCATTGGTGTGATTGACACCAAGACAAGCATGTAGGTGCTCAATAGCGAATGAGTTAATTGAACACGATCAATGAGGAGTTCTCATACTCATGTCACATGAGAACTCATGGTTGGGATAATGCAAAGTAGTCCTTTGACTTGAGGCATCATAGTTGTCTTGTGGTTAGGTCCTTGATCTTTGACTATGTCAAAGTCACTCCATCAGAGAGTGTCCACGGCATAGTTGGGGTTAAGCCATTTAGCCATGGAGGCAAGTGAATGCGCAACAAGGGATCTCTAACCTTCAAACCATTTGAGGGAGAATACTCTATGATATGATTAAGAATCTCTGGCCAGAGTATGAATGAGATTTAGGAAGTCGTTCCAAATCACGTTCAAGGTAATCATATAAGTAAATGAATCACATTGTATAGTAGACATGATTAAACTATCAAACCAAACAATGTGGTCAAGAGTATTGTACTAGAGAAAGACCATATTGCATTGTAATCCCAAAGTGAATAGGTTCTCCACCTCTTCTGATTAGCTTGGGTAACCATGACATACTGCTAGGTGTCACTCATGGTTTGTGGAAGCCCTAAATGTGTATAATCACTAAAGGGAGAATTGAAAGTAAGTTTCAATTCACAATCGATTTGAAAGAGTTCTAATCGCCCACTGCCTCGCTAAAAGGAACCTAGTGGATCGTACACCGAGTAAGGTAAAGATTGAAGACACAACAGAGATGAGTAAGGATAATTAAATGGTTTAATTATTTATGGCAAGGATTAATTAATATGTTAATTAATCAAACGAATAAAGTTTGTTAAAAGACCTTGGGTTAGTTTTGGGCCTCAAGGCCCAATGGGCTTCGAAAGTCAGGCCCATTGACTTAAGTTGTATGATAACTTAATGACTAATAATTCACAAAGGCCCAAATAACGCAATAAAACCCTATGGCCGGCCATATTGATAAAGGAGTGGGTTTTTGGACTTATTACAAGTTTGCCACTCCAATGAAGGTAGGTATAAATATGACTTTATAGCCTTTTCTTCATTAGGGTTTCTTTTAGAGAAATGCTGAGAACACAATGTCTCTCTTTTTCTCTCTAGGAGGCCGGCCCCCTTGGAGGAGATTAGCTAGCAATCTCTCATCCTCCAAGGTCACTCATTTCTTCTTAAAGTCTCTCCTTGGTGTGGAAAATTAGAGGTTCTCAAATTTGGGAACTTGGAGAATCTTTTCTACCATCCTCCTCCAAGAAATCGATGGATCTAAGAAGCAAGGGATGAAGACCCTCTCCTTGGGTGATTAGCCTTTGCTTATGCAAAGAGGAATCAACAAAGGTATAAAATCTCTCAACTCACTTTGTTCTTGAGTTGAGTCTTGGTTCACCTAACTACTAGGCTTTGAATTTCATGGGTAATGTTTTGTTTTTGAGTGCATACAAGCATGATTCCGCCTTTAATTGTTAATTGCATGCCATAGATGTTGCTCAAATGAACATGTTTTTCACAAAATTTCCTTCAATTTCAGCATATGCGATGTATCCAGGAGGCACTAAGATGTATCATACCATTAGACCATTTTATAATTGGCCGAGTATGAAAAGAGAAATTGCCTAATATGTGAGTAGATGTGCCATTTGCCAACAGGTTAAAGCTGAAAGAAAAAAGCCGTTTGGGTTGATGCAGCCACTTCCCGTTCCACAGTGGAAATGGGAAAATATTACTATGGATTTTGTGTACAAGCTTCCTCGTACACAGAATGGATATGACGACATTTGGGTGGTAGTTGATCGGCTTACGAAGTTAGCACATTTTATTCTAGTGAGGGAAAAGTATTCGCTAAGCCGATTAGCTAAGTTATTTATATCGCAGATTGAGAAGCATCATGGTGTGCCAGCTAATATTATCTCGGATCGGGATCCTAGATTTACTTCCAAGTTCTGGATAGCATTCTAGGAGGCTTTTGGTACAAGATTACTTTATAGTACGGCATATCATCCTCAGATAGATGGACAATCCGAGATGACCATTCAGACATTAGAGGACATGTTGAGATCTTCAGTGCTGCAGTTTGGAGATAGTTGGCATGATTGTTTGGATTTGATGGAGTTCGCCTATAACAACAGTTATCATTCGAGCATTGGTATGGCGCTATTTGAGGCACTTTATGGGAAATATTGTCGTACGCCTCTATGTTGGTCAGAGGTTGGCGAAAGACTTTTAGTGGGCCCTGAGATTGTGGATGTGACTACTCAAAATGTTCAGGTAATTAAGTCTAACCTGAAAGTGGCCCAAGATCAACAAAAGAGCTTAGCAGACAAACATGCCACTGATCGGAAGTATGATGTAGGTGATTGGGTATTCCTGAAGCTATCACCTTGGAGAGGTGTTGTACGATTTGGAAAGAAAGGAAAATTGAGTCCTAGGTACATTGGACCATATATGATCACCGAGCGAGTCGATGAGGTTGCTTACATACTTGAGTTGCCTCCAGAGTTGTCCAAGGTGCACGATGTATTTCATGTTTCGATGCTTCGACATTATGTTTCAGATCCTTCACATGTGATTCCTCCTCAACCTTTGGAAATGAATTTGGACTTGACTTATGATGAGGAACCAGTGACTCTGTTGGATTGGAAGGATAAAGAACTGAGGAACAAGACAGTTCGTTTGGTAAAAGTGTTATGGAGAAATCATTCAGTGGAAGAAGCTACTTGGGAGACAAATGATCGGATAAGAGAGATGTATCCACAATTGTTTTATGATTATTAGTGGATGTATTTGTTATGTATAATTTCGAGGACAACATTTTATAAGGTGGGGAGATTGTCACAGCCTGTCCCAAATACATATTTATCGATGGCGTGAATTGATGAAAATACACTTGGACGTTAGTTGTGTAATGTGGTTTAAGTGTAGCTTTGGGTTAATATTCTTAAATCCTAATTGTTTGGAACCAATTAGGATTAAGTTATGGTACTTTTTGGTGGTTGACCAATCCTAGGCCACACACACACATTCTCTCTCTCTTCTTTCTCCCGTACCCTCTCATCTCTCTCGGACTCTCACTTTCTCTCTCCTTCGAACTTGTACGGACAAAGATCCAAAGCCCTTGAAACTTCACGGATCGAAGCTTTAAAGGTAAGGTTCTTGTTCATTGTAACCTCCTGAGTACATTGATACCCTTGTTTGGACGTGAATGCTTCGAAAACCAGAGAAAGCCCTAACCCCGATTTTGTGCATTGTTCATGCACATGTAAAACCTTGTGTTTCAAGGAATTCTAAGGACATAGGAAGCTTAAGGAGGTCCTCACGAGTCTAGGGGTACTTCGTTGGAAGGATTTGGATGTCGGAGGACTGAGATCGGTGTGTTTCTAGGTAAGCCGAGCTATCGACCTTTCTCAAGAAAATCCTAGTAGAATTTAAGCCTTGAAACTTGTATAACATGATTCTACATGCTTTTAGCTTCATTTTGGTACCAATTTCATGAAAAATGGTTGAAAAATAAGTGAGAATAGTGGGTTTAAAGTTTTACCCAGTTTTCCGGCGAGCGACTCGCCGGAGAAGGTGACGGCATATTCCTTCAATTTGGACGGAATATGTTGACACCGTCAGTCAATTTTAACGGAATCTGTTAGGTATAACGGAATATTCCCTAACGGTGGTTAGGGAATCCGTCAGGTTTAGCCTCTCGTGGGGGCACGTTTTGCCATGCCCTTGCCGTCGCGTGGCTGCGCGTGGGAGCTCGAAAAATTTATCTAAAAATTTGGGGATGATCCTGAGGTTGGGTAGATCACTGTGGTATATTCATATACCCAATTTGAGCAATGTATGAGAAGTTATTAGCTAGTTTTGCCTATGTGCTTTAAAATAACGTTTTTATAGTTAATTCGCATATAGGTGAGACTTATCCCAAGGACGAGTGCATCCACGGGCGACTCGGGGGCTACAACCCTTCGACATACTAGTGAGTGGACTTTTCTTTTCAGTATATATTTATATTCTTGATATATTTTCCCAGAAATGCATTTTTAAGGAAAGTATGCTTTAAAATAATATGCCAAATACTTTTATATTCTGAATATGCATTTTATGGTTGTATATATATAAATGTGGTGTTGTGGAGGCACAGGTAAGTTCAGGTAAGTTACGTTTGGTTATGTGACTCATCGATGATGTGATATGTGAAATGATGTTGAGCTCATAAAACTGCACCTAGGGTGATTGAGATTTAGCCAAAGATATAAAGTACAAGCCTGTTTATTTACGTCACCTCCCGCACTATATGCTCATATTGGATCCAACTTAAGTGCACAGTCTTGTCGTACATACCTTATTCATGGTTCCGACTCATAGGTGACTAGCGATTTATCGTCCGGCTATTATGAGAGAATAGAGTTGAGCATAATTATATTTCACCCAATCTTGTCATACAAACCCTTCTTAGTGGTTCCGACTTATGTGCAGTATATTGCCATATAGGTCATTGTAGTGACTCTGGCTAGATTGACTTTTGAGCTATGAATTTAGCCGTACAGACCACCTCAGGGGTTCTGGCTAACATATCATATTTTTATGAGATCTTTCTTACCTGGATTGTTTAAGTTGTTATATTTTGGCATGGCATACATATGAATATGATTATGTGAAGCATGGATTGAATTGTTATGATTTCAGATATATATATATATATATATGTATATGCTTATATCTTAATTTTGGAAAAATTTTACATGTTTCTCAGCGAGGGGTTAGTGTGTTGATAAATGAAATGGTTTTGTAAAACATTTGTTTTTGCCCACTCACGTTTTCTATTTTGCGCCCCTCCAGGTTTTAAGCAAGCTTGCTGTTGGTGGCTTGAGGACATCGGCAGTTCTGACTTATCTAAATAATAGTAGGACATTCCTGGTATTGAATAACTAGTACTTGTCCTACTCGACTACATCTAGACTTTATGCTCTTATTAGTAGTGCACTCTATCACTTTCTGTTGTAACTAACTCCTATCACTTTCTGTTTAGTAGTGCACTCTAGTAATTTGGTTCTTAATTATTCGTATGTTTCTTATCTTTATTTCTTCCGCACTGTGCACATGGCTACGTCACTCTCATGTGACGGCCAGCATGCCTTGATCTCAGTCGGGGTGTGTCAAGGAAGCTTTTGGGTGAGTTTGTGAAATTTTTAGGAGTGGTGTGTAGTTTAAATATAGCGAAAACAAAAGAACTCAACATATCCAATTAACCACTAACCGTGTGAAGACATTGCAACAGAAAATAAAGGTTCTTCTCTTCTCAACCTTATCTGTATGCACTGTCAATCAATGGGGCTTGATGTTTTTTGTTTGCGTGTGCTGTGCAAGAGTAGGGACCCTTTGCTTATAATGTAAATAGTGGTTTTGATAAGGATACTTCTCATCATGTAATCCTTATCAAAGTCATCAATTTGATAACCTTTATCACTAATATCCAAAGTATCCACATCAGAATGGTTAACACCAATTGCACCGAGACTTCTTTAGGTTATATTTAAGTCTTTATACATTGCTTAATAACCAACAAGTATTGTCATACACAAACTCTTATGATCTCAATCCCTCATGGACGTGCTAAACAAGTGTGCATCTCTCATTAGACTTACATTCTCCCACTAGAGCCAACACTTGTTTAAAACAAATACTTATTGATATCAGAACATACTTGAATGGCCATGAGTTTAGTAATAACAAAATCCATGATTACAAGTTTCAGTAAAAAGCTAATATCCATGAAGAACCAAAGGGAATCATATCTTAATACGCAAATATTATCCCCAGAATTACAATCATGAAATCAGAAATCACATGAAACTCCAACAAGATATGAAAATAGTGAAAGATATATAAAATTTAATGTTTTTGCAGTACATCTTCCATTAAGGTCCTCTTTAATACGCAAATAGTATTCCCAGAACTACAAATCTTTATGCATGTAATATGAAAAATACTGTAATCATAGAACATGATGTAAAAACATTCACCTTCGCTCCTACTATTCTTCAACATCAAAATCAGCCAATACTCCCATCTTTTTCACATGTTTCTTGAACACCATAGCAGGGAAAGCCTTATTCAATGGGTCTACAATCATCAAACTTGTCTCCAAATAATCAATTTTCACCAAACCTTCCATCACCCTTTCACGAGCAACCAGAAATTTGATATCCGAGTTTCTTGTTGCATTGGACCTTTTGTTATTCTTTGTGAAAAAAGATTGCAGTGTTGTTGTCACAATAGAGTTGCACAGGTCTTGAAATTAAGTCCACTACACGAAGGCCAGTGATGAAATTCTTTAACGAAACTGCTTGATTTACAGCTTCATAACAGAAAAGGTATTCAGTCACCATCGTGGATGATGCCACTGTGTCATGCTTGACACTCCTCCAGGAAACAGCTTTTGCAGCCATCATAAAAACATATCCAGATGTTGATTTCAGGTCATCTGGACACCCAGCAAAATCTGAATCACTATACCCTTCAAGAACCAAATGATCAGTCTTCCTGTAAACTAACATATGTCACTTTGTCTTCTATAAATATCTTAAAACCCTCTTCCTGGCATTCCAATGTGCTTCTTCAGTGTTGGATTGAAATCTTCCCATAACATTTATTGTAAATGCAAGGTTTGGCCTTGTACAAACCTGCGCATACATCAGACTTCCTACTAATGATGCATATGGTTTGTCTTTCATTGCATCTCTTTCCAAATCATTCTTTGGACATTGCTCCTTACTTAACTTGTCACCCTTTGAAATAGGTAACTCAGTAGTGCCACAAGCCAACATGTTGAATCTCTTCAGAACTTTCTCTATATATCCTCTTTATGATAATCCAAGTAAGCCCCTTTGTTTGTCTCTCTTCATTTCAATTCCCAATACATACCTTGCTTCACCTAAATCCTTCATTTCAAAGCTCCTTTTCATGAAACACTTTTTGTCATCCAACATGCTAAGAGAGTTGGCAGCAAGCAAAATATCATCAACGTAAAGCACGAAGATTGCAACATTGCTCCCATTGGTCTTTAAATAAATACAAGCATCAAATGGATTTTCCATAAAACAATGTTCTTTAACTACATTGTGAAACTTCAAATACCATTGTTGTGACGCTTGTTTTAATCCGTATATGGATTTCTTAAGTTGACATACCAAGTGTTATTTCCCCTTTTCTTGAAACCCTTATGGTTGTTTCATATATATGTCCTCCTCCAAATCACCCTTTGATGCAGAAACAAATCGAAGTGTGCTACCATAGCCATTATCACTCTAAAAGCATCCTTGTTTGATACTGGACTAAAATTCTCTTTATAATCCACACCCTTCTTTTGAGTAAATCATTTCACCACTAATCTTGCTTTGTGCTTTTCAATATTACCATTTGAGTCTCTCTTTGTCTTGAACACCCATTTTGAACCTATTGGTTTGACGCTCTCAAAAGGTTCCACCAATTCCCATACACAATTATCGTACATCAAATTGAGTTCATTTTTCATGGCTTCAAAACCACTTGTCTGAGTTGTCTCTCGAGATTGCATCCTTGAATGTAGTAGGGTCTTCAAACTCTGATAAGTGTTTTTCATAATCAGCCAAGTATACAAAATCATTGAGAGTGGTAGGCTTTCTTATCCTAGTAGACTTTCTCAAAGGAATGTCAACATGCTGCTATAGTGTTAAGGTTTGTATGGGTTGCTGTTTATTCTCATTTGTGCCTCCACTATCATTATTTGTTGCAACATCATCTTGAACCTATTCATTTTGAAATTGTTCAACTTCACTTGTAATTACTGCTTCATGATCATCAATGCTTCCTTCTTCTTCTGCATGGCCACGATGTCAATCATTATTGCTTGTGGTCCAAGTTTCTCAACATTAGTTTTATCAATGACTATCTACTTGAGAATAGAACCCTTCAAGTTTATTCTAGGATCTCCTTCTTGTAAATGCTCAAAGAAAATGGCCCTTCCAATCTCAACAATCTTGCTACTGTGATTAGGACAATAAAAGCAATACCCCTTTGATCTATCTACATACCCCAAAAATTAACAATTTATGGTTTTGGTATCTAGCTTCTTGGGATTTGGGTTGTAAATCTTCGCCTCTGCTTTGCATCCCCAGACGTGGAGATGGTTCAAACTGGGCTTTCTCCCTGCCCACAATTCAAACGGTGTTCCTTCCACTGATTTTGTAGGAACTCTGTTGAGGATATAGCTTGCAGTTTTCAATACCTCTCCCCATAGAAATTCTGGCAGGTTTACATTGCATATCAAACTTCTCACCATATCAAGTAATGTCCTATTTCTTCTTTCCGCCACCCTATTTTGTTCAGGGATTCCTGGGGTAATATTTTGTTCAGAAATTAAGTATACATAACAAAACCTAGAGAAATCATCAATGAAGGTGATAAAATACTTGTTTCCGTCAATGGTCTTTGTTGGAAGAGGACCACAAATATCCGTATGAATAATTTCCAAAATTTGATCACTACGAGATGAACCCTCCTTTCTAAACTTAGTTAATTTTCCTTTCACACACTCCACACAAAAATCAAAATCTTTAAATTTTAACGAAGGCAAGATTTCATTTTTAACCAAAATTTCCCTTCTTCCTTTTGAAATGTGACAATGCCTTTTATGCCAAAGATTTGAAGATTGTTGTGACTTAAATTTTTGGTCTTACACGTTTAAAACAATTTGATCAAGTTTTAATTTAAACTTAAACATCCCATCAACTAGTAAACCAGTGCAAACATGAGAATAATTATAAAAAAAAAAAAACGTTGAAGCCAATCTTATTTATAGTAAAATAAAAACCCAATAATACTAGTCTTGAAATTGAAACTAACTTCCTCCTCATAGGAGCTACATAAAGGACATTTTCCAAATCTAAATAAAAACCAAAATCAAACTTAAGCCTAACGGTGCCTATAGCCTTGACTTCAACTCTTCTTCCATTGCCAACAGACACTTTGACTTCATCTTTAGTTGAAATTCTATTTGTTATGAAGTCCGACAATGAGTTCTTAAAATGAATAGAAGAGCCAGAGTTGCCACCAAGCATCACTAGGCATATCAATTAAATTACTTTGAAAACAAGCAAAAATATTTTTACCTTTCTTGGCTTCTTGTTTTGATAGCCACACCTTATACTTAGGGCATTTTATCTTCATGTGACCAAATTTTTTACAAAAAGAGCATTTGAAAACTGATAGGTTATTAGGTTTGAAGGTCCTCTTAGGGGGAGAAGGAACATTTTTTGCATTGCATCTTTTGGCAGCATCGACAAGCACTAAAAAGGTTTTACATATAGGTACCTCCAAAGCCTTCAACTTCCCAGCAATATCAATCAAATTCAGAATATACTCACGTACACTTTCAAAGCCATCATACCTCATACTTGTGAGTGAATTCATTAGGTTGTCTATCTCAGTTTCGTCAAACTCTTTGTGCTTCTCTTCAATTAATTTCAAGAACTCCTTGGCATTTGTGGCCTTTGGAAATCCATCATGCACGACATCAGTCATGGATCTCTTAATGATCATGAGAGAGATCCTGTTGGATTTTTGCCACTTCTCATACTTGGGCCTTTGGTTCGAAGAGCATCATTCAGCTGGCATGGGAGGCTCATATGTTCTCAATGCAACATCCATATCCATGACTCCCATCACAATCTCCAAGTCTTGCTTCCGATTTTTGTAGTTCATTCCAGTAAGTGGTTCCACCGTGCTGAGACTCATAATGCTAGGGTTCATCACTAAATCACATCACATGCATGATTAATCTGTATAAACCAAAACCTTGTTGGAAGTATGCCCACAAAGCCACTCATTTGATGTAATAGCTTTTTGGAATACTTAATGTATTAAACTTTTATATGTTTAATGAAGGGCAAAGCTTATTGTTAATCACTATTTATTGTATCATGTTTTTAAGCAATAAGGGAATCCAAGGGATGTATTTGATCTAAGAGACAAGTGATCTAAGTGAGTTAGATTATCGAGACCATTCTCTTATGTTCATTCCTAAAACGTGAGTATGACTAGTCTCAAGTCATTTAGTGTTGGACACTAAGACAAACACATAGGTGCTCGAAAGAGTAATCGAGTACACTGAACAACGATCAAAAGAGAGTTCGAACATACATGTCATGTAAGAACTCGAAAGTTGCAATATGCAAAGTAGTCCTTTGACCTGAGGCATCATAGATGTCTAATGGTTAGGTCCTTGATCTTTGATCATGTCAACGGCATTCCCTCGGAGTGTCCACGGCATTGTTAGGGTCAAGCTATCTAGTCGTGTAGGCATATGAATGCACAACAAGGGATCTCTAACCTTCCATGGTGGAAGGAGAATACTCTAAGATATGATTCTAAAGTCTTTGGCCAAAGCATATGAATATGACTTAGGAAGTTTGTTCCAAATCATATTCAAGGGAATCATATAGATAAGTATCACATTGGATAGTAGACATGAAACAAACTATCACTCAAACAATGTGATTAGGAGTATTGTATTAGAGAATGACCGTATTGCATTGTAGTTGTAACTGGATAGGTTCTCCAACCACTTCTACTTAGCTTGGGTAACCATGACATACTGCTAGGTGTCACTCATGGTTTGTGGAAGCCCTAAATGATTAGCAAACACTAATCATTAAGGGAGAATTGAAATGTGGTTTCAATTCACAATCGATCGTTAAGAGTAACAATCGCCCACTACCTCGCTAATTGGAACCTAATGGATCGTACACCGAGTAAGGATGTATGTGAGGAAATTAAATGAAATGGATAAGCAATTAAATGGTTTAATTGAAGAATTGTCAAGATTAATTAATTAGTTAATTAATTTTACGAAAGGTTCGTATTGGGCTTTTAAGTTGGTTTTGGGCTTCGGGGCTCAAAAGCGTTTTGGTCCACAAGGCCCATTATGTTTAAGTTGTATGACAACTAAAACAAAATGGGCAATTAGCCCAATAACAAAGGTAAGGCCGGCCATAAGGGTGAGGGTAGCAAACTTGGATTAATTACAAGTTTGCCACTCACTTGAAATGAAGTATAAAATCAACTTTATAGCTTTATTTCTCATTAGGGTTTTTCTAAAAGAAATTGGGTGAAACACTTTCTCTCATTTTTCTCTAAAGAGGCCGGATACTTAGGGGAGGGACATCTAGCAATCTCTTCTTCCCTAAGTCATCCATATTATCTTCACAAGATACATCCTTGGTGTGGAGACTTAGAGACATCAAACATTTGGTGTTTTGGAGAACAAATCCTCAAATCCTCCAAGAAGCAAAGGAGCACTAAAAGGAGGAAAATCACAAGGAATATCCAAGGAGCTTGGAGGTGACTTGAAGGCCCTCCACTTGGGTGAATCCCTTGTGTAATCAAGGATGAGCTTCAAGGGTAAAGAAACTCTAAATCTTTACTTCTCTTTAATGTTGTTAAAGAGTTTATTGGTTCACCATATACTAGCCTTTGAAAGTCATGGGTTTTATGAATTGTTTTTTAATGCATGCCTACTTTAAAGTGTTTATAGTATGCATATGTATTTAAATGTTCTTACTTGTTCTTAGCTAGGACAAATTTTTCCTTCAAACCTTATGTCACAACCTTCAACTCTTTGGATTGAAGAACACTATGAATGATGAACTTAATCATAATACTTTTGTAATCAAGATATTTTTTAGCCATATTAACAAGTCTTTGTGATTTAGATAACATGGTATTTTATTCAATCAAGCATGTACGAATATTATGCCATTTAATATTCAAAACCTGAGCAACAATTTTCTTTAGGTAATCATCATTTAGTTATTAACATTAAATGTAAATATTGACGACAAGATTTTGGCATAGTTTTCATGTGTGAAAAGCTTTAGCTGATACATATCAAACCATTGTTATTAATCCATTGTCAATCTGTAACCTGCACAAGATTTGTTTTTCATGCTTTCGACATAGGGTTAAAGAGATATGTGATAGCTCTGATACCAAATGTAAGTTTAAATATAGTGGAAACAAAAGAACTCAACATATCCAATTAACCACTAACTTTGTGAAGACATTGCAATAGAAAATAAAGGTTTTTCTCCTCTCAACACTATCTGTATGCACTGTTAATCAATGGGGCTTGATGTTTTCTGTTTGCATGTGTTGTGCAAGAGTATGACCTTTTACTTATAATGTAAACAGTGGTCTTTGATAAGGATACTTCCCATCATGTAATCCTTATGAAAGTCATCAGTTTGATAACCCTTATCACTAATATCCAAAGTATCCACATCAAAATGGTTAACACCAATTGCACCGGGACTTCTTTAGGTTATATTTGAGCCTTTATACATTCTTAATAACCAACAAGTATTGTCATACACAAACTCTTATGATCTCAATCCCTCATGCACGTGCTAAACAAGTGTGCAGCTCTCATTGGACTTACATGGTGCGGTGGTGTGTTACCAAGAGGAAGAGAGTGAGGAGAGAGCAACGGGAGAGAGAGTTGGGAAATGTGAGAGGGAGAGAAAGTTTAATGGGTAGAGAGAGAAAGGAAGAGATGTGAGGGAGAGCGTGAGAGAGAGAGAGAGCCGGCTAAATAAAGGGAAAAGGAAAGAGTGGTGGGGATTTATCTTGTCTGATGGAATTGAATGAGAGGGATGGGTTTTTAAAGGGGAAAATTAGGTTCACATCCTTCTTTTTGTTACTCCATTGATTAAAATCCTATTCATTTTGAATTTTTTATCAAGGTCCTTGGGTATGAATAACATCATTAATTATTTGAATAATATAATATTTTTATTTTTAAATATATTCCTTTAGTGTTAAAAATGTTACAATTAGTATATTTATATTTGTGGCTAAATTTTTTTTTATCAGATATTTTTATTTTTAGTTTGTACCTATTTTTTATTTGCAAATATTTTTTAATTTGTACCAATTTTCTTTTCATTTTTAATTTGTACCCATATATTAGTTTCTTTTTGTGCTCATATTTTGTAAAGTTTTATTTGTGTTTGTACCCATGTGTATACCGTCACATGACATTTTATATTTAATCAATGATAGAAAAATTACGTATGGTATATTTATGTTTTATGCCTAAACTGTGTATCATATATTTATATTTTTAGTTTGTACCCACTTTTAATTTGCAACATTTTTTTTTAATTTGTAGTATTTTTTTTTAGTTTTATTTTGTACCCATGTATTAATTTCTTTTAGCGCCTATTGTCACAGCCCCTCCCGAGATTCTATTTATCGAGGTTGTGAAATGACAAAAGTACCCTAGACGGTTACTAAGGTATGTGTGTGGCATGTTTTGAATAATGCATATTTTCCTAAGTTTTGGAAAATTTAAGTTGGATTAAAGGATGTGTGTATATTTGTCTGGTTAGGGAATTAAAGAGTGACTTGTTTTGGGTGGACCACACACACACACACATGGGACAAACCCTTTCCTTCCCCGTGCTCTCTCTCTCTTTCGTCGCAGTTCTCTCTCTCTCTTCCTCTCGAACCCGTATGGACCAAAGCACCAATCCCTCAATTTCTTCGCGGATCGAAGCTAAAATGGTCAGTTTCTTCATCCTTTTAACCTCCTGATTCGAATGGTGTTACTTTTAGAAATGGAAACCTTAGAAATCGCGTCGAACCCGTAACCCATTTTGAAATCACTGTTCATGAACAAGTGAATTGTTGACTTTCATGAAGGAAAAATTTTGTCCTAGTTAAGAACATGTGAAAATATTTGAATACATATGCAAACTATTAACACATTAAAGTAGGCATGCATTCAAAACAATTCATAAAACCCATGACTTTCAAAGCCTAGTGAATGGTGAACCAATAAACTCTTTAACAACATTAAAGAGAATAAAGGATTTAGAGATTGTTTACCCTTGAAGCTCATCCTTGATTACACAAGGGATTCACCCAAGTGGAGGGCCTTCAAGTCACCTCCTTGCTCCTTGGATCTTCCTTGTGATTTTCTTCCTTTTAGTGCTCCTTTGCTTCTTTGAGGATTTGAGGATATGTTCTCCAAAACACCAAAAGCTTGATGTCTCTAAGTCTCTTCACCAAGGATGTATTGTGAAGATGAAATTGATGACTTAGAGAAGAATAGATTGCTAGCTAAAACTTCTCTAAGTGGCCAGCCTCTATAGAGAAAAAGAGAGAAAATGTTTCACCTGTTTTCATCAAGAAAACCCTTAAAATGAAAATAAAGCTATAAAGTTGAATTTATACTTCATCACATGTGAGTGGCAAACTTGTAATTAATCCAAGTTTGCATCCACTCACCCTATGGCCGGCCATGTTGATGTTATTGGGCTAATTGCCCATTTTGTTTTTGTTGTCATACAACTTAAACATAATGGGCCTTGTGGACCAAAACGTTTTTGGGCCCCGAAGCCCAAAACCAACTTAAAAGCCCAATACGAACATTTCGTATAATTAATTAACTAATTAATTAACTTTGACCATTCTTCAATTAAACCATTTAATTGCATATCCATGTCATTTAATTTCTTCACTTTCATCCTTACTCGGTGTACGATCCATTAGGTTCCAATTAGCGAGGTAGTGGGCGATTGTTACTCTTAACGATCGATTGTGAATTGAAACCACATTTCAATTCTCCCTTAAAATTAGTGTTTGCTAATCATTAGGGCTTCCACAAACCATGAGTGACACCTAGCAGCATGTCATGGTTACCCAAGCTAAGTAGAATTGGTTGGAGAACCTATCCAGTTACAACTACAATGCAATACGGTCCTTCTCTAATACAATACTCTTAATCACATTGTTTAAGTGATAGTTTGTTTCATGTCTACTATCCAATGTGATACTTCTCCATATGATTCTATTGAATAAGATTTGGAACAAACTTCCTAAGTCATATTCATATGCTTTGGCCCAAGACTCTCGAATCATATCTTAGAGTATTCTCCTTCCACCATGGAAGGTTAGAGATCCCTTGTTGTGCATTCATATGCCTACATGACTAGATAGCTTGACCCCAACAATGCCGTGGACACTCCAATGGAATGCCTTTGACATGATCAAAGGTCAAGGACCTAACCATTAGACATCTATGATGCCTCAGGTCAAATGACTACTTTGCATATTGCAACTATCGAGTTCTTACATGACATGTATGTTTGAACTCTCTTTTGATCGTAGTTCAGTGTACTCGATTACTCTTTCGAGCACCTATGTGTTTGTCTTAGTGTCCAACACCAAATGACTTGATACTAGTCATACTCACGCTTGAGTCGACATAACACATACTAACCTTAGCGGATTTTCAATGCCCAATTGGCAATCCTATGGCTAGGAACGTTTTAGGAATCAACATAAGAGAAATGTCTCGTTAATCTAACTTACTTAAATAACTTCTTTCTTAGATCAAATACATTCTTTGGATTCCCTTATTGCTTCAACACATGATACATTAAATAGTGATTAACTATAAGCTTTGCCCTTCATTAAACATATAATAGTTTAATACAATAAGTATTCCAAAAGCTATTACATCAAATGAGTGGCTTTGTGGGCATACTTCCAACAATCTCCCACTTGCACTCAAAGTCACCTTCCCATGTATCTAAAACCCATCTTTTCCATATGGCGGTCAAGTTGGATTTGAGACATTGGCTTTGTCAGTGGATCTGCTACGTTATCTACTAAGGCAACTTTGAGGATGTTGACTTTCCCCTCGACAACATATCTTCTAATGATATTAAAGCGCCTGTTAAAATGCTTGTTCTTTTGATGAGCCCTGGGTTCCTTGGCTTGAGCTATCGCCCCACTATTATCACAGTACAAAGTTATTGGTGATGTAATGGTTGGAACCACTCCAAGTTCAGTAATGAACTTCTTCATCCAGAACGCTTCTTTGCCGGCTTCAGCTGGAGCGACATATTCTGCCTCCGTCGTGGAATTAGCAATTACATCTTGTTTCTTGCTTTTCCAGCTAACAGCCCCACCATTCAGAGTGAATACATATCCGGAGTTGGAACTTCTATCATCGACGTCAGATTGGAAATCTGCGTCTGTATAGGCTTCCACTCGTAACTCTGTTGCTCCTCCATAAACGAGGAACATGTCCTTAGTTCTTCTTAAGTACTTAAGGACCGTCTTGACAGCTGTCTAGTGTTCTGATCCTGGGTTAGATTGATATCGACTAGTAATGCTCACAGCATATGCGATATCAGGCCTTGTGCATATCATGGCATACATGAGACTTCCTATGGCGGAAGCATAAGGAATAGCACTCATCTGCCATATCTCTTCAGGAGTCTTAGGTCCCATGGACTTAGAAAGGTGAATTCCATGTCTCACAGGAAGAAGACCTTTCTTAGATTGTTCCATCTGGAACCTACTTAGCACCTTATCTATGTACATAGATTGGGATAATCCAATTAATTTTCTGGATCTATCACGATAGAGCTTTATCCCAAGTACATAAGATGCATCTCCTAAATCTTTCATGTGGAAGGTTTTGGACAACCACACTTTTACAGAAGAAAGTACTGCAGTGTCATTCCCGAATAGTAATATGTCATCTACATATAACATTAGGAATACCACTGCATCTCGAAAGACTTTTTGATAAACACAATTGTCGTCTTCGTTTTGAGTAAAACCAAACGTTTTGATTTCAGTATCGAAACAAATGTTCTAGCTCCTGGAGGCTTGCTTAAGTCCATAAACGGACATTTGAAGCTTGCATACCTTAGTCTTTTCAGACTTGGACACGAAACCTTCGGGTTGAGTCATATAGAGCTCTTCCTCTAGGTAGCCGTTCAGAAAGGCCGTATTCACATCCATTGGCCATATCTCATAATCATGGTACGCAGCTATAGCAAGCAAAATCCGAATGGACTTAATCATGGCTACAGGAGAGAAGGTTTCTTCATAGTCAATCCCTTCTCGTTGCCTATAACCCTTGGCTACTAGTCTAGCCTTATAAGTCTCCATGTTCCCATCAACGCCTATCTACCCCTTGAAGACCCATTTGTTTCCAACAGGTACTATACCTTCTGAAGGGTCTACAAGAGTCCAGACCTGATTTTGATACATGGAATCCATCTCGGATTTCATGGCCTCTTGCCATCTCTTTGAATCAATGTCGGACATTGCTTCAGTGTAGTCTTTAGGGTCTTCCTTTGTGTCATTGTCACCTAGAAGGTGCAATTCCCCAAAGTCATTATCTAAGCCATACCTCTTAGGTGGCTTGCTAACCCGTTCAGATCTACGTGGAGCTAGGGGTTCAGGAACAGGGTTGTCAACTTGTCGAGTGCTTGTTTGTGGTTAATCATTAATCTTATTAATTTCCTTCAATTCTATCTTTCTTTTGCTAGTTCCATTAAGAACGAATTCATCCTCCATGAATATAGCAGTTTTGGCGAAAAAGACTTTCTGGTCGTCAGGGTGATAGAATTCGTATCCATAGGTTTGTTTAGGATACCCCACAAAATAGCATTTAACAGATCTTGCTTTAAGCTTTCCAGCATCTTGTTTCTTAACGTATGCTGGACAACCCCAAATCTTAACGTGTTTAAGACTTGGCTTCTTCCCATACCATATCTCATATGGTATTTGTGGAACAGATTTAGAAGGCACTGCATTTAGCAAATAAGCTACTGTGTGTAATGCATATCCCCATAATGATATTGGTAGATCAGCGGAACTCATCATAGAACGAACCATGTTCATCAAGGTTCGGTTTCTCCTCTTAGAAACTCCGTTATATTGAGGAGTTCCTGGTGGAGTCCACTGTGATACTATTCCACACTCTTTGAGATAATCTAGGAACTCGTTACTTAGATACTCTCCCCCTCGATCTGATCTTAGGATCTTTATCTATTTCCCAGTTTGCTTCTCAACTTCATTCTTGACTTCTTTGGACCTTTCAAAGGATTCTGACTTGTACTTCATAAGATACACATAGCCAAACCGAGAGTGATCGTCGGTGAATGTGATATAGTAGGAGAAGCCTCCTGTCGACGTAGTGGACATAGGTCCACATACGTCAGTGTGGATTAACCCAAGAATTTCAGTGGCACGCTCTCCTTTCCCAGTGAATGGATATTTGGTCATCTTCCCAACTAGACAAGGTTCACAAGTGCCCATGAGGTCATTACCTAATGGACTAAGATATCCGTCTTTCGACATCTTGCGAATCTTGTCTTGGTTTACATGTCCAAGTTTAAGATGCCAAAGTCTAACTTGGTTAACTTCTTCTCTAGCCCTTTTGGGTTTTAAGGTATTCCCGCTTTCAATACAGTGCATCCCACTACTTGTCTCTAGGTGAAAAAGTCCCTCTATCATATTACCATGAGAGATAATACGACCGTTCAAGTATAAAGTGCAACTCATTTTGTCAAACAATACTGAGTGCCCATCTTGTAAAAGCTTAGAGATAGAAATCAAATTCTTTATACATGAAGGAAAATATAAACAATTTTTAAGTTCCAAGACTTCCCCAGAGGGTAGTTTAAGCATGTAGGTGCCTATTGCTTTAGCAGAGATCTTAGTGTCGTTCCCAACTCGCACAATCATCTCCCCATTGCGCAATGTTCTGCTCCTTGTTAGTCTTTGCAACGAATTGCAGATATGTTGACTAGCGCTTGAATCAAATATCCAGGAATTGGAGCTCATTGTAAAAGCACTCCCTATGACAGAAATAGTCCCTTCAAAAGTTCGTGTCATATGTCTCGCAATGCGCACCTTGTATTTCTTCTTCCAATGTTCATCCTTTCCACAATGAAAGCATGTTCCTTTGGATTTTCTTGCCTTCTTCTTATGCAACCTTTTCCTTGTGATTGCATTCTCACTCCCACTGACCCTTTTGAAACCTTGTTCAAAATTACAGCACATGTCAATCATCTCGATAGAAGTATGATTGAATCTATTCACTTTATAGTTTACAATAAACTTAGTGAAATCATCCGAGAGAGATGCAAGGAAAAAGTCTTGGGCCATTTTCCCATCGATGGAAGTTCCTAAACTTTCAAGATCTTGAAATATCCTTTCCATCTTTTGTCCATGTTTATGAATCGATGCCCCTTTTGCCATTTTGGCATTTAATAGACTACAAACATTTGAGAATCGTACATTACTAGTCTCAATGTCATGCATCTTATGCAAACTATCAACCATGGCACAAGAAGTGTCCATGTGCTCATGTAGCTTCTTAAGCTCCTCACTAAGTGAAGTGAGGATTAAGCATTTGGCTTGTAAGTCATCCTCATAGTGTCTATTATAATTTTGACACTCCTCCTTTGAAGCTAGTTTCGTAGGAGGTACATGAGGAGGGGATTGCTTAAGCACATACAATATGTCTTTCACCTTTGAGACATTCTCAATGTGGCGATACCAAGCAAGGAAATGTTGGCCCCTAAGGCCCCTTTTGTCAAGTATAATGGTGGGTGTAATTTTAGGCATGTCGTTAACTATATAACATAACAGAAATCGTATTAGATTGTTGATTTTAAAACTACTTGATTGGGTCTTAAATCAAATAGTACCACCCACTATTTTTGGCAAATTCCACATCCCTCAATGGAATTCGAGAGTTATGATGAACTCTTAGCGGGGTATGGGAGGCTCACCATTACCAAGCCCACCTCAGAATTATATCATTTTGGCTAGCAACAATAATGATGAGAGGATAACTCTTAGCCATTTACAACTTTTGTAATTACCCATCTGTTTTGGCCTCTAGAGAATGATTGCCTCAGAATTATATCATTTTGGCACCATTGTACTTAGTTAAGTCATTGCCACCATGCTAGTTGATGTAGGGGTTCAAGCACAACCTCAGAATCATATCATGTTGGTCATACTCGTTGTCTACACTCACTTCATCATATATGTTTATGGACTCCTCCTGGATGTAAGCACATACTTTGAACTTCCCCATTATAGGGTGAAGCCGGTGTATGAGTCACAAACGATTGGAGCCCACCACGGTGGAAGGCCTACGAAGAGATGTTCAAAACATCTCTCGCTTGTCAACTTAATATTCGTTTTGTTGAGGGAGTAGTGTTGGGCTACATCAATTTTATTTTAATCTCATTAAAAGAACTTGGGCCTATCACAACCATTGGTCCAAGTTAATATGAATTAGTAGTATATAATACTCCCACTATTTCGATGAAACAAGCGAGACTATATGGAACTACTAACGAATGCTTTGCAACCTCATATGGACTATATAGTCATATTAGGTCTTAGGATGAATATGAATCGTTTGATTTGATCCAACACGAGCCTTGTGTTGGACCTTGGGTTTAAGGTAGATAGTTGTTGATTTTAGTTACGCGTTTAATCCAATTAAACCGTTATTTCCTATTGGGCGTTGGACCCAACTATTCCAATTTGCATACATATAAACAAAAAGGAATACTTGAAATAAAGAGAAGGGCTTATGCCCTTTTACAACACTTTTGATGGACTTATGTCCATTTACAACAAATTTGAATTAATCAAATTACATTCAAATCTAAACTTGACACACCCCGTCCCGAAGGAGGGCATGTTGGCCGTCACATGAGAGTGACGTAACCATTTACACAGTTCGGAAGCTTTAAAAAATACAATTACTAAGATGAAACACCCGAGGGTGAGTCCTACTTTTGTGAATTCTGTCAGAACACCGTTGGATTCCTCGTGGCCACCAAAGCTCTGCTATCTAGAACCTGGAGGGGCGCAAAACAAAATTGAGTGGGTCAGTAAAACAAAGTTTTTCTAAAACATTTCATTGAAAACATTTCTAACCCCTCGCTGTAAAACCTGTATACTTTCCCAGAAAAGTAGTATATAAACATATATATATATATATATATATATATATATCATCAAAAGCTCAAATCACAATCCTTCAACGCTTTTCAAAAAAAATATGCCATGCCATGTCATATGTCAAAATATAATATGAACGCATCAATATCCCATCCAGCCGGAGTCACCAATTGTGACCTGTACAGCCCTGCCGGAGTCACCAACTGTGACCTGTACGGCACTACACTGCACATAAGTTGGAACTACCTATAGTAGTCTGTACGACTAAGATGGTGAAATAATACGCTCTAGTGCTTCTCATCAATCATCGGCACGCATATCTAAGGTCACCCACCAGTCGGAACCACTCTAATGGTCTGTACGACTGGCATGTCGGAACCACCTCTGGTGGTCTGTACGACATCCACCTACTTGGATCCAAGGCGAGCGTGCGGTGTGGTGAATAATATAAGCACTAACACCTAGGGTGCAGGTTATGAGCTTTCGATGCAATTCACATAAATAAATCGTATGAATAATGTAAAGACTCACCTGTGCATCCACCGCGTCAATTCACATATATATGCATCAATTATCAAATTCAAATGTCTCAACAATTATATGCATGGCAATTTAAATCATATTTTCATATAAACACATTTTCTGGGAAAAACAGTAGTATATAGGTAATACGAAAACAAAACTGCCCACTCACCTAGAGTTCGCCCAACAACTCCGTAGCACCACACATCAAGGCGTCATAACGATCAGCGCCTAGAACGATAATCAAATCCAATCTCAGAAATCATGCCGATAGAATATATAACTCATATACAATACGTCACTACGCATTTCGATCCGGATGATCTGCAACTCAGATTTCAAATCCATAACTTCCAGAGGTCCACAATATACCTCTAGGACAACATCCTAAAATTTCCTTAGCATCTAATCGTCGGATCTCCGTCAATTTCCAAAACCAAGTGACGGTTAACATTTTATTTTTTGAACTTACAACTCCAATTCCGGAAGATCCATAAATTGGATTCCCAATCCGTAACTTCCTACAATCCTCAAATATTATGTATTACAACATATCAAAGTTTCGTGACGATCCAACGGTCAGATCGTCAATTCACATTTTCATCTAACCACGAATCGAAACGAACTTAGGTTCAATTACTCAATTTACGTCCATCAATTATCAAAACTGAACCTAGAACATTAAACACATGCTAAGAATGACATTGGCGGGCCATTGGCCACGCGCCGCCGCACGAGCCGCCGCGGGTGGGGGTTGGCCGTCCTGGCTCGCCGAAAAATCCAACTATTTCCAAAAATTTTAAAAAAATACAAAATTGAAGATATCAATGAGCAAAGCAACTTTCATACCTGTGGCCAAGGCCAATTTGGCCTAGAAACACTTCAAATTCATCAAATTCCGTGCGGACCCTAGAATTGGGTGAGTTCCAATTCGTCTTCAATTCAACTCCGTCGTCCCAACCAATGCTTGGGCTTTGTTCTAGGCCTCAAGGGGAAGCTATGGGTGGTGGCAATTGGAAGAAATTGCTTCGAGATTGGGTGATTCGAAGCAAAAGCCGCCACACCCCTTTCTTGCGGTTTTCTCCATTTTCAAAACCAAATCTCTCAAATTTTGAGATGGAATGGATAGAGGAAGGCTCCTAGAGTGTTTCCCATGAGGTTTCTTGAAGCAATTCACCGGAAAAACGGGTGAAAAATGTCGAATTTTGGTATGGGTGTCGCGGGTCGAAATGGGTCGCGGGTTGAAAACCCAATTCTGTTCTTCTTCCTCCGCTTCTCGCCCTCTCTCCTTTCCTCCTTTCCCCTTCTCTGATTGGCCAGAAGCTTCTCTCTCTTCTCCCCATTCGCTCTCATCTTCTTCTTCTCCGATTGGGCATTTCTGCCTAGTCTCTTCTCTGTTTCTTCTTCCTTTCACGCACACACACACACACAAAACCTTCTTTCTTCTCATCTCAGCCATCCATTTAATCCTTCATTAAATCTGGGCCGTCCATTTTCATAAGAGAAATTTCAGATTTTATTAAAATTAAAATTCCTAAAATGCCCAAATTTCAAACGTTGATAACTTCTTCAATATAACTCCAAATCACGAACTGTCTACGCCCACGCGTTCGTAGCGACGAGTACTACGAGGATATGTCAAGAAAATAAATCTTAGATGGCACGACACGATGATAAACCTCGAATAATACACGTGTCTCAAAGGGCATTTTTGTAAAATCCTTTATTAAAACTTTAAAACTCTTAAAATCGGGGACGGGCTGTCAAAAAACTACTAAACCCAAACATTCATAATGTAAAGCGGCCAATCACATAGCTCAACTATCGAGGCCTTTGATTCATAATCACCTTTTTCTTAATCAATCACATTAACTAAGAAAGCAACTTAAACAATTGGTTTTCGGATTCATAGAATTGATATAAATGGAACTAATTGAAATGAAAATCCAATTCTCATTAAAGAGACAAAACCATTTTGTTCTCATCTTATTTGGGCCAAAAACAATGACCTCAACAATTGGGCCATTATTTAATAAACATAAACTTTTGGAGTCACTTTGTAAAAACACAAAAGTCCACAACTTCATGTAATTACAACTAGAACCCAAAATTTTTAACAATAACAAAAAACATCAATAAAGGAACAAAAAAAATTGTCCTTTAGAGTTTTTGGGCCTTAACGTAAAAACGTAAACTTTTGGGCCAAAATACAAAAACACAAAAGTATCAAAACTTTATGTAATTGCACAAAAGGCCCAAAAATACCCTATTCTATAGGGTGGCCGGCTTTTAGTGAAGAAGTGAAAAATTTTCTAAAAAGTTTTTCGAAGTTGATTTGTTAGCTGAGATAAAGGTGATTTGGATGGGTTGTAAGATAAAGTTTTGTCAAACATTGAAAAAATTTTGTCTAACATTAAAGGCATTAAACATCCTTCACCTATAACCATCACCCATCAAAATAAACCAAAACTTTATGAAAAACATTAAACTTTTGAATCAAAAAACAAAACTTTTTGTTCTTGGCAAGAACTTCAAGAACATTGAAGAACACTCATGAAAACTCATAATAGCTCCATGAATGTTTTCACTCAATAAAACTCAAATTTTCATTACTCAAAAGAGGGTTAATATCCTAGGGTACTTAGGGGGTTTCAAAAGTCACCTTAAAACCTTTTTAACAAGACAAACATGAACCCAAAAATCCACCCTTTGGATTTGGCCGAATTTCCCAACATACATGGCACCAAATTTTAGTTCCAATATTCATGCTTAAATGAACTACATCTACAACATTTGAGATGCTAAATTTTCAAGCAAAATTTATATTCAAAAGCAAGAACAAAGCTTGTAACATTTACAACATTTAAATCACAAATCATGAAAAATCACAAAACCCAAAAGGATTCACCATAAACTAGGCCTAGGCTCTGATACCACTTGAAGGAAAAATTTTGTCCTAGTTAAGAACATGTGAGAATATTTGAATACATATGCAAACTATTAACACATTAAAGTAGGCATGCATTCAAAACAATTCATAAAACCCATGACTTTCAAAGCCTAGTGAATGGTGAACCAATAAACTCTTTAACAACATTAAAGAGAATAAGGGATTTAGAGATTCTTTACCCTTGAGGCTCATCCTTGATTACACAAGGGATTCACCCAAGTGGAGGGCCTTCAAGTCACCTCCTTGCTCCTTGGATCTTCCTTGTGATTTTCTTCCTTTTAGTGCTCCTTTGCTTCTTTGATGATTTGAGGATATGTTCTCCAAAACACCAAAAGCTTGATGTCTCTAAGTCTCTTGACCAAGGATGTATTGTCAAGATGAAATGGATGACTTAGACAAGAATAGATTGCTAGCTAAAACTTTTCTAAGTGGCCGACCTCTATAGAGAAAAAGAGAGAAAATGTTTCACCTGTTTTCATCAAGAAAACCCTTAAAATGAAAATAAAGCTATAAAGTTGAATTTATACTTCATCACATGTGAGTGGCAAACTTGTAATTAATCCAAGTTTGCATCCACTCACCCTATGGCCGGCCATGTTGATGTTATTGGGCTAATTGCCCATTTTGTTTTAGTTGTCATACAACTTAAACATAATGGTCCTTGTGGACCAAAACGCTTTTGGGCCCCGAAGCCCAAAACCAACTTAAAAGCCCAATACGAACATTTCGTATAATTAATTAACTAATTAATTAACTTTGACCATTCTTCAATTAAACCATTTAATTGCATATCCATTTCATTTAATTCTTCACTTTCATCCTTACTCGGTGTACGATCCATTAGGTTCCATTTAGCGAGGTAGTGGGCGATTGTTACTCTTAACGATCGATTGTGAATTGAAACCACATTTCAATTCTCCCTTAAAATTAGTGTTTGCAAATCATTAGGGCTTCCACAAACCATGAGTGACACCTAGTAGCATGTCATGGTTACCCAAGCTAAGTAGAATTGGTTGGAGAACCTATCCAGTTACAACTACAATGCAATACGGTCCTTTTCTAATACAATACTCTTAATCACATTGTTTAAGTGATAGTTTGTTTCATATCTACTATCCAATGTGATACTTCTCCATATGATTCTATTGAATAAGATTTGGAACAAACTTCCTAAGTCATATTCATATGCTTTGGCCAAAGACTCTCGAATCATATCTTAGAGTATTCTCCTTCCACCATGGAAGGTTAGAGATCCCTCGTTGTGCATTCATATGCCTACATGACTAGATAACTTGACCCCAACAATGTCGTGGACACTCCAATGGAATGCCTTTGACATGATCAAAGGTCAAGGACCTAACCATTAGACATCTATGATGCCTCAGGTCAAAAGACTACTTTGCATATTGCAACTATCGAGTTCTTACATGACATGTATGTTCGAACTCTCTTTTGATCGTAGTTCAGTGTACTCGATTACTCTTTCGAGCACCTATGTATTTGTCTTAGTGTCCAACACCAAATGACTTGAGACTAGTCATACTCACGCTTGAGTCGACATAACACATACTAACCTTAACGGATTGTCAATGCCCAATTGGCAATCCTATGGCTAGGAACGTTTTAGGAATGAACATAAGAGAAAGGTCTCGTTAATCCAACTTACTTAAATCACTTCTCTCTTAAATCAAATACATTCCTTGAATTCCCTTATTGCTTAAACACATGATACATTAAATAGTGATTAACAATAAGCTTTGCCCTTCATTAAACATATAATAGTTTAATACAATAAGTATTCCAAAAGCTATTACATCAAATGAGTGGCTTTGTGGGCATACTTCCAACATTTCAGGGAATTCTAAGCTTACAGGGAGCTTAGTGAGGTCCCAAGGAAGCTCAGAGTGTTTAGTTTGAAGGTTTTGGACGTTGGGATCACCGGGTTCGAAGTTGGCCGGTTTTCTTGGAATTTCTCCGGTGATATTTCGTATGTTTTTGAACCTTAAAGTAGTGTAACGTGATTCTTCATGCTTTGGGCTTCATTTTGATATAAAATGCGTTAAAAATGGTTGAGAAATGACGGAGAACAAGGAGATTGAAAAATCTCCAATTTTCCAGCGACCGGCAAAACCAGTTCGGCGACTGGAGGAAGAAGGTGACGCGCGTGGGGGCGCGTGGGTCCATGCCCCTCCCGGTGCGTGGGGGCACGTGCGGCCTCGAAATTTTTTTTCTAAAAATACCTCGACGTCCGTGACATTGAGTAGGTCACTGTGGTATATTCATATACCCAAATTGAGCATCGTATGAGAAGTTATTTCGAATTGTCGGTTATGTTCTTTAATTAACGTTTTTATAGTTGTTTCGCATATAGGTGATACGTATCCCAAGGATGAGCGCATTCAAGGACGTCATGGGGGTTACGACCCTTCGACTTATCAGTGAGTGGGCAATATTTTCTGTATTTACCTATATACTATTGATTTTTCCCATAAATTGAAAATAAATGAAAGTATGTTTTAAAATGCCATGCATGCATATTATATGAAATATATGAATTAGTATTGGATGCATATATGTGAATTGGTGTTGTGGACGCACAGGTGAGTATCAGGTGAGTTTTATGTTATTCATATGGTTTATTGATGATTTGAATTGTGTTGAGAGCTCATAACCTGCACCCTTGGTGTTAGTGCTTATATTATTCACCCCGCACCACACGCTCACCTTGGATCCAAGTAGGTGCATCTCGTACAGACCATAAGATGGTTCTGACATGTCGTACAGACCATAGAGTGGTTCCGACTGTATGTGATTTTAGATTATTATGCAGCTGTTGATGAACGAAGCACTAGAGCGTATTCTTACACCTTTCTTATCATACAGACTACTTCAGATAATTCTGATGTATGTGCAGAGTAACGCCGTACAGGTCATTGTGGTGACTCCGGTTGGATGGGATATTAAGCTTTAGAATTAACCTAACAGGACCAACTGCAGGGTCTCCGGTTGATTCATTACTTCACCTGTTATATTGATGCATCCTTATTCTGTTATTGACATTTATGCATGGTATACTTTCTAATTTTTGATAAAGAATTGTGATTTGAGATATATGAAGATTATATGCATATTATGTTATTTTCTGGGAAAGTATACAGGTTTTACAGCGAGGGGTTAGAAATGTTATTAATTGAAATGTTTTCAAAAAGCTTTGTTTTACTGACCCACTCAATTTTGTTTTGCGCCCCTCCAGGTTCTAGTTAGCAGCGTTGGTGGCCCACGAGGATTTCCACGGCGTACTGACAGACTTCATAAATGTAGGACTCACCTTCGGGTGTTGTAATTTAGTTATGGTCCTACTTGACTGCACCTAGTACTTATGCTCTGAATATGTGTGTTTCACACTTAAATTCACTCTAGCATGCTAGTTGGATATTATTGCTATTATTTGATTTTATTTCTTCGTAATTCTCTTACCTATTGCTTCCGTGTCGCACTTTTGGTTACGTCACACTCACGTGATGGCCAGTACGCCTTGATTCTAGGATCGGGGTGTGTCACCGATATTTTTTAAAACTCATTTGTACTCATAATTTTTAATCTTTTATATGTACCCTAATTTATTTATAATGTACCCATTCTTCTTTATTAATGTATCACTTTGTTATATGTGAAATGTACCAATTTTTTTAACACTATGGATACATTCTTTTTGACACACCCCGTCCCGAAGGAGGGCGTGCTGGCCGTCACGTGAGAGTGACGTAACCATTTACACAGTTCGGAAGCTTTAAAAAAAATTTCCAATTACTAAGATAACACACCCGAGGGTGAGTCCTACTTTTGTGAATTCTGTCAGAACACCGTTGGATTCCTCGTGGCCACCAAAGCTCTGCTAACTTGAACCTGGAGGGGCGCAAAACAAAATTGAGTGGGTCAGTAAAACAAAGTTTTTCGAAAACTTTTCATTTAAAACATTTCTAACCCCTCACCGTAAAACCTGTATACTTTCCCAGAAAATAGCATATATATAAACATATATATAAGCAAAAATCTCAAATCTCAAACCTTTAACACTTTTCAGAAATATATATATATATATATATATAACCATATGAAATCTCAAAGCTTGAATCCCAAATCTTTAACATTTTTCAAGAAAAACATGCCATGCCATAAATCAAAATATAAATCAGGTGAAATAAGGAATCAATCGGAGACCCTGCAGTTGGTCCTATACGATTAATTCAATAGCTCAATATCTCACTAAGCCGGAGTCACCACAGTGACCTATACGGCCCTACTCTGCACATCACTCGGAACTACGTAAGGTAGTCTATACGATGAAAGGTGTAAAATACGCTCTAGTGCTTCTCTCATCATATCATCAGCGCGCATATCTAAGGTCACCCACCAGTCGGAACCCCTCTAATGGTCTGTACGACTGGCATGTCGGAACCCTCACATGGTCTGTACGACATCCACCTACTTGGATCCAAGGCGAGCGTGCGGTGTGGTGAATAATATAAGCACTAACACCTAGGGTGCAGATTATGAGCTCAAACATCGAAACATCAATCAATTAAATGAATAATGAACTCACCTGACGTACCTGTGCCTCCACAGCACCATGCAACATGTATGCATCATATATCAATCATATAACTCATATGAAATTCACATTTTCCAAATAATTCTATGCATGGCATTTTCAAAACATAATTTCGCATAAAAGCATTTTTCTGGGAAAAACAATAGTATATAGGTAATACGAAAACAAAACTGCCCACTCACCTGGAGTTCGCCCACAACTCCCTAGCACCGTACATCAAGGCGTCATGACGATTAGCGCCTAGAACAACAATCAAATCCAACCTCAGAAATTCTGCCGATAGAATACATAACTTATATAAGACACGTCACTACGTAGTTCGATCCGGATGATCTGCAATTCAGATTTCAAATCTGTAACTTCCAGAGGTCCACAATATACCTCTAGGACAACATCCTAAAATTTCATTACCATCCAACGGTCGGATCTTCGTCAATTTCCAAAACTAAGTGACGGTTAACGGTTAACATTCTATTTTATGAACTTACAACTTCAATTCCGGAAGATCCGTAAATCGGATTCCCAATCCGTAAGTTCCTATAATCCTCAAATATTACGTATTACAACGTATCAAAGTTTGATGACGATCCAACGGTCGGATCGTCAATTCACATTTTCACCTAACCACGAATCGTAACCAACTTAGGTTCAATTATTCAATTTACGTCCATCAATTATCAAAACAGAACCTAGAACCTTAATCACAAGCTAATAATGACATTGGCGGGCCATTGGCCACGCGCCGCCGCGGGTGGCAGTTGGCCGCCCCCGGCTCGCCGGAAAATTCAACTATTTCCAAAAATTACCAAAATTTGCAGATTTGAAGATCTCAATGAGTAGAACAACTTTCATACCTGAGACCAAGGCCAATTTGGCCTGGAAGTGCTTCAATTTCACCAAACCCGTGAAGAACCCTAGAATTTGGGTGTTTCCAATTCGACCTTCAAACTTGTTCCAACGCCTCAATTACCTCTTGGGCTTTGTTCTAGGTCCTAAAGGAATGCTAAAGGTGTTAGTAATTGAAAGAAAACATTTCAAAATTTGGAGAATTTAAACAAAAGGGTCGCGGCACCCGTAGGGGTGTTCTTCGCGAAATCACAACGAAATTCAATGATTCTTGGGGTGAAACGTGAAGAGGGAAGGCCTAGATGATGATTAGGAGTGGTACCTTGACTCAATTCGTCGGAAAATTGGACGAAAACAGCGAAAACCCGCCGATTTGGAAGCTTGGGTCGCGCGGGTCAAGGGTGACCCATTCCTCCTGTTCCCCCGTGCACCACTCTCCCTCCTTTCCCTCCTTTCCTTCCCCTGATTGGTCAGCTTCTTCCTCTCCCTTCTTCTGGTTCACTCTCATCTTCTTCTTCTCCGATTGGGCATTTCTGCCCAGTCTCTTCTTCTTTTCTGTTTTCTGTTTCTTCTTCTCATACACATACACACACCAAAAACCTTTCCCTCATCCCAGCCATCCATTTCATTCATCAATAAATCTGGACCGTCCAATTTCATAAAAGAATTTCTATATTTTACTAAAATTATAATTCCTTAAAATTCCAAATTTCAAACGTTAATAACTTCTTCGATATAACTCCAAATCACGAACCGTCTGCGCCCACGCGTCCGTAACGACGAGTACTACGAGGATATGTCAAGAAAACAAATCTTAGATGGCACGACACAACGATTAACCTCGAATGATGTGCGTGCCTCAAAGGGCATTTTTGTAAAATCCTTTATTAAAACTTTAAAAATTCTTAAAATTAGGGACGGGCTGTCACACTTTTGCCATTTATTATTTCTTATTTTTACATTGTTTTTATCCATTTATTCAATCAAAATATTTGAATTTTTTTATTGTTACCGTTTCTAATAGTATTATAATGAGGGATTTTAAATTTATAGGATTTTAAATCTCATAAGATATCAAACAATTAATGTCAAAACTATAAAAATATAAATATTAATAGTAATATAATGAGGTGTACAAAGTCAAGGGACCTTGATCAAACTTTGAATACTATTAAGGTTATAATCAAAGAATGTTAAGGATTAGGGACCGAATCCAAAGTATCTCATTTTTAAAATCTTTTAAAACTATTATTTTAATGGCACTTGCATGCTTTTGGATTTCCATCAGGAAACATGAGCAGATTTTCACCTTGTACAAAGACACACGAACACACTTAAATCTAATAAAATATTAATTAAAACCAACTTGCTTCTATTTAATCACATCAGTCAATTCATGCAAGTTTTTACACTGCACGAAGGGTGATTTCGTGTTCCAAATATCACCCATGCAGTGGTGTGTGCTGCACAAGAAGGAAATCCAGGTTTTGAATTTAGGTATTTTTACACAACTTCGAATGTAACTTGTTCGTTATAATTCGGAATTACATTCCGTCTGCAGCCACATGTTCGTAAAAATAAGTACTATTCAGAATAATAAAGTAAGAGTGAGAAAGTGAAAGGAAAATTGAGGTCCACATGGAAGGATTATGTGGCATCTCAGGGGTATTTTAGAAATTTCATTGCTACTGGGAATAAAATACATTAAATTTCGGGATCTAATGAAAATGTCACAATCTACCCCTTTTAAAGAAAATTTCATCCTAAAAATTAACAACAATAGAGTTTAATTGAAAAATAGGTACAGTTACAAGTCTCCCATGCCTTTCTAGGTAGCCTATTCAATAGAGTGATTTCTCCAAAGAACTTTCACTAGGGTGACTATCTTGTTTCGCAGAGTATTCTCTTTCCAATCTAGGATGGTCACTGGTGCCTCGTTGTAAGTCAAGTCCAAGTTATCGGCTGAATCGGGATGACGTGTGAAGGATCAACTACATATGTTTGAAGCATAGATACATGGGATATTGTGCACTTTAGCTAACTTTGGTGGTAAGTTGAGTCGATAGGCCACCTACCTAACTCGCTCTGTAATCTGGTAAGGACCGATGTACCAGGGACTCAGCTTTCCCCTTTTCTTAAAGCACACAATGCCCTTACATGGCGATAGCTTCAAAAATACCCAATCGCCAACTGTGTAAACTTGCTCGGTGGAATGTCCGTCAGCAATGCTCTTCTGTTTGTCCTGTGCTGCCTTTAGGTTGCTCTTAATCTCCTGTATGTTCTGAGTCATCTCGTCCACCAAATCTGGACCTAATAGAGCATGCTCTCCAACTTCTGACCAACATAGTGGCGTTCGACACAATTTACCATACAAAGCATCGAATGGTGCCATACCGGTACTTGAGTGATAACTATTGTTGTAAGAAAACTCCATCAATGGTTGAGGTTTATGACAATCATCGCTGAACTGAAGAACTGAGGATTAAAGCAGATCTTCACCTAGATGGTTCTTTCAGATTGTCCTTCGGTCTGAGGGTGATAGGTTGTACTGTAAAGTAAATCTGTACGCAAAGCCCGATGAAAAGCTATCCAAAATTTAGAAGTAAACCTAGGGTCACGATCAGAGATTGAAGGAAAATTTTGTGAAAACATGTTCATTTAAGCAACATCTATAGCATGCAATTAACAAATTAAAGGCGGAATCATGCTTGTATGCACTTAAAACAAAACATTAACCATGAAATTCAAAGGCTAGTAGATTGGTGAACCTTGACTCAACTTAAAACAACATTTGTTAGTTGAGAAATTATACCTTTGTAGATTCCTCTTTCCATAAGCAAAGGCTAATCACCCAAAGAGAGGGCCTTTCATTCCTTGCATATTAGTGTGAACACGGAAAATTCCTGAAACGAAAGAGACAAGAAACGACGTGCACAAACAAAATATTTGTATTTGATGATTTTGGGTTACAATCTCTCTCTAATTTATCCTCTGATTAGATCTCCGTAAGGTGTTGATTTGTGGATGTTTCGTTGATCCAAGGGCCGTCGAGGCTTGATCTTGGATGAACTGTTGGAAGTTTCTTCAAAGGGCCGTGGGCTTAATCTTTGAAGGTGGATTTGAGCGGATCTTCAAAAAGCCGTTGGGGCTTGATCTTGAGGATGAATGTTTCTTCAAGGGGCCGTTTGAGGCTTGATCTTGAATAACGGTGATGAGCAGATCTTCAAGGGCTTTTGGGCTTGATCTTGAAGAAACAGTGATGAACGGATCTTCAAGGGCTTTTGGGCTTAATCTTGAAGAACGGTTGGATGTGTGTGGATTTGTCGACGTTGTTGATCCAAATGGCCGTTGGGGGCTTGATCTTGGATGAACGGATGAACGAAGAATGAAGAACACTTTCTTCACGGGCCGTCGGGGCTTGATCTTGAATTGGTGGATGATTGTTGATCCAAAGGGCCGTTGGGCTTGTTATTGGATGAACGGATGAACGAAGAAAGAAGAAGGCTTTCTTGATTCTTCGGGAATCTGGATGCTTGAGAGCTTCGGAGTTTCAGAGCTTCAGAGCTTCAGAGCTTCAAGGTGTAATATGAATTGGTTCCCCTTAAATGAATGAAATGGGCTTGTATTTATAGAATTTTCCAAGGCCTAACTTTGAATATAATATTCCAGATGAAATAAGTCGTTTTTGCCAGGTGTTGACACGTGTCCTATTTGATGACTTTTCCAACTCATTTCAATTTTCGTTGAGTCACACGCTACGTGTAAAATTTATGTAATAAATAAGCGTTGACACTTTGATTTATCGGTCAACATTTATTTACCAAAATTTTGATGTCTACAATTAGATCTATGGATTTGGATGGATGAAATGGTTCTCCAAGTTCCCAAAATTGAGAACCTCTAAGTCTCTTCACCAAGGTTAGATTGGAGTAGAAATGAGTGACCTCGGAGTAGTAGGATTGCTAGCTAAACCCTCCAAGGAGGCCGGCCACTTTAGAGAAAAATGAGAGCTTGTGTTCTCATCCTTTTCCCAAAAGAAAACCCTAAATGAATTTTGGCTATAAAGTCATATTTATATCTTAATTCATTGGAGTGGCAAACTTGTAAATAAGTCCAAAACTCACTCCATCTCTAAATGGCCGGTCTTAGGGTATTATTGGGCTAATTGGGCCTTTGTGAATCATTATTCATTAAGTTGTCATACAACTTAAGTCAATGGGCTTGACGTTCGAAGCCCATTGGGCCTTAAGGTCCAAAACTATCCCGAGGTCTTTAACGAACTTATTCGTTTGATTAATTAACATATTAATTAATCCTTGCCATAAATAATTAAACCGTTTAATTATTCTTACTCATCTCCATTGTTTCTTCAATCTCCACCTTACACGATGTACGATCCATTAGGTTCCTTTTAGTGAGGCAGTGGGCGATTAAAACCATTTCAAATCGATTGTGAATTGAAACTTACTTTCAATTCTCCCTTTAGTGATTATACACGTTTAGGGCTTCCACAAACCATGAGTGACACCTAGCAGCATATCATGGTTACCCAAGCTAATCAGAAGAGGTGGAGAACCTATTCAGTTTAGGATTACAAATGCAATACGGTCTTTCTCTAATACAATACTCTTGACCACATTGTTTGGTTTGATAGTTTATTCATGTCTAGTATCCAATGTGATTCGTGTGCTTATATGATTACCTTGAATGTGATTTGGAACGACTTCCTAAATCTCATTCATACTCTGGCCAGAGATTCTTAATCATATCATAGAGTATTCTCCCCCAAACGGTTTGAAGGTTAGAGATCCCTTGTTGCGCATTCACTTGCCTCTATGGCTAAGTGGCTTAACCCCAACTATGCCGTGGACATCCTTGAACGGGGTGACTTTGACATAGTTAAAGATCAAGGGCCTAACCACAAGACAACTATGATGCCTCAGGTTAAAGGACTACTTTGCATTATCCCAACTATGAGTTCTCATGTGATATGAGTATGAGAACTTCTCGTTGATCGTGTTCAATGGACTCATTCGCTATTGAGCACCTACATGCTTATCTTGGTGTCAATCACACCAATGACTCGAGACTAGTCACTCTCCCTAAGAGAAGACATAGCATGTACTGATCTTAATGGATTGTCAATGCCCAATTGGAAATCCTATGATCAGGAACGTATAGGATATGTATATGAAAGAGAACGGTCTCATGAATATAACTTGTTTAAATTAGATTCTCCCAATTGGACTTATCGTTTAAGCATATAACATTTATATGAGACGGTTTAAACACTAACCTGTGCCCTTGATATTAAACTAGATTAGTTTAACATGTGAAATGTCCGTAAAGTATCATCATATGATTGGTTTTAGGGCACATTTCCAACAATCTCCCACTTGCACTAGAGCCAATCACCTTGGTCATCAGTGATGATACCTCTTATGTAGTCATTTCAAAATGGGCTGAGTAGTAGGCCTAGACAAGGGATATCTATATGTTATCCATAGAAGCAACCTTGAGAATAACGACGTCACCATTATACATGATTCTTAATCATGTGGTTTAATCTCTCATTTGAGTTCGGATCGCGATGATACCTTGATTCCTTGGCTTGAGCTATCGCCCCATTAGTGTCATAGTGTCAGTACACTAGAGACACTTTCTGGTTGGAACCGAATAGAGAGTTCATAAATAAACTTTCCCATCCAAACAACATTGTTGTAAGCTTCTATATGGCAATATATTTTGCATTCATAATGGAACACACTAAAGTCATTACTTTTAATGTTTCCATCCAAATATCTATTTTAGTCATAATAAAGAGATATCTGATTATCTCTTCATTCATAATGAAAAAATATCCAATGATGGATTAGATTCATAATCTAATACATTTACGCTTCCTTTACGTTACTCTAATTCTTCCTCATTCTTTGAGGAATCTATCCTTTAGTATTTCTTAAATACTTAAGGATTCACTTAACAGTTGCCGTGGTTCTGATCCTGGGCTTGCACTGATATCATCTTGTACCTATCTAGGTACAACTCATACCAATGTTTTCATACAATATGAAATTTATAAATCACCTTTCTGCGTATGCATAAAGGATTCTATTTATGCATTATTTCTTTGGGAGTCAAAGGGCACGTTTCCTTTGAGAAAGGCAACTTGCTAGTCTCACTAGAGTCGTCCTTCTAATTGAAGTTTATCATCATATGAGAAACTTCCTAGCATCTATTGTCTATTATTAGGGATTGATATAATCCAATTATATCTTGAAATATATCATTATAGATTTCCATCCCATGTATATAGACTATATCTCCCATATACATTCTATCATTATAGAATGTTTAAAGTCATAACTTTAACGAAGAAGTATTCTTTTCATTTCCAAAATTAATATATCATATATCTGTATATACATATATTCAAATTTAGGAACATGATCAACTCCCATTAATCTTTTGTAAACCTAGTAAACAAAAGATTCTTTTACATCTTTATGAGAAATCAAACGATTTCATCTTTCTCTCGTAAGACGCTTATAGCTCCCACTAGCTTGCTAAGATTCATGATGGATGGATCTCTACAACTTACATCTCTTACGATTCATAGTTTTAGACATATATTATCAAGACTATCTTAATAATGGTTTTGGAAATCCATATAATGTCCAAACATTGAATCACCATTTAGTTGTAGCTAGCAATCTTCGAATTAATTGAAACCATGACTACGTCAAAGATGGTTTCTTCAAAGTCAACCAATCTCTTTGATTGTAGTCACCTTAAGCTACCAATTAGCTATAAAGGTTTCATTATTTCGGGTCAAATGGTACTTTACCATTTCCTTGAGTATATGTTGCATATACACTCAACGTAGTCATAAGGATTTTCATTCTTATTTCTTTCGAATTAAGAGGTGTAACTCTATAACATAGTCATAAAGTTCAAACCATTCAACTGAGACAGTTTATAAATCCTTCTCGACTACCTTGTGTCACGGGATGACTCTTTAAGCCTTCCGCCCGTGCGGCACTTAGACTTGAATACCTCGATGAACAAGCTAAGTAAGCCTTCAAAGCCTCGCTTCCCCGGATCGAATCACAAAGAAAGCTAAGATAGCTTGGAGAATGCTAAGATCACTTAGAAGATGGGAGAAAGGAAGCTTTGTATTGAAAGTTAAGAGAACTTTACAATTGCTTACAATTCTTGGGATGGTTTGGCCAAATGGCCTTGCCTCCTATTTATAGGCCTAAGTCACCTCCTCAATGGAGGGTTCTAGAATCCTCTACTTACATCCAAAAATATCTAGCATAGTTCTAGATACAACTTGCCTAATCTAGATTATTCTAGGTGAGGCTTAAATAAGTACACTTGTGTGGAATGTTCCGGAATGCCCTAGATTATCTTGAATGCCACGTTCTTGATTTCTCCGGGACGTTCCAGAAGCTTCCATGAAGACATGGCTTCATGGGCTTAGATATATGATGCCTTGGGCATTTTCTTTGTTTTTAACACATGCGGCCCGTGACATCCTCCCCCACTTAAGCCGTCGACGTCCTCGTCGACTCTTGCCTCTCGAATGTCTCGATCAAGTCCTTATATTGCCATAAGGACGACTCCTTCTCCCATGTTGCTTCGGAGTATGGTAGCCCCTTCCATTTGACAAAGTACTCCACATGCTTTGGTTGTCTTGGTCGCACCACGACACGCTTGGCTTCAATGCTCTCCACTTCTTTGTCAAATGCCTCCGTCATCAAAGGGGGTGCTCGATGAGACTCACCTCGGCTTGGCTCCTCATTGTCTGCATGATAAGGCTTCAAGTTGCTCACATGGAACACCGGGTGAAACTTGAGGCGGGGTGGGAGTTCCACAACATAAGCGGCTTTGCCAACCTTCTTGATGATAGGGAATGGTCCCTCATACTTCCGCAACAAGCTCTTGTGCAAGCCACGAGTACTCTTGTGCTGAGACGCATTGAGCTTCACAAAGACTTGGTCGCCAGTTTGGAACTCCACATTCCTTCGCTTACGATCCGCCCATTTCTTCATCTTCTTTGAAGCCTTCTCCAAATGAGCTCGAGCAAGTTCGTGGGCTAATTGCCACTCCTTAGCGGTTTTGAAAGCGGCTGGACTATTCCCCGTGTAGCCAGTCATGACCGTGTTCGGGGTCAAGGGTTGTTGCCCTATAGCCAACTCGAACGGACTTTTCCCCGTCGACTCCGAACGTTGCAAGTTATAAGAGAATTGGGCAACATCAAGTAACTTAGCCCAATCTCGTTGATTGGCACTAACATAGTGCCGCAAATAAGTCTCCAACAATGCATTAACCCGCTCCGTTTGTCCATCAGTTTGGGGATGAAAAGCTGTGGAGAAGTCTAACTTTGAGCCAAGTAGCTTGAAGAGCTCCTTCCAAAATCTACCCGTGAAGCGAGCATCTCGATCGCTGACTATGCTCCTCGGAACACCCCAATACTTCACCACGTGCTTTAGAAACAAGCGTGCAGCTACTTCGGCTGTGCACTCCACAGGTGCGGGTATGAAAGTGGCATACTTGGTGAATCTATCGACCACGACGAAGATAGATCCACATCCATCAGACTTGGGCAAATGTGTGATGAAATCCATGGTTAAACATTCCCATGGTCTTGATGGGGTGGGAAGTGGTTCCAATAGTCCTCCCGGTTGCTTTTGTTCCACTTTGTCTTGTTGGCACACAAGACAAGTCTTCACGTATGAATCTACATCATCCCGCATTTGTGGCCAATAATAAGCATCGCTCACCAAAGCCAACGTGCGGTGAGTGCCAGGATGTCCTGCCCACATTGAGTCATGGCACTCCTTAAGGATTTCTTTCCTTAAGCTTCCCCACTTTGGGACATAGATCCGCTTGCCCTTGGTGTATAGCAAGCCGTCCTCAAGCCAAAACCTTCTTGTCTTCCCTTCCTTGACAAACTCCACAATGTTCTTGGCTTGGACGTCATGTGATAAACCTTCTCGGACACGGCCCAAGAGATGGCTTTGCGGCTTGAGTACCGTAGCCATTAACTCTACTCGTCTACTTAGAGCATCGGCCACCACATTCTCCTTTCCTTGCTTGTACTCTAGCTTGTAATCAAACTCCGCTAAGAACTCTTGCCACCTTGCTTGCTTAGGTGTGAGCTTTTGTTGGGTTTGAAAGTAGCTAGTGGCAACGTTGTCCGTCTTGATGATGAATGGGGTACCAAGCAAGTAATGCCTCCAAACTCTAAGGCAATGGACGATGGCGGTCATCTCCTTTTCATGGGTCGTGTACCTCTTCTCGGCATTGTTTAGCTTGCGACTTTCATAGGCTATCGGATGTCCCTCTTGCATCAACACTCCTCCTATGGCAAAGTCGGAAGCATCAGTGTGCAACTCGAATGGCTTACTAAGGTCGGGCAACCTTAGTACAGGCTCCTCCATTAGGGCCTTTTTCAACCTCTTAAAGGCCTCTTGACACCGGTCCGTCCATTCCCATGCCTTGTTTTTCTTAAGAAGGTCTGTTAAGGGTGCCGCTATAGCTGAATACCCTTTTATGAATCTCCGATAGTAGTTGGCTAGCCCCAGAAAGGATCGTAGTGTTGGTACCTTGGTCGGCGGTTCCCACTCTTGAATGGCCTTGATCTTGCCCTTTTCCATCATAAGTTTCCCCTCCTTTATCTTGTGGCCGAGAAATTCTACTTCTTTTGTGGCAAAGGAGCATTTCTCCTTCTTGACATAGAGTTCATGCTCCCGAAGGGTCTTGAACACTATGCGCAAGTGCTTGACGTGCTCCTCCAATGTCTTGCTATAGACAACGATATCATCAATGTAAACCACGACAAACTTGTCAAGATAAGGATGGAATACCTTGTTCATCAATGTGCAGAATGTTGCGGGGGCATTGGTCAGACCAAATGGCATGACTTTATACTCGAACGATCCATATCTGGTCACCATCGCCGTCTTCGATTCGTCTCCAGAGGCTATCCTCACTTGGTAGTATCCCGATCGAAGATCTAACTTTGTGAAGTACCTTGCTTCACCAAGTTGATCGAATAAGTCGGCGATCAACGGAAGTGGGTACTTGTTCTTGATGGTAATCTTGTTCAATGCTCTATAGTCGATGCACAACCTTAGGCTACCTTCTTTCTTGCGTTGGAACAGGACGGGTGCACCATATGGGGACTTGGAGGGTTGGATGTAGCCAGCATCAAGTAGCTCGTTGAGTTGCTTCCTCAATTCCTCCAACTCGGGTGGCGACATCCTATAAGGTGATTTGGAGGGAGGCTTAGCACCAGGCTCCAACTCAATCGCATGGTCGACCTCTCTCCTTGGTGGCAACTTCTTTGGCAGTTCCTTAGGCATCACGTCCGCAAACTCCGCAATGACGTCTTCCACTTGTTTCGGCAAAGGCCCGTACTTCTCTTCCCCTTCATTCAACATTAGGGTTGCAAGAAATGTGGCCTCGCCTTTCTTCCAAGATTTGGCAAATTGAATTGCCGACAAGTGTTGGGTACACTTCTTGGCTTGCCTTTCCAATGGCACCAGGCAAGGTTGTCTCCCGTCGGCTAGGATACAGAAGATATTGTAAAAGGGAATGGGAAAGGCTCGTACCTTGTCCATGAACTCTAACCCAATGACTACGCCATAGTCGTCCATCTTGACTACGGTGAAGTCGATCGTTCCCTTCCATGTGCCAATGTCTACGTGCACATTACGCGCAACTCCAACAATGGGGGTGGCGGCGGAATTTACCGTCTTCACGCTACCAGGCTCCTTTGTGACTCGGAGGCCAAGCCTTGTGGCTTCCTCCGACGTCATGAAGTTGTGTGTTGCTCCCGTGTCCACCAACACACGCGTCGTCTTGTCACCAGTCTTGACGTCGACGAACAATGATCCTCCCCCAACTTGAGCCTTAGGTTGTGGGAAGGTTGTCTGGATGGCATTCAGTAGACGGATGCATCCCATCGTTGCATCATTACTCTCCTCGGCCTTGTCCTCCTTGAAGGCCATGGCCTTAAGGGCCTTCTTTTGTGGGCAATCTCACATCATGTGAGGGCCGTCGCATAGGTAACAAGTGGGTTGCCAAGACTTACCCTTGCCTTTGTCATGCTTATCGGCTTTCTTCTCCTTCGGTTTGCTTGTCTCGGCCTTGTCCTTCGGCTTATGTTCTCCCCCACTTCTCTCATGGTTACCCCTCTTCCCCGTGGACTTGGAATCACCTTAGTGGCTTGATTTAAACTCAATCAAGGATTCGGCAGCGGCAATGGCATCAGACAATGTTTGCACGTGTCTCCTTTGTAGTTCGAGTTTTGCCCAATTTTGCAGTCCACTCATGAAGTACATGAGCTTGTCTTCCTCTAACATGTTGGGCACCTCGAATAACAAGCTCACGAAGGCGTTGACATAGTCTTTGACGCTCCCCGTTTGCTTGAGCCACCTTAGTTTCTCCTTGGCTTCGTACTTGGCATTTTGGGGATAGAAGTGCAACATAAGATCTTTCTTAAATTCATCCCAAGTGGTGAGAGAGAACGTACCTTGTTCAATCTCCATGCTCCGACGACGCCACCACATAAGGGCATTGTCAGCTAAGAACATGGTTGCCGTTGAGATTTTGGACTCGTCATCTTCAAGCTTCAGGTACTTGAAGTATCGCTCCACGTTCCACACGAATGTGTCGAGCTCCTTTGCTTCCCTCTTTCCATTATAGGATTTGGGTTTAAAGGAGTCGATTACCTTGGAGTCCAACGACTTGATTTCCCTCGACCCTTGCACGAATTGCTTCACGACTGCTTCTTTACAAAACGCCACATCTCCCTTGAGTTCCCTTGTGTCCTTTATCTCTTCTTGAAGCGCCACAAACCTTGCCTCTATGTTGTCAAGGTGAACTTGGACTTCCCTCCGCATCTTGTCTGCCATGGTGTTGAGAGCGCCAAGGAGCTCATCTCGTAGCCCTTCCACCAAGCCACGCAGTTCATCCTTACCATTGTCCACCATGGTTTGGATTTCCTCCTTGTCGACAACGTCCTCATCAAGTCGAGTATCGAACTCGAGTATGGTTCGTTCCACCTTCTCGAGTCGCTCTTCCATGGTCTCCATCGATGCTTGCAAGTCCTTTAACTTTGGCTTGCTCTTGGCAACGTCTTGGACCTCGGCAGTACGCTCCCTTAGATCGGAGACTCCGGACACCATCTCTCCACTTGCCATATCCTACTTTCCTTCAAGTGATTCACGAGCTTGGCTCTGATACCAGCTGTCACGGGATGACTCTTTAAGCCTTCCGCCCGTGCGGCACTTAGACTTGAATACCTCGATGAACAAGCTAAGTAAGCCTTCAAAGCCTCGCTTCCCCGGATCGAATCACAAAGAAAGCTAAGATAGCTTAGAGAATGCTAAGATCACTTAGAAGATGGGAGAAAGGAAGCTTTGTATTGAAAGTTAAGAGAACTTTACAATTGCTTACAATTCTTGGGATGGTTTGGCCAAATGGCCTTGCCTCCTATTTATAGGCCTAAGTCACCTCCTCAATGGAGGGTTCTAGAATCCTCTACTTACATCCAAAAATATCTAGCATAGTTCTAGATACAACTTGCCTAATCTAGATTATTCTAGGTGAGGCTTAAATATGTACACTTGTGTGGAATGTTCCGGAATGCCCTAGATTATCTTGAATGCCACGTTCTTGATTTCTCCGGGACGTTCCAGAAGCTTCCATGAAGACATGGCTTCATGGGCTTAGATATATGATGCCTTGGGCATTTTCTTTGTTTTTAACACATGCGGCCCGTGACACTTGGAGCTTGTGGTATAGGAACTAGGTTGTTATATTTGTTGATTATCATCTTGTCTCTCAAAGAACCCATTCTTTGAGTTCTATCTCTCGTTCATTGCTTTATCTTAGGCAAATCATATTGTAGGATTACAATGAACTACCCAACAAAACAACATTTGTTAGTTGGTTTATAGAAATGATATCCAAAGGTTAATTTAAGGATATCCAAAAGATAATTCTCAAACAAATATTGCTTATTAGCACACAACCCCTAATCTTAAAATGATTAAGATTTGTCTTTCTTTCCAACTACATCCTATGGAGTCATGAAAATTTTGGAAAATCTTCTAATTGACAATCATATTGTCTTAGAAGTATATATCCTATATATATGGGTAATTGATAACATCCAACGAACTAAATCTTATTCGAGTTCGTTCTTCTCTTAATGGAGAAATCCATTATCATATGATGCTTCTTTCCTTGATATCTTTCAAGGAAATTGTTCTAAAGTGTTACCTAATCTTTGATCAAATCTAAGGAGGTAAATACTTTAGACGTCTTACTCATCAACTTACATTTCTTGAATTCTTTGAAACCTTTTGCACAGTATTCGGACTTGTGTTTATTCAAAATAAACTATAGTCCAACCGAGAGTGATCTTCGGTGAATGTCATACAACATGAGTAGTATTATGTTGTGGACAAGCGCCACTAACATCTAAGTGAATTAACCTCAACAACTTTGTGATTCTTTAGTCTTTCCAAAAGAATAAAGATTCAAACATTTTGCCTCTATACAATTTTAACAAGAAGGCATTGGATCCGGATCTAATGATCCAAAACATCCATCTATGACCAACTCGTAATTTATGTTTTTAGAGGTATCACAACTCAGTTGGGATTAGTCACTACCTTGCAACCTTTTGGGTTTTAAGCATCGTTATATTCTAAACAGGTAACACTACCATATCATCTCTACTATAGAGATAATTAATTAGATTACAATAATCTAATCATTCATTAATAAAGAACAATGTTTTGTCAATCAAAACATTTATCCATTTAACATACGGAATTAAGTTCCTTTATTCAATTGGAATGTAAAGACAATCTTTGTTTTTCCATTTTCTTTGGTAGTTCATATGAGGAAGTAAGTACTATCTGCTTTCGCATAGATCTACATTTAATTCACGTTCCGAATGTGAAGTACTTTCTCTTCTCTCATTAATCTTCTACTTCTTATTAGCCACACTTTTACAACGATTGTAAAACATAGTTACTAATATGGAATCAAGCATTCAAGTAGAAGAACCAACTGTTTTGAACTTTTCAAGAACAATTTACAACACCTTCGAAAGGTGTGTTCTTGACACTTGCAAGACATTTCTTGCAAATACCCCTCCCAATGTCCATCCTTTCATAAAGAAAGTTTGTTCCCTTGGAGTTATTTCACCTTCTTCATTTGACTTCTCATTTGACTACAATAGTCATGGTCCCTAAACTCCCACTATCTCTCTTGAAACTTATTTCAATTGTGTTATACACATCAAACAATTTGGAGAGTGTGTGGTTATTGTTCACTATATAGTTTACAATAAACTTAGTGAACCATTTGGATAGGGACACAAAGGTGAAGTCCTTGCCTAGTTTCCGTCTCTAGAAGTGGTTTAATACTTCAACACTCAATGATTCAAAATCATCATAAGTCCATGTTGATGGACTATTTTTGTCAACCAACCATTATGTTCTAAACATAATTACAAACTTTCAAGAGTTGTTCAAGGCAACTCTCATTTCTTCATACAACAATTTGTAAGTGAAGAATTATGGCACATAAAGTGTCCATGCTTTTGTGCTTTCTTCTTAAGTTCCTTGTTCATGTAACAAAGAAACAAGCCCTAATGTTTGCGTTAGTTAAGGGTTGTTCAAAGCAACTCTTATTTCTTCATACAACAATTTGTAATTGAAGAATTATGACATTAAAAGTGTTGTCCTCTTTATGATAGACTTATCTAACATGTTCTTCCAATGATACATTATCAATAGGAAGATTGTGAGGATGAGACTACTTAGGTACATTTACAAGCCATTAAAGACAATCTATGGTTTTGTAGTACCAAGTCCGGAAACTAAAGCTTTCGGCTTTTATTTGTCAAGTGTTGGATAGCGTTTGCAAATATATTGGTAAATAAATACATAATGAATATAAATTGATTGATTTTAAGCCATTTGATCCGGGTCTTTAAATCAAATAGCACCACCCACTATTTTTGGCAAATTCCATATCCCTCATTGGAATTCGAGAGTTTTGGAGGAAACTCTTAGTAGGCTATGGGAGACTCACTACTACCAAGCCCACCTCACAATGATATGATATTGGCTAGCATTAATAATAATGAGAGAGTACACTTACTCATTTGCATCTCTTGCAAGTACCCATCTTATTTGGTCTCTAGAGAATGTAACCTCACAATGATATGATATTGGCTCCATTGCACTTAGTTAAGTCATTCCCACCATGCAAGTTCGGGTAGGGGTTCAAGAACAACCTCACAATGATATGATATTGATCATTCTCGTTGCCTACCTTTCACAACATCAAGTATGCATATAGACTCCTCCTGAGTGTAAGCTCGCACTTTGTACTCCCCCATGATAGGGTGAAGCCCATGTACGAGTCACAAACGATCGGAGCCTACCACGGTGGAAGGCCACGAAAGAGTGTTCAAAGCACTCTCATGCTTCTCAACTTAATAATGGTTTGGTTGAGGGTTTTTAGGTCTCATCACATATAAATATTCATTTTAATCTTTATTAAAACAATTTTGGTCCTATTACAACTATTGGTCCATTTGATTGAATTTAGTTGTATATAATACTCCCACTAAGCTTATAAAACGGTTTTCAAAGCAAGAGTATATGATACTACTAACATAAACTTTGCATTCATTTGATGGACTATATAGTTGCCTTAGGGCCTTAGGATGACTATGAACCTTTGTTTAGATTCAACACGAGCCTAGTGTTGAATCTCGGTCTAGGGATGGTGATTGATTTTAGTTACGCGTTTAATCACATTAAGGCGTGTTGTCTTAGGGGCGTTGGACCCTCTACTCCATTTTCATGCATATCAAATAATACAAGAAAGGAGTACTTCAAAGTAAAGATGAGCTTATGCTCTTTTACAACATTTGATCAAATCAAATTACAACCAAAATCTAATCTACACATTCCCATGGTTCAAACAAATTTGAAATGGCCTTTCACATAGCTCAATTATCGTAGGCTTAGGTTCATAATCACCCTTTAATTAATTAACACTTTAACTAATTAAATTGAATGCAACATTTTCATTTGGTTTTTGTATCCATAAAATTGATTTAAATGGAGCTAAATGAAATGAAAATCTAATTCTCATTTAAAGAGACAAAACAATTTTGTTCTCAACCTAATTTGGGCCAAAATGCAATTACCACAACTTTTTGGGCTATATTGCAAAAACATAAACTTTTGGGGTCACTTTGTAAAAACACAAAAGTCCACTACTTCATGTAATTACAACTAGAACCCAAAAATTTCAACAAATACAAAAAACTTCATTAAAGGAGCAAAACAATTTGTCCTTTAGCGTTTTTGGACCTAAACATAAAAACGTAAACTTTTGGGCCGAAGTGCAAATACACAAAAGTATCAAAACTTTATGTAATTGCATAAAAGCCCCAAAAGTACTCCCATTGAGGGAGTGGCCGGTTTTGGAGAGGTGAAAGGAGTGATGTGTGTGTTGATTGGTAAGTTTGACATAAAGCATGAAAGTGGTGCAAGTGGTGTGTGTGAAAGGGAATTAATCCTTACACACCAACCAATAATTCCATCACCTTTCTAAACAAATATCTAATACATTTAAACATAAGAAAAACATAAAACATAAACTTTATGAAATAAATCAAAACTTTGAATCAAAACACCAAACTTTTTGTTCTTGGCAAAAATGTCAAAAACAATGAAGAACATTCATGAAAAACTCAAAAACATTCCATGAACATTTTTCACCCAAAGACATCCCAAAACCACTCAAACTTAAGGGAAATAACATATAACCAAACTAGGGTACATAGGGGTTCCAAAGGTTACTTGAAAACACTTTTAACAAGTCAAACAAGAGCCCAAAAATCCACCCTTTGGATTTGGCCGAATTTTCCCAAAACCATGGCACCAAATTTTAGCTCCAATATTCATGCTCATATGAACTACATCTACAACATTTGAGATGGCAAATTTTCTAACAAAATTTACATTCAAAGAAGCAAGAACAAAGCTTGTAACAATTACGACATTCAAAATCAAAGACTATGAACTACAAAACCCAAAAGGATTCACCAACTACTAGACCTAAGCTCTGATACCACTTGAAGGAAAATTTTGTGAAAACATGTTCATTTAAGCAACATCTATAGCATGCAATTAACAAATTAAAGGCGGAATCATGCTTGTACGCACTTAAAACAAAACATTAACCATGAAATTCAAAGCCTAGTAGATTGGTGAACCTTGACTCAACTTAAAACAACATTTGTTAGTTGAGAAATTATACCTTTGTAGATTCCTCTTTGCATAAGCAAAGGCTAATCACCCAAAGAGAGGGCCTTTCATTCCTTGCATCTTAGATCTATGGATTTGGATGGATGAAATGGTTCTCCAAGTTCCCAAAATTGAGAACCTCTAAGTCTCTTCACCAAGGTTAGATTGGAGTAGAAATGAGTGACCTTGGAGTAGTAGGATTGCTAGCTAAACCCTCCAAGGAGGCCGGCCACTTTAGAGAAAAAGGAGAGCTTGTGTTCTCATCCTTTTCCCAAAAGAAAACCCTAAATGAATTTTGGCTATAAAGTCATATTTATACCTTAATTCATTGGAGTGGCAAACTTGTAAATAAGTCCAAAACTTACTCCATCTCTAAATGGCCGGCCTTAGGGTATTATTGGGCTAATTGGGCCTTTGTGAATCATTATTCATTAAGTTGTCATACAACTTAAGTCAATGGGCTTGACGTTCGCGTTGGAAGTATGCCCACAAAGCCACTCATTTGATGTAATAGCTTTTTGGAATACTGAATGTATTAAACTTTTATATGTTTAATGAAGGGCAAAGCTTATTGTTAATCACTATTTATTGTATCATGTGTTTAAGTAATAAGGGAATCCAAGGGATGTATTTGATCTAAGAGACAAGTGATCTAAGTGAGTTAGATTATCGAGACCATTCTCTTATGTTCATTCCTAAAACGTTCCTAGCCATAGGATTGCCAATTGGGTATTGACAATCCGCTAAGGTTAGTATGTGTTATGTTAACTCAAGCGTGAGTATGACTAGTCTCAAGTCATTTGGTGTTGGACACTAAGACAAACACATAGGTGCTCGAAAGAGTAATCGAGTACACTGAACGACGATCAAAAGAGAGTTCGAACATACATGTTGTGTAAGAACTCTAAAGTTGCAATATGCAAAGTAGTCCTTTGACCTGAGGCATCATTGATGTCTAATGGTTAGGTCCTTGATCTTTGATTATGTCAAACGGCATTCCATCGGAGTGTCCACGACATTGTTGGGGTCAAGCTATCTAATCATGTAGGCATATGAATGCACAACAAGGGATCTCTAACCTTCCATGGTGGAAGGAGAATACTCTAAGATATGATTCTAAAGTCTTTGGCCAAAGCAAATGAATATGACTTAGGAAGTTTGTTCCAAATCATATTCAAGGGAATCATATAGAAAAGTATCACATTGGATAGTAGACATGAAACAAACTATCACTAAAACAATGTGATTAAGAGTATTGCATTAGAGAATGACCGTATTGCATTGTAGTAGTAACTGGATAGGTTCTCCAACCAATTCTACTTAGCTTGGGTAACCATGATATGCTGCTAGGTGTCACTCATGGTTTGTGGAAGCCTTGAAGATTAGCAAACACTAATTAAAGGGAGAATTGAAATGTGGTTTCAATTCACAATCGATCGTTAAGATAACAATCGCCCACTACCTCGCTAAATGGAACCTAATGGATCGTACACCGAGTAAGGGCGATAGTGAAGAAATTAAATGAAATGGATATGCAATTAAATTGTTTAATTGAAGAATGGTCAAGATTAATTAATTAGTTGATTAATTTTACGAAAGGTTCGTATTGGGCTTTTAAGTTGGTTTTGGGTTTCGGGGCCCAAAAGTGTTTTGGTCCACAAGGCCCATTATGTTTAAGTTGTATGACAACTAAAATAAAATGGGCAATAAGCCCAATCACAACATATAGGCCGGCCATGGTGAGGAGATGGTGAAAGTTTGCTTAATTGCAAGTTTGCCACTCACCTAAGAAAAATGTTATAAAAGCAACTTTATAGCAATTTTCTCATTAGGGTTTTTCTTGGTGAAATGAGGTGAAAAACTTTCTCTCTTTTTACACAAGGAGGCCGGCCACTTAGAGAGATTAATCTAGCAATCTTTTCTTCTATAAGTCATCCATTTCATCTTCACACTTAACCCTTGGTGTGGAGACTTAGAGACACCAAATCTTTGGTGTTTTTGGAGATCCTTTCCTTACATCCTCAAGGACCAAAGGAGCACAAAAGGAGAAGGAAATCACAAGCAATATCCAAGGAGCTTGGAGGTGACTTGAAGGCCCTCCACTTGGGTGAATCCCTTGTGTAAACAAGGATGAGCTTCAAGGGTAAATTAACTCTAAATCTACTTCTCTTTAATGCTGTTAATGAGTTTAATGGTTCACCATATACTAGGCTTTGAAAGTCATGGGTTTTATGAATTGTTTTTTAATGCATGCCTACTTTAAAGTGTTAATAGTATGCATATGTATTCAAATGTTCTTACTCGTTCTTAGCTAGGACAAAATTTTTTCCTTCAAGTGGTATCAGAGCCTAGGCCTAGTTTATGGTGAATCCTTTTGGGTTTTGTGATTTTCATGATTTATGATTTAAATGTTGTAAATGTTACAAGCTTTGTTCTTGCTTTTGAATATATAAATTTTGCTAGAAAATTTAGCATCTCAAATGTTGTAGATGTATTTCATTTAAGCATGAATATTGGAACTAAAATTTGGTGCCATGTGTTTTGGGAAAGTCGGCCAAATCCAAAGGGTGATTTTTTGGGTTCATGTTTGTCTTGTTAAAATGGTTTTAAGGTGACTTTTGGAACCCCTAAGTACCCTAGGATATTAGCCCTCTTTTGAGTGGTGAAAAATTGAGTTTTGGTGAGTGAAAACATTCATGGAGCTATTATGAGTTTTCATGGTGTTCTTCAATGTTCTTGAAGTTCTTGCCAAGAACATAAAGTTTTGAAGTTTTGATTCAAAAGTTTTATGTTTTTCATAAAGTTTTGGTTTAATTTTGATGGTTGATGGTTATTGGTGAGATGTGATGAAATGGTTTTAATGTTTTGTCATAGACTTTAAGTTTTTTCTTACAAACCATCAATTTCACCTTTACCTCACCCACCAAAATCCACTTGCATATTGCACATGCATGAACAACTTGCACCAAATCCCTTTCACACTTCTTTTGCTCTCTAAAACCGGCCACCCCCCTAGTGGGGCACTTTTGGGCCCTTTTATGCAATTACATAAAGTTTTGATATTTTTGTGTTTTTGTATTTTGGTCCAAAAGTTTACGTTTTTACGTTTAGGCCTAAAAACTCTAAAGGACAAATTGTTTTGATCCTTTAATGATGTTTTTACATTATTAAAATTTTGGGTTCTAGTTGAAATTACATGAAGTTGTGGACTTTTGTGTTTTTTCAAAGTGACCCCAAAAGTTTGTGTTTTTGCATTATGGCCCAATTGTTGTGGTCATAGTTTCCTTTTGGCCCAAATAAAATGAGAACAAAATTGTTTTGTCTCTTTAATGAGAATTGGATTTTCATTTCATTTAGTTCCATTTAAATCAATTCTATGGATCCAAAAACCAATTGTTTAAGTTGCTTTCTTAGTTAATGTGATTGATTAAGAAAAGGGTGATTATGAACCAAAGGCCTCGATAATTGATCTATGTGATTGGCCGCTTTACATTATGAATGTTTGGGTTTGGTAGTGTAGATTTGAATGTAATTTGATTAATTCAATTTGTTGTAAATGGACATAAGTCCATCATTTGTGTTGTAAAAGGGCATAAGACCTTATTATTATTTCACGTATTCCTTTTGTTTATATGTATGCAAAATGGAATAGTTGGGTCCAACGCCCAATAGGAAATAACGGTTTAATTAGATTAAACGCGTAACTAAAATCAACAACTATCTACCTTAAACCCAAGGTCCAACACAAGGCTCGTGTTGGATCAAATCAATCGGTTCATAATCATCCTAAAACCTAATATGACTAAATAGTCCATATGAGGATGCAATGCATTCGTTAGTAGTTTCATATAGTCTCGCTTGTTTCAACGAAACAGTGGGAGTATTATATGCTACTAATTCATATTAACTTGGACCAATAGTTATGATAGGCCCAAGTTCTTTTAATAAGATTTAAATGATTTTGATGTAGCCCAAAACTACTTCCTCAAAATAAATATTAAGTTGATAAGCGAGAGATGTTTTGAACGTCTCTTCGTAGGCCTTCCACCGTGGTGGGCTCCAATCGTTTGTGACTCATGCACCGGCTTCACCCTATCATGGGGAAGTACAAAGTATGTGCTTACATCCAGGAGGAATCCATATACATATGATGAGGTGAGTGTAGGCAACGAGGATAGTCGATATCATATCATTGTGAGGCTATTCTTGAACCCCTTCACAAACAAAGCATGGTGGGAATAACTTAACTAAGTGCAATGGAGCCGATATCGTATCATCGTGAGGCAACATTCTCTAGAGGCCAAACGGATGGGTAATTACAAAGGGTTGTAAATGAATAATGCGTTATTCTCTCATCATTATTTTTGCTAACCAATATCGTATCATCGTGAGGTGGGCTTGGTAATGGTGAGTCTCCCATACCCCGCTAAGAGTTCAATATAACTCTCGAATTTTATTGAGGGATGTGGAATTTGCCAAAAATAGTAGGTGGTACTATTTGATTCAAAGACCCAATCAAATAGTTTTAAACAAACAATCTAATACGATTTCTGTTATGTTATGTAGTTAACGACATACCTAAAATTATACCCACCATTATACTTGACAAAAGGGGCCTTAGGGGCCAACGTTTCCTTGCTTGGTATCGCCACATTGAGAATGTCTCAAAGGTGAAAGACATATTGTATGTGCTTAAGCAATCCCCTCCTCATGTACCTCCTAAGAAACTAGCTTCAAAGGAGGAGTGTCAAAATTATGTTAGACACTATGAGAATGATTTACAAGCCAAATGCTTAATCCTCACTTCACTTAGTGAGGAGCTTATGAAGCTACATAAGCACATGGATACTTCTAGTGCCATGGTTGAAAGTTTGCATAAGATGCATGACATTGAGACTAGTAATGTACGATTCTCAAATGTTTGTAGTCTAATAAATGCCAAACTGGCAAAGGGGACATCGGTCCATAAACATGGACAAAAGATGGAAAAGATATTTAAAGATCTTAAAAGTTTAGGAACTTCCATCGATGGGAAAATGGCCCAAGACTTTTTCCTTGCATCTCTCTCGGATGATTTCACTAAGTTTATTGTAAACTATAAAGTGAATAGATTCGATCATTCTTTAAACGAGTTGATTGACATGTGCTGTAAATTTGAAAAAGGTTTCAAAATGGACAGTGGGAGTGAGAATGCAAACACAAGGAAAAGGTTGTATAAGAAAAAGGCAAAGAAATCCAAAGGAACATGCTTTCATTGTGGAAAGGATGAACGTTGGAAGAAGAAATATAGGGTGCGCATTGCGAGCCTTATGACACGAACTTTTGAAGGGACTATTTCTGTCATAAAGAGTGCTTTTACAGTGAGCTCCAATTCCTCGATATTTGATTCAGGTGCTAGTTAACATATCTGTAATACGATGCAGGGACTAGTAGGGAGCAGGTCACTGCGCAATGGGGAGATGGTTGTGCGAGTTGGGAACGACACTAAAATCTCTGCAAAAGCAATAGGCACCTATATGCTTAAACTACCCTCTGGGGAAGTCCTGGAACTTAAAAATTGTTTATATTTTCCTTCATGTATAAAGAATTTGATTTCCATATCTAAGCTTTTACGAGATGGGCACTCAGTATTGTTTGACAAAATGAGTTGCACTTTATACTTGAACGGTCGTATTATCTCTCATGGTAATATGATAGAGGGACTTTTTCACCTAGAGACGAATAGTGGGATGCACTGTATTGCAGGCGGGAATACCTCAAAACCCAAAAGGGCTAGAGAAGAAGTTAACCAAGAAAAGATGTGGCATCTTAAACTTGGACATGTGAACCTTGATAAGATTCGCAAGATGTAGAAAGACAGATATTTCCGCCCATTAGGTAATGACCGGATGGGTACTTGTGAATGTTGCTTGAAAGGGAAAATGACCAAATCTCCATTTACTGGAAAAGGAGAGTGTGCCACTGAAATTCTAGGGTTAATCCACACTGACGTATGTGGACCTATGTCTACTATGTCTAGAGTAGGCTTCTCGTACTATATCACATTCACCGACAATCACTATCGGTTTGACTATGTGTATCTTATGAAGTACAAGTCAGAATCCTTTGAAAGGTTCAAAGAATTCAAGAATGAAGTTGAGAAGCAAACTGGGAAACAGATAAAGATCCTACGATCGGATCGAGGGGGTGAATATCTGAGTAATGAGTTCGTAGATTATCTCAAAGAGTGTGGAATAATATCACAGTGGACTCCACTGAGAACTCCACAACTTAATGGAGTTTCTGAAAGGAGAAATTGAACCTTGATGAACATGGTTCGTTCTATGATGAGTTCCGCTGATCTACCAGTAACATTCTGGGGATACGCTCTATATACAGCAGCTTACTTGCTTAATAGAGTACCTTCCAAGTCAGTTTCACAAACGCCCTATGAGATATGGCATGGAAGAAAGCCAAGTCTTAATCACATTAAGATTTGGGGTTGTGAAGCATATGTCAAGAAGCTTGAAGCTACTAAGCTTGAAGCGAGATCAGTAAGATGCTATTTTGTGGGATATCCTAAAGAAACTATGGGATATGAGTTCTACCATCGTGACGACCAGAAAGTCTTTGTCGCCAGAACTGCTATGTTTCTAGAGGAACAATTTGTTCTTAAAGGAACTATAAGCAAAGAGATGGAAATTAAGGAGATTAATGATGAACCACAAACAAGCACTCGACAAGTTAACAACCCTGTTCCTGAACCCCTAGCTCCACGTAGATCTGAACGGGTTAGTAAGCCACCTAAGAGGTATGGCTTAGACAATGACTTTGCGGAATTGCACCTTCTAGGTGACAATGACACAAAGGAGGACCCTAGGGACTACAATGAAGCAATGTCCGACATTGATTCAAAGAGATGGCAAGAGGCCATGAAATCCGAGATGGATTCCATGTATCAAAATCAGGTCTGGACTCTTGTAGACCCTCCCGAATGTATTGTACCTGTTGGAAACAAATGGGTCTTCAAGAGGAAGATAGGCCTTGATGGGAACGTGGAGACTTATAAGGCTAGACCAGTAGCCAAGGGTTACAGGCAAAGAGAAGGGATTGACTATGAAGAAACTTTCTCTCCTGTAGCCGTGATTAAGTCCATTCGGATTTTGCTTGCTATAGCTGCGTACCATGATTATGAAATCTGGCAAATGGACGTAAAGACGGCCTTTCTGAACGGATGCCTAGAGGAAGAGCTCTATATGACTCAACCCAAAGGTTTCGTGTCCAAGTCTGAAAAGACTAAGGTATGCAAGCTTCAAAGGTCCATTTATGGACTTAAGCAAGCCTCCAGGAGCTGGAACATTCGTTTCGACACTGAAATCAAAACGTTTGGTTTTACTCAAAACGAAGACGACAATTGTGTTTATCAAAAGGTCGTTGGGGAAGCAGTAGTATTCCTAGTGTTATATGTAGATGACATAGTACTATTCAGGAATGACACTGCAATACTTTCTTTTGTAAAAGTGTGGTTGTGGAAAACCTTCCACATGAAAGATTTAGGAGATGCATCTTATGTACTTGGGATAAAGCTCTATCGTGGTAGATCCAGAAGAATAATTAAATTATCCCAATCTATGTACATTGATAAGGTTCTAAATAGGTTCTAGATGGAACAATCTAAGAAAGGTCTTCTTCCTGTGAGACATGGAATTCACCTTTCTAAATCCATGGGACCTAAGACTCCTGAAGAGATACGGCAAATGAATATTATTCCTTATACTTCAGCCATAGGAAGTCTCATGTATGCCATGATATCCACAAGGCCTGATACCGTATATGTTGTGAGCATTACTAGTCGATATCAATCTAACCCAGGACCAGAACACTGGGCAGCTGTCAAGACGGTCCTTAAGTACTTAAGAAGAACTAAGGACATGTTCCTCGTATATGGAGGAGCGGCAGAGTTACGAGTGGAAGCCTATACAGACGCAGATTTCCAATCTGACGTTGATGATAAAAGTTCCAACTCTGGATATGTATTCACTCTGAATGGTGGGGCTGTCAGTTGGAAGAGCAAGAAACAAAGTGTAATTGCTGATTCCACGACGGAGGCAGAATATGTCGCTGCAGCTGAAGCCGGCAAAGAAGCGTTCTGGATGAAGAAGTTCATCACTAAACTTGGAGTGGTTCCAACTATTACATCACCAGTAACTTTGTACTGTGATAATAGTGGGGCGATAGCTCAAGCCAAGGAACCCAGGGCACATCAAAAGAACAAGCATTTTGACAGGCGCTTTAATATCATTAGAAGATATGCTGCCGAGGGGAAAGTCAACAACCTCAAAGTTGCTTTAGCCGATAACGTAGCAGATCCACTGACAAAGCCAATGTCTCAAATCTAGCTTGACCGTCATATGGAAAGGATGGGTATTAGATACATCGGAGGATGGCTTTGAGTGCAAGTGGGAGATTGTTGGAAGTATGCCCACAAAGCCACTCATTTGATGTAATAGCTTTTTGGAATACTTAATGTATTAAACTTTTATATGCTTAATGAAGGGCAAAGATTATTGTTAATCACTATTTATTGTATCATGTGTTTAAGTAATAAGGGAATCCAAGGGATGTATTTGATCTAAGAGACAAGTGATCTAAGTGAGTTATATTATCGAGACCATTCTCTTATGTTCATTCCTAAAACGTTCCTAACCATAGGATTGCCAATTGGGTATTGACAATCCGCTAAGGTTAGTATGTGTTATGTTGACTCAAGCGTGAGTATGACTAGTCTCAAGTCATTTTGTGTTGGACACTAAGACAAACACATAGGTGCCTGAAAGAGTAATCGAGTACACTGAACGACGATCAAAAGAGAGTTCGAACATACATGTCGTGTAAGAACTCTAAAGTTGCAATATGCAAAGTAATCCTTTGACCTGAGGCATCATAGATGTCTAACGGTTAGGTCCTTGATCTTTGATCATGTCAAACGGCATTCCATCGGAGTGTCCACAGCATTGTTGGGGTCAAGCTATCTAATCATGTAGGCATATGAATGCACAACAAGGGATCTCTAACCTTCCATGGTGGAAGGAGAATACTCTAAGATATGATTCTAAAGTCTTTGGCAAAAGCAAATGAATATGACTTAGGAAGTTTGTTCCAAATCATATTCAAGGGAATCATATAGAAAAGTATCACATTGGATAGTAGACATGAAAAAACTATCACTAAAACAATGTGATTAAGAGTATTGCATTAGAGAAGGACCGTATTGCTTTGTAGTTGTAACTGGATAGGTTCTCCAACCAATTCTACTTAGCTTGGGTAACCATGATATGCTGCTAAGTGTCACTCATGGTTTGTGGAAGCCTTGAATATTAGCAAACACTAATTAAAGGGAGAATTGAAATGTGGTTTCAATTCACAATCGATCGTTAAGAGTAACAATCGCCCACTGCCTCACTAAATGGAACCTAATGGATCGTACACCGAGTAAGGGCGATAGTGAAGAAATTAAATGAAATGGATATGCAATTAAATTGTTTAATTGAAGAATGGTCAAATTAATTAATTAGTTGATTAATTTTACGAAAGGTTCGTATTGGGCTTTTAAGTTGGTTTTGGGTTTCGGGGCCCAAAACTGTTTTGGTCCACAAGGCCCATTATGTTTAAGTTGTATGACAACTAAAACAAAATGGGCAATAAGCCCAATCACAACATATAGGCCGGCCATGGTGAGGAGATGGTGAAAGTTTGCTTAATTGCAAGTTTGCCACTCACCTAAGAAAAATGTTATAAAAACAACTTTATAGCAATTTTCTCATTAGGGTTTTTCTTGGTGAAATGAGGTGAAAAACTTTCTCTCTTTTTACACAAGGAGGCCGGCCACTTAGAGAGATTAATCTAGCAATCTTTTCTTCTCTAAGTCATCCATTTCATCTTCACACTTAACCCTTGGTGTGGAGACTTAGAGACACCAAATCTTTGGTGTTTTTAGAGATCCTTTCCTTACATCCTCAAGGACCAAAGGAGCACAAAAGGAGAAGGAAATCACAAGCAATATCCAAGGAGCTTGGAGGTGATTTGAAGGCCCTCCACTTGGGTCAATCCCTTGTGTAAACAAGGATGAGCTTCAAGGGTAAAGAAACTCTAAATCTACTTCTCTTTAATGTTGTTAATGAGTTTAATGGTCACCATATACTAGGCTTTGAAAGTCATGGGTTTTATGAATTGTTTTTTAATGCATGCCTACTTTAAAGTGTTAATAGTATGCATATGTATTCAAATGTTCTTACTTGTTCTTAGCTAGGACAAAATTTTTCCTTCAGTTCGAAGCCCTTTGGGCCTTAAGGTCCAAAACTATCCCGAGGTCTTTAACGAACTTATTCGTTTGATTAATTAACATATTAATTAATCCTTGCCATAAATAATTAAACCATTTAATTATTCTTACTCATCTCCATTGTTTCTTCAATCTCCACCTTACACGGTGTACGATCCATTAGGTTCCTTTTAGCGAGGCAGTGGGCGATTAAAACCATTTCAAATCGATTGTGAATTGAAACTTACTTTCAATTCTCCCTTTAGTGATTATACACGTTTAGGGCTTCCACAAACCATGAGTGACACCTAGCAGCATATCATGGTTGCCCAAGCTAATCAGAAAAGGTGGAGAACCTATTTAGTTTAGGATTACAAATGCAATATGGTCTTTCTCTAATACAATACTCTTGACCACATTGTTTGGTTTGATAGTTTATTCATGTCTACTATCCAATGTGATTCGTGTGCTTATATGATTACCTTGAATGTGATTTGGAACGACTTCCTAAATCTCATTCATACTCTGGCCAGAGATTCTTAATCATATTATAGAGTATTCTCCCACAAACGGTTTGAAGGTTAGAGATCCCTTGTTGCGCATTCACTTGCCTCCATGGCTAAGTGGCTTAACCCTAACTATGCCGTGGACATCCTCTAACGGGGTGACTTTGACATAGTTAAAGATCAAGGACCTAACCACAAGACAACTATGATGCCTCAGGTCAAAGGACTATTTTGCATTATCCCAACTATGAGTTCTCATGTGACATGAGTATGAGAACTCCTCGTTCATCGTGTTCAGTGGACTCATTCGCTATTGAGCACCTACATGCTTATCTTGGTGTAAATCACACCAATGACTCGAAACTAGTCACTCTCCCTAAGAGAAGACATATCATGTAGTGATCTTAATGGATTGTCAATGCCCAATTGACAATCGTATGATCAGGAATGTTTAGGATATGTATACGAAAGAGAACGGTCTCATGAATCTAACTTGTTTAAATTACATTCTCCTAATTACATATTCCTTGGACTTATCGTTTAAGCATATAACATTTATATGAGACGGCTTAAACAATAACCTTTGCCCTTGATATTAAACTAGATTAGTTTAACATGTGAAATGTCCGTAAAGTATCATCATATGATTGGTTTTAGGGCACATTTCCAACAGAGATGATCCCAACCGGAACTCTATGATACTTCACAATTTTGGAGATGAAGAGTTCAACTAGGCGATCTAAGGTGTAGTTTTCTAGAATAGGTAGAAAATGGGCAGTTTTCTTGAGTTGGTCAATGATTACCCAAATACCATCATATCCTCCTCGTGTACAAGGTAGCTTGTATATGAAGTTTCAAATGTCGTCTTCTTCCATTGGTAACGGCCTGCATTATCTCCAAACACTTTGCATCACTAAGCTGTGCAACTCGAACTCGATCCACAAGAACTGGTCGGACCTGAAAATGAGCAAGTAATGCTCTTTGATGATCGATGTCTAGGGTCACACCTATGCTCGTAAGTTTTGTTGAAATTGGAAGATGAATAGCTCGAAATGTGTTTACTCTCCCATAAGGTTTTCTGCTAAGGGCATCGACCACTAAGTTTGCACGACTAGGGTGGTAGTTGATGGTGCAATCATAGTCACTTATTAAGTCCGTCCATTGCTGCTGTCGAAGGCTCAGTTCCTTCTGAGTGAAGATGCATTTAAGGCTCTTGTGGTCAATAAAGATTCGACACGTCTCTCCATAAAGGTAGTGTCGCCAGATTTTTAGAGAAAAGATAATTACAGCTAGCTTCAGTTCATGTGTGGGATAATTCATCTCATACGGTTTTAGTTGATGTGAGGCATAAGCAATGACTTTACCATACAGCACCAACACATAACCCAAACCATTTAGTGAAGCATCACTATAGATTTCAAAGTTACCACTATCGTAGGGAAGAGGAATAATGGGGGCATGAGTAAGGCAGTACTTGAACTGCTGGAAACTGTTTTCACAATCATCATTCCATTCGAATTTGACGCCTTTTCTGGTCAACTTTGTGAGAGGTAGAGCTATGGTGGAGAAATGTTTCACAAAGCGTCGAGAATAACCAGCAAGACCAAGGAAAGATACTTGATTCAACCAGAATTAGCGCTTGTTGAACTTAGCATACAACTGATTGTCTCAGAGCTTCTTCAAGACTAAGCGCAAATGTTTAACATGCTCAGCCTCGCTTTAAGAATAGATGAGGATATCCTTAATAAAAACAATGACAAATCTATCAAGGTACAAGAGAAATATCTGGTTTAGCAGATCCATGAAAGCAGCTGGGGTATTCGTCAACCCCAATGGCATCACAAGGAACTCATAATGGCCATATCAATTTTGAAACGCCATCTTGTGAACATCATCACTTTTGATCTTCAGCTGGTAATAGCCAGATCTAAGATCGATTTTGGAAAATACTTGAGCACCACGTAGTTGATCGAAGAGGTTATCGATTCGAGGCAAAGGATAACAATTTTTAATCTTTACTCGATTGAGTTGCCTATAATCAATGCAAAGTCACAACGTCCCATCCGTCTTCCTGACAAAAAAGATTGGAGCTCCTCACGGGTTAGAGTGAATGAAACCCTTATCTACAAGTTCTTGTAACTGAGCCTTAAGTTCTCTAAATTCAGCAGGAGCCATTTAGCAAGGTGCTAAGGAAATTGGGTTAGTACCTGGAATTAGATTGATGTTGAATTCTATCTCCCGATCATGTAGCAATCCATTTAGATCTTCTGGGAAAACATCAGGAAACTGGTTAACCATGTTCCTCTACCACAACGTTCGCTAATTATCATTCACAACCCTTTTTCAAAATGCTTTTTGCGTTCATGGTAGAGATAATTCCATGCTTCAACTTCCGGTGTTCACAAACAAAAGTGACCACTGGCAAACCCGGTCATTGAAAAGTGACTACTTTATTTCGATAGTCCACCATGGCATAGTTTTGACTTAGCCAATCCATTCCTATAATCACATCAAAGTCTATGAGCTCTAAGGGAATAAAGTTAGCTAGCATGATTTGATTTGCAATGGTGACGAGGCATCCCTTATACTTCCACTGAACAATGCACAAATCGCCACTCGACATAGCGATGAACATGTCATACCTAATAGAAGTACCCTGGGGTTGGGTCAATTGAGTAAACATATGGGATATTACCCAGCGAGTAGCACCTAGATCAATAAGTATTCTATCAAAGTGGCCAAGAACGTTTAACGTACCCATGATCAAGTTGAGGTTGTTCTGCGTGCCTTGATGGATGATGTTGTTGACATGACCATGAATTTGTTATGCTCATCCGCGGCCTGCTCTCCTATTGCCTCGGCCTTGATTTCCTTGTCCCTAATTCCCACGTACCTGGTTGTTCTGTCTAGTTGCTTCACTCCTGTTAGACGCCTCTCCAAAGTTCTGGTACTGACCTCCACCGTACCACTGGCGTCCCACATCCTGGTATTATGGCATATTCCCTGGATATTGCATCACGTTCCCGATGTAGGGAACCATAGAAGCAGGATACTGGTTGACTGGTAGTTGATGGATCCACCATACGCGGGTTGCCATTGAGGCCCTTGACCCAAAAATTGGGTCGACTGGTAAAGAAAAGCTCGTGGGAGTTGCTTCTGCTACCTCTGTGGACACTGGTTGGCTCTGTGTCCTTGCTACCCAAAAGTGTAACATGCATTGCTTCCTTGCTTACACTCACCATAATGACAGGTGTTGCACTAAAAACAGTTTTGAAGACTAGAGTTGTTAGAGCTCTTATTGGACAAAATTGGAACTCCTGCCGGATTTACCCCAGAGCGAGATGAGCTGAGTTAGACCCGCCACTAGACAATCCAAAATTGTAGCCGCTGAAGGAAAACTTTGTGAGAACATTTGAACATATAAGCAAACTAATAACACTTTAAAGTAGGCATGCATTCAAAAACAATTCTAAAACCCATGACTTTTAAAGCCTAGTGAATGGTGAACCAAAAAACTCTTTAACAAATTAAAGATAACAGATAGTTTGAGTTTCATTACCCGCTCATCCTTGTTTACACAAGCGATTCACTCAAGCGGAGGGCCTTCAAGTCACCTCTTTGGCTCCTTGGATGGTTGCTTCTTTGCTTCTCCTTTGCTCCTTGAGGATTTGAAGAGATGAACTCCAAGAACACCAAAAGTTTGGTGTCTCTAAGTCTCCTCACCAAGGATGAGGTGTGGAAATGAAATGGATGACTTAAAGGAAGGAAGGTTGCAAGCTATTTTTCTCTAAGTGTGGCCGGCCTCTTTGGAAGACAAAGAGAGAAAGAGTTTTGCTCTTTTGCCTCAAAGAAAACCCTTGATGTGATAAACTCTCAAGTTTTGCTCTTTCCACAATGAAACCATGTTCCTTTGGATTTTCTTGCCTTCTTCTTATGCAACCTTTTTCTTGTGATTGCATTCTCACTCCCACTATCTTTTTTCAAAACTTGTTCAAATTCACAGCACAGGTCAATCATCTCTAAAAGATACGATCAAATCTATTCACTTTATAGTTTACTATAAACTTAGTGAAATCATCCGAGAGAGATGCAGGGAAAAAGTCTTGGGCCATTTTCCCATCAATGGAAGTTCCTAAGCTCTCAACATCTTGAAAGATCCTTTCCAACTTTTGTCCATGTTTTTGGACCGATGTCCCCTTTGCCATTTTGGCATTCAATAGACTACAAACATTTAAGAATCATAGATTACTAGTCTCAACGTCATGCATCTTATGCAAACTATCAACCATGTCACAAGAAGTGTCCATGTGCTTATGTAGCTTCTTAAGCTCCTCACTAAGTGAAGTGAGGAATAAGTATTTGGCTTGTAAGTCATCCTCATAGCGTCTAGCATAATTCTGACACTCCTCCTTTAAAGCTAGTTTCGTAGGAGTTACATGAGGAGGGGATTGCTTGAACACATACGATATGTCATTCATCTTTGAGACATTCTCAATGTGATGATACCAAACAAGGAAATGTTGGCCCCTAAGGCTCTTTTTGTCAAGTATAATGGTAGGTGTAATTTTAGGCATGTTGTTAACTACATAACATAACAGAAATTGTATTAGATTGTTCATTTTAAAAACTACTTGATTGGGTCTTAAATCAAATAGTACCACCCACTATTTTTGGTAAATTCCACATCCCTCAATGGAATCCGAGAGTTATGTTGAACTCTTAGAGGGGTATGGGAGGCTCACCATTACCGAGCCCACCTCACAATGATATGATGTTGGTTAGCAACAATAAAAATGAGAGAATAACACTTTAGTCATTTACAACTTTTGTAATTACCCATCTAGTTTGGCCTCTAGCGAAAGATGCCTCACAATGGTATGATGTTGGCACCATTGCACTTAGTTAAGTCATTCCCACCACGCTAGTTCACGTAGGGGTTCAAGAATAGCCTCACAATGATATGATGTTGGCATTCTCGTTGCCTACCTAACCACATCATGTATGTACATATGGACTCCTCCTGAATGTAAGCACATACTTTGAACTTCCCCATGATAGGGTGAAGCCGGTGTATGAGTCACAAACGATTGGAGCCCACAACGGTGGAAGGCCTTTGAAGAGATGTTCAAAGCATCTCACCTATCAACACTACATCAATTTCATTTTAATCTTATTAAAAGAATTTGGGCCTATCACAACCATTGGTCCAAGTTTATATGAACTAGTAGTATATAATACTCCCACTATTTCAATGAAACAAGCGAGACTATATGGAACTACTAATGAATGCATAGTCCTCATATGGACTATATAGTCATTTTAGGTCTTAGGATGATTATGAACCGTTTGATTTGATCCAACATGAGCTTTGTGTTGGACCTTGGGTCTAAGGTAGGTAGTTGTTGATTTTAGTTACGCGTTTAATCGAATTAAACCATCATTTCCTATTGGGCGTTGGACCCAACTATTCCAATTTACATTCAAATCTAAACTACTTAACCCAAACATTCATAATGTAAAGCAGCCAATCACATAGCTCAATTATTGAGGCCTTGGTTCATAATCACCCCTTTCTTAATCAATCACGTTAACTAAGAAAGCCACATAAACACTTGGTTTTTGGATTCATAAAATTGATTTAAATGGAACTAAATGAAATGAAAATTCAATTCTCATTAAAGAGACAAAACCGTTTTGTTATCATCATAATTTGGGCCGAAAATGCAATGATCTCAACTATTGGGCCACAATGAAAAAACAATAACTTTTGGGGTCACTTTGTAAAAATTCAAAAGTCCACAACTTCATGTAATTACAACTAGAACCCAAAAATTTCAACAATTACAAAAATTCATTAAAGGAGTAAAACAAGTTGTCCTTTAGGGATTTTGGACCTTTATGTAAAAACGTAAATGTTTTGGCCAAAGTGCAAATGTGACAACCTGTTCCTAAAATTTCGTTTTTATTTATTTTAATCGAGGAAATTGACGAAAATGCATAGAAGCAAGGATTTTGACTTCTGTTGACCATCGTCTAGAGGAACGTATGACTTATTCTTTTAGCATATCCTCGTAGTACTCATTGGTATGAACGCATAGGCGAAAGCCGTTTGCGAGTCCAAATTATAACGGTATAGTTACAGACGTTTGATTTTGGGTTATTCAAAGTTTAGTTATAAATTATTTGAATTCCTACCTTGTGGGATGAGGACCAATTAGATTAGAGTACAAGGGACCAATCAAATAAAAAGGAACTAAGGATCAAGCAGCGAATGAGAAAATGGATTAAGGAAGGAAAGGAGGGAACAAAATCTCCCCTCTTTTTCGACCAGTGTACCCACGCCACCCAACCCGTTCGGCCAGGGTTATTCCAGCCAATTTCCACCCATTTTTCTGGTGATTCATGTCAAATTAACACTTAGAAAACACTCCATAACCTTCCCTCTACCACTTACAACCCAAAATTTATGGAGTTTGGCTTTGATTTGATGAAAACCGTACCCATGGGCACGATGAATCCGTGTCTTCGATCCTCTAAATCTGAATGATTTCAGCCAATTACTGCCACCATTAGACTCTCCTTGAGGTCTAGAACAAAGCCCAAACATTTTTTAGAGCGTCAGAGTTGCTTTGGAGTCGAATCAAGAACACCCAAATTCAAGGCTTTCCGACGAGTTTTGGTAAAATCAAGGCCTTTCTCGACCAAATTGGCCTTAGTCACAGGTATAAAAGCTGTTCTACTCATTGAGATCTTCATTCCTATAAAGTTTGGTAATTTTTGGAAATAGTTGGATTTTCTGGTGCGTCGGGGTGGCCGACTGCCACCCGCGGCGGCGCGTGCGATGACGCATGGCCAGGGGACTGTCGATGTTATTCTTAGGCTAAATTAGATGTCTTGGGTTCAGTCTGGTAATTGTATAACGTAGGTTGATCGTTTGGACTTAAATTCATTAAGATACGTTACTTGGTAAATATGTGAATCGACGATCTGACCGTTGGATCGTCACCGAACTTTAATACGTTATAATACGTAATGTTTAATAACCATAGGAACTTACGGATCGGGAATCTGATATATGAATCTTCCCAAATTGGATTTGTAAGTTCATAAAATAAAAGGTTAACCGCCACTTGGTTTTGGCAATTGGCGGAGATCCGACCGTTGGATCGTAATGGAACTTTAGGATGTTGTTCTAGAAGTATAATGTGGATCTTTAGAAGCAACAGATCAGAAATCCATGATGCAAATCTTCTGAATTGAATTACGTAGGGATGTGTTTTATGTAACTTATGTATTTTATAGGTATGAACTCTGAGATGTGATTTGATAATTGTTTGAGGCAACGATGATTCGTGATCTCTCGATATCCATGCTAGGGAGTTGTAGCGTAGACCTCAGGTGAGTGGGTCTTTTCCTTTCTATTGTGTGTGTGTATATATATATATATATATAATTATATATGATTGATAATTCCACTAACGGTTATAAAATTGATTATTACATATAATTACTGTGAATGCCTTGAAGTACTAATGCGAACTATGAATGGCTTGATCCCTTTTAGGGTACGTAAGCAGTCTAACGAGACGTTAGATGCAGCCATACCATAAATGAGACTAAATAATTGAGACAATAGCCTTGTTTAAGAAATTGTGCAATGTGAGGGACATTGGTGGAAAATGTGGGGTTTAACCTTATGACTTAGTGATTGGAAGTTGGTCATAAATCATTGTGTGAAGATCGAGAAATTGAATTAAAGAATTGTAAGTATTGATAGTTAGTTAAACTAGTGTCTAATTGGGCATATCGCCGACAATTATTCCTATAAATAAACAGTTCAAGAGTAGGGCGCTACAACTTATGCATTTTACGCCATATTATATATATATATATATATATATATATGTATATAATTGAAAATGCTATGACATGATTGAGCATTAGATTGCATCATGGTATATCCATATGTATATTACTTGCTCATAATTATTCTAAACGCTTTGAAGTCCAAAGGTGAATGCAGGAGACCCAGGTAAGTTTAGGTGAGTTTATGGTACTAGTTGGAATGATGAAATATGGATAAGTCATACAGGTCACTATAGGTGACTCCGACTTATCTGGTAGTGTTGATTGATGAGATATGAATAAGTCGTACAGGTCACTATAAGTGACTCGGACTTATATGCTAGTGTTGATTGATGAAATATGGATAAGTCGTACAGGTCACTATAGGTGACTCCGACTTGCATGCTAATATAGATTATTGAGCACATGATTATTTATATTACTGATGAGTTGTTGTGTCATGGTATATTCATGGAATTACTGTTGATATATTTTTAGTTCACATTGATATGTGATATGATTTTCTGGAAACTATACAGGTGTTGCATCGAGGGGTTATAACATTTTAGAAGGCTTATATTAAAATTTTTATTTCTAGGGCCACTCACCCTTGTTTTCTTTTCACCCTCCAGGTTTTACTAGTTAAGCATTCTTATCGTCGAGGATTCGTGGCAAATCTTAGTATTGGAGATTCTTTCGAGGGTACGATTCTTAATCCATTCTACTGTACTTACTTATGCTCTAACGTCACATGTGAAGTGGGTTCATTCCCGCTCACCAGTGCACTCTAGTATTTAGGCACTCTTAGTTCAAACTTATTCTTATTTTTCCACATCATCACACTTATGGCTTCATCACCTCCAGGTGTCAGCCAGCATAGTTCGATTCAGAGTCCTTGTGGACACTCCGGGTCGGGATGTGTCAGCAAATACACAAAAGTATCAAAATTTTATGTAATTACATAAAAGCCCCAAAAGTACCCCCACTAAGGGGTGGCCGGTTTTAGATAGTGTAAAGGGAGGGTGGTTTTGGTGAAAATTCAAAATTTTATAAAGTGTTGAAAAAGTGAAAGGTATAGGTTGAATAGTTGATTGGCATGCTTGAATAGTTTGATTGGTATGGGTTGTAAGATGTGGTAAGGTGTAGAATTTATCAAACAATAAAAATAAATAAAAATAAAAAAACGAAAACACCAATCATCCATCACCAATCAATAACAAACCAAAACTTTATGAAAAACATCAAACACATTGAATCAAAACACCAAACCTTTTGTTCTTGGTATGAACATCAAGAACAAAGTTAGAACATTGAAGAACACACATGAAAACTCATAAGAGCTCCATCAATGTTTTCACTCAATTCAAATTCAAAATTTACACTACTCAAAAGAGGGTTAAAATCCTAGAGTACTTAGGGGTTCCTAATGTCACTTTAAAAGACTTTTAACAAGTCAAACATGAACCCAAAAATCTAACCTTTGAATTTGGTTGAATTTCCCCACATACATGGCACCAAATTTTAGTTCCAATATTCATGCTTAAATGAACTACATCTACAACATTTAAGATGCCAAATTTTCAAGCAAAAATTATATTCAAAAGGCAAGAACAAAGCTTGTAACATTTACAACATTTAAATCACAAATCATGACAAACAAAAAACCCAAAAGGATTCACCATACACTAGACCTAGGCTCTGATACCACTTGAAGGAAAAATTAGTCCTAGCTAAGAACATGTGAGAACACTTGAACACATAAGCAAACTAATAACACTTTAAAGTAGGCGTGCATTCAAAACCAATTCTAAAATCCATGACTTTCAAAGCCTAGTGAATGGTGAACCAAAAGACTCTTTAACAAATTAAAGAGAAGAGAGAGTTTGAGTTTCATTACCCTTGAAGCTCATCCTCGTTTACACAAGGGATTCACCCAAGTGGAGGGCCTTCAAGTCACCTTCTTTGCTCCTTGGATGGTTGCTTCTTTGCTTCTCCTTTGCTGCTTGAAGATTTGAGGAGAGGAACTCCAAGAACACCAAAAGTTTGGTGTCTCTAAGTCTTCGATGAGGTGTGAAGATGAAATGGATGACTTAAAGGAAGGAAGATTGCTAGCTATTTTTCTCTAAGTGTAGCCGGCCTCTTTGGACAACAAAGAGAGAAAGATTTTGCTTTTTTTCCTCAAACCCTTGATGTGGTAAAGCTATAAAGTTCTTTTTATAGCACCACATGTTGAAAATGTGCCCTAAAACCAATCATATGATGATACTTTACGAACATTTCACATGTTAAACTAATCTAGTTTAATATCAAGGGCAAAGATTATTATTTTAAGCCGTCTTATATAAATGTTATATGCTTAAACGATAAGTCCAAGGAATATGTAATCAGGAGAATGTAATTTGAACAAGTTAGATTAATGATACCATTCTCTTTCGTATACATATCCTAAACGTTCCTGATCATAGGATTGCCAATTGGGCATTGACAGTCCGTTAAGATCAGTACGTGTTGTGTCTTCACTCAGGGAGAGTGACTGGTCTCGAGTCATTGGTGTGATTGACACCAAGACAAGCATGTAGGTGCTCAATAGCGAATGAGTTCACTGAACATGATCAACGAGGAGTTCTCATACTCATGTCACATGAGAACTCATGGTTGAGATAATGCAAAGTAACCCTTTGACCTGAGGCATCATAGTTGTCTTGTGGTTAGGTCCTTGATCTTTGACTATGTCAAAGTCACTCCATCAGAGGGTGTCCACGGCATAGTTAAGGTTAAGCCACTTAGCCATGGAGGCAAGTGAATGCGCAACAAGGAATCTCTAACCTTCAAACTGTTTGAGGGAGAATACTTTATGATATGATTAAGAATCTTTGGCAAGAGTATGAATGAGATTTAGGAAGTGGTTCCAAATCACATTCAAGGTAATCATATAAGTAAATGAATCACATTGGATAGTAGACATGAATAAACTATCAATCCAAACAATGTGGTCAAGAGTATTGTATTAGAGAAAGACCGTATTGCATTGTAATCCTAAACTGAATAGGTTATCCACCTCTTCTGATTAGCTTGGGTAACCATGACATACTGCTAGGTGTCACTCATGGTTTGTGGAAGCCCTAAACGTGTATAATCACTAAAGGGAGAATTGAAAGTAAGTTTCAATTCACAATCGATTTGAAAGAGTTCTAATCGCCCACTGCCTCACTAAAAGGAACCTAATGGATCGTACACCGTGTAAGGCAGAGATTGAAGAAACAACGGAGATGAGCAAGGATAATTAAATGGTTTAATTATTTATGGCAAGGATTAATTAATATGTTAATTAATCAAACGAATAAAGTTCGTTAAAAGACCATGGGTTAGTTTTGGGCCTTAAGGCCCAATGGGCTTCAAACGTCAAGCCCATTGACTTAACTTGTATGACAACTTAATGACTAATAATTCACAAAGGCCCAAAAAGCCCAAAAAAACCCTATGGCCGGCCATAATAAGAGTGGAGTGGGTTTTGGACTTATTACAAGTTTGCCACTCCAATGAAGGTAGGTATAAATATGACTTTATAGCTATTTCTTCATTAGGGTTTCTTTTAGAGAAAAGATAAGAACACAATGTCTCTCCTTTTCTCTCTAGGAGGTCGGCCCCCTTGGAGGAGATTAGCTAGCAATTTCTCATCCTCCAAGGTCACTCACTTCTTTTTAAAGTCTCTCCTTGGAGAATCTTTTCTACCATCCTCCTCCAAGAAATCAATGGATCTAAGAAGCAAGGAATGAAGGCCCTCTCCTTGGGTGATTAGCCTTTTCTTATGCAAAGAGGAATCAACAAAGGTATAAAATCTCTCAACTCACTTTGTTCTTGAGTTGAGTCTTGGTTCACCTAACTACTAAGCTTTGAATTTCATGGGTAATGTTTTGTTTTTGAGTGCATACAAGCATGATTCCACCTTTAATTGTTAATTGCATGCCATAGATGTTGCTCAAATGAACATGTTTTCACAAAATTTCCTTCAAGTGGTATTAGAGCCTAGGTCTAGTAGTCGGTGAATCCTTTTGGGTTTTGTAGTTCATAGTCTTTGATTTGAATGTTGTACTTGTTACAAGCTTTATTCTTGCTTCTTTGAATGTAAATTTTGTTAGAAAATTTGCCATCTCAAATGTTGTAGATGTAGCTCATATGAGCATGAATTTTGGAGCTAAAATTTGGTGCCATGGTTTTGGGGAAATTCGGCCAAATCCAAAGGATGGATTTTTGGGTTCATGATTGGCTTGTTAAAAGTGTTTTAAAGTGACTTTTGGAACCCCTAAGTACCCTAGGATGTTAACCCCATTTTGAGTAGTGAAATTTTGATTTTTTTATGAGTGAAAATATTCATGGAACTCTTATGGGTTTTCATGGATGTTCTTCATTGTTCTTGATGTTCGTACCAAGAACAAAAAGTTTGGTGCTTTGATTCAAAGTTTTGGTTGATTTCATAAAGTCTTTGTTTTGTGTTGGTTGGTGTGACTTTTCTATTAGTAAGACATTTATTTTAAAAGGTGATTGAAATGTTGATAGAGTGTTTGAATTTATGTACATAATTGATATTTTTCTTACACACATGATTCCCACCAACCCAATTCCACTTGCATGGCTTTATGACTCTGTTGAAAAATTTTCAAAATTTTATGGCTTCACTCTCACCAAAACCGGCCACCTTACAAGTACGGTACTTTTGGGGCTTTTATGCAATTACATAAAGTTTTGATACTTTTGTGTATTTGTAGTTTGACCCAAAAGTTTGCGTTTTTACGTAAAGTCCCAAAATCACTAAAGGACAAATTGTTTTGTTCCTTTAATGAAGTTTTACAATTTGTTGAAATTTTTGGGTTCTAGTTGTAATTACATGATGGACTTTTGTGTTTTTACAAAATGACCTCAAAAGTTTATGTTTTGCAACATAGCCCAAAAGTTGAGGTTGTTGCATTTTGGCCCAAATTAGGTTGAGAACAAAATGGTTTTGTCGCTTTAAATGAGAATTGGATTTTCATTTCATTTAGCTCCATTTAAATCAATTCTATGGATACAAAAACCAAATGACAATGTTGCATTCAAGTTTAATTAGTTATAGCGTTAATTAATTAAAGGGTGATTATGAACCTAAGCCTACGATAATTGAGCTATATGAAAGGCCGTCTCAAATTTGTTTGAACCATGGGAATGTGTAGATTAGATTTTGGTTGTAATTTGATATGACCAAATGTTGTAAAAGAGCATAAGCTCTTCTTTACTTTGAAGTACTGCTTTTCTTGTTTTATTTGATATGCATGAAATTGGAGTAGTTGGGTCCCACGGCCAATAGGAAAAACATGCCTTAATATGATTAAACGCGTAATTAAAATCAATCACCATCCCTAGACCGAGATTCAACACTAGGCTCGTGTTGGATCTAATCAAAGGTTCATAGTCATTCTAAGGCCCTAAGGCAACTATATAGTCCATCAATGAATGCAAACCTTATGTTAGTAGTACCATATACTCTTGCTTTAAAAACCGTTTTACAAGCTTAGTGGGAGTATTATATACTACTAAATCAATCACATGGACCAATAGTTGTAATAGGACCAAATTGTTTTAATAAGATTAAAATGTATGTTTTTATATGATGAGACCTAAAACCCTCAACCAAACCATTATTAAGTTGATAAGCGTGAGAGTGCTTTGAACACTCTTTCGTGGCCTTCCACCGTGGTAGGCTCCAATCGTTTGTGACTCGTACACCGACTTCACCCTATCATGGGGGAGTACAAAGTGCGTGCTTACACTCAGGAGGAGTCCTATACGGATACATGATGTTGTGAAGGTAGGCAACGAGAATGATCAACATCATATCATTGTGAGGTTGTTCTTGAACCCCTACCCGAACTTGCATGGTGGGAATGACTTAACTAAGTGCAATGGAGCCAACATCATATCATTGTGAGGCTTCATTCCCTAGAGGCCAAATAAGATGGGTACTTGCAAGAGATGCAAATGAGTAAGTATACTCTCTCATTATTATTGATGCTAGCCAACATCATATCATTGTGAAGTGGGCTTGGTAATAGTGAGCCTCCCATACCCTACTAAGAGTTTCCTCCAAAACTCTCGAATTCCAATGAGGGATATGGAATTTGCCAAAAATAGTGGGTGGTGCTATTTGATTTAAAGACCCGAATCAAATGGCTGAAAATCAATCAATTTATATTCGTTATGTATTTGTTTACCGATATATTTGCAAACGCTATCCAAAACTTGACAAAGAAAAGCCGAATGCTTTAGTTTCCGGACTTGGTACCACAATCCCAAAGATTGTCTTAAATGGATTGTATATGTACCTAAGTAGTCTCATCCTCACAATCTTCCTATTGATAATGTATCATTGGAAGAACATGTTAGATATGTCTATCATAAAGAGGACAACACTTTTAATGTCATAATTCTTCAATTACAAATTGTTGTATGAAGAAATAAGAGTTGCTTTGAACAACCCTTAGCTAACGCAAATATTCGTGCTTGTTTCTTTGTTAAATGAACAAAGAACTTGAGAAGAAAGCACAATGGCATGGACACTTTATGTGCCATGATTCTTCACTTACAAATTGTTGTATGAAGAAATGAGAGTTGCCTTGAACAACTCTTGAAAGTTTATAATTATGTGTAGAACATAATGGTTGGTTGACAAAAATAGTCCATAAACATGGACTTATGATGATTTTGAATCATTGAGTGTTGAAGTGTTAAACCACTTCTAGAGACGGAAACTAGGCAAGGACTTCACCTTTCTGTCCCTATCCAAATGGTTCACTAAGTTTATTGTAAACTATATAGTGAACAATAACCACACGCTCTCCAAATTGTTTGATGTATATAGCACAATTGAAATAAGTTTCAAGAGAGATAGTGGGAGTTTAGGGACCATGACTATTGTAGTCAAAGGAGAAGTCACATGAAGAAGGGGAAATAACTCCAAGGGAACAAACTTTCTTTATGAAAGGATGGACATTGGAAAGGGTATTTGCAAGAAATGTCTTGCAAGTGTCAAGAACACACCTTTCGAAGGAGTTGTAAATTGTTCTTGAAAAGTTCAAAACAGTTGGTTCTTCTACTTGAATGCTTGATTCCGTATTAGTAACAATGTTTTACAATCGTTGAAAAAGTGTGGCTAATAAGAAGTAGAAGATTAATGAGAGAAGAGAAATTACTTCACATTCGGAATGTGAATAAAATATAGATCTCTGCGAAAGCAGATTGTACTAACTTCCTCATATGAACTACCAAAGAAATTGGAAAAACCAAAAATTGTCTTTACATTCCAATTTTAAGGAACTTAATTCCGTCACTATAAGAGATGGATGAATGTTTTGTTTGACAAAACGTTGTTCTTTTTTAATGAATGATTAAATTATTGTAATCTAATTGATTATCTCTATAGTAGAGATGATATGGTAGTATTAACTGTTTAGAATATAACGATGCTTAAAACCCAAAAGGTTGCAAGGTAGTGACTAATCCCAACTGAGTTGTGATACCTCTAAAACATAAATTATGAGTTGGTCATAGATGGATGCTTTGGATCATTAGATCCGGATCCAATGCCTTCTTGTTAAAATTGTATAGAGGCAAAATGTTTGAATCTTTATTCTTTTGGAAAGGAAGAAAGATTCACAAAGTTGTTGAGGTTAATTCACTTATATGTTAGTGGCACTTGTCCACAACATAATATTACTCATGTTGTATGACATTCACCGAAGATCGCTCTCGGTTGGACTATCATTTATTTTGAATAAACACAAGTCCGAATACTTTGCAAAAGGTTTCAAAGAATTCAAGAAATGTAAGTTGATGAGTAAGATGTCTAAAGTATTTACCTCCTTAGATTTGATCCAAGGAAAGGTAACACTTTAGAACAGTTTCCTTGAAAGATATCAAGAAAAGAAGCGTCATAAGATAATGGATTTCTCCATTAAGAGAAGAACGAACTCAAATAAGATTTAGTTCGTTAGATGTTATCAATTGCCCATATATAGGATATATACTTCTAAAACAATATGATTGTCAATTAGAAGATCTTCCAAAATTTTCATGACTCCATAGGATGTAGTTGGAAAGAAAGACAAATCTTAATCATGTTAAGATTAGGGGTTGTGTGCTAATAAGCAATATTTGTTTGAGAATTATCTTGTGGATATCCTTAAATTAACCTTTGGATATCACTTCTATAAACCAACTAACAAATGTTGTTTTGTTGGGTAGTTCATTGTAATCCTACAATATGATTTGCCTAAGCGCAAATGAACGAGAGATAGAACTCAAAGAATGGGTTCTTTGAGAGACAAGATGATAATCAACAAAATATAACAACCTAGTTCCTATACCACAAGCTCCAAGGTAGTCGAGAAGGATTTATAAACTGTCTCAGTTGAATGGTTTGAACTTTATGATTATATTATAGAGTTACACCTCTTAATTCGAAAGAAATAAGAATGAAAATCCTTATGACTACATTGAGTGTATATACAACATATACTCAAGGAAATGGTAAAGTACCATTTGAACCGAAATAATGAAACCTTTATCGCTAATTGGTAGCTTAAGGTGACTACAATCAAAGAGATTGGTTGACTTTGAAGAAACCATCTTTGATGTAGTCTTGGTTTCAATTAATTCCAAGATTGCTAGCTACAACTAAATGGTGATTCAATGTTTGGACATAATATGGGTTTCCGAAACCATTATTAAGATAGTCTTGATAATATATGTCTAAAACTATGAATCACAAGACATGTAAGTTGTAGAGATCCATCCATCATGAATCTTAGCAATCTAGTGGGAGTTAATGAGAGAAAGATCAAATCGTTTGATTTCTCACAAAAGATGTAAATAAATCTTTTGTTTACTAGGTTTACAAAAGATGAGTGGGAGTTAATCATGTTCCTAAATTTGAATATATATACACATATATGATATATTAATTTTGGAAATGAAAAGGAATACTTCTTCGTTAAAGTTATGACTTTAAACATTCTATAAAGATAGAATGGATATGGGAGACATAGTCTATATTCATGGCATGGAAATCTACAATGATAGATTTCATGATATAATTGGATTATATCAATCCCTAATAATAGACAAAAGATGCTAGGAAGTTTCTCATATGATGATAAACTTCAATCAGAAGAACCACTCTAGTGAGACTAGGAGGTAGCTCTTCTCGAAGGGAACATACCCTTTGACTCCCAAAGAAATAATGTGTAAATAGAATCCTTTATGCATACGTAGAAAGGTGATTTATGTATTTCATATTGTATGAAAAACGTTGATATGAGTTGTACCAAGATCGATACAAGACGATATCAATGCAAACCCAGGATTAGAACCATGGCAACTCTCAAGTGAATCCTTAAGTATTTGAGAAATAATAAAGGATAGATTCCTCAAGAATGAGGAAGAATTAGAGTAACGTAATGGAAGCGTAAATGTATTAGATTATGAATCTAATCCATCATTGGATGTTTCTTCATTATGAATGAAGAGATAATCAGATATCTTTTATTATGACTAAAGAGATATTTGGATGGAAACATTAAAAGTAATGAATTTAATGTGTTCCATTGTGAATGCAAATATATTGCCATATAAAAGCTTACAACAATGTTGTTTGGATGAGAAAGTTCATTCATGAACTCTCTATTCGGTTCCAACCAGAAAGTGTCTCTAGTGTACCGACACTACGACACTAATGGGGCGATAGCTCAAGCCAGGGAATCAAGGTCTCATCAAGATCCGAACTCAAATGAGAGATTGAACCACATGATTGAGAATCATGTATAATGGTGACGTCGTTATTCTCAAGGTTGCTTCTATGGATAACATATAGATATCCATTGTCTAGGCCTACTACTTAGCCATTTTTTAAATGACTACAGAGGAGGTATCATCACTGATGACCAAGCTGATTGGCTCTAGTGCAAGTGGGAGATTGTTGGAAATGTGCCCTAAAACCAATCATATGATGATACTTTACGGACATTGAAGGAAGATTTATGAAAAACATGTTCATTTGAATAACATCATATAGCATGCAATTAACAATAAAAGGCGGAATCGTGCTTTCATGCATTCAAAAACAAAACATTAACCAAGAAATTCAAAGCCTAGTAGATTGGTGAACCAAGACTCAACTCAAAACATAGTGAGTTGAAATTTATACCTTTGTAGATTCCTCTTTGCATAAGCAAAGGCTAATCACCCAAAGATAGGGCCTTCATTCCTTGCATCTAAAATCTATGGATTTGGATGGATGAAAAGGTTTCTCCAAGTTCCCAAAATTGAGAACCTCTAAGTCTCCACACCAAGGAGAGATTGGAGAAGAAAATGAGTGACCTTGGAGTAGTTGTATGGCTAGATACACCCTCCAAGGGGCCGGCCTCTTTAGAGAGAAATGGAGAGACATGTTCTCTTCAATTTTCTCCAAAACAAAACCTTAATGAATTTTGGCTATAAAGTCATATTTATACCTTAATTCATTGGAATGGCAAACTTGTAAATAAGTCCAAAACCCACTCCAAAAGCATCATGGCCGGCCTTGGGGTTTCATTGGCCTTTTAGGCCTTTGTGAATCATTATTCATTAAGTTGTCATACAACTTAAGTCAATGGGCTTGACGTTTGAAGCCCATTGGGTCTTAAGGTCCAAAACTATCCCGAGGTCTTTAACGAACTTATTCGTTTGATTAATTAACATATTAATTAATCCTTGCCATAAATAATTAAACCATTTAATTATTCTTACTCATCTCCATTGTTTCTTCAATCTCCACCTTACACGGTGTACGATCCATTAGGTTCCTTTTAACGAGGCAGTGGGCGATTAAAACCATTTTACATCGATTGTGAATTGAAACTTACTTTCAATTCTCCCTTTAGTGATTACACACGTTTAGGGCTTCCACAAACCATGAGTGACACCTAGCAGCATATCATGGTTACCCAAGCTAATCAGAAGTGGTGGAGAACCTATTCAGGTTAGGATTACAAATGCAATACGGTCTTTCTCTAATACAATACTCTTGAACACATTGTTTGGTTTGATAGTTTATTTATTCATGTCTACTATCCAATGTGATTCGTGTGCTTATATGATTACCTTGAATGTGATTTGGAACGACTTCCTAAATCTCATTCATACTCTGATCAGAGATTTTAATCATATCATAGAGTATTCTCCCTCAAACAGTTTGAAGGTTAGAGATCCTTTGTTGTGCATTCATATGCCTACATGATTAGATAGCTTGACCCCAACAATGCTGGGGACACTCCAATGGAATGCTATTTAACATGATCAAAGATCAAGGACCTAACCATTAGACATCTATGATGCCTCAGTTCAAAGGACTACTTTGCATTATCCCAACCATGAGTTCTCATGTGACATGAGTATGAGAACTCCTCGTTGATCGTGTTCAGTGGACTCATTCGCTATTGAGCACCTACATGCTTGTCTTGATGTCACACACACCAATGACTCGAGACTAGTCACTCTCACTAAGAGAAGACATAGCATGTACTGATCTTAACGGATTGTCAATGCCCAATTGGCAACCTATGATCAGGAACGTTTAGGATGTGTCTACGAAAGAATGGTCTCATGAATCTAACTTCTTTAGATTGTATTCTCCCAATCACATATTCCTTGGACTTTATCGTTTAAGCATATAACATTTATATGAGACGGCTCAAACAATAATCTTTGCCCTTTATATTTAAACTAGATTAGTTTAACATATGAAATGTCCGTAAAGTATCATCATATGATTGGCTTTAGGGCACATTTCCAACAATCTCCCACTTGTACTAGAGCCAATCAGCTTAGTCATCTGTGATGATACCTCTTCTGTAGTCATTTCATAAATGGCTGAGTTGTAGGCCTAGGCAATGGATATCTATATGTTATCCATAGAAGCAACCTTGAGAATATCGACGTCACCATTATACATGATTCTCAATCATGTGGTTCAGTCTCTCATATGAGTTCGGATCTTGATGAGACCTTGATTCCCTGGCTTGAGCTATCGCCCCATTAGTGTCATAGTGTCGGTACACTAGTTACACTTTCTGGTTGGAATCGAATAGAGAGTTCATGAATGAACTTTCTCATCCAAACAACATTGTTGTAAGCTTCAATATGGCAATATATTTTGCATTCATAATGGAACACACTAAAGTATTTCTTTAATGTTTCCATCCAAATATCTCTTTAGTCATAATAAAGAGATATCTGTTTATCTCTTCATTCATAATGAAGAAACATCCAATGATGGATTAGATTCATAATCTAATACATTTACGCTTCCATTACGTTACTCTAATTCTTCCTCAATCTTTGAGGAATCTATCCTTTTGTATTTCTTAAATACTTAAGGATTCACTTGACAGTTGCCATGGTTCTGATCCTGGGCTTGCACTGATATCGTCTTGTACCATTCTAGGTACAACTCATATCAACGTTTTTCATACGATATGAAATACGTAAATCACCTTTCTGCGTATGCATAAAGGATTCTATTTATGCATTAGTTCTTTGGGAGTCAAAGGGTACGTTCCCTTTGAGAAGGGCAACTTCATAGTCTCACTAGAGTTGTCTTTTGATTTGTAGTTTGTCATCATATGAGAAACTTCCTAGCATCTCTTGTCTATTATTAGGGATTGATATAATCAAATTATATCTTGAAATCTATCAATATATATTTCCATCCCATGTATATAGACTATATCTCCCATATACATTCCATCTTTATAGAATGTTTAAAGTCATAACTTTAACAATGAAGTATTCTTTTCATTTCCAAACTTAATATATCATATATATATTTAAATTTTTAGGAACATGATTAACTCCCACTAATCTTTTGTAAACCTAGTAAACAAAAGATTCATTTACATCTTTATGAGAAATCAAACGATTTGATCTTTCTCTCATAAGACGCTTATGAATCCCACTAGCTTGTTTAAGATTCATGATGGATGGATCTCTACAACTTACATGTCTTGTGATTCATAGTTTTAGACATATATTATCATGACTATCTTAATAATGGTTTCGGAAACCCATATTATGTCCAAACATTGAATCACCATTTAGTTGTAGCTAGCAATCTTTGAATTAATTGAAACCAAGACTACGTCAAAAAATGGTTCCTTCAAAGTCAACCATTCTCTTTGATTGTAGTCACCTTAAGCTACCAATTAGCTATGAAGGTTTCATTATTTCGGGTCAAATGGTACTTTACCATTTCCTTGAGTATATATCGTATATACACTCAATGTAGTCATAAGGATTTTCTTTCTTATTTCTTTCAAATCAAGAGGTGTAACTCTATGACATAGTCATAAAGTTCAAACCATTCAACTGAGACGGTTTATAAATCCTTCTTGACTACCTTGAAGCTTGTGGTATAGGAACTAGGTTGTTATATTTGTTGATTATCATCTTGTCTCTCAAAGAACCCATTCTTTGAGTTCTATCTTTCGTTCATTGCTCTATCTTAGGCAAATCATATTGTAGGATTACAATGAACTACCCAACAAACAACATTTGTTAGTTGGTTTATAGAAGTGATATCCAAAGGTTAATTTAAGGATATCCACAAGATAATTCTCAAACAAATATTGCTTGTTAGCACACAACCCCAAATCTTAACATGATTAAGATTTGTCTTTCTTTCTAACTACATCCTACGGAGTCATGAAAACTTTGGAAGATCTTCTAATTGACAATCATATTGTTTTTAGAAGTATATATCCTATATATGGGTAATTGATAATATCCAACGAACCAAATCTTATTCAAGTTCGTTCTTCTCCTTATGGAGAAATCTATTATCATATGATGCTTCTTTCCTTGATATCTTTCAAGAAAACTATTCTAAAGTGTTACCATTCCTTGGATCAAATCTAAGGATGTAAATACTTTAGACGTCTTACTCATCAACTTACATTTCTTGAATTCTCTGAAACCTTTTGCGAAGTATTCGGACTTGTGTTTATTTAAAATAAACTATAGTCCAACCGAGGGTGATCTTCGGTGAATGTCATACAACATGAGTAGTATTATGTTGTGGACAAGTGCCACTAACATCTAAGTGAATTAACCTCAACAACTTTGTGATTCCTTATTCTTTCCAAAAGAATAAAGATTCAAACATTTTGCCTCTATACAATTTTAACAAGAAGGCATTGGATCCGGATCTAACGATCCAAAGTATCCATCTATGACTAACTCGTAATTTATGTTTTTAGAGGTATCACAACTTTAGTTGGGATTAGTCACTCCCTTGCAACCTTTTGGGTTTTAAGTATCGTTGTATTCTAAACAGTTAACACTACCATATCATCTCTACTATAGAGACAATCAATTAGATTACTATAATCCAATCATTCATTAATAAAGAACAATGTTTTGTCAAACAAAACATTTATCCATTTCACATAGTGACGGAATTTAGTTCCTTAAAATTGGAATATAAAGACAATCTTTGGTTTTTCCAATTTCTTTGGTAGTTCATATGAGGAAGTAAGTACCATCTGCTTTCGCAGAGATTTATATTTTATTCATGTTCCGAATGTGAAGTACTTTCTCTTCTCTCATTAATCTTCTACTTCTTATTAGCCACACTTTTACAACGATTGTAAAACATAGTTACTAATACGGAATCAAGCATTCAAGTAGAAGAACCAACTGTTTTGAACTATTCAAGAACAATTTACAACACCTTCGAAAGGTGTGTTCTTGACACTTGCAAGACATTTCTTGCAAATACCCCTTCCAATGTCCATCATTTCATAAAAAAAGTTTGTTCCCTTGGAGTTAATTTTATCTTCTTCATTTGACTTCTCCCTTGACTACAATAGTCATGGTCCCTAAACTCCCACTATCTCTCTTGAAACTTATTTCAATTGTGTTATACACATCAAACAATTTGGAGAGCATGTGTTTATTGTTCACTACATAGTTTACAATAAACTTAGTGAACCATTTGGATAGGGACACAAAGGTGAAGTCCTTGCCTAGTTCCCGTCTCTAGAAGTGTTTTAACACTTCAACACTCAATGATTCAAAATCATCATAAGTCCATGTTTATGGACTATTTTTGTCAACCAACCATTATGTTCTAAACATAATTACAAACTTTCAAGAGTTGTTTAAGGCAACTCTAATTTCTTCATACAACAATTTGTAAGTGAAGAATCATGGCACATTAAGTGTCCATGCCTTTGTGCTTTCTTCTTAAGTTCCTTGTTCATGTAACAAAGAAACAAGCACTAAGTGTTTGTATTGACTAAGGGTTGTTCAAAACAACTCATTATTTCTTCATACAACGATTTGTAAGTGAAGAACTAATAACACTAAAAGTGTCCTTTTCTTTATGCTAATCTTCGTAAGTTCCTTTGTTCATTTAACAAAGGATTAAGCATTGGTTGTTTGTGTTGTCTTCTTCATGATAGACTTTTCTAACATGTTCTTCCAATGATACATTATCATTAGGAAGATTGTGAGGATGAGACTATTTAGATACATATACAATCCATTTAAGACATTCTTTGGGATTGTGGTACCAAGTCTGGAAACTAAAACATTTGGTTTTTATTTGTCAAGTGTTGGATAGCGTTTGCAAATATATTGGTAAACAAATACATAACGAATATAAATTGATTGATTTTAAGCCATTTGATTCGGGTCTTTAAATCAAATAGCACCACCCACTATTTTTGGCAAATTCCATATCCCTCATTGGAATTCGAGAGTTTTGGATGAAACTCTTAGTAGGGTATGGGAGACTCACTACTACCAAGCCCACCTCACAATGATATGATGTTGGCTAGCATAAATAATAATGAGAGAGTACACTTACTCATTTGCATCTCTTGCAAGTACCCATCAATTTGGCCTCTAGAAAATGGCACCTCACAATGATATGATGTCGGCTCCATTTCTCTTAGTTAAGTCATTCCCACCATGCTTAGTTCGTGAAGGGGTTCAAGAATAGCCTCACGATGATACGATGTCGGCCATCCTCGTTGCCTACACCAACCTCATCATATGTTTATGGATTCCTCTTGAGTATAAGCATGCACTTTGTACTCCCCCATGATAGGGTGAAGCCGGTGTACAAGTCATAAACGATTGGATCCCACCACGGTGGAAGGCCACGAAAGAGTGTTCCAAGCACTCTCACGCTTATCAACTTAATAATCGTTTGGTTTTAGGGTTTTAGGTCTCATCACATATAAATATTCATTTTAATCTTTATTAAAACAATTTTGGTCCTATTACAACTATTGGTCCATTGGATTGAATTTAGTTGTATATAATACTCCCACTATGCTTATAAAACGGTTTTTTAAAGCAAGAGTATATGATACTACTAACATAAGGTTTGCATTCATTTAATGGACTATATAGTTGCCTTAGGGCCTTAGGATGACTATGAACCTTTGTGTAGATTCAACACGAGCCTAGTGTTGAATCTCGGACTAGGGATGGTGATTGATTTTAGTTACGCGTTTAATCAGATTAAGACGTGTTGTTCCTAGGGGCGTTGGACCCTCTACTCCATTTTCATGCATATCAAATAAAACAAGAAAATGAGTACTTTAAAGTAAAGATGAGCTTATGCTCTTTACAACAATTGATCAAAATAAATTACTTTAAAGTAAAGAAGAGCTTATGCTCTTTTACAACATTTGATCAAATCAAATTACAACCAAAATTAATCTACACATTCCCATGGTTCAAACAAATTTGAAACGGCTTTTCACATAGCTCAATTATCGTAGGCTTAGGTTCATAATCACCCTTTAATTAATTAACACTTTAACTAATTAAATTGAATGCAACATTTTCATTTGGTTTTTGTATCCATAAAATTGATTTAAATGGAGCTAAATGAAATGAAAATCCAATTCTCATTTAAAGAGACAAAACAATTTTGTTCTCAACCTAATTTGGGCCATCAAGCAATAACCACAACTTATTTGGGCCATAAAGCAATTAACCTCAACTTTTTGGGCTATATTGCAAAACTTTTGGGGTCACTTTGTAAAGACACAAAAGTCCACTACTTCATGTAATTACACTAGAACCCAAAATTTAATCAATGCAAAAACTTCATTAAAGGAGCAAAACAATTTGTCCTTTAGCGTTTTTGGACCTTAACGTAAAAACGTAAACTTTTGGGTCAAAATACAAATACACAAAAGTATCAAAACTTTATGTAATTGCATAAAAGCCCCAAAAATACCCTATTTTAATAGGGTGGCCGGTTTTAGGGAGAAAATAGGAGTGGAGATAAGTCCACAAAAATTTGGAAATTTTTTCAACAATTTCATAAAGCCTTGCAAGTGAAATTTGTGACATAAATTCATGCAAGTGATGTGTGTGTAAGAGAAGTACTTCTTACACACCTATCACCATTTCCATCACCTTACACAATTTCTATCACATTAAAACATTTGATAAAGCACAAAACAAAGACTTTATGAAATAAATCAAAACTTTGAATCAAAACACCAAACTTTATGTTCTTGGCAAAAATGTCAAGAACAATGAAGAACACTCATGAAAAACTCAAAAAATTTCCATGAATATTTTTCATCCAAAAACATCCCAAAACCATTTTAACTTAAGGGAAATAACATATAACCAAACTATCACCATTTCCATCACCATTTCCATTTCCATCACCTTACACAATTTCTATCACATTAAACCATTTGATAAAGCAGAAAACAAAGACTTTATGAAATAAATCAAAACTTTGAATCAAAACACCAAACTTTATGTTCTTGGCAAAAATGTCAAGAACAATGAAGAACACTCATGAAAAACTCAAAAAATTTCCATGAACATTTTTCATCCAAAAACATCCCAAAACCATTTTAACTTAAGGGAAATAACATATAACCAAACTAGGGTACATAGGGGTTCCAAAAGTCACTTGAAAAACATTTTAACAAGTCAAACAAGAACCCAAAAATCCACCCTTTGGATTTGGCTGAAAATTCCCAAAGTCATGGCACCAAATTTTAGCTCCAATATTCATTTTCATATGAACTACATCTACAATATTTGAGATGGCAAATTTTCTAACAAAATTTACATTCAAAGAAACAAGAATAAAGCTTGTAACATGTTACAACTTTTAAATCAAAACTATGAACTACAAAACCCAAAAGGATTCACCAACTACTAGACCTAGGCTCTGATACCACTTGAAGGAAGATTTGTGAAAAACATGTTCATTTGAATAACATCATATAGCATGCAATTAACAATAAAAGGCGGAATCATGCTTTCATGCATTCAAAAACAAAACATTAACCAAGAAATTCAAAGCCTAGTAGATTGGTGAACCAAGACTCAACTCAAAACATAGTGAGTTGAAATTTATACCTTTGTAGATTCCTCTTTGCATAAGCAAAGGCTAATCACCCAAAGAGAGGGCCTTCATTCCTTGCATCTAAAATCTATGGATTTGGATGGATGAAAAGGTTTCTCCAAGTTCCTAAAATTGAGAACCTCTAAGTCTCCACACCAAGGAGAGATTGGAGAAGAAAATGAGTGACCTTGGAGTAGTTGTATGGCTAGATACACCCTCCAAGGGGCCGGCCTCTTTAGAGAGAAATGGAGAGACATGTTCTCTTCAATTTTCTCCAAAACAAAACCTTAATGAATTTTGGCTATAAAGTCATATTTATACCTTAATTCATTGGAGTGGCAAACTTGTAAATAATGAAGGGAAATCTATGAGATTCTAGAATGGGATTTCTAAATGACTATCATGCATATACAAATCAAATTTAATATACGAAAGCAGCGGAAGCATTTATAACATATTATCAAAGCTATAGTCATGCAAATCCCCTTCAAGGTTCATAGGTTTATATATAATGCATCAAAACATTTTAAAGAGAAGAACAAAGTGAAGGTTTAGTCTTATACCTCTTGATCTAGACTTCAGACCAAGGATGGACCACCTCCAAGCCCTTTGTTCCTTGAACTCCTTGAGCCTAGCTTCCCTCCTTGCCTCCTCCACTTTGTTAGAATGAGTGCTCCTAGGTTCTCTTCAAGTTTCCAAAGTAGGAAACCTCTAAAGATCCTCACCCACTAGTGTAGTGAGAAGGATGAAGGAATAACCAAAAGGGTGTAAGATATGTTAGTAAAAACACCCCTAAGGTGGCCGGCCTTTGTAGTGTTAGAGAGCTATTTTTCTTTTGCCTCTTTGTTTTTTTAACACTTCAAAAACCCTAATGAACAATATCTCTATAAAGTTCTTTATATAGACAAAAGAAAACCTAGTCAACAACTTGACTAAATATCTCACCCTATCCTACCTAAAGTGGCCGGCCCTCTTTGTGTTGTTTGGGCTTTGGGCTTTCATTTATTTCAAGTCATCTAATGCTTGAATAAAAGCCCAATGGGTTTAGGCCCAATGGGCCCAATTAAACCCGAACGTTTATTTAAGCCCAAAACGATCTTTATCGCTTTTATGATTTCTTTAGACTTTCTAAATTAATCACAACACTTAATTAATCCAATTAATTGTTTCCATCATTCATTAATTACTCACTACAATAGTGTATTGGTGAACAATCTTTTAGGTTCTAATTAGCAAGGCAGTGAGGTGATTGGCACCAATCCAATATTTAATTCAATCACTTAGTGAATTGAAACTTCATTTTAATTCACCTTCTTCTTTGATGACTACATTTAATCATCTAGAAGAACTCACAAGCTATGAGTAACATCTAACCATATGTCATAGCTACCCAAGCTAATGTAGAAGTTTATTCGGAGAACCTATTCCATTGGAATTACAATGTAATTCGATCCTTCTCTAATACAATACTCTCAATCACATTACTAGGGTATGGATATATAATGTCAAACCCCTAATATGATTATTCCTTCTTATATGATTCTTTTGAGTCGTATAGGAACGCTTTCCTTTTAATACGCTCGATACTTCGGCCGAAGATTCCCGAATCATATCTTAGAGTATTCTTCCTCTCTTATCGAGGATTAGAGATTCCTTGTTGCGAATACACTTGCCTTCATGACTAAGTGGCTTAACCCCGACTATGCCGTTGACGCTCTGATAGAGTGACGTTTGACATAATCAAAGATTAAGTACTTAACCACAAGACAACGACGATGCCTCAGGTCAAAGGACTACTTACATTATTCCAACCATATGAGTTACTTGCTTGACATGTGAGTAGACCTCCATGCAAGTACTCTCGTTCGATTGTGTTCAGTGAACTCATTCTCTTAATGAGCACCTACATACTTGTCTTAGTGTCACAACACGAATGGGATGAGACTTTCCATCCTTCCATTTGAAGCGGACACAGTATGTACCGGTCTAAGCATTGCCAGTTTCCCTCCGACAATCCAATGACTAGGAACCTTTTTGGACATAATGGTTATGTGAAGAAGGTCTCTGTAGTCTAACATCATTAGATTACTTCTTCAATCAATCCATTGTCCATGGATACACTATTTAGGACATATATCGTTCATTGAGATTGTCCTAATTCGTGTCTTTGCCATTTGATGTATAAGAGTCATCCATACATCGATTCATTTGTCCTGAAAGGTTTCTTCCAAAGATTGACTTTCAGGGCATATTTCTAACAAATAAGTCCAAAACCCACTCCAAAAGCATCATGGCCAGCCTTGGGGTTTCATTGGGCCTTTTAGGCCTTTGTGAATCATTATTCATTAAGTTGTCATACAACTTAAGTCAATGGGCTTGACGTTCGAAGCCCATTGGGTCTTAAGGTCCAAAACTATCCCGAGGTCTTTAACGAACTTATTCGTTTGATTAATTAACATATTAATTAATCCTTGGGATAAATAATTAAACCATTTAATTATTCTTACTCATCTCCATTGTTTCTTCAATCTCCACCTTACACGGTGTACGATCCATTAGGTTCCTTTTAACGAGGCAGTGGACGATTAAAACCATTTTACATCGATTGTGAATTGAAACTTACTTTCAATTCTCCCTTTAGTGATTACACACGTTTAGGGCTTCCACAAACCATGAGTGACACCTAGCAGCATATCATGGTTACCCAAGCTAATCAGAAGTGGTGGAGAACCTATTCAGTTTAGGATTACAAATGCAATACGGTCTTTCTCTAATACAATACTCTTGAACACATTGTTTGGTTTGATAGTTTATTTATTCATGTCTACTATCCAATGTGATTCGTGTGCTTATATGATTACCTTGAATGTGATTTGGAACGACTTCCTAAATCTCATTCATACTCTGATCAGAGATTTTAATCATATCATAGAGTAATCTCCCTCAAACAGTTTGAAGGTTAGAAATCCCTTGTTGCGCATTCATATGCCTACATGATTAGATAGCTTGACCCCAACAATGCCGTGGACACTCCAATGGAATGCCGTTTAACATGATCAAAGATCAAGGACCTAACCATTAGACATCTACGATGCCTCAGGTCAAAGGACTACTTTGCATTATCCCAACCATGAGTTCTCATGTGACATGAGTATGAGAACCCCTCGTTGATCGTGTTCAGTGGACTCATTCGCTATTGAGCACCTACATGCTTGTCTTGATGTCACACACACCAATGACTCGAGACTAGTCACTCTCACTAAGAGAAGACATAGCATGTACTGATCTTAACGGACTGTCAATGCCCAATTGGCAATCCTATGATTAGGAACGTTTAGGATGTGTCTACGAAAGAATGGTCTCATGAATCTAACATATGAAATGTCCGTAAAGTATCATCATATGATTGGCTTTAGGGCACATTTCCAACAGACATTTCACATGTTAAACTAATCTAGTTTAATATCAAGGGCAAAGATTATTGTTTTAAGTCGTCTCATATAAATGTTATATGCTTAAATGATAAGTCCAAGGAATATGTAATTAGGAGAATGTAATTTAAACAAGTTAGATTAATGAGACCATTCTCTTTCGTATACATATCCTAAACATTCATGATCATAGGATTGCCAATTGGGCATTGACAATCCGTTAAGATCAGTACGTGCTGTGTCTTCTCACAGGGAGAGTGACTGGTCTCGAGTTATTGGTGTGATTGACACCAAGACAAGCATGTAGGTGCTCAATAGCGAATGAGTTCACTGAACACGATCAACGAGGAGTTCTCATACTCATGTTACATTAGAACTCATGGTTGGGATAATGCAACGTATTCCTTTGACCTGAGGCATCGTAGTTGTCTTGTGGTTAGGTCTTTGATCTTTGACTATGTCAAAGTTACTCCATCAGAGGGTGTCGACGGCATAGTTGGGGTTAAGCCACTTAGCCATGGAGGCAAGTGAATGCGCAACAAGGGATCTCTAACCTTCAAACCGTTTGAGGGAGAATACTCTATGATATGATTAAGAATCTCTGGCCAGAGTATGAATGAGATTTAGGAAGTGGTTCCAAATCACATTCAAGGTAATCATATAAGTAAATGAATCACATTGGATAGTAAACATGAATAAACTATCAATCCAAACAATGTGGTCAAGAGTATTGTATTAGAGAAAGACCATATTGCATTGTAATCCTAAACTGAATAGGTTCTCCACCTCTTCTGATTAGCTTGGGTAACCATGACATACTGCTAGGTGTCACTCATGGTTTGTGGAAGCCCTAAACGTGTATAATCACTAAAGGGAGAATTGAAAGTAAGTTTCAATTCACAATCGATTTGAAAGAATTCTAATCTCCCACTGCCTCGCTAAAAGGAACCTAATGGATCGTACACCGTGTAAGGCAGAGATTGAAGAAACAACGGAGATGAGTAAGGATAATTAAATGGTTTGATTATTTATGGCAAGGATTAATTAATATGTTAATTAATCAAACGAATAAAGTTCGTTAAAAGACCACGGGTTAGTTTTGGGCCTCAAGGCCCAATGGGCTTCGAACGTCAAGCCCATTGACTTAAGTTGTATGACAACTTAATGACTAATAATTCACAAAGGCCCATAAAGCCCAATAAAACCCTATGGCCGACCATAATAAGAGTGGAGTGGGTTTTGGACTTATTACAAGTTTGCCACTCCAATGAAGGTAGGTATAAATATGACTTTATAGCTATTTCTTCATTAGGGTTTCTTTTAGAGAAAAGATGAGAACACAATGTCTCTCCATTTCTCTCTAGGAGGCCGGCCCCCTTGGAGGAGATTAGCTAGCAATCTCTCATCCTCCAAGGTCACTCATTTCTTCTTAAAGTCTCTCCTTGGTGTGGAGACTTAGAGGTTCTCAAATTTGGGAACTTGGAGAATCTTTTCTACCATCCTCCTCCAAGAAATCGATGGATCTAAGAAGCAAGGAATGAAGGCCCTCTCCTTGGGTGATTAGCCTTTGCTTATGCAAAGAGGAATCAACAAAGGTATAAAATCTCTCAACTCACTTTGTTCTTGAGTTGAGTCTTGGTTCACCTAACTACTAGGCTTTGAATTTCATGGGTAAAGTTTTGTTTTTGAGTGCATACAAGCATGATTCCGCCTTTAATTGTTAATTGCATGCCATAGATGTTGCTCAAATGAACATGTTTTTTACAAAATTTCCTTCACCAGACATTTGAGTGGCAAACTTGCAATTATGTGAAGTTCACTACCACTCACCCTATGGCCGTCCATCCTTTAGTTATTGGGCTAATTGCCCATTCTGTTTTAGTTGTCATATAACTTAAACATAATGGGCCTTGTGGACCAAAACCCTTTTGGGCCCCTAGACCCGAAACTAACTTGAAAGCTGTTGAGTGCAAAAGTTATACTTTTACGCCCCCTTTTACTTAGGTTTTTGACCTAAAATCTCTATGTATCACAAGGTATTTTGTTGTTTGTATTGTATTTTTGGAAGAAATCATCTTATTTTAAATATCATAAGAGCCTAGAATGGATAGTTTGAAGCCAACTCGCCCAAGACCAGACCATAGCCCACAAGTTGCCCAGAATCTGGCAGAAAAGACCCTTGCAGAACAGCCAACTTGGGAGCTTTTCCCCAAAGTGCTCAGAATTAATTAGAAAGTGGGCCATATATGGTTGGAAAGCCCTGGAAGTCTTCTTTCGGATGGTCTTTACAACTTATGATTTGGAGGTTTCCACAACAAGTTATGACAAAATGAGCTGTCAGTTACAAATTCTGATAACATCTAGTTTTCAATTACTCCAATACTAAAAGCTGGTTGTTATGAGTTATAAATGAGAGTCAATTCAAGGATTTAAATGTATCAGATGTTAGATAAGTCATAATCCTTTTAATAGGAGACAAATACTTAATAGAAGGAGGAGAATCTGGAGAGAGAGCAGGAGGCTTCTGCCTTGAGCAGTTTCTAGGTTCTAGCTTTTTATGTATTTTGTTTTTATGGATACTTAGGGCTGCTTTGAAGCCCTAGACATGATTGAATTAATGTTATGATGCAGCTTTAGTTTATCAATTTCATTTGCAAGCTAGAATCAGTTTTCTATTTCAATCCTTTCAAGCACATATTTTCAAGCTTAGCTACCTTGTTTATGTTTTCTTTCTATTGAGAATGATAAGGATGACTACCATATCTTCTTTCTTTCATTAGCAACATGTTGTTAGATTCAGAACTAATCATGTAAATTGATTCCATGAAGTTCTAGGATAAATGTCATGTTCTAGGGTTCATGTGATGTTCATAATCCTCTTCGTTCTTAATGAGTTTCTAGGTGCTAAATCTAAGCATATGCCATGCTAGGTTGCACCTAAAAATATAAGTTTTATGTATATGTCATGCATCTAACATGCAAAGTAAGAGAGGATTCATACAATCTAGTTATATGCCATGCTAGATATGTGAACATCTTAGTTGTGCATTTGAAGGAGATAAATTAAAAGATCATATCACCGATTCAAGAATGTTTAAGGGAAGGCCTTTGTTTATTTGAAGTCAGATTTATGTCCTAAAAACGTTTCTAACCTATTCCATGTCTTAGGTTTGTTTTTAGATAGTTCTAATTTTTCCCTTTTCTTTCTGTCTTTATTTCTTTTCCAAAATTACTCAAACCCCCCATTTTAAGTCATAGGAGACTTTAACTAATGCTAATTTGTGAGAGTCAAAGGTTTTACAAAGTTGTTCCTCAGTCCCTGTGGTTCGACACCTTTACTTGTGCCGCTATACTATCCTTATATTTGCACTCGAAAGGAACTTCAACAAAAGCCCAATACGAACCTTTCGTATAATTAATTAACTAATTAATTAATCTTGACCATCCTCAATTAAACCATTTAATTGCTTATCCATCTCATTTATATTTCTTCACTTTCATCCTTACTCGATGTATGATCCATTAGGTTCCAATTAGCAAGGTAGAGGGCGATTGTTACTCTTAACAATCAATTATGAATTGAAACTACATTTCAATTCTCCCCTTGATGAAGATTAGCGTTTGCTAATCTTTAGGGCTTCCACAAACCATAAGTGACACTTAGCAGTATGTCATGGCTACCCAAGCTAAGTAGAAGTGGTTGGAGAACCTATCCAGTTACAATTACAATGCAATACGGTCCTTCTCTAATACAATACTCTTAATCACATTGTTTGAATGATAGTTTGTTTCATGTCTTTTATTCAATGTGATACTTCTATATATGATTCAATTAAATATGATTTGGAACAAACTTCCTAAGTCATATTCGTATGCTTTGGCCAAAGACTACTAAATCATATCTCGGAGTATTCTCCCTCCACCATGGAAGGTTAGAGATCCCTTGTTGTGCATTCATATGCCTATATGACTAGATAGCTTGACCCTAACAATGTCGTGGAGACTCTTGATGGAATGCCTTTGACATGATCAAAGATCAATGACCTAGCCATTAGACATCTATCATGCCTCAGGTCAAAGGACTACTTTGCATATTGCAACTTATGAGTTCTTACATGACATGTATGTTCGAAATCTCTTTTGATCGTAGTTTAGTATACTCGATTACCATTTTGAGCACCTATGTGTTTGTCTCAGTGTCCAACACTAAATGACTTAAGACTAGTCATACTCACGCTTGTGTTAACATAACACATACTAACTTTAGCGGATTGTCAATGCCCAATTGGCAATCCTATGGCTAGGAACGTTTTAGGAATAAACATAAGAGAAGGGTCTCGTTAATCTAACTTACTTAGATCACTTCTCTCTTAGATTAAATACTTTCATTGGATACCCTTATTGCTTAAACACATAATACAATAAATAATGATTAACAACAAGCTTTGCCTTTCATTAAACATATAATAGTTTAACACAATAAGTATTCCAAATCTATTAAATCAAATTAGTGGATTTGTGGGCATACTTCCAACAGCTGCTCCTCTTAAATGACTGGTTTTGGCGGGGGTCGAAAGAAGACTGACCATGGTTATTCTTCTTCTGAGAGCTTCCACCTGCCTCACCAACTGTGCCACTCAGGCCATTCTCAGATTCCTCGATTCAAAGAAAAGCCACATAAAATTCCTGGTAGGTAGTGCATGGAGTGCCCGATGCTAAGGATCGAAGTTGTTTTCGTGTCCCCTTCTAGAATTTGAGTAGCATCTTAGAGGGGTCGTTGGCAATGGTAGGGCAATAGCAGGAAAGGTTAGTAAACTTCCTATGGTACTCCATCACCGTCATGTTACCTTGCCTCAGCTCTATGAATTCGCTTTTTCCAACTCGGTACTCCTGCATCAAGTACTTGATCTTAAAACGGGCCTTAAAGACTTTCCAATCTTCCTTTTCAGCTTCTGGTAATTTATCCCTCTCATAGGTCAACCAAACCATGGTTTCTTCCCGTAAGAACCATGTAGCCGTATGTGCCCACTACTCCTCCGAAAAGTTACCTTAGTGTTACATGGGCAAGAAAGTCTTTTCTACGTGCTTGAACCATGTTTTTGCTTTCTTAGGTGCCTCAAAGCAAAATAATTCTTTCACCTTGAGGCCATCAGCTATCTCAATGGGACTCTTGTTCGAGGGACAAAAAACATTTTGTAAGGTGCCAACGATGGCCGCTCCAATATCTGAGAAGTCCGGGAAGGCAATATTTGTACGAGCTCAACGAGGAGGCATATTCTGGCATCAGAGATTTCAAGAAAGATTAGTGCTCAACATCAAGTCTGTGATGAGTGCGGGACCGACTACAACTAGGCTCTGATACCAAACTAACATTTCCCAACCCGGAATGTCCATGTGTCCATTCAAATCGTATGTGGTGGCCGACACCTGGAGGTTGATGAAGCCATAAAGTATGGTTGATGTGTAAAAGTGAGAATAAATTTAAACTTGAAATAAATAAACTAGAGTGCATAGTGTGATTTGGTGGTAACCCGTATTACAAACGTGAAGTTGAGAGCTTAGTACATAAAGATAAAAGTTGTCTCATCCGTAAAGGATGATTATTTAATACATAAGCAGCCTACTTTGACCGAAGAACAATCAGCTACTTCCACTAAAACATTGTACTCCCATGAGCTCAATCTTTATGTCTTGGAAGGGTGAAAAACAAGGGTTAATGGGCCTTTAAAATAAAGTTTGAAACCTTTTTGAAAACGTGTAACACCTCACTATAAAACAAGTATATGATTTCCCAAAGTAATAATATAGTAATAGGTAGTAGGGAACCCTACAGTACAAATGAGTTAAAGGATATAGGGTGCTACTATGAAATATCACATCAACAACTCATATCGCTGATATAAAATCACAGTTATGAAAATTATTAAAAATCATGGCTATGAAAATCGCGCTTCATTATCTATGTAGGCACATAAGTCATACAGAAAGTAGTTGCATGAATAGCCTGGGTGTAGGTTTTATGTTCTAGTACTACATCATGTGAAGCTGGTGATAGGAGCATATTTTTGCGACTTAGTTAGCTTGTTTTCTTGCATTTTCATAGTAAGTTTCTGTTTATTATAGTGATTTAAGCTATTTTCGTGTGTTTGTAGGTCCAAATGACAAAGTTGGCAAGAAAGT